>NC_141700.1:87348321-90025710 GCF_964263255.1 Lissotriton vulgaris
GGAGTGGAGTAGATTAGATTAGAGTGGAGTGGAGTGGAGTAGATCTGGATAGAGTGTAGTGTGGTAGGGAGGGGTGTGGTAGATTGGGTAGATTTGAGTGTGGTAAATTGGAGTGGACTGGGGTTGATTGTGGTAGATTGGAGTGGAATGGGTAGATTAGAGTGGAGAAAGGTTGATTAGATTGCATTGGAGTTTGAAGCAGAGTGGGGTAAATTGGAATTGAGTGGGGTAAATTGGACGGAGGTAGATGGGAGTGGAGTGGGGTAGATTGGAGTAGGTTTGATTTGGGTAGATTTGGGTGGATTGGGGTAGATTTGAGTGGGGTAGATTGGAGTGAAGTGGGGTGGGGTAGGGTGGGATAGTTTGGAACAGAGTGGGTTGGATTTCAGTGGAGTGCTGTAGATTGGGCTGGAGTTGGGTGGGGTTGATTGGGTTAGATTGAGTGGAACGGGGTAGATTGGGGTGGAATAGGCTGGAGTGCAGTGGGGTAGATTGGGGTAGAATGGAGTGGTGTAGATTGGAATGGAGTGTGTAAGATTGTATCATAGTGAAGTGAAGTGGGGTAGATTTGTAGTGGAGAGGGGTAGATTGAGGTGGAGTGCAGTAGATTGGATTAGAGTGGGGTGGGGTAGATTGGAGTCGAGTGGGGTAATTTGGAGTGTTGTAGATTGGGACAGATTGTAGTAAAGTGGAGTTGGGTGGGTTAGATTGGGGTACATTGGATTGGAGTGGAGCACAGTGGGATAGAGTGCAGTGTTTCCACCACACTTCAAAATCACAAACAAAATGTGCTTCAATTGTACTAATTTTAATATATTCAGAAACAGCAGCACAGTTCTTTTTTTAATTGTGTACTAGAAAATAAAATACATCCTAAACCCTCTCCTGTTACATGGATACTCAGCAGGATTGTCAGATACATTCTCTCACTTTGAAGTCTGAGCAAGAAAAGCAAACACCAAGCTCCCTCGGAAGAGAGAGCTTGGCATTAGACCTCTGTCTTGGTGTGCACTGCAAATGTAACAAGATAAGAACAAGACAATTGTCATAAGATAGATGTAATGTCTCCCCATCTGACCCTTCACAATTATTGCACTGGCCATGAGAATGGTCTTTGCAACCCTTTACCCATGCGTGTCTGGCTGTCATCTTCAAGTCGACAGGCATGCCTTTTGAAATATGATGCACTTGAGATGGGTGTGCATATGTAGGGAAGTGTGGTAAAGAATGTATGCAGAAGTACTTTATTGAATACTTTGGATGTTTTTAACCACAAAATGAAGTGAGCGGCAATATACCGCAGGTATCAGTTTTGTAGGGGGGACTTTGCAGACACAATTTAATTGGAGACCTTGATTGAGGTCCATGATTTAGCATATACATGTAAGCATATGACTTATTGTGCTTCGTTTCAGTATGTAGCTTCCCGTGTTGTTGGGATTCTCCTCCACATGTTATGATCAGATTTTGATCAAGAGAAACTTTGTTGCTCTTTGACCGAAATGCGATTGGGCTGATACCAGGACTGGGTGAGATAGACGCCCTGAAGAAGACCGGGGTAACCTTCGTGGCACAGTAAGTCGGTCGAAACATGTTGGCACAAGCAGTGGCACAAGCAGTATCAGGAGGGGTGTTTTGAGATCATAATTTCTCTCTTAAAACGACCTATTCTTATATCTTTTAATCCTGGCTGTGGCACCTATAAATAAAGGTTCTGTTGGTATCCACAAGCCAGTTTTAAATCACTTTCCAACACTGCACCTTGGTCTTTCACAATTCCCAGTCACAGGGTCATATTCACTGTTTTATCACTGTGTTTGTTATATTTGTGTTGCGTCCTGTCCTTTAAAAAACTTTTCTTCTTTTTTTCCCCCTCCCTTATGCTCCGCCCCGAGCGTGGCTACGCCGGGGCGTTTTCTAGGCAGACCCGATGATGAAGCATGTCACACACTTAGGTGTGTGAGTGAGGGCAGTTTTCAAAACAGATTTGTTTTGTCTGCGTCGTGTTGTTACACGTGTATTTTGTTTTCCCCACCCCTTTTGTGTGTGTATACATAGCTTTAGGGGGTTTTGGGGTGGTGGAGTGTTAGTAGATGACCCTCTCCCCTTATTTGTGAGTAGTAACAGGTGAAGGAAAACATTTTGGTGGGAAATCCCCACCTGTGAGAGCTGCGTTGGAGCTGCCCGCAGAGAGGATATCAGCGTTTGAGCGAGGTAAAAGGGGGGAGCCGCGGGGAGGGAAGATTTGCCCCATTCTGCCCTGTGTCCTGGTGCTTGCGCTTCCCTCCCTCGTCGGCGAATTGGACTGATCGATCCGCATCAGGGTGCATCTTCCGATAAGCGCCCAAACCAGTGCGGTGCTGCAAGGATATCATAGCTGCACCGAGTATGATGAGGTTCCCTCCCCCCCCATCCAAAGTCTGAAAAGCATGAATCCACATTGTGAAATTGGGGCGCTGCTCAGCAATATGGCGGATCCGACCATCACGGCTATCCAGTGAGTGGTAGGCACTCTTAAACCTCTCCAAATCAGCTGCAAACCGTCAACGGTGACCCACAAGGATTTTCCAGCAGATACGTTCCCCCGCTGTATGATTTAAGTAATTCAATAGAGTTGAATGCACCAGTTTACCTCATGCAACCAGCAGCGTGTTTGCCTGACCCTAAGATGGCGGTTCATCCTCCAATTTGTGTTGCAGTAGTTCCTACTCCCCTTGCATAAGCGGTCCTCACTATTGCTCTGCCGCTGTCAAGGGAAGCCCACACAGCTACCACCATTAGTGGATCTAGCTTTGGCAATGCTAGACTTCATAATGGTGCCTGCATACATGGTTCATGGTAGCTTTGCCACCAAGTACACTGCAACCCACCAGCAAGGCTCTGCATGCCACCAAAACGTTTCCAACAAGGTCGCCAACTATTTTGCGTCCGCTGCGAAGGGCCCGTCACACGACAAAGGGGGGCAATCTAATCAAATGGCGCTTACCAGAGATGACCATGGGGCAGCTCTGCATGACTTTCAAAAAGGAACTGTGCTCGGAGACCGAGCAATATGGCTGATGCCCGGTGGAGCTGCCTAGACAGCTACAGAGATCGGCCCTGGTTCACCCCCTCGGCCATTACCTACCCAGCCGGACATTGGGCATTGTGCTCCCCGTCTCCCTGCTATGTCCCCTCCCTCTGATTTATGACCGTAACATTGTTTCTTTTTTTCTTATGTCTTACTTTGCTCTTGTAACGTATGGTAATTTGTAACTTGTAACTCGCTGATCTTCATGTAAAGCACTCCGATACCTCCGGGTCTAGCCAGCGCTATTTTAAACTTGCTAAATAAATAAATAAAATAACAGGTGAAGGGAAACCCCCCACCTGTGAGAGAACCCCTAATAAACAAACTCAACATCGAGCATATTAAAACAGGCAACAGGTGAAGGACAACATTTTGGAGGGAAATCCCCACCTGTGAGAGAACCCCTAATCTAGCCGGTGGCATGAGTCGGTGCCCGGTGGCTGGCTCCGAGACAGCCCCATGGTGTCATTGCAGGACTTCTTGTGCCAACCACCTGGGCCTGGCACCGCCAAATGCGGAACAGGTGCTCTCGGAGAGGGAGCTGGCATGCCAGCCGGGGAGCGCTCTGCCACCACCCCCTTCCACCCAGTCACACTGCCTCCGAGAAGGCTGGTGACTCCGGAAATTGCACAATGCCGGGCCGCGGTGAGCACACGCCGCAGTCTCGCTTCCACCACACAAGGAAGGCGCACCGAAGGAGAGCCGCTCCGTACCGCCCCACGCCGAGAGGACGCCGAGCCGGGGCAGCGTCGGGGGGCACCGGGCACCGGAGAGCCGCTCTCCCGCCATGGTAGGTGTGACAGCGCCTCGAGCCCAGGCAGCGCTAGGCGTGCGAGGCGCTTTGAGAGAGCAGATGTTTATGTGAACAGCAGATGTATGTTTGTAGAAATGACATCTAAGTGTATAGATTGATTAACTGGAAACAAATGCTGCATATTGGAAGCCACTTCTGTGAAGTTTTGACTGTTTTTATACATTCACAAGGGATGAGCGAGCTTTGTTGTGATGCGCGCACTTCGGGAAAGTCCTAACGTTTGGCAGGAACTGCACCTGTTAAGGATTAGCCTGGCGTGACGGCAACTAGGATTATATGTAGCTCTTCAGCTGCGGTTCTTTCCGCCTAATGATCGATATCTAGCTACTGCCACCTAATCCGCCACCTAGTGCACAATTTACAGATTTCATTAAAAAAAATTCTGGATCAAAAGTTATAACAAGAAAGGAGCACAGACTGCGCAGCGCAGAGGCAGGCCGTTTGCAAAGATTAACTGGCCACCATTCCATTGTTTATTACTGTGTTCATTTTTTTTAACTAGTATTAACGAGATTAAATCTCTGGCCAGTCATTACTTAAAAGGACGAAGAGCGGAAAAAAATGCCACAGAATGTGACACATTATTCCGCATAATTGGCCTTTAATTGCTGCATAATTGGATCTGCCCTGCCTCATCATTTGGTCCTCCGTTGTAGCTGATCTCAGTGGCCCTTCCCTACCGGCGCGAGCCGCAGAAAGTGACCAGCCATGTCTCCTTCCCAGAAGTAGCCACGAGATGGGGCGAGGCAACATCTGGGCTTGTTACTTCTGAGTAGAAAACGGGCCCCGAAGATAACTGTACTCTGAGCCAGTGGCGTAGCAAAGGCCTCCACGGCCCCCGCAGTGAGGGTGGGGGGGGAGCTTCAGGGGGCACCCTCAGCACAGGTCCCTGGCCTGAGAGCTCCTGAGTGAGTATGGAGGGGGGCCCTCCATGTACTTTTCAGGGGGGGTCCCTCAAGTTTTGTTACGCCAGTGCTGTGATTAAATGCTCTGAGCTGTGGATTGTACTACTTATTATCAACACCAACATTATCGTGGCACCCAGGACAGAATATCGAGTGACAACATATTGAAAGATAAGCGCATGTATAGATTTACTATTCCTAACTCCACAACTATGTACCTTGAAGGTATATGTACTGTGAAGGTACATAGATTTAGATTTAGGCATGGAAAATCTAGATTTACCTGTTGATATTTTATTTTCAAAGTTTTGTGCCATTGTTATTGTTGATTCGATATTCAGGGGGCACACTTAGGCAGAATATTGTACTGTATTGTATTGTATGGCATACTTGTATAGCGCTAATCTGTCACCCAAAGGGTATCCTGAATTTCATATAGAATATCATATAGACGAGGACGCAATCAGAATTTAGTATTCCATATATTTCTTGGAACCTGCGTAAGGTTGCGACCTGGCTAGTATTTCCATGTCAACTCAGTAAAAAAAAATTGAAAGTCACTGAGCCCCCACTAAATATCAATTGAAGACACCACCTCCATTCATAAATCACGTTAAAGTGTAGCAGACTATGATATTTCAAAATGATTATTAAGGGCAGGTTTGCCCCGTTAACAAAAAATGCTGTGGATTTTACAAACATTTGTAGTCAGGTACCAGTCTCTCGCCCTTGTGGCAGGGATGAGACGCTCATGTAGGCAAGCTACTTGCTTGTCAAAAGTACAGGTTATCTGGGTCGCCAAATTTGATGTAAAAAAATGCAACTTTAATAAAACTTAAAATACAAAGATAGTGCGGATTGTGACTGCATGGCTCACATACGGCAACAATTATTCTCAACTTGTTCACTATAATATTGTATTCATTTGCCACTGGAGATCGTAAACATTTGATGAGAGGTTTGCTTTATGTAGGTGGTATCCATAGAGACAGTTGCCTGTAAATTTTCAAGCATTAAACGTATGTACACAGTGAACCTGTATGGACTTGCAGTCATCAATCAACACGTAAAAACAAGGGTAGTACCCAGATTGGGTACATTGGGACATTTATGAATCAATACTACTAGACCTCAATTCTTCGTTCTCATCTGTACTCTTGGTAATTCTCCCAGGCCCTGATTACAAATGGCCTGTAATGTAATTATTCATGCAATAAAATACTTTTACAACTACATCCAGTGCTGAGTTTACCACATGCGATAAGTCTGCAACGTCTGAGTAAATTTAGTAAGGTCAGTCCTGCTGAAATTTCATGGGGGGGAAAGCGCTGATCATTACCAGGACATTCAAATTATAATGTGGAAAGCTCAGAAATGTTCATGTTATGCCCAGTTTTTAAGACAACATTTGATAAAGGTGAGATTTTGGTCCTTGAGGGTCTTCCGAGAACCTAGACCAAAAACTGGGGGCAATATACCTCCCTGGACTCTAAGGTCATAAACCTGGTGTTTTTTACTGTTCAGAGATCTTACTATACACTTGCGGAACAATCATGTCACTTCCACCGGTTTTCTTCTCTTTTAATCTGTAAAGAAGGTTCTTCCCTTTTGTTTATTTACATGGTTGTCATTGATCTTTTGTCTTTCTTAAAGCTGCCCTTGTATCACATCTTTTGGGACAACTGCATTGGCTGCATAAGAAGAACATACAGCCTCTTTAAAGCCTTCTTGATAGTCACCGACCTCTTTCTAATGCGGGTTTCTGCCTTTACGCTATAGATGTTCCAGACATAGTCTTGTAGACAGGCTGGATGGGTTGGAATTTTTACTATTGGCTAAGTTATTGAATTTCACTCCCTTTCCCTAAGATGGGCTGCAGATCCTCTCTCATTTCAAAGGAAATAATTAAAGACCTGGCTTTTTTCAATTGATAAATACAATGCCCTGCATAGGCTTTCGAATCCTAGTGCCAGGACAATTTTTGGAATTTGCACGCTTCGTAAACGTAAAATTAAAACACTTACGATTTAGTATTTGTAGCCTTTACATGGAGCCCTACAACAAATACTGTATTCAATTTGAATCCCGGAAAAGCAATGTGTCTTGAATAGGGTCCAATGTGTAAGCTTTTCATTTGTGTTAGTGATGGTGTCCATGGATTAACTGGAAATTCATGATTACTAATGAACTGAGAAATATAAGAATGTGGTTTCCTGTCTGAATTTAAAACACTCATCTCCTTAGGGATAGGATCTTATTCTAATGTTGTCCAAAGTTCTCGGTTCATACCTGACATTTTCGACTCAAGCAAGTCTCTTGCATGCAAAAAGTACACGAAAAGACAAAAAAATTGCAAATTATTGAAAAATCATATTACACTGGGTTTACCCTAGAGCACGCTTTGGGAAAAAAAATATATACCCTGGGCGTACTATGATCTGGTCAGCTTTTATTGGAAGGGAAAATGTATAGAGAGTAGGTATAGTGCATTTGATGAAATTGTAAGGAGGCCACCAAGCATTTTCTATTTTTGTAAAAGGCTTCATTATACGCAGCTTAACCTTCACTTGTGGTGCATATTAAGTATTCGTTGGGTATCATTTGTTATCTTGTGGCATTTTTTTTTCAACCCAAAATTCAAACAAGCTGGCTACTTATCTTCAAAAAGTAATTTTTCCTTTCGGATTCTCTAGCTTTAGCGGCTGGGTTTTCTTAGCCACGTTTTGTCACCCGCATCAGCAGCATTGAATGTTCAACACAGATTGGTTATGTTGGTTGTTTTTGGTTATTGGAGATTTCTTAAGAGTCTATTTTGGTATTCACATTGGGTGATGCGAAAATACGTTTTGGATCCTCTAAATATCCTTGCGTTGTCTGACCGACTGTTCCGAGACAGGTCAGCGGACTTCAGTCCACAGCCAGGTGTATGAAGATTGTTTCTAAAAAAGCATCGCTAGCCAGCTAAATGGCTATGATGCAAAGATCTGCACATTATTTTTTAAAAATCATACAGCACTGTGCACCGGGCTCCAAGTGTGCATGACCCACTTTCTCTGAATTCGTCACAGTTCAAATTGAGTATTATTGGGTGTGAGATATGATCTCCTGTGATGTAATCTGGAGTCATAGAAACTTTCTGCAAAGCCACTTCCTCAACTCGACGATTTGGGCAAATTGAGGTGCCCTGCCTACGTATTCAAGCAAGCAACACAAAAATGCAAAATTAGCTATATATTGCAGGATATATGCTGGGCATTTTTTTTAATTAAAATTCTGGAAATAGAAGGAGTGATCATAAATACATGCAAAACTCTCCCTGTATGGATGTAGGAGCAATCAGAGGTCTGGCGTGCATGCCTAGGAATTACCAGCTTACAGAAAGAATTAGCGGAGCAACCGCGAAATTAAATGTGAAATGGAATGGAATATTTATAAGACTACACAGTGACATTTGTGTTAGAGACCACCGTTGATGAAATAAAGTATTAATGCATACATTTATTTTGGTTTTACAAATGCATTAATCTGTATGTTTATAACTTTGTTTCAAGATGTTGTCTCGTGATAACAACCAGGTATTTCTAATCGCCGCGAAAGAAAGCCTGTCATCTCTGAATATGGTCTAAGTATTCGTAGACCTGAGATGGGAGAATTGTAACACAAGTGATTGAATCGGTAACGGATAAATATGGTCTTTTTGAGCATTCATCTGAGAATGGTCAAATATAGCTGTGAACTGAGAGTGCCTGTTACCTCTCCGACTCAAACATGGTCTTATGGGGCCTTCCACCTGTGACAATGTTCAAGTGTTGATAACAGTGAGCAGTAGAGTCTGTCACCTCTGTGGTTGAAACAAGTGTTGATAGCTATGGTCTTAGAGAGGATTTCTTTGAGAATGGCCAAGCATTGATAACCTTGAGCTGGGAGTATCCATTGCCTCTGTGATTGATTAGGGATGGATATCTATGGAACTTTCAACCTGTGTCAATGTTAAGGTATTGTTAGTAACTATGGGCTTTACAGAGGATTCCTTCGGGAATGGACACGCATCGATAACTGTGAACTCGGAAAGTTACCATGGACATTGAATCAGGTATTCACGATTCATCATCAAAACCCACAACATCAACATCATCTCATACACCGACGACACCCAACTCGTCCTCTCCCTCTCAGCGGACCCCACCACGACAAAGACCAACTTCAACAACTGTATGAAGAATGTCTCGGCCTGGATGAAGAACAATTGCCTGAAGCTCAACACAGACAAAACAAAAGTACTGATCTTGTGGAATGACTCCTGGTGGGCATCGCAATTCGGACCCACCACCACTTCGAAAGACCATGCCTAAAACCTCGGCATCTTCCTGGACAGCAAACTCTCCATGAAACATCAGGTCAATGCTGTCTCTTCAGCCTGCTTCCACATGCTCTGCATACCCCGCTGAATCTCCAAGTGGCTACCACCAACACCAGGAAAATGGTGGTACAGGCCTTCATCACCAGCCGGCTGGACTACGGCAATGCACTCTTTGCAGGCACCACCACTGAACTCATGAGAAGACTCCAGACAAACCAGAACTCTGCAGCCAGACTGATCATCAACCTTCCCAAGAGAACACACATCACCCAGCACCTGAAAGACCTCCACTGGCTCCCCATCCAGAAGAGATGCCAATTCAAGCTACTGACCCACGCCTTTAAAGCCCTCTACGACGAAGGACCTGTCTACATGAACCACTGCCTGAACTTCCTCCTACCACCCAGAATCTTCCATTCCACCCACCTCGCCCACGTACATATACAGCTTCATTTGCCGCTGCCTCACTAGAGGATACTCCTTCGCCCACCTCACCGCCAAGTCCTGGAACACACCGCCGCTCCACCTCTGTACGTCACCATCGCTAGCAGACTTCAGGAAGGAAAATGACCTGGCTCTATGACTAATACCCGCAGCACATTGCCGGTGTACCCTACAGGTGACAAGCAGCACTCCACAAATACTGCCTGATTGATGATTATGGTACTATAGAATTTTAAGTATTGATTACCTTGATCACGGAGGGTCTGTTACGTCTTCGAATAAATCAGTTATCGGTAATTATAGTTTTATGGATAATTCCTTCGAGAACGGTCAAGCATCGTTCATCGTGAACTGGAAGAGTCTGTCACCTCGGTCATGAAATCAGGATTTGATAACTTTGGCTTACTGAGCTGCCCATCTTTGATAATGGTCATGTATTGATAAACAAGGTATTCCAGAATCTGCAAACGTGTTAGTTAGCTAGTTTAAGGCAGTAAAATGACAGATCAGTGTTTTTAAGGAAAGGAGGAATTGCATTGTAAGCACTAAGCACTGCTTCAGTAAGGCCGGATAGCATTTACCACAGGCGCCTGTCTAGGTATGCTGATGGGGCTCGGTGCTTATGCACAAGTCAGCGTTGACCTGGTTAGTGCAGTCACAAGCCACAGATTGATACTTGCAGCTTGACCACATCCTTTCAAATCTGTGAGGACTCTGTATGCCCTGGAAACACGATGTACTACACAAAGACAAGACACACAATAGGGCCAGCCTGCAGCACCACAAGTGTACGCACAATTATGGACAGATATACAAACTTTTCATACAGCACTGCAAACAAAGTTGATGCAATACCTTGTATAAAATGGAGCAGCGTGCAAAGCACTCTGACGAAGGAAAATGGCGACATTTTCCACCTCTTTCGGCGCTGGCACGAATTAGGCTGCCATGCGCCAGCGCATTGATACATAGTGCAAAGTTTCGCATAGAGCATCTTTTAGTTACCTTACACAATGTTGCTACACAAATCATGATTTGGGTTGGAAAGTACATTTCACCACAACACCTTGCATTAATACATTTGGACGACAAACTGGTGCAAAGTGTTAATAAATGTGGGCCTAAGATTCCTGCATTGCTTCTTTCGAGCGGCTCCTTTCAGTTTATGCTTCTTTAAGATGCAGTGCTGATTCCAGCACAGTTAGCCCTGTGGGTGGTGGTGGGGAAAGTGGGAAGGCACAACTTAAGTCTAAAAGACATTGAGATACTTGAATCAATACTTTGCACGAGTTGAAAGACACCAGTATTGTTGCAATCTAGCACACATTTTTGACTTGCTGGTTACTTTCCATTGTAATACTTTATTTGCTTTGGAAGATTGGCTAACGTAACATCAGGTAGTGCTATGTGCTCATGCGCACTGCTTTGTGTTAATGTGGTGTCCTAAGGGTGGTACATGGGCACTCTCATCATACCAGCGAAGTTTTTTGATGAAAAGCTCCATCTGCTTTTTTTGCATTTGTAGACTGGGCTTTGTACCTGAAAATATTTCTACTTGATGCAGGCCCCAAGCAGGAGAAAAGTTTTTTTTCCAACTGTTTCAAACTTATCTTATGTACTGCACTATGCAGCCCACATACAAAGTTTTACTGTTTGCCTAGGTACAATATTTTGTACTAGAATGGTACCCTTCTGGTACAAAACCTAGGTTAGACATCACTCCTACGATGGTGCAAAGGTGTGTGAGTGGCACAAGGTGGCTTAATTGTTTGTCACCGCTTGGGAAACGCATAATACTACCATATATTTATAGATATGGCGCAGTCCTGTTCTTTCCGTTTCATGCGCAGCAACTTTGGTAGCTGAGCTGTGCGCATCAAATATTAGTAAATCTGACCCTCAATGGGCGTGTCACCCGCAATGGGCATGCCACCCTCAATGGGCGTGCCACCCTCAATGGGTGTGCCACCCTCAATGGGCGTGCCAACCTCAATGGGCGTGCCAACCTCAATGGGCGTGCCCTGCAAGTACCCTGCATAAATGTCGTTCAGGTTTTTTTCTTGCCTTTAAGAGAACTTCCCATCTTTGTCATCAACCATTGGAATATGGATCTTGCAAGTATACATTCTGTAGTCCATCTCTTAAATCACAGTTGCACAATCAAGCATCCTGAGTTCACAAAAGTTATTTTAATTTTTACTGTTGTTAAAGATTTTACATGTAACTTTTTGCATTAGTAAATATACTCACAGGGGCTAGGAGTGACTGTTCCAAGGCTGGAGTATATGCACACCCCTGGAAGGGGCAGGAGTAACTTGCTTACCAGGTAGGAAAGGGGATCAGACAACCCAAAAAGTTGGTGCTCATCTTGGGAAATTGTCTTTTCATATGGGGGGAAAAGGAAAAGCCTGCCACGGCGGTGGAATTTCAGGCGTGCCCTACAGATTGATCGAGATCGTCTGGGACCTGGAGGTGTGGTCGATGTGAGTGAACTGGTGTTGGTTGTATAGATAGAAGGAAACCATGGGTTCTAAGCGGTGGAAGGAGCGAATCATTCACGAAACATAGAGAGAGATAAATATTTCACCTTAGAAATGTCGAAGGCCCAAAACCGATGTTCTCTAAAGACAAGGGCATTGGACCATCGAAACAGAAATATGAATAAGGCTTTGCTTTAAGCAAAAACTTCTGATGCCAAAAGTGCGAAATTGATCTACTCCTCAAATTCGCAACCATATCGCGCTTTGATAAGAGGAAATCCTGAAGGTCAGTTCAAAGGTTACTGGGGATTGTTAGATGGAACCAGATGGTATCTTGAAGAACGAGGAATTAACACAAAAGCCACAACTACTACATTTAGAGACATATTGATAAGCCCTCACCGCCACCAGAGTGTCACTTTTTTTGACGCTCCTATGGCGCAGCACCATTTTCCATATTTACAAGGTGGCACGAAGCCACTCTGCGTGGCTTAACACATCCACATCCTTGTAAATATGCACCTTTGCGCCCTAGTTCCCTGCTTCAAAAGGGTGTGCAGTGGATGTTGCTGTGGGCATTCCACTGCTACACCATTGCTTTTTGATGTTGTCCCAGATTTACAAGGCTGAGGCAGCGGCAGCAACTAATGCCGTGGAATGCCTGGTCTTAGCATGCCCATATGAGGAGAAATGATTAATTTCTGCTCATTTTTTTCTTTTTCCTTTTGCAGTACTTATAGAAGGTGTAATCACCATTATTGTTTACTAGCAGCCCGTCCCGACCTTGTCCGGGAGCAACAGGCTTCCCTGCCCCCCGCCCGCCCCGACATTGTCCAGCAGCCTGGGCCCCCGCCCGGCCCATCCCCCACCCAGCCCGTCTCCCGCCTGCCCCGACCCCCGCCTGCCCCGACATGGGTCCCCTTACTTCAGCCGCCGCTCCTCCCGCCTGTCCGCTGCTCGCACCGCCGCTGGCCTGTCCGCTGCTCCTCACGTCACCGCTCCTTCCCCGCGCCATGTCCGCCGCTCCTCGTCGCGCTCCTGGACGCCGCTCCTCCCTGCGCTCCTGACATGAGCACGCACGTCGCGGCGGAGGGACTACTTTTTTTTTGACTGTACATTTTTTAAATAACATTTTTAAAAAAATGTATATAGCCTATAACCATCTACACACCCTGACGATTCCAACGGTGTATCGGGTGTGTGGATTGGCGCTGTGGTTCCCGAGTTTACCCGCCTCAAAGGCTGAAAGTTCTTCCTTTATTATAGTAGTATAGATGTGCAGTTTCCTGCACATAAACCTTTGTTCCTGCAGCGCAGGCACATTTGCAACAATGGCGGCAGGGTGCCTGCACTGGCTCTTGTACGTTTCTTGCGCTAATGCTAGAGAAAACACACGGTTGCACAGTATTCTTGTGAATACAGCGCATCCCTGCGTTTAGAAAATGTCGGAGCGCGGCACTGCCAAATTTGGCGCAGCTCCGCGCTCTAACATTTTTTTTATAACTATGCCCAATATTTTGGTGGTTATTCTCTATTTTCTGCGGTAATTCACCCAAACAGTAGGCCAACATGCAAAGTGCATGGGTGAACCACTCCTAACCCCTGGTGTACTCATGGGACTTGTAATCAGGATGTGGTCTGTAATTACTGATACTGGCCCTCTTAGGATCCCGGTCCTTTCATATTGAGGGCGTGCCACTCCTGGCTCCAGTCTGCTAAGGGTCTCCTTTGCATATGTCTGACAGATGAGGGGTGAGCAAGGCCAAAGACTTCAAAATGTATGGTTTGATCACTGCAAACAATTCCCACACTAATACTGACTTCAGACCTCTCCGCTCAATTTTGATTTGTCAGCCTCACATGGTGTTGAGTTTTTATCCACATGCTAACATTTGAGAACAGATAAGAGGAAGATTGAGAAGGAACATCTGTAAATTTAATTTCCTCATTAACTTGCATTGAATCAGAGACCTTTCAAAACGTGACCAAGTTAAAATAAAGCCATGTTCTCTAAAAAAAAAAAAAAAAAAAAAACAAACGGGAGTTTGCCACCCAAGTCAAGTGTGTTGCCCGGTGTGCTACAAATGTACCAGTCCTCCCCTGTTTTTAATCCCAGGTGTCATAAACCGACCAATCCATTGCTACTTCTTGGCAATTTAACACATACTACATGGAAATTCCCCCAAAGCAGGTTCTACGTCAGAGGAGGAAGTGAAAGCCTTCTCTAGAGTGACTAATCAACTGAGAGGAGCTGTGAAGTCCATGGACGCCCCCCCCCCCAGACATGGCCCCCCAGCTGACATCTAAAAGGAAATGGGCCCGAGGATATATTAGAACTTGTTCACACCCCTCATCCGAAGTCCACTGCAAGTCACAGTTCACACATAAGTGCATAATAATACTTTCACAGAAGAATTTATTGTTTTCCCAGCAGACTTCACAAGAATCATTTGTACAGCAATTCTTTGGTGCTTCAGTACCTGGGCGAAACCAGTCCCCAAAATACCCAAAGAATGAGGCAACACCCTGCTCTGCAGCTTCTCTGACTCCACACTGCCTCCCTGAAAGGGGTCCTGCCTGGGGGTCTAGGTCTCAGCAAAGGCCTAAGGATGTCAAGTATATCACACCCTACACACCTTCGATGTCTTCAGAGAGGTCACACTCCTCCACACCTAGCAGAGGAGTTAACTAATCACATGGGCCGCACCACCACAGAAGCCAAGATATTGCCTGATGGCAAACAAAAAACTGAAAACAAAAGAGACAACTGTAAAAACCAAAAGGCAGAGCATCTGTAGTGATGCTGTCAAGATCGATGTGTTTTGCTGTTCACCCTATGTGGGAAGGGTATGCCCAGACGTGGGTCCCGTGCTCACTACACCACTGGAGTCAAGTTATACTGGCAGAAGACGACTGATAGCCAGAAACCGGTCCTAGGATGCATGATTCCGGACCAGGGAAGACATGGCTTGGCAGTTCGGGCTGGACTGTTCCCATGAGGCACAGGGTCAAGACTGATTTGCATATGACCATGTCTGAACTGGGGTGGCTTGGTGAGCAAAATAACGATGGATTAAACCCAGATCTGTGACGGGGGGTGAATGTTTTGCCATTGTGCAACATTCCGTCCATCATCTTGTGTGTTTTGCTGTCAAGATCTGGAACAGCATCACCAGCAAGATCAGAACTGTCTCAATCCCAACCTTCTGCAATGCAAACCAGCAGCTGAAGACCCATCTCTACGGAGAAAGCTACGGTCCAGAACCGTCACACAATGCAGAACGGCAACCAGAGTTGTTGCATTGTGTTGCGTGACAGGGACTGGAAAAAGTCATACCTACAGAGATATGCACTTTCTGCTCTCCCAAGTGCTGGCACGCAATCAGGCTGCCGCAACAAAAGGTTTGCTGGGCTCCCAGCAGCCCGCAGGCCATACATTGAGCACCACCGGCTTAGACTAACATTAAAACTTTTCCCACTTGGAAGTGTGCTGTACAATGCAGTACACATGAAAAGTAGAACAAGCATTGGAAATGCAATAGGTCTCGCATTAGGAAAGTTTGAGCAATTGGTATTGTAAAGGACACTTTTTTTATTTATGTGTTGGTTTTGAAAATAGCAAAAGTAATAGCTTTGTCAGTTACAATGTCAATAGTTTTAACTTTCTCAAATGTGACACCTATAGCATTTGTAATGCAATGTGTGTTGTCTTTACGTGACTTAGATGTATTGATATTGCAAATAACAATGGCTTTTAATTTTGTAAATAATTAATACTTAAATAAAATTTATTGTAATTTATAATGGCAATAGCTTAAACGTTTGTAAATTAATTTTGAGAAGATTATGTTCAGTGTATTTTATTGTGATGAAAATCCAAGAACATTGCATTTGCACCTGGTGGTGGATGTGGAGGTGATGGTGGATGTGGTGGATGTGGTGGTGGATGCGGTGGTGGTGGTGGATGCGGTGGATGTGGTGGTGGTGGATGCGGTGGAGCATGTGTTGGATGTGGTGGTGGATGTCATGGTGGATGTGGAGGTGATGGTGGATGTGGTGGTGGATGCGGTGGTGGATGTGGTGGTGGATGTGGTGGTGGTGGATGCGGTGGAGCATGTGGTGGATGTGGTGGTGGATGTCATGGTGGATGTGGAGGTGATGGTCGATGTGGTTGATGTGGTGGTGGATGCGGTGGTGGTGGTGGATGCGGTGGTGCATGTGGTGGTGGATGTCATGGTGGATGTCATGGTGGATGTGGAGGTGATGGTCGATGTGGTGGATGTGGTGGTGATGGTGGATGTGGTGGTGGATGCGGTGGTGGGGGTGGATGTGGTGGTGGTGGTGGTGGATGCGGTGGAGCATGTGGTGGATGTGGTGGTGGATGTCATGGTGGATGTGGAGGTGATGGTCGATGTGGTGGATGTGGTGGTGGATGCGGTGGTGGTGGTGGATGCGGTGGTGCATGTGGTGGTGGATGTCACGGTGGTTGTGGTGCGGTGGTGGTTGTGGTGGTGGATGTGGATTTTGTCGATCATTTAAGTATAAGCACTGTATGTCAGTCAACTACATTGTACTGACTCTAATAGATGGAGATACATAGTTTTAAGCACAATCACTTTAACAATGGAGAATTGGCTTGCTCAACACAAGAACGTTAATATTTATCATAGGATACCCAACAAGGGACTTTAGTGAGACTAACATTTGGGATGACCACACTCGTGAAGCAAATGGTCAAATAGTCTAATTCCTAAAAACATTTCTCTTTATACCAAAATAAATAAGGAATCACAAAATATAAGAAATTAGGGCGATCAAATTGGTGGTTCATTTGTAATTAGGATAGGACATACAGAGATAAGCATGAACGTACTAACTGTCCGGCTTTAGAAGATGGCTGCCGTACTTTCACATGTACTTGTAGTCTTGATATCTGCGATACTTAAACATATAGTATCATACAGTTGCACCAAGGGATTGAGCAATTATAGATATGAGTGTCAAATACAACCCCAAATAAATATAAAAATGACTTAGGCAAAGACGGCACAAATAGAGGTTATATAATATAGACAATTACCAAAAATAATGAACAGAGCGGACTTTTTAGTCCTTAAAGATGGCCGCAGTGTAAACGACAAACCAGAAGTCCTTCCTCGATCTTTACACTGGTAGACAAGGGAGGAAATCAACACACCACAAGATCACGCAGATCTCAGATAGTATTTCAACAGGAACGCGGGAGTCTCTCACTCGAGCGTACTCTGCCTCGAGGACCCCGGGAGGCGTCTCGATAACTTCATGAAATCCGAGAAGGTAAGAATTACTGACAGCAACCTTAGGGATATGCGAGCGAAAACGAGCTAATCTCACTTCTAAGAGCCGGCGAATAGCTATAAGAGAATAATTTATGGGACCTTTTTACTTTTTTCAAGAACACGAGGGGTTTTAACATATGGCTGGGGAGTTGCAAAGACCGTAACACGGCGGGCAGGGGAGGGGGCGGAGCGGGGAGAGGTGCGACACGGCAGGCAGGGGAGGAGAGTAGGAAGAGGAGAGGGGAGGAGAGTAGGGGAGGCACGGCCTAGCGGCCGTGCAATCAAGAAGTGAGGGGGCGGAGCTGGGGGAGGCTGTGAGAGAGAGAGTAGGCAAGGCAGGCGGCTGGGGGCATGTGCACGCGCTTTTAAGCTCAATGCGCAGACATTTTCTGCTCTATAGAATGGGATATAAACAAACAGCGGTCCAAGACCTATATATTTCCAAACAAGCAATTAATCAAAACTTATTCAATTAGAAGGCGTATGTTATTTAAACAGCGCTGCTCAATCAATGAAGAACATAAAAGAGATAAGCAACAGCAACAGACTCCAAGTATATATGCAATATTTTTAATCTATTGTCATATTGAAGTATTGAAAGCGAATTCACAATATTATATACATTTTATTATATACATTGCCCCGTATTAGAGCGTGCAGTAAAGCAAAGGGTGTCAAAAGAGCGTGAAGGTGATAAGGTGAAAGGAAAGGAAATCACACAAAATTATAAAGGTAATTTAAATGATTCAAAAAACACCAGCCAATGAAAGCCGGAACAGTATATCCTGGCCACTTCAATTAGTCCACATATAATCCGTATTATTATTCTGAGGCATAGGATGTAAACAATGTCTGCACTATATCACAGAGGGAGATATAGTTAGTGGTCCAGGTTTTTAGTAAGTGTCGACGTTTCGACTCGTCTTGCGGCCTTGCGGTTGATTATGCCTGGGCCATGCGAGTCTTCTTCAGGACATATTGGACGGGGCAACACAGGGATCTCATTGTTGACCCCTTCTCGGGATGCAGTGGTCGTTATTCCCACTCCAATTTGGCTCTGTCCTTATGAATCCAGAAAAATCTTATTGTCCAGGTATTCTCTTCGATGATTTTGGGTTTCCTATCCTAACTGGATGTACATGTTCCTCACGCAGTAAAAACCTTAATATGTCAGTTATGTAGCTCTGCCGAGGAGCTAAAAGTTAGTCACTTGCCGATATTTAGGAAAGCGGTCAGGCACCGTTAACTAATACGGAGTTCCTTGGACTGGACACGCGTCTTTTCGTGAGGAGTTGCCTTACCTAAAACTATATATTGAAACTGCCCAATACTTATGATTGGAATCTAATATATAAGCCTCCTGTTTTCAAGACATGTAGTGGAACATGTACATCCAGTTAGGATAGGAAACCCAAAATCATTGAAGAGAATACCTGGACAATAAGATTTTTCTGGATTCATAAGGACAGAGCCAAATTGGAGTGGGAATAACGACCACTGCATCCCGAGAAGGGGTCAACAATGAGATCCCTGTGTTGCCCCGTCCAATATGTCCTGAAGAAGACTCGCATGGCCCAGGCATAATCAACCGCAAGGCCGCAAGACGATTCGAAACGTCGACACTTACTAAAAACCTGGACCACTAACTATATCTCCCTCTGTGATATAGTGCAGACATTTTTTACATCCTATGCCTCAGAATAATAATAGGGATTATATGTGGACTAATTGAAGTGGCCAGGATATACTGTTCCGGCTTTCATTGGCTGGTGTTTTTTGAATCATTTAAATTACCTTTATAATTTTGTGTGATTTCCTTTCCTTTCACCTTATCACCTTCACGCTCTTTTGACACCCTTTGCTTTACTGCACGCTCTAATACGGGGCAATGTATATAATAAAATGTATATAATATTGTGAATTCGCTTTCAATACTTCAATATGACAATAGATTAAAAATATTGCATATATACTTGGAGTCTGTTGCTGTTGCTTATCTCTTTTATGTTCTTCATTGATTGTGAGGGATGTTTAAATAACATACGCCTTCTAATTGAATAAGTTTTGATTAATTGCTTGTTTGGAAATATATAGGTCTTGGACCGCTGTTTGTTTATATTAGTACAATACCCAGGTCCAGTACCTTTTGGGTTACCCCATTTCTTTAATGGCTATAGAATGGGATGGCGCTATAGACATTTGATTGAACTTTATGGTGACTTTTACCTGTACTAATGGCAGGGGTGGCTCCTCCAGTAGGGCGGAGGAGCGTCGGCCCACGGCTTACTCGCAGTGCGAGTACGCTAAAACATAAAATGGTACTAACTCTTCGTTACTACCATTTTATGTTTCTTTTTACCCACTCCTGAGTGCGCATGACTGGTTTGAGCGGCCCTTGCGGGCCTGCATGGAGAACATGCCATCCTCTACAGACAATAACTGGGCGGCGTCCAGACCAATCACAACACTCCACTGGAGCAGTGTGAATGGCTTAGGGGAGGGGAGGGAAGATGCCTGCTTCCTGTTCCTGCCGGAGACAGGAGAGCAGGATCAGTGAAGACGCGGGACCCGGGCTGGCAGAAGGGTAGGTTTTATCTTTTATTATTATTGACCCCCCCCCACGTGACACTGTGACCGCCACCCCCCACCCCCCGTGTGACCCTGCGACCGCCCCTCCCACCTCCGCGTGACCCTACGCTCGCCCTCCCCCCCCCCCCTCGAGCCATGCCGGGCGTTATTGTAAGTTGGTCTCTCCATTTTCTTTTTTTCGTGATTTTAACAATTAAATACAAATGGTGAAAAACACCTGTTTTTTTGTTTTTTTAAATATAGAAATTGGATCTCTTCAGTGTCCCTCAGCGTTTTCACACTGAGAACAGAGGGAGTTAAAAAGGGGTAAAATTCTCTAAAGACATTTTAAGGATTACAGCTATGCAGAACAATGCAAATGGCTCGAGATGAGGGAGTTTATTGTTTTCTTTGGATACTGTTTCTCTAAGCACTAACATCCTACAGGCTTCTGAAAGTATATATCACAGTTAAGTAAATATGACGATAATCTCGTTGAAACTTTATTTAAAAATTGATCTTGTTAAAAACCAGGTTAAGAAACAATAACTATGCATAAGTACAGAACATTTTTTTCAAAAAATCACAAAGTAGAGACAGCAAAATATGAGATATCTGGAATCTTTGGTAGTGTGGCGAGAATTTTAAAGCAATTGTTACCCAGAAAACCTTTGATTGGCGTTTGGGATGGTTGGTGCTAAAGGCATATTTTTTCTATCTGCTCACTTCCTGGTTTCAGCCATCTCTCACTTTCCCTGCATATTTTCTGCAAATCTATTTAGATCAATAAATCAACGAAAGGCAACTCCTAATTTTCATACCAAAATATGAGACACACACGTAGGTATTATACATACATATCACCCGGGACAATGTTGCATAAGGCATGAAAACTCCATTCCCATGTTGCGAAAAGTGATCCTTTCAGATCTGAGGGCGGTGGGGCGATTACTAGGCTGTAACATATTTTTGGACACTTGCCATGTCTCTTGTAAACAAACACTTCCTGGTACCTGTAGCAGTGTGCCAAAAGATATCAAAGAATGCGTGACAAACCCTAGAGATATTTGAGGCAGAGGTAGGTGATTTGTCAAAGGCTGACACAAGTTTAGGTGAATAATTGACAGCAAAGCATTGGTTTTAAAACAAGTTAGACCATGGGTACAAGCAAACATTTTCCCAGGGGCCAAAAGGTTTGGTATGTGGTGTGACCGAGAGTCGTACTGAAGCCAGCAGGGTGGCGGTGGGGGGTTCCAGGCCATGGGGGTCGGCAGTCAGGTGGTTGTAGGGAAGTGAACCATATGCATCTAGTGGCTGAATAGCAACATGTGAAACCAGAAAACCTGGGTTTAATCCCGGCTTCCCCACTTAACCAAATTGTCTGATCTTAGGCAATTTATTTATGACACTTTCCTTCATATTTCTTTATTATCACATATAAGAGGACCTCGAAATACACAAATTCAGAATGTGCACTGTATAAAGCCTTCTCCTGTGTTTTTTTTAATAAACTATAATTGTCATGCACAATTGGAACCCAATGCTTATAACAACCAACATGAGTCTTAGTTGACTATTGTCATTGACATTGTTGTCTGGGTGTGGGGAAAAATGAATGTTTCTAAATTCATGTTTCAAAACGATCAAGTTTTAAAAAAAAATGCTCGATGCACTGAGAATCTGATGTACAATGGTGAAACAGTTTTGCATGTTAATGAAATGCACTTTTTGAATTCTGAGGAGACTTTATTATATCTTTACACTTTTGCTGCAAGATGTATTTAAAAATGAAGATGATCCTAAAGTTAAGTGGTCAGGACACCCTAGTTACTTCCTTTCTTTAACTTTAATTAACCATTAAACAAGCACTTGCCTGTTTATTTAAAAAAAACAAGCCGGCAAAACACAAATCCACCTTCAGGGCCGAGCCAAGCAACCATATGCAACACACTCTCACAAAAGGCAGGGGCTGAAACAACGAATGACAGCGGCGTTAACCTCAGAGGCTGTGCTGCATATTTTATGCAAACAATGAAAAATGGCAGCACGGTTTGCCGATCTGTGCAGGTGGCGGTGCCGGTAAAAACAAGCATTGGCCGCGCAGCAGTAAAGCTGCACGGCCGTGAAAGGATCATCTGCATATTAAAAAAAAGGCATCCTGCAACAAACATAACCAGCACCCCCACTCTCCTACCTCCTCCACCACCCAGGAACTCACAGTAATGACGGCACAAACGAAACAAAAAAAAAAAAAACAGGGCGGGAACAGGATACTGAATCCCGCCCCTCCAGGACTCCCTAACCTGCCTCATGGTTGCCAAGGCAATATTTCTGAAAATATTGCCGTGCTAACGTAAGGCAGGTCATGGAGTCCTCGAGAGGTGGGATCCAGAGCAGACAAATCTGCTAAACAGGAGCTTTTTCCAATGGCAGGCCTCCGTTTCAAGAGGCCTGCCAATGGAAAAAAGGGGCGTGGCTTCATGCCATACTGAAATCCCCTGCTCACAATATCTCTTTGCCTGCAGCAGGGCCATGCCCTGCAATGCAGGCTTCGACCTAATGATGATAGTGCTGAGTCAAGTAAACAGCAGACCAGTGCTGCTCTTGACCAGGGGCCCCATGTAAAGGTCAGGAGGGCCGCATGCGGCCCCAGGGCCGTACTTGGAGCATCATATCCTGATATCCAAAGTACGCTCAGTGGGCCTGAGCTTCACATGCCAGATGCGGCCCCCTGCTGAACGACGGTACTGGGCAGCTGTTTACTTGAGAGAGAACTAACTTTCAGAAATAAACAAGCAATCGTTTATTTACACAATATCTGAAGAAACATGAAAGAAGCAAAAAAGGTGTCTTGCGCCATTCAACTTTAGGAACACATTAATTTCTTAAGACATCTTGCAACACCCATGAGAAAATATGATAAAGTCTCTTAAAAATTCAAAAACGTGTGTTTCATTAACATGTAGAAGCGTTTTATCTTGGTACATCAAATTATTTCAATCTATTGAGAAGTATTTTTTAAAGTGGTAGCTTTCCAAAATGAAGGTAGAAACACTCATGCCTCCCCCCACCCTGACAACAATGCCCAGAGAGAACCAAGAGGCAAGTCAGTTGCCACATGGAATACTCTGGGTGGCCTGGATTGTAAACATACATCAGGGGTTCCCAACCTTTTGTATGCCTAGCACCCCTAGGAAATGTTTGATTAATGTTTGCACCCCCTACAAAAGTCTCACCGGATTCCTATTATGCTTACAGCATATACATTCCCTCTCTGTCGCACCGCCTGAAATGCCATCTCGCACCCCCTGGGGGTGCAGGTACCCCAGGTTGGGAACCCAAGTTACACATGACAACATTATAGTTTATTAAATCAAACACAAGGAAGTGTTTTGTACCGCTCATATCCTGAATTCTTAGTTGAAGGTGCTCGCATATGTGACCATGAAGAAAAAGGAGGGAAATTGAATTAAGCCATTTGCCCAAGATCACACAGTTTGGTATAGTGGGGTAGCCGGAATTGATCCCATGTTTTCTAGTTTCACATTGTGCTAACCTATTTCATACCAATTCAATAACCAAGTTACTTCCTTTTCACACTTGACTCTCCCAAGTTAGCGATAGCAAGCAGAAAAGGCTTACCTCAAGGTGCGGTAGAGGGATAGCGATTCAGTTACAGCCCTGCCAAATCTATGACTTTTCTCTTCTGCAGACTGGGGCTAAATTTAGAGTGCAGCATGGATTGCAGCCCTCAAAATAACTCCATGACTCACGGACCACACCATGTACATACTACGCTTCGCCTATGTCCACCTTAACCCCTCTCACCCTGGCAAATCCCTACTCCTACCCACCTACCCAGCTGGTATGAATGTGTCCCTTGGGCACACCACAGACCTGACTATGTGGCCCCCAGGAAAATGTTTGCGAGTAACCATGACCTAAAATAACAGAAAAACAAACACATGCAAAAATAAGATGCAAGTGCATAAACTACTCTCCGAACCCCGAAGGTCCTTGCGAATAAATGCATTCCATTCTCCAGGTAGGCAGGGCAACTGTCAGACAGCTCATAATAGCCACCAAATAGGTAAGCAGCGACTCTGTGCCCTCTGATTTACTATTCATGCGGGCCAGATGGAACACGCCTCGGCAAAACCAACAGGTCAGGCCTTTGGGACCTATTGGCTTTGCCAATGGTTTTAGCAATGCAGCACATCCCCAATGCTGTCCTACATGGCTAAAGATTTGTTTTTTTAAGGTAGCTTTTGATGTGGCCAAAAGTAGCTTTTTATAGGCATGTGCTTGCCTACAAAAATGATGCTGGACCCTTTCTTTTCTTTTTAATTAATGATCCGAGTTGAATCCATGACTAGAAAGTAGAAAACATAAGTGAAAGTTTTATTTTTTCTTTGAAAGAGGTTGGGTGAAAGCACCATGGGGGATTCAAGGGTTCTTGGAAATGGGATGGAAGTAACTCTGGGGATGAAAGGCAGATGCAACATGGGGGTGGGTTTATAAAGTGAGTAGGGGAAGCAATGCAGTGGCAGAAACAACATGATTGGATACGGGTGCGGGAAGAAATAACACGGGTACAAGGGGCAGAGGCAACATGGTGGCATGAATGGGGGAATAAATGTGCAAAAGAGTTGATGGAGAGAAAAAACAGGAGCGAGAAGGCAACATGGGAGTAGTGTGGGAGAAGCACTCGAGTGAGAGAGAGGAACACAGAGCATGGATGGTGAGAAGCACACGAGTAACAAAGTGGAAATCGCATGCATTCGTGTAGTGTGCTTAAACAAAAAGGAAAAAATAGTGCCTGAAAAAGTGAGCAGTGAAAGGACATAGTAATGCGTCCATGTTCTAGGAGGGGGACAAGCACAGGAAGAGGAGGGAAAGTTCACACAGCTACAGAATTAAAAAAACACAAGCAAATGAGAGTGACAATGAAGCTAACAAATGGGAGGCAATGGGTGGACTCCAAGCCCACAATAAAACCCCAATATGTCTCACAACATTCAGCGCATGTGGTGTCTTAGGCAAGACCTAATAAAACGGTCATGCACCACCTACTCTGCCTGTCTGACCATAACCCTCTGCATGTAGGTACAGTTCAACTGGACTGTGCATGCACATTTGTGGCTGGCAAACTGTGAGTTTTGTTTGTGTAGGTGTCAGTGGTGCAACAAGTGCTGTGGCACCAGGGCCTAGGGTTGCGTTTGGGACTGATGCTCAGAAATTGTTTAAAGCAGTGCCTGCCTGAGGCCTAGCTCTGTGTTTAATCTTTTTGGAGGATGGGTTTTGAATAGGGAAAGAAAATGGAGGGAGAAGTCTTGAAGAGAGAGGAAAGGAAACGAAACGAAAGGAAAGCAAAGCAGAGGGTAAAAGAAAGCAGGAAAGAGGTAAAAGTGACAAAATAGGAAAAGCAGATAATGATAGAGATAAAGAAAGGAGCTAAGAACGAGCGTAAGGTGTAAGAGAAGAGTAAGAGAAAGGTGCCAGAAATAAGGTTGCCTGGGAGAGAAGTGTCATGTGAGAGACAGAGAAGAAGGGAAAAGAGTGACACAGAAAGGGGAAAGGGAGGCGAGAGTGTAAGGGAGAATGGAAATGAGAGGGTTGGAGAAAGAGAGAAGGAATGGCAGGTAAATTGAGGAACTTGAAACTTGTGTGCAGAGGCGCTTATTAATAGTGCAGCAGATACACTGACACCAGTGTCTAGAGTTATGAGACACTGTGAGAAGTTGGCTTGGTATATGCTGTCCACTAATTAAAGTGGGCACCTTGCACCAGTCCAAACAACCCTTATGGTGATTCAAGACGTCAAAGACAACCTTAGAAGGCTATCCAAGGGGTAGATGTGGTGAGCAGCCTTCAGGCTTAGTCTTGAAGGAATGTTAAGAAGCTTGTTTTACCAGAATGCAACCTTATAGTATTGGTTAAATGAAAGGAGAACCACGCTGTAGTTATAAAAATATGCATTTATTAAAATAACACCCTCTAGAACGATACAGTATCTCCTACATGGAGATGATCACAAAGCACACAATACTTAAGCACAGACATGATAGCAGATAGCACTAATACACATTGGGCCCCAGGGGGACCTAACCATGAACTAAAATAGTGTTATAAGACCCACAAGTCGAGTCAAGACAGTGTCTAGAGGATGTAGAATCTCTGGGACCCCACGGATGATGGGTGTAGTGTGCTAACATGATCGAGTGTACCGTACAATTATATGGGAAAGTCACGGTTGAAGTTTTAGAGTTTAAAGACCCTTCCCAGGGGACTTCAAAGAAACCAAGTGGAAGTTATGAGGTTGGAGAGCCACCCCACCTGTGGATACCATAGTACCAGAGTTGGCTTAGTGAAGTAGTGTGGCTCACTGGTTAGAGGCGGCAGACCCGAGAGCAGAGTGCGGCGCGGGACCAGGGTTCGATTCCCGGCGCGGCAGGTTTCTGGACCAGGGTCAGCGGACTCGATAATTCTCTCGCCTCGGTGCCCACTCTGATCAGCGATCACACTCGGCAACTCTGGGCATTAGCTTGCCTCATCTTCACTAACGGCCCCACCAGACCGCCGGGGATGCCTGGTCTCACCCTGGAGATACCCATTAAGAGACCATCTCTCAGGGAAGCCAGGAAGGGTTTCGCAGCGGTCGAAGCGCCTTGGGACCCTACGGGTAAGTAGTGCGCTATATAAATGCCAATACATTTACACCTATCCCAGGGGAGCCGGGTGCATAGGTTTGAAGTGGCGTCGGAAACGGCCATTGAACCCAATGAAGGACATCGAAGAAGAGCCGCTGCTAGAAGGAAGAAAGGAGTCAGTTGTAATCCAAAGGTATATTCTTGTCGTTGAGTATCTGAAAGCAGAGGGGACAGAGTCTGGGTCATTCAGGAGTGACCAGGGGCCCATTAAACAAATGCCCACCGATGTCGGGTGCTTCTGGTTCATGAGGGGGTTCTTGACTCTGCAGCCACGGGGAGCAGGAGACTTCGAGGACAGCCAGGAGCTGAATATGAGCTGTCCCACAAAGGATGCCCAGTGCTGAGGGTCACTGCCCAGCGGGAGCACCAACAACCTTTGGCAACGGCAAACCATGCAGAAGGTCAAAGAAGGTTACGGTTCAAACCAGCAAGCTCCAGGAGACTCACCAAAGCAAGGGGACTCAGGGCAGGCCTGAAGCAACCAGGGGAGCCCACAAAAAGCAAAGTTGATCCTCAAGTGGACTCACAGGCTGGAGGTACAGGAGCTGCAAGAAGATCTTGAGCGATTTCACCAAACAGCAGCCCACAGAGCATTCGGTGCAAGGAGGCCAGAGTTCTTGGTAGTAAATGGGGCCAGAGGATGAGGTTACTTGAATCCCAATGCACTTGCTCGGGAAATGCCAACAAGCATATGCACTTGGAAATGAACGATGTGCACAGGGGTACAGGTATTGCAGCCCCCACAAGAGATTCTGGCCTCAAACTTGGTAAGAGGGCAGCTCATACCTTGAGGGACATAGCAACCCACCACCTGTGTTGCTGGAGCCTTTGGAGTCTGTAGGAGCTCAGGAGCAGCAGACTGGTCAGTCATGATGTGGTGCCTGCGGATGCAGAGGAGTGACTTCTTCACTCCAAGGGAGATATCTCTGGTTGTCCTTGATGCTCCACAGGTTCTGTACGGTGCATGGGCACAGACGATGCTTCAGAATGAAAGGGAGGCAAATTTGGGCCCAAACAAAGTTCAGCGAAGTCCAGAGTGTTCAGACGTTCGAAGCTCTGTGGTTTCTGGTTCAGAATCTTGTCCTCGTCGCATCTAGAGTCCTACAGCTAGGTAAGCCCTTTTGTACCCATGAGAGAGGGTTGGACAGATTCAGGGGACCCTCCCAGGGGAGGATCTCTACAGTGGGGAGGTTACTCCCATGTCCTTGTCCAGTTTCACACCAGAGCAGGAGTCAACGGCTCCCAGGATTTGTTGAGCTGAGCTATGCACAGGTACACCAAACGTGCCCCTCATGTAGACCTTTGGTCGCTGGCAAGCGCACATACCCAGCCTTACTACACTAAATCCTGTCTGGGAGGTGGTCACACCTCCCTGTGACAGAATGCCTACTGTTCTGCCTTCCCCTGCTCGAGCTTGGCTCAGCAGCAAGAGGGCAGAAATGTTTCTGTGGTCGGCAGCAACCATTTTGGGCTGCCCGGGACTAGAAGGCTGGTACCGGGAACACCCAGGACCTCACAAAGCTCGCTTCTGAGGGGTGGCATCCTACCTCCCACACCGGTTACTGGTGTGAGTGTATGATTCCACAATGTTTGACATCAAGCACTAGAGGGTTACTTTCAGCCGTTTTAGAGTTAGTCATCACGCGGTCATGTAATGCCACTCTATATGTTGTAAATGGCTCCTTCACTAACAACCTGGGAGAATAGACTCCGCAGGCTGCGGGGGTGTCCTGCTCTTGTAGTGGCACCCTCTCACTTCGAACCAAGTACCCTGCCTCAGGATTGTTAAGGCCTGCTATAGGGGTGGCTTACAGGTTTTAAGGGTAGTGCCCTAATAGTAAACCTATATCTTAAGTAAGTGGTGCATGCACCAACCTACACAGGCTGCAATGGCAGGCCTGAAGTTCCATTTTGCATGGCCTCTCATAGGTGACACAATACATGATTCAGCCCATAGGAGGCCTCTGGGGTACCTATGCCCCGGGTACATGGGTGCCATATACTAGGGACTGACAAGGGTACCCCAGTATCCAATCTGGAGTGTACCTTAGTACATAACATAATAGTTCAGGGAGAAAGCAGATAGACTGGGGTCCTGATTAGCAGGATCCCAGTCAGACTAGTCAAAAACAGTCTCACATGTAGCAAAAAGTGGAGGTAACCATAAGAAGCAGATCCTACTTTCCTACAGACACTCACAATTTCCCAATTTTATAAGCATTGTCATTCTGGCCAAGGTGGGCAGCAGTCCATTTTCCTTGATTGCTTTAATGTCTTTGACACCCAGGCTGTGCAACTGATGCATGTTCACCATTGTGAATCTTACCGAGCTATTTAAAAGTACAGTGAAGAGATGTTCCTGTTTTTGTAGAAATTCTCACCACCTTCTCTCTTGCACCACAAATCTATGCTCTTATCTGATTCACATGACACTGGACATGTCTAATGACTTCATTCTGCTCCAAAACAGTTATGAGCAACAGATTCAATGAGTCACTTTGAGTCCTAGACAGAGGACCTCATTATGTGCGGACTCATAAAGGGTGTGATATTTTTCACACTTTATAAAGTAAGACTCCACAGAGTTTAACTTTATCGGGTGCAATAAATATCATCCGATTACAAATTTTGGGGCAATAACATGTAAATTGTGTTGCATACCGCACCAAAATCCACATCTACTGGTAAATCCCAGGCATTTTGTTCTCTAATAAATATCGGCAGCTTCGACCTGCCGGAATTTATCAGGGAAAACTCAGAGGGTGCGATAATTATCACACACCAAGGGCTTGATTACAAGTATAGGTGCTATTTATCGCACCTGATAAATAACAATATCAAGGGGTACGTTATGTATCGGATGCGATAAATAGTACCTATTATGAGTTTGTGCGGAATAACGTGGATTATGGGTGTAATTTACCATAATTCACCTGAAATGGTAGATGCCGTATGTTTTTGCCCTTCTAAAAATTTAATGAAGGGTGAATTATTTAGCACATCCGATAATTATCGGCACATTAAATAAAGCAAAACTAGTAATTCCGACTAGTGTAAACAGGGAGGTACGCACAGGCCGGAATACACAGTACACCCTTAGTAATTTCAATATATGTGCAAATACGTGTTGGAACAGGGATAGGAATTTAACCCTGCACCAAAAAGATAATTACTCAATTAATTATCTTGGGTCCAAATTTTAAAAAAATGTTTATAAAAGTGCACAGACTCTCAGACAATTGTGGAAAAGATGACAGAGAGTGTGATAATGGTTGACTGTTTCAAGGGCTTTAAATTCATTTGAAGCAAACCTATACGATGAACTGCGAAAGGGAGCTTGTAAATGACGTACTCACCAAATCAATGGCACAACAACTGAAAAGGTCGCTTCCTTCTCTTACATGACTATTTTCTTTAGCTCTAACGGCTCCTGGTCCAAACACATCTGAAACAACAAGCTAAAGATGACCCATGCCTGCAATGGCATTTGTAGGTTTGCCACTAAGTTAGACTGTAAGCCAATTTGGAAGATGGGCACAAATATATAAAGCCAAGTGTGTATCTGCAGCTTCATATGGGCGTAAGTTATGGGGCTTCAGATAATCTACCATTCTACAGACACAAGAAAATATATTTCTTCTGCGTCTGCTGCCTTATCACAATCTACACCAGCATTTATAGTACACTAACTTACCCGACGCGCGTTGCTGCGATCTCAGAAGGAAACTTGTTATGATAACATTCAATTTACATTGTGTCATTTTTATTGAAACTTATTAATTTTAATATGGAAAACATTTTAAAGTGTTGTTTTAATTCTGTTTATTTATTCGATTCCTAGTGGATACACTTTTTTTTTTGTTTTTCCGTCTGGTGCGTACACGAATAAATCAGAAGGTTTTCCGACGCGTGAGCTGGCCACATACAGTTGTCCATGTGAGAAGCACGGATTCTCCAAATCTAGTCCACACACTTGCAGCGATTGTCCTTGTGCTTTGATGATGGCCATTGCAAAAGCGAGTCGCACCGTAAACTGTAAATGTTCAGTATTGGAAAGATTATGAGGCCCCGGGGGGCCGATATTTAACACATTATTATTTTTTTTGCCAGAAACCTTTGCGGGTGTGTACGCAACAACTTTTAACACTTTTTTTTAATTCTTTTTTTTTTTTGCCAGAAACCTTCGCGGGAGTGTACTCAACAACTTCCCAAAGTTTCATGGCGATCGGATGAATGGTGTAGTAATGCATAAAGGACAAACAGACATACTTTCGTTTTTATATATATAGATAGATATGGAACTGGGCATGCACCATCTGGAAGATATCTTAGCAATTAGGCCCGTCCAGCTGTGGCATTCTATTTGGAGTAATGAAGAGACCATTTTCAGCAAAGCTATTATAAGCAATTGTCTAAGTGTATATAACGCACAGAGAATCCCGTGGTACCTGTGTACCTCCAGACAGGTAGCCCAATTGAACAGACCTCGATCATTGAATTATCCTGACGGCATCCTATAGTAAAAGGGAATTTAAACTTTCATTGCACAAAAAATGGCTGATGCCAGATGTTCCAATGACAGTATCAATCCGTCAGTGATCAGACACCTTGCTGTGGCACAAACTCAGGGCCTCCAGAGGCACCTAACATTTACATCTAACACCCAACATCCATTTGTCTTGATATGACTAAGATTGCCAATAGTTCATGTTTTGGTAGTTTTGCCGAAAATGAAATAGGCAGCTGCCAAATGTCCTTAAGAAAGTTTATTTAAAACCTTATTTTTTAGCTAAGAGTATCATGAATTATAAAGATGCTTTTCTATGCCTACGTTCTCTGGAGGGCCCTTTAATTAGTTTCTCAAACCGGAAAAAGATCTTAAAATGAATCGCATGTGAGAGAGAGTGCAGTGTTTGTGTATAATCAAAATCTACAAAACACACGAAATGAGATGGAAGTAGCCACAAGTGCAATAACATGAAAATAAAATAGGATGTCCAGTCCCTAGCTTTCAAAATGGCACCTATTTTTAAACTTAAGGGGTAAACATGAAAACAGGTCTATGTCACTACTTGAGACTAATGTGTAACATCAGATACCGTTTCTGACTCAGTGCAGATCCATTTGAAAGTTACACAGTAGTGTTCAAACAAAGGAGAAATACATACATTAATGTGAGGGGAAATACAAACAGGCTAATGAAAGACTTACTGATAATGAAGCATGAAGCTGCAAGAACCACAGAGCACTTTTTTACCGAATATTCATGTATTCCCAAACACCCAATGGCTGAAAATAAGAGGATACGTTTGTCAATGTATTGTGGGGAAGATTTGGGAGCTTTAAAAACCTAACATTAATGTTGTTCTTTTTGCATACAATGTGCCCTCTTGGTGTTTTAGGTTCTTGTTAGTCAGTTATCCGTGATTACGCATTTGTGCTGGATCCTTGGGTTGTGTGTTTGCCTGGTTGTGTTGGTGGTTTTCTTATGGTTATTCACTGTGGTAGGATCTATCTAATGTTCTCATTATAAAACTTCAATTTACTAAAACTCATTGTCCAGCCTTATTTTGAGACCACTCTTATTTTGAATCATTTGGTCATGGTATGTTAGCTTGCTTTGGCCAAGTGATCAATTTTCAGGTCAATATTTCATGGCTGTAGTCCTGGCCCTGCTTTTCTGGGGTAGCGTATGGGAGCAAATCGGCTTGCTCAAGCTCTCTGCTTCTGCTCTGCTTGCATCTTTTCTATTCTCGCTGTGAAATGTTCCCACTGTGGTAGTTCCTGCCGTCTCTGCTCTTTCCACTGTGTTGTGGTTATCCCTTTCGAGCACTCTGAGATAAGACACTAGAATGTTTTAATTGTATAAGCTTGGATTTTGTTTAAAATACGATCCGTCCAATCTTTTGCCAGTCCATGGGAACTGTCTCAATGCTGGATAGCTTTCATAGTTAACCTACGGTCTACAAATTCATCAGCTCAGCTCAGATCAAATCCAAATCACTTGCATTGCCTCTCCATGCAGAATGAGGGAGGTAAGTCATGTACCAGTGCCTCTCTCCTGGGTTTGAGAATGTCAGCACAGATGAAGGCCATCGACTGAGTAAGGAGCCAATCCTGCTCCTGGTGGGGCTTAACCTTGGGTATAACCTTAAAGCAGCGCCCGTATCTTGAAGTTCCACTGCAGAGTAGCACGTTAATCTTGCGCTTGGTGGGTATTAACCATAGGAATAACCTTGGGACTAGTAGCATAGTTTTAAGGCCCAGTTCTGACCAGGGAGTCAATCCTGCTCCCTGTGGAGCTTAACCCTTGGTATAACCTTGAATTTTAGATGGGGTCAAAGAGTCTTTGATGTCACTGCTGCTACCATGGCATTTTGGTGAATCAGGTTCCATGCACATACTAACAGTGCCTATAGTATGACTGTATAGGCTCATGCTCACTGTTCAGGTTTCCTCCGTAGACAGAACAAGCGACAACTAATTCCTGCTGTATGATCTCTCGTGAAGGTCTTATAATGACCCCGTTCAATAACTAGGGGCTCGTGAATCCCAATGAAACATGTATTTCGAGTTTATTCATACAATCCCACTGGTTACTCAATCTTTGAAGTACTACCACTCAGAATGTGTTTTATATGTTGAGTAAGATTCCCATTAAGTACTCCCCTACCGTGAGGACATCAACCCACTATCGTCCAACAATGTATTGTTGTTGATAAACAAAGCTTCACTTTGCCTCAAAAGCTTCAAGAATCCAAAAAGGTGACTGTCGTCATCTGCAGGCGAATAAAAAAAGAAATATTTGCACACTTTCCAATTCTGCCTTCAAGTAAAGTGCATAGTTCCCTCAAAACTGCTCGCTTGAGCAGGCGCACACCGATGCTTCTCTCCATGCACAGACCTACAATCAGCGCGAACTTGATTTTTCGGGTGTAGCATTCAAGACCGCTTGTACTTTAGTATTCTTTGTTGGGGGCTTACAGCCATCCCCCTGCTTTTCATTTGTTTGCTTCAGTGTCCTTTAAAAATCTTTGTTTTTTGTAGTGCCTGCCTGTCCCTCATCTTTATGATTTCTTGTTTGGGCTGGAGAGTGTGTGTAAGGTGTGTGTTCAGTGTGCACCAAGTTTGGGGCAATACGGTGTCGAATTACAAGCTACCTCCCTATGAGTTTCCACATTCTCCCTTGTGTCACAATGAACTGGGACAGAAGTTTCTTAACTTGACGAGGCAGAGCACAGCCATTGCGCCAGTGTCACTCGTGCATCCCGTTAGTTTAAGATTGACGAATAGCCTCTCCGGCAGCAGGTGCTTCTGATGATAGTAATGGGGTGCACTTTTAGTGGTGACTGAAAATACATGCCCAAGGACTCTGTGTTTGAAAGTTCATCAGGAATGTAGGGTCATTTAGGGATTTAGGGGCATATTAATTATCTGATTATAAAAGAAAATACTGGAAATACCTTGTAATGCGAGAAAGGAAGCTGATCTCCTATCCCTTTACAATTTTCTCACTCTAGTCGAGAATGGAAGTTAGGAGCTAAAGACAAATGTATGCTGTATTCACCCTTTCCATTAGAAACTTTGTAAATGAAAAGAGTTCAAATAAACATAATTTTTATGTAGTAACATGATTTGAATGAATTAAATAGTGTGCAGGCAAGTTAAACAGCGAGTGGGCGAAATAAGGAGACATGAACTTAATAAATGAGTGAATGGACAAGTGAATGAATTTGCCGGTTTTTGTATGAGCATGTGACTGTCCAAGTGAGTAAGGGAATGAACAAGTGAGAAGGTAAGTGAAATTGTGGATGATTGGGTTAATGAGTGAGGGGTGAATGTCCACATGATGAGGCAAGTGAGTTGATAGTTGAATGTGTGAATGAGTGAGTATTTGAAGGAAGCAATCAGTGATTGGATGGCAGGTGTGTACATTTGTGAGTGAATAAGCAAGGAAAAATCAGTAAAAGGGTTACCAGCAAGTAAATGAGAGGGAAAGCAAGTGAAAGTGTCAATGTCTGTAAGTGATTGAACAATTATGCAAGGGGTTGAGGTGAGTGAAGAAGTGAGTAATTGAGTAAGTGACTGAGTACATGATAGTTGCTTGGTGAATGTAAGTTTAAAAGCATGTGAATAAGTGAGTGAGTGAAGTATGACATGAAGTGAGTAAACAAATGATGACCAAGAGTTTGAAGCGGCTACTGAGAAAACGATTGTGTCAGTGAGCAAGTGAGAGAATGAGAAGGTAAGTGCGTTAGTGTAGAAGTGTTTGAGGGACAATTAAGTACTCTGCAGAAGGGCGTCCAAGCAGTTTGACACAGCGAACCTCTTAGCCAGACTACCTCTAATTCTCCCCCAACCACGAAATATGAATCAGCATATTCTTCAGAGAATAAAAAATATTTGTCTAGAAACAACATCCCATTAATCTGAGTTACAACAAAAAACAGTGTAGTTGACCCTAGTAAGGCACCTCAATTTCTAAGTTCTCATAAGTCCATCGAAGAGTAGTGCAACACACATCCAGAGCTTGCCGCACTTTAGCTCCACTGTTTTCACAGATAACAATGTTTTATGCAAAAAGGACGGTGCATTAATCGTTAGTTTACACCATCTTTTGGATTGGGAAGGTTTGGTTAATACATTCTTCAGAAAACTCCTTAATCACTCCAGGAATTGAATACAAAAACTTGCCATACTAAAACACAATTGAATAAAGTTTATGCTGTGCAAAATTCACAGACCTACTCAAAAGTTGGGGAATATTCTGCAGACTGAATGTGCAATTACACAAATGTAATGTGTCCTTGTATTTGCGAATACAAACAGTCTTTGGGAACACATTGACATAGTGTTTACATGCTTCTGAAGTTCATACACCCTGGAGCTGCAAAAACCCCAGAGAGTGAAGCCACCTTTCTACCTCTAGATATAGTGTAGAGGAGACCATAAAATGTACTTAGTCCATTCCTAATGGCCACATACTCAAAGAATACATTTAGATAGGTGACAATTCAATGGGGTGCTTCCAAGATGGTGCAAATTGAGGCTTGTGAAAGTGAAGGAGCTAAGATATGTGTGTACATCAAGAGCAAAAAGAAGAGTGGAGAAACGTCTTGGAACTGGATGAGGGTGTGGGCAGTCCTTGTAGGTGAACCAACAGATAACCCTTGTCACAAGAGAGGATTGCAGAGGGGTTTTTGGTGTGAGGCAAAAAGATGTAAATGTAGGTAGCAGCTCCTAAAAATCTTCTCAAATATGACAGTAATGTAACCTGCCTGGGTTAGTTACAGGGTACAGGGCAGTACTAGTAGCATCAGAACCATAGATGGTCATAAGAAGGAATTGTGGTGCCGAAAGCAATAGGTTCGGCAAGGATCCAAGTCCGGGCAGCTGTGACCTGCGCGGAATGGTGTGTACCCAAGCCTCCATGCACTTTCAGGGTGCTCCACTTCTCCTTTCTGGTATAAAAAATATTTTGCAACAGGAACTAAAGCAGATGGGAATATGATGCAATATTTGTTCTCTGGACTTGTGTTCCTGTAGCAGAGTATCAAGATTTTCTCATCAGCTTCTATATAAAGCTGTGTATGAAGCCCTGTTGATCATTCCACCGCTAGAAGGGTTCGGAAGGGGTTATAGGTCATTGGCGGGTAATAAGGTACATGCTGGGGAAGAGGTTATCTAGACTTCTCCCATCGCTTGTCCTTTCTTCCTCCTTGTTATCGCTGATCTGTCAAGCGACAATTAAGTCCATAACTGGAGATCATTTAACAGGGAGTGGGGCTGCTTGAGTGAAGATATCTATTAAACCCCCTTTAAAGCATTTGTAATTATTAGTTAATATGTGCTGCTTTCTAAACATAAACTAATACATGCTGTCAGACAAATTAAAATGAGTCGATCACCAAATGGGGGAGAGTGGTGGTGCCTGAATAAGCCTGGATTTTGTTTTAGTACCTTTTATCTATTACTTTTTTTTACAGCAAACTCTCTTATGTTAGCAAATTACACCCACTAGCCTAAGTAAGCAATTAGGGGCATATTATCAAGGGGGTTTATCTCCGCTTTTTTGGCTTTAAAAGCCAAGAAAGCGGAGATAAAATTATCTCCCTATTACCAAGCTGTCGCTAACACCAGTTAGCGACAGCTAGTAGGAGATAGCGACCATCTTGGGCCCCACTTTGCATGTCAGTGATATTTATCACTAATGAGATGCAAAGTGGGCGTGCCAAGATGTTAGAGACTGAAAACAGTCGCTAACATCGCTATCTCCTATTACCAACTTTTGGAGATATTCGCGCTAAGCGGGAATATCTCCAAAAGCTAACACCTGCCCTGAGCAGTTCTTAGCCATGTTATCCAATGGGAGGTGGATAACATGGCTAAGAGCATTTGCTCGATAATGCATGAATATCGCTGACTTTTCAGCGATATTCATGCATTTCGGCCGTTTTTTATCGCATTTGCGATAAACCTTGTTAATAGCAAGGTTTATCTGCGATAAAAATCGCCGATGTGCGGCGATAATTTTTGTCTCTAAACAAGTTAGAGACAAAAATTATCGCTAGTTGTTGGTAATATGCCCCCAATTAGTTGTTTAGAGAACTTGATGAAAACAGCACCAAATCAGCAGATGTTAGCCAGCATCCATTTCTGTGTAGTTTCTCTTAATGAACTTTCATAACTATCCTTTTATTCCAGCCTCTCGGTCACAATAGTGGGGCACATGTGTCCAGGACTCACCTCACCAGATTGAGGTTTGTGAAGTCAATCCGTTTCCTATGATGTTATAAGCCTGAGTTCCAGCTTTAATCCTGAGTTGCTAATAACCAATTTTGCTGGGTGGACCTCTCGTAGATTTCTCTCTTAAAACCCATGTTTTACCCAACATTACTTACCTGTATTAATGTTGGATAGGGACAGACCCTTAAGACCCTTAAGTTACAATCCCTCCAATGTACAATCCTAGCGGGGTATCAAGTGTGCCATTCCAGTGGACCTGGTGTCATCTTTGTCTACTAAATGAGGAGAGATTCATCTCACACTGAAATACAAAGTTCACTAACCGCTCTACTGTGTGTTTCTTCCGGACCGCACTCTCTTCCTCTGCCCGTCCGCTGAGTTCTGGTCTCCAGTGTCGGGTCTGAGGTGCCTTGCCACTTCTCCAGGACATCGCAATCCGTTGTTTGGCCAAAACAAAAGCCAGATCAACACAAGACCTTATAATTCTGCTTGACATTTCCTCCTTATAATTTATTTGTGTTCTTTTTTTAACTTTTAGTACTTTGCTAAGCACAGTGTTGTCCTTTCACTATTGGTTCAAAGGATGCTTCACTGTAAATTTAAAAACTGTGGATCCATAGGTTCTAAATTTTTGTAATGAATGTGATCCAATATCTGTAAATTACCAGTAAGGCTTGTGAGAACTGGGACTCAAAAACTAAGACCGTAAAACGAAAAATAAAGGATGAGCAATGAGAAACTAGACCAAGTCTGAAATGACATGAAATGAAATGATATGAAATTAATGAAATTAAATGAAATGAAAAGGGGACTTGTATAGCGTGATTGCTGCCCTGGGGCGTCCAAGCGCTGCCCACATATTCCACTGAACTGTTCTGGGAGCTGGAATTTACATGATTTAGTAGGCTCTGAACCAAAGCGGTCTGCATCTACTGTTCACTGTATCAGTTCCACAGTAGTGATCCATCTGGTTTTCATCTGATTTTCATGGAGATCATGATAAAAAATAGTTACAGGCTAGAGCACTCTCCAATTTGTACATAAGTGCTTTAGTATTCCGCTATAGGAGACTTGCCTGTAATGTACGCAGCACCAAGTTTGTAGAGTGCAGCCAAGTAGCGGCTGTGCTCCATATTAGTAGCGGTCTTCCATTACAACGCGGGCGTAACAACGCACTACCATTACAACAAAACTTTTACAACGCAAGATCCATTACAACGCATGCTATTACAACGTATGACATTAAAACGCAGATGCTAATACAATGCATGCCATTACAACGCAAGTATGGGTAAGTATTTAATATAATTATTAAAAATTTAATTTTAATTTAATTTACTTACAAAAATTTCTATTAATTTAATTACATTTAATTTTAATTTAATTTAATATATTTTAATTTAATTTAATTTAATGTTAATTTAATTTATTTTAATGAAACCCCTACACTATCCAACAATTACCCTACTATTACACCCCCCTGGAGTTGGAATAGTAATTTTAACACCTACACTATCCAACACTTACCCTACTACTACACCCCCCTGGAGTTAGAATAGTAATTTTAACACCTACACTATCCAACATTTACACTACTATTACATCCCCATTAAGTAAAATAAAAAAATACTTACCCATACTTACGTTGTAATGGCATGCGTTGTCATCGCATCTGCGTTGTAATAGCATGCGTTGTAATAGCATGTGTTGTAATGGATCTTGCGTTGTAAAAGTTTCGTTGTAATGGTATGCGTTGTGAATGTATGCGTTGTAACATCATACACTCCAAACATCTGATGCATTCGGTTGGTCCCACCCCATGTGCTGCCTGCTGTTTTCAGCCCTAGCACTGAAAGCCAGGTCATAGCCACAGATTTACTGCTGGAGTGTTTGGTACAGACATCCACAACAAGTGGACATTCATGGACGCCTGCCATAACTCTGGGGCTGGGTTGATTATGCGTACTATGGGATCCAGGTCACCAAGGGAGTGAACTGTTACTCAGAAGATGATGCACTAAGCTTACAAAGTTCTGATCGGAGCTTCAACTTGACTGGCTTCTTGGCCAAACAACACTGCTTCTGAATGTAACCTGGACCTTTCAGACTCTAGTAAAACGTTTGCCATTTGACTTCAAGGAGCTCGGGCATGAGTACGGATGATAGGACCAGGCCACAGACAAGAGGTCTTAGCTGTTTCCCTGGAAGGAGTAGGGACAAGATCCCAGGAGTGGGAAAGAGAGATTTGCTTGTGCTGAGTTCCTACCTAAGTTCATCTGCTGAACAGTACAGGTCCAGCGACTATGAAGGCGGGACGTTGACAGCTCTCTTGGAAAAAGAGGAGCCAGCTCAAGACCAGAGTGCTGCTATTGTTGCCTATCCTGACCACAATATGCTATTCGACCCCCAACTGCCCCCCCCTTAACTGGTTCAACCCTAAGACAACGTGCACTCCATGAGGTTATCTCAGGATTCACCGACTACCTCAATGCTGCTCAGCACACTTGGACTGCCGAACTTATATGTAGAATATGGCTTATTGTATTAATCTTGCTCAAAAACTGTTGTGAAGCGATCAAATACCCTCGGATCAGGCTAGCGCTATATAAAACTCCTTAATAAATAAATAAATTAAATTAATATTTGTATCTGTGACCTCTCTCCACGTTTCCTAAAGAACGAGAGATCTATGCTGTGCAGTGCTACCACCTCCTGGAAGGATCACGGGAAGGAGGGTTACCACATGGATTTTGCTCATCTGTACCGCTGCTTCCTTAGTTTTCAAGAATCTGAGCCCTTCTACCTTGGGAGAACCTTAGGATTCCCTGCAGCTAAACCAACCATGATGGATGCAACAACGTCCCCATATGACTGTTTCCACATGTATGTGGTTTGAAGACATGCTCCACTTCTAGACTGTGCTCTAAGCCTCAGTGGGCGGTTCTTCCATCTGCAACGCCATCATGTGGCATTACAGGCCTTCCAGGATCTCAGAATGTTGTCCACTAATGATTGGCAGCCTGTTCTGTAAGGCGGAGCTCTATAGAGGACTATGAATTTACCGTCAAACCTGGGATACAGCACACGTGTCATCATCTCCACAATCTGTAGGGTGTTAGTCTTGCCTTGCACACACTCACAGTTTGACAACTTTCAGCATCATGTGACCCTGGGCAATAGCTCGCCTAATCTCCCCTACGGCCCCCAGCGCCTGGATATTCTTAGGGGTGATAAGTTGTGATTTACAAATCCTCTTTTCTTTTGTAAGTCAGTCACCGGGTGCTATGTAATCAGCAGAGCTATTTTACTGAACTCAATGTGAGTAAAGGTCTTATTTTTTTCCCATACTGTATGACATTGACTGACCATGACCATTTCTGTGAGTAGTTGCTGTACTTCCTCAATCCAAGATTAGTCAAAAGTGCATGTCAAGGTGAACATCAGGTCATGACATTGTATGGGACTGGAAACATATGCTAGACTACACACAGCTATTGTTACTTATGTTACACCTATTGGCAGGGCAACAGGATTAAGACCCCAATTTCGATTTTAGTGGTAATAGACTACTGCCAAATACTGGCAGATGTCCAAAGTGCCAAACACTGGAAGATGTCCTAAGTGCCAACCACTGGCAGATGTCCTAAGTGCCAACCACTGGCAGATGTCCAAAGTGCCAAACACTGGAAGATGTCCTAAGTGCCAAACACTGGTGGATGTCCTGAGTGCCAAACACTGTAGATGTCCTGAGTGCCAAACACTGTAGATGTCCTGAGTGCCAAACACTGCAGATGTCCAGAGTGCCAAACACTGGCAGATGTCCTGAGCTTCAAACTGGCAGATGTTCTAAGTGCCAAACACTGGCAGAATTGTATGTATTTATTTTATTTTATTTAATGAGTTTTATATAGCGCTGGCTAGAGCCAGAGGTATCAGAGCAATTTACATGAGAATCAACAATGTAACAGAAAAAGTTCAACAATTACACAATAAATCCCAAAAAAAGAATAGGCAATACAATTAGGAGAGGGGAGAAAGGAGAGAGAGAGGTAGTGGAGGGGGCAGGGGAGGTGAGAAAGGGAGGATAAGGTAAGAGACAATATGGAGAGACTAAAAGAGATCTGTCTAAGGACCGACAGGGTAAGGTGAAGACCAAGGAGAGAATCCACGGCCCATCACACCTATAGCTAAACCAGGTAGCTCCATCAGGCATCAGACAAAAAAAAAAGTTCAATCTCAATACATTGAGAGAAGGGAGAGGGAGAGACATAAAAAGAGAGAGGATGCGGGAGGAGATAGCAGGAGGGACGAAAGGAAGTGCAAATGTGGTTTAACAGTATAACAGAAAAAGATCAACAATTATACCTTACAATGAACAGTCAGCAATACGTTAGGAGAGGAGAGAAAAGAGAGATAAAAGAAATGGGGGGTAAGGGAGGTGAGAAAGTGAGGATAAGGTAAGAGACAACCGTAGAGACGAGAGGAAGTCTGTCTAAAGACCGACTGGGTAGGTGACGACCAAGGAGGGAATTCATGGTCCGTCTCCCCTTTAGCTAAACCAGGTAGCTCCATCGGGCATCAGACAAAGTAGTTCGGTCTCAGGTGTCGAGGGAAGGGGTTTGCAGAAAAACAGGATGGGAGGGAGATACGGCAGAAAGACGAAGGAAAGTCTTCCCAAAGACCGGCTGGGTAGGTGACGGTTGAGGGGGAAGTCCCAAAACCCATCTCCTCTATAGCTATCAGGTAGCTCCATCGGGCTTAGGCCAGATAGCTAGGTCTCAATAAGAAACAATTTAAGGAACATGGATGGCAAAATAAATGGAGCGTAGAGGGGAGGGGACAGGGAAGGTGAGAAAGGGAGGATAGGGGAAGAGACAACAAGGAGAGATGAAATGAAAACTGTCTAAAGGCCGACTGGGTAGGTGACGACCAGGGAGGGAGTCCACGGCCCATCTCCCCTATAGCTAAACCAGGTAGCTCCATCGGGCATCAGACAGAAAAGTTCAGTCTCAATACATTGAGAGAGGAGAGAAGGAGAGATAATAAATAGAGGGAGGAAGTGGGAAGAATTTGTAATTTTGTAATTTGTAGGGGTATTTATAGAGCGCAACGTTCGCTCCGGAAGGAGCATCTTGGCGCTGAATTCCTGGTAGGATGTCAACTTACTACATGAAGGCTGAAGAATTAGATGGCTGCCATTGTGTAGTCATCGGGCAGGTTAAAGATCCAGGTTTTTAGTAATTTCCTGAAGTGTTTTTCTTGGGTTTGGGACCTCAGGTTTTTGGGCATGCGGTTCCAGGCTTTTGTGGACAGGTAATTTAGGGTTTTGCCACCTTTGGTTTTCAGATTGAACCTGGCTGGAAGGAGTAGATTGTCATTGGAGGAGCGCAAGGACCTGCTAGGGATGTAGTGAGGGAAACGGTTGATGAGGTATTTCGGACCGGAATTATTGAATGCCCTGAAAGCAACAATAAGAATCTTAAAGAAGATTCTTTTGTGGAGTGGGAGCCAGTGTAAGGATTTTAAAGCCGCAGATATTGAAGATTTTCTGGGAAGCTTCAAAACTAATCTGGCTGCAGAGTGGAGTACACTTTGGAGTTTTTTAAGTGTAGCTTTCTTGGCGCCAGCAAGAAGACCGTTGCAGTAGTCCAGAGGTGCGAGGACTAGGGCCACTGTTACGGTTTTTCTAGAGTCAATCGGTAAGAAATCAAAATTTTTTTTTAGGGATTTTATGATTCCGAAACAGCGGCCAGCCACAGTCCTTACGTGTTGTTCGAAAGACAGGTCGGTGTCGAACAGGACTCCCAGATTCCTTGCAGTTGTTACAGTCTGGGGTGGAGCAGCTGAGTCTTCAGGCCACCATAGGCCAGGACAGAAGTTGGTATTTTTACCCATTGGGAGGATCTCTGTCTTGCTGGAATTGCATTTAAGATGGTTTATATCCATCCAACCAATGAAAAACGACTGGGGAGACAAAAGGAAGTCTGGCTTAAGACCGACTGGGTAGGTGACGTCCAAGGAAGGAATCCCGGACCTGTCTCCTCTATAGCTAAACCAGGTAGCTCCATCGGGCATCAAACAGAATAGCTAGCTCTCAAATGACGCAGGAACATTCACAGGTAAACAGGCTGGGGACTAGGGCCAGGACCGGTAGGGGCAGAAATCAGTAGCAGGAAAGTGGAGAGGAGTAGAGCGGGTAGGGGGTAGGTAGTTCAGTAAAAGGTACATAATTATAAACAGTTACTGGATGTCTTGGCTGAGGTCCTTCCGAAGTTTTGTCTTAAAGTCCCTAAACATGGTCAGAAAAACGTCTTTCGTCAGGGCCATGTTGTCCGCTACCTCCGCAGGGTTCGGCCAAGGGCGCTTGTCCGCGAGTGCGAAAAAGTTCAAGACCTTGTTGGGTGTTTTGCTGGTCGTCTTCTTTGGCGGCATATGGGCGGGCCCAGGAGGACCGTGCTGTGGTGGCAGAGAGATGTCTTGGGTTTGAGGGAGCAGGACTATAGAAGCTGGCCGTGGGATGATCAATAAAGGCTGGCTTGGTCCTGGCACCACAGTGAGTGCGTAGGGCAGTCACACATACTTGGCAACCACTTGCTTGTCATGCGGCACTTCGCCTCTTCAAACCGTAGCGGGTGTCAGGGCTTGCGCCTCCTTAGTTGGTGGACAAGGTGAAACTCGGAGCAGCAGGGGTTGGTGCATATTTAATTTGCCTTCATGAGGCGGGCTGTTTGCAGCATGGATGGTCAGACCTTCACACCATGCTCTGTACAGGACTCACGGAGCACCATTTTGTAAAGCGGGTGTGCTGCCCGGAGGCATCCGAGGTGTGCCAGCGGGGGTCAGGCTGAGGGACCACGATGCAGTTATTCTTTTCCCGGTCCGCTATATCCATTAACAGACAGGCCCTGCAGACTGTATTCTTCGCGACCATAGTCGCTGCAAAACAAATCACAGAGGTAGGCGCGGATTGAGACCGCAGCAAAGGATCGGTCTCATGGGACGCTGCGCCTGCGATTCAGGTTGATCAAGTAGGTAGGATAAATGGTAGTGTTTTCGGAATGTTTTCCAAAAGAAGAAGAAAAATGGATTGGGACAGAAGTCTTATTTGCTGGAGACCAAACCACTTCAGATCAGCTCCATCAGCGTAACGGCAAACCTAGCTGATTTACTGACTAGGCAGGTGTCCAAGAGATGGCCTCATTCAATAGTAATCCTGGATCAAACTTTCAAAGTGTAAACTAGAGGCTCATCCTGACAGAGCAAACCTGCTCCAAATTCTAGATCTGCCAAACTGGCAGATGTCCTAAATGCCAAACACTGGCAGACGTCCTATTTGCCAACCTCTTAGTTCACCCACCTCCTTTGGACTGCGTGAATCTTCTGCGGGCTTCAGCTTTGAGGTACAAAAAAGCACTGGCAGATTTGGCCGTATTTAGGGTAGGCCTCTACCCTTTCCTTATCTCCTCCCCTTCCTTATTGATGTGTCATCGGTACTGCGCCCCTGATCTCTTTGTTTCTTTCCTTCCCTGCCATGTCTCCTCTTTAGTTATTTTAATTAATTTGTTGTGAACATATCTCATATATGCAATTCCTGACCTTTGTAAAGTGCTCAAAAACCTTCTGGTGCAGTGGTGCAATGTAAAATAACTTAGGCAACAAAGAGCCTTCTGACGCCATGTCGGCCATTTTATTTTCTGTCAAGCACAGCATAGTTTTACTGAAGTGGACACAACAGTAAATGTTCTTCATGAACCAGGAGAAAACTCCTGGTGCCTCAATTTAACTTTTTCCAAAAACAAACATCTCTACTTTGTGGTTTTGGCTTTAGATAATGAAAAATAAAATCAGCTGAACCAGTATGCTGCCACGTCATAGCTGGAAGGCTGTATTGTACTTTTTTACTAAAAGTGCCCCAGCCATGGTGGTGGAAGCACTCCCGACCCACATATGGAATAGCATCTGCTACCACGCATGCCAAAACCACGCATAACTTAACAACTCAGTCAATACCATGACTGTGTCGTTACCACGAGTTCCATTGCAACGCAAGTCATTACAACGACTTGCTTTAGGGAAGCACTGCACTTTGGAAAAGTTTAGATTACTGTTCTGACTCCAGTCGAAGTATCAGTAGGGAAGGTGTTGGACTTAAAATACAACACCAGTCCAACAATGCGAACCCCAAAGCAAGTCGTTGTAATGACTTGCATTGTAATGGAACTCATGGTAACGTTGCAGTCGTGGTACTGACTGAGTTGTAAAGGCACTGTGATGTAATGCCTGCGCTGTAATAGATGTTTACCCCACAAATGTGTCGGTGAGCAATTTATTTCTGAATAAGATGATATATGGTCAGGAATGGCTGGTTTTGCGGTAGAGTGGGAGAGGGGTGTGGGGTGGGGAGGGACGGGCGAGAAAATAAAAAAACTGTAAATAACTTACCTGCTCCTTGCTGATCGCCACTCTGCCACTCTTCTCCTTCCTGATCTGTACGTGTTGAGGCTCCCAGACTCCCCACGACCAATCCAAGCGCTTCTCTCATGCTGGCCAGCATGAGAGAAGCGCTGGGATTGGCCTGAGCGGGCTTGTTTTCCGGTCCAAAGGAGACCGGGAGCCTACGCCTGCTGTTCTCTCCACCCAGCAATGCTGCTCGGGTTAGGAAGATGTTATTACCCATAACAGTTTAGCCGTCCTAAGACGGCCAGCTAAACCATCATGTGCGCTGACAGCAGTGCTGCCACCACTCACCTTCTGCCTGTCATGGCCCCCCAAAGACTCGGCTCTGTCCAGAGGAACAATACAATTGTAATAATACTGTTTTATTATAATTTTATTTTTCCTTTCCCTCAGCTGGCCAGCAGGGGGCGACGCTCCTCTGCCAGATCAGAAGAGCCACCCCTGTGTATGGTCAAGAGCTAAAGTGGAGTTGGAGTCCATATCTCAATCCTCAAAGATAGCACCTTGGGTTGCCATTTCGAGTGGCCCGGTAAATGGTGCAATGTTTATCAGACTTGAAAAAATCAACACTGACCTATTGGAATTTATCTGGTGACTTAAATAGTCCAATTGCTGGCTTAGGCCCCAAAATCTAAATGTTTGGGTAAATGCTGGTAATGTTTCCCCTGATAACTACCAGAAGGTTTTACCTGCTGATATATATGACTCAATCTGTAATTCCTATATATGCGGTATGGGATGCTGGGCAATTCTGGGAACTATTTTTGCACAATATGGATATTTGGGTCCAAACTGACATGCAAACATAGCAAAATTTGCACTTTAGGTTTTACCGGGTTAAATAATAGACATTCTACAGAGGAGGGTACTGAATCCTGCACCAGGCACATGTCCCAATCTGATACAGCCATGGTGACCAAGGATAGGGCTGTTTCTGGGGGAAGGCTACTGTGAAATATTTAAGACACAGAGTACAGAATTACATCCCCCTCTAAGTAAGGTAAATATAAGCCATCATTTGTACATGCATGAGTCCAGAAGTATCAATGCACCCATGTGTGTGATCAGGTACGGAAGCCTGCTGGCAACAGAATGCTCCTCTCTACACCCATCTTGCCAGTGCTTGCAGTGGAAGTATAGAGGTGCAGGTACTCACGGTCCCAGAGTACCTGTTTGATACTGAGAAGTGCTGGTACTCTCCTATTAAAAGTATTGCATCAGTACTAAGAAGTGCCAGTCCCTCTCCCTTTCAAATTAAAGAAGTGCGGGTGCTGAGGACCAGACAGTACCTCCTCATTTAAAGCTCTGCGGGTGGCTCTTAGGAAGCCAATGTACAACAGAGAAGTGGGTTTGCATCAAGGGCTGAGCAACAACCGGGAGGGAATCATCTTCATTCGAAGCCCGGACTCCCATCTGGTCCATTTCCCAGTCACGAGGATCTGTGTGCTCTGAAATTCCAAACACCCTATCTTTTAGGGACATTTAGTGCTGTAGTTAGAGTTTTGCATATAGGGTGATCTGTCACAACATGGTGAATGCCATATCCGCTTACACGTATTACACGTGCATTATGACCTATGGCACTTATATCAGGGCAGATGGCTATCCGTCATGTTTTTGGGGAGTATCCCTTACGCTTCACTCTAAATAAGGCCCTTAGTCACGTAATGAGAGCACTATGTGAAGATATTACTATTTTTTGCTTTAAACAAGAATTGTGCACTTTATGTTACCACCCTTTCAGAAATGGCAAAAAAGTACAACGATATGAGTACTGTGAAAAATATCAGGTAGATTGCAAGTAGAGAGGAATATTGCAAACAACTCTTGCAATGCGCCACGGCCCAGGCTATGTGAAATTACTGTAAATAAAGATGTGTCGACCATGTGCACATACACTGCGCAACAAAAAAATAGGTAGCCGGTAAGATAAGTTTGGAATGCTCTTGCACAAGGCCAAACATGGCTTTGTCCTTTAGTGTGCTGTTTGCAAATCTGAAAGTAAAGCACTTCGGATAACTCGGATAAGATATTGAAGATAAAGGAGGTGATAAAGGAGGTAAGCACGCGCCGAAGGTTGGCTCGTGACACTTTGGTTGCAAAAGTTTGGCATCCATCTTGGACCGCAGCGCTACTTCTGGGTGGAGTTGATTGATACACATAATGGACCTTCTCCCTTGGCTCAGGAAAAGTTGTGTACAATATGGACGAACGCTACTATGGGGATCACTGCCATTATTATTATAATTAATAATCTCCTTCTGATGATTATTGTAGAAGATGATTTTTTTTACCTGTGACCAGTTTTGCGGAACACTGTAACAGTATATAGCAAAATAAATAAGTACATTTCTTTTTTCATTTGATTTCTCTATAATTTTATATCAATTACATTAACCCACTTGAACTTTTGGTGCAACAAGGGTGCTGATCGAAGCACTATATTGCATAGGCAGGCTATGAAGCGCATTACAAATCATATTCGTGGGGTAACTCCTTACACAAAAATACATACAGCGATTTGAGCCTCACAAGGGATTGATAAACGCTATATAATATAAATTCCACATAAGTAAAGACATCATGAATAGGTCTTAGTTTGATTTAGTACCTCTAGTTGACATAATTTATTGAAAATTATACAAAACATTCTCTCTGCCATTGCGCAAGAGCAGCAAGTGAGTAAATATTTCCAAGAAGGTCGTTGAGGAGAGGAGTCGGCCTAATGGCTAAGGCGGTCGACCTCGAATCTGGGGACTGGGGAGTCTCAGCAATGACGCTGAACATCCTGTGATTCTGGGCAAATCGTGGGGCTCTCTCAGGATCGTGGCAACCCCCCAAAATGATTTCTTAATGTGGCCCCCAGACCCAACAAGGTCCAGAGTGTCTGCATGTCCCTACCCAGCACCTTTATGCCATATTTATTTTAATTTTCAGGACGCTGTGACCGAGCCCCAGTGTCCTGAAATGGTGGGTGCAACATTTCTCCTCATATTGCGGACAGCCAATCACAGCATGAGCTCCTGCAGGAATCACTGGATTCTCACGCTCCTGCAGGATCAAGATGGCCGACAGAAAAAGAGACTCTCCCTCAGCCAATAAGTTTGCTCTATTATTTGAAGTTTGTGCACACAGGACTCTTGCGAGAGTCCTACAAACCCAACCATCCAGATATACATATATTTTCATCTTAATTTCTCAAAAACTACTTATGGATTTCCACCAGATCATTTACACACACTGTCTGTTGAAAGATCTACTGTTCTGCCAAATTTCGCATAATTATGTGCAGCCTTTTGGGCTGTAGCACTGTTGAAAAAACCCTACGGAATTTGCATGTGGAATTCTGCGTGACTGATCACCAGGAAACTTTCCAGGAAGGAGCTGAGGTGGATGAACTTTTTATTGGAAAGTTTTGTGAAGATTCATCAAACAAAGCCAACGTTATTAGCAAACCAAAAAAAGCTCTTTCCTTGGTAACTTGCACGCCCATGGGGAGTTAAGAATAGTAAAAAAAAAAAAAGAAAATTATATATATATATATATATATATATATATATATATATATATATATATATATATATATATATATATACATATTTTAAGCAAAGACAGCTCCTTCCTGGATACTGGGACCCGTTGAAGGTTGGCGCACACTCCGGCGGAGTTTCAAAAAACCACAATCCAATGTAAGTGCACTCTCAGGAAGAAAGTAGGCAAACAGGTAGTCAATGTTCCAGGCTTATTCCACACAACGCGTTTCAGCGAGAACCTTGTTCACGCGTGACACGTGTGATTGTGTTTTTTTAAATATATATATCATGTGAACAAGCCTTTGCGGAGGTGAAACGTTATGGCGGGTTGCAACAAATAAAAATACTTTGCACAGAACTATCTTGGTCCGTGTCTGCGTTGCTGCGGTGGGAGACTGGATTACCCTCACCGTCGCTGTGGAAGTTGAAATATGTATATATATATATATATATATATATATATATATATATATATATATAGGTTACCAGCCTATATATATATATATGCTATTTGGTTCATGATCATGCTTATTGACACACTTTTCTCATTAGTGACTTCTGTACATTTGAAGGTTCATGGTATTTCTGGTTTTCTGTTCCTCATTTAGATACAAAATGTCCTTTCTCTGGGACTCTCCCTTCGGTTGTGTGATGGAACAACGGATGCCTCAACAATGCATGCCTGAACCACGCGGTCTTAACCATGACCCAGTCTTTACCACTCATGCCTTTACCACGCATGCCTTTACCACTGAATTTTGTTGGAAAGACATGATTGATAAAGGGATATGTGTGCTAAAGATCGCGCTCCTGCCGCTCTGCTCTGATCCCTAAAATTCGGCCCTCCTGCGGTCTATTCTACCCTCCCCAGCCCTATAAACGTCCCTATCCCCTATCCTGAAACTTAATACTCGACCCCACAGCCCCTAAAAACTACTCTGACCACAGCCTCCCTCCCTGAGCACTAAATCCAGGTCCAACTCCCAAAAAACCTACCCACACTCCCCCCTGCCCCAGCCCTGCTGCCCCTTCGACCTGAAAACTGCCCCTTTCATGTATCCCCTGCCCTGAACCCTAAAACTCAGCCCCCTAAAAACTACTCCGACACCAGCCCCCTCCCTGAGCACTAAATCAGGGCCCCACCCCCAATAAACTTCCCCCCACTTCCCCCTGCCTCAGCCCAGCTGCCCCTTCTACCAGAAAACGTCCCCTTTTATGTCCCCTGCCCTGAGCCCTAAAACTCAGCCCCCTAAAAACTACTCCGACACAGCCCCCTCCATGAGCCCTAAAACCAGCCCCAACCCCCTAAAACCTACCCCTGCCCCAGCCTAACTGCCTGTAAACTACCCCCACCCGTCCCCTGCCCTGAGCCCTAAACCTCACGATCCTCCCAGCCCTGAAAACTACCTGACCCCCCAGCCCCAAAACTACCCCTCAACCCAAACAAACTACCCCCACCCGTCCCCTGCCTGAGCCTTAAACCTCACCGCCCCCTCCAAGCCCTGAAAATGACCCCCAACCCCTGCAAACTATCCCCTCACTCCTCCAAAACCCCACTTACCTCACCGCCTTGTCCCGATCTTTCCTCTTCCTGCTTCTTGCTCTTCCGCTGCGCTGCAGCCAGCAACTAGACCGCGCATATGATTTAACTACGCATATGCGTGGTTCAGGCAATCATGGTCACGCTTGCGATTGTGGAAAACACGTGGCTGGTGCCGCAATGTTCCGACTGTTTCCCCTCCCTTCATAACTGTTCAGTAACTCCTGTTCCTGCTTTTGAATTTTTCTCACGAGCTAATGTTGCTCTCAACACTTTTCTTGCCCCATCCATTTTAAATGCTTGTTTGTCCCTAGCATTCACAAGCTCCAATTCTATTTCAGGACAGGAGGCTACGATTATGCTTAGACTCAATTTCTTTACTGAAATACAGCAGCCAATCACAGTACAGTAAAGAAACGAAAAACTACATTACCCATACACCCTGGGTAACCATAGAGTACACCAATGATATATAAACAGTCATAGAGGTAACCACTTCCTCTTTATTTGCTGCTCCGCAGCCAGTTAAGTGCATTCTTGTTGTTATTCTTTGCTTACTTGTGCATTTTATGCTATTGTTGCCGCTCTGCTTGCATTGTATGCCGCTTTGTTGAGCGCTTATCTCGCGCACTTGCTGACGTTCGTTGTGCATTTTATGCTATTGTTGCCGCTCTGCTTGCATTGTATGCCGCTTTGTTGAGCGCTTATCTCGCGCACTTGCTGCCGTTCGTTGTGTGTGTGCCCCGCGACCGGCGCTCGCGGTAGGGAGCGTGTGCCACCTCCCTGGGTCGGGCGCGTGCCGCCTATGTCCCATAGTTTCTGTGGAGTGGAGTTTTTGGGGTGGTTCTGCCTCGCGCACGTCTAGCGCGAGCGGTTCCGGTGCTGTCAGGCCAGCCGGTTCTCCGCGCATGCGCAGCTTTTCCTCGAGCTGCATTCCTCCTCACGCTGCGTTTGTTTACCAAGCAGCGCCGGCTCCTGAACTCGTCGGAACGACGAAGACGCCCACTGCCTCTCAGCTGGCCCCTTCTGACGCCGGAGCTTCTGAAAAAGTCCCGGTTGTAAAATTTGCATAGGCTTTGCCGAGAGTGAGCATATTTTTGTCAGCAAGCCTCCCTCCACTCTCTACTTGTTGTTTTTCCACGCAGTTTTTTCTGTTTATACTTGCTTGCTGCGAGGTTTTTTCACTCCCCCAGACTGTGTCACTGACATACAGGATTTCTAGTCACCACGTGGGCTGTATTTACACGTTCTCTGTGTACCATGAGTGATTCATATTACTATGAGGAGGAGGGTGACTATGAGAAAGAGGGGTCCGAGTTTTTTGAGCAGGACCTTGTTGAGGCACTGGACAAAGGGGTTCAGCATTGGATGAATAAGGCGCTGGTACGCGCCATTACGCGCTTGAAGCGCCATTTAACACAGTATGCCCAAAAGCAAGGTTGGGTGCCTTCCAAGAAGTCCACTTCTTCCCCTGGTAATCCCCATACTTCTGACTTTCGTAGACTGGCACGGTCCTTGTCCTCCTCCAAGTTGAAAGCTGTTCCAGTGTATGTTGACAGTGATGACCAACATGCTTCCTCATCCTCCTCGGAGGTTCTGCCTCCTCCACCTAAAAAACGTAAATGTAAAGAACATTTTGTTGATGCCTCTTCTCACCCTCCTGTCTTGACTTTCGAACCTGAAGATATAGTGCATCCTCATTCCTCTGCGTGGCTTCCATCCCCGGCTGTGGCGGAGTATGTTCAACAACATATCCGCCAACCCTTTGATAAAGACGTGCGTGCGCGTCTTCGCTCGGAGTGTCCGCGGCCTGATTTGGCGGATAACCTGGCGGACACCCCTGAAGTCGACCCTACCATGTTGACATATTTAAAAAAGTTTTCAAAGGACCCCAAAAAGGGACTGGATCGTTCCTGGTGGGCTTGTCAGGACAAGGTTTTGGACCTCCTAGGGCCTCTCACTAAAATATTGGATCTGGGTTTCATGGCCAAGGAAGCATCCTCCACAGTTGATCCAGATGAACTCATTCAATGGGCGCAGCGCGCCATTTGCCAGTTGGGAAACGCCAACTGTGCACTCTCTAGTGAGCGTCGGCGTTCCATTCTGCTTAAGTTGGACCCAAAATTGTCTGAGCTTTCATCTTCTGAGGCGGGAGCTGCGGCTCAGGGCCTCCTTTTCGGCCAGCCTTTCCTAAAGGAACTCACTCATTTTGTCAGTACTTTCAGCAATATTGACAAAGCACAGGCATCCTTAAAACGGGCCATGCGTCCGGTTTTCAACAGGGCCGGACGAAACAGGGGACGCTCGTCCGGCCGTGGTCAACACCAACCCAGTCAGCGTGGGTATCAGTCCCATAGGGGAGGCCAGCAGGATTCAGGCTATGCCCAACGTTCTAACTTCTACCCTTCCAGAAAAGGACGTGGACAATACAAAAAAGGACGATCAGGTGGCAACTCCGGAGGATATCAGGATTCCGCCACTTCAGGTGAGACTTCTTCCTGCATGCAGTGTTGTTCTGGGGGGCAGGATTCGCCATTTTCTAGCCAATTGGCGCGCAATCTCCGGCGATGCTTGGGTGCTGGAGACAGTTCAGGGATTCAAAATCGAGTTCTATCATCCCTTACGCCAGTCTTGTCCTCCTTTTCTCCTTCACTTCTCAAGACAAAGTCAAGAGTTCATCACAGAGGAACTCAAGTCTCTGGAATTGAAGGGGGCCATTGTGCCGACAGTGCGCCACCCTCAGGGTTTTGCCAGTTCAGTCTTCCTGGTGGAGAAGAAGGGAGGGGGATCGAGGTTGGTTCTCAATCTGAAGGAATTCAACGCGGGAGTAGTTTATCGGCACTTCAAGATGAAAGGCATCCATCTGCTGCGGGATCTCCTGCGGGAACGGGATTGGATGGTTCGTCTGGACCTCAAAGATGCTTACCTCTCTGTTCCGATCTTCCGTCCCCATCGCCGCTTTCTGCAGTTCCAGTGGCTGGGGACTTGGTATCAGTATCAGGTTCTACCCTTCGGCCTTTCGTCAGCACCTTGGTGCTTCACGAAGCTGTTACGTCCGGTTGTGGAATCTCTCCGCAGTCGCGGAGTTCGCTTGATCATCTATTTGGACGACATCCTCCTACTGGCGGATTGTCCTGTCAAACTGATGACTCATCTGGACTGGACCATAGATCTTCTTCAGTCCCTCGGTTTTCTGGTGAATGTTCCCAAGTCTGTGCTACAACCTACTCAAGTGATCGATTTTTTGGGGTTCAGGGTCAACTCCCTCACTTGTCAACTTCTGCTTCCCCAACAGAAGATTTGTTACATCAAACGGGAACTGATTTCTGTTATCTCGAGTCAGACTGTATCATTGAGATCGTTATCACGAGTTGTCGGTCTCTTAGCGTCTTCCCTACAAGCGATCTTTCCAGCTCCGCTGCACTATCGTGCCCTTCAGCGTTTGAAAATTCAACATCTTCAACTGGGCCTTCGCTATTCCGATCTGATTCCTCTCTCGGAGGAAGCGAAATCGGAAATGCAATGGTGGTTAGACCATATGGAAGCCTGGAACGGCCGGGCTCTTTTCGGCTCCTCTCCGGAGATTGTGATCGAGTCGGATGCCAGTCGTTGGGGCTGGGGGGCCCGTTGCGGTCGGATCTCGACGGGGGGACGGTGGTCTCCGCAGGAACTTTCCCTCCACATAAATTGTTTGGAATTGCTGGCGGGATCGTTTGCGATCAAATGCCTGTCGCCTCTTCGGTCCCACTGCTGTATCATTCTCCGGATGGACAATGTCTCAGCAGTACGCTACATCAACAAGCTGGGAGGGACTCGATCGAGATTGTTGGCAGAGATTGCCAAGGAGTTTTGGCACTATTGCCTTCAGCACAAGATCACTGTTATTGCAGAGTATCTTCCCGGCTCTCGCAATCTTGTGGCGGACTGGAACTCCAGATACCTGAAGGATTTCAGCGACTGGAGGCTCCATCCTCGTGTGTTTCGCCAACTCCTTCGAACTTGGGGCCCGTGTCTGATTGACCTCTTCGCGTCCCGTCTCAACACCCAACTTCCCCGGTTCTTCAGTTGGAGACCGGATCCGGAAGCCCTGGCCATGGATGCTTTCCTCCAACCGTGGCCGTCGACCCTCTGTTATGCGTTTCCCCCATTCATGATGCTCCCCAAGGTTCTGGCTTATGTGACACGCTTTCGGGCGGAGCTGATTCTGATTGCCCCTCTATGGAGGGCTCAGCCGTGGTTCCCTGTTCTCCTGGAAATGGCATGCGACTTGCCAATTCTTCTTCCTCAGAAGTGGAATCTCCTGCTCGATCCGCTTCAGAATCCGCATCCCCTGGTTCAGTCCGGCTCCCTCCTTCTCCTGGCGTGGCGGATTTCGGGGAACGTTGGGCGGTGTCAGGCCTTTCTGCAGACACTACCAGATTTCTCAGTAACGCCTGGGCTCCAGGTACTCACAAACGTTACAGAGGTTCCTGGAAACGTTGGAGTGATTGGTGTGCTCAACGGCAAGTTGATCCCACATCGGCTGATGTCTCTTTGATAATTAATTTTTTGGCCTCTCTATCTTCTTCTTCTGGTTTGGCCTACCGCACCGTCAACAATTTCCGTTCCGCTATCTCGGCGGGCCATCTTCCTGTGGATGGGAAACCTGTGGGTGCACATCCACTTGTGGCTAAAGTTCTTAAAGGTATTCATATGGCTACTCCTCCACGTCCTAAATATGTTTCTTTATGGGACGTTTCAGTTGTCTTACGTTTCTTGGAAGCTTGGCCGATTAATTCTTTATTGAATCGTAAACAACTTTCGGCCAAGCTTACGATGTTGTTGTGTTTGCTTTCCTGCAAACGGGTCTCGGATGTCCGCGCTTTGGATCTTGCGGGGCGTAGCTTCACGCCTGAAGGGGTTACCTTTCGCCTTTCCAGGCGCACTAAAACTAACACTGAAGTTATTTCTTACCCTTCATTTCCCGCTCGGCCTAACCTTTGTGTTGTCCAATGCCTTAAGGATTATGAGGTGAGTACTTCTCTTCATCGCTCTGATATGCAAGGTCAATTGTTGATTGCATTGCAGAAGCCATTTCGCCCCGTTACTCCAGCCACTTTAGCTCGTTGGGTACGGTGGCTCATGGGGGAAGCAGGCATTGATGTTTCTGTGTTTGGGGCTCATTCTGCCCGTGGAGCCATGGCCTCTAAGGCTTTTTCTTTAGGTGTCACTTTCTGGGACATTATGAAAGCTGCTGACTGGTCAACGGATTCTGTATTTAAAACTTTTTACTTTAAGCCTATTGTTACTGTTGCTTCTGTTGTGGTGGAGGAGCTTTAAACAAGCATAATCGGAGCCTCCTGTCCTGAAATAGAATTCAACATTTGCAAACATTCGTGACAAGAATTTTCAATTCTATTAAGGACTAGGAGGCGAGGATTATCCCACCCGTTGTATTTGCATTTGCTATATCACATATTGTAACTGTGCAATTATTCATGGATTTATTCCTAATGTACTGTTGTGATAACTTTGTTTTTTCTCTACCCACCCTTTTATATGCTCATGATTACACGGAATGTGTATTACGGCTTTGTGTCTCTTTTCAGGCTCTGATCCCAAGTGACGCTCCTCCGGCTTCGTCCTTGATTGGGGTGTGCTGCGAGTTTCTTCTCCTCGTTGGCCTGCTTTTGTTCCTGTGGCTTTGGGAGGTTCCTTCGCCCCTTCGTCCGGATGTTGGCTTCTCTGGAGGACGTCCTTAATGGATTTATGGTGTTCAAGTTGTTTTTCCTAATGGATTTTGGACAAAGAAAGAGGAAGTGGTTACCTCTATGACTGTTTATATATCATTGGTGTACTCTATGGTTACCCAGGGTTTATGGGTAATGTAGTTTTTCGTTTCTTTACTGTACTGTGATTGGCTGCTTTATTTCAGTAAAGAAATTGAGTCTAAGCATAATCCTCGCCTCCTAGTCCTTAATAGAATTGAAAATTCTTGTCACGAATGTTTGCAAATTTTGAATTATTGCATCACCCTGGTGCTTGTGTGGAAAATTGTTACGTTTTGGTGAACATCATCTGCGCCATCTTGCCTTTTTCTGATGCCACACTTTTGTCATGTGTCCCCACCATTTTAGCTGCTCTGATCAGAACCACTCTCTGCGCGCCCCTGACCCCCAACACGGACCTTCACCCTCACCAACACCCCCACGCACTGATCACTCCCGCTTCCAGATGCCTTGAGCGTAAGCGGCAGCCATTTTAAGCACCATGGCCTCCCTGCCCCTTCCCTGATAGCCAGCGCGTCTCTCGCTCTCCTATCCTCGCAGGTATCCCCCGCACGCTGACAACCCCCTCGCTCTCACATGCCTTGGGCCATAAACCCCTTCAGCGCAGCTCTGCCACAGAATCCCATCCTGTTCCCAGCGCGACACCTCCCTTCATTCCTTTCATGGTCCCAAGTCCTTTGATACAAACCCCTTTTCCTGTGTCCCCGTTTGTCTTCCTTGTTCCCAGGCCGCCACCTGGCCCTGCGGATACTGTTTATTACCCCGTACAGTAGGAAGCTTCCCCTGCCCATCAAAGGGCCCTCGAGTTGATCAAAGCCCCCACCCTATGAGATCCGATCAAACTCCACACATTCCGTGAATCGGCGGAATGTCCAGCTGCGCGATAGTCATCACCTGTTGTGACCAGGGTGGGGAATTCAACTGCAAATATATGTGGGAACGGGCCCGAAGGGGAGATTCCGGGGATGTTCTTTCACATGCCAAAATGTTACAAGAATGTGTTACATGTAATAAAGATCCTAATCCTATGTATAAAAGGCCAGGCCTCCGAGATGCGAGCAGAGCACCTCGTGACGATACTTGCTGTCCGAATTGATGTGTTCTCCTCCGGAGAGAATAAAACCCCGTTTCCTGCCTTTCAGTCTCCAGCGCCTGCTTCTTCATTGATTAATATTGGTGGGTCATAGAGGCGATACCGCCGGGCAACACAGAGAAGGGTCTTTGGTTACTGGTTGTCTTTGCACCCTTCTTACAATTGGCGTCCCAAGCGTGGGGCCCATCAGCGACTCGTGGATCCAGTGGGAGAGGTCCTGACGACAGAGTGAACGACTGCAACGATCGGAAGGTACCCTGTCCGATAGACCCTCGTCTGACAGCCGATCATCCGAACTTCACTGGTTCCGAACAGACCTCTCTCGAGTGATCTACGGTCCTGACTGGGAACCATCAGGAGTGCCACGAGGAGTACGAAGAGAAGAGGACGATCGGGCGCTGGATTCGGAAGACAAGAAACTGTCCATGCGGTCCGGGTAAGGTCGTGTAAACACGACGAATTGCGAAAGTGATTGATAATTGATGAGAAAATACTAGTATTACTTTTTGTTAATTTATTGGAGATTCACTGTCGGCAAACGGAGAAACAACCGGCTCTCCCTTTGCAAACAGTGAAGGATAGGTAACGCACCCGTCGTGCCTATCTTTCTCCCCCACTGATCAATTGCCCCTCCCCATTGATTAACTGTTACGGATTGTTTTCTGGAGATTCTCTGTCTGCAAACAGGAAATAATAGGTTCCCTCTTTGCAGATAGTGAAAGGGTAGGTAACGCAGATCTTTGCGGGCCTACTTATTCTCCCCATTGACCATTTTATTGACCATTTTATTGACCATTTTATTGACCATTTTTTTGATTGATATTGGTTCTTGAGGTATTCACTGCCTGCAAACAACGTAGAATAGAAATATTCTGTCTAGTCTTTGCACACAGTGATAAGATAGGTAGTGCTGACTATTATCCCCATTTGTGATCCGTCATGCCTGTCTTCTCCCCACTGATGGATAGCTGGTTCAGCCCGGACCGTTTATTAGAGGTGGACCATCTAGCCCCGCTGGAAGGCACCCCTAATAAAGACATGTTCACAAAGTATGGATTAATTACCATAGCCTATAGTAAGCTATGGCATAAGTATACCAAAGCAGACCAAGAGAAGCAGTGGCCACTAATAGGATCCTTCGATTTAGACAAAATAGAAACGGTAGAAATAGCCCTTCGTAATAATAAGACAACGCCTATTATGCTCGATAGTCTCGGTATGTGGCGCAAAGAAGCTACGCAACGAAAGGAAAGAGACGAAGTCAAAGTAGTTAAAGAAACGCGACAGGCAACCCTCCAAACGTCTAGTAGGCAAAAGGAAGGGCCAGCGACGACACAGTTCAGAGGATTAGACATAAAAAAGGGACGGTGTAAAGGGATGTGCCGACGGGACAACCCCGAGACACAACGACCCAAAAGTAATCCCCCAACACTATGCACAGGACGAACAGATTTAAGGCAAAACCAATGTGCTTTCTGTAAATGTCTCGGGCACTGGAAAGCCCAATGCCCGACTCTACAGAACATAAGTAAGAGCGGAGGGTCGACAGAAATAACAGGCCGGCAGGAAGGGAAAAGGCGCGAGGCAAAAACAAATCAGACTAACACGGACAGGACGGATAGAACCACCACGTTCGATTATGCTCGATGGCACAAATTTCGTCAGACTAATTTTAACGACATGTTAGAGTTCTGGGACTGATTGCCCCCCTGTTGCCCCCCACTATGAAAAACAAAAGCAAATACAGGCCTGCGTAGACAACCTCCCGTTAGAAAAAGGACTCAGGGAAACCAAGCATCTGTTATATAATTTAGGATTTAATTACGATAAAGATAACACACAACCAACGATAAATAGAAAAACTAGTAAAACATTCTTTAGAGTAAACTGTACTAATAGGAACAATACAAAACATATTACGCTCACTCCGGAAGTTCTCAAAATGTAACAGGTCGGCAATCCCGCCCATCCGGAAGATGAAACACGGCACGTGTGGGGCGGGGCCTGCCAACGACCATAGCCCAAACGAAATCGCCGGCGAGAAGGTACCGGAGACTACACCAGCCGACTTGAAATGGTCTTCCCATGCTGTCCTTCCTGGGGTGACATCCCCTGGGCCACCAGTAGGGAGGGGGGCGGCAGATGACCCCCTCCCTCGTATCTCCTGGTCCGGCCATCACGAATTCCTCCTTCGAACTGATGCAGGGTGGGCTGGGAGGGAGAGGCGACGCGGACGAACCTCTCCCACCTCCACAGGTAGGAGGTTTCCCAGCCCCGGCCCGGCGCCGAAATCCTCCAGCCAGGCCACAGATCTATTTGCGTAGCACAGGACGTACAATGTTCAACAGGCCTATTTCCGCAGCACAGAACATACAATGTCCGACGGGCATACTTGTGCAGCACCGGACATACAATGGTCCCCCAAGAGTCGGAGTCAGGGGTGTAGGGTGGTCATCATGTGCACCCCTGATTCAAAGGGACGGCGTGGGCTGCGCCAGGAGAGGGAGGCGGCACGGACGAGCCTCCCCCCACCTCCCCAGATGAAGGCTCCACAGCTGCACCCTGGCGCCCCGAATCAAATGTCCTGCTCCAACAGCATGATGCTCTGTCTTTGTCGCCACAAGAAGTTTTCTTCCACTCCTGAAAGACACGACGAAGGGCGGCGGCTGCAGGGTCTCAAAATGGCGTCTGGGCTCTCTGGAAGGCGGGTCTAGGCCGCTGGAGTAACTTTGTCCGGAATTGCAACTCGGGCACTTGCCCACCTGGGCACGAGCCCCCACCTCCGACAGCATCCCCACAGCCTTGAAGATTCTACCAGAGTCCCAGAAGCCCTCGGCCCCTACAGGCTTCCGGTAGGGAACAACTGGAACGACCACGACATAGCCGCAAGATGGTGGTGCTCTCGTGTCTGCACCAGCTTCAGTCTGAACCACCCAGGAACATTGTGGGCTAACGAATTCGAGTGAGTTCCGGCTGAACCTCAACGTGACCTGGTAGGAAAGATTCTACCTCCCTCCCCTCTTGATTGACGGTCCACATTACCAGCCCCTCTGTTAGCACAGGTTTTTGAACTGCCGAAAGGGATTCTGGTGCAACCTACCCGACATCACCCAAAATGGCGCCGGTGTCAATAGGAACTTACGAACACCGCATGGTGTTCTTTAGCTAACAAGACTTGATGTTCTGAGATATGTATGTGAACCTTTGTACACTTGACGAAAAAAGGGAGGAGGGTTCACTTGGCAAACATTTGAAAGGATCCCGTTAAAATGTTGATTTCAATGTATGATTTATAATGATATTTATTATGACCAATACCTAACGTCGCTTATGACGCACACCCACGGTAAACGTATAGGAAATTCGATTGCGATTAGTATGACTGTGTTTCCAATCATGAAATAAATGCCTCCTTTTTCCTCAACTATTAATAGACATTTTTAGTTTCTCGCAAATAACTAAGTAGACCTTTTTTAATGTTTTTAAATGTTGCAAAAATAGCCCCCCTACTGTATGTGCTTCAGTCACCGCCATGTTCGGTCAAAATACGATTGCACTCGCACCTTTTACTTACTGAACGATTATGCAAATAAAGGTTTGCAAAACTATGAACAGTTATCGCATACTTTTGTAAAATGTGGGAGTTGGTGGGAGGGCTTTTCTGTGCGAAACCGCTCTGCTCTTTTTTTAGGTTATGTGAAAAAAAAAAAAAAGGGGTTGGTCGGCCCCGGATGGATGATTGAATCTAAGGTATGATACGCTGCCACCAAATGTGCGACTGAGCTCGGGAACTAACACATGAAGAAGGACCTCGACTTCTGAGAATGGGTAAAGCGAAGCAGTACTCAGGAACGGGGTTGACCGAAGAACTAACGTGCCTTCAGCACCTTACAGGCGTTGAGAAGTGATTTGAGAAGCCCGATAGCCGGACTCATCCACAACCCAGACACCTCGCACTAGGCGCAGTATCTAGCGTTGTGCCTATTACGCATTTCCTCTTTTACTGACTCGTATGCATTTCATTACCTGTGTTCTATGTTCCATGATGCAATCGCTGTGAGGACAGTTACTCACTGTGTATGCTGACAGAAGATCTGTATGGATGCGCTCTTACTTGTGGAGTAAACCTAACCTTATGTTACTTCGATTCATCTTTTAATTCATTCCTATGATGCTATACTAGACACCTCTGATTTCATTTTAGCGTTCTCCCACACCCTATCTATAATGCCACGCCCAGACCGTCTTCCCCCTGTACAACCTATCGCTCGCCACCCTCACCACACTGCCCCCTCCCCCTCCTTCTTGGCTCTAGAAACCAAGACCCCAGAGATTATATCCCGAGGAGATAAGACGAGTAAGTGGTAAGTAAAGGTCTTTTCGTGCCCATACGTTTGATATGCTTGAATGTTGCCCCCCCCTTCCTTTTTTCCTCCTACCTTTCTCACCCTCTGCAGGTTACCTTGGAATCACGACCAGGAGATAGTAGAGATCTGGTACCACGCCATGTCCGATACCTGAAGCAGACCTACACTGCGAGATGGCTCCCAAAGATACCCAACTCAATGCATGTCCTTATGTCTAACGTTGGGTAATGCACTGGATAGCCTAAATAATACACGGTCATTCTCCATGTCACACGTGTACTATTTAGCCTATTGTTGCTCTCTCTCTCTCTCTCTCTCTCTCTCTCTCTGTCTCTCACTCCTCCACACTTTTACTCTTCCTAGCGACTGGCACCTAATTGGCGAACCTGGTGCACCACCTAATTGGCCCCAAATACCACAAGTATTTGCACAAATTTGTCCTAAATGAAATTATATCGATACCACGTTACTACCTCTCCTTTTCTGCTAAAAATGGATGAAAATTAGATTGGCCAAAAAAAAAAAAAAAGAAAGGGACAGGTAAGACGACTAAAAGTTCCCTAATCTGACCCGCAATAAGGGAACTACTTGTCAGTGGCTTCTATGATAAAAAATGTCTATGGTAATGCAACCTTCCCCGTCCCAAGTTGTCTCAGTACCCCAAGCAGTAAAAATGATCAAGACATCCCCGTCTTCCCAGAATGCCCCCAGTTTCGTATCAACTGCCCGGAAGGAGAGTCCGAAGAATGTCCCTTGCCCCGATACGCTACGTTACTAATAGTCTCCCATAAGGCTCCTCTCCCCCCCACAGATAAGTTAAATAGTCATCGCAAACCCTGAAGTTTTTTTGATGAAATAACCATGTTGTAAGAGACTATGTAGAAATTAGAATGATGTGTGCAAAGTTAAAATCAGATCGGAAAATACAAGAACTTGTTGCGATAAAACCTGTTGAAAATAAAATGTTTAGCAGAAAGATAAGGTGCAATGGTATAATGAAAAATCGTTTAGCCTGTGTTCATCCCTCAGAAAGATACCTATCAGATTATGGTGAATAGCATGTTGCACTTTTTCATAAAATGCAAAGCCCTGAAGACCGATCTAGTCTTGCAAAGGCTTGTACTAGGGAAATAGGTCTCTGCCAGAAGAACTGACATGACTGTAATAAACGAATGCAATAAATGGGTATCAGACCTCGTACCACGACAAATGAATGTAATGACCAACAAAACACCAAAGAAATAGCCACAAAGGAAAATTTTTGGGAATCCAGCGAACCTATCATCAATTGTTTGCAAACCTCGATGCAGCGGATGTATACCCCAGTTGCTTGGGGTTGGGAGAGAAATAGATTTATGTGATTACTTTCCTCTGCAAAATCTCTAAAGACTGTCTTTTCAAACTCATTCAGGGGTACCACTGTCGGAGGAGAAAGAGACCGGATGTGGGAGCACGCGGCCTATCCGAAGATCGTGGACCATCAGCGACGGTGACCAAGGCGAGACTGTAACAGTAAGGAGTCGCAGGACGAGGCATTATTTCCGACAAAACGAAAGGAAGGGGCTGACCTGAGGCCCCTGCTCTATGATCGACGTATGCCGAGAAGTCCCCGCTCTCCGAAACTGGTTATGGACCCGTCTGTCTAAAACTTTCCGTCCCCCTGGTCTGTTCCCGACTTGGCCCTGCTCCATCCCCTCCTCCTCCGACCTACCATAAGGACTACTCACACACACCCCCCCCTTTTCCACCTGAACTTTCAAAATCCTCCAAATCCTATTGAGCTATCCAGAATGAGGTATTTCCTGCGTCTAAAGGGAGGAAGCTCCGACTAAGTAGACCACGAACTATGTTAATCTCAGAACGGTGACCTAAACTCCACCAAGGGTCACCCCAAAGAGAAGATGAACGAAGTATGTGGTTCTACCCGCTGCTGAACGCCTCGAAGATGACGGAAACAACAGGAAGTACCCACCACAGAGACTCAAGAAACAAACAGACTCCACAACTCGAAGACCATTGCACTTTTTCATCACAATCCTTTTCTGTCTTCTAATAACTGTGCTCCGGGTTACAGAAGAAAATGCACCTGCCCCAAAACCGTAACGCATTTCTCCATGAGGTCTGGTGAAACGAAGCAAAGACGTACTCTCGCCCGCAGACCTCCAACGACTCAACCCACATGAACATTCCTGTTGAAAGAACGAATTGTAATACAGGTGCTTAACGGTGTCAACGGAAGACGGCAGAGACTGTTGAGAATTAGCTAATAATGGTTCACGACCATAAGACACTGGAGACCTTGATTATTTTTTTGCTATGTCTCATTTCTCTCCCAACCACCATTGAATCTGACTATACTCCCACCGAGTACAAAAAGGACTTACTTACCAGTTCCTATTCCAAATGACTATAAGCATCTATGATCTGTACCCAACACCCCCGCTATGTAATTCCGGTCTGATATTGCATTACTATGACTTTTTCTGCAACAAGTTTAGCGAAGAACCCGCCTACTAGATGACAAGATTTTCAACTGTGATATTTATAATGTGATATTTATGTACAGTTCCTTTGCCTAGGTTTCCATCCCCTTACTTATGACCACCACAGTAGATATAGATAGGAAATAGGCCAGCAAGATGTCTTGGAAATGTTAAAGGGAGGACTGTGGAAAATTGTTACGTTTTGGTGAACATCATCTGCGCCATCTTGCCTTTTTCTGATGCCACACTTTTGTCATGTGTCCCCACCATTTTAGCTGCTCTGATCAGAACCACTCTCTGCGCGCCCCTGACCCCCAACACGGACCTTCACCCTCACCAACACCCCCACGCACTGATCACTCCCGCTTCCAGATGCCTTGAGCGTAAGCGGCAGCCATTTTAAGTACCATGGCCTCCCTGCCCCTTCCCTGATAGCCAGCGCGTCTCTCGCTCTCCTATCCTCGCAGGTATCCCCCGCACGCTGACAACCCCCTCGCTCTCACATGCCTTGGGCCATAAACCCCTTCAGCGCAGCTCTGCCACAGAATCCCATCCTGTTCCCAGCGCGACACCTCCCTTCATTCCTTTCATGGTCCCAAGTCCTTTGATACAAACCCCTTTTCCTGTGTCCCCGTTTGTCTTCCTTGTTCCCAGGCCGCCACCTGGCCCTGCGGATACTGTTTATTACCCCGTACAGTAGGAAGCTTCCCCTGCCCATCAAAGGGCCCTCGAGTTGATCAAAGCCCCCACCCTATGAGATCCGATCAAACTCCACACATTCCGTGAATCGGCGGAATGTCCAGCTGCGCGATAGTCATCACCTGTTGTGACCGGGGTGGGGAATTCAACTGCAAATATATGTGGGAACGGGCCCGAAGGGGAGATTCCGGGGATGTTCTTTCACATGCCAAAATGTTACAAGAATGTGTTACATGTAATAAAGATCCTAATCCTATGTATAAAAGGCCAGGCCTCCGAGATGCGAGCAGAGCACCTCGTGACGATACTTGCTGTCCGAATTGATGTGTTCTCCTCCGGAGAGAATAAAACCCCGTTTCCTGCCTTTCAGTCTCCAGCGCCTGCTTCTTCATTGATTAATATTGGTGGGTCATAGAGGCGATACCGCCGGGCAACACAGAGAAGGGTCTTTGGTTACTGGTTGTCTTTGCACCCTTCTTACACTTGGCAGATGGGGCCCTGTGGCTATGCAATGCTTACTAATTAACAAGCACTGCCAAAAGCAATAGGTCTAACTCACATATTCAGTTATAAGCTAATACTACTTGCTGCCTTTATTTATGACACACAAAAGGGATATGTTGGTAATGTTGGATCTCATTGTAGAAATCGTGGTATTATAGTGGTCATAGTGTTTACAGGCGTGATGATAATGGTGGTGATGTTAGTAGCTGTAGTGGCAATGCAATTGGTGGTAGTGGTTGCTGTTGTACTGGTGGCAATGGCGGTGGCACAGATGTAAGGCATGTAAGACATAAAGAACGGAATTTGTTGTAACTGGTTGTAGTTTATTAGATGCTAAATGGCTTTCTGAATGCAAAACCAGCTCTCTATAGCAGGCAGAATGATACATGAGATGTAAATAGTATGCAGCGAAAGATGAGTTAAGCCCACAATATCTATAGGGCTCCTGGTTTTATGTATTTTTTTTTATATTTCGTCTGTATTTATCCATATTTCTTTTTTGGTAATTTTATCTGTTTATACATATATTTTTTTATTTTTGTCAAAAAAATTAAGCTGAAATTGATTATTTTTCACTATTATCTAAGTAATAAATGCACACTTGAACTTGAATGCCTGACATGCTTAAATGATATTAACACCCATTAATGATAAATCAATACACTTGAATGAAAACATGCACATTTTTGTATCAACCTAGTGCGCATCTGCGACTGTTTAAACCTCATTACTAAAATGTCTCTCTTTTTAGCTGCCTTACTCATGCACCTATTGGCCGGTTTGCGTTTGCTTCGTTCACCCTAAGTTGGCAGGGTATACCCAGGCGTGGGTCCCTTGCTCACTTTGCCACTGGAATAACGCTAGCCTGGCTGATGAGGGGAGTTAAACTGGTCCCAGGATGCTTGTTTCTGGTCCAGGGAAGACCTGGCTTGGCAGTTCGGTTTGGACTATTCCCATGAGGGGCAGGGTCAAGACTGATTTGCATATGGCTGGGTCAGAACTGGGGTAATGAAGTGATGGATTCAACCCAGATCTGCGACTGGGGGATGTGTGTCTGAAAAGTTTCAGCGCTCCATCCATCATCTCCTTGTGTTTGCTTTGTTCGCCGTTAGTTGGCAGGGTATGCCCAGACGTGGGTCCCTTGCTCACTTTGCCACTGGATTCAAGCTAGCCTGGCTGATGAGGGAAGTTACCCCGAAAAAACTGGAGTATGGATAATTGAAGGTAAGTAAACAATTTAATTAATAAAACGAATTTCGTAGCGCACCCTGCATCACATTTTGCCGTGGCTGGAGGCACTGAGCCAAGACTCAATCAATCAATCAATCATGGAATTTATAGAGGGCGCTACTCACCCGTTAGGGTCTCAAGGCGCTGGGGGACGGGGTGCTGCTACTATTCGAAGAGCCAGGTCTTGAGGAGTTTCCTGAAGCTGAGGTGGTCCTGGGTCTATGACTGATTTGCATATAGCTGGGTCTGAACTGGTGTGGCGAAGTGAGCTAAAGAACGATGGATTCGACCCAGATCTGTGACTGGGGGTGAGTGTCTGAAAGTTTTCAGCGCTCCGTCCACCATCTCCTTGTGTTTGTTTTGCAATTACTGACAGCATTTGGAAACAACCAATAAACAATCTCTTTTCAGTTTTATCCACATCTAAAAATAAATACAGACAGGAAAACGTTTTTTTTCTGTCTGTATTACCCAGTACAAATCAATGAAAACGGAAAACAGAGAGCCTTAAATATGTCTAAAGAATTTGTAACAAAAAGGCCGCTTGACAACTACGTTTGACTGTAATCGAATCTCAAATGTACCAGTGCGGGTGAAAAACTCCTATCTAACTCCTTTTGAAAAATGGATTCCATCCTTAAGTTCTCTTCGGTGTCGAATCTCACTTAAGCCAACATCTGTGCATACATTTACCTTATCTTTCCCAGTTTGGGAGAGGCTTAGCTCTGTAGGCACAGATAACAAGAAAGTAAGGAGAGGAAATACTGTGCCGCCCTTGATTGGGTTCCATAAATATAGACCTCAATTGCTAGGAGGCAATGAAGAAATGAGGAAATGGCTACTGAGTGTGTCTGGTAATAAATCAAGCTCTGGGCAAGGACTTTGTACCAGTCAGGGTTAGTGAGGTGGGTATTAAGAGCCCAATGTTAGCTGTCACTTGGGTTTTATTGTGCTGCTGCTTCCTTATTAGATTAGGTGCTGTTTACCTTGGGCAGGGCAGACTACTGCCCGCCCTTATCTCAAATTAATATTGGCTGACTCTAATGAGGGATTGACGCGCACCACTCACGGTAAGTGTGCATGCTGCACGAGGTGCGTGCGTGCGCGGGCGTGAGCGCACACAGCCTGCGCGAGGTGAGTGAGTGCGTGGGCGTTAGCGCACGCGGCAAGATACGCAGCACTGCACAATAGCATGTTTCCCAGGCCATGCTTGACTAGCTGCACCAGTTATGCCGCTATTAAAGAAGATAAACAAGGGTTAAAATATCCCAGAATGCAATAGGGGAAAAACTGGACTAAAGCAGTTAGTGGTTATGGACCAAGGAAACTTGGCAGGACTGCAATAGCATTAAAAGTGTGTTTGTGTCAATCTACGTGCACACCTATATTGTTTTTTTTAGCAATGTGTTTATTTTCTAATCAAACACTAGGGGCCAGATGTAGGTAATTCCGATTTACCTACTCTTAAATACCGAATCATACCGATTCGGTATTTAAGGGCAGGTAAATTGGAAGTAAGCAGATGTAGGTAATTTTTATTTTTCAATTACCGATTCTGTAGGATTCGGTATTTACCAAATCGGTAAATACCGAATCGGTATTTCCCATTGATTCCGAATCCAGGCAGGGGGAACGGGGTGTCACTTTGACACCCTGTAGCACCCCAATTGCAGGCTTGTGTGCCATGTGGCACACATACATGCCCTAAGGGCATTTCTGTGTGTCACATGGCATAGGTATACATGCACAGATGTGCATGTACACTGGAATTCGGTAATTTACCACCCAATAGGATTGGGTGGTAAATAAGGAATTCCTAAGGGCCTGTGGCACTGCAAACTGTGCCACCTACATATGAATTTACAGAATCGGTATATTTACCGATTCGGAAAAATACCGAAGCAGTAAATTTACCGAATCTGTAAATATACTGATTCTGTAAATTCCGAGCCACCTTCATCTCAAAAACAAATTACCGGTCGGTAACGGCCGAAATCGGCCGTTACCGACCGGTAATTGGCGACCTACATCTGGCCCTAGGTAAGGTGAGCACGTATGAGTGTACACACAAGCGCTCAACTCCATCGCAAGAGAAGGGAGTGCACCCCCTTAAGAACTTGTGGTGCACTTGGTGCTCCTTGAAGTCGAGGGTCACATACTCAATTACAAGAAGCAATGTTATTTCATGCATTTCTGTTTTTAAAAAAGGTGTTGAAATAAAGTAATTGTGGTCATTGTTTCTTGAGTCAGGCGGCAGACATAAGTAGCTCACTTTCTTCAGAAGGTGCTCCCTGAAGTCGAGGTTCACATACTTAATTACAAGAAGCACTAATATTTCATGCATTTTTGTATTTGAAAAAGGTGTTAACATAAAGTCACTGTGGTCATTGTCTCTTGAATCAGGTGGTAGAAAGCACCAGAAACATGAACCAGTTTACCAGGTTGATTCTACTTATTTATTTTTCAATTTCGCCTGCTGTATACATATTAGTAGCTGCTCTAGTTGCAATTTCTACTTTCCACATAAGATTGGCTAAAAAAAAGATAAACATTTAATTTGGCAGAAAAATATCTACAGTGAAAACACCACATCAATCCGACTTTTTTTAACTTAAAAAATCTCGAAAAGACACCACATTGATCAATTTCGTTTGAACGTTTTCCATCATTTTTTGTCTTTTTACCAGTGAAATTGTGGAACTAGGCGTCGCAGTAGTCTCGGTATTTGTCTGCCTTTTCCGCAGCACTGAAAAGAAGGTTGGTGAACTTCCCAGAGTTGTGAAACTTTGCCACCATGTCACACTTCCCTTTTTTTTCATCTCCCTAACGTTCTGCTGGTGTTCCGAGATGTGGCAAAGCACTCCGGGTTTGTAACTTCCGTTCTCTTCTTCCGCTTGTGAAATTGTTTTTGACACTTCTACAACCATCTCGATCGACGTCGTTGTCAACAATGACAGGAGTTGTACAATCCTGGGCAGCGCCGTGACAGGGCGAACACGAATTCCCACATTCATGAGCAGTGACGTCAAACAGCTGATCACTGGGGGAATTCTGAGAGGAAGGAAAGCCAACGTCTATGGTGCAAATATGTCAAGAATTCATCCGTTCATTTGTCATTTCTCATAAATATTTACTTTCTGCAAAGCTGGCCAGGGCTTTAAGTGGGGTGAAAAAAGTGGAGAGTTCCTGAAAGGGGCGGGGCCTATGTAATTAGGGGTGTTGCTTAAACATATACATTACCATGACAGGGCCATCCTACACATACATTTGCATAGAATACCGAGGGCAACTGGCATACAAGATCAATGCTCTGTGCGCTTTGCAGAGAGGCCAAGGATTGAATGATCATGTATTCTGAACACCTTTTTGACCCACTGACAGGCACTTAGAGAAACTCGCACTGGCTTCAGTCACAAATCAATTGTGCCCTGTTATAAACACCTGGCTGAGACTCAATTGAAGAGTAACATGCTTACTTAAAAAAACTAAAGGTAACACAACATCCTGGAAAAAGCAAACAATCAATCAAAAACTCCTTAATGCGATCATAGAAAAAGATCCTAAAGGCACAGAGATAAAAAAAGATACATTAAAAAAATATACATACAAAATTCAATTGGCTATATGTGATTTTACACACTACAAAATCACTCATAGGGAATGCAAGTTTAAGTAAAGAACTTGAAATATAAGCAGGAGCGGCATAGATTACCATAACAGTTTTCGGCATTGTTCAGAAATCGGTTAGTATTGTTGCATGAGTAGTTAACCCCTCCACTGCGGCGGCTATTCCGCCGCAGTGCTAAGGGGGTGGGGGGGCCGCACGGCGGTCCCGTGCTCGTGACGGAACCGCTCCGTCACGGCACGCGGGTGAGCTGTGCTTGTGACGGAACGGTTCCGTCACGGCCCTGCCCGCTCAATAGAACGCGCCGCGCCGGCGCGTCGAGCGGGCCGTGTAGGAACCGTTCCGTCACCAGCACAGCCCACACGAGGCTCGTGACGGAACGGTTCCGTCACGAGCATGGGAGGGGTTAATAACATCATACAGGGCCGTTTCAATGTCCGTTTTGAATTACTACCGTGTCTGAGACCCGGAGGGCCCTGGACCAGGTAACGCCCTTAAGCTGTCAAACTTTTGGCAGCCATGTGCAACGCACACACCCTGGAGCCAAAGTGAATGGGTGTATCTGCCATAGTGCAAGATCGTGCGCGTTCTCTGAAGCATAGCTTTTGCACTGGAAGGTGTTCCCTACAGTGTGCTGTATTATGCAGCATATCTGAAGAGTTGAAAAACCGAGGAGAAATGAAGAATTTCTCCTCATAACGCCAATGTTTGTAGAACAAGATTTGCATTAAAGTCCATGTTTGAGTGCGTGCGAATGCCCATGACCACCAGTGTAACTTCCCTTGATACAAAGTAATGCATAGCAGTACACAGGGCACACTTTGCGTTACTTTGGGATGCTTCCAACACGGATAGTAAATCCCACCCAAACACTTTACCCCAGGGTTACGTCACAAAAGTGAAGCAAACTCAGCACAAAGCGTTAGTAATTCTGGGCCAAAGATTCTTAATGAAATGTTAATTAACGTGATATGGCATTTAATGTTGTCAACTTCTTAACAAAACTTTGGGCAGTAAAAATTAAAGAGCTTGTAAATTATTGGTGCTTAGAGACCAAGAGGTTTTATTAGAGATATAAAATGCTACACAGATGTGTTTGTACCACAAGGGTAATGTAGAAAACGAAAGAATATAATATGATACTGCAAGAAGTTTAAAACTAGCTTCATACTGTGTAAACCTCACTCCTTGTGTTTGCTTTGTGCACCCTAAGTTGGCAGGGTATGCCCAGACGTGGGTCCCTTGCTCACTTTGCCATGGAATTCAAGCTAGCCTGGCTGACGAGGTGTTTTACCCTCTAACCTGCCCCAAGATGCTTGTTTCCGGTCCAGGGAAGACATGGCTTTGCAGTTCGGGCTGGACTGTTTCCATGAGGCACAGGGTCAAGACTGATTTGCATATGGCTGGGTCTGAACTTGGGTTCAAAGTTAGCTAAAGACCAATGATGGATTAAACCCAGATCTCTGACTGAGGGGGAGTGTCTGAAAAGTTTCAGCCCTCCGTCCAACATCTCCTTGTGTTTGCTAAATCTCACCCTTACCAGATTAAACGTAGCTTTGTTTGCAGTAGGAAAGCCCACTCACCCCTGCTGAGCAAACACATCCATTGTCACTGATTTCACAATCTGAGTGCAGTACTGGCCCTTTCCCCTCCATTACCGCACGCACTGAATAAGGTAGATCAATCAATCAATCAGGAAATTGTAAGCGCACTACTCATCTCTGAGGGTCTCAAGGCGCTGGGGGGGGGGGTCAGCAGTTCTGTCCCGTCGCAGAGCCAGGTATTGAGGGCCTTATTGAAAGCGTTCAGGGAGGGGGCGTCTGATGTCGATCGGGAGCTTGTTCCAGGTCTTGGCCACAATGTAGAAGGCTCTTCATCCTCTTCTAGCTCTGCGAATGCGTGGGGTTTCTGTGAGGGCGAGGTTGGTGGGTCGGAGGTTTCTTTTGGGTAGGCGGAAGGTGATTCTCTCGTTGAGATATTGGGGTCTGGTGTTGTGGGGCATTTGTAGGTGTGGGTGAGTATCTTGAAAGTGACTCTCTTCTTGACGGGGAGCAGTGGAGGTTCTGTAGGTGTGGGCTGATGTACTCATGTCGAGGGATGCCGAGAATGAGTCTGGCTGCAGTGTTCTGTATTGTCTGGAGCTTTTAGAGTAGAGACTTGTTGATACCGGCATACAGGGCATTTCCGTGGTCCAGTTTGCCGGTTATGAGTGCGTGGGTGACTGTCTTCCTTGACTCTGGGGGATCCTTTTGAAGGTCTTTTGGAAGATGCAGAGGGTGTTGAAGCAGCTGGAGGTGATGACGTTGACCTGTCAGTCCATGGAGAGGGAGGAGTCGAGTACAATGCTGAGGTTTCTGGCGTGGTCCGTGGGGGTCGTGGGGCTGCCCAGGGCGGTGGGCCACCAGGTGTTGTTCCATGCCGATGGGGTGTTGACGAGGATGAGGACTTCTGTCTTTTCCGAGTTGAGCTTCAAGCAGCTGTTGCTCATCCAAGATGCAACGTCCTGCATTCCTTCCGAGGAGTTGAGTCTGGTGGTGGTGGGATCCTTGGTGAGGGAGATGATGAGCTGGGTGTCATCGGCGTAGGATACTATGCTGAGGCCGTGCTGTCTGACGATGGCGGCGAGGTGGGCTATGTAGATATTGAAGAGGGTTGGGCTGATCGATAATCCCTGGGGTACTCTCAGTTCATTTCCATGGGTTCGGAGAGGAAGGGTGGGAGTCTGATTCTTTGCCTTCTGCCGGTGAGGATCGAGCGGATCCAGTCGAGGGTGGTTCCTTGTATGCCGGCGTCTTGTAGTCTGGCAGTGAGTGTAAGGTGGGAGACGGTGTTGAAAGCCGCTGACAGGTCCAGTAGGATCAGGGCTGCGGTGTGACCTTGGTCGAGGAGGGTGCGGATGTCATCTGTGGCGGTGAGTAGGGCAGTCTCTGTGCTGTGGTTGCTGCACAATCCAGATTGGTAGAGGTCCAGGATGAAGTTGTTTTCGATGAACCTTGTTAGCTGTGCGTGGCTGGTCGTCTCTGTGACTTTTGCCGCGAAGGGGAGGAAAGAGATAGGTCGTTAGTCCATGAGGTCAGTGGGATCTGCTGAGGGCTTCTTAAGCAGGGGTCTAACTTCTGCTTCCATTCCCAGTTGTTGGGGAAGGTGGCGGTCTTAAAGGTGGTGTTGATGATGCATCTTAATTCTGGTGCGATGGCGGCTCTGTGGTAGATGTGCGGTGAGAGGGGGCCTTTGATGGTCGAGGCAGTCTCTTCAGTCGTGATCAGTGTCCAGGATGAGATGGTGGGCTGGCTGGCATTGCCGGGGGATGGGGTGGTTGCGGAGTCAGGTGTTTGGTCGTTGAAGTTGTCGTAGAGGTTCTTGATTTTCAGATAGAAGTGGGATCCGAGCTTGTTGCAGAGGTCCTGGAAAGGGGTGATGTCTGTGGTTTTGCTGGGGTGCTTGGTGAATTCCTGGATGACGCTGAAGAGTTCCTTGGAGTTGCTGGAGTTGGCAAGGATTTTGTTGTGGATTAAGGCTCTTTTGGTGGTTCCGATGCGTTGGTAGCATTCTGTCACAACGTTCTTGTAGTTGGTGTGATTTTCTGGAGTTTTGCTATTTCTCCAGCTCTTCTCGAGGCGTCTGCAGGTGCGTCTGGCTTTTTGGAGGTCGGCTGTGAACCAGGTGGTTTTCCTGGGCGCTGTCTGTTGGGGTTGTGTAGCTGTGCAAGCTTATCTGCGGAGTTGGAGATCCATGTGTGAAGTTCCCTGGCTTCCTCTGTGAATTTGCTCCAGTTCTTTTACAGAGGGCGTGGAGTAGGTTTGGGCGGCTTGGGTTTGTTGATGAGGAAGTGTACGCAATGGTGGTCCGTCCATGGGGGTTAAGTGGTGTGACTGAAGTGGGTGCTGTTTCCCCCTGTGAAGATGGGGTCGAGGTGTGTCCTGCCTTGTGTGTAGTCTTGCTGACAAGTTGTTTCAGTCCCATGTTGGCGAGGTTGTCCAGGAGGGTGGTGGAAGTGGGGTCGCTGGTGTTGTCGAGGTGGAAGTTCGGGACTCTGATGAATATGTAGTCCATGGAGGCGATGGCGTGGGGTGCGATGAGGTCTGTGAGGGCGGTGGCGAAATGGGCGCGGGCGCGGGTGCCAGGGGGTCTGTAGGTGAGGGTGCCGTGGAGTGTGGAGTTGGGGCTGGTCTGGACCTCGAAGTGCAGGAGTTCGATGGCGGAGAAGACGTCGCTTGAGGTGGAGAGGTGAAGGGAGTTTTTGTGTGCGATGGTGGTAGGGGCGGTCCTTCCTCTGGATCTTGCATCCGTCCGGGGTGGCGATGTCGGGAGCGGAGGAGGCATTGATCCAAGTTTCTGTAAAGAAGGCGACATCTGGTGAGAGGGTGTCCAGGAGGTTTCAGATCTCCCCGGTGTGTCTGTGCATGGAGTGCACATTGAGGAGGTTGCACCTCAGGGCGTCGGCGGTGTTGGCGGGCGTGGTGGTGAAGGTCTGGTGGCAGTGGCGTCAGGAGAATTGGCCGTGGGTTGTCTTCGGCGTGGAGTGCTGGCAGTTGTTGTTTCTTCTGGGGTTGAGTGCGAGGAGGGTAGCTGCATCGTAGCAGTGGATGGTCGGAGATCCAGGGTCCCTGGCACTGGTCGCAGTCAGGGCACGGATGGGCGCAGAAGGACTTGCCTTTGGAGCTCCTTCGGCAGCGTCTGCCATTAAATAGGGGGTGGAGGAGGGAAGAGCAGCTGGGAGGCAAGAGCAGGAAAACCGGCAGTGGGGGGGAGGGGCCACGGGGCCGCTGCGGCAAGAAGAAATGGGCGTGGAAAATACAATCAGAAAAAAGGCAAGAATAAGAAATGAGGCAGAAAAAATATGAAACAAGAATGAGGCAAACAAAGACTAAAATACTAATACCACAATGCAATCAGCAGTAGCAAGCCGGCACGCCACCGGGACACGAGGACAGCAGACTCGAACCCCTACCTGGCACAGTGGAGGAAGGGGCAGCAACAGCGGAGGATCAGTGAACAGAGCTGCACGTGTGGAGAGCTGGGTCACTGACCAGGAGACATGTTACCCTTAGCATCATCCTGCACACTCACGCTCTGCCCCTCTCCATGGAAAGCTGCCGGAAGGCCAGAAAGTCTGAGAAGTTATGTTATGTTATGTTAGTTACATTTCTAACGCGCGCAGATACTATAAGCGTGTCCCGGCGCGAGCCTAGTTCGAGAGAGGGGAGCAGAATTAGATGAATAAGTGCATTTTCAGTTTTTTCTTGAAAACTTTGATGTCCTGAGTGCAACGGAGAGCCGGGGGCAGCGTATTCCAGCAAAGGGCGGCCCTAGTGGTCAGAGAGCTACCGCACATCCTTTGCAGCCGGAAACGCGGGACTTGAGCCAAAGATTGGGAGGAAGAGCGCAGGTGTCTTGCAGGGGTGTAGAAGGAGAACCGTTTCTGAAGATAGCCAGGCCCTGTGGCGTACAGAGCACGGTAGGCAATGACTAAGGTCTTGAACTGGGCTCTCTCTGACATAGGAAGCCATTGTAAAGTGCGAAGATATTGTTTCACACTACATCTGGCCGAAATGTTCAGGAGTCCAGATTGTGGCCACACAGCTTCGTTTTTCCAAAACTCATCCATCTTGGGACCAGTCTAAAGCCATCTTATAGGATCCCCACTGCTATTGGAGGGCTGTGAAGAGGGCAGAACATCCGGTTCAGCTGGTCATGCTTAAGGCTCCTGTTATGCCATCTCTTATCTAGGGGCGTAGGGACCCATTTTTCTCACTTGCAGGAGAGCCCATGAACATTGCTAGGCCCTTGCTTTCCCTGTGCCAAAATACCTTAATTTACCACCATCTACACAAGTACATATGTAATTCCAGAGAAAACATTTATAACGAAATATCTTTACTGGGAACCCAGTGCAGATGAAAGTTTTTATGGAGTAATACCTTAATACAGAAAGCTAAGCAGCAAATTTTTAGTGTACATCAGAAGATCCTGAAGAACAAAAAAGGAAAGGGATTGGTAAACTTAAATTAACTTGAACAACTTTCTGAAATCGAACCGCAATTCCAATTCTATCCATAACCGTGACCTCAACTTTACAACAAACCACAACACTAATCTTTAACTTCCTCAAAAATTCACTCTGACAATGGACCTAAACTGAACCTTGAACCTTACTCAATATTGTATGCTTGGGCCAGAGGTATAATTGTCAAGTTGGCATGGAAGTGGTGTGTTTGCACAGGTCTACAATGCTACTTCATCAATTGTTGCTGCTCTGTACTATACAGCCACAGCTCAAAAGGTGGGACTGAAGGATTCTTTGAAATTCTATCTCAGTCCACCAAAGAAGAGTTGATTATGTGGATCCTTCTTCTGACAAAGTGCGAATGAAAAGTTGGGATCCCTCATATGATACCATTTTAAAAGGTGGCACTTTACGAAGACAAAATCAGGGAGAGCGTGTAGTAATCCAAAGGACAAGGGGCAATTCCCTAGATGTCCATATCCATCAATCGGACAGCGGTAGCCCTACCTCGAAGACAGGATCTGTCAGAGAGATCACAAGTTGTGAAAAATCACAAGAAAGTGCAGGGTGCCAGTTTGTTGCACCATTTTCCATGTGATTGCAATGCAACCAGCGTGATTCGCCAAGACATGTGCAACTCGGAATCTAATTTTAACGAATCGCTATTTGACTTTTAGGTTTTCATTGCCTGCTACAATGCGCAGCACATTTGTGAGGGTGAAACATTTCCACATATTGAACCTCTTTCAGTTATAATACATCTTACAGTATCCTTTTGTATAATTTTGAACCCTTTCAATTAAATAAATTCTGAATTAACATTTTTTTAATCAGCTTTATTCATATTGACTCAACCAGGATTTATTTTCCATGTTACACATTTTCTCTATAGTGTTTCCTCAGTAAAGGTAATTTTGTTTTCAAATTAATCTGATATTTTATCATTTTGTCCGTGGTGCTCCATATAGAGGTCTAAAAAAATAACTTAAGTATTGGATTATGTGTTTAAACCTGCACTAACAAAGTTCATAACGATGTTGAACTGAATCTGTTTTGGCAGAATGCATTGTTAAGAATTTCTGATTTATATTTTTATTGAATGACATTTATTTAATTTTTTTTATTTCTTGTGGTTTTAACATTTGTTTAGACCACTATGGCTCTAATTCAGTCAGTCAGTCAGTCAATCTTTATTCAGTTTGTAAAAACCATAAAAGAAAATATAGGATAGAAAACCATTAGAATGGAATATATCTAGCATATCTAGCAGTGAAGTGGTGTGGCTCACTGGTTAGAGGCAGCAGACCCGTAAGCAGAGGACGGCCCGGGACCAGCGTTCGATTCCCGACGCGGCAGGGTCGTGGACCATGGTCAGCGGGCTCGATAATTCTCGCCTCGGTGCCTACTCCAGTCAGGGACTACACTCGGCAACTCTGGGCATTAGCTTGCCTCATCTTCACAACGGCCCCCCCAGACCGCCAGGGATGCTTGGTCAGCACCTTAGAGATACCCATTAGGGACCATCTCTCAGGGTGAGCCAGGACGGGTTCCCCAGCGGTCGAAGCGCGGAGATACTCCTCCGGGAGTCGATTCCTAACGCTATATAAACCTGCAATTAAATTAAATAACAATTAGATTATAAAACAGGTAAGTCAAAATATAATGTGTCCTCAGCAGCAAATGTCTTAAATTTAATCAATAACCAGATGTCCGACTCTAACATTTAAAACCATAAAATAAATAGTGCATAAATGGACGGAGGGCACTTCTCAACAACTCAATAAATAGATCATCTGTAAAATATTACATCCCCACCATGTTCCTAAGTCTTAGAGCAGCAGAGATAAACCTTTAAACCACTGTGCATCTATACGCCTCGTACATTACGCGGGTTCCCCTTGAGGTGTACGACGCTACCAATGTCAAACACGAACTCACAACGTTTCCGTCCCTGCTCACCCTGTTAATAGACAACCCTGATTTCACTCCCGGTATGGACGTGACCGCCTTTGCGGGATGGAGGCCGGCTGGGTGCTGCTTCCTATACCATATGTACGACGCTGAAGGGGTTATTCAGTTATTCCAATTCAAGCAGGAGTACGGGTTTTCAGAGACAGAGAGGCTTCGATATCTACAAGTAAGGCATTGAGCGCTTCAACCCTAGGTCCGCTCCGAGGCAGATAGGCACCTTACCCCGTATGAAAGATGGCTCATCACTCGCACATCAGATAAAAAACTTGTCTCCGATCTCTACAAGATGCTACAAATAAGTCATACCCACACATATAACTCCAGTAAAGCGCGATGGGAGAGGGAATTAGTCAGGTCATTCAGCCACAAAGAGTGGGAAAGAATGTACTACAGGGCCCGACACTCTGCGTACCACATGGGGCTTACTGAGACTCTCACGAAGGTCGCAACATACTAGTATTATACCCCGGAGCTCTTACACGCAATGGACCGCACCCGGGAGGCGACGTGTCGGCGTGGCTGTGGCCAAGTTGGCACCTTAATGCACCTGCTATGGGAGTGTACGCATGTTCAACCCTACTGGACCCAGGTCCTGGAATAGGTGGATAAGCATTTCGAGACCCCACGCTTTTCAGCATATACCCTGCTGGGTCTCTCCAACCCAGTGACCTACCCGCTTCGATCTCGCAGAGGCAGACAGATAGCAATTGCGTTGGGGTCAGTGACACAAAACATACTCATACACTTCCGCACTTCCAATATCCCATAATTTACAGGCTGGCTGTACCGTCTGTGGCATGTGCTTGGTATGGAGAAGCTGACACTCACCATGGCAAGGGAGGGATCCAAATTTGACGAGCTGTGGCAACCCTTTCTGTCGCTATTAGCCACTGAATTCCGAGAGGTCACATGCCCCAGGTACCTACGGCTACTGCGCCTTACCGATTGTCGGCAGACGGGCTAGCGAGGGAGGTTACTTGTGGTCTCATTTAGGTAAGGTAGTGGAGATCGAACACGGGGGGGGGTATGGGATGGATGGAGGGAGGGGGTGCTCAAGCGGGTTGTTTCCTTTTATTTAGAGTTATTCCATATGTGTGACACCAGCCAGATCGGCGCCCGCTGTGGCGTTTGCGGCTTTTATTTGCACTGTTAGGCCGAATGTCCTAAAGCACGGATTGTCGAGAGCTATTCATATGTGGTCATTTTGTGTGTTAAAAACTCAATAAAGAAATTTAAAACTCAACCACTGTGCAAATGTATTTGGTTTGTAGCAGCTCTCATTACAAGTAGCCTGTAGTCCAGTATGATAATGATTGCACACCACAAACACTTGTTAGAAGCCTTGCCCGTAAAATGGCGCACAACATGAAGATTTTGTTACTTTCTTCACTAAAAGCCACATACCTTGGTATTTTCTGGCTATTTGTTCTTGATCAATATCTGCAGGTTTGAACTGCTGAAATTTATCCCCAGAAATTATCCTAAAATGTATACATGCAACTGAGAATTCCAATACGAAGCAGTAACAGGCATCAACATAATGTTATGGGCCACTCAATGGAGCCTATGTGTTTGTGTCACTACATGCCTAGAAATATGGAATTCTTTGCAAGTGTCTCACTTGAATTAGATTAATGTATGATGAGTCACTAAAGAAGCTAGGCCTTTTGGTTGTGGGACCTAGGACCTCATTTAATTCTTTGGCTATAAGGTCACCGAAAAGCTGGTGCAGGGAAGTCAATGTGTTTGCCACACCAGTCACAGTAGTCGAGGATGTGGTCCGTCGGCTAGACTGCCAACTTTGGTGCTGGAAACCAAGGTTCGAGCCTTGGGGTTGCGTCCACATCCTGTGATTCTGGGCAAATCACTTAGGCCTAGATGTATCAAGCCTTTTGCGAATCGCAAATGCCGAAATTCGCAGAATTTCGGCCTTTGCGAATCGCAAACGGTCTAATTGCATGTTTTGGCATGCATCAAAAATTCGCAATTTAAGGAATCGTAAAAATTTGCGATTCCTTATTATGCCATATCATTTAAGAAATCGCAATTTAGCGATTCCTTAAATGCTATGTATGTAGCATTTTACAAATGTGAATTTTGGTTAAGAAACCGCAAATTACCACCAACTTGTAGTTGATGTTAATTTGCGTAATTTGGCATTTTTGAAGGTGGCATGTGACGGACACACATGCCCATAGGCCATGTATGTGCGCCATATGCACACACATGTAGATTTCAGGGGTGCAGCAGGGTGTCTTTGAGACACCCCTGCACCCTTGAAATTATTCTCAATTTGCGATTAGCAAATTGCGAATCGCAAATTGAGAATATTTTCACAATCATTCCTAAGGGCCTCCTGGCCCATAGGAATGCATGGGAAATTATTCCTTATTTGAGAATTCGCAAAATGCGAATTCGCAAATAAGGAAGACTAAGAAATCGCTAAAATATAGCGATTTTCTACATACATTCCATTTTGCGATTTCTAAATAGCGATTCCTTAAAAATCACTATTTAGAAATCGCAAATTGAAATCTTGATACATCTGCCCCTTAAACTCCCTGTGCCTACCAAAAAAAAAATGTGTCCTTGTGTAACGTAACTGGTGCTCATGTAAAGTGCTCCAATACCTTCGGGTCGAGTTTGCGCTATATAAATCTGCAAAAAAAAAAAAGGCCACCTGGTTAACAATATCTTAATATTTCTAAAAATGGTATGCTGATATCAAACAATGGATCATGCTGGATTGCCTATTTTGGAGATGGTTCTTAACCCCTTCCATGCGGCCGCGATTCCCCTGGTGTGCTGTAAACAGCACGAACAGGGGCGGGCCGTGACGAACCCCAGCCGTCATCAGCACACGAGCACCGTAGTGCATGACGGCTGGGGTTCGTCATCAGCATGGAAGGGGTTAAGGGAGGGATGAGAAAAAATAATTTTTTGTCCATCTCCTTTTAACCCCTTGGGCGCGGCGGCGATTCTGCGCCTGTGCGGCACATTCCGATCGCGGGTGCGGTCATGACGACCGGGAGCCATCATCAGCACACCAGCACTGTGTGCCATGACGACTCCCGGACGTCATCAGCATGGAAGGGGTTAAGGTTAGCCACGAGTTTAGCAGATTGTTTAACCTGGAAATGGATTCCATGGTGGACCTGGACAGGAAAAAATGTCAGCACAGATGTTGCTGAATCGGCCTACCATCTATTGACCGTTTTCACGATGGGTTTGCTCAACTATCAGGAAAAAGACCACAGTGCACCGTAAAGAAGATGGAGTGTACAGAGGCGTACGCAAACACAACACCTGACAATGTGTCAATGCTGGCCCAACACCGCTCATCTCTGGTGGTCTGATTACAAGTAGCCGTAAAATTGAAATGCCTTCGCAAACATCCATATATGCAGGGATCACAATTACATGTGGTTGAAGTTTATCTCACTTGATAATTACCAGTTGGTATATGGTTCGCTGCCCTGTTAAACTTCGGCAGGTCACACCTGCTAGAATGTAATGGGAAAAGGCCTGGTAGCTGTTAGTACATGCACATTTTGGTTCTGAAAGCAGGAGAATCTGCACGATATTCCCCCTAAAACTGAATATGCGAAAATTATCGTAGTTCGTAAATTCCAAGCACCTTAGTGTTCGACATTACTGGGTGTGGTAGTTACCCTGTCTAACAAAGTTAACTGATAACCATGCCCTAAGTAAGGCTGATGGTGTAAGACAATCAAGTTATGCCATGCTCATAGTCTGTCATCCATTCATACTTAAATAATCCTTTGAAATCTATCTATACTCTGGGCCTAAATTTGAGTTTATTGGACAGGATACTACCTCAAAAGGTATGTGCTATATTATAAGTACCATAGTCTATAATACACCTGTGTTATGAAGGTCAAAACATCTGCCACATACGTGATGAAGTATCACGCCAACCTCTGAATAAGGCTATCTTGCTCCCTGCAACCGATCTCACGTACTCTACTGAGCAGAACTTTCTTCCAAGTATATTACCTCTGAAAGAGATGTGGTTAGAATTGCCAGTAAATATGTCAACACGTCTGTGAAGTTCTGCATTTGATGTTCTCTTTTCTTAGCCTAAATTTCTCATTCTAGGACAATGCAGTAACCTACATCCTTTTGTGGGAAGTGTGGGGTAATGAAAGATTCATCTGATGATTGTCAGAGCTTTTGTATGTATTCATTTGTTTTGCACATCACGCCAAACAATCTAGAGGTAATACATCAAAAATCAATATGTCATTTTGGCAGACTCACTGTTCATATTAGTAACCCAAAAATCTTTATATTAAATGTTTTTGCTTTCTTGAAAAATGAAGACTCCAAAAATGTAGTGGTAAAACATTATTATTTCAAACTATTAGCTATTTCTATATGTATTACAAGAATGTAAAAAAAAAAGTGGAATTTTTTACACTATATTGTTGATTGTACGCTTTGTTGCACTGTGGTTTGTCTTGGTTTTCGTTGTCCATGCAACTGTCTGTATGTGCATCTCATTCTGAACCACTGCTTTGTCCTTTCTTTTCTTCCCGTTCAGTCTCTTTCAGTCTCTTTCACTCTCTTCTTCCATTCAAGAATTGCCTCTTCCCCAATAGTCCATTTTTTCATTGCTTAACGGCTCTCCTCTATTGACTATTTATTCCTTTTTTATGATGCAGTGTGCCTGCTCACCTTATTTTCTTATTCTAGTAGCCTCAATCCCTGCATAGCTCATTCATATCCTACCCTTTTGCCCTTGCCCGTGTCTCCGTCCCTTCAGTATTTCCACTTACCTTTTGTGCCAGCGCCTCTCCATCATTTTAAGTTCCTTCTGTGTCTTTTCAAAACTGTGCCCTTTTTGGATTTTTATTTTTGCATTGTAGTGCCTTATTATTTAAACTGAATTACGTTGTATTTTAATTACGTGTAATCTTTTTTCTTTTCGTACCAAATGTAAAAAAAAGCATTCATATCCACTTTTTCAAATATTTAGATGTTTGTATATTTGTTTTTTGGTTGTACAACTTTTTTTATCTACTTTTTTTAAAATACAAATCCCAAAAACACTCAATTGCAATAAAAGTGGAGTTCAATTGTTCAGAGCCCTGTGGTGAGACTACTGCCTGAGGTCCCTTGCACCAAAAGGGACTCATGGATGTGCTTAATTCTGCTGCACCTAATTGAAATACATTTTTGAGGGTAAATTGCTTTTTATTTATCATACAAATAGTTGCCAGAAATCCATACAAGCTATTTCTATAATTTCTCTTGTTTCTTGAATCTAATGAAAGACTTGCAAAGGGACATTTGCTAGGATGTTTTTTAAGACTTTGTATAATTTGCATTGTAGTTCCTGTGGGCCAACATCTTTTACTTTTTCAATATCTTTAACATTGTGTAGGTTACTGAGCTTCAGGTCGCTCCCCCTCACGCTCCCTGGCAAAGAATTCTGCTGCAAAATCAACTGGCTGGTATCGTAGCAGCACGCTTGCTGGCACTTGCATCTGTGTCAACGCGCTTGTTTAAATAGCTGCTTCCGACTTCGCGCTCGTGTAATCTAGCCCTTTAAATATCGCGCGTCATTTATAAGGAACTAATAACATCGGACTCCATTGGAATAGCACTGTTAACACCGCGCTCGACATTTAATCACAGCGCCCAAGTAATTTTGCATTGTTAAACATCGCGCACGACAGGATTAGCAAATTCACATAGCGCTTTGTTGATTCATAGCGCCGTACTTCACACTAAGCTAGCATTTTGGTAATACTTCGTGTGACTGCCGCCTTTTATAATCTGCATCTTTTTCTGCTGCCTCAATTGTGTGCACTATTGTTATTTAGCTTTGCACTGACCAAAGGCTGCCCAAGTTTCACTTTCTAACTCCATTTTGTATCCAGGTTGTTGTCTACTCCCTTGCCCCGCCTACCCTCCCGGCTAACTCCTCCCAGCTGACCCTCCCACCCACGAACACACTGCTGACCTCCTCCTTTTCACCGCTGTGACCACCTGGATCTCATCCGAGACGGTCGCTCCCCCCCACGCTCCCTGGCAAAGAATTCTGCTGCAAAATCATCTGGCTGGTATCGTAGCAGCACGCTTGCTCGCACTTGCATCTGTGTCAACGCGCTTGTTTAAATAGCTGCTTCCGACTTCGCACTCGTGTAATCTAGCCCTTTAAATATCGCGCGTCATTTATAAGGAACTAATAACATCTGACTCCATTGGAATAGCACTGTTAACATCGCGCTCGACATTTAATCACAGCGCCCAAGTAATTTTGCATTGTTAAACATCGCGCACGACAGGATTAGCAAATTCACATAGCGCTTTGTTGAATCATAGCGCCGTACCTCACACTAAGCTAGCATTTTGGTAATACTTCGTGTGACTGCCGCCTTTTATAATCTGCATCTTTTTCTGCTGCCTCAATTGTGTGCACTATTGTTATTTAGCTTTGCACTGACCAAAGGCTGCCCAAGTTTCACTTTCTAACTCCATTTTGTATCCAGGTTGTTGTCTACTCCCTTGCCCCGCCTACCCTCCCGGCTAACTCCTCCCAGCTGACCCTCCCACGCTCCGCCCCCTCCACTATCCATTTAAAGCAGATGTCCCAACGCGCAGCGTCCACGCGCTACGACCGCGCCGAAGGTGCGCCAAAGGTAAGCCCATCTACGCCCGTCCGCGCCTGGACCGCGCCCAGCGCCAGACCACGCAATGCCCAGCCCACCCACATTACATACGACTCAGCCACCCTCCTAGCACTTAATCCTGGCCGACTCCCCAACTGCGCCCAAGCCTCACCTGGCCACACCCATGGACCCTTCACATGCATCTCCTGCAAGTTTGACGGCACAAAAACCAATTCCGCATCCACTAACACCAAACATAGATCTGACGCCAACCACCTTAAATGCATCCTACTCAACACCCGATCGGTCCACAGCCACGCCATCAACCTTTGGAATCTACTAGACACCATCTCTCCAGACGTCGCCTTCCTAACAGAAACATGGATGAACGCCTCTTCGGCCCCAGACATCACCTTATCCATCCCGGAAGGCTACAAGATCATCCGAAAAGATCGCCCCAAACAAACAGGAGGAGGCATCGCCATCGTCCATAAGAACTCCATCCGCATCTCAACCAGCTCAGACGACTACCTCTCTAGCGCCGAACACCTTCACTTCCAGATCCACACCGACCCCAAGACCACACTCAGAGGCACACTCCTATACAGGCCACCAGGACCCCTTGCACAATTCACTGAAGACATCACTGACTTTATCACCCAACACGCCCTCTCCTCCGAGGACTACATCCTATTGGGAGACCTCAATTTTCACCTGGAAAAGAACAACAACAACAACACCACCACCCTTCTGGACAATCTCGCCAACCTAGGACTCAAACAACTTGTTAATACCCCCACACACCGCGCAGAACACACTCTCGACCCTATCTTCACCTCCAGCAAACATATTTCCTTCAGTCACACCACAGTTCTCCAATGGACAGACCACAGCTGCGTTCACTTTGTCTACAAAAAGACCACATCCCACAACCATCCTCAACCTACTCTGCAAAGAAATTGGAACAAAATCACCATCGACCAGGTCTCCACATCGCTTCTTCAAAACCCCCCTGCCCACTCATCGAACCCCAACCAAGCAGCCATCAACCTCACACAATGGATAACCGACACTGCCGACAACCTAGCACCTTTGAAAAAACGTCAAATCAAACTAGGCAGCAAAAACGCCCCCTGGTTCAACGATGATCTTAAGAAATCCAAGAAACTCTGTCGCTCCCTTGAGAAGACCTGGAAAAAAGACCCAAACACCAACACCAGGGACGCCTTCAAAAACGCCTCCCGCATACACCACCAATTGATCCGGACTGCCAAGAAAACCGCATTCAAAGACCGACTAGACAAAAACGCCCACAACAGCAAGGAACTATTCAACATCGTCAAAGAGTTTACCAACCCCATTGCCAACTCCAACGACATCACCCCCTCTCAAACCCTTTGCGACTCACTAGCTTCGTTCTTCCACGACAAAATCGCTCGGTCCACAGGCACGCCATTGACCTTTGGAACCTACTAGACACCATCTCCCCTGACGTCGCCTTCCTTACGGAAACATGGATGAACGCTTCCTCCGCCCCTGACATCGCCATTGCCATACCTGATGACTATAAGATCACACGCAAGGACCGCACCGACCATACAGGAGGTGGAATCGCTATCGTCCATAAGAAATCAATCCGCATCTCGACCAGCTCTGACGCCAACCTCGCTAACTCCGAACACCTCCACTTCCAAATCCACATCGACCCCAAGACCACACTCAGAGGCACCCTCCTCTACAGACCACCAGGACCCCGCGCAAAATTCAGTGAAGACATCACGGACTTCATCACCCCACACGCGCTCCCCTCCAAAGACTACATCCTTCTGGGAGACCTCAACTTCCACCTTGAAAAGAGCAACGACCGCAACACCGCCACCCTCTTGGACAACCTAGCCAACCTCGGACTTAAACAATTGGTCACTTCCCCCACCCACATCGCAGGTCACACACTCGACCCCATCTTCACCTCCAGCAACCATGTCTCCTTCAGTCACACTACGGATCTCCTCTGGACTGACCACAGCTGCGTTCACTTCACCTACAACAAACCGAAACCCATCGTCCACCTCCAACCAACTCTACAAAGAAACTGGAACAAAATCACCACGGAGCAGATCTCCACATCGCTCCTTCAAACCTCCCCAGCCCTCTCTTCTAACGCCAACGAAGCCGCATCTAACCTCACCCTTTGGCTATCCAACACCGCCGACACCTTAGCACCAATGAAAAAACGTCAACACAAACTTGGCATCAAGAAGGCCTCATGGTTCAACGATGACCTCAAGAAGTCCAAGAAACTGTGCCACTCCCTTGAAAAGGCCTGGAAAAAAGACCCATCCACCAGCAACAAGAACGCCTTCAAAAGCGCCATCCGTACTCACCACCAACTGATCCGAAAAGCCAAGAAAACAGCATTCAAAGATCGACTTAACAACAACGCCCACAACAGCAAGGAACTTTTCAACATCGTCAAGGAATTTTCCAACCCCTCGGCCAACTCCAACGACATCTCCCCCTCTCAAACCCTCTGCGATTCCCTAGCCTCTTTCTTCCACAACAAGATTGCTGAAATCCACAACAGCTTTGACAACCAACCCGGAAGCCAACACACCCTACCATCAGCTGACCATCTTCCCCCCGTTAACACCCTTAACGCCTGGAACCCTATCTCCACTGAGGACACCATCCGCCTGATGAATTCCATCCACTCTGGATCCCCCACAGACCCATGCCCTCACCACATCTTCAACAAAGCAGACTCCGTCATAGCTCCTCACCTCCGAGACGTCATCAATTGCTCCTTCAACTCCGCTACCTTCCCAGAAGATTGGAAACACGCTGAACTCACCGCCCTTCTGAAAAAACCAACAGCAGACCCCACCGAACTCAAAAACTACCGCCCCATCTCGCTTCTTCCATTCCCGGCCAAAGTCATCGAGAAAGCTGTCAACAACCAGCTCGCCGCCTTCCTCGAAGCCAACAATTCACTCGACCCCTCACAATCTGGCTTCCGAGCCAAACACAGTACTGAGACCGCCCTCATTGCAGCAACAGACGACATCCGAACTCTACTGGACAATGGAGACACAGTCGCCCTCATCCTCCTCGACCTCTCTGCAGCCTTCGACACAGTCTGCCACAGCACCCTTTTACATCGCCTCAGAAACATCGGAATCCAAGGAAAGGCACTGGAATGGATCACCTCGTTCCTCACCGGAAGAACCCAGAGAGTCCGCCTCCCACCATTCAAATCCGAGGCCTCTGAAATCATCTGCGGCGTACCACAAGGATCCTCACTCAGTCCCACCCTCTTCAACGTATACATGAGCCCCCTCGCGGCCATCGCCCGCCAACACAACCTCAACATCATCTCTTACGCGGACGACACTCAACTGATCCTATCTCTCACCAAGGACCCCAGCACCGCCAAAACTAACCTCCACGAAGGAATGAAAGAAGTCGCCGAATGGATGAAACAAAGCCGACTGAAACTGAACTCAGACAAAACAGAAGTCCTCATCTTAGGTAAATCCCCCTCTGCATGGGACAACTCCTGGTGGCCGGAAGCCCTCGGAAATGCACCCATCCCGACAGACCACGCACGGAACCTTGGCGTCATCCTCGACTCCTCACTATCAATGAACAGACAAGTCAGCGCCGTATCCTCTTCCTGCTTTAACATTCTTCGCATGCTCAGAAAAACATTTCGCTGGATCCCCACCGAAACAAGGAAAACAGTCACCCATGCTCTGGTCACGAGCCGACTGGACTACGGAAACACTCTCTACGCAGGGACCACCGCTAAACTCCAGAAGAAACTACAACGAATCCAAAACGCCTCAGCCAGGCTCATATTAGATATCCCACGCAACGAACACATCTCTGGTCACCTTAAAGATCTCCACTGGCTACCCGTCAATAAGAGGATTACTTTCCGACTGCTCACCCACGCACACAAATCACTCTACGACATCGGACCAGATTGCCTCAACTCTCGACTGTCCTTCTACTCCCCCTCCCGCCAACTTCGCTCTTCCAGCCAAGCCTTCGCCACTGTACCTCGCATCAACAAGACCACCATGGGAGGCAGATCCTTCTCCTACCTGGCTGCCAAAACATGGAACTCACTCCCCACCTACCTTCGCCTCACCCAGAATCACCTAGCGTTCAGAAAGCAGCTTAAAACGTGGATATTTGACAAATAATCCTCCTCCCCTTCCTAAGCGCCTTGAAACCCTCTGGGTATGTAGTGCGCTATATAAATTTTTATGACTTGACTTATGACTTGACTTCAACAACCAACCCGAAGACCAACCCACCAAACCCTCTGCCGTACCTTCACCCCCCTTGAACATCCTTAATGACTGGAACCCAATCTCCACTGAGGACACCATTCGCCTGATGAACTCCACCCATTCAGGATCCCCCTCAGACCCTTGCCCTCACCACATCTTCAACAAAACAGACTCCATCATAGCACCACACCTCCGAGACGTCATCAACTGCTCCCTCAAATCCGGCACCTTCCCAGAAAGCTGGAAACACGCCGAACTCAGCGCCCTTCTGAAAAAACCCACAGCTGACCCCACCGAACTCAAAAACTACCGCCCCATCTCGCTCCTCCCATTCCCGGCCAAAGTCATCGAGAAAGCTGTCAACAACCAGCTCGCCGCCTTCCTCGAAGCCAACAAATCCCTCGACTCCTCACAGTCCGGCTTCCGAGCCAAACACAGTACTGAGACCGCACTCATCGCAGCAACAGACAACATCCGAACTCTACTGGACAATGGAGACACAGTCGCCCTCATCCTCCTCGACCTCTCCGCAGCCTTCGACACAGTCTGTCACAACACCCTGTTACAATGACTTAGAAACATCGGAATCCAAGGAAAAGCACTGGAATGGATCACTTCTTTCCTTGCCGGATGAACTCAGAGAGTACGTCTCCCACCATTCAAGTCAGAGGCCACTGAAGTCATCTGCGGCGTGCCACAAGGATCTTCACTCAGCCCCACCCTCTTCAACGTATACATGAGCCCCCTCGCGACCATCGCGCGCCAACACAACCTCAACATCATCTCCTACGCTGATGACACTCAACTGATCCTCTCACTCACCAAAGACCCAAACATCGCCAAAACCAACCTACATGAAGGAATGAAAGAGGTAGCCGAATGGATGAAGCATAGCCGTCTGAAACTGAATTCAGACAAAACAGAAGTCCTTATCTTAGGTACCTCCCCCTCAGCCTGGGACGACTCTTGGTGGCCAGAAGCCCTTGGAAAAGCACCCATCCCAACGGATCACGCACGGAACCTAGGCATCATCATGGATTCCTCACTCTCGATGACCAGACAAGTCAACGCCGTCTCCTCATCTTGCTTCAACATTCTTCGCATGCTCAAAAAAACATTTCGCTGGATCCCCACCGAAACTAGAAAAACGGTCACCCACGCACTGGTTACAAGCCGCCTTGACTACGGAAACACCCTTTACGCCGGTACCACCGCAAAACTTCAGAAAAAACTCCAACGCATCCAGAACGCATCAGCCAGACTCATATTAGACATCCCGCGTAAAGAACACATTTCTGGTCACCTGAAAAACCTCCACTGGCTCCCCGTCAATAAGAGAATAACTTTCCGCCTCCTCACCCACGCACACAAAGCTCTCTACGAACTTGGACCCGAATGCCTCAATTCACGTCTTTCCTTCTACACCCCCTCCCGCCAGCTGCGATCTTCCAACCAAGCCCTCGCTACTGTTCCCCGCGTCAACAAAACCACCATGGGAGGAAGATCATTCTCCTACCTAGCGGCCAAAACCTGGAACTCACTTCCCATGCACCTTCGCCTCACTCAAAACCACCTAGCATTCAGAAAGCAGCTTAAAACCTGGATATTCGAGAAGTAATTCCCCACCCCTCCTCAAGCGCCTTGAGACCCTCTGGGTATGTAGCGCGCTATATACATTTATTGACTTGACTTGACTTGACTTGAATTCTGATAAGTACAGACTGTCTGGAAAAGTACTACATTTATTTTCAGAAAGATTGCAACATTCATGGTCTAAATCCTTATAACATTTGCAAAACTACATCTGTTATCTCATACAATAAAATGTCAACCTTTCAGAGTTTAGGTTCTCAAAGCTGCTCACGCACATAGGCAGATTCATTTTGTTTAGTCAATTTGGCTAATGGTTTCTTTGTTTTTTGTTAATCAATTTAGAAAATTGTGTTAAATTAATGAATGTCTTTATTCATCCCTACAATTTACTAATCTCACAAATAAATTTGAATTCTGGTTACGACTTATAGGCATTTGGTGCTGTATGCGTTTCTTTTTTATACTTCACTAAATACTTCCAGTATCAAGTTTATTTATTATTGGTAATTGAGTAAAAGGTTTTCTAATAAAGGTTTTGCAATAGTCCAAAACACAGAGAAACGTATCATGTCTACACTAACCCTTATGTGTTTGTCAATGTCTTTCTTTGTTCAAGTTGTAACAATCATTACCACAATTAGTTCTGGCTCTAAAATCCAATTTGCTTCGGATTTCTCCACTGTTGGTTCATTTTTGTGAAAAGCTACACAAAATATGGAGTAGTCTAAGAGCTATCATGGATCCACCTTCAAACTAGCATGAAATAGCATGAACTCTTGTGTTAACCTAGAAAAATCATAACAAGGACAGTTTCAGTCCTGTGAGATGAGGAATCCATCTTTTTTTTTTTTTTTTTTTAGAATATCAGTGACTAGTCGTCTTCAAAATCAAATGTTCCAATGGTATTTTTTGTAACAAATCGATCTAAAGGATGTATCCTTCTCCATGACTTGGTGAAATATGTTCCGTAATGCATAGGGATATGGCTGGTACTTCCATGAGCAATTTAAGGCAGAGTTAGAGCCACCCATGGTCGGACCATTTGTATTGGCAAAATATTTTGATGCTTTAGCCAGAGGAATGTAATAGGAGGTTTTAACATTCTGACAGTCCGGTGCAAAATCTGGAGGTAGTACACTGAAAAGGTAAAAGAGTTACTACTCAATATGACCTTCAGCTTTAGCATTAGGTGTACATATACTTTTCAAGGTAACTCTATAAACAAATGTGTGACTACCATTCTACTACTGATCCACAGTAAATGCGTATGTAGCAGGGAGGGCTTTTCTGATGACAAATGCACGTTAATTAATTAATTAATTGTGGGTTTGTAATGCGCTAGAATCGACTCCCGAAGGAGTATCTCTGCGCAGTAGACCGCTAGGGAACCCGTCCTGGCTTTCCCTGTGAGATGGTCCCTACTGGGTATCTCCAAGGTGAAACCAGGCATCCCCGGCGTATGCAGGGGGCCGTTGTGAAGATGAGGCAAGCTAATGCCCAGAGTTGCCGAGTGTGATCCCTAGTTAGGGTAGGCACCAAGATGAGAATTATCGAGTCCGCTGACCCTGGTCCACGACCCTGCCACGTCGGGAATTGACCCCTGGTCCCGGGCCCTCCTCTGCTCTCGGGTCTGCCGCCCCTAACCAGTGAGCCACACCACTCCTTAGAAATATGGCCTAATTGCATGACCAAACAATGAACACACAAGGGGCCTGATTGCGAGTTTGGCGGTCCAACAGACATACCGCCGCATCGGCAGTCCAAGGAAGACTGCCGCGGCAGCAGTCTCCCACATGCCATATTACGATGTTTCCGATGGGCTGGCAGCGGTCTTTTTGACGGCGGTGAATGTTTTTTTTATATTTGTCAATGCATGTGTGTTTATTTTGACTGCACAAGTATCGAATGCACACATATGCATGACAAATATGAAAAAAAATACCCACTAACCACTTTCTGGAGTCTGGACCATATGCGCCCAGCCTAGTCAATGGGTATACGGTACAAAACAGACTTGCTCGGTTTTCTTCATCAAAATGGTTGTTTTCTTTGGAGTAAAGATAGGTAGGTAGGGATCTATGTTGGAGATTGCGGGGGAAAAAGGAAATAGACAAGTATGTACCCCAAATCTTTCATTTCCGACTACTCGAAGCCGGCAGTCCCAATGCCACAATCAGCTCGTTATAAAACGAACTTGTAATGTAGACAGCTTTTTATAGGTATGCATGTGAGTAGTGAGTACATTAGATATGGTTTAGATCAATTGGGATATGGGATAAAATACTTTGGATTTTTCAAATCATCTTATTTTATATTATGGCTGCTTACAATGCAGTAATATTTTTCATCAGTCTGATACACAATGTATGTGTACTGATTATACATAATGAATACATTAATATTATAAACCTGTTTTCTGTATCTATTGCTTTCAAGGATGAGGGTAGGGTTCCAAGCTTCTCCAAATAACCTCTGCAATTCTCTTGCTGGGTTGTTTAAATTATAGCCTATAAATCCAGATGAGCGCCTTACTCATCATTGCAAAGAGCGAGAGACACCTGTTGTTTTCCCCTTGTGATAAACGAAATCCACCTGTGGCTACAGAAATCTTTCCAGGTGGCTCTTTGATTTGGGAGTTCCAGCACACGAATTCTAGAAATGAGATGAAAAGCAGATTTAACAGTTTCTCTTAATGTTGCATAACTGTAAATAAACATTTGAGTAGGAATTGCTATATTTTTTTACAGTTTCTTTTTAAGCAAGTGACGTCAAAATTGATTGTTAAATTTCATGTTGTGTAACTGATTTCTTTATTTTCCAATAATGAGAAACTGCCTCTATTGTCTTTCTATATGCTGCTCCTAACATACACATAAGTATGTTCAAAGTCGCCTAGTAGGCATTCAAGCTCAATTGTGTTTAGGAGGAACTTTTATGTTGCTGCGCTTTGTGTACTTCCATATGGCCCGTGTCCCTTCCCACCCCAAAGATCCAAATTCATTGATGCTTCTTGTAGGGCAAAGTCCATAAATAAAGCTTTAACACTTGACATTTGTATCCAATACTTGTGATTGTTGAGTGTCCCTTATATTAATAATATTGCAGTTGCACTTGCTTAGTATAGAAAATATCTGTTAAATTTGTCAATTAATGCGAATGGAATAAATTATATCCCTGTGATCTCTTCTAAATGTTTGCTCTTTGATTCACAGGAAGAAAAAGGTGATTTTAAAAGTTTAATGGCTAAATTTCACACAAAACCCCCAGAAAATGATGTGGGGAGATTTAAGCCACCTGTTGCAACTAAACCAGCCCTACCTGCAAATAAGCCCAAACCAGCCATTTTACCTAAAAAGATAGAACCTGAGAATCCCTACTCACCAATGTACCCAGTGGCAGCCTGGAGAGAGTTAACGAAAGAACTCTCATCCCCAAATCTGAAGGAACTGGCAGGTGGACAGATTGGGTCAAACATAAACAATCCAAAACTGAAAGTGGATGCCACAAAAAGGTTTAATGGTGACCGATCTCCTAAAGAAACCAACGTGCAAAGACCTCTTTTCCAAATTGGGCGACAAAACACATTTGGGGAAAAAAATTATAATAGTTCTACTACCCAAGAGACTGGCAACTCCTACACCACAAGGCCAGCGGACTTTCACCAGAATCTAATTACGAAGCTCGCACAAAATCACATAGGGGGCAATGAGATAAAAAGGTGTCCAAGCAAAGAACATCTGCCACCAAAGCCTTTAAGACTTTCACCTGCCAAAAAAATGGATGCCCCTCCACGAAAGGTATTACCGAACCCAAAACAGTTGGGACCAAGACCACCGAAACCTGCGCGACCACCAGTAGTGGATTTAACAAGATTTACGAAGGGCAAAGGGGTTATGGTCATGTCGCAACCTGCAAATGAGAAGAAAATAGGTATGTATGAAAAATAATTCAATATATCCACACTATTAGTCTGAGTGTGTCAAGATAATTTTTAATTAAGAGAATTTAAGTATTTAAAATAGATTGATAGAATTTCTCAGATCTTGAATAAAGATCCACAAAGGGGATGAAATCTCATAGCTGTTTGTACATAACCGAGAGTTCAATACTGTGGGTATACCATCTTATACACCAGTCACAGATACCAAGCTTGGAGGATTAGGAATAAGTATGTAATTCTTTGATCTTCTTCATCAAAATCAGTAAATGTTTCATATTCATCGCTATAAACATACCCTAGACTGTCACTTCTCGTTTGCTTATCTACTAGACCACAATACAGGCAATAGCAGCTGTGAGCCACCATTGAAGAATAAGTATTAAATATGTCAATGATATTACCCCTAGGAAAAGTGTGCAATAATTTAGGGCCTGCACTTTGTGGTTTATTTACTATACTGTTTTATATTGAGGAAGGTGGGTGGCTGTTGCTTTGAATTTACATGTTAACTTCTTTTAAATGGATATTGGTAGACAGAAGATCAAGTGGACATTATATAATTCTGATAATTAGATAAAAGTGAAATGTAGATAACGTAAAACGCTCTCATAGAGAGTTTAATAATGTGAAATGTAAAGCTACACTCTCAGCCTAAAATAAAACATATGATAAGAATTCTGTAAAGTCAGAAACTAACTAATGTTAAATAAACCACCAGCTTGAATGAGGTAAAAATACAATAAATAGTGAAGCAATTTATTGTCACTTTGTCTTCAACATTTTGTGTTATTGGTTTCTTATGGTGTAGTTATATCTTGCTCTAAGAATAACTGCTAAAATGTAGATTTTTTAAATGAACATTGCCAATTTACCATTTAATGTATGCTTGAAGTCTTATTACATTTATTTATTTGCTTTACCTCAAATTGTATGGTATGAGGAAATGGGGTGAATTATGTGGTGTGGTTGTGCAACCTCACCGTGTAATACACTTACCAACCCCTTTAGGTTCAGTAGGTTTTGTCTGTAAAACTCTCATCTAAAACCTGGGTAGGTATGGCACTGCGCAGCAAGGCTTGCACAGTAGAACACGTTAAGCATTTAATCAGCACTAAAACAATTGAAGAAGAAATCAACACAAATCTCAAAAGATCTGACACCAATTTATACAAATAGACTGTATTTTTATAAGATTTTAGCCACTATAATAAAAACACGCACCAGAGGATTCCAGATAGATAGATTTTAAAAGCAACAATAAATCAATGCAATTTCAATCAACCATGAACAAACCTTGCCAAAGTCAACAGATTAATCACTTACTTACTTTTTCTTTGATAAAGTTTCTAAGTCTCAATGCGGTTGGTTAGAAGTACTTGGGGCGACCGCTCCAGCAGGGAGCTAGTAAGGGAGACCAGCAAGCTCCTCAAGAACAGTTACCTTCACTGAAAAAGCAGTCCTTCAGCAGGTCCAGGCACTTTATCCACGTTGCCATGGATTTCTATGGAGTGGTCCTGATTCAAGGGATTAAGGATGCTGAAGATGCTCTAAGGATGCTCTGAAGGCAATGTGCTCAACAGGGGTCTTCCTGCAGGGATTCTTTGGTCCACAAAGATGGTGAGGGTTTCCTGGTTGCAGGGCTGACGTCCCACAAAGTGCCCTGCGGTCTGGTCTAAGACTTCCAGTTACCCGTTGTTGCTGTCACAGTTCAATCCTTCCTGAGTCAATAATTCGCCTTCGGAGGGTCTCACAAACTATACAACAGCACTCCCTGGCTCAGGGTTCTCAGGTGCAGCTCTGTGCGCTGAATCTTGGTCGTCGATGCTGCACAATGGCAGTGGAAGCGGGTTGAAGACTTTGGGCCACCATGTTTCCCCAGCAGACTTCTTCGGGTGTTATGCCTCAGTGCACTGAACAAGAGACCATTCAGCTGGCGCTTGGAGTTCTCTTGGGTTGACTGGGCTGTGGAGACGATTTCTCCTTGAGCAGGAAACAACAGGAACCGCCCCTTCCTTTGCTAGCAACTATGTGCATAATGTGCAGTCTTTGACAGTGCAGCCTCCCTTTGCTGGCGCCTCTTCGTTCTTTCTTCCAAGTTGGTTTAGAGCTGAGGTCTGGGTACCAGGGGAGCCCACAATATGCTTGGAAAGTGCCCTAAGGGCAAGATGCAGTTAGTAGCCAATGGGGTACCAGATTCCCTCCCACCCGGTGACAACTTCCAGTAGAGTGTGGCATCTGGCTATCCCAGGAAGCATCCTTCTGCCCACTCCCAAGGTGGCGAGTTCCCTTTCTTGGTGCACAGACCTCACTATCCCATCCCCAGGGTGTGGCTACCTCGGGAGTACATGCCCCTGGGGAAACTACATGGCAACTGGTTTCTTTCTCTGCCTCCCATGCAAGTCTGTCTACGGCAACAATGGATCAGCTCTCCTCCCTTGTGCTACACATTTGCCCTTCAAAGGTGGCTTCACCTTTGAAGCCTGCCTTTTGGGGCTAACACCCAAGGGTCATCATGTAGGAGAGAGGTGACACCTCCATTTCCTGCAATCCCTCATTGTTCTCTGTCCTGAGAGTCATTAGCACATCTCCCAAGAAGGGCAGAAAGCTGTCTTGTGGAGCAGGCTCCATGTGTGCCTAGGAAAGCACCAGAGTTTTAAAGGCAACAAAGTGGCAGCTTTTCTAAAGCTGCACATTGCAACAAGTTACATTAATTTTGACTTGAGATACAAGTCAGTCTTAATATAATACGTTGTTTGATACCTTGTATTACCCACTTTGGTAGCACTGTTCAAGAGTTAGAACAGCTGAGGGGTCAGCGGTATATCCTGCCCATTGGGCGAGCCATTCTTTCCCCAGTGGTTGTTTATCGTCCTTTACTGTCAGGACATGTAAAGTACATGTCCTGCCTGTGTCATATGTTGCATTCTGCCTTTAGGGCTGGGTAGGCCAGCCAGAGGGGTGAGTTACACACATGTCTGTGGGAAGTGGTGGCTTTGCCATTACTTTCAATTGCAAAGTTGGGCTAGCAGTGTACAACTGCTCTACCAGTCTGCAGTGGCAGACTAGGGCCTTGGTTTACGTGGGGTGGGGGGTGTCCAGAGTGGCACAATCAGTGCTGCAAGACCAGGGGTCCCCCTCTAACATACATGCCTTGGGTACCATGTACTGTGGACTAGGAACTTACAGGTTAGTTAGCCATTTCCAATTGAGTATAGCCAATTCATTGCAAAGTGAAATTATTTGTGCTGACTTACTCATTGTAGATCTTTCAAAGATCACTTACTATTTTTGCCAGTGTAGTTACCAATGTAATTGAACCATCTAGCCTTTGAGTGTGCACACCTGACCGATGTGAGGCTGGGACTGTGTTTGAAGCAGATTATGATGAAAAGAATTCTGTCTAAACATTTGATTTAACGCTTGAAATGCGGACGAACATTTCCCACGTGCACAAATCGGACGGCTCCCGACAGTCCAATGCACACGCCACCCGTGATGTCGGACGGCCGGGGGCCGTCTGACGCATTCAAAGGATTAAACATGAATCACATAGGAAATCATTGAATGAAAATCAGAAATGATAAAGGAAATTTTACAAACATAAACTTTAATACCCAGCTAATCTGTTGATGGGTTCCTTTTCAAAACAATAAAATAAGCCAAAACACAAATAAAGCTAATAATAATAACACTAATAACTCTTATAATAAAAACAACAATAATAATAATAATAATAATAACAATAATACCCCAATAATAACAATAACAATAATAATAATATTAACAATACCAAACATTTTAACAACAACAATAATAATAAAACATAATAATAGTCAAAACAATTACAATAATGATGACAAGAATAAAAATAAAACTTATCCTCAGTACTATCATCATCATTGTAGAGATATAAAAAAATCTCTGCCTCATATATACTGTGCTTGTTATAGTATGTACGTCATGTTTGTAATGGACTACCCGTCGCCAAACTCTGAATCAGGATCTTTATCCTGTGGCATCTCTCAAAGTAGAGTTGGTTGTCTTTCTACGATAGTGGTAGCAGTGTTACTTTTGATTTATTTTTAACTGCATCACATTTTTGTACCATGTCGTACATTCATACTGTACAGCTATGTTGGTAACCTAAGCCGCATATTAGCGGTAGAGACAGTGGCGATCATGGAGCGTGCATGTCAGACTTGAGGCTCAACTTTGCGAAATCGCTCCTTTAGGGGTAAAGTTCTGATATATATTTGGAGCTTCTCCAGTTTAGAAACACCATTTAGGTCTAAATTCTGAATCTAGTGGTAAATAGGTGGCAATTAGCATTCTGTGTAACTGCTGATATCTAGAGTGTGATGGTCACTGGATTTGGTAATTACCTTATTTTGTAAAAGTGCCAGGGCCCAAATTTTATTCTAGGTGCCCAAATGGAAGGGTGATGGAGTGCCAAGATTGTCTTTGTTTTATTTCAGACTATGCTACTTTACTCCACCACGTACACTCACTACCCCATTATCTCACTCTTGCTTGATATTATTCATTGCTGCCTTCTCACTTTGTCACAATTTTTCTGTCTTGTTCTTTCTCTTTCATGCCCCCCTATTCAGCCTTTCTCTCTTATTTTCAGGGCCTAACAGCCTGATTCATGAAGCAAAATTGCGAGCGCAATACCTGCGAAAATTCTATTGCGAGCGCAATTTACTAAATTGGTATTCTAGAAGAAAAAAGCGAAATCGCAAACACAGATTAGCGAAATCGCAAAAAAAATCGCAGAATCCCGGCAGTAGAACATTAGCGAATTGGAAATTGCGAGAAACCACGGATTCTGCGAATTAAATAGCGAAATCGCAAAACAATCGCAATCGCTAATCATGAAAAATCGCTAATTGCGAAAAACCCTTAAATCGCAGCTTGCGAGGCGCAATTTAAGGACAACCCAAAGCAGGTGGTAACCATCCAAGCCATTGAAAAGAAAATTTTTGAAAAACCGTTGCCCAATCAGTAACAGGTGCAGGCCTGACCAAACACACTTAAGGAAATGCAGCAGCAGCATTAGGAGTCTCACAATGCCAGGACTGTACATGGTGGTCAGGTGGCGAAGGCTACAGTGAGCAGCACGGAGGAGAAGTAGAATCCAGAAGAGGATATTCCGCCAGCAGGTCACCCTGCTGGGCCAAACCAGAGAGCAAATATACGCAAAGTACCGCCTGAATGGGCCAATGATTATCAAGCTAATTCAGCACCTTGACCCCCTGATGCAGCACCCAACAAGGCAGACCAATGCCGTGCCCACACATGTCCAGGTATTGTGCAGCCTGCACCTACTGGCCTCCGGGAGCTTCCAGGGGATAGTTGCCGCTGCTGGGGGGATATCCCAGCCCACCATGTCCCGCTGCCTAAGGAGTTTCCTAGACGCAATGCTGACCCAGCTACACCACCACATCAAATTTTCCACCAGCCAACAGGATTTGGATGACACCAAGCATCAATTCTACAATGTTGCGCATTTCCCACATGTGATAGGATGCATTGACTGTACCCATATCCACATCTGCCCACCAGCTGCAACGGAGTACATGTACCGCAATCGCAAGTCCTACCACTTCCTCAACATCCAGATGGTGTGCAATGCTAAGACATACATCACGGACATAGTGGCACAGTACCCGGGGAGTACACATGGCTCCTTCATATTCCGGTACTGCGGCCTCCACACACGACTGGCCAGGGGAGACTTTGGTGAAGGACACCTACTTGGTAAGTACACTTGGCCCACAATCTTACACTGCGATGAAGTAGCTGCGCTGCACAGGCACTCACCCTCTGCTCCTCTCATTCAGGTGACAGTGGCTACGCCCTCCGTGAATACCTACTCACCCCATACCTCAACCCTGCTACACCACAGCAACGGCGCTACGATGTAGCACACATACGCACAAGGAATTGCATTCAAAGGACATTTGGGCTACTGAAGAGCAGATTCCGCATACTGCACAAGACTGGTGGGGCCATGTACTACAGTCCTGATGTGTGCTGCCGCATTGTGGCTGTGTGTGTAATACTACACAACATTGCTACCAAGCGCCGGATTCCTGTAGAGATCTCTGGCAGTGAGTCAGAAGGGGACAACCGGCCACCTTCCACATGTGCATCATGCTCCCGGGGAACATCCTGCTGAAGGACACAGACGGCACAACCACATCACAATGAACAGTTTCTAGTGCACCCACTCCCCTCACCCAACAAATCACAATTGCATGCCAATGGAAATAATGACAGGAGGCCGATGTATGATGCTAGAATAAATATTATTGTTGAAGACACAATAATAATGTGATTTTGCTATTCTTTACATGCGAGCAGTATTGCGCCATACTGCTCAAAATAATTCACAGGACATGCTTGTATCATCAGCATGCCCCTGCCAATGTACATTACAGTCAAGTGCGCCTCCGGCGCGCCGTACCCAATCGCCTCTCTGGCTCTTCCTCTTGGACGGCACGTGACCCCGCAGTGGGCCTGGTGCTTCGGCGTAGCACACCGACCTGTGAGGCAGACAGGCTGCTGACACTGGAGGTGCCCTCACTGGTGTCGTCCCCAACAACATTTGCTGGGCCTGTAGGATGAAGTGCCAGTACGGCACTGGTGACCTGCTCCAAGACTTGTGCCACATCCTCGCAGCATTGCACCTGCTGCTGCTGCATAGCCAGGGAGCGGCGTGAGAGCTGGGAGGTGGCAATCCCAATGACATAGTTTGAGCGCGTGTAGGCTGATAGCCGCGTAAGTAGCTGGCGGTGGCGGCGGCGGGCAGTGTTGCGCTGCTAGATGATTGCAGCAGTGTTGGCCTCCATGGCAGTCGTCATGCGCTCTATCCTGTCGGCCACATTTGCCACATTGCGGCAAATGTTGTGGAGCTGCAGTTGGATCGCCCCTTGCCGTCGTCCCTGCAGTTGGTGGATGCGTAGCATCCGGCGCTCTATGCTGAGCCCTGGCATGCGCACAGCCATCCCCCTCCTGCCGCTGCGTGCTGTGTTCTGCTGGCGAGCCCTGCCATGCCTGCTGTGCTGGCTGGCCACAGTGGGTGTGCGCACTGTCACCGCACTAACAGCACCAGATGTAGAGGGTCCCGCTGGTGGTGGAGTTGTGGTTGTCAATGGTGCTGCGCCTGATGGTGCTAGCGCAGATGGTGGTGGCCTGGCTGCGGGTATAGGTGCAGCGCCTGATGGTGCTGGCGCAGATGGTGTTGCCCTGGCTGCGGGGATAGGTGCAGCGCCTGATGGTGCAGGATGTGTGGCTGATGGCACCTCCTCTGCATCCTCTGGTGCCTCGTCAATGAGCAGCCTGTCGCTGTCGCTGCTGTTGTCAGCGCCACCTGTGAGGGGAAGTGGACGTACATTAATTGCATGTATCTGTGACACGTGCAGTTGCTACATGCATGCTGGCTGACATTCCCTGACTGGCTGTGGCATTGCGTACTTTGGGACATGTCTGGCTGCATTGGGGTTCTTGTACATTGTGGGCAGACTACATGTCCCATAATGCTTTTGGGCATGACCTAATGTGCATGAATTGCATGACTTGGGATGATTATGGGAGGCTTTAGGGTCATGGCCATTGTTAGGGGACAGGGTCGCAGTCGCATGCCACTTACCTTGGCTGTCTTGGGTGGGTCGGGATGAGTCCAGATTGATGACCCCTATGCACGCCTCTCGCTCAAGAGTGTCCTCCACGCGGTCCTCCAAGGGGGTGTTGGGAGGGACTGTAGGATCTCCGCCTCCAGTAGCCAGGGTCTCGCCCAGCCTCTCTGCCACCCTCTCCTTGGCACGACCTCGGAGGTCGTAACACCTCTTTTTCAGCTCCTCGAGCGACCTCTGTGCCAAGCCCACAGCGTTCACTTTTGCGGCTATCCCAAGCCAGGGTCAGCGTTTCTCCGCCTCAGGCACCCTCCTGGAGTCCTTTCCAAAAAGGTTTGGGTGGTTTTCAACCACTCCGTCAATCAGGTGCTCCAACTCCTGCTCAGAGAATTTGAGCTTCCTCTTGCGCCCGGTGTCACTGGGCCCAGGTGCAGCATCCTCTGCCATTGCTGCAGTCACAAAAGTAAAGGATTTGGAAGTTTGGAGGTGTCCTGGAAGGAGCTCTGTGAGATGCAGCCTCGAGATCAGCCTCACTGTTCTGAATGGGGGTGGGAACTGCCTGCTTCCTGGTTGTGATGTCATCACTGTGCTCGAAATGTGACTTCCCGTTTTTGCGATCTTGCTAATTGCGATATCGCAATTCCTACACGGATTTTGACGGAAATAGCGATTTATCTGCGATTTTTAAAAATCGCTAACACTTTTTGCGGCCGCGTGCAAATTGCTTTATTTTCTCACTAATTTTGATGAATGCCGGTCTGCGATTTCTAAATTGCGATTCGCTGTAAATCGCAATTTAAAAATCGCAGAATTCGGTTTTCGTGAATCAGGCTGTAAGTCTATTCATAAAAAATAAGCACAGGTCTCCAAAAATGGGTGCTTGTAGGCCCCACCTCACTGACAGCTCAAATTATGCACTGTTCATTACAACCAGTTGAGTTCCACAGCTCAGAATGAGGAATACCATAAGATACTGGTGTTTTGTGCATTGATTCCACATGTTCTTCTGAGCATTTTCTGCAAAGGTATTTCACTAGGGTGTCCAGGAAAATAGCTGCAGGGAAACTTATGGGGGTGTGGTAAGTGCCATGTGTGTTAAGGCTTGGATTCCTGTGTGATGCATGTAAAAATACACGTTACTTGCCTTTCTAAGGGGGGCAAGACAATATCCATCTGTGCAATTCTATCTCAGTCCCTGATGTTAAAGCAAGTGGTACTTATAGCCAAGAAGATCAATATTTACACAATCTTATCTTTGAGAGGATGAAGTGCATCTGCTGAAGTCCTTTCCTGTTCAACTAGTGGGGACTAAGAGGGCAGACATGACACATAACATAAAATATATGTTTGCATAAAGGCTATTTGCCATGATTACGTCATTGATTCTTCTTTTTTATGCAGATTGCTTGAAGCAAAAATTGGAAGCAAAGGACTTGTTGTCCTCCCTCCAGCATCATCCACGAATAAGTTCGACGGGTTCGGGTACAATAAGCATTTCCTCGTCATCATGGTAAGCACTTAGTAGAACTCACGATTAATTTAATTTGGTTAATTATATTAAGGAGTTGGTGATTGTGACAAGGTGGTTCTGGCTGAGTCTACTAGGGCAGGCTGGACATAAAAATGGAATAGTATGCACAAAGATGTACACCTTACTGTGAATCTACATTACACTTGTTTGCAATTCACTAACATCCTCAGTAGAATGTACAGAACCCTGCACCAGTGAAAGTTTCCCAAGCATACTACTGGGAAGATCCTGTACGTTTTTACGATTGACATATTGTTTGTTTGTAAGTAGTGTACAATTATCCACTTCTGAAATGTAGTTGGATGTGCAAATGGAAATTTGTATTATCTATGTGGAAAACATTTTTCTCTGTGAAGAAACATTTTCCCCTTCCCATTTACAACTAGTTTGAGGATGATCTGTTTCCCTTCCAACCTGGAAATTATATACTCCAGTTCTTTTCTGGAGTAAATCTCTGTCAATTTCCATGGCGGGAAAGGTTGTATCAATGTTTATGATTATCCACAAGTTCAAGGGGCGAATCACAGTTTGGGCCTGATTTATATATTGGCGGAGAGGGTTCACAGTCGCAATAGTGACGGAGTTCCCTCCCCGCCAATATAATGGTCCGCCTGCAAAATTTAATTGTGACGGACCATAAGTTTGGCCACGGTGGACACTACTTTGTCTACTCCGTGGCCAAACACCTCTGATGTCCATAAGGAGCAAAGGCCATCGTAGAAATCACTACATTCCCACCCACCCAATTTAGATAGGCAGAAGCGTCCCACAGTGAGGGAAGCATTACTTTTTTCTTTTCAAAAAGAAAATCCTGTTTTGGGATTTTCTTTTTTAAAAGAAAAAAAGAATAGTGTTTGCTAGACGCAGCGCTGTAGCAAACAGTAAAATGTATTTACACGAAGCGCCATCACGGCGGTTCTAGGCAGTGTCTTTATGAATGACCGCCTGCTTAGCGGTCATTTATAAATTATGTACGTGGCCTCTCCTCCTTGAGGACGGAGTAATTTACTCCAGCCCCATAGCAGAATGGTGGTTTGCCCACTTACATATAAATAGGCCGTTTGTTATTTCACTCCTCTTCCCATTTGGGGTGTTTAATACAGCATAATTTGGCACACTTGTGATGGAGAATTATACTGTTGCAAAACCCAGAGCTCCAGGCAAGTATCCTTTTCTGCATAACTGTCACACATAAAAAAGACAATGTATGTCTGTAAACATAGTTTTATGATTATAAATGGTTTAATGAATGAGGCCACTTTTGTTAGGCAATACCTTTTTGTCTCCTAAGTATATATAGTAGTACATTTAATCCAAATGTGGCTTTTGTGGATGTTGGAATCATTTTTGTATTACTCTATTAAGCATAGAAAACTCATTAGAATGTTGGTCTTCTTGGGGTGTAGGCTGGCCCCATTTTCCAAAAGGCGCTTCAGAATACAGAGAACTGTGAATGAGATTCTGCATTTGAGGGTGGCCCATGTAGAGTGACTAGTAATGAAGTCCTGATGTAGGTTGATGATTCAGGAGGTCCTTATGATGACTGATGTTCTAGATGCTCCAGTGGGTGATAGAAACTGCCTCAGGGATTGAGGTCAGTTGACAGGGGGATTGATTTTCACTTTAAAGGTCAACTGGTAAATGATGTCACAGTAGCTCTCGAAACCTTAGCAGGTGTCATTAAACAAAGCAACATTCTGGAATGCCCATTGTTGGTGACTGGTACAGATGCTGGACTAGGAAAAGGTAACTTTTTTTGTCTCTACCTTCGATGGCCCCTTTAATGCCCTTTCGTACTGATACATGCGGGAATCATTTGTAATTTTTGGGGATTTAAATTTGAATGGGTGAAACTAGATGAGTGTGGTTCCTTGGGAAGGAGCATTTCCATATAAGGACCAAGGCTGGAAGTCTCATGTTCCTAAGATAGACCATTGCTTGCTGATGAAACAGTATTAATTGATGAAGACATACTTGCTTACACAGCTACGCCTGATTATGGACCTATGCTTGCTGATGGTAATACATTTGCTCATGGAGCCATACTCGCTGATAAAGCTATGCTGCCGGATGCAGCTGGATTTATCTCTGGAGATGGTTTGTTGCTTGCTGAGGAATGCTCTACCAGTGTACTGAATGTTTCATGGACAGTAAGTCTCTTGTAGTAAAGTTGACCTTTTTGCATCCCAGTGAAGACCGTGAGGATTATGACGATGTTGAAACAGTTCGACCTATGCCCAAGCGGACAGCTCTTTCTCCAGCGCCACCACCGAAGCCAAAACCAAGGACGTCCTCCAGCTCCAAAGACGGTACAGATTCATTTTAGAAAATACTATTAGAAACTATCTTTATGTATCGAAAAGTTTCATAGCATGAATGTGAATCACCATAGATACCATGCAATTATTACAGCTTGCTGTCTTTTTAAAAGCAAGCAGCATCAGCAGAAAGTACATTTACTTTGCAAACCTGTTTTTCAATTGTTTAAATCTCATTTTTTAGTCAGGTGAAAGTAGAACACCCATGAAAAGGTATTGATCCAAGGACACCTTAGAATTTCTGAGAACATTTTCAAACAAACCTTTTTGAAAGACTCTACTAGTATATTTTTGCGTTTTATGGGGCCTGATGCCACGATCATTAAAAAATGGCAAAATTATATTATGAGAAGAAGTGAACTGGGATTAAGATTTTTGTAAAGGCACATTATCACCAAAAGTACTAATAGAATTGTAACCGTCAATTACAGTACTTTTTTTGCATCAATCAGATGAACACAAAAAGAATTAAAGGAGATTTTTTTATGTTTCTAATAAGGTTTGAGGCTTGTATTAGAGAGGGGCATAGGCAAGATTTAAAAGAAACATTTTGGAAGAGGGTGATTGAAAAATCATTTTGACTACAGGCATGTATATCTGGAACTATTGAAAAAACAACTCTAGCAGGTTCTGAGCCCAATAGTTTTGAACCAATGTTGAATATTGCTTTCTTGGGTTTGACAGTAGCCAACACCTTTTGATACTACTTAAATTATTAATATAATATTATTACTTACTTGGGCTGCCAGCCTGTCCACTTCACCCATTGGTCTGGCGTTGTGTCATTCACATTTTTCCTTCCACCCATTACAGTATACAGCATGGGCAATTGGTCAACCCAGCACAGACATTGGCTAACTTCAGTATGAGTGGCGGTATTCACTTTCACAATGACCACATCTTGACACAAAGTAGTGCCATTCAGTACCAGAGACTACGAAGGCAAAGTGTTTTTTAGACCAAAAAATATTTTTGCCAGTTTTTTTTATATTGGCAAGTGCCCCTCAGCTCTTCCAACAATGAAATTTGACAAAACAAAAGAAGTATTGAAATGTCAAAAAGAGTGCCAGCCTAGGCCAGACCTACTGGATTTGCCAATCCTTGCTTTAATTAAGCTAGAGAAAGTCGCAATTGTTAAGCTTAAAAAATAACTGGAAACCAAACATGTGTTGTCAGAAAGGCGCTTCCGACTCAGAGAGTATCCTTTGTACATTACAAAGCGTAAGAGTGTGCCATCTTCTTTTTAGTAGGCCTGGGCTGAACTCGCGGAGTTTCACTCCGTGGAATTCCGCAGAGTTACAAAAAAACTCTGCAAAATTGCGTAAACAGGCGAAAATAGGCACGTTGCGCTTCTCCTGCTGTGATATGGTGCTCGGGGCTCGTACCGTGCTGACAAATCAGCATGAGCGGCACCACGTGTCGCTCCAGAGGGTGTTGCTTCTTGAGTTTGCTGCCGTTCGAGTAGATTTTCTACTCGAGCAGTGTAGATTTTCTACTCAAGCAGCATCTTTCTGACTGCGAACGGTCGCAACGGCCGCGTTGGAGAAATCTCACCAGGAGCCCTCCTATCGACCGAAAATCACACTAAAGGATGTCAAATTTCGCTCATCAACGTAGCGTTGGTGGCCTGAACGCAAGAAAGAACTCTGCCATGCAGCATTAGCGGAATTTGGCCTGAACTCCGCATTACAAGCATAATGTAGAGTGGCCACAAATCTGCCAGATCCACCAGCGGAGCAGAATATATCTCTCACCTCTACTTTTTAGCATTCAGGCGACAGAAAAAATAACTTGTCAGTGCAGTTATAGTAAGGTTTTTACTTTTTAAGTGGATTATAAAATAAATCTGTGGTTAAGGTAACTTGGGTGGTTGAAAGGCCAAATGTTCTTTTTTGATCTCTCTGTTGTGTTTGTGCTTCAGATGACTTCTACGATGATGTGGGATCGTTGGAAACATTATATCCCCCTCCACCTCCTCAACTACGGTAAACCATTCAATTTTTTTTTATAGCTAATCATGTAAATAGCATGATGTAATACATTTAATAGTGTAGTAGAAAGAATTAAGAGAAAAGCAGTCTTTAAGACTGGAGGTGTAATGGAAGAAAGAGAGAAAAGGGTATATATATATATATATATATATATATATAGAGAGAGAGAGAGAGAGAGAGAGAGAGAAAGAGGAGAGAAGGATATCTAAAGAGAAAGAGGTGGAAAGTGTTATCGAGAGAAAGACGGAGTGGATGTGAGAGAGAAAGAGACAGAGACAGAAATACCAATGTTTGGCAGGTCCTGCATGCGGAACACTAAAGTGCATGGGTGTCTGTAGCCGGGCAGACCTACATGGGAATTGGTAGCCTAGCATATGGAAATCCAGCCACTATGAATGTTCTGCTCTTCAAAGGGGTTGTAGCATTTGGCAGGCAGCTAGTTCATAGAAAAACTTTGGCACTTATTTTATATTATTTTATTTTTACAATTTAAACTCTAAGTACCAACACCAACAATCAGACACTGAAACAGATTGGTGCACCGAAAGGAAAGTATAGGTTATCCTTCATTTGCTTGATATATATGAAGGATGAACACATCGAAAACACTCACAGAATGACCTCAGGTGATCGGATATTTAAATATTGCATTTGCTTGAAAAATAAAAATTGCTCACTCCTATTCTTCAAACAATTAGACATTTTGAAACTGGTGTTGAGAAAATAATTTGCTAGTAATGGAAATTCCTCAGATTTTTTAATGCATAACTAAATTGGACTACAATCCACAATTGGAATTTCCACTGGCTTTGGGATAGTGTGGTTGCGGACAATCCTTCTGTGGTTCCTTCTGTTTGGAAAACTTTGAATTATCATCAAACTTGGCTGATGAGGGGTGATGGCCCAAAATCTGTCCCAGGCTGCTTGTTTCTGGACCAGGGAGGACCTGGCTTGGCAGTTTGGGCTAGACTGTTCCAATCAGGAACAGGGTCAAGGCTGTTTTGCATATGGCTGGGTCTAAAGTGGGGTGGCATGGTGAACAAAAGAACGATGGATTTAATACAGATCTCTTGACTGGGGGTTAATGTTTGATTCGCTTTGCATTCCGTCCATCATCTGTGTGTCTTTTGGAAGATCTCCACAGGCATTCCAATGCAGCGTGTACATGGCTATGATGTGACTTGCTGTGGCTATTCCTTGCTGTGCTTAATACATCAATCATGAAGTCTTGTCCTGATGGTCAGAGAAATCCACTGAACAAATTCTAATGGCACAACTTATTTTCCCCTGTCTCCTACTAAAACACAAGAAAGTACACATGGAAGTCCAATAATGTAGAAACCACTGGTGCCACCAAAGTAATCGCATGGTCAGGCGTAATCCATTGTAAAAGTGCAATGTTGCATTTGTTACTTCACTTGACTAGAGTAATGTGGAAACTAACACAATTCATGCTCGTCATTTTCAAATATTGTTCAGGCAATCTCAAGAATTCCGAATAAACTGGAAAAAAATAATCAAGCAACAAAGAGAAGTGGAAGAAAAGGAATTTAGGAAAAAATTCAAGGTAAGAAAAGTTTGAACCTATATGTCCATCATTGCTTGAGCTCCCGGTGAGGAAAAACAGTTGTTTCTCAGAGCTCCCAATATTAGTGAAGTAATGGAATTGAGGCGATAAAGTGGTTGCCACAACCGCATAAAAGCATGTTGGACAGATTTTAACCTGAATTGGGCGTGGCAGAAGAGATTCTATTTTACAATTGGCAAATGTTTATTGTTCTATAATATAAATGTGAGCTATTTTTTTATTTGGGATGTTTTAAAGGGATGGACAACTGGCCTTACGCATATATTTAACATTTTCTGCTGAGTGCGTGGTTTGTCTTTGATCTTACCGGGCTAATGAGAGTGTTCTGAAAAGGTGGTTTGGGTATTCTCTTTTGAACATACTTTCATGCATGGGCGGTTGGCGTGTGCTTCTGTGGTTGTATCTGTAGTGTTCTGATAGGAGCTTGGGTTCACTGAAGTCTTATAGATTTATTGAGAGGGGGTGGCTTGCTTCACTGCTATGAATGTGTTGAGAGTGTTCAAAAGAGGAGGAGAAGGAAGTTTAAATCTTCTAGTATGGATGTACTGAGAGTGTTTCAGTGAGTGGATGGGTTGGCATTTCTCTTATGGCTGAACTGAGAGTTTTCTGATGAACGCGTGGTCTGGCTGTGCTCTTCTACATTTATTGAGTATTCTGATCACAGAGTTGTTTAACTACGCTGTTATAGATGTACTCAGAGTTTTCCGATGAGCAGGTGGTTTGACTGTGTTATGATCCATATATTAAGAGTTCTTATCACCAGGTGTCCCAACTACACTCTTATGGGGGTTTTGAGAGTGTACTGATGCGCAGGTGGTTTGCTGTCCAATTATCCATATAATGAGTGTCCTCATCATCGGGTGTTCCAACTGAACTATTATGGAGGTATTGAGAGTTTTTCTGATGCGCAGGGGTTTTCACTGTGCTGTTCTACATAGATTGACGGTTCTCATCACCGGATGTTCCAATTCCACTCTTATGGAGGTATTGAGAGTTTTCTGATGAGCAAGTGGTCTGATTGTGCTATTACACATATATTGAGTGTCCTCCTCACTGGGTATCCCAACAACACTCTTATGGAGGTATTCAGAGTTTCTCATGGACGAGTGGTTAGACTGTAATTTTCTACCTATATTGAGCATTCTGATCAGAGAGTTGTTTAACTATGCTGTTATAGATGAACTCAGAGTTTTCTGATGAGCAGGTAGTTTGACTGTGTATTTTACATCTATTAAGAGTTCTCATCACCGGGTGTTTCAACTGCACTTTTATGGATGTATTGAGAGTTTTCTAAAAAGGCGGGTGGTTTGACTGTGCTATTATACATATATTGAGTGTTCTCCTCACTGAGTATTCCAATCAAACTCTTATTGTAGTATTGAGAGGTTTCTGACGAGCAGGTGGTTTGACTGTGCTCTTCGACCCCTATTGAGCATTCTGATCAGAGAGTTGTTTAACTACGCTGTTATAGATGTACTCAGAGTTTTCTGATGAGCAGGTAGTTTGACTGTGTTATTATACATATATTAAGAGTTCTCATCACCGGGTGTTCCAACCCACTTTTATGGAGGTATTGAGAGTTTTCTAATGAGCGGGTGGTTTGATTGTGCTATTATACATATATGGAGTGTTCTCATCACTTAGTGTTCCAACTAAACTATTATGGAGGTATTGAGAGTTTTTCGGATGCAAAGGGGGTTTGACTTTGCTGTTCTACATATATTGAGTGTCCTCATCCCCGCGTGTTCCAACTGCACTCTTATGGAGGTATTGAGAGTTCTCTGATGAGCAGGTGGTTTGACTGTGTTATTATAGAGATATTGTGTTTTCATCACCGGCTGTTCCACCTCCACTCTTATGGAGGTATTAAAGGTATTTCTGATGAGTGGGTGGTTTGACTGTGCTGTTCTACTTATATTGAGTGTTCCCATCACTGGGTGTTCAAACTCTGCTCTTATGGCTGTATTGTGGGTTTTTCTGATGAGCAGGTGGTTTGAATGTGCTGTTCTACATATAATGGGTGTTCTCATCACCGGGTCTTCCAACTACACTGTTAAGGAGGTATTGAGAGTTTTTCTGATGAGCGGGTGGTTTAAATGTGCTGTTCTCCATATAATGGGTGTTCTCATCACCGGGTGTTCCAACTTCGCTCTTATGGAGGTATCAAAAGTGTTCTAATGAGGGGGTGTTTTGACGGTGCCGTTCTATATATATTGAGTGTTCTCATCAACAGGTAGTTTAAATATCCTCTTATAGTTGTGTTGAGAGTATTCTGATGAGCAGATGGTTCAACCGTCCTCTTCTACATATACTGAAAGTGTTGTTATCAGGGGATGTTCAAACTATACTCTTATGGAGGTATTACATGAGTTCTGATGAGTTGGTGGTTTGACTACCCTCAAAGGTATTGAGAGCTCTCAGATGAGCAGATAGTATTTTTGTTTTCCTGTGGATGTACAGAGAGGGGTGTTATGAGCAGGAGGTTTGCCTGTGCTCTTAGCCATGTATTGAAAGTGCTGTGATGGGTGGGTAGTTTGTCTGTGCTCTTGCTGTTATATCACTGAAGAACTGGTGGTGTTGCTCTTATGGTTATAATTAAACCTGCAAAGTTGCAAAGTTTTTCAAGTTTCCAGACTCTACATGCTATGCAAACATTCCCAAGATCGTATGGTTTCTAGTCAAATTGCATTAAAAATATGTCAATTGTTGTGCTTTATAAAATGTGTTAATTTGCTTGCAAACAATTCCTTGTAGGAGAATTCAGCCTCCAAATGCCTTACAAAATGTATATTTCACCCATTCCTAATTGTGAGTGTTCTAAAGCCTTCGACAATATGCCTTAAGGAATTGCTGTCATTTAATTTTACTTCAGGCCCTCGGAGAGAATCTGACCTAACGTTTTGAGTCTAAGGTGCAAAATACAAGAGGGTTGATGTTTTCTGACTGCTAGTTAAACCCCTGTTTGCCCAGGTCGGAATTACAAGTTGGGTGGTATTTACCGCATCCGGTAATTACCGGTGCATTCACTATCTTACCCTTCATTACATTTCTGCAGGTCAAACATGCCCCAATTTAACAGCAGAAAAGTGTATGGCTTTTACCGTACCTTGCGGATTTTAGTACGACTAGCATCAAAATCTGCATGTTATTCCCCAGATACTCATAATAGGTGCTTTTTATCATACCAGATCACCAACCTACCCCAATGTGTTATTATTGAGCCAGTGCAATAAAAAACACATGGATTCTGATAAACTCAGAATCAGGGTTAAGTCGCGGAGGGAGCACTAGGTATACATTATCAGCTTGAAAATGACATATACATGGGTCACAAGACTAGGTCAGTGGGACTACATTGCCCTCAAGGGGTCTATCTAACATGACTTCGCAATCTAAGCTATTAAACCAGAAGCAGTTCTACTACTTCCGGTGGGATACACAGTCCTGTTATTTCAAACGGTTGCCCTGGTTACAGGCAGTGGGTGGATTCTAAGATCATCCACTTACATATAGTACTGCGGAAACTGTATTTAATTACCTGTACCAAACGCTGTCATGAAGCCTTTAAACAGAACGGGCATATATATATAATTTTTTTGTGCAACGCAGAACCATATTTTTTTTAATGACCTGCTGCTGGAGTCACACCCTCCGCTAATGCACAGACATGCTGCCTAGTGCTAATCACAACCTCTCCACCATGGACCCATGGGTATGAGCATATCCTTCCAGTAAAAAATCTTATGCCTCGACAAATTCATTAACATTCCACACATTGCAGTATGGAACGTTTGAAGAAATTAAAACATTTGTCCTTCTCAAAACCTGCTTCAAAGATGTGTTATTTGGACCAAAAACTATGGATGCTTGAGTTGACCCACTACAGTGTTGTCCCCTTGATGGAAAGTGGTGGAAAGCAGTGCAAAGCACTATTTGATTGGAGAAAAGGCGAAGTTCCCTTTGCAATATCTTTTGAGTTGGAAAGTGAACACCCTTGCAAGAGTGTGAACAAATTTGCATCATTTTGCATGTCTTTGCACCGGTGTATACCCTTTGTAAATCTGGTCCAGTGTGTGATGGGGAAGACCCTCGAGGTACACCTTTTCGTCTAAGATGTATAGATACCATTATAATGGGTAGATAGCTGTGTTGGATAAAGGATTAGAACCATTCTAAAATCTTGGACCTTATTCTAAGTGCTTCGGTACCCGCCTGGTAGCTCTGCTCTTCCCTAGTTATCAATTCTGCACTTGATATCAAATCAAAGCCAACAGAGGTATCACAGAATTACAAGTGGGACCGGGAGAGTTATAATTACGGAATTACAATGGGATTCTAGGTCTCATGTCTCCTGTAAAGCCTTATTCCCCTCCAGAGATTCACTCGGTGATATGAAAAGGGTCATAATATTATGCGGGCAGCTAAGTGTTGCTAAGGGCTCCATCGAATAAACAGGTACCCGGAAATCAAGGTCTCTTTCTTGGATTAGATTTACTGTCAACCAGTGCTTGGTTGGAATGTTGTGATCTACCATACATAGACTGTTAAGATGTCAGTGGTAATCAATGCTGCAAGGCAGTCTTCATCTCAGGATGATAATAAGATTCTCTCTGATGTTTGCTGGTGCAGTCTCTGTGACTTTATGGGGTTCAAAGAGTGATAGTCGTCATTGAGTTTGTCATGTTGACTAGATCATTCAATGGTTGTCTAGTTACTTGCATGAGATATGGGTGGTTAACTAAATAGCAATAGTTGGATAAGCCCTTTAACACAGTGGTAACCAAAGTCCAGATGGGGGTGTTAACAGTATACGTACACCTTGGAAGAGGGATGTATTTGTCAGCGCCATGAAGCAGGGAGAATGTTTTGAAATTAAAGAAAAGGTTCATTGTTGCGTGGGATATACATTGGGTTCAAAAATCATGCAAGATAATTGCTAGGGGTTTGTTTGAAGAATAAATGGTCCCTGCATATCTTTCTGTTCAAACCAGTCTCCAGCGATAACAACAATCTTTGAAAATTAATTACATTTCCAGAATTTCGCACAACATATATAATCTCAAATTTTGTAGGCATAATACAAATTTCCTAAACATTATGTAGGACTTATAAGACATCACCCCAAACTGCATATATCTGAAGTGTAATTTCAAAAACAAGTCATTAGACAGATACAGAGTTTGAAAAAGCATCAAACACTGGCGCTATATCACCAATAAACAATTTTACCACAGACTCAAATTCTAAGCAATACTACCACCTACCTTCTGGCAGCGTCCACCATACTTGCCGCAGATATTGTTTGAATAGGAAAGCGGTGAAATGTCTTAGATCATTAATTGAAGTATTGACTCCTTGTTCAGAAAAGAAGACAATCAACATCCCCATGTAACCTTTCCCAATTTCCACCAATGATATAAGGAACAAGGGTGATCACAATAGGGGAATACTGTTTCCCAGCTACACCATCTCTTGACCTCACCTATAGGCATACACAATTTTTTGTGATATTGGGTTGGCTGGGTGTGCTCAGCGTAGACACAATGGATGGATGCTGTGTAGCAATTTTCACAAGGAAACTTGAAAATCACTTTAATATTTCTGGTAACCACAGCCATTGCCTCAACTGGACCTAGGGAGGTCAGGTGGGTGTGTTAAAGGATTTATTTTACCTCATAGATTTGTGTTCTTATTTATACCTTCTAAGGATTTCCAATGTAGAGGCATTTAAACTAGGATCATATGATCAAAATAGAGAATTTTGTCAAGTTGTTTGTCTGGCTTTGCATTACTGTCCCAAGCAGAAGGGACCATGAAAACAGTGGAAGGCTCATAAAGTCAACACTTTCTACAGGTTTCGCACCTCGCACTTCTTTTAGACCTTCAGCAGCATATAGAAAGTTGTTGAGGGGCCTTGATAGGAGATCAACCCTCTGCTCTTATTAAGTGTTAATGGATGAGTGACTTAGTATAAAATGAACTCATGCGCTTTATTGACATTTTGTTGCAGTTTGAGGGTGAAATTAAGGTGTTGAGTCGAATGATGGTTGATCCAAACGCCATTATCAAGAAATGTGGAAAAGAGGATTTACCGCACAAAAGAGGAGATTTTCTTGATGTGATCCAATATACAAGTCATGACAAATACTTGTGCCGCAACATAAGATGGAAATGTACGTAAAAGATTATATTTTATGAAACTCTTTTACTGTAAAGAAAATGTATTTACTGTATTGCTGCGCGTCAATTTAGTGTTCCCATTTAAATGGATAATGCACACAAACATTCTGTCCAGTGCCACTAGAAACAGGTTACTCCATGGTGTTTTCTGTGCTAATAGGCATTTGCCACATTTGCCACATAAACCTCCATCTTCTGCCTAATATATAGTTTAGAAAAAATGTTTTGAGCACTCATGACCTAAATATATTAAAATTTCTGCTCTTGGCATATCAAATATTTGCAGACCCGTTCAAAAATGTTCGAAAAGTTATTTGCTCACCTTTTAAACGCTGACTGCTGTACTCAAACAAACAAAGGGGCAGATTTACAAGCCCCTTGTGCCACTATTGCATCATTTTTCCCATATTATAAATGACGCAAAAGTGGTGCAAAGGGCTTGTAAATCTGCCCCAAAGTGACAAATTTGCCCAGGTAGCCTGAATATTAGCATTTGATGTGCTGAAGAAATAGCTAGTGTGTAAAGTTGACACAAAAGCATAAGTTACTGAAAAGTATTTCAGAAAAGGTAGCAATAATAATACCTCCCCATTAATATGTTGGTTCACTATTGATAAAAATTTAGGTTTAGACCGCACACACAGCTGTCAAAGCTCCAGTTATTTCCAGGGGGAATTTAAACTTCAGAACTAAGTTATATCTCTTTTTACATGTTGAAGTCTTGACGAAAAGTCCTTCTTAGTGAGACACTTAGGGCCTGATTAAAAGTTTAGGTGATACTCTATTATACCTTATTTACCAGGTGTGATAAATAACACTTATTACGAGTTTGTGAGGAATATATGCATATTTTGGTGTTTAACGCACCAAAATCCGCATGGTATGGTAAATACTGTACGATTTTCCTTGGTAAATGTTGGCAGGTCAGATTTGCCACCTTTTTCCTACTTTTGCCAGTCTTTCTTGACACTATTAAATGCACAATTTGGGTATAAAAACCATTGTGGCAGGCTGATGAATGAAGAAGCTTAAGTAGGTGACAAATGAAAGGTAAAGGGGAAGGGGAAGCCACCATGTCATGTCACACTGTCAAATATATAATGTCATAATGGATGCATGATACCACTTCATAACCACTAGCTTTTGGTATAAACGAACGTCCTTGAGTTCAATTAACTACTTAGATTGGAAATAATGCCATTTGATGGCTTTGCTTGTACATGTAGCTTGTGCACAGTAGCATTCTTCGCAGTAGGGAAACATGAGTGGCCTTATTTATGAGACCATTGCCGCCTTTGTGTCACTTTTTTGTGATGCTACGGCGGCGTAAACATTGCACTACACTGCGCCATAGTTGCAAAGTGACTTATCTAGGCAGATGCGTCACTTTATAAACTCTGTGCATTATATCTGCGTCAGGTATAATGCATGCAGGGTGGGCATCTCCTGTAAAAAAGGCTTGTAGAAGTGGCAAAGAGATATCTATGAGATTTCACTGCTCCCTTTTTACGAGTGCACTGCGTCAAATCCTTACACCTGCTTCACAGCAGGTGTAAGGACTTACGCAGGTGCTTTTGCATGGAACTCGCCCACTCTCCACCAATGCGTCATTACTGCTCCACCAGATATTTCAGGATTCCTTGATGTATCTAGTTAATCCTTGCGACATGGAGCGCTGTACTGTAAATACAGCGCATCCAAGGTGTCGCAAGGAGGGCGCAATGAAAAGTGTTGCATCGCTGTTTTCAACCAGCGAATCAACACTTTCCATAAATGAGGCCCTCGGTGTTCTAATTTCTCATGCCCATGTGGCAGTGCAATCTGATTGATTATGTGTTTTTATGAAAATTGTTGTGGGTCAGATTCCCAATATTTTGCTACATCTTAGTTGTGCTTCGGTGTGTAGAAATTGGTTTCAAATATTAAGCCTGATTGCCAGAATTTGGATTTTTGAACACATATACTCACTAATGGTATTCACCGCTTTGCAAAGTTTATGTGTAGTGAGTTTTCCGGCGTAGCAAGTTTAGATTTCGAGGTGGAACTATGACTATTCCATGGAAAGCCGAGCAGATGAGGTCATAGGGAAGATGGTGTAATTTAATGAGCATGCGCATAGGTGAAATGATGGAATTTGAATATAACAACCAACATCTTATTAACTGATTTCCCAACTTTAGTACTAAAAAGAAGATCCAGTAACCCTCTTCATCCACATCAAATTCTTTGTCAGTTTATTCCACCAATTCAGCTCTAGCCTTACTATAATTCAAATCCCTCCACTTGACAATTCCCGTATCCCAGATAACTCGAACCATACCAAATTCTCCTCAATGTAAAATCCACTCTGCTACCCAAATTATAGGAAACGAACCAAAAGGAAAAAAAGCCGAATGAAGGGCATGGAATAAAAATAAAAATAATGATGATACTAAGGTGTAAAAATATAATTCGGCATGCAACACATATAGCTTTTCTTTGGAAAATCCATGATTTAAATGCAGGGCACCAGAATAAGAGAACTGTTTTCTGTTGATTTTGCATAATAGCTACAAAACTAACCATAACAAATCATCTAGAAATATAAGCAGTTACATTTGTCTTAAATTATTTATGGTCAGATTTATTGTGTTATGTATGCTTTTATTTACTGTAATCTGGGGTTAATAAATCTGGCAAAATGTAATGTCCCCCATTACTTCAGTTGTATTTCCTCTGTCCAGTAGATATAATATACTCTGCCTTCTTTCTCTTGCAGTTGGGTATGTTCCTAAGAGGTCCCTCTTATCGATGTAAGTATTTCTACTATTTTCAGTTTCAACATATATACCTTTAAGTTCCAAGTTCAAGAGATAGGTGCTGCTCTGGATAATGAAAATAGCGTAAGAGGTCATGCAAGACTGCCCTCGAGATCATATCCTTCTCTATGTTTTATACTGAAGATAGGGCTTTAGGTGGCATGATCAGGCAGACGCGATAGTGACTGCCATTCTCCTGGCGCTGTGAGCTTTCGTTTTTCATGGCCATCACTGGTTGCCCGAAACCAGAAGGATCTGGGTTATGCTCCTACTGGCAAGAAGCCACATTGAAAAGTACTTGTGATCAACAGATGAAGTCTGCATCATCCCATTTCCAATAACATAGGCTGCAATGATGTAGACACAAAGGAGAGACTCAAGTTCTTGACAACAGCGGGCTAGTGTTGCTGAAGTGTTTGCAGTATCCCAAGTGGTGAGGGGAGACCCTAGCTGCTCCTGAAGTTAAGACACAAAAGAGCTGGGTGAAGTAGCTGCAAATGATGGAAATGGGTTTATCTACAGCACTGTTTTTCAAATATAAAATAAGGTTAATTACTTTCGAAGAAGTGTCCGCATTGCATTATCTTCCAATTTCTCTATGCTGAAGCCCAAGTTGGAGATAAAAAGAGATTCTAGCAAGACTACACAATGAAATATTATGCGCAAAATGTTTTTATTTTCTCTAGAGCAAAGGAACCATTACCCTTCATACTCACGTACAGGTCTCCCGTACTTGCCTAATCCGTCATTCAAAATGGCAGCCTATAAATTTGCGTCTAGCACTTTATTTACAGAAATCTATTGAATAACAGTAGATCATAGCAGGAACATAGCAGGAAACCATAGTCCATCAACGCAAAATGACTCACTAGAAGTGGTAGTTCTTTGATGCTGTATTACGCAAAGTCCTTTAATGATGATTTGAACGGAGGCTTTTTTCACATTTTTATAATCTTCATACCTAAGCTCTGCTAGACATTTTATACAACACTATTGAATTCAATACTTCTATGTACAAACTCCAACATTCCACAAAACAATGTTCATGCTGACCTCTTTTATCATAAATAAAAGTAGGCCATAATGGGAATTAAATACTTTGCAATACCATTACACCATGCTTAGTAATTCACGAGTGAAGGCTGAATGCAAATTGCCACCACTGCTGTAGCCTGATTTCTCTGAAGCATTGTCCTAAAATCTGAACCTTAGATTTATCCTAAATCCAATGTATTTAATGGATTCAAAATTAAATGGAGAGAGTTTGTACAACTTTAGAATTAGAAGCTATCAGTCAGAGTTCTGAAATAACAAATTCAAATCCTGTTGAAAGGTATTGCAATACCTCATGTATATACCTTTGATGCAGTCTGGACTAAAATATGATTTATCAGTTTAATTTTGGGGTGTGGTTTGGTAATTTTATGGATGGCAACATCCACAAAAGTTGGCTTATTCATTTATAAACTATTTTAGACAACGAATTATTGTGTAAATTAATGTATGGGAAACTGCAAAACATTTGTGAACAAATAACTAACTGAATTCATGTTTTCTTTACTATTTTAGAGAAAAAGATGTCTATGACGATGTTGGAATATTTGGTATGTTTAAAAAATAACTATGTACAGTGTTATTTAGTGATTGTGCCAAATAGCTTTACAGATATTCAAGTTTTAGTAACATGTCTAGATATACTTTAGTTCAGTAGTTCTTATCATTTTGACCTTGGTGGACCCCCACTTAATCATTACTGGAATCCAGGGACCCCCACTGAATGATTATTGGAATCCCGAGACCCCCACTGAGTCAGTACTGGAAGCTGGAGACCCCAGCTTAAGCAATCTCAATAATTTGAACTACAAATGAACACACACATGATGAAATATTTTATTTGATTCACAAACAAATATAAAAAAATCACAATTTTAATTTCAATGGGAGGTTGGAGCTTCTCTAAACTCAATAAAGGCAACCCATCATCCATAACATATTCAGTTTGATGCACTTGCACTGTCCCATGAATCATTCTGAGGACGCCAGCTTAATTTCTTGCCTCCAAATTTAAATTGCTTCACATTTACAGCACATTTTGAAATGTTCAATTTACCTTCTTTATTTATTTATACTTTATCTAATCTGTTAATATTATTGAACTTTCTAATCAGTCACGGACCACAGCTTAAGAACCACTGCTCTAATTAATTATAGCTTTAGGAACAAGATATTGGAGGCCAGGAAAGTACAAGAGGGGTACATTGGCCAAAGATGAGGCTCAGAATTATTAGAAGGGACCTCTATCCTGTAACAGGATATATGTCATTGACAACCTATTGAGGTAAGGCAGTAGATGAAATAAAGTTCCTCACAACATGGACTACCGGGAAAAAAGAATTTAAGGATTTCCTGAAAATTGTCTTGAGGTGCCTATACCAAATGGGGATTCATACTGCACTGTTTGAGCCCATCTTTAATTTGACATGTTCAGATCTTCACTCAATATATTCCAAGGGATTGTTCATTGGCTTTAGCAGGGGGAGCAATGGACACAGGTGATGAAGGAACATTGCTGCTCTGTGCTGCTTTGTATGGAAGGGAGAGAGCAATACTGCACTATATTTTCAAAGATATGGCAAAGTTCACAACTCTCCTTGTTCTGGCACACTGTGGGCTGCAGAATGCCTCATGCATGGAAAGAGGAAGTAACAAGGAAAAAATAAAGATATTTCTCTTCAGTATGCAAGCCTCAGATAGGCGCACCATTTTGGCTTAAGCCCATGTTTACAAAGCTTTGTAAATATGGGTTTGCATACATAGGTGGATCAAGGGGACACCCATACTCCACCCATGTAACAGTTACCTGACACAAGGTCACACCAGGCAGCGATATGCGCTACGTTGCCCTACTTTTGTTTTCTCTTTACAAAGCTATGCAAATTGGGCTTTGTGTGAACTTGAAAATCCAAAAATAGATCCTTTGTCTGGGCTGCCACAAAATAGTTAATGCAAATCTGACACAAATTCATAGAAAACCTTGGCCTTAGGGCCTCACTAAGAGTTCCCTGTTTGGTTAGGTCAGCAGAGAAATGTCCTCCTTCTGACCTGGCCGAAGAATACCCACCATACTTACAAATCTCTACCAAGCAGACAGTCTTCACCAGCACTGCCAATGCAACAGAACTTTTCAAGGCACTGAAGTTCTGAAAAGTGGGTATTTTTTTGATTTCCTGTTTGGGTCCCAAACAGGAATTAAGTATTATTTGTCAGAACATCCACCTCAATAGGGCAGATGTCCGTCATACGATCACTGACGGCCCAGCTGGAGACAAAAGAGGAGCTCTAGTCAAAAACGTGCCACTTCCCCACCTCTAAATAAAGCAGCGAAACAGTTAGCTTGTCGAATCAGACATCTGTTTGTTTTTTGCAGCTGTCCCGCTTCCACCAAACTCTAAGTGAAGCTTGTTATGTTTATGCGTAGTATAACCTACCCATCTCAGGCATTCTTCAAGACTTATCAGTCTATGTACAATTTTCTTTTCAGAGGAATTATATGATGACATAGAATTGATAAATAAGGCGATGCCACCGGAACTTCCTAAAATGAGGTAAGAAACAACACAATTTATAAGTCATATTTGGCTAATTATAATATTACTCATAATGGGCACCGTCTGCATGTTGTAATCAGTCTAACTACTTTAGTCTAATCAGTCTAGTTCGCACTGTGGTTATACACACTTCTAACAGATAGTTTTAGTCTATGTTCTGTATCGTTAAATGCCTGAATTAATCTTTTTTCAACTGACATTTTTTTAATTTCCAAATTAATCATCAATTATTTCAGACTTTCCTTTTATTGAAAGATTTTCATTTTAGTGTGAATGATCATTTAACTGAAGACTGTATGTCTAAAAGGCACTAAAGTTGAATGATATTTGTTACGGTCCTAAACTAGAATTGTCAAATTTTGTAGATATGTTTCTAAATGCAGGAGTTCATCTTAGACTATAAATCAAGCACCTGAATGCAGTTAACTATGCATGTTGGTCTTAAAACAGCTCGCTCATTCCCCAGCATGTAGTGTGTTTTGTTTCTAGGTAAGTAGGAGTAAACCATGTGCAAATGTAGGACAAGAGCAGCCCATCTTTCTGTTCTCAATGTTTGTCTACAAACTTGCCCATGATCTTAATGTATTCCTAGATCTATGGATGTCCTGCCCTCGATGCACGCCTACATGGGCAACATGTTATGTTATAGAATTCAATGCAGCCTAGATCTGGAGAAGTACAGGATGCTAACATCAGTACATGCTCGATGCAGAGGATTCATAGTCAAATAACTAGTTCTTCTTCAGCAGATCATTGAAATCCCGTATCCTAGTCAGTATGAACATCTGAAACATTTGTATTTCTCCTGATAAATGGTTCCTCATTTTCCAGTGTCTGCCTAGGGTTTACAATGACATGCAATTACATAAAACATCTGTTACAGACACAAGTTTGTTTTGGCGATTAGGTCCCTTACCACAATGGCTTTTAGGAATTGTATTTCAATTCTGCTAATTTAACACCGTTTTTAAACAAATAAGTAATAATTTAAAAAAACATTGGATCTTATATTTGTTTAGGAAACCAAGTGAAGCTGAATTGTATGCAATGAAGCAAGCAAATGAGAAAAACCTAAAGAAATTAAAGAAAGAAGAAAAAGAGGAGAAGGACATTAAAAAAAAATTTAAGGTAAAGCAAAATAAACAAGAATGTTCTCTTGATAATTCTCATCTGGAATCACTTCATATTTATGGGATGGTTATGGAAAATTCAAAATTGAAATTGTGCGAATTCCTTGATTTTTATAGTCATTGTAAACTTGTGAATTTCAAGAGTTCTTTGATTTTTTTAAGTAAACTGTGGAAATCTAGGAATGTATATTTTTTCTGAGAGAAAAATTACCTCTAAAAAATAGATTTAGAATGAGAATTCACAAACTCATTTTTTTATGGGAATTTTTTTTACAGAGCATGTTTTGCATGGAAAGATCACAAATGAAGTAATATGAGAGTCATAAATTTCCCAACTGCATTTGAAAAGTGGTCAACCATACATACACAGCTTTGTCAGAAAAATCGTAATTCCACACAAACAACTTTGTGCATGCTCAATAACTTTATTGAATGTGATCATTCAAAATTTGCAGTCTAGCATTATTATAATTGTCTATTTCACAAAGCCTTGGCATAATATAAAAACATCACTCTATCCGGGAATAATTGAGGTAGAGTTCTTGAGCAGTCTAGACCGATCACTTTCTTCAAACATGAGACTGTTGGGATAGTGCTTTCAAGCAAAGAGGATCTGGAGTGGACAAGCAGTCACTCCAGCATGTAGCAATTTAGCAAAATATTTATTTTGTCAAACAAGGTGCAATGTTTCATTAATATTATTAAAATGGTGTAAAGCTCATAATATTACCCACCTTGTTCTCCTTTTCATTTGTCTTAATGACAAATTAGTGTCTGTTTGGATATCGGATGCTTTCAACACCACAGTTCCTTACACACTACTACTTCATGTTACTATACTTTGTATGGGGCATACCTACAGACCCATTAGTCTTTGTACTGATTCTGTTGGGTTGGCTAATGGAAGCACTTACCAGGTTCAATGGGGATGCCTGTATTTCATACTGATTCAAGATACAGCAATCTAGGACTTCCAGGTTTAGGCTTGACACCCTACCATCCAGAATCTCCAGTGGTAACTATGTTTGAACAGTAGAGATGGCATTCATCAAAGATAGTGAACAGTGCCACCTCATACAATTTAACACCGTTTTATCACAATTAGAATAGATCAATGGACTGTTCTAAACATTCATTTGAAAATAATATATTTTTATTCGTCACTTTTATTTGTATCTCTTGGTTTACATACAAAGCCTTCAGAAATAGCAACTATTATATCACAAAACAAACACACAATACAAAAACCTAAAGAAACATACAATCAAAAACCATAAAGGAACATAAAGAAAAGACAATCACTTTTTAATTATTATTACCTTTTTTTAATGTGTTCATATGCAAAACCTTTACCAAATAGCAACAAATATATCAGAATATACAAATATAATGCAGTATTAAACATAAACAATGCCGTTTAAGAAGGAGTACAAAGTATGATACAGTCTTTTGTATTTTGTAAAAAACAAATGAGGTGTCCTACTTATCAAGATTGCTAGAGGTGGGAGGAGCGAAGCTAGCAACTGAGATGGCTGCATAGACGCTCGGCTCCGTGAGCCCTCTCACCCGCGCATACATCCTGGCAACTATCCTGAGCCGTAACGGCATATTTAAGTAGGCGAAGGAAAATTTTTACTGACCGTTTGCTCCTGAGGCTTCTACGTGCGGCAGACCCGAAGAAATGTCCCCGACTGTTTTGCGGCCCTCACAGAGCTGGGACCGGGGTGTCGAGTGAGAAGAACTGCCGGCCGCGACTGTGACAACAGCGGCCATTGGTGGAGGTGAGGAGTCGGCCAGAGGGCACCGGAGGTTTGATGGGCCGATGGCGACAGTGACGACCCAGTCCATCTAGCGGAGTGCCTCATGGGGATGCGTGGCACAGCAGGATCAAGGGGAGTGCATGATATTTGGCCCCCTTTCCAGTGTTGTGTCCGGGCATAACTAAGGACTTCCCCCGGAATCGGCGGGCGGCTCCCGGGGAGCGGCAGAGATTTTGTTTAGCCCTTTGGTGGCTCTTCTCTGGGAAGCCTGCCTTGACTTTCTGGGTCCTCGCTGTGAATCCTGTTGCGCCCTGGTGTGGGGCCCGGTCCCGAGGTGATGTGAAGAAGGACGAGGCCGGATCAGCTAAGATGGCGGCTGGCACCCTCTTACGCAGACCACATCCGGATAGAAAAGCTGCCGTGCGGGAGTGTTCAGGGGTCTGGCGGCACGAGAAAAAGCCCATGTCCAAAGATATATTGGCTGCTCTAACGACCCTGCATGCGACCCTGATCCGTAACGCCCGGGACCTGGGAAGAAGGATGGCTGCCATTGTTGTCCCGCCATTCCACACGGGCACAGTTAGATCTCAAGGAAGTGCCGACGTGCCCACCTCTATGTCAGTGAAGAGTGCTCCAGCTACGCCTAGGTTTGTGGAGACGCTGGAAGACCCGGCTCATGAGATCACCTTGGACAGATCTGTAGTACATGTGAGTGACTCGTCGGGGCACATATCTAATCAGCGGCTGGGGGAACAACGCCGATCTATGTCTTGGGCTGCCCCGGCGACGTCTCAGCGCTCGCCGGATGGTGTGACTCTCTCTCCTTGGATGGTGAGACTGTGTTCCGTCTTGAGGATGTTTTCGGGGTCGATACCGACACAGTCGGATTTCCGCCATACATATTCGGCTGGGTTTTGGTTGCTGAAGTCCCATGGAGTAATAACACGGCCAGGTCTGCCCGGATCACTTGGACCCTCCACGCCGCTCTGTATGCCGATTTATAAGTGGACGTATGTTGGTACTACTGATAGAAAAGGCCAGGGGTGATACCGTCTAGGATCCAGTGGACTTATTGATGGCTGATGGTGATTTGGGGGACACTCGGCGGGGATTTTATTGACGGTGCTATCGGTGATTAATGTTTTCCATGACTATTCTGATCTTGCTTTTAGGATGTTTATTGGGAGCGGGGGCGGGGGGGGGGGCCGGGAGGCAAGATCGAGGGCCCTTCTCCACTTTATTCTTCTTTTCTTCCTTCTCCTCTTTTTCTCTATTTCGGGTCTCTTATTTAGGGCGACAGACACGCTGCTGGGGGGGGGGTAGGCCATGGCCTTCTGCAGGGGTGCAGGGTGGGGGTAGGGGGATGGGGTTTGTTAATTTGTCCGTTATTTGTTTCTATGGCCCTTTTGTCTTTCTTCCTTTTTGGTGTCGTCGTTTTTCATGTTTCCTACAGTATGTTTCATTTTGAGGGGTGGGGTGCAGCTTTGCTACGGAACGGGTTTGTGTTCACATTTATCCTGACTCGTATACCTTACCCCCAATACTTCAATTGTATTTGCACTATTTGCGGATTTCCTGATTCATGCTTGTTATTGTAGGACCATGTATGACCGTAGGGCATTGATTCTTAGTTTTTTCTTTATTGTAAAATGAACCTTCATGAATCCTGAATTTCGGCCAGTACGCTTGACTACAAGTCACATCCTGGACACTTGTTAGACCCCGGTTTCCGAGCTGCTATATTTTCCCACATTGATTTGCTGTACTTACGACTTGACTAGTGGCCGGCCGGGGTGGTTGTAGGCCCTTGCTTGTATTTGCTTGAAGTAATAATAAAGGTTCCCGAAAAATAAAATAAAAAATAAAAAGATTGCTAGAGGTACTGTCTTTGATTCACACTTAAATAAATAAAACAGTAGGAAATAAATTACCCCATAAGCATTGTTTTCAATTGGGAGGCCGGAAAAATGTTGGTGATACTTCTAGAATTCTCTAAGATATTTTTCATTTATCCCCATTACAAGTACAATCACATACAAAGTCTTGCAGCAATATCTTCCCATTCCAGACTCAAAATTTGCAACGCCTGTTAGCATAACAGTACACGGATATGGATATTATGCTAAACAGGGACCAACACAGGATGTCCACTCCACTTTGGATCCAGGGTTTTCAAAGTTACTTCGACATACGCAAATAAATCCTGATATTAGATCAAAGCATGCAAAAAAAGACAAAAAGCTCCAAAATGCATCATGAATGTTTTGTGAAATGATAGTTGCTATTTTAGCTTACAAATATGAAGATTTGTATACATCTCTTCAAAGAGCCGTGCTGATTATTGCACAATTTCATCCAGATTAATTCACATAAAAAGTAAGTATTAAAAGTAAGTACTCATGTAGACATGAAGGATCGGGTTAAACAAAAAATATCCAGAAATGTCTTGATCAACAGTCCGTACTTGGGGCCTAATGCGGGACGTTCATTAAACACCCCACAGATAATTGATGGTTCTGCCACCTCCGGTGGTGCAAAATTGACAAGGATTCCCGGTTATGCCATCAAAATCTCCTGAGTATTGAGTACTATTCGCATGGTCATTTCTCATTCTTCCTCACAGTTCCTCAGAAATTTGCTTTCAGTGCATGAATTTTCTGTGGAAACTTGCTAGATCTTCTGTAACTTCTCAGATGTCATAATTCATGAGAGGCGAGGGTCAGGGTTAGCAGGTCCTTTTGGGATTCATGGGCCTCTTGTAACAATAGCCTGAAGCTCCAGTAGGCATGGAGCAAAGCCAGTACCTGGCTTCATTTAAGCTGTTGCTTAGATGCAAAGGTAAATTGAGAAACTGAGTGCTCATATAGGCTTGTCATCTCTATACACACTGTTGGTCCTGTCAAAGATAGGGACATTGTTTACTTTTGTTGATTTTTATATTTCCAAAAACTTTAGATGGTGCTATGGTGGAACAGGCTTGCGGGGGATGAGTCTAAACATTGAAATTTAATACATAATTGCACACATACCGACTACATACCTCGACTGCCAGCAAACAGTCAAGTTAAGTAGAGGTGGAGTTACAAAATAGTAAATTCTTGCTTCTTATATATGCTTACCATAATGATATTTTGGTACTTGATACTGTGGAGTAAATATGTACACAGGTGGACATTTTCTGTGTCAATATTGTGACATACAATTGACTACAAGTGTGTCTAGAATGCAGATGTCAGATGATGGTTAAAGGCTTGTAGAAAAGATTACTTTCGGGCTGCCACCAAAGAAAATCATGAGGCATTCTCAGGCACAAAATATGTGTTGCATGCTTAATTGTACCATAGAAGTGAAAGATTTCTTCAGTTTGTTGACTTAAAAAAACTCATTTATTGAATGTCTCCTGTAGAACGGGTTTGGAAAATATTTTATAATAATTTTAATTAACATAGTGCATTTTCCTTGTTTATTTTAGAATCAACAGATCCATCTATATTTTGCAATTTCACAATTTCCCAAAAAAATTACAAAACTGTGACATTTTTAAAACATTGCAATTTTTGCAAAAGCCGTCACAAAGTAAAAAAAAAAAGGCCTGGTTCAACATTATATTGTTTTGTCCGTAAATGGAAGGTGCACACAAAAAGGAGGTAGGCCCTTGATGGGGCTGAGGGAGGGCTGGGCCCTATATAATTATAACACACAAAAGATTGCCCCCTCTCAAGTTATTTTAGATTGAGGACCAAATAAACTATTGTATTGAATCTGGTCCGGTATATTTATTTATACCTTTTAATCATGTTCTTTCATACAAAAATCATTTCAAATGGCAGAAAGAGAATACACAAAACAAACAATTACTAATAAACCTATTAAATGAACAATTGACAAAAAACATATTACGAAAATATCAAACAATAAACATCAATGTTACATCCAACAATCAATATAAATTGCAGTGCAGTAGTTTTGCAATATGTTAGATCAATTCAATGATCAAAGTTCTTTGCATAAAAAAGAATGAAATTACTACATTCAAAGAGCAAATAGAGGCATGTATCACTATTATCCTGAAACACTCTAGTTGTTGCAATTCGCTCTTGCTGGGGTAGCCGACGCGTTTCAAGTTCGGACCATGAGTGTCCAAACCATCATCAGGGCTGTGTATTATTCTGTGTGATACTGTATAGTTTAGCTTCTATCACTGGGCACAACTCTTTTCTTCAACTGTCAAGCTGGGCACTTTATTCCACAAGAAACAGTCTTGGTCTGCGCTATCTTGCGGTGCACCGGGGGGGCGGAAGAATGTCGTGTTCTTTGTTCTTGTGATCCTTCAAATCACGTGATGGTACCATTCAAGGGACTTCGTTTTTTCTTTTTCTCTTGTTCTTTGAATCCTGCCACATCTACCTGTGCCTTTAGTAGAACGAGGCGTCACCTCTCGCCTCCCATCTACCGCCCCGTCCGGGGCTGTAGGTATATAGGCCTCGCCTTCTATTTAGTGCTTGGCGGGTTCCGGTTAGGATAACAAATCTCCCGTTCTGCATACGCAGTCCACTCGTTTTCTATTCTGCTCCTTAATCGCTCCTTGCTCGATTGCGAAAACGAGCTGATGATGGTTTGGACACTCATGGTCCGAACTTGAAACGCGTCGGCTACCCCAGCAAGAGCGAATTGCAACAACTAGAGTGTTTCAGGATAATAGTGATACATGCCTCTATTTGCTCTTTGAATGTAGTAATTTCATTCTTTTTTTATGCAAAGAACTTTGATCATTGAATTGATCTAACATATTGCAAAACTACTGCACTGCAATTTATATTGATTGTTGGATGTAATATTGATGTTTATTGTTTGATATTTTCGCAATATGTTTTTTTGTCAATTGTTCATTTAATAGGTTTGTTAGTAATTGTTTGTTTTGTGTATTCTCTTTCTGCCATTTGAAATGATTTTTGTATGAAAGAACATGATTAAAAGGTATAAATAAATATACCGGACCAGATTCAATACAATAGTTTATTTGGTCCTCAATCTAAAATAACTTGAGAGGGGGCAATCTTTTGTGTGTTACGTAAATGGAAGGTGGGCAGAAAATATGTGTTTTCTATTTTTTTCTTCTCCCGTGACTCCATCAAAAGCATCTTAAAGTGGTGGAACTTATGTCCAAAAATCTGAAAGCAGGCCTGTTATTAGAGGCAAAAGTCTGCAGTGGACAGTGAGCTGGGTTGTCAACTTCTTGGCCTCCTTTGGCAGCCATACTCCTGCAGGCAACTCTTTTCCTCCACACCCCTCATCAGGTCCTCATCGATACTTCTGCTTTCCATACAGTACCAGTTCTTCTGCGTTCCTCCTGCCTCTTTTCTCGCCCCACCCTCCCCTGTGCCCCTCTTTCTCCTGCCCCGTCCTCCTGTACTACCATTTATTTGTACCCCTTTCTTGTGGCCACTCTTGTCCTGCTCTCCTACTCCTACCTTTCACCACACCACAACACCAGATTAACTCATCCTCCTGTTGTCCCTCATGACAAACTGATAACTGCTCCACTCCCACATTCATCCTCCTACCCCATCCTGACACATCACTTGTTTATCCCGCTCCACCCTAGTGGCAACTCTTTTTCTTCTCTTGCCCTCACCTCAGTTATCTGACACATGGTGAAATACATAGTTACAGGAGGAAGGTGTTACTTTAACCTCCTCCTTTCTCACCCTGCTCCCATAATGCCTTTTCTAACACGGTTTTTTCACACTCGCAAGTGAGATGTCAATATGGTGCCAGAGAAAATGCAACATTACAATTTTGGCAAACCAGACTGGATTCCCTGGGAGTCTGTCTATAGCTGTGTGTTGTTAATCAAGTGTTTTAAAAGTTTCTTAAAAAAATATTTTTTCTTTTTTAATCATGAACCAAAGTTCAATTCCCCTGAGATGTGATGTATAAAAGATACTTCCTCTGGCCATGTAACAGGTAGTCAGATGTAGAACATCTTGGCGTCCATAGGGTACAGACTACCTAATGTGTCCAGTAACCTTTGGAAATCCACCCCACCATGCCCATTGCAGTAGAGCGCTAGAGAAATATATTTCAGGTTGTTATATTCTTGCTCATTACTTTTCCTTTAAGGGTACTGCTGTGGTGGCATGCCAGTGCATGAGACAGGTTTATCTTTGAGAGTGTTCTGTGTTCCAGAGCTGGTTAGCTAAGGCTATTAACTGTTGCAGTAGAGAGTACAGCCTGAACTAAGATACAGATGGATGTTATTCGTGCTGCTAATAAATCAAGACTTCTTTTACCTTGAATCTGACTGGATCATTACTACACAGGTCATGTGAGAAGGCAGCACAATTTTACAACTCTTACCTTTGAGCAACTGTTTTGACAGAAAAACTCCCTTTTTTAAATCCTCACAGTTGTAGCTAATAATGTGGGATCTATTTTATTTCAGCTCGAAGGCGAAATAAAGGTTTTGACTACAATGATGGTTGATCCCAACGCAAAGATCAAGAAAGGTGGAGGAAAATATCTTTCGCACAAAAGAGGTGAAATTCTAGAAGTTGTTGAACGGACAAGTCTGGAAAAACTGCTGTGCCGCAACGCCAAAGGGAAATGTAGGTGATATTTTCATTTTAATCAATTTAGTCAATATCTAAAAGAATTAAGTACAACAGAAACATATACTACCAAACTCTTTTCACATGTTTATCAATACTCACTTGTTTTAAGTGCATTATTTTATGACAGGCCAAATAGTGTAATAAGAATTACATTTTTCATGAAGAAAGTTTGAAAAGAACTGTACAATGCCAACATTTTTTCTCTATATTTGAATAAAGACAATAAAGAGATTAAAAAAAGAAACACAGGCAACAAGTCTCAACGAACCAGGTTTCATCATTACTGTCTTCTAGTTGCATTTCACTGGAAGCACAAGTACAACATACTTTGAATAAACAAGGTCTTAGCCACTCATTAATTCAATATCAGAATGATCAACTTCACCAACTTTCTACCCACTCATATCATACTAACTCATAGTTTGCCAAGGTCCTTATCCTTCATCAATCCAATATAGGAAATATGAACTTTAACTAATTTCTACCCACTCATACCAAATCTACTCATACTTTACCAAGGTCTTACCCACTCATCAATCCAATATCAAAATGATCAACTTCACCAAATTTCAAAACTTTTCGTGTGGGGCTACAGCCATTTTCTCTGTCTCTCCAGCTTTTAGTAATATACAAATGTAACAAAGACTTGCAGAGAAACAAAATCTGCGGATGAATGTATACTGTTTGTGATATCCAATACATCAACTACCTCTTTGTTATAAGAGAACTCTGTTATTACTGTTCGTAACTCCACTTATACTTACCTCTCAAGACAATAATAATAATGATGTAGAATTCTGAAAATGTAGCTCCAGACAACTACAAATTTGGTGCAGTACAAAACTTTGAGCATCATGTGAAATTCAGCTGGTCTCAATCCAAAATATTCCAACTATCTTCAAAAAATTCCAGAACAAATATTTGTGAACACAGCCCTTTATTTACATCCACATTAATTTATTTTTCATATAACTCAACTCGCCAATTGAGCACCAACAGGGTGTATCCTTTCAGGCACTGAATACCAGAATATTTAGGTGGCATTTGTTGCACAGGAGTCAATGTGTTGTGACATTGAGTAGAATGGAGCCTGAATGATCAGAGTTGGGGGGAGAGCAAAAGTACAGACAGAATAAGATTGTTTTGAACTTTTACCTAGTATCATGTCAGTCCTCACCCCAACAATGGTTGAGTTGAGCTTTTGGTATGGAGAAAAAGGGATGGTGGTTTGAATGTCACCTCCAGACTCATGATCTTTTATAGGGAAATTCACCATTGAAACAAATTGAAATTGCACAGTCAACATAAAGTGAGCAAATGTAGCAATGCTTCAACGAATTACAATACAGAATTATACATTATTACCTGCCACTACCTAGCACAATCCCTGAATTAATAGTAATTGACCTAATCTCATAGGATGTGGCAGTAAGTATCTAGTGACACCAAACAATGGAAGTCTCTTAAATAAATGGCCTATGGTAACATCAGCAGGAAAGCCTGGAAAGTAACAAAAGACTTCATCTGTGGTTCTCCGAGAACAGCATATAGTCACAAAGCATCAATCTGCATTTTACTGCGTGCAGTGTCAGAAGGAGAAATGGAAACAAAGCAACGTTGAAAACGAAGATGGCGTCAGGGCCTGGTTTTGAACCTAGTTTACAATACAGTTCTAGAAAGTGAAGTGCAGAAAGGTTCATAGAGTTAAGTACACATTTTATAAAATCTAAATCATCTTAATCACATTCATGAGAGCAACAAGTAAAGAAAAGGGATTCATACTTACTGACAAGACGCAACTGTGCAGTGATGGTATCGGAGTGATTTGAGCACTGCAGATACCCAGTGTGAGATGCCTTCATAATACCGGTCCCTTCCCATTGTGCCATGGAAGGAAACTACATTGTAGAGGCCTAACTCCTATCTGAGTACTTGCCAAGTGTGGTTGTTAGACCATAAAAAACACACTATACTCCGAGGACCTAACACAGGAAGAACAGAGCGCCTTGAAGCATCACACTAAGCTCTTCACTGTGAGGTATCAGGCCATAGAGAACACTGCACTGTGATTTATCACACCAGCTAAGCACTTCATACTGAAGGTATCCCACCATAGAAACACATGTATTGTGATGTTTCACATCATAGACACCACTGCAGGGCAAAAATGTTACTCCTAGTAGGCAAGGCCTATACCATGGTCTATTGTATCAAGCTGAGCACTTCACTGTGAGGGTACCCATCAAACCAGCACTAGACTTGTAAGGTATCTTTCCCAGGAGAGCTCTTTAATGTGAAAGTAACAAACTACGGTGAACATTGCTGAAATAAAAAAGGGGTTGACAATGTTTCAAGCCAATGGGTGAACAAGTCTGGTTAAAAAAAGTCAGTGGTTTAAAGGGGCGGATACACACAACATTATTATAATACGTTATTATAAAGAATAGGTCAATATGACAGGTCTACAGTCAAAACCCCACCCTACAAACATAGAATCAAGTACACCACTCACTTATTGAGATTTGCACTTCAGAGGAATACAGGAAACATACACACACATGGCTGAGCACACATACATACAGGTGATCAATGCAGTCCTCCAAACACATACCAAACTTGTTGCTCAAGTTCAGACTGTGTAGCCACTTAAGAGGCTTCTACTTGGCAGTTCAAACAAGATAACTTTATCTAAAGTCTTGTTAAAATATTTTCTCTTGCAGACGGCTATGTCCCCCGGCTCTATCTGCTGACGGTGTAAGTATATTTTAAATATTATATTAATTTTACACTTTTGGTCTATGTTTCCTCATGGACTTGAATGTCACTGAATGAAGGCTCTGATATAAGACATAGCAATGCACATCTCCATTGATGAATGTCATGCAGACATTTCTCCCTGAAAATGTATGCAGCTAAAATGTCTCATTATCTAATTATTGTGAGTTGATCAATGCCAAAGTATAATTTCGCCTATCAGAGGCCTGAATTAGAGTTCGGCAGATGGGATTCTCTCTATCAAGCGACAAAGTGAAGTACTCCATCGCCCTGAAGGAGTACTAAGCGATTAATTTAGAGATGTCTACTGTCCAGAGATGTCTCATGGGCATCTCTTGCATTGGCAGGAACCTCCCAAATGGCGGTTCCTGTCAATCCAGCGAGAGTTTGGCGGGGGGCTACGGCAACATGATTCAATGTTTTAATTTTTATTTTCAAAAACCAAATCTCAAAGCAGAATTTTGTTTTGAAACATAAAAAAAATAAGCAATGACATTCTTCCCATGGGATGAGGTAATTTTGGAGGTATCACGGACCCTTAGCACCAGATTTTACCGTGACAGGCAGTGAAAACTTGTCATTTGTTTGCCAATTCTTAAGGTGGGCCTACAAAACCTCTCATGTCTCTTGCTCCGTTGGGCTGTCTGAGGTGTATGTCGGTGGCAGAGACAGAGTAGCCTCCACCATCGACATACTGACGGTCCTCCCAACTCAAAATGAGGATAGTGGACCTTCAGTTTGGCACAGAGGGTACTCAGTCGCCTGTGCAATGTAGTACCCTTTCCACCAAGCTCTAAATCGCAGAGCTTGCACTGCCATTAAAAATTGACCCACTCAGTAGCGGTCGGTGGTGGGAATGCTGCCGAGCGGTGATGTGGGGAGGGGCAGGGTGGGGGGTAGTAAACTACGGAATACTGGTAAATACAGGTAAGTAAACATTTAAAGAAATAAAACGAATTTTGTTGCGCAATGCTCCTCCCCCGACCCACGGCCTCGCCCGGCAGCACTCCCACGCTACTGGAGCCAATGATGCCTAAAAGCATCAGGCAAGCTTTGTGTTCTGTTGCAGAGTTTGTTTTACATTTGAAACATCATTTGAATATGTGTGTTGTTGACAGGTGCAAATAGCCTTTTGGCACATGTAAAGAAAATTCCAAGGTACCCGAAGCATTTTTATGCACAATTAATACTATATGTTCAATTACACTCTTTTAGTAAAGTTATTTACGACCAGGTAGAGTTTGGTGGTAAGTGCATGAATAAATGAACACACTTGAATAAAAAATATTGATGTTCATCTTCAATGTGCAGCAATGCTAAAACACTTGCAGGCAGCCTTGCACTATTTTCTAATTTATTTAGATAGTTTTAACCCCTTCACTGCGGCGGCTATTCCGCCGCAGTGCTAAGGGAGTGGGGCGGATGCGTGGCGGGCGCATGCTGGTGAAGGGACCGCTCCGTCACCAGCCGCGGTTGTGCTGTGCTCATGACGGAGCGGTTCCGTCGCGGCCCCGCCCGCTCAATAGAACGTTCACCGCAGGCGCGGAATCCGCGCCGCGCAGGCGTTCCGAGCGGGCTGTGACGGAACCGCTCCGTCATCAGCACAGCGCGACCGCGGCTGATGACGGAGTGGTTCCGTCACCAGCAGGGGAGGGGTTAAATGGGACAAGGGTGTCAGCATTGGTTCCCAAAGGTGCACCAGGAGAGCAGAGATCTTAGTAGATATGATGCTGTTCTGCTCTCTCCCGTTAACGCAGTGCAGCATAGGAACTTGCAAGATTTCTTTTTTTAAATTGGCCATAAATGTGTGTGCTTAAGATAGGAAAGAGAAACACACCGATCCTCTGCACAGCACAAAGTATGGAATCATTTTTGGACCCCTGGTCACAAATTTGACTGTCACGATGCTGCCTCTGCCAACGAGGGTCATACATTTACCACCAATGAGTTGTGTAATAATACTTATTCAGCAGCAGTCACTGAGGCCAGGGCGACTGATGCTGGACGCTGAGGATCACGGTTGGATCCATGGCTCCAGTGGTTGGGGTCTGCCCGGCACCATGCGACTCTGGGCAATAGCTTGCTTAATCTCCCCGACAGCCCTCAGCACCAAGATACCCCTACGGGGGTGATTTGTGCGCTATACAAGTACTGGATTTACATTTTTATTTTACACAAAATTATGAAATAGCAAAAACATTAGGTAACAAGCTGTTTGCCAAACTATTTGTTTAAAGCTGTCTTATAAGGTTGGGTTTTGGCAGGATATTTTTGTACATATGAGCAGCATGTGAAAACATAGATTGTAAAAACTTATATTGCAAACATTAAACTATACCTAACGCCCCTATCCAGCACTTGCCATCAATTATGTAAATTCTAGAATCCGAATAGTAAAATATCACAAATAAATATATTTGGTAACTGAATTTTCCCAGGATTAGGAACATGTCAAAATGTTTGTGGCAAATATTTATGAAATATTGGGATTTTAGTGTCTTTAATTTAGAGTCTATTTTTTTAAAGTTTATATTTTCACATGAACTATATCTTTCTGTCATTTAACACATTGAGCAATTATTTCAAACACTGCTCTTCAGAGAGAAGTTTAATGAAAAATTAATGCAGAAATACTAACAGATTTGGGTTTTTACTGTTATTTCAGGGAAAAAGACGTCTACGACTACGTTGACATGTCAGGTAAGAATGGCCTCTAAAATAAGGATTGTAGTTCTTAGTAACTCTGGATATTCATTTTTTCATATATATTTGGTTACAATCCAAATCTTTTTGTATAGTCCTCTGGGTTTGCTAGAATTCCCAAAGGCCTAGTCTAGCCCAGTAGTGTACCAAGTGAGCAAATCATGGTCACATCATGGATGAATCCTGTCAAAATTATGCAAATTAGTTAGGTCAACCTCACTTGCAAGTGGACCTCCTCCAAATGAGTCCTCAAAAATGGGGGGGCCGTTGCCCTCTGCACATACGAAGTGTCGGCCTGGGGATCAGGTGGACGCCATGCTATTGTTGATAACAGCACTGAAATAATGCTGAATCATACTTCTCTCGTGTGACATATTGGCAAAAGCATTGTGGGGGTAAGTGATAACATAATCAGACACTGTATTGCTCAAGTCCTGTTATCCCATGCTTCCAAAACAATCTTGATGTTCGTGCATGTTGGCATTACTTTATACTATATTGTAGCAGTCGTGTTTTGCTTAATTTCCCCGATAAACCTATGAAGCACTATGCTTTGCGTTCGGTCTGGGTCACCTTTTCAGAATGCATTGTTGGAAGAATATTGGATGTAGTTTGCCCCATTTTGGATATGTTGTATGGGGTGCTTAATGTTCAATATAATGCTTTAAAGAGGGTGCATCATACATTACTGCAGGTGTTACCTAATTCGTGAAAATTGACATATACTTGAATACCTATTTTCCGAGTTATTTATTTGGCCATCTGCATCTTGCGATTACGTTGAAGGGAAGAGTCAGGTTTGTAGGGCCTTCAACAATTGGATGGTTTGTTGATTTTTCTTATTCATGCGAAGATCAAGTTTCATAATTCTGCCATTTGGAGAGAAAACGGGGATCCACCAGATCACAATGTTTTTGAGGTTGTGATATTCAGCCTAGAATATTGTGTCTTGTTTGGTGATAAGGGTGAATTTTTTCTTGAAGGATGAGTGGTCCGATCTGATGGATTGGCAATGAGTAATGCACATAGCTTAGACGGTGACGTGCCTGGCCACTGGCAGCCAGTGTAAGTATGTGATGCTTGGCATGGTGTGGGTCCAGATCATTGGTTTGGAAGCTGTCGGGCAGCTGCATTATGAACGCTCCGCAATTCCCGAAGTATCAACAAAGTTGTTCCTGGTATAGTCCGCTGGCATTGGAATGATTAAAAGGTGTCAATACAATGGGGTTTGAACTTTTTTAGAGTATATAAGGTGCATGATAAAGTAATATTTGCCCGATACATCCCTTCATTTGGAATCTTTATTTGGAGACTTGATTCTAATGAGGTATAAGTAATGGATCAGAGTCCCAAAGGACCCTTAAGTTGATTATTCATTGAATACTAATATCTCAGTTTTTGTGGTTTACATGTATTGAATAGTGATGAGAATGTGTTTCCTTTCTGGCAGATATTCAAAGGATTGTCAAATGTAATCCGTGATCCATTACAGCACTACGAAGTCTCGCTTGGGAAAAAACCATTATCCTCATCTGGTCTAACAATTGCAATTTGCCTCAATTGGTGCTGAATCCACCAATGAAATACAGAGCACAGAGACTTGCAGATATTCAGAGGCAGAAAGTAGACCCTATGCTGAAATGTGGAACTACTTCCTATCAAAGGAAGAACTGAACTGAAAAAATAAGATATCTGACTATGAGTATGAGTCTCTAAATATGGGTGCCCATGTTGGGAGGATAAACTCAAAAATATACATTACTCATGTCAATATCACACTATGTTTCAGTCAGTCTAGGTTGATGTTAGATGCTGGAAGAGGAACGTCCTTGGTATTCCATTCTAGAAATCGACCCCGAACTAACGTGCATTCAAGGAATTGTCTAAGTCTTTTGATGCAAACTCTCTGTCTGATCTTTCAATAAAGCAAGCCAATATGAGGAGATGGATTCATGCTGTGAGATCACTCCATCCAAGAATAACTAAGAAGACGACTCCTGAAGAAGACTCACTGGCATTGAATGTGCAATGAGCCGAAACGTAGTTGTGTCAGTGCTCTACAGAAACAAAATATACTCTTTTATTTGCCATGTCAGTTCAGGACTAAGCCATGCATTTACTAGGATGAGAAGACTCACTGTAAACACATGTCGCAAATCATTCAGGTTGTGAGGACAGAGCAAGGTGCCGGAGTATTTGCTAAACTTACCCACTTTCTCATGCAGTTACGTTTAAATACATAAAAACATGTAATGAATATGTAGGTTCAGAATGTGCTAGCCGGGCTACGAAGTGATATGTAGATAGAGTGAAAAGTAATTTATAAGTCTAATGTAATGTTAACACAATAGTCTACATTTCAAACTCATCCTTTTCTTTAAAAAAGGAATACATCCTGATAATTCTTCCAGTCCTTAATGGCACATTCACAGACATATGTGACATTTGCCTTTTCTTTTGACCCCATAGGGATGCTTATTGTGCAAAGAAGAGATTATCTCATTTTTTAAAACATTTGCCACATTTCCTATCATTGAATACCTAGTGTCAAAGTTGAAGTTGGCTTCTTGTATAATGTGTGTGGTTCGCAGGTATCTATCTGGCTGAGCTGTGTTAACAAGCTTGCATCCGTCACATCAATATGTGAAGTCACAGTGAAGATTCCCAAAAAAAGTCATACATCTGTAAGATCAATGTATTATTGTGCAAGTTTGCTGATTTATGACATTCTTTCGTTCTTAAACATTTTCCATATTACTTCTTCAATTTAAGCCAGTCTCAGTTTTCGAGGGATAGTCCAGGAAAGTTTTAGAATTGTAGTTTCTGAAGAGAAAATACATGTATATATATGTTCGCAAGGGAAGAAAAATAAAGATTGGTACAAATGTACTTACTAAAATGTTTTCTTTTTTCTCTTCCTGTGGAGATTTCTTTTTTCTTGTACAGAAGTAATTTCTTCTCTACCCAAACCAATGTTTGTGTAGTGGCCTTCCCCTTCCAACCCAGGAAATAGATTTACATATGCCTTTGTCAGAAGTAGATCTACTGTTTTCTGGTCAAGGCGGGCTCACAGAGCAGTTTTTGAAAACCCACAAACATGTACCATTGTGTACATGTTAAGGACTGGAATGCCATATCAGAGAAAAGTCACAGTAAGTGAGAAATCCTTGTGTATTTATGGACCAAAACCATTCAAGGCGGGTTTGATTTGTAAGTGAGGTGGAGCCCACCTAGAAGAGACTGGTCAAAGCTCATTGCTGGCTTGAAGAAGACAATCTTGAAACAGTCCAGGGGCAAGGATTCTCATACTCCGAGGCAGAATGATAATTTGCCACTTGAGCAAAAGGGACATTTTTTAGACCATTTCCTATGACTGCCGCCATTTTGTATATGTATAGTGGTGTGGTAAGGCTGTTGCCTATTGTAGCCTTATTGTACATGGGGCTCTGGCAAGAAGACAATGGAGGGTCTTAGTGCAAGGACTCTATGCCTTTACATGAGGAATTTAAAAAAGCCTGGCTCCTCATTCTGATTGTCAAATGATGAAAGCAAGGTCTGCTCAGACAGAAATGTATAGAATAGAATACTTCCAGTTTTTATTTATAAGGATATTTTTAGTCACCAAGAAGTTATGTGAACACAAATTCAGTAGTTTAAAGATGACTTCCTTCAACTGGTCAGGGAAATCAAAGTGGATTTGCAATATTCTTTTTTATGTATGGAGTGAAGTCGTTTATTCCTTATGATACATGACACACCACAACCCTGCCTGAATCCTCTTATTAATCCTGGTCTCTTCCTCCATCAGATGAAATAAGCCATATATTTCTAGATGTGCAGAATAGATAAGAAATATGTACTGGGAAAATAACGATGTTAAAACGCAGATTGTATTGGTTGCAAACACATCTTTTAAGCAGTTTAATGTAAAGTTGCCGTCTGAATTTGTTGTTTAGAATGTGCAGTGACATTCAGAAAGATCTCTTCTGGCTGACCAATGAATACACTTTCTTCCAAATCTATTCATCTTATCAAGTAATGACTGTGATTTTCCAAAGAAAGACCACAAGGTGCACATTATATATGAATGATTAAATGAGTTCTGTTTCAAACTTAATATTTTAATACCAGTAGAGGACTAAGTGCCATGTCATCTATTAAACCTGATTGCTTCCTCTTGCATTCCTTAATACAACGCAGACGCTAGTTAACAGGTGGTAAAGACTGAAGACTAATTCAACTATAATAGAATGTACTGGAGCCAAAATATATCATAATATTAGGACGATATAACCATATGGTCTGAATAATGATGAAGAGCTGAATGCACATCTATAAGAACATGTCATCAAATGAGGGAAGAAGGTTCGAAATTAAACAGGGGGAAAGCGAGAGACAACCATTAGGATATTATAGAAGAAGGTATATACCAAAATTATAGCCATCTGCCGCTTCACTGTCTTCAATGCAGCTAAAAAATGTCCAATGTTCTAAGAAAACTTTTGTTCACTCTAAGTCCAACCTGCTGGGAGGCTGCAATCTCAAATTTAAGTGTGAAGAACCTTCATTTCTCAAGAAGGCTGGTTAAATACATGGACACAGTGCTGGTGCGGGCACTTGTTTTCTGTTTTTCCTTTTTTGCGTAGTGCGTCTCTGTATAAATACTTTAATTAAATGAAATTTTACGTCGGAATTTATTTATGATAAAATGACTGTTTATTACTGATAATTGTAATAAAAAATGGATGTAGCTATTAAAATTCTCGATTCTGTGTGAAGGACGGACGGGGTTTTCCATTATTTGATACCATATTTTTCCCCATTGCATCAATGTTCTTAACAATTTTTGTGAATTGTTTTAATTAACTGGACAATAAATATTTTTTATTCTACTGGTTGTTATAGCACTTGTAACCACAGTTCTGCGATGCTGTGAATGACAGTCTTTACTAAACTGTAATTTCTCATTCTTTTAACCTGAAAAGGAGACTATGTAAAGCTCTCCTTACTTGGTTCCAATTCTTTTACCTTTGAGGTGCACATAGATGTCTGCATAAGTTCCTTAATGTATCCTACATAAATGAAAAGAATTATTGTTACTGTGTGATAACACATTTTTAGTTCATTTTACTCACGGGAAATATGTTGTCACGGAGCACCAGGCGCTGTGACATCACATAGGAACTATTATAAATGTGTGTAGTAGAATAGTGATGTCCATTCCTTATTACAGGGGGCTAGTTAAGTACCCTCTGGACTGTAATAATCTTATGAAGAGCAGGTCTTGGGCTACTGGAAATGTAATAAGTTACATTTCTGACAGGCCTATGCCTCTAAAAGACCACGTTGCAGGGCCGATGTCACATGTCAGACTCCAAAGACATGAATGACCCAGCCCGAGTCTTACTAACCCTTCAGAGACACACAACATTTGTAAATCTTGCTGTTTTCATGGTAAATATTTGAGTACCCCTTAAAGTGAGTATCTTGAGTGAACCCTTTAAAGTGGGCAGGGTTGTTTTGTTTGAAACAAGAGATACATTAATATTTTGGGCCTATTATAAATGCAGACTTAAACAGTTGTCATCCAGTGGATGTCACATGTCCCCTGGATGCATTAAATTAGATCTTAGTTATGGTATGTGGAGATTTTTTTTCTTCTTTTTATAAAGTATAATTCATAATGTGTTCATATAAGACTTTAGGAACTGTGTGGCTGTTTCGATTCAAACCTGAAGCTATATTAATACTTTTGCATTCATTCTGAATGTTTGTGCATGTGTCATTTCCTGCAATGTCACTTCTGATGATGTCACTTCCAGTGATTCTGCCTCCAGTGATGTCATTGAACAAAGGGTGCTAGTTGGTCCTCTTGCTTCTTCAGTAACAGCTGGATGTCTGTGCCATAGGAAAGAAAGTATACTTTTCTGTCCTTCCTTCTTCAACTCTAGGTGGTCCCAGCTTTTAATGTAATCAAACAATCAATAAGGCAGCAGAATCAGAAGTGCACTGTGTCCACTCTTGTCTGTCCATAAACAAACACAATTAGCTCACCAAAGGTTGGATCCCAGGCCGGCTTCAAAAACATTCATTCACTTTGTTCCAATAATCCTTTAATTTAGATTTAAACGTAATACTTTGCAGTCATTGAATGTTACAAGTTTATGGGACTTAAATGAAGGAACTAACCCAGCAACCTAAGCATGATCCCAGCTTTCTGACACTGAAAACCAACAAGCCAAGCTCCCAACCCTATTCTTACCGAAAGAATGGACAGAGAGTTGTTCAACAGACATAGTGTTGAATATGTTGCCTATGTTAAAATAATCAGCTACTGTTCTAATGCAATAAGCAAGCTAAATAAGATCCTTCTCAGACAGGCTCACTGATAACTAGCAGCATAGCTCCTAAAAACAGCTAAAAAGTTATAAAAGGGACCTCTCCCCTTTTGTGAATGACCTACCAACTCCTCCTTGGTGCTCAGTATCTTTTCAGTGGTGTGCAACCAGAAATCCATTCACAAACAATCGACGCATAAGGGACGCCTACAACATGGCCCATGCAAATTGCAAATTGATATTCATTCTTAATTGAAGTTTTGGATTCTGTAACATTTTGCCAACTCCTAAAATTGGATTGTACGTATGGAAAGCCAATTTTGCAGTCGCAAACGCTCCTATTTTACGAATCACAGCATCTGCAACCTCAAAATAAGTTATCATATCTAATGGTTCGCGGCCAGCAATCCATTCACAAACTGTTGACACATAGGCTAGCAATTTGGAAGGGACCCCAACAACATGGCCCTTTCAAATTAAAAATCTGTAATAATTCTAAATACTATTTTTGGATTCTGTAAAATTTTACCAGCTTCTAATATGGGAATCAGGCATATCGAAAACCTATTGTGCAGTGGAAAAATCTTCTATTTTGCAAATCACTGCATTTGTGACCTCAAAATAGGTTATCACAGAGAACCCTAAAAATCAATACTTGTATACATCACTGACACCAATGCATGCAAGCCCCTACATAAAAGCACACAGCCCCATCGATAATGCACAATCAAAAGAATAAATTCACGTACCAAAAATAACTACATATAGACACCCCAATCCATAGACAGAAATGCCTACAACCATAACTGCATATACCTCACGGTTCCATGAAAAGGGACTCTATGATTACAAACACTCACTGCAGTGCTTAATTTGAGCTGGTGGTTTCCGTGGCTCGGCACCTGCACATAATTCTCAACACTGGCGCTTGTGACAGTCTGCCACAAGGTGGGGCTGTCTGGCTAATTTAGAGATGACCACAACAACAGTTAATTAAATATACATAAAAATGACTATTATCTGCTACCCAGGCCATTCTCATAGCTTTGTGGTCCTGAAATAGTCCGAACTGTCACACTTGTGGGAGTGTGAAGGTTGGTAGTTGTGTTGTTACAACCACCGGCAATTGCAAAAACAACAAGTGATGGACTGAATGTGGATCAATGTCACACACTCCCCCAGTCAAAAGATCTGGGCCTAAATCCATCGTTTTTTTGCACTCCACACCACCCTGGGTTACACAATGGCGATATGCAAATCAGCTCTGACCCTGTTGCCCCATGGGAACAGTCCAGTCCGAACTACAAAAGCCATGTCCTTCCCAGAACGGAATCAAGCATCCGAGGACCGGACCGGTTTCGAGGTAACACCTCTCATCAGCCCTGCTAGCTTGACTCCAAGTGGTGTGGAGTGCCTGGGACCCACGTCTGGGCATCCCCAGCGCACTTAGGGCGGCAATTGCAAAAACAACAAGTGATGGACTGAATGTGGATCAATGTCACACACTCCCCCAGTCAAAAGATCTGGGCCTAAATCCATCGTTTTTTTGCACTCCACACCACCCTGGGTTACACAATGGCGATATGCAAATCAGCTCTGACCCTGTTGCCCCATGGGAACAGTCCAGTCCGAACTTCAAAAGCCATGTCCCTCCCAGAACGGAATCAAGCATCCGAGGACCGGACCGGTTTCGAGGTAACACCTCTCATCAGCCCGGCTAGCTTGACTCCAAGTGGTGTGGAGTGCCTGGGACCCACGTCTGGGCATCCCCAGCGCACTTAGGGCGGCAATTGCAAAAACAACAAGTGATGGACTGAATGTGGATCAATGTCACACACTCCCCCAGTCAAAAGATCTGGGCCTAAATCCATCGTTTTTTTGCACTCCACACCACCCTGGGTTACACAATGGCGATATGCAAATCAGCTCTGACCCTGTTGCCCCATGGGAACAGTCCAGTCCGAACTACAAAAGCCATGTCCTTCCCAGAACGGAATCAAGCATCCGAGGACCGGACCGGTTTCGAGGTAACACCTCTCATCAGCCCGGCTAGCTTGACTCCAAGTGGTGTGGAGTGCCTGGGACCCACGTCTGGGCATCCCCAGCGCACTTAGGGCGGCAATTGCAAAAACAACAAGTGATGGACAGAATGTGGATCAATGTCACACACTCCCCCAGTCAAAAGATCTGGGCCTAAATCCATCGTTTTTTTGCACTCCACACCACCCTGGGTTACACAATGGCGATATGCAAATCAGCTCTGACCCTGTTGCCCCATGGGAACAGTCCAGTCCGAACTACAAAAGCCATGTCCTTCCCAGAACGGAATCAAGCATCCGAGGACCGGACCGGTTTCGAGGTAACACCTCTCATCAGCCCGGCTAGCTTGACTCCAAGTGGTGTGGAGTGCCTGGGACCCACGTCTGGGCATCCCCAGAGCACTTAGGGCGGCAATTGCAAAAACAACAAGTGATGGACTGAATGTGGATCAATGTCACACACTCCCCCAGTCAAAAGATCTGGGCCTAAATCCATCGTTTTTTTGCACTCCAAAAAGTCAAATGATCTGGGCCTAAATCCATCGTTTTTTTACTTCGAAACCGGTCCGGTCCTCGGATGCTTGATTCCGTTCTGGGAAGGACATGGCTTTTGTAGTTCGGACTGGACTGTTCCCATGGGGCACAGGGTCAGAGCTGATTTGCATATCGCCATTGTCGAACACAGGGTGGTGTGGAGTGCAAAAAACGATGGATATGGGCCCAGATCCTTGGACTGGGGTGAATGTGTGACATTGATCCACATTCTGTCCATCACCTGTTTTATTTGCAAATTCCGCCATAAGTGCGCTGGGGATGCTCAGACGTGGGTCCCAGGCACTCCACACCACTGGAGTCAAGCTAGCCGGGCTGATGAGAGGTGTTACCTCGAAACCGGTCCGGTCCTCGGATGCTTGATTCCGTTCTGGGAAGGACATGGCTTTTGTAGTTTGGACTGGACTGTTCCCATGGGGCACAGGGTCAGAGCTGATTTGCATATCGCCATTGTCGAACACAGGGTGGTGTGGAGTGCAAAAAAACGATGGATATGGGCCCAGATCCTTGGACTGGGGTGAATGTGTGACATTGATCCACATTCTGTCCATCACCTGTTTTATTTGCAAATTCCGCCATAAGTGCGCTGGGTCCCAGGCACTCCACACCACTGGAGTCAAGCTAGCCGGGCTGATGAGAGGTGTTACCTCGAAACCGGTCCGGTCCTCAGATGCTTGATTCCGTTCTGGGAAGGACATGGCTTTTGTAGTTCGGACTGGACTGTTCCCATGGGGCACAGGGTCAGAGCTGATTTGCATATCGCCATTGTCGAACACAGGGTGGTGTGGAGTGCAAAAAAACGATGGATATGGGCCCAGATCCTTGGACTGGGATGAATGTGTGACATTGATCCACATTCTGTCCATCACCTGTTTTATTTGCAAATTCCGCCATAAGTGCGCTGGGGATGCTCAGACGTGGGTCCCAGGCACTCCACACCACTGGAGTCAAGCTAGCCGGGCTGATGAGAGGTGTTACCTCGAAACCGGTCCGGTCCTCGGATGCTTGATTCCGTTCTGGGAAGGACATGGCTTTTGTAGTTCGGACTGGACTGTTCCCATGGGGCACAGGGTCAGAGCTGATTTGCATATTGCCATTGTCGAACACAGGGTGGTGTGGAGTGCAAAAAAACGATGGATATGGGCCCAGATCCTTGGACTGGGGTGAATGTGTGACATTGATCCACATTCTGTCCATCACCTGTTTTATTTGCAAATTCCGCCATAAGTGCGCTGGGGATGCTCAGACGTGGGTCCCAGGCACTCCACACCACTGGAGTCAAGCTAGCCGGGCTGATGAGAGGTGTTACCTCGAAACCGGTCCGTCCTCGAATGCTTGATTCCGTTCTGGGAAGGACATGGCTTTTGTAGTTCGGACTGGACTGTTCCCATGGGGCACAGGGTCAGAGCTGATTTGCATATCGCCATTGTCGAACACAGGGTGGTGTGGAGTGCAAAAAAACGATGGATATGGGCCCAGATCCTTGGACTGGGATGAATGTGTGACATTGATCCACATTCTGTCCATCACCTGTTTTATTTGCAAATTCCGCCATAAGTGCGCTGGGGATGCTCAGACGTGGGTCCCAGGCACTCCACACCACTGGAGTCAAGCTAGCCGGGCTGATGAGAGGTGTTACCTCGAAACCGGTCCGGTCCTCGGATGCTTGATTCCGTTCTGGGAAGGACATGGCTTTTGTAGTTCGGACTGAACTGTTCCCATGGGGCACAGGGTCAGAGCTGATTTGCATATCGCCATTGTCAAACACAGGGTGGTGTGGAGTGCAAAAAAACGATGGATTTGGGCCCAGATCTTTTGACTGGGGGAATGTGTGACATTGATCCACATTCTGTCCATCACTTGTTGTTTTTGCAATTGCCGCCCTAAGTGCGCTGGGGATGCCCAGACGTGGGTCCCAGGCACTCCACACCACTTGGAGTCAAGCTAGCCGGGCTGATGAGAGGTGTTACCTCGAAACCGGTCCGGTCCTCGGATGCTTGATTCCGTTCTGGGAAGGACATGGCTTTTGTAGTTCGGACTGAACTGTTCCCATGGGGCACAGGGTCAGAGCTGATTTGCATATCGCCATTGTCAAACACAGGGTGGTGTGGAGTGCAAAAAAACGATGGATATGGGCCCAGATCCTTGGACTGGGGTGAATGTGTGACATTGATCCACATTCTGTCCATCACCTGTTTTAGTTACAACCACCGGCAGCATGGCAGGGGAAATGAAATGTGTGTTGCAAGCTGCAGTGGCCTCCTGATTAGGGCCATGGCGCTTTTTTTTACAAATGAAGTACTGATACACCGACAGACAAAAACATAACAATTCCATTTCCCTATGCACTAAAGCACACACACACACACACACTCCCAGATCCACACCTGCAAAACCCAACCATATCTCGTACACATCAGTAGAGAAACCCGTCGCAAGTATAACTGAAATAAAAACACCATAAAACACCCATGCAAGCACACACCAACATTTCTACATATCCACAACACACAAACAGAAACACAACGACTTAACACAGACACACGTTTCATACACCTACCTAAATGAAAGCGCCCTAGTTTACAGACACACACTCAACATAGAAAGAGCTACACGAGACATGTTGCTCGCATCACGCAGCGCTCCCAGGAGCAAAGCGCGCGCATCACCCTCCCCCCCCCCCATCCCCCCCCCCGCGGCCGCATATAGCCGCGTTGTATATTTAGCCTCATCAGGGCCGCCGGCGGAAGGGCTTTTGACACCAAGGGGTATTTGTGGCTCAGGAGGTGGAGTGCGGCCCGGGGCGTTATCCAAGACATCACACCTGTTCCATTCATGAAATCCATCCGTCGGTCCACCGGCCCTCCCATTCACCCACCCATCCACCATCCATCCCTCCCTCCCTGTCTTCAACCCACCATCCATCCATCCATCCATCCCTCCATCCATCCACCCACCCACCCACCCATCCATCCATCCACCCGCCCACCCACCCATCCATCCATCCATCTTCCTTCCTGTCTATCTATTTCCACTCTTTACTTTTTGTTTCCCTATAGGCTCATATGTCTCTGTCTACCTGTCTGATTGCCATTTGACTGTCACCGGTCAGTCTGTCGTTAGTCTGTCTTCTGCCCCTGTGTCTCTCATGCTCCTGTCGGTCGGCCTTGGTCTCTCTCCTCCCTTCTGTCTTTCCACATCTCCCTGGCTGTCTCAGCTGTCGGCGCCCTCTTACATCTCTGGATAATCTCGGTGTTTCTCTCTGGCTATCTCACTCAGTTATCTGACTTCTCACTAATACATGTAATTTATTATGATACATTTAGACGGTACCTCCACCAACCTTTATGTTCGATGATTTTTATTAGTTTCAGCTGTCGTCGGGTAAAAATCCCACCTGCGCATCCGGCCTCTTTTCCTCGTCGTTCATTATTCAAATTAGCCCCTGCCGGAGATCAGGGGATTACCAGAGGTCGCGTGATGTCATGAGCTGCGCTCAGCAGATTACCATTAACTAATTACCAGGGCTTCTGATTTAAAAGCCTCGGGCAGTCAGCCACTGCTCGGGGACTCGGGCTGAGGAAAACCTTTTTTTTCTGCCTGTCAGGAGCCCGTACAAAGGTTATCACACTTGATTCATGTAAGCAGGACTGACTAGGTTATATGCTGGGCCACTGGAATTATGCGACAGGAGAGGGCCAAATTATGCGGCAGGGTTGCTTAAATTATGTGGCAAGAAAAGCCAAATTATGTAGTATAATGCAGCACATTTTGTGATAGCATTACTTCATTTATTTGTCATTTTTAAACTTGGTAACACTGTCTGGACATTGGTTTCACCCCACTTGTACCAATTTAACACCTACATTTAGCAATAAGCAACAGAAAGTTGACAATTCCTGTTTTGCAAAGGGCCTTCCACCACTCACTGCACTTTTAGTAACTTTTGAACCGTTTGAGCTAGAAGCAATTTTTTTGTTAAATCATGCAGATTATGCGGCAGATGATGGATTACATGGCAAATGCGGCAAATGTATAATTATGCGAAAATCGCCGCAGACGCACAATCACATCATTTCAGTGGCCCTGGTTATATGTTGGCTCAGCGAGTTAAACACTGGACATCAGTATTGTGATTTGCGGATCAGAGGGGTCAAATGCCAGCAAGGAAAAAGGTGAATATAAACTAGTGACTGACGTCACTGGCTGGCTTCTCTATTAGACTCCAGTGGTCCGCTCTCAGCCCTGAGCCCAGGTGTCACTGCCCCTGCTGCAGCAATGGGTGCCACACCACTGTCTCCGGCCTGGGCAGCTTAGGGTGACGTGCCAGACCCCCACAGTCCAAGTATGGCCCGCATCCTCAAAATAATTTACAGATGTGTGGATTTCCTTGTGGTGTTACATCTGCCCTGTTCCATTAGTTGTGTATTGTCTGTGTGTTAGTAGGTAGCTCCAACCAGACTGTAGGTTGGGCCGGGCTGGCCTGTAGGGCAGTCTGGTGATGCCTGAAGGGCTGGTGTGAGAGATCAGTTTGCGGTTTCATGTTTTGGCTGCTTGTGGGCCTGTTTTGTGGTCTTTTGGACCGGTTTTTAATGTTGTATCCCTGATATTACCACAAACATTTCCTGCAGCATGCTCAAAGTCCATGCAGTCCCAGAAACCTTGCAGAACAGTTCTTTCCAAGTTCAAAACCGCCCCAATTTCCAAACCTGGGCCACTTTTTTAGCAGTCTGACTTGCTACAATTGGGCAATTTTCATATTGGTGCCACGCCTATTTCCCCCTGACTGTAGGAACCAATGAGGCGGGATATTCAAAATCTGTTCACCTAGGTACCCTTCGCTTTCATTCTTGAGGGGCATACTTACATCAAAGGGGGGGGGGGGGGGGGGCTCAAGGAGGGGTAATGAAGGGTTTAGGGAGGGCCATGGAACTACAATCACCCAACTAGCATAAGAGTAAGCCTATTGCTATTCACAACCTACACTTCTAAAGTTACTTCTGCCAAAAAGTTACCACAACAGTTGTAAATGTACTTAGGCTCTGCCCTGGTTCAGCACCACACATGGTCACCCACAGGTACTGCAACATACTGCAATAGAAAACATTGGCGACCCTGACTTAAAATAACACCCCATAGGAAATAATCTTAAAATAAATAAACTGATTTGTACTTTTATATAAAGATTTATATTTTGCTTTATATTCAATATTTTTTTTAAACATTCATAAACTCTAATATTTTCCCTTCAATGTAGTGTGCGGGCCTATCTGTCTTAGTGGTAAGGTGTGCACTAATGTGCGTACAGTTACCAGTACTAACTTTACACTGGTAAATCCGAGTGTACACAAAATTCTTGACAGATAGAACTTTAAGGTCAAAAGCAAAGCTAATGTTTTTATTGCCCAACTGAATGTAAGCTGAGCAGTGATGGAGGCAGATGCCGAGGGCTCATTTTTGAAAGCGACTTTCTTTGGAGATCAGAGAAGCATAGAGCCTTCGGTTATTAGACCGGAAGCTGAGATGCTGAAAATGTATAGCGTTGCACCTTTTTCAATGGTAGGTGATGGAAACATTCTGACCCACTGTGAAACCAGCAAAATCCAACAAGTGATGAATTTTCCACACAGAATGGATTTGTGGTTGTTTTTTTGTGAAATCGTTCTGCTTCTGTGGTTTTGTCGTTTAGGAAATGTTCGTCTGAATTATTATGCGATTTGTGTAGTTTACATGTTTTGAGAATCATGCATTCTATCATGAAATGTCAGCAGGTGGTGAAAATGTGTGTTCTGCATCCTGATTTTCGTGACTTTTTTCCCTGTTTGCAGGACAGAGAAGTGAAGTACCATGAACCCTGGCTGTTTCACTTCTGTATTATCCATACAAATGCACCACGCCTATTCATCAAAATGGGAACCAGTTATGCCATATGACAAAACAGTACAATACAGAAAATGATAAGGTGTGAAAGACACTTCTGCATCACTTTTACTCACACGAAGATAACCACACACAGACGATTAGACTGAAAACAAGTTAAAGTCACAAATAGAAATGTATGTTTTCTCAAACATTCATGGAAATTGTATGGACACATAAGCCCTCAATAGGAGTTAAGGACTCATTTCTGACAGCCGGGGCAAACACGTGTTTGTGCAGGTATCGAAATGACTAGTTGTGTGACAATTATCACACCCTTGCAGCTTTCCCTTGATAAACTCTGGCAGGCCAAATATGCCGAAATTTACTGGAGGAAAAGAAATAAAATAAAAACAAAAGTTTTCAACCATAAATCTAGTGGGTTAAAACCCAATTCTTCAGGTTATGCCTCATTTTCCCTTTACAAACTCAGAATGAGAGGTATTTAACACACCTCACACCTAAACTCGAATGAGAGCCATAGAGGTGAACAATATTTCCTGAGGAAAAGGCATTGATGGTTGAAATTTGTTTTCTACCTTATTTTTACAAGATTTACATCTGCAGAATTAAATCTTCATAATAGTATAATACTTCGCTTTTGTACTCAATCTATCATTGAAATAAAAGGGCTGTATTAGTTACAACAGGGTGAATAACTAAAAAAGGCTGTGCATTCAATGTTTGCGTCTCACAACGCCAGCCACTTAGCCGAGGACTGATCCGAGGAAGGACTGATCAGCTAAGATGTCAGTTGTAATTAAAGAGTGAGGATTCGTAAATAGCTGGTTGGGAGCGCGTTCCCTCCTCCTCGCGACCCTTGGTAATTCCTTGGCTTGAGCGATTGCGCTCTGGGTGATCTGCCTCAGAGGAGCCCTGGACCGAGGAAGGGATGTGCATCTCCGGGGCTGGAGGCATCACCGGTGATGGAGGATGTCCAAGGGCGGTGACGCAGTCTGCACCCAAAGTGCAGACTCCCCCCGCCGTGGGAGCGGCGCGCGGGGCGCGGAACCATCATGTGGGAGCGCATCAAGAAGGCCCTGCTGAACACCTTTTCCTTTAGGTTTGGCAATCTTGGGAAGTGGTTCACCGCCTTCTGGCGAAAGAATGGCCTACTCACCCTGTCAATGCTCTCCGTCCTCACCGGGTGTCTAATCGGGTTCCTGCTGAGGGCCTTGGAGCTGAGCGAACAGGTGAGTCCATTTCCATGCAAATCCTGTGCTCTGTGATTCCACAAATTGAAATCCAGGTAGCTTATTTGCTGATTAAGGGGCATATGTAGGAAGCCGTTTGCGATTCGCAAACACCGGAATTCGCGGAATTTTGGCGTTTGCGATTCACAAACGGCGTTTTGGTATGTATGGGCAACATAGCAAAATAAGGAATTGCAAAAATTGTGATTTCTTATTTTGCTCAAGCATTTAAGGAATCGCAATTTTTATGATTCCTTAAATGCTATGTAGGGGTGCCTCGCAAATTGCGATTTTTGCTTAAGGAATCGCAAAATACCACCTACTCCAAGTAGATGGTATTTTGCAATTTCCTGTAAAAATTAATTTTCTTTTTAAATTCAAAGTGCTATGTGGCGCACAGACATGCCCTTAGGGCATGTATGTGCGCCACATGTACTTACAGGCACATTCCAGGGGTGCAACAGGTGTCCTTTGGACACCCTGGCACCCTTGGAATTGCGATTCTCAAATTGCGATTTTCTCATAGAAAATCGCAATTTGAGAATGTATCCCCATTCATTCCTATGGGCCTCTTGGCCCATAGGAATGAATGGGACACTCATTCCTTAATTGCGGTTCACAATTTGCTAATTGCAATTAAGGAATTTTAGAGATTCGCAAAAAAATTGTGATTTATTACCTACATTGCATTTTGCAATTCTCAAATAACGATTCCTTAAAAATCGCTAATTGAGAATCGCAAAATGGAAATTACCTACATATGCATGCCCCTAGAAGATGTTTTATGAATTGTATATATCTTTGCATTTCCTTTTGTACTCTAAGGTAAACTTTTAAGAAGTTGTATTGTATTTTATTGGATTTTTGTACGATTGTGCATTTAGTTGGTTCCAAACTGGCAATAAAGAAATACATTCATTTTATGTCTGCCATAAACTTAGGTATGAGCACATTGATTCGATCAAACTCCACAGCATTCCAATTTTTAGTTGATTCTGCGACAACATTTTTCAAGAATCTTCATGACTTCTGGTGGGGTGTAGATTAAGATAAATATAACTGGAACAGGTCTGAGATTATGACTAAACAACAGCTTGACATGCAAGGCTACAGCAGCTTTTTCGAGGAAGGGTGCCACCTGAGCAGTATTTTACTGATATAGTCTCCATTTTATGATCAGGTTTTAAAAATATTGTGAAAACCATAAAAATCTGGATTTCTTCACGTTTGAAATACAAATGTAAAGTAGCTAATTAAAATCAACAGATTTCAGAGCTGTTTAAACTATTCCTAAATTCTTAGTAACGTAAACAGAGGCAGAATTTGAAATGTAAAAATGAGAATATGAAAGAACTTACATAAGTTCCTTTTAAAGTGCCAATTCTTTCCAAAGGCCCGAAATGGGAATAAATAGGAGCTCCACGCATAAGGCCTTCCCAGGAGAGCAGGGGGCCACTTTCAAGCAGTGGGAAGTTGTGAATGAAATGTTGAAAAAAATGAAATTGAAAAATGAACTCTTTATTTTCATCTAGCAAAACGATACAACGCAAACATTTACAATGCATGCTTTTATAACAAGGTTTTACATCGCAACTACCATTACATCACATGCTTTTACAATGCATGCCATTGCAACACATTAAAAATAAATACCATTACAATGCATTCTATTACAACGTGTACCATTACAACGCATGCCATTACAATGCATAATACTTTTAGGATAACAGTAGGGTAAGTGTTGGATAGTGTAGGGGTAAAAATTGCTATTTCCACTCCAGTGACTGCAACAGTAGGGAAAGCGTAGGATAGCGTAGAGGTGAAAATTACTATTCCCACTCCAGAGAGTGCGACAGTAGGGAAAGCGTTGGATAGCGTAGGGGTAAAAATTACTATTCCCACTCCAGAGAGTGCAACAGTAGGGAAAGCGTTGGATAGCGGGAGGGTAAACATTACTATTCCCGCTCCAGAGAGTGCAACAGTAGGGAAAGCGTTGGATAGGGGAGGGGGAGTAAAAATTACTATTCCCTCTCCAGTGAGTGCAACAGTAGGGAAAGTGTAGGATAGCGAAGGAGTAAAAATTGCTATTCCCACTCCAGAGAGTGCAACAGTAGGGTAAGCGTTGGATAGCGTAGGGGTAAAAATTACTATTCCCACTCCAGTGAGTGCAACAGTAGGGAAAGCGTAGGATAGCGTAGGGGTGAAAATTACTATTCCCACTCCAGAGAGTGCAACAGTAGGGAAAGCGTAGGATAGCGTAGGGGTAAAAATTACTATTCCCACTCCAGAGAGTGCAATAGTAGGGAAAGCGTTGGATAGCGAAGGAGTAAAAATTACTATTCCCACTCCAGAGAGTGCAACAGTAGGGTAAGCGTTGGATAGCGTAGGGGTAAAAATTACAATTCCCACTCCAGAGAGTGCAACAGTAGGAAAAGTATTAGATAGCGTAGGGGTAAAAATTACTATTCCCATGTACCCCAAACCCCATACCCACCCTAAAACAAAAAAAACACCATTACTTACTTTATAATGTGTTGTAATGGCATGCGCTGTAATAGTATGCCTTGTAATGCATGCATTGTAGTGACTTGCGTTGTAATGCATGCGTTGTAATGGCATGCGATGTAAAAGCAGCTGCATAGTAACAGCTGCCTCTTAAAAGCAGTGCGATGTAATGACTGCATTGTAATGGATGTTTCACGTACCAGCAAAACATCTACCCACTCACTAGACCAAGCTTCAGGGGCTGGATCGTCCCGCTGGGAATGTCCCACAGGGGTCACATTTTCCCCCCACCCGTTAGACCAGCTCATAGGCAAGCTTCAGGGACAGGAAGGTCCTAATGTGCATGGCCCCCAAAGGTACCTTCATGATCTCCACCCACCCAGTAGACTAACACAGGGGCTAACGTCATGGCCTGAAGGGCTACTGCTGTGCATGATGCAACACGGTTCCAACAATCAACAAAAAATATCACATACACCTTTGGGTTCCATAGTGAGTTGTCTGCAGGTCAGTCTCGGCCGCCGACCCCCCTCTGCGTGAACTTGAATGTTGTGCATAACGGAGGACAGACGCCTATGGTGGTGGGGGGTAATACTTGACTGAACGCCAGCTCATGCACTCCACCTTTGCAGTGTCCTGTCTTTAGCCCCCTGGTCACACCCCGCTGTGCACAACTGAGGACAATGGGCTGTGAGGATTTGACGCAAGTGACACATGTGACGGGGTGGGTCCCAGAGCCTGGCCAGCGGTCACGCCCTGCATCCTACACTCAACTGCGCACAGCTAAAGGAGGCATGCTGATGTTGAGTTCCAGGGCCTGGCCCTCTGGTTTGCACACTTCTGAATACAGCTGGAGCAAGTGCACAGCTGAGTGTGGCTGTGCTGAAGGTTTGGAAACAGTGTTTGTATACACAATCACCTGTATAGATACATTATGGGGCCTTCCATCATGATATGCAGTCAACTTCTGCATCACTTACTTACAAGTCATGTATTGGAAGGCTTAAATTGTCTACTACAAGTTTTTTTTATACAGAGCCGAAAGCTATTCCCTACTACTCACAGCCAAATTGTGTGTGGTGTAATGGTTAGTCATAAACAGATGATGATGTGAAAAGACAGGTCCACACTAAAGATGATCTAAAATCCAGGTTATCACTGAAAGCCTCATAAGGTTAATCTATCTGAAGTTGTGGTTAGGCTTCTATACAACACCAGAATGAATTCACTGAAAATGACAGCTAAAGTTCAGGTATAACACAACATGACAACTACTGAAATGTGTCAGTTACTAACCACAAGTTGTGCCTTCGCCATGCACTTCTTATGGCCTCAGAAGTTACATGACTCATGAGAGGTTAAATGAAATCTTTGATGACATCACTGATGAAATCTCAAATGACATCACTGATAACATCACTGAAATGTCCGAAGGGGGTTCCCCAGGAGGCATGTGAACAATCTGGAGGATGAAAAGACTACTAGGGAGAGATTGGTAATGCTGCTGAGAAATAAGGACCATATACTATGTCAATGTTCTGAAGCTGCTAGTTCTAGCCAGAGTCACATTCAATATGGCAGTTTAATTAATTAGTGACCGTAGAACTGGGCAAGGAAAAAATACAGAACAAAATATAGGAATATACAAATATAAGGTCCTTTTGGGCCTGATGTACAAAGATATTTTGCATTCGAAAAGCCTGCTATTCACAAAATCACATGTTTTTCGATAGCAAAGTATCTTTTTTATTTTTAATGGCTTTTGCCATCCTTTTAGAATAGGAATAGGCAAAAAAAAAAGGGGTACCCCTGCATTTTGTGAGGGCCGGAAAGCTGCATGCTGCTAATGCGTCACTCTCCTCTTTCTTCCCTAGGCTCCCATACATACTTTTTCTTAATTTACCATTGGAAAATAGCCATTGGCAAATTTAAATTGTAAATACAACTTAAAAAAATATATGGCCACAGTGCATTACGTTTATGAACAGTGCACTGCCCATAAGTGTAAATGTACAGGTACCCACCTTGCACCATTTTTTTCCTTTGTAAGAAAGAGCATTTCAAGTTTGTCGCTCATGCTTACACATGTGTAGGGACACACCGCCACCACTGAGCCATGCTCTCTGGAACACTGGTCTTCTTGAGAGGCCTGGAAGGCTGGGGAGGGGTCGGTAATCTTCCAGACTGGTAGCCTCAATGGCTTCCAAACTTCCTGATAGGTCCACTGGGGTTACAGACCCCCAATCCTTCATTCCTGCTACAGGACACAACAAACACCTCTAGATGTTTCAGATTCTGGATATATTCCTCCAGGTCACTCCAAAACCTCACACACTGTCATTGTTCTCTTCCTGGAGACCAGATAACAGATGGAAGTGAGTGGGAAGCTCAACCAGTCACCACAACCTGGGCCTATGCAATGTCCAATCCAGTCCACTCCCAACTGATGAGCTGGTTCTTCCATAATTTACCTTTTTTTTCCCTTTATGTCTATAAGCGGTCTTTGGGTCTTACCTTTCAAAGTCACGTCCATGCTTCAATTCAGGAGAAAGCAGGGTCAGCCTCAGACCTGTCCAAAGGCAGACACAGGCAGCAGAGATCATCACTTATTCAACACCGGTTGTGTTCTCATGAACTGGTTTTAGATGCTCTACTTAACCAATGATTGGTGAGGGCTAACCAAACCATCCTCCGTTATCAGCGCCTTCCATCGATTTACGGTGAATTATCAGAGGAACTCTTGTTTCGGGAAGTCTATCACAATTGTAGAAACAGAACTATTTAGATGTAGGAACAAACCCTGGAAAAAAGCTCTGGTTTGTTTTGAGGTGGTGCCTCTGCTGATAACAGAGAAAGGTTGGGTGGTAGCAGACAGCTTTAAAGCCCCCCCTTGACTTTACAGCACCATAGCTATGCTACTGTGGGAGGTTCAAGCCTGACCTGGGCCTGGACATCCGGGCCACGCGCTCTTCCGGTCCAGTCCCCTCCTCCACATCAAGTGAGCCAATATTGACTTCTTGCATCCTTCCTGCTAGCAGGCCCAGGACTATTGTCTTCTCCAGGGAGGGGTTTTATACTACACCAAAGAGCTAATTATTGCCACACTAGGGAGAAGGGCTACACATACCGCCCAGGCTCTCTGGCAGACTCGGACAGATGCAATTCAACATTCTATAACCAGCATTTTGGCTTAACTGGATTATTATTTTGTGTTTAAGAAAACAACAATTGGAATGTTAAAATGTATACAAAATAACAATCTGAAAAGTTGTGTTTATTAATCTAAACAGGATTTTTTTGTACTATTCCATCTACATTAGAAATAGTTCTCTAGTTACTTAGGTCGCAATATACCATCTACGGACTTGGGTTTTCTAAAAACAGATAGGGAAAGTTAGAGACAAAAAAACAATTGTGATGAAATTGTTACATATATGTTTGTCTGTTGTTTTTAATATGTGAAATAATTTTGAGAAAAATGAGAAATAACTATCATAAAATAATATAAAATTGAACAGAAATAATGAAATAAAAAAAGATGTATTTTCTTAATAAAACACGAAGTTTTGTGTCATGTATTTAAAAATCAGATACATGGTGTGAGCACTAATATATGTATATTTAGAACTATGCCCGGTGTGTGACTTTTCCCAGAAAGCAATTTCCCTGTCAGGGTATTATGCTAGTTTCAGGGGGCCCCTGTTGTGTGACTCGGACAGATGTTCATAACATCAGCTTAGCTTTATGTGCAACACACATCTGTATGTGCCTCTGAATTTGATTTATAACAATCATTACAACAGTGCATATATGATATATTTTGCATTTAATAACCAGAACTATTAGAGTATAGAGTTCTATTCACAGGAAGCCTTTTATCAAAGGAAAATGGGCTACCATAGCCTGCACTTTCTGGAAAAGGAGCTTTTGGTATCTTTTCTATGCAAAGACTTACGAGTATAAATATTAGAACTGTCCTAGGTTTGGATATTATGCACCACACCTTGCAGGCTTTACCTACAAGTGTTTTTAACATCACATTTAAACATGTCAAAGGGGTTTTCTTTGAGAAGTATCTGTCGCAGCCGTGCTCACAGCAGGGCAGGGCTGCAATGGCAGTGCCGAAGACATATGTGTAAATGCACTCATTTGGCTGGTGTCAATCTACACAGCCAGCCCACATGTTGCACAGTTACTTGTATGTGCTTTCTATACCATTGTCTCTTTACTGGAGGTCAGACCCGCCAGTTGGGGTTAGCCAATCTGTTGCCATTTTAATAGGGCAGAGTACATGCAGTGTGGATGTGGACAATTTAGAAGTTTTCCAGTGCCCAGAGTCAAAACATAGTCCAAATATACCAGGTACTCTATTGTCCTAAATGCAAAAAAACTGTAGATGCTACAAAAGGGTGGATCCCTTACACTAGCCACTCCCAGTGTTTACTCACCCAATGAAAAACCAGTCCCTTGCTGGGCTTTCCTGTGCAGGGGGCAGAACATGGTCAAAAGACCAAGGCCTGCATCTACAGGATTTTGGCGTAGGGCAGCGAAGCAAATCAGCTTGCAGCGCTGCCCTATGCCAAAGTGAAGGGTCAAGAATGCACTGTATTTATGAAATACAGCGCATCCCTGCCCTTTCTCCCGGCACTGGCACCGTTTTGATGGCCTAGCACCAACGCTGGCAACATTGTACCAGGGTGGAAGGGTGCCTGTGTCACTTGCAGGATTGTTTTCGTACAGACGGGGCACCTTTCTGCACAGAAACAACCCTAAGAGGCGTTTTCCTCTCTCCATGTGTGATGTGTGCTGCGGAATGCAGCACACAGAGAAAGAGGGAAAAACGAGGAGAAATAAACATATTTCTGCTAGTCACACCTCAACTTTGGAGGCGTGAGGATGTGGCGCATCCTCAGGTTTACATGACTTTGTAAATCTGGGGCAGTGTCAAAATCCATGGGTGTTGCGTGGAAACACCCACTGCAACGCCTCCTGGGAGCAAAGCAAGGCGCTGCAGGGATCTGCGCTGCGGCGCTTGCTCAAGATTTATGAGGCCACTCAAAGCCATGCAGGGTGGTCTTGCACGACTTCATAAATCTGATTCAGAGCCCTGAGTCACGCGTGTACCACTTCACGTGGTGGCAAAAGTGAAGCAAGGCTCTAAAAAATAACCCCCTGACTGTGCAGTGCCTCTTGTCTGTGCCTAACCTTCCGGGATCTAAGAGCACCCCTTTCAGGCTGCTGTCCAGCCACCATCCCTATCCAAGGGGGTCCACTCTAGGTGCCTTGAACTCCCTTGAACTGTAGGACAGTTGTAGGACGAGTGTAAACAGACCTGAGACCAAGTAATGAGTGCATTATACATATAATCAGTCAGTCATTAGTCTCTCCGTGAGACTTACCGGCAGTGTCCACGCATGAAGATGCAAAACAGAGACTAGCCATTTGTGCATCCCAGAAGATGAGCAGCATCGCCATTGGTAACGGGGGGCAGGCACCCTTTGACCTCTGTGTTGACACCATGCTCCTATACAAGGGCGAGCTCAGCCAAATGACCCACATCAAGTAAAAGCCCCGTGTGACTGGTAACATTGACAGCGGCCAATTTGCTAAACCAGGGCAAGGACCATTCATTTACGAGCAATTGTGCAACCCCCGTGGCTGGGGTAGGGCTCAGTTCCAGCCTGTGGACTAGCAAGGAGTCACCCACTGGGTCCAGGTATGTCAGGACACAGTCCAGGCTCCTTTAGGTCGCTCAGTTCTGGAAGAACCACAAATGTCAGTGGTGAGCCTCCCACACCAGAGCCAGGACAGGCCTAAGGCTCCTTCCTTCCTTTTCTCTACTCTCATGAAGGTCTCCAAATGCTTCCCCCAGGAGCCATGCAAGTGGCTACTGACATGCATCACACCGGAAAGCTTGTCATTTGCAGATGTCTTCGTGAATCCTCATTGGGGGTAGTACGACATTCGCAAAATGGAAGCCGACCACGAGGGACCGCTATCACTTTGTGAATATGGCTAGAGCTTTAGAGATGCATACTGGGTTGACTCCTGCATGCTCCACCGAAACACCTTTGCATCGTGCCATCTTTTGTATCTCAGATAGTGTTCCTTTGGTCTTTACATTTAGCCTAAAGGAACATTGTTGCAATAAAAATTGAATTTTGCAAAGGTGAATACTGGGATGTGGGTCAGCTGTCCACAATCAAATCAAAGTTGCACTTATAAAGCATGCAGCTACTCAATACAGTGTTTCGGCACTAACAGTACGTCAAATCCAAGTCTCACAAATACGGAGCGCAGATCAAAAAGCACGGTTGAACAGCCAAAGTTTTAGGCCTTTTGTGAAGGCGATCGCGTTCTTAGTTGCACCCAGATGAAAAGAGTATTCCACCCTATAGCAGCCAGTACTGAGAAGGAGGTACCTCCCCATTTCTTCTGCTTGATCTTGGGAACCACTACCAATAAAGCGTCCGATGATCGACGGGTTCTCGTGGGATGAGAGTCTCTTAGTAAGGAAGCTGGGACCACCACCATAGAAAGCTCTATGGGCCAACAGGGATGTATGACGTTACAACACATACTTTTACAACGCATACCTTTACAGCGCATTTTTTACAACGCAACATTCTTTACAATGCATTCCATTACAATGCATGCCATTACAACGAATTGTCTAAAACCTACCTTTACAATCATTCCATTACAACGCATACTACCTTTACAACGCATACCATTACAACGCATACCATTACATTGCATGTATGGTAAGTGTTGGATAGTGTAGGGGTAAAAAGTACTATTCTAACTCCAGGGGGTGCAATAGTAGGGTAAGTTTTGGATAGTGTAGGGGTAAAAATTACTATTCTAACTCCAGGGAGTGCAACAGTAGGGTAAGTGTTGGTTAGTGTAGGGGTAAAAATTACTATTCTAACTCCAGTGAGTGCAACCGTAGGGTAAGTGTTGGATAGTGTAGGGGTAAAAATTACTATTCAAATTCCAGCGGGTGCAACAATAGGGTAAGTGTTGGATAGAGTAAGGGTACTATGCGTTGTAATGGTATGCGTTGTAATGGTATGCATTGTAATGACTGCGTTGTAAGGACATGAGTTGTAATTGGATGCGTTGTAGTGTCATGCCTGGCAATGGTTGCGTTGTAATGGCATGCAATGTAAGGGATGTTGCGTTGTAATGGTAGTGCGTTGTAAAAGTTGCATTCTAAAGGTTGTTTCCCGGCCAACAGCAACCCCTCTAACATCACTCTCTCCCACACAGGCAGCCAGTGCAAATTCTTGAGATGGAAATAAATTGAAGTGTTTCTTGAGATGTTAAGCAAGAGTCGGGCGGCAGCATTCTGTGCCAACTGCAGATATGTGAATAGGTACAGAGGGAGACCTTAGTATAACGCATTGACGAAGTCCAGCTAAGATGTCAGGAGGGCATGGACTACTGTCTTCTGACACCACAATGGAAGCAGGAACACACATTTGCTCAGACATCGGAGAGACCAAAACAGGACCCAACTACACTTGCCACCTGTGATTCAACCCCTTCGCAGCGGGGGTAATTCCCCCGCTGTTCTGGGGGCGCGGGCGCGCACAGCGCCCCCGTCCTCATGATGAGCTCAGCTTGTCATGAGGCACAGTGCTCGTGTGCCAATGACGAGCTGAGCTCGCCATGACCACACCTGTTTCCATGGAACATTCAGCACAGCAGGGGAATTATCCCCGCGTGAGAGCGTTCCACGGCTCATGACAAGCTCAGCTCGCCATGAGCACACAAGCACCTCAGCTCGTCATGAGTATAGAAGGTGTTAAAAGAAAGATTATTGTCAAACTTCACTCCAAGATTGTGAACCACTGTTGCAAGAAGCGGAGGAGAAGGTGCAGTGCGAGGCCAAAATTCACAGTGGCCTCCATAGCTGCATTTTCATCCCTTTCCGTAGAATTCTCAAACAGGATCCTCTCATTAAAAATAATTAGGCACAGAAGCCTGTCTCATTAAAAATAATGAGGCACAGAATCCTACATAATGGTCCTGTGCGGTGGTGGTTTGGTGCCCCCAACCCAGTGCAAAAGTAATCTCAGGTTACAAATCAGTCACCTGGCAGAAGAAGTGATGTATTTATGAACTGAGATACATTAGACCCTTGACCCCGGCAATTTATTCATCTCATCTCTGTGGCAGAACTAAGGCAACCACCTTTCAGGGAGAGATTTTACACTCATATTTTCAACTATGTGCCACAGCCCTTATCCTGATCCTGCAGCAGGGAAACACGATTATTTATTACACCGCGGGGTCTTATATCAGTGCTTCAATATTGCATTATCTTTAGGGCTTCTGGTTTCATGATACGTTTTGTGTTCACATTTCTCTGTTTTTGACATTTTTTTATTGTTTAGAGTTTTATATGGCACGAACTAGACCAGAGACATCGGGTATCAGATCGCTTTACATGAGCACCAGTTTCCTTACATGAGGACACATTCATATTTGGTAGGCAACGGGAGATTAAGTGATTTGCCCAGAATCACAGGATGTTGAGTGTCGTTGCTCAGACTCAAACCCAGTTCCCCAGCTTCGAGGTTGACCACTCTAGCCATAAGGCTACACCCTCTCGCCCAGGTTTATCTATAGGCCTTTGTTGTCCATCTGTGTATCTACATGTTTTCTTTGTTCTGTAAAGCAATGGAAGCTGCTATTTTTGTAAGCACTTCAGTGAATAATGCACCCTCACACTTGGAAGCCTCTAGGATTTATAACTGTATTTTAGCAGGTCTTTGATACTCAGGCCTTGGGCCCCAGAGTACAAAGCCCTACAGACCCCAGCTTCCAACAGTGGTGCTGTCAGCAGCAGTCCATGCAGGTTTAGGCATTCATTAAGACATCTACAGCTCAGGTAAGGGAATGGGCCATAAATGGCAGCATCCCCCTCGGATTGCAATTACTTTAGAGGTTGATTTCTTAGGCAACAGAGATATCCCTCATTTTAAATATTGTGGGTTCAGGATGGAGACTGGACGACACAAGTATAACAGGCACAGAAAGCATGGCTATCCCGCAAAGGAGCAATCCTTGACCCTGCCACCAGGTAGGTTGCCCCCCTCAGCCGCCACACGGTCCTCCTGTGCCGCTGTCCCGCTGCGGCCACCCGCTGTGACCAAGATCGCTGCCTGAGTCCGTCCTGTGCTGCTCTCCTCGGTTTTTGATTTGATTTATTTTTTTCACTCTCTGTCATTGTTGCTGTTTTTCTTGCCACCCCTCGTGCCCTTTGTGCCCTTCCTCCCCCCTGCCCCCTGTTTTCTCTTCTGTACCACCCCCTTCCGCTCCCCTCCCTCACGCTTCCCGCCGCTGCCTCCCCTGCGGCGCCGCCCCCCTGGTGCCCCAATCGCCGCCCGCTCCTGCCTCACAGCTGCTCCTCCCTCCCTCAGCCCCTCATATGGAGGCCGCGCAGCGACCACGCGCGCGCCGCTGGCATGCTGAAGGCACGCCCAAGGCAAGCCCATCTGCGCCTGGACCGCGCCCAGCGCCAGACCCCCTGGCCCCCGCCGGAACCAAGAAACCCAACGGAAGTACGACCCCAACACCCTCCATGCACTCAACACCGTCCGACCATCTGCCTGCTACCAAGCCACTCCAAAGCACACCCACGGACCTTTCTCCTGCCAAACCTGCAAATTCACCTGCGTCCGAACCTGCACCCCACCACCCGGACCGTGGCAACAACAACAACCACCTCAAGTGCATCCTGATCAACACCCGCTCTGTCCACAAGCACGCCGCCGAACTCTGGGACCTCCTCGACACAATAGCACCAGACATCGCCTTCCTCGCAGAAACCTGGATGAACACCTCCTCAGCCTCCGACATCGCCATAGCCATTCCAGACGGCTACAAGATCACCCGAAAGGACCGCGTCAACCGAATCGTAGGAGGAATCGCCATCATCTACAGGAACTCCATCGGCATCATGACCAACTCCGAAGATGCCCTCACCACCGCCGAACACCTACACTTCCAGATCCACACCGACCCCAAGACAACCCTCAGAGGAACCCTCATCTACAAACCCCCGGGCCCACGCACACAATTCAGTGAAGCCATCGCCAACTTCATCAGCCCACATGCCCTCTCCTCATCAGACTACATCCTCCTAGGGGACCTGAACTTCCACCTGGAGAACAACAATGTCAACAACACCACCACCCTGCTCGACAACCTCGTCAACCTCGGACTCAAGCAACTGGTGAACACCCCCACCCACTACGCCAGCCACACGCTTGACCCCATCTTTTCCGCCAGCAGTCACGTTGCCTTCAGCCACTCCACCGGACTACACTGGACCGACCACAGCTGCATCCACTTCACCTTCAAGAAGACCACATCTGACCACCGCCCGCAATAGATCCCCCGTAGATGCTGGAGCAAAGTCACCGCAGACCAGCTAACCACATCACTGAGCCAGAACCCACCAATCAACACTGCTGACACCAACGACGTAGCCCGCAACCTCACACAGTGGATCGTCAACTTTGCAGACGCCCTTGCACCACTGAATAACCCCCCAGGAAAGCCAGGCAACAGGAAAACAACATGGTTCACCGACGACCTCAAAGAATCAAAGAAATCCTGCCGAAGCCTCGAGAAAGCCTGGTGCTGCAAACAGACGACAGAAAACATGACAGCCCTCAAAAACGTCACCCGCAAACACCACCAGCTGATCCGCACCACCAAAAAGACATTGTTTAAAGAACGGCTGGACAACACACACAACAGCAAGGAACTGTTCAGCATCGTAATAGAGCTCTCCAACCCCAGCGCCAGCAGGGCAGCAACGAAATCACACCATCGCAAGACCTCTGCAACTCCCTCGCCACGTTCTTTCACCGCAAGATCGCCGACATCCATGATAAATTCGGCGCCCAGACTCCGCCCCCAGCCACCTAACCAATGCCCCCTACAACCACCCTCAGCGATTGGACTCCCATCAGCACAGAAGACACGGCCCACGCTATGAACACCATCCACTCCGGCTCTTCTTCTGACCCATGCCCTCACCGGATATATGTCGTTACAACGCGCGCGTTACAACGACCTACCATTACAACGCGGTTGTAACAACGCAAGTCATTACAACGACTTGCGTTGGGGGGGGGCGCAAATTTAAAACATTTAAATTACTATTCCAACACCAGTCCCCGTGGATAGCAGGGAAGGTGTTGGGATAGTAAATTAAATGATATACTATCCTCTAGCGCCCCCCAGCGCAATGCCTTGTAACAACATTCGTTGTTACAACCGCGTGGTAATAGTAGGTTGTGGTAACGTTGCGCACCGCCCTCACCACATCTTCAACAAAGCCGACACCATCATCGCTCCCCACCTACAGAACGTCATAAACAACTCCCTTGCGTCCGCCACCTTCCCAGAGAGCTGGAAGCACGCAGAGATCAACGCCCTACTGAAGAAACCCACAGCGGACCCTAAAGACCTCAAAAACTTTCGCCCCATCTCTCTTCATCCCTTTCCTGCAAAAGTCATCGAGGAGATCGTCAATAAACAGCTGACCGCATTCCTTGAGGCCAATGGATCCCTCGACCCATCCCAGCCCGGATTTCGATCCAACCACAGCACTGAGACAGCCCTCATCGCAGCCACCGATGACATCAGGAACCTACTTGACAACGGGGAAACAACCGCCCTCATCCTCCTAGACCTCTCAGCTGCCTTTGATACAGTCTGCCATCATACCCTAATATCCCGCCTCCACAATGCCGGGATCCAAGGCAAAGCTCTGGACTGGATCACCTCGTTCCTCACCAACAGAACCCAGAGAGTACGCCTCCCTCCCTTCCACTCCGCGGCCACCGAGATCATCTGTGGCGTACCCCAAGGCTCATCGCTCAGCCCAACCCTCTTCAATATCTACATGAGCCCCCTCGCCATTATCGCACGCAAACACAACCTCAACATCATCTCCTACGCCGACGACACCCAGCTGATACTCTCCCTCACCAAAGACCCAGCCACTGCCAAACTCAACCTCCAGGAAGGAATGAAAAACGTCGCTGAATGGTTGAAACTCAGCCGTCTGAAACTGAACTCAGACAAGACGGAGGTCATCATCCTCGGACCATCCCCATCTGCCTGGGACGACTCCTGGTGGCCTACAGCACTGGGCACCACACCAACACCCACTGACCACGCACACAACCTGGGATTCATCCTGGACTCCTCTCTCACGATGACCAAGCAAGTCAATGCCATCTAAAATGTAAACGTAAAATGGAAATTGATACTTGTATAGCGCACTACTCACCCGCAAGGGTCTCAAGGCGCTTGTACGAATACCGCTGTGGAACCCATCCTGGCTTTCCCTGTGAGGCGTCCACTCCTGGGCATCCCCAAGGTGGAGGCCAGGCATCCTTAGCGTTGTGGTGGCCGTTGTGGAGATTAACCCGTTCGGCGCTTATGACGGAACTGTTCCGTCACGCGCCTCGGGTGAGCTGTGCTAGTGACGGAACGGTTCCGTCACGGCCCGCTCGACGCGCCTGCGTGGCGCTGATTTCGCGCCTGCGCGGCACGTTCTATTGAGCGGGCGCGTTTGTGACGGAACCGTTCCGTCACTAGCACAGCTCACCCGAGGCGCGTGACGGAGCGGTTCCGTCACAAGCGCAGATGAGCCATGCAGCCCCCCCACCCCCTAGCACTGCTGCGGAATTGCCGCCGCAGTGAAGGGGTTAAGCAAGCTATTGCCCAGAGTTGCAGAGTGGGACTCCATGATTGGAATAGGCACCGAGCGAGAATTATCAGGTCCGTGGAATTTTTAGCCCAAGACCCGCCGAGGCGGGGAATTCAACCCTGGTCCCGGGCTAGACCTCTACATCAGGGTCTGCCGCTCTAACCATTGAGCCACCATCTCATCCTCATGCTTCAACACCCTGTGCATGCTCCGCAAGATCTTCCGGTGGATCCCTACCGGAACTAGAAAGATGGTCACCCAGGCCCTCGTCACCAGCAGACTATACTACGGAAACACCCTATATGCAGGAACCACATTCAAACTCCAGAAAAGACTCCAATGCATACAGAACGCGTCCGCACGATTCACCCTCGACATCCCCCTCCACAGCCACATATCAGCCCACCTGAGAGACCTGCACTGGCTCCCAGTCAACAAAAGGATCATGTTCAGACTCCTCACCCACGCACACAAAGCGCTCCACGACATAGGCCCCGAATACCTCAACAACTGCCTCACGTTCTACACTCCAACACGCAAACTCCGCTCCGCCAGCCTCGCCCTCGCCAACGTCCCACTGATCCGCAGGACCACCACCGGAGGAAGATCATTCTCCTACCTGGCGGCCAAGACGTGGAACTCCCTCCCTGCCCACCTACGACTGACCCAGGACCACCTCACATTCAGAAAACACCTCAAGACCTGGCTATTCAAGCAGTAGCGGCACTCCCCCCCCGCGCCTTGAGACCCCTATGTATTGATTGATTTATTGATTACAGGCTAGGGCTTCGGAACCCACTAATCTGCTGGCCAGTGATTTGCAATGAGGAGTGAGCAAGCTGACAGATTCTCTGCACATTCCTTCCTGATTCCACTAGTCTGGGGACCAGTGGGTTACATTAAGGACTGCACAAGCTTGTAGATTATCTGCACATTTCTCACTGATTCTACTAGTGTGGTGGACCGTGAGTTGAATTGAGGATTGGACAAGCTGACACATTTTTGGCAGATTCCTTCCTGATTCCACTAGACTGGTGGTCAGTGGGTTGCACTGAGGACTGGACAAGTTGCCAGAGTCTAAGCACATTTCTTGCTGATTTCACTAGTCTGGTGGCCGGCGGGTTGCAATGAGGACTGAGCAATATGCCAGATTCTCAGCACATTCCTTTCTGATTCCACTAGTTTTGTAGCCAGTGGGTTGCATTGAGGACTGAACAAGCTTGTAGATTCTCAGCACATTCTTTACTGATTCCAATAGTGTGGTGGCCTGTGGGTTGCATTGAGGATTGGACAAACTGACAGATTTTTGGCAGATTCCTTTCTGATTCCACTAATCTTGTGGTCAGTGTGGTGCATTGAGGACTTGGCAAGCTGACAGATTCTCGGCATGTTCATTCCTGATTCCACTAGTGTGCTCAACAATGGGTTGAATTGAGGACTGGGCAAACTGACAGATTTTTGGCAGATTCCTTCCTGATTCCACTAGTCTGGTGGTCAGAGTTTTGCATTGAGGACTGAGCATGCTTTTAGATTCTGAGCATATTCTTTCCTATTTCCAGTAGTCTAGTGGCTAGTGGGTGGCACTGAGGACTGGACAAGCTGCAGATTCTAAGCACATTTCTACCTGATTTCACTAGTCTGGTGGCCGGTGGTTTGCAATGAGGACTGAGCAATCAGCCAGATTCTCAGCACATTTCTTTCTGATTACACTAGTTTTATAGCCAGTGGTTTGCATTGAGGACTGAACAAGCGTGTAGATTCTCTGCACATTCTTTACTGATTCCACTAGTGTGGTGACCCGTGGGTTGCATTGAGGATGGGAAAAGCTCACAGATTCTCTGTGCCTTCCTTCCTGATTCCGCTAGTCTGGTGGCCAGTGGTTTGCACTGAGGAGTGAGCAAGCTGACAGATTCTCTGCGCGTTCCTTCATGATTCTACTAGTCTGGTGGCCAGTGTGTTGCATTGAGGAATTGCAAGCTAACAGACTCTTTGCATGTTCCTTCCTGATTCCACTAGTGTGGTGGCCAGTGTGTTGCATTGAGGACTGGGCAAGCTGATTGATTTTCAGTGCTTTCCTTCTTGATTCTGCTAGTCTGGTGGCCAGTGGGTTGCATTGAGGACCGGGCAAGCTGACAGATTCTCGACACACTCCTTTGTGATTCCGCTAGTCTTGCGGCAGTGGGTTGCATTGAATTTATGAGGCATTGGCGTAGGGCAGCACCACAATGTCTCCGATTCCCCTTATCTGGTGGCCAGTGGTTTGCATTGAGGACTGGGCAAGTTGACAAATTCTCAGCACGTTCCTTCCTGATTCCACTAGTCTGGTGGCTAGTGGGTTGCATTGAGGACTGGCAAGGCTGACAGATACTTAGCGCGTTCCTTCCTGATTCCACCAGTCTGGTGGCCAGTGGTTTGCATTGAGGACTGGGCAATTGACAGATTCTCAGCACGTTCCTTCCCGATTCCACTAGTCTGGTGGCCAGTGACTTGCATTGAGGACTGGGCAATTTGACAGATTCTTGGCGTGTTCCTTCCTGACTCCACTATTCTGGCGGCCTGTGTGTTGTATTGAGGCCTGGGCAATCTGACAGATTCTCAGCACGCTCCTTCCTGATTCCACTAGTCTGATGACTAGTGGGTTGCATTGAGTACTGGCCAAGCTGAAAGATTCTCGGCATGTTCCTTCCCGACTCCACTAGTCTGGCGGCCAGTGTGTTGCATTGAGGACTGGCAAAGCTGACAGATTCTCGGCACACTCCTTCATGATTACACTAGTCTGGCGGTCATGGGTTGGATTGAGGAATGGGCAAGCTGACAGATTCTCACACACTCCTTCCCTATTCCGCTAGTCTGGCGGTCAGTGGGTTGGATGGAGGAATGGGCAAGCTGACAGATTCTAGATGCATTCTTTCCTGATTCCACTAGTCTGGTGGCCAGTGGGTTGCATTGAGGACTGGGCAAGCTGACAGATTCTATGCGCATTCCTTCCTGATTCCACCAGTCTGGTGGCCAGTGAGTTGCACTGAGGACTGGGCAAGTTTACAGATTCTCTGTGCATTCCTTCCTGATTCCACTAGTCTGGTGGCCCATGTGTGTTGCATTTAGGACTGGGTAAGCTGACAGATTCTCGGTGTATTCCTTCCTGATTCCACTAGTCTGATGGCCAGTATGTTGCATTGAGGACTTGGCAAGCTGACAGATTCTCTGTGCACTAGTCTGGTGGCCAGTGTGTTGCATCAAGGACTGGACAAGCTGACAGGTTCTCAGCGCATTCCTTTCCGATTCCGCTAGTCTGGTGGCCAGTGTGTTGCATCAAGGACTGGACAAGCTGACAGGTTCTCAGCGCATTCCTTTCCGATTCCGCTAGTCTGGTGGCCAGTGTGTTGCATCAAGGACTGGACAAGCTGACAGGTTTTCAGCGCATTCCTTTCCGATTCCGCTAGTCTGGCAGCCAGTGAGTTGCATTGAGGACTGGTGAAGATCACAGATTCTCTGCATGTTCCTTAAGGACTCCACTAGTCTGGTGGCCAGTGTGTTGCATTGAGACTTAGCAAGCTGACAGATTCTCAGCACATTTCTTCCTGATTTTACTAGTCTAGTGGCCAGTGGGTTGCAATGAGGACTGGGCAAGCTGCCAGATTCTCAGCACATTCCTGTCTGACTCCACTAGTCTGGTAGCCAGTGGGTTGCATTTAGGACTAAACAAGCTTGTAGATTCTCAGCACATTCTATACTGATGCTACTACTGTGGTGGCCCGTAGGTTGCATTGAGGATTGAACAAGTTGACACATTTTTGGCAAATTCCTTCCTGATTCCACTAGTCTGGTGGCCAGTGGGTTGCATTGAGGACTGGGCAAGCTGACAGTTTCTCAGTGCGTTCCTTCCTGATTCCACAAGTCTGGTGGCCAGTGGGTTGCACTGCGGACTGGGCAAGCTGACAGATTCTCAGCACATTCCTTCCTGATTACACTAGTCTGGTGGCTAATGTGTGTTGCACTGAGGACTGAGCAAGCTGACAAATTCTCGCTGAGTTCCTTCCTGATTCCACTAGTCGGGTGGCCAGTGGTTTGCATTGAGGACTGGGCAAGCTGACAGTTTCTCAGTGCGTTCCTTCCTGATTCCACAAGTCTGGTGGCCAGTGGGTTGCACTGCGGACTGGGCAAGCTGACAGATTCTCGGCACATTCCTTCCTGATTACACTAGTCTGGTGGCTAATGTGTGTTGCACTGAGGACTGAGCAAGCTGACAAATTCTCGCTGAGTTCCTTCCTGATTCCACTAGTCTGGTGACCAGTGTGTTGCATTGAGGACTGGACAAGCTGACAGATTCTCAGCGCATTCCTTCCTGATTCTGCTAGTCTGGTGGCCACTGTGTTGCAATGAGGACTGGACAAGCTGCCAGATTTTCAGCACATTTCTTCCTGATTGTACTAGTCTAGTGGCCAGTGGGTTGCATTGAGGACCAGGCAAGCTGACAGATTCTTGACACACTCCTTCCCGATTCCGCTAATCTGGCAGCCAGTGAGTTGCATTGAGGACTGGTGAAGCTCACAGATTCTCGGCATGTTCCTTCCCGACTCCACTAGTCTGGTGGCCAGTGTGTTGCAATGAGACTTAGCAAGCAGACAGATTCTCTGCGCATTCCTTCCTGATTCTACTAGTCTGGTGGCTAGTGTGTTGGATTGAGGACTGGACAAGCTGACAGATTCTCAGCGCATTCCTTCCTGATTCTACTAGTCTGGTGGCCACTGTGTTGCAATGAGGACTGGGCAAGCTGCGAGATTCTCAGCACATTCCTGTCTGACTCCACTAGTCTGGTAGCCAGTGGTTTGCGTTTAGGACCAAACAAGCTTGTAGATTCTCAGCACATTCTTTACTGATGCTACTACTGTGGTGGCCCGTAGGTTGCATTGAGGATTGGACAAGTTGACATATTTTTGGCAAATTCCTTACTGATTCCACTAGTTCGGTGGCCAGTGGGTTGCATTGAGGACTGGGCAAGCTGACAGTTTCTCGGCACGTTCCCTCCTGATTCCACAAGTCTGGCGGCCAGTGGGTTGCACTGCGGACTGGGCAAGCTGACAGATTCTCGGCACATTCCTTCCTGATTACACTAGTCTGGTGGCTAATGTGTGTTGCACTGAGGACTGAGCAAGCTGACAGATTCTCGCTGAGTTCCTTCCTGATTCCACTAGTCTGGTGGCCAGTGTGTTGCATTGAGGACTTGGCAAGCTGACAGATTCTCTGCGCATTCCTTCCTGAGTCCACTAGGCTGGGGGCCAGTGTGTTGCATTGAGGACTGGGCAAGCTGACGGATTATCGGTGCATCCCTTCCTGGTTCCACTAGTCTGGGGGCCAGTGTGTTGCACTGAGGACTGGGTAAGCTGACAGATTTTCGAAGCGTTCCTTCCTGACCCCACTAGTCTGGTGGCCAGTGTGTTGCATTTAGGACTTGGCAAGCTGACGGATTCTCTGCGCGTTCCTTCCTGATCCCACTAGTCTGGTGGCCAGTGTATTGCATTGTGGACTGGGCAAGCTGACAGATTCTTGGCACACTCCTTCCAGATTCTACTCTTCTAGCGGCCCATAGGTTGCATTGAGAATTGGACAAGTTGACATATTTTTGGCAAATTCCTTACTGATTCCACTAGTTCGGTGGCCAGTGGGTTGCAATGTAATGTAAGGTAAAATGTAATGTAATGTAATGTAAAAATTACTTATAAAGCGCGGCATTCACCGGACGGTTTCTTGGCGCTGTTCACTTTATTCGGTGAGAGGCAGAAGGCGAGGAGAGAAGAGCTTATGTGTAAATACTACGAAAGAGGTGGGTTTTTAGGAGAGACCTAAAGTAAAGATGGGAGGAAGAGAGTCTCAGTTCCAGCGGCAGAGAGTTCCAGAATGAGGGTGCCAAGAAGGAGAATCTGAGACCTCCGTGTTTTTTGCGCCTGAAGCGGAGTGTCTGAAGGAGCGCAAGGTGAGAGGAGCGGAGGTGCCTGGAGGGAGTATAAGGGTGCAGGAGAGAGGAAATAAAGGAGGGACCGGTGCCGGCCAAAGATTTATGAGTCAGGCAGCCCAGTTTGAACTTGCAGCGCTCCGAAACGGGAAGCCAGTGCCTTGAGGAGAGGACGGACGTGGTGATGTTTTGGTTGGTGGTAGATCAGGTTCTGTATCAGCTGCAATCTGTTAATTTGGTATTGTGGGATGCCAGCGTACAGGGCATTGGCGTAGTCGATCCGAGAGATGACTAAAGCCAGCAGTGCCAGGGCGAGGGCTTCAGTGGTCAGAAAGTGGGCTATTTTCCGAATCTTCCGAAGCTGGAAAAAGCTGGAGGACACAGTAGCACTGACCTGGTGCTTCATTGAGAGGTCCTGGGAGATGTAAACCCCCAGGCTTTTCACTTTGTCGGCAGGGTGGGGGGGGGGGCGAGGGAAAGGGGCCAGAAGGTGGAATTCCAGGGATTGGATGGGCCTCCGACAAGAACGAGCTCCGCCTTGTCGGGATTAAGTTTAAGATGGTGAGTGCCCATCCAATTACTGATATGGCAGAGGGTGGACTGGAAATCTTGAGCCGCTTCATCCGAGGAGTCGAGATTGAAGACGAGCTGAATGTCATCTTCATAATTAAATGCAGTGACATTCCTACCGTGGAGGGAGCGGATCAGGGGGGTGAGGTACAGGTTAAAAAGAAGGGGTGACAGGGATGAACCCTGCGGAACACCGCAGGTGACCTTCGTCCTGTCTGCCGTAAACTGGGAAAGACGGACCGATTGGTGGCGGTCCGCCAGGAAGGAACGAACCCAGTTAAGGGCCGTCCCACTGATGCCTGCCTCTTTGACACGGTCGACTAAGATGGTGTGGTCGACCGTGTCAAAGGCCGCCGACAGATCCAAGAGCACCAAGGCTTGACTGATGTTGGAGTCAGCGCCTCTACGAAGTTCCTCCATAACAGAGAGGATAACCGCCTCTGTCGAATGGGCAGGTCTAAACCTGGCTTGCTGGGAGTCTAGAACGTTAGAGTCCTCAATAAAGGAGCTGAGGACGCTGGTCACATGTGTCTCAAGTACCTTGCTCAGGTAAGGAAGAAGGGAGATGGGACGGAAGTTGCCCAAAACCGTGGGGTCGGCGTTGTTTTTCTTTTAATATAGGGACCACTTCAGAGTTCTTGAACTGACTGGGAACCTCGCCGAGCAGGAGAGAGTTGTTCAGGAGGGCCAGTGGAGGGGCAGGACAGGCCGAAAAAGCGGCCCGGAGAATTGCCGTAGTGCAGCAGTCTGTGGGGGAACCAGATGAGACTTTGTTTAGCAGGGAGAGGAAGTCTTCTTCGGGTATAGGAGGAAGCTGGGTCAGGGTTGCACTGAGGACTGGACAAGCCTGTAGATTCTCACCACATCTCTTCCTGATTCCACTAGTCTTGTGGTCAGTGGGTTGCATTGAGGACTGGGCAAGCTGACAGATTCTCTGCACATTCCTTCCTGAAGTCAGACATGGAGGAGCAGTAGAACTGTTTTCCAATTCATATTTGAATAGCTGTTGCAGGCAAATAATGTTTCTGGGTACAGTTCCAAATCCTAAAATATTGTACGAGTTTATTTTCACAATATACTGAGAAGCAGATTTCCACCCAATATATGGAATATATATATTGTGGTACTCACTTGTTTGCTCTGTGATGTGTGGACAGTTCTCCATAGTAGAAACAGAAAGAGGGGTGCAGGAAGAGAAATCTGTGTTATATTTGATGGAGCTAATTATAGCATCTTTGCATCTGTTTGAAAAAAGAAGTAAATCCTAATTTAGACACACCCTCCTGCTCAACTGAGCTAGCTAGGAGAGAGGCACAGGGGCTCTCTTACAACGATTCTGCTTGTAATGGGTATACGAATAAGTAAAAGTAATATTGCAAGCAAAACAATATTGTTATTGTTGTCCCCATATCATTACATATGGATTGTTTCTTCTTAGTCCTACATTGACTGACCTGTGTGCCGCCGCCGCCGCTCGGTCCTCTTCGCCCGCTTCCAGGACAGGAAGTGGGAAGAGGAAGCACCCAGGCTTCCAGGCTCCCTTAAGCCAATCACAGCGCTGCATTGTGATTGCTCTGAGCGCCATTGTTCAGCGTTCAGACAGGGACAGGGAGCCACTCAGGCTGTAATGCAACCTGGGTGGAGAACATACAAAGTGCGCATGACGGTTTGGCTGGCCTGAGATGGCTGCCCAAAGCGCCATGTGCACTTAAGAGAGTACAAACCACTCCTCCGTGACAGGCTAGCCCCCCGCCCCTCATCCAGGTGAGCAACAATAGCAAAATATATTGATAATAACAATGAGGTATTATCATTTCATGTTTTCCTTTTTGACCTGCTCAGCGGGGCGACGCTCCTCCGCCTTAGCAGAGGAGCCGCCTCTGAGTCCTGTGTTGGAAGCCAACTGTTTTCTAGGACCCTAGAACACTCCCTATAAGAGTGTACATACACATGGGTGAACACACATACATACTTAAGCACGCCACCAGGCGACCATTAGCTGTAGCACATTTGGGAAGCTGTATGCATACTCAAGTAACCATACAACGAGAACTGGCACCCTTGGCAGAAGGTTGATGGCAGTAGCGGCTAGTGTCAAGGAAATGTGGTGTGGGCCAGGGTGGCCTGTAACAAAACAAACAAGAAAAAAAACATACCTGCCGGTGTTCTGCTCGCCCCTCCGCTCACCCCTCTTCTGCTCCTCTGGACGCAGACTGAAGCGCTCAGAGACCCCTACGGCCAATCCAGACACTACTCTCATACCCATAGGAAATGCGCACTGATGGCAGTGCCCACCCCTCCTCCTCCCCCTGCTGCAGTGCTGTGGCTCCGCCCCCAAGACTTGGCTACAGGTTGAAAAATAAAACGATCATGATTTTATTTTTCGTTTGCCTCTACGGCAGGGGATGCCCTCCTTGATTGTAAACGGTATGTGTAACTGACATTTTCATCTAACCATAACATTCCTTTAACCTTTGATTTTTTTCAGTGTATATGTGTGTGCTGTGTGTGTGTGTGTGTGTGCGTATATATATATATATATTTATATACTAGCAGCCCGTCCCGACGTTGTCCGGGTATGAATTGCTGCCGGCCAGTAGTATATTGTTTTGTAGGATTTCATTTAGATAGCATTTCTTATCTGTGACAGGCCTGTGAAACGCTCCGATTCACAGTGCACTGCTGATGCACTTAAGAGTGCGCATTCAGTAGTGTGTGAACTCGAGTTTCCCTACTTTATTTTTCCTTGCAATATTATATAGCGCGAACTCGACAACATGGCATGAGCACAATTTACATTACAGTAGAACACATTCATTTGTGGTAGACACAGGGAGACAACGCGATTTGCCTGGAATCACAGGATGTTGAGCTGATGCTGAGATTCGAACGTAGCTCCCCAGCTCTAAAGTTTGCAATTCTAGAACATGTGGCGGGAGGTGTGTCTAAAAGTGTATGTCGGTGCTGTGCATTTTTCAAATGGGTGGTGAAAAAATATGAGTATGTTGCTGGAGATGTGGGCCGCCGTGCCACCAATGCACTTACCGGGGGAGGGTAAGTTCAAGTTCAAGAATTTGTATAGCGCACTACTCACCCAGAGGGTCTCAAGGCGCTTGAGGGAGGGTGGGTGCATTATTTATCGAAAAGCCAAATTTTTAGCTGCTTTCTGAGGGGAGGTGGTTCTGTGAAAGGCGGAGGTGAGTGGGGAGAGAATTCCAGGTTTTGGCCGCTAAGTAGGAGAAGGATCTTCCTCCCATGGTGGATCTATGGATGCGCGGAATTGGGGCGAGGGCTTGATTGGATGATCGTAGTTGGCGGGTGGGTGTGTAGAAGGACAGTCGTGTGTTGAGGCATTCGGGTCCTAGGTCGTAGAGGGCCTTGTGTGCGTGGGTGAGGAGACGGAACGTTATTCTCTTGTTGACGGGGAGCCAGTGGAGGTCTTTCAGGTGACCGGAAAGGTGAGCTTGACGGGGGATGTCCAGTTGGAGTTTTTTTTTGTAGTTTGGCTGTAATTCCGGCATAAAGGGTATTTCCATAATCCAGTCGGCTAGTAACCAGTGCGTGGTTGACTGTCTTTCTTGTTTCGGTGGGGATCCAACGGAAGATTTTTTTGAGCATGCGTAGGATGTTGAAGCATGAAGATGAGACGGCGTTGACTTGTCTGGTCATTGAGAGGGAGGAGTCTAGGATGAAGCCCAGGTTGCGTGCGTGATCTGTAGGTATGGGTGCTGTACCCAGGGCCGGTGGCCACCATGAGTCGTCCCAGGCAGAGGGGGATGATCCTAAGATGAGGACTTCTGTTTTGTCCGAGTTTAGTTTTAAACGGCTGTTCTTCATCCATTCGGCTACTTCTTTCATTCCTTCGTGTAGATTGGTTTTGGCGGTGTTTGGGTCTTTGGTGAGGGAGAGGATCAGCTGGGTGTCGTCTGCGTAGGAGATGATGTTGAGGTTGTGTTGTCGCGCGATGGATGCGAGGGGACTCATGTAAACGTTGAAGAGGGTGGGACTGAGTGATGATCCTTGTGGTACGCCGCAGATGACTTCGGTGGCCTCTGATTTGAATGGGGGGAGGCGGACTCTCTGGGTTCTTCCGGCGAGGAACGAGATGATCCAGTCCAAAGCTTTTCCTTGTATTCCAACGTTGCTGAGGCGTTGTATGAGGGTGCTATGACAGACTGTGTTGAAGGCGGCGGAGAGGTCAAGTAGGATTAGGGCAACTGTTTCTCCGTTGTCCAGTAGAGTTCGGATGTCGTCTGTAGCAGCGATGAAGGCGGTTTCGGTGCTGTGTTTGACTCGGAAGCCGGACTGTGAGGGGTCGAGGGAGTTGTTGGATTCAAGAAAGGTGGCGAGCTGACTATTGACGGCTTTCTCAATGACTTTAGCAGGGAATGGGAGGAGTGAGATGGGGCGGTAGTTCTTAAGTTCAGAGGGGTCTGCTGTGGGTTTAAACACCCATTATTCTGCAACTTTCTTTCCGCATACCATCACTCCGCATACTTTCATTACGAAAGTACCATGACTCAGCAATGCCATTATAACGCACGGCATTACATTTTATATGCTTTTACCACGCATACATTTACAACAAAATTGGTGGTAAATGCATGAATGGTAAAAGCATGGTTTTTATTTAATGTTTGGATAAGGTAAGTATGGGTATAGGGGTATATGTTTTGGGGTACTGAGGTATATGTTTTGGGGTGTTTGGGTATTTTAAGGGTTTAGATATAGTTTTGGGTTATGGGATACAGTGGTAGTTTTAGGGATAGGTATGGGTTTTGGGGTACAGGGGTATTTGTAGGGTTCAGGGCTAGGTTTGGGTTTTGGGGTATAGGGGTATTTTTACGGTTCAGGGGTAGGTTTGGGTTTTAGGGCACAGAGGTTTTTTAAGGGTTCAGGGATAGGTTTGGGGTACAGGGGTATTTTTAGGGTTCAGGGCTAGGTTTGGATTTTGGAGTACAGGGGTATTTTAGGGTTCAGAGGTAGGTTTGGGTTTTGGGGTACAGGGGTATTTTTAGGGTTAGGTTTGGGTTTTGGGGTACAGGGGTATTTTAAGGGTTCAGGGCTAGGTTTGGGTTTTGGGGTACAGGGGTATTTTAGGGTTCACGGGTAGGTTTGGGTTTTGGGGGACAGTGGTATTTTTAGGGTTCAGGGCTAGGTTTGGGTTTTGGGGTACAGAGGTATTTTTAGGGTTCAGGGGTAGGTTTGGGTTTTGAGGTACAGGGGTATTTATAGGGTTCAGGGCTAGGTTTGGGTTTTGGGGTATAGGGGTATTTTTAGGGTTTAGGGATAGGTTTGGGTTTTGGGGTACAGGGTATATTTATAGGGTTAAGATGGGTTAGTGTTTAAGGGTGTTGGGGTATTTTAAGGAGTACGGGTGGGTTATGATTATGGAGTGCAGGGTATTTAAAGGGAGCAGGGTGGGATTAGCACACGATATGAGACATGGCATGAAGGGCGGAACGTACCACAAGCCCCCAGCGTTTGTCACGCCCCCCAGCACACGCCCACAGCACAACGCAGACACGCCCACAAGGGACTACTTTGCTGGCACGGTTCTTTTACCTTTTAAATGTATATGGTGGGCATCTGCATAGCCTATGTCCTTCTGCTGCAACTGCCCTTTCCAGCGCTGTATTGGGTGTTGTGATTGGTGCTGTGGTTCCTGAGATTACCCGCCTCAAAGGTTTGGGCTCTCTCTTTATTATATTAGTATGGATATATACTGTCCACACCTAATGGAAATTCTAGGCATTATTTGTAACATTAACAAATGACAAAAACATTGCAAAGGCACTAGTCAGTATAAATGATGCAAAAAAAAGAAAAGAAATGAAGACATTGTATTTGTTGTATCAGATTTAAAAACCTTTCAATGGCTTGTTTTATATCAAGGTACTACAGGCTTACTCTAAATAAATTCTGTTCTAATTTTGTGTTATTAATATTATTAATGCAAGGCTAAAATACTAGGCGCGCACACACCAATGCATACCTTGATAATTGCAGGTGTAAAGGTATTCCCACTGAGGCTTCTCATTCCAGATCTTTAAGAGTCCATAAGAGAGGGAGAGTCAGTCTCCTGAAAAGATCTCCTATGTTTTCTAACTCAGGATTTAAACATCCAATCGCGCTGAGAGATGCAAGTGCAGACTTCTCTGCCTCCTGTTGCCATTGGTCCAGAACTATCCTCATCCAGCCTCTAGACCTCTAGACTGTCTCAAGCAAGAACTTTAATGTATAAGACTCAAACACTCCTCTTAATTAGGGATGGGCAGCTTTCAGGTAGCTCATTGGTTCAGGTCTAATTGCAATGATCTCACATTCAGATCTGAGCAAGTGAGGTTAAAATTAGGCTATACCTGACATGGATGTGGGCTAATGGCCAGAGCTGCCGACTTAGGAACTAAGGAAACCGTGGGGCATATTATCAAGAACAGGAGATACAATTATTGCCGCTTTATCAGCAGAAAACTGCTGATAAAGCGGCGATAATGGGCTTGATAATAGGCTCTATGGAATTCCAATCGAAGCCCATGTTAGAAGTCTTCACATCTAACATGGGCTTCGATTGGAATTCCATAGAGCCTATTATCAAGCCCATTATCGCCGCTTTATCGGCAGTTTTCTGCCGATAAAGCGGTGATAATTTTATCTCCTGTTCTTGATAATATGCCCCAGATTCGAGCCTCAGCGCTGGCTCACCATCCTGTGATTCTGGCCAAATCACTTAATCTTCTGTGCCTACCAAAAAAATGAATGTGTCCTTCTGTAATGTAGCTGCTGCTCGTGTAAAGCGCTGCAATACCTTCGGGTCGAGTTCGAGCTATATGAAGCTGCAAAAAAAAAATATTGGTGCATGTCTTTGAATGTTTAAATTTCTGCCTGACCAATAAAACCTCTGTGTGAAAGAGTCCAGTACAATTCAGAAAACATAACCTCTTGCTAACTTTTAATATCCAGTGTGGGAGGTGTGGTTGTTCCCATGCAACCTGTGTTACGTCATCACTTGGAATATATCCCAGAATCCTAAGATACTTTTCGTATCGAAGGACGCGCCTTGCTGTCCTGGACATTCGCAGTCATTTAAAGACATTGGATGGCAGCCGCAGCATCAAGTGCAATACAGCCTTGATCAATTTGGGGGCCCTGGGCAAGAAATATTTTGGGGCCCCCTGCTTGGCACAAATTGTGATTGTATTACTTATTTTCTGCTAATTTAAGCACTATGTTGCCTAACAATATGAATGAATGAATACGCACTTGTATAGCGCATGGCTACCCGAGGGCATCCTAGCGCTTCCTGTGACACCTTATCATTCACCACTGATATTGACTTATATAGTGAAGTTAAGATACAGAAATACATAGAAGTTAGATAAAAAGACAATTTACTTTCCCAGGAGGGCCCCCTGGAAGGTGGGAGTACTGGCCAATAACCCAGTTCGCCCATGCCTTACAACGTCTCTGAGCAAGCAAGCTCGGAAGGTTGCAGTGATGCTAATAAGGTTGCTGTCTGAATGCTTATGAATCAGTTTTGTTCTAAATTAAACAAACCCCCCATTAATTTTCAATCACACAGTAGTATTTCCACATAAAATACACCATACAGAAAACACATCTTCCTGGGTTAAAGCTCAAGGTGTCAAGTTTTAATATTGTAATAGCTTCATCATGCTATATGTCGATAAACTCACACCTCCAGAATAGAGGATATTCAGTAAATTAGGGACCTTTCTCCCCTTTTCTAAAAAAATTAGGCACTATAGGTGCATGGTGCTTGCGAGTACTTAGCTTGAGTGTATGTAAGTGAGCATGAATATATCAAGGTATGAAGGATCCTAAAGAAAATAATCAATCTTTTTCTTCATCTGGCAACAATGTTTTAACGTTTGCCACAAAGTCTAACAAGACAGTGTAATGTAGCAAAGCAAGGTAGCAGTTTCTTTATGAAGAAAAGGTGACAGTGAATCTGGCATCTGTGGATCAGAATTCTGTTCCAGTAGATTTCTATATTCTGGAGTAGCAATCTCGAAAAAGTTGCCTGTACGTGTTATAGTCAATCTGGCCAAACCAGTTGTTGGATTCCGTTTCTTGCAATAATGTTTCAATCCTGAGAAGTCATGAAGAAGTCAGGCCTTCAGCAGAGCCTGACCCTGATTCACACACATTGTCAATCCTGGCGGTCTGCGAAAATGTTGAAACACCTGCATTGATAGCACCTCTTTCAGATTTTCTTTCCAAACCAGGGGACATATTTACAAGGGGATATCGCCAGCAATAAGTCATTTTTAGCAATGTTCTGGTGACGATATGCCCTTCTCCATATTTACAAAGTGGCGTTGAGCCACTTTTTGTGGCTTAACGCTACCTTTTAAGTAAGGCCCCTTTACACACCTCACTTAGAGTGAAGGGGACGTTCAATGGGTGTTGCTGTGGGCGTTCCACCGCAGCACCCATTGCTTTTGAAGCTGCCTCAGATTTACAAGGAGGTGTAAGGAGGAGTCAGCGCCAAAAGACAACTCCATGCAAGAGCAGGCGTTAAAATGGCGATATGAGGAGAAATACTTTCATTTCTCCTCGTTTTTGCTTTTTTTATGTGTGCTGCATTCTGCAACACACATAGAAAGAGCAACATGACATTGATGATTGTTTATGGGCAGGAAGGTGCCCCTTCCTGCATGTAAACATTTATTAAATAATGAACATGTGCTACTTCTATGTGTGCTGTATTCTACAGCACACATAAAAGTAACAAATCGCCATACGGACACCTTCCTGCACATGAATAATCATTCCCTGCAACACAGCCACCCATGCACTATGGTGCAAGGGTACCTGCGATGGCGCTAGGCAGCTAAATTTAGCACCAGCGCTAGGTAAAACACAGTGTGCACCGTATTCTTGTGGATACAGCACATTCTTGCATTTTGAAAATGTCAGAGTGTGGAACTGCCACATTTGGTGCAGCTCTGCGCTCCAGCATTTCCTGGTACATGTGCCCCAGATCTTACTGAAGTCACTAGTAGAAATCATCCTAGGATGGTAGCTAACTCTGCAATTACTTTCACATCTTTTAAGAAAGAGGCCTTGGCTTTTTCATTGTTTTCATTCTCTTCTTTCTTCACATTAGCAGGCTCAAAGTCCATATAAACAAGAGCAAGAATTTTCAATCTTGCGAAACAGCCATCCTAATACTGTCGTAGCCTTTCAAGAGTTAACATGAGATTGATGTTATCCAGTGCCAGCTGTAAATTCAATATTATCTTCTTGGCACATCTCAAATAGCTGGGAACAGGTTGTACCTGTCCCAGCTCAGGGGATAGAATTATGCTAGATAGTTTATTCATGGCGGCGTCATCTACCATCAAACCTATCACAGCACTCGTCAGCGGATGCGCTATTAGAGCAAAAATATATTTGTTATAACCACAGTAGCCAAGGTGGCAACAGGAAGTAATGCAGCAAATAGCCTTCCAGTTATTACAGTGAACACTTTAGGGACCTATCTTAATATTTTATGAAAGATCTGACAACAATTGATATTAGAACATTGGTATGTTGGGAGCTCCATTGAAAACAATGGAGTGCTCTGGGCTTATAATGGCTGGTAGAAGCCTGGAGCTCCAACATTCCAATGTTTCTTTGTTCACAGCTCTGGCTGTGAACAAAGGCTTCAGGGAGCCTGAGGGGATTCCAATCCCCTCACGCTTCCAAAAGGCTTTGTTTTTTTTTTAGAACATTCTGTCCTCTAGTGACAGAATGTTCTAATAGCCTTGTAGCCCTTCGTAGATGGGCTATACCGCTATTAAAGTCCCTCTCCCTTGTTAACGCTGGAGAGGGCCTTTAATAGCTGGTATAGCCCTCTACGGCGGGCTATAAGGCTATATTAAAGCCCCCAGATACCACACTTCTCCTGTTATGTTGGATGATTGGATGATAGTACGCAAGGTTTCTGCAAATCTATGTGAATAACTTTTTTTCTAGCAGATGAATGATTTTTGATACACTCTCTGCTTTAGTCTGTAAAAATATGGGGCCTGATTACGATATTGGATGGGATACTCAGCCACAAACGTGACAGACATTCCGTCCGCAGTGTTATCGGGGAGAGGAGTTGGCCTAACGGCTATGGCGGTTGACCTCGAATCTGGGGAACTGAGTTTGAGTCTCGGCAACGACGCTGAACATCCTGTGATTCTGGGTAAATCACTTAATCTTCCCGTGCCCAACAAAAAAAAAGGAATGTGTCCTCATGTAATGTAACTGGTGCTATGTAAAGCGCTCTGATACCAGTTTCGGGTCAAGTTCACGCTGTATAAAACTCTGTAAAATAAAAAAAATTACAGGTTCAATAGTATATGATGCAATTGTAATTTGACAGACAGTATATATTATCGACCATGTTCGTGATGGAGTAACCTTGTCCACCAAGATCGCAGTTCAAGCCCATAGTCTCCGAGTTTGTGAGAGCGATGCTCTCAAGTAAGAGAAGTGAAGTAATTGTGACTAGTCAATTTATGTTGACGTCATTGGTTAGTCTAGCTGTGTCAGTCCAGAAAAGTAGCATCAATTTCCCTCTTTTTTTAAATTTATTTTTATTTTTATTTCATACAACTGAACAATCAGCACTAAAGAAGTCATGTATTGTTCAGTAACAGAAGTAGAGCTTAAATCGTTGCGAATATAATCTTTTATCATTGGACCCTTTTCCCCCTCCCAACCAATGAACCATTGAAAACCAGTGTATGCTGGTGGCAACTGTCTTCATGGTGAGGGGACTGTGACTTGGGCCAAGGAATCAATTTCCCTCTTTGGTACAGGAAATTATGCTTGATCACAACATCCTACTTCCTTGATTGCATTTAAAATGTATGTCACTTCCCTGTGATAGTACAATTATTGTGTCAGTGTCTCACTGATGTAAACCATATTCCAAAATACTATGGGGCAGATTTCCAATAACTGGTGCATCCCTGCATATCAGCAGGGATGCACCAGTTATTGTGCGCCACGGCTCTGCCAGCATGGATGCGCCGCATTTACAATGCGGCGCACCATGGGGCAAAAACGGCACAGATGGGTGACGCATCTGTGCCGTAAAGGCGGCGCATTGCTGAAGTTGCGTCGCTAGCACGATGCAGCTCCAGCAATGCTCTGGCCGGGGGCCCTATCTTGTTAATGCTGCGTCAATCCTTCCGCCTGCTTCTAGCAGGCGCAGGGTTTTGACGCAGCATGGGCCCAAAAGTGACTGAGTGAAATCTTGTAGATTTCACTCAGCCACTTTAAGGAGGCGTTCCTGTGCCGGAATGCCCCCCCTGCACAGGAACGCCTACTCCTGGCGCAGGGCTTTAGGACCTGTACCCTCCAGATATGACCCCGCCGCCCAACTACCCTAGACATGCAAGATCCCCACATTTGAAATCACCAGAGATTCAGGTGGGGTTAAAAAGGCCATGTTTATTCGCCACATTGTATAAACATGACAAGCAATAACATGCATATCTAAATTCACAAGTTATAACATAACTACATTTATGAGCATATCATGCTCCATCACCTTCCCAACCCTAAGGGAGGAACACCATCTGGTTCGCATCTCGCAACTGGGTCTCCTACGCCAAGTGCCGTGCACCTGCCCCCTAGAGGGGTGGGTCCCGCCCTTCTATCCTTGTCCGCCATTACCGGGGCCCACCTCTCGACCACCAGGCTGCCCCGGGAGGCTCGAAACCTGTCGCCCTAGCCTCCCCAGCCGGTGGTCACTTCCTCCCAGTGGAGAGCTTGCCATATCCCCCCTCAGAGCTGGCCTATAGAGCCCAGCAAGCGGGCTCCCATCCATCTTGTTTAGCCACTATTTACTGATCGCAGGTCTCTTCTCCGCCACAAGGGTGGCCAAGGCCCACAGGTCTGCCACCCTCCCCACCTGCGTTCAGAATAAATGGCCAAAGTTCTCGGATAAAAGTATCAGTCTGAAAAATACACCCCATCCTGGTGGTACATTGCTTCTCCGGAAATCATCCGGTGCTGGAGGTAGCGCGAGCGGCCCTTCCCTGAGCACAACCTTGCTAGTTCGCCATTCAATCGCCTCACCGAGACGTTCAAAGATCTAAGACGCACTCCTGGGCCCCATGCCCTGCGTGATATCATGCCAGACCAGACTATTTTTGTCGAGGGGAACTCATGCCCCAGCCAGGCAAACTCTGCTAGTAGGGCTTCCTTGACAGCCAAGCGCCCTCTGTCGACCATGTGGTTGCCACCCAAATGTAGAATAATCCAATCCTGCGATTTGTGCTCTCGTGCCTTGAGCTCCTCAACGATCCGCCTCAAGTGTCGGATACGCATTCCTCCAACGCCGTGCCATACGAATTCGGTCTCGCCCAATGCGGCTGGTTTCACCACCTCTCTTCGCTGCAAGCGCACCGCCGCGCGACGCACAAAAGAGTGCCCGAGTACCCATACCACGGAATCGGGCATACTAATCAGAAAGGAGAGAGATGAGGCCGTTAGACAGTGCACTCACATGTTTTCACAACAATACAGGCCTCACATATTGCTTATAGCAGTCCGAGGTCCATCGACCCACGCCTTTTACCACGTTGGGGGCGAGACCGGCCCCTGCCGCCAGAGTAGCGGCGCCAATCCTAAAGGAATGAGATGAATAGCCCGCTGCTCTCAGACCCAGGTTCCCCAAGGCCAACCCAAATACTGCTTTAAATTGATACTGAGACAGGCAATCCCCGTTTTCATGGACGAAGAGAGCCGACCCCCCTCCTGCTGGGTGTCGGGCCAAGTACGCCTGCATACGGAATACGGGGCAGGCTGCTATCCCAGGAGCTGGCAGCAAACGGATGGTGACCCCCTTTCCTGTCTGGTCTGTCTTGGAACGTCCCAACCGCAGTACTAAGCCCCCGAGGACAGGGAGATATTTTTGACCTGCAACCCTCCCCCATGGTCTACCTTGGAAGCTCCAACTATCTCACCCAAGCGAAAGGCCCCGTAAAAAGCTAGGCAAAATGCAGCCCCAGCATGATTCCCTCGAACGGTGACTGGCAAATGACAGGCAGTACCACCAGAATATCGATCAAGGTCGGGAGATCCATAGGCCTACGACAGTCCCGCCGTGGCCCCTCCAATCGGGCCCAACCCGCTAAGGCCTTCCTGATCAAGATTGAAGCCCCAGGGTCCCGCTCCCCCACCAGTTTAGCGAAGAAGCCTATCGCTGCCAAGGCGGCCCTAGCATAAGACACTGATTTGCCCTGATCCCGCAGAACCTATAAGAAGGCATACATTGTTTCAGGTGAGAAGATCCTAACCCCTCCGGCTTGTTCCACAAATGATCTGTAAACATTAAACTGTGACTGATAAGCACGTTTGGTCCGGTCACACAGAGCGGCACCTACCGGCCCCGCTAAAGCGGGGCTCCAATTTTCCACAGTGACGTAGGGAACGTCGTCATGCGCTCTTCCGCCTGCGGGTGGAACCTCCGGAAGTCCTGCAACTTGGAATGAGACAAAGCGTCAGCAGCATGGTTATCAACTCCAGGTATATGCGCAGCTTTAAAGGTCAAATTCAATTTCAAGCATGCCAACACCAACAATTTCAGCAACTTCAGCACATGTGGGCAAGTCGCCCCTTGCCGATTGATAACCTGAACTACTGCCATGTTATCCGACCAGAAGGTCACGACCCTGTCCCTGAAGCGCTCTGCCCACACCGTAACCGCAACCCAGATGGGAAAGAGCTCTAGAAAGGCTAAATTCTTAGTCAAACCTGCTAAGTGCCACTCTGCTGGCCAGACCGCCCCACACCAGGCAGGGCCCAAGATTGCCCCAAAACCAACACTACCAGCCGAATCGGTGTATAATCCTAGATCCTCACTGGATACCGGCGGCGCGGGCCACACTACCCGCCCGTTGAAATCTGCCAGGAAGTCACGCCACACCTTGAGGTCCTCCTTCACCCCTGCTTTTATCCTCACCCGGTGATGTTTCAGGGTAAGACCCACCATCGCTCTGGCTATAGACCTCGAAAAAGGGCGTCACATTGGAATGATACGTAAAGCAAAGTTTAGCTGTCCCACGAGCACTTGTAACTGATGCAACGTCACCTTTGGACACGCCAACGCTACTTCAATGGCTAGGGAAAAGGCCTTTACTTTATCCATTGGCAATCTAAATTCCCCCGCTACTCTGTCAATTTCAATGCCCAGGAAGGACATGCACGTGTCAGGGCCGACTGTCTTGCTCGGTGCCAGCGCACCCCAAATTCCTTCAGCATCGCCACCAGCTGGCTTAGGGCCAACGCGCAGGCATCCGACGATGCGGGACCCATCACCATGAAATCATCTAAGTAATGCACCACATCCGTGCATCCTGACTTTGCGAAAACACCCATTGCAGCATGGAGCTAAAGGTCTCAAAATACCTGCAGGAGACCGCACAACCCATAGGCATACATCTGTCGTAATAGAATTGTTGTTGGACCTGAAAGCCTAACAAATGGTAATCCTCGGGGTGTACTGGTAACAAGCGGAATGCTGACTCAATGTCGGTTTTTGCTAGCAACGCCCCTCGGCCTAGCTCCCTCACTTTCTGAACCGCGGCATCAAAGGACGAGTACGTCACTGAGCACACTGCCGGGTCGATGGCATCGTTTACCGATGCACCCTTCGGTGCGGATAAGTTATGGATCATTCTGAACTGTCCCGGCTCCTTCTTGGGCACCACTCCCAAAGGGGAGCAAACAAAGTTCTCCCAGGGAGGTGCCGGGAACGGGCCTGCTACTCGGCCTAAGGCCCGCTCTTTCTCCACTTTTGTGGCCACTACTGAGGGATGGGTTCTCGCTGAAACTTGGTTCTTACACTGAGTAATAGGGGGGACATGCGATGCTGGGATATGGAAACCACTGGAAAAACCTTCAAACAACATCCTAGCCGCTGCCCTATCTGGATACCTGTCCAACCAAAAGATCAGTTTCTCAATGTCAACAGGAGTAGGCAGATTAGACTTGGGGAGGCTTGATATCCTTAGGGGCATTACCCCCCCCGTTCTTTGGTTTTCTTATTGCACTTTGATTCAGGATGCGCATGCGTGCTTGAACTTGCACTGCCCGGGGGGCCATGTGCATCCTTTACCATTGAATGCCCAGCATGTACCTTTCTTCTCGCCCGGCCCTCCCTGGGAAGTCCGAAAGGGCTGCCTAGCCGGGTGCTCCCTAGTGCTCACGCTCTCCAACCAGGCATTGACCTCAACCTGATCCCAACAAATGCAGGGGTTTTCTTCCTTCGCCCAGCGAAACTCCCTATCGTATGTCAGCCAAGCTGAACCGCCATGAGTGGCGTGAGCCTTTACAATCTTATTAGTATAAAACACCAGCGGAACCGCCAACTCTGGCCTTTTTTTAAATAACACTGTGACATAGACGTGGAAGCCGAACAACCAATTGGTTATGGTCTCCTCTATCCTAGGTCTCCGATCTCGGAAGGAGCGTTCTTTCCCATCCCTGTCCTTGTAATCCTCCTCTCGTCTCTTCAGCCTGATAAGGGAGAATATATCTACGTAGGCCCCTTTCCCAATCTTCTCTTGCATTTCCATACTCACATGTGTAGCTAACATCCCTGACTGAGACAACACGTTCCCTTGACTAGTTCCCACCCCGCTGTTCCTCAGTGTAGCGTCACCAGGCTTACCTCCTGTAGGTGGCACCGCTATCGCTGTCGCGGAGGGCTGAGCTCCAATCGCTACACTGGGCAACGCTTTGCTCGACTCGACTAAGAGCGCCAACTGACTCTGAATATCCTGCAACGCGCCCTGTTCTGTGGCCTGCGGGGGCACCCACGGTGCCACTACCCCAGCGCTCACTCTCTCTAACACTTTTTCCGGGGCGGATCACGAGAATGGCCAGGTGCCGGCGTGAGCAGTCAGGTATCCAGGAGTGTTAGCGGGAACAGAGACCCCAGTCACAGGGAGTTGACCCTAAATAGGCCCAGAGTCTCCACCCCCTGACCCTCGGGTCACGCGATATCGCCGGAGCGGAAATGGGTCGGCCGGACGCCGATTGGGCCGTCCACCCGACCAACCACCAGAGACCAGGAGCGGGCGGGCTCCGGAGAGGCCGGGTCCAAAGTGCGCGCGTCGTGATTCTCCACGCTTGTCATATAACGTGACGCATCTCCCAGATGCGTCATGTTGTAAATACCCTGCACCATGGCGCATCTTTTGCGCCGTCGTTGTATCACAAAAATGATGCAACGGTGGCGTAAAAGAGGCACAAGGGGCTTGTAAATCTGCCCCTATTAAATTTAGGTTTTCAGGCTTCGATGAAGCTAGTAACATGCATCTGTCACCAGTAGCGGCTGCTGCCAATCTGCAGTTGAAAAACAAAAAAACGTACCTGATCCTGAGGCCGCCTCGTGCTTAGGTGCTCCTCCCTTCTGTTCTTGGCAGTCTCTGGGACAGACCCCCAACCAATCCAGACACTGCTCTCATACTATGAGAGCAGCTCCATAATTGACCTGGGCGGGCTGGTTTGACGCTCCGCTCAGGCACAGGGTGTCTGTGCCATTTCTCTGGGGTAGAGAAACCGAACTGTGCATATATGTTTGGTCGGCCTACGACAACCGGCCAAACAGACAAGTGCACCAACCCCTCCTCCCTGTGACCCCAACCCTGCCCTGCCCTACACACGCTGGCTCGGCCAGCAGCTGAAAAAGAAAATGATAATATTGTTTTATTTTTCAGCTGCGGGCTCTGAGCCAGTGGGACGACGCTCCTCCGCCATTGCGTAGGAGCCGCCGCTGTCTGTCGCCCATGGATCACCTGTTGCAAGCTTCCTCTAGAGGTTTTTCTTGCTATCTACATAAGTGAAGTGAGCACTTCTGTCATTTGTACATTGTTCTGCACTAATAAACACCAGTTTATCTTTAGATGCAAAAAGCATACCATAAGTAAAACTCCAATTAAGTCCACACTCTCATTTCCAATTATTTGAAAACAACCTGGATTTTTGAAATGTTTACAGTAAATGTACTTCTTTGTAATCATTAATTAAACCATGAATCAGATAAGAAAAAATATGAACGTTACTTTGTGCTGCGAATGATTGGAACTTCAATTATACACTGGGTCTTTCTTAGACACAACACGTTGTATATATGTGAGGTCACAGCCTTCAAAGAAATGTATTCCATCCGGTAAGCTCTATGGTATATACTTATGTATTTTGATGATTAATTTTTCCTTATTTACCATCTTTTTTGTATTCAATTTAATTGTGACTCTATATTGTATGATTTTATGATTCTATGATATGTTTACTTCCCCGCCCTCCCCCCCTTTTTCCCTTCCTCTTCATTTTTAGCTTATTGCATTTCATGCTCAACATTTCATCATTTACGCATGTAAGCTTTATTCTTTTTGTATTGTACTTGTTTATTTCTTTTGTCTACAAAATACTTCAATAAAATCATTTTGAACTTAAAAAAAAGCTATGCCTTTACAAGTGCAGTTTGCAACTCAAAAATTGCTATACATTGAGTGGGACTACTAACCTACTAGCACCTCGTGTTCCATATTATCAAAAACAAATAACTGCATTGGCCCAAAGTTATTTTTACTAAGGATGCCCAGTCTTGAATCCGCCTTACGCCTCTGTGTTCCCCCTCTGCATCCCTGATTCTTTATCTTGTCCAGTGAGTTCTTTTTAATCTCTTTTAACTCCCTTTGTCACAGCTTTCCCTTCACCCTTTATTCTACTTTTCTACTTTGGCTCAAAGTCTGATGCTACAATTATAGCCCTGATCCCCAGCAACCGCGACACAAATTAAGCCTCTGGGGGAATCCAGTGTCACTTTGAGGTGGGGTACTTTAATTCTTATATTAGCTGCTCAAATGTTATGCTTCTAATTCTTAGAACAGATAAATCCTTACCTACGTAATGGAAATTAACCAAGTAGGTACAAAAACTCACTGACTAAGAAAACTAGGCTAAATCTAGCATAGCAGATCACATTTTAATAAACAGTTTAGCATTCTTTTGAAGCTGCCATTTCATACAGTAAATAGTCTCTTTAATCTTGACTGTCCAGTAGTAATCTCACACCAACCTATCATGTATATTGTGAAATTAACACCGACATTGTATACTGTAGAGATAGCCCAAATCTTCTGTCCTTTTGGAAGTCACTAAAACAGGCTCTTAAACAGACAGTCATTTTTTCATAAGACAAAGCATCAGATTTGTGCAGGAAGCAGCGCCAAGATGCCCCTGGGTATTTAAGCGCTATATAAAATTCAAATCTAAATCTAAAGTCTAAAATCTAAATCTACTAGACTAGTGTTTACATCAGTAGTTCTGAATCCTACCAATAATAAGGTATCAATGATTTCGCGAAAGACTAAACAGTGTGATATTTGTGATATTTCAAGTACTTTTCATGTACATTTGACAGTGCTGGAAGTAGTACCTCAGCCCCCCCCAATCCTCTAAGCATTTGAAGATGACTAACCAACCCAATCATAGAACCAGTACAGACCCCTGCCACCTAACCAGGGGAGAGAGAGAAAGTGTAAATGGGTAGACCGGCTCAGGGTTTGTAGTGTTCCGCTGAATGACCGCAGAGGGGGCTGGGGCAGGCCACGTCTCAATGAGGAGTGAAGTGTCAGGTGAGGGTGTTAGGGTTGCTCATGGCCAATGTTTCACCACTATGATGGATGTTTTTAAGATAAGTCTTAGAAAAACCAGGGAAATCCAGCAAATGCCAGTATTGTCCCGATTTAACCCGTTCCGTGCTCCCGTCGGCCATTGGCCGATGGGAGCACTACCTTGCGGGTGCTGCCGTCAGCCAACGGCCGACGGAGCCCCGCCCACTCTTTAGAATGCCCGCACCGGAAAAACCGCCGCAGTTAAGGCGTTAAAATACAACCGTCAAACAGTACATATAAGAAGAAATTGATAAAAAAATATTTGCCATGTACACACTTTGTAGATTTTGTTTAAAGTGCAGAGGGGCAGCATCACCATGTTTAAAAGGGATACAGAGGATTGTAACCAAGTTCATATTTAAGCACTGGCCCCACAGCCCCTCCAGGTTCTCAAAAGAGTAACTAATAATAGTATTTCCCTCACCATAAGATGGCAACCTAGGGGTTGGGTTTGGGCATAACATGGTTGCACAGACCATGGCTGCCAGTGTGTAAAACATGGCTACATGTTTGCACAGTGTCTTGTAATGAACAGGCGATGGGCGGGGATAGGCAACACAGGCGTGTGCAGTGTCTGGGGGCGTGCAATTCATAGCTGGTGGTGTGCAGAGCATGGAATTCGTTTATGGCCCATGATGACATGGCTATGGCGTGTGGACATTTTTGTGTCCTTTCAAGTTTGTTCCATTCCTGTGTATGAGTGGAAGAAGAAATGCCTGCCCAAGAGTGGGCAATGCAAAGGAGGTCAAGCAGATGCAAACTCTGGACTCATTTTAAAGTGAATCATATAATGAATAATCCTTGAGGTAATGCAAGAGAAAAAAAATCTAACCACCCAGGAAACATACCCTCCTTTCTAACTTTGCATCAAGCTTAGTTGATATGTGTCTCCTTGGTGGTGCTTCTGTATATAAATATACAATCCTGTTACCCATATATATTTGGCATGGTACTCGGAAGGGACCTGGTGGCAAATTAACTAAAGTTTTACAGAACAGTGGAGCCGGCTCACTCACAAATGACTTTCTGATGGTAACACCCACTCCCCGCTTTGAGGTGTTTCTTGACCAAATTGAACCCCCAACACGCGAAAATATTATACCTGAAATTCAGGTACAGGACCCTCTGTGTTAGGTCTTTTACAACCAAGTGGTAAAAGTCCCGTAACGGGGAGGAAGATAGTGAGTGTAAAATGTGTCAGCTAGCCACGCAGGAAAACATAGCACACGTTTTCTTATTTTGCGCCACTTGTATGAGAGCCAGACAGAAATGGATTGTACCGTTGGGAAGGAAAATGGGTGTGAGGAGAAATAAAGACAAGTTATGCATCTTAAAAAAAGAAAACATCCAGCTCATTGTTTTTGGAGTTTCGAGATTTTTATTGGTTGCTAATTGTATAAGAACGAAGAAGGGTTTGAAATTCTAACAAGGATCCTACAATAGTGGACCAAAAGTTTTAACCATGTAATTTAGCACCTTGTAGTTGATCACTTTTATTGTATATAGTATTTAATATTTTATAATGAATTGTGTTTATAGTAACTTTTTACTTTTGATTATGTAACAAATATTAAAGGGGCATAAGCACCCCTGGGGAATAACATCATGATATAAAACATTGCACTTTATATTTCCAACTGCCCACTGCACTGAGAACTTAATGATCAGGATTCTTTTTGCACTATTCTGATCGCACCTTATTATGGAACGGCGTACTTGCACATATGTCATGTTTTAAAAATTTGCAATCTATACCTTCGAATATCATTGCATTGGACTTGAAGGATGTAAAACATAGTATAGTATTGCCTGTTCTTTTATGATTCTGTGAATCGAATAAAGATGTTTTTTTGATGATGATGATGACTAAGGTTTGGTATCAGGGGTGTGTCACTTTTTTGATGCAGCAGCGAAGCAAAACCATTTTAGAGGTTTACTCAATCAATCAATCAGGGCTTTATAAAGCGCGCTACTCACCCATGAGGGTCTCAAGGCGCTAAGCAGCACAAAGTCACCCATGATTTGGACGCCAAAGTTCCACACCTCGCTGTACCAAGCGTAATGAGGAGAATTATCTTTATATGCATGCTGCATTCCTCAACATGCATAGAAAGGGGACAATGCCTTTAAGGATTGTTGTGCAGGAAGGTTTCCCTCCTGCCATGCTGCAAGGATGCCTGTGTTGTTGCTAGGCAGCACCCAGTGCGCCCACGCTAGGCGACAGCAGAAATGCTCCATATCTTAGTAGACATTGCTTGCTGCCCTGCGTTGCGTGAACAATTTGTCAATATCCCCCTAGATCTTTGTCAAATGTAATGGATTTTTTAAAAAGTTGTTTCACTACTAAAATATAATTTGTAGGGAAAAATAAATAGTGACATGTTTTACGTGGAGTTAATTGTAGGGGGAAATATCAATGAATTTTCCCATTTTCTAAAAACATATGGAGGAAAGATAGGAAGTTACAAGAAACTATTTAATTATATATTATTTAGATGTTTTGATGGCCACCACATTGCCCTTTGGCCACATCGTATCTCTTCTGAAGCTAATTTGACTCTTAGGAGATCAGCCATGATGGCTTTCTGATCAGCTGATGTTTGTTTTATCTATAAGCCACATGGGAAAGGAGACAGGGCCAACTAATAGGCTTAATCTTTCTGCAGACAGGGTGGTGGTATGGATATGAGCAGGATATCCTTGAATAGGGAAACTAGTGATGGATCTCAAACAGATCTTCGGAGAACTCTGCATCCGCTGACAGATTGTTCAAATTCACCACTATAAGAGGGTAGGACGAGTGTGTAAATGAACACCATTTTTGGAACGTATCCAGAAATGGACTCTATTAAGTCCTTAGGATACTGCACAGGTCTTCCAGCCTGGGTTACAGAGCTGGTGCAAAGATTTTAGGTCAGACTACGCATGCTCACTTTCCCAAATTTAAGCATAAAATTGCCAATATTTGTTTGAGTTTCAATCAATGGATCAACTTGAAGAGCAGGAATTATATCCTGATTTACCCTGAAGATTAAATATTTGCCTTTTGCGACAGACGTTACCTGTGAGTGAAGGAAAGGTGAATGCTGGTTTTGGTGCCTAGGTTTTTTGCCGTTCGTAATGGATCTATATTGCTCCTGAAGCTATTCCCACAAACCCGATGAAGACCTAGGGTCTCTGGTTTCTGCCATGCTGTATGGTGCCAAAAGCCTGTCGCACTTAAAAAAACAAATTCTCCTCCAGAATTGTGCTTCGGTGAACGATTGCACTAAAAATGGGAGTGCTTACAAACAGGTTACCCAATAACTGTATTGCTCTCATTATGAGTAGTTTGTTATTCCCCCTTCTCTGGGGATCTTGACAATGCTGGTGATTGAGAATTAATAGGTATTACAGCTTTCTGGGAAATAATATTCTATAATTGGACATTTCTTGCTCCTTTCACATTCTTCTGAGGTATTTCACCCATAGACTTCACCTGTTTCACCATGAACCTCTCAATCTGAGTGGGCACACCCAGTGAGAAGTCCTTAGCTCCAAGAGGAAAATTTGTGTTGCGTCCTTTAGAGAAAAAAGAACAGCATGCAGGTGACTCTCACTCTTCTATATGATGAGCTAGGCTCAGCCAGGATCAGAATGTTATGAGTCAGACAACCATGCCAGACAAGCTCCTATGGCAGGGGACAGTATTCTAAGTGTGAGCCCATGAAAGCAGCAGAAATACACAGATGTTGGTACAATTAGAGGATATTTATTAAGTTCAGCTAGTAAAATGGTGGTAGTTTGTAGGATAATCTCAGCAATCATTATAAAGAACAACATGACATTTAGAAATAATGCAAGCATTCTAAATCAGATATCTCTGCTACCTTATGCTTATTGTATTGGCTGTATGATTAGTATTATCCATAAATATTTGATGCCAGGCCATCTAATTACCCTTGTATACCTTTTGAAGCTGTTAGGCATGCATTCAGATAATGTCACATGGGCATATTCCCATGTGCATTTAGACTTCCCGTCTGCCTCTTCCAAATTCCCAGATCTTTTCACCCAATGATTCTTTATGGAGAAGGAAGGAGGAGCCGCGGTACAGCCTTTCATGTCTGCATTATAAAATATATTTGAAAATATTCCTGTCAGAGATGCATTCAAAAGACAAGCAACGGTAACCAACTTCCTTCCTTCCAAGTTTGTTCTGTGTGTGTCTGGGTGGCCTTGCAGTGCTAGTCACTCTCTGTACCACAAAATGGAAGATTCATCTCAGCTATCTTTGTATTTTTAGGCGCACGACTAAAGTCGTCCTGCATCTAAAATAATATGGTATCCTTGCACTCACTTTGTAGGTTTTCTAGGTCCTAAGTCTAATGTATACATACTCTAAGAAGTTAATGCCTCTCATGTTTTGCATACAATCAGGACTTATTTGTATGTAACATGCATGTTTGGATTCTGCTTCCATATATGTTGTTTCTAGTGAGTAAAAGCTCTAGGCGAGATACCAAGACATTCACTATGCTCCTAAGCTTATTATTCCGATGGGCCTTGTATCGGTGTTCTCAAACTTATTGTCCATTCAAAATGATGGTCATTTAAATACTTCATAAGCAAATGGACAATAAGTATTTATTTCTGTTTGTAGGAAGCTGGGTACTTGTTGCAGTGCCTCCCCGTTGCCTGGTTTTTATGATGCACTTATGATGCAAGTGAACTGGATTCCTGCTAACCGGGTCTACAGTACCAGTGTTCTTTCCCCAAAAAGGTACAATGGTTTACCGAATTGGCAAAATCTTTAGCACCCTCTGTAATTCCATAGTAAATGGTACCCTGGTACCTAGGGCCTAGGTTACTAAAGAGGGTCCCCAGGGTCTGCAGCATGTATTGTGCCACCCAAGGAGACCCCTACCAATCACATACAGACTGGCATTGCAGGCTGCGTGCCTTGGTGCAGACAAAAATGAAAACATGATATGACAATCATCTCTGTGTGCCATGTCCTCTATTACTGCATGGGATACTTGTAGGTCACCCCAACAGCAGCCCTGAGGCAGGGTTCTTAGAACTACATGTGAGGGCATACCTGCATGAGCAGATATGCCCCTGTGCTGGTCAGTGTAAGTGACCAGGGAAGTAATTTTAAAACGTGCAGGACACTGGTAAAAACAAGTCCCCCAGCTACATGATGGCTTCATTGAAAATAGGGATATTTGGTGTCAAATATCTTGTGTTGGTAAACCCACATTTATACCAGTGTTGGATTTACCAATACATGTACCCAGAGGGCACCTTAGAGGTGCCCCCTGAAACCTTACCAGCCTCTGGTGTGCTTGCTGACTGGTTTTTGTCAACCTGCCACCCAATAATCTGTTCTGACCTCCTAGGTTGAGAGTCTTTGCTCTCAGGAGACCCAGAACAAAAGCCTGTCCGGGAAGAGGATGTAACGCCCCCTCCCACAGGATGGCCTCTCATTAGCCTCCTTGCACCGGCTGGGTTCAAAGAAGCTGCCACCTTTGGGATGCAAATCTGGCACCTCTTAAAAGAAGGAAGCCACCCCTCCCGCCCCCCTCTGCCCAGTGCTCCCTTGGTACCAGGACAGGCGGGAAAATTAGCTAGTCAGGTAGGTGTGCCACCTCCAGGCTAGTACCACCCCTAAGGTGGGCTACTGTGAGGTGGACATGATTTTGCATAAGTAGCCATCTTTGTGACAGGGTTATGTCCACTTCCCACAGAAAGAAGTCATATAGGGGGAATAGAGGCCCCAATGTTCAGTAGCCCATTGGCTAATACCCGACACGACCCTAATGCCCCTAAATTCAGTATTTAGGGAAGTCTCTGGCACCAGAGAAGCCGATCCTGATGACCTATGAAGAAGAAGAAGGACACAAAAAGGTGCAAAACCAGAAGACTGAAGAGAGCACCTGACTTGGCACCTTCCCTGCTGACCAGTCTGTTGTTCTCTGTCAACCCAGCGGCAAAGATGACTCATCCTGCAGCTAAGTTCCTACAAAACCTGGGATGACTGCCTGCCTTCCTTGAAGACCAAGACCTTCCGTGAACTTCGGACTTGTTTCAAAGAAGACTATGAGGCCTCTGGAACCACCAAAACCTGACACCAGTAGCTCCCACTGCAACCATCGCCACTGGCCCGAATTGAAGTGGGCCACTGTTGCCAACAAGATTCCCCAGCCCTCCAGAGCTTGAGTTCATTGTGGTCTCACCGCTTGTGGACTCCCTGACATCACTTGCAGACTCCGCACGCAGGTCCCCTCAACCACAACTACTCCCATTAAGAGAAAGCGGATGCCTAAAGACATATCTGAATCCATAACCCCCGGGCCTTGGCGAAGAGGATACCAGGTGTACCTACATCCCCGAGCATCGCAAACCTTGAACCCCCAAGTTGTTTCAAACCAACGGGTTTCCTAGCCAGAACCTTCAGCCACTTTTTACAGAGCCCGATTCCCATTGAAATCTATTGGGCTCCCAATGCTGATTTGCACCCGGTCACCCTTTGGCCGTTGGTGGTGTATTCCTGGTGCTGCCTTGGACCTTGCCCACCACTCACCTTAACTGCTGGAGATTGGTCCTGTAAGCCAATGTACTATACCTGTTTGCAGAACTTGTTCTTCCTTCCATAGGATAACATTGCAGAACTCAGAAGTTGCTGCGTCCACTTTTTAAAGTGAAAAGAATGAATCCTCGAAAACGTACTTACCTGAGTGATTTTTCTCTGATGCCTAAACATATATAAAGATATTTGTTATTTCCATAAATTGGTGTGGATCTTCTTCATGAGTCGTGAAGTCATTTTGTGATTGATCATTGTGTCTATTTGCAAATGTCTTACACTCCTCTGTGTTAAGCCTAAGGCTGCTCAACAACGCTACCCACTAATAGAGCTCTTTGGGATTGCACAGTCATAAGGGAACCCCTAGACTCTTTTCCCCTAGACTCTTTACACTGTATATCAGATGATTGATGCATCACATAAAGAGCCAACGTCCTACACTGTTCATTTGATTGACTGATTGCCATTAGAAACACATGTCATTGAAAGTTGTGATTATGTGCCCTTTTCACATCTAGTAGGTCACTGATCAGATTTATTTTTTTGGGACTTTGGATTTTGAGATGTGGTTACACTTGTCCAAACATTTATCGTTTTGATGCTAAGCCTTTGTTGCATGCGGGTTCTAGCTTTGGCTCTTTGGTGATATTTGTAATGATTATATCTCTTTTTACTTTTGGTTTACCTGGATGATATCAAATAATTTTCCTTTCCTTTGATTGTAAAATGTGTACTTTGATTTTGACAGTGTGCCTGGCACTTGATCACAGTGGAACGTTGGTAATATCACGCAACATTTTGGTGGGTTGGGTTGGGTTGGTATACTTGATCGTAACATTTTTGATAGGTAGTGTTATTGTTCATTATTGATCTGAATGTGAATGAACTTCTAATGGACTTTTGTGGTGCATACATGTTACTGTGAGTACAATATATAAGAAAAACTATTAAACATCTGTAGGAAGCTGGCTCACTATATACTATACCAAAGTAAGGTATAGTGTGTACAGAGTCCAGTGGAACCCCAAAGGTAGGCAGAGGTAAAAGTAGATAGCACCTTATTCTCTATTTGTGGTAGTGAGGGTGAGCAGTAAGGATTTATCAGAGGGTAGTGTTAAGCATTTGTTGTACACACTACTTTTACTTTTTAGATTACTTTTTCTACTCCGTGTGATATGCCTAGCTATCACACTGGGACATTTCTTAGAGAAAAGGTAAGTACAATCAGTTTTGCACAATTGTTATTTTTCAGGTTTTCATAAAAATCAAATCCACACTTGGAACATTTCTCAGAGAAAAACAGTCAATATGTTCCTATGGAGAGAAATTAAGTTAATGGTTACCAGGTAAGTACTCGATCTTTGGGGTTGAGTTTCTGGGGTAAGAACGAGGATTCCCCCAGGGTCAAGAATGCACTCTTGTTACAACCTCAGTGGCACTAAGGCGGTCGGGTGAGGATTGCTGAGGTCCAATGTTATCCAATTGGGGTTGGGGCCTCCGGTTGGTGGCTGCTTACGAGCAGGCCACTGGGTTGTGGGAGCAAAGCTCCTGGTGTTAGGCTCAGGGCAAAGGGGTATCCGAGTTAGCACCCAAAGTACACCCGCAGTGGCGTACAGGTAGCTGGGTGCAGCGTGCTGTTTTGGCGTTGGATGCCCTGTTGATTGCAATGGGGATTCTTCGGTTTCAACAAAGACTGCAGGCTAGGGAACGAAGATCTTTTGGAGGTGGCCACTGGTTGGAGAGGTAACTTGGGATGCCTGGGGATGCTGGGACACCGTCGGTTGAGTCTCCCAAGACCGCGGGCCTTCGGGTGCAGGGTGTCTTTAGGTGTCGGGTTTCTCTTACCAGCTCCGGTCGAAGTCGGGGGATTCTCCAGAAAGAGGTTGCAGGCTTCGCTGCGAGATTCAAGGCAGGACAGAGATCACCATATCTCGGGTCAGAATCGTAGGGGAGACCTCCTCGTGGTGTTGGGCCACTCGAATTCAGGCCAAGGGCGACGGGTGCAGAGTTGTGCAGACTCGCAGATTTGGCTGGAGCTGGAGTCTGTGGGTGAACAAATCCGGTGTTCACGGGAGACAAAGTATTTTCTTTTGAAGGCAGGACAGGGTTCTTGAGGTTGCCGCCTGCAGGACACACTGGAGTTTTGCTTCTGCAGGTTCAAGGTGGGGAGAGGCCATTAGAGCTGGGGCCAAGTCAGTGGGCGTCCTCCTCTTCTTAGCTTTGGCTCAACTAGTAGGTCCTTCTTCTTCATTTCTTCTTGGTCGTTGCTTGTCTGAGGAGGCAAGGTTCAGGGGTTCCAATAGATACTAGATTTAGGGGCATTACAGGTAAGTAAAAGGTTGGACCAATGAATCCGTTCTTTGGGGTGGGTACACCCCCTATTATGCCACCCTCCAGTGGGAGGGGGCATATGCCTCACTCTGGTTGGCTCAGTCCCCCCATCTGCAAGATGTTGGGGACTGAGAGTTGTGCTTCACCTCGCCTCTCCCACCTGAGGAGTGGGGTTGGCAAAGGTTGGCACACCTCCCTTCCTCACTTGGTTTTCCCGTCAGTTCTCTCACTCAAAGTGGGAGTCAGAACCGATGGGGACCAGTTGCTGGAAGCAGCAAAAGGCCTGGGGAAGCTCACAAAGGCGGCAAGCCTTTGAAGCTTCCCCTTTGTGGACCCTGCCCATCCTGGGGGAGGAGGCTTGGCACCTCGTCCCAGGATGTACATTGTTTCAGACCCCCGAGAGCAGCACTCACGACCCCGGGGTCCAGAAACATGTCTGGTGCTGGCAGCTGGGGAGTAGCCACTCAGCCTGGACACTAGTGTTAGGTCATTTTTCAGGGGGCATCTCTAAGATGCCCTCTGTGTGCATCTTTCATTAAATCTCACACTGGCATAAGTGTGGGTTTAATGTGCTGAGATACCAAACCTCAGTTTTCAGTAAAGTCATTATGGTACTGAGGAATTCGTAATGACAAACTCCCAGCACCATATACTCTTAATGGCATTACTACACTTACCATGTCTACGAATTGGCTTAGACACTGTAGGTGTACAGGCCTCATGCACCTGAACCCTCACCACTGGTATAGTGCACCCCGATAGAGGGGTGGCTGATCTATGCCAGGGTAGTGGGTTTTAGGCATGGCACACAGAGATGTGTGCCATGTTGATTCCTCACTTTGTTCTCCACCGAAACATGCAGCCTGAAATGGCAGTGTGTGTGTAAAGGTACAGGGCCTCTAAGAGTGGCACAGTAAGTGCTGCAGCCCTTAGAGGCCTTCCCTGGTCACAGTGCCCTTGGTACCTGTGGTACTATTAACCAGGGGCTGACCTGTGGCCAGAGTGCCAATTAGTTTTTGTCTTCAATGCATTTTAGGGAAAGAATATAGGCCCTGGGTACCTGAATGGCAGGAGCCCGGGGCACACTCAGTACATCAGCAGGCTAGCAAAAAGTGGGGGCAACCATGCAGAAAGAGGGCACTTTCTTACAACATCTAGTTAAACTTTTCTAGGCCTAAATTTACTTGTATTTCCCTTTGAGTTAATAATCTAATTTAGAGAAAATGGTGTAAAAGCTACATTGAATTGTGGCGCCCAAGACAAATTAATTAGGGCTTGTTATATTTGGAAACATTAGTCAATATAACTTCCATTTTCACACCATCTAAACGTAGTCCATTTCCAATCAATCTATAATTTAACTATTGTGGTGAGTTAACAAGTTTTTAGAAATGGTTATATTTTTAGTACTTTACGTTTTATATCACTTGTTCATAGTAGTCTACATTTATAATTCTCAGGGCACATTATTCAATGTACGGCTTACAGCCTGACTTCCAGTTTATGAAGACAATTGTTTTTATGTCATAAGGACTTGTAGAACTTTTGACGCATTGATTAAGATTCATATACACCAAATAAATAAATAAATAAACAAATAAATATAAACATAGATATGATATTATGGTTTGATTATGGGCTGGTAGGACAGACTTTAAGTGGGCACAAACTAGCCACCCACGTCCCTCTCCGATGCAATTATCTCACAGCATAATTCTGGGGTGCAATGTGTGTGCATGTTTGTGTGTGTGTCTGTCTGTATGTTTGCACATCACTCTGTGTGTTTGTGTGTCTGTAAGTCTTTGTCTGTGCGTGAGTGTGTCTGTGAGGGAGTCTGAAAGTTAAATTATAGGATGTTTCTGTAATCTCCTATAAATACTGATTATTTCAGCAGCAGTCTGTCCTATTTTGTATGTACCACACATTATAGATTGGGTAATCCCCTTTATTACCTTCAATAAATAAAGTTAAATATAAATAAACATTCATCACTTGGGTTCTATGCTTCTTGGACCAACGTCATGCTGTGACCTCCTGTTATGAGTGGTCCACAGACAGGAAAGACAACATCTGCTTTTATTGAACGGTTGAGTTAATTTATCTTTGTGTATTCGTGTGTATGTGTTTGTCTGTGCCTACAAGTGTCAATCAAGAGTTATTCTACATGCTATTAATTAGATATGTGTAGCAGCAGAAACATGTATTTGAGGGTTGCTGATGTGTCCCAGTAAAGCTGTTAATGCACCAGATGAATTTCTGGTCTAATATTCAATATTTAAAAATCTTTTGTTGTTTTCTAATACCTATGGGCATGCAGTAGACTTATTTCTTCTTAGCCATATGATTGCAGTTTTCAGGAGGGGGTGGGGGTGTTTTATTTCTTCTTGAACATTTAATTAACATTTTAACCATGAAGTTGGTGTCAGAGATTGTTTTCTAATAAATTGTTTTAGAAAGTGCACTGGAACTGTGACTGAATCTGTTTTAGCGTCTGCTTTTGCAGCTCAATGTACTTTTGTATTGTGTTATGTACATTAATTTTAAATTTCTTCTACATTGAAATATTACTACTACTGCTATGTGACTTTTGGGCTGTTCCTAATCCATCGTTGCTACTCGGATTGCTCCATCTCCACCGTGAATATATAATTTTATTGTACTTTGATCTGCTGCATATGGCCTTGCTCACTCCCTATTCCTACTATTACAAACTAAATAAACAAATATTTATTTAAATAAATAAATAAATTCATAATATTTCATGTACATGGCTGAGGTCCAAAGATTCCTTTTTGATTTATAAAGTTTTATATAGCGCAAACAAGATCCCGAAGGATATCAGAGCGCTTTACAATATGATGGGAGGAAGAACATAAATACGATAGCAACATCCGGGAGGGAGAGAGAAAAAAAAAGAAAAAAGACTGGAATGGTTGCAGAATGCGGGACAATTGCCCTCAGGAGGGTAATACAATACGCAGGTGTACACGGGCAACGAGGGGGGTCACAGTGTGCATTATGACTTTTGTAAGTCTATAGAACACTTTACTTCTTTCTCCAGGATATTGAACATGCGGATATGTATTGGCGTTAAAAGCGCATTTCCGACAACATGTTTTACAGGGGTAAGCTGCTTTGATGTAAATAGCCTGGCTCTAAAGCCTTCCTGGGAAAGGAAAGGTGACTTAACGCACCAGAGATTACTGCTGCCAGCAGGTGACCTGACCTCGAGAGGACAGGTCATTAGAGGCAGAGGCTGCCGACCTTTGAGCTGGGAAACCAAGGTTCGAACCTCGGGCTCGACTCCACATCCTGTGATTCTGGGCAAATGGCTCCTTTTGTAATGAAACTGGTGCTCATGTAAAGTGCTCCAATACCTTCGGGTCGAGTTTGCACTATATAAATCTGATAAAAAAAGTTGGCTGTGGAATATTTTAGTTTGTACCATTGACAGAGCGTTATTGAGAATGTGGGGGATATTAGCAAGGGCCATATCGCTACTTTAGCGGCACTTTTTGCCGCTAAAGCGGCGATATTTTTATCGCCCTATTAGCAAGCTGTCGCTAACAGCAGTTAGCAACAGCTTTTAGGCGATAGCGACCGGTTTGGGGCCCACTTTGCATGTCAGCAATATTTATCGCTAATGACATGCAAATTGGGCATGTCATTTGAGATGTCATCAGTGATGTCATCAGTGATGTCACTGACCATGTCATGAAAGATGTAATATGTGACATCATCAGCAGTGGATTGCGGGCGCGCGAGTTATAGTGAGTACAACTAACTATAACGGGGGAATTTCATTGGTTTTGTATGGGTAAAATGTCCAGCTAACTATAACTGGTCTGAAACCTATGGTTTTTTCAGTGAATTTCAAAGGTTTTTCAAATGATAATTCCTAACTATAACGAGTGTGAAACCTATGGGGCCTTATTTACAAGCCCCTTGCACCTCCGGAACGTCACTTTTTGTCACGTTCCGGTGGCGCAGAAGACTGAGTGATACTTATCAGGCAGGACTAAGCCACTTTTTGTGGCGTAATCCTGCCTGATAAATATCAGTCCCTTTAACGCAGTGTCCTGCGTTAAAGGGGTGTGCAATGGGTGTTGCTGGGGGCGTTCCCAGCAGCATCCATGGACTTGAGTAATTTATAGCATCCTCAAAGTCAGTCTTTCAAAAATTCCAAAGTATAGGACACGATAATCCAAATCCAAATGTTTCTCAAGAAAAGTCATAAACCGTGTCCGTGGGTCTTATCTGCCCAAACGCCAATGTTCCGAACGATTGAAAATGACTTTTCTTGAGAAACATTTGGATTTGGATTATCATGTCCTATACTTTGGAATTTTTGAAAGACTGACTTTGAGGATGCTATAAATTATTCAAGTCTGCCCGAATTGTGTGGGTAAAATTGATACCTAGTCACTTTGAATAAGAATGTACTTATGACTCGTCTAACATTTGGAAGAAATATCTAGTTATATGACAACAGGATACCGACATAACTTGAAGGAAATAAGAACGCCCTGAAGAAGTTCTGTTGTACAGAACGAAACATGTTGGCTGGCTGTGGTACATAAACTTAAGGAAAATAAAAGCATTTGAATATACACCAAGATTCAGCGCTTCAATAAGGACTCTAAGTGATATGATTTGATTGGACTTATTGTGCAAGTGGTGCTGTGCCAAACTTTGGAATATTCTCCACTACTCTCTACTACTCACTCTCTACTACTCCACTACTCTCTAATACTCACTCTCTACTACTCATTCTCTACTACTCTACTACTCTCTACTACTCTCTCTCTACTACTCACTCCCTACTACTCGCTATCTACTACTCTCTACAACTCACTCTCTACTACTCTCTACTCTCTACTATTCACTCTCTACTAATCTCTCTTTACTACTCACTCTCTACTACTCTCTACTACTCACTCTCTACTTCTCACTCTCTACTCACTCTCTACTACTCAGTCTCTACTACTCACTCTACTACTCACTCTCTACTACTCACTCTCTACTACTCACTCTCTACTACTCTCTACTAATCACTCTCTACTACTCTCTACTACTCACTCTACTACTCACTCTCTACTACTCTTTACTATTTTTTCTCTCTGCTCTCTACTATTCACTCTCTACTACTCTCTCTCTACTACTCTCTCTTTACTACTCACTCTCTACTACTCTCTACTACTCACTCTCTACTTCTCACTCTCTACTCACTCTCTACTACTCTTTACTATTTTTTCTCTCTGCTACTCACTCTCTACTACTCACTCTCTACTACTCACTACTACTCTCTACTACTCACTCTTTACTGCTCTCTACTACTTACTCTCTACTACTCTCTACTACTCACTCTACTATTCACTCTGCTACTCTCTACTACTCACTCTCTGCTCTCTATTACTCACTCTCTACTCTCTACCTCTCCACCTCTCTCTACTTCTCTCTCTACTAGTCTCTACCTCTCTACCTCTACACCTCTACCTCTACACCTCTACCTCTCTACCGCTCTCTACACACACACATATACACATATATATATATGCATATATATGCATATGCATTTATATATATGTTTGTGTATATATATATATATATATGCATACATATATAAACATGTATGATCTGCAAATCTATATACATACAAATATAAATGCATGCATACATATACATATATGCATACATATGCATGGGTTTTACATGAAAGTTTGAAAAACACTAATAAAAGCAAAGCTAAAAAGCCACCTCATTACAAACAGAATGGCTTTAACTTAAACGAGGGCGAGATCTATTGCATTTTCAATGCTTGTTTACTTTGGTTCCATCAAGAAGGCATTCAGATGTGTCACACATTTGCCATAAATTCTGAATGTTAGCACTCTAGTTGCTCACTAGATCACTGTAGTAAAGCTACTGCTCACCAGGGAAGTCTGCTGCTGGTATTCAAAGTGCATCTTTCAGTCTGCATGTCAGAATTTTTTTAATGAAATAGAAGAGGATTTGAGAAGTCAAAATTGTCCCTAATTTTTCTTTCTTCAGCACCAATCATAATTTCTATGGCAAAATGAACCCCCTCATTTTGTTCCTTTGCAAATTAAATGTTTAAGTGTTACCACTTTATTCCAATCAAGATGACTTCAGGTGTGCCATACTTTTGTCATAAGTAAGACTGTTAGCGCTCTAGTTGTTCTTTAGAACACTCTGGGACATTCTGTCATTGGGCTATACTTGGGCTACATCTGGGGGATATTTGTGCTACATTTGGGCTCTTTTGTCTCTGGTGGCCATCTTGGGAGACTTATTTGTTATGAAGTTTCGTAATTTCCTCATTTACTACAGTCTCGTCAGTAGGTAATACTTTCAGTTTTCTACTTTGATTCCATCAAGAAGGCATGCAGATGTGACACACATTTGCCATAAATTAAGAATGTTAGCACGCTAGTTGCTTATTAGATCACTGTAGTAAAGCTACTGCTCACCAGGGAAGTCTGCTGCTGGTATTGAAAGTGCATGTTTCAGTCTGCATGTCAGAATTTTTTAATGAAATAGAAGAGGATTTGAGAAGTCACTCAAAATGTGCCCTACTTTTACTTTCTTAGGCACTAATCATACTTTCTATGGCAAAATGAACCCCCTTATTTTGTTCCTTTTTAAATTAAATGTTTTCAGACTTACCACTTCATTCCAATCAAGATGGCTTCTGGTGTGCCATACTTTTGTCAAAAGTAAGACTGTTAGCACTCTAGTTGTTCTTTAGATATGGGTGATATTTGGGCTACATTTGGGCTCCTTTGTCTCTGATGGCCATCTTGGGAGACTGCATGTCCATAAGAATCCTTAGCGTGCCGCCATCTTCCTCTTTCTTTGTAGCGAACAAGTCCAAAAATAACTTGAATAACATGATAACTCCTCCAACATGGAAGAAATAAACGTGCTCCTCAGGTTGAATATCCTGGCAGTCTTCTGCGTTTATTCAGATTTCTTGTCTGATCCTGAAACAAAGGAAATGAAACCGTAACCACCGAAAACACCTGGGTGGGCAAGCTGTTACACTTAACCAAGCCGGGTGGGATAATCCTCGCCTCGTGTCCTTGATAGAATTGAAAATTCTTGGCGCGAATGCTAGCATATTTTTGATTCTATTACAGGACCGGAGGCTTCAGATTATGCTAGTTTAACGCTCATTAAAAACAACAGAGGTAATATCCCCCACCGGCTTATAATAATATGTCTTAAAAGTGGACTCAGAGGACCAATCTGCGCAACGCATAATGTCCTGGATGCTAGAACCCAACATGAATGATTTCGACGCCATAGCACCTCTTACAGAATGGGCACCGAAAATGGTGGTGTCAATGCCAGCCTCTTGCATAATATAACGAAGCCATCTGGCAATGGTGGCGGCCGCCACAGGTTTAAAAGGTTTTTGCGATGCAATCAGCAATTGTGAACAGCCCTGAGGCCTCATGGCCTCTGTGCATTCCTCATACATCTTCAAACATTGTACCACACATAATTTCTCGTTATCATGAAAAGCATTATAATCAATATGACGTGACAATGTTTTGGTGCGACCTGTAATGGTAAAGGAAACTCCTTCCGGAGTAAATACTCTACCTGTAACGTCGATAGCCCGCACGTCTGATTAACGTCTGAATGCTGAAAGGCAAAGTAGCATGGCCAGCTTGGCCGATAACTGCTTCCTGGATAAGAGCGCGTTGACAGGCCATCTGTTAAACAACGCGAGAACTAAAGAAATGTCCCACAAACCCGTATACTTTGGTTTAGGTGGGTTAGCAACCCTAATAACCTTAAGCAATTTGCACTGGGTGCGTGCCTACCGGTTTCTCGTGTATCTGGACATGCCCCGCAGAAATGGCGGACCGGAAATAGATTCTGATCTATAAGCCAATCCGTCCGCTGCCTTATCCGACCAAAAATGTAACACGTGGGGTAATTCGGCCCCCACGGGATCCAAATGTTGTTCCACGCACCAATCCACCCAGTTCTTCCAGGCCGAGGAATACCGTTTTCGTGTGGATGGTGCCCAGGCCTGCCTGATAAATTCAGAAGTCCTGCTCGAAACACCTTGATGAGGGCCCAGCAATAGCAATTCCGACTCCGGAAGGAGTCTGGGGAGATCGCAACTCCACTGTAACAACTTGGGAAACCACGATTAGGACGTCCACCATGGCGTCACCATGACTATCTCCGCCCGTTGTCTGATCACCTGCGACATTACTCTGGGGATCAACATAAAAGGGAGAAAGGCATATTGAATTGCCTTCGACCACTCCTGCAGAAAGGCATCGGTCGCTTTTGCCAGCGGATCCGGCCTCCAACTGAAGAACTGCGGGAGCTGGTATGTTAGTCTGGAGGCAAAAAGGTCCATCTGGAATGGACCCCAAATCTTCTGGATCCACTGAAAGACCTCGGGAAGCAACTTCCAGTCGCTGTAATCCCTGAGGTACCTCGAATTCCTATCCGCCACCTGATTGGACTGGCCCGGAAGGTACTCCGCCATTACCGATATTTGGTTCGCCAGGCAATAATGCCAGAAATCCTTGGCTATCTGTACAAGAAGCGACGACCTCGTGCCGCCCAACTTGTTGATGTACCTCACCGCTGACACATTGTCCATGCGAAGGAGGATACAACAAGAGGTCTGCCTCGGGGATAACGTCCGCACGGCGAACGACCCTGCGAGCAGTTCTAAGCAATTTATATGCAAGGAAAGCTCCTGTGGAGACCATCTGCCGCCTGTGGAAATGTCTCCGCAACGCGCCCCCCAGCCCCAACGACTGGTGTCGGACTCGATTATGACTTCTGGTTGGGAGCCGAATATCGCTCTGCCATTCCAGGCGTCTACATGGCCTAGCCGCCATTGTAACTCGGTCCGTACTTCCTGTGACAGAGGGATGACGTCCGAATAGGACAGTCCCTTCTGGAGATGCTTGATCTTTAGTCGTTGCAGGGCCCTGTAATGAAGAGGGCCCGAGAATATCACTTGGACAGATGAGGCCAATATCCCTACCACTCTGGCGATCGCCCTGAGGGTGACTGTCTGACTGTTCAACAACTTCCGGATCTCCTTCTTGAGATTCTTCAGTTTCGCCTTGGGGAGGCACAACTGGACAGACATCGAGTCTATCGTAAATCCTAGGAAGTCTATTACCTGTGTGGGAACTATCACCAACTTCTTTGGATTGATCACAAAACCTAAACTTTGAAGTAGCGTTGTCGTAAGGACGAGATGCTGCTGAAGAATCTGCTGACTCTGTGCCATTATCAAGATGTCGTCCAGGTAAATTATGAGACGTATCCCCCTCTCCCGTAGATGAGCCACAACCGGCTTCATTATCTTGGTAAAACACCAAGGAGCTGAGGAGAGTCCGAAAGGAAGAGCCAAATATTCGTACCATTGGCTGTTCCACCTGAACTGGAGGTACCTGCGATGCAGGGGGAAGACTGGAATGGAGAGGTAAGCGTCTTTGAGGTCCAACCTGACCATCCAGTCCCCTTCCTGTAGCAAATCCGTTAAAAGATGAATGCTTTCCATCTTGAAGTGATTGTACGTTAGAAACTGATTGAAGTCTTTGAGATTCAGAACCAGTCTGTTTCCACCTCCCTTCTTTGTATAGATGTAAATGTATAGGCATTTATATAGCGCACTACTTACCCGTAGGGTCCCAAGGCGCTTCGACCGCTGCGAAACCCTTCCTGGCTTCCCTGAGAGATGGTCCCTTAATGGGTATCTCCAGGGTGAGACCAGGCATCCCCGGCGGTCTGGTGGGGCCGTTAGTGAAGATGAGGCAAGCTAATGCCCAGAGTTGCCGAGTGTGATCGCTGATCAGAGTGGGCACCGAGGCGAGAGAATTATCGAGTCCGCTGACCCTGGTCCAGAAACCTGCCGCGCCGGGAATCGAACCCTGGTCCCGGGCCGTCCTCTGCTCTCGGGTCTGCCGCCTCTAAACAGTGAGCCACACTACTTCACTGTACAATAAATATGTTGCTGCAAAAGCCGTGAGGCCCCCGGATGGCTGGTGCTATCGCGCGCTTTTGCAGCAACCCAACGATCTCCTACTCTATAAAACTGCGATCTTGTAGGGAAAAATGGAGATCTGCAGGGATACCTGACTGAAAAGGACGAGAGTAAAACTCTAAATGAAAGCCCTGTACTGTCTGCAACACCCAGGCGTCCTGTGTTAGTTCCTGCCACTGCCGTAGGCAGTGTTGAGTAAGACCCCCCAAAGGAAGAAGAGAAAGGTCTACAGCGCTCACCTGTGTTTTGCTGAGCTTTGAAGTTCGCCCTGTTGTTGTTGGACTGGAAGCGACCCCTGTTGAACCTCCTGCGGGATGGATAGAAGGTCCCGCCTCTGGTGGAATCATAGTCGTTTCTTCCCCAACCAAAGTCGCCTCTCTGGGAGCCTTGGGGACCTCCACGGCCTGACGAACGGCCCCGCCTCGTCCGGCCCGGTTAAAAACACCCTGGTTAAGAGCTCTTTTAATCCCCGACTGCGCCTTATCCAAGGCCGTGAAGGTCCCGACGTACTTTGAGACGTCCTTAACGAATCTGTTGCCGAAGAGCTGACCCGCCGCTGGGGGTCCGGATTCTGCATCTGCCAACTCAGTCAGGTTGCTATCCATCTTTATCAGGACAGATTTACGCCTCTCGGAGGATATAGCACAGTTGGCGTTGCCAATAAGGCATATGACCCGCTGGGTCCAACCTGCCAATATATCCGGGTCTACCGGCGTCGATGTTTCCTTGGCTGCTAAGGCCATTTCTAGAATCTTGGCCAAGGGGCCCACGGCATCCAGCATTTTGCCCTGGCATCCTCTCCAGGCACGATCGATGCCACGTTTGGGGTCCTTTGAAAATTTACGTATTAAGGTCAGGAGGCTAGCATCGATTTCCGGAGTCTCCGCCACCTTGTCTGGGAGTTCAGGTCGTGGACACTCCGACTTTAGGTGATTACGGACCTCTCTTGGAAAACTCTTCCTAAGATTCTCGTGCAGATAGGTCGAAACTGCAGGGGAGGGCACCCAGTCCGAGGACCTGGGGTGCATAATGTCTGAAGGGTCGAAGGTGAAAGGGGTATTTGTAGGAACAACCCCAGTCGGCTGAGATGTTCTTGCCTTCTTAGGCGGAGGAGGCTTCTCCGAGGTATCAGTGTCAGTGTCTGTATTCGTGGTATCAGTGTCTGTATCCGTATCGGTGTGGGCCCTGAGCTTAGCCTTGGCCTTGCCACCCGAATAGGAATGATCAGCTGCCCCACTGGCGGGCAACGCAGACAGCGCTTGTGCATGTGGCCACTGTGCATGGCTGAAAGAGCCCTGACCAGATGTAGAAGCTTCTGCCTTCTTCTTCTGCAGCTTTTTATCGTAGCTGTGTCTCTTTGCGAAGCCCTCAAGCTGCTTTCTGATAGGGCGTAGAGCTGCTGCCAGGGCCTGTTGAACAGTTTGCGGGACCATGGTCTCCATAGCCCTGTTCACTGAGGAGTGGACCGAGGCGTCCAAAGCATTTACTAGGTTGTCCTCCAAAACAGCCTCCTGCTGTCCGTCATAAGCCTCCTCCTCAGCATACTCTTCCGGGTATTGCTCCCACTCAGCCATTGTTAGGGGTGGCTTTGACTATTTTCACTCTATGGAAAATAGTCTATGCTAAACTTTCTCACAGCCACAAGGAGGGTAATGGGGGGGGGTCAGCCCACCAGCACACCAAGGTATTCACTAAAGACCCCCTCAGCAATGCTGTAATCAAAAGGGTCAGGGACCCAGGCCAATGTAGGTATTCAAAGAGCGTGTGCCCACTCTGTCGTCAGGCCATAATTTTACAACCTTTATCAGGCGTTTTGCAGAGCAGAGCGATCACCGTCTGTAAAAGCGTTTAAATGACGCGCTGCCCAAACGCGACTGAAATCCTGCCAAAAGAAATCCCAATTTCAGCGTGTTGGGTAGCGCGTCGACGCCGAGAGCCACCCGGCCTCTACTGCGTCATAGGGCGATTAGGGAAGCCCTTGCGCATGCGCGAGAAGCGCGCTTATTATGTGGAAGGGGAAATTATGCTCCGGGAACAAAGGCTCAAGAGAACACGGTGTCGGTGTTGGTGTCGGTCTGCCCCCGGTCATCGACCGTAACCTCCACACGCCAGTACGGCGCGAACCATGCACTGAGGAAGGAAATTAGAAAGCGGGATGACAAAGCACTCCTAACTCCGCGTTCGCCCGCTGATGCACCAATCCCTCAAAACCATAGAATGACATACGATCAAGCCCTAATAAGGCAAGTTCAAAGAACATCTAATCCTTATAAAGTACAGTCAGAAACAATCAAATGTAATAACCATCAAATATAATAAGCATCCAATGCAATACTGCAGAGGGAGGAAACAAAGTGCACTTATCTCTTGCTGTGAGCAGCAAAGAAAGAGGAAGATGGCGGCACGCTAGGGGTTCTTATGGACTGTGGGGGCGTGCCAATATACATGTCATCATGGAAAATGTAGTTTGTTTATTGTCATTTATGAAAATATGCGTTTTCATTGGCTGCTGTGAATTTTGCAGTAAAGATTGAGAAGCATAATCTGAAGCCTTCGGTCCTGTAATAGAATCAACTGACAGTCTCTGTCCTTGTTGGATGTATATGTTTTACTGAGAATGTCAGACTTCACTCTCACATGACTGAGAAAGATAATGTGAATTTACAGAACATATGCTTTCAGTTTAGCTTATAGATCCCCTTCCAAACCACTGTGGGAAAAGCATGAGATAATAGTTTTCTTTCAAACATGATTCATGATATCCCAGCAGAAGGCTTTTTCACATGGTAAAATCACCTTAGAACACACCACAATTCCTAAAATATGTATGGTACCATCAACAAATGATTTATAATGTAACTAAAGTCCTAAAACCTTCTATTAACTGCAATGCTTTTTAATGAGGTGCTATCATGTATATTAGTCCCAAGATGGCTGCCAACACTTCTTGGATGAAGTGCTGACAGCCAATCAGATCTCATGATGAGATGTGTGGTTAGGCTCCGCCCAGATATATATATATATTTTTTCTTTTGATTTTCTCAGGAACTACTGGAGGGATTTACACCATTTAACCAAAAGCGTGATCTCCGTACCAGACTCTACCATTTTCCCAAATTTGGTGTAATTCTGTTCAGCTGTTCGGGCTGTAGCCGTGTCTAATCGTCCTATGGAAATTAACATGGGGAAAACACGTTTTGGGACCCATTTTTTCTTGGCCCCCGCTTGACGAATCTTCCAGAGACTTTCAGGGAAGGAGCGGAGCGGAGTGAACCATCTTCTTTGAGAAATATGCGAAGATTCAACAACCGGCGCAAAAGTTATTCCCAATAGAATGTTGCGGATTTCCTATGGAAACTAGGTCCTAACTATAACTACCTACTGGCGACCGCCAGTAGGTAATATATATATAAATATATATATTTCAACATTGTATCCCACAGAAGACAAAGTATTCCATAGAAGACCAAAAAAGCTGCCACTCCAGCCACTCGAGTTTGTTGAGACACACTTAATTTATTCTTAAATCCATTGACAGCCGATTCACAGCACAAACCAACGCGTTTCGGTAGCTCCCCACTACCTTGATCACGGTTGCCTTAATATATATACATATATATATAATAAAAAATAAAGCGGATTTAACTAAACGAGACGGCGTCGACTTTCCTTTTTCGGATGATTGCAGCATACATATATATATATATATATATGCTGCAATCATCCGAAAAAGGAAAGTCAACGCCGTCTCGTTTAGTTAAATCCGCTTTATTGTCAGCTGTTAAATGCCAGACGCGTTTCGCCTGCCGGACACAAGCCTGCGAGTCAGGCAAAACATGCCCAGCAGCCGTTTGTAAATAAATTTCTTTTTGATGCAAGACATGGCGTCGTCTTCCCATACCTTGGTATAGGAGTTGGATAATTTAATACGGACTTTGGACAGTCAGCCCGTTGACGACGACGCACCCATTGTTATGGAGATACGGCAGTAGCGACTTGGCACAAGGAGTTACGATATATATATATATATATATATATATATATATATATATATATATATATATATATATATATATATATATACACTCCATCCAACCCCCACAGAATTATCCACGGAAGAGGGCACAGACTCGATGTAGTCAGGATTTGGCATCTGTTTATTCTCTTGGATCACCCTCAATCCCAGAGGTAAAAGAGAGAAATGTTTCGTCTTAGAGCTCCCCACTGGGTAGTTTTAGTTTGAACCACCTTTGCATTGGGAGATATTGTTTTTTTTTATAACTTTGGAGACATTTGACAAATCTTCAATACATTTTTCAAAAACAAGTCCCATCCACCTCAGCTCCTTCCTGGAAAGCTTCAGGGTGATCCATCAAGTGATGGCTGAGAAAAAGGGGGGGTCACAAAATTCATTTTCCCTCTTCATTTTTCCATAGAAAAATGAGACACAACTGGAGGCTAAATGGCTGAACTGAATTACACCAAATTTGTCAGAAAGCTAGATTGTGGCCGAGAAAGTGCGCTTTTTGAGATTTGGTGTAAATCCGTTCAGTGGTTTTTGGAAATCAGCAGATTTGGCAGAATTCAAGATAAGATCTGATTGGCTGCCACCACATTGAAAAACATGTGGCAGCGGACAGTCCTCTATCCTGAAAAAACAGGTGAAAAAATATATCAAGGACCCGCTAGGCCTGGTAGCCTGAGGCTAAAAATGCTTTAAAAAAAAAAACTCCAAATTTGTGGTGGATCTGCGAAATTGCTGTAACATAAACAAAACGGACTCCTGTGCTATAAAAAAAAAACAGGGTGGGCTATGGTACAGCTAAATCAGGAGGGGACACGCGCCCCCCCCCCCCCCTCCATCCGCCTTCCTCAGGGCCAGGAGAGCCCATCCCGGGCTGATCTGAATATTAATGGGAGGGAGGGCGCATGGCCTCCCATCCCAAGGCTCTTCCAGATCATTGGGACCCCATCCCAGGGGCTGTATTAAAGTAAAGGAAGTAAGGTGTGCATCCCCCTCCTCAAGTCTTGCACCGCCCCAGGGGACTCCATCTCCCAGGCCCATAACCATAATTGGGGAGATCCCTGATCCATTCTATAAGACAAGGGACCCCTATCCCCGGGGCAGGCTCTATTGCAGTGTCCTGGGGACCCCCACCCCAGGGACAATGTAGATTCCCTGCCCGCAGACAGCTACTACTGCTAGGTGGGAGCACACACGCTTTTCCCTGTCCACTTTCTTGTAGGGAAAGAAAAACACAGAATTGCTCCAGCCAGCAGGTGCAAAAGAAAAGCTGCCCCTGCAGGTCGGGAGAAATACTGACTACCGCTGCACCTGGGATGTTGAGCCGGTAAAGCTTGGGGCTCCCCCTGTGGCCCCCAACATTTAAATATGCTGTGGTGTATCCTAGGTAGACACCGAGGCACCCCATTAAAAACATTTTCTTTCTGCCAGATTCTGGGCTAGCAGGGAGCTGGTGTTGCAGTATGGGCCTTGGGGCTGCTCCTGGGGCTCCAGCATTAAGAGTATTGGGCACCGGGGCAGCCCAGAAAACAAATCCCGCTCCTGCGAGGCCCTGTTGAAGAGGGCAGCTTGTAGAGAGCCAATTGGGCGGCGCTGGCCCTAAGTCTCCCATCTGTTCAACATAAATCAGATCTGTGGGTGTCCCGGGCCGGACAGGGCACCCACAGAAATGAAACAAAAAAGTGAATAATAAATGAGTGGCAAAACATGCAAGGTGCTCCCCATAATGCCCATGCCTTTTTTGAATTGCTTATTTCCTTGCAGATGGTGACCCTAGAAGAGGCAGAGGTACAATCAGACAATTATTTTTAATGTTGAGGGTGGGGGGCTGCTGCATTCACTGCTGTCCCCCATAACATAAAAAAGTAAGTCTTTTGGGTCATTAAATTCATGACCCCAGGACTTCTTGCTGGAGCTGTATGCTCATCAGCTGGAGTGGGGAGACCTCTAGTGGTTGGGTCTATGGTTGCACTTTGTGCCTTGAAAAATGTTAAAAGAAGGAGTCCAAGACATGTTATTTTTTTATAAAAGGGCCTTATTCAAAATATTTTGTAGCAATCACTTTTATTAAGCATTGCAATTTATGAATTTATGGAATATACATTTGATTATAGTTATTGATGACTTTTTAGCAAAGTTAGTAGGTCTGCTTTACTTAAAATGTCACCCTTTATGATGCTACAAATAGTCATCTGAGCGCACCAAAGGGAGGTGTTGGGTGCAAGTTGGAGATAGGCGCATCGGGAGTCAGGTCAGGTCCTATGCCCAAACTGGAAGGTTGGATGCCTGCGCGAGGTTGGGCATAAGCCCTGCATTAAACCCAGCTTGTGTGCGGCAATCAATGTCTTACTTTACGCTAAAAAACATAGAAATTCACTCAGAAAAACAAAGGTTAGGTATGGTAATAGTATGTTACTTTGTAGTAAAAATACATAGAAATTAATTGACAAAACAAAGATTAAAAGAACATTATAGTTAGGTGCAAATGTCAGTTGAAACATTCACGCCCTCACCATGCAATTCTTGTGACCTCACATATTACTTCACTTATGACTATGACATAATTGATAACATGATTGCAACATCTTTGATGACAACTTACTTTAGGGCACGAGTTATAGTTACTTGAGATAATTATATAATTGGTGATTTTCAGTGGGTTTGACATTTTCACATACTATAACATCCCTTTAACTCTTGTTTTTTTCAGTAAATATATAAATGTATTCAAAATCCAAAATATTAATTTTTTGTCTAAACACTTGATTCCTCGGCAAATTCAAATATGAGTGGTTCTAGCGGTGGAAATACGAGGAGAGGGAATAGAGGCAGAGGCCGTGGACGTGGGAATCAAACTCCCCCCCCCCCCCTATCAAGGATGGCCCTCATTTTTTCAACACCCAGGCTTACTGCCGTATCAAAATAATCCCTTTTTCACCACCTGCACCACCGATGATGGGGTGGAATCCGCATTTTGCTCCACCCCATTTTCAGCAAAATACCTATCGCCAGCCTTTTTTAGACCAGGGCCGACGAGGCAGGGGGAAACGCAAGGGACCCAACCAAGTCCATTGGGATCAAACGGAAACAGTGGGGGACAACACTCGAAGCAAAACCGGGGAACAGAGAGCAGGCCCAAGCAGCAAATGAATTTGGTAACAAATTTATCAGCCTACAACCTGAACGATGCCGAAAAGGCTGTTTTGGAGAAAGGCCTGGGTTTCGTACCCACCCCACGCTTTGATAAATTCAAGCTACTCTGTGAGCTCAATGAGTTCTTTAGAAAACTAAGACTAAAAAGTTTTTTTGAGAAAAGCAAGGACACTGAACTCACAGAAGTGACGAAAAGTGATACCCCTTTCAGAATAAAATCGAACTGCACACCCCCTACCCATCTTGTACCACCAGAAATGTTGACATTTGAGCAAGCCGTTCTATCTGAAGTGGAAGCACTAGATAGCCCACCTGTTTTAAAAAATCTCAAAACAGCAGAACACCAAGCAATTCAATCACTAAAGAAAAATATATTGTGATTAAAAGTGCCGACAAGGGCGGAGGCATAGTGATTCAGGACAAACAATCATATGACGCTGCGTGTAGAAGGTTATTGAGTAACACCGATAACTATACCACCCTGAGAGAGGACCCCACTGAGAGCCTCCGTGATGAGATCTTAGAATCTTAGAATTGGTCTCCACAGCCGAATCTGACGGATGGCTTTCAAAACAAGAAGCTGACTACCTAACATCTTCAACGGGCAAGGTACCATACTTCTATACATTGCCAAAAACCCATAAGAACATCTCACCTCCACCTGGACGTCCAATTGTTTCCGGGATCGGTTCACTATTGGAACCTCTTTCGCAATATTGTGACTTTTTCCACAAACCCATAATACAATCGACTGAGACCTACATTAAAGACACCAAGAGTCTCTTGGCTATTCTCAAAACCATCGAGTTACCAGAGGAACCCACCTTCTTAGTTACTCTGGATATCGAGAGCCTCTATACCTGCATACCGCAGGATGACACCATCAAAGTAGTTGCAGAGGCTCTTGATCAAATCACCTGGAACCTCTTAGTACCCAAGGGCTTTGTAGTAGACTGTGCCACCCTAGCCCTTGAGAGGAATTATTTTGAATATGAGAACCAGATATATCTCCAAACAACAGGGACTTCCATGGGCAGCACGTTTGCCCCTTCGGTGGCAGGACTGTACGTGTACAGTTTTGAAAGAAAATACATCCTTGCCCCTACAAACCCTTTTACCACCAACATCGTCTTGTGGCAACGTTACATTGACGATGTCCTGCTGCTATGTAAGGGAGATGAAGCGTCCCTACTCCCTTTCTTCACCTGAGTCAATACCTGTGATCCCCACTTGAGATTTACACACGAGTACGCCAAAGAAAGTATTACCTTTCTTGACATTACCATCAACAAGAGAGATCATTTGCTCTATACGAAGACATACTACAAACCTACATCAAAAAACAACCTGTTGTTGTTCAGTAGCTTCCACCCTCGACCATTAAGGGAGAATCCCCCCTAGGGACAATATCTTCGTATAAGACGAAATTGCAGTGACCTAGCTGATTTTAAAAAGCAAGCAGATGATCTAACGGAGAAATTGGAGGCACATGACTACCCCAAGAGAATACTCCATAAAAGTCGGAAGAGAGCACTCAATCAAAATAGAGATGCCCTTTTGGAGTCATATCCCAAAAATGTACAACAAGAAGTCCCTTTAACATGTGTAACAACGTATAACACCATGTCTAATGTGGTAAGCCGGAGCATTCAAAGAAACTGGAAAATTGTGACTAGCAGCAAATTAAAGTGGGAAAAACCACTCTTCTCCTACAAGAGAGCGACTAGTCTGAAGGACTCTCTAGTCCATACACGCAGAGCTAAGAAACAGAAAAGTCAAGACCCCACTGTACTTTACACTTGGGGACTTCCGGCCGTGAAGGGTCATTTCCCTTGTGGAGACTGTAGCATCTGCCATCTTACCACCCACACGAAGTTCCTGAATTTAGAACCTGGTAAACAGTGGGAACAACGTAGCCATACCAATTGCAACACCAGCAACGTTGTGTACTTGATCATCTGTACCTGCGGTTTGAAATACGTTGGTATGACCAGGAGACGTGTGAAGTTGAGAATATGCGAGCATCAAAGCAGCATACGGTGCAAACGTAGTGCGACCAAGCTTACAAACCGCTTTATTGAAAGTAACCATACACCAAACGACATGCGGTGGACCGTGGTGGAGCATGTCCTTGGCGATGAGAAATTGTTATTCAAGAAGGAACAACGGTGGATCCATCGCTTATCCAGCCATCGCCTGGGACTCAATGACGATATTGCTTGGGGTTCAGTGCTGAGACGATAAAACCTTAATTGGACCCGAATATCAAATAAAAAATGTAAGACTTAATCAGGTCACAACCCTAGACTGTTTGGTAATACCTCTAAGACTAGTTCCACCTCCTTGAGTGGAATTCTCTTAAATAAAGGGAGATTTGCCATCCTGCATCCCTCATTTTGCACATCCAGAGTAGGTTGCTATAAATGTGGTACCAACACTAATACATAACTTCACCTACATTATAACTGCAGGTGTGCATTTTTAGTTGCCAAAATTATGATTTTTCGAAGAACCAGTACAAATCTCATTATAACTCCTGTTCACCCAATATCGAACGATACAAAACCTTCTAGTATCGGTACAGTTCTACTAAAACATTATTCCATATTATGGCAATTGTCACGGGACCATCTAAGCAATATGGGCACGGACAATATCAGTATGGCCCCTTTAAAATTCAAAATCTCCGGCACACTAGGTCACGTGATTTCCTCACGTGTCCGTACCACAGACTACGTCTATCGGCAACGCGCAATCTTGGCGTTCATCCGGGCCGCGGTGTTGACAGAACAGGTAGTCTGTGGGGAGCCGTCTGCATAAATGTAAGTTAAACATTGGGCACCCTGCTTCCTTTTCTTATTTGTGTGCCTATGTGTTATCCCAGAAAGTTTGTTCCGAAAAAGTTTGTTTCTAAAAGCGCACACATGGCAGTGTATTTTCTTCAAACGTTCGCATGGCTATCTATTCTGTAGATATGCGACGTGAAGTATACCCTCCACCGTGTCTGCCCATGTGGAGTGAGAATCGTCCTCCTCACGTGAGTTTGCGTGTGAACCTTTTTATCTTTCTGGGGTTATGTGACTACCTGAATCCCCCTCCCCTCTGGAGCGTAATTAGACTCCATTACTCATCCGATTGAGTACACTGTTGGCTTGTTGCCAGTAGCAAATATTTCCACGATTTTTTTAACAGTGGATGTCACCTCAGAGACGTAGTGGTAAAATAAACCGCACTTGCTGACGTTTAGGTGGACTATTACTAACTACTATAGTTATAAGTTGCAATAAATGCTCGCATTAAATGAGCAATCAAATACCACCTCTTGTACTTTCACCACACGGGTGGTTGTTTTGGTGAAGGGATTTGAATGGTATTAACCGGTAACGCACTGTAATTAAGAAAAAGTTGTTTCTAATTTGAAAACATTTACTTTTTACAGGTACCTGACCCTAGCAAAAAGCTGAGTGGGTCCCAACGGCTATTAGCCGTAAGTATTACGGAAATTCCACTCTTTTTGTCTTTTTTTCACACTACATTCTTCACGGCAGGGTGCACCTTAGTGCGTGTACACCACCGGAGGATCACATAACTTGGTCCTGAAGAAAGCTGAGCGACTCGGGCTCTTATAAGTAGAAACATGTCGACCTGAATTTATTTCTCACTGTGGACTAGGTGTCTCTAATTGTCGAGACCATTCCTATGTTTCCACTTTAAATTGTTTTTAATCAGTGCTGGTTGGACTATTAATAAAATAGTTGACAGTCACAACTATGCACTTTTTAGACTTAACACTCCTTTTTTTGCACTCACCTAGCTCTATTTGGCTTTCCTTTTGCACCCTCAACACACATAAGAACCAGCTCCGCTGTAAACAGGCGTTGTAGCACACTGGAAAGACATTAGGTCTTTCCAGTGGGAACCCAGTGATGAAGCATGTCACCACTAGGTTGGTGAGTGAGGGTTCTTATATAACTTGTTATATGTGTTGATTTTTCCTACCCTCCTTTCCCTTTCACTTAAACCTCAAAAGTTTTTATTTGAGGTTTTTCTGTTGGTACCTTCACTCTTCTGTTGTTTATCAAATAAACACTTGAAAAGCCTTCGCTGGCTGCCTATCAGACACAGAGTTACTTTTAAGGCTCTCTGTATCGTCTTTAACGCCTTACTTGATCAGGGCCCCTCTTTTTTTCTGAAAAAGAGCCTCAGGTGGTACACTCCTACTAAACAACTAAGGCTAGTGCCAAACTTGTGATCATCCCTGAACTTAAACTTGCAGCTTGGGGTGGCCGCAGCTTCTTGCTAAATGCTTCCAATGCCTGGAACAGCCTTCCTCTGCCTATCAAATCCTCTACCAACCTTCTTACTTTCCGGAAATCTCTCAAGACTTGTTTATTTAATAAAGATTAACTCTCAGTTTCCTTCTTTCACACCATAGTCAGTGCCAATACGCCTCCAGGCATTCGCGCTCTAAATAAGTAAATTTAACATAACATATAGAGCGTTCGCCACAGGGTGGTATTAGTTAGGTCGTTTTGACTAGAATGTGCATGGAGAGATTCGGGATGATACGTCAAGCGGGGGCCGAGAATAAAAGGGGGGTCCCAGAGTTCAAATTTTGCATGCATTTTCCATAGACTTTTTTAGGCAGGGCTACAGCAAACACTGCTGAATGGAATTACACCACATTTGGTAGGAAGTTAGATCATGGTGCACTGATTGTGCTTTTAGTGATTTGTTGTAAATCTGTACAGCAGTTTTTGAGAAAGTTAGGTCCACACATATTTGCATATCTGGATGGTTAGCTTCGAGGGACACATCAGTGATGTTGTCATAGAACATGCCATAAGTGATGTCATCTGTGAAGTCATAAGCAGTGCTTGGCAGGGGTGTAAATTTTAGTTAGCTCTGCTAACAATAGCTGGTGAATTTCTGTGTTTTCTTTTTTGAGTTAAAAAGTTAATGTTGTCACTGACATATTCATCTAACTAAAACGTTACTTTAGCCTTTGCTTTTTTCAGTGAAAATATATATTTATTTATTTATTGTATTTATTTATAACGTTTTATATAGCACGAACAAGATCCCAAGGGATATCAGAGCGCTTTACAATAAGTTGGTAGAGAGGACAAAATGAAATATACATAGCAATTGAGGGAAGAAAAAAAAAACGATGCTATAGTAAACAATGGTACACGTATAAGGTATAATATTATGCAGACGATACGATCCGTGACTGTTAGTTGTGGCATGGAGCTAGGAACAAAGAGACAGCAGCCTTATAAGTGCCTCAACCCGTTATGGCAAGAATTTGCTCATTTAGGGCCCCATTAGGATGACGGGCGGACATTGTCCGCCCGCAGCGACGGCTCGTGGAGGGAGTTACGGTGGGGCAGGAGGGTGGGGAGGGGGAGGGGCAGGATGGAGGTTGCTAAAAACCGGCATATGGATAATTGCAGGTAAGTAAACAATTTAATTAATAAAACGAATTTCCTAGTGCGCCTTGCATCGCAAAATGCAATGCAGTGCGAGCTACGAAATTTGTTTTATTAATTAAATTGTTTACTAACCTGCAATTATCCATATGCCGGTTTTTAGCAACCTCCACCCTGCCCCTCCCCCTCCCCACCCTCTTGCCCCACCGTAACTCCCTCCACGAGCCGTCGCTGTCCGCCCGCCACCCTATCGTAGAACGGGACCGCCCGCCATAAGGGCGGGGGTCCCGTGGGGGAAATTAGGATGTGCCCGCCACAGTGGCGGGCACATCCTGTAGTTTTTGCATTGTGGCGGGCGGTGCACTCTGCCCCGCTGCCACAATGTAAAAAATGCTGTTTTGCATATGCAAATGTGGGGGGGTACCATTGGTACCCCCCATGTGCCCCCCAGACAGTGGCGCCAACCTGGGGGCCCTGCAGGGGGCCCCCGCAGCAATCACGCATGCCTTTCCGTGGCGGCAATGCCGCCGCGGAAAGGCCTCTGATTTTTGCCATTGTAATATGGCTGGCGGTGTCCATTGGACACCGCCACCATATTAATCTATTACCGCCGTGGTTGCAAGCCGACCGCGGCGGTAAAGTGGCGCACGGTCTTTCCGTCCGCCGCTGTCCCCTCCGCCATCCTAATCAGGCGGAGGGGAACACGAGAGTGGTTGTCGGGCGGATTGCCTCCGCCTGGGTGGCGGTGGCCACCGCCACGCTGGCGGAGGCAATCCGCCCGATATCGTAATGGGGCCCTTAGAATCTTTTGGCTTCAGTTTGAAAGCCGTCGTTGAGGAGAGTCTGCGTACATCCGGAGGGAGAGAGTTCCATATTTTAGGGGCAGCACCAGAGAAGGCTCGGGGACAAGTTCTCTTTTTGCTAGGATGATAGGTTTCAGGAGGAGAGTAGAGGCGCTTCTAGATGCCCTCACCCCACAGGATAAATCAAGTTTTTGCGCCAGATACATGGGAGTATTGTAGTGAATGGCTTTGTGTGTCAAGATTGCAATCTTTATCTGGATTCGTGCTTCAAAGGGTTGCCAGTTGAGAGATTGGGGGAGGACTGGGGATATGTGCTCATTTCGTTTGGAGCCTGTAATCAGTCTTGCTGCAGAGTTCAGCAAAGCCCTAAGTGGGGCCAGGGCGAATTTGTGAAGGCCACAGAGAGTTGCACTGCCATAGTCTAACCTTGGTAAGACAAGAGCTTGTACCACCTGCTTGAAATCCTTTTGTGGCAGGAAGGGTTTGATCATTCTGAGTGTCCTCATCAAGTGGTTCGCTCCCTTACAAAACATTGCTGTTATGAGTCTTAATACTCAGGTGTTTGTTATCTGGGACTCCGAGCGATTTCGCTGAATCTATGACCATCGGAGTGCAGTTGAGAGCCGTGAGGTGAGGCATCCAGAGATCGATCTTAGGGGTGTGGTTCGGTGGGGAGATGAGCAAGAATTCAGTTTCGGAGGTGTTGAGCAGGAGATGGTTCTCCGTTAACCAATTTTGAGTCGATATGAGAATAGAATTTAGTGAGATGATGTTATCCGGGGATGACATTTTCAAATAAAGTTGTGTGTCATCGGCATACATGTGGAAGAGAATGTTCATAGAGTTAAGTAAGTTAGTAAGAGGTTCCAAGAAAAGGGTGAAGAGGATAGGTGAAAGGGTGGATCCTTGGGGAGGGCTGAGAGAGAGAGAGTGGTTTGTCTTGAATCTTTGAGATCTGTGGAGAAGGAAGGAAGAGAACCAGTGGAGCACCTGAACCAAGAAACCTATTCTGTTTTGTAGGATGCATAGGAGGTTGTCATGATTGACCGTATCAAATGCAGAGGAAAGGTCAAGGACGATCAAGAGGCAGAATTTGTTTTTGTCAAGCATTTTCAGGATGTCATCAAAAATGTGTATAAGGGCCGTTTCAGTGGTTATTGAGATCCAATTTGTCAGCGTTTAGTTTTTTCAGAATAGGTGAGACCTGGGCTGCTTATATATATATATATATATATATAAATAAATATATATATATATATATATATATATATATATATATATATATATATATATATATATATATATATATATATATATATATATATATATATTTAACATGCACATACATATTTGTTAATGGAGCACACCAATTGAATTACTTTTAGCTGAAATAATAAATCATTTGACTTTTATTCACCTATTTGGGGAACAGTGTTGCAGTTGTTGTTTCACTCTATTGGGTTTGGATTTGTCTTTTTTAATTCCTTCAAGCCTAGTTTTTTGGCGCACTCAATTGTGGTTGGAGCTGTGTTGTCAGTTTATAGGTTCTCTTGTCTCTCTTTTGGGATTGAAGCTGTGTTGCAGCGGTGCATAAACAGACATTGGCATATAACAGACTTTCTGTGATCCCCAAGCCTGGAATCCAGCCTCACTGGGTATAAACATGTTCGGTGGTGTGTGGAAAAGTGGGACAGAGTGGGTTGTTGGGCATTCCCAGTGACCTGACAACTCTGTGCGAGCTGCCTGCATGCATGCAGGAAGACTGTGGTCTTGTGAGGTAGCCCAATGTAGTCAGCTTGTAGTGGTCCAGAGAAATGGTCATAGCATGGATGGTGGAGGAGAACACTATTGAGCAGGAGAACAGAAATCTGGCTAGGGATAGTAGAGAATGCCACCAAGCAGGGGAAGCACTATTCTGATCAATGGCAGTAAAAGACTGCAATCTTTAGGTGCGTAGTAGGGACGATAAGTCCTCAACGTACTGCATTCCAAAGTAAAAACATTCTATGACCAAGGTAAATCCTATACTTCAAGCTCCCGTAATATAAGATGAAAGTGGGCTCTTAGGACATTTATCATAAAGGTGACTCCTACACTAGCCATATTACTTTACGGAGATGAAACTAAGAATCCAGAGCCTATCAATAAAATGTTTATGGTGATATCTCAAAATTTTCCTAAACCCTACTTGACCCAAGGAGGACCAGTAAAGAGTGACATGTTCCTCAGATATGGACTTGTGTATAACAGAGCACAATAGCTGAATAAGAGTGAGGAAAATGGTAGCAAGGGAGAAATTAAAAAATATTGTGTGTCGATGGCAGTGAGGGAGGTTCAATAAGTTTTCCCAATTCCTTCCTGTAATTTATAATTATAGTGTAAACGGCGGCCAACTCTATAAAAGCCGAAGAAAACTCAATGAATGGAGAACATGTTATAGATGTCCGATACATCTTTGTTCATAATATTCCCATATATTCCTACCTGACGATTCATAAACGCATAACACAAAATCAATCTCCTTGTTACTAGAAACATATTCCAAAAGACTAAGTGCCTGATTTAGACCTTGGCCGGTGGGCTACTCCATCACAACGGTGGTGAATACCCCGTCCACTGAAATATAAATCCTATAGGATACAATGGGATTTATATTTTGGTGGACAGGATATCCTTCACTGTTGTGACGGAGTAGCCCATCCTCCAAGATCTAAATGAGGTCCTATGTTCCTGTTGAATTGTGATCAATGATGGCGACTTTACCTCTCAATGAGCCTTCAAACAGAATAAACATATAGGCAGATCTCTGTGAGTCCAGGGACACAGACTGTCAAAGTCACTAAGCCCAAGCCATTTCAGCAAAGGCCTAAGAAGGAAGTTTTGCAGCATCTGGTCCGGACTGTAGCTTTCCTCAGTACAGAATGTTCAGTGGTACCAGGGCTCATCGGTGCGAAAAGTCCACTATGCCAAAGTTGTTTCTTTTATTACTAAAGGGCACAATAGGGGAATTTATTTTCTTCCATCAGTGCCCAGGGCAACCTTGCTCTTCACCCAGAGTTTTGAAGATATCAATAGAAAGTATGTAGAGCTCCATAAATGGATAAATAAGTTATCACGAGGACAAAGCTAGCCTGTGCAACCTTTTTAGTATTTCTTTTATTTTCAGTATTTCTATCTGATCACACTGACTTACTCTAGATCTATTTCCTTATTTAATTTCCAGAAATCTTTGATTTGAACTTAGTATAGAGTTTGTATGCTTGACTGTCTTATATTGTGATGTTGTATGTGTCAAAGGGTAGCTAGACAATATGTGACAAATAAAAAACCTACATTTAAAACTTGACATGCATTATTGATTCTAGAGACCCTCCTTTGAGGTCACCACCTAATTATGCACAAGATATGCATGCTCCGTACGAATGTCAGATATATCTGTCTGTATGAGTAATTACACTAATACCGATTTATCTAATATTTATTCATGTATTTTTTTATTTAATTTCTCTAATGGCACCACTACATGCAATGGTGGGGCAAGAGCGATTTTTATCACACAGACACTAGATAGAGACAATCAATGTATCAAGTGTATGTGCATGTTCTAGAAATGTTACAAGACAATAAGGGTTACAAGGTGTAGGAATCAATATTGTTTATACTGCTAGGCATTATATATTAAGACCCAGATCTATTAAAGGATTGCATTGCCCTTGCATCGAGGTGACAGATGTGGCCTAATGTCTAGAGTGGTTGCCCTCGAAGCTGGGGAACTGGGTTCGAGCTTAGTTTTAACAAATGACGGAAGGCGCACTCATTAGGATATCTCGATGACGATGCTTTTAGTCCAAATAGTTATCTTCCTTATTGTGGTAATTATACCAGATAAAACAAACAGCCAACGCGTTTCGTTCCTATGGCGGAACTTCGTCAGGGCATGACCTCTGCTGTATGAGTTCAATCAGAGAGATGGTAGGTGTATCAAGAATCATGGGGGAGAGTCATCAAGTATGAGCCATACAGATTTACTTGCCCCAGATTCGATTCAATTATGCGAGGAGTAAATAAATAGAAAGAAGGTGTGTTTTTTCTTCTTGCCCCTTAGAACCTGGTCGGTCTTCAACAATAAGAAGGTGCATTCCCAGATTTACCCTGACTCGCAAATATTGGAATGCATCAAAATGGTATGCTTTCCCAAGAGAGAGGCAACAAGTTGAAATACCATTATTTCTCCTCGCTGTTTCCTCTTTCTAAGTGTCCTACAGCAGACGTAGAAAGAGGAAAACACCTCTAAGGATCGTTTTTGTGTGGAAAGCTGTTCCTTCCTGCACAAAACCAATCCTGCCTGCAACACAGGCACCCTTTTACCATGTTGCAACAGAGCTTGCATTGGCGCTAGGCAGCTCATAGTGCACCAGCGCAGGAGAGAGCAGGAGTGCACCATATCGTGATATATGATATGATTAGTGGAGAAGTGTGGCTCACTGGTTAGAGGAGGCAGACCCAGAAGCAGAGGTCAGACCCGGGACCAGGGTTCAATTCCCAACGCGGCAGGGTCTTGAGCCCAAATGTCCATGGACTCGATAATTCTCGCTTCGTTGCCCACTCGAATCATGGGTTCACACTCTGCAACTCTGGGCATTAGCTTGCTTAATCTCCACAACGGCCCCCCGCGGCGGGATGCCTGGCTTTCACCTTGGGGATGCTCTGTAGGGGCTATCTCACAGGGAAAAGCCAGGATGGGTTCCCAAGGCAAGCGCCGAGATGCTCCAGGGTAAGTCGAGCGCTATATAAGACTGTACAACAACAATAAGACTGTACAATATGACATATGGTGCATTCCTGCCCTTTACATTTGATGCAGCTCAGCAAGTTGTCTTGCTGCGTTGTGCTGCGTCAAATAATTATAAATCTGGCCCCAAGTGTTCATCGTCCGGAGAAACACGAATTCAAGATTTAAAGTTTAAACTATAATACAGTGGTTTGAGTTGTCTGTACTAATCAAACTTTATTAATATACAAATTACCCTTCATAGGAACCCCAGAATAACAAATGATTGAGAAAATCAGGTTCTAACCCCATGCCTTGCAGTTTGTAAGCAGGTCCCTGATGCTGGTTCATAGTTCACTCTTCACTAAGCGACATTTCTCCTATTATCACGACAAAAAAGCAGCGCTAACCACGGTTAATCACCTTTTACACCTGGTATTTTCCTGACTTTGCCATGATATGGAAGGTGGATATCATGGCTAAGTTTGTGAGCCCCTATCATCAAGATAACACCAAACTTCGAGAGATTATCGTTGGTTTTCCAGCAATAATCTCTCATTTGGCAGTTAGCGTGAGGATTTTTATCACTTCAGAGATAAACGTTGATAATAGCAAGTTATCTCAGCGATAATTTCCGGCGATGCTTAGTGATAAAAAAATCATTGGAAAGCCTAGTTAGCGATAAATATCGCTACTCCTTGGTAATATGCCCCACGGTTCCCATGTGACCAATTAAATAGGTCATAAGAGATTTAGGGCCAGATGTAGGAAGCCTAATACCGGTCGGTAACGGCCAAAATTACCGAATTTTGGGTGTTACCGCCCGGTATTAGGCATTTGAGATGTAGGGGCCCAATTTAAGGATTGGGTAATTTACTGAATCGGTAATTTAAGGAATCAGTAAATTACCGAATTCTTAAATACCGATTCAGTAAATTACTGAATCCTTAATGTAGGAAGCACTCAAGTGAGTGCTTTACACTTGTAAGGATTCGTTACTTACCACCAACTACAAGTTGGTGGTAAATAACGAAAACCGTTAAAAAAGTAATGTTGTACTGTTTTAACAGTGCCATGTGGCAGACATACATGCCCTTAGGGAAAGTATGTGTGCCACATGTGCACCCATGCACTATTCAGGGGTGCAACAGGGTGTCAATGTGACACCGCGCCACCCTTGTAAGTCTGCCCCCTATTACCGATTCGGTATTTACTGAATCGGTAATACTCATTCATTCCTATGGGCCTCCAGGCCCATTGGAATGAATGGGGAATACCAAATCAGTAAATACTAAATCGGTATTTACCGAATTTTACCAATTCGGTAAAATTTACTGAATCATTAGCTGCATACCATTTACCGATTCTAAAATACCGAATCGGTAAAATTCGGTATTTTAGAATCGGTAAATGATATTTACCTACATCTGGCCCATACTGTCTCATTTGTCCTTGTTGCCTATTTTTTCATAACATATAGACAGTGGTTCTGCGATGGGGAAGAAATTTCTTCAAAGAAATAACTTTGTCCTCTCAAATGTAGGACCATCAATCAATAATACACACAACAATGACCATAGACATAAATATCAATTACAAATGGCAAGGACTCAATTCAAGTTGAAAAGATTGTGTCCGATATATTGAAATTCATATATCGTATGTGATTAAAGACATATCAATAATAATATAAGACAGGACTGATACACATTGTACAATACATAACAATAAAAATACAAATTTGTGACATAAAAGTGTGGCTGAGACAAAAAGAACCAAAATGTTACACATAAATAACACAAAAAGTGTTACAGCATCCAAATATCTCAGAAGGCCCTAAATATACATGCAATTTCTACTTCATATGTAGCTTAATCTATTTAGGCAGAGAACGCTTGTATGATTAACGTCGATGTTTCGACCCCCTTAGTGTGAGTGTGGGTAGACAACGTCACCGTGGTGTCTTCATCAGGACTGTAAACCAAGAGTGTATATGGCCTGTCTGAGAAAATTATTTCTTAGAAATTCCCTAATGGACACGCTGCTGAGGAACAAGGATGCCTCTTTATGTCGGAGAAACAAAGGAAGCATTAGTTGCTCCTTGTTTAAAAAATGCTTAATAAAAAAGGTCTGCTAACAGGATTACCCTTCAGCAGCTCTTGTTTCGGATTGACCTCTATTTACAGACTCCAGGCTCTAAGGTTTTGATTGCATCCATTGGACGAGTGCGCAATTCACCTGCGATATCATTCCTAATCTCCCTGAGAATTTTCTCAGACATGCCATATACACTCTTGCTGCAAAACCAGCCCCCAGTAATAAAAACGGCCCCACCAGGGGTCTAAAACCTCCCGCCTCCTTGGCGGCCCACAAGGAAAATGCCTGGTGCCTGCTGTGGCCAGTCCTGGCCTGGACTCAAAGTATGCAAAATACAGGAGTAAAATGCATCATCGAAAAAACTACAGCAAAACAACATTCCGGAAAAAGCAAACACTTTTTGGGATTAAGTAAAACATGAAATATAAACAGGAACTACATCACTGACTTATTTTTTTATTTATTTATTGTTTATATGTTGAAACATGTTTTGGCTGTGAAGTTAAGTACGTGAATATGGAGCCTGCTAGAAACCCCCGTTTCAATGTATATTTTAAAGTACTTCCGGGTTGAGACCCGGAGGGACCGGGCCTACCTCAAGCCCTGCTTTACTTTCATCAGAGTTTTCTACCCCTAGTTAAATTTCATATTTGAGAAAATAATAAATAAATTCTTCTTCACAAGCCTCTGTCAAGCCCCTTATAACGTGAGCAGTTGTATCATTATAATTTCTAAAGAACAAAACATGCATGTATATATGTGTGTGTGTATATGTGTGTGTCTGTATATATATATATATATATATATATATATATATTACCTACTGGCGTGTCGCCAGTAGGTATATATAGTTAGGATTTTTTCCCTATGGGATTTTTGAAAATTCTATGTCTAATAACTTTGGCGTTTGTGGACGGAATCGGCTGAAATTTTCAGGAAAATGGAACATTTTGTTTCTGAGCAGCCCCTGAAAATTTGGGGGGGTTTCCTCAAGGGGGGGCCGAGAAAAAAGGGGGGTCCCAAAACGCGTTTTCCCCATGTTAATTTCCATAGGGCGGTTGGCCTCACTTTTAGCTCGAACGGCTGAATGGATTTGTACGAAACTTGGCAAAATTGTAGGGACTGTTAGCCCGATGTGCCTTTGCTAGGTCTCAATATATGTGCTCCAGTGGATTTTGAGAAATTAACGTTCAAAACAAGATATATATCTGTAACAGCGCTCCGGGCTGCGCTCCGGTCCGCTTACTTTTCGCGAAACGGAACTTTGCGATGCGAAGCTGATTGGCTCCCCGGTGTCTGTCAACATTCTAAACAGTCCGGAGCGGCCGCCATCTTATCTCTCAGTAGGATCGAGAGAGAAGAAGAGGTGAAAAACGAAGGGGGAATTTAATAAAAGGGGGCAAGGTATACCCCTCTTGACCCCCTAGGAATGTTGTTGGGGTTATTAAAGGGTCCCGTGGGGAAAATAAAAAAAAAAATATTTTTCACGGTAGAAGCGCTTCCCGGGCCGCGAACTGGCCCGCAAACTGGTTGCGAAACGGGAATTCGCCATTTTGTGCTTCGTTTTAATTAAATTACTAGGTACAAGGGGGTGCGGGAGACGTATCCTAATCCCTTATGTTTTCTGAGGGTGGCTGAGGAGGCTCATATATGTTGATATATGTCTTCCAGCGGCTGTGCGTGCGCCATCTTGTCTCTCGGTAGGATCGAGAGAGAAGAAGAGGTGAAAAACGAAGGGGGAATTTAATGAAAGGGGGCAAGGTATTCCCCTCTTGACCCCCTAGGAATGATGTTGGGGTTATTAAAGGGTCCCGTGGGGAAAAAAAATTGATTTTTCACGGTAGAAGCGCTTCCCGGGCCGCAAACTGGTAGCGAAACGGGAATTCGCCATTTTGTGTTTTGTTTTAATTAAATTACTAGGTATAAGGGGGTGCGGGAGCGGGCGGGGGGGGGGGCACTGCCAGCAACTTGCCAGGCCAGGCAGTGTTCAACACTTGCATCACCCTTTCTCTGCCTGCTATTGCGCTCCATGCTTCGGAAAGGTAAGAAAAAGAACGTGCATTTGAGTTTGAAATGTCCGATCCTGTAGCAGTACACTTGCAAAGCCCACACATGACAATAACCCGATTCAAGGCCCCATTCACCCGATTTTAAAAAAATATATAGCACTCCAACAAAGTAGGATTATAAAACTTTATTAACTTTTAAATATAACGAACGCAACAAAAACTGTAAATACATTTAAACATTTTTTGACAAAAAAAAGCAACAATGGTCAGAAGCTGTCTTTTGTGCGAATAGTCCCAAGGCAGCACAACGTGCTGAGTTCTGGACGGCACCCAGGTGATGTCACCTGGGTGCCGCACTGGTTTTTGGTTTCCTACAATGCAGCTCAGAAAAACAGCGTGGGGCGTCCCGGGTGGTGCGGGGGGAGGCCTCGTCAGTAGCGGTCTGTTGTGCGAATAGTCCCAAGGCAGCATAACGCGCTGAGATGTGGATGGCACCCAGGTGATGTCCAGTAAACTGCCGCACTGGTTTTGGTATCCTACAATGCTGCTCCGAAAATTGGCATGGGGCGGCCCGGGGGGGGCGTGGGGGAGGCGGCGTGAACTGGCCTCCCCAGGTGGCGGCCATCCAGCTGAGTTGCGCCCGCTCTTGCAGCTACAGCGTCTCGCTCACCATGTAGTTGACTTCCGCCCACTCTTGCAGTGCAGCGATAGGCGGCTGCCACAGGACTCTTAAAATGGCGGGCGGCTCTTCGGTTTTGGGCCTGGCCCACTAAAATGGCCCTGGGACATCTTGGAACTCGGACGCTTGCCTGCTAGGGCTTGGGCTCCATTCTCGAAAGCGTCCCCTCAGCCGTGAAGATTCTACAAAAGTCTTGGGGGCCCTCGACTCCTGCAGGCTTCCGGTGGGGAGCGGCTGCCATGATTGCTCGCGGAATGACCACGACGGAGCCGCGAGATGGTGGTGCTCTCATGCTGACGCCAGCTTCAGTCTGAAACATCCAGAAACAAGGTGGTGCTTTCATCGTTTGGGAAAAAAAATGTTCTAAACCAATGAAAAGTGTTATTTTTAGGTCATATGACCAAGCCTTCCATCTTTAGGAAACCAAAAGTAAAATGAACCAATGAAAAGTTTTATAAACAAGTCACATGACCTGTTATGCGGCATAGGGCTACAAAAAGCGTAGAAAATCCGTTGGCACGTGAGGCGGCGTCAGTAGCGGACCGATGTGCGAATAGGCCGAAGGCAGCACAACGCGCCGAGATCCGGATGGCACCGAGTTAGTGTCCAGCAAGTTGCTGCACTGGTGTGGCTATCCTACAATGCTGCGCCGAAAGTCGGCGTGGGGCGCCCCATTGGCCTGTGAGGTCACGTCAGTCAGTGGGGGCTGTGCGTCTCCCCCAAGATGGAGGCTCCTCGGCTGCAGTGGGGCGCCCCTTATCTTTTCACTCGCCGTCCAACTGAGTTGCGTCCGCACTTGTGGCTACAGTAGGCCGAAGGCAGGACAACGCGCCGAGATCCGGATGGCACCGAGGTGGTGTCCAGCAAGTTGCCGCACTGGTGTGGTCATCCTACAATGCTGCGCCGAAAGACGGCGTGTCCAGCTGAGTTGCGGTCACTCTTGCGGTACAGTAACTCGAACGCGCAGAGATCCGGATGGCACCGAGGTGGTGTCCAGCAAATTGCCGCACTGGTGTGGCCATCCTACAATGCTGCGCCGAAAGACGGCGTGTCCAGCTGAGTTTCTCCCGCTCTTGCGGTACAGTGACTCGAACGCGCCGAGATCCGAATGGCAAGTCCTGGATGTTGAGTGCCATAGTTGAGAGTTCTGAGCAGTGCTTGTAAGACTGTCTGAAGCTTATTTGCACCTGCTGCAGCTTCACTATTGCCCTGGTGTGGCCAAAGATCGCACATGACATAGGCGGCCGGCTCCCGAGGTCCGGCGGAACTTTTTTCCTTTTCCTTTTTGCTTCTTGTCCCACAATCCGTTTCAACTGAAGACACGACCAGGTCCCTGAATGTGTGCAGAGGGACGTTATTGATTGAATCAAAATGGCGGCTTCACACAAAGCTGACTCAAGCGTTGCTGTTGATGCTATACAGACAAAAATTGGTTTTCAGTTTGTACATTCTTCAGGATTTTTTTTCCATCCAAGGCTGATTGAGAGTTTGTAGAAAAATGGCTTCAGATTTTCCACATACTACTCTTCAACATTCTTCCTAAATGTAACAATGTGAGACTCACTAGGAGAACGGCTGTTTATCTTTCCTTTCAAAATGCTTCCAACAATATTTTCTGAATGGAAGACACCATCTTGTAGCATAAAGGGCCGAAATGGGTTCTGGTCTGGCCGATGGTTGGTGGAGACATTTTGACTATATCTTGGACCTGCCCGGCCTCGCCCAAAATGGCACCGGTATAAATGGGACTCGTAACTCCTTGTTGTGTACTGGTTGAACAACTTTGATATCACGAGATATGAATTCAGATTTGATGCTCATGGCGGGCGGGGACGAGAATTGATTGAATATTTTGACATCCCTATTGATATTAAGTTCTGATGTGTTATTGATTACTGTAGTATTGAAAGTTCGAATTAACGTCACCCATGGTACTTGCCCGCAAATGTATATCTAGATGATTTTTTTGTAAGTGGCCCTGTCGTAATTTTATTACAAAATGTACGTCCACCGATTCCGCAACTGTTAGACACCTTAGTTCTTGCAACCTAATGGCCCGCTCGTTACGTTCCTCTATAATGTAAATGTCTCCTCATCATATACGATTTCAGTTTGCTCCGTGGCCGGCCCACGTGGTTATAGGCCCGTATTTGTATACTGACATTTTCACAATAAAGGTTTTTAAAACAAAACATGGTAGTAGTATTTACATTGGTAAAGTTTTTACTTTTAGTCACTGTTTTCGAATCAGTAAAAGGCAAGTGAAATAAAGCAGTCCAATTACATGACGGATAAAAGGTATAATACGTAGGAACGCAGTAAAGATAAATGGTCAAGGGCAGTTGTGTTTTCCACTCCTGCAACATAAAGTGATCGATAAGAATCTGATAATCAGGCGTATCGGCGACTAAGACAGCAGGCCGAGTCTCTTTTACTCAACGGCTCCGTCATGGAACGAAGAAACGCCCTTTTTCTCGAAAAAGGAATATATTTTACTTGCAGGACAGTTGTAAATTTTCCGGGAAAGTACATTAGCCTGGAATATTATAATATATATGTTTTAAAAAAAAAGTTAGAAATCAATAAAAAGCGTATTTTTTAGGTCATATGACCAAGCTTTTCATTATTAAAATGACAAAAGTAAAATGAACCAATAAAAAGTTTTATTAACAAGTCACATGACCTGTTATGCTTACGTTACGCGCTGCGCGCCGCGCCCCGGATCACTTCCGGGTGCGCTAACGCGGCGTGTCATATAACGCATTACACGACAACGTAGGTCAAGAATATAGTCAAAATGTCTCCACCAACCAGCGTTCGGAACACAACCCCTTTCAGCAGTCCAAAAAGTTCTGTTAAATGACAACAGAGGGGACAGGCAACAAGAACCATCAGTCAAAGAGGGGAGGGCAAGTTCTTCTCTACCGGGTCATGTTGGGGCTATACCGGAACTGATCGAATTGGTAGTCTACAGTGTTTCTGGATGTTTCAGACTAAAGCTGGCGTCAGCATGAGAGCACTACCATCTCGTAGGTCCGTCGTGGCCATTCCACGAGCAAACATGGCAGCCGCTCCCCACCAGAAGCCTGCGGGAGTCAGGGGCCCCCAAGACTTTTGTAGAATCTTCACGGCTGAGGGGACGCTTTCGAGAATGGGACCCAAGCCCTATCAGGGAAGCGTCCGAGTTCCAAGGTGTCCCAGGGCCATTTTAGTGGACCACGCCCAAATCTGAAGAGCCGGCCGCCATTTTGAGAGTCCTGCGGCAGTCGCTTATCGTTGCATCGCAAGAGCGGGAGCAACTCAACTACATGGTGAGCGAGACGCTGTAGTCGCAAGAGCGGGCGGTAAACAGCTGAATGGCGGAAGAGGCACAGTGTAGCAAAAGCGGGCGGAATGGCAACTAAAACGGTAAAGGGGCGCCCCACTACAGCGTGTCTTCAGGTCAAACGGATTGTGGGACAAGGTCCAGAATAGAAGAGTCATCAAAAGGCAAAAAGTTCCGCCGGACCCCGGGAGCCGGCCGCCTATGTCGGGGGCGATCTCAGGCTAAACCGGTGCCCTTAAGACTTGGGGAGGGGGTCGGAGCCAAGCGTCTTCTCCGAGTCCGTGCCATCACACCGCCCCTCGGGGGCCTCCGTCAAGCGGTTTAGGGAGGTACCATATCACATTGTTTTCAAATGCAGTCAGGTCCACAAACGACCCTCACTTACTTTGAAAATAGTGAAGCTGCAGTAGGTGGAAATAAGCTTCAGACAGTGTTACAAGCCCTGCTCAGAACTCTGAACTATGGCACCCAACATCCAGAACTTATGCCATTTGAGAAGGGCAGTGACATCGAAGCAACTCAGGGACCAAAACCATTAACGTACTTTCACGTATGAAAATCTTACTTGGGGAGGGGGCAGGAGCGAACCGCCCCCTCCCAGTCCGCGCCACCACACCGTATGTTGAAAATCTGAAACCATCGTTCTACAAACTCAACCAACCTTGGATGGAAAAATCTAGAAAAATGTACAAACTGAAAACCAGTTTTGGTCTGCATAGCATCAGTAGCAACGCTTGCTATCAGAGTGCATGTGTTTCATGCTCGATCGATTGAGCTAGCCGGATCGGGCAATAAAAAGTATAAAATAGTTATGTAAATAGTTATTTAATAAAATGCTTTACCCTGTTTCTTTGCTGGTGTGTTGTATATATTTTTAATATTTGCATAGGGTTTGTCGTTATTTTGGGCGGGGTGGGTGACGGAGCCGAGCTGACTTGCAGCCCTCATGGTGTGGAGCTCAGTTCATCTCACTATTTTCGTATTTCTCATGAAGGGTTGTTCCTAATATTTCTATTTTAGCGAGGTCAAAAAGAGATCCAATTAGTGGCCTACTGATTTTGCTCGATTAATTTTATTTTTTTACACGATTTTTCACTATCTGCAAAGACTAAACAGAGTATTGCGACTTTGTGCTTGTTTGTAAATAGAGAATGAACCAAAGAGAATCAATTGTAAAACAGTAAATGCTTGGATAACAATCAATCAAATGGAGAGACAAGCAGGCACGACGGATTACAACGGGGGTAAAGGCCTGCGTTAACTACTCTTCACTATCTGCAAAGAGAGAGTACTACTAAGAGAAAAGAAGGGGGGGCAGCGTTCAAAGCACATCAGCGTGCATAAACACGAAAAAGTTTTTACCTATCACGTACTTGACATTTGACAGCTTTTGATATTTGCTATTAAAAAACCATTGAAATTCACAGAAAAAAACCATAGGTTTTAGGCCATATATAGTTAGGAATTTGCATTTACAAAACCTTGAAAATTCACTGAAAAAACCATTGGTTATAGACCATATATAGTTAGGGATTAGCCTTTTCAAAACCTTATTTTACTCACACAAAACCATTGAAATTTCATATATATTTAGTTGCACTAACTATATATCGCGCACCCGCAATCCACTGCTGATGATGTCACATATTACATCATTCATGACATGGTTAGTGACATCACTGATGACATCACTGATGACATCTCAAATGACATCACTGATGACATCTCAAATGACATCACTGATTACATCTCAAATGACATCACTGATGACATCACTGATAACATCTCATTTGACATGACTGATCACATCACTGATGACATCATTCATGTGATAATACCATGAACCTCTTCAGACTCTAATATAACCTTAGATACAATCAGTGTAAACAGACAGTCACAGACTGTCACTCATCCATGGAGTTACTCACACACCTAGTCAGTTATGCAAACAATCAATCACACCTCCATTTTCTCAAATATACAGTTATACACACCTTACTTATTCAAACATATACTAACACATATTTACTCTCTTATACAATCCCTGATACATGTTCACAATGATCCATACAGCCACTCACACATTCACTGGCTCTTATGCACAGTTATTTATATATGTCAACTCTCACATGTACTGTGTTTTACATATGTACTTACTTTGACATGTAGCACTGAGATATCCATTCACTCACTAATACACTCATGCACAGTCAACCGCACATACAGCTGTTTCCACATGCACTTTTGAACCCATACATATAGTGAATCAACTACTCACACATCTATGTACAGAGTCACACACCTCCCAGCCACCCATACACACACACTCAGTTTCCCATACAAATACTTGGACAACCAATGAATATCCCATACAGTTACTCATATAGCTACTGATCAACATATGCAGCAGTTTGTAGAACAACAGATATAATGATGCACAAATTAAAACAGTTTAGTCACTAACCCATGCACTCAGTGAGACACATTTAATCACTCACTCATACAGTCAGTCATGCACCTACTAAATCCTTCATCCAGACACTTATACATCCACTCATTCTTCAATATGTAAGACATATTTTAACTTTACAGAAACATACAGTCACTGGATGTTGTCATCAGTGATGTCATCAGTGATGTCATTTGAGATGTCATCAGTGATGTCATCAGTGATGTCACTAACCATGTCATGAATGATGTAATATGTGACATCATCAGCAGTGGATTGCGGGTGCGCGATATATAGTTAGTGCAACTAACTATATATGAAATTTCAATGGTTCTGTGTGAGTAAAATAAGGTTTTGAAAAGGCTAATCCCTAACTATATATGGTCTATAACCAATGGTTTTTTCAGTGAATTTTCAAGGTTTTGTAAATGCAAATTCCTAACTATATATGGCCTAAAACCTATGGTTTTTTCTGTGAAAATATATATATATATATATATATATATATATATATATATATATATATATATATATATATATATATATATATATCCTCAAAGCAACTCGGTGAGGTCCGCCACCTATAGTCTCCACGGCACAGAGGGATTCCATAGCACGGCAAGTTTCTATCAGGTAATTTTTATTTTTTCTCTGACACCATGTGCAAACAAAAAGGACGGTTGACGCGTTTCGGCAAAAGCCTTCAACTGGACCATGAACCATAAAGCAACGCACAGTCTCATAAAGAGCAGCCCAATCGGCGTGTGATAGTGCTTGACAAAGGAAGGCGGAGCTCACCTCGCACTCGTTGACTGCTTGTGCTTTGAAGAAGGGAATATCTTGAAACGCGTCGGCGTTTCCAGTCAGATGCTATATGGACTGAACAATGTTGTTTTCCATACCGAATAAAGAGCTTTGGGGAAAGCTGACCTGCGTTTGAGTGCGGTTTCTGAAATGGACACCCCACTGAGCAGAACATATATACACTCACACACATATATATATACATATATATGCCACTCTTTTTTAGTTGATAAATGGACATCTGAAAATAATATTAGAACTACTATCAATAAATTCCCTAAACTGATCCTCAAATGTTGATCATATTTGTAATGTCAAAATGTTGATCATTTACATATTTTGCATTACTGATAATAGGTCTATACATTCCTTTTACTTTGGATTTGCCATATTGGCAATATTATTCATTTTTATCTTTCACAATCTAATACAAGAGCTGACTCCCTCTTGAATATTTATTACTATATCTAATTCTTTAATTACCTTGTTTATTTTCATTTAACCTCTAATACTCTGTTCTGCTTTCTTCTTTTTTGGTTTTATAAGGTTTTCCTATTAGCCATTAGCTATAAACTGTGCTATTAGTGTTTACTTTTCTTGTGAAAACACTTGTGGTTGCCAATTATTCTTTCATGTCCTCTACTTATGAGAGCGGGTGAAAACATTTTGAGCCAAGTAACTATTTGGAACCTTAGACTTTGTGTGAACTGTAGCTCTACAGGTCTTCCATATTTATTTTAAAATACATTTTTGCAAGTGGGAATGGTTTTGAAATTAAACAAATTTACAGTACATGACTACATTTAGCAACATTCATTGAAACTGGGTGTTTTGCTTCCATATCAGCAGCTTGAAAAAGCATCAAATCGTCAGAAACAGAACTGTAAAATGTATATGAAATCACTCAATATTTATGTGACCACTTGTGAAACCATCTAATTCATTAATATATATGTAGTAGTCATAAAAATGCATAATTGTAATTGTAACTGCACATTAGAACATTGGAATGTTGGGAGCTCCATTGCAGACAATGGAGTGCTCCCTGCTTCTACGGGCCGGTAAAGGCCCGCAGAGGAACATTCCAATGTTCTACAAAGGCTTCTAGAAGTTCGAGGGGATTTATATCCCCTCGAGCTTCGAGAACCCTTTGTTTAATTTGTTAGAACATTCTGCCCTCTAGTGGCAGAATGTTCTAATAGCCTTATAGCCCTTTGTAGCAGGGCTGTACGGCTGATAAAGTCCCGCTGTTTCGTTAAAGCCCTCACCTTCGGCTCGGGCCTTTAACGATTCAGCGGGCCTTTAATAACCGTTATAGCCTGCTACGGCGGGCTATAAGGCTTCATTAAAGAGGCCGGTTATTCTTCAAAGAATGATTTAACACCAGGGCCCAAATTCCGATGCTTGTCCGACCAACATCGTTGCGGTAATGGGATCGTTCAACAAGGAGTCATAGGTTCCATCCGCCGCAATAGGATGGGACCGCCAGCACGGCGGTCGGAAACATGCAGCATGTGCTGGCGGTCGGAAAAGGGATGAAGCACAAGCTGCAATAATAAAGAGCATGTAAACAAACCACCTGATGACTGGCATAAGGTGCATGGATGTTTGGGGGATACCACAGGCCTCATAGTGGAGGCCATGGAGGGACAGGGGCCGTGCTGGGGGCTCCCAAAGTCCATTTCCACAGGCTTTCAATGGAGGTCGGACCACCATTGAACGGCTGTCTTAAAGGGACATCGTAATCCCCACGGCAGTGCCTGAGCAGGCACCACTCCAAGGGCCCGATGTAGGTAAATCTACATTTACCACTTCATAAATACCGAATCATACCGAATCGGTATTTATGCAGTGGTAAATTAGAGGGGGGGAGATGTAGGTATTTCAGATTCGGTAAATACCGAATCTGTAAGATTCGGTATTTACCGATTCTGTAAATACCGATTCGGTATCCCCCATTGCTTCCTATGGGCCTTGAAGCCCATAGGAATCAATGGCACTACCGAATCGGTAATTACCGATTCGGTAATTACCGATTTGTGCAAGGGTGCAGGGGGTGTCACTTTGACACCCTCTAGCACCCCCAAAACAGGCATGTGAGCGATGTGGCACACAGACATGCCCTAAGGGCATGTCTGTCTGTCACATGGCATAGGTGTGCATGCACACATGTGCATGCACACCTGGATTCGGTATTTTAACACCCAATTGGATTGGGTGTTAAAATACCGAATCTGAAGGGCCTGTGGGACAGAAAGTAGTCCCACCTACATCCCAAATTTAAAAATCGGTAAAATTACCGATTCGGTATTTTTGCGATTCGGTAATTTTACCGAATCGGTAAAATACCGAATCGGACAAAAAAAGGTCCCCTACATCTCAGTAGGCCAAATACCTGTCGGAAACGGCCGAAATCGGCCGTTTCCGACCGGTATTTGGTACCTACATCGGGCCCTTACTGTATCGCGCAATAAACAGACCACGCAGTTATAGGCGTAAAAGGCCATTTATTAGACCAGAACTGCGCATAACAATAGAACAGTAAACAATAACAGAAAACACCCCACTCATCCATCCCCCCCATTGGTTTCAATCATTCATGTCAATACTGAGCCCTAGCGGCTCCAAACACCCTCCACTTGCCGTCAATCACCCTTCCAGCCCCCAGCCATTGCCAACTTCAAACCAACTTCGATCCGTCCTGCCCAAGTCTCCCCCCCAAGGGATGGGTATGCCCGCTCTTGACCCCCTATCCCTTCGGAACCTGCATACCGCAGCTCTGGCCTAAACTGGCAACGCAACAAAGCCAACCCAAGAACCACCTCTAACTGCCGGGTGGGTGGGCGGTCTTTTCGAGCTCCCTCCCGATGGTGCCAGGCGCGGAAAAGAGGAAGATCCCTTCCTCCCCCGCGCTTAAGTACCCACCCCCTAGCTCCTCCCCTTCCCCTGCCTGGACTATCCCCTGCGCGAAAGACCCCGGGGAAAGACTAGTCTGCGACTCTGCTTTCCCCGGGGCCCGGCATCGCGCAATAAACAGACCACGCAGTTATAGGCGTAAAAGGCCATTTATTAGACCAGAACTGCGCATAACAATAGAACAGTAAACAATAACAGAAAACACCCCACTCATCCATCCCCCCCATTCGTTTCAATCATTCATGTCAATACTGAGCCCTAGCGGCTCCAAACACCCTCCACTTGCCGTCAATCACCCTTCCAGCCCCCAGCCATTGCCAACTTCAAACCAACTTCGATCCGTCCTGCCCAAGTCTCCCCCCCAAGGGATGGGTATGCCCGCTCTTGACCCCCTATCCCTTCGGAACCTGCCACCCAGTGGACCCCCTGTAGGGCGGTACACTGCCCCACCCCCCCCACCAAGGGGCCGTCCATCCGTCCGCGCAAAGTCACTCCCTCCGACACCAGATCGACTCGTTCCACAACTTGCTCACCACATCCCTCAGTTCCATCATATACCATGCATTCCCCAGGCGAGACAGATGCACACCGTCCTCCCTAAAGGCTAAAGGCTCCTCCAGGCGAAGTCCAGGATGTGAGATAACTTTCACCCCCCTATCAACACAGTAGAGTCTCATTGCCCGATTCAACTTTCTCCGGGCCTTCTCAATGGCCCCGTGTTTCATGGCCCCTCTCCAAACTTTACGGGGGACCAGCTCCGTCCAGGCAATGCAGGCCCCCGACATCCTTGATTTAAGCACATCCAAGTCCCTCTGCATCAATTGCAACAGAGCCAGTCCAGACAATCGCACCAGGTCGTTCTCGCCCAGATGGATGATCAACAGATCCGGGCACCCCCTTTGTGGGACCATCTTCGCGAGCCAGGGCAGTAGTGTCCCCCATCGCATTCCGCTCTTTCCCCACCATTTCACCTCGTGCAATTGTCCTCTCAGTCCCAGGTTACGTCCGTAAACCTGCTGGTCAGCGTACTTGGATGCCCAGTGCACAAAGGAGTGCCCAACGATCCACGTCACCGTCTTACCACCCGGGCCACCCACGCAACCTACGAAGAAAAAAGATGTTAGAAACGGGCAAAACAGAAAACACAAACCAACAACCTGCCTGGGACCCCACCTACTTCCTCACATACCGCTCGCAGCAGCGAGACTTCCAACGACCAATGCTCCGGATCCGGTCCCAGGACCAACCCAAACGAGCCGCTGCAGTGGCAGCCCCGATACGGAAAGAATGAGTACCAAACCCCGCACCATTCATCCCCAGTCGACCCAAAGCCATCCTCAATACCGCCAACAGCTGGCCCGCCGACAACCTCGCACCCGAAGTATGCTGGAAAATTTCACCTCCCCGCGGGCCCCCAGCCCCGCAGAAGGAGCGCCACTCTCGCACCGGGCAAACCGCCCCACCAGACTCGTTCAGCCACACCCACGTACCACGGCCCATCTGATCAGTCTTTGAGCGGCCCAGCCAAATCCCCAAACGCCCCGCATCCACCCGCACATCCTCGTACAACCGCCCGGGCCCCCGCCTCGTGCCCAGCAACTCAGACACGCGAAACGCCCCGAAAAACATCCACACCATGCACGGGCGAAACAAGCCCACCTCGGCCCCGTCATAGCAACACTCAGGCAACACCCCCACCAGACGCACCAACAGGTCAAACGTCACCGCCTCCCGCAGGCGCCTCCCCCCGACACCCCTCTCCCGGCCCCACCCCCGCAACATGCGAGCCAGTACCACGTCCTTGGTGGGGTCGAAACCCAGAAACAGAATACAGTAAAAGGAAATGCCAGCCAACTTTCCAGAAATCGTAGCAGCAGTCAGGCCCCGGTCCATGCAGGAGAGCACATAGCCCCTCACACCACCCAGCACCTCCGACTCCCCACTCACCACACCATCCACCGTCCAACCCATAAAAGAACTAAATTCAGACCATGCCAACCGATATGTCCTCCTTGTGGACGGTGCCAACGAACCCTCCACCAGACCAATCATCCTCACTCCCCCAATGCCCAGATGCCGGCCGGCAGCTCGGTCTTGCAGGCGTCCGCTCCCGGCGCCAGATGTCGGAACCGCTGCCACTGCGAACGAGACAAAGCATCCGCAATGTCATTATTCGCCCCAGGGACATGCTTGGCCCGAAACACCACATTCAATTGCAGACACGCCAGCATGAACCTTCGCAACAGCTTCAACACTCGCAGGTCCCTCGCCCTTTGGTTATTCACAAGGTCCACAACTGTCATGTTGTCTACGTGGAAGAGCACCGTCCTGTCCCGAAAGTCATCCCCCCACACCACGAGGGCCACCAGCAAAGGGAAGAACTCGAGAAAAGCAATACTCCTGCCCTGCTTCATCCAGGAGGCCGGCCAGCTCTCCGCGCACCACCGCCCATCCCAAAAGACTCCAAACCCCGCTGACCCAGCCGCGTCAGAAAAGATCTGGCATTGCCACACCGCCCTCTCCTCATCAAACTCCAAGGGCACTCCATGAAACTCCTGCAAAAAAGCGATCCAAGTCCGTAGATCCGACCGCACCCCCAGCGAGATCCTCACCCGGTGATGCGGAAGCACTGCCCCCGACATGGCCATGCCGAGCCGCCGACAGAACGTGCGCCCCGCCCGCACCACCCGGCAAGCAAAGTTAAGGAAACCCAGCAGCCTCTGAACCGCCCGCAAAAGGGATCCTCCTCTCCCCCACAGCCCACTCCAGACACTCCAAAATCTCCTTCAACTTAGCCGCAGGCAGACGCGCCAACCATGCAACCGAGTCCAACTCGATCCCCAGGAACGTGAGGCAACAGCTGGGACCAGCCGTCTTCTCCGGCGCAAGAGGCACCCCGAACTGCACCGCCAAGGCCTGGAAACGCGACAGAGCCCTGCCACAATCCCCCGACCCCGCCCTGCCCAGGAAGAGGAAATCGTCCAGGTAGTGAGTGACCTCGCGGCACCCGCTCACCCTCACCATGACCCACTGCAGAAACATGCTAAACAATTCAAACAAAGCACAGGAAATGGCACAACCCATGGGAAGGACCTTGTCCACATAGATGGCACCCCCGAACTGCATGCCCAAGAGCCCGAAATCCGCCGGGTGGATCGGCAAGAGCCGGAAAGCCGACTTGATGTCGCACTTCGCCAGCTCAGCCCCGGGACCACAAGAACGCACCATCCGGACCGCATCGTCCACCGACGCATACAGCACCCTCGAGTCCTCTTCCGCAATGAAGTCATTCACAGACCTCCCCTCCGGCCATGACAAGTGGTGAATCATCCTGAACTCCCCCACCTCCTTCTTCGGCACAACCCCCAGTGGCGAGACAATCAGGTCCGGCAGCGGCCAATCCAGGAACGGCCCCGCAACCCGCCCCTCCACCACCTCCTTCCTCAACTTTGCACCCACCACACCCGGCAACTCCTTCGCAGACTTCAAATTCTCTGCCCACCGCCGCTCCCTGGGGCCCTGATAACCCACCCGAAAGCCTTTGGTGAAACCCCAAAAGAGCCGCGCCGCGGCCTCGCGGTCAGGATAGCACGCGAGCCACGGGGCCATAGCCTCCACCTTAACCGGAGTAGGCGCCCTTCGGGCCAGGCTGTCCTCGTCCCCTGGCGTTCCGCCACTGTTCAGAAGGGGTGGCGAGCGAGAGGCACTGAGTGATGGGGTGCTTCCCTCCGCACTTAGAACACTCATGTTTAAACTTGCACGGGTACCTGGAGCAGAAACCCCGACTGTAGCTCCAACACACTCCTGTGGCGGCCCCCCCCGGCTTGGGCGGCTGTCCGGACACGATGGTGCTGGGCACAGTTCCGCCCCCCGCCCCGCCCTGGGCGGGACGCGTCAGAAAAGACCGATACAACACCGGCAAACCGCTGGCCGTATGCGTAGAGGCCGACGAGTGCGACGACGCCATCCACTGCATCCAAAGTTCCTGATCCACCTCCCCCCAGCTTTTCTCCGGATCGGCGCTGACCCTGGCCCGGAACTCCTCGTCATAGCTCAGCCAAGCAAACCCCCCAAACTGCATCTGAGCCTTGCGGATAATGTCCATGTATTTGAACAACGCAATCGCCCGATCGAGATACTTCAAACAATAGACGCTAGCATAGATCAGAAAAGCCGAAGTCCAATTCTCCATGGTGATAGGCACTCTAGGCCGCCTCGTCAATTCCCACTCCTCCTCCTTGGAACCCTCCTTCGCCTGAACCTCCCGGTGCAGTAACTTAAAAACATCCACAAACTCATGTCTCCAAATCTTCTCCCTCATTTTCTCGGACAAATGTGACCCCAATGGCATTGCCAGCCCCATGTACGGCATTTTCTTCGGGACCTTCACCCCCTTTTCATCTTTCCCATCACTCTTGTCAGTCTGCACCCCCAAAGTTACCGACTTACCATCCACCTTCTTACCATCCTCAGGTGGACCGCCCGCAGGCGCCCCCCCCTCCCTCACAGACCCATCCCCCACTCCCACCGACCGGCAGGCCCGCTTCCTCCCCTCCCCACCCCGGGGTGCGTCATCCCAAACCGCCCACCAGGCACTCTCACCTGTCAGTGCCTCCGTCCGCTCCCGGGGCCGTCCTCTGGACTCCTTTCCACGGGCCTTCACCGGTCCAGTCTTCTTCCGAGATCCGGGGTCGACCTGCAAGACACCAAGGTCGTCACCCCCCGCTGCGCGGCCTACGCCTTCCAGGTCATCCCGCACCTCCCCCTCTTCCAACTCCTCGCTCTCAGCACTGTAATCCAGTTCAAGCACCGGTTCCTGATCCACACCTTCAGTCGAGACACACTTCACTGCACGCTTCACACCCTTGGCTCCACACTCGCGGCCACGCTGTACGGTGGCGCCACCAGAACTCGTTGCCCGTTCCCGCGGGGGAGGGACAGCCGCCGCGGACTGCCCTACAGCTTCCGACCTGCGTCTTGGAGCCGTGTTGCGCCCCGCTAGGCCCCCCTTGGCTCTGCCGACAACTGCCGACTTGGATCCCCTCCCGCCCCCCAGGTCGCTCGAACCTGGCAGGGCCCCGGCACCATCGGGCCTCAAAGCCGTGCTGGCCGTCCCTACCCCGGCCGCGCCCCCAGTAGAGGGAGCGGCCAGGCCTGACCTCCTTAACCTCGCCTGCCGGATCTCCTCGTCCTGCCTCTCCGCCTCCCTCTCCTCCTCCGAGGTAGGGGTGGGGGGCCCCTCAATGTCGGGGCCCCACACAGAACCAACCCGGGCCCTCGTCTCCTCAGCCCACCTGACCTCCTGAATCTGTTCCAAGATACGCTCTCCCCTGGCCCTCTCCTCCCAGGAGACAGAGCCCCAAATCGGAGGGGGGAGCGGCTGGCCGTGGCCAAAAAATTCGCCCCCCCGTGGGAAGAACCCCACCTGGTGGAAACCTTGGACCCAACCCGGGCCGCCAATGGGAACCAGAGAGAGGGAAGCACTCCTGCCCACCGCAAACCCAGGCACCAGCGGCCGAACCATGGCCGGGGTGCCCGCCCTGGAGCCCCGGGACAAGTCAATCGGGCCGCCCCCAGACACCCGCAGGTCCAGCCCAGGCCCATCCCCACTAAAAGAAGCCCCATCCAAACGAACCAAGGCCCCGGGGGCCCCGCCGTCACCCTCCGACCCGACCAGGCCCACCGCGGGCCCAGCCCGGGCGTCACCTAGCTCCACCTTCTGCGCAGCACCGTCCGGTGCCAACAGAGGACCCTGGAGCGGAAGCTCCTCGGGCACGGCCCGCACGGCCGCCCCCGAGGCCCCAGGCAAAAACTCCAATTGGGGGAAGGGGCGTGTGGAAGTCGTCCGACGCTTCCCGCCCGCGCAGTATCCTTAGGGACACCCGCCCCCCTCCTGGCCCCCGAGCCACCCTCCTGAACCTGGTCGTCCTCCAGGCAGGCGAAAACCGCCGCCTGCACCCCCGCCGAGGCAGCCCTCGTGCCTCTGGTGGCCCCCACCCAGGCCTGGTCCATGACCCCGGGCCTAATCAAGTCATCGCGGCCGGCCCTAGCGAGCAGTAACAAGGCCTCACGGACCTGTTCCGCAGACACCCCAGACATACCGGCCAAATCAGCAACAAAAGCAAGAGAAAGAAGTACAAAAAACCCAGCTGTCGAAAGAACAGCTCCGAGAACAATTCCTAAAAGTAGCACTAGGCCTCAAACTACGCACTAACTACAACTCTTTTCGAGCTCCCTCCCGATGGTGCCAGGCGCGGAAAAGAGGAAGATCCCTTCCTCCCCCGCCCTTAAGTACCCACCCCCTAGCTCCTCCCCTTCCCCTGCCTGGACTATCCCCTGCGCGAAAGACCCCGGGGAAAGACTAGTCTGCGACTCTGCTTTCCCCGGGGCCCGGCAGAGAATTACATACCGACCGAAGGTCGGATGGGCTCCTTGAGCCTGTCGGAATCCTCAGTTGGTCCCTCCGCAGCTGCCTGTGACCGGCGTGCAACATAATTCGGCGGTCAGACTGCGATCTGACCGACATCGTAATCGGCCCTTAGGAGTCTGTGAAATTATATTATACTTCGAAAAATGTGTGAAGCTGAAAAAAGTCCACCTTCACAATGGTGCATAGTTTTTAAATTCACAAAATTTCGCTGCTGAAATTTTTCACAGAGATAGATTTTGCAAGATATCTTTCCTGGCTAAATTTCTGGCAACTGCTGTAAAAAGTAAATGTTTTATCGCTTTTTTAATCTCATAAAATGATTGCCAATTATTGTGAACGCAACAGAGTGTGTACTATCTGACATTGTAAAGCGTTGGTTTAAATGGATGACTTGTTTTTTCGGAAGTTCTCACGTTTACTTTCATTTTGTGTTTTGTGCAGGAGAAGCAGTACTTTTCTTTCCCAGGAGAGCTTTTAATGCGGATGTTAAAGATGCTAATTCTTCCACTCATTACTTCAAGGTAGGCATGCTGTAATATTTTACCCACACGTGGAGTATGCTAGCCACAAAGTCTTGGGCTAGAAAACTCAGCATTTGATTTTTTTTCTCTTGTGTGTCATTACTCTCACTTATAATCAAAATGCCTTACGTAAAAGCAAATACAGGTAATCAAATCATTCAGACAGGATTTTGCATGTTATCCTGTATGCAAATACCTGTGCCACATTTGTGCACTAACTACTTATATACATTTTCTGCCTAACTTCTTTTTCTTTCTTCACTAAAAAATGTTTGTTCAATATTAGAAAGTTAAATTATATTCTCTGTTAACTGTAAGCCCCATGTGGGATCCATCTTGGATGAGGAGAATATGTCTTTTCACATTCAAAAATCCTTAAAGTGTGCACCAATTAAAATCAGGATGGAAATTCACGGATATGCTGGACATCTCAGAAATGCCATTAGTTACAAAAGAGGCGGCCATCTTGACAGGCAGTGCATGGAGATGCAAGGGCCCGCAGAACCAGAAAAGAAACCATATATTTTCTTTTTTGACCCACTGAGAACCCCAAACATGTGAAACCACTAGGCAAAAGTAGGTTTACTCCTTTTACATATAATATCAAACCACTGCAGCCTCTTATCAACCTTCTTACGAAAGCTGAAGGAGATGCTGCATCTACCAGTAGTTGTATTATTCTGACGTTTCACACATTCGCAGAATTAGTAATAATGGTAGCATGTTTGTGTAACAAAACATATGGAAGGATTTAAAGCATTTGACCAGCTAGATTTAACTGCTAGCTTCCATTAGACCACTGAGGATCCATCATTGAGGTCAAAAATGTTTTCTCGGCTGGAGGTTCAGATTCATCAGGGAACGTATACCATGTTGGCCCCAATCGTAGCTCGAAGCGAGAGGAGGACACCATAGTGAACATAAGTGTTCCACAAAGTATGAGGCCCAATATTTTTTCACTCTAATCATTCCTTTTTCCTCCTAATCAAAGTGTACACCCAAGTAGTAGTCCTAAGTACTAGTGTACATCAGAACTTTTCAACTGTTTTCTCCCATGTACCGCAAAAAATAAGATCCAGCAAATTAACGTTAGAGGTGACGCAAGCACATATCCATGTTGGATGCCGTTTAATTGGTACCGGTGAGTACTTAGGGCCTCATTAGGATGGTGGAGGGACCGTCCGCAGGGGCAACAGTGGTCCCTCCGTGTAAATTAGGATGGGACCGCCACCCTGGCGGTCACATCCCGTATCTGTAACCGTGCGGCGGGTGCTGCTTGAAGCAGCGTCCGCCGCAAGGTTAAAATTGCATGCTTCGGATATGCATACACAAAGCGGCAGGCACCGCGCAGTGCCTGCCGCTTTGCGCATGCATATGCAGGGGGGTACCATAGGTACCCCCCATGTGCACCCCCTACCCCCCAACACCCTGGGGGCCCGCAATGGGCCCCCAGAAGCAAAGGTCCACATGCTTTTCCACGGCGGAAAATCCGCCGCGGAAAAGCATGCTTCCTCACCCTTCGTAATTTGACTGACAATGTCTTGCAGACACCGCCAACAAATTGCGGACAACATCCCGCGGATCAGCGGCGGATGGTCTTGCCGTCCGCCGCTGATCCCACCGCCATCCTAATGTGGCTGGTGGGGTTTGGGAGGTCCGCAGCGGTGAATCCGCATCCTCCGGGCCGGCGGTGGCTTCCGCCGGCCCGGAGGATGCGGATTCACCGCCATCCTAATTGACCCCTATGTTGGCAAGCAAGGCATTTTAACATAGGCATGAGGATGTACTTAGAATAAAGTAGACATGACATGCTTTGGGAAGTCTGAAGATAGATGCTGATTCCTCCTTAAAAGTGTATATGACTAAACAGGTGAAGTGTCTTGTTAAAGTCCACAAACTCGCAAGGTGTGAGCCTGTGATTTATTGTCAATAAGAGCTGGTGCAATGGTGTTATGGGTAGCAGACATTCTGCGTGTCCTATCCAAATGGCAGTTGTGCCTTACCTTATGCTAGTTTCTTGATTTCCTGCAGAAAAATCTTCTAAAAAAATGTGGAAGGAGGAGATAACATGACAAAAATTCTGTAGTTTGCTGGAGTGTGGCAGTTGCTTTTCAAACAGGGACACTAGCAGGAAGGCTCCCACTGCTCTTCGACGATTGGATTACTAATTAGTATTATTAAACAAGTCCATTACATGAAGATAACCTTGAGAATGTTGTTAATGCTGTCTGTGATGGTTTGCAAGCTGTTATCATATATTTTTGTTAGTATATATTTGCTTCACCTTTGTCGGTTTTGTTATCAATGTAGAATGGTCAAATGATATATTAAGCAATATAAGTCCGATTAAAGTCTCTATGGCTCATTTAGGGTTTGAAGGAGCAAGAAGAATGCCCTAAACCAGCGGTTCCCCAGGCTACCGAAGGCGGAACAGCCACTTGCGCGGCCTACAGTAACCATTGACCCAAAGGTCCAGTCAACGCAGGATCCCTGGGTCATAGTGGTGGCCATTCCAAACTATTAAGGGTGGGGGGACGATCATTAGTTTTCCCTACACAAGTGTGCCAATGCGAGGTATGTTGTAAAGGGCACATAATACATTAGATGACTCTCTCATGCAGGGGAAACTCCATGCAGCTTAGGTTCATCTGTTTTTTAGTTCAGAGAAAGCAAACTCCTGTTTTGGGAATTTTTTTTCTGCAAATGGAAAGGCTTGCTGAACATCTGCTTTAAACATGGTTCTACTCAGAAAACCGTCAGTGTTGCAATAGGGGGCTGTGATGGTGGCTTCCTCTGGAACACAGAGAACCGCGTCTGGCAGGCACAAAGCTCTAAATGGGGCAGGCAGTCCACTGCCTGAGTAGCAATGATCTTAACCACTGCCCCCCACGAAGGAATAGTGAGTCATCCAACAGGGCCTAAATAAGTCTCTTTGTCTCTTGGCAACCAAAACCATGAACTAATTATGAGATTATCCAGATATTCTATACAATAAGTATTTGCTCACTGCTTCTAGTGCTAGCTTTTTTCCCTAAAATGTAAGGAGTAGTTTCTGTCCTGTAACTCCAGTTCTGTAGTAGGGGTATCTCTGTTATAGTCATAATCTAGTGAATAGTCCCGCCCATGTGCGTGGACCCCGGAGCAATCAAAAATAATCTCTTAAAGTGTCGAAAAAATGCAGAACTGCACAGACACTTAAGAGAGAATTTAAAGACATATAATACAGCCTATAACAGGCTACACTGTCCAGTACTTCAGCTAGAAATTCCACCAAAAATCCACAAAACATCAAAGTCTGTCCAGATTTCCCTTGCCCTCAGCACAAACCCCTCTGGATGATAGAGAGGAAGACATGGACAGACAAGCCCCATAGGCTGCCATTATGTGGCTCAGAATAGTATACTGTGCCTTTAAGAGAACTTTCCAGAACTTCACAGTATCCCAGAATGCCCTGCAGGTCCCTCAACTTTCAGTTCTTTTTGAAGGCGTAACACGCCAGACCTGTAGCATTCCGAACATGAATCTCTCTCCACCGGGGAGGAGGGCGGGCGCTTATGACCATAACAGAGATACCCCTACTACAGAACTGGAGTTACAGGACAGAAACTACTCCTTCTGTAGTAGGGGATCTCTGTGTATAGTCATAATCTAGTGAATAGAATGGCAAGCCCATCCCCACACCAAAGCGGCGGTGGAGAAACGAAACCAACACCACTATTGCGCGAACAAATTCCGCAGCGAAGCCTGTCCAAACTGAGCATCCGCCCTGGCATCAGCATCCAGACAGTAATGCTTAGCAAAGGTATGAATCGACTTCCAAGTGGCGGCCTTGCAAATTTCTGCAATCGGCACATTACGGAGCAAGGCTGTCGTGGCAGCTTTGCCACTGGTGGAATGAGCCTTAGGCTTACCTCCTAAGGTCTTATTAGCTTTCTGGTAACATAGTTGTATGCAGGACACCATCCACCTAGAGATGGACTGCTTAGAGGTCGCAAGACCCGTCCTGACCGATCCATAATTGATAAACAATTGGTCTGACCTACGAATACCTTTGGTCTTATCCAGATAAAATTTCAACACCCTCCTAACATCCAGGGAATGTAAAGACCTTTCCGCTGTAGATGAAGGATTCTGAAAAAATGTAGGCAAAGTTATAGTTTGGTTGACATGAAAGTCAGAAATAACCTTGGGAAGAAATTTAGGGTGAGTACGCATAACAACCTTAGCAGCATGAAATACAGTATAAGGTTCATTACAACACAACCCCTGAATTTCACTCACCCTGCGGGCCGATGTAATGGCCACGAGGAACGCCGCCTTCCAGGACAGGTGCTGCAATGAAGCCTTATGAATGGGTTCAAAAGGCTCCTTCATCAAACTGAACAGCACCACATTCAATTCCCATGAAGGCGAAGGAAGCCTGACAAGAGGGAACACTTTTTTCAAGCCTTCCAAAAAGTCTTTGATCACAGGGATCTGGAAGAAGGAAGTCTGTGAAGGGCTTTTCCTGTAGGCAGTCAATGCAGCGAGATGAACCTTAATGGAATGAACATTAAGGCCAGACTGCGCCAAATGTAGAAGGTAGGGAAGGATGACATCTTCCTTGCACGTCGTAGGGTCAAAGTTCCTGGACACACACCAGACACAAAACCTCTTCCACTTGTAAGCGTAGGACGTCCGAGTGGAAGGTCTCTTAGACTCCTTCAGTATGTCCATGCAATCTTCGGGCAGATTTAAATGGCCATATTGCACTATCTCAGGAGCCATGCCGCCAAACTCAAGGACGAGAGGTTGGGGTGCAACATCTGCCCCCCGAACTTCATGAGAAGGTCCGGCCTGCACGGCAACCGTATGTGTGGAAGGAGGGACCGGTGTAGAAGGTCCGTGAACCACCACTGTCTGGGCCATTCCGGGGCAATCAGGATCATCTGTGCCCTGGACCGGGACAGCTTGATGAGCACCGCTGGAATCAGGGGAATGGGCGGAAAAGCGTAAACAAAGCAAAGTCAAAGTCAAAAAGGCTTTATTTCGACATATAAAATATCTTAAAAAGCGTACATACAAGTAAAGTTCATTTCAAAAGCATTTAAAGATAAAAACAAGTTTTTTTGAAAAAAGACCCCTTGCATGATCTATGACTGCAATTTTTACTGTTATCATTTAGGGGGAGAATAATTAAATTACCTAAAGTAAGCATGGTTTTGAAGCAGACCATAAGAGTAAAAGCATAATTAAACAATTTGTCTGAGTCTTTTTGACCGAATCCGCCATGCCCACCCAAGATACTTTGAGGTGGCGCATGCATTAAAAGTACGAGTGTCTGAAAGGAGAATCCTTAGTGCCACATTACAGTATCTAGTTCCCAGTGTGCGACACATGGGTTTTAGCCATTTTGACCGTGGGACTTTATAGGCAGGACACTCGAATAAAAAGTGAGGGACAGATTCATGGCGCTGTGGGCAGAAGGGGCACCACGGAGCAGTCTGGTAGGGAATTTTCCAATGACTAGTAAATTCCATCACGGGGAGAAGACCAATTCTGAATTTGAAATACAAAGATCTTTCCCAAGGGGCTGAGATAATGTCCAAATACAGTTCTCTAATGGGGACATCTTTGGACTCCATAAAATTTCTGGTCGACTTACAAATCGAGGTAGAAGAATTCCTTCTGTTTGCCACCCAGTTCCAATAAAGCTGTTTTATCGTTGATTTGGGCGGGGCTGTCTGTTGGTACCATGCTTCTTCCAGCCCCAGATTGGTGAGTAATGCTTTGATATCCGTTAGCCACTTTATTTTCGCCCAACCTGTCGATCTTAATATCTCCCGCAGTCCATCCGCATAACTTGAGAGCTCAGGGACTCTCCAGATGCGGGCCCACAGAAGCAATGGGCGTAGCTTTGCTAGATCTTCAATCGCCCGACAGCCCATGTCCAGTTGCAGAGGCAAGATGGGGACAGAAGGGCCGAGGGACATCAAGCTTCTCAAGAAGGTGTTCTCAGCTCGAGTAAGATCTTTCAAGTTCGACATTCCCCACAGTTCCGCCCCGTACAAAGCGGCACTTACTCCTCTGGCCGAGTAAATGTCCAAAACTGCAGCTATAGGTTTGGTTGAGGCTGCTCTCTGCTCTTTTAGCAGGGTCCCGGTTACTCTTTTCAAATTAAGCAACATTTTGGTCAAATGCTGGTCCCATTTCATGGAATCCACCAGCCGTATACCCAGATAGTCGAAGGTCTTGGTCCTGTCCAGTGCAACGGAGCCCAATGTTGGTGGAGGTCCATGTTTTTGCGGAGGATTCAAGATGAGATACTTTGTTTTGTCTGTGTTTATACAGAGTCCTCTTTGTTTACAAAAATCGTCAAAGCCAGAAAGAAGCTGTTGTAGGCCCATTGGCGATTTTGACAGGAGCAAAGTATCGTCCGCAAAAAGCAGGGTGGGAATTAAACGACCTGCCAGGCGAGGGGCATCTGCTGGTAACCTTGACAAGTGGTCCACCACCCCATTGACATAGAGCGAAAAGAGTGTTGGGGCAAGAACACACCCTTGCCGCACTCCTCTGCTCACATCTATTCTTCGGGTCTTTTGTCCATTCGGACCCCAGCGAATTTGGGCATAGTTGTTTTCGTGGAACTTCATGATCAAGTGAAGCAGATAAGGTGGCAGGCCAAGATCACTAAGAACCTTCCATAAGTTGTTTCTGGGGACCAAATCGAAGGCCGTCCGGAGGTCGATAAAGGCAAGATATAAAGTGCCCTTCCCAATCGTGACGACCTTCCAGTGAATCATAAGTAGCCTTAGCGATTGTTCAATTGTTCCTGTACCAGTTCGGAACCCTGCCTGGAGATCCAACAGTATCCTGTTTTCATCTGCCCACTGCTGTATTCTGGTTAGGAGGACCTTGCCTGCTACTTTTTGCGAACAGTCTATCAGGCTGATCGGCCTGTAGTTAGCTGGGTCTTCTCTTGAGCCTTTTTTGTGCAGGGGGACCACTTCTGCGGCCATCCAGGAGGCGGGCAGAGGAGCACCTGCCATGGCAGCATTTAATACAGATGTAATTAACATACTCCAATCGCCTAGGTCTGCACGAAGCAGGTCGCCCGGGAGTCCATCGGGGCCAGCCGCTTTGCGCGGGACAAGAGATTTTATTGCACCTTCCGCTTCTTTCTTGGTAAACAGACTTTCCTCTGGTCTCTCCTCAACTCGAGAGAACTGTGGTAATGCGAAATCCACCGCTTCAGCTGCAGTTGCTGTATACAATTTCGAAAAATGTGAGTACCATAGATCCTCAGTTATGTTGCAGGTGATGACTGTGTCTAGGGGTCTGTTTTTCTTGCGTAATAAGTCCCAGAAACCTTTTGCGTTTTTTCCAACACTGGCGATTCGGAGTTCCTGCCAAAATTCGTCTTCCCAGTCTCTCCTTGCTGTTTTAAGCTCCGCTTTGTAGCTCTTTCGTTTGGTGGCTATTAAGGTCGCATCTCCACTTTTTACAGCCAATATCAGTGCTCTCTTCCTAGCACGACACTCCTTCGAGTACCATCCGGGTTTGCCCTGCCGCTTATCGCGGTTAGTGTTTCCCTTTTTTACTTTAGCCTTGAATAGGTCCCCAATTGACAGCGAGACCTCGCAGAACAACGCTGTAATCCGATTTGAGCTGACAGGCTCGCTTTCTAAAATGGCGCAGGCTGTAGAAGTAACAGCTCTGATACATGACAGTTTCTCTTCATCTATTGCCACTTTGTCCCATTTCAGGCGTCTTAAGCAGTTTGATGGGACCACCCCTCCCAATGGCCCTGTCGCTAGTGTATCATGGTTTCCACAAGCTGGGTGAATCTCCCTCCACCAGTATGATAGGGTCAAGGAGAGAGCGTTATGGTCACTATCCAGGGAAGATAGGACTATCATATCCTTCATGTGAGCCCACAAAGAAAAATTTAAAAGGATATAATCAATCCGGGATGAATGGCCAACCCTATTATATGTGTGTGCCCCCGCTAAGTCTGAGGGTGTCCTCCCGTTGGCTGCTCTCAGGCCGTGCTCCAGTGTGAGGGAATTTAGCTGGATGATTCTGGGGGTCCAACTGTTTATGATTGGAAGATCAAGTGACGGGACACCTCTCCTTGAATCTTCGTCATATAAGTCCAGGGATTCATCGGGCAACAAGGGCTCAAATGTACAATTAAAGTCCCCCATGACCATAATTAATGAATCGCTACTACACTCACCCAAGACTACCTCCAGGTCCGAGAGCGTTGGTGATAAGGCTCTCCCAGAGGCCCCTCGTGTGTAGATGTTAATAATCTCCAGTTTTTCGGCTCTCCTCGGGCATGTTACAGTGAGGCGCATCAAGTCTGGAGATTTTTGGGGACGATGGTATACCCTCCATCCCAAGGAAATATCTACCCAAACTAAGAGACCTCCATAGGGGCGACCTCTTCCCGATGTTGGAATATCTGCCGGGACAAAAAAGGAGGCATGGCCCACTCGGTGCCTGGGTTCTACGCTCCACGTCTCTTGGAATGCACAGACTGAGTGGGGTTCAATGAGCGCCACCCAGTCCGGGACATCTAGCTTGCTGTTTAAGCCTGCCACATTCCAACTAATGGCTTTCAGGGATGCATGGTGCAGGGGCTCATCGCATCCGGCATTCCCACCCTGTGGACCGGGAGATTGAGCTCCATCCACTAACTCAATATTCTCTGACCCGTCGCCTGAGAGAGAGGGCATAATTGAGTTAGGCGGGGATTGGGGCACAACATTATTGGACAAGGGTTCCTCCCCAACTATACGTATTGTATTGACCCTAGGAGGGGAGGCATTTGTTGCCACTAAATTATCAAGTCACCAACCCCAACCCTGTGGAGGGGCTGCTTGAGTAGGTGTCCATGCCCTTGCTCTGGGGTCCAAAGTTGGATAATGAGGGAACCATGCTCCTCTGCCCCCATCTTGAAAGGATTTTTTAGGCCACATTAGAGGAGGGGGGTGATAGAAGTACCCCAAATCCCTAGTTTGTATGTCGCAGAAATTGTAATGTGACTGCTGACTACAGATCATACCTGCTGCTCTGGGGTCGTTGAAATTGATCAACACACAGTCCCCGCTAATTTCCTTACGTCTGTTGCCAATCCAACCCACACGTCGGACAAAGGCTATTCTACCATCAATGTGCCCTGGGAGGGGTCTATTAGCTTTGAGCCAGGAGAGCGTCTTGTGTTTAAGGTCAGAGTATGACTCACAAGAACCCTCTTCAAGCTCAGGGATCCCCGTTAAAATTACCACATAAGGCTTACAGCCAGGGGGAAGGCTAGCATTTGGCGTGTGCCTTCTTGCCCTGTCATTAGCCGGAGATTTTACCGTGGTTTTTGCTGGGGGTTTGGGCACGACCTGTTTGGCAGGAGTTGGAGGGGATGGGGTTGTATCACCCCTCGTTGCGATTACTGTGTTTCCAGGTACCTTGGTGTTAGGCACTATAGGCTTGGAATTTACAGCAAAGTTAACCTTAAGTGCCTTGGGAGCCTGGGTACTAGCTTTGTTCCTTGGTCGGGCCAGACTAGGCTCAGGAGTAGGAGTTGGTGGTGGGGGTATAGTTCCGGTGTTAGGTTGCTGCAATTGGGGAGCCTTTCCCAAGACGGGCATCTTTTGACAAGATGCAAGCTCAGGGTGGGCTGTAGAAGTAGAGGGGACTAAGGGGACAACACCACTCCTTAGCCCTCCATTTTCTTCAACCTGGGCCTTGGCGTGGAATTTGACTAATGATTTCACCGCGTAAAAGTTGTCCAGCATTGACTGTTCAAGTGAGGCTAGTTTGCGAGTGAGGCCGTCAATCTTATCTACGAGAGGCATCACCACAGACTTAATTATGCTCTCAACTTGGGGGAAAATGCTAATATCTATAGGAGCCATTTGACCCGGAGTGCCCTCCAATGAAGAATCTCCGATATGGGTCGCGTGTGAATTTGGGTGAGGAACCTGATTCGAACTAGTGCCCCCTTTGGGTACAATGTTCCTGCTTACTTTACTGTGGGGCTTTAGAGAGCCTCCCCTGCGGGGGCTAGCGGGACGCTTTCTCTTCTTTTGTAAGACTGGACCTAAAGCTAGATTCTCTGCAGGTGTGGTTTGGTGAACTACTGCTCTAGGAGTACTGGCTTCGGTGTGACCTACAGTGGGTGGGGAATTCACAGCTTCCCTAGAAGGCACAGGGGGGCTAGAGACTTCATGGGTTTCAGGATTGCAATCCAGAGTTTGTCCCCCTGGCGATGAGATACTTTGGACGGAGGAATTGGAGTGTGTCGGGTCAAGTACAATGCTTGGTGCAGTGGTAGTTACCCTTTCTAAACTAGCCCTAATCCGACTCACTCTCTCGTCAATTGTTGGGGAATCAATTGTCAACAATGGAGTTGGGGAAATATGTCCAGGGCTAGCAGCTAGGGCAATGGCGCCCAAAGATGAGCGCTTGTTAGACATACTCGTAGAATCCCGGGATAACCTTCGTTCTGCCAGGATTATCTCCTTTTCGACTATGGAAACTGCTCGGGTTATAAACTGGTCCATAGTGCCTAGAACAACGTCTCCTGCAGATTTCTTTGTCTTACAGGATCGAGTACCTGAAGCCATTGTCCAGTTGGCTGGGTGCCCACTTTACGGAGCCAAGGGATGTAGCCCAGCCCGGCCTTTTCCGGCCCCGGACGGCCACAGACGGTCCCGCCCTTGTCCCGGGCTTCTCCCGGGCGCGCTCCCGCGCGCTCCCGCGCAGCGGACAAGGGATCTCCTTTTGATGGAATGAGGAAAGATGGTGGGCGGGTGGGCGGGGCCAGCAGGGAGAGCAGCCCAGGTGTGGCCAATGGGGCTCGCAGGGACTCCTGGTAGCTGGAGTCCCTGCTTCTAAGCTCGCAGCCCTGCCGGCGACTCCACGCGCCCCGAGGTCTTCACAGGTGCAGCTCCTCTCAGCAAACAGCTCCGGGTGGATGCGGGGCGCCGCGGGACCCGCGAAGCGGGTCTGGCGAGATGTCAGGTCCCCCACAGGATCCGGAGGTCAGTGGCAGCAATGGGTTAGGCGGGCAAAAAACAAACAGCTAATCCACAACAGGAGTGTCCCACAGGCAGGAACTCCGAGCCTGCTTTTCACTCCGTGGGCGGGGGGGCGGGGCCAGCAGGGAGAGCAGCCCAGGTGTGGCCAATGGGGCTCGCAGGGACTCCTGGTAGCTGGAGTCCCTGCTTCTAAGCTCGCAACCCTGCCGGCGACTCCACGCGCCCCTAGGTCTTCACAGGTGCAGCTCCTCTCAGCAAACAGCTCCGGGTGGATGCGGGGCGCCGCGGGACCCGCGAAGCGGGTCTGGCGAGATGTCAGGTCCCCCACAGGATCCGGAGGTCAGTGGCAGCAATGGGTTAGGCGGGCAAAAAACAAACAGCTAATCCACAACAGGAGTGTCCCACAGGCAGGAACTCCAAGCCTGCTTTTCACTCCGTGGGCGGGGGGGCGGGGCCAGCAGGGAGAGCAGCCCAGGTGTGGCCAATGGGGCTCGCAGGGACTCCTGGTAGCTGGAGTCCCTGCTTCTAAGCTCGCAGCCCTGCCGGCGACTCCACGCGCCCCGAGGTCTTCACAGGTGCAGCTCCTCTCAGCAAACAGCTCCGGGTGGATGCAGGGCGCCGCGGGACCCGCAAAGCGGGTCTGGCGAGATGTCAGGTCCCCCACAGGATCCGGAGGTCAGTGGCAGCAATGGGTTAGGCGGGCAAAAAACAAACAGCTAATCCACAACAGGCTGTTCGACCAGTTGATCCAGAGTGCATTCCCCAGCGTCCCTTGCTGGTAGTACCTGGAGGCGAAGTCTCGGCATTTGCTGTTTTCGGCAGTGGCGAACAGATCTACATCTGGAGTCCCCCACCTTGCGAAGACTTCTCCTAGTACGTCGTCGTTTATGACCCACTCGTGGTTTTCCTGAATCAGTCTGCTCAGTGCGTCCGCCATAACATTCTGCACACCTGGCAGATGGGTAGCCGTTATCGTCAATCCTCTGGCCAGAAGCCAGTGCCAGATCGTCTGCGCCTCCCGAGACAGGGTACGTGATCTCGACCCCCCCTGCTTGTTGAGGTAATACATTGTGGTCGTATTGTCCGTCTGTACAAGCAGAGAGTTGGTCCCGAAGGATGGATGAAAGGCCTTCAGCACCAAGTGAACAGCTCTGAGTTCCAGGAAATTGATGTGATACGTGGACTCCGTCTGAGACCACGTGCCTTGGATCTGTAAGTCTCCCGAATGTGCTCCCCAGCCTGGAGAGAAGCATCCGTCACGATAGTCTGAGTAGGAATGTCCTTGTGGAAGGGAACCCCTCTGAGGAGATTCTCCGCTGAACACCACCACTTCAGAGACTGAAGAGCATGCAGAGACAGTCGTATCCTGTCGTCCCAAGATCCTCTCCTCTGGTCCCATTGGTCCTCCAAGCACTCCTGCAGAGGTCTCATGTGTAGTCGTGCATGAGGAGTGAGGAAGATACAAGAGGCCATCGACCCCAGTAGAGAAGACACCGTCCTCACTGTTGTAGATGGAGCGGTCATAAGAGCCTGAGCCTTCCGAAGGATCGATCGCCGTCGCTCCTCCGAAGGAGACACGCTTGCTGACAGCGTATTGATGGTGGCTCCCAAGTATTGAATGCATTGGACCGGGATCGGGACAGACTTGGACATGTTGATGTGCAACCCCAACTTGTTCAAGAGAACGCACGTCTTCTGGAAGTCTGCTTGAGCTTCTGAGAAGGAGGAGGCCTTGATCAACCAATCGTCCAGGTACGGGTAGACAAACACCCTGTTTTTCCTGAGGTGTGCCGCTACCACTGCCATGCACTTCGAAAATGTCCTGGGCGCAGATTTCAGCCCGAAAGGCAGCACTGTGTATTGGTAAGGGTTGGTGCCGACTTGAAATCGCAGAAACTTCCTGTGTTTGTACGCGATGGGCACGTGGAAGTACGCATCCTGTAGGTCTATGGCACAAAGCCAGTCCCCCTGTTGCAACTGGGGATAAATCTGATGCAACAGCATGCAAAACTTTTCTCTGCGAATCCACTTGTTTGCCTGCTGCAAGTCCAGAATGGGCCTGAACTCGTTCTTGTCCTTCTTGCGAACCAGAAAGAACCGGGAGTACAGACTTCTTCCTCTTTGAGACAGAGGTACATTTTCTATTGCCCTTTACCTTAACAGGATATCGGCCTCCGCCTGCAGCTCGCGCAGTTGATACTGCGAGCTGACCGGAGGGATCGCTGGAGGAGGGCTTATGAATCGAAGACTGTATCCATTGCAAACAATATTCAGCACCCACTTGTCCTGAGTAATTTTTCTCCACTCTGCCAGAAAAAATTGAACGCTTCCCCCCACCGGAGTGGGTAACGGATGACGGGGAAGTAACCGCTCAGGGTCGGGTCCCGGCCGGGCCCTTGTTCGTGGTAGAGGACTGCTGTCCACCTCTACCCCTCTGGCGTTTCTGGAAGGGTCTCCAGAAATGCTGCTGTTGTTGCTGCTGCTGTTGTCCCGAAGACTGTCAGTGTCCTCTTCCTTTCCCTTGCGAGCCGAACCGCCGTTGGAACTGGTGGTAGGGTTTCTTGTCTTTGAGCTTTTCCAAGCCCACAGCCGTCAGGGTTTCCGCCTCGGTCTTCATCCGGGCCATTTAGTCATCTGCGTGTTTACCGAAGAGCGTGTCCCCGGAAAACGGCAGATTGGCCACTCGCTGTTGCGCCACAGGCTTGAGCGACGTAAGTCTGAGCCACGCATGGCGGCGTTGGTTGATACCCTGTCAGTAGCCATGTGCAGCCAACAAGGAGATATCCGCCGTGGCACTGATGGCCTGGTTCGAGACCAGCATCCCCTCCTTGACGATTTCCATGAAGTCCTCCTTCCTGTCACGCGGCACAAGGTCCGCGAACTGCTCCATGGAATCCCAAAGTGCACGGTCATATCGTCCCAGTAATGCCGAGTCGCTGGAAGCCTTCATCGTGGTGGAAGAAGTCTCACATGCCTTCCTTCCTGCTGAATCAATCCAGCGGCTCTCCTTATCCGGAGGCACAGTGGAGGACTGGGAGGTAGAATGTTGCTTCCTGGCCACCGTCACTATCACTGAGTCGGGCACTGGGTCCATCCTCAAGAAGGCAGGGTCCGAGTCCGGTGCCCTGTATTTCTTCAAAAGTCTGGACGGGGCAGCCTTCACCACCGCAGGTGTAAGAAACAGCTCTTGTGCCGGTTCAACCAGTCCTGGCATGAAAAAGGCAACAGAGGGTGAGACAGGTGCTTCTTGTGCAAAGTCTCGAATATCACGGACGTCGTAGGTGTAGGAGCCGTCACCGTGATACCCAACTTCACAGCCCCCCTCAGGAGAACCTCCTGGAATGTACCGATGTCGTCGATCGGAGACACCCTAGTCTCCGGGGAATCGGACAAAGTAGGTGAATAGGAGTCGTACTGGACCTGGACCTATGCCTCCTATGGTGCCGTCTAGAACGGGTGGAGGACCTGTGTCTGCTCCTCGATCGTTCTCTCCGTCTGGAGCGCGATCTCAATCTCCTGGGCCTCGTACGGTCAGCTGGAGTCTCCGGGACGGGCGACTTGGGCTTATGCGGTTCCTTAGATTCAGGAATCTTCTTGGGAGGGGTCGGGAGCCTGGGCAACGAGACCGACCTCGGCGGAACCGGTGGAGGCTTTTCAGGCGCAGGGGCCCGTGGTCCGGTTGGAAGTGCAGGCAGCGGAGGCAACGGAGGAGGGGGAGGAGCCCTTGGATGCCGACCTCTTGGTAACGGAGGAGGAGGTGTAACAGGCTTCTTCGGAGTATACACCTCCGAGTGCACCGATCCCGGTGACCTACCATCCTTCCCGGACTGAAGGGAGCCCCCCACAGCCCTAGGCCGCGCAGTACAATCCCTCAACGCCGACGAACGGTGACCAGTCGTCGAACGTCGGTCCCTCGACGTCGAGCGTCCCTTCGGCGTCGACCGTCTCCTCTGCTTCGGCATCGAACGCCTGCCATGTCTCGACGTTGACCCAGACCATCTTGACGACGATCCTCTGTGTCTCGACGGCGATCTCTTGCGCCTCGACGGCGACGGCGACGGCCTCAACGTCGCCTTCGAATGTCTCGACGTCGACTTCGTCTGCCTCGACGTCGACCTCGACCGCCCCGACGACGATCTCTTCCGCCTTGACGGCGACCTCTTCCGCCTCGACGGCGAACGCTTCTGTCTCGCCGGCGACCGCTTCCGCTTCGACGGTGGTCTTGACGACGAGGATCCCCTCGACGACGATGATGTCTTGTCTCTCGACGGCGATCGACGGCGTCGCCTCGACGGCGAGCGCCGACGCCGGACCCGCCGACTCCGAACGCTCAATGTCGACGTCGAAGACAACGTCGAAGACAACCTCCCAGGGGTCGACGGCGGCCTATGCAAGTCCCTCGACGTCGACGTTTTCTCGACCCAGAGCCCTGGGGAGACGGCCTTGGACCTCCTTCTCGACGTCGTGGTGGGTGCCACCGACCCAGACGGAGAATGGGGACGTGTGCTGGACTTCCTGCCCCTGGGGAGCCCCCCAGAGGCCTCAGCATGGGCAGATGAAGCCCCTCCAGACCCACCTTGCGCCTTCAGTCTTCTTTCTTCGAGTCCCTGAAGCCTGATCTTCAGTCTGTCCTTCAGGGTCCTGCCAGAAAAGCCTTGGCAGATCTCACACCCCTCAGGGATGTGGGAAGAGGGAAGGCAGAGGATACAGACCTCATGGGGGTCTGACTTGGCCTTCTTCCTGGAGCACTCCGGGCATTTGTCAAATAATGCAAGCATTATGGACAACAAAAGGGTGCAAAAAACCAAGAAGAAAGTCACCAAAGTACTTTAAAGTACACAAAATTGAATTTAGTGAAAAAACACTAACAAAACCCTTGAAAAGGGAGAGCTCAATGCTCCAGGGTCCTGCTTGCAGGAGCCGGAAAAAAGAACTGAAAGTAGAGGGACCTGCAGGGCATTCTGGGATACTGTGAAGTTCTGGAAAGTTCTCTTAAAGGCACAGTATCCTATTCTGAGCCACATAATGGAAGCCTATGGGGCTTGTCTGTCCATGTCTTCCTCTCTATCATCCAGAGGGGTTTGTGCTGAGGGCAAGGGAAATCTGGACAGACTTTGCTGTTTTGTGGATTTTTGGTGGAATTTCTAGCTGAAGTACTGGACAGTGTAGCCTGTTATATGTCTTTAAATTCTCTCTTAAGTGTCTGTGCAGTTCTACATTTTTTCGACACTTTAAGAGATTATTTTTGATTGCTCCGGGGTCCACGCACATGGGCGGGACTATTCACTAGATTATGACTATACACAGAGATCCCCTACTACAGAATCAGTGGATTTTTCACTATCTTAAATTCTACTCTTTCTGAGCAGATGTAGTGGTCGGATATTTCTACAATATTCTCCAACTACATTATCCTATCAGTTGCAGCTCTCTCTCTCAGATTTGCAGTTTTTGCGAATATATAATTACTGATTGATTTGTTTATTATATAGAACTTTTTTAAATTGTTTTTATGGTTTTACTGTTTCATATGTATCGTTTTAGGATAGCTTTAGCAAATGCACAAAAATGTGAATTGAATTGATAGATGTCAGGCTCTATGCTTCTTCAACAATGCCAAGGCAGTCTGTGAAATAATATGTTTACTAGCGCCTCTTTGAGGCTGCCATTTCCTAGTCTGCTGTAATCACATATCAGGACAATCAATATCTGTCCTTAATTAATTTACAATATCCTTAAACAATGGTGATTCTTGTATTTGTTCTAATACATTGGTGTTCTGCCTTCATTCTTCCATGTAGTTCTCTAAAGCACCATCAACCACTTGGGTTCCTATTGCGGTTGGAAAATTTCCAAACAAATTTACCTTTGACCCCGTTAATATTTTATTGACCTGGATGATGTCCCGTTAACAGTGTTTATTCCTCCTCCCACCAAGCTAGGTACATAAAACAATATGTAGATCTTGGAGAATGATATCTCTTTGAGTGATAAAAGGTGATATTTTCTTTGCAGCTTAATGTCCGGCCTAGCAACTATGGATTCTAAGGTCTGCGGGAAAATGGGACTGATCACCATCACGTACTACCTTTGGACCACATTTTTGGCGGTCGCGGTGGGGATCATTCTGGTGATCACCATACATCCTGGAGCCGCAGCACAGAAGGAAGAACACATCGGTGGTAAACCTATCCTAAGTTCAGCAGATGCTCTCTTAGACTTAATAAGGTAATCTCTGAATAACAGTTGGCAACAAAGTTGTTCTATTACCCCGTTATAAAATAGTTCAATTCCTTTAGATAGGGCTTCATTGGATTTTAATCTGAAAGGTCTGTTGTTTGACACGTAATACCTGAGCCATTTCTTTAAAAATAGCCATTGCAAACCAGTTGAGTGATTTTTCTGTTCTACACTTCACACATTTTCCTACTAACAATAGGTGTGCAAATTTGGGAGGTCCTTGAAATTTCGAATGTGCATCTTCTGACTTTATAAAAACAGCTGTCAGGTTCCTTTTCCAGAAGAAGAAAAATTGTTTTTGCTTCTTGAATGGGCTTTTCAGGGAAGCAAGCAGGTTGTCACTACTCTGATGTAGTCCCAGGTTTCCAGTTCATGGCCCCTGCAGCCAACATTGGCCTTTGCATTGGTCTCTGTTTCTCTCGCTCCTGCTACCATCACCCAAGCCCCTCCAGCTTCCACTGCCACCTTAAGCCCACTGGTCCATTACTGCCCCAATTCTCCTTGCTTCCTTGCTAAGGCAACACTCACTTTAGCAAAGAGGGGTTGCAGCAATTGTTCTTGTGATATCCTGGCATGGGCTACACTAAGACCAGGGGATATAATGAGGAAACTAGGTCCCCAAAGTGATGTGTGGCGTTTCCTTAGAACGCCTTCTGCGTGCCAAGCCAAATCCTTCTCACCTGGCTTGCAAATATCTGGACTTTTACCAGCCATTCTGTGGTGGTGAAAATCCCTCTGTTGTCAGATGGCAGGAGTTCCCATCAGTAGATGTAACAGAAAAGTAAGACTTACCTTTTCAGTATATATTGTCTAATAGAATGGTGTGCATTTCAGGCTAGCACAAAAAATGAGCTGAAAAAAAAGAGAACTCTACAGACTTGAGTCAGAGTTGGCTTTTAACAAAAAGTATCTGTCCCTAATCTGTACAGCTGGCATGGTATCTCCTTTACATACATAGTGGCGGGCAAAAGATGGAGAGCTTGTTTCTATCCAGACTATATGCAATCATCTTTTTCTCTCTTTGCTATTATCACTTCACGCAAGCCTGCTAGTGCAGGTCAAGGAATGCCACATCCATGCTATATATCTTGGATATTAGTTTAAGATAAACTTACATAAAATTATTGTAAATGTAACTCATTTACTTAATTAGTGGTTATCCTGACATTTCAGGAAGGTTATGACCTTCTGAGCCTACACTGGGCACAAAACAACTTGTACAACTCAAACTTTTTTTCTCCAAATAATCTCTAATTTTCACATATGACTATGGTGAAAAATGTCGACAATTTGCAATTGAAACCAATAATGTGTGAGCCCAATAACTTTGAGAATCGTTAATTCATTTTCATCTCTTGCTTGGTTGATTTTTTGGGGTCCTTATGATGTCATCTACAGTACAATTACCTAAACTTACCCATCTTCTTATTTGGTGTCCTAAGTATGACTAAATGTTCCAATTATGATGGATGCTGGTTACAATGTGAATAGTAGTAAAAGGGGAAAAGTTGTCATCCATCCCTAATCCTTTTTAAAAATCATATAGTTATGAAAAGTTGGAATTATAAATCACGCCTTGCTTCATTAGTGACCCATACCTTGATTGCCCAAAAATGGAGATCACAATATTTACAACTTGAATTGAATGAGTGGTTGGACGAATGACCACCCTGATATATGTTTTTATAGATGGATACAACTTAATAATTGGTTAAATTGAAAATGTACCTTGATGTAGTATGAGCTACTATTGCTATCTTTGTTATTTGAGTGGACACTTATCACTTATGCTGAACTACTATAAGCCTATAGCACTGATTCGCAGCTTTCGTTTCTTTATTTGATCTGAAACATTCTTTTGTTGTTTATTAATTTCTAATTTTTGAAATGTATGAAAAGTTGTGATGTGACATATCTTACTTTCCAATACAAAATGCAAATCATTATACTTATTGGGTTAGCAAAGAGGAATTCTTTGTTATCAACAAGTGCTCTCACAGGGAGAATTGTATTCGGATTGGTGTCAGGGTTGAATCTTACAAGCAGGTTTTGGAAATTCAGCTATATGACTTTGGGGAACTATTCTCCTTAAACAAGACTGGATCTTTTCCTTCAGAATATTAAAATCCTTATATGTCCATCAATATAGTTTTTTTCACGCAGTTAATTTATTTCCTCCTTTTTACAGAAAAGAGCCCAATTTGAAAATATTCATATAGGATCTATATCTTGTTGTACTAAATGTGATCTGCAATTGAGTACCTTAGCATATGACACACTTTAATGCAGATAAGCATGATGCATTTCTAAACTGTAACTCTAATACAGTTGGACGTGACAGCTAACAGGACTATAAGGGAAGGATGGTGACGTTGAGCGTCTTCCATACACCCGGGCAGTATCCCTGGACGGAGATGTTCCCTTAGGCAGTTGTAGTGGCTACAATCAGAACACAAGAACAGTGGATCCTCTTGACCTTCATACAAGCATCCTTCATTTGGGCCCACAAACTCTCCAGTCCTCTGTATACAACACAATTAGAACAGGGTTTAATTACACGGCCAATCATCATACCCAAAATAAAATGGAAGACAGTAAGAAAAGCGCTTGTCGGTCTCCTGGATGACTGCTCAATGACGAATCATGCCAGGAAAAGTATACCAGAGTAGTTTCACCAAAGACCATTGCCCTTAGGAGATCCCTGCTATAAAAAGGATACAGGGACACCAGAGGAGATGTAGCAAACATGGGCATTCATGAGCACTGCAGCTAGGAAGGAACCCAAGTGGGAAGAGGAAATGAGGTACAGCTAGTTGCGAGCCACTAGCAAAGTACTAATATCTTGTATACTCAGCGATGGCCCGCACTGATGCAATCCTGGTAGCCTGGAAGTGAAGTCCCATGAGCCTCTAGTTCCCAAAGCGCCTATTCCTTACCCAAGCCCTGCTCCTTCTCCAGTGCCCCAACCTTCACAACATCCATTGTCCATCGGGAACTGGGCAGCCAAGGTAAGAAGACCTTGGGAAGCGGTTGCTGCCAAGCTACCCTCGTATTCCTGAAGCTTTATCAGAAATGTAGCTGGCGTTGTATGAAAACCATAATTTAAAACAAAAATAAAATAAAATATATGCACTGTGTCATAGCTCGCGACAGTGTTCAAATACAGAGTTTGGTGAAGCATTTGATGCGCAATGAAATTTTTAACATTGAAAAAAAGAAATGTTTCATCCATACCCTCACTATTAACTGTATCCGCAATCATAATATAGACTATACGCCAAACTGAAACCAACGATTTAATTTCCAACCTGGGCCCACTTTACATAGATTTTGTACTGCAGCAAAAAAGCAAACCAAGGACATTCACTCAAATAGTTTGTTTCGATCAATTAACAATATCAAAACACTACAAATAAATCATTCTATAATCAATTGCGCAAAAGATTAAAAAACTGAAAAGTACTATTAAGAACATATAAAACTATTAAAAAACCTCACAAACAGCACAAATAAAACCACAGTATAGGAGGATGTCAATGCACAAGCCTATAAGCTTGCATGGATTCACAGGTATCCCACCACATGATGTAGGAAAGGGATGTTAATTTACTAGACTGCTGCTCATTCTAGGGGTAGAACCCAGAAATGTAGTTACAGCAAAACTAACTAGGTGGGAATTTGGAAATAAGCTGATAAAGACAAGCCTGCAATTTTGTTGAGGCAAAGAGAGAAAGACTGCCATTAAAAACTTCCATCAAAAGACTGCAAAAAACACGCAAACAAAGAAAACATTTAAGCAAAATTGTGCAGAATCCAAAGCACACAGTCATAAAATTGGTCGGATTCTGAGACCTCTCCTTATAGGGAAGTATAGGATAATGGGATAATGCCCATTCTCAAAGCAACCAATCTAAGACATTTTTACTTGTTTGATTAACATGAAATGAGGCAACTGTATTTTACTCTAACTATGGTGCTCATTAGGATGGCGGACGGACCTGCGTCCGTCCGCCACCCCAGAGTAGGAGGGACCGTCCGCAGGGGCAGCGGCGGTCCCTCCATGCAGATTAGGATGTGACCACCACACTGGCGGTCACATCCTCAATATTTAACATTGCGGCGGGTGCTGCTTGAAGCAGCACCCGCCGCAAGGTTAAATATGTATGCTTTGCATTTGCAGGGACAAAGCGGCAGGCACCGCGGGGTGCCTGCTGCTTTGTGCACGCAAATGCAGGGGGTACCATAGGTACCCCCCATGTGCAGCCCCCACCCCCGTCACCCTGGGGGCCTGCAAAGGGCCCCCAAAGAAATCTCTGTATGCCTTTCCACAGCGGAGAAGCCGCCGCGGAAAGGCATCAGTTTTCCACCATCCTAATATGGCTGGCGGTGTCTGTTAGACACCACCTCCATATTAGAGCTTTTCCGCCGCGGTCATAAGGCGACCGCTGCGGAAAAGCGGCGGACGGTCTTCCTGACCCCCCAGCCATCCTAATCTGGCGGGGGGTCTTTGAAGTGTCCGCAGCTGTTTTTCCGCATCCTCCGGGCCGGCGGACACTTCGCCGGCCCGGAGGATGCGGAACAACCGCAATCCTAATGAGGGCCTGTATTACAGAAAGATTTTTACACCTGACCATAAATGATTGACGAAGATTGTGGGACAATTGATATACATATATAACACATGAATTTCTCATAAATATGCCTGCCAGTTTTCCATTTCGACTTATGTCTACTTCATAAATAGAGGTTGTAAATAATCTGTTTCTCGGTCTATATTCATTATAAAAAAAGGAAAAAAAGTTTTTGGGAAACCCAGCAAGCTGTCGGTAGGGCGTTCTGTCCAATCACGACAGACTGAGTGCAATTCTTTTTTTTTTTTTTATTGGATTTCTCCGCCCCAGAGCAATTGTGCAATTCCATATGTACAAAATACAGCCTGCTTCTGGTGTTACCCCCTACGCAGGCACTCATATAGGAATGCTTTACGTGATGTACATCATTGCCTCGAGGTACAGAGATGAGTCTGTGGTCTAAAGTATATGTTTGCTACTGGAGGCTTAATTTTCCCTTAGATATTACTAGGCGTCATCAAACTTGGAAGGTTTCACACATTGTGCAGTGCACATGCAGGGCCACCTTGATCAAGGTTTCGCATCGCCATTGCACCGCACAAGAGGACGCGGGGCCATGTGTGGCTTGGTAAATCTTGAGTATTGCAAGGCTGCGCAAGTCGCTGCCTTGTGTTACTCTGCTCTGGGAAGGCATTCAATGGGTGGAGAGTGGGTGTTTCCAATCATCCACCTATTTTCTTTTGCGCAATCCCAGATTTACCAAAACAGGTAAACCTAGGAATGAGTCAAAATGCTCTGCCTTCCCTGGGGAGGCGCAACAAGGAGAAACATCTTTATTTCTTCTCATTGGCTCCTCTTTCTAAGTGTTCTGCATTCTGCAGCACACCTAGGGCCATATGTATCATCATCACCATTTGCGATTTCTAAATAGCGAATTGGAAGTAATCGCTATTTAGAAATCGCAAAATGGTATGTATGTAGAAAATCGCTATTTTTAAGCGATTTCCAATTATTCCTTATTTGCGAATTCGCAATTTGCGAATTCGCAAATGAGGAATAATTTCCCATTCATTTCTATGGGCCAGGAGGCCCATAGAAATGACTGTGAAATAATTCTCAATTTGCGAATTCGCAATTTGCTAATCGCAATTTGAGAATTATTTCAAGGGTGCAGGGGTGTCTCAAGGACACCCTGCTGCACCCCTGTAAATTACATGTGTGTGCATATGGCGCACATAAAAGCCCAATGGGCATGTATGTGCGTCATATGCCACCCTCACAAATGCACAATTGTGCATATTTACAAGAAATCGCAAATTTCCACCAACTACAAGTTGGTGGTAATTTGCGATTTCTAAACCTGAATTCGCAGTTTTGAAAAGCTTCATACATAGCATTTAAGGAATCGCAAAATTGCGATTCCCTAAATGCTTAAGCAAAATAAGGAATTGCCATTTTTTGCAATTCCTTATTCTGCTAATTTTTCATACATTTAAAAATCGGAAAAAAGGCTGTTTGCAATTCGCTAAATTTCGGCCTTAACGAAACACAAAAGGCTTGATACATATGGCCCCTAGAAAGAGGAAAATGCCCCTGAGGATTGTTTTTGTAAAGGAAGGTGCAGCTTCCCGCACAAAAACAATCCTGCCGACAAAGCATGCACCCTTGCACAGGGCTCAAGGGTGTCTGTGTTGGAGCAAGGTAACTCACTGTGCACCAGAGCAAAGAGAGGACAGAAAGGCACCATATAATGTTAAATATTGGGCATTCCCGTCCTCTCCTTTTCACGTAGTGCCGCAAGGTGTTTTGCTGTGCTGCGTTGCATGGATGTATGACAAATCTGGCTTGCGCTGGATAACAAATAGCATGCACCACTTTGCGTTGTGCTTCTTCGGCACAAAGCCTTGGTAAATCCAGATGAAAGACGGTTCTGTTAGGTCCAGTTGCACTGTTATTGCACAGATTTGATCCTTTTTTTCCCAATCAACACAAAGGGAAAACATGTAAACCTTGCACCAAAGAGGGCATGAAAAGCCACAATTCATATCATATTCAGTACATAATAACAGCAGGCCTATGCCTCATGTCTAAAAGCATTATATTACATCATAGAGATATAATATTGTCTTTTACATAATCATATATAAAACAGCCTTGAAACACTAAAATAGACAGGATCCTGCCATTCTTATGATATATACAACATGCTTGAACAGGATGACTAATCAGAATACCAAAGCATAAAGCAGATTTGAACCTGAGTGGGATAAACAGAAGCAATAAGGTCAATAGCACCCTTTAGAAATTCCACTGCGTAAGACCTCTTTCAGTTTTGTTGATCCATAATCCATTCTACATAGGGAGCCCAAATACGATTCCCTTTCTTTCTTGCTTTCCTCCCCTTGCAAGAGTATAGCGAGAGCTCCAAATTATAGATTGCCAGTAGTCGCGCGAGCCATTGATGAAAAGAGGGTGGGCATTGATCGAACCAGGCAGACTCAATACATAATCAAAATACAGCCATGGCAACAAACATAAAAAAATTGGTCTGAACTGGAGACATCTTCACTATGTACCAATCAATCAGGGGTTGTAAAGCGTGCTACTCACCGTGAGGGTCTCAAGGCGCCTGGGGGGGAGGGAGGTGCTCCGGATCAGTCGATCTTGAGGTCCTTCCTGAACGTGTTTAGGGTCGGGGAGCGGGGGGATTAGGGATGTTTTGCATTTCAGGTTTTTGCCAAGAATTTTACCAATCTCTGCTCTAAGAGAGTAGAGCGCGGGACAACGATCAAACCTATGTACCTGATCTGCACCCATACACTGACATCTTGGACAGCTAGTACCTGCACTCCCCCCACCTCATTTAGCGATCTTCCCGGGGCTAAAATACAGATCATAAATGTTTTTTTTAGTGTTGAGCCACCAAATTAGCAGACAGTAATATAGAGTGACCTAACTCAATTGACTCCAAAAAAGGGCTGTCGGTGGCCCCCAGTTTCGTTTGCCATTTCAAAGATTGCCTTTCTGGATCAACCTGTGAAAGAAAATTTAAAACCCCATATATCCATCCAATTGGGAAATGTGACCCCTACTTGATACATCCACAAGCTCTACTCAAGAAAACCCTTGCAGGCACCCACCCTTCTTAATGATGAAATCCCGAACTTACCGATACTTAAAAATTCCTTTTGAATAAGCTGAAACTTTGTCCTTAGGTCCTCTAAGGATGTGATTCCCACATTGGTATGTAAGTCCCCTATTCTTCTAAGACCAAGTCCACCCAGGTATATAAGAGTTCAAAAAGACCCCTGGGAGACTAGGATTTTCTTGTATCAAGGTGTAATAAGCTCCCTGAACAGTCTTGAATTGAGTTTTTAAAAAAATAATTGGGTTCAAACAGACGGAGAAGGCACCTTCTAACCTCTGCACCGAGCATCAATTAAAAAACAGAAGAAATTTCTTCCCTTGCGTATTGCATCCCACCCTCCTCCCCAATTAAAGTGACCAAATATTGAAGCCCCGCTGCCCAGTAGTACATTTTAAAATTCGGAATGGCCCAACTACCTTTTTCTTTAGGGTGAGTCAAAAACTTGAGAGCCCTCCTAGTTTTACAGCCGGCCCAGAAAAATCTAGTTATCATCTCATCAATCAACTTAATGATTTCCGAATTTGAGTGGGATGGCCTGAAAGAGATATAACACTTTGGAAAGAAACATCATTTTGACATTATTCCTGCTGTTTATGGACAGATGCAGAAGTTTATTACTTTCTCTGACACTGCGATTCAGAACAAGGATCCTCTACCTTTTGTCATATCCATATTTTTAGTACCTCAGGGCCCAACCTTTTTTAGACAGAGGCGGAATCAGGGGGACAGGATACCTGGGAAAATGGAGAGGGGCAAATCCAAACCAGGAACAAGGGTATTTCATTACAAGAAGGAGGGTTTACAAACGATAATACATAGTCAAAATCAAATAACCTCTCATAGATGTGAATCTATTCCTATTTACAACTTGTCAAAACACATACTTACTGATGCAGAGTTAAGTATACTTCTGAAGGGAATTTGTCATTTGTTCCTGTAGTCATACAGAATCCAGTTGAAACCAAGATGGAAATCTTGCAGTTTCTACGTAAAATCAGATTAATAATCTTTTTCTCTGAAACCAATGATTTGAATGAGACCAATGTGAGTGGCTTTAAAAATAAATCATCTTTTTGCCCTGAGAGTTCCACGATGCCTATAGAAATTTTGACTTTTGAAGAACAAGTTCTGAGAGAGATAGATGTACTCAACGGCAAAATAACTTTCTATAAATCAAATTGCTCTAAGGCAGAGATTACAGCCATAAGAAATGTATCTGAGAATCCCACTACAGTTATTAAACCAGCCGATAAAGACGGGGGATAGTGTTGTGGGACAGTGAGGCGTATGACAGAGAAGTAATGAGGCAGCTCAATAATACCTCCCATTACAGACAAATTCAAGATAATCCCACTCCACGCTTGCGAGCGCAAATTTTACATCTCACTACTGAAGCTTTGGAGGGAGGATGGATTTGTAAAAAAGAATACGAGTGTCTGAATACCACTACTTACGAAACCCCGAATATATATGTTTTACCAAAGATGCATTAAAATATTGACCAGCCACCTGGGAGACCAATCATCTCTGCTTGCGGTTCACTATTGGAACCTGCAGCAAAATATATAGATTACTTCCTGAAACCTTTTGTCATAAAAACAAGAGGATATGTTAGAGACACCATGGATCTAATTTCAAAAATAGAGAATCTCCCTTTTGATAAGGAAAATCTACTTTTGGTCTCATTTGACATTGAAAGTTTATACACCAACATTCCCCAATAAGAAGCCCTAGTTGTGTTTAGAAACACTCTAGATCAGAGGATTGACCTCATCAGGTACCAACAGAATTCATTACATCTTTGACGACCCTATGTTTGAAGAATACTTATTTTAACTTCAAAGACAGTCTCTTTTTACAAGTTAAAGGGGTAGCCATGGGGTGTAGTTTTGACCCCGAGATAGCGAATCATGTTATGGATTGCTTTGAAAATCAGTAGATTTACAATCCTGCCAACCCCTTTAAACTATACACTGCACAATGACTGCGTTCCATTGTTGATATTCTGATGGTTTGGGAAGGGGATTGATATACCCTTCAACGGTTCCAGAGTTGGTTAAATACCAGGACCCCTGACCTTAAGTTTACGATGTCCTGCAGTAATGGAAAGATTAACTTTTTAGACGTCTGGATTTTCAATAAAAATGGCAAGCTAGAAGTCAGCCTATACACCAAACCAACTGACTGCAACACATTGCTTCACTTCACGAGCGGACTGCCGCGAAGCTTAAAGGAGAAATTGCCCTATGGGGAATTTCTCAGAATCCGCCGTAAGTGTACTAAGAGAGAAAACTACTTTATGAACGCCGAGATCCTGCAAAATAAACTGGTTGATAGAGGTTATCCAAAGAAATTGGAGAGAACAGCGCTCAAACAAGCATGGTTTACCATAATAGAAGAACTATTGACCCCTAAACCTAAGTCAGACTTCAATCCTTTGACTTGCGTACTAACATACAATCCTAAGGTAAACACAATTAAAAAGATCGTGTTGTGCAATTGGAAACTGATGAGTCACCTAGGCATTCCTAAACTGATGCTTTCTTTCCGTAAAGGAAAGAACCTCGACTAAAGTTTGGTCAAAGCAACACGACCAACACAGACTACAAAGGACTTACAGGGAATGATGGGACTCGCACCATTGATTGGGCAATTCAAATGTAATAACTGTACAGCATGCTCAATGATGAATGACTCCAAATCTATCATGATCAATGGTAAGAAAACATATACAACACAGTCTCTCTAACTGCAACACAATAAACGTGATTTACTGCCTGAAATGTCCGTGTGAGAAGGTCTAAATAGGACAAAATATCCAACCTGTTAAAGTGCGCATTTTGCAGCATAGGTCTAGACTAAGGGGCCCATTAGGATGACGGGGCGGAAAAGCGGGCCCATTAGGCGACCGGGGCGGAAAAGCGGCGGACGGTCTTTCCATCCGCCACAGACCCCCCCAGCCATGATAATATGGCAGGGTTCATTCCTGCACGGATGGCGGGCGGGTCACCCCCGCCAGGCCGGCGGTGGGTACTGCCGGCCTGGCGGGGGCGATCCGCCCGCCATCCTAATGGACCCCTAAGATGCAACACACAGGGTGCCGGCTAGTACAACATTATCAGCAATATAATCATAATGAGAACGAGATCCAATGATCAGTATTGATCATGGTTCAGAATACTAATAAATCGAACCTACAAATGACCCTTAACAAACTAGAATCAAGAAACACCAAAGGGTCCTGACTCTACTCAGTAAGGCTGAGTCAATATAATAACAAAACGGAACAAAATTGCCAATACTGAGCAAAACTCCAAAAACTTTTTAATAACCAGTCCTACGACTAAATCATACAGGTCCCCACATTTTAATAAACCATCAGTTATTTTATTTAACAAGTCTCATACAAATCACTTTAACAATAATACTTTATCTACATGTGCATCAATAATGAATACAAAATGAAGGGAAAGCTATGTACACAAAATTACATTTCATCAAGCAATCACCAACACACCACCATACACTCAATGCAAACTTTCAAACATACCTCAAACAGATTCAGCCAAACATTAATACCAAACACTCACACCATCCAAACATCACACCAGAGCGAGTAAAATAAATTGTGTGTGGCCCCAGATCTGGTGGATAACACTCACACACCCAAGGTCAAACAACCAAATAAATCATATATTCTCCTATTGAAATGTAGCAATGATTCTAAGAAATCACCATTTCCTACATCCAACAACTAAATCATTACATCAATAAATCAATTGTATAACATGGTTTGTTTGACAAGGGAGACAAAAGGTCGACGCGTTTCAAACCCAACTGTTTGTCGGGTTCTCATCAGGACCGTAAAGTTCTTATTTACTATACAGATCAGATCTATTACTTCAACACTTCAAGGATATTAGAGTTCAATAGCTGAACTTGTGTGCGTGGTCCCTGTTGTTAATTGCTGGTATCAAGGTAACCTCACTAGCAAGTCCGGAAGTCCGTAGGGCATTTTGTAGCTGCCATCATTGGTGTCTGGCCTGTCTCCACTGCCCCAGGACCACAATACATCCCATCCAAGAATGGCCGATCAGGTCATACAGAGTCCCTCATCCAGGAGAGAAAATTCACATTGGTCTCCAACTTTACTGCTTGGTGGCGAGCCTCGTGAAGTGGAAACCCTCTTTTTCTTCCCGTAATATGGCTTCTTTGTTACAACTGAGTAGCGGGTCTTTTGCAGCAAAGCACTGTGATTTCTTTGTCCTCCTTAGTTTGTCGTGGCATTCAGACAATGCCACGAGATGACCTGGGTCAAGCTTGCAATTTTGAAGCAGACCAGTAAAAATACCAAAAAGAATCTAAACTGGCTTGTTTTCTACGTGGGGCCAAAATATATGTAAACCCTGGATCTGATGCCTTTGCCTTGCTCAAGAAATCTGTTAGCCCATGGTCTCTCCCCCATATAGTATAGTGCCTTAAACACCCTGGGTTGAAGACCTACATAGAAATGATCCCCTTTCTCCAGTAATCCACCCCATAAGTGAATATTTAAGTCACTACAAATGATGATCAGGGTAGGCCACAATGCCATTTCTTTATCCAACCAATTAAAAACCCCTGGAACATCTTTGACCGGTCCATATACTGAGCACAGTGTGAAAACCGTACCTGCATAACAACACTACATAATCACCCATCTTCCAGAGCTATGGGCATGAGTTTGCTTAAACCTAAAAATATTATTTCGCACTAGAATGGCTACCCCTTGTGTCCTTGTCCCTTGTGTCATGGAATCAATCACCAGGTAACCCAGTGATTCCAGCAGGTGTTTCTTTACCCCTTCTATGTGTATTTCATGCAGGCATGATATATCAGCTCGTAGTAAGTATAAGGCAACCCTTTGCCTCTTGAGCCTGTCATTCATCCCTTTAATATTTAGTATAGCTATACAGATCTTAACCATGACAAGATATCTGACTGCACATAACTTAATCCCAAATTCAGCATATATACCAAGGCTAACTAAAACAAAATACACACTACTGCTCTCTGATTTTCCTATACATATTAGAAGTTTCCATAGAACCACCAGTTATTCTACCATCATATCTCTCTCCTTGTGTTGCAACCAACCCCCTCCCCAAAGCCCCCCCAACAAGACCCCATTCCCCTTCCCGCCATCTCACCCCACACAACCCTGGGTCTCTAACCACCACCATGAAGAAGTAATGTCTGCCATTACCTGAGTGTTCCCTCCTGGTAACACCTCAATCACTCTCCCCCCAGCATAAGACCTTCAAGCATCTCCCCATCAACCCCAAATCAATCCCTCAGACCTGCTGTACCCCGTCCATAGAAAAGGCAACCATATTAGCATACAACAATCAACAATATGCTGTTATCAACATAAGCTTTCCCCACATCACTGCAATTTTCTCGTGACTCTAATGTCTCTATGGCTGACCCTGAGGAGAGTTCTTGCAGGTACTCCTTGACTTTTATTTTGGAGACAAATGTTCAAATCTTTCCTCTAGATATCATTTTCAGACAGGCCAGATTCATTCGATACACTTCACAGCCAGGAAGCTGAAATGGCTTGATGAGTTGCCTTAACCTCTGTCTTCTTTCTGTAGCATGGCAGAAATCAGGTTGGGAAAAAAGCTATAACCATCAAAGCTCCTCCTGGCTTAGGAACAGGCTTTTTAAAAAATTGCTTGTTGGAGTAAGAGGTTGCCAAAATAAACGAAAATTGCTCTAGGTCTGTCTGATTGTGCCTCTTGTGACTGTCTCAGCATCTCAGGAAAACGGTGTACACGCTGCATCTCCAGATCCCACTTACACTTTGTGTGGCCTAGCAATGCCCCTTCAACAGGTTTGGCATGAAGGTTCTGATATTGCCCCTTCCACTCCTTCTGCAACCTCTAGGAATCTCAAGTTGTTTATTCGCTGTCTATTTCCGAAATCTTCCATTTTGCACATTACATCTACGAATTGCGATTCATGGGTATCACTCTGACCTTTCACTGAGGCGATATCCCTCTACAGTGCACTGACTCGCTCTTCTACACAAGCGATCCTGTCTCCGATTTCAGAGCATGTTTGATTCAGTTTCCTTATAGCCCCATGCAGTTTTTTGTGTTTAAGCAGGCATTTCAATTGTGGCTACAAGACTCTTCTTGAAGTTGCTTTATGGAGCTATAGTTGAGCACCAGCTTGGGCTCCCCAAACTCTTCTGGTCCAGCTCTAGAAGACTGTCACCGCCTTTTTTGCAATGACCCATGCCCATCATGTTCATCAGAGTACATCTGCTGGGCTGACGAGTTGTCTCATTTCAGGGTATGTGCGTTCGGGTAGACTTCCTGTGATGCTCTCCCTTTTGAGCTTTCTCTTTGCGGCTTTGTTTTCCTCACCATTAAACAGAGTTCATTTTGAGCACTGTTGGAGTTATCACCTGATCCCCAAGTATGTGGTTTGATTTTGGACTCACTGACGTTCGTATTAGATATTCCTGACTCCTCGATGAGCAAAACAAATGTTTCTACATCATCCATGGAACCCACATTCTCCTCTGAGCCACCGGGGTTAGCTTCAGGTGAGCTTGTGCTCTGGTCTTAGAGATAAAATCCAGAGCTCCAGAACGGACAAAACTCACCGTACTCTCAGTGCCAGATTTAGGCAATTTGAGAGGCTCAGCTCTATCTGTCATAGATGTTTCATAGTCAATATTGGCCTCCCGACACATTCTCTTTTTCCTGGTCAGTCCCCACACTAAAGTGCACACTAGTTGCAGTCTCTGTGGTCTCCACCACTTGGTGCTTGTCAGAGACCTCTAACCCTGGCCTGGACTCAAGACGTTTTTCAGTTCCTTCCAGGGACTGTAGAGAGGATACGCTCTCTGATGTTGGCACCATACTGTGGCCACAGACTCCATCTTGCACCTCCGCATGCTCCACTGCTGTGTCCACTCTCCCTTCTACATTGAGGAATCGTGGAGCTGATGCTGGGATACCCAAAACCTTTGCACTCGAGAATTGCGACTGGCTGATTAAACTGAGTTGTCCACGCTGTGTTTCTCTGTAGTTAGCTCCATTTTTTGCTTCATTGTGTAACCCCTAAGGTGCCGGTTCTTTCTGCAAACCGCTCACCTGTCTTTTCACTGCGCCCATAATTTTCGAGTAGATGTGCCCAGTTGTGTATAGAGGGGCCGTGTTGACAGCCAATTCCTGGGATTGCCTGGTGCTTTTCGAAGGCATGTTTTCCACCCCTCATATACTCCAACAAATTGCGGCTGCATGTGGCGTACGCTGTGGACCTGTAAGAGGGCGGCACTCTGAGTGCTGCATTGGGCACCTCCCCGCATCCTGTTGCAGGGACCCCCCACTCGGAGAGTCCCTCCTACATCCAGCGCCTCTGTTGTGTCATTTCCGGTGCGCAGTGGGCTGGGGCCAGTACTTTTACTCTACCTCACCCAATGGCCACCCTCTTTGTCCCCTGTTGGACACGCTGTTGAGCTGAGGGAAATGATACTAAGTTGCCATAATCCTTATATGTAATAAACCTGCAGCAAACTGTATTTCCCATCAAAACTTGTGTGGACTGTTTATTTGCGCAAAAGACGCAATTGATGGACAGAATGCTTGACAATACAAACATTCACCCCCAGTCACAAGAATCTGGGTTAAATCCATCATTCTTTTGCTCACCACACCACCCCAGTTTGGACCCAGACATATGCAAATCAGTCTTAACCCTGTTCCTTGTGGGAACAGTCCAGCACAAACTGCCAAGCCAGGTCCGCCCTGGACCGCAAGCAAGCATCCTGGGACCGGTTTCAGGGCACCACCCTCCATCAGCCAGGCTAGCTTGAATCCACTGGTGTAGTGAGCACGGGGCCCACGTCTGGGCATACCCTTCCCACTTAGGGCGACATATGCAAAAGAAACAATTGATGGACGGAATGCTGGACAATGCAAACATTCATCCCCAGTGACAAGGATCTGGGTTAAATCCATCATTCTTTTGCTCACCACACCACCCCAGTTTGGACCCAGACATATGCAAATCAGTCTTAACCCTGTTCCTTGTGGGAACAGTCCAGCACAAACTGCCAAGCCAGGTCTGCCGTGGACCGCAAGCAAGCATCCTGGGAACAGTTTCAGGGCATCACCCTCCATCAGCCAGGATAGCTTGAATCCACTGGTGTAGTGAGCATGGGGCCCACGTCTGGGCATACCCTTCCCACTTAGGGCGACATATGCAAAAGAAACAATTGATGGACGGAATGCTGGACAATGCAAACATTCATCCCCAGTGACAAGGATCTGGGTTAAATCCATCATTCTTTTGCTCCCAGGATGCTCGTTTCCGGTCCAGGGAAGACCTGGCTTGGCAGTTCGGGCTGGGCTGTTCCCATGAGGCACAGGGTCAAAACTGATTTACATATAGCTGTGTTTGAACTGGAGTGGCGAAGATAGCTAAATAATGATGATGGATTCAACCCAGATCTGTGACTGGGGGTGAGTGTCTGAAAGGTTTCAGCGCTCCGTCCATCATCTCCTTGTGTTTGCTTTGTTTATTTTGCGCAGCGCGACTATTATTGCTAAGCGGGGGATTGCCGAAATCAACACTATGTGCTGCCAACAGCTCCTGCATCTCATCGTAGAATCTGCTAGGAAACACTGATTGCTACAAACAAAACCTAGACCCCCTGGAGCTCCTATGCCTCTACCTGGAGATCGGCCTTTCTAGCAGGAATAGTCAACATGCCACAGAGTTACTTGTTTCTCCTGTTTTCCTGACTAGCAACAATATATCTCCAAAAGCAATCAGTCTGGGTGGGTGCGGTTTGTTAGGTGCTTCACTGTCGCCATCTTAATTTAGGACACAAAGCAGGTCCAATTGCTTCCAGTATATTAAGGGCTCTAAAACAAATGACCTTGGAACTTGAGATTATATTGCTGAGTAGGTGAGCATCTAGTTTCCTGACACTGGATATACAGCCAATTTGTAGTTACCCATTTCTCAGTTGCCTGTGTACATATGTTGTTGTGTAGGTTTCTGACTGTGATATTCATAAATATATTCTAAACCTTTTTCTGGGGCTCAGATGCCAGCACTTATGGCAGTGACATACTGAGATGAAGGAGGTTGCTTACATCTTTCAGGAAAGTGATAAAGTAATTGTACCAACAAAGTTTGAAAATCAATTCAAAAGAAAAGCAATCTTTTTTTCTTAAATATTACAGAAACATGTTTCCTGCTAATCTGATCGAAGCGTCATTCCAACAGGTACGTTATATTTATACATTTAAAAGTATTTAGAAATTATTATATGAAAAGGGGAACAACTGTAAATCTGAATGGAGATTAGACCATATGCAGGATGGTGCATACTCCACTTTTAAATAGCTTACAGTTCATTTGAAAACTTTATTATGTTATGTTAGAATATTTGTTACAGTACGTTTACCCTGGGGTGTCTTGATGCTGGCTTAACAGAGAGCAGAGGTGAAACAGATAGAAGCATAAGGGTAAAAACCCAGTATTTTAGAAGCCTTCTGCAAACCTGTAGAGAAGGTGCCGACCATAAGTGTATCAGCAGCAAATTCCATTGCTTGGTTTCTCCAGCAAGGAAGCTGCTTCCACCCCATTTAGTTTGCTTGAATCTGAAGGTGGTAGCTTTGTAGGATCCAGTTGATCTAAGGTTCCTGTGGGGAATAAACCAAGAAATGGACTTTCCCAGAAAATCTAGTCCTGTGGCATCAGAGCCTTGAAAATGACGCAGAGTGCTTAACACTATCGCTGCTGATGGTTTTCCCCTCCTGTGCTGAGAATCTTTGATTACCATTGTTCATGACGAGCTCAGCTCGTCATCAGCACAGCTCAACCGTACCTCATGACGAGCTCAGCTCGTCATGAGCATCGAAGGGGTTAAAATATGATACAGCTCTTGATCTTTAGCCAATATAGATCTTTGATCGCTTGAGAGACTGGTGGTGTTTTGGGAGGTCAAGAAGTAATCTGGCAGCAGAGTTTTATAAAACCTGAAGCTTCTTGAGATATTTTGCCTGTAGATTAATGTAAAGTCTATTACAATAATCCAATTTAGGGAGGATTAAAGATGGTATGACTGTTTTTCTGGAATTAATGGGAAGAAAATGTATAACTTTTCTTATGATTCGGAAAGTGTTGTGAGAAAATGATAGGATTGTGTTGACTTGTTTGCTGAAATCAAGCTTATCATCGAACATCACCCCAAGGATTTTGGTCTTTGTGGTAGGTTGGGGTAACGTGCCCAAATCCTATGGCCAGCTAGCGGTAGACCAGAAATGGGGATTGTTTTCCAGGAGAATCACTTCAGTTTTATCTGAATTAAGTTTGAGACACTGCTTACTCATACATGAGCCAATTTCTCTAATACAATTATGGAGCTGATGACTAGTGAAATTGGTGTCATTAGAAGTAGATAGAACAATCTGCGTGTCATCCATGTATGAGGTAACAGAGAAACCAAAGGATTTAATCAGGGGGGCGAGTTCTCCTACATATATAGTAACCAGGGTGGGGCTAAGCGATAATCCCTGTGGTACCCCACAAGGCAAAGAGAAGGTGCTGGAGCTGAAATTATCCAGTTTCCCGATCTTTTCTCTGTTCTTTAAAAATTATTTAAGTATCTCTAAGGATATGCTTTTTATGCCTAAGTCCTTCAGGCGGGAGATCAGCTTAGGGTGGTCTATGGTATCGAAGGCCGCAGACAGATCCAGTAGGATCAGAGCGGCCGTTCCTCCTCCATCTAAGATGAATTTTAGTTCATCAGTGGCTTCAATCAGAGCCGTCTCCCTGCTGTGTTCCGATCGGAATCCAAATTGTGTTGGATCTAATAGATCGTTCTCGTCCATAAATTGAGGCAGTTGACTATTCATGACTTTTTCAATTTATTTTGCTGGAAATGAGAGTGTGGAAATAGGTCACAGATAACATTTTCATAAAAAATCACATACCAGCAGCATAAGCTATTATTTCTCCTGTTCAGGTTAATATTTTTAAGAGCACAGTCTTCTTTGGGTATCAAGATGCTGGAACAACATTTGTAGCCTAGAATTCACAGAGGCCAAATAATGGTCTTCAGTATCTTATGGAAATGATGACTTGCAGAAGTTTCCCAGCCCATCAGAAGCGTGTCCATAGTTAACGCAGCACCAGTGCCTTCCGCTCTGATTTCATTAAATGGGGTAACAAAATGGGTTATGAAAGTGGAGCTTGCGTTTTCATGCTCAGATAAGGAGCACCATGGGTACATCTGAGAGCATTGTTCGCAATGCGTCAGAGCTTGATTTTAGAGGTTTGCTCTTGGAGGCCTTTGTAAGTTCTGCAATGAATGTGTAAAATGTACAATGAATGGAAGCCTAAGTGGTACTGCCATCCCCCAATGATCATAAAAGCCCCTCACCACCTTCCCTGATGCTTGGACCCACCCAAAATATAATCCTAACCCTCCTTAACAGAGTCACCACCACACCGACATGGCTGGCAACGAAACACACCAAGGATACAACTCATCCTCCAAGTACAATGGGCCTTGGTACATTTGAGGGCCTCTTTATGAGACTGTTCGTGTCGCTCATGCACCATGCAATGTGTTGCAGGAGCGATGCAAACTTTAAGACAGATTTCTGAAGTCACGCAAAGCCACTTTGCGTGGCTCCGAGTGACTGAAAAAATCTGGAGTAACGCAATGCAGTGCAAATCTCTCTGATTCGATGCATCCCCAGATTTACAGGAACTTGTAAGCCTGGGTAGCGCCAAAATCTTAGACCTGCCCACGAAGAACGCGTACCATTTAACGAAGCCAGAATAAAGGCACACGTGGTCGCACTTCACAGGACCGCCTATCGAAATAGGACCTTCAGCTTTGAGATCATCTCAAGTAATAGACTAATTATGGGACCCCAAGATTATCACTCTGGGGAAGAACCCATGGATCAGTTTGATCCTAAACTGAGATCTAAATAAACCATTAAAAATAAACTGCTAGCACAGTTTACACACATGTAAGTGCCTTGGAGTAAAAATAGTTTCTCATTAGAAGTTTGAAAGAAACAATGATTGGACCAGTAACAAGAGTGAGTGGCCGAACAGTGATTATGAGTTTCTCCCTGAACACCTTTGAGCAAGTGGAATTTGGCCAGAGAATAGATCTCAGAAGTGGAAAAGCCAATGGCAAATTGAATGGAAATACCTATCTCTACAAGTGTTCCCCATGTCCAGCCCCCAGAACTCATTATAGTACAGTAATACTGCACCCGGGACGCTTTGCTCACTGCAGTATTAGGACTTCAAGGGTGCAGGTTGGGAGTCCTGCAAAACTTGTAATTTGTATTTCTGTCTGTAAATGACCTACAAGATAGCTGCCTACACAGTCTGAACATATATATGTTCACTAGGGAACTACCTTTTTTATTCTAATACCTATCAACCCAGGAGATTTTGGTGTTAGGCTGCTACCTTTGGAGCAGCCTCCTGCCTTCCTACCCCTTTAATGCCCCTTCTAGTTGCAGATAATTGTTATATGAAAGAATTGTATAAAAACCTTTAAAAACAAGCCCAGTGCAGACTGAAAGAGGCGGTCTTTCACTGAGAGCAGCCAATGAAAATTGCTGGACAGTGTGATAAGCCAATGAGAGGCTAGAGGGTGCGGCTGAGCATCTGGCAGTGCCTTCCTCTTTCCTGCCTGGAAGAAACTCTAGGGTTGGTCAGTTGTGAGTGCGAAGGAAAACAATCTGGCCACTGCATGAATGCTTTCGAATGAGACCAGGGGTACTCTTGCAGAAGAGGTTGTCCCGCAGGAGAAGGGAAACCTTTACCCAGGTAGATACACAACTCCCAGCCCAGGACAGTAGAAGAAAAAGGCTTTACTGTTTTCACTTTGCCCTGAACAAAATGTTAGTCCTATAAATGTTGTCACAGAGGACAAGATTCAAAGCAACATATGATGTCTACAGCATGAATATAAATGTACTAGATAAGCAGTTGGTTGGCAGAATTTTAAGATTAGGTTCATAAATAGATATGTTAGCTTCTCAGAGCATACATTTACTGCATTCTTCAATTTTTTACCACGTGAACAACAATTTTGACTTATGAAGCTGCTATAGTGAAAAAAAGTCAGCAGATAGCATGGATAACGCTTTGGCCTCATTAAAAGTTAAGGGCTAAATTCTGAATGCTGGGCAAACATTTGTGGAATCTTTAATGCAATGAAACGCCACAGAACCCGCTATGATGTTGCACGCTTCCATTCTCCATCTAAATTGGGGATAGTCTTACACTATATCGCCTGTTGTAGTATTTAATGTGTCCATGGAAACACCTTTCTGTTGATAATTATGTGACTTACTCAATCCTATTATTTGTACAACTGTAACTGCATCTGCTTCAAAAGAGCAACCAGGAAATGATTTGCAAGATAACAAGGGCAAGCCATCACTTTTTAAGTTCTTAGGTAGCTTTGCACCCTTTTACTAATAATAGCTCTAATATTATTTGACCATCTCTGGCAAATGTTGGCATATTTTAAAAGATGTGTTATCATCAATGTTCCTTTCCAAAGAATTTAGCCAATTACTCACTGAATGATGTAGGATGTATATCTACTAAAAAACTGTTAAAAAGTACTCAGTTATGTACCATAATGATTACCTAAACGTTGTTAGTTACCCATGGTTTGCATTTAGTGAAGTCGCAAGTGGTGAGTAGGATGTTTGGTTTTCAGACTCAGGGTAGTCTGTATCTTGCTTTTATTGACTTGAAGACAGCTTTTGATTTAATCCCCAGATCTAAGCTATGGCAAGTATTGAATGACATGGGAATTCCTTCTCCTATCCTGAACATAGTCATCCGACTCCACAAAATAATTTCGCTCGGATAAGATGGGGAATACAGGGGCAGCTTACTGACCGCATTCCTGTTAGTAGGGCATGCATCCTGGTGCCCACCCTGTTTTCACTTTACATGAATGAAATCGTAAGCTTTTTATCTCAAGAGCCGGCTGAAGTCCCGATTTTAGGTGGAGAGAAGGTAGTGATCCTCTTATTTGCAGACGACACCCTATTTGTGTCCAAAACTTCAGCAGGGCTGCAGTCACTATTAAACAGATTTCACCATTTGTGTACTGTTCGGGGCCTTGAAACCAATTCCAAGACAAAATTAATGGCTTTCAACCCTCACACGTCATACAAGGTTAAGCCGACGCTGGGAGGGACACCCCTGGAGAGAGTAAGTACTTTCTATTATCTAGGGGTTAAAGTCTTGAGAGAATGTCTTGGAACCCCCACTTAACAAAAATGACTTTAAAAATCACACACATGTAACAGGGGCACTAGTGAGAGAAAATCCGTCTTCTCATACTAGACCAGTTGCCCCGTTTTTAGAGATCTACGACCTTACAGCTGTTAGTTCTGCCCTGTACGGTTCCGAACTGTGGGAATTTGAAAAGATATTGGAGCTCACTAGATCGGAGCACAAATTTATAAGGAACCTAGTGATGCTGCCCCAAAGTACCCCAATATACCCACTTATGTTAGATGTGGGGCAACGTCCCATTAGCGACATTGCTAAGTTTTGGCGGATGCTATTCTGGGCCACAGTCAAGAGGCCCCCGAAGTTGCCATCTTATGCCGAAGCTATGGCAGAGGTCATCCGCTTAGATGTTTTTAACAAGGTGGGGTGGCTGAGCAACATATAGAAGCTTGTATTTGGCATAGGGCTAAAAGAAGCCTGGGAAAAAGACGACTCGCCCTTGCTTTGGAAAGCTTGATTAAAGAAGCACTACTGGGAATGGGTTGCACAGGTAGACATTGGTAGGGTCGAGAGGGGTAAACTAACTTTAGAATTCTTACTCCACAAACAGACCAGATTTCTCGAACCCTATTTTGATCTAATACAAGTAACCCAAGACAGAAAGCTCTATGCCCAATTCAGACTTGGCACGCTTCCAGTTAATGAGGTAAAAGCCAGGTGGCATACTAAAGACCAGTGCCTCAGTAAATGTCCAGGATGCGAGGCTCCTGTAGAGTCCATAGACCATGTGCTGTTTGCTTGCCCTGCTTACGCAGGTCCAAGACAGAACTGGATTAAGCCCATCTACCAGCAACTGGGCACAAGGAACTTTTTGGAAGTTCTTTGCATCTTAAAATCAGACACCTATATTTGTTTGTGAAGTAGCTAAGTTCCTTGGCCACATGTGGGGTATCAGGACAAAGTGGAAGGGAGGTCACTCAACCGGTAGCAGAGTGGCTAATAGTATCTACTTGGTCTATCCATCGAGGCATTATATAGGGGTTACACCATTACAAGCTGGTGACCAACAACCAAGGAGGCTTTAATTGTATAACTACTATTAATGTGATTTTGGGCTGTCCTAACATTGTGTGTATTTATATATTTTTTTATTCTTATCTTTTTAATCCTAGTGTTGGTCTGATGGCCATTATTTACATTTTTATGAAATTGTACTTGTCCGAATGTGTTCTTAAAATGAATTATTTTATCGAGCTGTAGTATGTGCACTTTTTGCCAAAATAAAGTAATCTATTGATTGGTTTTCAGATAATATACATATACATTTATCCAATGTCTAAGTTTATTTTTAAAGGTTTCATTTAAATAATTTTTGGAACATTTTGCCTCTGAAATGTTTTTGGGTATATCTGAGCACAGTATACCCTACTCTTTTAACACCTTGGCTGCTCTTGAACTTCCCCTTCTGTGCTGGACCATAATGTTAATGGTTGTGGTCTTGACAAGCTCAGCTCGTCATGAGCACACGAGCACCGTGCCTCATGATGAGCTCAGCTCGTCATGAGCACGAAAGGGGTTAATAATTATAAAGCTATACAACTGAAAAATGTAGTTCTGATCACAAAACCACACATTTATTCTGTAGAATAACTGCAAATGACAAAATAGCACTCAGAAAGTCAATAGTAGTACCTCTTGTTTGAATAGCATAAGTGATCTATCTATTAGTTTGGCACCAAAGCACTTTACCTGAGCTGCCTACCTTTGATATTGAAGTTCCTTGAAATTCCTCCAGTGCTCCTCCCCACCCTAATGCACAGGTTCATATGTTTACCCTTTCCATGCAAAAGACACACATACCTCTTTTCTCTTCACATTTACATAAAGATTTGATGTGGGTTGTGTCACATGATTTCATTCTCTTTGATGTTATTGTAAGGTCTAATGACTGCATCTGACCCACACTATCCATGCATGTATCTCAAATTAACCTACCCTCACAACTTGTAAAGCGCTCTGATAACTTTGGGTCTAGCTAGCGTTATATAAAACTTTAAATAAATAAATAAGGTCATGCAATGTAGTCTTTTGTAATGTCATGATTATGCTAATTGGCATGTTTTAAACCTAAAAAAGCCTCACACTTTTTGGTAACAGAATATTAACATGTATGAATCAAGATAATCTATCATTGTATAAAATGACAATACTTGATGCTGGTAAAATATTTCAATCCAAATTACAAACCTTGTGCTTAACTATCAATTTAGATATCCACTATTCTCTCGCCTATTGTGTTGCATTTCGCTTGTTCAAAATTAAACAGTTTTTTGTGTTCCCAAATAAAAATGTATTTAATTTGAATTTAATTTTTTACATCTTTTGATTTGTTATAGTATCGAACAGTTCTAATTCCTGTGGTGAAGGCTCAAGACACAAAGTACCAGAAGAAGTCCCTGAGTTTTATTTATTTTGCTCCTGACGATTCGAATCCTGAAATTCACCACCCTGTCCTCTTAGAGATTACCCCATCTCCTCAAATAAGCTACAAGACAAAGCCTGGAAGTGCCACAGAAATGAATGTCTTGGGGATTGTCATCTTCTCGGCAACCATAGGTAGAGCGAACACTCTTACACTTTTAATGTATAACTGTCCCAACCGACAGGTAAGCAGTACTTCTCAACTTAATGAAAATGCCATTAGGGATAAGTGTAGGCAAATATGTCCCATTTGGAAATCCAATCAATAACCAAAGTGCAGTTGTTAGAGTATCCTTGTCATTTTTGGAATCATGTTTAGAAAAAGGGTGTCCTTGGGGTATGACAAACAGGTAAGGGCACATCGTTCTACACCAACAGACATGATAGATGCTACTTCGAAGATTTACTTTGTTTAAAGTCTGGTTCAATATCTCTTTTAAATGCCTGCGTGGCAAAGACTAATGGACACTTACCACAGTGCTTCCCAAGAATAAATCAGATTTTTTCTTACTAGTTTGGAAATTACACTTTTACAAAATTGCCATTTTCCTGCCTAAAACTAAAAGGCTTTCCTGTTAGTGTCCAGCTGTCACTTGACCCCTGATGGCTCCTCTGTGGTGAGATATTTATTGTTCACTGACAGTGGAGAAAGGGCTCTCGGTGTGTGTTTTGGTACTCTTCCCGTAACAGGATTGCCTGGTGTTCTGCTCAGCCCCCTCCTGAGCTACAAAGGTGGCAGATTAAACTACCACCTAGATCTGCTTCTATTTCCGATTGATGTTGAGGCCTTTCTGGGCAGTGACTTCGGACTTCGCCTGCTCTGAGCTTTCCCGCCTTCGCCAAGAACCGCACCGAGACACCGATCTTTAGCAACCTGTCAGCTTGCAGCCTGCCCCGCCACTGACTCATATTCAACCACTTTTTCTCCATAAATGTATCTAAGTCAGAAGGTAAACTTTCTACCAGGATGAACCTTGTATAGCCTTAATATTTACCCTTTACAGGTCTATAGCAAGAAGTTTCTTACAATGGACACATTGAACCTAATCACAGAGTGCTGGTATTTTTATAAGCAATATTTAGGTTATAGGTATTTGTGAGTTTCAGCTCATGGTCCACACCATAAGTACATTTTTGGCTTTTTTACATTTCACTACAGTTTTCCCAGAATGCATAGAAACCTGTAAATTTTACGTTTGGAGAGATACTCTGTTGTTTGTTCAGTTTTGACATGTGAAACTTACGTGCACTTTTGTGTACAAAAAAAACAGCGGCACTTTCTAATTTTTGTAAAAATAAATAATTTCTGCATTTTAAAACCATTTCTCCTACTGCCCAACCACATGTTAGGGGTCTGCTCTTCATTGTACCTCAGTGGAATGGCATGTACTGCTACTCTTGCCTTGACACACTTTAATCACATTATTCTAGGGATGGGGGGAATCAGAAATAGGTTAAAGAATATCCACAAGTGTGGAGGATTGTTTGGTAATAAACTCACTTTGCAATCTACTCTTTCAGACGCAACCCCTCAACCCCGAATTAGAAAAGTGGTGTATATCAGACTATTTGCATATGTACATCTAACTTACATGATCATTATAACCTGACACTGAAGTCATAATTATGAGTTGAGCTGAGTGGATTTACTGCATGTTTTTTATGTTAAGTCTGCCCCACACAATCATAATACTATGCTAAAATCATAGCTGGATGTACTAGTTCTGAATTTACTGCACTTGAATTTCCTGGTGCCATTTTACCGCACCTGCTGCTTCAAAATTGTACCTGGAAAGTAAATGTGCAAAAATAAAAATCTTATTAAAATTTGCTGTTGGATCCAGAAGAGGTGAGGAATTAGCACTAGAAATGCCACCTACTCCGAGCAAGTAGTATTTTTTTTAATGAATTGCACATAGGATTAGAATATTCAATTAACATTTGTACAAATGCTTAAAGATGACACAAAATGTATTATAAATTAATTTTGTCAGACAAACACATTTTCTTAAACACAATGGGAGCACAACATCAAAATATCTCAATTAGTATTTCCTCTAATAGTAAACGAATACCACACTTTATCTGTAAAATGTTTAAATATATAAATGTAAATATTAAATCAAATCTACAACTTTTAAAAATATAAAGTACATTTTATAATATTACAAGGCATGTGAACTAGCTGTCTAGTACAATTGCTGCAGGTGTCACACCTTTACAGTGTCCACGTTTTGTCATTCAGGGCAAAAACCTTTTCTCACTAGATCTCGGTTCCCCTCACTTGCCAAAGCATGGGCCATTTAGAAACGTGTCACCTCTGTATTGGGATCTAAATGAAAACTGGTTGTTTGCAACAAAGTGTTAACTGCATGCACAACAATCCCTTTTTATTTTCTGAAAATGTACTCCACCTTTGCTTTCAGGTCTGCTTCTTGGAAAAATGGGCGACAGAGGATTACCTTTGGTAAATGTGTGTCAATGTCTCAATGAAGCTGTAATGAAAATTGTTTCAGTGGCCGTCTGGTAAGCACATTGATTGATCTATGCATTTTTTCAATCCAGAGTATTCACTAGTATGAAAATTCTTCAGATGTTATATTGGCAGTCCGGCTTAGCTCTTGATGGGCAATTGGAATTTGAGTAACCCCACAACAAAATAGTTCTTACTGTTTACCCTGAGAGAAAGTGCCCTACCAAAGGCCCATCTACCATAGGGCCGTTGTCTTCAAACATCTACAGGTCAGCTGTTTTAGGGTGGGCTTGTCAACATTTCAACAAGGCATGGTGGTCCCAGGTAAGAAACAATGTATGCTCATGGGTTAAACTGCTGTGTGCAGCTAGTTTATTTTTCATTTTCCTAAAATAAACTTCTCACTTAGGGAGTTGTGTCACAAAACAAAAAGTGCAGAGCATGTTGCCGGGAATGGTGGTCTGCCCAGCACTATTTTGTGGGGGCTCACACCACCTCAGCAGCACAACAGCCCACCTAGCTTGTGATTAATAATGGCCTGAGCACCCACATTTCAATGGACTAGTTTTATATTTAACAAGGAAAGCATAATAAATGTATAGGGCTTCGAGCAGATTTCTATGGTCTACATTAGTCTTTCTTTTTGTGCATATTTACATTACCACATCCTCTTTCTGTGAAATTGGGTCTTCAATAGAGGGCTAAAGTTGGCCATCATGGCCTTTGAAGTCTAACATGAGACTGCATTGTGAAGGTACATGCACTGTCATCAAGTGGGGTAAGTGATTGTGGGAAAGATGGTGCTACCTTGTCTGGTTTACCTCCTCGAATGTGCCATTCCCTCCCCAATTGCAAATGCCTATGCCCTTTTTTTTTTATCTGTTTGATGTTCGCTGTGTCAATATTTTACTTTAAGGTCTCCATTCTGTGAGGGACAGGCTTACTGGTGCTAATTTTACCAATACCAGAGGAATCACTTATACTTAGATTAGGGAATACCGTGGTGTATCAACCTTGACCCTGAGGATGCTCTTAAAAATGGGGAATTATCATAGTGATCATTTTCACTTCATCTGATTCCAGTGGATAATGTCTATTTTTCAGCCTTTCTTTTCACCTAATTTCTTGAACAATTTCAAGAGCGTTTAAATATAAAATAACCAAGGGGGGAAAAATGCATCTATAATGCTGTTCTATGGTAAATTTCACAAAACATAGGGCAGTAGAACAATGAAGAACCACAAGGTAAAAATAAGATATAGTTGAAGACAAACTTCCATAAAATGGTACTAGTAAAGTATTGAATAAAAAATAAATTAGTTACACCATTTCATTAAAATTACAAGGACATTGAAAGTGACAACACCTACACTCCTCAAACGCGTCAGTGACATCACAGGAAGTGACATCACATAACTGCTGACTTTTTTTTAGACACTCCATATTGAATACACGAGAGCTGCCCCATATAAACTTTTATAAAAACCCCAATTCAGTGTTACTAAATCACAGGTACTGAAAACGGTTGCCTGCAGTTGCTACTCAAAAGTACATACTTGCATTAGAAACAAATAATGAAGTATTGTAGGAAGGTCAATATGGATATGAATCTTCCTGCAAGGAACAGTCAAGACACAAATTCTCTGTCTTGGGTGGTATAATGACTAGTGCATGCCTTAATTTAATTGGTGGTATAATTGATGATCTCATATATTATGCATTGTGTGGTGTTATTAGCATTCCTTCTTATATTGACATTCTTACTTAATGCATGAAATTTCTAATTATGTTTATTGCTGACATTGCAGATGTAATTGCTGGTGCACAGTATAATTTAAGGGATGGCGTTCTTGGTTTTCTCACAGACTATGTCATGTGTGATGGCTTGTATACTTTGCTTATACGCCTAAGGTACTGCCCATTAGAAATAGTTTTCCTCATTTACAATGTCATTACTGGTGTGACCCCCAATTTAATTGATGGTGTCACAGATTTGAATGTCTACATTGTCATGAATGAGGTCAGTGACATTGTTTCTTATGATCCGTTTTTGTATCTGCAGGTACTTCCCTTTCGGCATTGTTTTCCTCATTGCTGGAAAGATTCTAGACATGGAGGATCCGGAAGTGATTGGGAGGAAACTAGGCCTCTACGCCATGACAGTGATGACGGGGCTGTTTATCCACGGCGTCATTCTTCTGCCCCTCCTTTATCTCATATTTACCAAGAAGAATCCTTTTGCATTCATCCAGGGAATACTACAAGCACTCCTGATTGCCTTGGCGACATCTTCGAGGTAAGAGATGGTTCAGAAATGTGTATATTTGTATATATACAAATCGGGCATTTGCCTCAGGTGGCTACAAGGTCCTTAGTAAAAGGTAGTGGTTACTAGATCACTCCTGTTTGGCAGGTCATCAAATCAGCAGTTCGCTCTTGCAGATTTTGAGATGATCTGTGGGTCGCCAGATCACTCCATCTGGGCAGGACATCAGTGGGCAATTCACTCTTGGGAGAGTTTGCAGTGATCCTTCAGTTGCTAGATCCCTAGTTGACTCCTGAAAGTTTAGGGTTAAATGTTGACCACACAAATGACAAACTGTTTATTTATTTATTTTATTTTGAAAGTTTTCTATAGAGCGAACATGACCACAGCGGGTATCAGAGCGCTTTACAGTTTATACGTCAATAGGGATACAGACAATCATATAAACAACTAACAAAACAAAAATACACAGTCATGTAAAGCCAAGGGATTCTCGTGACCATGGCAGCTGGGCCACAGAATTGTGACTGAGACCTCAGTATCCAAGGATAGCCAGTCAGAGGCAGAAATTTCTTCATCAAGAGCACTTTGACTTCCTTTTTGAAGAGGACAATGGAAGGATTCACCCTGACTTCAGGTGGGAGGGAGTTCCAATCCTCGGTGCCATACCTGTGAAGGCTCGATTGTAGGTTTTTTCTTCTTGATTTTTTGTGGTTTGAGCAGTAGGGTGCTGGCGCTTCTGGAGGCTGTCAAACCACATGAGAGCTCCAGTTTCTGAGCGAGGTACAGTGGGGTATTGAAGTGAATGGCTTTGTGTGCCATGCATGCAATTTTTAATTGTATCTGAGCTTCATATGGCAGCCAGTTCAAGGACAACAGGGCAGGAGTGATATGGTTGTATTTTTTGGTGCCTGTTACGAGCCGAGCAGCAGAGTTGAGTGCAGCCCTCAGAGGAGCAGTCTTCACTCTAGGTAAGCCGCATAGGACTGCGTTACCATAGTCCAGCTTTGATATCACTAAGGCTTGCACTTCCACCTTTAGATCATGAGCAGGCAGGTATGAGTTGAGCTTCTTTAGAATGTTGAGTTGGAAGTTCGCTCCTATGGTGAGGGATCTGATGTGCTTCTGCATGTTCAGACTTTTGTCTAGCATAATTCCCAGACAGATTGTAGAATCAACAAGGTGCAGCCTACAGTTAAGAGCAGTGAGATGATTCAACCATTGTTCGATGACCGGAGATTGCCTGTGTGGTGCAATTAGGAGGAATTCCGTTTTGAGAGAATTTAACTTCAAGTGGGTGCGTGTCAGCCAGCTTTGAGTTTCCAGTAGGACTGAGTTGAGGGACCAGATGTCCTCGAGGGAGGCGATCTTCAGGTATAGTTGGGTGTCATCTGCATACATGTGATAGTGAATGCTGGATGATTTCAAAATTTCTGTCAAAGGATCCATGAACAGGTTGAAGAGCGTGGGTGATAGAGTTGAACCCTGTGGGACCCCAAGCGTGACCGGCGAAGGATTAGATAGGGACTGGTTCACCTTGACGCTTTGGGATCTGTTATGAAGAAATGAGGAGAACCAGTTTAGTACAGGCCCAGCCAACCCCATTCTGTGTTCCAGTAGGTCAATTGGGTTATCGTGTTTAACGGTATCAAGTGCTGGGGAAAGGTTGAGAAGGATCAGTAGGCGAGATTCATTTTGATCCAACATTCCTAACGCATCATCGACAATGTGAGATAATGCAGATTGTGTACTATGGCCCGGTTGAAAACCAGATTGACACTGGCCAAGGAGTTGGAAGTGATCGATGTTGTTACAGAGTTGGGTGAGAACATATTTCTTCAGGAGCTTTGCCAACATGGGGATGTTACAGATTGGGAGAAAGCAGATGGTTTCTTTAGAATCTGGATAACTTGACCCTATTTTAGGCAATCCAGAATAGCACCTCCCCGAAGTGAAGCATTGGCGATCTTACTCCGGAGTGGGAGTAAGGAGGTTCTAACTTCGGAGAAGAGGTTTGATGGCAGGGGGTCGTTGTAGTGATTAGAAGGTTTCAGAGTAGCCAGCGTTTTACGTATAATGCTTTCATCCAGTGTTTGGAAATGGCTCCAGGATGCCTTGTTTTTTGGGGAGGTAAGGCTGCTTCGGGACATTGACAGCCAACCCAGTGGGCGAGAGGGTATTCAGCGGACTGATCGACAGTCGTTCAAGGGCAGAGCGTGGGTCAGTTTTGATCTTTGAAGAAGTCAGCAAATTCATTTGAGTTCGGTAGTGGCCCTTGACACTGTGGCGATAGATTAGGATGACTATAGCTTGGGACTCGATGCATTCAAACAGTTTTGGGAAGATTTTTTGATTGCTCTAGTTGATTTCGGAAGAAGGTGGCCTTTAAGCATCTGATGCGTTTGTTGTAGATGCTTCTTAGGGATTTCAGATGGTAGGGATCTTCAGGGGAGGGATAGGATCGCCACAATCTTTCTGCATGTCTTAAATTCCTTCTTTCGGAATTAAGACTATCATTCAACCAAGGTTTGGAGGTTTAGATAAATCATCGGTAGTAACCAACTTTCTGCAAAGTTTTCAGCCTCTAGCTTATGTGTATTGTTTATAGACGGATACACTTGTGAGGACTATATTTGCTTGAATGTAGAAAAAATACTTAAGAATATAAAAGCTGTGGCTGGTGGTACAACTCGGTGATGGGACTGGGTAAGAGGATAGTGCAGGGTGGGGGAGGACAGATGAGCAGAAGAGGATGGACACTGGTACAGAAACAAGTAACCCATGACCACCAATACAATATGCCATCCTCAGCAATAAAATGAACCCCAGCAATAATAACACGAAAAGAGAGCCGTAGATGGGCCCAGGAAGGGGAGATAAAGCAGGGATAAAAGCTGAAACCAGCAAGCTGAAGATATCAGAGTGAAGGCAGTAGTATCACAAATGCCGGATTTCCTCCAGAATGTTGAATGCTAGTATGTTTGAGGGGGCAGAATGGGGGGTCACTAGGGAGGAGCGAGGCAGGCTGATGATCACTTGGATTGGCATCAGATGACAATGTGCCAGCCCAACTGTCATGGACATCTGATGAGTATCTTGCTTGTTATTGTACAACTGTGTATTTTCAATGCAGAGGATCCATTTTAAACTGTTAGACTCGATAATTTGATAAATCCATCAATTGTAGTGATTGACATACCTTAAAAGCAAGGAGCTTTAATTCACCACAAACATCAACTATGCTTTTACCTTCCTGCTACAGTTCTGCAACTCTTCCAATCACTCTTAAATGCCTTTTGGAGAACAACAGAATCGACAGACGAGTGGCGAGGTTTGTTCTTCCTGTTGGAGCCACCATTAACATGGACGGCACTGCACTTTATGAAGCCGTGGCTGCCATCTTTATCGCACAGGTCAACGAGTACGATCTTGACTTGGGACAAATTATCACCATCAGGCAAGTTCCTAATTTTTCTTCCTCTAGTTCAGTAATCCACCAGGATTCTAGTTCTACAAGTTTCATAATCTAATTGAATACCTTAACTTGTAAGGCATCATTATGATGTTGAACGGTTGGACTGCTGACCGCTATTACGGCGGTCTGAAGACTGCCGACATGCATGCAGGCAGGGCGTCAGCTGCATTATGATGCGACCACTGGGTTGGCGGTCGGAAATGCTGTGGGGGAATGCTGCAGCCATGTAAAAGGGCCACAGTACATGCCTTAACGGGGCAACACCACGTCTGTGCACCGTGTGCCATGCACATGGCACACGGTGCATGGATGTGTGGGGGGCACTACATATGCCCCTAGGGCCACTTTTTAGTGGCCCACGATGGACTATGGGTTTTCTTTGGGGCCCCCATATCGGTTTCTCAAAACCTTTTCACAGGGGTGTACCCACCATGAAAAGGCTGTTGGAAAGGGATATTGTAATCCCGACGGTGGTGCCTGCCTCGTCACCACTGCCATTCTGGCACGCAGCACCAACTCCCACCCCGTCAAGATCTCTGGTTCTGGTGGAGGCAGCAGTCTTGCATTGTATAGAAGTGGGGCCAACCGCCAGCTTCGTAATGCGGCGGTCAGCTTGAAGGAGTTGTCAGCGGTTGGACCGCCACTGATGGCCTGTCGGTGACCCAACATCCAAATCAGCCTCATAATATCTTTCTAGTCTGGTGAAACCTCTGTTTTGCCTACCGATAAGCCACCAACATTTATCAAATGCCAAAGGCTGCATCCTAAACTCCTTTGCAATGGGTTGGAACACAGATATTTTGTGAAATGGGAAGGAAAATGGGAGTCCATAGCTTAAAATTTGGAACCTTCTGTCTCCAAACCCAATAGAAAATCCCAACTAGCTGTGGTTCTGAAACCTCCTGAAGACAGAGATGGCAATACTGTCCTTTGAAAGACCCCCTAATCAGGAAAGGGGCAGTGGCCTAGAAGTACCAGGCAGGAGCCAGGCCTCGCCCGGGTTGTACTGTCAGTATCTCCCACACATTTCTGAAGAGCATTACATACTGGTTTATTCACAAGGCTATTAGGTGGGCATGCAGGTTGCTAAAAAATAAAAATAAAGAACCTAAACGAGTAAATCCTAAATGGAATATTTCAACAGTATTCTCAAGATACAAGGTCAATGCACAAAAGCATTTATGCATATGGGAGTAGTACTACAGGAGTACATTCACATTTACATGTTTTTGTGAATCATCCCTGAATCATCTGACTGCCTATTAGTAAAAGTGAAAAGAGAGCAAAGTCCTTGTATATGGATAATGCTTGAATATTCCCATTTTAATCTTGTGTTACACTTTTACATACTCCAAAATGCCTTTGTGAATAGGCCCCCATGGATTTAGATTTAAACTGTAAAACCACATGCTGCCTGAAACACTTTGGCAGATTAAAATAAATACTTGAGTGTAGAGGTGATTTTTCTGTTAATATCTATTTCACATTGTGGAGCATTAATGGAATTATTACAATTATTTATCAAACTGATACCTCCATATGAAATATTGACCAAATTCAGTATTAAACGAGGGAGGCTTTGTCCTCCAATTGTGATTTCTACAACTCCAATTCACATAGACCTAAAGTTGCGAAGGTGGAAACCCCAAAAAGGTATGTTTCTAAAACAAGAATTTATGAGAAAATTGAATTGTGTGTTGCAGCAATTGGAGCACAGGGTAAACTAGGTGCAAGTGGAATTTGTTTAGTCATATTTATGTGGATCATTTCAGGTTGGAAATGACTTTTTTTTCTTTTCTCCTTGCAGTATAACAGCAACAGCAGCAAGTATAGGTGCAGCTGGAATCCCACAGTCTGGCCTAGTCACGATGGTCATCGTTCTTACATCTGTTGGCCTTCCCACTGATGACATCACTCTGATTGTTGCTGTAGATTGGGCTTTGTAAGTTACCAACTGGTTTTCTGTGTTTTATCATAACAGTCAACTGTGACCTTTAAATTAATTTTTTGTAGTATATTTTAATCTTACAAACTGTCGTGCAATACACAATATCTAACCTTTAAAGTTAAACTATATGCATATATATATATATATGGATAATTATAGATAACTTTTTCAGTCATCATTTTAAAACACAATTGCAGTCCTCACTGGATTCAAGTAGACTGAAGTAGTCCAAAATAGGATCTCTGCTAGAATTTTACGATAGTCAAATTCAATGATTTTAAATACTGTGAATACCAATTTAAATATTTTACTGAAACTGTGCCAAGCATGGTGATTTTGTGCCCAGAGCTGAAGGCTGTATGCCTCAGAGGTTGGGAACCCATAGGGTTTGGATGCAGCGACTCTCCATGGGTTAGACCTTTCGGCAATTATGCTATGAACAGACAAAGGCAATGCATCATTGATGATTAGTCACCCACCAAGAGTTGTACGCCAGGTACTGAGCCGGCCTCCGGTGATCATGGCTGCAGGCCAAGTGCCGCGTGGTTGCTTTTAGAAGGCAAATCCACAAAAAATAAAAAAATAAATCACTGAAAAAGCGCTAAGGGAGAGTTATGGTTGCATCTGCCATAACACATTAACATGGGGTTAAAAAAACTGAAATTTCCCATGGTTAAAATATAAAACCAAAAAAACACTGAAATTGCCCTGATATGGTTGGTGAAGCAATCCATCAATGCTCTGTCATAACTTCACAATATTTAAATGAATAAATGACATAACTTAATAATGCAACAACATTAAGGGCCTGATTTAGATCTCGGCAGAAGGGTGACTGTCACAACAGTGACGGATATCCCGTCCGCCGAAATATAAGTCCCAAAGGATAGAATGGGATTTATATTTTGGTGGACAGGATATCCGTCATCTAAGCATGGGCGGAAAATCCGTTTCGCTCGCGGATTTTGCGGATTTTCGGGAAATTCGCAATCCGCGAGATTCGCGAATCTCCCGCAAAATCCGCAAATCCGCGAGCAGCGGATTTTGCTCGCACTGCTCGCACTGTTCGCGTGAGTTCGCGGCTTCCCAGTACAACTTCGCGCCCCGCGAATAAGTGCTAAATTGCAGAAATACGATCTTAGCAAAACTGAAACTACTTACCAGGTTCAAAAGTTCAGGCTCATCATTAGTAGCCATTTCCTGTAGTGCTTCCTGAGGGGCCCCTCCAGAGTTCAGTTGCCAGTTGCAACTATTATGTGACCCTGCTCTGAACCTCAGAATAGTTACACATATGCCACAAAGGTCCTGAATTACAGCTAAGGGAGACAAGCAGGAGCCAGGCTGGAAGTTAAAATCCATTAATCAGCCCCTAATTCATTATTGTCAGTTGGGGCAGGGCAGGTGTTGTAACTAATTTTGCAACAATGAAAGCACTTAGCAAGTGCAAAAGATCACTAATCAGGGCGCACTAAGGAAGCAGGTGCCAGCTAAAAAAATATTCTGTGACACATTAATCAGCCCCAAATTAATTCAGGTCACTTGAGGCAGGGAAGGTGTGCTTTGCTTTGCCGAAAATAATGTACACTGGACAACCAGAGGGTGTGGTGATGAAACAGAGGGTGGCATGGGTGGGCCAGAGGGTGGCATGAGTAGTCAGAGAGTGGCAGTGGTGACAGAGAGTGGCAGTGATGAAGAAGAGTGTCCCAAACAGGCTGGACACGTAGAAACAACAAGTTCGCAAAACTTGCGACCCGACAGGTAAGTTCGCAAATTGCGAAATTGTAAAAACCCTCGCGAACTGGCAGAAACACGGGCGAACACAAAAAAAAAATCCGCAAATTCGCGGGAATTCGCGGATTTTGCGGATTGCGAGTTCGCAAATTCGCAAAATTCGCGAACGCGAGATTCGCAAAATTCGCCCATGCTTACCGTCATCCTTGTGATGGAGTATCCCGTCTGCGAAATATAAATCCCAAAGGATAGAACGGGATTTATATTTTAGTGGACAGGATATCCGTCATCCTTGTGATGGAGTATCCCGTCTGCGAAATATAAATCCCAAAGGATAGAACGGGATTTATATTTTAGTGGACAGGATATCCGTCATCCTTGTGATGGAGTATCCCGTCTGCGAAATATAAATCCCATGGGATATGATGGGATTTATAGTGCGGTGGACGGGATATTTGTCAGCGTTGTGGCAAAGTAACCCGTCTGCCGAGATATAAATCAGGCCCTAAATATTGTACATTTAAAAAATCAAATGAAGATAATGTACTCATAGAAATGTCATCCGTAATGTCATCAGCAGACAATATGTAATGTCAGGAGCGATGTCATCAATACAGTTTGTGGTGCCATCTGTCACATCATATGTGATGTCATGAGTAGTTCACTTGGTGGACGAGTTACGGTTTTCATTTCAGGGGCTCAAGTTATGGTTTCTTGAGCTAATGCTAATTGCCTGTCCAGGTGCGGCAAGCGACGGACAGGTCTTTCCATCACCTTAACATTTCCATATAGTGTTACAGTATTAACCCATTCCCTGCTTCTGTCGGCCAACGGTCGTCGCGAACACTACCTCCGTAGTGCTGCGTACATCCGTTGACCGAGGCAGCCCTGCCCACTCTTCAAAGCCACCGCCCCGCAGCAGATGGAGATAATTACAAAGAGGGATAAGGCATTACATTTACATCCAAAGGTCCATCACTCACTGAGGACACTAATAACCCTGAGCATCATTCGCTCAATGTATAGTACATTCTTAACGCTGTAGCGCCTTATGCACCTATGTATACCATCTCAATATTAGATTTTGCATTATAGAACCTTATCTTGATTCTTTAGACGAATACATCTTCATTGGTGAAGTTTCACTTTGAAGTTACACAGTGCCCCATTAATAATGATATGGTATCCAGCTTAGTTTATGTACATTAGATGTATAGCCTGTTGATGTGTGGGGCACTTGGAGTTACAGAAGAATGTGCAAACAGGGAATGAATTAGTATGCTTGCTAGGGTCCAGCTGTTACACTGTAATTCTAAAGGGTGTTTGGAGACCTTCATGACTGATAAGTCCACAATTACGATGAAGATTGTAGAGTTGTTGAACTTGTGTTAATTAATGAAGGAATACTTTTCTATTACAGGGCTTAAGACATTTTAGTTATAAACTGCATTTATCTGTGCTCTAAAACATCATAATAATAAGAACAAAATGGTGGTCTTTTCTACTGCTAGGGATCGATTTCGCACAATGACCAATGTGCTTGGGGATGCGTTGGCTGCAGGAATCGTTGCACATGTTTGTCGGCGAGAGTTTGCATCCGTACCAGAGAAAGTAAGTGTTCTACATCCAAAGAGAATTACATTAAGTTTGACCATTAACTCTTTCCATGTCAACTGAAGCCTTGATGGGATGAGTGTTTTTATGCGAACATCTGATAGAAAACCAAAGGGATTTAGGAGTAAATGTCTCACCTTTCCCTGGGAAGGAATAGATCTGATAAATATTTGTCATTTCAAATAGGTACAATTATGAGTGTGTCAACACTTCCAAGGCAGTCCCATCCTGTCATGTCCACTTCCTAATCATGAGAGTTGATTATCCACTTAGGATTTGTGCAAGTAATTTATTTTATGTGTTTAAAAGAAGAAGTTACTTACCTTCAGTAAAACATTATCTGGTAGAGACAATATTTAGCCTCAGATTCTTTTCCTTTGAATTTCCTCCAGGCTCAGACTGGATCTGAAAGATTTTTCATGAACAATAGCTCTGCGTGCTGGTAGGTGGCGTCAGTCGGCTCCGCGTATTGGCGGCGATGCAGGAAGTGAAGTTCATGTCACATGTATAGGCCCCACTTTGGTGCACCGCCATCAGTTACTTTTCACGACTTTCCATACTAGAAGTGCAAAGTCATGAATAGCACTGACCCTGGTGTGTCCAAACCAGGGCCCTGACGGGATCAGCCCTGACCCTAGAAATCTATCCAGGGAGTGGGTTGGATGACTGGGTCAGTAAGGAATCTGCAGAATACTGTCTCTACCAGATAAGGCGTTACCGAAGGTAAGTAACTTCTTCATCTGATAGAGACATCTAGCCGCATAATCCTTATCTTTGAATAGATACACAAGCAATACCATCCTCGGAGGTGGGACTGCAGATAAATTTAGACTGAGAAGTTTTGCAGGACCGAATGGGCGAAGTGCCAATCCCAGAGGAACTGACTTTCCAGGCAGTAATGCTTAGTAAACGTATGCAGGGATGCCCATGTCGCTGCCTGACAGATATCCAGGACTGGAACTCCTGGGCTAACGCAGTGGTCGCAGCCTAGCTCTAGTGGAATCAGCTCTTAAGCCTTAGGAGGCTGCGTCTTTGCCAATGCTAAGCAGATCTTGATGCAGAGAATGACCCATCAAGAGATGATCCATTTCTGCATCGCCCGACCATTCTTTGTACCAACTTTTCCCATAAAGAGTTGGTCATCCACCCGGAACTCTCGTATTTGGTCATTGTAGAACAACAATGCTCTTTTTGTGTTCAGATGGTGGAGAAGCATAGAAAGTGGGCAAGGTGACAGATTGGCCCAAATGAAATGAAATGAATGAATGAATGAAATGAAAAGTATTCTTGTATAGCGCATGGCTACCCGGAGGCATCCCAGCGCTTGCAGCTACGAAAAGAAGGTTAAAGAAGGACAAGGTCAAATATCGTTATTTTGTAGGGAAGAGCCAAGTTTTTAATTTCTTACGGAAAGAAAGATGGTTGGGCTCCTGTCGAAGAGGGAGAGACATGGAGTTCCACAACCTTGAGGTGTTGTAGGAGAAGAGGCGACCACCCGTACGAGCCTTATTGATTCTGCTGACTTGTGCCAGGTTAAACTCATTGGAACAGAGGTTTCTAGGGGTTCTGTTTGGTTTAATCAGATTGGCCAGAATGGGGGGGCCTTTGCCCTGAAGATAGATTTTTGTGGGCTATACAGAGGGCCTTGAAGTGTACCCGTTCCTGTATGGGTAACCAGTGGAGTGTTTTCAGCGCTGGTTTGGCTGAGGAGCGGTGGTTAGTGCTCGTCAGCAATCTAGCGGCGGAGTTCTGTACCACCTGAAGTTTCTGGATTACAGAGACCAGGGCTCACAGGTAGAGCGAGTTACCGTAGTCTAGCCTCGACAAGATCATGGCTTGGACCAGGATTTTTTTGGCTCTGTCGGGCAGTTGAGGGAGGATTTTACGAATGGATTTAAGCAAGCAGTAGCAGGTGGCCGCAGTTTTTCTGGCTTGTACTTTAAAAGTAAGATCGTTATCTAACCAAAAGCCCAGACTCTTGATCACGCTTTTTGGAGTTGGGCTAGCGCCCATAGAAGGTGGCCATAGCGTGGGGGAGTTAAATGATGCCTTCCTGCTCAGTAACATCAATTCGGTCTTTTGGTTATTGAGTTTTAGCTGGGACAAGCCCATCCACTTTGAGACCTCTTTCTGACAGTCACTCAGACTCGTGTGGGATAGTTCAGCCTGATTCAGAGAGACCACGAGCTGAGTGTCGTCAGCATAGCTGATCAATTCAATTCCGTAGGGGGCCACTATCTTAGCTAGGGGGGACATGTACACATTAAAAAGTGTGGGGCTAAGGGAGGAGCCCTGTGGCACCCTACACTGCAGGGGTAGGGTGCCACAGGGCACCCTACCCCTGGCGCGGAGTGGCAGTCTCCTTCAAATACTTTAAAATATCTCTCAGAAAGAAAGGATTCAAGCCAGGAAAGAGCTTTTCCCGAGACTCCGATTTTATTTAGGTGGACTAGAAGGATACGGTGGCTTACCGTATCGAAGGCGGCGCTGAGGTCTAGGAGGATGATGGACACATTGCCACCTGTGTCCAGGATCCTCCTAGACTCTTCCACCACCTTGAGGAGTGCCGTCTCCGTCCCTTGGCCCAGGCGGAAGCCTGTTTGAGAGGGATGGAGCAAATTGGAGGCCTCCAGGAATGAGGACAGTTGCTGGTTTATGAAGTTTTCTGCCAATGGTGTTACCACTTTTGGCATGAAAGAGGCCCTAGTGCAAAGCATCAGTTTGTCGGGAAAAACTGATAGGGAGGGTGGTTTGGATGGTAAATCCAGCAGCTCACTCACACTCCTGGACAATGTAATCACCACAAGAAAGGCTATTTTAATGGTGAGCAGCCTGAGGGGGCAATTTTACAAAGGCTCGAATGCAGCATACATCAGAAATGTGAGAATCAAATTAAGGTCCCACTGAGGAATAATGAAAGATGAAGGTGGGAACATATGTACAAGACCTTTTAGAAATCTATTTACAATGGGAGGTTTAAATAAGGAGAGTTGATCAGGCAGCTGCAAGAAGGCAGACAAGGCAGAAAGATACCTTTCAGAGTGCCCAGAGCAGAGCCCAGCCGGGCAAGAGTCAAAATAAAAAGTAAAATATCAGAAAGGGAGGTTCAAAGAGGGTCAATAGACTTTTCTGTACAATATGACACACACGTTTTCCATCAGCAGGCGTATACCGTCTTCGTGGAGGGACACCGGGTTGCTAGAATGAAATTACAACTTCGGGAGGAAGGTCGAAAACTATCAACTGTCACCGCTGAATCTCCACGCAAGAAGGCGAAGAGTTGACAGGTTCAGATTGAGGGCCCTTCCCTGCTGCGACAGGAGATCCTCCCGAAAGGGCAGCCTGATCGGAGGATTGATGTTCATGTTCAGAAGCCAGGGATTCCAGGCTCTCCGCGCCCAGTCCGGAGCCACAAGGATGACTTGGGCCCGGTCCTGATCTTCTTGAGAACTCTGGGCAGGAGTGGCATGGGGGGAAAGGCATACAGGAGGCTTGAGATAAAAAGCATCTCTGAGCGAGAGCCACCTTGGAAACTCCAGCGCACAAAACTGCTGACATTGTGCATTCTCAGCAGAGGCAAACATATCTAACCAAGGCTCTCCCTACTATTGAAAGAGACCTTGAAAAGGAGACGCCATTCGTGATCCGCTAGACATCAAAAGCGGAGTTTGTTCGCACTGGTGTTCAGGGAACCTGCCAGGTGTTGAACCAGCAGTTGTTGGGATAGAGGAAGACTGGCACTCCTGATCTGCGCAGATGAGCAGCGACCACCACCATCACCTTAGTTAACACCTGAGGTGTGATGGTATGGCCTACTGTAAACCGCAGGTAACATCGATGGGGAGGCAGGATGAGAGTCCAAAGCTACCATCCAGTCTCCTGGGTCCAGGGCAGACAAAACCTGAGCATCTCGAATTTCTCCTTTTTGAGGAAGTAATTGAAGGCTCAGAGACCTAGGATAGAATGAAGGCTTTTGTCCTCTTTCGGGACCAGAAAGTAGCGGGAATAGCAACCACAGCCTACTTCTGGCACCAGAACCCTCTCTATGGCTGCCTTGGAAAAGAAAGCCATGACTTCCTCCCGGAGCAGAGACAGATGATCCTCCGTACGCCAGTTGTTAGATTGAGACATGGAGGGAGGCATAGTCTCGAAGGGAAGAGATTAGACCCTTTGGACAATCTGCAGAACCCAGCTGTCCGATATTATGGACTGCCAATGGTGGAGGTGATGGCGGATCCTGCCAATAACTGGGCACCCATGATATAAACAGGCGAAACTAGGAGGGTTTGGAGGCTGCCGGAGGGGTGGTGGCAGGACCCAATCCACAAGGCGCATAGGAACTATGCCCTCCTCCACGCAGAGACTGGGAATCTTGCGTGGCTCAGTGGCTGGGATAAGGTTGGAGCTGTTGAAAGCCCCTTCCATGGCTGCGAAAGGCCGATTGGGGATGACACAAGTCCTTCAAGCGCTCCAGCTATGAGTCTGAGTCTACCTTGTCTCTGAAGAAACGGGTGCCATCGAAGGACATCCCCATGAGGGAAGCCTGCACATCCAATGAAAAGCCCGATCTAGGCCAGGTGTGACGTCTGAGTGCCACCGTCGATTAAACCACTCAGCCCAGGGAGTCTGTTGTGTCCAAGTAGCAGCAAATAGTGAACTTTGCAGCATATCTCCCGCCTTTAACTGCTTGAGAGAGAATGGCCCAGGCCTCCGCCGAGATCTGTGGCAACACTTGTGCAACCATTTCCCACCTACAGTGTGTGAGAATAGTTGCCCAATAAGCATGCAGAGTTCACTGGCTGCACCCCAAGCTCTCTGCAGTGGGGTGTTAAGAGAAGAAGTCTGGAACCCCTGGGGGCCGGGCAGTGGGCAGTCATCCAATTCACATGAGCCCTTGTGCTGGGTTTGTGTCAGGTCCCCAGAAGGATGACGGTGAGGACTTTGTTGAACTAGAGTAGGGAATTAGAGGAGGAGACTTTCGGTTGCTGTATCTCCATCAAGATGTTAGTCTTGACTGCCACTGAGGGCAAATGAAGGTCAAGGACGTCAGCTGCCCTCCGTACCACCATTGCATATGTAGCACCCTTCTCTGTAACCACGGAAGGGGGAGAAACCATGCTGGTATCTGGATACATGTCCAGACCCTTCCTATTCCTCCCTGAGGCCTACCCCTTGAGAATAGGGCTCAGTCTTCGACCTAGAAGGCAGGGGTCCTGTTGGCACCGAAATCAGGAAGCTCCATGTTTTCGGGTATCCGAATGGGGCTGGCGGTGCTTGGGAAGGTTACAGTGGCATGAACAGTGCCGGTCTGGATCAATGGGGGCCCATCAGAGCAGAGGCAGCCGGTGCAGAACCAGATGGGCCCCCTCTGACCCCGTCGGGCCCTAAGGCGTGCCAGAGGGGTCAGGCTACTCATAAATGAGGCATATGGCCTCATAGAACTCTTTAATTTGAGCGGGGTTGCTCCGGCTCCCAGAAAATTGGAGAGGCCCAGAGTCTACCCAGGCCTGGAACGCCGATGTTTCGTCGTCATGTCGGCCAACGGACAAGAAGTCGAGGCACTCTTCGACTTCTTGTGTTTTTTGTACCTCTTACTGGAGTGCCCCGATGATTTGGAGTAGAACGAGGAGAACTTTGGACACCTGGAATGGTGAAGAGACCTTCCTTTCGAGTAGGCACATGGCTTACATGAAGTCGGCTGCCGAGCCACTTGCAGCTTCAGGGCCTGCACTGTCAAAGCCTTTGGCGCCATGGCCTGACAGTCGGAGCACAACTTTGAGTCATGGTCACACTCCAAACAGCACAAACACATATGGTGCGGGTCCGTCACCGACATGGCATAGTGACAGGCGCCTCATGGTTCCTCGATACACCAGGGGGAAACCATTAAAAAGTACAAAACATCACAAAAATCCTGTCACCAGCTGACAGAGGGGTAGCTCTTCTCTCATATCAACTCTGGCTCACGCGCAAATAAAGGAATTGATGCCCTGAGGTGGTGCCTAAATAGGTGATGCAGACATCACTGCCAGTGCAGACGACACCATGTGAAGCTGATCGACGCTACCTACCGGCGCACAGGGGAACAGCTCACAAAACATCTTCCGGATCTAGTCCGACCACGCGGGAAATTCGAAGGCAAGAAATATGCAGCTAGATGCCTCTATCAGATCCGCATTTTTGTGAATTGCAAATAGAAAAAAACATAACTTTTCACAAATAAGCTAAATTAATATGTAATTAGTGAATACGGTCCAATATGTCTATCACCATTATCCAAGACACAAGAATTGATCTCCATTAAGAAACATCAAGAAATAATGCACAATAACTATTTTCTGATGTTAAGCCATATATATATATATATATATATATATATATATATATATATATATATATATATATATATATATATATATATATATATATATATATATATATATATATATAATCCAAAGATATTTCCAACACGATAAAGAAGGAATGTCCGGGCCAGCTTCTTCAGTTTAACGAGTTTTAATGTTTAGCTCCACTCGACGCGTTTCGAGGAAATGTTCCTCTTGGTCACGAGCGTGAGTGAGAGTAACTTAGTGCTTTAAATACGGTCACATGACATAAGTGCAATGGTGAACAGACTCGTGGGAACAACGAGCTGCAATGCATACTTGAATGACAGTACATCAAATGAAATTGTACAAATGAACATAGGCATGCACATTTCACACCCACATTGCCGCGGGAAATAGGTGAAAAAATAATAAATGAATAAATGAAGGCGCTTGGCTCTGCGTGTTACATTGTTCATGCATTGACCTGAGGGAGAAAAAAACACTTAAATGGCAGTGTTGATTCTCATCGCATCGCGCTAAAAAAAACATAAATGCTGGTTCTTAAATCGCGCGTGACCTAAGGTGGCAGTTAAACCTTTACTGTACAACCTTATTTATCAATTCCAGGTTGCAATCGCCTATACAGACTAAATGTCGCCCCTGTGGGCCACGTCGCTCATCCAATCAAAGTTTGAGTGGTGCCCTAGTGGGCAAAATTGGCCAAGTTACTGCATGTGTCCTGCTAGTGAACATTCGGTGGTGTCATCATGAACGTGCTGGGAAGCCGCCGCCCGTGCTCCAATTCATACGTGCACAACTGCCATACGTGAAAAATGGTCAAATGACCGTGCATTGCAATCTCTTGTTACTCCTCACAGAGATCTGGTAAAAAAATAAAAATACAGTGACTTAATGTGCAGTAGTGACATAAATCAAATGCAATGTTGCATCAACACATGTATCTCACAAACCAAAAGATGTTAACAGCTAAAATGACAGTCAACTACATGTACATTTCTGTATGGTGCTTAAAAAAGGCAGCTAACCCAGGTGTACTTCCAACTCCTCATCATGATTATGCCCTTCAGGCTGCATGGTATGATATTTGATGATGAGTATGGATTCAAGCCTCCGGAGTTCCTGAATCCTGTCTCCCCCCCTCTCTTTCAAAGGGACTGATGCCAGCACACAGAAAGACAAAAGATTGGCATTGCTCTTGTGGAAGGATTCAAAATGTCTGGCTATGGGATAGCTCTTGTCTTTCTTGTTGATGGCCCTCATGTGCTGTAACACTCTGTCTTTGGCTGGAAGTGTGGTGCTGCCTATGTAGTTCAATTTACAAGGGCAAGTAAGTGCGTACACAGCATGGTCAGTGTGACATGATGTGTGCATGCGGATTTTGAAAGGGTCAAGATTTTTTGACAGTTTGATGGTTTTGGTGCTCACACTATTTTTACAGGCTTTACATTTCCCACACACGTAAAATCCCATCACTGGATTACTGGTCGTTTTCTTGGGAATTAACGTGGTGCATACAATGTCTTTGAGTGATTTGGCCCTTCTATAGGTGATCTGGGGATGTGGGCTTATCCCTGTGGCAAGGTCCTTGTCCAAGGTGAGGACATTCCAAAATTTATCAAGGGCCTTCCTCACCTCCCTGGTTTGACCGTGATAGTCAGTTATAAATCTGGTAGTGGGGGTGGAATCACTGCTAGTGTGGCTTTTTTCTTTGAGGAGGTTTATTCTATTAAGGGTATTGGCTTTGGTAATTGCTGTCTTGATGCTTTTATCGCTGTACCCCCTTATTTTGAATCTTTCGGTCATGACCTCAATTTCTTTAGTGTAGTCACCTTCGCTGGAGCAGTTACGTTTAGCGCGCAGGAATTCCTCCAAAGGAATTGAATTAATCAGGTTTTGGGGGTGACAGCTACTGGCATGGAGGAGACTGTTGCCCGCAGTCTCTTTCCTATAGAGAATGGTAGTGAGTGTATTGTCAACTACACGTACTTTGAGATCAAGAAAATCCACTTCTTTACTGTTGACATGGCAGGTAAAGGATAAGTTAAGTTCATTTGTATTGAGGGATTCCACGAAATCCATAACTTCTTCTCTAGTGCCATTCCAGATGACAAAAATGTCATCTATATACCTCAGCCAAGTGATGACCTTGGATTGAAACTCCTGGGACCTTTGGACTACTTGCTCCTCCCACCAGCCTAAGAACAGTCCGGCAAAGCTGGGAGCGAAGCAAGATCCCATCGCGGTCCCAAGGAGTTGATGGAAGATCTCCCCATTGAACGTGAAAAAATTCTGGGTGAGGCATGTTAGGACCATGTCCAGAATCATTTCAGTATGCAGAAGGTATGATACCGATCTGGTCTGTAAGAAGTGTCTGCACGCCTGTATTCCCAGGTGATGTGGAATGCAAGTGTACAGGCTGTTGACGTCAAGGGTTACAAGTTGCCATCCTTGCGTCCATTGAACTTGCTCAATCTTTCTCAGGAAATCTCCCGAGTCTTTAAGGTATGCGGGTAGGTTTTGCACCAATGGCTGCAGAAAGAAATCTACATACCTTGAGGTGTTCTCCCAGCAGCTGCCCCTGGACGATACGATGGGTCTACCAGGGGGTTTAGTGAGACATTTATGCACCTTGGGTAAAAGGTAAAGTGCAGGTAATTTAGGGTTCTTACATTGGAGGAACTCAAATTCTTCCTTTTCTATAAGACCTCTGTCTTTCCACTCACCCAATTGTTCCTGATAATTGTTACAGCTGGTTCTGTAGGACACTCTGTTACTTTTCTCATACTTCTGTGTATCTCCTAATTGGGAGAGACCTTCATCTATGTACATTTGGAGTGGCAGAATCACTATGTTCCCGCCTTTGTCAGATTTCTTGATAATAATGCTTTTGTCATTCCCCAACATTTCAATTGCATCAAACTGTACCTTAGTAAGGTTCTTCCTGCCAAATCGGACTTTTTTTGATAATTTGTCAAATTCCCGGATCACACCTCTCTCAAACACATCAATAGAGTCGTTAACAATTTGCGGAAGGAAAACAGACTTGGGTTTGAACCCGCTACGTGTACTCTGGTTAATGTCAGTGTCATCATTAACTAAATTCAAGTATCGGATGAAATACTGGGTTAGAATTATCACCCATTTCATACATGGTTCTTAAAAACTCCAAATCTTCTACACATATGTTACTTGGTTCTTTATCATTCTTAACCATATCAGTGTTTACTTTACTACTGAACCATTTACGTAGTCTCAGTTTCCGGGTAAAATGAAAAAGATCCACTCTGCTTCTAGCATAGTCAAAAGAAGAGGATGGGCAAAAAGAAAGACCAAGGGACAGTACCTCGTTTTCGGCTTCACTTAGTTCACGCTCCGATAGGTTAATTATTGTCTTGGTTTCCATCATTTTCTCTTTTGTTGGCCCCTTGTTCTTGATCCCACCGGGCTTGAAACGTTGCTTCTGTCTGTCGCGATTAATTTTGTTCTTGCGGCGCCTCTCCCCCCTCAACCACGTCCTCTTTGAACGTTGGAGTTGCCTTTGTTCTGGGATTCCGATCTCCCTTGCGCCATCATCGCGAACTCCTTTAAAATTAAATCTTTTGGGCTCAGTAGGCCCGGGCTCCTTGAGGGGTCCGGCCCTTCCGTTTCATCATCATTCCCCATTCCGTGTTGGAAATATCTTTGGATTTATTGGTGATTCGCTACCCCGTCTGGGCCCTCCGCTGAAAGGGGCAGGGGTTCAGAGCAAAACTTGAGTGTGTGTATATATATATATATATATATATATATATATATATATATATATATATATATATATATATATATATATATATCCATGAAAGCGCAGCAGCCGCTGCACACCGCTATGGCCCCTCCTCTTACAACAGCGGTCCGTATCGGGCAGCGAGCCCAATCAATCAAAACAATCACACTCACGTCTTTGGTAGATGCGGCAGTGCGAAGTACGGACACCAATTGCGTGTTCCACAGTTTCTTTAATCAGCCATGACAGAAAACAGAAACAATGTCTCCCCGACGCGTTTCGGGGCTCCTCCCCTTGGTCACGAGTGGTTGGAAAGGTGAATGGTGCATACAATTATAGATTCAATCACATGGTGTGCCATAACAAAATAAACATAAAGAAAATACTATCACGCTCACAGACGCGAAAATAACAACGTGGGGCGGCAAAAATATTCTGCTATATTAACAGTAATCATGGAGAGCCAAATGCTTAGTGAGTAATTTTTGTAGAATGCAATTAATATCATTTACATCATGGTATTATTTGTACTTGCCAACTAATTTAAGGTCATAAACATAAATGACAGACTTCAATTCTATATACGTGAGGGAATGTTCCGAACACCTATGATAGCAATTTCATAATAGTTCATATTCGCGATAACAGTTCTTGCCCAAGTGGGCAAAGTTCCTAAATGCTGCCACACTGACATTTAATACCCGAAATTAATGGGTGTAAAGGTCTCTGAAAAATCAAAGAACAAATTCCAATCATTGCCCCTGTGGGCTTTTGTGTGTAGAAATAACTCTACATCCGGAGTCACCAATTCTTCCCTTTGTGGGCTGTTATTCAATCATACATGCTATCCTTTATCAGAAATGTTCCATTCCAACTCTAATCAATGTTTATGCTGGTGCTCCCAGTCATTAAAAAAAGGATTCATTCAAGCCGTCCCTAAAACAGAGAAGAAAAAGAAAATAATGACCAGTGATTCAAGAAATAAATCAACAATAAAAAACATTCCTAACTTTTCACAACTCATGTAAAAAGACAATAGAAGTTAAAAACACTTTAGGGCAATATATAACACAGTTCTTAAACATCCATCAAAGAGCTCTTACTAGACCACAACTGCAAAAAGCTCAATAAAACTTGAAAATTTATATTATATCATCCTAGATGAACTTCCATCTCCTCGTCGCAGTTATGCCCATTAGGGACCATGGTTTTGTATTGAATAATCATTTTTGATTCTGCTCTACGCAAATTCTGTACTCGATTGCCACCTCTCCCATCAAATTTCATGGTACACAATAGACAAAAGCTCAGTAAGTTCACATTTTGATTGTGATGACTCTGAAAGTGGCGCGCTATGGGATAAGATTTATCCATGTTGGTAATAGCATGTAAGTGCTCAAGTACTCTGAGTTTGGCTGGCTATGATATAATATACATTTTCAAGTTTTATTGAGCTTTTTGCAGTTGTGGTCTAGTAAGAGCTCTTTGATGGATGTTTAAGAACTGTGTTATATATTGCCCTAAAGTGTTTTTAACTTCTATTGTCTTTTTACATGAGTTGTGAAAAGTTAGGAATGTTTTTTATTGTTGATTTATTTCTTGAATCACTGGTCATTATTTTCTTTTTCTTCTCTGTTTTAGAGACGGCTTGAATGAATCCTTTTTTTTTAATGACTGGGAGCACCAGCATAAACATTGATTAGAGTTGGAATGGAACATTTCTGATAAAGGATAGCATGTATGATTGAATAACAGCCCACATGGGAAGAATTGGTGGCTCCGGATGTAGAGTTATTTCTGCACACAAAAGCCCACAGGGGCAATGATTGGAATTTGTTCTTTGATTTTTCAGAGACCTTTACACCCATTAATTTCGGGTATTGAATGTCAGTGTGGCAGCATTTAGGAACTTTGCCCACTTGGGCAAGAACTGTTATCGCGAATATGAACTATTATGAAATTGCTATCATAGGTGTTCGGAACATTCCCTCACGTATATAGAATTGAAGTCTGCCATTTATGTTTATGACCTTAAATTAGTTGGCAAGTACAAATAATACCATGATGTAAATGATATTAATTGCATTCTACAAAAATTACTCACTAAGCATTTGGCTCTCCATGATTACTGTTAATATAGCAGAATATTTTTGCCGCCCCACGTTGTTATTTTCGCGTCTGTGAGCGCGATAGTATTTTCTTTATGTTTATTTTGTTATGGCACACCATGTGATTGAATCTATAATTGTATGCACCATTCACCTTTCCAACCACTCGTGACCAAGGGAAGGAGCCCCGAAACGCGTCGGAGAGACATTGTTTCTGTTTTCTGTCATGGCTGATTAAAGAAACTGTGGAACACGCAATTGGTGTCCGTACTTCACACTGCCGCATCTACCAAAGACGTGAGTGTGATTGTTTTGATATATATATGTATATATATATATATATATATATATATATATATATATATATATATATATATATATATAAAACCTTTCTGAGTATTCAAGAAACACTATTTCAGCCTCCATTATAATTACTCTAGACACAATCCATAGATCACCGTTGCCTTAATATAATGCACTGACACCTGGTAAACATTTTAGTCTTACAAGGAACTATTTATACTTCACAACATATATTTTTTCTATGATCCATATTGCACAGACGTGTAATCATAACTTTCAAGCTATTTCTAAAGAAAAAGATGTAAATGATAGATGATTTCAATTGTTACTAGCTGGTTGCACATTTATGATTGTTCATTGCTGTGCAAAATGTGCCTTCAATAATCAATCCATTAGCAAATTTTAAAAACATGAATGAAAAAAACGTCATGAGCAGTAAAAGTAGTACTAGTTATTCAGCAATTAGCACTACATTTATAGACAGCCTATTCATTTAGGGAATGAGAAGATTTAAAAATGGTACTGTCAGGCATCTCTGCATCGCCATTTGTTGTGCAAACAATTTCACAACTATGTGCCATTGCCCATTTGAAAAGCAAAAAGCTATTTATTAATTTGATGTCAGTAAGTGTATATTACAAGACAAATTGGAAGGAAAGATTAAGGAAACAAAATTTTATCGGCCGCCATTGTGATTTGTTTTCCAGCAAACGTTGCCGAATCCCACGGAGCCCTGTCCGAATGCGCAACGGAAGCCAATGACCAAAGAGCATGAAGTGATGGAGATAATAGAAGAGGCTCTGGCAGAACGAACTGGGTTTCATTACAATGTGTGCCAGGTCTAAGCAACCCATATCTTCAAGCATCCCTACCAGTGGTTTTGATGTTAAAGCAGAAAGGAACCCAAGACAATGTGTGAAATTAATATGTGGCCTCTATGTTGAAGGCCCATCAATTTCCTCCTTTTTGGTGACATCACCTGTAAATAAAACATATGAATCTATCGTGTTGGAAGACATTCTGGTTGGAGTTGTGCGATTCAAACAGCAGTTGAATGCTGTGCTTCAGGAAGTCATAAGGGAAAATGAATGTTCTGGACTAAGTGGGAAGTTGTTCAAGATTGGCAAAAGTATCTTACTTTTGTGTGTACGTCTATGGCACCCCTTGCATTTTGTCTCAAAATGGGACATTCTCTAACCACAGAAGCGCCTGAAGTTCTTACTGTTTCTATATAACCCATGGATGAGCATGTGCGTTGGTATCAAAGATCACATCTTTGAGAGGCTGTACAAAAGAAACAAATAACCAATCTATTCAATTTAGAAAGGATCATCTCCATTAGTTGTGAACTCAAATGTTGGTTATTAACAGAAAAGTACCAGAATATCAATCTGCAACAACATAAACTGCACAATATCATCAATCTACATAGATGCACAATTATAATAGCAAATCTACCTCTACGAGTGCTTTCCTTGAAGGCATTGTGCAATTCAATATTTTGCAGTTTATATTGTCCCAGGTTAACATTTTCTATGCAATATTCTGACATGGAACCTTCTGAAAAATGGTTGTAGATTTCTCTGCCTAAATTTGGATTAGTGCTTGGAATTTTACAGGAGCCGTTCCTGTAGAAGGAACAAAAAGTTCAATATATCAGGTCCTTAATTGCTAACAATCACAGTCAATAGGCATTTATGAGGTTTGCTTGGTTTTCAGACTGACCATGACATCATTAACCAGATGTCTTCTTTGAAACTGGTATTCAAGCTCTTTTTTAAAATCATGTGCTTTGCATGAATTAAGCTTGTTTATGGTGTTTTGAACACTTACAATTTCCTCCTACATTTCAAATAGAAACTGTATGAGCAAAACAGTTCATCAAGGGGAATACCTTGGGTAAAACCAACCACACACCTGTTTCCTTATGTTATTGCAGTGCTACCAAGCAAGAAGTATGTGCCCTTCCACTAAAGCACAGAGCAATCATTTGAAAAAAAATGCACATTTTTAGCTGTTGATAAGATGGATTTAAACCACAAAGGGTAATGGAGTGTACAAGTCCAATACAAAAAAACCACACAAAAGACCAAAGTAATAGGGCAGGAATAAAATGAAAATAAATTTGAATCAGCAAGGAAAAGATATACAAGAAATCAGGACAGAATGGTGGATGTTAGAGTGGAGACATTTCCCTCTCAAGAACTAGAGAAGGGTGTGTTTTATGGAGGGCCAGGCTCATGGCGTACAGAGGAGACCGAACAATACCTCAATCTAGTGTTTGGCCAAACACAATGCCACACTTTCATTCCAAACACAATGCCTCCAAGACAAACAAAAGAAAGAACATTCAATCATTAAAGATTCTAGCCTGTAAAATGTCATTATGTACGAGTCATAGGCAGCAACATTAAAAATCAGTTTGACTCCGCGTGACAAGAACACTGACTCTGAGATGGAGAGAAAAGAGAGGCTGCAAGGAAAAGCATTATGTTCAGTCAAAGAATAATATGAAATAACACATTTTTTGTACTGATCATGTCTTATGCTGAATTGCACATTATGGTATTTCTTTTGTAATCCCTCTGAGTAATATTTTCATGCCAAATGGTATATGGAGAAGTTATCAAACTGATCTTATGCACCTATTAATACATCCCCTGTCTAAGAACATCCAAATGAAAAAGTCTTTTCATGGAAATAAAAGGTCAAACCTTTGCTTGAGGGTGTGTTTATTCTTTGCACTCACAGAAATGAACTCAAAAAATGGTTTACTTTATCTCATGATGCCTCAAATGGTGACACCGATAATGGAAAATTGTAAAATGAAAAAATCTAACTGTAGAGTGTGCTGTCCTGTAGTATCTCAATAATATGCACCCAACAATCATATTTCTGAGCTCACTACCCCATGTTTGAGATGCTCCTGTTGAAAAACAAATATTCTGTTAAGTGCTCCTATGACACTTGGAACTAGGCCTGCATTAATTGAAATACCTAAAAACTTTTAGCGTGCTGTTATGCAAAGATTCATTTAAATGTTGTAGCACACTGATTATTGGGTATAGATGTATGTATGTGCTGTGTTTATAGTGTGAATCTGGACAAAAGGCAGTGGAGCCCTCTGCAGTCTGTTTCCTAAATAGTAGAAATGTTGTGGTGCTCCTGATGGATATGGGGATGTTGTTTCCAATCCATGGGGCGTAGAAGTCAAAGGCCTGCTGTCATTTTTTTAATCAGTTGTAATACTTTTGATGTTCATCTTTTTTGTAGAGATCTACAATAAGGAAATGAGTAATTGAATATTTATTTTTGGCTCATCTGAGACTAGGAGAATGAGACAAATCTTCAACTCATATTCTTAGGATTGCTGTACGAGTGGATTTATGCTTTGTTATTTTTTTAATTTTATACAGTTTCTTGCGGTGGTAAAAAACATAATAATAATGACTATACTAGATTCTCAATACCAAAAGATAGCACTAACTCATAAATATACAATCAATCAAATCTAAACTTGAGATTTGAATTTAGAATAGCATCATCGATTTTGTTAATCAAGAAATCAAGATAATATCTTTAAATACAATTTTCATATGACCTCCACATTTCATGAGATTTGCACACAGCTCCAATATATTTTGCAAAGGCTTTTTCTAAACCATGTATTTAATTCACTTTTGCCACCATGGTATCAAATTAGAGGGTTCATTATCGTACCAGTGAGTGGTGATCACAGATCCATCAATGAATACTGCTAAGAACCACCATCTGCAAGCCACTTTAGTTGAAATTCCCATATCCTGAAAGCAAGAAATTGATCGCATCTGGTATTAAATCTTTGCTAACACATTTAAATATATATGAAAAACATGCCAATACTGTTGTAAAGAGAGACAGGACTAAATCAAATCCATCCAGCTGCCATGCCCTAAATATCTGGGTCACTCACCCAGAATTTTAGGCATACCTTTGTGTCTTGAAGCAGCGTGTGTAATAGACCAATCATTGTGCAGAGTTGCATTCTCCTAAAGTGTGCACCAACTCTATTCAGACAATTGAATCCATGTACCAGAGTTTATTACCAATCCACAATAATTAAAAGCAATTTATTTTTGACATATTGCAAACGTTATCCTATTTTTCAGTTCTTACACATCTGTGGTTCTCTTTGTAGATATCAGCACCTGTGAACTCCTTTTTTCAATATCTTGAGATACAAAGTTGTACAAAACAGTGTGTATTCAGTATGAAAATTGAAACCATTCAGCAATTTGATACATTTAGTGTATTAGATAATCGAAATGTATCACCCCCAATTCTGCCCATACCAATCCTCTGCCATCAACTGTCGTCCGTACGTGCCAACTCAACACAGACTCTCCCTATAATCTTCAAATTGGTATGGCATCTGAAGAAATCACATTAATTGTTCATGATACTAGACATATATTTTTAAATGTGTGATTATTTATTAGCTTTGGATTTCAAATTATATAAATTTTTTGAGATGGGCATATGTATTGATCACCCATTATGGTAAACAGACAAAATATCGACTACAAAATATCGAATGGACATAATATGGAGTAGAAAATATAGGCAGACAGAATATCGAATGGACAGAATATAGACATCAAAAATATTGTTTTGAAGGTAAGTAATGTAATATCGAATTTTAAAATATAGATAGTCAAAATATCGAAGTACATAATATAGGTTAATAAAAATATCGAACATCTAATAATATTGAATTTTTTTATAGTGTATTTTATGTGTTAAAAGTGTTTATTTATGTTATAATGTAATTTAATTAATGAATGTAATGTTATTTAAATTTTGCATAATTTAATTCTGTAGCTGGTTGTGGGTTTATAGAGGAATAGGGTGGGAAGTAATTTAATTATAATTAATTAAATATGTAAATTTATTTATTGGTATTTGTTTATAATTAATTGTTAATTCATTTTTATTTTGTAATTAATTACATTTTAATTGCCAATTAATTTTATTTAATTGATTAATTGATAATTATGGTAATTTAACTAATTTAATTTCTGTAGTGGGTTGTGGGTTTATAGGGGAGTAGGGTGGGAAGTAATTTAATTATAATTAATTAAATATGTATATTTATTTATTGGTATTTGTTTATAATTAATTCTTAATTAATTTTTATTTTGTAATTAATTACATTTTAATTGCCAATTAATGTTATTTAATTGATTAATTGATAATTATGTTAATTTAACTAATTTAATTTCTGTAGCGGGTTGTGGGCTTATAGGGGAGTAGGGTGGGAAGTAATTTAATTATAATTAATTAAATATGTTAATTTATGTAGTGTTATTTATTTATAATTAATTGTTAAATAATTTTTATTTGGTAATTAATTACATTTTCACTGAGAATTAATTTTATTAAATTGATTAATTGATAATTATGTTAATTTTACTAATTTATTTTCTGTAGTGGGTTGTGGGTTTATAGGGGAATAGGGTGGGAAATAATTTAATTATAACTAATTACATATGTTAATTTTTTGGGGGTATTTATTAGATTTTAATTGTTAAGTAAGTTTTTAATTACTAATTAATTAATAGTTAATTTGTAATTAATTAGTATTAATAGATAAATAATTGTAATGATTACATTAAATTAGTATTTGTAATTAATTAATTTTAATATTATATTAAATTGGTAAATATTATATTAAATCGGTCTTTCGGTCTCCCGCCTAGTCCAGCTAGCAAAGTGAGAAATCTAGGCGTCATCTTTGACGTTGGCCTCAACTTTATGGCACACGCGAACAAAACTGCGGCTTCAGCTCATATGAAATTGAGAATGATTAGGAAAATACTACCTTTCCTACCGAACACGGCCGGGAAAACACTGGTCAGCTCACTTGTCCTGTCCTCCTTGGACTATTGCAATGCTCTATTCTTAAATGCTCAAGTCCCAGTGACAAATAAGATGCAGTCAATCCAAAATGCAGCCGCACGAATGCTGGCTGGGATCCCCAAGTTCGCACCAGTCACAAACATCATTAGGGATCTCCATTGGCTCCCGATACGCAGCCGTATCAAATTCAAATCGCTGTGTATTGTTTACAAGTCACTCAATAATCAAGGTCCCCACTTTCTCAAACAGAATCTTCTCCATCATGTTCCAACCCGATCTCTTCGTTCCTCTCATCAGAACTTCTTGGCTGTGCCTCGCACTAGAACAGTCACATGGGGCGACAGGCGTTTTCTGGTTGCCGCCCCTAAACTCTGGAACACCCTTCCTGCACATATCCGAGCAAGTCCCTCCCTGTTCATATTACGCAAACAGCTAAAGACGTGGTTATTTGACCAATAGCCTTGTATATCTTCTTTACCCCTGTTGCTGATCTATGCCCTTAATTAGCGCCGAGACGCCTACGGGTATTCGCCGCGCTCTACAAATGTCAATAAATAAAATAAATAAATAAATGAATTTTTTCATAGATTTTAATATATATATATTTTTAAATAATATATGAAGTATCTACTTTCCCTACTGTTGCACTCTTTGGAGTGGGAATAGTAATTTTAACCCCTACGCTATCCAACGCTTTCCCTACTGTTGCACTCTTTGGAGTGGGAATAGTAATTTTTACCCCTACGCTATCCAACGCTTTCCCTACTGTTGCACTCTCTGGAGTGGGAATAGTAATTTTTACCCCTACACTATCCAACGCTTTCCCTACTGTTGCACTCTCTGGAGTGGGAATAGTAATTTTTAGCCCTACGCTATCCAACCGTTTCCCTGCTGTTGCACTCTCTGGAGTGGGAATAGTAATTTTTACCTCTATGCTATCCAACGCCTTACCTACTGTTGCACTTTCTGGAGTGGGAATAGTAATTTTAACCCCTACGCTATCCAACGCTTTCCCTACTGTTGCACTCTTTGGAGTGGGAATAGTAATTTTTACCCCTACGCTATCCAACGCTTTTCCTACTGTTGCACTCCCTGGAGTGGGAATAGTAATTTTTACCCCTACGCTATCCAATGCTTTCCCTACTGTTGCACTCTCTGGAGTGGGAATAGTAATTTTTACCCCTACGCTATCCAATGCTTTCCCTACAGTTGCACTCTCTGGAGTGGGAATAGTAATTTTTACCCCCACGCTATCCAACGCTTTCCTTACTGTTGCATTCTCTGGAGTGGGAATAGTCATTTTTACCCCTACACTATCCAACGCTTTCCCTACTGTTGCACTCTCTGTAGTGGGAATAGTAAGTTTTACCCCTATGCTATCCAACCCTATCCCTACTGTTGCACTCTCTGGAGTGGGAATAGTAATTTTTACCCCTACGCTATCCAATGCTTTCCCTACTGTTGCACTCTCTGGAGTGGGAATAGTAATTTTTACCCCTACGCTATCCAACGCTTTCCTTACTGTTGCACTCTCTGGAGTGGGAATAGTAATTTTTACCCCTACACTATCCAACGCTTTCCCTACTGTTGCACTCTCTGTAGTGGGAATAGTAAGTTTTACCCCTACGCTATCCAACCCTATCCCTACTGTTGCACTCTCTGGAGTGGGAATAGTAATTTTTACCCCTACGCTATCCAACGCTTTCCCTACTGTTGCACTCTCTGGAGTGGGAATAGTAATTTTTACCCCTATGCTATCCAACACTTTCCCTACTGTTGCACTCTCTGCAGTGGGAATAGTAATTTTACACTTCCGCTATCCTACGGTAATAATATTGGATATTTTTAAATTATATTATGTTACTACATATATATGTTTTAACAAATATGATTGTAAAAATGTTTTTTATAACTTTAATTAATTATTTAATTGTTATAAGGTAATTTAAGTATTTTTAAGTAAATATGTTTAATATTAATTTAATTTAACATTGTTTTTAATAAAGTCGATATTTTTACAAACTATATTTTTGTAAACAATGTTTTTTACTCGATATTTTTGTACTTACTTGTTTGTAGATACAAAGTCGATATTCTGTCTGTCGATATTTTTTCGCCGATTTTTTTGGTAGTCGATATTATGTCCCTCGATATTATGTCAGTGATCCACCAATTATAAGATTAAGAGAAAAATTGCCAAAAATGTTAGACGTGTGATGCTTGACTAATCTGGTATTCAATAATAAGTAGGCTGCTAAATAATAGATATGAAAATCTGGTACAGTGAGACCTCTTTCTTCAGATGACAGTGATAGCTTTTCCAGACTAGTTGCAGTTTGGCATTCATGTCATATCAAACTACTGGCTAAGTCTTCAATTTTTTAAAAGACATTTATCATACAATGTATCAAGCCGCCTAAAAAGGAGTAAGACGGTTCATTTTTAACACTGAAACAAGGACATTTATAATTAGTGCAAATAAGCTCCATCTTTGCAATAGACACATTTTATTTTAAAAATTGGAAAAAGTTATACATGCGTTGTAGATTCCTCTTACCAAGATCCCCAGATATCTCTTATGGTTTAGATTGTGGTTTTGGCTTAAGCCATCAGGATTAGGAAGTACTCAGGGCTGTGAAAGGAAAAACTTAAATATTCAGTAACATCCACTTTATGTGCCTATCCAGGCTGTGAAAGCAGCAATCAGCTGAAAAACATTTTCTAAATGTTGCTTATTCACATGTAAGGATAGCTGCATATCAAAGGCATAACTTTTGAGCATAAAGGCATTAGGCAAGACACATTTGATGGAATTGTTTAATCTGAGAACAATAGATAAAGGTTCAATAAAAGTGGCAAACACTTAGGGGCCCATTAGGATGGCGGGCGGATTGCCTCCGCCAGGGTAGCGGTGGCCACCGCCACCCTGGCGGAGGCAATCCGCCCGCCATCCTTCCCTGCATTCCCCCCCGCCATATTACGATGGCGGAGGGGACCGCAGCGGTCGGAAAGACCGCCCGCCTGTTTTCCGCCCCGGTCGCATAGCGGCCGGGCGGAAAAGGGATAACATGGTGGCGTGTCTATCAGACACCGCCAGCCATATTAGAATAGGCATTTCTCAATGCCTTTCCGTGGCGGCAATGCCGCCACGGAAAGGCATGCGGTGTTCACTCTGGGGGGCCCCTGTGGGCCCCCAGAGTGACGGGCAAACGGGGGTGGCACACGGTGCCGCTTCGAGTATGCAAATGCGTGCATTTGTTTTTAACATTGTGGTGGGCGGTGCAGTGATCACCGCCCGCCACAATGTTACTTTGAGGAATGCGCCCGCCACAGTGGCGGGCGCATCCTAATGCCAATGTCGGGACCCCCGCCCTTTAGGCGGGCGGTCCCGATCTCCGTTAGGTTGGCGGGCGGACTGTTTCCGCCCGCCATCCTAATGGACCCCTTAATTTGTGAACTAGTCTACCATTAAGAACCTGAACAAACTTGCTCAGTGCTCGGTGAACATAAACTCATAATAATTAGTCATAATTTCAAGCTCACAGAGTTAAAAGCTTTTTTGGCATCAAGAAAAATATTAGTAGCTGGTTATTTATTGTAAGAAAAATAGTTTATGTATTTCATGAAGAAATGTGCATTGGTATATACCTGATGGGTGGGAATAAAACCATTATTAACTGTCTGTATCAAATCCAAGACCCTAAAAACTGTCTACATAGTGAGTAGCATAGTAAATATTTTATAATCTGAAGCAGTGCTATCAGGCACTATGAGCTTAAATCAATTGCATTTTTATCTTTCTTAGGCAAGCATATCAAAGTATGCTTAAGAATGGAACTAAGAACTTTACCCCTAGCAAGACATTATTAAAAAGCTAATGGTCAATCTTTTCATTCAGTGAAAACCTGTTGATACCACTCTGATGCCTTAGCTAAATTGTTTACTGCTTCTAATATTTCCCCCTTCCGAAACGGGTAAGCTAACACTTGGTTTTCTATATCAGATAATGAGGGAATCCTGGCCAGTTTCTGATACCACTCAATCTTCTTGTTGGAGGGTCATTCTTGAGTTTGATAATTATTATTAAAATGTGTAATTATCAGTTCTGTTTTTTTAAGATTTAAACTTAATGATGCCTGTGTCTTGATCGCTAATGGAAGAAATTATATTTTTCATGTTTTGTATATTAGTGCACCTGGTTAAGAATCTACCCAGCATTCTCCATCCTCATATAGCTGCTGTCCAGTCATCAGAACCTCAAAATATATTTTTCTGGAAAATATATTTTTAGTATATCTTTTGCTACTTCTCAAGCTTGGTAACGGCATCTAATATTTTGTGGATTAAGCCTCAATTGGGGCAGCAGCAGGTCGTTTCAAAAAGACCTTAGTTGTTGGCTTTTAGCTGTGCCTAATGTGTCTGCTATGCAGGTATTTACCCCTTTTTAGTTGCTTTACAGGCATCCAAACACGTTCCTATCGATGCTGACACAGAGTTTTCTTTGCCAAATGATTGTATTGAATTTTTATCCCATTTTTAAATGGAGGATATATCAACAGGCTTTGATTAAATCACCCCTAGGGTATTTTTTGATGGTGTCTGAAGCCTAATTGTTAACTTTGAAGCTGGGTGGCTAACAAAAAAGAGTATGGGATAAAAGTAACCACTGCACTGATTAATGATCAAGGGACATATGTAGGAAAATCCCAGTTTGCGATTCTCAAATAGCGATTTTTTTAGAATCGCTATTTGAGAATTGCAAAAAAGGATGTATGTAAAACATCGCAAATTTTTGTGATTTCTTAGTTTTCCTTAATTTGCGATTAGCAAATTGTGAAATCGCAATTAAGGAATACTTTCCCATTCATTTCTATGGCCCAGAAGGCCCATAGGAATGAATGTGTAGGCATTCTCAAATTGTGCTTCGCAATTTGAGAATCGCAATTTGAGAATAATTTCAAGGGTGTCATAAGTACACCCTGATGCACCCCTGAAATGAACATTTGTGCGCAGATACATGCCCTAAGGGCATGCATGTGCGCTATATGGCACCTTCACAAATGCCAAAAAGTGAATTTGTGAAAGAAATCAGAAATTACCGCCAACTTGAAGTTGGTGGTAATTTGCGATTTCGTTAGGAGAAATCGCATAAATTGAAAGCTTATTGCATAGCATTTAAGGAATCGCAATTTGTGATACCTTAAATGCTTACGCAAAATTAAGGAATCGCAAAATTTGCTATTCCTTAATTTTGCGATGCGATTTCCCTACTACATACCGTTTGCAAATTTTTTGTCGCAAACGATGCTTTTTTGCGAATCGCAGCATTTGCGAGTTTAATTTCAGTTGATACATCTGCCCCCTAGATATTAAAAAATAATCCAGTCATGAAGATGTCTGGAAGTGTTTGGAAAATAGTTAAAGTGTTGAACAAATGTATTTTTAGCTCTTCAGGAATCCATAATTCCTATATATTCTTTTAGAATGCTCTAGCACATCTGCGTCTGGTTTGACAAATATTGAAGTTTGAAGATTCAATTTTTAGATTGTAGGAAATTTAAATCTTCACTCATAATTTTGCTTTGAAACCATATCATCTTATATCGGGTAATACTGATAACATCAAATATTTATTAAAAGTTGGCAATTCATTTCTAGACCTAGACTGAGCCAACAACTGTCTTCATTTTGTGCTTCTTTAAATATTAAAGCATCAAAATTGAAAGCAAATCGTATAAACAGAGCCCTCTCTATGGAAAAGGTGATGAATAAATGTCTTGACCAATAGCAGCCCAAGACTTCTCTTTTCATGCTGGTTTTTTATGTGCCTTTCCAGAATAAGGACAATTGTGAGACTTTGTTAAACCAAGACATTATAGATTATTTTTTGTTTTTGTTTGTAAGGTCAGTGACTTTAACGTAAATGTTGCTCCTTTTAACAGTCTGATTACATTATTTCCATAAAGCTTATTTGAGTGTTGCTCCTAAATATGAGAATCTTAAAAACTATTTTCTCTTTATCCCCCATCAAGCTCACCCAACTTGCAACCCAACTTCCCTTCTCACTCCCTACTTGAGACCCATGTCCTTAAACCTGACCTACTCCTCCTGCTCCATAGTGTTATGATGTCTGTCTCTCTCAGGAGATCCCTACCTCATTTTTGCAACCTTGAATTTGCACACTAAAAATGTTTTCTTAGAAATCAAAATAGCTAAAACAAATTTACATTTTCTTTAGCTGTTGTAGAATGAAGCCTGTATGCTCTACCAACATAATAATCTTCTTCAGTTCCTGGGTAGAATGCGTGCCTGAATTAGTTTTTTTTAAATCATGAAAAATACAGGTAGTTCACCCACTCTGTTTGTTCTAGAATGCCTATAAATATGAAAATGTGATCTACGAAACTGGTTTTCATAGTCCTCTTGCTTTGATTTCAGTGATTCCAATTCTTTTGAAAGAATGACAACTTGATCATGAAATGTGGCTTGCTGATTTCTTTTTTTAATGTCTATGACATGTTTGGCTGCATCCTCCACTGGGATCCCAAATGTGTCCGTTTTAATGTCCAAATCTTGTATTTGTTGATCCGGTGAGTTTACTATTCTCTACAATTCCTCTGTGTTACGTTCACCCATGTGCTTTTACGCATTGCCTGCTTGCACTCTCTGGGTTTCTTGATCAGGAAAGGAATCTACCTCATATAGAAGAAAAAACTAAGAAAACTGTTTTGATGAGTTTTATTTGGTCAAGCCCCTTTTGTTGAAATTACATTATGGAAAAACAATATTCAGTAAAAAAATTATGAAAAGAGATCTTTGAGTTAAAAAAGAATTTAAAAAAAGATAATAAAATACTAATTACTAGGGAATAGAATTAATTTGAGGAAGGAGATTTAAAATCATTGAGAATAACATGTTGGCTTCTAAGAGAAGAAAAAAAACTTGAGCCAAAAACCTCATACAATTTCAAAAACAAAATTGATTGGAGGTTTGTGAACTATGTTTAAGTAAAACAAAAATTGGGAATAAGGCAGTTGGAAAGTACTAATAAGAGCCTAAACAGCAAAAGCCTACCATGGATGCGCATTAACATTTTACTTAAAAGTAGGGAGTAAAATGCAGTTGTTGGGAGGCTGGGGGGCATGAGAGCATATAAGCAGGAGCATGCTAGGAAAATGGAACAGACAAAAGGACTGGGGAAATAAACATGTACAAAAATAAAAGAAAGGAAGAGTCAGATAGAGGATATAAAAAGATAGTAGATGACCCAGATTGTTTTTTTTTAGTTCAATAAGAGAAAAATAAGAAATAGAATATATTCAATTAATCATAGACAAAGAAAAATAGTTACAATTGTAGTATAAACAATGATTACACACATACAGACACAATTTGTGACTGACAACAATAAATATGATAAAAGCTTAAATGCCATGCTCTTTGTGAACTATTTGAACCTATAAGATAATAGGAAAAAAGGGAATTTGAATGGAAAGAAAGAACAAAAAGGAGAAAAGTGACCCAGGAACATTTGTAGGTAGGTATTGGCACATACAACATTATTCAAGGTAAAATAACATAACATTAGCTTAAAATATGTTAGCAATGGATCAAGTAAACCAAATCTTTTAATACTGTTAATATAAAAAGACATATGCCATATCTTTCTAGAAATAAATGTAATTCCTAAGTGCAAAAAAAACATAGTTTTGAGTATTTTTCCAACATGAAACAAATTAAATAAACAAAGGGATTTGTATTTTTTATTACTGGATATTTCAAACAGAAAAAAAGTAATTTCAAATCAAGAGTTTCATTTATCTTCTGCAATGTGATTATTTTTACAATAAAATAATGTTATTTAAGATACCTGCTTTATTGCCAAGGCACATATTTTCTTTCAAACGATATTTTAATTGTATGCAACTCTGAAATGGGCAAGACAGAATTTAATATACATAAAGTCTAGGTAATTGTATTCAATGTTAGCCATTTGGACCCATAACAATGTATACCAAGAAATTCTGAAATCTTCTTCCCACGTTGCTCTTTTTCCTAGAATTTAATTAAATCCTTGTCAAGTACTGTCGGTTTGGGAGCCCTTTTTTCCAAATATACATAATATACATCATGAGGCAATGATGGTTTTACAAGTCAGTAGTAACCAGAGTGATAATGCATGTGTTTTAGATTGTCGGCTTGTGAGAATCATTTACAGTATCACTTGGTATGTGGTGAACAGAATGCTGGCCATTAAATTAGATACAGCGATAATTTGTGAATAATTTTGATACCAAAATATTGACACAATGTTTAATAAAAGGAACAATGTTTAACCTTAATAAAAGTATTATAAAGAACTGAGGATGGAAAGAGCACATAGGATATATATTTTGGGACACAATTTTAGACCAATTATATATATATGTGTATATATATTATATATATATATATATCCTCACTCTTCGTTCGCCGCTGCTGCCGCTGCTGCCGCTGCATCACAGTCTATCCTGCTCAGGCTGCTTTTCAAAAACTAACAAGTCAGACCCAGAATCTAGTGCAACCAGTGTTTTTATTCCAGTTTATAGAATAACACCCAGCAAGCCCGCGTGACGCGTTTCGCCTCTAGCCAGAGGCTTGATCACATGATACATTGCTTGACAGTGATGAGGGTACTATGGAGTCCAAATGGGGGTGGCACTACATATCCTAGGCCTGCCCTGATTAACCCATTGCTGTATACAATTATTATGGGTGTCCCTTAGTTGTTGGATAAAAGGCATAGTGCCACAGTTTAAACACGAAAAGGTCATGATCTGTGCAAAATATCTACTGTGCAAAAGTACGCAATTATAAATAACTCCTATATATACACAATACTGTACATTATAGAAAAACATGGGAAGAATACATAGAAAAACAATTAATAATCATTTTTATTTACATATTATTTACAATAAAAGACAAAGTGTCCATTAATATAAAAGTACTCCCATTTGAAATTGCAACTTAGCTACAGATGTTATGAGCAAAATTTAACAATAAATATCAAGTTCCATAAAAAACCTTAATAAACATTATAAAAAATACATACACAACCATTTTGGAGATTATGTGCATATCCAACTAAAAGACACCATTTGATCATAAAAGAACAGAATGTATATGGCATTAAAAAAAGTATTCTCCAAAACAATTCATATGGACTCCAACTGTCTGATATATGTTCCTCATCATTTACCCTAAACCTACGTGCAAAAAAGTGCAACTGTGTAATTTAATAACTCATAACTATTTGTGTATATCTAAAATTCATGAAAAAAGGGTGTGGAGCCAGTAGGTAGCTATAGTTAGGATGACATTTCCCATAGGAAAAGCGTTTTGCCATTACTTTGGTGCAGCTTGACGAATCTTCATAATTTTTTTTTTAAATGTCACCTTTTTGGTTCAGTACGGTCTCGAAAGTTTCGGGGATGATCTTTCAAGCGGGGGCCAAGAAAAAAGCGGGGTCCCAAAACGTGTGTTATGTCTATTGGTATTTTTCATTATTTGAACATGACTACAGTCCAAACAGCAGAACAGAATTACACCAAATTTGGCAGAAAGCTAGATGTTGGTCCAGAAAGTGTGCTTTTTTGTTATTTGGTCTAAATCCGTTCAGCAGTTTCAGAGATATTAAAGTTTTAAAAAGATAGATATCTGATTACTTAAATCCTACTGATTTATTTTTTTTTATAACAAATTTTAGTGGTATATTTGCCGGTACATCATGGCCCAGGGGGCCCATTGCATGCATCCAATTAGAAAATATGTCATAATTGTACAGAGATTGCGATATGTCAACAAAGGCATAAAGGAAAATAAAACTATGAAAACCAACTCTGTCACTGGCAGTGCACCCCACCACATCCCGTAAAGATTGCCTGTCTAGGTCATCCGAGTGGTCAAGTCCGCTAATCAAGGAAGGGTCCGTGACTATATGGGTGTAATTCCTGTATGATGGAAGATTCTAGGGATTGTGCGGGGGTAGGTCTATATCCTTGTGTTCAGCCCTGCGAGACCAAATCTTATAAGGTTTCTGTGAGCAATCCTGCACCTTGAACACCGCTATCTCCATACCCATGCATTTATCAATGGCGTATTTCCACGCTGCCACAGACAGCTGAGAGATTCATTCCAGGTCTGGGCAATGTCTCGCTTGGCTAGTGTAAGCCCCAGAAATAAAAGATGTTGCTTACATCGGTTTCCCGCAATCCCGTCGGTACTGTGTAGTAGGAACAATATGGGATCTAGAGCAAGTCGCCAGGATAAGACCTGTTCTAGGCACAAGGTCACCCTCTGCCAGAAAGGCTGAAGTGCCCTGAATCTCCATACTGTATGCAAGAAGGTCACCTCCTTGTCTCCACATCTAAGGCAGGTGGGGGACGGAATAGCACCCATAAGCGAGAGACGGGACCTCGAATGGTATGCTCTCTGCATATATTTGAATTGGTGTAAGTGGTACTGTGTAGCGATAGTGGCTCCGCAAGGACTTGCTAGGGCCTCAGTCCAATCATCCTCTGTGAGGTCTTGAATGTCCACTTCCCATGTTGTGTGTAATGTGTATAGTGTGGTGTGATTATGCGTGATTAGTGTTTGGTAAATGTGTCTGATTTTGTGGGTGCCTATGTCTCCCATCAACTAGCGCCCCTCCAGTGGGTGGAACTCTGGGAGGTCCATCAGAAATCGGATATGTGGTGTCAGTGCATGTCTGAGCGGAAGATATCTATCGAATTGGCTGCGGTGTAGCTGATATTCTTTTTGCAATTGTTGGAAGAACCCAGGCCTTTGCATTATGTCGCCCAGTGTTGAGATCCCAATAATGTCCCATGCCCAGATCCTGGTAATGTGGTGACCTGGTGACCTGGTAGGTAGGTACCGTGCCAGAGGGGGGCCATCTGTGTAAGTTGACATTTCCAGCCCATCCATTTAACTGCACATCTCCATATTAATATTACCACCTACATACTGGGGGTATGTGATCTAGGTTAGTCTGCCCATATAGAAGGTCTAGTAAAGTCTGAGGATTCATCACTCGCTTTTTGACTGCAAATGCCGATCTGCCTGCGCACTCTACCACTACTCATTATTGTGGAGTGGGTGAGAGGCGTGGTAGTAAGTGTATATGTCAGCAGCGGCGATCCCCCCGCAAAAGGTGGACTGTGTGCAGGTCCATAGGGCTACCTAATGGCACCCCCACAGAGAGCATTAACTTGTCGGAACCAAGATTGTGGTATGGCATATGAGAAGTTTTAAAGTGGGTACAGTATTCGTGGAAGGGGGACCATTTTGAAGATGGCCGACTGCCCGTATGGAGATAGGGGTAGAGGCGACCACACCTTTGTCTACCTGTCTGACATGTGGTAATATTGGATGAATATTGTGTGACCATGAGATAATTTAACATGGAGAAATCAATACCCCTAGGTATTGGAACCCTCCCCGTAGCATGGGTTAGTTATGTCGACCAAGAGCCCCTCCCCTGGTCTCCACAGACTGGGAACAACACCGAATTCACTGGGTTGGTTCTGAGCCCAGTGGTTTCCCCGAAATATGCAAAGTATTTGCAAGATACGCTGACCAGAGAACACAGGGTCTGTGAGAACGAACAAGACGTCAACTGCATGTAATGCAATTCTGTGGGACTTTTCTACGGACCATTCGTATCCCCGCACCAGGGGTTCCCGCCTCACCCATGTTGCAAGGGGCTTGATCGCCAGAGCAAATAATAATGTGGATAGCGGGCATCCCTGTCTTGCACACCAATGGATTGGGAATCACTTCAAATACGTCCCCACCACCCGTACTGAGGCAGCGAGATCTGTGTACAGGAGACGGACATATGAGAGAAAATGCGGGCCAAAATTAAGTGCTTGCAGGAGGAGAAATAAATTGTCCCAACTGAGTGAGTGAAATGCCTTGTCAATTTCGGCGAGTAGGAGTGCTGTGGGGCAGCCAAGGTCTAGGGCCTTTGCGATGGCATTGTGGACTCACCTGATATTGTGTTGTGTGGATCTGTGTGGCATGAAACCTGCCTGGTCTGGATGTACAAGATTGTAGATATGTGTGCGTAGACCTTGCCCAGGAGTTTAGACTCAATGTTCAGAAGGGAGATAGGGCGGTATGAGGAAGGTTCCTCAGGTGGGTGTCCCGGCTTGAGGAACACCACAATATCAGCGTGTCGCCAGTCCAGGGGGAGGATTCGCTGTTCTAGGGCTTCATGGAGCGCACTAAGGAGGTGTGATCCCAAGAGGGTCATATGAGATCATAAGAGGTCATTTGGGAATCCATTCGGGCCCGTTGCCCAGCCAGGACCCAGGCCCGATAGTGCATTACTGAGCACTTCTACTGTGATTGGCTCTTGGAGTTGCTCACAGATTTGGTTGGACAGTGATGTTGGTGGTATATCTCTTAGAAATTCACCAATTTGGTCTTGGGATATGGTTTGTTGTTTTGTGTACAGTGCTGAGTAGTAGGATGCGAACACCTGAGCTACCGTAGTGGGTGTGGTGCATAAAGTCCCCTCTGTGCTTTGCAGTGCTGGCACTGGAGTGGGCGACAGTGTTGCCTGACAGAGGCGGGGCAGCATTTTGCTTGACTTGTTGCCCCATTGTTATATTCACTTGCCATAAGTGTTGGGGTTCGTTTGTAAGTAACTGGTATAGATGCTGTTGCATGAGGAAAATATTGTGTTTGGCATTGGCTCTTGTGCCCTCCCTTACTTCGGTCTCTAGAGTACACTGGCGTGTCTCGAGGTCCACCACCTGGTAGACCATGATTGCTTGTCTGAGGGTGGCTTGATAGGACGGGTCTCGCCGATGCCAGGGCGGCCAACATGCGCCATCTGAAGGGAGATGCATGGGGTCCTATGTGCAGCCTTAGTGTTATTTGGGAATTATCTGATAACCGCCTGGGCAGGACAGAGACTCCTGTGACCCTATGATTGTGTACTCATGAGAGGAAAAAGTAGTCTGTTCTAGAGAATGACACACGTACCACCGAGAGGTAGGTGAAGCCTGTCTCTGGTGGATTATAGGCATACCAATGCATCCACCCACCCCAGAGCAGAGACCAATCTGTGCGGTTTAGATTCCCCCCGCACTTCTTCCTGGACCCACCTCACGCCACCAATCAATAGGTGCCATAATGTCATTCTAGTCGCCCCATATTACTGATAAGCCGTCTGGGAGCACTACCTATAAGTGTACGACCTTGTCTACAAGGGTATGCCACAAAGGGGTGGGGGGGGCATAGAAACTACCAAGTGTCGGGGATTCCCCATGTAATGTTCACATAATAATGGTGTATCTCCCACCCATGTCGGACCATATTTTTGAAAGGCTTTATGGGAGCCTATGGTGTATTAGAATCGCTGTACACCATGACCCAAGGACGAATCCGGAGTGAAAAACCATAGCGGGCTGGGCATGGTACCTTAGTACCCATCATATGGGTTTTCTGCATAAGGAGTATGTAATCTTTAAGCCTGCTTTAGTACTGCTCCCCATTTGATTTTATCTAGTACTGTTCCATTTCATGTCATGATATTGAGCCTACCGGAGTATTAGCAGTATGTGTAGTCATCTGTTCCTCAGGTGTGTTTTCGGGTGTGAGGTGCGTGTATGAGGCCTATGCTGCAGCCGTACCTGTGCCTAAACTGAACTGAACTCTGCATAACTGAACATAACTCTCTCCCCTCCTCCCCCACCTCAATACCTCAGCCAACACGAAGTATCTGTTGCAGTCTGAATGGCCCCAGGGCCTCAACGGGGGGCCCCAGGAGCTTCCTTTCAATGGGTACCCAACATTCCAATACCCTCAACCATAGTGTCCTAGGGCATGCAGTTAACACCTGTTGGGGTACCCCCAAGCCTAGTAATATTCCAAGGGCGGACCACCCAAACCAAGTCTATGTACAATCAGCCTGGGAGCTTGTAACCGGGCACTCTGCGGTTTTCCTCTGTAGTCAGGAGTCTCCACCCTGTGCCTGGGAGTGCCACTTGGACCTGGACCTGTGCTGTCGTGTGGAGGTGGACTTCATCAGCCGATTCCTTATGTTGCCTCGGGAAGAGTCTGATTTAAGAAGAGGCGGAGTATGTGGCCTGAGGTGAACAGTTTTGTCGGCCCATGTGAAGATAGCCTCTGTGGTGTCAAAGAATAAGGATTTGTTTTTGTAGATTATGCGCATCCGTGTAGATTACAATAACATATATTGAATGTCCAGTTTCCGGAGTCTATGTTTGGCAGCTGCGAATGAATGGTGCTGCTGCTGAACTAGCCAGGTATAGTCGGGAAAGATCATGATGTTCTGAGGGTCATATACCAGTTTATCTCTGTGGCTCCTGCAAATTGAAGAATGGTGTCCCAGTCGATATAGTTCAACAGTTTAGCTATGATAGGTTGGGCCGCTCCCTGGAGGGGCTTCCTTATGAGTGCTCTATGGACTCGTTTCATTACAAAACAGGAGGAAGGGGAGCCCTCCGGCAGAAGAGACCCCAACCACTGCGTAAAAAAAAAACCTCTGTTGATGTGCCTTCGCATCCCTCCAGGAATTCAAAAGATGTAGGTTGTTTCGTCTTGCTCGATCATCTGCATCTTCCACCCGTGAGGCACCTGGGTCACCACTGTGAGCTTATTGACTTTTTGTTGTAGGGTTGCCACCGTATCTTCCACAGATGACACTCTTCTGCCTCAGTGATGCAGTCCATGGCCTTACTGAGATCTTGGTGAAGAAAGAAAACTTCTGACCCAACCACACTGATATTGGCGTCCAACATATCGCAGGACTGTGTTATTGCAGAAAGCAGGGCGGGGTTGTCTGGAACGGGCCCCTGCATCGCCTCCTCCTTCCCCAGGAGGGCAGTGTTGAATTGTTCAAGCGTACTTCGTTTTGATGTAGGGCCCGAGGACTCGTCTTTTGTCATGATGATATGAAGAAGGACCTACCATAGGTGGAGCACTACCTCTCATGTCACTTCACTTAGGGAGCGACTGCCTCGTGGCACCGTTGTCTTATCCAGGAGTCTCTTTGGGGGGTATAGGGCAGATCACTGCAGCTCGGGCCACATGGAAACAGTCTACGCCAGACCTAGCTCGGCCCGTTCCACAGCCCAAGAACAGACCGCAAAGTTTCCGGCAACGATTCTTTATACCCCGTGTAGAGTTTGCTACTTGCCAGGTTTTAGCAGTGGTGTCTCTGGAGATTCTTTTCATGATCCTTGTAGCATAGCACGTAGAAATGTGACCTGGGAGGAGGACGCAAGCCGCACCTAGCTACCGCGCCCACCCCCCTGACCACCGCTGCGGGGACAACCTAGTGTCCACCCCAGCGGTATCCAGACCCAAAGATGGTAACACTAGTGGTGTAAATAAATCGTAGCAGACATTGCAGATGCTGCAACAGTGTAATTTGCAAGGTAATCAAATGACATTTGCTAACCTGAGCTAGGAAGCTTGTGTGCTTAAATCTTGAATCCTCCGGCACCAGAGACACATGGCTGTACCTTACTTGGTTCCTGTGCTGCGCCTTCCCCAGCTCCATATGTTGACAGGCACGGCAGTCCTGCCAGCGTCTGCCGAGGTTCCGGGCTATTTGATGCCACTTTAGTAAAGCTCTTCCACTGTGTCCCCTTTTGAAAACTGCTCAGCAAATTAACCCCATTTTAGCTTACATGGTAACTGGCTTAATTCACCAATTGACTAAGGAGCATGCATCATTGCCTACACTTTCTCCAAAGATTAATGATTTAATTGTGCACTAGCTTGCAATTATAGTATTAAGCTGGAAAACAAATATCCAAGCAATTGCTGAAGCTGTGAAATATTGCTGTCACATGTTTTGTTAAATAGATCTGTCCTTTTCCGTTGACATGACAATCTAGTAACTGGGATATATTTCCTAAACAAGGCAAATAATGTCAATCTAGTCCCTGGTCTATGTATTAGTGTACTGCCCCTTAAAAACTGCAAGGTTCACATCATTATCCTTAACCTAACTTTCTAACATCTATCTCATACGGTTGTATACCAGTGAACCCACTTGCTCATTTTGCAAACCTGTTTCTAGATAAGTAATGTACTATAATTCCTTTGTGTTATTGCAGATTAACACACATTTTAAATATTCTGCCATTTTATAATTGGGTGTGGACCACTGCACATTTAGACAGGGTAAGTGTAGCCTTGTTTTAAAGTTGGCATAGACAAGCTAAAAACTGTGGGGCAGATTTAGGATACTTGGCGCATCCCCAGGGATGCGCCAGTTATCTTGCGCCGCTGCTCCGCCACCCATGGTGCGCCGCATTTACAATGCGACGCACCATGGGGCAAAAATGGCACAGATGCGTGACGCATCTGTGCCGTAAAGGTGGCGCATTGCTGGAGTTGCGTCGCAAGCGCGACGCAACTCCAGCAAGGCTCGGGGGTGCCCCATCTTTACAATGCTGCGTCAAGACCTACGCCTGCTTCAAGCAGGCGCAGGGTTTTGACGCAGCATTGGCCTGAAAGTGACTGAGTGCAATCTTCTAGATTTCACTCAGCCACTTTTGCGAGGCGCACCTTCCCCGGGACGCCCACCCTGCGCCGGAACGCCCACAAGTGGCGCAGGGCTTTACAACGTCACGCATCTGCCTAGATGCATCACGTTGTAAATGGGTCATAGGAATGCGCGACGTTTACGCCGCAGTTGCGTGACGCAAACATGGCGCATTCCCAACATAAATCTGCCCCTGTAGGTTTAGTGAAGTTGGGTTTCTATCATAGCCCACTGCATCTCCTCCTGAGGAATTTCTTGCATTCTTCCAATATGAACAGCTAGACACCTACTCATTACCTGCTATCTTCAGTTTCAGTTTGGGTTTAGACCACATGTTCCATCCTCTGCTGCTGCATTACAGAAAATGTATAAAAGAAAAACAAATGTAGCAAATTTAAGTCCAAGAGCTCAGAAGGCAAAGCACTGGTCCGTTGACATTGCAATTATGCGCTTAAATTATTTTTGCTGAAAGCAATATGTATGAATTAAGCATGTATTAAACTTCTGTGGGCTTCCCTAAGGGTTTCATTTTTCCCACTATTGATCAGGTATATAATCAGGTGCTTATATGACTGAGCCAGAACCTTTGTACCAATGTAGCACTTCACAGCTACTTTTATAGACTTATCCATCTTTTTACACACACACACAAGAACAGCGAGTAACAGATCAAAAATACTACAGACTGCATGTATTATCCCTCAACCGAGCCCCTCCCCCGTATCAAACTGGACTTGAACATATGACAAGTATCACTAACATTGTACTGTCTAGGGCCCAATTCAGGTTAGCCCCTATTGGAACTTATATGGCTTCAGGGTTTTCGGTAACGTTGAAGAAGAAGATCATGGGCACTGACTTATCAGGTTGTGACTCCCAACATTTACTGTGCCTCTTAGTTTGCCTTCATTTGGAGGTTATGGTCCTTACCCAAATGTTACAACCAATGATTGAGGATTTGACTACATGAACCTGAAGGGGCTAAAGAGTAAAAAGTATGGTCTAACACTAAATTGGTCTAATCAATAAATACCACAACTCTCTCATTCCTTATGAGGTATATTGTCCTTGCAAAATATGTATACAACATTGATTTTTAATCTTTTTGTTAAAATACATATTTACTGTTCTGGGAAACTTGGACAATGAACCGCCCAATGTCACCACCCCCTCATTATTCTCTTAAGGAGTGGTGGGAAGAGAAAGAGGGCCCTCTAAGGAAGCATGGTGGTCAATTCAACTGAGTATACTCTGCTACTAATGAGTCCCGGCAGTATTATGTTTTTAGTCTCACCAATTGCCTGTATTATAAAGGGCACTGTCCATAAATGTCCAAATTAACAAGGTGCTTACCTTTGTGAAGGCTCTTTTTGGTGGATTGTATAACTATGGATTGCTCTCCTTTAGAATAACCCCTCAATCAAGAATGGATTCTGAGAATTTTCCAACAATGCACCTGAGCCAGTAGGTGGCGCTGTGTGGCTCTGGTAGAACTCCACACTGCTTTGGACATGACAATGGAGTCACATAAAAGTGCCACCACTGTGCACTTTCGTTTCCTTGTCTCTCTCTTTCTCCTTCTGCTCCTTCAGATGCAGTGTTGAAAAAATTGTTTGTGCGTGCGCGCTATTCCCAAACATGGAACAGTTGTAAATGATAAAGAGGCTACTCCCCAGAATGTGGAGTGAGAGGGAAGTGAGGAATCTGAGGCTAGAGTATCCACAAGAAAGAGCATTTCCCAAGGATAACTAATTTGCTCTGCTGATGCATACTTATAACCGCAGAGCCTTCACTTTTAAAATCGATACCAAAGCAATTCCTGACAGAGGAGGATGGTATAGAGGAGTGAGTTTGCTTCTGAAGGACCAAAAAGCTCATGCAGAATTGAGCAGGCAAAGTCCTCTACCAACTGAACCTGGCTGTCAAGGCAACAAAGCTTCAGGGCGTGGGCATACACCCATATCACATCCTATCAGAGATCTAGAATGTGTTCCCCTTACACCAATGTTTTTGTAGTGGCCTGGGCTCAAGTACAATGGATCTGCCTCCCTTCAGCAGGCTGAAAGAACTGATCATCCATGTGATGAGCCTTTATGTGGTTGAGGTAAAAGCTTACCACCCTTTTATGGTCAAGATGTTGTAGTTTCGCCTATTCTTTTGAAGGGTGACCGAAGCAAAAACTCTTAAAGAGTGATAAATTGTAAGCATGGGCAGAAAATCCGTTCCGTTCGCGGATTTTGCAGATTTTCGGTAAATTCGCAATCCGTGAACTCTCGCGATTTTACTGAAAATCCGAAAATTCGCACGCAGCGGATTTTTTTGCTTGGTGATACAATATTGCGGCGTGCGGTGTTCACTTACCGTCATTCAGCGTTTGCCGAGTTGTTTTTCTTGATATTTTGCAAGTGCTGCACCATTTTGGATCTTGCTGCGGGATCCCGCGGGAGTTTGGCTACGCATCGCGAGCGTTTGCAATTGCGAACATGTAGATGCGGCGGGCAGCAACAATCTCGCACTCGCGAAATTACAAAATGTGCAATTCTGCACAAGAAATCCACCAGCAAGCAGCATAAACCTTCTGAAAATCATGATTTTTATCAGAATAACTCCTCAGGTTGACATGTGCCTGCACTTTTTGTTGCAAGGAGTCCATTTGGGGGGGGGGGGGGGTGGGAGGAAGGAAGTGCCCTATAGAAAAATAAGCTTTGCAAAACTGAAAGCACTCAGGAGGTGCAAAAGTTCAAACTTGTCATTAGTAACCATTCCCTGTAGTACTTCCTGAGGGGCCCCTCCAGAGTTCAGTTGTCTACTTGCAACTATTCATGGGAGGGGTGGGGGGGGGGAAGGAAGTGCCCCATAGAAAAACAAGTTTTGCAAAACTGAAAGCACTCAGCAGGTGCAAAAGTTCAAACTCATCATTAGTAACCATTCCATGTAGTGCTTCCTGAGGGGCCCCTCCAGAGTTCAGTTGCCTACTTGCAACTATTCTATGACCCTGCTCTGACCCTCACAGCAGGCTCATAGAATAGCTACAAGTAGGCCACAAAGGTCCTGGGGAAAGAAATTGCACTGCAACAGAAAGCAAATTACAGATAAGGAAGCAGGTGCCAGACAGGTAGTTTAAATTCAGTGACACATTAATCAACCCCAAATTAATTCATGTCAGTTGAAGCAGGGCAGGTGTGCTTGCTTTTCCCCCCCATAATCTACAGTGGTGAACCAGAAATTAATTCATGTCAGTTGAAGCAGGGCAGGTGTGCTTGCTTCCCCCCCCCCCCATAATCTACAATGATCAGAGGGTGGCAGTGATGTACCAGAGGGTGGCATGGATGAACCAGAGGATGGCAGTGGGAAACAGAGGGTGCTGTGAACCTGTGATGATGAACCAGACGTAGAAACAACAAAGTCGCGAACGTTGCGAGCCGACAAGTAAGTTCGCAATTGCGAACTGGTACAAAACCCTCACGAACTGGCAGAAACTCTTGCGAACACAAAAAAAATCCGCAAATTCGCTAGAGTTCGCGGATTTTGTGGATTGCGAATTCACAAATACGCAAATTCGCGAACGCCAGATTCGCAAAATTCGCCCATGCTTAATAAATTGTCCCACAGGGAAGGATTTTGGTAGGAAGGCTGTACAGCTCCTCTGTAAGAAGGTATCAGGAAAGGTGTTGTAGGCCTTTTGAACCAAAAAAGCACCTGCAATTCACTCATAGGGCTGGCTGATGTAATAGCAATGAGGAGGCAGCTTTGACTGTTAAGTGCCTTAAGCAACAGCTGTGTATATGCTCGAAAGGAATGCACAGGGGAAATGTCAAGACCAAGTTCAGCTCCCATTGAAGCTTAACAAGATGTTAAATTGCAAACATATGAATCAAACCTTTTGCGAAACATCACAACCTGTGACTTAACAAAGATGGTTGCTCAGGTAAATACGGTATAGCCAAAAAGCCTGACAAATTACCTTTCCCTATGCCCACCCCAAAGCCTTGTTGTCTAACAGAAATATACAAAAGGTGGGTATTATGAGCTCCAACCCAAGCAACATATCTGTTACCGCACCCAGCGTAGATCAACTTTGTGGAAGGACGTCTGGCTGCAAGTATTACATCACCATCTCCTTTGGCAAGTCAAACACATTGAGTTACAGATAATCTGCATTAATGGGAGCATAGATTGTGGAGACTCAGATGCTGTTATCTGTTGTGCCACTGAGATAGGAGTGCAAAAACAACAGTTGATGCACAGAATGCAGAACAATGTCATACATTCACCCCAGTACAGAGATCTGGGCCTAAATCCATCGTTTTTTGCTCACCATGCCTTTCCAGTTTGAACCCAGCCATATGCAAATCAGTCTTTACCCTGTGCCCCATTGGAACAGTCCAGTCCGAACTGCCAAGCCAGGTCCACTCCTGGAAACAAGCATCCAAGGACCGGTTTCGGGCTTTCATCCCTCATCATCCAGGATAGCTTGATTCCAGTGGCATGGAGAGCACAGGACCCACGTCTGAGCATACCTGTCCCACTTGGGGGTGACAAATGCAAAAACAACAGTTGATGGACAGAATGCAGAACGATGTCATACATTCACCCCGTACAGAGATCTGGGCCTAAATCCATAGTTTTACTGCTCACCATGGCTTTCCAGTTTGAACCCAGCCATATGCAAATCAGTCTAGTGGACAAGGAGAGCATGGAGAAATAACGATGGATTAAACCCAGATCTTTGACTGGGGGTGAATGTTTTGCCAATGTGCAACATTCCGTCCATCACCTTGTGTGTTTTGCTGTTCACCCTATGTGGGAAGGGTCACTACACCACTGGAGTCAAGTTATCCTGGCTGATGACGGCTGATAGCCAGAAACCGGTCCTAGGATGCTTGATTCCGGTCCAGCGAAGACATGGCTTGGCAGTTCGGGCTGGATTGTTCCCATGAGGCACAGGGTCAAGACTGATTTGCATATGGCCATGTCTGAACTGGGGTGGCGTGGTGAGCAAAATAACAATGGACTAAACCCAGATCTTTGACTGCGGGTGAATGTTTTGCCAATGTGCAACATTCCGTCCATCACCTTGTGTGTTTTGCTGTTTGCCCTATGTGGGAAGGGTATGCCCAGATGTGGGTCCCGTGCTCACTAGGCCACTGGAGTCAAGCAATCCTGGCTGATGACGGCCGATAGCCAAAAAACAGTCCTAGGATGCTTGATTCTGGTCCAAGGAAGACATCGTTTGGCAATTCGGGCTGGACTGTTCCCATGAGGCACAGGGTCAAGACTGATTTGCATATGGCCATGTCTGAACTGGGGTGGCGTGGTGAGCAAAATAACAATGGATTAAACCCAGATCTTCGACTGGGGGTGAATGTTTTGCCAATGTGCAACATTCCGTCCATCACCTTGTGTGTTTTGCTGTTCGCCCTATGTGGGAAGGGTATGCCCAGACATGGGTCCCGTGCTCACTACGCCACTGGCGTCAAGCTATCCTGGCTGATGACCGCTGATAGCCAGAAACCGGTCCTAGGATGCTTGATTCAGGTCCAGGGAAGACATGGCTTGGCAGTTTGGGTTGGACTGTTCTCATGAGGCACAGGGTCAAGACTGATTTTCATATGTCCATGTCTGAACTGGGGTGGCGTGGTGAGCAAAATAACGATGGATTAAACCCAGATCTTTGACTGGGGTGAATGTTTTGCCAATGTGCATCATTCCGTCCATCACCTTGTGTGTTTTGCTGAGGGAGGAGGTCTTCCCAAAGTGGAAACCTGATCGAAAGACAAATACTCCAGCTCAGGGACTCTGGGAACCAATCTATCCTGGCCAGTTCAGGGCAATGATCTTGGCCTGTTCTATCTTGACCTTCATCATAACCAAGTCACTAGGAGTTAGCAGTGGGAAGGAGTACAGGAGTCTGTCCTTCCATTCCAGCTGGAAGAGGTCTTCTAGTGAAAACCTTGGAAGAAACAGCAATGTGCAGATTTGTTAACACTGTGTGTGTTTAATGGTGCCAAATAGATCTAGCCAAGGTTTGCCACAGATCATAGAGGTCCTGCGAGACCCTAGAATGGAAACATCATTCAGAGACTGTCAGACAGCGCATGCTGAGTTTATCTGCTCTGGCATTCAGGGTTTCAACCAAACAATTGTTGATCACTAATTTAGTATGCTAGTCAGGGTACAACTAGAGGCCTAGCATCTCCTCGCACAGGATCCAGAACCCCAGCCCATCATGCTAATTGCAATACCACATGGGGGTCAGTTTGTTCATGAGCCCTAGCACACGCCGCTTTGATGGATGGCCAGATGGCTTAGGGCTACATAGTTCCACTAGACTGACATGGAGATGGCATTCCTCTGACGGCTAGAGGTGCTGATGTTCCTTCATCCGTAGCCCCAACCTAGCACAAACAGGTTCATCACCACAGTGAACTCTGGTTAGAGAAGAGAAAGTGGCTTATTTATTTTGAAGGTTTTATGTAGCGCGAACATGATGCTTGCGGGTATCAGAGCGCTTTGCAAGGAAGATCATTGAATAAAAGAACACTGTATGTGAAAATAATGTCCTACAATACAGGCAGCCATTATGCGAGTTAGATACAAAGATCATGTAAATTTAGTCATGAGAAAAGATTTACTTCTTTTTTGAAAGAGGCAGTGGAGGGATTCAGTGCATTCCAAAGCATAGGAGCGATTCCAGAAAAGGCACGATTATATGTTTTCTTTTTGGCAAACCTTTGTGGTTTCAGATGAAGATTGCTGGCGCTCCTGGAGGATCTGTTGGCATATGAGAGAACCCGTTTCTGGGCCAGATACCTCGGAGTGTTGTGATGTAGGGCTTTGTGAGTCATGCAGGTGATTTTAGTTGAATTCTTGCTTCGAAAGGTAGCCAGTTAAGAGCGTTAAGGTTGGGGGAAATGTGACAGTTTCTTTTGGATCATGTGATGAGCCTGGCCGCTGAGCTGATTGATGCTCTTAGAGGGGCCGTTGTAGATCTGGGAAGCTCAAAGAGAGTCACATTACCATATTCTACTCTTGAGGTCTTCTAGTGCTTGAACTGCCAGTTTGAAGTCATTTGTGGGAAGGAAGGGTTTTAATTTTCTCCAGGAGTTCATCTGAAAGTTTGCTTCTTTTGTTGCGGCACTGATGTGTTTCTCCATGTTTAGATTTCAGTCCCGTGTTACCCCCAGAGATTTTGCTGAGTCAATGACAAGAGGTTGGCAGTTGAGCGCTGTTAGTTGATTAAGCCATTCTTGTATGATGGTTGATTGGTTGGGTGGAGCGATTAGGAGGAATTCAGTTTTGAGGTTGTTTAGTTTCAGGTGGTTTTCGGCCAGCCAAGACTGAGTTCTTTGTAGCATTAGATTGAGGGATTTGATGTCCTCCAGGATTGTTATCTTTAAATATAGTTGTTATCATCTGCGTACATGTGATAATGGATATTTGAGGAGCTGAGGATATCAGTGAGCGGCTCCATGAATAGATTGAACAGGGTAGGTGAGAGGGAGGAGCCCTGCGAGACTCCTAATATGGCTGGGACGGCCATGGACAGGAATTGATTGACCTTGAAACTTTGGGATCTATTTTGCAGGAACGAGGTGACCCAATTTATTACTGACCCCGATAAGCCCATTCTATAGTTCAAGAGGTCTAGGAGATTATCATGTTTGACAGTGTTAAAAGCCGAAGATAAGTCAAGCAGGATTTACAGGCAGGCTTTGTTCTGGTCTAGGATTTTTAGTGCATCATCGACTATGTGGTTCAGTACTATGCCCTGCACAGAAGCCAGATTGGTATTGGATGGGCAGGTTGAAATGCGCGATGTGGTTATCCAGCTGGATGAGTACACATTTTTCTAGAAGTTTAGCCAGAGTTGGGATGTTGGAAATTGGGCAGTAATTATTTAAGTCTGTGGAGTCTACAGTAGTTTTTTTTAGGATGGGGGACACTTGCCCCGATTTAAGAATTTCAGGAATGATTCCTTGAAGTAGAGAGGCATTGATAATCTTTGTCCAGAGTGGCAGTAGCAGCGGTATGAAGTCTTTCAGGTAATTTGCAGGAAGAGGGTATGTGAAGTGGGTGGAGGGGTTCAAGGACGTGAGCGCTTTTAGTATTACTTCTTCACTGTAAGTTGTGAAGGAGGACCATGCAGTGTTATCCTTGAGGGCAAACTTAGATGTGCTAATGATCGGGGTTGCTGGAGGGGGAAATAAAGTTCCCTTCTGAGTGTCAGTCTGAGATAATAAGGCATTAAGAAGGTCCGTCTTCAAGTATTCCATCTTCTTCGGGAAAAAGGAGGCAAATTCTTCACAGGTGGGTGGTGCGCGTTGTCCATCTGGGGGGGGGGGGGGGTGAGATAAGCCAATAGATTGAGTTTTGACTAGTTCAAATAGTTTTTTGGGTTGATTCTTAGCTTGGTCTAACTGATTTTTGAAAGAGTTTGCTTTTGAACTTCTGATCTTTCTAGAGCAGGAGTTTCTGGAGGCTATAAGCAGTTTGCGGTGGTGAGGGGATGGTGATGATCTCCATCACCGTTCAATTAGTCTTAGGGCTCGTCTGTCCTCATTGAGTCTAACGTCATACCAGGGTGTTGAGTCTTTTGTGGAGAGCCTCTTCAGTTGTAATGGAGCGGTTGTGTCTAATATCGTGGTCATAGAGTAAAAGTAGTGGTTTGTCAAAGCTTGAATGTCAGATAGGTCTTCCGAGGGGAGCAGGAGGTTGACACTGGCAGTTGTGGGTAGGTCTGTGTTGGCGTTTTTTAGGTTCCTCTTCCATTTTCTGTGTCTTGTAGGTTGTGCCGAGTGAAATTTTACTGATTCCTTGATGAAGAAAGTGATGGAATGATGGTCAGACCAATCACAGGGGAGGATCGTATCAAGCTGAAGGGCTTCAGCGTTGGAAATAACCAAATCAAGGATTGAGCTTTTGTCATGTGTGGGGATGCTGTAGATTTGGATAAGGTCAAGGTCCGCGAGGAATGCTTTGAGACTATTAACTGCAGGGTCGTTAAGGTCATTCCACTGGAGATTGAGATCTCTGAGGAATACTTGGGTATTTTGTTGTCCAGTATTTGTAGTCATGATATCCATGAATTGATCAATGAAGTTGAGGTTGTCACCTGGAGGGTGGTAGAGGGTGTGCCTTGAACAGATTGGCTTGTTATTACTTGTGATATCTAAACAGAGGTATTCACATGAGGATAGAACCGGTGAGTGTGCGCGGTTCACTGAGAGACTGTTCCGGTGAATGCAGGCAATACCGCCTCCTGGTCTGTCTAATCTGGTGATGTCATGGTTGTGGGGAACCAGTATGTCGAGAATAGATGTAGACGAATTTAACCATGTTTCAGTCAAAATTAGGAGGTCAGGTTCGTGAGTGAGTATAAGATTAGCTATGTCAGCTGCGTGTTTTGAGGCTGATGTATAGTTTAGTAAAAAACATTTGAGACGTGGCTTGATGGTGGTTGGAGGTTCCTGTACAAGCGGGACTCGCATAAGATTCTCTAAGGTTATACCTCTAGGTTTGTGATTAGGGGCTCTGTGTGTATTGGAGTGGATGGTTTGGATTATGAAGTGTTTATTCAGATTGTTCGAGTGCTCTGTGTTCTGGCTGGGATGAGGGAGATCGTAAGAGAGGAGTAGGGAGTGTATATCCTTGGATGATAGAGGATTCTTCCTTCAAACTGGTTGGGTTGTGGCAAGGTACTGTTCTCCATAATGGGGGCGGAAGGTTTGGGGATCATAATTGCAACTGGTGTGGGTATGGGGGGCTGTTACTGTGTAGGTTCCTATTCGCATCTTCAGCATGTCGTCTGATCTTAGGTTGACGCAAAGTCAAGCCCCATAGCGTTTGGAGGTCATCTTTGACTTGTTCTAATGAAAGTAAGATTTCATAGAGTCTAGGGTCTGGTGTGGGTGATGTGCTTATTGTTTGGTCTGAGGGTAGGGGAAAGGTGGTTGGGTTAGGGATGGGGCTTTGTGGGTAACAGTAATCTGAGTCTGCGTAGTGAGATCTACCTGTACGGCTATCCGAAGGGGGGGGTGAAATAGCCAAAGATGGCGAGGTATATACCAGGAGGGTGTGCGGCAGGGTTAGGGATATTGGGGTGTTCATGATATTAGGGTGCCAATTGTAAGGGATGTTACTTGATTGGGTAATAGGTATAGGATTGGTGATGTTGGAGTTAGGGGGCTGGTTCTCATATCCTAGGGTGTCTGCTGGCACAGGGTTTGTAGTATAAAGAGATTGGCTCGTAAGAGGTGAATGCCTATAAAGGGATTCAGGAATGGAGTTGGAGGGCGTTATGGAATTAGGGGTGCCTGGGGAGGAGGGATAGGGTCTGAGGACTTTTTCCTTGATGAGAGGAAGTTTGGTATCGAGTAAGGTTAGATTACAGTCTGATGATTGCATGAGTATAATCCCATTATGATAAATGGTGATTGTTGCTGCGGCTCTGTGGATTGGTGAGGGGATGATAGAGATCTTGAGAACATGTGCTGTTTTCCTGGAATAGGAAACCGAAAACAGGGCACCTAAAGCTTTCCTTCATTGGGCTCTTCTCTTTGTGTAAAAAATGATGTCATTTGTGATACCCAGATCTGTGACTGGGAGTGAGTGTCTGAAAAGTTTCAGCGCTCCGTCCATCATCTGACTGTGTTTGCTTTATTAGCCCTACGTTGGCAAGGTATGCCCAGATGTAGGTCCCTTCCTCACGTTGCCACTGGATTCAAGCTAGCCTTGCAGATGAGGGCTGTTAGCCCGAAACTGGTCCCAGTATGCTGGTTTGCGGTCCAGGGAAGACATGGCTTGGCAGTTCGGGCTGGACTGTTCCAATGAGGCACAGGGTCAAGACTGATTTGCATATAGCTGTGTCTGAACTGGGGTGGCGAAGTGAGCTAAAGGACGATGATGGATTCAACCCAGATCTGTGACTGGGGGTGAGTGTCTGAAAAGTTCCAGCGCTCCGTCCATCATTTCCTTTTGTTTGCTTTGTCCATCCTAAGTTGGCAGGGTTTACCCAGATGTGGGTCCCTTACTCACTTTGCCACTGGATTTCAGCTAGCCTTGCTGGTGAGGGCTGTTAGCCCGAAACTGGTCCCAGGATGCTAGTTTCCGGTCCAGGGAAGACATGGCTTGACAGTTCGGGCTGAACAGTTCCCATGAGGCACAGGGTCAAGACTGATTTGCATATAGCTGTGTCTAAACTGGGGTGGCGAAGTGAGCTAAAGGACGATGATGGATTCAACCCAGATCTGTGACTGGGGGTGTGTGTCTGAAAAGTTTCAGCGCTCCGCCCATCATCTCCTAGTGTTTGCATCATTAGTTATATAGCCCTTGTTTTGTAGAGAAGTAGGGGTCTGAGATTGGGGTCTGGGGATGTGATTTTAGCAGATTATGTTTAAAGCATTTGGCTGCTTTTTTGAGAGGTTAGGAGGGTACTTTATGGTATATGTATGTTGTCCTGTGCCCTCCATCGTGAAGTTGACGCTTATCTGTAGGGGTAGAAAGGTAGGCGGAGTGTGGTAGGGGGGAGATGTCAGGCGGAGAGGTGGGGGGTGAAGAAGGATGGGAGGATTGTGCGAGAGAGGTGATGTTAGTAAAGGATGAGGTGGGAGGAGTTATGAATAGTTGTGTATTTTGGCCGGTAAAGGGGCCGGTCATGTGTAAGCAGGGATGCAATTGTGTAAATTGCTGTGATTGGGAGGGAGGTAATGAGAGGGGTGTATGAGAGCAGACTGTTGTTACGGGTGGTGAGGGCAAAAGGGGAACCTAGAATAAGGCCAAGTTGGTATAGTTACAATGTTGGTATAGGAACTGGGTAGTAGAGATAGGACTAGGTAAGGCTCATCTGTGTAGATGAGAGCTTGAGTACTATAGGATGCTGTCTGTTGCTGCTCAGGAATAACCCATTCCCGTTGACAATGAGGTCAGTTCAAGATGGCGGCCTGATTTTCCGAATATGTCTTGAGCTCTGAGGGGTAGTCCTATCACTCTTTCTATGAATGGGTCAGCTTTGAGGCGAAGTCCTATGTCCCTCTCTATACGTGATATGTTGTAACTGTTCCTTTCTGAGATAAGTTGTGAGGCATAGTCCTATGTCTCTTTCAGTCTTTTCAGTGTGGAGAGATTAGTTCTATTTCCATTAATGTCAATAGGAGTGCCATTTTGCCTAGAAAAAAGTGGACCTGGCGTAAGTCGTCATTAAAAACTCCAAAATGGGTTCCCTACAATGGCCCCTTGAGCGGGTTGAAATGGCAAAAGAATTTTGAGTATGCGGGGGCGCCCAACAGGCAAGCAGTGTCTTGGGCAAAGAGATTAACCCTCCCACAATTCTTCGAACTAAGCAATCATCCTTGGTGTGCACGAGCCCGAGGTGGGACCAGTTTTGAATGAATGAGGTTCCCTAATGGGTCTTTACAACTTGCCTAAGTGGTTCAACAATACAGGCGAATTGGCCTCGTCGGCGTGAGCCTACAGCCGTTCAATCGCCTTCCACAGAGTGTTCACATCAAGGGCGGGTCTTCGCAACCTCAGACACTGTTGTTGCCCTAGTGGGCTTTCTGTGCTCACCAGTCAGCGAGGGAGGGCAGAGTAGACGGGAAATCTGCCCAGTCGATTGACCCCCGATAACACAAAGAGGCTTGGGAAACAGGAAGTCTGCCTCTAATTCTCTTCGCCTTACCACTACCCTACAGTTTGGCACCTACCAATGCAGATCTTGTGCTGTCCCCTTAGGGAACTGGAATTGTTTTGGAGAGGCAGTCTTGATGCTGGATCCATGAGTTCTTAGGGAGGACTGTAGGGCTCAATGTGACACCTAGAGTATGTACGAGGCCAAGAAGCCCAAGCGCTATCCTCACCAAAATCTGATCTCAACACATCAGCATCATATCCTGAATATCCCATACTTGTGGCAATGGGGGAAAGGCTCTGAATGCACCAGTGTACAGAACTGTCCAATGAATGGCGTCCGCTGCTCAAGTGGGACTTTGCTCGTTGCTGGGAAACCCCAGTGATGTCAGGAGTTTGGCAAACATCTGGAGGTGGTCTTCAACTAACTGCAGTGAGGCTGCATTAATCAACCTATCCTTGATGTATGATAATGCATATTCTTCTGACCTCCGCAGATTGGCAGGGGCCACCACTTTCTTCAACACCCAATAGCGAAGGCAAGGGTGAAGTGGAGGACGGTATTTTAAAGTGTTTCAAGCCTATAATGAACCACATGGACCCCCTGTTGGACAACAAGACAGGTATATGGGAATACACTTCCTGCAGGTCCAAGGAACCCTTCAGTACCCTGAAACGAGAGCGGACGGGCTGAGTTGGAGTGAGCATTTTGAAACTGTCCTTTCTCAGAAAGGGGGGCAGAGGTCAAAAATAGGACAGAGGCCTTCCTCCTTCTTCAGGACAAGTAACACAAACAGTATCCTTGCCTTTCTCTGCCTGTAATCCTCTCAGAAGCACTCTTGGACAGCAGAAAGTTGACTTCCTGCATCAGTATTTTGGAGCGACCTTCTGAGTCGGTCCAGAGAGGGAAGAATTCTGTGTGGTGAGGAAAGGGCAAAGAATTACCACTTTCACCAATCTGACCCACCTGTTTGATGTAAGGATCTCCAGCCGGGAAAGAAAATGCTGTATTGTGCCTCCAACCAACAAGGCCTGTTCCAGGAAGGGCAAATTAAAGCAACTGCAGCAAACCTTGTGATTTAAGCGTTCTCTGCCAGCTGCCATGGCCCGAAATGACTGGTTTGGCTGTTGCAGTCCAGACTGGAAGGCTTTGCACTGTCTGCAAGCCATCCTCCCTAAAATAGCTTCTGAATTTTCTGTATTGATGGGAAACTGGTTTAGCCCCCAGCAAGTGGACTGACTCTTTTTGAATAATTACAGTGCTGAATCTACTTTTTCACTGAATAGCCTAGAGCAATCGAATAGACCATTAGGAGCGCCTGTTCGTCGACAGAAAACCAAGTTGCTCTCATTCAAACATACCTTCTTAGTACAACACAGATGCCAAAAGCTGTGCCAATGCAATCAGTGTTCAGGCCAACCAGGAGCATTTACGTGCTGCATCTGAATCACTTGTGCCAGGCACCATGAGGTCCAGCAAACTATTGATCGCCATACCCAATAACACGCGGATGCACCTATTTAAAGAGACAAACTGCATTGAAATAACTTGTTTAGACTAGCTGAAGAAAATATTTTCTTTCTGCAAGCATTAAATATATTTGACTCCCTATTCAGAACACTATTCAGGAAAGAATTTGGATTGACCTAACTTGAACAATCGAGCTACCCTGTGAATGATGCTTAGGCTGGAAAGTCCGACTCATCATTGTGATAATGTGAGCAGTCTAGTAGTTGGGATGGGCGGAGTTATGGGGTTGGAGGAAGGGGAGGAGCACGAGCAGGAAAGGGGCAGTTAGAGTAGGGACAGGGACGTAGCAGGAGTGTGACAATAAAGCTCCTTGAAAGATAAAGTGTCAGTATTCTTTATTGTCAAGACACTACAGCTGGCGACGAGGGTGGTATAAAGTGACCCTCCATCCCTTCGTGAAGAAAGAAAGCGTCCTGTCCCTGGGCGGCACGAAAGCGTGGTCGCCGTCGCGACATGTGTGCCCCCAAAGAGATCGCCGCCTAAAGCCACAGGCCAGCGATAATTGCGCCAGTCCCGCGATTTGCAGATCGTGTGGAGCCGTGCCTGACGAGCGCGATCGAGCACTGGAAGAAAAACACAGCCGAGCGCCCATTCGCGCCAAAACTGGGAGCTTACCCCAGATGCGTGAGACGCGGCGCGGCGTCGGAAGTGGCCGGTGAATGCAGCGGAAGAGTCGGGAGCCCACCCCGACCCCCCTGGATGGTCCAGCGAGTAGAGGTGCGTGGAGCGCCGTCACCGTGGTGCTGTCTGTCGGACCGGCGATCCGGTGAGTCCTAGTGAAGAGTCAGCGTGAGGGAGATGAAGTCGAGATCTCGCGAGAGCTGAGATTTCCCTAGCGGCGGCCATCTTAAAACCAGGCAGCCATCAGGACAACTTCCCCTGTGCACTGTGGAAGCGGCCATTTTGAGGTCAGGCAGTACAAGGCCTAAGCAAATGAACATTGGCAAGTGCAAAACAAGTACTGGTAATTGCAAAACAAGCACTAGCAAATGCAAATCAAGCACTGGCAAATGCAAAACAAACATTGCTAAATGCAAAACAAGCACTGGTAAGTGCAAAATAAGCACTGGTAACTGCAAATCAAGCACTGGCAAATGCAAATAAGCATTGGCAAAGAGAAACAAGCACTAACAAGTGGAAGAGTGACATTGATATACCAGTCTGGAAATGTCGAATTCGCCGCACCGAAATGGTGGTGGTGCAGCAGCAGCGGCCCCAGTTGCAACTGGAGTTTCACATCTGCGTCCCCCGGAATCACTGACCCTGGTGGCTGGCAGAAGCATGGACCCCAGATGGCAGGAGTGGCTAGAAGATTTTGAGGATTATCTTGAAGGATCAAAAGTCACGGGAGACAGAGGCAAATTAATTGCACTACACAATCTGGTCGGTAAAGAGGTGTGCAAATTGATCAAAGAGCTGCCTACAGATGATAAAGGAACATATGACAAAGTGCGAGATGCGTTAAACAGAAAGTTCGTACACAAAAGAAATGTGGATTACGAGAGATATGTATTCCATCAAGCCCGCCAAGACAAGGAAGAAATGATGAGCACGTTCATATCTAGGCTACGCCGACTGTCTCACTATTGCAACTTTGACGCATTCTCGACGGAGGATGCCATCCGACTATGAGTCATTGAGAGTTGTCACTCGGAGACCCTCCGAAGGCGGCTGCTAAGGAAAAGCCATAATCTTGACGAAATAGAGGAAATTACCAGGGTGCATGCTCAAGCGGAGGAACATGCCAAAAGCATGGAGACGGGGAGTAGTGAGAGAAGAGAGCAAGCATATTGGACACATGCTAACAGCACCCGCAGAAGATCAAATAAGCGGCAGAGAAGGTCCCGACCGGCATCCCGTCATCAGTACATAGGTCGCAGACGCTATGAGTCAAGTCAGAGAGACAAGAAGTCAGATCTTGCAAGAAAACCAGAGTGCTCAAGAAAATGCTATCGATGTGGGTATGACTTCCCACACAAAGATGTGTGCCCAGCGATGGGTCAACAATGCCGAAAGTGTGGATGGAAGAATCACTTTGAGGTGATGTGCGGAGTGTATAGTAAAGAAAGAAGGAGCGAAACAACATAGTCGTTTCGTCCAGATGTCAAGCGACATCATGCAAAAGCTGTACAGGACAGAGCGATGTCATCCTCTGGTTCGTCACATTCCAGCAGGTCTCGCAAATCCCAATGGACAAGAAGGTCGCCGAGACGGTCCTCGTCGAGAGAATCGAGATCGACGTCCCGGGAGTCAGAGTACAAGGATGAATATATTTGCATGGTGTCGGACCCGGACCAGATAAATAAATACCCCCCATTGGACATCAAAGTGGGGACACATGCGACCAAGTTCGTCCTAGACAGCGGAGCATCACTAAATTACATGCCCGTGACCGAATACAACAAGATGAAACCACCACCTCCCCTGAGTCCAGCACATGTCAGGGTGTTCACCTGGATGGCGAGAAAACCACTACCATGTATGGGCAAATTTGCAACGACACTCAAACATGAATCTACCTCTGTGTCGGCATATATTCATGTCATTGAAGGCCCGGAGGCTGCTTGTCTCCTCAGTCTGCCTACAGCGGAGCGCCTCCGACTGGTTGAGATACTATATCGAGTCAGTGATGATCCAGACATCGTCAGTAAATTCCCCAAGTTATTCACTGGGCTTAGAAAAATGAACAAATGTCTAATCAGCCTGCACATCAATGATCAAGTGCGCCCTGTGGCTCAACACCCCAGGCGACTGCCTTTTCATCTTCAGCAAGCGGTAGAAGATGAAATTCAGGAGATGTTGCAAGCTGACATCATTGCAAAAACGGATGGTCCCACACCATGAGTGTCACCAGTCGTCATCGTCCCAAAGAAAGGCACTCCCGAAAAGGTGCGTTTATGTGTGGACATGAGGCTGCCCAATACGGCCATAGAAAGAGAGCGTCACCCAGGGCCTCACCTGAGTGACATGATATCCGCATTGAATGGAGCCAGGGTATTTTCCAAGCTTGATTTGAACAAAGGGTACCATCAGCTGGAATTACATGAGAAGTCAAGGTACATCACGACATTCGCCACTCACCTGGGTTTGTTTCTATACAAACGGCTGAGTTTTGGGATCTCCTCTGCGACGGAAATATTCCAAGAAGTCATCCGCCAGACTATCAGACACATCCCAAATTCACTGGACTATAGTGACGATATTCTTCTTATGGGTCGAACACACAGGAACATGACAAAGCATTGGATCGAGTATGCCATGCTCTCCTAGAAGCTAATCTTACTCTCAATAAGGAAAAGTGTGAATTCCATCAATCCACTGTTAAGTTCTTCGGACATGTGTTCTCGGGGGCCAGGATGAAGCCCGATCCTGAGAAAGTGACAGCGCTCAATACCACCAAGAGCCCTCAAGATGTGAGGGACATCCGATCGTTTTTGGGCATGGTAAACTATTGCGCCAGATATATAAAGGACTACGCCACTATTAGTCACCCGCTTCGAGCCCTCACCAAGCAAGGTCAACCGTTTGTCTGGAGCTCCCAGTGTGAGCGGGCGTTTCAGGAAATTAAACAGGTGATGGAATCAGCTGACAATCTAGCATACTTTAACCCTAAGAGGAAGATGGAGATAACGGTGGATGCTAGCCCCGTGGGGTTGGGTGTGATTCTCGCCCAGTATGACAATGACACTGATCAACGACACATCGTGGCTTACACCAGCCGCAGCCTATCAGACACCAAGAAAGCATATTCCCAACCAGAGAAAGAGAGTCTCGCAGTCGTATGGGCCTGCGAGCATTTTCATGTGTTCATCTATGGCAAACATTTCACCATGGTTACGGACCACCAGGCGCTCATCACCATCTTTGGGAATCCCAAAGCCAAGATGCCTCCTCGCATTGAACGATGGGGTTTGCGCCTGCAGGAATACACCTACACAATAGTACACAAACCGGGAAAGGCAGAGAATCCTGCGGACTACATGTCCCGACACCCTCAAGCATCTCAGGTTTCACCCCCTTCAATAGCCGAAGAATATATACATTTTGTAGTTGGCTTAGCCCGGCCACTGGCAGTTCCTTTGGAAGTGATACAGGAAGCTACTGCGCAAGACAGCATCCTTCAGAAAGTGGTGCGTCGACTGCGCAAACATCGCTGGAGACATGACAGTGAGGAAGAAAAGAATGATCCTCAAATCCGCCAGGAAATTCAAGCTTTCCGGCACATCAGTGAAGAATTATCTGCTACCTCAGAGGGGCTCCTACTGAGAGATCATCGGATTGTCATCCCGAGGCAGTTACGTCAAGGTGTGATTAACCTAGCCCACGAGGGTCATCGTGGAGTTGTTGCGACAAAAAGAGCTCTCCGGGAGCGAGTATGGTTTCCACTACTTGATCAAATGGTGGAGCTCACCTTAAAGGACTGTCCCCAGTGTCAACTGGTTAAGCACGGGGATTCCCCGGCGCCTCTTCAAATGACCAAGCTACCCAGCGGGGTATGGCAAGAACTTGCCATGGACTTTTATGGAACACTACAGTCAGGCAAATACGTGTTGGCTATTATGGATGAATATTCGAGATATCCAATAGCACAGTTTGTGTCCTCCACCAATGCCTCCAGCACGATTGCCGTACTAGATGAAGTGTTTGCTGCCTGGGGAGTCCCAAAGGAACTCAAAACAGACAATGGTCCCCCTTTTAATGGACATGAATTTAGTGAATTTGCAAAACACCTCAACTTCCGGGATCGCAAGGTCACGCCTCTGTGGCCACAAGCCAATGGCACTATTGAACGGTTCATAGCTACCTTAAAGAAGACATTTCAACAAGCTACTTTGGAAAAAAGAGATTTACAGGTGGCTCTCAATGAGGTCCTGAGAGCGTATAGAACAACAACCCATGCCACTAGAGGAAAGAGTCCTGCCACTCTCATGCTGGGGCGACCCAATAGAACACGGATCCCAACATGGGAAGGAGCTCTGCGAGCCGTGTCTCCGGCCCGTGTCCATCAAGAACTGGAAGTGGCTGATCCAGCCGGCAAGAGCAAAATGAAGTCTTATGCGGATACTCGAAGGAAAGCAAAGTCTCCATCTCTACACTCAGGAGACTGTGTGGTGGTTAGACAAGAACAATTGAAGAAAACGGACTACAGATTCAAAGATGAACCTTTGGTTATCACCCAGCAGAAGGGTACCATGATCACTGCAGAGTCTGAGAATAGAAGGATTACCCGAAAAGTTTCCCATTTTCAAAAGTGCACTCCAGCAATGAAAGAGGTCCTTGATGGAGCAACGGATCAACGAGATGTGGAATGACCTAGTCAAATGGGTACTATACAGAGACCTGATCATCAGATAGAAGCCGCGTCTGAAGATACAGGCGTGGGTCTACGACCTCAAAGGGACATCCACAAGCCCAAAAGACTGATTGAAGAACTATAATCGAGTCAGTTCGTTCTTTTGTTAACAAAGGGGGAGATGTGATAATGTGAGCAGTCTAGTAGTTGGGATGGGCGGAGTTATGGGGTTGGAGGAAGGGGAGGAGCACGAGCTGGAAAGGGGCAGTTAGATTAGGGACAGGGATGGAGCAGGAGTGTGACAATAAAGCTCCTTGAAAGATAAAGTAAGTGTCAGTATTCTTTATTGTCAAGACACTACAATCATGATCCATTCTATGTCACCCTGCAACAGGTTGGCTGACTGGTGTGCATAAGCAGGACTTGGATTATGTATAATAATGACTTGATTAAACAGCAATAATGTTCAGAGGAAGCTAGCCCTAGTTGAAGAATAAATAACATTTGCTATTGGCTAATATTTCAGCTGCCCTCTGAACCACCAACGCAAGCTAAGCACTTTCCTCTGTTGGCGTTCCAAGTGGAGAGTTAAGGTCTGTTTCAGGAGCAGTCTAACCCAAAGCATTAGCAGTGTAATGAGGAGGCTACATCATCATTGGGAAACAGCCTTTACCTCAGTCATTACCATGCATGCCTTTTAAACATTATTGTCTTTACAACAAATGTCTTTACCAGGCATATATGTGTAAGTATAGAGGCAAGCATATTAGGGTTGTGTACTGGTTTTTTAAAAATAGTTAGGGGTTTAATTACAATTTAATACCTGATTTTTGAAGTGTATTAATACTCTTGTATTTTTAATACTCTAGTATCAATGTATTCTATATTTTTCTGGACTACATTTGCTTTAAAAAAATAAATTTTAGGAGTGGGCTGTAATGGTAATAGGGTTCTAGGGTGAGGTAGTCTACAAACACTCCTGTATTTATTATAAATTTGAGTTTTAATTTATTCTATAAGTGTAAAAATATTTTTTTATTTTGTATGCAGGAGGTTGATTTTAGGGGCGGGATCTAAGGGATATAGGGATACATCTTGGGGAAGTGTTTTAATACTCTGGTATTAATTAAAAATACTTTAGTACTAATTTATTCTTAATAAATATTTAAAGCAGTATTAGTCCTTAATTGTAAAAGAAAATTGGTTGTAGGGACGGGATGTAAAGGATGTTGCTGTTTAGGTTAGGGTAGTGTTTTTTATACTCTGGTATTAACTGTAAATACATGAGAATCAATTTATTTTACATTTGGAAAAATTAATATTGTATTACGCATGCGAGTAAAAAGTTAAAGATAAATAATTTTTGGAACAGGATGCAAGGGTATGGGATGGAAAGTATTAAGGTATAATTAAAAAAAATACCAGAGTTTTAAGTAAACCCCCAAAACTACAAGTAAAAACAATTTTAATGAGCAAAAAAACTAAACGATTATTTATTCAGGTACGGGATAGAAGGGATATAGGGTGGGGAAGTGTATTAATACGCCACATCAACCTTGTTAAAATTTTATTTTATTATATTTGAAGTAGGTTAATTTTTAAAAAACATTTGAATAGAAACAAAGATAAATATACAGCCAATTTATTTGTAAACATTTAATAAGTAATAATTAAAAAATAAACAGTTTTCCATCTCAAATAATGTATTAAACAAAAAATTCAACATTAACACACAAAATGTTTTTTATAAATAACATTCCCATGATGTTCCATTGATTTCAATATCTGAAAGTCTTTTTCTTGATTTTGTATCCAGCTATGACGTACGAGGTTGTGCGTCTGTTTCGACAGTCTGGTATAGCTTCGCACTGGAGATTGGAAACATGGGAGGGCTGCGGTCAGGTAAGACAAACTTTATTTAATTTTTAAATGTTTATAGGGGACTACATTTATTGCAAGGATAGAAAGAAGGAGGTATGTAACATTGGGGTTGATCAATGTTGTATTGTTTGAAAGTTTAACACATTCTATTGTGAAATCAATAAGGACTAGCCTATTTGTGAATTAGCATAGACTCAAGACTGTAAGACAGGGTACAAACCCTTTTGTTTGTTCATGAAGCCCTCACCCACTAACCTGGTTGGTGGCATGCTTCATCATCGGGCCCACCCAGTGACACCGAGCGTGTCCCGGGTGTGCTTCGACGCCTGAATACAGCAGAGCAGATATGTTTCGGAGTGTGCAGTGTAGTGACGTGAAGGTGAAAGTTTAAAAGCTATACAGGGATCCCAGTACCCGAGGGTAAATTATATTTTAATAACTGGGTCACTGTTAGCATTAAAAAAGGCTGATGGATGTTATAGGAGTGTTAATTAGGGTCTCCTACATCCAGGTGTGGTCTACATGTTTCAGCCAGGCCTTTATGATTAAAACTGGCTTTCCTCAGGACCAAAGTGTGTAGGTGCAGATTACTTAATTTTAAGTGATTGTGTAATATTAAAGATGTGTAGCACTCGCTAAGGTGCTTTACATGTGTGAGTGGGATTCCCTCTTAGAGCATTACTGGACATACAACAAGTATGACAAAACACACATACAGGGGAGAGTCTTAATATGGTAACATATTCACAAAACAGTTTAATTGCCAATATCTATTGTGCTGTGTAGACGATAAATAAGCGGCAAATGGTGTAGCCATATTGGTGGTATGCCTAAGGTGAAAGTTATCATATATACATGAGGTTTTGTGGTGGGTTAAACATCGTAAGCGCATCAACACACAAAAAAAGGTGATAGGTGCATGAAAGGAAGATTATCTTCACGTTGGCTCGTTGCCAAAATAGGCCCATGGAGTAGCCTGGCAGAGGAGTGGACCCTGGGAAGAAAAAGGGGGGGCTCAGGGGGTTAGGGACCTGTAGAGAGAGAGCTTACCTGGCTCGTAGCTGAAGCGCTGGGTTTACTCATAAAATTTTCGGTCAGTGTCTGCGTTGAACCTCTTGTTGTCTCTGCGGCCTCCACAAGACTGTCCTGGGCCGTGTTTGTGCCTTAAATGCAGTCTGCATCATTCAGAACACCTGTGCGGGGAAGGAAAGAGAAAACAGACTGTGCAAGAACATGCTGAGTCATGGCTATGCTGCACATGTGCGGGAGAGTAGTGTATCCTGCTTTGGGCATGCCCATGTGCGGGGACACGCTGAGTCATGGATATGCTGAGCATGTGCAGGAGAGTAATGTATCCTGCTGTGAGCATGCCCATGTGCAGAAACCGGTCCCCGGTAGCTTGTCTCCTTTCTGGTGAAGAATTGGCTTGGTAGTTTGGTCTGCCCTGTTCCCATGATGCACTGGCCCAGGGACAGACTAATTTGCAAATAGCCAGGTTCTGAGCTGGGATGGTGCAGTGAGCTAAATAACGGTGATGGATCAAGCCCTGATCTTTGGACTGGGTAAGAGTGGTCTGCTTAATTCAGACACTCTGTTCATCACCACCCCCTTTTCTGAATGGTTTTTGGCCACTATAGGTGTGGCAGGGTATACTCAGACATGAGTCCCTTGCTCACTGCACCATCAGGATTCAAGCAAGCCGGGCCGACGACGGCTGAAATGCCAGAAACCGGTCCCCGGTAGCTTGTCTCCTTTCTGGTGAAGAATTGGCTTGGTAGTTTGGTCTGCCCTGTTCCCATGATGCACTGGGCCAGGGACAGACTAATTTGCATATAGCCAGGTTCTGAGCTGGGATGGTGCAGTGAGCTAAATAACGGTGATGGATCAAGCCCTGATCTTTGGACTGGGTAAGAGTGGTCTGCTTAATTCAGACACTCTGTTCATCACCACCCCCTTTTCTGAATCATTTTTGGCCACTATAGGTGTGGCAGGGTATACTCAGACATGAGTCCCTTGCTCACTGCACCATCAGGATTCAAGCAAGCCGGGCCGACGACGGCTGAAATGCCAGAAACCGGTCCCCGGTAGCTTGTCTCCTTTCTGGTGAAGAATTGGCTTGGTAGTTTGGTCTGCCCTGTTCCCATGATGCACTGGGCCAGGGACAGACTAATTTGCATATAGCCAGGTTCTGAGCTGGGATGGTGCAGTGAGCTAAATAACGGTGATGGATCAAGCCCTGATCTTTGGACTGGGTAAGAGTGGTCCGCTTAATTCAGACACTCTGTTCATCACCACCCCCTTTTCTGGTTCGTAATACAAAAGAGGGGCATTTAGCACGGAGGGGAATCAAGAGTGTGTTTCATTTGGGAAGCAAAAAGTCATGTCTTCAGCGAGCTCCAAGGTATGGAGTCATTCAAGCCCAAACCCAGTTGCTGTGTGGAAAGGCAATAGATCCATCTCTCTTCTTTTGTATGAAGGATCCGGTCATTGTCTGTTTGGTTAACGTCATATTGTTCAATGACAGTCCAGGACATGTCATTGGGGGTGTGGTGTGCCGTGGGGTAGTGCTCTGTCAGTCTGCTGATGTTTTTGGCACACCTGACTGTGTTTCTGTGTTCAACCACTCTAGTCCTGATTTTGCGGGTCGTCATGCCCACATACCGGAGCACGCAGGGGCATTTTATGAGGTACACTAGGTTGCTGGAGTTGCAGTTGGTGTGTTGGCATCGTGTCCAGGTTTTGCCAGGTTTAAGGTTGAGAGTTTTTGCTGGTTTAGTGAGATGGCACACACTGCAGTTGTTACATGGGTAATGGCCAGTGACTTTGGGTAGGCTCCAACAGTTGAGGACTGAGTTGGCCATTGATTTAGGACTGGCACGTGGTCTTGTTGACACTAGTTTGTCTTTAAGGTTGTTAGTACGTATAAATGCGAAGCGCAGGGTCTCCCATTCTCTGGTGCCTGAATTGATTATCTTCCAATGTTTGCGGATGATACTAGAAACTTGATTTGACGCTGTATTATAGGTGGTGACACAGGTCATGGGTGGTGGTTCCTGTTCTTTTGTCACCATTTCCAGTGGAGATTCTCTGTTTATATTGCGGGCCCTTTTGCTGGTTTTGGAAATAATGGCACTGGGGTATCCACGCTCCTGTAGTTTGTGTGATAAGCTGTGCGATTGTCTTTTGTAGTCGGCTAGGTGGCTGCAGTTTCTGCGGATCCGCAGGAATTGCCCGAAAGGTAGCTTTTCTCTTATGGGTCTGTGGTGGAAGCTATCAAACCGCAACAGTGAGTTCCTAGCTGTGGGTTTGTAGTAGGTGGTAGTGCGCAGAGTCCCTTGTTCTGCTGTAATGTTGAGATCTAGAAAGGCCAGCTCGGTGGCACTGCAGTTGCACGTGAATTGTAGGTAAGGGTCACTCTCATTAAGCCAAGTGAGAAAGATGTTTAGTGCATCCTGTGTTCCCTCCCAAATCACAAAGATGCCATCTATGTACCTGCGCCATGTCTTTATATTTTGTGAGTATGGGTTGGTCAGTGGCATGACGTGTTCCTGCTCGAAATGGTGGACGTACAGTCCTGCCACGCTTGGAGCAAAAACACTACCCATAGAGGTTCCATTAGTTTGGAGGTAGTAAGTGCCTTCATACTCGTAATAGTTCTCTTTGAGTGCTAGGGCTGCGCAGTCAAGGATGAATTGCCGTGGTGTATGGTACATCCAGGGGTTTTGCATCAGTACATCTTGTAGGACTTGCAGGGTGGCGTTTGTGGGAGACTGGTGTAAAGGCTTTCTATGTCTAGTCCCACCAGGAGTTGGGTAGTTTGATCGAAGGTCATATCGTTGATGATGTTCAGGAGGTGTTTGGTATCTTTGATGTAGGTAGGGGTTTCTTGTACCAGTGGGTTCAGGAAGTGGTCACAGTACCTAGAAAGAGGTTCCAATAGTGAGTTGATCCCTGAGACTATGGGCCTTCCTGGGGGAGGTATGGTGCGCTTGCGCACTTTGGGTACATTGTAAAAGTAAGGTACTTTTGCATTTTTGGTGCACAGGTATTCAGCTTCTTGGGTTGAGGTTTGTTCAGCGTCACAGGCTCTCTTTACTAGGGTGTGTATGGGGATTTGCAGTTCCGTGGTGGGGTCTTTATCCAGGCGTTTGTAATTTTGTGTTTCCCTGAGGAGTCTGCGGCATTCTCGATTGTAGTCGATTTTATCCATAAGGACAATCCCTCCCCCCTTGTCAGCTGGTTTGATGACAATGGTGGGGCTATTTTGTAGGCGTTGTATTATGTCCCGGTCTTTTTTCGATAGATTGTTGAAGGTTCCTTTGGGGTTCAGTTTCTCTATGTCAGTGTAAACTGCTTGCTCAAAGATAGAGATTTCTGTGGGTACACTGGTAGGAGGTGGAACGAAGGTGGATTTTAACCTAAGGCCTGTTTCATTGGGATTGGTATTGGTGGTGGTTTCTTCCGGTGTCACTTTTTCAAAGCAGGCCTTCAGTTTGAGCTTTCTATACGCAGCTTTTATTTACTTGGCAGGATGCAGCAACTAACACAGAGGTTGTCCGTTCGTGCCTTTCCGCTGTGTTTAACTAACTAGCAGTGGCACAGCTGAAGTGCAATGAAGACAAAACTGAAATTTTGTTGTACGGCCAATTTCCGCCCAATTTTAGAGAACTCTTGTGGCCGTCTGATTTTCCCCAACCAGGCTCAGTTACTATCTCTGCAAAGAATTTGGGAGTTTGGTTTGGAGAGGATCTGAGATTCGAGGCACACATAAAAAAACTCACAGGGGTGTGCTTCGGATCCCTTAAAGCCATGAGAAAGTTCTTTCCTTATTTGCCATCTTCAGCTAGAGAGTCGGTTGCGAGGGCTTTAATTTTATCTCGGCTCGACTACGCCAACTCTTTTTTTAGCGGAACTCCGGCCTTTTTAGTTGCTCGACTGCAGATTATCCAAAATGCGATGGCACGTTTGTTGTGCAAAGTCCCAAGTAGAGAAAGTGTGCGAATACATATGAAGGAACTACATTGGCTGCCGATTGCGCAAAGGATAATTTTTAAAACCCTTACTTTAGCATTCAAGGCAATCAATGACCATGGGTCTTCTTACCTGAGGAAGAGATTTAGCCGCTATGTCCCCACTCGGTCTCTACGCTCATCTGACTGTAATTTCTTGAGAGTACCCCGCTTTCAGCGAGTACGTCTGGGAGGCCAGTCGCTTGCTGTTGTCACAGCTCGGACTTGGAACACCCTACCTCTACCCTTGAGATCGATTGAAAATTTCGTTCCTTTTAAGAAGGCACTCAAAACTTATCTTTTCAGGATTGCCTATTAGCTTTTATAATTCTTTTTCGATGGCCGCTTGCTTGTTTTCTTTTTCGCTCCAGGATACTCTGGTAGTAATAGAGCGCGCTATAAAACAGCTAAATAAATAAATAAAGAACTCAGCTAGTTCGACATGGAGTTTAAATTTGTCCAGTTGTGTGGTGGGAACGTACTAGAGGCCTTTACTGAGGACCGCTGTCTAGCTTTCTGTCACAGGAGTACTCGATAAATTAAACACCAGGGCTGTGGGTGTGTCAGGGGTCACTATTTGCTCGTTCCTGGTTGTTCCCGGGATTTGTTGCGGGTGTTGGCACTGAGTGGGTCTTCTTCTTCCCATTGGACTTGCTGGTAGTTCAGTCTCCTGCCGCTTGATCTGCGGCCCGTCCTAAAAAAGGGGGTCTTTGGTTCCCTTGGTAGAACCGCATTGGGCCAGGTGGGTATAGAGGTGGGAATGCATAGTACGCGTGTTGCATTTGTCCAATTGGCGGTGGGCCGAAGGTGTGGGCTTGTGGTGGTCCCTGCCAGTTTTGTGGCCAGCGTTGGCCTTGGCGTCCTCTGCCACGTTGTTTGTTGGAGCCTGCGCTCGAGTCGCTTGATATGGATGTGTTTTCTCCAGAGCTGTCATAGGTGCCATCTGTTTTGTTCGGGGGTACATAGTCATTCTCCGCGTATGGGTATGTTTTGGAATAGCTGCATTTCTTAAGGTCCTTTTGGAATTTGTTAATTTTGCTTTGGGTCAGATATTCTTTGTATTCAGCCATCTCTTTGTTCTGACTGTCAAGTTTCTTTTTATATGATGTTAGTGTGGTTTTAAAGTGGCTCTCTGTGGTTTGGATATCAGTAATTATAGCGTTGGAGAGACGTTTTGCTGTTTTAATGATGAGCACTAACCAGTCCCTGGTGCAGTGCCAGGCTATCTGGGCCCAGTCTTTCCTATAGGTGACGTCATCCAGGAATATTCTGCGGGCATTGGTAACAAGGAGTCCGCTTGGTGCTGTATTGGTGCGTAGAAATTAGGTCAATATGACACCATGTAAGATGGTTCTTATTCGATTCCGCTTTTTCTCCGTGAGTGTGTCCCAGTCTGTTGTTTGAGCTATGGTATTAGCGATGTTAAAGTCTGCCAGAAAAGATGGATCTGCAAGGATCTCACTGATGTCGTCCTCACTGAAAGTGAGGCCGTGATTTTCGGCCATTGTAGATGCTCGTTATCAGACAGGGTACAAACCCTTTTGTTTGTTCATGAAGCCCTCACCCACCAACCTGGTTGGCGGCATGCTTCATCATCGGGCCCACCCAGTGACACAGCGTGTGTCCCTGGTGTGCTTTGACGCCTGAATAGCGGAGCAGGTATGTTTCTGATTGTTCCGTGTAGTGACGGGAAGGTGAAAGTTTAAAAGCTATACAGGGATCCCAGTACCCGAGGGTAAATTATATTTTAATATCTGGGTCACTGTTAGCATTAAAAAAAGGCTGATGGATGTTATAGGAGTGTTAATTAGGGTCTCCTATATCCAGGTGGGGTCTACATGTTTCAGCAAGGCCTTTATGATTAAAACTGGCTTTCCTCAGGACCAAAGTGTGTAGGTGCAGATTACTTAATTTTAAGTGATTGTGCTATATTGAAGATGTGTAGCACTCGCTAAGGTGCTTTACATGTGTGAGGGGGATTCCCTCTTAGAGCATTACTGGACATACAACAAGTATGACAAAACACACATTTTTTATTTATTTATTTCTTTCTTTATTTAATTAGTGCGATTTTATATAGCGCAAACTTTACCCGAAGGTGTCAGAGCGCTTTACATAAGAACCAGTTGCAAAACATAAGAACTAAGGATTACATGTGTTACATAAAAGATACATACAGAAAAAATTGCAAATGTACAAGATGTAGAGTCACACAAGGAAGAGATACAAACAGAAAGAAGAGATACAAATGAAAATACTCTAAGAGTCACAGGAATGGTAGAGACTACAAAGGTCTATTGCATATGCTAGTGATTAGAGTTATCTCTATGTACATAGGGAAGTGATACGAGTGGATATACTCTAAGAGTCACATAGGAATGGTAGAGTGTACAAAGGTCTACTGCATATACTAGTGATTAGAGTTATCTCTATATACATAGGGAAGGGATACAAATGGATATACTCTAAGAGTCACATAGGAATGGTAGAGAGTACAAAGGTCTACTGCATCTACTAGTGATTAGAGTTATCTCTATATACAGAAAAGCAGAGTTCAATTAAGTGGGGTCGGAGGGGGGATGCAGTCATAGCACCAAGGGAGGGTGGGAGGGATACAAGGGTATGGAGAAAAGGCAAAACAGAGAGGGGAAGAAACATTTGAGGATCATCAACGGGGAAAAGGTTTAGAGGGTGAGGGAATGGACTAGATGCCGGGTCAGAGTCCAGAGAAAAGCAGCCAAGATCAGCAGCAAAATGGTGGCCAGGACAAAAGAAAAAGTTAAGAAATCCAGGAGAGTCCGTGGCGTAGTTTCTTTCATTCGAATGTGGCTGCAGTTGGTCTTTTTGCGCACCCTGAATTTGGCTGTGATGGGATTTGTGGCACAGGATGTGCTATTCGCTCAGGATAAAACAATTTGGTGAAGTGGAGAAGCCGAGATTACATTGGCAGCAGTGCCCCCGGGCCACGGCAGAGACACGCTTGCAGCAGGGGCAAGATTGGCAGCAGTGCCCCCGGGCCACGGCAGAGACACGCTTGCAGCAGGGGCAAGATTGGCAGCAGTGCCCGCGGCGGGGGCAGATCAGGGGGCAGGGCTAGAGATGGTGCCCACACTGCTCCTATGCATCCTGCCGCCAGCCCCACAGCCCGGCTCACACCACTGGGACCCGGGCGGCAGCAGCAGGAGGGTCCACGCCAGAGACACGCCTGCAGCAGTGCCCGCGGCGGGGGCAGATCAGGTAGTTGGCAGTGCAGGAGATGGTGGCCACGCTGCTCCTATGCATCCTGCCGCCAGCCCCGCAGCCCGGCAGGAGGCACCCCCTTTAATTGGATTAGGGCCTGGCCAGCTTCCAGCTGCTCATCAGAGTCCCGCAGGCCGAGCTCCCCCTCTGCACGTGCGGCGCACGGGCTCTTGATTTGCTCGTTTCTAGTCCTTCGCTTGGAAAGGCATGGTTGCCAAGTATAATGGGATGATGCAGGGGAACTATAGAAAGATCCTAAACTTTGAGTTTTCAACGAAGTGAATAGAAAATGTAAACAGGTTAAAGTCACGGTGCAGAACTAAGAGTGCGAGACCGGAAGCCCAAGGTTTGAAACTTCACAGGGTGTCCTTCCAGGTGTCTAGAACCGCATGTAGTCTGCCAAGGGCTGGTTGAAGGCCGGAGTCCGGTCTGAGATGCTGACCGATGGTTCCGGAGTGAGAAGCCTCTCTGAAGCCTGCTCCCGCACCTCGCTGCACCACCCCGAAGCCGCCCGGGCCTGGCGCCTCATTGCCGCCAGAGATGGTGTGGATGAACCCAAAGGCGGCGACAGCTGCAGCTCTATTATCTACGGGCCGCGCCCTTCCCTTCCTGGCCTTGGCCTGCGGCATCATCCCGTGTGCGCACGCGGCTCTCCTGTCCTACCGCAGTCCCGCTATTATGGCCTACGCTGCCCCGAGGGACAGGGTCCAGTTCCCAGCAGTTAGTCAAAGGGGAAATCCCTGGAGTCGACTAATCCACTAATCACTGTTGGCCTTTCTTGTTGGAGAAGAAAAGGTCACAATATGCCATGGGTATTTGGACAAACTTAAAATTAGGTTTCCACAAAGAAATAGTCTCCTTTAAAATCTAGATTTATTAAAATTACATTCAATTAAACAATAAAAACAGAGTAAATTCATACAATTCTTACAAAACAATTTTAAAATCCAAGATTAGGTACCTTGGAAGGATAAAAATGATTATTCAACAATGTTACACAAACACAATATTACGGTACACAATAAATGGGAAGACAGGCAAAGTATGTTCACAATAAATAGACAACAGAATAAACATAATCACAAAAACCCCTCATGTATAAGTGGCCCACTTGATATCTCTGCCACTGTATTTCACCAGATCCAATGGCCATAGACAGTTTGGTTACTCTAAAGCTTTAGTGGAAAGATGAGATACCCATCTAAAGTTTTACCCGGCCCTATCTGGATTCTTTTAGACAAAACAAGCAGTGCGTCGACGCGTTTCGGTGCTTTACACTTGATATTGTGGCACCTTCCTCAGGACTTCTTTTTTCTGGGGTTTCGGGGAACGGATGGATACACCGTATCTGTGGATATATTAGGAGAAATGTACGAAGTCAATTATCGTACATGAAACCTGTTTCTCATTCGCTATATGGGCTGGGTTGCTGAAATTAACACATACCCAATCTGACTTCACACTCTTAGTTATAACTGCCATTGCTCTCTTGACAATTTATAATGCCTGACACAAATCCGCTTAGTTAGAAAATACATTTAGTCACTCATTGGTGTATACAGCGGCTCAATAGTGTTCAATTTGTCCACTGCTATTACTGTGGGACAGTCCCATTCGCCAAGTAGCAAACAGGCAATTCACATATAGAACCCTCCAAGTCTTTTTCATTGTGGAAGACCAACTGATATAGGAGGGACTGATGAACCCTGGGACCTGGGGAATTAGATAAATGTAGGTTCTCACCCTCGAAGTCGTGTAGGGAACGTTCCAAGATGGGGTCTGCTTGAAGTATCGCTTTTGCTACCACAGATATAGTTCTTGGCGCCTTCTGTCAATTAAACAAAACTTTCATTAGGGATAAGATCTCCTATCCTCTACTCACTGGGAGGTTATTTTACATTCTCATATTTACCTCTCTCCTACATAGGGAGCTCCTTTTTATGGGGTTCCTTGATTTTTTGTTTGTCAGGCGTTTGCCCACTTGTCGTGTATCTGTGGTAACAAAGTACATTACACTTTTTTACTATACTATTTCTTAAATACAACTTTGCACTATTCGCATAGTTTTATAATGGTAGTGTCTTACCTCAAATGTTTTTAAAACGTTCTTAGAACGGGCATACAAAGTCGTTGGTCTACTCCTGAACTGGATGTGTTCTGTTGAATAAAGACAAGTATAACACCGTCATGTGTTTTTTTGTACTGCAAGATATTATGCTCTTAGCTCTGTTGGTAAACCTATGATTTAACTGGCACCTTTCTATTTTTTCGCATTTTAGTACCTGCTCCTGTTAGTTTCTGTATCTCCTGCTTAGTACCCATAGTGCCCAAATTACCTATTTGGTACCCGTAGTGCCCAAATTCCTATTTATTGTCTCTAATTTCTACTGTTTGGATGGACCAAATCTTTGTAAAAGTAATTAGCTTTTAGTTTACCCTATCCCGCTAAGGTTAGAGTCTCTAACTCTAGGTACTCAGTAGGGAGTAAATTCCAAGGGATGTCCCCACTCCATACCTTTAAAATGTGTGGGGCTAAGAGTATCCCCTGTTCGAGTTACCTACAGGGCATTATATCCTGTTCGTTAAGTTATATTGTTAATAGGTTACCCTACTTAAAAAGGGGCAAAGGGGCTTGCTCTACACTTACCGGATTAGCGCTGTTTGTCTGCTTCTGCCTCGTTCCTTCACTCGATCTCGAATGTGTTGTTTGGTGTGTGTTTTTATATCTACCCTTAATTGATTGAGTGTCCACACCTGTCAAAGAGGAGCGCTGTTATCGCGCTACAGAGACCGCCGTTAGCGTGGGCGCCATCTTTGAATGGTGTAAGATGCCTACTAATGTATCAAAGGATCTGCCCGTCTGTTATCTCTCTAAGAGCGCGCTTGGCACGAAATGTATCTACTTGGATCTCCCATTTGTACAAGAAATGTACATCGCCCGTGTATAAAAGATTACCCTCGCTTGCTGGATCGGCATAGTAGCAGTACACGGTAAAGCGTTTCTGCTGCCTTAGTCGAAATGCTCTCGTATTGTATACCGGGCTACATTTGTTTACAAATTATCCGAATTAGTACTCTCGAGTAGAGTTTCTAGGGTCCTGGTCTCAATATTGGTAGTCCTGTTTAGACCAATCGGTCGCTCCGCTCTAACCCCTCACTGTGGGCGCCATCTTGGACTGGTAGTTCGTGTGCTCATTGACAGTGTTGCCCCATCAGTTATGGGTGCAAGAGGGTTACAGATTCCCATAAAAGTGATACCATTGTTCTTAAACCTCAATGTATATATATGAAAAAAGGGTCCCTCACTTGTTTCAGAACCTGATTCCAATGTATATAGTGCTTGTAGTGCTGTCTGCCTATGGTACAGATTAGTGAAAAGGTAGTCACTGAGTGGGAGCTGAGCTTCCTAAATAAGAGCCTCCCATTCTTCCCTGGAATTTAATCCTTTTCTGATGGTATTAAATTTAACCATATACCATTGTTCCTGTAACTTTCGTCTCTTTGTACTATCTCCTGATCTGGTGAGTTCCCTAATTCTTTCCAGAATGACCCATCTGAGGTCCTTTATTTTGTGTCCATTTTCTTTCCAATGGGCCACAAGGGGGGCATTTTCTTTGTTATTATTTATCGCAGACTTATGTTCCCCTATCCTAAGCCTCACTTCTCTGCCAGTTCCACCTAGATATGCCTGGTTGCATGGGCACCGGATCATATATATTACATTCTTTGTTTTACAGTTGTTCAAGGTGGTGATTGTGTGTATCGCACCGTTATGTTCCACTGTTTTAGTCACTATACATAACTCGCAGATACAACAGTTTCCACACTTGTTATTGCCTGTTGCTTTCTGTCCACTCAGGGTAGTTTGGGTCTCTATTTTGTCCTCTCTGTATGTATACACAAGGTTCGACCTTAGGTTCTTGTTCTTCCTGTATGCATACAGGGGACGCTCCAAAGGAGTAACGTCTGGGCCATTATTTAAAATTTTCCAATTGTGATTTATGATATTTTTGATTTGGTTGGCTATGACTGAATGTTGGCTCACCATCACTATTTTGTCTTGTGTTTTCTTATTGTCTGTTTTTTTGATAAGACAATCCCTATTGTAGCATTGTGCTCTCTTGAGAGAGTGGTTTATCAGTTTTTTGGGGTAGCCCCGGTCCTTAAACTTCTTTTTCATTTCTTGGGCATGTTTGTGGAAATCTGTTAAATCCGTGCAATTTCTCCTGAGTCGAAGAAACTCGCCAAATGGTATCGAGTCCTTCTGGCTCTTAGGGTGGTAACTGGAGTAATGTAGGATTGTGTTCCTATCGGACTCCTTCTTGTACAGTTCCACTTTTAAATGTTGATCTGGACTCTTAATACATATGTCCAGGAAATTGACCTTGGACCTGCTGTGTACTGCTGTGAATCTAAGATTTGGGTCCCCTAAATTGAGCCAACTGAGAAATTCTTCTAAGAGCTCTGTACTTCCCTGCCAAATGAAAAATATGTCGTCAATGAAGCGAGCCCAATTTCGAATATTTTCGAAGAATGGACTCACTTCATTGTATACGTGCTTCTTCTCAAATAGGCTCACGTATATACAGGCCAAACTGGGCGCACATGTTGCGCCCATGCTGGTCCCCTTCTTCTGAATGTAGAGGTCTTTTTTGAAAAGAAAAATGTTATTAAGTAGGACCATCGATACACATTGAACAATGAACTCTTTATTGCCACCTCGTCTGTCTGTCTCTTCCAAGAGGTTCTTAACTGCCACTATAGTGTCTTTTTGTGGTATGTTAGTGTAGAGTGACTCTACGTCGAGAGTCACCATCAGTTCATTTTCTTCATTAAAGGGGATCCCTTCCACTTTGGATATCATATCCGCTGTATCTCGGATATATGATTTTTGTTCAGCTACTAAGGGCTTAAGGAATCTATCTGCGTATTGACTTAATGGTTCCAACAAAGAGTCAATAGATGCCACTATTGGTCTAAGGGGGGGGTCATTCAGATTCTTATGGACCTTGGGTAGTCCGTAGAATGCGGGGATTTTTGGGTTTGTATTGTTCAGAAATTTCCACTCCTCCTCAGTGATTTTATTCTCCTCCAGGGCTTTATGGAGTAGTATCTCTACGTCTTTTTTCAGTTTATTAAGTCTCGATTGGGAGACTCTCGAATAGTGTAGTTCATTGGTGAGGAGGGTGAGTGCTCTCTGCTCGTAGTCAGATGTGTCAAAAACTACTACTCCTCCCCCCTTATCTGCGGGTTTTATAGTTATACTATTGTCCTCGGACAGGGATTTGATGGCCTCTCTCTGAGCTTTACTAATATTGTGCTGTTGGAAATGATCTTTCTCTAACAAGAGACCTATTTCTATTTTTACAATTGATTCAAAGGTCTCCAAGTTCTTGTTCACCATTCCTAGACTGGGGGTGAAGGTAGATTTCGTTCTAAGGCCCGAATCTTGGGGTTGCTCTCTCACTGGTCTGTCCTCAAAGAACCGACGTAGACGTATTTTGCGGAAAAAGGCCCTCAGATCCTTTTCCAGTTGGAATTTGTTAATTCCTGTAGTTGGAACAAAATTAAAACCCATCCCTAACACTTGCTTTTCTGTATGTGTGAGTGTTCTATTGGAAAGATTTATAATGGGAGTCCTATCTAGTGCCAATAGACTTTGTTTCTGGTTCTCTTGTATTCTTGAGGGGCCGGGGTCTGTTGGTACTCCTGGTCCTGTTCTCTGGGGGCTGGTCTCCTCGGGTATTGGCCTCTCCCTCTGCCCCGGAAGCTCCCCCTGTTTTTCTGTGGGCGCTGGTCTAAAAAAGGGGTTTCATATTCCCTGTTCTGGCCCGTATATTCTCCGTCTTCTCTGCACAGTTCTTCTTCCTCTATGCTACTCTCAGATGTACCAGAAAAGTGTACATGTCTGGGTTTCCTGGGTTGAAATCTTGTTTGAAATCTGGGTCTGGGTCCCTCATTCCTATTGTACTCAGCCTTATCTGTGTAATAATCTTTTCTCAAAAATGGATAGACCACCTCCTGGCTGAATTTACTAATGTCCTTTCTAAGTTTTTGGGTTTTCCTGTTGGTCAAGTATTCACAGTATCCCTTCATATCTTGATTTATCTCTTCTAGCCTTTTTTTTGCATCCTCTACAACATTGCTATCTAATAAGACCTTCTCCAATTACTCCATCTCTTTTATTTCTATCAAGACCGTAGCTTGGGCGGTTTCAATAATGAGAAGCATTAGGTCCCTGCTGCATCTATTACAGATGAAAGTCCATGTTTCCAGGAACTTTGGATTGTCTACGAATAAGCCTGGCTCATTCCGTATTTGAAGACCTATCAGTATTTTCCCTGCCCTCACATATTGTGTCATGAAATCCGCATGCAGTTCTGTTCTAATAATCTTCTTTTTCAGATTGATAAGTTGGTTCCACTTCTCGCCCCCATTAGGGATGACTGTGATGTTGTTGCTCCCTCTATTGGAGCTCAAGATTTTGTTTAGTTGTTCCTCACTGAAGCCAAATGTCTTCAGTGTGTCCATTGTATGATTGGAGAGGGACTATATAGTTTTATTGGGATAGGAAAAAACTGTGATAGTCTACACAAAAACCTAGACTCTCCAGCACGAGGCTGTACTTAACTGGTTTCAAAAAGGAGAGGGTACCCCACTTTCACCAGGGAACAGGGTAGGAAGACAGTTAGTCAAAGGGGAAATCCCTGGAGTCGACTAATCCACTAATCACTGTTGGCCTTTCTTGTTGGAGAAGAAAAGGTCACAATATGCCATGGGTATTTGGACAAACTTAAAATTAGGTTTCCACAAAGAAATAGTCTCGTTTACAATCTAGATTTATTAAAATTACATTCAATTAAACAATAAAAACAGAGTAAATTCATACAATTCTTACAAAACAATTTTAAAATCCAAGATTAGGTACCTTGGAAGGATAAAAATGATTATTCAACAATGTTATACTAACACAATATTACGGTACACAATAAATGGGAAGACAGGCAAAGTATGTTCACAATAAATAGACAACAGAATAAACATAATCACAAAAACCCCTCATGTATAAGTGGCCCACTTGATATCTCTGCCACTGTATTTCACCAGATCCAATGGCCATAGACAGTTTGGTTACTCTAAAGCTTTAGTGGAAAGATGAGATACCCATCTAAAGTTTTACCCGGCCCTATCTGGATTCTTTTAGACAAAACAAGCAGTGCGTCGGCGCGTTTCGGTGCTTTACACTTGATATTGTGGCACCTTCCTCAGGACTTCTTTTTTCTGGGGTTTCGGGGAACGGATGGATACACCGTATCTGTGGATATATTCGGAGAAATGTACGAAGTCAATTATCGTGCATGAAACCTGTTTCTCATTCGCTATATGGGCTGGGTTGCTGAAATTAACACATACCCAATCTGACTTCACACTCTTAGTTATAACTGCCATTGCTCTCTTGACAATTTATAATGCCTGACACAAATCCGCTTAGTTAGAAAATACATTTAGTCACTCATTGGTGTATACAGCGGCTCAATAGTGTTCAATTTGTCCACTGCTATTACTGTGGGACAGTCCCATTCGCCAAGTAGCAAACAGGCAATATATAGAACCCTCCAAGTCTTTTTCATTGTGGAAGACCAACCAACCAGGCATATATAGGTGAAACTGGCAGAGAAGTGAGGCTTAGGATAGGGGAACATAAGTCTGCGATAAATAATAACAAAGAAAATGCCCCCCTTGTGGCCCATTGGAAAGAAAATGGACACAAAATAAAGGACCTCAGATGGGTCATTCTGGAAAGAATTAGGGAACTCACCAGATCAGGAGATAGTACAAAGAGACGAAAGTTACAGGAACAATGGTATATGGTTAAATTTAATACCATCAGAAAAGGATTAAATTCCAGGGAAGAATGGGAGGCTCTTATTTAGGAAGCTCAGCTCCCACTCAGTGACTACCTTTTCACTAATCTGTACCATAGGCAGACAGCACTACAAGCACTATATACATTGGAATCAAGTTCTGAAACAAGTGAGGGACCCTTTTTTCATATATATACATTGAGGTTTAAGAACAATGGTATCACTTTTATGGGAATCTGTAACCCTCTTGCACCCATAACTGATGGGGCAACACTGTCAATGAGCACACGAACTACCAGTCCAAGATGGCGCCCACAGTGAGGGGTTAGAGCGGAGCGACCGATTGGTCTAAACAGGACTACCAATATTGAGACCAGGACCCTAGAAACTCTACTCGAGAGTACTAATTCGGATAATTTGTAAACAAATGTAGCCCGGTATACAATACGAGAGCATTTCGACTAAGGCAGCAGAAACGCTTTACCGTGTACTGCTACTATGCCGATCGAGCAAGCGAGGGTAATCTTTTATACACGGGCGATGTACATTTCTTGTACAAATGGGAGATCCAAGTAGAAACATTTCGTGCCAAGCGCGCACTTAGAGAGATAACCGACGGGCAGATCCTTTGATACATTAGTAGGCATCTTACACCATTCAAAGATGGCGCCCACGCTAACGGCGGTCTCTGTAGCGCGATAACAGCGCTCCTCTTTGACAGGTGTGGACACTCAATCAATTAAGGGTAGATATAAAAACACACACCAAACAACACATTCGAGATCGAGTGAAGGAACGAGGCAGAAGCAGACAAACAGCGCTAATCCGGTAAGTGTAGAGCAAGCCCCTTTGCCCCTTTTTAAGTAGGGTAACCTATTAACAATATAACTTAACGAACAGGATATAATGCCCTGTAGGTAACTCGAACAGGGGATACTCTTAGCCCCACACATTTTAAAGGTATGGAGTGGGGACATCCCTTGGAATTTACTCCCTACTGAGTACCTAGAGTTAGAGACTCTAACCTTAGCGGGATAGGGTAAACTAAAAGCTAATTACTTTTACAAAGATTTGGTCCATCCAAACAGTAGAAATTAGAGACAATAAATAGGAATTTGGGCACTACGGGTACCAAATAGGTAATTTGGGCACTATGGGTACTAAGCAGGAGATACAGAAACTAACAGGAGCAGGTACTAAAATGCGAAAAAATAGAAAGGTGCCAGTTAAATCATAGGTTTACCAACAGAGCTAAGAGCATAATATCTTGCAGTACAAAAAAACACATGACGGTGTTATACTTGTCTTTATTCAACAGAACACATCCAGTTCAGGAGTAGACCAACGACTTTGTATGCCCGTTCTAAGAACGTTTTAAAAACATTTGAGGTAAGATACTACCATTATAAAACTATGCGAATAGTGCAAAGTTGTATTTAAGAAATAGTATAGTAAAAAAGTGTAATGTACTTTGTTACCACAGATACACGACAAGTGGGCAAACGCCTGACAAACAAAAAAATCAAGGAACCCCATAAAAAGGAGCTCCCTATGTAGGAGAGAGGTAAATATGAGAATGTAAAAGAACCTCCCAGTGTGTAGAGGATAGGAGATCTTATCCCTAATGAAAGTTTTGTTTAATTGACAGAAGGCGCCAAGAACTATATCTGTGGTAGCAAAAGCGATACTTCAAGTAGACCCCATCTTGGAACGTTCCCTACACGACTTCGAGGGTGAGAACCTACATTTATCTAATTCCCCAGGTCCCAGGGTTCATCAGTCCCTCCTATATCAGTTGGTCTTCCACAATGAAAAAGACTTGGAGGGTTCTATATGTGAATTGCCTGTTTGCTACTTGGCGAATGGGACTGTCCCACAGTAATAGCAGTGGACAAATTGAACACTATTGAGCCGCTGTATACACCAATGAGTGACTAAATGTATTTTCTAACTAAGCGGATTTGTGTCAGGCATTATAAATTGTCAAGAGAGCAATGGCAGTTATAACTAAGAGTGTGAAGTCAGATTGGGTATGTGTAAATTTCAGCAACCCAGCCCATATAGCGAATGAGAAACAGGTTTCATGCACGATAATTGACTTCGTACATTTCTCCTAATATATCCACAGATACGGTGTATCCATCCGTTCCCCGAAACCCCAGAAAAAAGAAGTCCTGAGGAAGGTGCCACAATATCAAGTGTAAAGCACCGAAACGCGTCGACGCACTGCTTGTTTTGTCTAAAAGAATCCAGATAGGGCCGGGTAAAACTTTAGATGGGTATCTCATCTTTCCACTAAAGCTTTAGAGTAACCAAACTGTCTATGGCCATTGGATCTGGTGAAATACAGTGGCAGAGATATCAAGTGGGCCACTTATACATGAGGGGTTTTTGTGATTATGTTTATTCTGTTGTCTATTTATTGTGAACATACTTTTCCTGTCTTCCCATTTATTGTGTACCGTAATATTGTGTTTGTGTAACATTGTTGAATAATCATTTTTATCCTTCCAAGGTACCTAATCTTGGATTTTAAAATTGTTTTGTAAGAATTGTATGAATTTACTCTGTTTTTATTGTTTAATTGAATGTAATTTTAATAAATCTAGATTGTAAACGAGACTATTTCTTTGTGGAAACCTAATTTTAAGTTTGTCCAAATACCCATGGCATATTGTGACCTTTTCTTCTCCAACAAGAAAGGCCAACAGTGATTAGTGGATTAGTCGACTCCAGGGATTTCCCCTTTGACTAACTGTCTTCCTACCCTGTTCCCTGGTGAAAGTGGGGTACCCTCTCCTTTTTGAATCCAGTTCCCAGCAGCCTGACCAGCCCGTGTTCCCAGGCCACTACAGTCCGCTTTTCACGGGCGGGGGCCGCGAGGCCGGGTTGCCGCACAGGCCCCCCGTCCTGGGATCCATGTCTTAGTCTTAGTATGGTAACGTATTCACAAAACAGTTTAATTGCCAATATCTAGTGTGCTGTGTAGACGATAAATAAGCGGCAAATAGTGTAGCCATATTGGTGGTATGACTAAGGTGAAAGTTATCATATATACATGAGGTTTTGAAGTGGGCTAAACATCGTAAGCTCATCAACACACAAAAAACGGTGATAGGTGCATGAAAGGAAGATTATTCTCACGTTGGCTCATTGCCAAAATAGCTCCATGGAGTAGTCCAGCAGAGGAGTGGACCCTGGGAAGAAAAAGGGGGGCCTCAGGGGGTTAGGGACCTGTGGAGAGAGAGCTTACCCGGCTCGTAGCTGAAGCGCTCGGTTTACTCATGAAACGTTCGGTCAGTGTCTGCGTTGAACCTCTTGTTGTCTCTGCGGCCTCCGTAAGACTGTCCTGTGCGGGGAAGGACAGAGAAAACAGGCTATGCGAGGACACGCTGAGTCATGGTGCACATGTGCAGGAGAGTAGTGCATCCTGCTTTGGGCATGCCCATGTGCGGGGACACGCTGAGTCATGGCTATACTGAGCATGTGCGGGAGAGTAATGTATCCTGCTGTGAGCATGCCCATCTGCGGAGAAGTAGTGTATTGTGCTATGAGCATGCCCAGTACCGATTTTCGGCGCCTGCGCATTGGGTGTTGCTCTGTAAGCTGTACCCAGTGTACATAGATTAGTGTACAGGTATAGTACCATGAACGGTTGAGAAATAAAGAGCGCTAACGGTGAAAAAAGGACTTAAAAAGCGCTGTAGGGTTAAGTTGTTTGGCCAGGTGTATTATAACTGGCTAATACAACGGAGGGACATTTAGCACGGAGAGGAATCAAGAGTGTGCTTCAGTTGGGAAGCAAATAATTCATGTCTTTAGCGAGCTCCAAGGTATGGAGTCATTCAAGCCCAAACCCAGTTGCTGGGTGGAAATGCGATAGATCCATCTCTGTTCTTTTGTATGAAGGATCCGGTCATTGTCTGTTTGGTTAACGTCAAATTGTTCATTGACAGTCCAGGACATGTCATTGGGGGTGTGGTGTGCCGCGAGGTAGTGCTCTGTCAGTCTGCTTATGTTTTTGCCGCACCTGATTGTGCTTCTGTGTTCAACCACTCTAGTCCTGATTTTGCGGGTCGTCATGCCCACATACCGGAGACCGCAGGGGTATGTTATGAGGTACACAAGGTTGCTGGAGTTGCAATTTGTTTGTTGGCATTGTGTCCAGATTTTGCCAGGTTCAAGGTTGAGAGTTTTTGTTGGTTTAGTGAGATGGCACACACTGCAGTTGTTACATGGGTAAAGGCCAGTGACTTTGGGGAGGCCCCAACAGTTGAGGACTGAGTTGGCCATTGATTTAGGACTGGCACGTGGTCGTGTTGACACTAGTTTGTCTTTAAAGTTGTTAGCACGTTTAAATGTGAAGCGCGGGGTCCCCCATTCTCTGGTGCCTGAATTGATTATCTTCCAATGTTTGCGGATGATACTAGAAACTTGATTTGACGTTGTGTTATAGGTTGTGACACAGGTCATGGGTGGTGGTTCCTGTTCTTTTGTCACTGTTTCCAGTAGAGGTTCTCTGTTTATATTGCGGGCCCTTTTGCTGGTTTTGGCAATAATGGCGCTGGGGTATCCACGCTCCTGTAGTTTGTGTGATACAATGCGGGATTGTCTTTTGTAGTCCGCTAGGTGGCTGCAGTTTCTGCGGATCCGCAGAAGACAAACTAGTTTCAACACGAGTTTTAAGAATTTCACCGTCCAATGTCATTGATTTTCTAGTTGTGGAGACCAAAAAAAGATAGAACAAGCGGCTAGTTTAATTTTCTTGCCTATTGTTGTTTAGGTGACTTGTTTGTAAAGTTTGGATTACTTTTAAATGTGTGATGGCTTGTGTTACACTGGGTTTCAAAGCTGATTATTTTCAGAGTAGATTGAAAATATGTCTGGCACTGTAGAAAAAGAAAATATGTTACTACTTTTCTAAAAATCAAATGTAATCACCATTCCGGTCACTGTCCAGCAGCTAACCTGAAGGACACACACCAGAGTTAGAATAGTAATTTTGCCCCCAGTCACTGTCCAGCACCTGCCCTGAGGGACACCTCCGGCAGAGTTAGAATAGTAATTTTGACCAAGGTCACTGTCCACCACCTGTCCTGAGGGATGCCCATAGATGAGCTACAATAGTATTTTTCCCCCTAAACCCTGTCCAGCGCCCCCTGCTGGATGCCCCCAGCGGAGTTTAAATTGAAATATTACCCAAAAAGGCTGTTTAGCACCTGCCCAGAGGGACACCCACTGTGGAGGTTTAAGTAACCACTGGGGCTGCAAGAACATATTAAAAAAATTAATTCCTGAAATCATTTCAAGCTTTATTACTTTCATGTAAAATCTAACTACTGTGTACTCACGTTATGGTAAATGATTACTGTTCAGGGGAGTAAAAAAAATCCCAGAACTGGTTCAAATCAAATAATGTATAAAATAACTTCATCATGTCGAATAATGTGCCTATACTAGGTATGGTATTCGCTTTAACACTACTTACTTTCTCTGATATATGGCAGTATCACAACAGCAAACTGTCACTGTTTACAGAGCCGAAGAGACATGTGGACGCGATCAGTGTCTGTGTACGACCAGTCACAAAATGATGGACAGCTCCTTTTAAAGGGGTAACCACTTTTCAAACAAAAATATGCATTGGAATGTATATTGTAACATGATTCTTATTGTGACTGAAAGTGTATTTAAAATGTGTGAGGAAAACGTTTTCTAAATTCGCAACTATATCAGCCAGTTTAGTTCTGTTCAGCTTGTTTTACAAAACACAGGAAGGACTACAGTTGTAATGGGCTTGTTTCTGATGCATTACTCTAATCTACATTTATGTTCTGCTTATTGTTTGAAAGTTTTCTGTGAAATGTTTCTTGAAAGAAATAGAAGTGTGTTTCTGTCAATGTTCTATTTTAGAAACCATCAAAAATTATTTCTCAAAACAAAATATTTAGCTGTACAGAAACTTTTTTTTTTTAACATGCTTCAGGACCCCGGTTAGCTTACAGAAATTGATGAAGGCTTTTGGGGAGTTTATGTCAAGAAAGGGGTGATTTTCTTTTACAATAGGTATCCAACCGATTAGGGAAATGGACGATATTTATAAGGCTAGAGGGGTGACCACTGCTACATATGGAGCTGGCCTTTGGGGTTACGCCTCTACCATTGCCTTGCAAGTGGAGGAAAATAGTTTTTAAAAACAGTTATGTTTGCTCACTTCCGCTTCAAGTGCGATTGTTCACCAGGAAGTTGGTCTGCAATATTTAGTAGACATACTTTGGGTCAGACCTTTGTTATTATGGTTTTCTTTATGGGTAAAAGAGGAAACTAGTTTTACTAGATTCATGTCATCTGTCTTACTTTGGATCCCCTACATACATATACTTTCCTCTTTTAGCATGTTGTCTAAGCTGCCCATATGGTCAGATCCTGCACAGGTATCATTATTAACCAAGATGACCATTCAAGAAAACTTGCAATATAGAATCAACAGGTGAATGGCTGCCGGCAGATCAAAATAGTCAGTTGCCCTATACATGTCACTTAATATAGAGGCAGGTGGAAAGTTCATTCATTCATTCATAATCTTTATTTCGGTACGTTAGTACCAAAAAAGATACATAAAAAAGCACATGCATATACATTGAAACATAATTGACATGATTGGAAGGTACCAAGCGAGATAAAGTGCAGTTCAGCAGAGACGCCGGAAGACAATTGCGGGGGCAATTGTCATTACGTTAAAAACCTGATTAAATAATTAAAAAGTTGGTAAGGCATATGTACAAATAAAAATATATGAAGTTCAAAAATATGTCCACAACAATCCAGCACTAATGATAATTAGGGTGGTTTTGTAAATATTCTATCAATTCATTAGAATAATTTAACATGGAGCAGCTCATAAGTTTTAAAACAAGGAATTTCTACTAAAGTTTCAGACCCAATTTAGCTTTTATAAAATTTATGGCTAACAAAAATCTGCTAATGCCAAAGATAGTGACCTGACTGGTATCAGTTTTATAAATCCTTCCTGCCTCTTTATATGATCTTACACCTATATTTAAGCAGAGCGGTCGGATCCATCTTTTTCTGGGTGCCACATAGGCCAAGCAAAAAAACAGAATATGAAGATCATCTTCCTCTGCTTCGCCTGAGCATAAAGTGCATCGATCGTTACTATTGTTTGACCACCTTGTTATACTTGCATTTATCCTCAAGATACCATATCTATATTTCATGTAAAGTGTCTTGGCAAGTGGTGGATGTACCTCATCGAGAAAGCATTCATAATGTGCTATATCTTTGAACATGAGGAAACTGTTCATTAACGATCCATACACTCTTGCGTTCAACATGTGGTGTTCCAAACATGCCCAAAATTATGATTTTAGTAATTTCTTCGAGATTCAAGATAATGTTGGCGGATGGTCCCAGAAATGTGCTAGACCAATTTTAATTAACCAAGATCTAACATGTTTGAGGCATAGAATATTGTTAGAGCAATCCAGTTCCATTATTTCTTTCAGACCATCCTTATAGTTTGACAGCTCGGGGGTCGACCAAAGTCTAACCCAGAGCATTAAAGGTCTCAAAATTGCATGGTGGTCAGTACGTTTCATGTTAAGATCTAAGATAAGTGGTAATAGTGGTGTGCTGACAGGTAGTCTTAGCAAAGCTCTGTAAAATTTGTTTTCACCAGTTTCTAAGGCTTTTTTACACGTGGGTCCCCATAATTCAGCTCCATATAATACAGCTGATTGAGCTTTAAACTTAAAAATCTCCAAGGCTGGCGAAACTGCTTTGCTTAGACCATATCCATGCCTTTTCATAATAGGTAACATGTTTTGCGTAAGTATTATTTTACTTTTTTCGATCTGAGTTTTCCATATTAAGTTAGAATCCAGGGAAACACCCAAATAGCTAAAATTCTGTACATCTTCTAATTTATGGCCGTTTAGAGTCAGATTTCCCTTGAAATTTTTATGGGGGTTTATAGCCATATACTTTGTTTTCTTAACGTTAATCTCGAGGCCCTTTTTGCTGCAGTGTGTCTGAAATGTGTTTAGTAGGCTTTGTAGGCCCCTGGGTGTTTGGGATATGAGTATAGTGTTGTCAGCGAAAAGGAGGGCTGGGACTCTTTCGCCCCCCAATTTTGGAGAATCATTACTACAATCCTCGAAAAAAAGGATGGTATATCGCTGACAAACAGTGAGAACAATGTGGGGGCCAGCACACATCCTTGACGAACCCCCCTCTTTATCGGTATTTGTCTTGTTAGCTCCTCTCCTGGGCACCAGCTAACCTTTGCATAATTATTTTCATGTAATTTTATGATCTGCTCTAAAAGGTTGGCTGCTAGCCCTTGATGTCTAAGTATCTCCCATAACAGTTTTCGGGGGATTAAATCAAATGCAGCCCGAAGGTCTAAAAAGGCTACATACAGGTGACCCTTTCTTGAGGTGACATACTTCCAACACAGGCAGCAGAACCTTAGGACCTGATCTATAGTACACGTTTTGGCTCTAAACCCTGCTTGAAACTTTGAGAGCAACGCTTTTTCCTCCATCCAAATATTTATATGATTTAAAATATGCCTTGCATAGATCTTCTGTAAGATATCAATTAAACTAATTGGACAATAGTTTGCAGCATTGCTCCTATCACCCTTTTTAAAAATTGTAATAATTTCCGCCCCCCTCCATGTCTCCGGAAGATCTGCACCCGCAGCTACAGCATTACATAAGCAATTAATATAGGGGCCCCAGATGCTAGTTTCATGTTTGTATAAATCTCCCGGAATTTTATGTAGTCCAGGGGCCTGCCCATTTTTGACTAAATTATTAGCTAATTCGGTTCCCTGTAAATCAAAAACTAGTTTATCTTCACTTGGAATCAACAGTATATTAGCCTCAGGAAAAACCCGATCCTCCTCTGGAACATCATATAACTTAGTGAAGTGCTCGATCCAGGTGGTCTCATCAAGAAAGACTTCCCTGTATCCTTTTTCTTTATTATTTCCTTTTGCCACTATTTTCCAGAATGACATTTGATCCCTATTTTTAGCCGCAATTAGCATTCTGGACCAAATCTCTTCGTCCCAAGATGCTTTTGCCTTCTCTTGTGTTATTCTATATTTAATCCTAGCCTCTTTAACTACCAACAAACTGTTGTTTTTTATTGCGTGGACTAAATCGGCCTTTAAACTACGACATCCCCTACTACAGAACTGGAGTTACAGAAAAGAAACTACTCCTTCTGTAGTAGGGGATCTCTGTGTATAGTTATAATCTAGTGAATAGAATGGCAAGCCCATCCCCACACCAAAGCGGCGGTGGAGAAAAGAAACCAACACCACTATTGTGCGAACAAATTCCGCAGCGAAGCCTGTCCAACCTGAGCATCTGCTCTGGCATCAGCGTCCAAACAGTAATGCTTAGCAAAGGTATGAACTGACTTCCAAGTGGCGGCCTTGCAAATTTCTGCAATCGGCACATTACGGAGCAAGGCTGTCGTGGCAGCTTTGCCCCTGGTGGAATGAGCCTTAGGCTTACCCCCTAAGGTCTTATTAGCTTTCTGGTAACATAGTTGTATGCAGGACACAATCCACCTAGAAATGGACTGCTTAGAGGTCGCAAGACCCGTCCTGACTGATCCGTAATTGATATACAATTGGTCTGACCTACGAATATCTTTAGTCTTATCCAGATAAAATTTCAACACCCTCCGAACATCCAGGGAATGTAAGGACCTTTCCGCTGGAGATGAAGGATTCTGAAAAAACGTAGGCAAAGTTATAGTTTGGTTGACATGAAAGTCAGAAATAACCTTTGGAAGAAATTTAGGGTGAGTACGCATAACAACCTTAGCAGCATGAAATACAGTATAAGGTTCATTACAACACAACGCCTGAATTTCACTCACCCTGCGGGTCGATGTAATGGCCACGAGGAACGCCACCTTCCAGGACAGGTGCTGCAACGAAGCCTTATGAATGGGTTCAAAAGGCTCCTTCATCAAACTGGACAGCACCACATTCAATTCCCATGAAGGCGAAGGAAGCCTGACAGGAGGGAACACTTTCTTCAAGCCTTCCAAAAAGTCTTTGATCACAGGGATCTGAAAGAAGGAAGTCTGTGAAGGGCTTTTCCTGTAGGCAGTCAATGCAGCGAGATGAACCCTAATAGAGTGAACATTAAGGCCAGATCGCGCCAAATGTAGAAGGTAGGGAAGGATGACATCTTCCTTGCACGTCGTAGGATCAAAGTTCCTGGACACACACCAGATACAAAACCTCTTCCACTTGTAAGCGTAGGACGTCCGAGTGGAGGGCCTCTTAGACTCCTTCAGTATGTCCATGCAATCTTCTGGGTGATTCAAATGGCCATATTGCACTACCTCAGGAGCCATGCCGCCAAACTCAAGGATGAGAGGTTGGGGTGCACCATCTGCCCCCCGAACTTCGTGAGAAGGTCCGGCCTGCACGGCAACCGTATGTGTGGAAGGAGGGACCGGTGTAGAAGGTCCGTGAACCACCACTGTCTGGGCCATTCCGGGGCAATCAGGATCATTCGTTCCCTGGACCGGGACAGCTTGATGAGCACCGCCGGAATCAGAGGGATGGGCGGAAAAGCGTAAACAAAGCTGTTCGACCAGTTGATCCAGAGTGCATTCCCCAGCGTCCCTTGCTGGTAGAACCTGGAGGCGAAGTCTCGGCATTTGCTGTTTTCGGCGGTGGCGAACAGATCTACGTCTGGAGTCCCCCACCTCGCGAAGACTTCTCCTAGTACGTCGTCGTTTATGACCCACTCGTGGTTTTCCTGAATCAGTCTGCTCAGTGCGTCCGCCTGAACATTCTGCACACCTGGCAGATGGGTAGCCGTTATCGTCAATCCTCTTGCCAGAAGCCAGTGCCAGATCGTCTGCGCCTCCCGAGACAGGGTGCGCGATCTCGACCCCCCCTGCTTGTTGAGGTAATACATTGTGGTCGTATTGTCCGTCTGTACAAGCAGAGAGTTGGTCCGGAAGGACGGATGAAAGGCCTTCAGCGCCAAGTGAACAGCTCTGAGTTCCAGGAAATTGATGTGATATGTGGACTCTGTCTGAGACCACGTGCCTTGGATCTGTAAGTCTCCCGAATGCACTCCCCAGCCCTGGAGAGAAGCATCCATCACGATCGTCTGAGTAGGAATGTCCTTGTGGAAGGGAACCCCTCTGAGGAGATTTTCCGCTGAACACCACCACTTCAGAGACTGAAGAGCATGCAGAGACAGTCGTATCTTGTCGTCCCAAGATCCTCTCCTCTGGTCCCATTGGTCCTCCAAGCACTCCTGCAGAGGCCTCATGTGTAGTCGTGCATGAGGAGTGAGGAAGATACAAGAGGCCATCGACCCCAGTAGAGAAGACACCGTCCTCACTGTTGTAGATGGAGCGGTCATAAGAGCCTGAGCCTTCCGAAGGATCGATCTCCGTCGCTCCTCCGAAGGAGACACTCTTGCTGACAGCGTATTGATGGTGGCCCCCAAGTATTGAATACATTGGATTGGGATCGGGACAGACTTGGACATGTTGATGTGCAACCCCAACTTGTTCAAGAGAACGCACGTCTTCCGGAAGTCTGCTTGAGCTTCTGAGAAGGAGGAGGCCTTGATCAACCAATCGTCCAGGTACGGGTAGACAAACACCTTGTCTTTCCTTAGGTGTGCCGCTACCACTGCCATGCACTTCGAGAATGTCCTGGGTGCAGATTTCAGTCCGAAAGGCAGCACCGTGTATTGGTAATGATTGGTGCCGACTTGAAATCGCAGAAACTTCCTGTGCTTGTGTGCGATGGGCACGTGGAAGTACGCATCTTGTAGGTCTATGGCACAAAGCCAGTCCCCCTGTTGCAACTGAGGATAAATCTGATGCAACGACAGCATGCGAAACTTTTCTCTGCGAATCCACTTGTTTGCCTGCCGCAAGTCCAGAATGGGCCTGAACTCGTTCTTGTCCTTTTTGCGAACCAGAAAGAACCGGGAGTACAGACCTCTTCCTCTTTGAGACAGAGGTACGTCTTCTATCGCCCTTTTCCTTAACAGGATATCGGCCTCCGCCTGGAGCTCGAGCAGTTGACACTGCGAGCTGACTGGAGGGATCGCTGGAGGAGGGCTGATGAATCGAAGACTGTATCCATTGAATACAATATTCAGCACCCACTTGTCCTGAGTAATTTTTCTCCACTCTGCCAGAAAAAATTGAACGCTTCCCCCACCGGAGCGGGTAACGGAAGTCGGGGAAGTAACCGCTCAGGGTCGAGACCCGGCCGGGCCCTTGTTCACGGTAGAGGACTGCTGTCCACCTCTACCCCTCTGACGTTTTTGGAAAGGTCTTCGGAACTGCTGCTGTTGTTGCTGCTGCTGTTGTTGTCCCGAAGACTGTCCTTTTCCTTTCCCTTGCGAGCCGAACCGCCGTTGGAACTGGCGGTAGGGTTTCTTGTCTTTGGGCTTCTCCAAGCCCACCACCGTCAGGGTTTCTGCCTCGGCCTTCATCCGGGCCATCTCGTCATCTGCGTGTTTACCGAAGAGCGTGTCCCCGGAAAACGGCAGGTTGGCCACTCGCTGTTGCGCCTCTGGCTTGAGAGACGTAAGCCTGAGCCATGCATGGCGGCGCTGGTTGATACCGTGGCAGTAGCCATGTGCGGCTAACAAGGAGATATCCGCCGCGGCACTGATGACCTGGTTCGAGACCAGCATCCCCTCCTTGACGATTTCCATGAAGTCCTCCCTCCTGTCACGCGGCACAAGGTCCGCGAACGGCTCCATGGAATCCCAAAGCGCACGGTCATATCGTCCCAGTAAGGCCGAGTCGCTGGAAGCCTTCATTGTGGTGGAAGAAGTCCCACATGCCTTCCTTCCCGCCGAATCAATCCAGCGGCTCTACTTGTCCGGAGGCACGGTGGAGGACGGGGAGGTAGAATGCTGTTTTCTGGCCGCCGTCACTATCACTGAGTCGGGGACTGGGTCCATCCTCAGGAAGGCAGGGTCCGAGTCCGGTGCCCTGTATTTTTTCAAAAGTCTGGACGGGGCAGCCTTCACCACCGCAGGTGTAAGAAAAAGTTCTTGTGCCGGTTCAACCAGTCCCGGAACCAAAGGCAACAGAGGGCGAGAAAGGTGCTTCTTGTGCAAAGTCTCGAATATCACGGACGTTGTAGGTGTAGGAGCCGTCACCGTGATACCCAACTTCACAGCCCCCCTCAGGAGAACCTCCTGGAATGTACCGATGTCTTCGATAGGAGACACCCTAGTCTCCGGGGAATCGGACAAAGTAGGTGAATATGAGCGGGTCCTAGAAGTCGTATCGGACCTGGATCTATGTCTCCTATGGCGCCGTCTGGAACGGGTGGAGGACCTGTGCCTGCTCCTTGATCGTTCTCTCCGTCTGGAGCGAGATTTCGATCTCCTGGGCCTCGGACGGTCAACCGGATTCTCCGGGGTGGCCGACTTGGGCTTAAGTGGTTCCTTAGATTTAGGAGTCTTCTTGGGAGGGGTCGGGAGCCTGGGCAACGAGACCGACCTCGGCGGAACCGGTGGAGGCTTGTCAGGCAGAGGAGGCAACGGAGGAGGGGTAGGAGTCCTCGGACGCGGGCCTCTAGGTAACGGAAGAGGAGGTGAAACAGACTTCTTTGGAGTATACACCTCCGAGTGCACCGATCCCGGTGACCCACCATCCTTCCCAGACTGAGGGGAGCCCCCCACAGCCCTAGGCCGCGCAGTACGATCCCTCGCCGCCGCTGACCGGTGTTCAGGTGTCGAACGTCGGCCCCTCGACGTCGAGCGTCCCTTCGGCGTCGACCGTCTCCTCCTCTTCGGCGTCGAACGCCTGCCATGCCTCGACGTCGACCCGGACCATCTTGACGACGATCCTCGGTGTCTTGACGGCGATCTCTTGCGCCTCGACGGCGACCGCGACCGCCTCGACGTCGCCTTGGAGTGTCTCGACGTCGACCACGACGGCGACCTCTTTCGCCTCGACGGCGAACGCTTCCGTCTCGCCGGCGACCGCTTCCGCTTCGACGGCAGTCTCGACGACGAGGATCCCCTCGACGACGATGAAGCCTTGTCTCTCGACGGCGATCGACGGTATCGCCTCGACGGCGAGCGTCGACGCCGGGCCCGTCGACGCCTAGAGCTCGACGTCGACGCCGAAGACAGCGACGATGACAATGTCTTTGTGGTCGACGGCGGCCTATGCAAGTCCCTCGACGTCGACGGGCGACGTTTCCTTGACCCAGAGCCCTGGGGAGACGGGGGGCTGGCCTTGGACTTCCCTCTCGACGTCGTGGTGGGTGCCACCGACCCCAACGGAGAATGGGGACGTGTGCTGGGCTTCCTGCCCCTGGGGAGCCCCCCAGAGGCCTCAGCATGGGCAGATGAAGCCCCTCCAGACCCACCTTGCGCCTTCTGTCTTCTTTCTTCTAGTCCCTGAAGCCTGATCTTCAGTCTGTCCTTCAGGGTCCTGCCAGTGAAGCCTTGGCAGATCTCACACTCCTCAGGGATGTGGGAAGAGGGAAGGCAGAGGATACAGACCTCATGGGGGTCTGACTTGGCCTTCTTCCTGGAGCACTCCGGGCATTTGTCAAATAATGCAGGCATTGTGGACAACAAAGGGGTGCAAGAAACCAAGAAGAAAGCTCCAAAGTACATTAAAAGTACACAAAATCGAATTTAGTGCAAAAAACACCAACAAAACCCTTGAAAAGGGAGAGCTCAATGCTCCAGGGTCCTGCTTGCAGGAGCCGGAAAAAAGAACTGAAAGTAAGAGACCTGCAAGGCATTCTGGGATACTGTGAAGTTCTGGAAAGTTCTCTTAAAGGCACAGTACCCTATTCGGAGACACATAATGGCAGCCTATGGGGCTTGTCTGTCCATGTCTTCCTCTCTATCTTCCAGAGGGGTTTGTACTGAAGACAAAGGAAATCTGGACAGGCTTTGCTGTTTTTGTGGATTTTTGGTGGAATTTTCTAGCTGAAGTACTGGACAGTGTAGCCTTTTATGGGCTGCATTATATGTCTTTAAATTCTCTCTTAAGTGTCTGTGCAGTTCTGCATTTTTTCGACACTTTAGAGATTATTTTTGATTGCTCCGGGGTCCACGCACATGGGCGGGACTATTCACTAGATTATGACTATACACAGAGATCCCCTACTACAGAACCCTAATTCAGCCTGTCGCCTGCCCTCCGGGCCACCCAAGCTCCAAGCTCCACACCTCAACTTAATCAGGCTCCCCCCTCCATCGTCCTCACGATGGCCCGGGACCAGCCTCCCCCTCCTCCTCCAGTCCCACTTGCCCACCTCAAACCTCACAGTCGGAACTCCTTCACCATCATCTCCCCCCCCCCTCCTCTCCACAAAGCTTCAACGCACTTTCAAGCAGAAACTCATCCGCAAACATAAAGAAACCCTAATCATTGACATCTACCACTCGGCCTCCATAGGACCGATGAAGATGGATCTAATATTCCACACTGAAAGACCCGAATATTGGGTCTCCACGATCAGAACGCGGATGCTCATCGCCAAAACTACCTCCACTCCTCATAGCTGTAAATTAACCGTGATTCTCCCGTTCAGATCAGTTGGTAGAGGCTATACAACCGTGACTATCGTCACCAATGGCACAGTCCTCATCCAAGCTAACAATGAGAACCTGGAAGCCTTCGACTCCCTATTTTCCTCACTTAGATGAGCCCTACCTACCCCTCCCCACCTCGCCTCAACGCCCTCACCGACCACTCCCCTAGTTGACAGAGAAGACCTCGACACACCCTTTATCGATCCACACACAGCCCGCCAGGCTCCCCCTCCCCTGCCATATCTCATCCCCCACGCCCAGCCATCCTCCACCAACAGGAAACGCAATTCTCACCCCCTACCCCTCCCCCAACCACCTCACCTCCCCCAGCCACAGCCACCAACCACCTCCTACGACAATCACCTCCCTGCCAACAAGCAGTCCCCAGCCAACGAGCCTCCCCTCGAGTCTCTCCCCAACTCTCAAACCTCCCCTGTCTAATGCTCCTGTCCCTCTCCCTATCCCTCCCATGTCTAAACCTCCTCCTAGCCCTCTCCCCACCCCTCCCCGCCCTCTACCCTGATCCCCATCTCCCAACCCATCCTCTCGAACCTTAACACGCTCGGCCCCACTCCAGATGCCCACAACCCCTCCCTTGATTCCATAACAAAGCGGCTCACAGCCCTTGAAAACCAGGTCGACACTATCACCCAAGGCTTAATAAAATCCTCTTTAACCTCGGTATAGCCTGTAATCCCCACAAACCTCCTCTCCGAACCCCCCTCCTCGCCAACGCCAACATCACCCAGGGGCCCACAGAAGCCCTCAGTGCCCAGCCGATCGATCCCTATCCCAAGGGCCTGGGTTCCAGTCCCAAAAAATCGGAATCAACCAGAGCCCCATGCACCAGGCCCTTGACCTCAATCTCTTCTTCCACCCTAACGGGCTCAAAACACCTGACCTCCAGGCCGCTTAGATCAGAAGCTCCCATGTCAGACAGGGAAGCAACCCTACTAGCCGCTACCTACGACTCTCCCATTTCAGATTCACCTAAATCTAAAATCCAAGTAATCACGGGTCACCGGAAAGATCCACCCACTCTCAAACGACAGAGATTGCCAGTCCTCACCGCTATACCTAGAGAGGCGACAGACAAAACCACCAGCAATCAGGAGAAAATCACCAACTGCCTCCTAATCAATTGCAGATCGGCCTCACTACACGCAACAGACTTAGCCGAAGCTATCCTCACACATGACATTGACGTTGCGTTCCTCACTGAGACCTGGCTAAATAAGACATCTCCTCCCTGCCTAGACATAATGGTTCCACCTGGTTTCTCCCTCATCTCCAAAGACAGGATAGAACAACGAGGAGGTGGGGTCGCTATCATCCACAAGGACAGCTGGAGCATCACAGAAACCTCCCCCTTCGAGTTCGACTCATTTGAATGTCTATCCGCTGTCATCAAGACCAAAGACAACGACTCTCTACTGTGCCACCTACTCTATCACCCCCCGGGCATAAACAACGAGTTTGGAGAACAACTATCCAACCTAATTGCACAAGACTCACTTGGCGATTCCAAAAACTTAATTCTTGGTGACCTGAACCTTCGATGGAACGAAACTCATAACCCTCTAATCAGATCGCTATCCAGCCTCCTCACTGATAACAACCTTACTCAACACTGTACTGAGGAGACACATTACAAAGGAGCCATACTGGACGCTATCATTGCACAAAAGAACTCAATCACGGTCAACCACATACTTCCTGTTGACTGGTCAGATCATCATATGATCTTATTTCACATCAATCACCCCACCATCCCGCTTAAACCTCCTCAAGACCCCCCAAATGGTCGAGAAACCTCTCCCAAGTACCCCAAGACATCCTAGAAGGTCAGCTAAGTTCACTTCTTCCAGACAACTCTCTGCACCTTTCTACCAATGATCTCATCGACCACTATAACTCCGAGCTAGTCTCCATTCTCGACAATCTAGCTCCTCTAAAGCTCAAAAGAAGCCGTGCCACCCCATCTAGAACCTGGTTCAATCCGGACCTCAACGCAGAAAGAAGAACCCTGAGAGCCAAAGAAAGAAAGTGGAGAAACAACCCCACAGCCATCCTTCGCTTACAACTAAAAACAGCCCGCAGGAAGTATAACAACCATATCAAAAACAAGAAATCCAGCCTCTTCCGTGAGGCACTAGCCAATTCCAAAAACAGACCTAAGGAGCTCTACAACATAATCAGACATCAAACATCCAAACCTCTGTCCACACCCCTGCAGGCGTCCAAAGAACTATGTGGTAACTTCGCCAGCTTCTTCAACGATAAGGTCTTAAAAATCGAACTATCTCTAGACATCAACAACTTACACCTCCAGAAGAGCAACACAGCTATCCCAGAGGCCCTTCCATCCGGCTCCTCTCCCCTCCTTTGGCTAAGCTTCCGCCCTGTGCAGGAAACTGAGATAGTCTCACTGATCTCGACCTCCAAACCTTCAGCACACATCTCAGACCCCTTTCCTCCCTCACTAATCAAAAAAATGAAGCTCACCTTAGCACCTATCTGGGGCAAAATCATAAACAGCTCCCTACAAAGCGGAGTGGTCCCCGACTGTCTAAAAATGGGACAAGTCACCCCTCTGCTGAAAAAACCCGGTCTTGACTCAACTGACTTGAACAATTTCAGACCAATATCTAACCTCCCTCTGCTCGCTAAAACACTGGAACGCTGCGGACTCCTGCAATTGACGCACCATCTGGACAACATCAATCTCCTGGACCCCCTCCAATCCGGCTACAGACAAGGCCGCAGCACAGAAACCGCGATGCTGAACATCATAGACTACATTCACGGTTCTCTTGACGCTGACAAGTGCTGCCTCCTCATACTCCGTGATCTATCCGCAGCTTTCGACACGGTGGACCACAAGCTCCTCATCAAGACTCTGCAAGTAAGAGCTGGCTTCGGCGAAGTAGTTCTCGAGTGGTTTTCCTCCTTTCTACATAACCGCTCGCAAATAATAAAAATACAGAACTTCACCTCCGAAACTCAGCAAGTCAACAAGGGTGTCCCCCAAGGATCAGTACTTTCTCCACAGCTCTTCAACATCTATATGGAACCGCTCGCCAAACTACTCCGGAATTCCAACATCCACTTCCACCTCTACGCGGATGACACACAGATCTACCTGGAAACCTCTTCTCTTAATGACATCCACAGACTAAATGCTGTCCTAAATGATGTTCAAGATTGGCTGACGAAGAATCATCTAAAACTCAATCCAGACAAGACCGAAACTCTTCTCATCTCAAACAAAGAAGACAACCCTCAAATAATCGAGTGGCTAAAGTCGATTGATGCTCTTAAAGGTACTCTCACGCTAGCTGACTCTGTAAAATCTCTGGGTTTCACCCTAGACCCCAAACTAACCTTGACAAACCACATTAAGAACTCGGCAAAAAGTGCATTCTTTAACCTCAGACTTCTGAACAAAATCAAACCTTTTATTCCCAACAAGGACCTTAAACTAGCCACGCAATCTCTAGTCCTATCCAGACTGGACTACAGGAACTCAATCCTAACAGACATCCTAAAATCTCACCTGGCCCCACTAAAAACTACACTTCATGCGGCAGCGAGAATGATCACAGGATGCAAAAAATCTGACCACATCTCCCCAGCACTCAAAGAACTCGAATGGCTCCCGGTGGAAATGCGTAGTACCTTCAGAACAGCCTGCCTAACCCACAAGGCCCTCCATACCAGAAAAGCAGAACACTCGGCAAACAAGCTAAAAAAAGGCAGGCCAAGCTAGAAATTTGAGAAGCTCTAACTCCCTGCTGCTCGTCCTACCAAAAACCAGAAAGAAGAGAACTGCGGACTGCTCCTTCACAGGAAATGCTCCCAAAATATGGAACTCTACCCCCCGCACATCAGAATCATACCGTCCTATGCGGAATTCAAGAGCCAACTCAAATCCTTGTTCCTTATCCGTTCCCTAGGTCGTGGGTAACTAGGAAAGCAAGCATCCTCAGAAGTATGTGGTATCTCTATATCCTATTACCAAGAAGTCCTACTGTACGAACTTTTCTTCCTCCCAAATTGTCTTTGTTGATCGCCTTTACTTGTTACGTGTCTTGTTGTTCACCTTTTCATTCCTTTTACTGTAAAGCGCTCTGCTACCTTCGGGTCTTGTTAGCACTATAGAAAACTTCTAAATAATAATAAATAATCAGAATTTCGTTCATCTTATAGGAGTTAAACTTTTTGTATTTACAGAGCCAATCAACTACTTTGTTCCTAAGGTTACCCCAAGATTCCTTCTGATCTCTTCTTAGGACTGGCACACCCGATAATACTAATACATAGGGACATGCAGCCGGAGGTAATTTCAAGATGTCAGAATTGGGGATCAGGTTGGTCACCTTTGGGCTGTGGATAACTGCCTTCACACTATCGTTCCCCACATGGTTTGTTCTATTATCAAGTCGAACAGCGATATTGCTCTGGGGCATACTATCCCCCAATCCCTCTAATCTTCTTCCTGCTCTAGCATGATTTACTGATGCGAGTCTTGATTGTTTTGAAATTTGTACAACGTCATTGGCTTTCTCGATTTCCTTATTTTCTGCCCTCAAATCTGATAGTAGGCAGGCCCCCTCCTCAATTATTTTGTTACCATCTTCGATTACTGTACGCAGCATAGCTATGGTAAGGTTTAGCTGATATTTTACTGTCTAAAATCTTCATTTTTGTATTCAAACATTCATCAATTTGAGTCTGTATCAGATCTAGGGCATTTTTGAAAATGTCCACCACAGTGCTATCATCTCCTCCCTCCGCCTCATTCTGCTCGCCTTGGTTTAAACAATAATCAACATCAGTTTGGACTCCAATTGTCCTACATAAGACCTCCTCAAATTCTTTCACATTCATGTCCCCTTTGTTGGTTTTTGCTGTTGGCCCAGACTTCCCTTTCTTTTCTCCAGTTTTTTTTATCCTTTGTTAAATTCTTTGTTGTTTTTTCTTTCAATACTCCTACTGTTTTTTGGGCCCGTAATCTTGTAAATATCCCGGCAATCCCTGGTTCATTTGTAATTGATAACCCCTCTTTCATTTGTGGTATTTCTGTCGCAGAGTTATTCAAATTAATTGGGGGGGATTTGAGTACAACTGCCCTCATTCTGATACGAAGCAGTAGCCGGCGAGTGTGTAATAGATTGCCTATATGATGGGCGGTTGGAAGAATCAAGTGATAGCCTTCTCTGTGCCAGTTCAATCTCATGGCACAGTACTGATTCAGCTCTGATTATAAAATTATCAAGCATACCAGCAGCACCCTTCCGTTTACTCATGGTCCAATTCAAGATAGAAACAGCACCAGTCACTTGGGCAGTCAGCAGCACTTTCAACAATTAAACAGCAAAACGTCACGCCACCAGTACCTTATTTTCGTGGGGGCCAAGGAGGGTGGCCCGGCCCAGCCCAGCCTCCTCAGGCCTCTGACGGCCTAAGACGGGCCCGCCCTTGTCCCAGGCTTCTCCCCGCGCACGGGACAAGGGCCCTTGGCGTCCTTTTAGCTCCTCCTGGAGCGTGCTAAAAGCGTCGGCGGCACCCTTGCTGCGAGTGGAGTGCTGGGAGCAGTAGTCCGGTAGTGCGAGAGTCAAGGTCCCGGTGGGGCGCAACACAGCATACAGCCCAGTAAGTGCCCAAACGTACAAACCGAAATCACAAGGGACTCAGCGCCGGACTACCTTTTAGCTCCTCCTGGCGGGTGCTAAACGCGTCGGCGGCGTCCTTGTCGCGAGTGGAGTGCTGGGAGCAGTAATCCAGGAGTCAAGGTCCCGGTGGGGCTCAACACAGCATGCAGCCCGGTAAGCGCCCAAACGAACAAAAAGAAATCAAGAAAGTTATTTATCATGTGTGACAAATATTCAGCACCATTTTGTCTTGATAAGACTGGTATTGTGCACCACTTAGTGGCTTTCCAAATATGAGGTCTTGTTCTTTAGATATGAGCCCTTGCCGATACGATGGTTGAAGCAAGCAAAGCGCATTGCACTTTTTGCAGTTTTGTATTTTTTCCCAGAATCTTAGATGTTTTCATCTTAAACCCATTTTTGTTGTACAGAATATTAAATCTCTTAAAGCTGCTATGAAATACTTGATTGCACGAAGTCAGTGATACTCAAAGTATGGCCCGGGGGCTGCATGCGGCCCTCCTGACCCTTACATGCGGCCCCCTGGGCCGCAGCAGCACTAGGCTGCTGTTTACTCGACTCTGCACTAACATGAAGAAAAATGTTAAATATACAGCAAGACCTTATTTAAAGGTTAACTGCAGTTAGGGAAAGGCAGTAACTAGGCCCTTAACTTTAGGACACCTACATTTTTAAACATGTTAAATGTGTAAAAGTACGATAGTCTTTTCAAAATTCCAAAAGTGTATTTTATTGACCTCAGTAATTCAAATTATAGCAGTGTATTCCGAAGTATTTTTCATTAAAGTGATGTTTTTCACTATTAGTGATTACTCCAAGCACAGGAGATGATTTTGAACAGCATGGGTTCGTAAGTCATGTATTTCAAGTTCCTCAGATGAAAAAGGAGGAAAAATTTAAATAAAACAATTGGTCAAGTGGAGAAGCCGGGATTCATCCCAGATTTTTTGGTTTCAAATTACGTAATTTTGTTCAACTACTAAATATACATGCTTTGCTTCCCCTACACTGACTTTATATTTATAACCCCACTGGCATCAGTGCAGCCCTCTGTCACACCAACGACCAAACTTTGCGGCCCCGGGAAAAGGATTGTGAGTACCCATGCACTAAGTGAACCCTCTGTTCGTTATAATGTTGCTCTTTTTATTTTGAAAGCCACCCATGTGAGGAAAAGTAATTTGTATTAGTGGGATCCCGATTTAAAATCATGAAATTTAAGTATGTTATAGATATACTAATGGATTTTATTGGGATACTAAGAATATTTTAATTGTATTTATTAAATGTTTCCTGCACTTTTATGGCTGTTTAACTAGCTGAATAAAGTTAACTGAACATGCTTCATAAACTTGCTTTGAAACGCTCCGGGTGGTAAAGAAATACATGTTAAAGGTAGTTTTAATGTATCTCTATGGACATGCGTGGTAAAGACGTGTGTGGTTCAGACTTATTTGTGGCTTAGACCGTGTTGTAAAGTTATGCATTGGCCCGCAATACATCCAACACTATCCGTATCAGTATCATGAAACAATGAGTCCTGCACTGGGTCTGAATCGGAGTCAAAAAAAAAAAAGAGCCTAAACCCTCCAAGGATACCATCGTTGAGGCAGAAGAGGAAATCTGAGAGTATAACCAATGGTTGCAGTTTTGTGATTTCATAGCAAGACTTGAGAAAGTGCCTCTTTGTGCAAGGTTAGCTCCCACTTTTTGCCTGGTTTTGATGTGGTTTCACTTGTAGTGCACAGGGTCACTGCCAACCAGGTCCACTGTGCCAGTGATTCTTCCCTACAAAAAAATCCATAATTGGTACTTCTGCCCCTGTACGTCCCTAGTAAGTGGTACCCTGGGTACCTAGGTCCTGGGAGCTGAAGAGGGTCTCTTGGGACCCCCCCAACCCTCCCGCTGTGATCATGCGACTGCCCGTTCATGCCTGTGAGGGAGAAAACAACAAAGTCAACATGGCAGCCTACCTGGGTGCCATGCCAGCCAGCAATGCCTAAAGGTATAGGTTAAATCACCCCTCTAGCAGGCTTTACAGCCCTAAGGCAGGGTGCACTATACAACAGGTGAGGACACATCTGCATGAGCAGACATGCACTTACAATATTAGAATCCATTCCTTAATATTGTAAGTGCCAGGTAAGCATTACAGAAGAGTACATGGACTAGAAACTGGACAACTCGAGTTGCCCAGCACCATGAGGGTTTCACTAAACACAAGTGTTTGGTACCAAACTACTACGTTCAATAAATACACACTGTTGCCTGTGATATATTGCATCATGTACTCAGAGGTGCCCCCTGAAAACCTATCAATCCTGGTGTGGTCACAGACAGTCTGTCGAAAGCCAGCCACCACCAGAAATGTTTTTGGACCCCTGGACAGAGAGCCCCTGCTATCTGTGACCAGAAACAATGCGCATCCTGGGCAGAAGTGTCACAAATCCGCCCCAGAATGTGCCAGTCTGCAAAGAGCGAAGCTTCAAAGGCCTGCCGCCTTTGTAATGCAAACCCCAGCCTCAGGTGGGGAATCTTAGACTAGGAGGTGTGCCCATCTCTGCCAACCCCACCCCTAACGTGGGGGAGGCGATGTGACGCACATCTTTCAGTCACTCATCTTGAAAATGGGGGGACCCCTCCAATGAGGGCTAGGTCTATGCTACTCCCACAGGTGTGTGGCATAATAGAGGGTGTGTAACCCCAGGTAAGGTGCCCATTGGCCCTACCTGATACTGCCCTAAAACACCCCTAAATTTAGCATTTCAGTGTCACCCCATACCTAGAAAGTAGATCTTCAATGAACTAAGTAGAAAGAAAACATCCCAGCAGAGAAGACTGAAGATGAATGCATTGTCCCCAGCCCTACCGGTCTGTCTCAGGCATCTGCGAACCTGCAACCTGTCTTGCAGCCAGCAACCTCAAACCCTGGGAGAACTGCTGCCTTAGAAAAAGACTCCAATATCCTGTGGACAGCAGACCTGTCCAGAAGAACCAGACTCCAAGGACTCCAGTGCCTGGTGGATCTGAGTCTCCTGCTCACCCTGCACCCAAAGCCCACTGCACCAGTCTGAGTGGATCACCTGCGCAGTGAATCTCCCCAGTGGTCCTTACCTCATGTCCAGTGTTAGATGACCTCTCCTGATCTACACAGCAGCACGCACACTGTGAATCCAGAGCCTACCCCTGAACACGACTGCCTGCAGCGCCGAAAGGCACCCCTAGGTCTTAGTGAGATGAACTGTGGTGCCCCTACATCTCTACTTACCTCTGGAGTCATTGGTCTCCCTCCTACAATCTCTGGTGAAACGCCTGCAGGAAGTTTGCCAAAAGAAGAATCTTCATTGAAAAGCATTAGGTGCCCAAAGTCAAAATTGCACCCGGTAGCCCCTGATGGTCTAAATTTGGTGCTGCTTTGTGGTCCCCCCCACTGCTTAACCTATCCCCCAAAGCGTGGCCCCTGCAACCGATATACTTATCTGTGAACAGTGTGGCTTTGGGCACCCCCCCCAATCGCCACTGAAAAGCATTGGGCCGCCCCTGTGCTTCTGGGTGTGCAGTTTTGGTACTCACCTGACCCTTGCTCCCGGCAGATCTTTGGTCCCAAAAGACTAGAAGTGTAAGTGCATTCCTTACCAGTTTACCTGCAACATTCTACTATATTTTTATTTAAAAACGTACTTGACCGTTTGCAAAGATTTTGGTATTAAAATAAAATATAAAGTATATTTTTCTAAAATTGGTCTGAACCTCCTTCTTGAGTTGCGTGTCCATTATTGGTCAATGTTGTGAAATAAAGGTCTTACGCCCTTATTGGTCAATGTTGTGTAATAACGGTCTTATACCCCTCTGTGTTAGACCAAAGGCTGCTCGCCCACACTATCACCAATAGAGCACTTTGGGTTTTACATTGAGCTCTGTACACTTTAGGGGAACCCCTGGACTCTGTGCATGCTATAACCACCTAGTGGAAATACCATATACAGAGCCAGCTTCTTACAGTGACAAACCTGGGGTCAGCAAGACCAGCATTGAGATCAGATAGTCAACTGACACCTGGAGTCAGCATCAGTATGGCAGGAACCAGCGAGAACCTTGGTAACAGAAGTGAAGCCAGTACCAGATTTGAAACTGGCCCAGGCACTGGCTCTAGGGGCAGCAGAGGTGGACTCGCTAGCAGCAGTGTAAATGGAGACTCCTGCAACTCAAAGGGGCCCACAGGCGAGCCAGAGGGACTTTGAATTGCTCTAAAAGTCTGTAATACAAGCGCTTTGAAGGCCTTTATTTGCTGCTAGGTCACAAACAGCCAGGAAACTCAGGGCTCATCAGGACCAGATGCGGTATTGGTTCACACACAAGAGACATCAGGAGAGTGCCATCTTGAATCAGGACACCCTCACATCTCACTTATTTGTATGGCTCCTGGCCATGTTCCAATAAATCGTGGTTGTTGGCTCACTGAGTGCAGTCCTATCTTGCTAACAATACAATTAACATTGGAAACATGAATCCCTGAAAGGGTGGCTGTAACGAACAAGTTAATTCCCTTCAGTAATGATATATCTGTAAGAAACATTAGTTAGTGATAGATTCCTTACCTTAGAATAATCCCCCCAGGCGTCATACTGGATCCAGAAAGCTTTTGTCAGCAGTACCCCTGCGCATCGGTAGGAGTCGTAGTACGGCTCCGCTTACGTTGCTGGCGTCTGAGTCGCAGAGAAGACGTCGCTGGAGCTACTTAGACACACCAACGCGCGCGGTCCTCAGTTCTGTACACAACTTTCCACGCCAGGAACACAGAGTCATGCAAGATTCTGACCACTGGTGCATTGAAACTTGGGCCCTGAAAGGGATGACCTTAACCCTAGAAATCAGTTCGCAGAACAGGATGGATGGTAAGGAATCTATCACTAATTAATGTTTCTTACAGATATATTGTTACTTAAGGTAAGTAACTTGTTCATCTGAAAAACACGTTTGTGATAGATTCCTTACCATAGAATAGGTACCGCAGCAATGCCAGCTCCTGTGGAGGGTCTGCGAACAAAGATCACACCAGAAAGTCAAAGAACAGAACGGCCAAAGAAGCAGTCTCTCCAGACTGGACTGTCAAGTCAATGCTTAGTAAAAGTGTGCAGCGAGGCTCCCTGACAGATGTCTTGCAGGGGGACACCACGTCCCAATGCAGTAGTAGCTGCTGTCGCTCTGGTAGAATGGGCACGCAACCCTGTCGGAAGTTCTTTCAGCCAGGATATAACAGGCCTTGATACACAAGACGACCCAGCGGGCGATAGTCCTCTTGTGTACAGCCCAGCCTTTCTTGGCACCCACATGGCCAACAAAGAGCTGGACTTCCACCCGGAACTGTTGTGTGCGATTCAGATAAAAGGAGAGCGTGTGTTTTGGGTCCAGACGGTGGAGCCTCTCCCTCTCTGGAAGGGTGCAAAGGCGGAAAGAAAGTGGGCAAGGTGATAGTTTGCCTGATGTGGAAGGCAGTGAAAACCTCTGGCAAGAAGGAAGGACGAGTGTGAAGCACAACCATGTCCAGATCGACCAACAGAAAAGGAGGCTTACAGGAAAGAGCCTGGAGCTCACTCGCGTGTCTAGCGGAGGTGATGGCAACCAGGAAAGCAGTCTTCAAAGTCAATAAACGAAGGACATTTGTGAAGCGGCTCAAAGGGAGCGCACATCAAATAGGTAAGAACCAGATTCAAGTCCCACTGAGGCATAATAAACAGAATAGGACGGAAAAGGAGAGTAATGCCTTTGAGAAATCTACTTACAACAGGGGACTGGAAAAGAGGGCTGATCAGGGAGCCTGGGAAAGGCTGAAATTGCAGAAAGATAGCCCTTAATAGTGCCCAGAGTAGAGCCCTGCTAGGCCAGAGAAAGAAGGAACAAAAGGACTTATGATAGAGGGCAGAAAGGGGATCCACAGCCTTTGCTGTGCACAATGCCAAAAATGTTTTCCACCGGCAGGCGTATACCGATTTAGTGGAGGTACGCCTGGCTGCCAGAATGATATCACAGACTTCAGGAGGGAAGTTAAAGGGAATCAACTGTCGCCGCTCAATCTCCACGCATGTAGGTGGAGGTTGGAAAGGTTCGGGTGGAGGACCGTCCCCTGCTGCTGCTACAGAAGATTCTCCCGAAGAGGCCGTTGGATCGGGGGATCCATGCTCATACCGAGTAGCTCGGGGCACCAAACTCTTCGTGCCCAGTCCAGAGCCATAAGAATGACTTGGGCCCGGTCAGTCCTGACCTTCCTCAGCACTCTGGGTAGAAGTGGTATAGGCGAAAAGCGTACAATAGAACTGCAGCTCGACTCGTGACGAAAAGCGTCGCTGAGCGAGTGCTGCCTTGGAAATTCCAATGCGCAGAAGTGATGACATTGCTCAGTCTCTAACCAAGGCTCTCCCCACTGCTGAAAGAGACCTTGTGCTACCTCAGAGTGAAAACGCCATTCGTGATTCATCATGCACCTGCGGCTAAGTTTGCCCGCCCTGGCGTTCAAAGAACCTGCCAGGTGTTGAACCATCAAGAAAATGCCTTGACTTTCCAGCCATGTACAGAGGCGCAGAGCCTCCTGAAATAGGGTCCATGACCCGACCCCACCCCACCCCGTCCTGTTTGTTGCAATACCACGTGGCGGTGGTGTTGTCTGTGAACACCTGCACGACTCACCCTTTGACAGAGGGAAGGAATGCTTTCATTGCAAGTAGGATCGCCCGGAGCTCCAGAAGATTGATATGGAGCCTGGACTCTGCCTCTGATCGCCGCCCCATCCCAGGAGGGATGCATCCATCACCACTGTGCGCTCCGGTTAGGGAAGGAGATCTGCCGCTGACCAAACGCTGGTTTGTGAGCCACCAGGCCAACTGTTGGGCAGTGTCCTCCGAGATCAGGATGTACTCGTACAGGTCTCAATGATGCTGCACCCACTGGTACTTCAGGTCCCACTGCAGAGTCCACATATGCCATCTGGCATGATTGGTCAGCAGGATGCAGGAGGCCTAGCAGTCTCAAGGCCATCCTGACCGAAACCCCGGACAAGGGCCGAAAGATCGGAATCATTGCCCGAATGTCCCAGACTTGCTGTTCGGGAGGATAAACCCGAAACTGCGCCTTGTCCAGAACCGCTCCGATGAAGAGGAGCTTCTGACGGAATCAGGTGCGACTTCGGCACGTTGATGGAGAACTCCAGCAAATGCAGGAGATCGGCCGTAGTCTGGAAGTGGGAGACGACTGCCTGGGGGAGCCCACCTTCAATAGCCAGTCGTTGAGATAGGGGAAGACTGAACGCCTGATCTGCGCAGATGAGCTGCGACCACCGCCATCACTTTTGTGAGCAACCGAGGGGCGCTCTTAAGGCCAAAAGGGAGCACGGTGAACTGAAAGTGCTCGTGTCCTACTGTGAACCGCAGGTAACGCCGGTGGGCCAGCAGGACGGGGATATGAAAGTAAGTGTCCTGCAAGTCCAAAGCTACCATCCAGTCTTGCGGGTCTAAGGCAGACAAGACCTGAGCAAGTGTGAGCATCTTGAACTTTTCTTTCAGGAGGAAGTGATTCACGCTCCAAAGGTCTAAAATAGGACGCAGGCCATTGTCCTTTTTCGGAACCAGAAAGTAGTGGGATTAACAACCACACCTCTATGGCCCCCTTGGCCAAGAGGGCTGCAACTTCCTGCTGGAGAAGTGGCAAGTGAACCTCCGACATGCAGTGGTACTGAATTGGCATGGCTGGAGGGGTAGTCTCGAAGGGGAAGGGGTAGTCTCGAAGGGGAGGGAGTAGCCCCGTCAGACTATCTGCAGAACCCACCTATCCGAAGTGATAGTGGGCAAGTGGGGGAAGTGATGGCAAATCCTGCCACCCACTGGTGTGTGGTGGGCCTGAAGCACCAGACTAGGAAGGTTTGGAGGCAGTGGCTGCAGGAGAGGTGGTGGACTGACCCACCCGCTGGCCCCGTGACCCACCTCTGCGGGTCCCACGTCCACAGCTGCGTGGGGACTGTTGCTGCGCAGGCCTGTGGCTCTGAAACAAACGTGTTTGGGTGCCCCTTCCTTGGCCATGAAAGGAGCGAAAAGCAGGTGTGCACATGGCCGAAAGGCCCAAGGACTTGGCCGTAGCCCTCGAGTCCTTAACGCGCTCCAACACACTGTCTGCCTTGTCGCCAAAAAAGTAAGTGCCATCAAAGGGCATGTCAGAGTGTTCTGGACATCCCCGGAAAAGCCAGTCGTCCTCAGCCAGGCGTGGTGGCGTAGCGCCACTGTCGAGGAAATAGCTCTGCCCAGCGAGTCGACGGTATCAAGGCCACAACGAATCGTGAACTTGGCTGTGTCTCTCCCCTCAACGACAGCTTGGGAGAGCACCGTCCAGGCCTCCGCCGGACACTGACGCAGCACCTGTGCAACCGTGTCCCAAACAGAATAGGGATAACGGCCCAAAAGGCATGTAGTATTCACAGACCGCAGGCCTGCATTGGCGGAAGTGAACATTTTCTTATCATTTTTTCCAGTCTCTTGGATTCCCTGTCCGAAGGTGTGGAAGGGAATGCGCTAGGGGACGCAGAGGCTTGGACAACCACGCTCTCAGAGGTAGGGTGTTGGAAGAGGAAAATGGGGTCGCCCGGGGCCGGGCAATGGCATCGGGCCACGTTCTTATCCACAGGAGCCCCTGTGTTGGGCCTGGATCAGGTGCCCAAAAACATCCAAAAGTGCGTCATTAAAGTGTATCAGCAGCTCCGCAGATGAAGACGCCGGCTGAAGCACTAGTGTCAGATTAGTCCTGACAGCCACCGTAGGGAGGTCGAGGTAGAGAGCCTTGGCAGGCCTATGCAACACCACAGAATATGTACCACCTTCCTCCGTAGCCACGGTAGGAGGAGATAGTGTGCCAGGTTCTGGAGAAAATTCCAGGTCACCTGCATCCTCCATTTCCTTTTCCCAGTCCGGGTCTTACTCGTACTGGGCTGTTAGGGGTTCCTCACACCCCTCCCAGTCCTCCCCAGTGGAAATCCCCCGTCGGCGTCAATCGGCACATTCCCCACATTGGGGTGGAAGCCGGGGACGGCGTCGGTCAGGGAACCGGCCAACGCCAGTGCAGTTGATGGAGGTCGTACTAGGCCAACCAACATCGGCTAGGATCCAAGCATGGATCCATGGGGGGTCTTCTTGGGGTTGACACCGGCGTCGGGCAGAGCAGATGACGTCGAAGAGCGAGGACCTCCAGGACCCGAAGGCGTGCCGACGGCCCAAAAATGCGTTCCTTGGCTGATAGAAACTCCTGCAACTGGCCCGGAGTCGCCGATGGACCCTAAAAGGGCAGTAGGCCATCGGCAACTGCTTAGGCGCGCCACCCACATCCCCAGTTGTGTCTTGTGACAGGTTGGCGAAGAGCTGCGCTGCTTTGACTTTTGTGCTTCGCCTTACCTGACTCCGAGTGAGAAGACTTTGTCGAACGATGGTGATGGCGGCTCCGTGACCAGTCCCTCGACCTCCCACGGGACCAGGACATTTAACGGCGTGGAGCCGACTCCCGTACCTCCAGCAACTTTCGGGACCGCTCACGCAAAGTTTTCAGAGCCAGGGTCCGGCGTTCGTGGCACGACTCGGAGTCGTGCCCCAGACAGTAGAGATACTCACGGTGTGTGGGTCCATCACCGACATCATGCGGGGAAAAGCCGCGCAAGATTTAAGACCGGGCATCCCTACACATTAGGAGTCAAAGACTCAAAAAAGAACAGACACAAAAGGCCCCAAAAAGTCAGTCAAAAATTGACTGGGGGTACCACTCTCTCCGGATCTGCGCTTGCTGGCGCAGATAAAGTACTGACGTCAGCGCGAGTGGGCGAGTCTAAGTAGCTCCAATGCCATCATTTCTGCGACTACGACGGCAGCGACGTACGCGGAGCCGTACTACAACCCCTACCGACGCATATGCGTACTGCTGATGAAAGCATTCCGGATCCAGTCTGACACCTGGCGGATTATTCTAAGGTAAGGAATTTATCACTACCGTGTTTCTTTCAGATACAGCAGTCTACTGTTGACAGCCATTTTACTCTCCCCTTTAGCAAGTTTACCAGATGGGATATGGCCCTCCAGCCTCCTTTTCTGAGTGCTAGTATAAACAAAAGGGCTTGTGCCTCAGGTCTGGTTTTTAGTGCAGCTACGTCAAGTCAGTGAAGAATATAGGTCTGGTATCATGTTCATTAGCAACATTTTGGGGATCACACCCATAGTCTCAAAAGGAAAAGCACCCTTTAGGAGAAAAAGAGTACTGCCAGATGTCTCACCTCTCCTATAATTAGGTATCCTCTTGTAGATAAAGAGTTTTGGGAGAATAGCATCTGCTGGTGACCACACATGCAAAGTTTGGTATTATATATTTCTTGGTGAAGTATTTGTCTACAAGTCAAGTGTATCAAAACGATTGTGACTTGATAAATAAGATGGTGTGGAAATCCACTCAATCAGTCCATGTGTCACACTCTGCCGATGCACTGGTTAATTTTTTTCAGGAATGATGAACTTTGTCAGAAGACTAAGTTTCTAAACTGAAACCACAGCAATCAAGCAAAGACAGCATTACCATTCACATGGTTAGGCCTCTCTCAGACATAAGTCTATTACACATAATTCTTCACTATTAGAACATTGGAATGTTGGGAGCTCCATTGCAGACAACGGAGTGCTCCCTGCTTCTACGGGCCGGTAAAGGCCCGCAGAGGAACATTCCAATGTTCTCCAAAGGCTTCTCGAAGCTCGAGGGTATTTATATCCCCTCGAGCTTCGAGAACCCTTTGTTTAATTTGTTAGAACATTTTGCCCTCTAGTGGCATAATGTTCTAATAGCCTTATAGCCCTTCGTAGCAGGGCTATACCAGCAATTAAAGTCCCGCTGTCTCGTTAAAGTCCCTCGCCTTCGGCTCGGGCCTTTAACGATTCAGCAGGCCTTTAATAGCCGGTATAGCCCGCTACGGCGGGCTATAAGGCTATATTAAATGCAGTCCTGTTTTACAGCTTGTAACATCACAGGATACTCCTATAAGACAAGGAAAGAGGCAGCAGACTGGACGAGCAAGGTACGTCTTTTATTCTCAAGTGCAGAGAAGGGATCTCATGGCTGCGCCCTAGAAGAAATGAACCACTGTTCATCAAGAACATTGACAAAGGAAGCATAACATGGAACATAGATCAAACATAAAAAAATCAAAGCTTGTATATGCAAGTGAGACAAGTATATTACACACCATTACATATTTACCCTTCTGTAAAAAAAAACAAAAAAAAACGAAAAAATCTAATAGTAAAAACAACTAAACATGAATATAAGAACAGAATAAATGCACACAATATAACACAAAAACAGAATTAATGCATTTAATGATCTCTAGACCTAATAGGTATAGAAACATTTTGATTAGGTCTCTGAGTAACCTAGATTCCTGCAAACTAGTTCTGGGAAAACCCTCCAATGAAGATGAACAGGAGGATGTGTCATCCGAAACAGTTGTTAGCAAAGGCTGACCCTGCACTTGTCTGACCACATCTTCCCTCATAAGGTGATCCTTGTTAAATAAAATAAAAAACATGAGTAACAATTGGCAAGGTAGCAAGTTGATGGTTAACATCACAGTTAACACACCACGAGCCATCGACATGTGAATCACGACTACAGCATCCATTTTTCTTCACATGCCAAATTTTGAGACAATCCAGGAGATATTTTAAGGCATGTTCTGCTCCACCACACTTTCACTACCAAAAACACAGCCCCTTTGGACATTCTGGATAATTTGACACAGACAACAAACTTACAGTCCCCCTCCCCTTTTTTTTTTTACTCCATTGGGCTTCTTTCTAAGACAAGTTCTTTGGCAACGTTTGGTTCTAAAGTAAGCTTTTATGGTATTTTGTGTGCTTTTATGGTATTTTGTGTGCTTTTATGGTATTTTGTGTGCTTTTGACTAAGTCCAAATCAACTTCTGAATCATCTGAGCTACACTTAATGTCTATAACCCAATCAGGACAATAAGCACACCTACCCATTCTATTGGGAAACTACCTGAATGGAGACTATAATGTGGTATTGTGGGGGGGGGGGGGGGGGGGGGGGGGCTCGCCGGGGGGGGCACCACATAACACTGCCTTCTTGCGCAAAAACACTTCCGCAGGCACACCTAAAGACAGAGGAAAAGCATTCATGCACTCCACCAATCCATTGGAGGGGGTGGAGGTGGGGGGGAATAAAGAGACCTGCGATGCTTAATCTGTAACTCAACCATAATGACTGTCCAGTTATCAGCGACTGGTTCTTTCGGAGGTCCTTCTACAACAAAAATTATTTGTAAAATAAATCACTTAGTATCAGATGAAGAGACAAAATCAAAATATACTCACCTAGAAAAATAGTCTAAAAGGACCAACATACACTTGTTATAAGCCAATAAATCAAATTGTCCTGTAAAATCAAGTGCAACTTTTCCCCTCAAGGACCACTGGGTAAAGGAACCATGTACAACAGTGTCTCATAACTCTTCTAGTATTTGTCAGAAACAAGAACATTACTGCAGGAAGACATCCAGCTGTAAACCTGAGCATCTATGCCTGACCACCAATAAAACTGCTTGATATTCCCAACTGTTGCAGGAACCCTAGATGACCTTCATGGACTTTAATCAAATAATCTCAACACGATGGGTGGAATTAAGACATCAGTGTAATAAGACACTATCCACAAGTGATAGTCTGGAGTGAAACTCCAGAAAAAACTCCAACGAATCCAAAACGCCTCTGCCAGGCTCATATTAGACATCCCGCGTAAAGAAAATATCTCTGGTCACCTGAAAAACCTCCACTGGCTTCCCGTCAATAAGAGGATCACTTTCCGGCTCCTAACCCACGCACACAAAGCACTCTACGAAATCGGACCAGAATGCCTCAACACACGACTGTCCTTCTACACCCCCTCCCGCCAGCTTCGATCTTCCAACCAAGCCCTTGCCACTGTACCTCGCATCAACAAGACCACCATGGGAGGTAGATCCTTCTCCTACCTGGCAGCTTAAACCTGGAACTCTCTTCCCACTCACCTTCGCCTTACCCAGAACCACCTAGCATTCAGAAAGCAACTCAAAACGTGGATATTTGACAAGTAACTCCCCACCCCTTCTCAAGCGCCTTGAGACCCTCTGGGTATCTAGTGCGCTATATAAATCCTTTGACTTGACTTGACTAAGCCACTATGGCAAATGGTATCAAATTACTCTCCTTGGACCAGTATTTAATGGTTCCAACCAACTTTTGCTGGAAATATTATGATTACCCTTACACAAATCACCAACTAAGGTCGCAACATGATCCAACTGTTCATCAAAAGAACCACATTGTAATGGAAAAGCAAGATAAGTCTTTTATTCTTAAGTGTAGAGAAGGGAATTCACGAATGCACCTTCTGCCTCGCTAGTTTCCTTGAAGAACTGAATCACCATTCATCAATCAAAGCATGTATATACATGCAATACAGAAGTAAGAACATAACACCCTGCCGCACAAGCTATAGGATTCAACCAGTTGGGTGCCATTTATCAATCAAAGCATGTATATACATGCAATACAGAAGTAAGAACATTACACCCTGCTGCTCAAGCTACAGGATTCAACCAGTTGGGTGCTCAAAAGGCAAAGGGTAGAGTTGACAACATAGCTTATGGTAGGCATCTGCCTTTAAGAATTATCTTTCAGTTCACCTTAAACCTAATTTGTTCCAGCAGCTTTTTTCAGTAGATGTGGGAAATTAATTTTGACATAAGCTGGCTTACCACGGAACCTGATGTACTAAGTAAAATGTTAAGACAACTTCCAAAGACTAGAGAAACTTCAAAGAGGCAACCTTTAGGAAAATAAAATATTTAAAAAAAGAAAAAACATGCACCTCCATAGAGGTCTGGTAGCCCTAAAGAACATTCAAAAGTAATTTGGGCATAAAAGAAAATGTTATGAAGCAGAACTGAGTGCGATAAAGGAAAAGAGCAGTTTTAAGTGGTGCAGTATCCCCAAGAAGCTAGAAGCCATTCAGACTGACAAACTAGGGAGTTAGCACAGATTAGGCAAATGTTACAGTTCCCTAATGCTGCATTACACTGGAAGAGGCACAGTGTGAGGTGGAAAACTAAAGCACAAGTTGCTACTTGTGTAACGATATATCTGTAAGAGACATTAGTGATAGATTCCTTACCTTAGAATATCCCCAGGCGCCAGACTGGATCCAGAAAGTTTTCGCTAGCAGCACCTTGCGCGTCAGTAGGTGGCGTCGTGCAGCACCACGTCTGTTGTTGGAGTCGTAAGCGCCGAGATGAAGTCATGGAGACTGCTGAGGTGCCACTCATGCACGCTGAAGTCAGTTCTGCACGACTTTACGCACCAGGAACGCAGAGCCATGCAAGAAACTGACCACTGGTGCCAAAAAACTAGGGCCCTGAAAGGGATGTCCTTAACCCTAGAAATCAGTTCACAGAATGGGGAGGATGGGTGGGGCGGTAAGGAATCGATCACTAACTAATGTCTCTTACAGATATATCGTTATACAAGTAGTAACTTGTGCATCTGAAAGACACGTTAGGGATAGATTCCATACCTTGGAATAGATAGCCCAGCAATACCAACGCCGGTGGTGGGTCTGCGAACAAGATTACACCAGAAAGTCTCAGAGAACAGATCAGCCAAAGAAGCAGTCTCTCCGGACTTGTCAAGGCAGTAATGCTTGGTAAACGTGTGCAGCAAGGCCCACGCAGCTGCCTGACAAATGTCCTGCAAGGGAATGCAGCGTCCCAAGGCAGTAGTGGCTTCCTTTGCCCTGGTAGAATGGGCACGCAGCCCCACAGGAGGCTCCTTCTTAGCCAATGAGTAACAGGCCTCAATGCAGAGAACAACCCACCAGGAGATGGTCAGTTTGTGCACGGCGTGAACTTTTTTGGTGCCCACATAGCCAACAAAGAGCTGGTCATCCACCCAGAACTGTTGTGTACGCTTCAGATAGAATGAGAGTGCACGTTTTAGGTACAGACGGTAGAGCCTCTCTTCCTCTTTTGAAGGATGCAGAGGCGGAAAGAAGGTGGGAAAAGTGATGGTTTGCCCGATGTGGAAGGGTGAGACAACCTTTGGCAAGAAAGACGGGTCCTTAAAACCACATTGTCCGGATGAACAGAAAGGAAAGGAGGTTTAGAAGAAAGAGGCTGGAGCTCACTGTAAAGAATAGATATATCAGGAAGCCAAGGTCGTATGTTGAAAGTTGATCTTTATTTTGGTTTAAGATATAAATTAGAGAACCCCACCAGGAGCAGTATGACCTCTGCTCAGCCCGAACATCAACTGACATTCAACACACCATTCGAACATTCATGCAATCAACATTCATACACACGCGCACAGGCTGAGCAGCACTCTACATCTTCTCCCTTGTTAACAAAGAAAAGATGACTCTTCACAATATAATTATAAGATGTTACTATACAAAGTACTAAGCAAATAAAATATAATTAAGAACATTTATATATTCAATAGATTTAAAATCAAGTGAAGAGGTGGAGTGAAATCCTTAAACTGTAAAATACAGTAAAACCATTTTCTGAACACGCAAAAAGGACGTTGAAACACAACCCCTCTTCCCCCTTTTACGGAGACAATAGGTGAGCTAAAAGGGGAGTACGCAGAAGTAAGAGATACAAAGAAATGAGAAGAAAAATGAAAGCAAGCGGTGCAAGGATCACTTGAAGAGAAATAAATGAGAACATGAGTGAAAAAATTGTGCAGCAAAGAAGGCGCAAAGACACAGCAGAGAAAAAGTTAACACAGCAAGAACCACCATGACACACTGATTGGCCAGACCAGAGCGAAGGTAGCTTGAATATTGAAAAAGAAAAACAAGTGCAGGATAGAGGAAACTAGACTTAGTAGTGTGGTTAAAACTGCACAGAGTGCAGGAGAAAACGTAAAGAGAAACATACACAAAAAATGTGGAAGAAACGCAAGCATAAGTAAAACATGAAGAGAAAGGCATCAAATCTCCTTAAAAACATATTGGAGAAAAAGAGACCACACGTCTTTAAATAAGACCCATATATATATATATATATATATATATATAGCTAAAGAAAGCTTAGTGTGGATAATAACACACTGAAAAAGGAATTTGACCCTTTTTTTTTTTTTTTTAAAGAGACCCACACGTCTTATAATAAGACCCAAATAAATATATAGCTAAAAAGCTTAGTGTGGATAATAGTACTGAAAAAGGAATTTGACCTTTTTTTTTTTTTTTTTTTAAAGAGACCCACACGTCTTATAATAAGACCCAAATAAATATATAGCTAAAAAGCTTAGTGTGGATAATAGTACTGAAAAAGGAATTTGCATTTTTAAAGAGACCACACGTCTTAAAGTAAGACCCATATACATATAGCTTAAAAGCTTAGTGTGGTTTACAGTGTACAGTAGAAGGAACCACACGTCTTAAAATAAGACCCATATAAATAACTTAAAAACTTGGTGTGGTGGAATGCATTTGCATTCTTCCTTTCAAAACATTAGAATTTTTTTTTATTCTTCCTCAAAAGAGACTGCATTTGCACCTTTCCTCTCTTTTTTTAAACAGTAGAATGCATTAGCCTACTTTATAACATCAAAAATATTTGAAAAACTACCACCTGAAATATATATATTATATATATAAATATTTTTATAAAATCACACCGTAAAAACCAATTTACTGTGGGGTAGGTGAAGCATGGAAACTAGGTATGACTGTAAAATCATTTCATTTTTAGACATGCACGTATACAAATCATGTAAAGCTTATACTAAAATACTCATTCTGAAATCAGTGCAAAATTCAAATAATTAAATACTTATAATTAATGTAACTATAAGGATAAAGCAACTGTAGAAATATAGCAGAGAAAGGTGATATCATCTGCATAAAATAAAACTTCTGCTAAAAGAAACAGAGATAACACTTTACGGAACTTTCAACGGAGCTGAGTTTCATGTAGAGCAGTAAAATTCAGTTGTAGAAAATCCGCATTATCAATTCATTATTTGCGTGAAATGATGGAAACTAGCCAGTAGGTGGCACTGTTAGGCAGCAATGATGTAAGTTCCCACAGAAAACGGCATAAGGGAAATCCGTGTATGATGTCAGCCAGAGAAATAGTACCTGCAGATAGTAAAAATAAAACGTTCCAAGGTCCCTGAAACGAGTCGATGAATTCGAAGAAGCCACAACTATGAGTGAGTGAAAGCCGACTTCACGAATCTTTCCAAAAACCAAAAATAAAGCGATTGCCACGACACATAGTTTGCAGGGAATTACCATTGGAAAACACACATTAAAAATGGCGGTACGTCTTTTACGTTGAACAGGGTGGCTCATGGCTGTACGATGCTCCTCAAATCGCTGAATAGCTGTAGTGACGCTGTAAAACGTCACAGTGGGAAGCCAAGTAAAGAAAGGTAGATGCATAAAGGTGCCTCGCGCTGGATTTGAAGCTTCAAATCTATAACGGTAAGAGCGCGAGCAGGAACTATATGCTCGAGACTTTTAATATCAATAAAGTTTAAAGTACGTTGAAAAATGAACAACAAAAATGCTCACGTGAAACATCTGATACACTGCTGATGAGGTGACTGAAACAGAAAACAATCTCTTGTATTCCCATCAGGGTGACCTGTTCAAATTTTCTTTCTTCACATTTTCTTTCTCCAATCTCCCTCTCTGACTCTCCCGTCTCAAATCAGCTGTTCAAACCCTTTTTCTCCGATCTCTATGCAATCTGCTGTGCAAATGGATCTCGTCCTCGAAAGGCTTGTTTAAACCGGACGCTCACAAGGCTGCAGGACAGGCAGGAGTCAAAGCGAGCAGAGAGTAGAGTTGAAAACCAAGCAGCGAGTGGCACGTCTAGAGTAGAGGGCGACCGGTGGGAGGTCACTAGTGGGGTTCTTCTCGGTGCCAGTATGTAGAAGATTTTCTTTTCAGTTAGGTCCTTTTTTTTTTTTTTAAAGTTTCTCTTTTCGTTTAGTTTTTTTTTTTTTAAAGTGTCTTTTAAATTTGCACGGAGGTCCGTTTCTGAAGCGTCGCCAAATGTAAAGAATAGATATATCAGGAAGCCAAGGTCGTATGTTGAAGGTTGATCTTTATTTTGGTTTAAGATATAAATTAGAGAACCCCACCAGGAGCAGTATGATCTCTGCTCAGCCCGAACATCAACTGACATTCAACACACCATTCGAACATTCATGCAATCAACATTCATACACACGAGCACAGGCTGAGCAGCACTCTACACTCACTGACTCTTCTGGCAGAGGTGGTAGCTACCAGGAAAGCAGTCGAGAGTAAGACGACGCAAAGGACAGATCTGAATGGGCTCGAAGGGAGCGCACATCAGATATGTCAAGACAAGCTTTAAGTCCCATTTAGGCATGATGAATGGCACAGGAGGAAATGTGTGCGTGATGCCTTTCAGAAAACGGTTAACAACCGGGGACTTAAAAAGAGAAGGCTGATCTGGAAGCAGAAGAAAGGCGGAGATGGCAGAAAGATAAACTTTGATAGGGCAGAGAGCAGAGCCCTGCTGGGCCAAGGAAAAAAGGAACAGAAGAACTTCGGAAAGAGGGGCAGAAACGGGATCCACAGACTTTGCTGTGCACCATGCCACAAACCTGTTCCACTTGCAAGCATATACCGTTTTCGTGGAGGGATGCTTGGCTGCCAGAATGACATCACAGACTTAGGGAGGAAGATCGAAAGCTGTAAACTGCCGCCTCTCAATCTCCACGCATAGAGATGGAGGCTGGACAGGTTCGGGTGGAGGACCGTTCCCTACTTCTGCGACAGAAGATCCTCCCGAAGAGGCAGTCGGATCGGGGGATCGATCGGCATGTTGAGTAGCTCGGGATACCAGCACCTTCGTGCCCAATCCGGAGCCACCGGAATGACTTGGGCCCTGTTGGGCTGAATATTCTTCAGCACTCTGGGCAGAAGTGGTATAGGCGGAAAGGCGTACAATAGACCGCAACTCCACTCGCGACGAAAAGCGTCGCCGTGCGAGTGCCGCCATGGAAATTCCAACACGCAGAACTGATGACATTGCGCATTCTCTTCGGTGGCGAATAGTTCTAACCAAGGCTCTCCCAACTGCTGAAAGAGACCTTGCGCCACGTCAGAGTTCAGATGCAATTCGTGATCCATCATGCACCGGCGGCTGAGTTTGTCCAACCTGGCGTTCATAGAACCTGCCAGGTGTCAAACCACCGAGGTAATGCCTTGATGTTCCAGCCATGTCCAGAGGCGCAGATCCTCCTGACATGGGGACCAGGACCCCACCCTGTCCTGTTTGTTGCAATACCACATGGCGGTGGTGTTGTCCATGAACACCTGCACCACACTTCCCCGGACAGAGGGAAAGAATGCCTTCAGTGCAAGTCGGATTGCCCAAAGCGGCAAAAGGTTGATATGGAGCTGGGATTCCGCCAGGGACCAGAGACCTCTGATCTCCGTCTCTCTCAAGTTGCCTCCCCATCCCAGGAGGGACGCATCCGTCACCACTGTATGCTCCAGTTGGGGAAGGGAGAAGGATCTGCCATTGACCCAATCTTGATTCGTGAGCCACAACTGCAGTGCCCTCCAAGATCTGGACGTGATCGGACAAGTGGCCCTGATGCTGCGCCCCCTGGAACTTCAGGTCCCACTGCAGAGCCCGCATATGCCATCTGGAGGGTCATCCTGACTGAAACCTGGGATAGAGGCTGAAAGATCGGAATTATAGCCTGAAAATCCCGGACTCGCTGCTCGGGATGATAAACCCGAAACCTCGTCGAATCCAGAACCGCTCCGATGAAGGGGTGCTTTGGATAGGTACTAAGGTTCGACTTCGCCACGTAGATGAAGAACCCCAGCAAATGCAGGCGGTCGGCCATAGTCTGAAGGTGGGTGACAACTGCTTGCGGCGAGCCCACCTTCAACAACCAGTCGAGGTAGGAGAAGACTGACACCCATGACGGGCGCAGGAGAGCTGCGACCTCCACCATCCCTTTTGTGAACACCCGAGGGGCGGGCGGGGACGTGAAAATATGCAAGTCCAATGCTACCATCCAGTCTCCAGGGTCGAGGGCACTCAAGACCTGAGCCAGAGTCAACATCTTTAACTTCTCCTTCCAGAGGAAGCGATTGACATTCCTGAGGTCCAAAATAGGGTGCAAGCCCCTTTGTCCTTCTTGGGGACCAGAAAGTAGTGGGAATAGTAACCACGTCCTACTTCTGGCCCAGGAACGCGCTTGATGGCCCCCTTGGCCAAGAGGGCCATAACTTCCTGCTGGAGAAGCGCAAAGTGATCCCCCGACATGCAGTGGAACTGAGGTGGCATGGCTGGTGGGGGTTAGACTTGAAAGAGAGGGTGTAACCCCTCTGGACGAAATGCAGCACCCACTTGTCGGAAGTTACAGAACACCAATGGGGGAGGTGATGTCGAATCCTGACGCCCACTGGCGTGGGGTGCGTCCCAAAGCTGAGACTAGGAAGGCTTCGAGGCGGATGTTGTGGGGGTGGAGGTGAACTGACTCTCACGCCGGCCCCCGGAGCCACCACAGCAGCCTCCACGGCCGCGCTAAGTTTGGTTCTGCGCAGGCTTTTGACTGAACAAGCGGGCAGGGGCGCCACTTCCATGGCCACGAAAGTAATGAAAAGTAGACGTGGCCGGGCACGTGGTGGAAAGACCCAGGGGCTTTGCCGTAGCCCGAGAGTCCTTAAAACACTACAGCAGACTGTCGGCCTTATCAAACAGGCAAGTGCCATCAAAGGGCATGTAAGCGCCACAGTTGGGGCAATTGCCCTACCAAGGGAGTCGGCTGTGTCTAAGCCATACTGAATGGCAAATTTAGCCATATCCTTACCCTCGGCCACAGCCTGGACCTCTTCAGGACACTGAGGTAACACCTGAGCAACGGTATCCCACGCTGCGTGGGAATAGCGAGCAAATAGACATGCGGTGTTCACCGACCACAGCCCCAAGCTGGCAGAGAACAACCGCTTGCCGAACTGCTCCAGCCTCTTAAGAGTCTTTATCCGGCGGAGCCATGGAAAAGGCACTCTGGGATGTCGAAGCTTGAATGACGTAGGATGAGTGGTCAAAAAGCAGGGTCACCCGGCGACGAGCGATGACGCCTGGCGGCGTTCTTATCCACACAGGCCCCTGTGGCCGGCCGCGACCAAGTGCAAGACGTCAGTGAGGGCATCTTTAAATGGCAGCAGTGGCTCCGACGAAGTGGATGCCGACTGGAGCACCTCAGTGAGATTAGTCTTTAGGGCCACCGTAGGGCGATCCAGCTAAGGACCTCAGCTGCCCGACGAACCACCACCGTGTACGAGGCACCCTCCTCCATGGTGGGCAGGGGAGAGGCAAACCCCGGGTCAGAGGAGACATCAAGGCCGCCGGCCTCCTCCAAGTCGTCCGTCCAATCCTGCTCTGAGTCACACTGACGAGCAAGAGGGTCCTCGGACCCCTCCCAGTCATCCTCTACCACCGCATGTGGCCAAGACCGCGGCGGCAGGGCAGGGACCGGGGAAGGAACAAACGGCATCCGGAACAGCACCGAACTGGCGCCGTTTCCCAATTTGGATCCCAGGTGGGGACAAAACTGTCCGGGAACAGAGGCAGGGGCAAAACTAATGGCATCCACTGTGGTGCTGGAGGCAGAGTAGAGGGTGGCGCTGGGGACGCATCTGGCAGCGTGGGACCTTGTGGCACTGTGGCTGGAGCCAACGGTGCAGGATTCTGAGGAGTCAGAGGTCCGACAGAATCCTGACACGGGACCGCGGGGCCCAAAGGCGCGCCCGCGGGAGTCCGAGGCCTTAATAGGCGGTCCATGGCAGCAAGAAACTCTTGCACCTGTGCAGGAGTCACCGACGGACCGGGTAAGCCACAGGACTCCCAGGCTCCTAAGGAGCCGCAGGGGCAGAACCTCTGTCCCCCTCGTCCGCATCCGGGGACCGACGGGGGGACGTCGGAGAGCTGCAACACTTCAACTTCTTTTTTTATCGTCTATTACCCGAATCTGAGGGCGAAGACTTGGAGTATGAGGAGCGATGATGGAGGCCCCACGAGTCTTCTCTAGAACGGCTCTTGGACCTAGTGCCGAACCTCAAGCAACTTCCGGCGCCGCTCCCTCAAGGCCTTCGGGCCATGGCCCGACAGTCTAATCAGGACCGGGAGTCGTGGTTGCGCTCCAGGCAGTAGAGACATTGTTGTGGTACACCACCAACTTATTTCGACGGCAGGCCCGCAGGACAACCAGACATCCCTATGTGCACCAGAGAAGACCCACAAGAGACAAAACTCCCAAAAAAGGTGGTCAAAAAGGGACTACGGTACGTGCTCTAACCGGATCTGCACTTAATGGCGCAGAAAGAGAAAGAACTGGAGGTCAGCGCACATGGGTGGCGCCTACGTAGTCTCCGTGTCGTCATTATGCGCTTACGGCGACAGACGGGAGCCGCCCAACGCCACCTACTGACGCTCAGAGGTACTGCTAGCGAAAACTTTCCAGATCCAGTCTGACGTCTGGGGATATTCTAAGGTAAGGAATCTATCGCTAACGTGTCTCTCTTTCAGATAATGTGTGTTCAAACAAACCTTCCAAGATCACGACAGAAGGTGGGGTGAAAGCCAGGGTTCACCAGATATATTAATGCAAGTCAATACAACAATGGCACAAGCAGGAGCTGGTCCCAAACGGAACAATCTCGGACCTCTCTCGCTGATACTAAAAGGTTGTACTACTTGTGGCAGAATGTGGTTCCAACAAAGATGGATGAAAGAACACAATGTATCCTGCTTTATCTTTTGGACACAGTTAAAATGAAAGTACACCACCAACTAAATCAGAAGTACAAAATCTGGAAAATGCACACAAGGCATGTAAGGAAGAAAAATAAAAACAAAAAAAGATTGTAAAATGATAAAGATATGCAGTGTCTGAAAAGAAATAATAAACACATTGCAACAGCATACCTATTTTGAAGTTCATTGTATGATTGGCAAGTCATACAATTTTACTGATTCTGTTCTAGCTTAGCTGCTGTTGTATGCGGTTTGCAAGTTACTGTATGCACATTATCATTCGGTGGACATGTTTGAGTAAACTGTATGGTGCAGTGGAATTGCTCATTGTTTCAGTTTGACAAAATATGAAGATTAGTCCTTAGTGAAAAGCTAGGTGTACAAATCTAGCCTCCGATTTAGATCACAGTTTCAGTATGGTTCGGTGAAGTGTCTGCAAGTTGGTGCCTTTGACTAAAGTATTCCTATTGCGCCATATATGTCTAGCTGCAAGCCGATACTCTAAACTACAAGGCAACCTTGATGTACTTCATGCTGTTTGTCTTGCATAATTTACTGCAAAGTGGTGCGTTTGGCATACTTATTTGTTGCCAGTGTTGCCTAGCTAATGGGCTTCAGGATGACCTATTTGTTCCGGTGTTCCTTAAGTGCAGAGTCTCTCTTGAATCAGAGGCTTTTACTGCATTAGTTGCAAATTCTCATCAATGTCTGAGGGAGTGCCTGATCCCATACCAAATAGAGTGGATGGTCCATCTTCAAACACCTGTATGACCTCAATGGTCCCGCACCACATACCACTGATATGGTTATATGTCCATGTTACATTTGTACCTCCAGTCACAAGTCACCTAGCTGAGTATAGCCACGCGCACACACCTATTTTTGTAGATGCCTAGGAGTTAGGCTTCAGCGGTGGGTGACCATCCAAGGATGCATGCTGCATACCAAGACCTATTTTTGGCTATGTGTGATGTCATTGAAGTTAGAGTGCATTTGCTGCATGTTAATAGCGTGTGCAAGTCTTGTGCAGGATTTTGCAATTATGCACTACATGCCCCAACTGTTCTTTTGCTCATGTCATAAAGACGCTTTCTTTTCTGTTGTGTGTGCAAGTCATGAGTAGACTTCAAACCTAAATACACCTTTCTGTAGTTATGTCAAACATAATTAGTTATCTTGTGTTTTTAATCTTCTTAGAAAAAGCCAAGTGTGTTGTGTCTTATTACCGGTGCATTCCCTTTAAATGTATCAGTTTCATGTAGTGTTTGATGTCAATGTGGAACGTAGGTTTCTGGAGCCCACTTCTTCAGTTGGGGAGTTCACGAAGGAAAGAGCTAAGCTAGTACCAGTGCAGCTTTTGGTGCGGTGCACGGCTTATGTCAGTTTTTAACCTACCTTCTAGAATCTAGTATGGAGCAAGTCCTAGATAAAAGCAAGCTTTTGAGGGGCCAAATCTCAGCCTGCATATACAAAATACGGCTTTGCAGCTGTAAGAACACTTCAATTACCAGTCAGCTTTCCGTCTGTATAGCTTTTGGATTAGGAATCTCTCTGCAACTCCACATCAGAGTTTTGAATGTCTCAAATATCAGCGGGAGTGTAACTTTTCCTTTGCCAGAATGATCTAAAAACAAGCATTTGCAATGCAATAGGTCTCGTATTGGGAAAGTTTGAGCTATTTGTATTGTAAATGCCAAATCTTTTATTTATGTGTTGGTTTTGAAAATAGCGAAATTAATAGCTTTGTCATTTACAATGCCAATGGTTTTAACTTTCGCAAATGTGACACCTATAGTATTTGTAATGCAATATGTGTTGTATTTACGTGACTTAAATGTATTGATATTACCAATAACAATGGCCTTAATTAAAAAAATAATAATAATACGTACATAAAAGTGATTGTAATTTATAATGGCAATAGCTTTAACTTTTGTAAATAACTTTTGTGAAGATTATGTTCAGTGTATTTTATTGTAACGAAAATCCAAGAACAGAAGTAAAATATTAACATCTTTTAGTGGCATTTGTAATAAAGCTTGAAACATTGAGAGAACATATTTATTAAACCAGTAGTTGTTGAATGGTTGCACAGATTGATGCTGTGGTGGCGACGAGTGATGCTGTGGCGTTCAGTGATTCTGTGGTGATGCGATAGACAGAGTGAGGGCGATAGAGTGAGGGCGATACATAGAGTGAGGGCAATAGATAGAGTGAGGGCAATAGATAGAGTGAGGCCGATTGATAGATAGTGTGAGGCCGATAGATAAAGTGAGGTTGATAGATAGATAAAGTGAGGGCGATAGATAGGAGGGCGATAGATAGAAAGATAGATCGAGGGTGATGGATAGAGGGCGATAGATCGATAGATAGAGGGCGATAGATAGAGGGCAATAGATAGATCGATAGATAGAGGGCGATAGATAGATCGAGGGCGATCGATAGATAGATAGAGGGCAATAGATAGATAGATAGAGGGCGATAAATAGATAGAGCACTATCACAAGTGGGCTGTTTCCCAAGTGGCAAAGTTATGTGCCCAAAAATTAGCTTTTCCAGATTAAACGTTTTGAAAGTGAATGCAATTGGATCTATTTTATGTGTTCTTTTTTTCTTGCAGTTGATTACTTAATGAAAACGCCTTTGTCTCGGTAGGTCACTTTAATTTTCTAATGAACAATGTGTTCTGCCTTTTCTTTTCCCAAAAACGTTGTTTCCTCAAATCAAGTACAGCATTCTCTTTTTTTTTTAATGTCCAGTGATTTTTAATTATATGGGATTTAAGTATGCTATTTTTAAGTATTAGATGCTTATGTCTTATGCACACACCTGGGGTTTTGTATATTTGGTTATTTTTTTTAAGCATAAATAGTTGGTGCAGTGTGAGCTTTATTCCTGTCGATGTTCCCAAATCTGAAATTGTACAAGTAGTATTTATTGTGTCCTGTGAATTTTAGTTTTGGTCGGGTTTGAGTAGGGGTGGGGAAGTTCTCGGTGCATACCCGGGGAAGGGTCGCCCACAGCTGCTTTGGTGACGTTACTTTTCGCAGTTCTAGTCGGCGAAAAGGTGTAGTTTGTACGCATCCTATATTTCATTCCTCGTCCCATCTTTTTTACCAGAGGGGGTGGGTACCTGTTTTAAGTAATAAAAAGGGGGATACTACAGATATAGGCATTGGCAGTGTTGTCCAGAAGGGAAGTGAAATCAAATGTGGATTCTGTTTTTGTGCATCTTTAAAAGTACATTTTATGCCCTCCCCGAGTTTCTGACTGTCTCCCATATCCTGAGAGTGTGTGAAGCTAATACTTTCAGAACGAACGTGTTTGAGGAGACCTTTGAAAAATGAAAATTGGCCAGTATGTCAGTCGGGACCGCAGGGAAATAAAACGCCACTGCGTGAAAAATGTTTATCAATGGCCATCCGCTAAATGCTCGCCGTTTAGCCTGTAAACCCTATGATATTAGGGGTCTAGTTCGAGCTGTTATCACCGCCCCAGCACCCCCTTTCCACTTTCACTTGTAACAAAGGTTTCCGTCTAGTGAAGTCCACGGGGCCTCTCCAGTGCACTGCCTGACCGCCTTCCCCTCTGAGAGCACACGTGTCTGTGGCGGTGTGTGCCCGGTGGGAACACACTGTGGCATGTCTATGGTAATGTATCTTGTTGAAAACACAAAGGCGTTTTTCAGTAATGAATTCTGTTGGAAACAGTGGCATGTCCCTGGTAATGTGTTGTGTTGGAAACACAGTGGCATGTTGCTGGCACAAGATGCAATGTGCGAACCCTGCGTTCCTCGGCCTATCATCTCTAGGAGATTAGGCAAGTAGGGCTCCTGCCGATCTCCAAGAGTTAGCAGTAATTTTATTTGCCTTGCCTCTCTCTTTCCCAACAACATGCCTTTCTCCCTGCCAGCTGTCTGTTGAAAAGGCACAGGCTTGTTCCTTGGCCCTAACAATGCAATTACAGCCCCGAAGATCGCACGGTTTTTGCATTAAGTACAGTGCCAAAACGAGGCAAATCGATCGTTTGACTTGACGAAGTCATGTGATCTCTTCCATGCGGGGGATGCGACATGCATGAGCTGGCACCGCTGCAGCACACCCCAGACCTTCTCTTGCCCCTGTTCTTGGAGCAGTAAAAGCAGCCTCAAGAGAGCGCCACGGCACGCATTCTCATCACTGCAAACTATTCTAATAATCACGCCCTTAATTCAGTATTGAAGTCTAACCGGCATAAACAGGATCTCTGCTAGTAGGCACTGGAATGCCTTAATAGGTATTCCACTGGCCGTGACTGGCGCAGTCTTGTCAAACTATCTGCGTAGCCTGGCCTGAAGACTAGGGTAACCAGAATATTAAAGGAACAAAAACCGGGACATTACACAACATGCATTGCTGCCTGCAGTTGCTGAGTTTAAAGAAGTAATGGCAGAACAAGCATTAGCGGCAGCAATAGCGGCCACGAAACGAAAACCGGCCAAGCGAAAGGAGCAGGGGAGTGAGCGAGTGGGAGGGAAGCGCTGGCGACAGGGGGCTGGGGATGGCGCCTCCAGCCTAAGCGCTGTCGTCTGACAGCAGCGAGCTACTGAGTTAGGCGGGAGTCGAGGTGCTGAGCGGTGCACAAACCACATAATGCAATCACGTCTCTCGTCGAGAGTATACATCTGTGTTATCGTCGTACAACCGTCTCCAGGAGCTCCCTCCCAACTTCAAGGAACCGAGGTGGGTGGTAGAAGTACTAGTAGTAGTGGGAAAAAATAATTGGTGCCATGTCTTATCTAGTGGTCAGTAAATTCATAGAACATGGAAATTGCAGAGTGTAGGTAGGGAGTCTCATGTGGAAAATGCGCAAGATGTGGGTGTGAGTAAACTCAGATAAGTGGTAGGGTTACGTAAAGAAATTGGAAGTGGTGATCCAGTGGAAATTAAAATATGGGTTGCATTTTATTATACACACGGTCACATGTAAACTGACCCTATCTGAAGTCCGGTAGTCTGCTATTTACAAAAGAAAAGTATATACTAAAACTAGCAGTTTGGTATTTTCATAACTAAACAATGCTTTCGATGATCCCCTTTGCCACTGTTTGGAGCACATGCATTCGGAAATTGTTCTCATTTGCTGATGACGACAGCAATGGTATTTATAAGAATATTAATTTCAACGTCGTAGTCTAAAATACGATATAAACTTAACAGTAGGTTGAGCCGTTGCTTGGAAATGATTCATAAGTACTCACGGGATTTTGCAATTGATTTTACATTGGTGGTTATCTTCTTACTTACCTGCAACTAAACATCATTACAGTCCCGGTATTACATATATATTGAGGCCATCTAAGTTGATCGTATGGGTCCTGCAGTGTGTCAGTAGGACTGTATCCTGGCTGAGGAGCTACGTCTACCAGGGCACAAGTCCTTAAAAGCAAGAAGTGGGCAAAGAGGAGTCACGAGGGAGACGAAGGAAGAAGAGGGAACGTGGAGGGAAAGTGAATGCAGCAAGGGGCGGAGCGGATCCCTTTGAAGCACGGCCGCCGTGAAAGAAGTGTGTGTTAATTAGGGGGAGGAGAAGTGAGGCCGAGTGCGCTGGGGAAGCAACAGATGGCTTTAATTTGAAGCTCTCGGAGGCAGGCGGCTCGGATAAAAGCGCGGTCACAAGAACTCATGCACTCGTGGAAATCCGCTTTAGTTAAAGTTTTTGGGTTCACCGTAATAGGTCTCTCTACGAGACCTAAAAAAGCATCATTTTGTTATTTTTTTAGTCTATGATATATAGCACATCTGCTCTGTCAACATAAGGGCGGTCAGTAAGTTTGCCCCTTTGGGCTAGGTTTCCTTCTCAGGCGCTTGTTGTACCAGTTTCTGAACTTTATGAAGGTAGTATCCAGAGACTTCTTGATAATATATCATCCTGGTAGTGTCATCAGACCCTGTAGCTTTGGGAGGGGTTGAATCATTTGACCTCCTTTTCTGTGTGTTATGACCAAACAAAATGATAGAAATCTGAGCTGAAAGTGGAGTTCCATCTCAAATATACAAATAAGTCAGTGGAAACCATTACAGTATGATCCAACTTCGAATTGGTAAAAATATGCTACCCAGGTGAATATTATTTACATGGCAAAGATTTACAAACTTTATGACACCAAAGTGCTTTATAGCAAACTCAGTCTGCAAAACCAAGCTTTAATATGGAAATTCTTATTAAGGAACACATTGATGAGTAGAGGCATGTAAGAAACTAACCGAGTTGTCTAAAAGAAAAGATTTACAAAATGCACTCAAAATTGACATCTAGAATGAGTCAGTAACTTAAAAAAATGCCATCCCCTATACCGTGACACCCCCCAGATCATGGCTGGGGCATGGGCCATTAAGATTCTACTTTAAATTATCTGGCTCAATGACTAGATACATAAAATAAATTAAGTATTGGCAAAGCAGTTTGATTTGGCATTGGAAAGCTTTCAACTTTTTTTTCCCTTTTTGCTAACTGTACAAAACCAAATGTAAAAAAAGTGAAAAAAGTACTGCCTTCTTAAGATGCTATGCATGTTTGAAAAAAAATATTAATGTAAAATGAACCACTGAAAGACTAAAAACATGAACTTAAAGCAGAAATTAGCTTACGTGCCATGGCACTAAAGTGGACTATTTAAGAGCATGATAAATGTATAAAAACAAATTGCTGTTATTCACCTTGAATAGAGCTTATGGCTGAGTTTGTCTGAACCATTGCTCGATGCTGTAAACTATGGTGTACACAAGCAAAATGTGATTGACACTTGAAGACCAATGAATGAAAGGGTCTGACTTATCAAAAGCCCCTCTCCGTATATAAATGTGTATTGTTATTTTTGGAAACCACGAGGTTGGTGGACATTTAAAGTGGTCTCTAAGCCAGAGGTAAAAACGTCAAGTACCCTGGCATGCACAAAAAGCGACATCCATGGTAGTAGACAAACAGAATGAAATTAACCCTTTAAACTGCATGAAGTTATTCAAGGCTGAAGGAAACCAAGTGAAAAGGTGATCACCCAAACAAGAAACTACGGCAATCCTTCAACATCTGTATGAGATCAGTAACATCTCACTGCAGGCAGGACAAAAAAAGTTTAGATATAGTAGGCTACATTAGTAAGCGTCAGAGTCTAGGTGGTCATTAACGTCAACTGTTCAAGGTCTCTAATACTTCAATACAAGGTATCACATGCATCACATTAGTAGAATTTTAGCTGTTGCGGAATACAGCACAGAAAATTAGCTGGTCGAGCAGTTAACCCTGGAAAAGCCAACACTTCATTTAAATGGAGAATCAGTCTTGATAAACCCTGTATAACAAAATGGAACAATTAACAGACATTCCAGATGAATGTAATTGCTTTATATTTAAGAACATTGAAGACAAGTATTCAAAGAATACCACACCTAGATTCTTTTTTTATTTTTAAAATTTGGAAAGCAGTGTTATACTTTATTTAAAGTAAACCAATTTAAAAATTAAGAGAAGATGAAAAACGGTCTGAAAAATAAATTAATTTATATAAAATAAATCAATAACTTAACACATTATACAAAATGATTAACCATATACAATATGGGAAACAACTCATAAAAGTCTTCTGTACCACAGACTACTTTATGAACAAATGTTTACATGAAATAAAGGCAATGGATTAAACAAAATGACAGTTAAAACTGAATGAACAGTGTTTTTAAAGACTGATGAATATCTGTAGTACTTTTTTAGTTTAAAACATTACAAGACATCCTTAATGATTCAATGAAAACGGTCTGTCAGGATTTTTGTTGAGGAATGTAAAACAACCAAGAAACAATTAAGAATTACCTGTTATAATACAGGCATATGATAAAGACATCAAATGTATATACCACTATTAGAAAGGGTCAGACAACTCTCAAATGAAATCTGCATTCTTGAGAACATACAAATGAATGAGATATGCATTATGCCATTATCGATGAATGAACGCAATTAATTTTTTCTGTTGGACTTGAACTACACATGCTTCGAAAGAGCTATTAAAGGATCCTAAATATAATTTACAGTAATATCAACCAAGAAAATCGGATTGCATTGAATGCTCTTGAAACCCACATGATCACAACAAATGTTATTTAAATTGTTGATGCATACATTCCAAATTGTGTAGTGGGTCACATACTGAAAAACACAGAAGGATAATAAACTGTATCCATATTAAACAGCAAGTGAGTACTAACAAAAAAAACAATAGCAGTGAGGCCCAATAAAGATACATTCTACTAAGCCAGATTCTCAAGAAAATTGCTAAAATGCTCCTTTTGAAATCGAACATGTTCTCATTCATATATTTCCTTTATAAAATAGTCCAAACAGCATTGAGAATTCGGAATACCAGAGGTATGAAACAGGTGTACTGTGTTCACAACATATAAACAGTTTCCGTTCCAGCGAACACTTTTCCTCAGTCATTGGTTTCATTAGTTATCCTAACACAAGATGTTTTGAGATAAAATGGCACTTATTGCTGGTGATGCAAAACCAACTACCTATGTGGGTGTGTACATACCTTTAAAGTCCCTATATTAAATTACTATTAAATAGCACAGAAATCATTGTACAGGCTCAGAATTGTTCAAACATAGCCAAACACTTTTAAAAGCAGTTTCAAGATCATGTTAAGGAATAAAAAGAGAATAAGCGGTGATAAATAATTACTGTAATCTTAATTTCAACATGCCTGAAACCTGAGCAGTCAATATACGCTACCTATGAAATCTTTGACTTGGCGGTTCCAATCCAATAGCCACCCATAATTTCATTATTCCTTGAAATAACAATTGTTGGATCAGCAAGAAGTTAACCGGAAACAAGTAAGCCATACTATCTGTTTCAAAACCAGAAAGTAGTGATTAACTCATTTACTTTAAACAAGATGTTCTCGAGTCCTTGGTGAATAAGGTGCAATATCCTCAGAAAACAAAAGCAGTCCTTCATTTAGCAACTTCAGTTACATACCACACTTAAATTGTCTTTTTATCATTTGTATTGTACAAGATGAATAAAGGGCAGATTGACAGGAGAGCAGATGAAACAGATGTAGCTTTCAGATTATCACTGAGATGCAATGTGTCACTCTACTCCTTCCAAGTGCGTTTCAATTTCCGTCTTGCGGTAAACCAGATGACTAAGTGAAAAACGAAAAACTGATAGAGGTGTATGAAAATTGAAGAATGCAAGGATGGAGCAGCAGATAATCAGCTCTTATATATTGAGAACCTGTGGTTAAAAAAGCTATTTCAATCTATACAATACACATTAGATAATTCCCAATACAATCTCACACTGGAAGTAGTTAATTAAATAGCAATGTTACATTCTAGCAAAAAGGGCACATAAAATGTTAGCTATTTGTTTTAATGTCCTCCGATTTCAACTGACTAAGCAATGTAACAATAAGTAATCTGATGAATACCAGATTCAAGAGCCGAAGGTGCTTAGTAGTCACCGGTCAACAATTTTATACTAAGAGAATATGTATATCTTAGCCTGATAAATAGTTGGCAAGTGCCATTTTAACCCTACCATCAATTAAGTTATTAATAACTTTAAGGCCTAATGAACAAAATGTAATATTCCCATATCAAATACAATCTTATAATTTCATACCAGAATCAGAAGGAAAAAAGGGGCTGTAATACTGGCCCTGGATTTCAAAAGTAGCTCACATTATTCCACTGCATTTAGGTTTTCATTGTTTTCGTTTAGTAGCTTAGCCAAATCTGTTTTATAGCATTTTAACATTTTGCTTAGGTTTTCTTTTGACTTTCTTACCTATTAATGAAATGCTACTGATGTCAACACAGGCCCAGTATAACTGGCTTCAAAGTGGGATCACATTTACTACTATGAAGTCCCACCACATTAACTGCAGAGGAACCACAAATTCATCAACGAAAAAAATAAATGAAAATGAGAAATTAAACAAATATAAACTAGAACCCTAGTCAAGTTAAAATTACTGTACACAAAGGTTGCTCTCCTGTTCATCAAGAGTGGGAATGAGTGACTAAATGTTGGGGTGAGCATGGCTGCAATACATAATTTGCAATTCAGTTTTGTTTTCTAAAGGCTTTCAAAAGTTTAGTGCAAAAAGCTGGTCAGAGACAGATTGTGAATATAGTCTGTGTGCCTGAAAGGTTTCAGCCAAACCGTCCACCATTTCCTGGTAAAAGACAAAGGCAAGGATATCTTGGAGAAGAAAATTATAGATCGAAACACACTGAGAATAGTTATTAACGATGTTGCATCTATATGGGCAAATGCAGACACTACTCTCAGAACAAAATTCAGACATTACTTGACTATCTATACATACTAAATAAAAAATGGCCACACCCCTAACTAAATAGTCCAGCTAGGTCCAAGTCTCCCATCTGCCCAAAAGAAACCCATTTTCTATGTAAAGGTAGTTTTATGGCTTACTCAAACCAAGAGGGACAGATAGAAAGAAGCTGGCAGACATACGCCTCAAGAAAGGTGGAATATTCCATTTGGTCCATTTTAGACTGCAGTGCTCAGATACCTGGAACGATTCTGCGACCTACTGCAATTTGTTTTTCATCAAGGTACCTGCCGTAGTTCCAACTGACACAATCAGAATTTGCATGTTCATCTAGACTAGCGTAAATGCAATGAGCATTGTTTTCAACTACAAGGAAAGTAGTAATATTTTCAAACCACGGTTCCAAATGGCTTTATCCTTAACACAGTAAGGTTACCTTCTTAATCCCACCCCATATGCCAGATGTACATGTACAACTTGAGTGGAAAGACTTAAGCCAATTAAAGACAGAAGCTCAATAGCGATGTTATAGCTCATATGAAGATGTTTGCCTATAATGCTCAGAAGGCAAGAGTTTCATAAAGACAGGTTTAAAAGGAAGACTTCCCCAGTCACTAGGCCTTACACCATGCAATGTGAGCCACATCATCAAATGAGATCTTTGAACCAACAGCTCAGTACAATCACATACCACAATTTCATGTCAGCCATTAAACTTCCTTGAGGGTCTAAGACATACCTCTTTAAAGGTAAATTTGTTTCCATTCAGTTACTTACTACTAAAAGTGCTAGTATCTCTTTGGCACCCAGGGGCAATTTAAACAGTCTCAATTCAACTAGCCACAGACACTTGACTAGCAGTCAACTAACGGCAGTATAGATTCCTCTGACAATGCCAGACCACTTTTTTCTGCCGACGTACCAATTACTCCACTTTCTACAAACAATGAACCATACTACTGCTGCTGAACTTCTTACATGCTTAAATGACCTTGTCTTCTTTGAGTAGTAGGGCACTCGGCTTGTTAATCACTCTTGCCTGCGGGAAAATGCTCAGTTCTAAAAAATCCTACCATTTTTTTTAAAACATTCTATTTTTGTTCCACACAGTGGATATAAAACTTCCATAAAAATGACAGTTTCTCAAAAGAGCATGATCTTAAGAGCAGGCATCCAAAAACATGCATCAGCTTGATATGTTATATGTTCTGCAAAAGCTCTAGTATACTAAGCAGCAAAGGACAAAAAGAGCAGTATATAACCCTGAACTATACACAATGTCAGGGCTTAGGAACACCACTGACACCACATTCAAGTTCTAAGCAAGTTGTGTAGCTATTGTGCATCCACACAATGAGCAGGAGAAATGTTTAAGCTTTTGAAAAGACACAGGATCTCATGAGGACTGCCTAACCCTCTTAGTAAGATTCCTGCACAGCTGACTCCACCAAGTGAACATTCTTCTCAACCGCTTCACTCTCTGCCAGTCAAAGCCATCAACCAGTAATAATCTCACTGACTGGCTTTCGAGCCTAACAGGAGCATTTAGGACACAGATTTATTTCAGCCCTTGCAGATTGTAGTGTCCCAATAGACACTATGGCCTTGAAGAACATGGAAGGGAGATGCGCTACTGAACAAAAGTTATTTTCTAATGTTTCTCATCTATCGAAAACCTGTATCATGAATCTAGTTATGTGGTAAGGTGGGAGAACTCCAAAAGCTTTAGTTCTTTCTCCTTTACATTATAATCTGGTACTGCTAAAATACTGTGTTCAACTTTCTACTGTGCCTTAGCCGCAGCTCCAGTATGGCTTTTCCAACTAGACAAACGCCATTGCTCTCAAGGTTGGATAGTGTTAACCTTCACACACGTAAGCGATCCCAAATATGAAATTTCAGAAAGACTACATAGTGTAAGAGAAAGGGCCATAAGAAGATCTTGGACTGCTCTTCCAAGCAAGGCTTAGACAAGAGCAGTTCTATCAACCTTTCCCAGACACTTGGTGTATGCATGGCCTCCACTATTAAAAATTGAGTCCCACTGTATTACTCTAGTTCAAATGCAGTTGTATGTTGTGTTGAGATGTTAGATCTTTATTTTTTTTTAAATGCTAAAATGACATTTAATCGGGACATACTCATCCATACTACCAAGGTCCATTATTGCGGACGAACAAATCAATCTCATACCTTGGAGTATTGGCAGCTTTCAATAGACCGTTCTGATTCTATCGCACACAGATTAATGCATGTGGGCATAGAATGCAGAACACTGGAAAATTCCATCCATTATAGTTTTCTTCGCACTAGTCACTTTAGTGACTTTTCTCAGTGCACACAATGAACTAGATGCATGTAAAAGTTCAGTCCATATTCACTAGAACATTAAAGCGCTTCTTTCCATGGATGAGAACAAAAAAACTGTTTTGACAGTTAAATGGCAGTGGTATGAATTATAATTCGTTCAGTGAGGAAAAGGTAGTGAAAAAACTACCTTTACAGACTTTTCCAGTTAAACTCTACCTCCTAAGGCAACCTTTTCCTCTCTAAATTTCAATGCTCTGATATTTTGTCTGGTCTCAGAAATTAACAGAACACAAGTGGCTTTGCTCACGATAGCAGCAATGCCATCAACCATTGTAAATTTCCACTGCAAAGTAATGTCCTTCATTTAAGGCAAGTCAGTAAAGAGCTGCTATTGTCTTCTTTTTATGACGTGCAAGAATTAGTACTTTTTGATATGTCTTTACAATTTTGCAAGCCATGTATTGAAGAAATTACTCCGAACTACTGCACCTTGAGGATTCAAAAACTGAATATCTCGGAAGTTATTGGCAAATAACTTATGATACAGGCGTCATACTAATAATTTTGAACAGGGGTCTGTATAACAATGCCCTTTCTTAGAAGAGGCAGACATTGTTTAGGAGTGGAAAGTTACAAGCCTAGAAAAACAGGCACAAAGAAAGACTTGCCAAGTTGTGTGAACATAACGAAAGTATCTTAACAGAACTTATTTCAACAAGCACATTTACATTGCAGGGTAGCCTCTGGAAAAATAGGACTACACAACTGAAATAACAGCATGAGTTACTCAGCTTCGACACTGGATAAGTGTATCCTATACCAAACTTCCCCTCCAATCTATCATGAGGAAAACCTAATTATGTAACCATGTGACAAACAGGGACGCTCTTTACCAGTAGTACTTTTAAAGGGAAATGACCAGTTGACAGCCACTATGGCTACTTGGGTTTAGGATCTTACCACAACCGTTTAAGAAATTTCAATCCATAGCAGAAAAAGTTTTTATAAACAGTCTGGTCCTTAAACATTTTTCAGAAGACCTACCGTTATTAAAGCTGATAATTCCCTACACTTAAGTTCCTAACCTACTGCTTGCGAAAGTTCTACGATGCGGGAGGAAACCAGGAAAGTACTATGCTTCTTTACTGCAAATCAAATGGCTCCAGCGATCAAACAGCGGAATGAAAAGTCTTAGGGCCTGAAAATATCAAATAAACCACCCCTTTATACTACAAAAACAAAACATTGATAGCTAACCAATGGAGGAAATCCACTGGGTAAAGTAAATTGTCACTGACAGGCAGTTGTTAGTAAAGAACGAGATTTAATTGATATTTAGAAATATTCCCATGGGATTTGTGGGGTCAGAAGAATGATTTACCTGCTTATTATATAAGAGGGGGAAGATAAAACTGCATTTTGTTCCACTTTGGAGAACCATCTTAAATAGGTGGACTAGCAATAAAATGTTTGGACATGCATGCACCCCTTGGTGAGAAGAATGTCCTATCGTCTATATTAGTTTCACAGGGTTTTGATTCAAGGTGTGCACATTGCCACCTAATAGAACAAAACCCAGAGACCGTGGGTCTCTGAAAACGCTTACATTTTGTCTTCTGCCATAATAAAAAAGCAAAAATATGCTTTGTTCGGTATGGTAGGTAGGCACTTATACAGTACACATTTGACACATGGAATTACAAGAGGGCAGACAGAAGAGAAGCCTATAGAACTTAGGTAGGAAAAAAAAAAGGAAGGCTACATGTGCCAGCCTAGAGTTCCCCATAGTCTGTAGGTAGAACAATGGCAATACATCAGAACTTTAAATGGTGGAGTCAATCATATAAGCTCAGGTGTGTATATTTTATATTTTCAACAATGCCACGTTCTACTTTGCTTACTAAATTATTAAGGCAGCTCATGTTGCTGTGTAGCTCAATTTCTATCTTTATTTTGAGTAATAACTAGGAGAAAGCAGCAAAATCAATGGATAGCGTCAAATAGATGGCCTAGAGAAGGAGGTGTTTGTTATGTGGGGGTTCAATTTATTTGTTTACAAATAGACAGAAAGCTTTCCCACTCCCTCAGAGAAATGCCTCTGAAGGATGTTGAGAAATGCGGCCTCTTTTTTTTTAAAAAAAAGGGCAATCTCTACCTTCAGTAGAGCAGGAACACTGTCACTGGTGTAGGAGTAAGGGGCTACTTTACCTCAATTAAGGGATATGTTACCAACACAAAGGCAGCTGGGGAGCACCTTTCCTGGTTAGAACTGGGGCCCAGATCACCCTGATTTGTAAGGAACAGGTCCCAGGCAAAAAAGGGGGTAGATGTGCGTATCTTCCTCTTTTCAGACACAAAGGGGCAGACAATCTGCTTTGGTCCTCTGGCACAGTAGTGATGACCAGTGAAGTGGGCAGAGGTGTAGGTATAATTAGTGCAGCATGCACAGGGGCCCAGGAGAGTGAGGGCCCAACCAAACCCCTATTATTGCGGCTGTACTTCCATTCCTTGCTTGTATTGGGTGGCAGTACACCATTGCTGTGCCAGTGTTGTATTGGGCATCGGACCAGTGTCCAAGAGGGGAACATTGAAGCAGAGGAGGCACCCTACCTTAGGCTTCAGAAAGGTGGCAGAAAGGAGGACTGAATGGGTTTAACAAGGGGCAGAGGAGACTGCCCGCTTCGCAAGGAAGTTGCTTTCCTTATTAAGGTTGATGCAGGGACACTGGAACCCTAGAGTCTGAAAGGCCCACTGCATCACCATTATGACTATCTTACTTTACAATAGTGACAAAGGGGAGAGCATTAGTGTTGCGGGGACTCATGTTGAAAAAAGCAGACAAAAAATGGTATCTCTTTTCTTCTGAAAGGGGTAGTGTCAGTTTCAAGATTGGAGTGATGGCCAGGCTTGGTGAGGGAAGAGTAAAACAGAAGTCTGCAACTCCGTGCCACATATATCATTCCTTCAGAATGTAGAGTTGCATTTCGGCCCAGGAGTGTAAAGAGCTCACGAGACCCCAATTAATGAGTAGTGTTTTGTTTTCATCTATTTCAGTCTTAAGTATTTGCTCTTTTAGAAGTCTTACATTTAGGGTGGGTTATGAGCAACTGAAAAGGTACTCCTGCAATTATCTCACAAGTACCACCTCCTCTGCATCATCCAAAGCACCTAAAGATAGCTCAGGTGATGTGTTATACAAGAAAAATCATTGTAGGAGAAAAGGTATTTTTCCACTCCCCTATCTCCTTTAGCAAAACAAGCTAACAATCCTTTAAGAGAAGCACCAACCATTTGAGGGAAAAAAAGGTTGTAATGTTGGGAAACAATTTGTCTTGGACACTAAAGGCAATACAAAGAACAGCACCTGCCTAAAGGCAATTTGTTGTCACTAGGACGGCAACTGACTAGCAACAGTTATCCTTAGTTCCTTAACATCAGCATAACAAGCGACTGTATGTAGGTGTGTTATGTCCCGTCTTGTGTGTAGTGCAGGTTAATGTCTGCATCCATCGTGTCTCCGATGTACCAAGGATCAGTGTGAAGGGGATTCCACCAGTCAGTTGCAAGGCTTCATTACTCCTATGGCTTTGCTGGTGTCTAGATATTCCTAGTGGTATTCTTTATACCTATTCCTGTAACTATGCAAAAGAAACCTAGCTGAACCCACCAACTAAAGTAGACTTTCGTAGCAATAGTGAGAATGGTAAATAACTATTTTCACCCACTTCAAGAGATCTAGGAAATAGCACCAGAAGCATGCTGAATGCTAACGGCTGTACTACAAGGTGAAGCATAGCAGACCGACATGCTAAAAAATTGTTCTGAACTTCATTCAGCTTGGAAGCATTAGTCAACAGAATTAATTTGTTGGCCTCAACACAAAATACTTCAAGGAGACATGCACCGAGATAAATAGCAAATATTAAATCCTAACCAGCCTTATAAGTAAAACATGTAATCACCATAGTATCTAGTGTAAGAGACCTGAACGTCAAAGTAATAAAAAGCCTGAAAGCGCAACACTAAACATTTTTCTTAAAACAGCAATCACTGTTCATTTCTTTTTAATGCAGGAAAAAAAGAATTCAAATAAACTATACATGCATCCTAAAATACTGCAAGGACAAATGCTTGCAACCGATTCCGAAAACCTGCATATCTAAGAAGCTGAGGCAGTTACAAGCCACATGACTAGCAGAATCCTGCAGAATTGTAACTTGTTTGGAATTCAAGGGTTGTACAAAAACTGTCTTGTTTCAACTGAATGCAACAAAGAGATATTGGAATGATTGATACGGTCTATTACAGTAATTTAGGCCTTTAACTTCGAGAAAAATGACAATCGCAAAGGATTAACGCTTTTCGGTTTCTGGTGAAGCTTTTGCAAATAGTTCAAGTGCGTCAAACACTTTCTTTAATTTTAACTCAAAGGTAATAATGGTTATGACCAACAAAGAAGAATTTATGTAAATGGCCTCATGTTTAAAATAAATTAATGTACCCTTATGCACAAAGTACTATATAAAATAAACTACACAGAAAAAGAGGGGTCGAACTGTTGCAGCCCAGTTAATGAGCCCAGTGCAATCCAACACTCTGCTCCTAAGTTGCAAGGTGGTGTCCATGTTGCATGATGGACTGGAGGTAATAGAAAAATTAGATGTACTCTGAATGAGATTTAAAAGTTTTCCGAACAAACTGCAATTCAATAAACTGCAAATTAATGCTGAAATAAATGGACTCAAATTTAAAACGTGCAAGAAGTTCTCTAAAATGTGCTATTGACTTAAATTGCAAGAGAACTCAGGTACAGTAGAAGAAGCATTTTAAATGCTTTAGGCTCAACCAAAGGATGGCAGATTGACCTGCTATTGTTTTGCCGTTTTCAATCATGTGGAGGAATCTGGCATCCAAATTATAACTCGTATTATTTCGTCACTTTCGCATGGAACCCTAAACTTGATTGGAATGCTGCCACGTTGCGAAAAGGGCAAACAACGTAAGAGGATATTTCACTAGATGATGCAATTTAAAACCAAGATACTAAAATCAGTGATACCTATTTAGGCGAAAGAATTACCCTATTGGGTTTACCTCTGTATTGTATTGCAAATATATCCGCTCCAGAGCGCAGACTGCATCATATTAAACCCAAAACAGGTTCTATGTCATGATTTCATAACTACGTTTTTAACACCACAACAAACCTAGAAATAAAAACTTGACTTAAATGGAGTGGTGGCAGACTTTGGTAATCTGTGGACAGAACTACCAAGAAGCAGAATTATCCGTGGAGGAATGTGGTCTATTTAACAGGGCATAAAAGGTGCGTCCCTTTTGGTGCTCGAGAAACACATTGAAGGTGGTAATAATGGGAGCCTAACCTTAAATCATGCTTTTAAAATAACAGGTCAAAAAGCATACCATTGTAAGACGTGCAATCTTAACTCCCAATTAAAAGAGGAGTCAACAGCAGTTGCATCCTTAAACAGCTGGATGACTCCAAATGAGAAGTACTAGAAGGATGTTTTGGATAGATCGTACCAAAATATGCACAATTAACTAAATATGTTGACTCATATTTGTTGAGATAAAACACCTCTATCATATACTGTCCATCTGGCTTCAGACGCACTATACTTCGGAAGAGGAAAGGAGATTAGGAGCTAGAAAAACAGCTTCCAATTCCAATATATTAGCAATTTTGTTCAGAAATTCTCAAATCTATCTTGGTAAGTGGTCTACAACAAATGCATCTAAAATAAGCTTCTGCAGAGGGGAACCACTTTACAGGTAAAAAATTTGGGCTCATCAAGCTATGGTGTTTTGAAGATGCAGCCATCTCAGATCATTGCCAAGCAGTCCATATCCAGGGAATGCCGAATTTGAGATTGTCCTCATTGTGGCTTGTAAGAAAGGGTTATATGTATGCAGTTATCAATCCTACGGTTATATGGAAAAACTGGAACTGTTGTCTTACAACCAGCATCAAAACAGTTCTAACCTGATATCTGGACAGGGCAACAGATAATACGTTTGGCTAGGACCATACGATCATCCTAAAACAAAGGAGCCACTTTAGAAAGGACAAAAACATAGGTCAGTTGTTCTCTTGTGGCAGTTAGCTGTGGTCACCCAATGCACCACTGCCATCAACGTGATAACAGAGATAAATGATTTTGACCGCCCTACAAGTAAGTTAGCCTTCTGAGATCTCCGCGCTAAAGCAGTAGGGAAATGTTAAATTATTATTGATTCCGAGTCCTAAGGCTAGTGAAACCGAAAGAGTCAGGTGTCGTCAACTGTGTTGGAAGTTACTCGAGTCTTTAAAATTAAGACAAACTGCCTGTGCAAACTGGAGACTAGGAATAGTGAGAAAACAGGTTCCCAGCAATAAAAAGAATTTTCAGAAGAATATTAAGATGTTTAAAAAAAGGAATGTTAAAGTATAGCGGACAAACTAAATAATTTTCAAACTGATAATTCCACCATCCCTACTTCATTAACAATTAGTTATCATTCACATTATTTTTGTAACGGCTTAGTGAATGGTTTGGAAAACAAACTCTTCCACTTGAATGTTAATAGTTCAAAATAGCCGCCTTTTTTCATTCGGTTGTATTTTATACCAAGGAAAAATATTTTGAGGATATATTCAATAATGCCCTAATCTGCTTTTGATTCTAAAAGAACCATGGACATTCCCCTTTACAAGGGGCAGTGGACAATCATAACATACGAAAGTACATTTTATTCATAACAAACTGGACAGTCAATACCCTTTCCATGCAATCTTTTTAGTGCCTATTTAATTTATGTTAGATAGTGGGTGTTAGGAGGAATTCACATCACACTATTTTGAAATGTAAACGTGGAAGTAAAAGAATTGCACTTTTATCAACGACGCAGAAATCCTAACAAATTATTTTTGTAGGAGGTCCAACAATATTTCAACTCCACTCTTTTCAATTGCTATCGGATAATCATCAAATAATGGATTAGTTTAGAAAAACTAACAGTTTCTTATGTTGAAAAGTATAAAATTCAACATAACATGAAACTAAGCATTTAAGAACCAGAGCACAAATGCTATAATGACTCTGGCAGTGTAGTTGACACGTTTTCTTGGGTCGACATTTATGAGCCATCAAGTGTCTGATCTTTAATCTTAACAGGTTTCTAATTTCTGACATGTATAAAAATTCACATCTAGAAACATTACAATACCATACAGTTATAATCAAACTGTAGATGGCATAAACACCAACCTAAAATGGGCTAGCAAGGCGTTTACTTGACTTCAACGAATGAAGCCAACAAAAATGGTGCAGAATAATATACTAATCATCAATTGAAACTGGGTCAAAATCCATAGTAGCACGAGTTTCTACTCTTTATTGATGAGACTTTAAACATGTGGGCTTAAAATGGTGAAGTAATAATGGAGATACTCTAGGTCGGTACCAGTATCTTTGCTATGGTGAGAACAAGTTATGGTGAAATTATTTCTTTAAAACTTACTTCAATAATTTTTTCTGCAAATAAAGGAAAATGTTACTTACTCTGTAACTATCATTCTGTAGTTTGTAGGGCTTTAGAATGAATTGCTTTGTGGACTCCTGACATATAGTGCTAGGAGTGGATGTTTGCAAGCTGTGTTTTTTTGAAGTATGACTTTCAGTTTGGAGAGAACTTTTACTTCCTCCCTGAAATACACGTTTCAGAACATAGACTTAACCTCAGATTATTTTTCCCCGTCATTGGGTTCAGATGCACTTCGAGCTCTGGGACTACTGAGCTACAATCAACATCATTTAACTCTAGTAGCCAGAATCACTAGAATCGCAAGTTCCAGCAGAGTCAAATTCAACACTATAAATTTCAAGGGGATTTGTTTTGGAGTGGGGGAGTAGGCATACATTGGCCAGTTAAGGAGAACACTTTATTCCAATTGTGCACTAAATTCAATTTGAGTTCCCATCGTCAGACCATCACAGAGTTTGAAAGGACTTCTTGCTTCAAATTGATTGGTCTGCTAGGATTTTAATAATTAAGACCATCTGTTGTAGAAGAGAGCATCTGTGGAAGTATAATAAAATACAATGTTACAACCATATAAAGTCAACGCGGAGCTTCAAACCTGAAGACCTCAAAGGCACTTTGATGAGGAAGGCCAATCTGACCTCCCAACTGGCCAAGAGGAACTAACTCCATAAACACTCTCCAGAGATATTAGGAAAGAACAAGCTTCGGGATTGAACAGATGCAGACTGTGGTGGAATTTGTGAAGTATGTCTGAACCAGATGGCAGAAAAGGAAAACAATCAGAGGTTAAGACTCTGTCTTGGTGCATGTAAGTTTTTCGAACAGTTCACAAATAATCTCATAACTAAAACTTGTGTTGACGAAAACTAACTTGCAAACATTCATGCCCAATACTAGAAGGCAGGAGTGTGCAGAGCAGGATTAGCCACAGCAGCACATACTACAAACTGGCGTCTTACTTTAAATCCTTTATAGGATTTAAGATTTTATGCCAAGGGTAAAGTAATGCTCAGATATGAACTGGACTACTGTATTAATCCGATTCCGTGGTCACAGCTTTTTCGAAAAATTATTTGAACCACTTGACAAAGCTCCACCTGCTGCACAATTTGTAACAAAAAAATGTTCTACCTCAAAAAGATCAAATAGTAAGTCAAATACTGCATGTGAAATTCATTAAGTCTATTGACATTGCAAAAGTAAGCGTCACCATTCATTTGATGATTACTATTTTTAGGAATTAGGGTGGTGAACATTTCAACCTGCTTGTCTTACTATCCATGAGGGATGATTTAGATAGGAAATGGAAAGGAGGAACCCTGCGTATGTATTCACTTTTATCCTTGCATGCAGTTCGTTAGCTGTCAGGGACCACTTTAGCATGGTTCAGAAGGGTTTGCTTTTCCTGAACATAACTCCAATTGAGTGTTGTTGACTGGAGGGTATGGCAGAAAAGTGCGGACTTAAATTTGTTTTCTATGTGCAACATTTTATAAACTTCAGATAAACTGCTTTATCAGGAGAGGTAAACAGGAACGTACTAATAAGTGGTCCTGTGTGTCCACTGAGAATAGGAGTTGGAAAAGTATATTTGCTTAATGTGTGAAGTTTTTATGTAAGAAGCCTTCATTCATCAAAGCAGTAGTTTCAATTAATATGTTTGAAGAAACGTAAAAGTAATTAGGTAAATAGGCCTTGGAACACGCCACAATTTGTCTAACAACAACATAATTCAGTAACGTGGTGCTGTGTTTCCTGCTAAAATCTCAATGGCCTGGTTATAATCAATGCAGCTGACCATTTGTTATTAAAGTGCACAAAACTGACAATTAAAACTTGCGAACGGCTTGAACCAAATCTAAATCCATGTTCGCTTCAAAATATAAATTGGTAATATGGAGGAAAAAAAGTGATTTTTTGGGAGAAAGAATTCACTTGATGTGACATGAGTGAAACTGATTTTTCTACATATTGCTGATGTGTATTAAATTGTTTGAGTTCCCAGCTGTTTTTAGATGCCTCTGGATAGAAAGGTCATGTCTAACATGCATATTCAGAGCGATCAAGCTGGATAAATCTTAGTTGCTATTCCAGAAAGAAAGTGAATGCAACCCTTCAAAGGCAATCAAGTAGTTTTTGGAGAACCTACTAAAAAATAATAATTTAAAATAAAAAACGAAAACAAAATTTGAGCAAAACAAAATCAAATTTAATGGTCTTAAATGCAAAAGTAAAACGAACAAAAACAAACACAAAAAAGCAAAAGAAAATTAACAAACAGAATAACTCAAAATTCAAGGCAATCTGCAGAAAATTTAGGGGATTATTTTTCATATCTACAAATCAAATATTTTGGTTAATAACTTGAAAGTTCAGAATGTATCATAGGTAAAACATTATCAAAACAAAAAGCTATTAAAATAGAAAACTAGAGCTCACAAGGGATGCGAGTGACACAATGCTCAAATGTTCATGAAGTTTTTTACATTTTACAAAATGGAACTATTCTTATGAATTCAAACTATTTTTGATCTCTGAAACCGTGACATATCTTGAAGTGTTGGGTATCTGATAGAAAACTACTGTTTGCAGCCGCTGGGCAGAGACAGCTCAGTCGGATTAGGAATCAAAATATCACACTTTGTATAGTTCAAATTGTGATATGGAACCTTAACGGAGTTTCAAAGAAACTTTGGTCCTCCCCTTCCAAAAAATGGGATAATGAAAATATTTTAAAACTTATGACAGGTAGGATGTTTACGCTTAGAGTAACCTACGTCATTCAATGAGTGATTAAGAAAAAATTAAACTGGCATGCTGCTTCTTACATGACCCTTCTTTTTAGAAAGCCAAAGCATCTTCTGAGACCACTACTGAGAAAGCAATTAACAGCCAATTGAATTCTTGGTGATGCAAAGACTTTTCAAGGTATAGAGAAGGAAAAACTAGAACAGAATATGCCAGAATAGCAAGTTCTATTTAAGTAACAAAAACTTTTCTAGTTTCTGAAAAACGCAATGTTCCATGGATCAACCTAAGAAGTCTTATAAGTTAAAGCATGCGTATTTTTACCACCATCAATATGGTATAATTTATGTGATCTACTCATTTCATTTTTCATACTTAAAGTAAATAACTTAAGGAAATTAAAATTGGTCTAAAGTTGTGGGATTTCGCAAACATTTGAACATGTAAGTTGCATCCCAGAGTATAAAAAACCTTTTCACTTTTCATTTAGACTAAGACAAACACGTGAAAATTGGCGCAAAATGAGTTTTACACTAACAAAAATTATCCAACTTATGTCAATCTTAATTCTTCAGTACAAAATGGACGAGCAGGTTATTTGTGAGATTTGCTGGTTTTGAAGGAAACCTGTAAAATTTTCTCTCCCAGGCGATAGCCATTCAGACTGGCTATTGCCATTGCAGCTTCGTCATAGTTTGTCATGGTCACAAAACCAAAGCCTTTGCACTTGTTGGTGTTGAAATCACGAATAACCTTCACATTGGTGACTGCGCCAAATGGACCAAACATCTGCCATAAGATTCCCTCATCAGCATCTTGGCCAAGGTTGTAGATGAAGATGCACCAGCCAGCTGTACTTCCTGGTACATTTACGTTAGATATTCCACTCATGTGATCTACTCCCATAGGGGAAAACCTATCAAAACAAAAAGATACATTTCACACAATTGAAAATAATATTTTTTTTAAAACGCCAATGAGTAGAAAATATTTTTTTTTAAATACCAATGAGTAGAAAAGAGATCTAAACGACTTATGAGCGAGGACGCACAAACAGCAGTATCACAGAAGAGGTAGTATTGGTACCGTCAGTACTGCCGCTCCTTTCGGGTGCTGGCAGCCACCCAGTGGAACAGCCTTCCTGCTGTGATCAGACTAGCCAAAACTGAAACTATGTTCCGGAAACTTTTAAAAACACATCTGTTTGCCCTCTAGGGATGGATGCCTCTGCCCTCTTGACTCTCGCTCCACAGCGCGGGGATACGCCGTGATGGCGTCACCAGGCGCTTTAGAAACCCCTTTATTATTATTATTAATTAGAGGTTCAAGGTCAGGTTCTTGGAGAAATCATGGCCCACCAAAATGCATGTGCTTTATCACAACTTAACCTCTCCTGCTTTAAAGAAAAAGGAAAAAGCTTACAGCATTCAACCTACAGACGAGTGCCCCACTGTGCATGCACTTTAGCTTCAAAAGAATTAAATAGTTCAGAATTACTTTCAATCAAGGGAGTTAGTTGAATCTCACTCATTTCTCTCGCTGGCTCACAACTCATAAATGTAATCAATGTAAAAAAAGTCTTGCTCAATGCAATTGCATCACTATTTATCCAGAAAGCCACTCAACTGCACAAACTTTCTAGCATTCTGGACTTTGAATTCCTGTCAACCTTCAGTCCCCAGGCACACGAAGATTGTACTGGGACTATTTTTCTATGTTGGTGATAAAGGTTAGAATTAACTCCAACATAATTTGCTGAAGATTGAGGATCACTAAACCTTAGCTGCTCAAGTCTTTTCTCCTTCCGATCACTTCTTGTCCATCTCCTCCCACCCTTTGTTTCAGTTACCCAGCTGAATAGTCATGGCATTCCTATATACCCACTGCTATCGCTGCACTCAACACAAGACTTCACACAAAGAAAATCCTTTTTTGGTCATCAAGTACTTTTCAAATGAAGTGAATGTGAGGTTGGAATTGGCTTTAACCACTGCTGCTTTGTTTTAGGCCCTATTAACTAAGCACGACATTGGTGCATAACACTTACATGAGGGTAAGAGTTTGAAGGAAATACTGTGAGATGCAAGCATTAATTGCTTTGCTCACTGTGGTTCCAATATGAAAACGAGAACACATTTGCAAAATGTAACAATCTGGGACTCTTCATGATGCTCCCAAAGTGCTCCTTTACTATATTCAATTACATGAAAAGGGTTTAAAGGAAACGATGGAAGAAGGCAGTTATCCTGTAACAATCAGTTTGTAGCTTGTACTGCTGGAGATTACAATGCTCTGCACAATCCAGCCATGTACTGTTCCACTCTGCAAGTTTTTTCTTCAAACTTTTTGTTGGGCCAAGAAATTGTATGACTCCTCCCTGAAGCCCAAAATACAACAGGACAACTTCTCCACTTCAGATGCCCCCCCTCACCACCGAACGAGCATGAATCAAGTGGAGTAACACAAAGCAGTGCATTAACTGTGTACAGGTCCATTATGAATGAATTTATGTGAGAACGACATGGCATAAGCATACAACAGGGGAAGGCTCATCTATACAATTACAATCTATGAACCAATATTCACAGATGAACATTTTTGGTTTGTAGCAAGTGTTGCTGTGGATCACATGCTGTGCATACACTATAAAGCCCTGCACGGTCTTGAATGTGGTGGGTAACACGCAATATGGAAATTAAGCTTTAAGCTGAGTTTGCCCAAGTTGAGCCTTATGCAGAATGCATACCCACTGAATGATACCAGTAAATGCGTTTGATTTCATTCGTTATATGGAAGACTCAGGGTACATCTCGGATTGGCGTCTTTTCCACTTCTAGCTCTTGCTTTAATATGAAGGAGATGACGTTCTTCTTTTTTAAAATTGAAGCGCTGGAGACCGGGTTACCAGGCAGGCGGCGAGGAGCTTAAACCACGGAGATAAAAGGAACCCTCTTCAATTTTAAAAAAGAAGAACGTCATCTCCTTCATATTAAAGCAAGAGCTAGAAGTGGAAAAGACGCCAATCCGAGATGTGACCTGAGTCTTCCATATAACGAATGAAATCAAACACTCCTACTACCAGCTATAGAGTTACTTTAAGGAACCAGCTTGATTATTAACAGTGGACAAAGAAAAAATTTCCATTTGGTTGATATCAACACAAGAAAATAAAACCCCAAGGCTCCTACTATAAAATACAAAGTCTTTTAAAGGAACAAAGCAGAAATATAAGAGTGGATAAGATTTATCTATCCCCAGGATTGAGACTGACAACGCAAATTAAATACTGCGAATTGAATTGAAGAAATTTGATTGTAGTCCTGAGGAAGGTGTATCATCAATCTTAAACACCGAAACGCGTCGACAACTTGGCTATTTTAACTATTGTGAATATATATGTGTGCAATGTCAATGTATTGTGACTGTTTTTACATGCAAAACTGTTGATCATATATGATGCTGTTTTTTGACTAAGTTTTTAATAAATTTGATTTTAATGAAAATTATGTTTAGTGGAGATAATTGTGGAACATGTCAAGATATACATTATTGAGATCAGAAATGTTTTTGGTGTCTTACTCCTCAAAGCGTTTGGCGCTTTAATTCAGGAACCACAGAAGGGAACCAATTCCCTTTTGATTCTTGGTGAGGATAATACAGAGGTTCCTTGTGGGGAACGAAGTTCAAGTTCAGAAATTTATATAGCGCACTACTCACCCAGAGGGTCTCAAGGCGCTTGGGGAGGCGGGTGCATTTACTTATCGAATATCCAAGTTTATAGTTGCTTTCTGAAGGAGAGGTGGTTTTGAGTAAGACGGAGGTGGGTGGGGAGAGAATTCCAGGTCTTGGCCGCTAAGTAGGAGAAGGATCTTCCCCACATGGTGGATCTGTGGATGCGCGGAATTGCGGCGAGGGCTTGATTGGAAATCGAAGTTGGCGGGTGGGGGTGTAGAAGGACAGTCTTGTATTGAGGCATTCGGGTCCTACGTCATAGAGGGCTTTGTGTGCGTGGGTGAGGAGACGGAACGTTATTCTCTTTTTGACGGGGAGCCAGTGGAGATCTTTCAGGTGGTTGGAAATGTGAGCTTGACGAGGGATGTCCAGTATGAGTCTGGCTGATGCGTTTTGGATGCGTTGGAGTTTTTTCTGTAGTTTGGCTGTGGTTCCGGCGTAGAGGGTGTTTCCGTAATCCAGCCGGCTGGTGACCAGTGCGTGGGTGACTGTCTTTCTTGTTTCAGTGGGGATCCAGCGGAAGACTTTTTTGAGCATGCGTAGGATGTTGAAGCAGGATGATGAGACGTCATTGGCTTGTTGGCTTGTCTGGTCATCGAGAGGGAGGAGTCCAGGATGAAGCCCAGGTTGCGTGCGTGATCCGTTGGTGTGGGTGCGGTTCACAGGGCTGGTGGCCACCAAGAGTCATCCCAGGCTGAGGGGGATGAGGACTTCCGTTTTGTCAGAGTTCAGTTTTAAACAGCTGTTCTTCATCCACTCGGCTACTTCTTTCATTCCTTCGTGTACGTTGGTTTTGGCGGTGTTCGGGTCTTTGGTGAGGGAGAGGATCAGCTGGCTGTCTGCGTAGGAGATGATGTTGAGGTTCTGTTGGCGTGCGATGGATGCGAGGGGACTCATGTATACGTTGAAGAGGGTGGGACTGAGTGATGATCCTTGTGGTACGCCGCAGATGACTTCGGTGGCCTCTGATTTGAAGGGGGGGGAGGCGGACTCTGGGTTCTTCCGGCGAGGAACGATATGATCCATTCCAGTGCTTTTCCTTGTATTCCGACGTTGCTGAGTCGTTGTATGAGGGTGCTATGACAGACTGTGTCGAAGGCTGCGGAGAGGTCAAGTAGGATGAGGGCAACTGTTTCTCCGTTGTCCAGTAGTATCCGGATGTCGTCTGTTGCTGCGATGAGAGCGGTTTCGGTGCTGTGTTTGGCTCGGAAGCCGGACTGTGAAGGGTCGAGGGATTTGTTGGATTCGAGGAAGGCGGCTAGCTGGCTATTGACTGCTTTCTCAATGACTTTGGCGGGGAATGGGAGGAGTGAGATGGGGCGGTAGTTCTTAAGTTCGGTGGGGTCTGCTGTGGGTTTCTTCAGAAGGGCGCTGAGTTCGGCATGTTTCCAGATTTCCGGGACGGTAGCGGAGTTGAAGGAGCAATTGATGACATTGCGGAGATGGGGTGCGATGATGGAGTCTGCTTTGTTGAAAATGTGGTGGGGACATGGGTCGGTTGGCGATCCTGAGTGGATGGAGTTCATCAGGCGGATGGTGTCTTCGGTGGAGATTGGGTTCCAGGCGCAAAGGTTGTTAGAGGACGGTGTTGGATCGGAGATGGGTGGAGTGGACAGATCTTCGGCCTGGTTTTCAAAGCGGTTATGTATTTCGGCGATTTTGTTGTGGAAGAATGAGGATAGAGAGTTGCAGAGGTCTTGGGACGGAGAGATGTCGTTGGTGCCGGTGGTGGGGTTAGTGAATTCTTTGACGATGTTTAATAGTTCCTTGCTGTTTTGGGCATTGTTGTGAAGTCGATCCTTGAATGCTGATATCTTGGTGAATCTGATTAGTTGGTGGTGTTTGCGGGTGGCGTTCTTGAAGGTGGCTAGGTTATCGGTGGTTGGGTTCAACGATGATCTCAAGAAATCCAAGAAACTATGCCGCTCCCTTGAAAAGGCCTGGAAAAAAGACCCATCCACCAGCAACAAGGACGCCTTCAAAAGCGCCACCCGCACTCACCACCAACTGATCCGAAAAGCCAAGAAAACAGCATTCAAGGATCGACTTGACAACAACGCCCACAACAGCAAGGAACTTTTCAACATCGTCAAGGAATTTTCCAACCCCTCGGCCAACTCCAACGACATCACCCCCTCTCAAACCCTCTGCGACTCCCTAGCCTCTTTTTTCCACAACAAGATCGCTGACATCCACAATAGCTTTGACAACCAACCCGGAAGCCAACCCACCCTACCATCTGCTGACCATCTCCCCCCCGGAAACACCCTTAACGCCTGGAACCCAATCTCCACTGAGGACACCATCCGCCTGATGAATTCCATCCACTCTGGATCCCCCACAGACCCTTGCCCTCACCACATCTTCAACAAAGCAGACTCCGTCATAGCACCGCACCTCCGAGACGTCATCAACTGCTCCTTCAACTCCGCCACCTTCCCGGAAGACTGGAAACACGCTGAACTCACCGCCCTTCTGAAAAAACCAACAGCAGACCCCACCGAACTCAAAAACTACCGCCCCATCTCACTTCTTCCATTCCCGGCCAAAGTCATCGAGAAAGCCGTCAACAACCAGCTCGCCGCCTTCCTCGAAGCCAACAAAGTCCTCATCAAGTCCGAGGCCTCTGAAGTCATCTGCGGCGTACCTCAAGGATCCTCACTCAGCCCCACCCTTTTCAACGTATACATGAGCCCCCTTGCGGCCATCGCTCGCCAACACAATCTCAACATCATCTCTTACGCGGATGACACTCAACTGATCCTCTCTCTCACCAAGGACCCCAGCACCGCCAAAACTAACTTACACGAAGGAATGAAAGAAGTCGCCGAATGGATGAAACAAAGCCGTCTGAAACTGAACTCAGACAAAACAGAAGTCCTCATCTTAGGTACATCCCCCTCTGCATGGGACGACTCCTGGTGGCCGGAAGCCCTCGGAAAAGCACCCATCCCGACAGACCACGCACGGAACCTTGGCGTCATCCTGGATTCCTCACTCTCAATGAACAGACAAGTCAGCGCCGTATCCTCTTCCTGCTTTAACATTCTTCGCATGCTCAGAAAAACATTTCGCTGGATCCCCTCCGAAACAAGGAAAACAGTCACCCACGCTCTAGTAACGAGCCGACTGGACTACGGAAACACCCTCTACGCAGGTACCACCGCTAAACTCCAGAAGAAACTACAACGAATACAAAACGCCTCAGCCAGGCTCATATTAGACATCCCACGCAACGAACACATCTCTGGTCACCTTAAAGACCTCCACTGGCTACCGGTCAATAAGAGGATTACTTTCCGACTGCTTACCCACGCACACAAATCACTCTACGACATCGGACCAGATTGCCTCAACTCTCGACTGTCCTTCTACACCCCCTCCCGCCAACTCAGCTCTTCCAGCCAAGCCTTCGCCACTGTACCTCGCATCAACAAGACCACCATGGGAGGCAGATCCTTTTCATACCTGGCTGCTAAAACATGGAACTCACTCCCCGCTTACCTTCGCCTCACCCAGAACCACCTAGCGTTCAGAAAGCTGCTTAAAACGTGGATATTTGATAAATAATCCTCCTCCCCTCCCTAAGCGCCTTGAAACCCTCTGGGTATGTAGTGCGCTATACAAATTTTTTTGACTTGACTTTGACTTGACTTCTCCAGGCTCTCTCGAGAGTACGACAGAGCTTCTTGGATTTCTTAAGGTCATCGTTGAACCAGGGGGCTTTTTTGCTACCTTGCTTGATTAGATGGTTTTTCAAGGGTGCAAGTTCGTCAGCACTCTGGGTGATCCATTGGGTGAGGTTAGTGGCTGCTTGGTTTGGGTCCGATGATTTGGTGGGGGGGGGGGGTTTTGGCGAAGCGATGTGAAGAGTTGTTCGGTGGTGATTTTGTTCCAATTTCTTCGCGGAATAGGTAGTGGGGGGTTGTGGGTCGTGGACTTTTTGTAGTTTAAGTGAACGCAGCTGTGGTCCGTCAAATGGAGTGCTGTGGTGTGATCGAAGGAGATGTGCTTGCTGGAGGTGAAGATAGGATCGAGCATGTGTCCGGCGTAGTGGGTGGGGGGTGTCTACGAGTTGTTTGAGTCCTAGATTGGCCAGGTTATCCAGAAGGGTGGAGGTGTTGCTGTCGTTGTTCTTTTCCAGGTGAAAGTTGAGGTCTCCCAGTAGAATGTAATTCTCGGAGAGGAGGGCATGTGGGCTGATTAAGTCAGCGATGTCTTCGCTGAATTGTGTGCGGGGTCCTGGCGGTCTGTAGATGAGGGTGCCTCCGAGTGTGGTTTTGTGGTCGGTGTGAATCTGGAAGTGGAGGTGTTCGGCGGAAGCGAGGTGGTCGCCGAAACTGGTCGTGATGCGGATGGTGTTCTTATGGACGATGGCTGGTTGGTGCGGTCTTTTCGGATGATCTTGTAGGTGTCCGGGATGGCTATGGCGATGTCGGGCGCCGATGAGGCGTTCATCCATGTTTCTGTGAGGAAGGCGACGTCCGGCAATGTAGAGTCGAGTAGGTTCCAAAGTTCAATGGAGTGTCTGTGGACTGAGCGGGTGTTGATCAGGATGCACTTTAGATGGTTAGTGTCGGAGCTCTGTTTGGAGTTAGTGGATTTGGTGTGGGTCCTGATGCAGTCGAACTTGCAGGAGTGGCAGGCGACCTGGGGCGGCATGGTAGCAGTTTGGAAGTCGGCCGGGGTTAAGGGCTGAGAGGGTAGCGGCGTCATAAGTAAAGCGGGCGGTATGGGATTTGCGGGGAGCAGGGGGTCTGGCGCTGGGCCTGGTCCAGGCGCTGACGGGCTTACCTTTGGCGCGCAATGGGCGCGACCGCTGCGCGTGAACGCTGCACGCAAAAGCATCTGTCATAAGAGGGAAGTGGAGGGCGAGGGAGGAGCAGCTGGGAGGCGGGAGCGGGGTGGAGACCCGGGCAGGGAGGCACAACAACAACAACAAAATGGCAGGCAGCCTAAAGCGAAACAGTAAGCAAATGCGATGCAAATGGCAGTGTCACCGGTACAATCAGGCACACCTCAAAATCTACAGGCAGCGCAGCACAAATGAAACTGTACTAACAGCGCACTTTGGCAATCTAGCGCTACGATCTAAAAATGATTTCAATGCATACACAATCAAGGCAATCTAGCGCTACGATGTAAGAATGTATAAAATGAATAAACAATTAAGGCAGTCTAGCGCTACTATGGAAATGTGCAAATTAATCCGGCAATAACAGCAGTCAGGCGGTGATGCACTACGATACCAGGCTGCAGGCGGGGCGGGGAGCAGCGTGGGGAGCGACCGTATTCCCAGGATATATACCTTGATAACTGGAATTTTGAACAGAGATCTACGTTGTCTGATCTGTATGCAAGTAGCTACTGCTGTAGTCGAATGGATGTGTATGCCAATGCACTGAGGCTTTATGGGTTCTGTTTATACAGTTAATGAACAAAATACTTCTCATCATGTACTCGGAGGTACCTAAACTTCAGATACTCGGAATTTCCTTGACGTTTGGATGTCTGTGTAGACCAGGGCCCGTATTACATAAGATGCCCTGGGGGGCGCAACGAGCACTTTGTGCGCCCCCGGGGCATTTTGGTATTATAGAAGGGGGACGTAGACGCTTGTGGGTGCCCTTCTATAATACCGATAGCGCTGGCGCATTTATAGCGCCAGCACTATCAACAGAGGGTGTTCCCTCATTTGCATAGGGGTGTGCCCTATGCAAATGAGGGAATTCCTTTGACGCTGCGCCCGCACCATATTACAGAGGCGGGCACAGAGTCAGATAAGCCCTCAGGAGGCGCACTGACAATGCGCATTGAAAAGGTGGCGCACTGTCAGTGCGCCTCCTGAGAACAGGCCTCAGCAAGGGGAAAAACTGGGTCCCATAAACCCCCCAGACATCCCCTTGCAGGCAGGTGCAGTCAATGACGGCACCCGCCTGCAAGGGGATCTCTAAACCCTGAAAGTGCAGGCGGGTCCTGCCTGCACTGTGAGAACATGTTGCAGCTGCTCTGTTTTCACATAAATGCGCTGATCCCATGGGGCGCATTGGTAGGGTTTGCACCCAGCGCACCTTTTCAAAGAGGCATCGGGGGCAAACAATGCCAATAATGCAACCACGCCAAAACATAATACGGCTCCATATGCTCTGTAGGGCAGGTTATTGTGTGGGTGGAATGATATTTCTAGAAGCACCAAGTACCAGGCCTGCCTTGCCCACATTGGTGCTACTAGTGTGACATGTAAGTCTGCTTCAACGTGCACAATACAGAGGGGATCAGAGGCAGTGTAGGAAAGTGTAAGCAAATGTTTGTCTACAGTGCAATTCCCACGTTCTGTGGGTGTGGATCCCTGCGAGTAATCTTTCAGCATGTTTGTGTTCTGGGGGTGGGGAATACATAATCTGTGGGAGTCTAAAGTTTGGGCTCTTTTACACAAAGAGGGTGATATGCTACAAAATGAGATGAGGCCTATTTTTCTCTTTTGTTTCTATGATTATGTTATTTTTTTTATTTACCGAGGCGCCCATTCCGACGACGGGGAATTATACAAAGCATGGGAATCTATGAAAGTTCCAATACTGGGGTAATGTGAAGGACCTGTGGATTTATCTTCCACTTGTGTTCTCCACCCGACAGATTATCCCCTAAGTTCTGTATCTGATTGAACTACTCTAAATGCCAGGTTATTTGAAACAATGCTACGAGCTGAGAAGAACAAGTTACTTACCTTTGGTAACGCTTTTTCTGGTACAGTATCTGCCTGTGGATTCCTCACCTTGTGAATATCCCCTTGTGTCAGCAACATTCGGAAATTCTTTCATAGCTTCGCGCCGACGCCATAGAGGCACGGCATCGCGCGCAACTCCGCTGACGTCACAGACACCATATTAGGCCCACGCCAGCATGATGACATGAGTTCCGCCCTTTTTTCCATGCCTTCGAGGCACACGGACGGACCGATGATAGTAGATATATACACAGTACACAAATGTCAACATAATACACACAGTGTGAAGCCAATGCAGGAAAAACATCTACAATAAAACATTTCCTTTGATATATATATATAGATATATATAGATATATATATATATATATATATATATATATATATATATATATAACCTTTGCTGAACGCTATTTTGTATGCACCATCCTGTTTTCACATGTGGGCACAATTGGAACTTTATGTGTTAACATATTTTAATGTAACTGAAACGGTTTAGTTAGTTAATTATTTTTTTTTTCCCATACCCATCGATGTCTTCCTGTCTATTCAAGTAGGACATCTCAGCACTCCCTCACCTTAAATAATTTTTCTTTGAACTTTTTAAAGCGGTATGGTAATACATTATTCTCAAGATGTCCAATATTTATTAAGCCATAGCATTGATCTCCAATCTTAATTCCACGGGTCAAGTGAAAGGATTGCAATAATAGAAGTCTTAATATGTCGAGCATTGCTAAAATGTGATAACCAATGGAATCTCTCTTTTTTCTAAAAATTGTGATAATTATCAACAAGGGTACTAGCAGTATATTGCAAGGAATTGATTTTAAAATTGTGTACATAAATGAAATTACAATAATTGTTTGCAATCGTATTTGTACAGATAATATGTTGCGTATTGGCACAGGAAAAAGAACCTTGCGTATTTGCACATGTAATATTTGCACAGGTACAGTATTTATGCATTTGCACTTTAGATCAGATATTTCCTTTTAATTACACCCTTGTCCTCAATAGCATCTTTTGATTCTTATGAATTGTTATCACATTAAGCGCTTAACAGCAACGACATGTTTTGGTTATATATATTGGGTTACCATTCCAAAATGGCTGAACTAATTGCAAGGTGCATCAGCACTGAGTTTACATTGTAGTCCTCTGTCTATGTCACTTGACCTCATGAGGAGGTTTTGGCGCGATGAAACAATTAAGTAATGTATTATTTAAATGGATTGTAAACCGCTTACCCGCTGACAGTGAGCAAGGGCGTTCGCGCCCGAAACGCGTCTGTTTGGCAGTGTGTTGCACCTCTGCACTTTAATGCAATAAAGGAAGAAGAATATCCTAAGTAAGTCTGGCTGTGGATTCATTCACCTGTGTCTGCGCACTGGGTTTTGTGTGAAGGCGTTGCACAAACTTTCCGGTTGGAATTTATATATATATATATATATATATATATATATACACACACACACACACACACACATACATATACACACACACACACATTACAATCACTCAGGAATAGAAGAGTGAACAACGGGGAGGTGGGTTGGTCAGTGAGGAATCCACAGGCAGATACCAGAAAAAGCGTTACCGAAGGTAAGTAAGTTGTTCTTCTGATAGATACATCTGCCAGTGGATTCCTCACCTTGTGAATAGATTCCCACAGCAGTCCCCACTCCCGGAGGAGGGTGTCCACTCTGCTATACCAAGAAATCTTGGACAGAGCGTGCAAAGTGTCCGTCCCTCCTCACCTTGGAATCCAAGCAGTAATGCTTCGCGAAAGTGTGGAGGGAGGCCCAAGTCGCGGCTCTGTAAATGTCCTCTACAGGCACACCTCTAGAAAGAGCAGATGTTGCAGACTTAGCTCTAGTAGAATGAGCCCTTATACCATCTGGAGGTTCCTTACCCGCCAGAGAGTAGCAGATCTCGATGCATAAATGTATCCATCTTGAGAGCGTGCGCTTGTGCACAGTCTTTCCCTTCGTGCAGCCAGCAAATCCAAAAAAACAGCTGGTCATCCGACCTGAACTCTCTCGTCCTGTCCAGGTAAAAGCTTACCGCCCTCTTAGGGTCCAGGCAGTGAAGTCTCTCCTCCTCCTTGGAAGGGTGAGGGGGAGGATAAAAGGTAGGGAGGGTAACGGACTGCCCCAGGTGGAAAAGGAGTTACCACTTCGGCAGAAAAGCAGCCCTGGTCCTGAGAACCATTCGATCAGCATGAATTGATAAAAACGGGGGCTTTGAACTAAGAGCTTGAAGCTCACTTACCCTCCTTGCCGAGGTAATTGCTACCAGAAAAACAGTCTTGAAAGACAAAAGCCCCAAGGGACACTTGTGTAACGGCTCGAAAGGCGAACCCATCAGGAAAGTAAGTACACGGTTCAAGTCCCACTGAGGCACAATAAAAGGAGTAGGAGGAAATTTATTGGTAAGGCCCATGATGAACCGTAAAGCGATAGGTGACTTACACAAAAAGGGCTGGTCCGGCAAACGAAGGAAAAACGATGTGGCCGACAAATAACCCTTAATAGTTGCCACCGCAAAACCCTGCTGGGCCAAGGAAAGAGCAAATTGAAGAATTTTGGACAAACGAGCCCTTAAAGGGTCAATGGACTTCTCCCAACACCAAGCAACGAACTTAGACCATCTATAGGAATAAATAGACTTAGTGGAGTCACGCCTTGCTGACAAAATGACATCCATCAAATCGTGTGAGAGAGAAAAGGAACTCTGGTTGCCCCGTTCAATCCCCAGGCATGAAAGTGTAAGGTCTGGAGGTGGGGGTGTAGAACCTGCCCCTCCATCTGGGAGAGGAGATCTGCCCTGTGAGAGACTGAGCGACGAGCACGAGGAGAGGTGGAGAAGATCTGTGTACCACACCCTTCTTGGCCAATCCGGGGCGATCAATATAACTTGGGCCCGGTCTTGGCGAACCTTCCTCAGAACCCGAGGAATCAAAGGTATGGGAGGAAACTCATAAAGGAGTTGCGAGTCCCAACTCATCTGAAACGTGTCCCCCAGTGCTCCTTGCATGGGAAACTGAAGACTGCAGAAAGACGGGCAGTGAGCATTCTCGCGCGTGGCAAACAGGTCCACCTTAGGGGTCCCCCACATCTGAAAGACAAAGCGAACCACCTCCAGGTGAAGCCTCCACTCGTGGTCGGCTGAGAACTGCGGATTGAGACTGTCTGCACGTACGTTTAGAACTCCGGCCAGATGATTTGTCATCAAACAAATCCAATGATCCTGAACCCAGGACCAGAGACGCAGAGCCTCTCTGCAGAGACACCGCGACCCTACTCCTCCCTGCTTGTTGACATACCACATCGCGGTAGTATTGTGCGTCAGGACTTGAACCGACTGACCGGGAAGAGAGGAAGGCCTTGAGCGCTAAACGTATGGCCCGTAATTCTAGAAGGTTTGGATTGAAGCAACCTTTCCTCTGGAGACCAAAGACCCTTGACCTCCAGATGAGGTCCCCACCCTAGAGTGGATGCATCTGTTACCACTGTGGACACCGATGGAGGCAGTTGAAAGGGCTTTCCTTGCGACAGTTTGCCCTCAACGCTCCACCAAGACAGATCCGCCGCAGTTTCTCTGGAGATCCTGACTGACTCCCTTAGATCTCCGTTGTGCTGATACCACTGCCTGCGGAGGCACCACTGGACAGACCCCCCAGGATATAGCGGCATGGATTAGCAAATTTAGCGGCACAAATATGGAAATTTAGCGGCACAAATATGAAAATTTAGCGGCATTTTTGCGGCACTTTATTTTACTCATAACCATTCATTCTCAGCCTTAAATCAATGGTGAGGTGGCTGCAAAAGCTGGGTAAGATACAGTAACTTGGCCACTGCAGCGCTCCGAAGCCATTCAGGCATAAAAGTAAGACTGTGTACTGCTTAAAAGTCAATTTGAGAAGGGTGCAATTAAAGAACAAACGATGGACCATGGAATCAAAAGAAGATGCATCCGGTGAGTGTAGCAGGGAAATGCATAAGTCTGTTTGACTTTTCTCTCTTTTACATAGTATTTGCATTGTGCCTTATGGCCACTTCGTTGTGCCATGCAACACAATCGAGTATGTTGTAATGTGAGTCAACTGATAACTAAATACATGGTGATTAGTAATGATTGACGAGGGTGATATATGGATGTTCTACATTTGTACTGGGTGGGTCAAAGATAGTCTTAGGGATAAGTAGATGGACTTCAGGTCCGTACAATGGCTTAGTTAATATAGTTCACGCAAAGCTGCATTTCTTGATGTCTATGCAGTGTGTTCCATGAGTACTGCAGACCATGTACAGCATGAACGGTGTCCTACTGAAGGAGAACAAGATAAGTGGCTTCTCTTTGAATGTAACAACATACGTGTAGCTTAACCTAGGCCACACTTTTGCGAGCTGAACCAGGTGAAGGAGCAGCTCTGCAGTCGATCTGCTCGGGCGTTGCGTCGTCTCCCCTAGGTAAGCCACGATATCACTGTCTGGTGATAAAGGTGTTGGATTGTTCGTAGGATGGGGTAGATGGCTGGGTGAATAAGGGAAAAATACTGATCTGGTAGTCCCTAACCCGATAGCCTCACAGGAGAACTCTTACTCCGCGGCGCTCCTTGGTGGAGAGCACCCACCCACCTGCATAGACTCCCAAGTGAGTAACTGTCAAGTGGCCCCAGTGCGCTGGGTTAAGAAGCAATATAAGAAACCACAGATAAATAGCAACGTGTTAGCCTACAGCAAACTGCATTATGGAGTTTGCAGTTACTAATATAAATCTATGCACATTTTCCTACCCACTGCTTCCATGGTATTACGTATACCATGGATAAGTGAGCAGTAGTCCCCACTCCTTAATTTGTAATGCTTGCATATTTTCCATCTACAATAAACCTCCGAAAAAGTATTGTGGCTCAAAAGTTTAGCATTCCCTAGGAGTGGGCAGTAGGTTAAACCCAAGAAAAGCAGCATCTGTCGTTTACAGAGGGCACAGGCCCTACTGGGATGCCCTTTTAAGTCAATAAACATTGTGTGGATTACTGCACAGTGCAAATCCCCGTGCGGGCGCCCTAATAGCTCATCAACAATCCGGTGGGAAATAAATCCATATTTTTCCAGATGGTCACAGCAGGGTACCAATAGCCCTGAAAGGGTAGCATTGAATATGAGCCTATGTTCCTTAATACCCAGTGGGCATTAGGGAACATAGGCTCATATTGCCCACAATACAGAATACAATTGAACCAATGGCATATGTGCTCCCCTAAAACAGGTCCTGTTGGAGGGACAACACACATTTAGAGTTGTCAATGTAAATGCCGCTTTTACAAGACACATTACTTTTGCAAACTCGATTGGATCAGACATCTCCCCCTCCCTTCAAGTGTGCATGCTTCTGGGCACCCCAGGGGACGGGGGGGATGTAAACTACTGAGTACAGACCTGCACAAAATTAAAAAAATACATGGGTTGATACAGGGGTGTTGTTTTTTGGCCGAGGAGTGGAGGCTAGCCATTGGAAGACCGAGGCGTCCGTCATTCTGTGAGGCGACTCGTGGGTGTTCCTGAGATTTTTTCTCATCCAGCCCCTTTGTGACGTTATTCCGGCGGTGGGCGGATGTTATTTTTTTTTTTCTCCTCCTGTTTTGGTCAGTTTCAAAGTGTCCTTTGCAGGAGTGGGCTGCGAGATTGAAGTTGCCAGGATGCGGTGGGCTGCGCGATTTCTTACCTTGCAGGTAAGCGGCATTTTTAATTATTTTATTTATCCAGTTTTTGCCCCCCCTCCCGTTGTCCGTGTGCCCGTTACCGCCCCCCTCCCGTTGTCCGTGTGCCCGTTCCCGCACCCCCATCCTGCTGTCCGTGCTTTTCCCGCCCCCTCTCCCGCTGTCAGTGCCTTTCCCGCCCCCCCTCCCGCTGTCCGTGCCTTTCCCGCCCCCCCTCCCGCTGTCCGTGCCTTTCCCACCCCCCCTCCCGCTGTCCGTGCCTTTCCCGCCTGTCTTGGTTTCTGTTGACCCCCCAATCTACCCCATGCAATCCCCGAATGTTTCCGCCTTCAGTGTTGTGAAGTACTAATGTAATGGGATGCTTGTTCTGACTATGTTGGGGCTGGTACGTCCGGCATCTGGGGCCGTCCTGGCCTTCTCCTCCATCCGCTGCTGTGGTCTGGTTCCTTTCCGCAATGTTATGGGGCTAAGCTCCCATCATACATCTGCCGGGCATACTTTTCTGTCCCCCACCCCCGGGCCCCCCCACTCCCCTATGCAGTACTGTCCTTTTTTCTTCTATTTGTGATTCCGCCGGGAGCACTCTTCTCACCGCTCTCCCCACTATCCTAAAAACAACGCTGTTCCTGCGTTCCTTAAAGACCCTATGTGGGTGTTCCCAGTTGGTATAAAATGCAGAAACCTGCTGTCTAATTGTGCGCACACGCTGTTACCGTTGACTGTCTGATTTGCTTCATTTGTGTATCTGTGCGCAATCTGTGTCGTCAAGGGCATTGGGCGAGCGAGTGGCTTTTCTTGCTGGGTTGCGACACATATGGGCCTTGTCGCTATCCTTTTTTTTTTGGCTCCTTATTCCTAATTCTAGTTCCAGCACGGGTGGCTTTTTACCAGGATGAGTTTTTGTGATTTCACTGCCTCAGTTTTATGGCAATTTGTTGAGGTTTTTGGAATTGATTAGGTGCCCCGTCTTCATTGGTTGTACTAGCGCCATGTTTTAGGTTGTGCTAGTTGTTGTATCTGCGCTGATGCTCAATCCAGTCCATGCGTGAGCGCTTGTAGTCCCAGTGCTGTGACAAGCTGCACCGATCTAATGCCAGCCGCCACCGTGCCACCGCCAGGAAATCGCAGCCTAATACCAGGAGCCAATCACTCACTGCATGTTCTACCGCAATTCTTTGTGGGTTCTCCGCTACTAAGCTTCCTCCATCCGCCTGGACTACTCCCTTGTTACAGTCAGTCAGCCTTGACTGTCTTTAACCTCTTCTCCTTTTGGCTGAGGTCTTTTAATAACCAATGTTTGAGCGCTTTAGGTTCACTTGGTCAACTTAAGTGCACCAGGACTACAACTCCCAGAATTCACTCTGTTCTTAAACTAAAACCCAGCAGCAGAGCGCTGTGTCCTCATTGACCGAATAATCTTGTAATCTTTTAATCAGGGTGATGTATAGCCTGGGGCTGCACATATCTACATAAAGTTCCTCGGGGAAGGCCTGGACAGGTGTGAAAACAAATTAGAGAGGAGGACAAGGCGCTGGTGTTAACTTTAATCCAGTCACTGCTCAATAGGGTGAAATTTACTCCAATCAGCTCAACAATAACAGGCACACGGAGTATTTGTCCATCTTTGCAAAATAGGTCCCTTTCATTTCTGCCAGCGCACACCAGTCCTTAATGTGTTGACTACTGTCAGCCAATTAGAAGCCACACGACTGTATCCCTGCACTATTATAATCACCTAACACTAAAATCTACACATAGCAAAGAAGGCCTCGTCAATGTAAACATTCTGGCACACAAGTCTCCATCCATACACGAACCAGCCCTATCCGGGGGGGTTCCCCGGGCCTCTCTGCTGCATACCGCACGTGCATCCTTCCATTTCTTTTTACAGCAGCGCCGATGGTTCAGCCCGGAGCCATCAAATCCAAATGTAATTTCTTTTTGTTAGGTCTCGCATTTGCGAAAGATTAAGCTATTGACATTGTAAATGACAATGCCATTTATTTATCTGTTTTCAAAACCAACACATAAATAAACAATTTGTCATTTGCAATGCCAATAGCTCTAACTTTGTCAAAGGCGAAACCGTTGCATTGTAAATGCTTGTTTCAAGCATGATGTCAAGGCCCCAAGGTGTTCAAATTTAAAGAGAACATTGATAAGGTGTTGATTGACTACTTGACAGAATCCGGATACCCTTAGCCATGCATGTCTATGTAGGGTGAAGCTGGGTGTTCACTTCCCTGGATTCAGTTTCATCTAAGGCACAACAGATGTTTGCGCTAGTCTTGCTCTCCTGACCCAACTCACTACTTCTTTTGCGTTATAAGCCCCTGGAAGACGCTTGAGAGGAGCCCTACCGCTTTGACTATAGGCCATTGTGTTGCTGCTCCCACAGCAACATCCTTTCTAGCATCAATCTTCTGACTCATCAAGAAGGGGGTGAATCTCTTGTGCCTTGTGCAAACACTGATTTCCGTGCTGTGTGTATAAATAATGGTTCAGAAGGAACAAAACTGAAGAAGGCTTAGAGGAGCAGCTGTGCCTGGGGCTCCAGATGCTCTGGCACAGGTGGGCGTAAGCCTTTAACTCCAGTCGGGAGGCAGATCCTGGGAGTCCCCTTGGAAACAGATGTGAACCACAGCAGACTCTCCCCAAAATCAGGACAGGCTGCCTGGGCCGCCTGCATCGCGCTGCTAGCAGTCCCAACCCAGAGGAAAGCAGCATGGCAATAGAATAGCAGAAAGGTGGGGCCTCCTTGGATATCAGGCACCAGCAGGCATCGTCCCATATTTCCAGTTGGGGGGGGGGGGGGTAAGGACCTAGGTTGCCCTGGCGAAGTCAGGGAGTGTTTGGCTGTTTCTGGTGCCGCTCCCTCCTGACCCTTTCCTGTGGGGCCCAGAGGGTCTTGAGGAGGTGAGCGTCAGCCCCATGCTCCAATCAGGAGGCCCCTCACACACACACACACACACCTGGGACTGCCAGTTACGGAGAGAGATTCCCATGCTGCCAGCTATGATGGCCCAGACCGACTTCTATCCTGCAAGCGATCCAAGACCTGCAATCCTTTCTAGAGGGGTACATTGGGGGGGGGGGGGGGGGGGGGGGGGGGGTGAAGGTTGATGTGTTGTTGCTGCGGCAGCATGAATCTTATTTCGACTACTGAAGGCACCCTCCACATGCCTTCCACTGTGGTCTCAGGTCTCCAAATAACAGTGCGCCAAATTGAGCTTTGTGCCGAGTAGAGTTGCCCAAGGCGCAATAATATCAGAATAGTTTGGATCCTGGAGGGTGTAGAGTGCTCATGCCTGACCCAATTTGGGACCAAGTGGTTTACCGCGTAGATATGGATACCGAAGGGGGAATTGTCGCCATGCTTCGTGGTGGAGAGGGCGCGCAGGTCTGTGGGGCAAAGCTGGGTGTGCCAACTCCACCAGTAAGTCCTCGTATCACTGACAAAATCCTTATCGCCTCTCTGCTGCAGAAGTCCTTGGTTTGTGAGTCTGCCTGGGTTATGATCTCTCTGGGCTAAACCCTTATGGTCAAACAACAGCGACAATTTGGAGGTCAAGTGGAAACTAAGTGCACATTAAATCCAATGCATGCTCTATTTTCCAACACGGTTGAAGGACATCTTCCAAAACAAATTGGTGTTCCTCGAGACACCTCAAGTGGCTTGGTCTTGGCTGAAGTAGCGATCATCCTTCTGGCGGGAGCCACCTTCTTTGCACACCCATCGGGGTGGGCCAGAACAGGGCAGGAGTTGGGGACAGCTGCTGCGCTGGGCCCCCGGTACATGGGAATCTCTGGGCCCCCGGTACATGCCGCTCAATCCGGCTTCATGCGAGAGTGCCACAAAGCACAACATCAAGCGTCTGCATAATGCCCAGGCTTCCGCTGGAAGATTTCCAGGTGCAAATGCACTTCTTTTGGTCAATTTCGACAAGGAGTATGAGTCTGTGCGGTGGGACTATTTGTTCTGCTTACTGCACAGAACTGTAAGTCGGTCCCAAATTTGTCAATAGGCACTACTACTGTGAGTTGATCTCCAGGCGAGGGTTAGGGTGGGAGGCTTGTTGTCCACCCCATTTCAGCTTCATAGGGGTACGAGGCTGGGTTGCCCATCGCACTTCTGTTCGCAATAGCGATTGAACCTTTGGCAGGGTGGCTCCCTGGTCAGGGGATTTGAGTGGGCCCTGGTATCTCGGATAGGATCGCACAGTTGTGGACGATGTCCTCATAATTCTTGATGATCCACAAGAGTCCAGGCCCTTGTGCTCTAGATACTGGGAGCCTTCAGGCCTGTATGCGGCTTAGTCAAAGCCAAGTCCTCCATTTAACCGAGCGTGCCCCCACCCGCCTCCATCAGCGCTTAGTTGGGTGGACGGCATACTTTTCTTTTGGGTGGGCTTCCAATATCTGGGCGTGTATGTACCGATAGCCCTCATTGAGCCTGGGCATGCAATATCCAACCTCACTTGGAACAAGTGTCATTAGGACTTTGGGTTTTGGGAGACACTGCAGCTCTCCCTATTCGGATGCGCAACTACATACAACATGACAGGTCCCTCATGGGCGGAGATGAAAAAAGCACAATTAAATAGTAACCTAATGAAAATCTGGCTCAACATTGAATTCTGCGTCGGAAAGAGGTGCACCGACAACAGACCTTCCTTTGAAAAATAACATGTCTTAACACTTAGCTTATGTGCAAATGACCAATTTTTAATCAGCAGGCTTTAAAATAGTTCCCATATATTTTCAGCCCAGACAACCCAAGAAATAATCTGACAGAAGCAACAAAGAAAGAAGTTGACTTTATGGAGAAAATAAACAGATGCACTAAGGTAGCTGCAGCACTAGTAAGCCTGGTGAAATCTTGATAGTAGCATAAAAAATACTCAATTTCAGATTTCAACCAGAGTTCTTCCTTAAAACAATGTGCTGTGAAAATCTGCAAGCCGGCTTGCTGGAATGTGATTATGGATAGGTCTTCAGTGGCTGGATTTCAATATATGAAAGCAGTGCATTCTTAACTTACTGAGCAATTTCGCCACCTATTGTATAAAATGTGTGTTTAATTTTGACAAAAGTACCAGTGATTCTGAGCCTGCCACTAGATAATTTATAAAAAATTTGATGTGGTAAGTTTATGGTTTATGAACTGAACATGTCCATAATGGCTAACATAGGATCCAGCAGAAATTAAAGTTCCAGCAACTACATAGTTTCGTAAAGATGTGCAATATCTTCATTTCAACAACCAAAACTTCAGAAGTACAATCTGTGTACACTACTAAAATTCCAAAGCAGCAACATTTCTACCTTGAATTTTATTCTCTTGGGTCTACTGTTTCTCACAATTTAAACATACCTGAACCTTTGGGCCTGGTGATGAACCGGGCCTCCAAATCTTCTAGCTGGTGACTGGTATAGCTGAGAAAGAAGTGCCATGTTCTTATTCTGATTGGGATTCGCTGCAAACTTCACAGTAATAGGTTCTGATGCGCCAGGTGGCTTATGACCATTGTAAGTCGAAATTGCTTCTTCCGCTTCACCCCTTTTGTCAAATCTGATAAAAGCTACCCCTCTGGATGAACCTGTTATTAGAGATAAGAGCAGGTAAGGGTCCATGAGCAAAGTAATGTACTAAAATCAAGTTACATGCATACTGAAATGCCTGCTCTCTCATATCTAAATATATTGGTTGTAGAACATCTTGGAAACCTCAAAACGCACTTTAGCATACACACCTTCGTAATGTAACCTTACCCTCTATTTACAATACAAATACTGCCTCTTCAGAGAATAGAAGTTAGACTAGAGCAGAGTACAGAGGGTTGCTACAATTCTGTTGGGAAAGTCTGAGGCAAGACAATCATGAAGAGGCTTTGTAAAGTGTTAAGCACTGAACATGAAGAACTATCCGTATGAAAGGGTAATAAACTACCATGACAAACCAAATACCAAGAGCACACAAATAAACATAGATGTGGAGTACAGCTCATTTTCGGCATTCACGTTTGAAAGATCCCCCAAAAACATCAGCAGTTATGGTATACAACAGACTATTTTTATTGAAGAATCCAAATTAAACAAACCACACAGAGAATTTAAGAGTGGATACAGTGACTGGTGATCTTAAAAAAAAGACCTCTGGTAATCTTTAAAATTCAAATTTACTTCCCAGAGAACATGTCATTTTTTTTACAGCAGTGTCGTAGGGTTGGGTGTAAACATCCAGTCTTGTATCAAGATGGCTACCTCTAACAGGATGCATAGAAACAGTGGTTTAAGAGACAGGTGATATGTCCCATGATTACGTCTTGATGCTTCAGTTTTTCAATTTTTCTACGAGGTAAAGTCTGCATGGTAGATGAAAGAACTGCAGAAGTACGTTTTTAGCTATGGGCTAAACCGACAAATTTTCTTCTAGCCTAAGGGCAAGACACCGGGAAATTATGCCATGGAAGGTGAATCTGAGGCAAACTAGCACCCAAAATTAAAAAAAATAATAATAAAAAAAGATGTACTGTGAAGGAACCCTGCCTCATGTTATTGACATGATATACTGCAACCCCTTTTTCATCAGCATATTTCTATCAAATGAAGAAATGTTAGTCTCTGCAAAAAATTCCACATTTAATATCACCTATCTGCACACAACAGAGAACATAGGAGAGTTAATTCCAAGTACATTATCAAAGTCCTTGTAGAAAAGTAAAACGGTTCTAAAAAATGACTTCTTTAGGCATGCTTCAGTTAGCATAACTGGGCTGCACCAGGCTACATTGGCAGTCATACACAAAATGCTTCAGAAAATGCATGTTTATTTAAGGCGTTTTAGCATTTCATGCGCACGGGTCTCTTCAGAAAATCAATAGAAATACAGCTTCAGCATGGTCTCTGTGCTTACGTAATGTATAATTTGTTCTGCTGGAGGAAGGATGTGTGCCTGCTAAAACTTCAATTTACCAATCTGTTGGTAGTTGTACCAATCTATTGTATTCCTGTGTTTCATAATGTAGGACTATCTCCTTAATTAAATATGTACAGCTATGACCATAAGATGCTTTAAGTAGGGGTTTCTAGTGGTGTTGTACTACCTGATAGATGTATTGGCTGTCATGAATTAAACACTTAATCCAACCATTATTATAAGTAATGCTATTCAATGAATGAGTGAGTCTTTTGTTCTTCAAACATTATAAAAGGTTTTTGGGGAATAGTCAATTTTTAGTTCATTTTGCTACTACTTGGGAGATCAAGAAGCAGTGATTTTCTGGGTTTTTATTTACAGGGCCTTTTTTGCCAGACTGCTAGCTAACACTTGATTCATTCACCAACTACTTTTTTTTCTGTAATGATACATTTTTAAATAAAATATAAGAGGCTAACTTTAGAATCTTGTCATTTGCAGATATTAATAATAGCCTTGGACTAAGTCTACGAGAGACTAAGTCCCATACATGCCTAATGACCCTTTAATGTCCTAAACTGTTAACATCCTCAATGCCTAAGAGAGATGGATATTTGGATATTTTTTGGAGGGGTATTTATAAAGCGCAGCGTTCGCTCCGGAAGGAGCATCATGGCGCTATAAGTCCTTGATACCAGATCACAGAGAGGTATGGGGGGGGGCTAGATTGAAGCTTTGGTCCAGTCATCAGAAAGATTAAAAATCCAAGTTTTGAGGAGTTTCCTAAAGGGTTTCTCGAGCGTCTGAAGTCTGAGATGTCTTGGCATGCTGTTCCAGGCTCTAATAGCCAGGGTACTAAGGGTTTTACCGCCTTTAGATTTCAGGTTGAACTTGGCAGAGGTCATGAAGTTTTCTTGTGAGGATCGGAGGGAACGACTCAGGTTGTAGTGAGGGAAGCGTCTGGTGAGATAAGAGGGGCCTGATTTGTTAAATGCTCGGAAGGCGACGGTGAGAATCTTGAAGAGTATTCTCTTGTGCAGGGGGAGCCAATGTAGGGTTTATAGGGCTGCGGAGATAGAAGATTTACGTGGAAGTTTTAGAACAAGGCGGGCGGCAGTGTGTAAAACACTTTGAAGTTTCGAAAGAGTGGACTTCTTGGTCCCTGCCAGAAGGCCGTTACAGTAGTCCACTCGTGAGAGAATGAGGGCCACTGTAACTGTCTTTCTGGAGTCGAGGGGGAGAAAATCAAAGAATTTTCGCAAGGATTTGATTATGCCGAAGCATTTTCCTGCTACGGACGCGACGTGGTGATCGAATGAAAGGTCGGAACCAAAAAGGACTCCGAGGTTTCTGGCAGAGGTGACCGTCTGAGGGGGAGCTACAGAGTTGTCAGGCCACCACAAGGCAGGGCAGAATGAGGCATTCTTTCCAATGGGGAGGATCTCAGTTTTATTTGAGTTGCAGCGGAGGTGGTTAGCGTCCATCCATTGGAAAACTGCAGTTAGGCAGTGTTTGAGGTTGAGCTCTGCCTTGTTGGAATGGTCGTCAAGGGGGATGATAAGCTGGGTATCATCGGCATAAGAAGTTACGGTTATGCCGAATGATTCTATCAAGGTGAGAAGAGGGATAAGATAAATGTTGAAGAGGAGGGGGCTTAGGATAGACCCCTGAGGGACTCCGGAGGACACCTTTTTCTCGCTGGATTGGAAGGAACCAAGGGTGACGGTTCGGGACCTATCGCTGAGAAAAGATCTAATCCATGATAGAGCTGAGTTGGAAATGCCGATGTCAATAAGTCTGTTGATCAGGATGGAGTGGGAAATGGTATCGAAAGCTGCCGTGAGGTCAAGAAGGATCAGAATCGCCTTCTTCCTTTGATCTTGTAAGGTTTTAATGATGTCGGTCAGTTCGATTAGGGCGGTTTCCGTTGAATGTTTGGACCGGAACCCGGATTGCTGGGGATGAAGTAAGTTGCGGGATTCCAGAAAGGTCTTGAGCTCTTTGTGGACTAGCTGTTCTGTTATTTTACCCAGAGCGGGTAGCAGGGTGATAGGGCGGAGGTTGGTCAAGTCCGTTGGGGAGACAAAGATGCCATAGTAGGTAGTAAGTCCTTTATTACTGACAGAGGGGTAGGTCAAAGATCAAAGCAGTTCCAACTCATCTATTCCAGTTTCTCCTCCATTTGCTTTCTGCTCTCCCAAGACAGTCTTATCTTGTCTTTTCTTAAGGATTTATGAAAACCAAGAGACCAATAATGTCACTACTAAAGACTAAGGCAAATGCATTATAAAGGTGCAGAAACCACTTATTGCACATTCATTGTTTGCTTTGCGATAAATATCTGCGTGTTAATTGTGGTCCATGAGGATTTGGAAAGGAGCCAGGGAAGAAGAGGCTGGTATTTACCAGTAACACGAGGCAAATGGTGAAGTAAGCACCAAAAGCCACATGTAATTCCCCAAAAGCTAGTGACCTGCAATAATTAGAGCACCCACAGAAAACTGAACACTTCAGTGATTATTTTAATTAGATAAAATAATGGGCAAGTCCTACTGAGAACCTAAGAGGAATTGGTCTATCGAGAGGGAATGGAGGGGAGCACCTTTCAGTACCTTGCAGTTTAAACAAATAGTTTCTTATCCGTCGGTGTAGTTTTGCAGCTTGAAGACTTTCTAGATTCACTATGCTGTGCATTATTCCGCAATCTAGTGGTCGGGTATGGAATTGTCTTTTTCCGTGGCCCAGGTATACGTCGACATACCACCGTTTAGTGTCCTTTGTGACGTAGAAGTGCTTCCTCCGGAAGCTCCCACCTTTGTCTCCATCTTCTGCTTCTTTTTTCTTGTGTTATTCTTGTTTTGCCTTTTATTTTCCAAAGTCTTTTCCATTTTTAATCCCTTTCCTCCAGTCTCATCTTTCTGGCAGAGGAGGGTGGGTTCACTAGTGAATCCAGAGAGTCTTCAAGATGCAAAAATATACCGAAAGCTAAGAAACTATATACGTTTTGCAGCGTGAATCTTTCTGGATTCACTATGCTGCGCATAGACTTTGTAGCGGTTTGTCCATATTGTGGTGGCTGGGTGGAAGATGAGCACTGGTTACTTAATGTGTTGTAAGACCTTCTGTCCCACTTGTGCTTCTTTGTTCATTTGGTTATCTACACAGTAGTGCTTAGTGAACGTGTGCCCTGAAGACCATGTTGCAGCTTGGCAAATGTCTTGAATTGGAGTGTTTGCTAGAAGCGCAATCGTTGCTCCTTTCTTCCTTGTTGAGTGAGCATAAGCTGCTCCTTGTAACAGATGCCCTGCTTGTTTGTGGCATAGTTGTATGGTTTATGTAATCTACAGTGCAATGGTATTTTTGGTAACTTGTCATCCCAAAAAACTGCTGGCGAAGGAAACCGAGTTGCTTTGTCTTTCTGCACTCCTTTGTCCTTTCCATATAGTGCATCACAGCCCTCCTGACTTCCAGTGTGTGCAGCGCACTAAACTGTTGGTAAACTAGGTATCTAACCTTCATACCAAACTCTTACTCTTAACTTGCATCAGGGTCCAAGGTATCACCATGGAGGAAATTCCAATTTTGGGTGAAGGGCAGTAACTGCAGAATCACATATGAAGTGCTACAGCATAGCCAAGCACCTCATTTTCGTTAACTTTCTTAGATGTCAAGATAAAAAAAATATATATAACATGAAAGGTGCATATACCATTAATAAAAAGGAGCTCAAAATTGGCAACAATAGGGTAGGTGCCGTATGCAAAGGAAATATCTGGTTTTTGACATGGAGGTAGCAAGCATTCCAGCTGGCCCTTGCCCTTTTCAGAGTCAAGCTTTGAAAGATATGCCGTCAACTATATTCTCTCATGGTTTTTAGAGTATATCTGCTCATTCCCAGAGAAAGATTAGACTGCACAACCACAACAAAGGACGGCTAATGGGGGTGACCGGAGTACTCCTTGGAATTCAGCTTTGGAAGAATAGCCAAGGCCTCATATTAAGAAACATGTTAACAGAGGAGTTTGAGTAGACATTAATGTACAGTAGTCCATTTTCAAATAAAGAAACATAAATGAAGCTTCATTCTATGACAGCACAATAGCCTCACTTCAACATTGGATCTTTAATTCACACTGCAGTAAAACCACAATGAAGGTATATTAACAGGAACACCTATCTCTGTAAGGTAATGCTGACAAGAAGTCCATGGGCCCTGGTTTCGTCAGCAAAGGTGCGACAAACCATTAACAATGAATGCTTTAATATATTGCCTTCCATGGCTAGATTTTGAAAACTTTTAAAGAAGACTACTTCTACAATAAAATGTAATACCTCTGAATGTCTTTAGTATCACTTGTTCATTGAGATGAAAATCAAACAATCTTTAGTATCAATCTCAGATTGGTGAGCACAATCACTTTTGTAAATATAAAATTTCATAAAAGGGTCTTTAAACAAAGACCAGTATTTTGCCACAGTACAGCTGAAAAACACAATGTACCGACTATCCAAGATAAACTTCATGCCAATCCTATGAAAGGGTTTAAAGAAATTTTCTTCAGTCTGCTTAGAATTGTATTCAGCTCCTATTTAGTTACTAGAAGTCTAAAAGCTAGGAAAATCCTAAATTAACAAGTTACTTACCTTTGGCAAAAAAATAATTGGTGGACACAGTATCTACAGGCGGAATTCTCATCTTTTGAAAATCTCAATTTGAAGCATTCAACAGAAACTTATCTTGACAGCTCTCCCACAGACAAGGGAGCCACAATGCACACGAGTACCTTAAAGGCAAACAGATGAAACCACCATGCCAAAGGCAATTACAGATTCTAAACTACAAATATATACTGGGAGGTGGGAGTTCAGTGAGGAATCCGCAGGTAGATATTGTATCCAGAAGAAAAAGCGTTACCGAAGGCAACTAACTTGTTCTTCTGATGGACACATCTTGCAGATTACTCACCTTTTGAATAGAATCCCCAAGCAGTCTTGCAACTGGAGGGGACGGCCTAGTACAAAAAAATCTTGCAGCCTTACAGATGTCAACTACAGGGACCGGGGTCGGAGGGGGGTAGAACCTTCCCCTGCGAGCGGAGGTCTGCCCTGTGAGCGAGACAGAGCATAGAACACAGGGAGAGGTGAAGGTCTGTATATAACAACCATAGCGACTAACCCAGGGAAATTACTATGACTTGGGCACGGCCAAGGCGATTCTTCCTCATAACCAGAGGAATCAAGGAACTGGAAAATGCGAAGAACTACTTCCAGATGGAGACGCCACTCGTGATCGGCTGAAAATTATCAGACTGTCCGCATGCACATTTAGCACTCTGGTCAAGTGATTTTCTACAATACAAATCTGAGCCCAGGACATGAGTCGTAGAACTTCTCTGCAGAGTGAATATAATCCTATCCTCCTTGTTTATGTACCACATTGAAGTCGTAATGTCTTAAGACCTGCACTGACTGCAAATGGGAGGAAGGCCTTGAGAGTCCGATGTAGCACCAGCACCAGCAACTGCAACAGATTGATACGACATAATCGTTCCTCTGGAGACCAAAGTTCTTTGATCTCCAGATCCCCAGATGAGCTCCCAACCCTAGAGTGGAAGCATCCATTTTAACGTTGGTCGCTGGAGAAGGGAGAAACAGCTATCCTTGAGACAGATTGCCTGACACAACCCACCATAAAAGATCTGATGCAGTGTCTCTGGAGATCTTGACTCCTTGAGATCCCCTTTGTGCTGAAACCACTGCTTGCAGAGGCACCACTGGAAGGCCCTCATGTGCCAGCATACATGGGTGACCAACAGAATGCAGGAGGCTAACCAAACCTAGCACACACCAAAACTTCAGGATTGGAATCATAGCTCCCTTCTGAAAGATCAGAATACTAGCCTGAATATCCAGAATCCTCTGAGGGGAGGCTCGATTCACTGTAGTGTACAGTACTGCCCCATATAAACACAGTGCGCTGTGAGGGCTCTAGGTGGGATCTGGGCTTGTTGAAGGAAAACTCTAGGTTGAACAACCACTGAGTTGGCAACTGCAAGTGATGCACCAGGGACTTGGCTTTGATCAACCAATCGTACAGGTAAGGGAAATACTGGCACTCCCCACCTTCTGAGATACGCTGCATCCACTGCCATCACCTACATGAAGACTAGAGATGTGGAAGTAAGACCAAATGGAAGGGCCAGGTTTAGGAACAGATGCCAACGACCGTCCTTTTTGGGAATCAGAAAATAAAAGAACCAGCATCCCTGACCCAGTTTCTGTTCGTGAACGAAATCCACTGAACCCTTTTGAAGCAAGGATTGGACCTCCTGAAGGAGGGGCAGAAGATGGTGTTCGAATAAGAAACTTTGTTCGAGCAGAAAGGGTGGGGGAAATTCCTGGCAGGGTAAGGCGTTCCCCTTTTCTACAATATTTAATACCCACTGTTCCGATGTTATGGATTTCCACTGTTGATATTGGCAAACCCATCCTCCCACTGGTAAAGCATGCACTAGGATGGGAAAACTAGAGCCGCTTTCATGTGATGTTCGCAGACGAGGGGGAAGGGAGACTCCTCAGCTGTCTACTTCTGTAATGCCCCCTATAACTTCTATAGAGGGGATTGGATGATTGCCTGGTACGGCTACTTTCCACAAAAGGAGAAGTTCCTGCCAAAACCACAGAACCTCCTTAAGTGTATGTAATACTTGGGCAGAGACTGAAGGGCCAAAGATCTAGTTGTTGCCTTGCTATCTTTATATGTTGTCATAAATCAAAGAGGGGGAGAATTAAACCCCAAATTCTTGAAACCAGAGTCTCAGGAATATGGTCTTGGAGACCCTCAACCACACATTCACAGTCTGTGGTGTATATGATCTCCACTTAATGTGGTTTGGTGGATAGTGTCATCATTGGGTCTGTCCCTTGAGTGTCCAGTTTTCTAAGTGACAGCAAAAACTCCACCAGGAGGGAGACAGGATGTTGACATTGGTGGGTAAATTAAAATCATCTCCTATCCTGTAGGTAAATGTTGAGGGAGGAAAATAAGGATAAGACTAAAAACAGGACGGTGTTATGTGGACGGGTCAGTGATGCAGGGAAACTAGTGGTCGGGTCGACATGTTTCGGCTTGGAACTGCCCATGTGGATCTATGGCCTTTGTCAGGACTGGAAGCAGGGAGACCTTACACTTTAGGACTACTTTGTTAGTTGTGCAGATAGGTGGGCCAACTCATCCGTCTTCGTCAACAGCACACTTTGCTCAAGACAGAATATGGCGCCATCTATGGCCTATAACTAGGAGGAAATTAGAAGATAAAAATGAATATTAACAGTTATGTATGGCTGAAAGCCAACTCATCTAGTGAGATACTAATACAAACTATAAGTAATGATATCACTGTTAATGGTATAGTGGTACTGGAAAAACATGCATGAGTGGGGGAAAAGGCTGTTAGTCCAAGGCTAAAGGACAAAGCGACTCAACCTCTATGTTTGGGATCAGTGTATAGTAACATCTCTTATTCTGGACTGCACACACCTTAAATATCTTATCGGTGAAGGACATTACATAGAAAGATAGTGAGTTTTTAGGTAAGGTCTCCCCAGACCATTCTAAGATTTGGGTAGAGATAGACAAGCAGCAGCTCTGTGAAGGACAGTTTTAAGCCAAGTGTAATTGACAGGATTTGTACTTGAACACTCAGTGGATCTTATTTATATATTGCCAAGTTTAACTTTACTCTCCCTAACTTACCTGCAAGCTAACACACGTGTCCTTAATCCTCCATTCCATGATTTAATTTGAATGTCTGCTTAAAGTAATAACCCATTTTTTTTTATCAGACATTGCCTATGTTTTTTAAAAACAGACCGTAGTTTCTCTCCTGCCCAAAATAAGGCAATGTGCTAGCAGACTTGAAAATTTAGTGAGGTCAGAAAACAGATCGAAGAAGTAAGAGCAGGATTTTGATGGGATACTGTTTAGCAAGAGCCAAGTTCGAAAATCTGTTGTATTGTGGCATTTGAGAATGTGGTGTTCAGGGTTCTGGAAGACAGCTGGCTGATGTTTCTCACGAAGGATGTTGGATGTTTCTCACGGAGGATGCAGGATACTAAAGGACATTGTTTACAGGCCTCACAGGTATTTATTAAGGCATATTGCTATCTGAAGATTACTTTGGTACTCCCAGATGTGTGACAAGCAAGGAGTCAAAAAAGTGAATCTTTAAAAGAGCCAATGCAGATAACGTCCTTCAAAATACTTCTAAAGTGTTAATCAAACTTGTGTTAATTTTATCTGTTTTGTGTACACATTTTTAAGCTTTATATAGAAAAAAATTAATTTAATTCAGGAGAGACCTCGTTGCAAGTACAGTATACTGCTCTTAATAGATCATAAAGCAATGTATTGGTAATCTATTACTTTTAATCATGATCATGATGGGAAGCACACTTCCTCAATTCATATATAATATATCAATACAGTACTCTGAAGTGAAGATTTCCTAGAGTGACGTGCCAAAAAACTCTACTTCATAGTTAAAAACTGCTACTATGCCATTTTCCAAATTAACAGTTTTATGAGCTTACCTGTGGCTTGATCTACAAGAACACGAGAGTTAATTATACGCCCAAATTGTGAAAACATGTCTTCCACATCCTTCTGTGTCATCGTCCTTGGAAGGCCACTAATGTACAAGTTGGCATCTTTGATATTTTCTGAACTGGGACGGGCAAATGACACCTTGAAAATAAAGTTTCAAATAAAAACTGCAAAACTAACTTGCAAAGATAACATTACATGCATGATTTGGATTTTATTAATACCATCTTTTTATTTCTACATTTTGCACAATTTCTGGGCAATGTGCGACCCTCATTGCACACAACTGCTATTTCCCACTTCTCATTTAGTGAGGGCTTTACATAGAATGTTAAGGGGCCATTTCAGTGAGTCAAAAAACAGCAGGCACCTTCAACGTAAAGCAATGCACTGCTGAGGTACATTTTCTAAAGATCGGGCTTATATGTAAGATTTCTGTAACCATGTTCTGATGTGGGTTTTAAAACTGGGTACTTGTGTACCACAGTTATCATCAATGCTAAGATTTTAAAAACTATTTATAGGTCTTTCGTTTCAATTAATCCCAGCAGTTTTCCAATGTGCTATTTTTCTTCTTAAACATTTTTCCAGTTTCATCCTAGAATTTGAGAAAAATACGAGCAGCAGCTTTTGGCAGCCTACAGTGCTTGAGCTACAAACTCTAGCTCCTCATGGACAGGATTCTATCCATTAGCAAATATGCCAGTTACTTTTAAATATAGTTTTGTATGTTACTCTTATAGACTGACTTTCTGGCCATAATTCAGCCACTCAGTAGTTGGTTTTGGAAGGGTATGTATTTTTTTCCCCTATGGGCAGCGACTAGGGTGAAGTCATATGGTTCATTAAGACTATGACCGGAACAAGACTTCCCTTAAAACGTTTTTGCATCTTCTCCCACCATCACCAAGTTGGAGAGTCACATTCTAATCTAAAAGCTTCAAGTTACAAACCATATTCATAAGTAACTGGTTTCGTTTGCAGTATGAAATCTCTTCTAAATTCACATGCTTGCAGAGATTATGAATGGTATCATCCGCCTTGGAGGAGTCTAATGAGTGACTTGTGCTAGATAACTTTACAACGGTCTGGCCTACTATGAAGTGGTTTTTGCTGGAAAGTCTACTCAATGTTTTGAGTTTGGTAGAAGTGTAATTTGTCGATCATGATGCATCATTACGAAGGTCTCATTGACATGGTCAATAAAAGCCAATATCAAATCTTTCTTCACGTAGCATAAGCCTTTAGTTAAATTTCCATTTTGCAACCGTACCTTTGTTATCTGGAGACCTGAAGTCGGGCCCAGTGGGGACGGGGCAACGGAAAAACTGCATTTATAAAATTTCCAACAATGAAGTGCACTACAAGGCTGATGCTTCTAATACAGTGAATCAGGGTACACCTTGAAACTATGGTCCTTTGTTTTCAGAATAATCTTTCACTAACTATTTCTACAACTTAAGTGCAAAGAACTTGTGCTCTGTTTAGAAGGCTTCTGGAAGAAGTCAGTTGACTGACTGATATACGCAAACACGTCACAATGTTAGGTAAGACGCATAAATGTTCTTACAATTTGATCAAGTTAAGCACATTGAGATTCACAAAGTCAAAATTCTGCTAATTCTCCAAGCACTCATTAAATCAGTTGAAGTATAGCACCAGTGAACAATACATTATAAAAGGAGTGCAGCAAACCAGTCCTAGCTAAATGAAACCCCTATTGGGCTACCGTTAATTCCTAGCAAGAGACTGAGGTGCCCATGACCATGGCTGCAAATACAACGCAAGTAGTTCACAATTTTGTGCACAACAGGCTTAAAATGCTTTGTTAAAGGATTTCCGGAGCCTGTTCTATAAAGGTGAGCTGGATTCAGATTTAGCATGTCACTTCATATGGATAGTAGACATGCCTTGAAACAATCCGCTGAGACATGTAACACTGCTTAGCTCTAGGTCTGTTCTGCTAAAGGAGTATGACACACCAGCCCTCCTGAACTGCTATTACATACAACTGGTGATTAAAATGTACAATGATGTGCTGCACTATTTGGATCAGAGAGCAGAACTGGCTATGTAGGTTCTTAAATCTGAGTGAGCTACAAGTCTCCGAAATGGAATACGGAGGTTGCAATCAGATTCGCATGTCAAATTCAGTATTCTGCATTAGAAAGCATGACACTGGGCCACAAGAGGAGATTGTGATCCAGTCCAGTCTACACTTATGGTTTAGTATGTCTGACATTCATGCAAAGGTTTCTTTAAAGACAATAAAAATCAAAACGCCTAATGGATGGAACAGTGTTTTCAGCATTAAAGAAAACATGGGATACTGAACCTACTTAAGAAATGACTGGCATCAGTCTGCAAATGGGAAAAGCAGAACTTAAGGTGCCTATGCCCAGTCCCACAAACTGCACATTGGTCTAGAGATCAATTAATATTGTTCCCAATTTGTAGAATAACTCGGATGTGACTAACCCAACATCGTCTGAAGGAAAGTCAGGATGTATGCCCTAAAAAAAAACATCAGCGCACATTTAACTGGTTAACTTAAAACTGTAAAACTCCTGAAGATCCTGTGAAATTGTATTAAAGATATGGGTATTATCCTCGTTCAAAGTGACCAGGATTCTTTTTGACTGACAAAATATTTTTTCCATTTGGATTCATTTGTTCAGATGCCTCAAAAAAGAGATGGTCTTTGAGATCTCATTACTTTTTGCCCCACAGCTCTGATAATGCAACACATCTATAAAGCATTTTAACAACATAATCTAAAGTGGTTCCTGCAAAAGTATTAAGTCTTTATTTTGACCCTTGACCTCAAAGAAAATGCCAACGCTGATAATTATCAAATAAATGAGACAGGCGGAGGTCTGTTATAAGCAGCCGTGTGGTGGCGGCAATTGTTGGTCTTCGGGAAGCCCATGTAGCATCTGTTTTCTAGAAGGCCCACATTCCAATAACATTTATGTAAGATGGATCTTACTTAGACCCGAAGAATTTGCAGTGGTAGTCATTAACATTAGTATCATTTGTCAAGCGGCATTTGACATTGAGGTTTGCTCAGAAAAAGGCTAACACCACATAAAAGCTGGGTCTATTTCAGTGAAGACAGCTTTGCCAATGCATGCCCAAACATTTATTTGTGGCACTATCATGTGGCATACTTGAGTGGTATGATCATATACAATACATGCAGGGATTGCATATAGTTCGTGTTGGAGCAACATAAGCATTAGTCTCAACTCTAATCTTTAGGAAGAACTTTACCAATTTCGGCAGGCGTTTTGGAAGGTCAAGGTAACCACACCCATGTTGTGAACATTATTGAAAAGACGCTTTGCCTGTACAAATCCGTTAACACTTGAATGAGGGTTTTGTACTGAGCTGGAGCAAAGTTGGCAGCGGCGCTTCCTTCAACATTTGTGGTTTGTGCCCATGAAATGTATGCCATAGGGGAGTAATGGGTATACTTTTACAGTCATGTTTACACACACACACACATACACACCACTGACATGGTTACCTTAAGACATGATGAGACCCTATTGTTGACATGTACTGTTACTAATTGACAAGATGAAAGTGAATAAAAGCTCTTTAAATAAAAAAAACACAGATGGTTACAGAATCATACCGCCGGTGGTTTAGGCACTAAACACTCACTACACTAGTAAACGATTAAGATTCAGCAGAATCAATTTCTTGTACACGGTGATTAAGGTTAACCTAAACTCTGTCCCAATTTTTTCCCTTGCTGGTTAAAACTGTTGGCAGAGATCAGAGTATGGAGAAAGAATTTGCATAAGCAAACATCTTTTTTTAGATACAATGGATGCCTTCAAACTTTGTTAATAATGCTGGGCAGCATATACACTAAAAAGGCATACCCTGCTTCTACATGGAACTCGATACTTTTATAGAAAAGGCTGGATAGCCTTATAAATACACTTCATAATCAAAAGGTTGACTGGAAATACTGTACACAGCTTATGCATTATGTAAAGTGCATTAGCAGAGCAAGCATGGAAAAAGGGGTGTGTAATTCTAATATTTGGGATGACTTCCTGGAAGGGTATACTTAAGAACTGAACAGCACTGCTCATGAGCCAGAGGATGTGTCAGAGTTGGTGCCAAAGACGGAGGACCTCTAGAGTACCCAAAAGAAGGGGTGTGGAACTGGTGCGAGTGGCTCAACTTTCATTTTGTTGTGGATTAAAGATTTTTTTTAACACGGCCCTTCCTGTCCTGTCTGCAGATCCAGGTATTTAACCACTCTGAGTGGATGGTAGAGAATAACAGAGGTCCAGTAGTAGAAGGATGGTTGAGAATACAGCCTATCAAAACTTCACTACTTGCACCACCACGGATGTTAGAAAATAAAATAAAATCAGACTCAAGAATGACCACTTAGTTTTGAAAAAACGAAAAGCAAGATGTAAGAAAACAATCTACATTATTCATAATTTTTTTATGAATCAGAATGGAACAAAGCATTTGCACATTTTATAAACAAAATTTGCGTCACTGGTTACCTTTATTGTCTTTGACTGAAGTCTCAAGCCATTCAAGGTGTTAATTGCTCTTTCAGCATCTTTTGCATGAAGATAGTTCACAAAGCCATAGCCAAGGCTGTGCCCTGTAGGGGGGAAATCTACGAATTAATAGATTAATAGATTGGCAAAAATTGTCCACCTACTGTTGCAGAATTGTAGGACTAACATGCACATCTTTGTACTAAAGGTGAATGCAGTATAGATATTCAAGGCATCGTTTTGTGTAAATCTATGTATCAAGTCAAGACAAAATGGTACTTAAAGCACAGAAAAACGTTTCTTTGCCATCTACATATAAATATATGAAAGGTTTAAAAACCCTCTGATGCATGTATGTAGCAAATAAGGGCAGTTTTAAAGCCCCTCAAAGACATGGATTAGGTACAGCACTCACAATAGTACATGTCCAAGCAAAACAATGCTTACTCCGGGCACAGCAGCCTAAATCTAAAAGTAAACATAACAAAACAAGAAAGAAAAATGTAGTAAAGTAAAATATCAATGAGCAAATTAAAGGAGCAGGACATTGTCCAATGTAAACTGACTCCAGGCCACAAGAAGATTAATATCTAGTTATGTAAGTGGTGTGTATAGACATGAGGCACTGCTTATACAAATAGCCACATACCAAATGAAAATGAATTAAACCTTGCCTACTTCAGGGCACTTACTTGAAAGGTAAAGCCACCTCTAAGGGCAGATGCACCACGTAAAACAAGCAAGAGCGTAGAACAGCAATGCAAAGACAAGCATTGGCATAGCCAATAGGTCTCGCCTTTAGGGCCTTACAAGTCTTTAGACAGATGTGCCTTTGTTAATTTCTTTAAGCTGTGTTGTAGAGCATTGTGAATGTTGTGCAGCATGTTTAAAAGTTAAAATAAAAAAGTGTTATAACCTTTTTTGTCACCCTATATATAACCAATAAAACATTATATACAACTGAACTACCCTAATAAAAACAGAACACAAATAATGTGTTCCCGTTTTTGTTCATGGCAAATGGCAAAATAATAAAGTAATACTATCACAGAATGTGCTGCATAATTTGCCTTTTCTTGCCACATAATTTACTTAACCCTGCTGCATAATTTGGCCCTCTCCTGCCGCATAATTCCAGTGGCCCTGCCTATGAGGTTCTCAGTGCGATATACTTTTCAGTCATTTGACAAAGTCTTTAAACAATGAAAACAGAACAATCAGGGAATCTTGGTAGCTGACCATTGGAAAGAGTAAAAGCCCTCACTCCCGCAAGAAACTAAAGAAAAGAAAAAAATTAAAACGCCATAGGTTTGCCATAGGTTTTTGGGGCCGAGACAAACAGTTCATTGCAGTATTCAATTGGCTGTCAATAAATATTTCTTTCACATGACGTTCCAAATAAACCATAAAATATGAAAAAATACGAGTAGCACATGTCTTATGGTCCAATAAAGGCATTGCCATGTTCTGGTCATCTTTGGCATTTGTTAAGTCACAAAAAATCTGGGTCCGAGGAAATTAATGAACGATGATGAACCAGTGAATGACCAGGTGTCTCTTCTCACTAGAAAGAGAGAGGCAAAAAAGAGGGTGATGGGAGAGAAGAGAAGGCGAGAGACAAGACAGAGGCACAGGCAGCTGGAGAGAGCGAGGAGGAAGAGACAGTGATAGGGGACAGAAAGTAAGATGGAGAGAATTGATTAGAAAGACGGGAACGATTAAAGCAAAATGAGCAAGTGCGCAAAAAACAGCATGAGGCTAGATTTACCATCAGCGCACAGACTCGACGCAGATTCGTATGCACAGTGCTGTTTGCCTGAAATACCTGTTCAGATAACAGTGTCCCCAAATGGCCCTCATGGTTCCTGCATTTCGCTGCCCAGACTGCAGTCAGAGACCCGTGGTTTCCTTGCTCTTACTAAGGTATGTGACGTGGGTCTTTACGGCACTGGTAGCAAACGTGTGTCTGCGTGCACCACACTTACAATGAGACCTCGGGCGGCGCATTTTTGGCTGTAGGGACCAGTTCTGTGAAAGGGGAGGGCCCGGGCCTTTGTTTGGTAACACACTGGGGAACTGTAGGGGGACAGTGGATGACAATGGGGGAATGCCACTAACAGCCGCGAGGTGTTCGGTATACACGCTTGAAAGTGATTAGCAATGGATGCCCCCTGGAGAAATGTGTGGCATCGGGTAGTGTATACATAGCAGCAGGGCACAGACGAACCTACTCACAGCTTTTCCTCAAGTGCTCAAGTTCAAACGGCCGACCTTGTTCCTTCGGATAATGAATATCACAACAAGTGCAGATTGCAGCCACATCAAAGCGTGACAGTGTGGTCATAGTTGGAAACAGATGGTGTCAGGAATGCAGTAGGCACAGTGCAGGCCGCTACTCGCTCCCGAGCTCCCTAGGCCAGGGGAGAGAGAAGGCGGGGCATGCACCCGCCTTTGGCCAATTGCGTGCGGTCTGTCTTTCTTAGAAAGACGCACGCAAAAGCCAATAGCGTTTGAGCGTTTGAGCAACAAAACGCTCGTGCGTGTGGTCCGAGTTGAAAGTGATAAATAGAAGCCTTGCAGAGCAGCGCATGCGCGCTGGCTCAGCAGAGACCTGAAAAATCTAACCAAAGAGGTGCATTGAAAAAGTCAGATTTTGTATTCCAGGAAGTCCTCAGGGCAAACGTGGAAGAAGAAAGTGACTGACAAACTAGCCTACATAATACCTGAAGATAGGAACTGTTGAAAAATCACAACTGTATGGTGTTCCAGACAATGAATGTTAGTCGGTAAATAATACCCGAGATTCAGTTATTCGCTGTATCAGAAGTCTTTATAGTTCATTGTAGGCTAAAGTTAATTTCTCATGAGTAAGACGGCGGCTCCGTCTAGCATGTATGCCCTCTTCAGTTTCTCAACCACAGCCAGCAGGATGGAACACTGACTGGACAAGGAATGGGATAGTAGAAAAAACGGTCATACACAGTGTATGTGTCAGAATAAGAGTTCAATCATAAGACCTTTAAGGAAAACATGACTTCTTTGTAACAATCGGTCTGGGGCTTGAAGTGTTGCAGAATAACTTTAAAAAAAGTAAATTAGTTGATTGCCAGCCCAATAACCATTACATCAACTCACATGTATGCAATCTCTACGTGTAGCATTCCCTTCATTGGGGGTGGATATTGCCTTCCTACACATGTGTATACATATAACAGTAAATGATGTAAAGCATTTGGTGGTAAGCACCCATAACTGCAGATCTTTTGACTACTTTACCAACATAAAATAGAACCAGGTGCATGAACAGGTTCATTTACATATGTCCCTAATCACCTTCATCACTGTACTGAGTTATTCTATCATATGCTACACATCACAGCTGTCCCATATGCATTCTCTCAGGCACTACACAACGATTTTTTGGAATGGCAGTAATGGCCACCTTATGTAAAATGTAAATTGTAAATGGAAATTGATACTTGTATAGCGCACTACTCACCCGCAAGGGTCTCAAGGCGCTTGTACGAATACCGCTGTGGAACCCATCCTTGCTTTCCCTGTGAGGTGTCCACTCCTGGGCACCCCCAAGGTGGAGGCCAGGCATCCTTAGCATTGTGGGGGCCGTTGTGGAGATTAAGCAAGCTATTACTCCATGATTGGAATAGGCACCGAGGCGAGAATTATCAGGTCTGTGGAATTTTGAGCCCAAGACCCGCCGAGGCGGGGAATTGAACCCTGGTCCCGGGCTAGACCTCTGCATCAGGGTCTGCCGCTCTAATCATTGAGTCACACTTCACCTTTACACTCCGCTATTAACAGACATGCCATACCGACTTCCCATTCTACAATAAATCCACTCGCAAAAACTCCATATCTGCAAATACCTGCCTTTATTTCATTCATGCATGGTGGTTTACCATAGCAGTTTGCTTCAAGTGTCAGTAAATATGTGACACATGACCGTATTGGGGTTCTGCCACCAAGTATTTAATTTAGTTTAAATTTCTGAAATAGGCAATTTCGGCAAGTCCTTAATCCACATAATTAAATTAGGTGACCTTAAGGTCTTCCACAACATGACTATATGCATTTTAATCAGTACCAACGGTAAGTCCACATGCATGTTAACCGGCTTGTCTTTTTTGATTTGTCCACGAATCCTAGCAAACACCAATGGGTCACCCACTATTATTTTCACTTTTACTATACCTTTAGACCACTGCTATAGCATATGATAAAAGTCTTAAGAATTAAAACCCCGGAAGTTAATACATGCATCTTCAAACGTGTGACCTATACGCTTTGGGGTAAGATAGGTCTGGTGTATACATAATTCAACAGAGTACATTTAAGTCTTGGTTTATCTACAACTCCTATATATGCACTGTTTGGCAGATGCCCATTGCCCGTCAATTCCTCCACCAACCTTTTCAGATCCTCTAGTCCAAATGCTTATGTTGTGGATATGCTGCTAATGCTGCGTACAATAATGTCACCGCCTTTTTACCACTGCGACAAGTAAGAGGAGCAGCGCGTGGACTCTTGCCCCAAAGTTATGTTGTATAGAAGTCATGGCGTTATACATGAAAATGGCCGGTGGCGAACCCTTAAAACTCTTTAGAAAACTTTTTGGGGGAATTGTAGTAGTATTCTGCATTCATACAAGTTCCCCACTGTCGTCACTCCTACCTCCTCCCAGATTCTCTTGTCTTGTACGGCAACCAGTGTTCTAATGTATACCAAGGACCACAATGGCATCGTTGAAGTCAAAGGGCACTGCCGCAATTTTGGCTTAATGTACCACTTTCAACAACACTTGACAATGTCAGCTAACTCGTCCAACATGTAGGATACAGAATGTAACCCCCCCCCCCCCATCACTGGCCAATGGTGTTGTGCAGCCGCCTAGTATAACTCATAACCTGGGGCATAACTTACATAGGGGCATGACCCTTTCTCAGAACTTCCCTCTTCCGCCCTGAGCTAGATATAAGTTTGGATACGGTAATTTCGTTTTTTAAAAAGCCTGTAGCAGGGGCGGATTGGCAAGGCGGGCATTCGGGAATGGGCCGAAGGGCCGGTGCCTCAGTGCCCTCTGTGGGCCGTTTTTTTTCTCCCCTGTCCCAGTCCACAGAGAGTAGACTAGGAAAGGGGAGAAAAAAAACCGGCCCACAGAGTGCACGGAGACGGAGACTGAGAAAATGAAAGCAGCCTCGCTGTGCGGCCAGACAGCGATTGTCAGCTGTGGGCTCTCCTTCACCCCTACCCTGCCAAGCAATCAAGCTGAGGCTGGGCTGGGGAGGGGTGATTGTTTGCAATAATCGGCCTCCCTGGGGGCCAGGTGTTTCTCAGGCCATTGAGCCATTTGCACCTCGGCCCCCTGGCACCCATGCAGCCCAGAAACGGTGGTAGTCTTAACACCTCGCCCACAGTCCTTCACATTCAGGGCATAGTGGGCGAGGAAGAATGGGTCTTGCTGTGGGGGCCTGGTGATGTTTGGAATTTTTTTGTTTTATTTATTTATTTATGCGATTTTATATAGCGCGGACTTTACCCGAAGGTGTCAGAGCGTTTCACACTAGGAACAGCAATAATACATGAGGAGAAAATTATAAGTGGACAAATTACAAAAGCAAACGTTAAGTTACATGAATCAAAAGTGACAATAGTGAGCAACCAAAATACAAGAGTAGCAAACGATACATTACAGGAGGAAAAAGAGATGTGTGCAGGTTACAAAAGCATACAAAATACGAGTAGAGGTATAATACTGCAATTAATGGCAGACACTCCAGCACAAGAACAAACGTTACGTAGGCAATGGTGGCACTTGTGCAAGTATCTAAAGCAAACAAAAGTGAGAGGTAACAGTGTGTTACAAGAGAAAAGTGACTTGCGCAAGTTACAAAAGGGTACCATACACAGGTACAAGGGTAATACTACAGTAAATGGTAAACACTCAAACTGCCAGAACACACTGGGAAGGCACTTCCCATGCACCAGCTTCACCTCAGCCTCCTCCCCCCTGGCTACCTGGCTACCTTGGATGACCCAGAAAGCTGTGTTTTGTACTCCCCTGCCAGGACATTTTCCCAAGGCCTGGAGGGTTGATTAATTTACTAATTGCAGGGGCCTTACCTCTGTTCATGTGCTCCTGAGCTGAAGGTCTCGGGAGGGCTGAGTAGGTTAGTAATAGCAGGGGCTTTGCTGCTTTTCAGGTGCTCCTGTGCTGGAGGGCTGGAATAATTTTGTGACAAAAAGGGGCCTTGCTATTTTTTTTAGTTGCTCAGCATGTAGGCCATTGTCACCTTGGCCCTGTGTCGTGTGCAAGAACAGTATCCTCCCACTTTCATTCCTTGTCTGTGCAAATGGTGTTTCATGAAAGGGCACGCCCCTTGAATGTGGGCCACGCCCCTTAAATATGGGCCACGCCCCTTAAATATGGGCCACTTTTTTCGTCAGTGCCCGGGCCGAATTGTGATCCCAATCCGACCCTGGCCTGTAGAACATTTCAGATGGTGAAATGATTGAAGTGTATGATAATCAAAGTTTGTAGAGGCAACAAGGAACAGAAATATCTGGTAAAATGGTTTGGAGGGTTTGTTTCCTGGAGCAAGTGTGTACAAATAGTTTCCAATTATTCTCATAAGCCTGTGGCTTAAAGGCTGATTATTAATTTGCATGTACTGTTTCAGGAGCTGAGGATCTCCAGACTCAGACTTCAGGTGCCAATGTGTAAGATTCATTGTCCTGAAGAGAAGGGTGTTACAATGGTCCGTGATATTCTGTGAGGAGGCTCGAGTGTTGAGGCAGACATTTGTTGTGGATGTACAGACTTATTCAGTAGCTTTGAGTACCATATTGCCTCGTCCAAGAGTGTACTTTGAAAGAGTCTCATGGGTGCTCATCTTATTTTCTTCTCTACATAGGGTGTCAGTGAGTGTGGAGGAAAAAACTGTCAGACAAGATAACTTACAGGGTATTAACTGCAGATTATGTGTACCTGGAGGTGGAGCTTTGGCATTTTGTATTCTCCCCAGTGGCTCCTCAGTTGATAGACCAGTAGAGTATCTCCTATTTAATTATATTGCTGAATTACAGGGTGTTCCTCTCCTATTCGTGTGTTTGTTGATGTGCCCTACTAAGCAGGTCAACAAGTTTGTCTACGCTCTGTAATACATTGCCCGGGCAAATAAGTACTGTTAATTATTGTACTGATTAAAGACTGTTTTTGGCCCGGGATTGTCAGTTGACCCAGATGCGCTCCCACCCACTCAAAGACTGTGCTCACCTACAAATGGTGGTCGAGAAACGGCCTTGCCCACCAACAAGGTCCTGATGTTGCGCTGTAACAGTCTGTGCCCAACTATGATCTTGAGAAAGCATAAGACACAAATGATGGATGGAATGCCGATGAATGCGGAACAAATAAAGCATTCACCCCCAGTAAACAGGTCTGGTTTAAATCCATTGTTCTTTTGCACACCATGCCACTCCAGTTTAGACCCAGCCGTAAGCAAATCAGTCTTGACCCTGCTCCTCCTGGAAATAGTCCAGCCCTTACTGCCAAGCCAAGCCCTCCCTGGACCAGAAACAAGCATCCTACGACCGATTTTGGGGTATCACCCCTCATCAGCCAGGCTAGCTTGTCCAGAGGCACAATGAGCCTGTGACCCACATCTGGGCATATCAGGTGCACTTAGGAGTTACCTCAGAAAGTGGCAAACCTTTAGGCACTACTAACTCCCACTCAGGGGAGGTATCCAATCCACTTGCATCCTGCAGACCTCCGAAATCGGGATACAACTCCACAATTTCACCGTCATGCTATTCCTGATCTCTCCTCTTCGAATAGCTTTTGTGCCTCCCTACGGGATTTGATTCTCTACATCGGCGGCTTCAAAGGCGGCATCAGTGACTTCGGAACTGGCATTACAGGAACATCCAATGGCTGAGTCGATGGAGCCGGTTGTGGATGAACCAGTGCCGGATCGGATCCAGACGGTGCTGGGGATTAATCATTCAACAAAGGATCACGACCTTTCTGCAAAGTCACCGGCAATCTATGTGCCGGAGGAGGCAAGGTCAAAGGAGACGTGGGCATGAATGGCAAGACAGGAGCCTGCTGGAAGTTAGGTGGGAAACCAAGCGAATAAAGTAGCAGACCCATGTGGCATGCGGACACACCAGTCAGGAATGCTGGATAGACCAAATCCCTGTTCGAGGAGTCCGGCACCATATGAGGAAGCACCAAATCGGAGTGAGTTCTCGGCCCTGGTGCTGGAGACTGAGTTAGATTTCATCTCTACGATGCAGTCTTGGACTTGAGCACACCAACTTTCGGAGACCCGCCCTTAGAAGAGCGATGCAGACCCCCATGGTGCCGCTTCTTATGCCTTGAAGTATCAATCAATCAGGACATTTGTAAAGCAAGCTACATACCTGTGAGGGTCTCAAGGAGCTGGGCGGGTGGGGGGTGCTGCTATTGGTCGAAGAGCCAGGTCTTGAGAAGTCGTATGAAGGCCAGGAGGTCTAGGGTCTGCCGTAGGTTGGTGGGGAGGGTGTTCCAGGTCTTGGTGGCGAGGTGGGTGAAGGATCTGCCTCCGGCGGTAGTTCTTCAGATGCGCGGCACTGTGGCGAGGGCGAGGCTGGCGGGTAGGGGTGTAGAAGCTGAGTGGTTTGTTGAGGTACACTGGGCCGGCGTTGCGGAGGGCCTTGTGTGCGTGGATGAGGGGCTTGAAGGTTATCCTCTTTTTGACGGGGAGCCAGTGTAGGTCTCAGGTGGGGTGTGATGTGGCTGCCGCGGGGGATGTCGAGGATCAGCCATGCCGATGCGTCTCGGAGCTTGTTTGATGATCCTGCATAGAGGGCATTTCCGTATACCAACCTACTGGAGACGAGGGCCAGGGTTACTGCTCTTCTCGTTTCGGTGGGGATCCACTTGAAGATCCTGCGGAGCATCCGTAGGGTGTTGAAGCAGGATTGAGGAGACGGCGTTGACCTGTTTGGTCATGGAGAGGGTGGAGTCTAGGATGACCCCCAGGTTGCGTGCTTGGTCGGTGGGTGTCGGGGCTGTTCCCAGTGATGTCGGTCACCAGGAGTCATCCCAGGCTGAAGGGGTGGATCCGAGGATGAGGACCTCCGTCTTATCAGAGTTCAGCTTCAGTCAGCTGTTCCTCATCCATTTGGCGACGGCTTTCATTGAGGTTGGTTTTGGTGGTGTGAGGGTCTTTGGTGAGGGAGATGATCAGCTGGGTGGCGTAGGAGATTATGTTAAGGTTGTGCTGACGGGCGACGTAGGCGAGGGGAGCCATGTATATGTTGAACAGCGTTGGTCTGAGGGAGGAGCCCTAGGGTACGCCGATGATCTCGGTGGCGGTGGAGCTGAAAGGGGGGAGGCAGACGCTATGCGTCCTGCCGGAGCGGAAGGATGTGGTCCAGTCCAGGGCCTTCTCTTGGATCCCGGCGTCATGTAGGCGGGTTCCTAGTGTCTGGTGGCAGACCGTGTCGAAGGCGGCTGACAGGTCCAGGAGTATGAGGGCTGCTGTTTCTCCGTTGTCGAGCAGGGTCCTGATGTCTGTGGCGGCGAGGAGTGCGGTTTCGGTGCTGTGGTTGCTGCGAAAAACGGACTGGGATGGGATCAGGATGTTGTTGTCCTCGAGGTAGCGGGTCAGTTGCTTGTTGACGATTTTCTCGGTGACCTTCGCCGGGAGCGAGAGCAGGGAGATGGGATGGAAGTTCTTGAGGTCCTTGGGGTCCGCCTTGGGTTTCTTGAGTAAGGCGTTGATCTTGGCGTGCTTCCAGCTTTCTGGGAAGGTTGCTGTCTCGAAGGAGGTGTTGATGACTTTCCGGAAATGGGGTGCGATGATTGTGCTGGCTTTGTTGAAGACGTGGTGTGGGCATGGGTAAGACGTGGGACGGAGCTCATGATTTTGATGGTTTCACCGTCGTGGACGTTGGACCATGCAATGTGGGGGTCGCAGGCATCCGCGATCCGATTGGATTGGTACCTAGATCTTAGATGACCCCTCTTCTGCTTCTTGGCCCTAGCCATAAACGTAGCCTCCCTTTCTTTCAAGGCCATAAGATTCATCTGCTTACACAATGAACAATCTTCAACGTCATGGTCTGATGAGCACCAGGGGTAGTCCTCATGCGGGTCTGTAATGGACATTTGTCCACCGCGTTCCCTACACAGCTTGAAATGTGACTTCCTCGGAGACCTCTTCACCAGCTACAAAAGGTGCAGCAAGAGAATGAAGAAATCTCCCAAAAATAGAGAGTCTGGAAAAAGTGTTACGAGTTGAAGGCCTGGAAAATAGTCAACGGACGTTAACACACAGACAAGGTCCTCTGATGGCGTCATGCAGAGTTGCGTGCGGAGCAGATGCATTGCGACGTCCTCATCAACCTGGGAGAGCTATGGAGAAAGGTTTTCATGGAATGCTGTGCATTGGGATAATTCAAAAGGTGAGGAATCCACAGGCAGATATATCCATCAGAATCAGGAGTGATAATAGCCGGTAGGGGCAGACAGTGGGTCTCGGTCCCGGCTTGGGCAAGACCACGATTAAGGCTTCTTGCATTATGTCAGGGAGTGTCCTATCGTCCTAGCCACGTTGAACATCTCCAATAAATATTGAGCAATATGGGCTAAGAGGGTGGCATACTACTCGATTGTCAGCCCATCTGTGCCCAGCGTCTTGTTCCGGGCAATTAGGGCATTTGCAACCCACATTTCTTCCAATTGAAGAGGTTCATCTAGGTCAGCCCTTTGCAGGGGGAGACGGGGGGGGGGGGGGGGGGGGGGGGAAATAAAGTCAGTGTTAAGTCTCGAAGAAACCCATGTGTCTGCTTTGGAGGTGGAGTGTCCACCATCTTGTACATCGATTGGTAATGACCACAGAACTGCGTTGATGGTCGCCTGCGCTGTGATCAGCGATCCCTCGTCTTTCCTAATTACACAGATCGATGACAGTCGTTGATCGTCCTTCACAAGCCATACTAGTAGCCTCCCCGAGCAGTCTCCCTCTATGTGGGACACGGTTATGCGCAGCTTATAATTGTGCTTTCCAAGTTGCGCCTCTGCTTCATCCTGCATCTTATACACCGAAACAATCTACTACAGTTCAGGAAAGAACTCAAAACCTGGTTATTCACTTGTACTAAACTGGCTGGTTGAATTCCCGGTTGCCCTCCATGGTAGTAAGCGCTAAAACGCCACGGCATACATGCGCTCTATAAAAACCTACATTTAATTTCATTGCTTCGTTTACACATCTGCTGAAACTGCTCGAAGTTGCAGTGCGGTTTGCCACCTGTTTCCAAAGGTCGCAATTCCCATTCAAGAGCCATCAATTCTCCCTAGTGGAGTCCCCCACGGTTGCCACACAGTGACCCCACATTACTTTTTTACATTCCACTCTAGTGCTCAGAAGTGTGTAGAGCCATTGTTTAAGTCAAAATATTGGGTAATGCACTTCGCCATGTCTTGCCTAAATGGGGGGTCTGACAGCGCTTCCATTTGCCTCTTTGTCTGCATCTTCCAAGTAGTTATCCTTGGCCGCGGCCTACCCCACTCCAGGGTAACCTGTAGGGGGGCAGTGATCCAAGAGGGTAAGTACCAAGTACTTCAATAGTAGCATTAGCGCACCCAGGTATGAATATCATGGACCAGAGAGTAAAACACAAATTCTCAATCTAGCGGAGGCCAGAGTCTCCGAAAACCATGGAGGTATTGCTGTGCCAGCCATCTTTTGAAGTTTTGGGTTGTGCAGACGCATGGAGCATTATGTGGGGCGGTGTTGACAGAGCGCTCAGTGGCATTATCTGCCCCCAGAGTTAGAAGAAGTCTGGACCGCAGGAGGGTGAAGAGATGTGGGCTGTGTTGTGAGGATGTCGCTACTGCTCAAGCCAGTTCTGCAGCTGCCTGGTCTAAGATTGGTCTTGCTCTGGCGTGCCCAAGTTTCCTGCTATACCTTTGGCCGAAAGGTCAGGATAAGCTGCAATCACTACATTTCTGTATTGTTGCAGGATTAGGTCTTGGTCCCTGTAACGGAGTAGCGGGTAGATGAGTTGTCGAGGAGGCGCTCGGGGTGGTGGCGGTCTGCCAGGGATACGGTGCACTCGCTCCAAGGAGCACATTTTTGGGGCTTTATTCTCCAGGACCGTGGTTATCAGCCAAGTTTCCATGAACAGCTGTACAACTGGGTCCCTCTGAGCACTCGGGAAGCACAGGAAAGTGATATTGTGGCGCCTCAAGCGTCCTATGCCCTACAATGGAACAAGGCCACCTCTTCTTTCATGGTACTCAATTAAGTTTGTAGTTCTCGGACCGTGGGGTGCATGGATGTCAGAGTGGATTCCACATCGCCTACGCGGTTCATTGGCTTACAATGGTCCGCCCTCAGGAGGTTCACACAGGAGACGGCATCTATTTTCGCCTTTGCGACGTCTTGGTTTCCATAATAGTACAGAGAATCTTCTCTAATAGGGCGCGCGCATTGAGGGCGACTCCTATTTGCTGCAGGGTACCCACTGCAGTGTCTGTGGAACCAGAGGGCGGCGTTGGTTCGCCATGACTGGGTGTCAATCTTTGTGGATCTGGGCTTTCCCATCATGATCACATTAGATGGAGAAGTGACAGCTAGATCACAGGAGGACTGTCCAATTTTCAGGTCTATTTTTCTGGCATTACAGAGGCAATCAGTGGAGTCAGAGGAGAGTATGCTGCCTCGGGGGCCTTCCCGCAGAATTATTGGTCAATGAGAGATCACCCGTCAACTAGTCGCCCAGAGTCAGATGCTTAGCTCGTACATCAACACAGTCTTGTAGGGCATTGCCTCTGCCTTGGCCCTGCAGTCCTTCGAGCCACAACTGTGGGGGTTAGGGGAGGGGGAAGCTGGACTTTGTTGGTGCAGGCAAATGGCGAGTTCTGGAAAATCGTCCTCCTCGGGCACTCGCACAGATAGCACCAAAAGAGGATCGTTGGAGCGTACATCTGATCCATCCAAAATGTTCTCCCAGGGGCAGGAGTGCGCAGCGGAGGTCTAATCCAGGTGAAGCAATGGCTAGGGCTTCCAACAAGTGCAGTGCCCCAGCCTCAAGGGGCCAGGCTCTCATGAAGTGCTAGGCCCCCACAGGAGTCCCCAGCCACCTGGCCACTCAGGTACTCTGCTAGCAGGGGCGATGCCAGTCCAATGTGGGTCTTCCTGCAGCTGTGGGGCCTCTCTGGGGCTCCTAAACACTCATTATTTAAGGATGGCCCCATGTCTCTTCAAGTGCTTCACTCAGCCACCAGCCTCTGCAAGCTCACTTGGGCACAGTCAAACAGTTGGAGGGAGAGTGCCCTACCATGTCTCTCTCAACCCCCCCCCCCCCAACCCAGCCACAAAGGTACCTCAAAGACTTGGGGGAGGGGTTGCTGTCCTTTCATTCCTTGATAGTTGGAGGGCCCACTCCAAGTATCATGCGCTGCAGGCATCCCTTCTGCAGGGCTGCCAGTCGTCCACTGCACAATCTTGCCGACGATCCAGTCACCACCTCTGCAGCACAGGGCTTTTGCAGCTGAATTTTTGGCAGGCCTCGCATGATTGTTGCACAACAAATCATGGCGTGCAAGCAAAGTTAACCCCCATGGTCAACACAAACTGTGCCTGCCCCGTGCAAAACCACCTCAATTAGTCTGGGCCCCAGGTACCATGCATCGCTTGTGATCCTTTTACAGAGTGTTTCATTGCTCCCACTACCAGCAGGTATTGTGGCTCCAACACATCCTCATGGTTAGACCCGTCCTAGGTTCCCGGATGTTGATCGTTCCGCCAACTGCAGCACTCTGGCACCCACATGTACTCAGTCCTGGGGAGGACCGTTTCAGGCAATCGGTGAAATCGGCAAGCTGGCTGGCCTTGATTGAGCAGGATTATCGGACTAACTCTGAGCTCACTTGAAGCCTCCGATATACCGCCATCTTGCCACACCCCCATGACTCTTAAGGTATTTATGGCTAAACAAGACAATAACATTTTTTTTATTAGATAAGCAACATGCAAATAACCACGTTTTGGGGGACTTTTTCATTAAATGCAGCATAGTTTTAAATAACTGGTGAAGAGAAACTGCACTAGGGAAATTTTCAGCAAAGCAGACAAAAATGATTTCAAAGAAAGAAAAAAGCATTTCAATAGGAACTCAAGCACAGCTCTAAACTATATCCACTGTCCATTATCCTTGCACAAAAACAGACGGTTTACTGTGTGGCTAAGCTTTGGATGGGAAAGTATGCAAAAGTCAGCCTCTGCTATGCAACAATGCTATCGGATCCTGCTCTTTTATTGTTGAAGAAAGTATGAGGACTTAAAAAGCCATTTTAATTGGACTGAACTTGGAAAATACCTTGTTTCAAGTTTTCATGCATAGCTGCAATATTTTATGACAAATCTTAATATAGAAATCTAGAATATCATGGGCGCGTTTAGTAACCAAGAGGGATTCTTCAAGGGGAGGCTTCAAATAAGATTTTTTTCCTCAACTCGAGCTCTAATATGCCTATTCATGAAGATATGCATTTATTACCAACTTTAAAGAATAATTACAACTCATATGAAATGATCCAGTATTATTTCAACATAACAGGTTGAAAATAGCAACCCAAAATCTTCCCATGTAACTGAATAATGGAGCGCAAAGTTGCAGAACAAATGAGGAATGTTTAGAATGTAAATATCTTTGAGGTCAAGCCAATCACAAAGTATGAGATATTCGGGATAAAGAAATTAGCATTGATAAAGCCAATAGGTCTTGCCTTTATGATGCTTTGCCAATGCTTGCTTGTAAATAAGTTAAAAAAAATAAATTCAAAATACCGCAGATCAAAATAATTTTTATGGTATCCTGCAACTCTCCGCTAAATTCAATTCTTACCAAAAGGTACAAAACTAAATTTAAAAAGAATAAGTGTCAGAATTTAAAGGAAACCCCTATCCAAGGTCTAATTTACTTTCCTCGGAACTGAAACAAATGCTAGCACTGTTTGGCCCTCAGCAGCAGCCAAGTGAACAGATTTACGGGCCTCCAGAAGACACATCTTTGCAGTCATGTTAACTATAACTTTAGCATCAAAGGCCAGTTATTTGAGAGCTGCTGCTCAATTTCCCCCCAGTACCATGAAGGCTGCCTTTGTGGTCCAATGAATGAACTTTAATGCAACAGGTGGAATGCAGGGGATAAACTCAAATAAATATATATATATAATGTGTGCTTTTTTGTCAAACCCTGCTTAAAATAACCATTTCTGTGCAGACGAGTTGGGAGGAATGGGGAACAACAGTGCCTAAGTGGTGGCGATGTGATGGGTGAGGTAGCACCTGCAGAAGAAAACACTTGCTCTCCCATTAAGTCCACTAAGAAAAATAAAAAGCATTTGTAAGGCAATAGGTCTCGCATTTGCGAGAGTTTGAGCTATTGGCATTGTAGATGACAATGCCTTTTATTTATGTGTTTTGAAAACTTGCAAGCGGTGTGTAAATACGCACTTTGTACTTATTGAAGCAAGGGAGGCAGTAAAAGAGGCGCAGTTACTGCCAGCCTTGCTTCTCGTAAGCAAGGACTATAAACACCGCTTGCGCGTTTTCAAAACACAAATAAAAAGCATTGTCATTTACAATGCCAATAGCTCAAACTCTCGCAAATGTGAGCCCTATTGCATGCTTGTTTAACTTCCCATGCTGTCTGCTCAGATGTTGGCTTGAAAATCATTAAGGTGAGTGCTAAAAGTCTCACAAAAATCCAAATTTTCTGTATTTTCCCCGATCCAAATTTTCTGTATTTTCCCCGCTTTAAAAAAAATATATACCGACAGGAAACATTTTCTGTCTCTATCTGTAAAAATCTGTAAAAACGGAAAACTGGGAGCTGTATGATTATAAAAAAGTGTGAATGAGTAAAAAGTGTGTTTCCCATCCTTCCACGAAGCTCCTGGGACTTCCCCACCCCCCTTTCTAAAGGACAGGGCCCAGAGAAGTAGAAAATGACCCCCGAGGATAAAGATTGAGTAACCCACAGGTCACGCCTCTTTTTTCCTCTCACTGGGTCACGAGGTTTGTAGTTGAATGGCTTTCTTGGATATCTCAGCTATATTATGCTACGGGTGTCTTTGAATCGGTATTTGTGTAGCAATGTTAACTGCTGAAAAAGTATAGCTTCAGACAGCTCGAGGTAATAAACTGCTGAGACCCCTGAGGTACAGATCTTAGCTCGTGATGCAGTCAGAAAATACTTCAGATGGAACTAGACAGTTCTGTTTAATGTTAGGATTGTTTAAAAGAGACAGATGGGATAATATGTAGCTGTCTCTTTAATAAAATCATGTTTTTCCTTCAGTAAAGTGAGGAACGTTAGCATTTATTAGCAGAAAGTGCATGAATCATACCATGATCACGTTTGGTACCCAGAAAGAGCCCATGGCGACAACTGCGCTGTCGCCGACTGTACCCCTGCGCAAACTCCCGAAGTGGTAGTGACAGCTCGCGCTGTTCTTCCAAACTCTGCTGCACATATCTCAGTGAGTAGCGTGTGCTGCGGACAGTGCGGATTTGCTGAACACGTATGCATGCTCCGCTTCAGGTCACGTGCACGGCAGGACAGAATGGTTTTGCTTCCCCAGGATGTGAAACGAGATGTCGTGTGTGGCGACTGTGGAGTGATATGGCATTCCTAGCTGGACCTAAAGTACGTTGGCCCGACTTTGACTCCCTTACTTGGAACTCTCGTCACTTCCTGGTGCTCAGGGGAGCAACCTTTTAAGTACGTGCATAAGATAAAATGTTCACATGGCGGTGAACGCTCACAAAGCGGCACCGGATTAAAAACTGAAAGGCTGCGCATTGAGGGCGCGCTATCAGGTGACAGCCTGTGGTGGTGAGAGCGTCACGTAATTGCTTTCGGGAAGGCGCGGTTGAGGTAGAAGGTTTTTAGGAGGCTTTTGAATTTTGGAAAGGAAGGGGTGGTTCTGATGTTGACTGGGATGGCGTTCCAGATTTTCGGAGCATTTCCTGCAAAAGAGCAGGCAGCAGTCTGGTTCACGTGTTTTTTGGGGAATGAGTAGGAGGAAGTTGGAACTCCTGAGGCTTCTTGCTTGTCCGGCTTTCTTGAGTTTGGAGGCTAAGTATTTCGGTTTCCCTGTGTGCAGGGCTTTGTGTGTGAGCAGGCAGTTTTGAAGCTGGCCCGCATTTCAACTGGGAGCCATTTAAGATCTGAGTGCAGGAGTAATGTGGTCAAAATTCTTGATTCTGGTGACCATTCTGGCTGCAGCATTGAGGGTGGTTTTGAGCGGGGCTAGGTGAGAAAGAGCTGTACCAGAGAGAACTGCGTTCCCATAGTCCAGTCTGGACAACACCAGGGATTGGGTGGCTTGCTTGAGGTCAGCGGGAGGGATGAGGGGTTTGATTCCGTTGAAGGGCTTCAGATTGAGGAAGGCGCTCTTGGCGGAGTTCTTGATGTGATTTGACATGGATAGTTTGTGGTCAAGGTTGCCAGGGTGAGATTTCCGTTGAGGGAATCAATGGCTTTCAACCATTCAACAATTTGCGGGTTTTCTTCCTTGTTGGAGACGAGGAGGATCTCAGTTTTTTCCTGATTGAGTTTGAGGTGGTTTGTTGATAGCCATTCTTGGACTTGGAGGGTATTGTTGAGTCTTTGAATGTCATTAAGGGAGGAGGTTTCCAGGTAGATCTGTGCATCGTCTGCATAGAGATGAAAGGGAATATTCACTTTTTTTTTAGAACGGAGGTGAGAGGTATTTAAGAGGGAATAGGGACGAGGTTGTGAGACGATGGCTTGGAGGAGGAGATAAATTTGAGGATCTCCGCTTCTGAGATGGGGTCAAAGGAAGACCAGGTTGTTGCTGGTCGCCTTTGAGGTGATTTCGCTTGTTGGAGAGCAATCTTTAAGGTCCAGAGAGTTCCATCAAGTTGATTTTTTCGTTAAAGAAGCTGGCGAAATTGTCGCATAAGGTTTTTGAGGGCTGGACGAGGCTAGTCGTTGGCTTGGATGTTTGTTTTCTAATGATGTCAAAGAGTTCTCTTGATCTGTTTTTGGCCTTGTCTAGCACGGAGCAGAAAAAGTTGGATTTTTCGTTATTGATATTGTGTTCAGGGCTTTCTAGCGCCGGTGCAAGGCGGAAACGCCCAACATAAACGTTCCGCAGAGGCGACATCTAATCCAATAAGCATTTGAGCTGCCGACTTTGGGAGCCAGGTTCGAGTCTCAGCATCAGCTCAGCACCCTGTAATTGTGGGCAATCACTTAATCTCTCCGTGCTTACTAAAAATAAATGTGTCCTTGTGTAGTGCAACCGGTGCTCATGCCGACTGGTAGGAGGAGGCAAATACAGCCCTTTCGTAGTGGTCTCGGACAAGCCGAGCAGACCTGCATCATGGGAACTCATCCGGACAGCGCAAACCGATGATTGCATCGGGCAGTCTCCACAGAATCCGATCCTAGTCACTCCCACACGCGGCTGCATCAGTGCACCATGCAAAGCCTCCTGACACTTTCCCCGCCTCCCGCCCACCACAGTCCCTGTGCCCCCATCTGCTCATCAAAGTGCATCAGCGCTTCACCTACTGAAGCAAGCGGAGTCTTCTTGTATCTGTGATAAACTGCCTTCTCCCCTTGGATTTTTCCCACTTTCGTTCGTACAAGCACGTAGCTATACTACTGGTGGTTGTTGCTTCATTTTTGTACTCCAGGTCAGAAATGCAAATACGACGTGTGTCGCATTGTGAACAAGGGAAAGTGAAATAGCACCATGCACGCGGGAGCGCGCACATCGGCGTGGCCTGCGGCTCGTGTCCAGTGGCAGCGCCTGCAGACTTCGCCGTACTCCTATGGGTGCTGCGCAGCTCGTGCGGCCCAGAGAGGGGGCCGCTAGGGCGCCCAAGGCGGGGACACATGGCACCTGTACTACCATCATAACCGCTCCGCCTTTCTTCCACCCTGCGCACCAGCTAGGCTCGGGGACATGGAGAATATGAAGCTTAAGTTTCCACCCCTGCTGCAGTCTGGAGAGGACTTCGAGGTAAGAACCCCAGAGGTGCTGCTGCTGATGATCAGGGGTGTTGTGGGTATTTGTGAATGATGCCAAGGTGTGCTGTGATTGCCAGAGAGGAGCACTTCGGCACGCGCCGACGGGCCGTGGATCCGGGGGGTGGGTAGAAATTAAAGTAACGCTTTATGAGGCTTGCGAGGACAGAAGGGCGACAGGAGACTGGCACATCGCGCTACGTGCGCGTTCATGGCGCGTTCCCGGCCTCCATTCGCCCTGCGCGTGCCCATCTCCTGTCCCCCTTCCGAGGCAAGTCGACAACAGATCTCGCTGGTGACGCAGCGCGAACAGGTGCGAGACCTTAAAAAGTAGTTCCCTGATGTGAGCCATAGAAGCACAGCAGGCATCCAATCAAAGGATGATTAAAATGCTATGCTTCAGGGAAGAGACCAACGAGGAGGAAGGAAAGCCACTGAATAAGGAGCACACAAATATGAGAGACAAGTCAACTAATTACAAGCAATGGGCTGACTTAACGTGTATTGGTATTGTTCGCAACAGGTCTTTTCAACCAGATGTAGCTAACAACTGTCGACAGGAGATACCTAAAAAGCATGATACACATGGATACATGGAGTTACAGTAAGTCTTGGTTCCTAGGACTTACCCCCTCCCCCACCAAAAAGGAATCCTACCCCTCCCCCACCAAAAAGGAATCCTACCCCTCCCCCATCAAAAAGGAATTGTCCTTCAAGCTGTTCTTATTTTCCTTATTCCTAGATGATTTTTGAAGCAATATAATTAGTTGAACTTTCAGCGCAAAAACCACCCTGTTCTTGGAAAACGATGCAAGAGAACGACTGGTGCCGCTGCTGCCTTAATGCATATACAATAGTATGTAAAAAATAAAATTAAAATTAAAAAAATGTGCCGACAATGCCTTTAAAAGCTTTGAGTAATCAACTTTTTGCTCATGAAATGTTAGAGTTCTTGAAACTTCCAGGTTTGGCTTCGTTTCCACCTTCTGGTTGTTTATGGTAGGAATTTTGGTGCACGATTGGGTCTTTAGAATACTGTAACATATAATGATATGTTACAATATGTTAAAAAAAATATTCACACCCCAGCTTTCTAGAGTCAGTTATTTTGTGCTGTATGGTTGGCCTTATGGTAGTGGACAGGGTGCTCAGAAAAAACCCACTGGTACAACCTGACTTGGATATAGTGGTCACTGTCAAATCAGCAAAAACTGTTCATTTCAAGCTTTGAAAAGCACAACCATAGCTGTCCAGGTTCGTGACAGTGTCTCACAGTATACAATCTACATGGAGACAGCGAGAACATATTTTAACACACATTTGGTGGACTGAGCACAGATTGCTCCTTGGAGTCTGGGAAGAATCTTTTACCCATCATAGAAAGCAAGGTATTTCCGACACTGTACTGATAAGTACACTTCTTGTGACATTTCCTGTCACAGTCTACCACATTCAAAACAGCGCTAGTTCATCCAGGGTGCCATGCCATGGAACGTGCAGTCATCTCGATGTCAAAGGACTTTTCTATACCTCCAGTGAACATCGCTAAAGGTAAATCGAAGGGCATTGAAAAAAGAAAGGAAAATAAAGTTTCCTCCGATGTGACGGCAGCAAAACCATAAGGTTAGCCAAATAACAGGCTTTATAATTTGTAATTCCCTGCAACTATATCAGTTTAACAGACTGAACTGTAGCAAGATAACATTTCTGTAAGTTTCGTGCAATTTGGTGTTTCAGGCTTCATGAGTTTAACACGAGTTGAGAAGACTCCCTTGTTTTTTGTGTCTATATACTTAATTCCTGGAACTACTTTTCAGAGTGTTTGTGTAGAGGTAGAAGTAAATCGTTAAACCAGTGGTGCATTTAGGTCATAGCGAAGTAACATTTATGAGGCACTTCCTTAAATGTTGATGGAATCACTTTATCAGAAATACTTTTCAAGTGGATAGTTTTAGTAATAATACTGGAAATCAGTTTATACTAGTTGTTGTTTATCTTGTTTGATAGCATTATCTGCTTAATTTAAAACTGGCAGAGGTCAAAATGGAAAACTATTACAGCACCACGGCCTGTTTTTAACGTCTCCTGGGGAGTCCCCACTCAAATTGAGGAAATGGGAGAATGTTTTTGGTCATCATACCTAGTTGTGGGGAAGAAAGGTAAAGCCAGAGAAAAAAAACAATTTTAAGGACGTTCTGATAGGGAGCAGACAGGTAACTTATTTTTACAACTTACCCGATCTTTCAACAGAGGAAGGTGCAGATGTGAACGTACAATCTTCAACTGCAGTCATTTGAGAATGAGGAGACAAAAGGAGGGTGAAACTATGAAGGTGTATCCTACAGTTCTCAGGAAATTATGCGCACTTTTGGGTCATCAACCGAGGAACGTATCAGCGATCAATTTATGTTAAAGTAGACTTTGGATAAAGTCCATGAACTACATCTAAAAGATGACCTATCAACAAGTAAAGTTTTAACCACTGTAAAGGGGAAGAATTTGCTCATTTGCTTATATTCATAAATCATAGAGGAACAGACAACAAGGTAAACATAAAATCTGTTTATATTAAAACCAAGGATCTAGAAAAGTAGAGATACTCAAAATCACACAAATCCCCATGCTTTCGTTGCGAGTTAGTTGGACAATGGGAAGATAGCAAAGAATGGGCAGTTCTGGACTCAATTTATAATGCTTGCAGCAAAAGGTGACATTAGGTTTGTGAAAAGAACATATTGCAGTGGAAAATGGTAAGAATGGGAATCATCCAATTGAAATTAGGGAAGTAGAATAAATTCTAGATTTTTTGTGTGTAGTTTTATGTAGCGCAATCTAGACCCGAAGGTATCAGACAGTTTTACATGAGCACCAGTTACTTTACAGGCAGACATTCATTTTAGTTGCGCACTGGGAGATTAAGTGATTTGCCCAGAATCACAGAATGTTGAGCGCCCCTTATGACATTCGAACCAGATTCCCCAGCTCAGTCGACCACCCTAGCCGTTTGGCCACATTCTCTCCCCAATTATAGAGTCTTGATGCCATTTCAAGGTTAAAGGGTCTGTAGAAGATCTGAAACCTAATGTATGTCCTGGGGGTTAAGGGTAAAACAGATAGGATTGCAAGTCTTTTTTTAAATTGCGAACATTGAGTTGAAAGGTTAATGTGAAGAGTGCTAATGTGCTGGGGTGGCCACTTCAAACAGTTAGGAATGGTAATAGACCATACTACTGATCTGCTGGTTTGAGTATAGGTCAAGATCCAAGGAATAACCAGGTGGAGTTTGTCATTGTTCAATCTAGTAAATTTGTATGCAAGATAGTTCCATGGCATTTTCAGCAAGACTCTTTGGCGTTTTACATGGGTATGCCCATAAAATAAATCGAAACATGTGTCGGTTCCCTAGAGAGGTGTGCTCTATTTTTGTTGAGGGGGGAGCCATGCCTGCAGACCTGAAAAGCTTCTTCGATGCTGGCTTTATCGAGGCATGTGAAGGTACAGACTTTTGTCCTAGCGATGCAGATAGGTAAACCATCTGGAAAGATGTTTGTGTTTACCTACGTTCTCTCAACAAGACTTAAACATTTCTTAAAAATAATATCTGTTGGCAGGTGCAAAGTTCTTTCCAGCCTGTATTTAGCATCGACCTGCCATGAGCTTAATCAAAGAGTCTCAGGTGTTTTATAGCCACCTTTTGGGTAATACAATGGCCTTCTGCCTCCTATCAGCAGCGTTGGTGTTTTAAATGGGGAATGGAAGGCTTTTTTTTTAATTGACATGAGGGATTAAATATTACCAAGATGGCATTCTGAATTTATGGAATTAATGAAGAACAGCATTATCAATGCCACTGAAGTTCAACAAATGGCATTAGACCAACAGAATAGTTCTATTAGAGTAATACCAACACCAAACTAGGTGGAGGTATTGCTTTTCCTAGGAATGTATAGATCTGGCTACTAGAACAGTACCCATGAAGGATTAAGGAAGAAGAGTTTTACCTCAGTGGGGATCAATGCATGTTCAATTCTTTGAAGATGGATCTTAAGGTGGCAACAGGTTTTCAGAGTGTAAAATCATCACTGCAACACTATGATTACATAGAACACATGAGGTTATGTAGTTTTACATCGAAGAGGAATGGGGGTGACAAGACTATAATCTTGTGAATTTAGGAGACTTGGAGGAAGTTAAAAGTATTCCTCTATTATCAAACATGAAGCTCTGATTGTATTTTTGGTGGTTTAAAAACTCCATTTGTGGGGTGCAATTTTTAAAATGGAAAAGTCAAAAATCTTAGCCTTCATAAAGAAAGATTCTTCAAGAATAAGTAGATGATCGTGGTCTTATAAGAACAGGATTTCACAGAGCAACATGTTCCAGGAATTTATAATCAAACTACAGATGACAGTCTTGGTCGGTGACGAAAGGCGATCTGGGTTAGGACTGTGATGTCTTCTACAAGTCATGCTGACACTTTTGTCATGACCGATGGAGACCTATTTAAAGAAACATGGGAGAAAGAGCTAAAGGACAACTTGTTGCAAAAGGTAAGTGATCAAACAGTAAAGGTTGGGGATAAGAAGTGTACCCTTAAAATGGTAGGATACTGGATGGCCAATGAAGAATTGTCAGAGGCTGGTATTTATATGAGAATGCACTTAATTCTCGTTTCTTCTGCAAGAGAAGGCTATTTAAATCACTCACGAAGGACACTATAGGTTGAGCTAAAAAGGATTTTAGAATGCTATTGGTAGCCTGTGGTAAATTTTTAATGTGTAACAGATCTCCGAAGAACCAGTTTCTTAGCCAAAAAAAACTTTACCTGCAATGTCACTGAATGGTACAGCAGCAATGCTTAAAAAAAAAAAAACAAGCAATAGAGCTCCAGCGTCGACCCAGTCAGCGCTTCTTTTTTAGGTCTTGGTTAGTCACTGCATGCGCCGGAGACATTTTCTTTACATACTTTCCTTCCACTGCTCCCATTTTAGAGCTACTTTTACTTGTGCACCAGCACTTAATATGCTAGTGTTTATAAATGGCTTGAAAAATATTTAGAAAAATATGGAGTAATGTCATCAGCTTTCAGTCATGATGTTGTACAGCATAGTTAAAAGACACAAAAGCCATTAGCTATCATGTAGGTGAGACCTATTGACTTTGCCAATGCTAGTTTTATTTGCTTTCAAGCTGCAGTACAATATGGCAAAGCTAATAAATCTTGCACAGAAGAGACCTATTGGTTTTGTTTACCAATGCTTTTCTTTTAACGTGGCATAAGTCACTTCTTGTCTGGTCTTGTGCTCCTAAATCTGCAGCCTCATTTAAAGTGAGGGCAACTAAAGAAATGTGGCGAGAAAAGAGAACAAAGTAGGGCTGGGCGTTGCACTTTCCTCTCCTGTTATGCCTTTGACTGACTGGTATTGTCCACCAGTGTCAGTTATAAAAGCTGTGGCTACTGATGGACATGATGAATTGAACAGTTAATTTTTTGGGTGAAAATGAAGGCCCAGGAGTCCAAATTCAGGTGCATTTATCTGGACACCTTGGGCGTATTTGACAAATTTTGCAGTTGCAAAACAAAACTGGAGTCAAAAAAGCAAAGTTTGCGTTATTTCTCAGACAGGCACAAAATGTTGGGCGGGAACTGTAGGAGAGGAAGAGCGGAAATTTTAACTCCCACTTGGTGTATGCAGAGGGGTTGGGAGGAAAAAAGGTGAAAGGAGGTGTGATAAAGAAACTGCCACGAAGTTCGCAGAGGTGGGATACAGTGCCACACCTTGGGAACAACAAGCAGGAAATTGTGTGGAGCAGGTGGGGACATGGCTACAAGAAACTGAGCAGTGGCCTGTGTGAAAAGCAGGAAGTCAACTGCCAGGGAGCAAAAAAATACCAACAATGAGTAGGTTGTGGCGGGAGAAATGAGTGTGGTGGCCAGAAGAAGTCTCTCCAAGTGTTGGCCTGGCTGCTTGTTTAAGCTACATGGAGTAGCTCTGACTTCAATGCGTTTAATGGCATCCCAGGCTACGCAAGGCAGGAGAGAGAATGAAAACTGCTCTCAGGTCCCAAAAACCCTGTCTGTCTACCCAATTTGCCCCAGACAATAAATGGTTTATTTATCCTAGATAGCAAACAGTCCTGGAAATTAAAAAGTGGGAATATAGTTTAGTCGTGGCAGGTGAAATTTAAGGTTCACATTACCAGATAGATGCTGGTTTGTAGAATGCAAAATCGCATTCTCCCTTTAAGAATCCAGAGAAGATGGCCCACTTCATAGCATTATGGTACAGGAAAGCTGAATAATAAAACAAGAGCACCTTTAATTTTGAAACAGATCAGGGGAACACCAAGCTCAATGCGTGATCACTTATCTGAACACTTTAATGACATGAAGTATTGAACAAGTTACTTATCTTCAGTAATGCATTATCTGGTAGAGAGACTACCAAGCTGCAAATTCCTTACCTTTGAGTTTCCAAGGCGTTATGCTGGATCTGGAAACGTTTGCGTGAGCAGTACTCCCGAGCGCCATATGGTGGTTCTGCACGACGGAGTTGTCGGTAATGACATTGCAGTCACTTATATAGGCGCCAACCAGGCGTGTGGCTGGCAGTTACTTTTCACTTTTCCTTGCCAGAAGCGCATAGCCATGAAGTGAGCGGACTTGTGTGGGTCATACCTAGGGCCCTGAAAAGGAAGTAATCCTAGTCCTATCAAATGAGCCCGCGGAATGGGGAGGCATGAGCGAGTTTGTAAGGAATCTGCAGCTAGATATTGCCTCTACTAGATAATGCGCTACCGAAGGTAAGTAACGTGTATGATAAGACTTCAAGCTGTAGATTCCTTACCTTTGAATAGATACCCAAGCCATACCATCCTGGTGGTGGTCTGCGGAGAGATTTTCTAAACTAAATTTAATGCAGGACCAAACGGGAAAAATGCCGCTCCTGTGGACCTGACTGTCCAGGCATTAGTTCTTGGCACAGGTGTGCAGAGTCACCTACGTGGCAGCCCGGCAGATGTCCAGGACTAAGATACCACAAGCCAACGCGGTGGTCGCAGCTTTTCCCCTGTTACAATGGGCCAGTAAGCGCTCAGGAGACTGCTTCCTAGCCAGGGCGTAGCATATTTTAATGCAGATAACGACCAAGCGCGAAATGGTTCTTTTCTGTACTGTTCGACTTTTTTTTTTTAGCTCCCCGTAACCCACTAAGTGTGGATCAACCACCAGATCTCTAAAGTGCAGTTAATGTAGAACAGAAACTTTCTTTTTGGGTCCAGATGGTGGAGACGCTCCTCTTCCTTAGAGGGATGCGGGAGAGCAAAAAAGTTATGCAGTGTGATTGATGGAATGGGGTTACCACTTTTGGTAAGAAGCAAAGCACCACCTTATTCATAAAAGTCATGAAGTAGGGAGGCCTGCATGATAAAGCCTGTAATTCACTCACCCTTCGGACTGATATCGCCACCAGAAAGGCTGTCTTCATGGAGAGCAGGACAATTAAACAAAATAATTAAAAGAAGCACTCATAAGAAATGTGAGGATCAAATGAAGGTCTCACTGTAGCATGACAACTGGGGTAGGTGGAAACATATGTACATGCCCTTTTAAGAACCTGTTTGCAGCAGGAGACTTGAATAAAGATGGCTGGTCCGGCAGCTGCAAGTTAGCATACAGAGCAGACAGATAAACCGAGAGTACCCACACCACAGCAGAGCCCTGCCAGGCAAGGGTAAGAATAAAAAGAAGAATATTAAGGTCAATAGTCTTTCTGTACAATTTTTTTACAAATTTTTACCAACGGCAGGCATAGGTAGGTAGAGGAGGGCCGCCAAAATAACATTACATACATTGGAAGAAAGGTCAAAAGCTATCAACTGTCACTGCTCAATCTCCACGCAAGGAGGCAGAGAGTTGATGGGGTTGGAGGAGGACCCTACCCTGCTGCTGCGACGGAAGATCCTCCTGAAGGGGCAGCCTGACCGGAGGACCTATGTTCATTTGAAAAAGCTCTGGATAGCAGACTCTGCAAGCGCAGTCTAGAGCTACAAAAATGATGGCAGGAAGGCGTACAGGAGGCCTGAGCTCCACTCGCAACAAAAAGCGTGGCCGAAGGATAGCTGCTTTGGAAACTCCAGCGTGCAAAACTGTTGATATTGCGTGTCCTCTTCAGAGTAACAGATCTAAGCAAGGCTCATCCCACGGCTGAAAGAAACCTTGCGCTACCTCCAGCTGGAGCCGCCAGTCATGATCTACTAGGCATAGATGGCTGAGTTAGTCCGCCATAGCCTTCAGAGACCTGCCATGTGTTGAAATGCCAGGGTAATAGCCTGCTGTTCCAGCCACGTCCAGAGATGTGGGGCCTCTTGTAAAGGGTCTACAACCCCACCCTGCCCCGCTTGTAGCAGTACCACATGGTGGTGGTGTTTTCCTTGACCACCTACACTAACTTTGCCTTGACAGAGGGAAGAAAAGCTTTTAATGCTAGTCAGATCGTCAGAAGCTCCAACAAACTGATGTGGCGCCCTGATTCCTACAGAGACAAGTGCCTCCAGATCTCTACATCTCCCAGATGGCCACCCCTTCCCAGAAATGCCACATCTGTCACTACTGAGAGATCTGGTTGGAAGAGGGATCTGCCTCTGATGCAATCGTGGTTCGTCAACCACCACCACAGATCACTGCCATCCCCTCGGTGAACAGCCGAGGGGCGCTGGTAAGGTCAAAGGAGAGCACAGTGAATTGAAGGTGTTTGTGGCCTACCTTAAACCACAGGTAAAACCTGTAGGCAGGCAGGATGGGGATATGAAAATATACATCCTGCAAGTCTAATGCAACTAGCCAGTCTCCTTGGTCTAGGGCGGACAAAACATGAACCAACGTGAGCATCTAGAATGTCGCCTTTTTGAGGAATAGATTGATATGGACCCAGATATGGAATCGGAGGTCTAGAATAGGGTATTAGAAAGTAGTGGAAACAACCACTACCTACTTCTGAAATTAGAACCTGCTCTAAAGCTCCCTTAGCCAGGAAACCTGAAACTTCCTCTTGGAGTAATGCTATATGATCCTACGCCAGCTGTTCTTGAGTAGGCTGTAAAGGGGGGGGAAGAAAAGAAAAAAGGAAGAGAATATCCTTCCTGAATGATCTGCAAGATCCATTTGTCCAATGCTATGGACCTTCAGCGGAAGAGATAGTGTTGAATTCTCCACCCGACAGGAGTAACATGGCCTTGCAGAATCAAACCGGGATTGCTTGGAGGCGGCAGCTGGGTGCGTGGCAGACTACTTCTGGCTACCATTCCAAGGTCTGAATGAACCGTGTCCACATCCTTGCACAACTTGGGGAGTCTGTGCAGGACAGTGGATGGGATATGGCTGACAAGGTTGAAAAACCCCTCCATTGCCACAAAAGGGGCGAAAGCTAGACTGGCTTCGAGGTATAACAGAGATGGCCCAGGACTCTTTGAAACTCCCGAAAACAGAGTCCGATTTCTCACCAAAAAGACTAATCCAGTCAAAGGGCATGTCCGTGAGGTTAGCCTGGACATCACCCACAAAGCCAGATGTTCTCAGCCAGGCGTGGCGCTGTAAGGCCAGCGTTGACTAAACGAGTCAGTCGTGTGCAAACCACACATAATTCAAAATTTTGCTGCATCTCTCCCATCCTTCACTGCCTGGGAGAGCACGGCCCGGGCCTCCTTCGGGACTTGTGTAGCACTTGCTTAACAGTTTCCCAAAGGGAATGCGAGAAGCAGCCCCAATAAGCATGCAGTATTCAACCGACCGCAATGCCAGGCTGGTAGAAGAAAACATCTTCCCAAGTGCTTCCAGCCTTTTGGATTCCCTATCTGGAAGAGCGGATGGGAATGCTCCAAGGGATATTGAAGCCTGAACCATTAAACTCAGGGGTGGGGTGTAGGTTGAGGAACCTTGGATCGCACGGTGCAGGCCAATGGCAGCATGCAATTGTCCTGTTCACAGGAGCCCCTGTGCTAGACTTGGAACACGTTTTTAGAAGGACATTTGTTAGTGGTTCATTAACCTGTTAACCGCTGCGTCTGCAGTTGAACGTGCGCAGCACCAGCCAGGTAGTGCTCCGGATGTTTAACGGCCGACGGCAGCACTTAACGGGTTAAAGGGCTCAGGCATGGAAGCCACGGGCTGAAGCATCTCGGTTAGATTAGTCCTGACCTGCATAGATGGTAGCTCCAGGCCAAAGACCTCTACTGCCCTCCTCACAACCAAGGATTGTCCCCTCCTCTGTAACCACACTAGGTGGAAAGAGCATACCAGTATCTCTAGATATGTCCAGTCCACTGGCATCCCCAAGATCCTCATACCAGTCCAACCGTTCCATAGGAACGACAAGTTGTCGTTCTAAAGGGTCCATAGGCTCCTCTAAAGCCTCACCCATGCCTGAAACTTCCAAAAATACAGAGGCAACAACGTAGAGCCTCTGGGCTCTGCCAGCACCAGCGAGCTAGCGAGCAACATCAGAGTATTAGGCATCGACCTCGGGTCCAATGACTGGGAAGGTCACATTGGCCCTCCTAGCAATTTACCCAGATATGGAATCGGATCCATGAGACCCCACCGGCAGTGACCGGAGCAGATTGCTGGTGGGGCCTCCTCCGAGCTGGCATGACGAAAAGGCGGTATTGGCCTGCTCAAATACAGGGTGCATGGCCTGGGGGGGGGGGGGGGGGGGGAGGGGGGGGGGGGGGGGGGGGGGAGGGGAGGGGAGGGGGCACGCCAGCTTCCAGAAACAGGAGGAAGCATGGAGTCGAATCTGGCTCCCCGGAATCATGCCTAGAGCATCTAGGCTCCTTATTTGTCTCATTGACGGATGACAGACAATGTGCAGTTTGAGTCCGTTTGGGCTTCTTTTTTTGTGCCTCTTGCCAGAGTGTCCCAAGGACCTCCAGTAAGAAGAGGACTTGGGGCTCCTGAGCGGGTCCCACGACCTTCTCTTACTTGAACTGGACCTCCGAGGAGTCGCTTTAGCCGGTGTGACTGTCGGGCCGCAAAGAGCTTCAAAGCCTTTGGAGCCATGGCCCAGCAATCCGAGCAAGACATTGTGTTGTGGTGTCACTCGAAGCACCACAAGCAGACGAGGTGGAGGTCTGTTACTGACAGACCCGCCTGTACATCTAGATGACATCTTTGGCACACAAGATGTCAAAAAACTGACAGAGGAAGCTCTTCCTCGAATCAGCGCTTAACTGACGTGGAAAGAACGGTCTGCCGCAAACCAGGGTGGTGCCTACTAGGTGACCGCAATGTCATAAAAGATATTAACATCGCCATCATGCAGAGTCGAACTGAGCCACTCGACGTGAAAGGGGTACTGCACACACAAACGTTTCCAGATCTGATGCCTGGGAAATTCAAACATATGGAATATGCAACTAGAAGTCTCCATCAGATAATGTGTTACTAGAAGTAGCAGTTACTTCAATATGTGTAGTGTTAGAGACTATTTCTAAGAGCGCACTTTTAAATTTCAGAGCAGAAGGCCAACAATTACAAAAGATGAAGACTATCATCCTCATCAGCTGGACTGCTTGATGTACACTGAAAAAGGCATTCTCGTAGGGGGAAGGGGGGGGGGGGGGGGGGCAATATTAGGTTTAATATATTTTTTTATATTTAGAAATACCTTTAATAAATACCTCACCGAAAGAGGATTACTGCCCAATAAGATACATGGCAAAAGCCTAGAGGGAAACATCACTTACAACGCAACTTTTACCACGCAGTGCCTTTACGACGCAACTTTTACAACGCAAACCATTACAACGCATTGCGCTGGGGGGCGCTCTAGGATAGGGAATAGGTTCAATTTACTGTCCAACACCTTCCCTACTATCCACGGGGACTGGAGTTGGAATAGTAAATTAAACTATTCACTATCCAGCGCCCCAAAGCACTATGCGTTGTAATGGTATGCGTTGTAAAACCCGCGTTGTAATAGCATGCGATGTAAAAGCATGCGTTGTAATGTTGTACATCCAAGCCTAGAATATTGACTGGAAAGGTTTGTGACACATCTCATATTAAACGTTTAAGGGGCAAGCACCCTTTCTTTTAATTCTATTCATATATTTATATGCACACAATTGACAACCACTTAGTAAGTAGGAAAGGCAATGAGTGTCAGATGTCTATTCTAGCCAGCAGATAAAGTTGATGGCAGACATTAATCTAAAATGGATTCAGAAAAATTGATATGGTCTACGTTTGTTTACAGGCATCCCTTCTCCTGAAGGTCACTTTTTTGTTTTAGAATCTTTAAAAACTATTGAGCATCCAATCATCTGGAAAAAAACCAATATGAAATGATCCCTGGTTAAAAAAAAATAAATAAAAAAAAACACAAGAAGCACCGGGTATACCACAAAAGGTGCTGCGCAATTATGGATTGTGTGAAAAGGAATGTTGAGTCTTCCAGCACAACACAGTGTATGTACAGCAGAATCACGTATACTTTGCGTAGAGAAAGGTGCCACGGGTAGAACAAAAAAAATATATGCTATAGAACATGCACGGAATTAAGTTAAATGTAAGCAAAGTAGATCCATTGGTGTAGCTAGACATAGAGCAAAGAAATAAGTGTGGTTGTCCATAATTCCCATCTACTAGGAGTAATATGCCCATATCCAGCTGGCTAACTAATGCAAAGAAGCATGTAGGGCCTCATTGTGATGCCGCTCGGTCCGCACACCGACAGACCAACAAGGCCAGCGGTCGGAGACACAACGGTCCGGTTGGGGTGGAGGTGTGAGTGTTGGGGTGGCGGTCGGAATTATATTCCTGAATTGCACCACCGTTGGGATTACGATATGCCATTGACAGCATTTTTATGTGGGGAAGAACGCCATGAAAAGGATGCCGGAAAAAAAATGTAGATCCCCGAACAGAACCCCGTCCATCTTAGGCCACTGTAAAGTGGCCCTAGGGGCACATGTAGCACCCCCACTCACCAGGTGCCATGCACGACATGGTGCATGGCACACAGTGCATGGAGGTGCTCCATACCACAGCGGCTTGTGCTGCGGCCCATTTCCTTGGCCGTAGCACAAGTCGCCGTGGAATGGAGCACTTTCCGAATGACAGCACGGCGGTCATATAATGCAGCGATCCGACCGATGCATGCTTCCCGGGCGGTCTCCTGACTGCGGCAACAGCGGGCGGCAGTCCGACCGCCGCCATTGTAAACGGCCACTTAGCTACCGATTGCCTTAACTTCCAACACAGCACTGAAATGCTAAGCATAGTGGCGGAGTGTACACTGAAAGTATTACCAAGTATTTCAAGGTCATCTTTGTGCTCCTCCTTCGACAAGGGCTTCTAGGTTTAACTGGCCAGAGCTTTAATAGATCAGCTCCTCATCATAACTGGAGATTAGGCGTTTGCCTGATGAACATTAAGCAGAAACATGACACCCAAGGAGGGATTTGGTGTGTCCTCAATCAATCTCACATTAGATGGAACTGGTATCTTGGACAAAGAAATGTATGGACAAAAAAAAAAAGCACCCTCAACAGAGAATACAAATTACATCATAACAAAATAAACAATCGCATATGCAAAGCAAAAGTCAAACACAATGAAAATATAAGAGGGGACTTCATTGGAAAGGCAACTGACACTGCTCTGCAAATAAAGTAGGTCATATACAGCATGAGGACTCTATACCAAGAACTTTAAATCTGCTGACGATCCTTTCATAAACCTACTCAAAAGTTAAGGATCTAGGAGTACTTCCCAGTACCTCTGCAATATATCATAAGCCAACATTTAGATAAATGTGTGACTGGTTGTGACTGGTTGAGGGGGCTTCAAATCTGAAAATCCCAAAAGGTAGTGAAAACTACAGATGCTAGCACTATAAGTCATACAATAATTACTGTGAAATATTACTAAGCTATGTTTATTTAGGAATGTGACCATCTTACTCAGACACGTTATATATCTTCCCAGCAGACATCCCTACATTTTAAACATTTATAGTACAGTCTGGTATAAGGTGTAGTTAATGGCTAAAATATTACTTGACAATCTAAGAGAATTATACGGGTTGCCGGCACATGCCGGCACACTCTCCTCAATGCATTACAACGGATACCAGTATGTGGGACTTGAGGCAGTGAACGGCCTCTAAAGTATAGTGCCCATAAAATGGGAATAGCACAGAGGAACTAGATATCGGCCTCACATTTTTCATGCCCGCTTTAGGGATGAATGACACTGTTGTGCTAAGTAGGTCGTGTGCCTTTACACTTAAAATAGGAATTTTTAATCTGCTGCAATTTCGGATTTAATCAAAGTTACGGCCCTAGACAGATTACAAGATAATTTACCGGAGGTCACTACTATGGTCTTTTTTTTAGAGAGTACTTTTTTTGTAAAGGGCTCACGCTCTACAGTGGACTATCACATTTTTAGGAGAATGTTCTTTATACTTTGTTTTTTTCTAAATATGTAGCACATAGGTGTTTTAAGGCAATTACCATTGTGCCTATAAGAACTCACTAACTTCAGCATGATTAAATTGCTATAATTCAGAATTAGCCCTATTTCTTGAAGCCGGAGGATGCAGAACCGTATTTAATAAAAAAAAATTGTAATGGAGTAGTATTAAAATTCTTGCCCTAGGACACCAGAAGCAATACGCTTTTGAAAATGGAGAAATGATCTGGAAGATGCACATTCATATTTAACAGACATTACCCAATTGCCATTGCTAGTCCTGAAATCAGTGCCAGGACATGGTTATCTGACTCGTGTACTTCAAAATTAGATTGCAACCTCAAATGAAACGGAGGTTAATCCATTCATTAGCTAAAAAAGATAAAGGGGAGTTGTTAAAATATCAGTTACAAGCTGATCAACTGTAGTTAGCTATCATAGGTTGTGATCAGTAGAAGTTAAAGGTAGAGATCCTTTTTGGAAAAAAAGATCTGTGGAAGCTTTGCCAATCAGGCCAGATAAAACATAACGCATACCATAACACAAATTGGCAGAATGGGCCATGCACACGAGATAAGTGCCAGGTCATGCCCACATGCACAGCTCCCAGTTGTTTTAAAAGTTATGACTATGAGAATACGACAGACTTAAAAGAAAACTTTCAATGTGTAAAGGCTCATAGGAGAGAACCAAGCAACCTATTCAAATACCATGCCAAAACTCAACTTATGGCTGTCTCGTGGTTGACCTACACCTAACTATTCCTTTGGCTCATTTTTCTTTTCACTATTTGAAAAGCGGCAGCTGCTAACAGTTTGGAAAGCACTTCCATGTCTACTATCTTCTACTCAGGCTTTCTAGTTAGAGTTATGTAATCTAAACTCGTATTGAGATAGAGGCCTGAAGTACCCCATGAGCCTAACACGCTACATAAATCCGATAAATAAAATAAATAAAATAAAAATACCTGCAACTTTGTCCCGTATAAGCTTTGCAGATTCAACTTCACCAATACTGCTAAAGAGACTACGCAATTCATCCTGAGTCATATTCTGAGGGAGGTAGTTAACAATCAGATTTGTTCTACTCATATCATCCATGCAATCTTCAGCCATGTGATCCTCATAACCGTTAGACATTTTATAATGTACCTGAAAAGATAAAGGTCTCCATTAAGGTTCATTTTATTATGTATGCCAAGAATAAACACTGTTTCCCAAGTCATATGAAGATACAGCCTCGTAATCCAACCGAAATAAGTAACAATGTCTTCGGAAACCGGTTACATTTTTCAATTTTTTGCAAAAAACAGTTTTACATATTTCATTGCCATGATCGCCCAGTTTGTTATTAAAAGGGAGGTATTTCAGAACAAGCATCTCCGTGCTTTTAATACTGAAATAAGGTGTGTGTAGGGAACAAAATGGAAATGAGGGACTAAATCTTCTGCACTCACAATTCGAAGGTGACATACTTCTTATGAGAAGTCACACTGATTTCCAAGCAACTATTTTACAATTCAAATAACTAAGCACGGGAATATCAAATTTCAGGAAATGGATTGCTGAAGATGTTAAACCCGTAATGCATGTAATTTTAATGCAGAAACAATACCTAAACAGTTTAGAAAGCGCAACAGACAGTGGCTTAGGAGATGTACCGATGACATTTATTTTATAATGTGCTTTCCCAAATCATTACAGTACATAAGAAAACTGATTAAATCAGCTTAATAAGAGAATTAGATTTTTTTACTAAAAAACACTAGTGCTTTTATGCAAAAAGATAAGGCACATGAATATCACAATTTAATCAAAATCTCAGACAGCTTCTATGGTGGACACAAGGGTGGGGATGATACTGAGAAACCAAAAAGTGAATGAAGAGGTTCTACACAACACAGTACTTAACTAATTTCATCCGAATATGATTTTCTGCAAACTTCATTCAGGGCAGGGAAAAGTATGATAAAAAGCCAAACATTAAAAGGGAAACGTTTGACCAAAGTTGGGAACTGGCATTCAGAACACAATGCACTGAAAAGAGAATGCAAGCTATGAACTTACAGTAATTCTTCAGAAAGTCTCAGTCCATTTTGACATTGACGACGGCATTTGATAAGCCATTAAAAATAAACTGTGTCCAGTCTTCTTACGGTGAGTCCGATTATGGTGCAGATTCCTCTGTAGATCTGCATAAATGCAGTCTCTCAATACTCCCCCATCTCTATAATTGTTCAATGTGTAGATGAATAATTTGTTGATGACCGGTGAATCAACAGTCTCAAGGACAGTTACCTGTTTATTTCAAGTGGGTGGATTTGGGTGGGCTGGAAGTAGAGTTTCGAAGACAGTTATAGCTGACTCCAAGGTCCTGCCCTTTTTTTTTTAAGTTCATACATGAAGGCAGCAGGCACAGCCTGAATACCTGCAACAAAAGAGTGTTGCTGCTGGTGCGTTTGATCCTTTATTTAACCTTTCATCGCACAACCAATCGAATTACGATGGTTGCAAGATTAGTATTTCCATGGCAGAGTGATCATCAATGCCCAATGATGCTGGAGGTCCAGGCTTGACTGACTAGATATCATATTGTCATGCATTACAGATTGCAATTATGAGTTTAAGAACCAACCGCTTCACTACAGCTTCGTTATTTTTAGGTTCACATTTGAAGTGTTGTGTGTCAATCTTTGTAGGGGATTCTAGGAAGATCATCAGTTGCCTAATGGAAATTCTGAGTTATACAGCTTAAGTGGTGGAGAAATTCAGGCACAGAGACCAAAGCAGTTCGATTTTAATGGGAATCCACAGATTGTTCATTGGGCACCAGGTGTTAGCAACATCTCAGGAAAATAATGACTGAGGTCAAAGGCAAACTACATCTTCTGAATACGAAGAACTCCACTGTAGGGTATAAATATGTTCATGTGGCAGCAGGTAGGTGATGTCTCTAATTTCAGTGATATATCCACGTTTTAGGTTATTAAAAGTACGTTATCTCACCTCATTTAGTTCCTTGCCTCGGTAATATCAGATTGTAGTTCCCGATCGATACCTTCCCATGTACGCCACTGTATAAAATTAGTCAACCTGAAGTACTTTGGAATAATTTGCAGTGTCTTACTGCACTGAAATTTGACCAGCTCAATTGAAAGACTAAAATAATCACCATTGTAACACGCTGGGCATTAAAATACAGTTGACAACATAATTTAGTCACTAACTTGCCACCCTAGGAATCTGCTTTATAAGTGTACACTTATGAAACATCCCTAAGAAAAGTGACTGGTCAAACATCAGTGTGTAGAGTCAAACATAAGATGATGTAGTTCAATAACCACACGGTATATTCACTACCTCGCACAAATGAAAAATATCATAGGCCACGAAGCGGCAATAAAAATAAAAGCATTCAATCCAAAATGAATCTCCAAGGCCCTTCTAGTGCCACTAGTATATAATGAAGTGAAAGGCAGTATTTCTACACTAATAACAAAAAGCCTTTTTAGGCCCAAGTCTACCAGACAGCAAAGCGGTCTGGTTAAGAAAAGACATTTTGGGGACATTCTAAAATGCTTTTAAGTAAAGGCATTTCACTCTTTGCTTACCATTGGCTTTGTGGTTTGTAACTCACATTTGCTAGCTTTCTATTGGCTGTCTTTTGTTTGTGTTAGGCTGCCCAGCTTGTCTTTATCCCTCCATGCAGCATAGCCTTAACCATTGTTCCTTGCATTCTTTTACGAGTGTAAACAGGCCTCTAAATTTTGTTCCTATCTTGTCACATATCCTGTGTATTCTAAGTTAGGCAAAATCAGGCTCGGTCTTTCTAGAAAGCTTGGTGTTTACTTTTCTTTCGCCGACTACAAAGTGAAAGGATTTATGTGACAATCATGCTGGATACTGGAGGTGGGAAACTAAAAAAAATGTTCTAGCACAGAACAAACTGGAAATGAACTGTGCAAATATTTAAGAAAATATCACAATAAGGAAAGCACTTTTTTGTAATTCTGAAGTCTGCGGAAACATTTTAATATAATCAAAATAAAATCAATACACTACGTGATGCCACTTCACTTTCACACATCATTTGAGTGCTGAATAGTTTTACCAGTAAAACTGTACATGCAAATGTAATGGTCATTCCAACTGAAACTGTGTCTATAACAGCAGTGCACTAGCATACAATGCATAATTCACTTTATGCCATGACACTACTTCACTTAATACCACTCCTCTCCACGACACTAACGTCAAGCTACAATAAACAGGAGCTATGCTTGTTCACAGCATATCAAACACATCTGCAAAGCCAGCAGCTCTTTCTTAGATTGGACCTACTGCCCTTGACTAAGCTTGTTTTAAGAAGTCAATCTGAATTAATTATGCATGGTCAGCCAACAATAATTTCATACATAGAAGAGCATACATACCATAATTTATAATGGAAGATTCAATGACAAATTCAATTTATCAATGTATCACAATATTAAGATAGCTATGTTCAGTAATGTTACGCAACACTGGCTATCTGGTTTTCCAGCTTATCAAGAGTACACACTGGTTCTGAATATCTCTAGGTGCGAGACTGGATCAGGAGAACTTTGAGCACATGCCTGTCGGTGAATCCGTATTGCTTTATGATAACTCTAAAGCCCACCCTCACTCTTTCTCCCGTCAAGGAACCTAACCTGTAAATTAAATTTTAAAATGGATCAGAAAAAAGAAAACTCATAAAGCAAGACTGCTATAGCAACTGCCTCATCACACACCAAAATGAAATTATATATATATATATATATATATATATATATATATATATATATATATAGCCATATGAATCAAGCAGTTTTTGAATCGCAAAGGCCGAAATTCGCAGAATTTCGGCCTTTGCGACTCCCAAACGGCCATTTTGCAATGTATGAAGCATTCCCAAAATAAGGAATTGCAAACTTGCGCGATTCCTTATTTTACCATAGCATTTAGGGAATCGCAAATTTGCGATTCCTTAAATGCTATGTAGGTAGCAATTAGCTTGCAAATTTTGTTCAAGAATTCGCAAATTACCACCAACTTTCAGTTGATGGTAACTCGCGAATTCTTCCAGAAATGCACAAATTGGCATTTTTAAAGGTGGCATATGATGCGCACACACATGCCCATAGGGCATGTATGTGCGCCATATGCACGCACACATGCCCATAGGGCATGTATGTGCGCCATATGCACACACATGTTCTTTTCAGAGGTGCAGCGGGGTGTCTTTGAGACACCCCTGCACCCTTGCAATAATTCTCAAATTGCGATTAGCAAATTGCGAATTCGCAATTTGAAAATTATTTTGCATTCATTCCTATGGGCCTCCTGGCCGATAGGAATGCATTGGAAATTATTCCTTAATTGCGAATTCGCAAAATGCGAATTCGCAAATAAGGAAGCTTAAGGAATAGCAAATAAAAAGCGATGTTGTTCATAAAATACCATTTTGCATTTCCTAAATAGCGATTCCTTAAAATTCGCTATTTAGGAAATGCAAAATAGTTTGATGATACATATGGCCCATAGTATTGTGCTCTCAAGTTTGAGAATGCATATTAAGCTGTTCCAAAGTTATATTGGCAAGTCACGTTGGGCGTGGTATGGCTGGGGGCCATCAGATCTGCGCAAGCGTCAAATTCAGCCGCACCACAGCAGAATGTGCGCCGCGGCGCAGCGGTTAGGATACCGATCAGATAAACCATGGTTCCCGAAAAAAAGAGCCCTACTGGACCAGTGTTGTATGGCATACTGGGTAGGTCTTTGTTTTCGAATATAGAAGTCCAAAAAGAAGGGTCCTTTAGCTATTGTGTTGTCTTTTCACACAAGGACTTAACCCAGATCACGAATGGGGTGAATGTTTGATTTGTTCATCATTTCGCCCATTTGTTTGCGCAGCACTTTTCCTTCAAAACCACATAGCGATCATGATATTTTCACCACCTTCTTCTAGGGCCAATGGTATAAACTAAAGAATGTCATAAAGGGATCAGTTAACCCTTCCTTGCGTTTGTTGGACAACGGCAGTCGCAAGCACTACCTCTGTAGTGCTGCACACACCTGATGGCTGCCACGGCCCGGCCCACTCCGCTGTACTGCGGCGGAATTTTTGCCGCGTTTAAACACAGGATTTAAACGATAGTAAGAGAGAGTGCATATAAGCTTGGTTAGATACAAATTTGCTTTTCTGCAAATCACAATCTTCCATCAAAAAAAGGCAGGGAAGAAAAGAGAAAGAATTTGAGAACCAGAAACACAAATTAAAAAAAAATACAAACGCTTAGTTCTGGAATGCATATGGCTGTGATGAAGGTTTGGTCCTAATATGGGACCAACCAGAAAAGTTTAAAAAGTCTGGGCAACTACAAAAAAAGGAAGAAAAAAAATAGTACTTTTTTTCTTAGGTCAACCAACACAAGGACGGACAGAAATTAAATGGAGATTAGAATGGACTGTATCCTGGGACACACCATTCTTCCCTCAATTTAAAGCATACTTTATGCTACCTCAAAGTGCAAGAGACATCAAATCATATCGCTTCCATTCAAAGAATCCTACAGTGAGTGCCCAGTCAGGCTTACATGCCCTTCTCCACCTGCCGTCGAACATAAAAAGCAGTTAGGAACAGGCCACTCATCCCACTGTCTAGCATCCCCGCCCGCCCCAACAACAAAAAAAAAAAAATAATCACAGAATTTCTGACAGTCAATATTAAACAGAAATCAGAATACAGCCAGTTAGTGAGAATGTGGATAAAGTCATCAAGTAGACATCGAGAATCTTTAATGTCAAAGTCCATTTATCAGTATATCCCCTATGACTACTACACAAGAAAGAGCCCAATCTTTACGAAACACCTGTTACTAAATGCTAAATAAGTTACTGATAAGGAGCTTCTCAACTTCCACAACCCAATATAATGCGAAAAAAAGGTTCCCACCGGTCACCCTATTGGCACACACAAACATGAATCATTTACACTACAGCCTAGTGAACAGTACTTCCATGTTAGCGAGCTTAGATAGACACATACAAGCATAGAAAGATAAGCCAATACTGTATGGATGACTGGTTGCCTGTTGGCAACTTCCCCAATTGTGTCATGTTCAAACATGTTTATACTATCTAAGATTTAGACTTGCAACACCATCCTGACCACACCTTTAGCTGTAACAAGACAGGACAGTAGAACCCTGAAAAGAACATGATAATGGCTGAAAAAAAACATTTGATCGCAGTAGGACTTTTATGGGGAGGGAATAGATTTACATACTCCTCAGATCTATAGGGAATCCAATGGTTATACCATACCACTGTATTTGCAATTTTTTCTAATATACCTTTAATCAGGATGATTGTCCATAAAATAGCCAGCAGGTCAGTGACTGCTGCCAAGCCCTTTCGGGGGAAAGGTGATAGCACTCATTTTCCCTGCCAGTGTCTGTGATGGAATAAAAGACTGGTGGCGGGAAAATGCACACAAAAGAAATGCCCCCTACAAGCTGGGTGAAAATTCCCTGGACATTGCGCTATTTTACTTGCAGCTAAGAGACCGCTACATGGCTGGCAGGGATCTCAATAAGGCGGATGCTACAGGCTCCATCAACCTGATGGACCGTCTAACAGGGCCTAAATGACCCAGTCCAAATATCGACAAGATGCATATTCTTTTCACCAATCAGAAGGTGATGGAAGGAATTCTTGCAAACTGTAAGTCACTCACAATTGCTTTGGATAGCATTTCAACTCATCATTTTTCAAATGTATTATTCCAGACTACAGCCTGCGTCATTAGAAGCAGTTCGGATTAATATAGACCAACAGTCCAACTCAAATTGGCACCTGAGGCCTCCTTCCAAAGGGGAGCACAAGCAACCCAAAACCAGTTTCTAACTTATTAGCGGACGCCAGCAAGTTATAGCTTGGCAACAGTGCCACAGTAAGCAAGACAACCATACGTCTGGTAATAAACCATCGACACTTATGAGGTAACATCAAACACAAAAGGTGATGGGAAGAATTCTTGCAAACAGTCTAATCTATTGTCACTAGCTCCAGGTAGCATTCCAAACCTTTGTGGGTTGACAGCCTTTCAACTCACTTGCCCTCGCCCTTCAGTCTATGATTGCCCACCATACGGTGGAGTACTTATGATGCAGATATAGGGGAAAACATTTATACCGCAGCCATAGAAGGCATGAGATGGCATGACACATGAGGGTTTAGTGGTTGGGTTGCGCAACCAATAGTAGATATGAAATCTTATTGTGATTCGGAAGTGTAGGTGGAACTCATCATTAGAGCACTAAAATGAACTTGAAGTTTATTATGCAGGAGAAAACCATCCTTCAAATCACAATAATATACAGAACAAGTTATCCAGCCCTTATTGTAGGATGCCATAAATGGTTTTCTGTCACCAAATGTCAACATTCCTGATGACAGTCCCTAATTAACTTGTTTGTTTTCAATTTTTTATTTCTAAAAACTTTTAATGATACCCCCAAATCATTTGGAGAACATACATAGTCAGACCCTCCAGGATATCGCGATTTGCCGCGAAATCGGCACTTTTGCAAAAATGCCGCGATTTTTACAAAAGTGCCCGCGAAATCGGCACTTTGGTTGAAATCGCGGTATTTTTACAAAAGCTAATCCAATATCCTGGGGGGTCTGACTATTGACAAACGTCTAATTCAACTTCCCTAGTTTATACAGGAAATGCAGTACCTCATGTTTAAACATGTTCTAAATACCGCCTGGATAATGTCTTGCAAATGTTCACTTCAAATCATGAGATGGAACCAAAATAATGCTACCGCTGCATGGAGCGAATAACAAAAAGCGTCCATTTCACTGTGCCTAATTTTGCAACTATTTTCAAACTTACGTTTTGTAGAGTATTTTTGTACAAGTGCATTAAATAAATAGGGGAACACTGTTTTCTGTAAGTGTACCCTACAGAAAACGAGTACATTCTAATTGAATAAGAAAGGATGCATACTACATGCACTGTCATGATTTTCATGTGGACGGATGTGGTAGAAGAGATTACTTTGTTCGATTCACATGGGATGCCCCTATAGCATACAGTGTCAATTATGCTACAACGAATAATTAGGTGAAGTGACGACACTACTTCCTGCGAGAAAAGTAGAAACATAAATTACAAACTGCTGCAGCTGTCAAGCTTATGATCGAATAGGAACATTCATAAACACATACTTCGTACAAAATAACTGCGTTTATGCAAAGTACCGACATTTGAGTGGGGAAAAGTTAGATGTGACTGTTGTTTTCATCGGTGCCTCTAGAAAGGCACAGTCCAAACAGTTCTCACTGACAAAGAGAGCCTAGCTCTTAAATTGGCTGCCTCGTGAGCTCAAGGAATCTCCCTGGTGCATATGCTTATGCTGATGGCGCGTGTCCTTCCCTAACCTTCCATAAACACTTAACGCAAACCCAGAGAAAGGACTAGAAAAAGATAATTTTCAAAACAAAATTTTTTTTAAACGGGTAAAGCGAGAAGTGCAGCAAGCTGCCTGCCGTCCTCTCCATCACTGAAACGCCATGGCATAGTCTTTTGCAGCAGTGGCAGTGTAGGTATTAGATCGCCTTGTCACATAAATACTGTCAAAAGTCATGGCATGTCACTTACTGTGGTGCAATAGGTAATCAGACCTTCCAGGATATCGTGCGTGCCCAAGTACCACCCTATACAAGTACCACCCTATACTCCTGGCCACATCACTACATGTGATTTTGCAGGTGGGGTGACCACAATGCAAGTTGCACTGTCACTGAATACTTATTTTATTTACATATATTTAAATTGTGTGTACCGGATGCCTGAATTGCTTCTAGGGGCAGAGAGAAAAGAGAAGGATGCAAGAAAGTGTGGAACATGTTCTTGAAGAGATGCGTTTCCAGCAGTTTCTTTAAAGTGAGCAGGTTGTTTGCGTTGCACAGGTGTGGGGATTGGTAGGGGCGGGCAGCTACTTAGAAGAAACTTCTGGATTCGCCATTGGACTTGGGAATCCATAGGGAGTTCTGCATGTTGGGAGTTTAGGGGTTAGGAGAGGGTGCATTCACAGTACACATATAGCTGCAGAGAACCGAAAGTGCACCGTGCATCACAACAAGGCAGAAGTAGGGCTGTGAGCCAAAGAGTGTGCATCACGGTGGACTCGGGTGAACTCTGCATTTGACATCTCACTCGGTCACGCCATCACCTACTACAGGTCTGGTTCGACAACAAGCAGAGCACGCACTTCAAGAGACCAATGGTGCTGACTGTCCAAAGACGTCACGCCCCTGGAATACTTCACCACTTCATTTCCCCACGACCAGCACCAAGATTTGACACGTTGAGAATTCCCAAACCATATCCAGAGATACACTTGAATATCTGTACATGCTTTGAGGGAAACAAAGTGTCTACATTGTAATTAAACCAAATATTCATAGCTTCATGTTAAATAACTAAAAAAGCTAAGATATCTGTGTTTGTTGTAGGAAAAATGGCCAAATAAAATGCCGCAAAATTGCCACTAAATTTCCATTTTTGTGCCGCTAAATTTGCGAATCCATGCCGCTATATCCTGTTGGGTCTACATAGTGGTGCTACCATTGGGATAGACCCATCAGAAACTTAGCACAGTATGAGTTGCCATTTTATACCTACAACTCTCCATTGTTTATTACTATAGTATATTCGAAGCACTAATCAAAGCCCTAGGTGGGCGCATGTTTATGGACCATTTAATGGTTTTATATGCTATTCAGGAAGACTATTTGGAACAGTGACAAAAGAGTGCGGATATTTCCTTATGAAATGATTTGTGTTGGGTTACAAAAAGTTATTTATAGGGACTTTTATGTAGCACAAACGTATACCGAGGGAAACAAAGCTGTGCAATTTAGGAGAGTGTTAATTGGCAAAAAAGTATTTACAGAAGCCATTCGATGTTTCACTAAAACTTTTATATACATTTATAAAGTTCACGGTACATTGTCCTTTACTAGTTTGACTGATTGGGATTATGAATTTTTGAATTATTTGAGGGGTAAGTTAGTTTGCAGAACTATGTGCTAGGGTCCATTCTACAAGTGATCCGCATGTACCTAGGTCCAAGCATGTTCAGTGGCTTGTGTTGATTATACTCGGATGCCCTCCGGAGTCGAAATGGTCATTCTAGTTGTAAGGACTCTACAATTATCTTTAAGTACTTGGTTGATCAGTTTGTATGAATTTCCGGTGGACTTAAAGTTCCACACCCTCCGTAATTTTTCTTTTTTGAATTTCGGCGGTTCCAGATGAAGTGAATCTGCGCTCGAGTGCCTGATGTCTTCAGGATCACTTCAGTTTTTTCCTAGGTATTTTAGGGTATCTCGATGAGCGGTGTGTTATGGAGGTGGTTTGGAGAATAAAGGTTTCTATTGTTTGCCACGCCAGGTCTTGAAAGAGTCAATGTGATGTGGTCATAACTTTTCTGTCCTGAGAGATATCTGGGTATTCTGTTGAGTGTTGCTTTCACAGGGGTGCATTGCCTTTTGGGTGTAACAGTCAACGATGCATTCCTGTGGTCCAGTCTGTATTAACACAATGGCCAGAAACACGTTTTTTAGATCGTACTCTACAATTAAAGGCGTGATCTTCTGGAAGAGCTTTAAATAATACATGGCATTTCTTGCTGTGGTGGTTGAGTCTTTGGTGATTTCTAGATAGCTAGAGTTATACTTAAGTTTCTCGTTCAGGGGAGGATGTCATTTGGCCATGAGATTTTAACCCCTTCGCTGCTGATGACGAGCTCAGCTCGTCATCAGCCACGGGTGGCGTGTGCTGATGACGAGCTGAGCTCGTCATGTAATGTGGTAATTAGAAAATAGCCGCACAGCGCAAAAATCGCCGCAGCAGCGATGCGGTAAAGGCAAAGCTGTGTACCATCTACAGAGAGGTGGTAATTGAGGATGGATTCTTTGAGGATGGAAGTCTGATGTTGCATACAGAGGTTGAATTAAGTGGAGGGCAGGATTGATCTTTGTGGTATGTGTTGGTTGACTGGGACACTGTTGGAGTGAGTCCTTCCATTTGACTAATTGTGAGCGCCTGTTGAGGTATAGATGAGCCAGTTCAAAACATTCTTTGATTCCCATGCGTTTTTCTAGGGTGTTATGTAGTGTTGCGGGGTCCACTGTGTCGAAGGAAAATAGGTCTAGAAGAATTGGCAAGCATGAGTTCCCAATATATGTCAGCAATGACATTTGGGATAGTCGTTTCTGTGATGCAGCCTTCTCTGAATCCTGACTGAAGTATGTCGAGAAGGCTGTGGTATTTCTTTTACGCGTTGAGCGAGCTGGGCTTTTGCTAGAAAAGGTAGGTTACTTACCGGACAGAAGTTGTTTAGGTCTTTAAGGTCGCCCCTGCTTTCTTGAGGAGCAGAGTTATTTATCTCAGTTTTATGCTGTTTGCCACTGTAAGTTGAGTAGCTGATGAAGTTGGTCCAAGCTACTAATATATAATTGAGTTTTGATTAGTAGTGATGGGAGTGGAGCTGTAATGGATTTCGCTCGGATAGGATTTTGATGAGTTCATTCCCTTTTAGTGTTTTCAATTCTTGCCATGCTGCGTTGTTCTTCATGGGTACATGGGGTGGGTGTGGTGCAGTTACTTCGTTCTTGGTCATGTTTAGCATTTTCTTTGCTGCTCTAAAGCTCTGTTGCCTCAGAGAGCAGAAATGCATTAATATACACATTACAGTGCGCAGTCTTTGAACACCGAGGCAGGCGAACGCGGCCTGATCAGTCTAACTTTAAATTTCTAGTACAACAAACGATGGGTTGCACATTTCAGACTGACAGGATCAGTAAAGCGCAATCTACACATGTTTTTATACTACAACAGCTATGTGATGCTCAAATGTGAGCTTGTGTGGGAGCAGAAGTATTCCAGTGGCCGGTTAGCTCAGTTGGTGACAGTGTGGTGCTAATAACACGGAGGTCGCTGGTTTGATCTCCATACAGGCAAAGTATTTTTTCTTCTTTTTATAGTTGACTATTCCAATTTTCATGAGGGTTAACTTTACTTCTAATTGTTTTTGATAGATGTATTGTTCCATTCAATTCACCTTTTTGGCAGGACAGGATCACCCCAAATGCAATGAAAGTAACCCTCCTTAAAAAGCAACACTTCCATGTAGTACCAATAAATCACCCTCTCTGCAAACCTGCATTACCTGCCAAAAAACAGTGCTCTATTTACACCACAATCACAAGTTAAGGGCTAAATTCTGACCATTCTACAAAGGTATTCAATAGAGTTTGGAATTACAAGTTAAGTGATAGTGGTCAGGACCTTGCAGTTTTATCCTGAAGGATTCGGACAAGTCGATCCTGCCCATTTGTTTTTTGCTTATATCAGGACAAGTCAGGAAAAAAAGAAATCATGCATTCCTTCCAGGAATTATTGCTTTGCGTTCAGCTGCTACCCTGCCTTCCCAGTCACATTTACAAATGTTTTTAAAACGTGCTTTATGAGCTTTTGGCATCTGCAAGGTGGTGCTGGGTTCTTCCTTTCTTTAGAATACTCTGTTGTGTGTCTTTCTGTTTTTTAATATACAGCTCCAAAACAAGTGTCCACCCAGTAAGGTTCTGGTATGGGTGACTATTCTTTGTTTATGAAAAATACCAGTGGGTGGAGCGTCAAAAATCACTGTTTTTATATTATTCCCGTACTTCGGCAGCAAGTTTGCTTTTACCAACCAGTTGTCCTGGTCTTTAGGTGTGCAGCAACTGCTGCTAAGCACTTTGTAGGAGTTCGGGGTGCAGGTTTGATTTTGAATGATAGGTCTCTGAATTGGTAATGTTTTCTGTCTACAAAAAAGCACAAGAATTGTTTGCGCTTATGGTTCATTGGAATGTGAGTACATCTGTTAGATGTGTGGTCGCCATATAGTTTCCCTGTCGAAGCTGCAGTATGACGTCTTGCAGTGCTGTCATTTTGAATTTGTGTCTTTAATAACTTGATTAGGAAATGGATGTCTAGTATAGGAATTAAGATCGGTCTATCAGAAATATGATGGTCAGTTTCCTTGGTTGAGCTCCTTCCTGGGCACTCTCTCAATGGCCTTTTTCTGTAGCAATTCTGTCAGTTCTCGTTGTAGCCAGGTCTTTTCTCTTGTGTGGGTGTTTTTTTTGGTCCTCGCACTGGTGGGTGTTTGACCAAATTCTTTGTTGTGCTGGATGATGTTGAGTATCTTGCATGAAGTGACCATATTCCATTCCTGAAAGACTGCTTCTTCCCCTCCCCTACCCCAAACAGGTATTTCCCAGTGGATGTTTATCTCTAGGTCTTCGGTGTTCTTTCAACGTCAGCTGTTTCCTTTTAGACTGAGCCTGATCCATCGACCAGGTTGCCTTCCTCCTCGCTCGACAACCCTAGGTGTCATCTGTGGAGTCTCGTTCTGCCCCTGCATGGCACAGTGCGCTTGCCTTTGTATCCCTTTTGCTTAGAAGGTCTTCAGTTTGAATTCTGCACAGGCCTCACAATTGTCTGTACTGGGGTCTCTTGGTGGACAAAGGTTGCACAGCTAATGGCTGTCCTTCTGGGCAAATTTGCTATGACACTTCGGGCAGAATCAAAAAGGTGAATTTTTCTCATCACAAGAAACAGGGGGCCCTTGTCAGTGCATTCTCCGGTATTTTCTGGATGTAAAGTCTCTTACTACTGCTATTTCTTGCGCCTTGGATCAGTGTCAACAGTTTTTCTCTATAAGGTCAGCGATTCGCTTGACAAACTTTTTAGATAATGTTTCAGCGACTGGAGAGTCTTCAGCAATGCTTCCCAACACAATGGCAGGAAAACGAATCTGAAGATGGTGACGACGTGTTAAGGTTTCCAGGGAGGGGTGTATGGAGTCATGAGAGGTTGGACTAGCCACCAATGGTTGGGACAGTCGACGCTCAACAACAAAAAGAGGCAAGAGAAGGACTAATACACAAGGAGAGAGTTCTGGACCCAACCACTAGATGGCGGAATATAGTACAGTATGGGAATCGAGAAAAGATGCACGCTGCAAAACAATTACACCAAGGAAAACCAATATTTTGTGAAAGATCCGGGCCCTCACATGTGCTGAAGATCCTAAACATACTTAACACGCTGAGCCTCAACACTGTCCTACGTGTTTTCGTTTCAGGGGATAGAAAAGGAAATGCCTAGACAGTTACTTTCCTTTGCAATGTTTACTTTGCCACTGTTCACAGTCTTTATACCTGTGGCATCTTCCTTTACACGGATCTACTTCAATGGACATGTGTATACAGAATATTACTAGCAACTACAGGTAACTTTAAAGATTAAGGACCTTGAGTGGGCCGACACCTGCCACTCCTCCAAGATAAAACCCACACACAATACAAATCCAAGTATGCTCTCTACATCTTTAGAGGTACCGCCTCTTGTTGGGACAAAATGTACAGGTACTTGGGACTGTTGCCACAAGTATAGGACAGTGATTAATTTATTTAGAGTTTTATATAGCGCGAACAAGATCTTTGCAGATATCAGAGCGCTTTACAGAAACAGTAGGTAGGAAAACAAACTTTTGAAAACAGTGTAATATACGGTAGGGAGTGAGTTGCAAAGTAGGGTAGTACTTGCACAAGAGTATGCACACTAATAACAATCTAGAAGCAATAATATTGAAGCCGTGCAATGACGATTCGAGTAAGATTATAGCACCCCAGAGGGTGAGTAAACACACTGTTGAGAACGGAATAATAGGCAGTAGTAAATGGATTGCAAGTTAGTAGGGCACTCAGGTCAGAGTGTACATCCCTAGTAAACAATCTGGAAACAAATATTAAGGCATCCGTGCTATGATTTTAGTCCAGTAGCAGTCGTATAAGAGTCTAATATAGATAAGCAATCAGGTAGCCGGTAGACTAGGAGCCCTGTACTGTCATTGATCCAGTAGCAATAGGGTTCAGGTGAACTTAGCCATAAGGATGGCTTTTACCTCTTTCTTGAAAAGTACAGAGGAGGGGATAAGCCTAGTTTCTGGCGGGAGTGCATTCCAGATCCTGGGTGCCATTCCTGAGAAGGAGCGTTTGTATGTTTTTTCCTTCCGGAATCTGCGAGGTTTCAGGAGGAGATTCTTTGTGCTTCTGTTGGATCTTGAGCCTCCTGATATAGTCAGTTTGTGAGTGAGGTAGTTGGGTGCCTTGTGGTGTACGGCCGAATGTGTCATACAGGCAATTTTCAGCTGTACTCTGGCTTCAAACGGCAGCCAGTTCAGGGCTTTTAGGTCAGGGGATATGTGCGAGTGTTTTCTTGAACCAGTGATGAGCCTTGCGGCCGCGTTCAAGGAGGCTCGTAGGGGCGCCGTTGTTGTTAGGGGGAGCCCGCTGAGAGCCACAATTCCGTAGTCTATGCGAGGAATGACTAGGGCTTGTACAACAGTTCGGAAGTCCTTGGGTGGTAGGAAGGGTTTGAGTTTTCTCAGCGTGTTGATTTGGAAGTTGGCACCCTTGGTTGCTTTGCTAATATGCTGCTGCATGTCGAGATTGGAGTCAAGTGTGATGCCAAGGGATTTCGCCGAGTCCACGATGGTGGGGTGGACATTTAGTGCGGTTAGATGATTGAGCCAGGTTTGGGTGATGGCCTTTTTCGCAGGAGGTGAGATCAGAAGGAACTCAGTTTTCAGAGCATTTAGTTTAAGGTGATTGTCGGCCAGCCATGCTTGAGTGTTTCTTAGTGTGGCATTCAGAAGTTTGATGTCTTCAGGGGATTGAAGTTTGAGGTAGAGCTGAGTGTCATCTGCGTACATATGGAAGTGTACATTTGATGCTTGAAGCAAGGTGGTGAGTGGTTCCATGACGAGGTTGAACAGTGTGGGCGATAGGGAGGAGCCTTGTGGGACGCCTAGTGTTACGGGCACAGGCGAGGACAATGCATTGTTGATCTTGAACTTCTGAGACCGGTTGTGCAGAAAGGAAGTGAACCATTTGAGAACCGTCCCAGATATGCCCATTCTGTTTAACAGCTCCAGTAGATTCTCGTGTTTGACCGTATCAAATGCGGAGGAGAGGTCAAGGAGGATGAGGAGGCAGGACTCGTTGTGATCAAGGATTTGGAGGGTGTCATCAATTATGTGTGTCATAGCCGTTTCCGTGCTATGTTTTGCTCTGAATCCTGATTGGTGAGGGTTGAGGAGGTCAAACTGCTCAATGTGTTTTGTCAGTTGGAGTTGTACACATTTTTTTTAGCAATTTGGCCAGAGTGGGGATATTGGTGATAGGTCGGTAATTGTTTAGGTCGGCCGGGTCGGCTGTGGGTTTCTTGAGTATAGGCGTGACCTGCCCTATTTTGAGGGAGTCTGGGATGACTCCTTGTTGCAAGGAACAGTTGATGATTTTAGTCCGGAGTGGGAGGAGCATGGGGGTGAGGGCTTTAACAGCGTTGGCAGGTAGGGGGTCTGTGAGGTGATTGGCGGGTTTCAGGTTGCCGAGCAGCTTGTGAATTGATTCTTCAGTGTAGGTGTCAAAGGACGTCCATGAAGCGTTGTTTTTAGGTTGAGTGTTAGTTATGCCTATGAAGCAGGAGTATCGACTTACGTCGTTGATGAGATCATTCTTTATGTTGTCGGTCTTTTGCTTGAAGAAAGCAGAGAAGTCTTCGCAACTTGGAATATCCTTTGCTGAGCTGTTAGGTTGTGGAGGCTGCGTCTTGGTTTGGGTTTTGACTAGCTCGAACAGTTTTCTTGGTCGGTTTTTTGCTTGGTCCAGCTGTTGGCTAAAGAAGCCTGATTTTGATCGTTTGATTTTTCTGAAGTAAGCGTTTCTCTTACTCTTAAGCGCTCTAAAGTGCCGTGCTGAGGGGTCAGATCTCCACGTGCGCTCTGCCATGCGCATAGCACGTCTGTCCTCATTGAGTCTACCATCATACCATGGGTTCGAGTTCTTGGTGGCGACTCTCTTCATTTGCAGGGGTGCGGCTTCATTGATTATTGTAGACAGTGTTTAGATAGTGGTCGGTCAGTGAATGCACATCAGAGACGCCCGTCTCTGATGTGCAGATATTCAACTATCTCCAAGGCAAGTCTGTGGTCAGACCTGAAGATGACAGGGCAGTGATTCTATAGCCATTTTACCTCACTAAAGGCACTATCTTCCAATATGAAGATCCCATAACCTTAAAAGTAGCAAGAATACGCAGTTTGTATCATAATGCATGTTAGAACACTATTTTCAGATTAATGTCAGATTTCCTTAACCCTAATAAAGATATGCAGACTTTTTCTGTATGCGAAATCACATCCAATAACTTTCGTTGCAGCATCCATTTTAATATACAATAAAGGTGTCTTTCGGACTTCAAAAATGCATACCCTACAATTTCAGATAGAATCTTCAACGGATGTGGCATTTCCACTCATTTAGAATAAGCCCATTCATTACACTTATGGCGATCCTGAGCAACAGCAAGAATTCCAACTAACTTATTCATCAAAGCCCGCTTTGCTAGAAAGTGCTTCAAAACAGCTACCAAGTTTAGGCACCAAACTGTAGTTTTTGTACCATAAGTTACTGAAAGCATGCAATTAGTGATTTTGTAAGCAAAATTAATAAGCCCTACATCCTAATTAGCAATTTACCCACAGCAATGCACAAGGGAACTATCAAGAAACTATTATTCAAGACAACCACTGCTCAGAATGATGAGCGGACTATAAAGGGCTTTCAGATAATAGCAGGTTTGTGTTAAATAAAGATGCAGCCAAGTGCAATCAAGTCCCTTGTGTAATTTTTTTTATTAATCCCTTTTGGTTGAAACTATATGAAGAACGTTGCACTGGGAGATGCCCAATGTTTTCCACATAACTTTCAAAGGAATGAATCCTATTAAGAGTTCAAAGTCCCTGCTTACCGTGTAAATTTTGGCAGGTCTCTTGAAATGTAGATTGTCTGTCCAACAGGGCCACTGTGTTCTTCAGTTGAAGGAAGCTGTACAGCGTCTGGGGGAGTCTGTTAAAAATAATAAAAAATAATTATACACACATTGTCGAAAGACCAATACATCCGCCTACTAGACGTCGGTAGACATAGGGCGTCACAAAAATATTGATGTAACGTGCAAAATAAGAGCCAAAAACTAAAGGGTAAAAAAGCAACCGTCACGGTCAAAAAAAGAGTCAACAAGGCGTTGGTCACAAAATTAACCTTGACATTCAACATCTAGGGAGTGGTTTGATAAAAATAAGACAAAACGTGCTTGGTAACGTAAAAGGATAAAAAATAAATTACAAAAATACACATATCAAATCCAAACCTCTCAACCATACGTTGCTCCCATGGACGTCGACTGTCCTTAGCCACAACCAAATTCTTTTTTTAACTCTCCCCAAATGCATCAGTACTTTTGTTTCTCTTAGTACTAATGGGGTTGCTACTGTTTTCCCTGATAGAAGAGTTGTGGTTGTTGTGCCTGTTGTGGTTCCTGTCACTGCCACGCTGACGGCAGTCTTCCTAGCCTTTGTGGCTGCTCTAGTCAGTTGAATGGTTTCTGCTGGTTTTGTAACTGTTGTGATAGATCTGGTTGCTGCTGTAGTTCCATGCTGAGGTTACAGCTGGGGGTGCAACTAAAGTCTATACTAGTAGGATACCCTGTCACCAATGTGGTCTTATGTAGCAACTGTTGCTTCTAAGGTCACAGCAGTTGGACCTGCCCTTGTGGTAGCTGTTCCGTTTGTGTTGGCAGCTATGGTCTTTGCTGTGCGTGCAAATATAGCTACTATGGAGCTGACTGATCACAGATGTTGCTGTGGTCCCTGCCATGACAGAAACCATCATTAATTAGTGTTGGCAGATCTGGGGGGGGGGGGGGGGGGTTCTGGTCCCTGCCACTGTCGCACATGCAGTGCCTGTTGAGTTTGCAAGTGTTGTTATGGCAGCGGGCACTCCGTGGTAGAAGTGCTTGTAACAGCTCTTAATCATACTGTCATGACATCTCCTGCCCCTCATGGTTATTATTGAAGTTACTGTCCATGACTTTGTGGAAGTAGTTGCTGATGTGCTTCCAACTGTTGCTCCTGCTCTTGTGGTCACTTCTATGGTTTCTGCTATCACTGTTGCTATGGGTCCATGCCACGGTGGTGTGGTGGTAGTTGCCACTGTTGTGCTTACAATGGTGTTGGTTGTCCATGCTGTTCTGGAAGCAGTTGTCAGTTTCACAGTGATTGCTGGGATTCATGGCGAAACAGTGGCTATGTTTATGTCTGATGCCACTGTGACATCTGCTGCTGCTTTTGTGGTCCCTCCTGTGGTAGTTATAAGAAGCTGCTGCCCCCCCACCACCCCCCCAATTATCACTAGGCCTTTCAAAGGAAGTAGTATATCATCAACTTCGAGGGAAAATATAATCCTCTATCGGGCATTAAAACTAATGAATTTAAAAAGCATGCGGTTCACCAATACCCATTGAGACTTTACAACACCTACATCCCAAGTTACCTCATGCGCTTCATGGGAACAGTCCAGACCGAACTGCCAAGCCAGGTCCTCCCTGGATCGGAAATTATCATCTTGGGACCGGTTTCGGGGTATGCCACCCTTCATCAGCCAGGATAGCTTGAATCCAGTGGCACAGTGAGCAAGGGACCCACGTCTGGGAATACCCATCCCACTATGGGCGAAAATTGTAACGGCAACAAATTATGGATGGCATGCTGAATGATTCAAACATTCTCGCCCAGTCAATAAATCTGGGTTAAATCCTTCATTCTTTTGTGCACTACGCCACCCCAGTTTGGACCCAGCCAAATGCAAATCAGTCTTGACCCTGTGCCTCATGGGAACAGTCCAGACCGAACTGCCAAGCCAGGTCCCTTGGCATACCCACCCCACTGTATATGGCTGAGTCCAAACTGGAATGGCATGGTGAGCAAAAAAAACGATGGATTTAGCCCCATTTCTCTGCACTGGGGAGAATGTATGACATTGTTCTGCATTCTGTCCATCAATTGTTCTCTTTGAATTTTTTAATTGCAGCCAAGAACAAGGGGATTGGGTGCATGCGTGCTTCGCATGCCCCACTTTATATAAACTTTTGCTGTAGAATACTCATTATATCAGTAAGTAGGCATGGACAAAGTCAGGTAAGGCCAGGACCTTTAGAGGCACTGTTTGGTATGTAATCTCCATCAAGACAAGCCTCTAAGTAAATGTTTGTTCATAGCCTTGTTGGTCACCCCACGCTTCCCAATTCTGCAGCTAAGGAATTTGAATGGGGATTTGTAAAGCGCGTAGCTACCCTAGGGCGTCCCAGCGCTGAATTGACATGTAGTTCCAGAGGGGGGAGTAGAAGAAGTGAAAGATTATGGGAAGAGACAAGTTTTTAGTTGCTCACGAAAGGCCAAAAGTTAGTGTTCTCTACGCATGGCAAGTGGGAGAGCGTTCCACAGTTTTGGGGGGGAAAAAACCAATCAATCAATCAATCATAGCATTTGTATAGCGCACTACTCACCCGGAGGGCCTCAAGGCGCTTGGGGGAAAGGGGAGGGGGCTGCTATTGCTCGAACAGCCAGGTCTTGAGTTGTCTCCTGAAGGCGAGATGGTCCTGGGTCAGCGGGAGGGAGTTCCATGCCTTGGCCGCCAGGTAGGAGAAGGATCTTCCTCTGGCGGTGGCTCTTCGGATGCGTGGTACGACGGCGAGGCTTGTCGAACGTAGCTGGCGGGTGGGCGTGTAGAAGGTCAAGCGGTCACTGAGGTACTTGGGGCCCAGGTCGTGGAGGGACTTGTGTGCGTGGGTGAGGAGTCTGGACGTGATTCTCTTGCTGACGGGGAGCCAGTGCAGGTCCCTCAGGTGTCCGGAGATGTGGCTGCGTCGGGGGATGTCCAGGATGAGTCGGGCTGAGGCGTTCTGGATGAGTTGGAGTCTTTTCTGTAGCTTGGCTGTGGTTCCGGCGTAGAGGGCGTTTCCGTAGTCCAGTCTGCTTGTGACGAGTGCCTGGTTGACCGTCTTCCTGGTTTCGGTCGGGATCCATCGGAAGATCTTACGGAGCGTGCGTAGGGTGTTGAAGCATGATGAGGAGACGGCGTTGACTTGTCTGGTCATCGAGAGGGAGGAGTCCAGGATGAAGCCCAGGTTGCGCGTGTGGTCTGTTGGCTTGGGTGCGCTGCCTAGGGCCGGGGGCCACCAGGTGTCGTCCCAGGCGGAGGGCGATGGTCCCAGGGTGAGGACTTCCGTCTTGTCCGAGTTCAGTTTCAGGCGGCTGTTCATCCATTCGGCGACGTCTTTCATCCCTTCGTGTAGGCTAGTTCTAGCGTTGGCGGGGTCACTGGTGAGGGAGAGGATCAGTTGGGTGTCGTCGGCGTAGGAGATGATGTTGAGGTTGTGTTGGCGTGCGATGGCTGCAAGGGGTCTCATGTAGACGTTGAAGAGGGTGGGGCTGAGTGATGATCCTTGCGGGACGCCGCAGATGACTTCGGTGGCTTTGGATCGAAACGGGGGGAGGCGGACTCTGTTCTTCCGGCGAGGAACGAGATGATCCATTCCAGAGCCTTCTCCATGGACACCTGTGAAAACCCCTGAAGCACCTAATTTTGAATCATGTGTGCATAAGATGCAGATGGCAGAAGGGTAATTAGTGGAAAAGTTATATGCTCAGAGAGTTGGGGCACTAAGAAAAAATGGAAGGGGGGGATGCTCAGAGAGTTGGGGCACTAAGAAAAAATGGAAGGGGGGGAGGGGGGGGGATGGAATAATACGGGGCTAGGAAAAGTTATGAATTTCTTCTCATTATTGATATGGCTCATAAGGATTTAATCAATTTGAAATGTTTTGATGTACTGTATGGAAAATGTCCCTTTTGTTTTGTCCCCCCTTTGCCTTCTGATGGATAAAAAAAGGCACGTGGTGCAAACAACAAGCGGTAACGACAGGAAGGGGTGTAATGTAAACAACAGGAAGGGTTCCGGGTGCAAGCAACAAAAGGAAGGAGAATGCAAACAACAACATATAGGAGCATGGCTCGAAAAATCCCAAAAAATGGTACTAGTCCTGCAGGCCTAGTACCTTGAAAAATCTCCTCGGCCTACTGTCAACCTACTTGACCTCCGCCTCTGAAAGCGGAGCAAATGTGACAAGATAAGATTTAAAGTGATCTTTATTGCTCATTCACTTTGTGAGTAATAAAAATGCCTTGTAAGCTTGTCACATTTGCTTAGTTTTCAGAGAGAGGACAAAAGTTAGTTTGCCTTCCTACTCGCCAGAAAGGGCGAGTAGGACCTAAGAACAGCTCGCCCTCATTAAATTTAGCTCACAAATGCAAGCAGATTTTTTCGAGCCCTGAGGAGGGTGTGTGCAAAAAGATGGTAACTAGCCTGATGGCAGCAACAATGAAGAGGAAACTAAGCGGGAACAAGTACCTGAATACGAGCAGCGTAGAACACTAACCATGCAGTTAATCAGTATTTGGTCCATGCTCCATCGAAGTGACAAACACTCAAAGAAACGGTCACGTGGCAACAAACAATAAAGGAAAGATGAAGACAACCAATAGTAAGTAATTGACGGCTCTAAGTTTCACTTAAGTTACCGAAATATATATTTTAAGAGTGCTGATCGCACTTTGCTGTGCTTGGGTTCTACAGAGCTATATAGAAGTAGGCTGATGGAATTAAGTTTACTTATTTCAGTAATGCCTTCACGAGTAGCTTGGGAGATATATGGCAAGGCTTGTATCGGTACATGCTGACTGTCACATCCCAGCATCATATAATTAAATGCAACGAGCTCTTTGCTGGACAGCACCAATCACAAAATAAATGCCACTAAGAAACAGGAGGTAAACAAACCCTTTTCCCTCTGTATGGGAAGACATTTTAAAATATACATCAATGCATATTCTCAAGCAATGTAAACCATTAAGCCGGTCCTCGGTTTAAAATGTCAGTATTCTGATACGTTTTATGAAACCACGTCTTAGAGCAAAGTTTTATTACTATACGAAACGCTTGAGTAGAGCTGCTTTATTGGTCTCAACTATGGAGAAGAGTGTACAACAAATATTAACATTTTGTTGAGAAACTTACTTCTACACGTACCAAGACTGCAAGGTATCGCCACAGCGATTAGAATACTAAGTCAGCGATCAGGACCCTCAAGACAACCTACGGCGCTCTCCGCCATACTTCACAAAACATTTCTAAATACGAGCTCCTTTGCAAAGACCGCGCTCTGTCGGACAGCATCCCTAGCAACAATCTCCTTCTGATCCTTCAAACTTTGATTTATCGAAAAGAGCACTCTCGCTATCTTACTACAGACAAATCCATTGACCCCAAGCTCATCCAGCTAGAGGACCAAAGAGGCAGAAGCGCCCCGGTATCTTGCGCACAATACATTCCTAGTAACCATGGCAACTCCTAAATATGCTAAGACTGCTCGCAATCCTACGGACTTAATTAGTACTAAACACCAAGCACTACCCAAAGTCTTGGACGAAATAAAGCAGCGATGTGTATCAAACTCGTGTTGTACCAAAACACCACGACCTTCTAGTTTGACCACAACTCGCTCTATTTTCCATGGCAAAGTTCTACAAGTTCTCACTTTCAACTCTGATCTTGCCCAAACCAGGGCCGTGAAATTACCATCTCTGTTTCTATAAATGTACAGCTAAGATCCTTTCAGTTGTAAATCACCCAGTGCCATCTTTACTTCCTCCTCACGTCTTACCTGAACTTCCCTCAGTTCCGGTCTCAACCATGTTTCCGGACGACTTCTCATCTCAACAGTGCCATCGCTATACACGACCCTTCCCACTTGTGGTTTTGCCTAGACAATATCTAGTCCTGTTCGTAACCCTTTCTATGGTGACACACTTATACTGCCATGATAAACGGACACGATCTATAAAGTGCGATTGTGGCGACCACCATCGCTATGCCCACGCCCCCAAATTGGAAATAAGGCAGGTGAAATCACAAGAGAGTCCCCTGGGGCGAGGGAGACAGGGCTCTTGGTGCACTGGTAGGGATCCAATGTTTTACTTCGGGTGTGAAAGGTATGAGCGTGCTCCAAGGCCCACGGTCCAGCTCCGCGAAGGCCCGCACACAGGCTCTGATTTTTAAAACCACCACACCCCCTACGGCGTCTACACTAGGCTGCACTAAAGTAGAAGAACCCGATTTGCCGTATACACGGTAAACACTATACCTTTCGTTCGTCCGACCTAGGCCGCAAAGCGAGCCTCGGTCTCGCTTGAATACCGTCGCTCTGCCCAGTACCTCGGGTCAAGAAACCTCGTGCCCGAGCGCCCGGCTTGGGACGCGGCCTCCTCGGCGGATTGTATTAACCGCTCCCCTTTGTCTCCTTACCGCAACCCCGCTCCTCCGGACTGCCGCAGTTTAGATCTCGTTTTCGGTTCGGAGTGGACGTTCCAGCGCAGCAACGGCTTCACCGACCAAAAAACACCAGGCGCGGACCCAAAAGGCAGATCACGCCCATTGTCACTGCCATTGGTCCAGCCGAGATAGCGCTGAATTGCCATTGGAAAAGGATAATGCCCGTCAAAGAGTTCGGCTACTCAAACCGTCCCACCGAACGTCACAAAAACCAAGTCTGTCCCTTATTGGTTCCAGGGAATCCATGCCTACTTTGTATTGGTTATTACCGCTGCCGCTCTATTTTCAGTGCATCGTAGTTACTTATCAAAACATACAATTGGCTCCTCGTTATGCACTCTCCCGTTTCATTGGACAGAAGGCTGGCTTTCAATCCCCAATACAGAAGAGCCTAGTTCTACGGAACTTCCTCCATGCTCTAGGAGGTCATGGAGATGAAGGAAGGACGAAAACGGCAGTACTTCTAGAACTGAGAGCCATCTTAGAGTGGTAGAATTCTAGTCACGCATTTGCTGTAACAAAATGGAAACATAAACACCAAAACTATGGACGTCAGTACTCTAAATGGGAAGGTAGTGTCCAGAACCGAGTACATGCAGTTCTTTAATGTGAAAAGGAGAGCAATACATATAATAGGTACATATAATGGGAAAGTACCAGCAATTCTCAAGAGTAAACAAGTACTGTTAAGAGTGAGCGAGTACCTGCAGTTCTATAGTTCCATTTTAGGCACTGGTGGACATGATTGAAAAATTGCCAAGATATTATAAAGGAACGTTTCAATTCGATTAATGGCCTAGAGGTGAGGATTGAACTTTCATTACTAACTTCACAGCAGCCAAGATGTCAAGTCAATAAATTTATATAGCGCGCTACATACCCAGAGGGTCTCAAGGCGCTTGAAGAAGGGTGGGGAATTACTTGTCAAATATCCACGTTTTAAGTTGCTTTCTGAATGCTAGGTGGTTCTGAGTAAGGCGAAGGTGAGTGGGAAGTGAGTTCCAGGTTTTAGCTGCCAGGTAGGAGAAGGATCTACCTCCCATGGTGGTTTTGTTGATGCGAGGTACAGTGGCATAGGCTTGGTTGGAGGATCGTAGCTGGCGGGAGGGGGTGTAGAAGGGCAGTCGTGTGTTGAGGCATTCGGGTCCGATTTCGTAGAGTGCTTTGTGTGCGTGGGTTAGGAGCCGGAAAGTAATCCTCTTATTGACGGGGAGCCAGTGGAGGTTTTTCAGGTGACCAGAGATGTGTTCTTTACGCGGGATGTCTAATATGAGCCGGGCTGAAGCGTTCTGGATGCGTTGGAGTTTTTTCTGGAGTTTTGCGGTAGTACCGGCGTAGAGGGTGTTTCCGTAGTCCAGTCGGCTCGTGACCAGAGCGTGGGTGACCGTTTTCCTAGTTTCGATGGGGATCCAACGAAATGTTTTTTTGAGCATGCGAAGAATGTTGAAGCAAGATGAAGAAACGGCGTTGACTTGTCTGTTCATCGAGAGTAAGGAATCCAGGATGACGCCCAGGTTCCGTGCGTGGTCCGTCGGGATGGGAGCTTTTCCAAGGGCCTCTGGCCACCAAGAGTCATCCCAGGCAGAGGGGGAGGTGCCTAGGATGAGGACTTCTGTTTTGTCTGAGTTCAGTTTCAGGCAGCTGTGCTTCATCCAGTCGGCTACTTCTTTCATTCCTTCATGCAGGTTGGTTTTGGCAGTGTTTGGGTCTCTGGTGAGAGATAGGATCAGTTGAGTGTCATCGGCGTAGGAGATGATGTTGAGGTTGTGTTGGCGTGCGATGACCGCGAGGTGGCTCATGTATACGCTGAAGAGGGTGGGGCTGAGTGAAGATCCTTGTGGTACGCCGCCGATGACTTCAGTGGCCTCTGACTTGAATGGTGGAAGGCGGACTCTTTGGGTTCTTCCGGTGAGGAACGAGGTGATCCATTCCAGTGCTTTACCTTGGATTCCGACGTTTCTGAGGCGTTGTAAAAGGGTGCTATGACAGACCGTGTCGAAGGCTGCGGAGAGGTCGAGGAGGATGAGGGCGACTGTGTCTCCATTGTCCAGTAGAGTTCGAATGTCGTCTGTTGCTGCGATGAGGGCGGTTTCAGTGCTGTGCTTGGCTCGGAAGCCGGATTGTGAGGAGTCGAGGGATTTGAAAACACACATTTGCAATGCAATAGGTCTCGCAGTTACAAGAGTTTCAGCTACTGGCATTGTAAATAACACTGCCTTTTACATATGTTTTTAAAACAAAGATAAAAGGCATTATTATTTGCAATGTCAATAGCTCACACTCACGTAAATGCGAGAACTATTGCATTGCAAATGCTTGTTGTTATTGGCTTCAACATGATGGCCTGACTGTGGCGCCGCTTGATGCTTATGTATTTTGGCCTGGCTTTATCTTGTGTAGGTGTGGTGCCCCCTAGAGTTCTAAGCGCACTGTAGTTGGGTTACCTGTGGAGGGGATCTGTGATGGTTCCTTTCTGTAGGTATACAGCCTCTCATAAACTGGTGGGAGGCATTGCTTAATGGTGTTGGGACCAAGCGTCCTTACCTTGGTGTCTCGATGTTGCTCCAGGCTTTAAGGTCTCTCTGATATCTTCCCGGTGGTGAAGGTAACCAAACCGGGCATTAAACACCACACAGGTACTAAATAGTGAAATACAAGTAAGGAATAAATAATTCTATGTCAGGAAGCGGAGGCGAGGATTATGCATCATCTTTCTTCATTTATTAAACAGCAAGTTAAAAGTGAAACAAAAAAACACTCTTAGAACTACATCTCCCATGAACCCAACCGGTAACCATGGGCACCAAGTAGCCAATCCATATAAGCAATGGTCCCTCGTAGTCCTTCCTCTTTCTTCATTGCTGCCCCCGTCAGTTAAGTCCCTTCACACATTCCTTTGACTTGGGGACTTGGCGCGTAGGGTGTTTCCTTCATACTGTTCCAATTTAATGTTTCTGGTTCTTGTGTCCGGTCGGGTTTTCTCCCGCTTCTTTGGCAACGTGGTAGGCTTTTGGCCTGAGCGTTTGTTATTTCCTTCGCACGAGTGCACAGTGAGGTGCCGACTCGTGCTCCTGTGTTTCTCTGTTTCACCATAGCGCCCTTTCCGCGTGTGTGGTTGAAATGCACAGGGTAGCTCAGCGCTTCTAGTTACATTGTTTCTCCCCTCCCTCCTTTGCCTGACACCGCGTGTGCGGTAAGACTGACGGGCCTGGCCTATTATTTCTTTAGTTTCTCGTTGCTCACAGTTCTTTGCCAAGCAGTGTTGTGTGATATTCTGTGACTGGGCACTGGTGAAGGGGGGAACCCTTTGGTATTTTATTGGATGTTATTCTTGGCTGGGTGCCCGACCCTCTGTGGATATGCAGACTCATAAGGAGCATGATTATGTGGCCTTGCCCTCTCAGGGGGAACAGCCTTCCCAGGGACGCCCTCCTGCAGAGGTGGACAGGCTCCTTTCTTCGGCAATTGCCCAGGCGCTTGCACCCCTGCAGGACAGCGTCAATTAACTGTCAGCTCATGTTTTTAAAAATAGCGCTGGCATCCTGGGTGATGTTGGGGCTGGGCCTTGTGGTATTCATTCTGTGATGCCACGCAAGCCCGTTAAGCGAGACGCGGGGCACCTGGAGGGCTTCAGTAAGCTAGCTGAAGCCTTCCATAAGAGTGCGCGCATGCTGAGACGCGCACCCTACCGGGAGGAACAGTTACCCGGGAATACTGGTGACCTTGTCACCCCGGAATTTGACCATGAGGGACGGTTTCCCGATGGCAGAGAGGGTGATGATGATGATTTTGATGACGGAGATGATTCATCTGATGATTTGCAGGATTCTAGCAGGTCTTGGCGTCCCCAGTCTTCCTGTTCGGATGTGGGGGATGGAGAATCTCTTGCTTCGGATATGTTTGATCCGACCTGCATTTTTCGTCCGTGTTTTTTGGATTGGGTCCCTGATAAGAAGGAGCGGATTATGTGGCGCAGAAAATTCAGCAACCACTTAATCAAGAGGTTAGGTCCCGTCTCCGGTCGAGGTACCCAAGGCCTTCTCTTCCCAATGGTGTCACAGCTATCCCGGAAATTGACCCGAAACTATGTACTTTTTTCGTGAAATATGTGAAAGAACCTAAAACGGGCATAGATAGGTCTTGGAGGGCTTGCCAAGACAAGCTATTAGATATAGTTGGTCCCCTCACTAAGATTATTGATCTGGCAGAAAGGTCACGCGAGTCTGGTCAACCTCTCCTATGGATGATGTCGCCGGATGGGCACAGAGGGCTATGTGCCTTTTAGGCAACGCCAACTGTGCGCTTTCGGCTGAACGTCGTCGCTCCCTGTTGTTGAAAATAGATCCAAAGCTAGGAGAGTTGTCATCTTCTGAGGCCGGACCGGTGGCTCAGGGCTCCCTTTCTGGTGACCCATTTGTAAAGGAATTAGGGAAGTTTGTCGCCACTTTTTCAGCTTTAGACAAGGCACAGGCTTCAATGAAGAAGATATTCCCCAAAAAGGTTTTTGGTGGGGCTGGACGAGGCAGGGGTCGCTCTTCCGGGCGACAATACAGTCAAGGCCCCAACAGAGTGCAGCCAAACGCAACAACGGCTGGAATGATGGTCGTCAAGCCTCCCCGTGGAGGCAGAGGAAAGAACAGAGGACGTGGTGGAGGTCAGGCCAATTCCGTAGGATACAATGGTAAGCCTAGATCTTCTCTCTCCTGTTCTGTTAGGGGGAAGGCTTTCTCTGTTTCTAGCGGAAGGGGCGTTTCTCACGTCAGATCCTTGGGTTTTGGAGACGGTCCAAGGCTTTCACATAGAATTCTACGGTACCCCCGTTCAAACTTACCGTCCTTGTCCCTTAGTATTTTCAGCCCTAGAAGAGACACTCATAGATCAGGAAGTTCAAGATCTTCTTTCCAAAGGGGCTATTTCTCTTTCTCATCTTCATCCTCGAGGCTTTATAAGCAATATTTTTCTTGTAGAAAAGAAAGAAAAAGGCTTCCGACCTGTTATCAACCTCAGGTCTTTCAACGAGTGGCTGGTGTACCCTCACTTCAAGATGGTGGGAATTCACCTCCTCAGAGATCTTTTCCTCCAAAACGTTTGGTTAGTTCGGTTGGATATCAAGGATGCTTACCTCTCGGTACCCATCTTTCCTACCCACTCCAGGTTCCTTCAGTTTCAGTGGAAGCATCAGATATTCGAGTTCAAGACTCTTCCCTTTGGTCCTTCCTCAGCGCCTTGGTGCTTTACCAAACTTCTCAGACTGGTAGTGGAACATCTACGGACGAAGGGCATCCGATTGATCATTTATCTGGACGATATCCTTTTGATAGATCAGTCCAGGGACCAACTTCTCCTCCATCTACGGACAACCGTTTCTCTTCTGCAGAATTTGGGCCTCACCATCAACACTCAGAAATCAGATCTTGTTCCCCAACAGAGCATGATATTTCTGGGCTTTCGCATCGACATGCAGGATGCTACCTTAAATCTTCCGTCTCAGACGATTTCCAAGATCAACAAGCATTTACAATGCAATGGTTTTGCCTTTGTTAAAGTTAGAGCTATTGGCATTGCTCTTGACATTATTATTTTTTTTCTTTTTTTAACATAAATAAATGGCATTGTCATTTACAATAGCAGGGCCCAGGGAAGAAAACGCGGGAACGCCCCCGAATCTGGTCCGGCCTTGACGGACAGATCCGGCTTCCAATGGCTAGCCTCCATTTATGGAGCTAGCCAATGGGAGCCGGGGGGGTCATCGATCCCACATTATACTCATACGGTTTTTCTGCGCATGCGCACTACGTGCGCACTTGCAGGCAAAACCTAAAAACGCCACCACAGGTTGCGCAGTGGCAGGCTTGTGTCACTCAGAGACAGGTCCACTTTCAATTGCTGATAGCTGTACTGAGATGTTAAACGCATATTAATGAGGCGAAGCTTCTGACCATACAGTGTTTACAGGTGTAAAAATAGTAAACTATTAATGTTTAAAAATGTGCCTCATTTCGCACCTAATTTGCTTTGTCCTACCACATAATTAAGTCAACCGTGCCACTTAAATTGGTGCTACCCTTTTAAACCTGTTGCATTACTCTAGTTTCCCTGCTTATTACACTCCCTAAGCCCCATATGTAAGCATGGTATTCTTTTTCCTTTTGCATCCTCTAGTGTTATGGATTGTTACCCTCGCATTGGGGCTTCCTCTAATTTTCTAAAGTCCTGCGTGTTTTGGAAGTCCCGTTCAAGCCTCATTCTGGCTCTCCCTTGCATTGACCCCAGAACACATCCCAAGCCCTGTTAGAAGACACGATGCCACTTCTACCATGATACGGTCGCCTGGACCTTCGTCTCCGTGTTCCCCTCCCTGGGGCTTATACTGTAGATTATGCACACTGCATAACAATGCAACCGCAGTTCTCTCGAGCTATAAAGCTCCTAGAAACAATGCGGTCACGGAGTGCACGCCTTATAGGCAAACAGACCTACGAGCATCACATTCAGCAGGTCAATCATGCTCTAGAGGTACACACACAGAACAAGGAGCAGCACGCACACCGAGGCATGCACTAGTTACTAACAGAAAAAGCAGTAGCACACTCAGTAGGCACACAAGAACAAGCAGAGGCACACACACTAGGCACACAAGAACGAGCAGCAGGTCTGATACACACGCGAGAACAAGCAGCACAGACACACTAGGTACACACCGAGCAATCTGAAGATCACATGCACACACACATGGGAGCACACAGAACAAGCAGTGGCATAGACACAACACACGCACAGTATATACATATATAGAACAATCATAAGTACAGGCACACACACGCAGTAGGTGCACATAGAACAAGCAGCTCCAAAGGCACGCACACCCACAGAGATACATTCTAGGTACACAAAGAACAAGCAGCAGCAGAACACACACAAACATACACTGTGACTTGGTACACTATGTACACACACAAGAAGTAGTAGCCAGGTACACATACTTTGCACTCAAAGAACAAGCAGCAACACATGCACACAAACACACACTGGTTACTCACCGAACAAGCAGCAGCACAGACGCCCCCCCCCCAAAAAAAAATTAAGCAGCGCACACAAGGTACACAGACACACACATACTAGGTGCACACAGACCAAGCAGTAACAACACATACACACAGACATTAGGTACACACAGAACCAGTCTACATGGATGCATGCCTTTAGCATGGCCCAGTGACGCATGCGTGCGCACCAATGCACATGGATGCATGCCTTCAGCATGGCCCAGTGACGCATGCGTGCTCACCAGTGTACATGGATGTATGCATTCACTATGGCCCACTGAAGCATGCGCGCGCACCAGTGTACATGGATGGATGGCTTTAGCATGGCCCAGTGACGCATGCGTGCGCACTAGTGCACATGGATGCATGCCTTCAGCATGGCCCAGTGACGCATGCGTGCTCACCAGTGTACATGGATGCATGCATTCACTATGCCCCACTGAAGCATGCGCGCGCACCAGTGCACATGGATGCATGCCTTCAGCATGGCCCAGTGACATGCGTGCGCACCAGTGCACATGGATGCATGCCTTCAGCATGGACCACTGAAGAATGCGCGCACAATAGTGTACATGGATGCATTGGATGCATGACTTCAGCATGGCCCAGTCTTCCATGCGCGCACCAGTGTTTGCTGCCGGCGCAATGACGGATTTCTCTCCCATCCTAACCCTGTGTTTGGCCAATAGCAGCCCCGAGTCTGTAAATGTACTTTCATGTTCTCTCTTAGCAGAGTATGCAGATCTTTCCAACTTTCAATCCGGGTTGTATTGGATACCAGACACCCTTAATAAAAGTGGCCCACATTTGCACCCTGCGCCTTTACGCAAAACACGGCTTCGGTGCTTGAAGTATTATGAAAAGAAGAGAAGGGGGGTGTCTAAGAGAGGCAAGATTTCTTGACTTTCCTGAGTTTGAGGCCCCCTGCCCACGCTGCATCCATTAATGGGCGGTCCAGGGAGAGACCGAGAATGACCCCCCCCCGTGGTAAAAAGGAGGCAATAGAGGCCGCTCGAGCCCCCACTGGGCCGGCGGCGGCGCCAGAGCGGCACAGACACAATCCACATCGGCCCCTCCCCTACCAAAGAAGGGCCCATCGCCCGGGCTGCCCTCACCCCCCCTCCCGACCCCCCCAGACCCTGCACAGTGCCCCTGTCTGCACGGCTGGCATCGCTGATGACGCTACCAGTGTTACCCAGACCCCTGCAGTGCTCAGTCACCCCCTGCGGGCATAGCTGGCATCCTCTGGGGGCATCGGGCACCGTCCGTTGGTCGTGCCACAAAGTTTACTCAGTCTTGCGGCGCGAGGTGAGTTTGGGGCCGTGATTTGGCGCAGTTGCCTTTGGGGTCTGATGTCCCCCCCAAACCATCAAGCCTTGCCTCTTTTAGATGGATGCAATATCATATCATTTGCGGGCAGAGTACATTGACGGTCAATTTCTGCACTCGAGGCCTCTGGGACACCATAGTGTCTAAACCAGTTTGGATGGGTCTATGGCAATGGGTCTATGGCGCAACGAGGGGGCGGGGCTGGCCCCCCTTAGCGTCCTCCACTGAATGAAGCAGCTGCCCGGGGCCCGACGTTCACCCTATCCACATGGGGCCCCTTCAGTGGGCCACAGACCCCAGCTGCTTCACACGTGTTTCTGTCCATGCTGAGGGCCCCACTTGCCGCCCCCCCCCCCCCTATGCACTGTTTGTGGGCCCGATGTGGCTCGGCCTCGCACTCCTCAGGGCAAGGTAGATTGTGTGGGGAGGTGGGGGCGACCATTAACACCCTGCGGGGAGGGTCATGGGGGGGCAGCAGCCACACTGTCGCTGCAGCTATGGGGGGCCTCGTTTGTTGTCTGAGTCACCATCACTGCAGGCCCCTCCCCTGGGCCTCGCATCACCACACAAGTGCTGCGAGGCCCATGTGAGGTGTGAACCCCCCAGGGCCTCTTAGCGCTCGACCAGGGCTGACATATGCAGTGGAGCGGACATCGGTGCATTATCGGCACCAGCACAACAACAGCGTACGCCGGCAGGGCCCAGCTCGCGGCCGGCATTACGGCGGGGGCGGGGGCGGGGGGGAGGCACACGGACAGAGCAGCAGGTCTGATACACACGCGGGAACAAGCAGCACAGACACACTAGGTACACACCGAGCAATCTGAAGATCAAATGACACACACATGGGAGCACACAGAACAAGCAGTGGCATAGACACAACACACGTACATCGGTGCATTATCGGCAACAGCATACGCCGGCAGGGCCCAGCTCGCGGCCGGCATTATGGATGGGGGGGGGGCACACGGACAGCGGGAGGGGGGGGCGTGTACGGGCACACAGGGGTCGGGAACAGGCAAGAGGTATTAGCACTTACCTAAAATAAAGAGTTCTACTGGTACTGCCGAGGATCTCACGGTTGGAGAGGCACTTCTCCGGTCTCCCCGCGGGCGCCGCCATAGTGCTTGCCGTCTTCCTCTCCTTCTTCCCCGGGCTGCGGGGGGGCGGGCACTTCCGGCCGGCCGCGCTAGGATTGGCCGGCCGGCCAGTCACGGGGCAATGCAATCGGGGAGGAGGAGACTGGAGGCCGGCGACGGAGGAGAAGAGACGCAGTAGTGCCGGCAATGCCGGACCAGACACGGGGGCGTTCCCGGCGTCCCGTGACGTCGGCAAAAGCCAAAGAATGTCGGGAACGCCCCCGTGTCTGGTCCGGCATTGACGGACAGGCCCCTCGTCCAATGGCAAGGCTCCGTTTACGGAGCCAGCCAATCAAGGACGAGGGCCGAACAAAAGCCACACTACAGTTCTCAACAGGATTTCGCCTGCGCGGAAAAGCTGCGCAGAGCGCAGCTTCCGCTAGGCAAAACCTAAAAAGGAGATTCGGAAAGTTCTCCGGTGGGACAGGATCTCCTTACTGCAGTTGGCCAGGATTGTTGGGTTGTTGTCATCTTCGATACCAGCCATTTTTCCGGGGCCTCTGCATTACAGAGCTCTTCAGAGATTGAAGGCTTCGCATCTTCGGAGGGGCCTCACCTACTCGGAATTGATCTCTCTGACATCGGAAGCCAGGTCAGAGCTTCAGTGGTGGATAGACCACATGGAAGCTTGGAATGGGAGAGCGATTTTTAGTTCCCAGCCGGATCTGGTGATAGAGTCGGATGCCAGTGACCTCGGCTGGGGAGCCAGTTGCGGGTCTCTCTCAGTGGGAGGAAGATGGATGGAGGAGGAACTTCTTCTTCATATCAGTTGTCTGCAGCTCCTGTCGGGCTCCTTTGCCGTCCGACCCTTCACAGCGAACAGGGTCTCTTGCTGTGTTCTCCTCAGGATGGACAGCACTACGGCGGTGCGATACATCAACCGTCTGGGGGGTACTCCATCCAAAATCCTGGTGGAGCTTGCCAAGGATTTTTGGCATTATTGCCTTCAACGTCAGATCTCGGTAACAACAGAGTATCTCCCAGGGGATCAGAATTGTGTAGCTGATTGGAACTTCAGACATTTCAGGGATGCCAGCGACTGGAAACTGGACCCTGCGGTGTTCCAGCAGATTACAAGCCTTTGGAAACCGGATCCGGGGAGCGGAGGCTGTAGACGCTTTCCTTCAGGATTGGTCGGGTTTCCGGGCTTATGCCTTTCACCCCTTCCTATTCATCCAAAGAGTCGCAGCCCAGGTTCGTCGACAGAGAGCCTCTCTGATCCCGATTACCCCAATTTGATGGGCACAGAGTTGGTTCCTTTCCCTTCTGGAATTGTCATGAGACAGGCCGCTTCGCCTGCCGTCGTTCCACCGAATCCTGTCGGATCCCCTGGGTCACCCTCACCCCCTGGTTCTCCAGGGCCATCTTCATCTTATGGCGTGGTGAATTTCAGGGGACGACGGACTGACAACTCGCTTTCGAGACATACTGAGTTCCTTATGCAGCAGGCCTGGGCCCCGGGTACTACCAAGCGGTACAGATTCGCCTGGAGGAGATGGGTTTGTTGGTGTATGGAGAAACACTTGGATCCCGTGGGCAACAGCTTTGCTGAGGTAGCTAACTTCCTGGCGGACTTTTTCATCAGGGCTTAGCTTACTGCACCATTAATTCTTTCCGGTCGGCCATTTCAGCTGGTCATTCTTTGGTGTATGGTGAACATCCCTGGGTTTGTAAGCTTCTGAAGGGTATTAGGCTTTCTCGACCCCCGGAGCCTCGTTATGCCGGTCTTTGAGATGTTAACTTGGTTCTTCGTTTACTGACTTCTTGGCAAGATAACGATTTCCTGTCCAGGAAGGAGATCTCGTCTAAGTTAGCTATGCTTCTTTGTCTTATTTCCTGCAAAAGAGCATCTGATGTCAGAGCTCTTGATGTTACAGCTCGGATTTTTACCCCAGAGGGGGTTACATTTAACATTTCCAGGAGAACTAAATCAAGTACACGGTCAGTAACTTATCCTGCTTTCCCTGATTCTCCAAAATTGTGTGTAGTCAGATGTTTGAAATCCAATGAGGATATGACATTGGAGGTTCGATCTCTTGGTGAACGGCAACTTTTGATTGCCATTAAAAACCGTTCAAGGCGGTATCTTCCCCGACCATTGCTATGTGGGTCAAGTGGATTATGTCGGTAGCCGGCATTGACATCAGGTAATATGGTGCACATTCTACTAGGGTGGCTATGGCTTCCAAGGCTGTCCAGGTAGGTGGCAGGCTGGAAGACATTATGAACACGGTGATTGGTTTTCGGAATCCACTTTTAAAAAGTTTTATTTCAAACCAATTCACGAAGTCGCAGCATTGGTGGTAAGTAAGCTTTGAACATGCTTAATCCTCACCTCCCCTTCCTGACATAGAATGAGAAATTTCCTAGTTAGCACAAAGGAAAGTTTCAATTCTATTAAGGACGCGGAGGCGAGGATTATCCCCCCACCAGGCAATCTTCTTTGCCTCCCACCCTGACGATCTGTCGGACTTGGACATTCTGATATATATATTTCTATGTATCAGGGAAGTACTAGTGAAACACTCAAAAGAACTTTGGTACAAGTACACACGCTTGATGAACTGCATCCACCATAATGCTTAGGGGCGAACCCGCTGGGAGGTGAAGCAGTGTGATCCCACATTTGTTTCCTGTGTAAAAGGCTCCCTCGAGCCGCTTTGAGCTGACGAGCTCAAGGAGAGGCACTTGCGCGCCTGGAGAGGTACTGTGACCCAAGAAGACTTTGCAGCCTGCTCAGCAACCCCAAATAATTGTATGCCTAATCTCTACTGATGACGGATAATAATCCAGAAACACGTGTCTAGAGACGGCCAGCATTGATCTGCACCAACCTGGTAAAACTCTCAGGATTCAGATTCCCCTCGCACCTACCTATTGCCGAAAACTACAAGTCCCATGATCCTTCACTGGGGGAGGTACTTAATGACCTCACACGCTGTAGGGAATGCAAGTAATTCTGTGTGTTTCCTGCTTCTTGGGATGCGGTCAGCGCTTTCAGATCTCTTGTCTCTCGTTGGCTTCCCGTATGAGAATCCTTTCTCATCTTGGTCCTTCTTCGTTCACCGTGGTTGGTGAGTTACACAGAGCGGCAGCACCTTCCTTCTATTACCGGAACGCTGTGTGTCGGCAGACCACGCGTTACCGGTTACTCTTTGTATCTCTTGCTGCTGCCGTACTTGCCGAGTTCTTCAGCGCCTTGGGGATTAACGGAACACGGTGTGTCGGCTGGCCATGCGTTACCGTTCGGCACTCTGTCATCTGGTTGATCTGTTGCGGAACATAGTGGTGTTCTACATGTTGCCGTGACGTCGGATGCTTCATTCCTGTTTGCGGAACGCAGTGAGTGTCTGCCACACGTTACCGTGTATGATTAATCATATCTACGTTTGTAGCGGAGTAAGGTGTGTTTGGGGACCACTTACTGCCATGAATCCGTGCAAGTCCTTTTTTCCTTACTTTGGTACAGCAGAGAATTGTGGTGGCCACTACATTCTGCCGTGTGTACAACGTACTTCTTTGAATTAAAACTACTTATCCTTATCCTAGTTGGAATTTGGCTATACAATATTCCAGGAACTAGGAACCTTGTTACTATCCAAACTTTACTGGAGGCCTTTGTTCTTGCTGAACTCCTTATGGGTATAGAAAGTCAGGAAGTCTCACCTATTATTGAATACAGAAGTTTCTTGTTCAAGAGAAGAGAACTGATCTGATTCGTTTATTTTGTTTCTTTTCTTGATCTGCTGAATGCTGGTTGGCTCCTTGGTTAAGGTGTGTTTATGGGTCATCAGACTGTTTCCTCATAGCGAGAATTTATGAGAGTAGCTGTTTCACTTACATGCCTTGCATAACCTTGTATTTTGTTCTTGTGTCATTTCAGAGCCTTTGTCCCAGCAGATCCTTCCCCTTCCCTTTTTTGCCTTGCCTAATGATTCAAACTCCCTGTATTCTAAATCAGGGTTTTGGTAACATTTGGAGGTGGACCCCTAATAGCAACAACCGGATCCTGTGGAGCGTAATCTTGACAGAATTACGCGCCCACGAATTGTGCTCCACCCGATCCGGTGGTTTTGGGGACCATGGCCACCATGGATGATGTGCTTCAGGCCTTGATATTAGTGCAACAGGAATTGATTTCCTCAAAAACAGAGACAGCGGCTTTGCGTGACAAAGTAGATAGACTAACTAGAAGCCCTTTTGACGCCATGGCTGATGCTCCTCAAATTCAGGTTACAGTGCCTCCTCCCATACCCTTGTCAAATCCGGAGAGGTACTCTGGTGACCCGATAAAGACACAGGTTTTCTTAACTCAAGTAATGATGCATTTCTCCCGCAAGCCTTCTTCTTTCCCTTCTAACCATTCACGGGTAGCTTTCGCAATATCCTACTTGAGCGGTGATGCAGCCAATTGGGCAGTACCTTTAGTACGGAATGACGATGCCATTTTATCTAATTGGACCGCATTCCGTGCTGAATTTGAAAATGTTTTCGATAGAAGGGCCACCACCTTTAGCACTCACAGAGAGTTGTTGGAATTAAGACAGGGGAGACAGGATTTTGTTTCTTATCTTACAACCTTTAATAGGTTGGTCGCAGAAACGCATGGCCTGAGGAGAAGAGGATGTCGTTGTATTACCAAGGATTACGAGAGTGTCAAGGTTTCCTGAGGCTCTTCGGGATCCGGGTGATGCTCTAGAGCATGGGTACTCACAAACTTTCTCTCGGGGGCCAAATTTACAGTTTGGTTTGTGTCCGAGGGCCGCATCGGTGGGGGGGCAGGGTCAGTGGGGGAGGGGGAGGGGCTAGAGCAACAACATAAAACTGACCATGAGGTTGATCATAGGTCCCTGTAGCGGACGCCTTCGTCCACTGAGCCGTCCCGTCATACACACATCTCTCTCGGTCTTCCTCCCTCTCTCTAGCTCTCTCTCCCTCTCACCCTCCCTCTCTCCTGTCTTCCTCTGTCTCACTCCGACTGTCTCACTCCCTCTCTCTCACTCCCTCTCTCTCACTCCCTCTCCGTCCCCCTCCCTTTCCCTCCCTCTCACTCACTCTCTGTCTCACCCCCTTTCCCTCCCTCTCCGTCTCCTTCCCTTTCCCTCCCTCTCATTCCCTCCCTTTCCCTCCCTCTCTGTCTCCATCTCACTCCCTCTCCCTCCCTGTCCGTCTCACTCCCTCTCCGTCTCACTCACTCCCTCTCCCACTCATTCACTCTCACTCTCTCCCTCTCTCTCACTCGCTCACTCCCTCCCTCTCACTCCCTCCCATTCACTCCCTCCCTCTCACTCTCACTCACTCACTCCCTCCCTCTAACTCACTCCCACTCACTCACTCCCACTCACTCCCTCCCTCCCACTCACTCCATCCCTCTCACTCACTCCCTCCCTCTCACTCACTCCCTCCCTCTCACTCACTCCATCCCTCTCACTCACTCCATCCCTCTCACTCACTCCATCCCTCTCACTCCCTCCCTCTCACTCACTCCCTCTCACTCACTCTCACTCCCTCCCTCTCACTCACTCACTCCCACTCATTTACTGACTCCCTCTCACTCACTCACTCTCTCTCACTCACTTCCTCTCACTCTCACTCACTCCCTCTCACTCACTCACTCCCTCTCACTCATTCTCACTCACTCTCTCTCTCAGTCACTCTCTCACTCCCTCCCTCTCCCTCCCTCCCTCTCTCTCTCCCTCCCTCCCTAACCCTCCCACTCCCTCTCACTCACTCACTCCCTCCCTCCCTCTCACTCCCTCTCACTCACTCACTCCCTCTCATTCACTCCCTCCCTCTCACTCACTCACTCTCTCTCATTCACTCCCTCCCTCTCACTCCCTTCCTCCCACTCACTCCCTCTCACTCTATCCCACTCACTCCCTCTCACTCCCTCCCTCCCACTCACTCCCTCCCTCCCTCTCACTCCATCCCTCTCACTCACTTCATCCCTCTCTCACTCCTGCTCACTCACTCCCTCTCACTCACTCAACTCATTTACTCACTTGCTCCCACTCACTCCCTCTCCCTCACTCACTCCCTCTCCCTCACTCACTCCCGCTCCCTCACTAACTCCCTCTCCCTCACTCACTCCCTCTCAACCCCTCTCTCTCCCTCTCACACTCTCCATCTCACTCCCACTCACTCACTCCCACTCACTCACTCCCACTCACTCACTCCCACTCACCCCCACTCACTCACTCCCACTCACTCACTCCCACTCATTTACTCATTCTCTCTCACTCCCTCTGTCACTCACTCCCTCTCAGTCACTCACTCCCTCTCAGTCACTCACTCCCTCTCCCTCACTCCCTCTCCCCCTCTCCCTCACTCCCTCTCACTCTCACTCACTCACTCCCTCCCTCTCACTCCTTCCCTCCCTCCCTCTCTCACTCACTCCCTCCCTCTCACTCACTCCCACTCACTCACTCCCACTCACTCACTCCCACTCACTCACTCATTCTCTCTCACTCCCTCTCAGTCACTCACTCCCTCTCACTCACTCCCTCTCACTCACTCCCTCTCACTCACTCCCTCTCCCTCACTCCCTCTCACTCACTCACTCACTCCCTCCCACTCCTTCCCTCCCTCCCTCTCACTCACTCACTCCCTCTCACTCTCTCTCTCTCTCTCTCTCTCTCTCTCTCTCTCCCTCTCCGTCCCCCTCCCCCTCCCTTTCCCTCCCACTCCCTCTGTCACCTCACCCTGCCTGTGCGCCAGCCGGGGCACACACACAGAGCCGCACCCGAGCACTTCACAGGTCATTAAAAGACCATTTGCATGTTAATGATGCCTTTGTATTTCACCTCTGCTTAGGCCCCTGCAGCTTTACTCTGGCCATTCCTAGAATCGCCCGGCCGGCAGCCCCAACAAAGCAGCAAGAGTCTCTCTCGCTGCTGCAGACACTTTAAAAAAAAAAACTCGGGAAACACAGGTATGATGTCTCGGGGGTCCCGGGCCGCCAGGGAAGGCTTGCCGGGCCGCCACTGGCCCGCGGGCCGTACTATGAGTACCCCTGCTTTAGAGGGTCCACCTCCGGATCTCCCCAAGCCTGGTCTATATAGCACCCAGAGCCTAGAGGTGATCCGGCGAGGGAAAAATAGAGGGGCCGGGGTGGTGCTCTGCGGGCTGGCGCAACCTGAAACAATAAAGGACAGACTGTTATCACAGGCCGGCACTCCTTCCCCATAGCTCCTATAGCTCTCGTAGAACCCCCACCTACCTTGGTAAGCTACCGCTAGCGACAATGATGGAGACGCACTCTGGGATCTCTCCTATCTAGGATCTGCTGGTAACTATATGTATCCTATGAAATAAAAGCACAGATTAATTCCTCTAATCAATAGCCTTTTTCACTCAGTGCTTCCTGTGCATATCTACTAGGTACATACCCGGTCGTTATACCAGGCTCCGTTAAAGAAAAGAATGTCAGCGTGCCAAAGTATCTCTGTCAGCTCAGCCCTCTATAGTTCAGCATCCAACCCTCCTTCTGTTCACCTCACAGGAGCAAAGAAAATGTTATGCGCAGAACCCCTCCCAAAAGCAAAAGACAAATATATCAGGTATTCCTGAAAGGATAATTCCCTCCGACGCCTTACCGCCAACGGAAGTGAAGTCAACAACGTTTTTGGGCTTCTCCGTTCTCGTGGCGTCCTTTCGAAGTAGACAACACTCCCAGCAGGGATAGACGAAACCGGAATCAAACAATCGTCGTTTCTCCTCCACTAGCCGGGAAGGTTAACCGGGTGTCCGTGTCTTCGCGCTATGGCAGCGAAGCACCACTGCACCCACAGAATGAATCAGCCGATCCACTCCTTTAGGTTCTCAATAGCCTGGACCAAAGCGGGTCTGTGTCTTCGCTGAATGTGTACCGGCGAAGCACCTTAGAACCCGTTCCCATGAGTCAGTCGACTCACAGCGTCGATACAGCTCGGAGAGAGCGCGCTTCCTCCCCTGCACCGACAAACCATGCAGAGAGTGTCCGTGTCTTCGCTGGTCCTAGCGAAGCACCACCGCACTCAAATGAAACAGCACAACGAACACCGCTGCTACAACGGTATGAACACGGAATCCAATACAACCCGACTTCTGGGTTCAGTGAGTACTTATAGTCCCAGCCTACTGCCGCACGGACCCCTGGAACTCGTAGTCCTTAGTTGTTAGGCAGGTGGACTACCGTACCGGATTCATCTCCTGACAGAGAGGGCTTGAAGGATGTTATAGCCCAGTTTGACCCTCAACCCCTCACCTGTTCTGACATGATTAACCTTTCTCTGAGACTAGATAGGAGGCTTACAGAAAGAGGGGGTGAAAGACGCAAGGCAGAGAGAGGGTACTATAGATCGGACTATTCTCGGGTAGCTTTCGCAATAGCCTACTTGAGCGGTGATGCAGCCAATTGGGCAGTACCTTTTGTACGGAATGACAATGCCATTTTATCTACTTGGACCGCATTCCGTGCTGAATTTGAAAAGGTATTCAATAGAAGGGCCACCACCTTTAGCGCTGACAGAGAGCTGTGGGAATTAAGACAGGGCAGACAGGATTTCGTTTCTTATCTTACAACCTTTAATAGGTTGGTCGCAGAAACGGCATGGCCTAAGGAGAAGAGGATGTCGTTGTATTACCAAGGATTACGAGAGGGCTTGAAGGATGTTATAGCCCAGATTGACCCTCAACCCCTCACCTGTTCTGACATGATTAACCTTTATCTGAGACTAGATGGGAGGCTTACAGAAAGAGGGGGTGAAAGACGCAAGGCACAGAGAGGGTACTATAGATCGGACTATTCTCCTCTTAAGACCAGCAACCCCGTTGAGGCAGGCAGTGAGCCTATTGAAATAGGAGCTGTTAGGGCACCTTTGTCGAGAGCAGAAAGAGAAAGTCGTAGAGTTTTAGGCTTGTGCATGTATTGTGGGAGGAAAGGTCATTATATCAAAGACTGTCCCACGAAACCTAAGCCTTCAGGAACTTGGACCAGAAATAAGAAAACTGCAGTGTCCTCTATTACTACTGATGAAACAGCACAGGCGATAGTGGAGGAACCAAATTGGAAACTCCCTTCGCTCGCAGCCTCGGTTATACAGGAATATGAATCCCACATAGTGCTTCCCATGACCCTAGAAAGTCAGGCTCATATTCATCAAGTAATGGTGATGGTTGATTCCGGAGCCACAGGGAACTTCGTGGATAGTGGTTTAGTCTCCTCATTTGCTCTGCATAGGGTACGTAGAGATAGTCTGGAGGAAGAATGGGCGGTGGATGGCCAGCCATTAAAATCTGGTCTCATAACGGAACGTACGGAAGATATAGTATTGTCTGTGACAGTAACAGGGGGGGCTCATCGAGAAGAGTTAAGCCTGAACATTATAGAAGCACCCCAATATGAAGTGATCCTGGGTATGCCGTGGTTGAGCCATCACAATCCCTCTGTCGATTGGAGGAACAAGACCTTGCGATTTGAAGATCCTAGTTGTAGGGAACATATCCTAATCGAACAAAACCCACAAGTGACAGCGTTATTGAGCTCACACTGTATAGCAACTGCAGCGGAAAAGGTGGTGGTCCTGCCTCAGTGCTATCAAGAGAACAAGGATGTATTTAGCGAAGTTATAGCGGAGCAGTTACCTCCACACAGGGAATACGATTGTCGTATTGACTTGGTGGATGGGGCCATAATTCCTACTTGTAGAGTCTATGCTTTATCTTTCCCGGAAACAAGTCACCTAAAGGACTATTTAGAACACTACATGAGAATAGGCTTTATCAGACCTTCCCGCTCGCCCTCAGCTTCTTCTTTGTTTTTTATTTCGAAGGCTAATGGTGAATTGAGGGCTTGCGTGGATTACCGCAAGCTCAACAAGATCACTATTCGCAACCGATACCCTTTACCCCTCATTACTGTGTTGTTGGATCAGGTTCGTAATGCGAAAATTTACACGAGACTAGACCTCCGAGGGGCATACCATCTCGTTCACATCAGGGCAGGGGACAAGTGGAAGACCGCATTTAAGACCCATTATGGCTTGTATGAATATCTTGTCATGACTTTTGGGCTATGCAACGCCCCTGCTGCATTTCAGTTTTTTCTGAATGATGTGTTGAGAGAGTACATAGACATCTGCGTAGTGGTGTATATTGACGACATCTTGGTCTACTCAGAGGAGGTGGATACACACACAGCTCAGGTCATCATGGTGCTCCGGAAATTGAGGGAACATAAATTGTACTGCAAGTTGAGCAAGTGCGAGTTTGGAGTGGATTCCGTTGAATTTCTGGGGGTTATGTTACACCCGGAGGGTTTGCGTATGTCTGATCGTAAAGTTTTAGCAGTCCAAAAATGGCCTACTCCCAAGACTGTAAAAGAAGTGCAGAGCTTCTTAGGATTTGCTAACTACTATAGTTGCTTTATAGTGCACTTTTCTCAGATGGCAGTACCCTTGACACGTTTGCTCTGAAAGGGAGCAGGTTTTTGTTGGTCACGAGATGCTGATCGTGCGTTTGTGTGTTTGAAGGAAGCGTTTACCTCCGCTCCAGTATTGGCCTATCCTAAGCCCGAGTTGCGTTTCATCGTGGAAGCAGACGCTTCAGATGAAGCGCTTGGGGCCATTCTATCACAAAGAGATCCGGAGACTGGACAATTACATCCGGTTGCCTACCTTTCCAGAAAATTGAACCCGGCTGAGAAGCACTATACGATCTCAGAAAAAGAACTCTTGGCGCTAAAAAGAGCTTTCCAGGAATGGAGACAATACCTTTGGGGGGCTGAATACCCCGTGACGGTGTATTCAGACCACCGTAATCTACAGTATATGCAAACAGCCAGACTTCTGTCTCAACGCCAGATGAGATGGATGTTATTTTTTCCGGAATACAATTTTGTCATTACCTTCAGACCTGGTTGTGAGAACAGGAAGGCCAATGCGCTGTCTAGACAAGAGGAGGGGAATCCCTCGTCTACGCCTGTTATGGAATCCATAATAGAACCCACGAAGGTGGTTTGTGTTTTGAGCGTGGAGACATTCCTGGATAAGATAAGGAACGCTAAAACCCTACCTCTTTGGGATTCCTGGGCTGCCAAGGACAGTATAAGGTCCATGAAACAGGGACTGCCTTTCGTTAACGCTCAGTTGTTTTTGCCCTCCGTCGCCTTACAGAAGGAGGCGTTCCAGTGGTGTCATGTGGCTCCGCTGGCCGGTCATCAGGAGCGCTTAAGACAATACACTTGGTTCAGAGACACATTTTTTGTGGTCAACACTGCGAAAGGATGTTACATTATGGGTAGCCCAATGTGATGTTTGTGCAAGATCCAAAAACGATGGCGGAAGGAAGAGAGGGAAACTGATAACCATGCCAACGCCTAGGAAACCCTGGCAAACACCCAGTCTAGACTTTGTTACGGGTTTGCCACCCGATCAGGGTAAGTCAGCCATCCGGTTGGTGATTGACAGCCTAACCAAACTTGGGCACTTCATACCCTGCATCAATCTTCATACGGCTGGTCAAACGGCACAATTGCTCCTCACGGAAGTGATTCGTTTGCACGAAGTACCTGAGATAATTGTGTCTGACAGAGGCCCCCAGTTCGTTGCCAGTTCTGGAAACATTGGTGCTCAGCATTGCAGATTAAGACTTCGTTATCCACGAGCTTTCATCCTCAAACAGATGGGCAAAGGGAGAGGCTGAACCAGACTCTGAAGAAATATCTTCGTTGTTATGCAACATCCGCACAGGACTCCTGGGTGTCGATATTGTGGATGGCTGAATTAGCTTACAACAATGCATGGCATTGTTCTGCGGGGGTGTCTCCATTTTATGCAACCTATGGAGTTGACGCCAACATCCTTCCTGTAAACATCCCTGAGAGTGTATCTGATCAGCCCACTGTGTATTGCAGAATGAGGAAACTACACTCTGTACAGAACCAGCTTACTAAACATCTCATCAAGGCTAAGGTGGAGTACAAACAATGGGCTGATGTGCATCGTAGGGATGGTCAGGATTATCAGGTAGGGGACAGGGTCTGGCTCTCTACTAGAAACATCCGGTTTAAGCTGCGCAGTGTGTTTCATCCACGGTTCATTGGTCCGTACGTCATCATAAAGAAAGTGAACCTGTGGCTTTCAAGTTGAAGCTACCTGCTAGTCTTCGAATACACCCTGTTTTTCACAGTAGCCTTCTGAAACCTGCTTTGTCCTGTGTTCGGAGAGCCGCTCCTCCTGTTCTGGTCGATGGAGGGGAGGAGTACGAAGTGAGATGTATACGAGACTCAAGGTGGAAGCGTGGTCTTCTGTGATACTTGATTGCTTGGAAAGGATATTCTGCCGAGGATGACACCTAGGAGCCCTGTCACAATGTCCATGCTCCTGCTGCTGTGCGTCGCTTTCATGCGAGATTCCCGGCTAAGCCTGGTCCTAGGAGGCGCTGAGGAGGAAGACCTACTGTCAGGATTCAGATTCCCCTCGCGCCTACCTATTGCCAAAAACTACAAGTCCCATGGTCCTTCGCTGAGGGAGGTACTTAATGACCTCACGCGCTGAAGCGAATGCGCATAATTCTGTGTGTTTCCTGCTTTCAGATCTCTTGTCTCTCATTGGCTTCCCGCATGAGAATCCTTTCTCATCTTGGTCCTTCTTCGTTCACCGTGGTTGGTGAGTTACACTGAGCGGCAGCACCTTCCTTCTATTACCGGAACGCTGTGTGTCGGCTGACCACGCGTTACCGGTTACTCTTCGTATCTCTTGCTACTGCCGTACTTGCCGAGTTCTTCAGCGCGGCTGCGCCTTGGGGATCAATGTAACGCGGTGTGTTGGTTGGCCACGCATTACCGTTTGGCACTCTGTCATCTGGTTGATCCGTTGCGGAACATAGTGGTGTTCTACATGTTGCCGTGACGTCGGATGCTTCATTCCTGTTTGCGGAACGCAGTGAGTGTCTGCCACACGTTACAGTGTATGATTAATCATATCTACGTTTGTAGCGGAGTAAGGTGTGTTTGGGGACCACTTACTGCCATGAATCCGTGCAAGTCCTTTTTTCCATACTTTGGTACAGGGGAGAATTGTGGTGGCCACTACGTTCTGCCGTGTGTACAACGTACTTCTTTGAATTAAAACTACTTATCCTTATCCTAGTTAGAATATGGTTATACAATATTCCAGAACTAGGAACCTTGTTACTATCCAAACTTTACTGGAGGCCTTTGTTCTTGCTGAACTCCTTATGGGTATAGAAAGTCAGGAAGTCTCACCTATTATTGAATACAGAAGTTTCTTGTTCAAGAGAAGAGAACTGATCTGATTTGTTTATTTTGTTTCTTTTCTTGATCTGCTGAATGCTGGTTGGCTCCTTGGTTAAGGTGTGTTTATGGGTCATCAGACTGTTTCCTCATAGCGAGAATTCATGAGAGTAGCTGTTTCACTTACATGCCTTGTATAACCTTGTATTTTGTTCTTGTGTCATTTCAGAGCCTTTGTCCCAGCAGATCCTTCCCCTTCCCTTTTTTCCTTCCCCCAATGATTCGAACGCCCTGCATTGTAAATCAGGGTGTTGGTAACATTTGGAGGTGGACCCCTAATAGCAACAACCGGATTCTGTGGAAAGTAATCTTGATAGAATTACGCGCCAACGAATTGTACTCCACCCGATCCGGTGGTTTTGGGGACCATTGCCACCATGGATGATGTGCTTTCAGCTGTATTTGTGTATTTGACTGACCCTCGCAGCCTAGAAGCGCTTTGCTCGCGCAGCGCCGCACTATTCTATTTAATTAATTAATTGCTAGCGCGACCTTGCTGAGGCTGGCTGAATTAATTTTGGTACACTGAGGCTTGTGTGTTTTCTTGCAATTGTCCTGCACACTCGGCGCTGTAGTGAATTTGCTGCCCCTGGCTCCATTAGCCTTTGACCCTCCATTTTGTTGTTTGTTTTCCCCTGGTCCGCCCCTCCTCCCGCCACCGCCTCCCAGCTGCTGCCCCTCCCACCCTCCGCCCCCTCCACCATCCATTTATGAGCAACCTCCCAACGCGCAGCGTCCACGCGCAGCGTCCACGCGCAGCGATCGCGCCCCATTCGCGTCGAAGGTGCGCCAAAGGTAAGCCCGTCTACGCCCGTCCGCGCCTGGACCGCGCCCAGCGCCAGACCCCCTGGTCCTCGTAATGCCCACCCCACCCGCATTACTTACACTGCCACCACCCTCCTAGCCCTTAACCCCGGCCGATCCCTCACCTGCGTCCAAGCCGCTCCTGGCCACACCCATGGACCCTTTTCCTGCAACTCCTGCAAGTTCGACGCCACCAAGAACTACTCCTCATCTACGAACACACAACAGATATCCGACCCCAACCACCTACAATGCATCCTGCTCAACACCCGATCGGTCCACAGGCACGCCATTGACCTCTGGAATCTACTCGACACCATCTCTCCGGACGTCGCCTTCCTAACAGAAACATGGATGAACGCCACTTCTGCCCCAGACATCACCATTGCCATCCCGAAAGGCTATAAGATCATTCGCAAGGACCGCACCGGCCACACAGGAGGAGGCATCGCTATCGTCCACAAGAAATCCATCCGCATCTCAACCAGCTCAGACATCAATCTCGCCAACTCTGAACACCTTCACTTCCAGATCCACATCAACCCCAAGACCACACTCAGAGGCACCCTCCTTTACAGGCCACCAGGACCCCGCGCACAATTTAGTGAAGACATCACGGACTTCATCACTCCACACGCGCTCCCCTCCGAGGACTACATCCTTTTGGGAGACCTCAACTTTCACCTTGAAAAGAACAACGACCGCAACACCTCCACCCTTTTGGACAACCTCGCCAACCTCGGACTTAAACAATTTGTCACTACCTCCACCCACATCGCAGGTCACACACTCGACCCTATCTTCACCTCCAGCAAACATGTTTCCTTCAGCCACACCACAGCTCTCCTTTGGACTGACCACAGCTGTGTTCACTTCACCTACAACAAGCCCACATCCAACAACCACCCCCAACCCACTCTGCAAAGAAACTGGAACAAAATCACCATCGACCAGATCTCCTCATCGCTTCTTCAAAAGCCCCCCGCCCATTCCTCAAACCCAGACCAAGCAGCCACCAACCTCACCCAATGGTTATCCAACAGCGCCGACATCCTAGCACCACTGAAAAAACGACAAATCAAACTAGGCAGCAAGAAGGCCTCCTGGTTCAACGAAGACCATAAGAAATCCAAGAAACTCTGTCGCTCCCTCGAAAAGGCCTGGAAAAAAGACCCAACCACCAGCACCAAGGACGCCTTCAAAAACGCCACCCGCATACACCACCAACTAATCCGAAATGCCAAGAAAGCAGCCTTCAAGGACCGTCTAGATAATAACGCCCACAACAGCAAGGAATTATTCAACATCGTCAAGGAATTTACCAACCCCTCAGCCAACTCCAACGACATCACCCCCTCCCAAGCCCTCTGCGACTCCCTAGCCTCGTTCTTCCACAACAAAATCGCAGACATCCACAACAGCTTCGACAACCAACCCGGAGACCAACCCTCCCAATTCCCTGCAGGAACCCCACCCCCCCTGAACATCCTCAATGACTGGAAGCCAATCTCCACTGAGGACACCATCCGTCTGATGAACTCTATCCACTCTGGATCCCCCACTGACCCTTGCCCCCACCACATCTTTAACAAAGCAGACTCCATTATTGCACCGCACCTCCGAGACATCATCAACTGCTCCCTCAACTCCGCAACCTTCCCGGAAAGCTGGAAACATGCCGAACTCAGCGCCCTCCTGAAGAAACCCACAGCTGACCCCACCGAACTCAAAAACTATCGCCCTATCTCACTCCTTCCATTCCCAGCCAAAGTCATCGAGAAAGCTGTCAACAACCAGCTCGCCGCATTCCTCGAAACCAACAAATCCCTCGACTCCTCACAGTCCGGCTTCCGAGCCAAGCACAGCACCGAAACCGCCCTCATCGCAGCAACAGACGACATTCGAACTCTACTGGACAATGGAGACACAGTCGCCCTCATCCTCCTCGACCTCTCCGCAGCCTTCGACACAGTCTACCATAGCACCCTTCTACAGCGCCTCAAAACATCGGAATCCAAGGAAAAGCACTGGAATGGATCACCTCGTTCCTCTCCGGAAGAACGCAGAGAGTCCGCCTTCCACCATTCAAGTCAGAGGCCACTGAAGTCATCTGCGGCGTACCTCAAGGGTCCTCACTCAGTCCCACCCTCTTCAACGTCTACATGAGCCCCCTCGCGGCCATCGCACGCCAACATAACCTCAACATCATCTCCTACGCCGACGACACTCAACTGATCCTATCACTCACCAGAGACCCTAACACGGCCAAAACCAACCTACACGAAGGAATGAAAGAAGTAGCCGAATGGATGAAGCACAGCCGTCTGAAACTGAACTCAGACAAAACAGAAGTCCTCATCTTAGGTTCCTCCCCCTCCGCCTGGGACGACTCTTGGTGGCCAGAGGCCCTTGGAAAAGCACCCATCCCGACGGACCACGCACGGAACCTGGGCGTCATCCTGGATTCCTCACTCTCGATGAACAGACAAGTCAACGCCATTTCTTCATCTTGCTTCAACATTCTTCGCATGCTCAAAAAAACATTTCGCTGGATCCCTACCGAAACTAGAAAAACAGTCACCCACGCTCTGGTCACGAGCCGCCTGAACTACGGAAACATCCTCTACGCCGGCACCACCGCAAAACTCCAGAAAAAACTACAACGCATCCAGAACGCCTCAGCCAGGCTCATATTAGACATCCCGCGTAAAGAACACATCTCTGATCACCTGAAAAACCTCCACTGGCTCCCCGTCAATAAGAGGATCACTTTCCGGCTCCTAACCCACGCACACAAAGCACTCTACGAAATCGGACCCGAATGCCTCAACACACGACTATCCTTCTACACCCCCTCCCGCCAGCTACGATCCTCCAACCAAGCCCTTGCCACTGTACCCCCCATCAACAAACCACCATGGGAGGTAGATCCTTCTCCTACCTAGCAGCTAAAACTTGGAACTCACTTCCCACTGACCTTCGCCTTACTCAGAACCACCTAGCATTCAGAAAACAACTCAAAACGTGGATATTCGACAAGTAACTCCCCACCCTTCTTCAAGCGCCTTGAGACCCTCTGGGTATGTAGCGCGCTATATAAATCTTTGACTTGACTTGACTTGACTTCAGGCCTTGATATTAGTGCAACAGGAATTGATTTCCTCAAAAACAGAGACAGTGGCTTTGCGTGACAAAGTAGATAGACTAACTAGAAACCCTTTTGACGCCACGGCTGATGCTCCTCAAATTCAGGTTACAGTGCCTCCTCCCATACCCTTGGCAGATCCGGAGAGGTACTCCGGTGACCCGACAAAGACACAGTTTTTCTTAACTCAAGTAATGATGCATTTCTCTCGCAAGCCTTCTTCTTTCCCTTCTAACCATTCACAGGTAGCTTTCGCAATATCCTACTTGAGCGGTGATGCAGCCAATTGGGCAGTACCTTTTGTACGGATTGACGATGCCTTTTTATCTAATTGGACAGCATTCCATGCTTAATTTGAAAAGGTATTCGACAGAAGGGCCACCACCTTTAGCGCTGACAGAGAGCTGTTGGAATTAAGACAGGGGAGAAAGGATTTCGTTTCTTATCTTACAACCTGTAATAGGTTGGTCGCAGAAACGGCATGGCCTGAGGAGAAGAGGTTGTCGTTGTATTACCAAGGATTACGAGAGGGCTTGAAGGATGTTATAGCCCAGATTGACCCTCAAACCCTCACCTGTTCTGACATGATTAACCTTTCTCTGAGACTAGATGGGAGGCTTACAGAAAGAGGGGGTGAAAGACGCAAGGCAGAGAAAGGGTACTATAGATCGGACTATTCTCCTCGTAAGACCAGCAACCCAGTTGAGGCAGGCAGTGAGCCTATGGAAATAGGAGCTGTTAGGGCACCTTTGTTGAGAGAAGAAAGAAAAAGTTGTAGAGTCTTAGGCTATTGCATGTATTGTGGGAGGAAAGGTCATTATGTCAAAGACTGTCCCACGAAACCTAAGCCTTCAGGAACTTGGACCAGAAATAAGAAAACTGCAGTGTCCTCTATTACTACTGATGAAACAGCACAGGCGATAGTGGAGGATCCAAACTGGAAACTCCCTTCGCTCGCAGCCTCGGTTATACAGGAACATGAATCCCACATAGTGCTTCCCATGACCCTAGAAAGTCAGGCTCATATTCATCAAGTAATGGTGATGGTTGATTCCGGAGCCACAGGGAACTTCGTGGATAGTGGTTTAGTCTCCTCATTGGCTCTACATAGGGTACGTAGAGACAGTCAGGAGGAAGTATGGGCGGTGGATGGCCAGCCATTGAAATCAGGTCTTATAACGGAACGTACGGAAGATATAGTATTGTTCGTGACAGTAACAGGGGGGGGTTCATCGAGAAGAGTTAAACCTGAACATTATAGAAGCACCCCAATATGAAGTGATCCTGGGTATGCCATGGTTGAGCCATCACAATCCCTCTGTCGATTGGAGGAACAAGACCTTATGATTTGAAGATCCTAGTTGTAGGGAACATGTCCTAATCGAACAAAACCCACAAGTGACAGCGTTATTGAACTCACACTGTATAGCAACTGCAGCAGAAAAGGTGGTGGTCCTGCCTCAGTTCTATCAAGAGTACCAGGATGTATTTAGCGAAGTTATGGCGAAGCAGTTACCTCCACACAGGGAATACGATTGTCGTATTGACTTGGTGGATGGGGCCATAATTCCTACTTGTAGAGTCTATGCTTTATCTGTCCCAGAAACAAGACACCTAAAGGACTATTTAGAACCCTACGTGAGAATAGGCTTTATCAGACCTTCCCGCTCGCCTTCAGCTTCTTCTTTGTTTTTTATTTCGAAGGCTAATGGTGAATTGAGGGCTTGCGTGGATTACCGCAAGCTCAACAAGATCACTATTCGCAACCGATACCCTTTACCCCTCATTACTGTGTTGTTGGATCAGGTTCGTAATGCGAAAATTTACACGAGACTAGACCTCCGAGGGTCATACCATCTGGTTCGCATCAGGGCAGGGGACGAGTGGAAGACCGCATTTAAGACCCATTATGGCGTGTATGAATATCTTGTCATGCCTTTTGGGCTAAGCAACGCCCCTGCCGCATTTCAGTTTTTTCTGAATGATGTGTTGAGAGAGTACATAGACATCTGCGTAATGGTGTATATTGACGACATCTTGGTCTACTCAGAGGAGGTTGATACACACACAGCTCAGGTCATCATGGTGCTCCAGAAGTTGAGGGAACATAAATTGTACTGCAATTTGAGCAAGTGCGAGTTTGCAGTGGATTCCGTTGAATTTCTGGGGGTTATGTTACACCCGGAGTGTTTGCGTATGTCTGATCGTAAAGTTTTAGCAGTCCAAGAATGGCCTACTCCCAAGACTGTAAAAGAAGTGCAGAGCTTCTTAGGATTTGCTAACTACTATAGACGTTTTATAGTGCACTTTTCTCGGCAGTACCCTTGACACGTTTGCTCCGAAAGGGAGCGTGTTTTTGTTGGTCACGAGATGCTGATAATGCCTTTGTGTGTTTGAAGGAAGCGTTTACCTCCGCTCCAGTATTGGCCCATTCTAAGCCCAAGTTGCCTTTCATCGTTGAAGCGCTCGAGGCCATTCTATCACAAAGAGATCCGGAGACTGGACGATTTCATCCGGTGGCCTACCTGTCCAGAAAATTGAACCCGGCTGAGAAGAACTATACGATCTCAGAAAAAGAACTCTTGGCGGTAAAAAGAGCTTTCCAGAAATGGAGACAATACCTTTGGGGGCTGAATACCCAGTGACGGTGTATTTAGACCAACATAATCTACAGTATATGCAAACAGCCAGACATCTGTCTCAACGCCAGATGAGATGGATGTTATTTGTTCCGAAATACAATTTCGTCATTACCTTCAGACCTGGTTGTGAGAACAGGAAGGCCGATGCGCTGTCTAGACAAGATGAGGGGAATCCCTCGTCTACGCCTGTTATGGAATCCATAATAGAACCCACGAAGGTGGTTTGTGTTTTGAGCGCAGAGACATTCCTGGATAAGATAAGGAACGCTAAAACCCTACCTCTTTGGGATTCCTGGGCTGCCAAGGACAGTATAAGGTCCATGACACAGGGACTGCCTTTCGTTAACGCTCAGTTGTTTTTGCCCTCCGTCGCCTTACAGAAGGAGGCGTTCCAGTGGTGTCATGTGGCTCCGCTGGCCGGTCATCAGGGATCGCTTAAGACAATACACTTGGTTCAGAGACACTTTTGGTGGTCAACACTGCGAAAGGATGTTACGTTATGGGTAGCCCAATGTGATGTTTGTGCAAGATCCAAAAACAATGGCGGAAGGAAGAGAGGGAAACTGATAACCATGCCAACGCCTAGGAAACCCTGGCAAACACTCAGTTTAGACTTTGTTACGGGTTTGCCACCCGATCAGGGCAAGTCAGCCATCCGGTTGGTGATTGACAGCCTAACCAAACTTGGGCACTTCATACCCAGCCTCAATCTCCCTACGGCTGGTCAAACGGCACAATAGCTCCTCACGGAAGTGATTAGTTTGCACGGAGTACCTGAGGTAATTGTGTCTGACAGAGGCCCCCAGTTCATTGCCAGATTCTGGAAACATTGGTGCTCAGCATTGCAGATTAAGTCTTCGTTATCCACGAGCTTTCATCCTCAAACAGATGGGCAAACGGAGAGGCTGAACCAGACTCTGAAGAAATATCTTCGTTGTTATGCAACATCCGCACAGGACTCCTGGGTGTCGATGTTGTGGATGGCTGAACTAGCTTACAACAACGCATGGCATTGTTCTGCGGGGGTGTCTACATTTTATGCAACCTATGGAGTTGACGCCAACATCCTTCCTGTAAACATCCCTGAGAGTGTGTCTGATCAGCCCACTGTGTATAGCAGAATGAGGAAACTACACTCTGTACAGAAGCAGCTTACTAAACATCTGATCAAGGCTAAGGTTGAGTACAAACGGTGGGCTGATGTGTCAGGGTTCACACACGAGGCTCCTGATGTTTCCTCCTTGGCAATGCACGCTCCCAACTCCCCTATGAATCAACCAGTCAGCAAGGAACGAAACTCTTGCATGGTTGATTAAACCACAAGGGAAAGGGGAAGTGGATGAGAAACAAGACAAGAAAAAGAAACACTGGGTATCTTCCTTCAGTGTCTGTGCTAACGTCTGCTTCTCTTTGAGTGTTCAGGACTTCTTTCGTAGCACCTTTTCAAAGAACAATAACCATAACCTTTTAGATATCACATTAACAACCTTCTGTGAACTTCTTGAATCATGACCTTTTTTAGTACATACCAATATAATAGAAGTCCTTTCCTACACTCCTATTTGCCTGGCTTGATCTTACTTGTTTTCAAACCTTAAAATGCAATACAAAGTATTATCTTTCACGAATTCAAAATGTCAAAGCTTAGAACATTACTCTATAAAAGCAACACTCTTTAATATTAGTTAACGAAGTTAGTGAGGGGTGTTTAGTCACAAAACAAACTTGCCTGCCTGGCAAATACTCAGTGGTTTCCTCAAAAAGGGATTCTGTAAAACAATGAAATGGAAAAGAAACAACAAGATTCTCTTGCAGACTTTTGGGTTGCTAAACCTCTAAATGAAGAGAACGTGGATTCAATATTGAAACAACAATTCACTTTCAATATTAATTGAAACATAAGTACAATCGGTATTATCATACAATTCACTAGCTCCTTTTAGTCTATAGGATTATTTGTCCTTGCCAATGCTTTTTTGAGCAGTGATTTACCTACTCCTGGTTTCAGTTTCTTTGAAGATTTAAACAGGTTACTGCGTGCGATTGTCTTTTCTCCATTCCTTTCTTGAAAACAGAAGAATTAAAAATTGCATTTACCAGTGCTTTTATTGTCCTTTAGTTGCCTGGTTACCAGATATTTCTTACTTGCTTTTTCAGGGAGTCGGAACGCTGTTCGGGGACACCACCGCTCGGGAACACCACCGGAAGAGCGGGGAAGAACTTAGCTGCTGGACTGCACCGGAAACTCTGAGGAAATGCCGATGATGCAGAGGCTGTCCGGGGAACGAGGAACAAGACGGAGTCAAGATGATGCAGGTAAGGAGAGGGAATCGGGAGGAATACAGGGCTGCTGGAACAACATGGAAGTCAAACGGGATCAAGGCTGAAGGAAGAGAAGTCTCACGGAGACGGCTGGGCTCAGGAACCCTCCTGGTGAACAATCGAAGAAGCGAAGCATTTCTGAGATTGCCGCGCTGATATTTATAGTCTGGGTCTCGCTTGCTCACGTGTAGAAAATAGGCAGTTTAAACTTGAGAGCGAGAAGTTTCCTTCAAAGCGCAACACACCCTAAAACCTCTGCAAACACTTCAGAAAACAACCATTGGTACCAACAAGAATCACAATGAGTGTGTTGCAATTATATTCAATAAGCATTGGATACAATAATGAATCTTATGATTTTAACACAGTTCTTTCAGCAAGGTTTTTGAACATAAATTCAATACAGGGAATTAACCATTACAGGGGATTAACTAGTGATCGCCAAGGGACCCATGACATGATGTGCATCATAGGGATGGTCCGGATTATCAGGTAGGGGACAAGGTCTTTCTCTCTACTAGAAACATCCGGTTTAAGCTGCGCAGTGTGTTTCATCCACGGTTCATTGGTCCGTACATCATCATAAAGAAAGTGAACCCTGTGGCTTTCAAGTTGAAGCTACCTGCTAGTCTTTGAATACACCCTGTTTTCCACAGTAGCCTTCTGAAACCTGCTTTGTCCTGTGTTCGGAGAGCCGCTCCTCCTGTTCTGGTCGATGGAGGGGAGGAGTACGAAGTGAGATGTATACGAGACTCAAGGTGGAAGCGTGGTGTTCTCTGGTACTTGATCGTTTGGAAAGGGTATTCTGCCGAGGATGACACCTGGGAGCCCTGTCACAATGTCCATGCTCCTGCTGCTGTGCGTTGCTTTCATGCGAGGTTCCCGGCTAAGCCTGGTCCTAGGAGTCGCTGAGGAGGAGGACCTACTGTCAGGATTCAGATTCCTCTCGAGCCTACCTATTGCCGAAAACTACAAGTCCCATGATCCTTCACTGCGGGAGGTACTTAATGACCTCACGCGCTGAAGCGAATGCGCGTAATTCTGTGTGTTTCCTGCTTCTTGGGATGCGGTCAGCGCTTTCAGATCTCTTGTCTCTCGTTGGCTTCCCGTATGAGAATCCTTTCTCGTCTTGGTACTTCTTCGTTCACCGTGGTTGGTGAGATACACTGAGCGGCAGCACCTTCCTTCTATTACCGGAACGCTGTGTGTCGGCTGACCACGCGCTACCGGTTACTCTTCGTATCTCTTGCTGCTGCCGTACTTGCCGAGTTCTTCAGCGCGGCTGCGCCTTGGGGATTAACGGAACGCGGTGTGTCTGCTGGCCACGCGTTACCGTCCGTTATGGAACATAGTGGTGTTCTACATGTTGCTTTGACGTCGGATGCTTCATTCTTGTTTGCGAACGCAGTCAGTGTCTGCCACACGTTACCGTGTATGATTAATCATATCTACGTTTGTAGCGGAGTAAGGTGTGTTTGGGGACCACTTACTGCCGTGAATCCATGCAAGTCCTTTTTTCCTTACTTTGGTGCAGCGGAGAATTGTGGTGGCCACTACGTTCTGCCGTGTGTACAACGTACTTCTTTGAATTAAAACTACTTATCCTTATCCTAGTAGGAATATGGCTATACAATATTCCAGGAACTAGGAACCTTGTTACTATCCAAACTTTACAGGAGGCCTTTGTTCTTGCTGAACTCCTTCTGGGTATAGAAAGTCAGGAAGTCTCACCTATTATTGAATACAGAAGTTTCTTGTTCAAGAGAAGAGAACTGATCTGATTCGTTTATTTTGTTTCTTTTCTTGATCTGCTAAATGCTGGTTGGCTCCTTGGTTAAGGTGTGTTTATTGGTCATCAGACTGTTTCCTCCTAGCGAGAATTTATGAGAGTAGCTGTTTCACTTACATGCCTTGTATAACCTTGTATTTTGTTCTTGTGTCATTTCAGAGCCTTTGTCCCAGCAGATCCTTCCCCTTCCCTTTTTTCCCTCGCCCAATGATTCGAACTCCCTGTATTCTAAATCAGGGTGTTGGTAACATTTGGAGGTAGACCCCTAATAGCAACAACCGGATCCTGTGGAGCGTAATCTTGACAGAAACACTCGAAAGAACTTTTGTACAAGTACACACGCTTTATGAACTGCATCCACCATGATGCTTAGGGGCAAACCCGCTGGGAGGTGAAGCAGTTTGATCCCATTTTTGTTTCCTGTCTTCAGGGAAGTACTAATGGTCTCATGATATTTTGTTTTCAGTTCATTTGCATTATTGTTCTTCTTCTCTGTTTGTATAATTTGAATCATATTATTTTTTCAAATGTACTTCATTCATGTTTACATTCTTGATTACATGTTTTTTTCTGCCTGATAGTCCTTTGATCTCTGTTTATTCATGTGTTTGCTGGACCTGGATATTATAGTGTTTTCTGTTCTCATAGGATCTGATCCCAAAGCGGAATAGGAGGCGGATGGCTTAACTTCCTGCAGCAACAAAAGAGGAAGGACTACGAGGGACCATTGCTTATATGGACTGGCTTTATGGACTGTGATTGGCTACTTGGTGCCCATGGTTACCGGTTGGGTTCATGGGAGATGTAGTTCTAAGAGTGTTTTTTTGTTTCACTTTGAACTTGCTGTTTAATAAATGAAGAAAGATGATGCATAATCCTCACCTCCACGTCCTTATTAAAATTGAAACTTTCCTTTGTGCTAATTAGGAAATTTCTCAGTCCTCACTAAATGCCTACAGACAAGCCTCCCTAGGGTACAATAAATCTGTCTGAGTGGTCTAAGTGAATTTTTTCTCTTTGCAATGACTGGTCGGAGTAAATGCCTTTTTTTTGCACTAGAAAGACGATTCAAAAGTGCATTTAACAGTTGCAGAATTATTTACTTAATTATTCAAAATTAAGTATTATAAAAATGTATTCTGCTGCATAACACTTACATACCTTTCGCCTTTAAAAAAATATATAAATATATATTTTTTAAGTTTTATATAGCGCTGGCTTAACCCGTAGGTATCAGAGCGCTTTACATACACACAATAAACAGCAGAAGGACATTACATTACATAGTAGGCCGGCAGTAAGGAAGTAAACCAAAGAAGAAAAAAAATACAGCATGGGAAATAAATATGCAGGGCAGCGGAGGGGGAGAGAGCAATAAAAGAAACAGGTGAGAATGACATAGTCCGGTCACCCACTATACTTGAATGTCCAGGGAGAGAGGAGACAACTCGGATATAGTAGTCTAGGTAAGTTGACGGTCCTGAAAGTATTTGTTTAGGAGATGGAGTTTCAGGTCCCTTTTGAAACAGGAGAAGGAGGGGTTGCATCTGAGGACTCCATGCAGAGTGTTCCATATCCTGGGAGCGTTGCCAGAAAACGATTGTTTTTTTTTTTTCTTCATTTTCGGAGGAATAAGAAGGAGAGAGTTGGAGCTTCTCTGCATTCTGGATTGCCCTGCTCTTATCAGTTTGTTATTTAGGTAGTTCGGGGCAGGAGAGTGAAGGGTTTTGTGTGTGATGCAGGCTAGTTTATAAATACATCTCCCTTCCATGGGAAGCCAATTGAGGCAGTTGAGAGCTGGAGTGATGTGTTCAAATCTATTAACTCCAGATACGAGTTGAGCGGACATGTTCAGCACTGCCCTTAGAGGGGCTAGGTGAGCTTTTGGAGTACCTGTAAGGATGGCGTTCCCGTAGTCGATTTTAGAGAGAACTAGGGATTGGACTACTGTCTTGAGGTCATCATGGGGTAGAAAAGGTTTCAATTTCTTAAGGTGTTTTAGAGAGAAAAGAGCACTTTTTGCAGAGTTTTTGATGTGGGCCTCCATTGATAAATTCTTGTCAAGGGTGATGCTTAGAGACTTAACTGGGTCGGATAGGGTAAGGGGGCAGTTTAGGGCAGTCAGATTCTTGAGCCATTCTTGGATTGGGCGATGGTTACTTTTTGGAGACAATATGATTAGTTCCGTTTTGTCTGGGTTGAGCTTTAAGTTGTTAACATGGAACCAAGATTGGATCTCAGTTAGGGTGGTATTGAGGAGTTGGATGTCGCATTCTCAGACACCGCTCACCCTGCACACTCACACAATTCTCATTCTGCAATGAACACACATCAATCACCATGCAGTTAGGCACTTTCACCCTTCACTCAGACACTTATCAAGCTTCATTTATGCACCACTCACCATCCACATAGAGCACCCTCACCACTCTCCCTGCACTCACCCTCTTATTATTAATCCCATTGACAAAACCTAATGCATTTAACAATGCTTGATAAAAAAACAGTGCTTTTAATGCACATTTGATTCCATCTTGTATAAACCTGCCTGCTGCATTCACTCCCTCCTTATACTTTCAGATTCTAAAAGGGCTTGGGCACACCTAGCACGCAGGCAACCATTTTACTGCAATTTAACAAGAAGGCATGCTTAATTTCAGCAAATGCAGTAGAGTAGTCCAAAAGTGTTACCAAGGCTACTTCTAATCATAGATATATACAGAACGTAAACACAAACATTGGAAAATCCAATTATGCTAATAATCAACGCCCGTGTTATGGTATAAGATAAGCATATTGGAGCTGAGGCATTTGTGTAGACGAATGCATCTTTAAAGAACCACTGTGGGGGCATAGCTAGCAAAATGATACAGCGCAATGCAGCTGGTCAGCCTCTGGCAAAAGCAGCATGTTGGATGTGTAAGATCAAGAAAAGATACTAAATAATGATAGTAACAGCAGTGGCGTAACATAACTTGAGGGGCCCCCTGCAAAGTATATTGTGGGCCCCCCTCCGACCTACTGAGGTGAGCTCATGCCAGTGTACTGTGCTGAGGCGGGCACTGGAGCTCGGGGACCCCTGCACTAAGGGAGGCCTTTGTTACGCCCCTGAGTAACAGCGAAAGCAAGTCAAACCACAGTTGTGAATTTCAGTGGAAGAAAACACTGGCCACTTTGAAGGATGGTGGTGTATCACTGTGTATTATGGATGCACCACCCACTAGCTTGTGGGGTGCATGCAAGGAGACATACTGTTGCTGAAACACTTGCGGATGTCGCCAGGTTTGGGGTGGGGCCGGGTGGTACTTCTAGTCTAGTCAGTCGTAAAGAATCCAGTGGACAGAAGGCAGTGGGGCAAGCCGTGAGGTATCGCAACACACACGATGCGCCCAATGTGCCTAATATAGAGAATGAAATATCTGTAGTTAAAGTCTCAAGAGACATACAAGACAGACCCACAACGTGAAAAGACTTCACGGCAGGCAGCAGGTTGTCAGGCCATCTCAATATCTACATTTAAAGAAAAATAAACAAACAAGTGAAAGCAGACACCAACAGCAAAGATAAAAAATGAATCAAGCGGCACTGAAAGTGATCGCGAAAGCGATCCCTATTGTAAAAAGAAAAAACACACCCGCGAGTGGTGTGCGCACGCGCCACTGCGAGGCATATGTTTTCAATTATCGCGCCCGTTTCTGGGCACAATATTAGAAAACATATGGGCTTTGATGCGCGTAACAGATACCAATAGGCCGCGGGCAGAGCAATGCGCCCGCCTTTGGCCTATTGCGTGCTCTGTTTAAAAATACAAGCACTCAAAGCCCAATAACAGAAGAGCAAATTAAAAACACAAGCGTGTACAATTCCAAGGTCCATTTCAGAACCCCTGAGGTTCCGTAATTCTGAACCCGTTTCGTAAAGGTCATGGTATCGTTACGATTTTGGTAGTAGCGAACCGCAAATGGCGAGTGCGGCAAGTACGAGTGTTTTCGTCATGTTCGATCGATGGATTCACTACGTATTTAGAGATTTCGTTCTGAACCTTCGGGTTCCATTTTGTGTACAGCAGCCATTTTGTGGTTGCCCTCACATAGGCCGATGACTACGGCCGAACGAGTCTTTGGGACACGTACACCTTTAGCTGACTCTTAGATGACCTGAGCGAACTGACTCTGTTGCCTGAAGCTAACCTTGCCGAGCCAGTTCCTTGTCCGGTAGCTGGTCGAGATAGAGATCAAAGAGCAGGACATTGCTGAGTTTATGTTACACGCACACACCCCTATATCTTGCTTCACATCTGTTTCTGTTCCTTCTTTTATGGCCTGTTTATGGTTTGGGTTGTGGTCCTTTTTATTATGGGTTTGTCCGGCCTGTCCGAGCAAGAATGTTGGGCTTTCCCGTGTAATTGATGGTGGGCTGGACAACTGAAAAGTGGGATTGTCGTTATGCGATACCTTTTGCAATGTCACCTATGATTGAATAGTTTGTAAATATGGGTGATTGTCAGGAATGTGATTTTGAGCATAAAAGACGATGTCTCGCAATATGAAAATTGAGCAGTCTCTAACAAACCTACCAGTGTCGTACTTCGTAGATATCTGTTCCTGGTTGCAGCCAATAAATTTGATCTTTGACGTCACCGAGAAGTAACCCATGTCTCTGTGTTTTCTAAGACAGGTGAACTCGAAGATTTTGGGCGTGCCCCTGGCGCCGCTGGGTTCTAAAACCCCGTTCTTCAGTTGGCGCCCAACGTAGGGCGACTTCAGTGGTGCCAGTCCAAGCCTGAATATCGTGAGGAGCTTCGTGAGAAAATTCTGGAGGAAGGCCAACCACTTCATCGACCCTCGTATGTCGTCGTGGTCCGAAGGTTTTTGCTGCGAGGTTCCCCACTTTCCGACGGCTACAAAGGACTGCTGCCCTGACTGTCGCCCTGTCTTGGACCCTTTGATGATTAGTAGAGCGAGACGATAGACGGGTCTTCTGGCGACGTAATCGATACCTCAGTTAAGTATGAGTGGAGCGTCTCCCAGTCCTTAGTTTTTGGGTATCCTTCGGGAACTTGCAAGTCCCAAAGCCGAGGGACTCGTATATTTGCAAGACTATCGAGTTTGGTAATCCCTTGAAGTTTGAAGCTAGAGTAGTGAGCGAAGATGCCTGGTCTCAGCAAACTTGGAAAGATATTTTGTTGTGGTTGTAATAGGGATTTCCGATTGGAGGATTCGTGTTCGATACCTCCGGTTGGAACTCCGACTTATGAGCTCTATTCGAAACATGGTGTGGGCCCCATTACGTATAACGAAGTATGGATCAGATACACTAGGAAGGATGGTGTCCTAAAGTGGCCACAATATGGTAGATATGACACGCAGATTTTAGATAATTTGGAAGTTAAATTATTTAAGAAGAAAGCCCGGCCGGCGATGTTTGACTCTTTCTGCCTTTTGCGAAAGTAAGCCAAACAGAGAGAAATTAAACTAGCGAAAAGGAATAAAAGGGAGAAGGGTATATCGATAATGCAGGCTGCTATACAGTTTAAAAATAATGAAGAAGAACAAGCGAGTGAGCAGTTGCACAGGCAACGTAAAATGGCTATCGATAAATGTTATCCAGCTTTGTCACCTCTTCAGCAAGGTGCAACGAAGGACCTTGAAAAGGATCCTTTGATGTCACATTTATTGAGTTCTCCACCCCCTTATGTGCAGAGTGCTACAGCACCTCCGCAACCCTTACTTGCGCAACCTCCAGTTGTGCCTCCGATTGTTGTTTAACCACCAGTGTGCATATTGTAAAGAAGAGGGTCATTTCAAGAATAGTTGTTCGGTTCTGTTGCAGCGTATAAATGGTGTTTCTGGTGTGAGAGGTCGAGGTGTTCAGAAAGCTCCTAGAGTTAGAGGACGTGGTGTGGTCCCCCAGAATACACAATCCTTTCCTCCACAGAATTCTATGAACTGTTTTGACCAACAGAATGTTGCGTCTGGTAGGACGACTCAGTATTATGCTGATGACTACTATGTTGAAGGTGAGAATATCGATGGTAATGATTGCTAGGACAGCCATAGACAAAGAGAGGGAGTTGTGTCAGTTCCAATAGATCAGAGTGGACCTTATGTTGAAGTGATTGCATCAGGTGTGTCAGAGCCTTTTCTGTTGGATACTGGTGCTGCGAAGAGTTCTATTATGCACTCTAAACTCCCTGGCACACCTTTGTCGGCTTGACGAATGTTTCGGTAGGTTTTTCTGGCGCTCCAGTTTGTAATCCGGTTTCTAGTCCTTTGTTTCTTTCGGTTGGACCTTGTGAATTTGAAGCACCCCTCATTCTAACGACAAGTTGTGGTGAGAATTTGTTGGGATTAGATTTGTTGAATAGATTGTATGCAACACTACATTGTTCTCCTTCAGGAGTACAGCTTACATTGGGTAAGAGAGCGATCTCTCCGATGTATTTGTCTAAAGATCGACTTCCATTCTCTCCCTGATACTCTTTGGGCTACTGGTCCTAATGATGTGGGTCTTTTGGAGATTCCACCATATGTTGTGACGTTGAAAGCGAATGTTAGATTGCCACGTATTCCTCAATATCGGATTTCTGTGATGGTGAAAGAGCGCTTTTAGCGATCATTTATGATCTAATTGAGAAGGGTGTGATTGAGGAAGCTAGAGGTAATGTATGCAATAGTCCGGTTTTGCCTGTTCTGAAACATACTGATTCTTCTCAGCCGCCTGTGTATAGATTTGTGATCGATTTTCGCGATGTGAGCAAGATCGTCGTACCGCAATTTCCTGTTGTTCCGGATATTACTGCTTTACTGACTATGATTCCTGCTTCTGCTACCTGGTTTTCGGTGATTGATCTGAAGAATGCTTTCTTCAGTATCCCGATTGCAGAGGAGAGTAGAGATATTTTTGGCTTCTCTTTAGGAGGCCGAAGTTTCCGGATTAAGCACGCTCCTCAAGGCTATTGTGAGAGTCCATCCATCTATAGTCAGCCTTTGAAAACACAGCTTGATACGATTGTCTTACCTGATGGTGCTGCTCTTATTCAGTATGTCGACGATTTGTTAGTCGCTGCTGATAATGAGGAGATTTGTAAAGAAGCTACTCTTTATTTGTTGCATCATATGTCTGACTTCCATCATAAAGTGTCACTTTCGAAGTTGCAGTATTGTCGACAAGAAGTGACCTATTTAGGTCATCTCTTATCGAAGGAGGGAAGAAGATTGACTCCAGAAAGAATTCAAGCGATTGCGTAAATGAATGTGCCAACTACGCAGAGAGAAGTGCGTGCTTTCTTGGGTATTACTTCATATTGCAGGCAATGGATTCCAAATTTTTCGCTTCTTGCGAAACCTTTGTTAGCACTTACTGTTAAGGATACTCTAAATCAGGGGTCTCCAACCGGTCGATCGCGAGCTACCGGTAGCTCGCCGAGGCCCCATGAGTAGCTCGCGATGGCATTTCTAATTTGGCCACTGACGCCAAATCATGAACATCGAGGAGGGATGCAGCCAAAGGGAAGACGAGGCACCCTTAAAGGGGAAAGCCTACTCCGCCTCCGGGAGACACATCTGTGCTGCTTTGCAATGGTGAACGCGAGAGTCCCCGCATTGGGATGTTTTTGTTCAAGATCGAAGCATCGGAGAAGGACGGGATTCACAAACCCCATATTTTAAAGCCTCATTCCTAAAACAACTGTGGGGTGGTTACGGTATCAACAGGGCAGAGGAAGGCCACACCTCGCCCTCGCTCCCGGGGACCCTGCGACAACACCATAATAAGCCACTCAGCCCCCGCTCCGCTTGCGTCATCAGAGGGCACTTCTCACCTCCTCATCACCTGGGAATGGCCCAGGCCGCTGCAGCTGGGGCCGGGCTGCCAGAGTGGCTGACCCCTGCCTTTTCAGAGCCTCAGCTGGGGGCCGAGGGTTCAAATGTAGGCCCCCACTCCGCTTACCAAAACACTGAAAACAATGACGCCCTCAACCCACGTCGGGGCACAGAAAACAGAAGTGGGTATTTCAAGAAGCAAACAAACATGCGTAAGGCAAGTCTATAAGAATTATTTGTAGCAGCACCCCGACCTGGAAATGTATCAGAAGGTTGCTTCCCAACTTGGAAAAATCGGTGCACAAATGTACAATGGGTCATATTGGTGCTGTTATGTGTTTTCTGGAAATTTTAATGTTTATGGCATTTTTTAGTTTTTTCCCGAACCTTTTACAACTCTTCCAACCGTGATTTAAACCCTCTCCCCCTACCTTCCTCGGAATAGTCGCCTCGACCCACAGCAGTACATGACGTGGAGTTCCTCTGGCAGTGTTGTAGTCTCCCAGAAGCCTCTGCGCCTTGCTGCACTATGTCTGCTGGTGCCCGCTGGTCATCTGGCACCGCCCGGGTCCTCGAGGTTAGGTACCCTGTAAACATCGACCGACATAAAGATTTAATATGCCACTTGGTAAGGCCTCGCAAGGGGTGATAAGTGATTGTAGGGCCTGAAGGTCTCAGAAGTAATCTTCGGCGCGTAGGCGCGTGGAGTTTCTGCTTTAATTCGATTAATATCCGAAGCTTTCAGTGGCCCGGGTCGCTCCGTGTCCCTGACCCAGAAATATTTTAAAACACATTCAAATGGGTCTCTATCGGGCCCTATATTCACCTCATTAACTTGACCGGTAAAACACTGACAATTTCTGAACACATATTGTAAAAAACGTTAAGGTAATTTATGTCCGTGCTTTAGTTCCTGTTTACATTTCACGTTTTACTCAATTTTGCACTCCATAAGCGTGTTGGCTATTTCCAGGCTGGTCAGTTTTCATATTTTTTGATGTAGTCTATTATCTTGTGTGGTGCACATACTTTGAACTGAGTGGCCTCGAGGTGTACAGAACTGGACGCCATGGGTGCTCTGGAGCTGCGGGAAGACAGTTTCTCACAGTGCCGGACATAGGGTCAGAGAGGAGTTCAGAACACAATTGTCTTCGCCTTTGGCCTCTCTGCATATAGCACAGAAACAACCACTAGTCCTGGCTGGTTTTAGGTGTATGCCAGTTGTTGTTTTAAATGCCTGGATACAATAACAGAAAGCTCAGACACACACCAGCTGCCAGTCTGATGGCACACTATGGAAATCCCAGAAATTTAGTTCACGTTTTAAGTCATGCCTATAATTACATAGGCCACTCCCCTTTTAGAGACCCCCCCCATCAGTGGCATAGCAAGGTCAGGTGGTACCCGTGCAACAAATGCCTTGTCACCGCCTGCCCACATTAAAATTATTAAAATACAGGAATAACAATAGTTACACATATTTTTGCCATTTTGTCAGGACCCTCAGTGACATGATGGCTGAATATTTGAAGTGCAGCAGAGAGCAGGAGCTCTGTATGTGAGGTGAAGGGACAGATAAACACGAGCCTATGTGTGTTGTCGGGAACACACGGATACTGCAAATGTGGGGCACAGGGAAGGGGGCAATTAAGAAGCTGCACTTGAGGGGCTGGCACACATGATGATGACAAGCAGAGATGACACTATGCATGTGAGGGGCAGGGAAAAAAGTTACATGACAGTGAATGTGAGGAGCAGGTACACAGGCTGAACATGTGCAAAGCGGGGAGGCATGCATGAGGCTGTGCATTTGAAGTACAAGGACAAGCTGGCATGATGCTTTGCGTGTGGGGAGTAGGGAGCAAACAGAGGACTACATGTAGGATATGGGGAACAAACTTATGATATCGCATGTGAGATGCAGGGAGCAGGCACACATGAGGCTGTGCATGTGAGGTACATGGAACATCCTGTTTCTCCTGCTGTTCAATAAGTGTTGTACTCCAAGGTATTGTTTTTAAAAGCACATGAAACTCAATATGGAAATACTGAGACACCTTCAGTACCAGCCTCCATCCTCCCATTCCAGGGATCAGAACCCCATACTCAGCTGCCCAGTTTAATCCTGGAAGAGCTTTTGTCTCAGTTTATAACAGCATTCAGGTGTTTTCCTTTCCCCTCCAACACTCTCTGCTTTGTTTGTGGCTCAACTGGAGGGTGTACTACTTGAGTGTGACGGTGACTTGTGATGTTTTATTAATCAAAGATGGAATGAGTACTATGGAATCATTGAAATAAAGCAGACTTTTTAAAAGAGTTTCATGTGCCCTAGAGTAAAATGTGCCACATGAACATATATTCTAGGGAACTCTCAAGTATTTTGTTCAAACCACAGTATGGGTTCCAAAGACATTAGACTTAAAGTCAATGAAGCTGGGTAAGGGGGGGTCCCTTGAAAAAATGTGCGCGTTCCGTCGCCTTTAGTAGCTCGCGACGATTTTCACTGATCAGAAGTAGCTCTCACTACAGAAAAGGTTGGAGACCCCTGCTCTAAATCCTCTTCCTTGGACTGACGAATGCCGGAAGAGTTTTTCTGAATTGCGTGATGCGTTGTGTTCGGCTCCTGTGTTGGGTACCCCCGACTACAGCAAGCCTTTTACACTCTATGTTCACGAGAGAGAGGGATGTGCATTGTCAGTCTTGACACAGCAGTTTCGCGATAAACAACGTCCATGTGCGTATTTCTCGTCGACTTTGGATCCGGTAGCTAGAGCATTGCCGAGTTGTTTGAGAGCTACAGCGGCAGCGGCTGTCTCTATTCGACAGTCTGCTGGTTTGGTGATGGATAATACGTTGATTGTGATGGTTCCACATGCAGTGGATACCTTGTTAAACAGGACCAAGACACAGCACTTAACTAGTGCTCGATTGTCAGGTTACGAGTTGACACTTTTGGCGAGTCATGTGCATATAAAGAGATGCAACACGTTGAATCCAGCTACGCTGTTGCCGATTTCTGTACACAGATGTTTCTGAACAGCATGATTGCTTTCTTAGGACAGAGGAGGAAATGAAGGGTAGAATAGACTTAAAGGACACTCCTCTTGCAAAGTGTGATGGTACCTTATGGGTAGATGGTTCGTGTTTCAAGCTTTCGAATGGTGATACGACTGTGGCATATGCTGTTACGACTTTGCATACGATTGTTGAGGCTGCAAGTATCCCACAAAATTCAGCACAAGCAGCAGAGTTAATTGCACTGACAAGAGCGTGTGTGTTGTCGAAAGGAAAATGAATGACTGTGTATACTGATAGTCAGTATGCGTTTGGTGTGGCTCACAGTTTAGGTCGCCTGTGGAAGGAACGTGGGTTCCTCACGTCTCATGGTACGAAAATCCAGCATGGTCAGTTGATGAATGAATTTTCTGAATCGCTTACGTTACCGATGCAAGTTGCGATCGGGAAATGCAGTGCACACAAGAAGGTTACCGATGACGTTGTTCGTGGTAATGCGTTTGCAAATGAAGTTGCAAAAGATGTGGCGAAAGATTTGATGAGTCGAATGTATGTTGCGGGTCCAGCAAGATGGGTTCCGGATAGAGGAATGTGTGAAGATACGATAGAGAGTGTGAAGTCAATTTTGGCTGAAGGTACAGAGAAAGAATTGAGTGTATGGAGAGAGAGTACGGGAAAATTGGATTTGATTGGTTGTTGGATTGATTTGTCAGAGCATCAGCGATGGTTGTTACCTGATGCGTATGTGCTTGCAGTGGAGAAGTGTGGCTCAATGGTTAGAGCAGCAGACCCTGATGCAGAGGTCTGGCCCGGGACCAGGGTTCAATTCCCTGCCTTGGCGGGTCTTGGGCTTAAAAATTCCACGGACCTGATAATTCTCGCCTCTGTACCTATTCCAATCTTGGAGTCCCACTCTGCAACTCTGGGCAATAGCTTGCTTAATCTCCACAACGGCCCCCACAACGCTAAGGATGTCTGGCCTCCACCTTGGGGGTGCCCAGGAGTGGATGCCTCACAGGGAAAGCCAGGATGGGTTCTACAGCGGTATTCGTACAAGCGCCTTGAGACCCTTGCGGGTGAGTAGTGTGCTATACAAGTATCAATTTACATTTTACAATTTACAGTGGTTACAATGGCACATGGAATGGCTCACATTAGTGTGAAAGGGATTTGTAAGTTGTTTGCTCCAGTATGGCAGAATGCTGGAATTCCTAAGTGTGCAGAGAACTTGGTTAAGAATTGTATGGTTTGTCTGATGTATAATCCTGGCAAGGGAACTCCAACTCCAGCTGGTCACTTTGCGCCTCCGACGTATCTGTTCGAGGTTTTGCAATTAGATTTCATCCACATGGAGAGATGTAACATCTTGAAGTACGTCCTCGTGGTTGTTTGTGCCTTTTCAAGATGGGTAGAAGCATACCCCCTGAAAGATAATACTGCCTTGTCCACAGCTAAAGCCCTAATTAAGGAATTCTTCCCTAGGTATGGTTTGCCAAGAATGGTCTGGAGTGATAACGGGAGTGAATTTGTGGGTCAAGTCATGAAGAGAGTATGTGAAGGTTTAGGCATCAGACAGAAGTTCCACGCTGCAAATCACCCCCAATCTGCAGGCTTGGTTGAATGCTATAATGGCACCCTAAAACTGAAATTAGCCAAGATTCAGGCGAGCTCTAGTCTCCAATGGCCCGATGCTTTGCCATTAGCACTTTTGTCAACCAGAAGGACAGTACATTCTCGAGTGGGACTTAGTCCCTACAAGATCGTTTTTGGTCGCCCGGCAAATATATGGGGAGTGCAGAGGCCGACAAAGTTTAGTGAGATTGAACATCCTGTACTGCTTGACTATCTGTATGAATTGACGGCTAAATTGCGTGTCTTACACCAACAGGTTCATGAAACATTGCCACAAGCATCTGAAGATCCAGAACACGCCATCAATCCTGGCTCGTGGATCCGGAATTTGCAGTGGACAAAGAACGATCAGCCCCGCTGGACCGGCCCATTTCAAGTTTTGTTGTCAACGCGAACTGCAGTAAGAGTGCACGGTAAAAAGAACTGGATCCACGGCGTACATTGTAAGAGGGCCCCTTTGCCTCTGCCCACGACCGGTGGGTCCAGGAGGGTGTAGGCGATTCAGAGACTGAGACCGTGCCACGTTTTGTGCCATTCAGCGATACATGTTTAATTGGGACAAGTTCTGAGCCTGAAAACGACGACCTTTTGCAAGAAGCTGTGCCTCCATCAGTTCGACTGGACACCACTGAACCTGAACTATTCTTTCATGAACAGACATTGCCTGGTAAAAGCCGTTATAATTTAGGACCGAGAGCCGTTTGACAAATAAAGTAAAATCTTTTCTTGCTATTTTTGAAGCTACGCTCTCTCATCTGAGAAACAGTTTTGATCTATTTTCGTTTTTCGAACCGCCATCCGGGTTCAGCTGTAGGGTCGCGGTATAAAGACTCAGAGTGTACAGCTGGAAGACACAAGGTCGACAGTTCTGGTTTGTTCTAGGGCGTTCCCTGGAACATTCAGAGGTACACTTGAGCCGAAGAGAACCAACTGCCGCAAACAGCACGGTTAGAGGATGGAGTTTTTCGAGATGGAGAGAGCTGTTGAAGAAATTAACTTTAAGACAAAATTATTTAAAATAATGAGTAGAAAATGTTTTCTGATAACGTGTCTTTTAATGCTACTTAGCATGACGATGTTTTTGATGGGATATGTTATTTTCTCTTTTCAAGTGACGTTTGCACCCACTACACAACCTATGCCTTCTCCTACTATTTCTTCGCATTCTTTTCATCCTTTGCCTGAACATGAGTCCATTAGAAGATTGGAATTTGCTAATAACTCTTTTGTTCAACTTTTGCACCAACATCAGCTAGTAGTGAACACCACTAATTGTTCTGTGTGTGGTCTTATGCCTCATACTACTGATAAAGGTATTCCTTACCTAGTCCTTCCATTCAGCTATAATGGCTCTGTGTGGGAATACAGAACAATGTTCATTTATGTGTGTGAAGTTTACCCCCTGCGTTCTGTGAAAGACAATCCAAAGAATAGTGCTCTAGTTAAGGGAATAGTAGAAATGATTAGAGGAATTAACTCCTATGAGACTATCCTGAGATATGAGACACTAGCGTATATTGGATGGAACGTGACTGGATATGGTGTTAGTCTGAGTGGAAACCAGCGAGCAAAAAGATCTTCCCCGATTTGGATCATACCCCATCGTGGTCATTTTTGTCTGCAAGGTAATGGCAAGAATCCGAGAGCTCAGTTAGGGAAGAGTATTTGAACTGAGACGTATGTTTTTGCGTCCTAGACTTCCCCATCGTTTTTAGCAGCTAAGGGTACCTATCTTGTTTGTCATGATAGAGCATACACATGGTTGCCTCCTGATTTTTCGGGAACATGTTATGTCTCGTTCCTGTTGCCTCCTATGTATACTGCTGCGGCAGATTACCATAGAACGAGAGTTGTTAGAGGTGTCTTCAGTAAGGAAGATACTCCTGGACAAGAATTAGGAGATTTCTTGTAGGGGTTTCTTCCGTTTTGGGGACCTATGGTCAACAGCAGGAACATACGGCAATTGACGGGAGTGGTTGAGTCCACCATAGTTGAGACTGCCGGTGCCCTTAGTAATTTGACTGCTGAGCTCCAGTCGGATCGCCTTATGACGCTGCAAAACAGAGTTGCATTAGACGTCATACTTGCAGATAGAGGAGGGGTATGTAAATTGATTCAATAGAGCTGCTGCGTTTTCATTCCAGACAACGCTCCGACAGTGTACCAATCAATCAATCAGGAGTTTGTTAAAGCGCAACTACTCACCCGTAAGGGTCTCAAGGCGCTAGGGGTGAGGGGGTGCAGGTTCCATTCCATCAAGGAGGGGGTCTGTCGAAGAGCCAGGTTTTGAGGTTTCTTGCGAAGATGGGGAGCGATGTTGTCTGTCTAAGGTGGAGCGGAAGGGCGTTCCATGCTTTGGCCACGAGGAAGGAGAAGGAGCGGTCTCCCGATCTGGTCTTTCTGGTGCACGGGACCTCGGCGTACGAGAGCTGGGCTGATCGTAGGGTCCTTTGGGGTGCGTGGAATTTGAGCCGGCTGTTCAGGTATGCTGGTCCGGTGCCGTGGAGGGCCTTCTGTGCGTGGGTGAGCATCTTAAAGGTGCTTCTCGCCTCGACGGGGAGCCAGTGGAGTGTGCGCAGATGCTGGGAAATGTGGCAGTGTTTTGGCAGGTTGAAGACCAGTCTTGCGGCGGCGTTCTGTTTGTTCTGTAGCTTGCGGATGAGGTTTTTGTTTATTCCGGCGTAGAGTGCGTTGCCGTAGTCGAGTCTGCTGGTGACCAGGGCGTGAGTGACTGTCTTTCGGTGTTCGAGGGGGATCCATTTGAAGGTCTTACGAAGGAGGCGGAGGGTGTGGAAGCAGGAATATGAGACAGAGTTGATCTGGCGGTCCATTTTGAGCTCGGAGTCCAGGATGATTCCCAGGTTGCGTGCGTGGTCTGTGGGGGTTGGAGGGTTTCCGAGGGCGGTGGGCCACCAGGTGTCGCTCCAGGCGTCGGGGTTTGGGCCCATGATGAGTACTTCTGTTTTGTTGGTGTTTAGTTGTAGGCAGCTGTTTTTCATCCATTTGGCGACGGCTTCCATGCCTTCTCGAAAGTTGCGTCTGGCGGTGTTGGGCTCGTTGGATAGGGAGAGGATGAGCTGGGTGTCGTCTGCGTATGACAGGATGTTGAGTCCCTAGGTTCTGACGATGGGGGAAAGTGGAGCCATGTAGACGTTGAAGAGCGTCGGGCTGAGAGATGAGCCCTGGGGGACTCCGCAGGTGGTAGGTGTGGGGTCTGAGAGGAAAGGGGGGAGTCTGACCCGTTGCGTCCTGCCGGAGAGGAAGGAGCAGATCCAGTCGAGGGCCTTGTCCTGCATTCCTGCGTCGCAGAGTCTGCGTATTAGGGTGCGGTGGAAGACTGTGTCGAACGCCGCTGATAGGTCTAGGAGGATGAGGGCTACTGTTTCTCCTTTGTCCAGTAGGGTGCGGATGTTGTCTGTTGCGGCGAGGAGGGCGGTTTCCGTACTGTGGTTTTTTCTGAAGCCGGATTGGAAGGAGTCGAGGATGTTGTGTTCTTCAATGAATGTGGCGAGTTGGCTGTTGATGGCTTTCTCGATGACTTTCGCTGGGAAAGGGAGCAGGGAGATGGGTCTGTAGTTTTTGAGGTCGGTGGGGTCCGCTGAGGGTTTCTTTAGGAGGGGTTGACCTTGGCGTGTTTACAGTCATCGGGGAACGAGGCGGTCGCCAGGGAGCGGTTGATGGTGTGGCAGAGCATGGGTGCAATGGTGTCAGCGGCTCTGTTGAAGATGTGGTGGGGGCAGGGGTCCGTTGGGGCCCCTGAGTGGATTGACTTCATTGTCTTCAGTGTGTCTTTGGTGGTGAGGGCTGTCCAGTCATCAATCGCTGGTTTCCGGGTGTCGGGGTGGTTGGTGGGGGTTCAGTGTGTTGGTTGTCTTCGTCGAAGTTGTCGTAGATGTTCTTGATTTTGTGGTGGAAAAAGGTGCTGAGTTTGTCGCAGAGGTCTTGTGAGGGAGGGATGTCGGTAGACTCGCTGGTGGGTTGGGCGAACTCCTTGATGATGCTGAAGAGTTCCTTGCTGTTGTGTGCGTGGGTGGAGATTCTGTCTTCAATCGCTTTTTTCCTCGTTTCTCTGATGAGTTGATGGTGAGCGTTGGTGGCGGCTCTGAAGTTGTTGTGGGCTTCTGTGGATTTGGTGTTTCTCCAGGCCTTTTAGAGGCGGCGGCATGTGCGCCTGGACTCTCGAAGTTCGGTGGTAAACCATCTGGCTTTCTTGGCACGGGAACTGTTGTTTTCCTTGAGGGGGCTATGTTGTTGGTGCTGTCCGAGATCCATCTATGCAGGGTTCGGGCTGCGGTGTTGGGGTCGTTGTTTTCCGCGATGGTTGGGGTGGAGTTGTTGAGCGAGGAGATGAGCTGGTCGTTGGTGATTTTGGTCCAGTTTCTTTGTGGAAGCAGGTGCTGGTTTCTGTGGATGGTGGGTCTTCTGAAGGTGAAGTGGACGCAACAATGGTTGGTCCATGGGAGTTCGGTGGTGTGGCTGAAGGTGATGGAGTTTCCTGTATTGAAGAGGGGGTCGAGGGTGTGTCCTGCTGAGTGCGTGGGCTCGGTCACGATCTGGCAGAGTCTAATGTTGTGGAGGTTTCCAGGAGGCATGTGGTGTTGGGGTCCAGTTGATTGTCGAGGTGGAAGTTGAGGTCTCCCAGCAGCGTATAGTTGGTGGATACTATGGCCTGTGGGGAGATAATATCCGTGATGGAGTTGGCGAAGGGTCCGCGGGGTCCAGAGGGTCGGTAGATGAGGGTTCCTCGGAGGGCGGCAGTGGGGCTGGCCAGTATCTTGAAGTGAAGGTGTTCCATCAGTTCTGTGGACTCGTCAGGGAGTGTGCTCAGGCGGAGGCTGGATTTGTGGACGATGGCGATTCCTCCTCCTGGGTGGGTGGGGTGGTCCTTCCTGTAGATCTTGTATCCTTGGGGGATGGCGATGGCGAAGTCCGGTCCCGAGGTGGCGTTGGTCCAGGTTTCGGTGAAGAATGCTACGTCTGGGGTGGTGCTGTGGAGGAGGGCCCAGATTTCCTTGGCGTGTTTGTGGAGGGATCGGACGTTGAGGAGGATGCATTGCAGGGTCTTCGGTTCGGTTGTGTTCTTGTGGGCGGGTTGTGCTGGATCCGTGTTCTTGGCGGTGCTGCAGGTGTGCCGGCAGCGGTGACAGCTGAAGGGTCCATGGGTGTCGGCTGGTGATGCTAGCTTGCAGTTGTTGTTGCAGCCTGGGTTGAGTGCGTGGAGTGCTGCTGTGTCGTAGCGTTGGCGGGGCGGAGGTCCAGGGTTCCTGGTGCTGGTCGCGGACGGGTCGCAGACGTGCTTGCCTTTGACGCGCCTTCGGCGCACCAGCGGCGCACTAGCGGTGAGCCCGCAGCCCGCAGCTGCACAGCGTCCACGCAGTAGCTGCCATTAAGTAGGGGTCGGGGAGGGCTGGACAGCTGGGAGGCGGGAGTGGGGAGAGGAACTGGATTGGGCCGGTCGCGCTGGAGGGGGAGGGGCCGCGGGGCAGCAGCAGCGGGGAAAGATAAAGGGAGGAAAGAAGGGATAAAGAAAAAGGAAAATAAGCAGAAATAAGGCACAAAAGAGCAGAGATGCAGAAAAGGGCAGAAAGGTGAAAGATGGAAAGGGTAGAAAAACGAGTGAAAACGAGTGAAGGAGCAGAGGGAGAGAAAGGGAAAATGGGCAGAAATAAGGCACAAAAGAGCAGAGGTGCAGAAAGGTGAAAGATAGAAAGGGTAGAAAAACGAGTGAAGGGGCAGAGGGAGAGAAAGGGAAAATGGGCAGAAATAAGGCACAAAAGAGCAGAGATGCAGAAAGGTGCAGAAAGGTGAAAGATAGAAAGGGTAGAAAAACGAGTGAAGGAGCAGAGTGAGAGAAAGGAGACAGAGGTCCACTGGACCACCAGGGATGAGGCGCAGGGAAACCTGCGGGTGGAGGAGGGCCTCGATCACTAACACTCAAGAGTGCAGGGGCAGGGGCACCTCACTTAATGTTGGAGCTGCGAGGGTGGGAGAGCAATTTCACTGACAATGAGTCAGTGGCCATTTCCAAGCTACATAAAATCTCCGAGTCTATACATGTGGACATAGGAGATTGGTCGTCAATGGGATGGTTTTGGGATTGCTATCCACTTGGGGATGGAAGATTCTGATGATCATTGGGATGGTTTTAGCTATTCTTTTCCTGTTCTGTCTTTGTGTACAGTGTGCTCCTGCTATATGTGGCCTCTGTGCTACTTTGTGTGCAAGGAGACCTGTCCAGAGAGAGCTACTAAGTAATAGGATGATGCTTCAACAGCATCTTGATGATCTGATGAATATAGACCTGGATTCAGATTGACGGGAGTTTAGGTTATTGCCTATGTAAGGGCAAAAGGAGGGTCTGAGGTTCCGTAATTCTGAACCCGTTTCGTAAAGGTCATGGTATCGTTACGATTTTGGTAGTAGCGAACCGCAAATGGCGAGTGCGGCAAGTACGAGTGTTTTCGTCATGTTCGATCGATGGATTCACTACGTATTTAGAGATTTCGTTCTGAACCTTCGGGTTCTATTTTGTGTACGGCAGCCATTTTGTGGTTGCCGTCACATAGGCCGATGACTATGGCCGAACGAGTCTTTGGGACACGTACACCTTTAGCTGACTCTTAGATGACCTGAGCGAACTGACTCTGTTGCCTGAAGCTAACCTTGCCGAGCCAGTTCCTTGTCCGGTAGCTGGTCGAGATAGAGATCAAAGAGCAGGACATTGCTGAGTTTATGTTACACGCACACACCCCTATATCTTGCTTCACATCTGTTTCTGTTCCTTCTTTTATGGCCTGTTTATGGTTTGGGTTGTGGTCCTTTTTATTATGGGTTTGTCCGGCCTGTCCGAGCAAGAATGTTGGGCTTTCCCGTGTAATTGATGGTGGGCTGGACAACTGAAAAGTGGGATTGTCGTTATGCGATACCTTTTGCAATGTCACCTATGATTGAATAGTTTGTAAATAATGGGTGATTGTCAGGAATGTGATTTTGAGCATAAAAGACGATGTCTCGCAATATGAAAATTGAGCAGTCTCTAGCGAACCTACCAGTGTCGTACTCCGTAGATATCTGTTCCTGGTTGCAGCCAATAAATTTGATCTTTGACGTCACCGAGAAGTAACCCGTGTCTCTGTGTTTTCTAAGACAGGTGAACTCGAAGATTTTGGGCGTGCCCCTGGCGCCGCTGGGTTCTAAAACCCCGTTCTTCAGTTGGCGCCCAACGTAGGGCGACTTCAGTGGTACCAGTCCAAGCCTGAAGATCGTGAGGAGCTTCGTGAGAAAATTCTGGAGGAAGGCCAACCACTTCATCGACCCTCGTATGTCGTCGTGGTCTGAAGGTTTTTGCTGCAAGGTTCCCCACTTTCCGATGGCTACGAAGGACTGCTGCCCTGACTGTCGCCCTGTCTTGGACCCTTTGATGATTAGTAGAGCGAGACGATAGACGGGTCTTCTGGTGACGTGATCGATACCTCAGTTAAGTATGAGTGGAGCGTCTCCCAGTCCTTAGTTTTTGGGTATCCTTCGGGAACTTGCAAGTGTCAAAGCCGAGGGACTTGTATGTTTGCGAGACTATCGAGTTTGGTAATCCCTTGAAGTTTGAAGCTAGAGTAGTGAGCGAAGATGCCTGGTCTCAGCAAACTTGGAAAGATATTTTGTTGTGGTTGTAATAGGGATTTCCGATTGGAGGATTCGTGTCCGATACCTCCGGTTGGAACTCCGACTTATGAGCTCTATTCGAAACATGGTGTGGGCCCGATTACGTATAACGAAGTATGGATCAGATACACTAGGAAGGATGGTGTCCTAAAGTGGCCACAATATGGTAGATATGACACGGAGATTTTAGATAATTTGGAAGTTAAATTATTTAAGAAGAAAGCCCGGCCGGCGATGTTTGACTCTTTCTGCCTTTTGCGAAAGTAAGCCAAACAGAGAGAAATTAAACTAGCGAAAAGGAATAAAAGGGAGAAGGGTATATCGATAATGCAGGCTGCTATACAGTTTAAAGATAATGAAGAAGACCAAGCGAGTGAGCAGTTGCACAGGCAACGTAAAATGGCTATCGATAAATGTTATCCAGCTTTGTCACCTCTTCAGCAAGGTGCAACGAAGGACCTTGAAAAGGATCCTTTGATGTCACATTTATTGAGTTCTCCACCCCCTTATGTGCAGAGTGCTACAGCACCTCCGCAACCCTTACTTGCGCACCCTCCAGTTGTGCCTCCGATTGTTGTTTAACCACCAGCTCCTCTTCAGTTGGCTCCTATTCCTTTGACGCAGCCTTCTCAAGGGCCGCTGACTTTGCTACCAGTTCCGCCTCTACTTCCTACAACTTTTTCTCCTGTATTTCCTACTTCTTCTGATACTCCTTCTGATACTACTTCTACGTATACTTTGTCTCAACCTGCTTTGCCTCCTGTCCTTATGGCAACTTCTCCTTCTGTTCGACAGAGAATGACTGATACTGTTACTGGTCTTTTGTCTCCTTTCTTTGGGTCATTGAGTATGACCCCTGCTTCTGTGCGTAAACAGTTGCGTAGCCAAATGCTGGTCCCGAAGAGCGGGCAGTATTGGATCATATGGCTCGTAAGTGGGTTGCCAATTCTTCGAGATATGATTTAGAGTCGGTTATGGATGTCTTCCGTCAATGGGAAGCACCTAAGCAGAGGTATGTCTTCGACATGATGTGTACTTTCCTCCGTGAGGAATGGGAAGATGGTGAGTTGGGACATACTCCGTCTGAGTTGTTCCGTGTACAGTCCGAGTTTGCGAAAGGTACGATAGTGCGTCTCGATGTTGAAACAGCAGTTGCGACATTGCTTTCATTTAGGAATGCATCTCCTTCTCAGCCATTGTTTGAGCCTGATTCTTCCGTTAGGAGACAAGCACGACAATATCCAGTGAGAGAGGTTCCTCCGGTTTGGAAGGATGCAGTGCGAACGATAATCCTCCAGCTGTACCAGCTCATTTTCAGCGTGTTTGGGTACATGTTCCGTGGAAGCGAGCTGAAGTTTTGGCTCTTAAGCAGACTTTGCCTGACCCCCGTAAAAATCCTGCAGGGTACTATAAGGAGTTATCGCAGACGACAGACTCATGTATTATGAACCTAGCCAATATAGACATGTTGTTTGGGGATGTGGTTCCTCAACCTTTGTGGGGAATGATTCGTCATGTGGATCATGCGCAAGAGTTAGGTGACACATGGATTAATATTGCTACTGCAGATGGTCTATAAGGTGGAGGGGCTAAACCTGAAGCTTTAGTTTCAGAACTCACTGGTAGGATCATTACTTATATGAAGACTTTAATGCCTGCTCTACGAGTAAATTGGGATAAGTTGTCTGCGTGTAAGCAGAAGAAAGACGAAAGTGTGTCTGATTTCTTCACTAGGTTTGAAGAGACGTTTATCAACCATAGTGGTCAGGATATGAGTACGGAAGGTGGTCAACGATGGTTCGTAGATAACTTTGTGCATAATTTGTTTCCTGAGTTGTGTACTAAGTTGAAGGATTCAGAGAGTTCATGGGCTGTTTCTTCGTCTGCCCAGATATTAGCTACTGCACAATATTATGAGAATAGGGATAAGGACGAGAAAGAGAAAGCGGATAGAAAGACTAAAGATTTGAAGACGAAGGTTCTTTTGCAGCAAGCGTATCCGCCCCGTAATAATCAGCGTGAATATCAGCAACCTCAGCAGTTTCAGAGAAATTCGCAAAGGTTCGAGTCTTCTCAACAGCGTTTTCCTGTAGGCCCTAATCAGTGTGCATATTGTAAAGAAGAGGGTCATTTCAAGAATATTTGTCCGGTTCTGTTGCAGCGTATAAATGGTGTTTCTGGTGTGAGAGGTCGAGGTGTTCAGCAAGCTCCTAGAGTTAGAGGACATGGTGTGTTCCCCCAGAATACACAATCCTTTCCTCCACAGAATTCTATGAACTGTTTTGACCAACAGAATGTTGCGTCTGGTAGGACGACTCAGTATTATGCTGACGACTACTATGTTGAAGGTGAGAATATCGATGGTAATGATTGCTAGGACAGTTACCGCCTCCCCTCCCTCCCACCTGATCCATTTATTTAAAACTCTGCATTTCGCCGCCTTACTTCATTCACGGCGAGCGTTTGGACAGGGGTAGGTGTACTAGAGGCTACACCCGCATTACTTAGTAAGTGCCATTTCAAACAATTCTATCTTACTTCACCGGCACTTCTTCCGTTGTGCTTATGCACCTGGTTTGTGTCTATTGCTTCCACAGCCCAACGTTTTACGGGCGTCCATCCCCTTGACCATTGGAGGAGCGCTCCAATTAATATTTGGTAAGCACTGTGATGTGAACTACCCATCTCACGGTTTGGTACTTTTCACCAATTTTCAACATTGGTAGTTTTCTGCCCCACAGTTGTTATATGTTTAAGCAACCTTATACAGCCAAGGTTAGTTGCCTTTTAACACCATTAAATGTGTTATTTGAGCCAAAGGGCTCCTTAAACTAGCAGCCCCTGATCTACTGTGGACTAGTCTTGTGTGCCTGCGTAATCTTTCTATTTTGAAGCGCTGTGTACACATAAGTGACACTTTGTGATGCATTAAGTTGTCACTGACGCTCACATGCGGCTTACTTTGCCTTTTCTTTTTCTAGGTATCATCCAGGAGCAGCTTCTATGTAACAGCTACAACCACATAGCAGGGACACAGGTTCCCTGATCCGCCCTGGATGAGATAAGAGGGTTTTCATTTTAACTTTTATGTATTTTATTCACGTGCACTTCACTTTGTTTTTGGTCCTGACGAAGCGCCAATGACCTACGGGCGATAGAGGCGCGAAACATGTTGACCTCGACTAGTGACACCCAGGCATAGTGGGCCTTGTGGGGTCAGTCATCTTTATGCAGTACTTTTAACTGCCAAGGGTTACCTAGACAATCTTGTCGCTGCTTCCATACCCTTGATTTTATTACACTACCATGTTCGCACGAAATTGATTTACCCTCCCTTACCCTTCCCCACACACCCGCATGCAACATCCGGCTAATCCTCTAAAAGATCTCCGACAAAGTGACCCTTCGGGGACCCGTAGGGAATTGCAGCGCCGGCCCTACGAGGAGCAAAATTGCCCGATGATGAAGCATGACATCCTCCGGGGTGTGTGAGGGCAGCAGAGGATGTATAATGCCTTTCCCTCTCCCATTAGGGTACTTTTTACCTAGGAGTACTTTCCCCCATTCTTTCCTGGTTTTAATGCATGGGTGACTATTTGCACTCAGATACGTGGGTAACTTTTGTACCCTGGTATAGGAACTTTGTCCTCTTATTGTGAACAAATGATTGCTAGGACAGCCATAGACAAAGAGAGGGAGTTGTGTCAGTTCCAGTAGATCAGAGTGGACCTTATGTTGAAGTGATTGCATCAGGTGTGTCAGAGCCTTTTCTGTTGGATAGTGGTGCTGCGAAGAGTTCTATTATGCACTCTAAACTCCCTGGTGCACCTTTGTCGGCTTGACGAATGTTTCGGTAGGTTTTTCTGGCGCTCCAGTTTGTAATCCGGTTTCTAGTCCTTTGTCTCTTTCTGTTGAACCTTGTGAATTTGAAGCACCCCTCATTCTAACGACAGGTTGTGGTGAGAATTTGTTGGGATTAGATTTGTTGAATAGATTGTATGCAACACTACATTGTTCTCCTTCAGGAGTACAGCTTACATTGGGTAAGAGAGTGATCTTTCCGATGTATTTGTCTAAAGATCGACTTCCATTCTCTCCCTGATACTCTTTGGGCTACTGGTCCTAATGATGTGGGTCTTTTGGAGATTCCACCATATGTTGTGACGTTGAAAGCGAATGTTAGATTGCCACGTATTCCTCAATATCGGATTTCTGTGATGGTGAAAGAGCGCTTTTAGCGATCATTTATGATCTAATTGAGAAGGGTGTGATTGAGGAAACGAGAGGTAATGTATACAATAGTCCGGTTTTGCCTGTTCTGAAACATACTGATTCTTCTCAGCCGCCTGTGTATAGATTTGTGATCGATTTTCGCGATGTGAGTAAGATCGTCGTACCGCAATTTCCTGTTGTTCCGGATATTACTGCTTTACTGACTATGATTCCTGCTTCTGCTACCTGGTTTTCGGTGATTGATCTGAAGAATGCTTTCTTCAGTATCCCGATTGCCGAGGAGAGTAGAGATATTTTTGGCTTCTCTTTAGGAGGCCGAAGTTTCCGGTTTAAGCACGCTCCTCAAGGCTATTGTGAGAGTCCATCCATCTATAGTCAGCCTTTGAAAACCCAGCTTGATACGATTGTCTTACCTGATGGTGCTGCTCTTATTCAGTATGTGGACGATTTGTTAGTCGCTGCAGATAATGAGGAGATTTGTAAAGAAGCTACTCTTTATTTGTTGCATCATATGTCTGACTTCCATCATAAAGTGTCACTTTCGAAGTTGCAGTATTGTCGACAAGAAGTGACCTATTTAGGTCATCTCTTATCGAAGGAGGGAAGAAGATTGACTCCAGAAAGAATTCAAGCGATTGCGAAAATGAATGTGCCAACTACGCAGAGAGAAGTGCGTGCTTTCTTGGGTATTACTTCATATTGCAGGCAATGGATTCCAAATTTTTCACTTCTTGCGAAACCTTTGTTAGCACTTACTGTTAAGGATACTCCAAATCCTCTTCCTTGGACTGACGAATGCCGGAGAAGTTTTTCTGAAATGGGCGATGCATTGTGTTCGGCTCCTGTGTTGGGTACCCCCGACTACAGCAAGCCTTTTACACTCTATGTTCATGAGAGAGAGGGATGTGCATTGTCAGTCTTGACACAGCAGTTTCGCGATAAACAACGTCCATGTGCGTATTTCTCGTCGACTTTAGATCCGGTAGCTAGAGCATTGCCGAGTTGTTTGAGAGCTACAGCGGCAGCGGCTGTCTCTATTCGACAGTCTGCTGGTTTGGTGATGGATAATACGTTGATTGTGATGGTTCCACATGCAGTGGATACCTTGTTAAACAGGACCAAGACACAGCACTTAACTAGTGCTCGATTGTCAGGTTACGAGTTGACACTTTTGGCGAGTCATGTGCATATAAAGAGATGCAACACGTTGAATCCAGCTACGCTGTTGCCGATTTCTGTACACAGATGTTTCTGAACAGCATGATTGCTTTCTTAGGACAGAGGAGGAAATGAAGGGTAGAATAGACTTAAAGGACACTCCTCTTGCTAAGTGTGATGGTACCTTATGGGTAGATGGTTCGTGTTTCAAGCTTCCGAATGGTGATACGACTGTGGCATATGCTGTTACGACTTTGCATACGATTGTTGAGGCTGCACTTATCCCACAAAATTCAGCTCAAGCAGCAGAGTTAATTGCACTGACAAGAGCGCGTGTGTTGTCGAAAGGAAAGCGAATGACTGTGTATACTGATAGTCAGTATGCGTTTGGTGTGGCTCACAGTTTAGGTCGCCTGTGGAAGGAACGTGGGTTCCTCACGTCTCATGGTACGAAAATCCAGCATGGTCAGTTGATGAATGAATTTTCTGAATCGCTTACGTTACCGATGCAAGTTGCGATCATGAAATGCAGTGCACACAAGAAGGTTACCGATGACGTTGGTCGTGGTAATGCGTTTGCAAATGAAGTTGCAAAAGATGTGGCGAAAGATTTGATGAGTCGAATGTATGTTGCGGGTCCAGCAAGATGGATTCCGGATAGAGGAATGTGTGAAGATACGATAGAGAGTGTGAAGTCAATTTTGGCTGAAGGTACAGAGAAAGAATTGAGTGTATGGAGAGAGAGTACGGGAAAATTGGATTCGACTGGTTGTTGGATTGAGTTGTCAGAGCATCAGCGATGGTTGTTACCTGATGGGTATGTGCTTGCAGTGGAGAAGTGTGGCTCAATGGTTAGAGCAGCAGACCCTGATGCAGAGGTCTGGCCCGGGACCAGGGTTCAATTCCCTGCCTTGGCGGGTCTTGGGCTTAAAAATTCCACGGACCTGATAATTCTCGCCTCTGTACCTATTCCAATCTTGGAGTCCCACTCTGCAACTCTGGGCAATAGCTTGCTTAATCTCCACGACGGCCCCCACAACGCTAAGGATGTCTGGCCTCCACCTTGGGGGTGCCCAGGAGTGGACGCCTCACAGGGAAAGCCAGGATGGGTTCTACAGCGGTATTCGTACAAGCGCCTGGAGACCCTTGCGGGTGAGTAGTGTGCTATACAAGTATCAATTTACATTTTACAATTTACAGTAGTTACAATGGCACATGGAATGGCTCACATTAGTGTGAAAGGGATTTGTAAGTTGTTTGCTCCAGTATGGCAGAATGCTGGAATTCCTAAGTGTGCAGAGAACTTGGTTAAGAATTGTATGGTTTGTCTGATGTATAATCCTGGCAAGGGAACTCCAACTCCAGCTGGTCACTTTGCGCCTCCGACGTATCCGTTCGAGGTTTTGCAATTAGATTTCATCCACATGGAGAGATGTAACATCTTGAAGTACGTCCTCGTGGTTGTTTGTGCCTTTTCGAGATGGGTAGAAGCATATCCCCTGAAAGATAATACTGCCTTGTCCACAGCTAAAGCCCTAATTAAGGAATTCTTCCCTAGGTATGGTTTGCCAAGAATGGTCTGGAGTGATAACGGGAGTGAATTTGTGGGTCAAGTCATGAAGAGAGTATGTGAAGGTTTAGGCATCAGACAGAAGTTCCACGCTGCAAATCACCCCCAATCTGCAGGCTTGGTTGAATGCTATAATGGCACCCTAAAACTGAAATTAGCCAAGATTCAGGCGAGCTCTAGTCTCCAATGGCCCGATGCTTTGCCATTAGCACTTTTGTCAACCAGAACGACAGTACATTCTCGAGTGGGACTTAGTCCCTACGAGATCGTTTTTGGTCGCCCGGCAAATATATGGGGAGTGCAGAGGCCGACAAAGTTTGGTGAGATTGAACATCCTGTACTGCTTGACTATCTGTATGAATTGACGGCTAAATTGCGTGTCTTACACCAACAGGTTCATGAAACATTGCCACAAGCATCTGAAGATCCAGAACACGCCATCAATCCTGGCTCGTGGATCCGGAATTTTCAGTGGACAAAGAACGATCAGCCCCGCTGGACCGGCCCATTTCAAGTTTTGTTGTCAACGCGAACTGCAGTAAGAGTGCACGGTAAAAAGAACTGGATCCACGGCGTACATTGTAAGAGGGCCCCTTTGCCTCTGCCCACGACCGGTGGGTCCAGGAGGGTGTAGGCGATTCAGAGACTGAGACCGTGCCACGTTTTGTGCCATTCAGCGATACATGTTTAATTGGGACAAGTTCTGAGCCTGAAAACGACGACCTTTTGCAAGAAGCTGTGCCTCCATCAGTTCGACTGGACACCACTGAACCTGAACTATTCTTTCATGAACAGACATTGCCTGGTAAAAGCCGTTATAATTTACGACCGAGAGTCGTTGGACAAATAAAGTAAAATCTTTTCTTGCTATTTTTGAGGCTACGCTCTCTCATCTGAGAAACTGTTTTGATCTATTTTCGTTTTTCGAACCGCCATCCGGGTTCAGCTGTAGGGTCGCGTTATAAAGACTCAGAGTGTACAGCTGGAAGACACAAGGTCGACAGTTCTGGTTTGTTCTAGGGCGTTCCCTGGAACATTCAGAGGTACACTTGAGCCTAAGAGAACCAACTGCCGCGAACAGCACGGTTAGAGGATGGAGTTTTTCGAGATGGAGAGAGCTGTTGAAGAAATGAACTTTAAGACAAAATTATTTAAAATAATGAGTAGAAAATGTTTTCTGATAACGTGTCTTTTAATGCTACTTAGCATGACGATGTTTTTGATGGGATATGTTATTTTCTCTTTTCAAGTGACGTTTGCACCCACTACACAACCTATGCCTTCTCCTACTATTTCTTCGCATTCTTTTCATCCTTTGCCTGAACATGAGTCCATTAGAAGATTGGAATTTGCTAATAACTCTTTTGTTCAACTTTTGCACCAACATCAGCTAGTAGTGAACACCACTAATTGTTCGGTGTGTGGTCTTATGCCTCATACTACTGATAAAGGTATTCCTTACCTAGTCCTGCCATTCAGCTATAATGGTTCTGTGTGGGAATACAGAACGATGTTCATTTATGCTCGTGAAGTTTACCCCCTGCGTTCTGTGAAAGACAATCCAAAGAATAGTGCTCTAGTTAAGGGAATAGTAGACATGATTAGAGGAATTAACTCCTATGAGACTATCCTGAGATATGAGACACTAGCGTATATTGGATGGAACGTGACTGGATATGGTGTTAGTCTGAGTGGAAACCAGCGAGCAAAAAGATCTTCCCCGATTTGGATCATACCCCATCGTGGTCATTTTTGTCTGCAAGGTAATGGCAAGAATCAGAGAGCTCAGTTAGGGAAGAGTATTTGAACTGAGACGTATGTTTTTGCGTCCTAGACTTCCCCATCGTTTTTAGCAGCTAAGGTTACCTATTTTGTTTGTCATGATAGAGCATACACATGGTTGCCTCCTGATTTTTCGGGAACATGTTATGTCTCGTTCCTGTTGCCTCCTACGTATACTGCTGCGGCAGATTACCATAGAACGAGAGTTGTTAGAGGTGTCTTCAGTAAGGAAGATACTGCTGGACAAGAATTAGGAGATTTCTTGTAGGGGTTTCTTCCGTTTTGGGGACCTATGGTCAACAGCAGGAACATACGGCAATTGACAAGAGTGGTTGAGTCCACCATAGTTGAGACTGCCGGTGCCCTTAGTAATTTGACTGCTGAGCTCCAGTCGGATCGCCTTATGACGCTGCAAAACAGAGTTGCATTAGACGTCATACTTGCAGATAGAGGAGGGGTATGTAAATTGATTCAATAGAGCTGCTGCGTTTTCATTCCAGACAACGCTCCGACAGTGTACCAATCAATCAATCAGGAGTTTGTTAAAGCGCAACTACTCACCCGTAAGGGTCTCAAGGCGCTAGGGGTGGGGGGGTGCAGGTTCCATTCCATCAAGGAGGGGGTCTGTCGAAGAGCCAGGTTTTGAGGTTTCTTGCGAAGATGGGGAGCGATGTTGTCTGTCTAAGGTGGAGCGGAAGGGCGTTCAATGCTTTGGCCACGAGGAAGGAGAAGGAGCGGTCTCCCGATCTGGTCTTTATGGTGCAGGGGACCTCGGCGTAGGAGAGCTGGGCTGATCGTAGGGTCCTTTGGGGTGCGTGGAATTTGAGCCGGCTGTTCAGGTATGCTGGTCCGGTGCCCTGGAGGGCCTTGTGTGCGTGGGTGAGCATCTTAAAGGTGCTTCTCGCCTCGACGGGGAGCCAGTGGAGTGTGCACAGATGCTGGGAAATGTGGCAGTGTTTTGGCAGGTTGAGGACCAGTCTTGCGGCGGCGTTCTGGATGTTCTGTAGCTTGCGGATGAGGTTTTTGTTTATTCCGGCGTAGAGTGCGTTGCCGTAGTCGAGTCTGCTGGTGACCAGGGCGTGAGTGACTGTCCTTCGGTGTTCGAGGGGGATCCATTTGAAGGTCTTACGAAGGAGGCGGAGGGTGTGGAAGCAGGAATATGAGACAGAGTTGATCTGGTGGTCCATTTTGAGCTCGGAGTCCAGGATGATTCCCAGGTTGCGTGCGTGGTCTGTGGGGGTTGGCGGGTTTCCGAGGGCGGTGGGCCACCAGGTGTCGCTCCAGGCGTCGGGGTTTGGGCCCTTGATGAGTACTTCTGTTTTGTTGGTGTTTAGTTGTAGGCAGCTGTTTTTCATCCATTTGGCGACGGCTTCCATGCCTTCTCGAAAGTTGCGTCTGGCGGTGTTGGGCTCGTTGGATAGGGAGAGGATGAGCTGGGTGTCGTCTGCGTATGACAGGATGTTGAGTCCCTAGGTTCTGACAATGGGGGCAAGTGGAGCCATGTAGACGTTGAAGAGCGTCGGGCTGAGAGAGGAGCCCTGGGGGACTCCGCAGGTGGTAGGTGTGGGGTCTGAGAGGAAAGGGGGGAGTCTGACCCGTTGCGTCCTGCCGGAGAGGAAGGAGCAGATCCAGTCGAGGGCCTTGTCCTGCATTCCTGCATCGCAGAGTCTGCGTATTAGGGTGCGGTGGAAGACTGTGTTGAACGCCGCTGATAGGTCTAGGAGGATGAGGGCTACTGTTTCTCCTTTGTCCAGTAGGGTGCGGATGTTGTCTGTTGCGGCGAGGAGGGCGGTTTCCGTACTGTGGTTTTTTCTGAAGCCGGATTGGGAGGAGTCGAGGATGTTGTGTTCTTCAATGAATGTGGCGAGTTGGCTGTTGATGGCTTTCTCGATGACTTTCGCTGGGAAAGGGAGCAGGGAGATGGGTCTGTAGTTTTTGAGGTCGGTGGGGTCCGCTGAGGGTTTCTTTAGGAGGGGTTGACCTCGGCGTGTTTCCAGTCATCGGGGAACGAGGCGGTCGCCAGGGAGCGGTTAATGGTGTGGCAGAGCATGGGTGCAATGGTGTCAGCGGCTCTGTTGAAGATGTGGTGGGGGCAGGGGTCCGTTGGGGCCCCTGAGTGGATTGACTTTATTGTCTTCAGTGTGTCTTTGGTGGTGAGGGCTGTCCAGTCATCAATCGCTGGTTTCCGGGTGTCGGGGTGGTTGGTGAGGGTTCAGTGTGTTGGCTATCTTCGTCGAAGTTGTCGTAGATGTTCTTGATTTTGTGGTGGAAAAAGGTGCTGAGTTTGTCGCAGAGGTCTTGTGAGGGAGGGATGTTGGTAGACTCGCTGGTGGGTTGGGGGAACTCCTTGATGATGCTGAAGAGTTCCTTGCTGTTGTGTGCGTGGGTTGAGATTCTGTCTTCAATCGCTTTTTTCCTCGTTTCTCTGATGAGTTGATGGTGAGCGTTGGTGGCGGCTCTGAAGTTGTTGTGGGCTTCTGTGGATTTGGTATTTCTCCAGGCCTTTTAGAGGCGGCGGCATGTGCGCCTGGACTCTCGAAGTTCGGTGGTAAACCATCTGGCTTTCTTGGCACGGGAACTGTTGTTTTTCTTGAGGGGGGCTATGGTGTTGGTGCTGTCCGAGATCCATCTATGCAGGGTTCGGGCTGCGGTGTTGGGGTCGTTGTTTTCCGTGATGGTTGGGGTGGAGTTGTTGAGCGAGTAGATGAGCTGGTCGTCGGTGATTTTGGTCCAGTTTCTTTGTGGAAGCAGGTGCTGGTTTCTGTGGATGGTGGGTCTTCTGAAGGTGAAGTGGACGCAACAATGGTCGGTCCATGGGTTTCCTGTAGTGAAGAGGGGGTCGAGGGTGTGTCCTGCTGAGTGCGTGGGCTCGTTCACGATCTGGCAGAGTCCAATGTTGTGGAGGTTTCCCGAAGGCATGTTGTGTTGGGGTCCAGTTGATTGTCGAGGTGGAAGTTGAGGTCTTCCAGCAGGGTATAGTTGGTGGATATGATGGCCTGTGGGGAGATAATATCCGTGATGGAGTTGGCGAAGGGTCCGCGGGGTCCAGAGGGTCGGTAGATGAGGGTTCCTCGAAGGGCGGCAGTGGGGCTGTACAGTATCTTGAAGTGAAGGTGTTCCATCAGTTCTGTGGACTCGTCAGGGAGTGTGCTCAGGCGGAGGCTGGATTTGTGGACGATGGCGATTCCTCCTCCTGGGTGGGTGGGGCGGTCCTTCCTGTAGATCTTGTATCCTTGGAGGATGGCGATGGCGATGTCCGGTCCCGAGGTGGCGTTGGTCCAGGTTTCGGTGAAGAATGCTACGTCCGGGGTGGTGCTGTCGAGGAGGTCCCTGATTTCCTTGGTGTGTTTGTGGAGGGATCGGACGTTGAGGAGGATGCATTGCAGGGTCTTCGGTTCGGTTGTGTTCTTGTGGGCGGGTTGTGCTGGATCCGTGTTCTTGGTGGTGCTGCAGGTGTGCCGGCAGCGGTGACAGCTGAAGGGTCCATGGGTGTAGGCTGGTGATGCTAGCTTGCAGTTGTTGTTGAAGCCTGGGTTGAGTGCGTGGAGTGCTGCTGGATCGTAGCGTTGGCGGGGCGGAGGTCCAGGGTTCCTGGTGCTGGTCGCGGACGGGTCGCGGACGGGCGCAGACGTGCTTGCCTTTGACGCGCCTTCGGTGCACCAGCGGCGCACCCGCAGCCCGCGGCTGCACAGCGTCCACGCAGTAGCCGCCATTAAGTAGGGGTCGGTGAGGGCTGGACAGCTGGGAGGCGGGAGTGGGGAGAGGAACTGGATTGGGCCGGTCGCGCTGGGGGGGGAGGGGCCGCGGGGCAGCAGCAGCGGGGAAAGGTAAAGGGAGGAAAGAAGGGATAAAGAAAAAAGGGAAAATAAGCAGTAATAAGGCACAAAAGAGCAGAGATGCAGAAAAGGGCAGAAAGGTGAAAGATGGAAAGGGTAGAAAAACGAGTGAAAACGAGTGAAGGGGCAGAGGGAGAGAAAGGGAAATGGGCAGAAATAAGGCACAAAAGAGCAGAGATGCAGAAGGGTGCAGAAAGGGGAAAGATAGAAAGGGTAGAAAAATGAGTGAAGGAGCAGAGTGAGAGAAAGGAGACAGAGGTCCACTGGACCACCAGGGATGAGGCGCAGGGAAACCTGCGGGTGGAGGAGGGCCTCGATCACTAACACTCAAGAGTGCAGGGGCAGGGGCACCTCACTTAATGTTGGAGCTGCGAGGGTGGGAGAGCAATTTCACTGACAATGAGTCAGTGGCCATTTCCAAGCTACATAAAATCTCCGAGTCTATACATGTGGACGAAGGAGATTGGTCGTCAAGGGGATGGTTTTGGGATTGCTATCCACTTGGGGATGGAAGATTCTGATGATCATTGGGATGGTTTTAGCTATCCTTTTCCTGTTCTGTCTTTGTGTACAGTGTGCTCCTGCTATATGTGGCCTCTGTGCTACTTCGTGTGCAAGGAGACCTGTCCAGAGAGAGCTACTAAGTAATAGGATGATGCTTCAACAGCATCTTGATGATCTGATGAATATAGACCTGGATTCAGATTGACGGGAGTTTAGGTTATTGCCTATGTAAGGGCAAAAGGAGGGTCTGAGGTTCTGTAATTCTGAACCCGTTTCATAAAGGTCATGGTATTGTTACGATTTTGGTAGTAGCGAACCGCAAATGGCGAGTGCGGCAAGTACGAGTGTTTTCGTCATGTTCGATCGATGGATTCACTACTTATTTAGAGATTTCGTTCTGAACCTTCGGGTTCCATTTTGTGTACAGCAGCCATTTTGTGGTTGCCCTCACATAGGCCGATGACTACGGCCGAACGAGTCTTTGGGACACGTACACCTTTAGCTGACTCTTAGATGACCTGAGCGAACTGACTCTGTTCCCTGAAGCTAACCTTGCCGAGCCAGTTCCTTGTCCAGTAGCTGGTCGAGATAGAGATCAAAGAGCAGGACATTGCTGAGTTTATGGTACACGCACACACCCCTATATCTTGCTTCACATCTGTTTCTGTTCCTTCTTTTAAGGCCTGTTTATGGTTTGGGTTGTGGTCCTTTTTAATATGGGGTTGTCCGGCCTGTCCGAGCAAGAATGTTGGGCTTTCCCGTGTAATTGATGGTGGGCTGGACAACTGAAAAGAGGGATTGTCGTTATGCAAAACCTTTTGCAATGTCACCTATGATTGGATAGTTTGTAAATAATGGGTGGCTGTCAGGAATGTGATTTTGAGCATAAAAGACGATGTCTCGCAATATGAAAATTGAGCAGTCTCTAGCGAACCTACCCATGTCGTACTTCGTAGATATCTGTTCCTGGTTGCAGCCAATAAATTTGATCTTTGACGTCACCGAGAAGTAACCCGTGTCTCTGTGTATTCTAAGACAGGTGAACTCGAAGACTTTGGGCATGCCCCTGGCGCCGCTGGGTTCTAAAACCCGGTTCTTCACCCCGGACAAAAGAACTCTCGCAGTGCATCGCTAGGCACGAGACCTAAAAAATAGCACATTGCCTTAATCCAACATTCTCATTTTAGCTCATGACACCAACAACCAATGAGAGGGTTCATAGCAGTATATAAAGGTATTCCTTTAATGTTTAATACTCTTTTGCTGTGGTGAGGATAGCCATAATTCCAACCTGCAATTTCTTTTGTTTTGCCTCTGGTTTGAAATACATTGTTTTTAATGTTGACCTGATGACTAGTCTGGTGTCTTTAATATATTCTACAGTCTAACCCCTATGAAGGCGGCTCTAGAAGGCATTACACTCCTGGTTGAATTAGCACCAACAAAGAAAAGTCAACACCTACCTCCAGAATTACCCACATAACCTATCTAGCCAAAGTAGATTAGTGACCACTTTTATGGTGTTGAGTGATAGAAATCAATTATTTGTAGGCTCTTCTGCGTCTTGGCTGTCACAAAACTCTTTTATAATTTTCCAGACATCTCACATCACACAATTTTGATTCAGTAGTCAAGGAATTCTGGATAGTGTTGGATTTGGTGTACCTGACGATGTAAAACATTACCGGCTATAGGGTAAATGATTGATTTGACAACTCCAACACCTGTATGCCCCCAAAGGACCCTACGATCAGCCCAGCTCTCCTACGCCATGGTCACCGGCACCAGAAAGACCAGATCAGGCGGTCGCTCCTTCAATCTTCCTCGCGACCAGAGCCTGGAACGCCCTACCTGTCCACCTCAGACAGACAACATCCCTCCCCATCTTCACAAGAAACCTCAAAACCTGGCTCTTCCACAGATCCCCTCCTTGATGGACTGGACCCTGCAAAACACCCCTTCCCCAGCGCCTTGAGACCCTCACAGGTGATTAGTAGCGCTTAATAAACATGTGATTGATTGTACATCTGAACCCCTTGTTGTCTGGCCAGCTGACAAAAAATGTGTAGGACCTTGTTTACTTCTCAGGTCTCTGCATACTTGGAACCCGTGGTCCAGAGAATCTGATACTCATCAAAAGTTTAGAAAAAAGAGGAGAGAACCTACTGAACTTCCTGCCACGGAAGATGTCTCGCTGAAATGACTTAGTAGTGGAGTATAATCTATCCTCTGCTAATTATGAAAAAGATGAACACAATGTTGGAGCATAGGGTATCCAACTCTTTCTCCATTCACTAAAGGCACCACGCTTACCATCCAGATCTGCAACCACAAAGGATGTCCGGGTGAGTGGGAAGCATGACTGAAAGTTCGCAAGACATCTCCAGGAGTAAAGGGAACCATGGCTGAGTCCTCCATATCGAAGTCACTTATATAATTTTAGCTCGTTCACTTCTATCTGAGTCACTACCTCAGTGATCATGGAAAACAACTGGAAGGTGGATTTCAAACCTTTGCACCAGTATTATAGGAAAGCTTCCACTTTAGTTTCCTCTGGGTCCTGTCGCCAACTGAGTGTTCGGTCTAGATGCAAACAAATCTCTGACCTAAAAGCTCAGTGTCCAGACCAAAAATGTGACTGTATTAAAAATAATATTTTAATCATAGCAAATCAATGTACACTTAATCTAACCACAATTTCTAATTAAAAATACATCATATTGATGGCATTGCATGATACATTCATTTTACTGACAATACTTTATTTTTGTCATACATAAATGTCATAAAAATACAATTAAAATCAAGGGTGACAGAAAATAAATTATTTTTAATACAGTCACATTTTTGATCTGGACACTAAGCTCTTTTCTTCTTTTCTTATTTTTAAGTCAGTTTGTTCCATTGTGATATATTGCACAATGCCTAAGAATGATATTATCAATTGTGAACTGCAAGTCTTACCTCCTTTATGCCAAGTGTTTCTAAGTGTTAATAGGAATAATGTTTGAATGTCTCTCCTTTAATGATTGCTGAGTTAACCAATGTCTGGGGATGAGAATCCAGCCTTTGGTTCACCTGTGCTCAGAACAATGAGTAATCACTCAAGAGTGTGGTACCATTCAGGTAAGAAGCAAGTTACTTATTCCTTGTTAGGCCCTTACGTTGCAGCCACAGTCTGATAGCTTCTGGTAGGGTTTCATCCTCCCTCCAAATGTAATCAACTCCCAGGCTTCACTTGGCACACAGAATCCAACATTCTTTCCATTATTAGAACATCGGAATGTTGGGAGCTCCATTGAAAACAATGGAGTGCTCTGGGCTTATAATGGCTGGTAGAAGCCTGGAGCTCCAACATTCCAATGTTTCTTTGTTCACAGCTCTGGCTGTAAACAAAGGCTTCAGGGAGCCTGAGGGGATTCCAATCCCCTCCCGCTCACAAAAGGCTTTGTTTTTTTGTTAGAACATTCTGTCCTCTAGTGACAGAATGTTCTAATAGCCTTATAGCCCTTCGTAGATGGGCTATACCGCTATTAAAGTCCCTCTCCCTTGTTAACGGCCCTCGCCTTCGGCTCGAGGCCTTTAACACTGGAGAGGGCCTTTAATAGCCGGTATAGCCCTCTACGGCGGGCTATAAGGCTATATTAAATTCTCACAGGATCCACACTTAACATTCTACAGCTTGCCTACTCACCTCACGCATGGACTGATATATCACATTACTACATCATTCCCTTCCACACAGGGCAAACCAGACATCCCACATCAGTAAAAATAACATATAATACCTGGTCAAATAGTCTTATTGCTTACAACGTTAGAGGAGCTTTAATGTTTCCGAAGTTAATGTACGAGTTGCTCATCTAGTCCAGGATTTTTCTTGTAATTCATATCAAATAATGGAATAAACAGCAGCGTTCTCTATTTTCCAAAATTTGAAGGAGTGAGAACTAATTCGCGAATTGAGGATGTGAACCGAATTGAGGTCCTATGATTTTTAACATTGAGTATGTCAGAGGAAATAACATTGATGCTATAACAGTAATGCTCACAATAACTGTAATAATGAAAGCCTTAGTAAAATAGACCCAAATAAAATGTTTACAGAATGTACAGAGTCCTATCTGCTGCTGCTGTGCGCCCCTTGAGTGCATCCTGGTCCTAGACAGTGCTTCTGTAACAGAGTGAACCAGACGGGCCTGTGGCATGTGAGGTATCATGTGGTAAGACTAATGATACCTCCCAAAGCGTGCCCACCACGAGCCACCTCAAGTCTCTGAATTGTCCAATTGATGCTCTTTACTCGTCTTGTGGCTTACTCAAGCATTCCGGGCAGGACAGGCTCTGATGCAAAGTTGAAGCCAGATATGTGTTATGCAGCAGATAGTGCCAATTTTACAAGAAAATTTACTCTCTGTGCTATATTCCTGAGTTAGGCCCATGTAACGAAGTAATTTTGTAAAACTGAAGAAATTGCACATAATGAATTTTTAGCAATTTTTAGCAACTTCTTACTGTTTTGTAAAGATTTTAATTAATCATGTACAAATAAATAAGTTACCTTACCTTACCATACCATGTTGCGAAGCTGCTTATTTCTTACATTGACCTCACAAATAACATTTCCAGCTGTGACCTTTTGCACATATTTGCATGCACAACAATGTTGGATTAGTTTCTCTGAAACTACACTTGTTTTCACATCTAGCTTCGCGCAACATTCTCGCAACGCTTTGAACATTATGTACAAGGTCTCGTTTCGCACTATGTACAAATGTCATCACTATCTTCATCCACGGGCGAAAGAGCTATCTACATATCCATAACATCCCTAATCTATGCACACATCGAAAGCCTGCTTTTTATTAGCAATAGTCCCAAAGCCATCTTGACTAATTTATATTTCCTGTTGACACTCTTTGATACTTCTGTTCAAAAGTTTTAATTATGTGCCCTATAAGATTTGATGCTCTTGTGGTACTTTACATGTACCACAAGATGGGTTGTTACCTCTGGTCAACATTGTAATTTTGTCTTTCAACGTGCTCCATAAGACGTGTTGCTTTTCTGGTACCTCACATGTCCCACACGATGGGTGTTCTTGCTTTTTTGTATTTGTGCTTGTTAATGTCCTTTGTGGTGTTGTATTCATGCTTTTACCTCCTTTCGCTTCCGCTCCTTTGTACAGGGCTCTGATACCCCTACATGTCATGTTCGTGCTTTATAAAACTTTTCAAATAAAATAAAGAAATAAATATAAGATGAACATTATAATAGATTAGCAGGGAATGTACTTCAGCTGACACAGAGGGTTCTTGCATGCTCAGAGATCACCATGCAGCAGTCTGACATCTCGTCAGGGGTGTCCAGTTTGCAACCAAGACGGAGTCCTTGTGGTATCTTCCATGTTGGGGGAATCCTGGTTATGCCTTTAACCCCCACTTCTGGGTCCACATTGGGCAACACCGCTGTGACATGCCTTTAGAATGTCACGGAGGTGAAGATTCTGAAGTGAGAGCTCGGGGTGGGAGAGAGCGAGGAGAACAGTTGTGGCTGAGGTCATTTTACATGTTAATTCCTTCAATAAACTTGGACTGTAACTACTTCTGGTTTCCTGTATTCCTGCGTGACCAGCCCACTACACAGTCCTTTACTGTATCCCATCAGTTAATGGGGTTGGATCTTCCCTTGTGGGGATTCTTGGCTCAACACCTACACACACTCTAGGTCAGAGTTCTTCAAACTTTAGGATGCCTAGACCCTCCCTTTCAACATTTTCAGGCATAAGGACCCCCTCCTGACACAAACTTCTAAACCTGTAGGCAGGGCTACTGAATTTATGAGGCAGGTGAGGACCAAATTACACAACAGGATTGATCAAATTGTGTGGGAAGAAAATGTAAATGTTATGTGATACCGCGTATTTTGGGTTAGCATTGCTTCATTATTTTTACACACAGTAACACTGAGAAAAGATTTCACCCTATCAGTACCAGTTATAACCAAAATACAGCAATTGACATCAGAAAGATGTCTATTTAACCTTTGTGATGGGCCTTCCACTTCCCAGGAATATGTGCTGCCACATTAGTAGCTCACCTGGCTTTGGCCGGCACCAGTAGGCGTCCCTCAAAACCCTGGCGGTCTTGTGCAGAGTTAAGCAGTTTACATATGACGCTTTCCTTTCACACTCTCTCCTACTTCCAGATCCCTCTCTCAATTTGCAGTCCACTTCTATCACCCCTTTTTACACTTTCTGAACTCTCCCCAATCAACCTCTCACTTCAGCTTTAATCACCTTCTGCCATTCTGTCTTTTTACTGCCCTCATCTCTAACAGTCTCTCGCATTTATCTCATGGCCTTTCTGGCCCCGTCACCTCCCGTGCCCCTCAGCACTTCTCCTTCACCTCAAGTCTCTCCATCCAAATTTTTGTCTTCCTGTATCTCACACCTGTTCAGTCCCCTCATTCATCTTCCACGCCTTTGTCCTTCCACACCTTCTTGAACCAATGTCCCTCTCCCCTGTTACCTCAGCACCAGTGTCTAATTTGAGCAGGTGGTTTCCGGTGCTCGGCACTGACACCAAATTGTGCACACTGGCACTATGAGAGTCTGCCACATGGTGGCTCTGTCTAATCTGTGTAATTTACAGATGAGCAGAATATCATACATTAAAAATGATTAACTCCTGACACCCATGTCATTCTTATAGCTTTGGAGGCTTGAAATGGTCTGAATAGTCGCACTTGTACGAGTGTTATGGTTCGTAGTTGCATGGGTATTATCATTGGCCAGGCAAGCAAGGCAATGGGTGGGTGGTTAAAGTTGCAGTGGCCTACTGGTGAGGGCCCTGACACATGTTTTATTACAAATTATTCACTGCTCAGCACGCACCCACCCCAGTACTCCCTCTCTTCCCCCATCACTACTGTCCCGCACTCAGTCCTATGATTAGGGTTGCCAGCTCATTATTTTGATGTCCCAGAAGGTACACATATAAGCAGACACCTAAAGCTGTATTTTCAGCACATATCTGTGCATACTTAGAACAGCAAATATAAATAGAAAGCACTTTTAATTGGGTTCTAGGGCTGCCTTAATGACTGATAATTAAATGGAACAAAGACAGAAAAGTTACATAACAAATGAATATATATTTTTTTATTCATAACTATTTAGTGTCAAGCGGACGTCTTTGCAGGCTCTTTACACAACACAGGGCTGGCATTTTATTTCGGCAACCCTACTTTATATTCCTTTTCATGAAATGCATTCTCACACTACCCCAGTAAATGTAAAATGCAAATGTATGGAATAGACAGAGGGGGGTTCCAGCGGGGTACTGGAACTAGAAAAATACCCGAAGCCTCTGTAACTAGTTTACAAAGGCATGTAAATATGCTAATGGTCTTTAATGACCTGTGAAAAACTCGGGCGTGTTGGAGATAAGACTCCAGCCACAGCTGAGCCCCCAGCACCTCCAGCTGGACTGCAGCAGCCCGGACTGAGACACATTTAGGGGGGCTGAAGCTATGGGCCTGGGCAGAAGTGTGAAGGGAATGCGTGACCCCCTTTCTATCACTCCACGGCCCCCCTGGGGGTCGCGCCCCACAGTTTGAATACCCCTGCTCTAGGTACACTTAGAGTAAGGTTTGCATAATGGGAGTACGCTAAATTACTGCCTTGTTTATATACCTGCATATATACATTGTTTAGCACCATGGTAGAACTTTATCTACTATTTACGCTTTTGGTGCTTGTGATCACGTTTATCTGCTTTTATGCAAGAATAACGTTGATTCAATAAATATTAATGAAAATGTCCTACTGTGTATTCTCTGTATATTTCTCTAAAAATAAGTAAGCATGAGTGACTGAGCGAAAGATTCTGTACTGTTTCCACAATCCATGAGGGGTTAGGGTTGTCATGTTCAGTGGTTGCTAGAAACTATTTGCTCCCTGGTTGGCTAGTGGGGCTTACGGTGGCACTGTGAGCAAGCTGGTGTAAAGTATATTTTGGAAATAAGGGGGACCCCTACTGCTAATGCATACACTACCGGTAGGGAGTAGAATAGACAATTTTTTAGAAGAACATATGGTAGTGAGCTTATTGATTAAGCCAAAAACCCAAGGAAACAAAGAAGCTAATTAGCTCATTGAAGTGACATGTAAACCAAATTGATAAAACAAAATCCAATAATTATATTCAAAATAGTTTGTGGTTTATTTAAATATTTTCTACATTTTTTTTATAAGAATCTTGTTTCTAAAAGATACTTGTAAGTAATTAAAACATCACTAACATATAATTTGTCATTTCATATACAAAAACACTCAAATAAAGAAGATGAGAATTAAGAAATTTAACACACAAAAAAACAGACAGAGCACAAATGACTATGATGATAGATCGGGCTAGCGGAGTAAGCAAAGCGGTGGGTGGAAACTCTACGCGCGTTTCGGCATTTGCCTTCCTCAGGAGTCCGTCATTTGCTTTAAGACAGAAACATAACAAAAAACAGAAGCTTTACTCTTATTTTAAGAAAAAATCTCTTGCTGTTCAGTCATGAAGGTAAGGATATTCTCTGTAACTTGCTTATTGGTTATTATAGTTGCCTTCGTAAAAGTTGAATATAGGACACGATGATTTGCCCGGGGTGAAGTAGTACCAAGCGTCAAGCTTGTGTGTTGAACGAATCTTGGGTGATAACTGACTGATATATGTTAGCCGCTATAGCAGAAATGTGACTATTCATTTATATCTGGTTTTCTTTGTTTGCCAACTTTTTACCCAAATGAGAAGCGGGCAGTTAGATACATCTGGATGCTGAACACGCCTTGATCCAAATAACTATCGATGGGAGGTCGCACGAGTAGCTTCACCGGGGGTCCTGGATGTACTGCGTCAACGCGTCGCGTGGTTGCTAGAAACTATTTGCTCCCTGGTTGGCTAGTGGGGCTTATGGTGGCACTGTGAGCAAGCTGGTGTAAAGGCCAACATATCCTGCGTGGGTGTCTGGAATCAGTTTGGCACGAGCCCCTAGTTTATGTTGTCCAAACAAAGCGCAGGCCCTACGGATTGGTAGGAACTACACAATATCTTTTTTACACCTGATACTCGGACCATTTGATTATTCTTACAAACTATGTGTGGGACTTGTGGAATCTACAACACTACACTGCTTGGTAAACGTAAAACATACATTCACCCAGTACAGAGATCTGGGCCTAAAGCAAGCCGGGCTGAAGACGGCTGGAATGCCAGAAACCAGTCCTCGGAAGCTTGTTTCCGGTCCAGGGAAGGCATGGCTTGGCAGTTCGGGCTGGACTGTTCCCATGAAGCACAGGGTCAGACTGATTTGCATATGGCCATGTCTGAACAGGGGTGGTGTGGAGTGCAAAAAATCGATGGATTTAGGCCCAGATCTCTGTACTGGGGTGAATGTATGACATTGTTCTGCATTCTGTCCATCAACTGTGGTTTTTGCATTTGTCACCCCGAGTGGGATGGGTATGCTCAGACGTGAGTCCCATGCACTCCACACCACTGGATTCAAGCAAGCCGGGCTGAAGACGGCTGGAATGCCAGAAACCGGTCCTCAGAAGCTTGTTTCCGGTCCAGGGAAGGCATGGCTTGGCAGTTCGGGCTGGACTGTTCCCATGAGGCACAGGGTCAGACTGATTTGCATATGGCCATGTCTGAACTGGGGTGGTGTGGAGTGCAAAAAACGATGGATTTAGGCCCAGATCTCTGTACTGGGGTGAATGTATGACATTGTTCTGCATTCTGTCCATCAACTGTGGTTTTTGCATGAGCTGCAGGACAACATAGGAACATTATTTGACTGCCTCTCAAAACGCCAAAAGCATAGGTTTCTCTCATGCATTTGAACTGCTCATATTTAACAGGAAAAGTGCAAATGCTCTTGTCCCCAGTAAGCAACATACATCTATAAAGGGAAAGAAAACAAAACCAGGAATTGTACGGTTATATAAAAACACCAATGGAAATCCAATTCAAATAACAGTATCATTGCAAGGATTCAAAGTGTGTCTCACTTTCAGATTTTTCTACAGATAAATAATGTTGCATCTACTTAATGCAGTTATTATTATTATTATTTTAAATGACATTTAAGGCAATGAGCTTTAGAGCCTTTGAATCATGTTTACTTTTATAAATTTATGTTGAGGGTTGGATAAAGGCATAGCAATTATAGCAGAGAGTACTAGGCAGGCCAGGTCCCAGACTTCCAAATTACAAATATGTTTTTACAGTGTGATGAGAGGTGGGGCTTTGTGTTGAGAACAGTCTAAGAGACACTTACGCACTTTCCTCGACCCCACAAAAGAAACAAAGCCTTGCTGAGGCTGCCACAGGTGTTCTGGGGTGTTTCAAAAACCTGTGATGGACATTGGCTGTGTAAAAACTCCAAAAACACACTGGAAACCCATTGAGTGTAGGGGTCGCCAGTTCACCTTCTCGCCCATCGAGTGCGATGTGCTCTCCACCAGGTGACTGGTAGGTGAACAGGTATTGTGTGTGTCACACGGTGGCACCATGTGCAAGGGCATCGCTTCAACGGGGGGTTATTCCCCCTGAAAATATTATTCTGTAGTAAATAGTTTGGTACAATTGCTTTCAGACAGTTATGATTACGTTTCTGTCAGAGATCACCTGGGATTTTTACATGCCCACACTGACAAAAACACATGAGCACACACTCGCTCTCATCTCTGTTTTGAAGGCCGTACAAATCTTGATTAGTTTGAAAAACCAAAAAACCAATTGTTTTTGTTTGTTGCAATGACGGTAGCACCTTTGTGTATTGCTGGGGACTGGCTATGCTCTGAGTCACCCAGGTTTGAAGTCTGGAGAATGAAAATGTATCGAATAGCTAACCTAGAATTTAGCTTATATTCAGTAAAGGGGGCGACGAAACGTAAAATAGGATTAAATATTTAGGAACTGTTTGTTGCCCATATGAACGTATGATTGTATGATATTGATACTTGATTTATGATTATGACTTTTGACCAATGATCAATTACTTTTTTTTTTGTTTAACCCGTTTTACTCTTTATATTATTTGCATCAGCTTTTGTCTGGAATTTCCATTTTTTCAACTCATTTTTTGATCTGTCTTTGATAATTGATGTTGCTGAACTGTGGAAATAAAATAAACAAAATAAAAAAATTTACAAAAAAGTTTGGAAAATGTTGTGTTTTCAGTGCCCCTAAGAATCCTCCCTCCTCTTTTTCCACTGACCCTTAAGCCCCCCCCCCCCCATGTTCTGCTTCTCATATAACGTGTTTTAACAAGATATCCCAGTGTGACTCTTGGGAAATCTGAAGATCAGTTCCCTCCCCAATCTTATTGCCCAAGCTACGTCCTGCCCACGCGAGTTGGATAGTCTGCAGGGTCACTGGTTTCAGTCAGGGGCATGGCTACCAAAAGTGCAGTGGCACTGCATCCCAGCACCCTGAGGGGCCCAATAAACTACAATTGCTGTTTTTCACGACTGCAGCAGTAGTCGAAGAAGCCAATTTACTTCCTTGCAGCGGGGCCTACGGTATCCTTGCTATGCAACTGGTTCACGTTTGTGGGGAGAACCAATGATGGTTGAAGAGTGGTTAAGGAATTAATGATCTATGGAGCCGTTTCCCGGTGCACATATTCCTTTAAAATATACACATTATGCAGAAAGTCATAACCCGTTAGCTGTGTGAAACAACAATAAATCTATGCAAAGGGACATCTTGTAAACACAGCAACAGACTGATTTCGTTTCCAACAAACAGAAATGAGTACTACAGAAGAGACAGAGTGCATGCTGCTGAAAAACCCAGAAGGGGTGTACTTTGGTCAGTGCTGTCTTAACAGATGGGCACGCTGGACAGTTGCCCAGGCCCCAAGAGCATAGGGGCCCCAATGCAGGCCAGAATTTTAACAATCATTTTCCGTAAAACATTGTTATTCCTGTGAGTGGTTGTGTAGGCAAGGCCCAGTGCACTGCTTTGCTCTGGGGCCTATAATGCTGTTAAGACCACCCTGCAGCGGGGCCGGTTAGAGTCAGTGCTTTAATTGGGATGAAAAAGGTGGCAGGCCCTGAGATGATTGTGGCTTGCGAACAGAGCTGGCTTTAGGGCAGTGCGACTGGTGCAGCCCCACTGGGCACTGACCTGGAGGGGGCACTGACCTCAGGAGGGGTGCTGTGTTTAGGAATAACTTACCATTTAAAAGCACCTGCTGCAGAATTCCTTGTGCATCCAGCTTTCGTGCCGCAATAAAAATGTAAAGATAACTTTGTGATTAATGTTCCTGCTAGAGAAAGAGTGGAGTTTTTTTTTAGTGCCGGTTTTGACTTTCCATGAAGTAGCGCAGAGGGTTAATATGCCCACTGCAAAAACACAGATCTGTATTTTATGTGGATAGCTGAGTGGATTAGTAAAGCTAGCCTTCACCAGTACTTTAAAACAATTGAAATGTATGCGAGAGAAGGGCTATGGAGAGGAGGTGGGGATTTTGCCAAGTGGTAGTGAGGGAACCCAAAAGGTCATGAGGAAGGGGGCGCCAAAAAAGATTGTGGCACCAAGCACCACCAATGCTAAAGCTGGCCCTGCTTGAGAAGCCTTTAATCAATGCATGTATAATCAATCATTTGTTAAGTGCACTACATACCCGCAAGGGTCTCAAGGCGCGGGGGGGTGCCGCTAGTGATCGAACAGCCAGGTCTTTAGTGTCCTCCTGAAGGTCAGCAGGTCTTGGGTCTGTCGTAGGCTCAGTGGGAGGGTGTTCCATGTCTTGGCGACGAGGTGGGAGAAGGATCTCCCGCCGGTGGTTGTTCTTCGGATGTGCGGGACAGTGGCGAGTGAGAGGTCGGCGGAGAGTAGCTGGCGGTTGGGGGTGTAGAAGGAGAACCGTCTGTTGAGGTAGGCTGGACCGGTCTTGTGGAGTGCCTTGTGTGCGTGGATGAGGAGCTTGAAGGATATCTTCTTGTTGACGGGGAGCCAGTGCAGGTTTCTCAGGTGGGGGGTGATGTGGCTGTGTCATGGCACATCGAGGATTACTCGTGCCGAGGCGTTTTGGATGCGTTGTAGTCGATTGATTAGCTTGGTCGGGGCTCCGTAGTAGTCTGCTGCGGACTAGGGCCTGGGTGACTGTCTTTCTTGTATCTGTCAGATCCATCTGTAGATCTTCAAAGCATGCGGAGGGTGTTGAAGCAGGAGGAGGAGACGGAGTTGACTTGCTTGGTCATTGAGAGCGTTGAGCCAGGGATGATTCTCAGGTTGCGTGCGTGGTCGGTGGGGGTCGGGCCTGCCCCTAGTGCCGTTGGCCACCAGGAGTCGTCCCAGGCTGACGGGTTGGAGCCGAGGATGAGGACCTCCGTCTTGTCCAAGTTCCGCTTCAGACGGCTGATCTTCCAGTCAGCGACGGCCTTCATTCCTTCATGGAGGTTGGCTTTGGCGGGGAGGGGGTCCTTGGTGAGGAAGAGGATCAGTTGAGTGTCGTCAGCGTAGGAGATCATGTTGAGATCGTGCTGTCGGGCAACGTGTGCAAGCGGGGCCATGTAAATGTTGAACAGTGTCGGGCTGAGGGAGGATAATAGCACATTGTGTTTGACAAATTCCTACATGGGGTTTCGCTGGATATACCATACTCAAATCAGAAGGCTTAGGAGAACAGAGAAACTGAGGAAAGTTTAAAAGTTGGAGGCAATACTTATCCATGTGAAATTAAATTGTAATTGCATTCATATAGTGCTTACTACTCCTGATGAGGCATTGAAGCACTAAGCCAGGGCTGCACGCTGGTCCGAGAACCCAATATTACCGGTTAGTCCATTGTTTAAAATAATGCTGTAGGCTCTGGAACACCAGCGGTAAACAACAATGGCCCGTTCACTTATTAGACACGGTGCCACAAAAAGGAATTCTGGTGACATTGCATCACAGCACTTGCAAGTTTTTTTTTCTTAAGCCGGTAATTTCAAGCAATAGTGAGCTCCGTTGTGCCCTGCTTCAGTGTCCAATTTTGGCTCCCTGCCTGACTGACCCACTGCGAGCACTGGCTCTGTGGACCTGTCAGCTGCACAAAGGGGTCATTTGACATCCCACTCTAGCTACTTTATTTAATGCATTTTTATAAAGCGCGGACTTTACCCCAAGGTGTCAGCGCTCTGTACAACAGAACCATTTACGTTACATGAGAAATGTAACAAAATAACAGTATAATAAAAAATAGTGAGGATATCGGGGCAAATCACCCAAATATTAGACACAGAAAGGCTGCCCCTTCCCCCCCCCCCCACCCTACCCTCGACGAGAGAGGTGGCGAGAGTCAGAGATAATGCAGTAGTTGTTATGTGGCCCCTAGTATCTGGGCCCTAGGCCGAATACCGGCCCGCCCAGGGAAGACGGGGCCCACTGCAGTTTTAGGGATTCTGTCGCTCTCTGGCCTCGAGCTGCCGGGCGCCCTGTATTTATCCCCTCGGGTGCGTGTTGCGTGACCGTGACGTCATGCAGCCTGGTGGCGCGCACTACAGTTGTGATGCAATCCAACACCGAAGCTCTTTTGGCGCGAATATGACGCTGTGTGGGAATTGACTGCAGCAATAGAGCGGGTGGATTTTGTTTCTCTAGTGACATCTAGTGGCCATTCTAGAAATCACAGTCTATTTTCAGTATTACTGAATGGATTATTCCGGGTTTGTAGAAATCCTTTTTGGTGCTAGAAGATTACCTTAATATTCCAAAACTATGAGGCAACCAGGGGCGTAAGTATCACTAGGACATAAGGTACAGTGGCACCGGGGCTGATGGCCCACTGATCCCTAAATAAAGCGGTCTAATTACCAAACCAGGGAATGGGACCTTTTTCCTTGTTGCATTAGGCCCAAATGGAACTTTGCGACACTGCTTTAGGGAAACAGCAACAAAGCAAGGGAGGCTCAACTTCGAGTGATGTATATTTTGGTGTTTCAGGAACCAAAGGCTCTTACAGCTCCCACTGTGCCCTGTTCAAGGAAAAACCTGGGAGGGAAGAATAGTTTTACACAATATTCTGTTTCCAACGCAAATTACAGCGAGTGAACGTGTGTCTATTTGCTACTGAGAAGTTCAAAGATTCTCCCATTAAAAGTATTTGACCTCTGCCCAATAAAATGTTACGTAAAATTGGAGTATTTGAATTTATTTACGTCCAGTTGTAGTAAGTGTATTAGCTTTGATCAGGGGGTCAAAGTGCATTAAAAACAAGTAGTGGCAAAGAAAGCCATTAGGTCTTGCCTATGCAAGAGCTTCTGATTTTGTCAATGTGCTTTAGCCATGTTGTACACCGCCGTGGCTCTCAGCATGGATATGTTAGTGGCGTAGAGGAGAGTGGCATGTACTGTCATAGAGTGGCTTGTGCTGGGGTGGAGTGGCATAGTGTCGTGGATTGGATTGGTATATATTGGAGTCGTGTAGAGTGGCGTACAGTGGACTGGTGTAGAGTGCATGGGCGTGGAGAGTTGCAGAGTATAGTGGCGTAGAGTGCTATAGCATAGAATTCAGCTGCGTACAATGCAGTCATAGAATGCGATTAGAGTGTTGCATTTTAGAGTGCTGCAGTACAGAGTAGAGTGGCATAGTGTAGAACATCATTGTAGTAGAGTGCAGTAGAGAGGAGTGCTGCAGAGTGCAGTGACGTAAATTGGAGTGATGCAGAGTAGAGTGACAGAGTGCATTGGCATTGAATGCAGTAGTGTAGAGTCGAGTGGCATAAAGTTGAGGAGCCTAGAGTGCAGTGTTGCATAGAAGAGGGTCATAAACTGCAGTGGTAGAGTGCAGTGGTATTAAGCAAATTAGTGCAGTGGCGTGGAGTAGAGTGCAGTGGCGTGGAGTAAAGTAATGCAGAGTGTAGTAGTGTGGAGTGGACTGGTGTACAGTGCTTTGGTGCAGAGTGTTGCAGAGTATAGTGATAGTGTAGTGGCGTAGAGTGCATAGGCATATAATTAAGGGGCGTACAATGCAGCATTATAGAACGTAGTGGCGTAGATTAGTGTAATGCATAGTAGAATGGATTGGTGCAGAATGGCATACAGTGCAAGAGTGTAGAGTACAGTGGCATATTGGAGTAGAGTGGTGCAGTGGCAGAATGGAGAGATGCAGAGTGACAAAGTGAATTGGCATAGATTTCAATGGCACAGAGTGCAGTGGTGCCAAGAGGAGCGCAGTGGTGTATAGTGGTTTAGAGTACAGTGGCATAGTGCAGTGGCATGTGGTAGAATGTAGTAGCATAGAGTAGATTATTTCAGAGTAGGGCGGAGAAGTGTAGGGCAGAGTACAGTGGCATTGAGTAGAGTGGCATAGAGTACAGTGGTATAGATTTCAGTGGCGTACAATGCAGAGTCCATGTGCAGTGTCATGGATTTGAGTGTTGCATAGTAGAGTGGGACATAGTAGGGCATAGTGGCGTAGAGTAGAATATAGTGCTGAAGAGTGCAGTGGTGTAGAGTGGAGTAGAGTTCAGTGGTGTAGTTTTCGGTGTTGTAGAGTAAAGTGCTGTGGAGTGTAGAGTGAATTGGTATAGAGTAGAGTGGTGTTGATGACAGTGGTATAGAGTGTAGTGGCACTGAGAACAGTGGTGCAGAGTAGAGTGAGAGCCGCAGAGCAGACTGGAGTAGAGTGATTTGACAGAGTATAGTTACGTGGAGAACAGAGGCTAATAATTCAGTGGCATACAATGCAGCATCATAGAATGCAGTGGTGTACGTTAGAGTGGTGCATTGTAGAGTGTAGTGGTGCAGAGAACTGTGTCAGAGTGTGATGGCGTAGAGTAGTGCAGAGATGCATGGAGTGATGCAGGTCAGAGTGGTGTAGAGTGCATTGACATAGAGTGCAGTAGGGCAGAGTAGAGCAGCAGAGAGTGCAGTGTTGCAGAGTGCATTTGCATAGAGTGCAGTGACAGAGTGCATTGGCATACACTGCAGTGGTTTAGAATGTGGTAGTTTTGAGTGGCGTGGCATGGAGTGCAGTGACGTACAGTAGATTGCTTCAGAGCAGAGTGACGAGGCGTGGAGTGGTGCAGGGTAGAGGGAAGCAGCATAGAGTGTAATGGTGTTGAGTGCAGTGGTGCAGATTAGATTAAATTGGTGTACATGGATTGATTGGATTGACAAAGTGCAGAAGAGTAGAGTTGAGTGTTACAGAGTAAAGTGCATTTGCGTAGAGTACAGTGTTGCAGAGTAGACTATAGTGGAGTTGTGCAGAGTAGACTGTAGAGGTGTGGAGGTGTAACGACCTGGCGTTCCCGGGATCGGGGACAGACACCCACAGAACACAAAACCACTTCTTGTGAGTTTAAGGATTTATTGTGTAAGGTAAAGTAGCGGGTACAAGACAAACAGAAATGATAAATAGAATGCACCAGTTCTGTATACGTTACCCCATTCACAGCGCTGGTGTTATGTACCGTCCTCCGCAAGTACAACGGTCCCGGTGTATGCCAACAGAGGGCACTGTGCTAAAAGCGCCCGACAATGCCGTTCGATAGCTGTGAGGTGTTATGATCTCTACCGTTGGGGTAGCAGGCGTGGGGAAGGTGGGAGACGCCCAGCCGGGTTCTCTACCACTCCTTCCTAGGGGATACGGGGAGCAGCCGCTCTACCCGTATCTCGATCAGGCGTTTCTCGCTGCTATCACCCAAGAACCAAACGCAAGAGGTGGTCGAGAGCAGCCGCTCGATCAGACCTACCTCTGGATGCTAGGACAGTGGAGACGCGGCAAACTCCTCCTGGAGTGCGTCTCAACACTAATCCCTGACTAGTACGAGGACGGGGGCTGGGAGCCACGGCTCACACCAACCTCCGTTACTTGGTCTTCGATAAGACCCTTGGTCCGAGCTGGGAGCAGCCGCTCCAACCAGCCACAACTCAGGATCCTGAGCGAGCCTCGCTGACTCGTCCGAGTCAGAGGACGCTTGCGCGCTACAGACCACTGTTCCGATAGTAACTGAGACACGGGGCGTTCCAACCTCCGTTCTCCCGAAGATCTATGGTTGGTACAATAGTCTCTGCTCACGGAGCGCTCGGCTTCAGGATGCGTCGGCTTAGGAGTCTGAATATCCGACACAGCGTCCTTTCCATTTCCGCCTTATATGGGCGGACCTTCATGTATGCAACACGTGCTATAGTTGTTGCGTCATCTCGCCGCACTAGGCTTCCTGGGATTCGTAGTCCGCTCTGCCAGCGGTGCGCGACAACGGCGGAAGCATGACGAGGGGAGGAAATCATGACAGGAGGGCAGTGACTAAGAGTGAATTGGTATAGAGGGTGCCAAGTAGAGCAGCATAGATGAAGTGGCCTGGAGTAGAGTGGCGCAGTGCAGGGGCATAGATTGGTACAGAGTAGAGTATGTATGGTGTGGTAGCACACTGCCATTACAGGCAACACATTTTCAACTGAAAAGGCGATTATATTTGCACAGACATACAGTTTTACTAATAAAACTATGCAGGCCAAACACAATGTGCGGAAAGGGCATCACCCTAGTGTATTGATTTGATCATATAAATATATTTGTTTCAAATAAACTTCAGAATTAGCATAAAAAAAGCTTCATTTGTGTGTTCCTAATTCTGATATATTCTGAAATACTTCCATAGTTCATTTAAGTGTTTGCTAGAAAGAAAAAACCTTTCCTACCCCCAGTAGCCAAAAAGATTGTCACATAAATACTCTCACTTTGAAGTCAGACTTTTTGAAACCTAGAATTGTTAATCTGATCCCTGCAGATGTTTGTGTATGTTACCATAGAGTTACATAATTAAATTCCGATTTGCATAGAGGTAAAAGTGGCTAGTGTATTTATTGTGCACAAGGACTAAGCAGGTGTCAGAAACTAAGAGTGAAGTGGTGTAGAGTGGGTAGAGGGTGAATGGGTCAACATTTAAAATGCACACTGTACAAGATAGCCTGCCGCAAAATGCATTAATAGGTTTAGCATTTAATTGCTTTCAAAATATATACTTCAGTATTAAGCAATATTTCTTTTATGTGTCCATAAACTCAGCTGGTATTCCCCTTACATTACATCTCAAAATTAATAAATCTTAGCCATCACAAAGCTTCAAATTACTCATTCAATTAAAGCCACATACTGACCCCCAAGCAGCCTTTACATATACCAATTAATCCATTGCACACATTTACAATTCTTTCAGGAGAGAAGGCAATGTAAATGTTTGTCTCGCCACAGGCTTCACCGCAGAGGAGACCAGCCTCCCTTTTATTTCAGCCGAGGTATCTCAACCTAAAGAATTAACCATCCCTGGACCGTTTAACAAATAGGAGGGGAACTGGTTTTGTAACAAAAAAAAGTTTGAGCCTGTTGTTCCCCAAAGATCCTGCCCACTTCGACCTCTAGTTATTGCACAATATCTTTTACAGGCTCTTGTAGAAGAGGTGTGGCGCAGCGGCCAGGGTGCCTGACTCCAGACCACGGGGTTCACGGTTCGATCCCCGGCACCGGAGGCAGGTTATCCCAGCACCATGTGACTCTGGGCAATAGCTCGCCTAATCTCCCCGATGGCCCCCAGCGCTGGGACACCACTTCGGAGGTAGCTGTGCGCTTTACAAATACTGGTATTTCATTACATTTCTTCCGATGGAGAACGTTTAAGGATGCCATAGCAAAAGACAGTTCCACTTTGCGCCAACACTGGAAGCACCTTAGTCAGTCCCATTATGGAGAAGTGTGGCTCAATGGTTAGAGTGGCAGACCTTGATGCAGAGCTCTGGCCAGGGACCAGGTTTCGATTCCCACCCTGGCGGGTCTCGGGCTCAAAAATTCCTCGGACCTGATATTCTCGCCTCATTGCCTATTCTAATCATGGGTCCCACGCTGCAACTCTGGGCAATAGCTTGCTTAATCTCCACAACGGCCCCAACAGGATGCCTGGCTTCACCCTGGGGGTGCCCAGGAGTGGACACTTCACAGGGAAAGCCAGGAAAGGTTCCACAGCGGTATGAGTAATAGCACCACGAAACCGCTTGGTAGCAGTGCGCTCTACAAATACCTTACATTTACATTATGTAAAGCACCATGTAGCCAGGTCACTTTTCACAATCCCCAGCCTGTAAATCCCAACATACATGCTAGCTTAAATCCAACATTTAAAGCAATGTATAGAAAAGCGCCCAGTATTCCAGAGTTTATAGCATAATATCCAAGCCAGTATCCATAATTCCTCACACACCATCTCTATACCAGTATCTAGATTCCCCTGGTATTTTAAGCATCATTCCCAGAAGACCATCCACGAAATTAAATGACATCTTGCACTATCACAAGGCTGCTATTCAGTATACCCTATAATGTGATTGTGCATATGAACATGGAAACCCAAAGCCTGTCAGGTACCTGGGAATATAATTATATAGCAACAAATGGTCTCACCCTACTGATTTTACTTTTTAAAAAAGATGTTTGTAATGCATCAATTATTACAGCCATAAGGCAGACACACATATATGCACCCACACAAATCTTTAACTTTGTATTATAGTTTTAAAAATTAAGAAATAATGTTACAAACAAAAAAACTCAATATTATATATTTTAAAACTATTTGAATGAGGTTATAAACAAGTGAAATCAAAGGGTGCATTAACAATGCAGAGCTCAGTACAAAGAAACAGTGTTTTACTATCATTTAATCGAACACAACTAGGTCAGATTTACTGAAGGAATGGGCCCGGGCTCTCAGAGTATATGCACTGCCCTTTTCACTGAGCTACTATCCGGTTCAAGGAAAAACCAACGGAGGATTTGGAGATGAAATACCCTGAATGGGATATTGCCCACTTAGCATGGGAATGTCAGAAGATGAAACAATATTGACAATATCACAGGATGGTTTTGGTGGTTTATACAAGTCACACCTCAAATTCTACCTGACTCTACAAAATTGTGTTCCTTTTTATTTGAGATATGTAAAAATGACGGTACCAGTCAAAGTATCAAGGACATCCCACTACCAAGGATGTCAGGTCATCAGGTGGGAAATACCTAATGTAAAATGTCACGTGTATTGCCAATATTCTATGTACTGCTAATACTTTATGTACAGTCTGTTCTTTGAACTCTTGGCATAATGTCCAGATTTTCAATGTATTTGATTTCATAGAATGCTTTGAACTGAAGGGATATTAAATACAACAAGACTATATATTGAATTTCTTGATGTTCTCTTTTTGATTCCGGAACAACAATGATGATTCTTTTTTATATATAAGCTTGTCTGGTATTACAGGACTAACCATAAAGTGGCCATCAGATATACAGGTCTGGATAAAATCAAGAAAATTGCGAATAGCGTAAATAAAATCAGTAGAGTGCCGAGGTACAACAAATCCATGAAACAATATTGGGCTGGTCTATGGGACAGAGTGAGATTGAGCCTGGGTTTGGGAACTCCCCTAACTGCTCAGACTGAGCCATTGCACGATACATCTGTGATGATTTTCCACATCGACAGAGGTGGAAGAAAAAAAATTGGATCCGATGACTTTTGCAAACAGAAAGCATAGCAACAATTCCAGGTTGAAGGAAATTTTCCACGTGGCATCATATGAGAGGATTGTGTGCATATATAGTATTAAAGCTCAGATGGGCAAATTTGGTAAAATATTAAGTAGATTTCATATGACATGATCATGTTTGGTGGATGTTCTGACCTCCAAAGGGATCATGATACTTGTGCGTACTGTGGGGGAATGTGAAAGAGTATGTTGACGAGAAGGGGGGGGGGGGGAGGGATTCCAGTTGGTATTTTTTTTGTTGTAAATTGTTTTCCTATTGATTTTTAATTTATATTCAACAGTGATATAGATAATTGCTGTCTTGACTCCGGAGTTACTGATATACCATGCTGGGAATTCATGGTGCTCGTGTGCTAATTTTGTTCATTTTCTGTACATCAATAGAATATCCTTCAGTAAAGAAATAATGACCAAAAATAGAAAGGTTTACAGCGTGCCAGAGTAAATTGGGTTTCAGAATCAACTATTATGAACTTTGAGAAGAAGCTCCTTTCTGGATTATCTGAACCCTCCTGTTACATTGAAGAAAGTAATTTGAGAGGTAAGAAAATCCGTTAGCCGTTGGTGTAATTAAGTAGATTTATTAGTCATAGGTTAGATAGTAAAGAATGCCCCACCAGGAGCAGAATCCAGCTGCTCAGCCCCACTCACTCAAACCGACCACACATTCAAACCATGCATACACGAACATTCTGATGACATCACACACACAGGCTGAGCAGCAGGGAAGGAGAAGACCAGACTATAACACCTCTTCACCTTTTTTGTTTAAGTACATAATACATCACTCTCTGTATGCCAAGCGGTCACCTTGATTAATTTTCATAGTGTGCTAATTTCTTTATTTTTTGAGGGAAGTGTTCTGTAGAGCCAGATTAATGGTCTTCTTGTAGTCTGAACGAATTGTCCTACATCTTTGCCCTGATAATTTTTTTCCAAGGAAACTCACAAGTGCTAATTTATGCTTTTAAAAAAAAAAGTGGTGCCATGTTCTCACTGGTAAACATTAGTTGAAATCATTTTATTGAAAGTTAGGTTTCATCAACAGTCCTTAGAATCAATTACTACTACTAAGTTTCATATTGGCCTCACCTCACACACACAACCTCCCGGCTCCCCTATAACTGGCAGGCCTCAATAACATTCCTCTAATGTTGGGGGTCGTCAAGGAAATCATCTTCCCTTGCTGATCTGGTCAGAAGTTCAATTACGTTTTTAGGGCTCGCCCCTTTCCTATCCCGCAGGAATAGGAAAAGAGCCCTAATGCAGCCAAACCATACTTAAGGCCAAGGGCTCTCCAGCGGATTTTGGGAAGTGCACGCCTCGTGCACGAGCTTGCCTGAGCCTTTTGCCTATCAGCCTGCCAGTTCTCCTCCCCCAATTATTCACTGACCACTGACTCTGGCTCTTCAAAGGCTCTGCTCCCCGACCCCCGCCTGCACTTCACGGCTGCTTGCCTTCTGTCCCTTAATCTCCCCGTGACTCCCCTCTCACCTCTCCCACTCCACTGCTTCAGGCCCCCACCATTTGCTCAGGACATTGCTTGTTTTTGGTTATGGTTATAAGAAGGGTATTTTCTTTGGAAACAACAGACGTCTACACTATTTCAGCACATTCCAAGTCTGCAGTTACTACCAGTCACCACGTCAGATTTTACTTTGTTGTTTTTTGCAGATTTATATAGCGCAAACTCGACCCGAAGGTATAGGAGCACTTTTCATGAGCACTAGTTACGTTTGTTGTTTAAACAGTCGAAAGGTGGATTTACAAAAGCAGAACTGTGCATGCACTTCACTAAATCCTTCGAATACCCCTGTGTGGTGACTGTGCTGTTTGAACACGTTCTCTCCGTCTACAAGCAAAGAAAGGCTGGCTGAAGCTGATCGACTGAACAGCAAGGCTGGCAAGCAGATGCGTGTCATCACTTACAGGCCTGGGCCTTGAAACCTGTGTCTGCTGGAAAGGTTACATTTAACCTGTTCGTAAAACCCACTCAAATAGTCCTATTGTGAAATTAGCGCATTCTTCAGTTTTTTTAAATGTCATACCTGTCAGCCTCAAGTGTGGCATGCTTAGACGTGTCACGAGACCTCTCTCAAAAATAACCCTGGTGCCACACAAAGCAGCTGGCTATGGCTGGTCACAGGCATCATGCCACCGCCCCCTGCCGCCAGCACTACATGTGCCTGTAGGGCAGAAACCTGGCTGGGCTTACATCGTCTTTCTCTTGTGCAGACAGCTGCCCTGGGAAGTAATCCTGTGCCTAGGGCCGCAAGGTCTGAAAAGTCACTGCCATTGTGGATGAACATGTGGGTCCAGCTGGTGGCCTTTCCACAGCGCTGGGACGAACCCCCCCCCCACCCCTCCCCCTCCCAGTACTAAATTCAGGCACAGCCTCCAGCTCCATATGGCAGCTCTCGATGTTTGCTCCCGCACCTTCCCCACCGTCTGCCCACACGCCACTGCAGCACCGAAATCGCCACAAACACTGGTGTGCCCAATTGTGTAATTCTGTATTTACGATAATTCGATACCCATTCAGGCTAAACAAAATTCAGCATATTTAGTCATTCAGTGTGATGTACCACGCCAATAGTTTAAACTTAAACAGTGAATGACTTAACTCATGCAACCATCTCCCAGAATCCCTTGTGTAAAGGGACCTTACTAATGAAGCAGTGGCTTAATGCAAAATAATGCCCCCAGCACAATCTGATGTGGGGCCCGAAGTTTGCCATATCTCGCAGAAACACATTGACATTAAGTTGATCAGAACATTCTGACAATTTGGGGCCACCTGCTATGAATCCTGTTGAAATTTCGAATTATTTGAAGCCAATTCTTGGATGTCACATTTCTCACACGTTTTCTAATTGGCTGCCTGATTTTCGTTTCCAGTTTTAAATACATAATAAAAGTTTTGCAGTTCTGGGTCTCATAATTATATAGCCGCAGTAAGTGAAGCATATGTAATTTTAGAATCACCTAATGTGCCCCCCTTTATATTGAGATCCGATTTTTTTCAGATAAAAAACAAATGACGCCAATTAAGGACCGAGATCTCCACGCGCACACACACCTCCAGACGTCATTGCATGCTTCCACCAGGCACACACACACACCCAGCCGTCAGTGCAGGCTTCCACCAGGCGCACACACACCCCCAGCCGTCAGTGCAGGCTTCCACCAGGCACACACACCCCCAGCTGTCAGTGCAGGCTTTCACCAGGCACACACCCCCCCAGCCGTCAGTGCAGGCTTTCACCAGGCACACACACCCCCAGCCGTCAGTGCAGGCTTTCACCAGGCACACACACCCCCAGCCGTCAGTGCAGGCTTTCACCAGGCACACACACCCCCAGCCGTCGGTGCAGGCTTCACCAGGCTCAAACACCACAAGCTATCAGTGCACGCATTCCACCAGGCCTACACACCACCGGCCGACATTGCATGCTTCCACCAGGCACACATACCACCAGCTATCAGAGCACAATTTCTACAGGCACGCACACCACCAGACATCTGTGCATGCATCAATTAACGCATCCACAATTAACTACTGTAGCATTCGCAGTATGGCTCACTTTACTTTTAAACATATTCATCTAAAGCGCAGCGTGCCACCATTGCTACAAAATCAATACACATTTTTTGGGCCTACAATTTATAGACTTTTGTTGCAATTGGTGTTGCAGGATTGCGAGAGCGTTTGTGTCCTGAGGCGGACGCCTGGGCAAGAGAGTGTTTGTTGCAGATAGAAAGTAAATTGTGTTTTTAAACTCACCGCGCCGTGTACCATACTGCTGTCACTCGAGTATATAAATAACTCCACATCACTCACGCGCTTCTGATTGCGAGAGCGTTTGTGTCCTGAGGCGGGAGCCGGGGCAAGAGAGTGTTTGTGCAGATAGAAAGTTAATTATTTTTTAAACTCACCGCGCCTTGCATCTTACTGCTGTCACTATCCATTTTAATCACTGCTAATTGCACTCGAGTATCAGAGTGCTGTGTGCCCTCCTGAGCTCGCTCTCACTCATACCGCAGCCGATTAAGGTGCTGCCGAGGGACTGCCTTAGACGCCGCCGTCTTGGACGAAGACCAGACAAGCGGTCTAGTGCTCGGCCCATGACGCTCTTGAGGGATATAAAATGGCCACCTCATCTAGGGAGCGCAGCGGACGGGCGCGCCAAAGGCAAGCCCGTCTGCGCCGGACCTGCGCCTAGTGCAGGAAACTATGGCCATGTCCAAAAATTTCACTACTCAAGAGCGGAGCTGCTTAGGATGGATAAATACCCCTGCAAACACTTGCAAAGAATAAACCCGGGAGATCTCTCCCCTACTTTTAGGTGTGCTTCCTGTGGCCTGCAGATGCTTAATAATCCTCCCTTGGCATCACACAAACAGTCTAACCTGCTTCTGGCCAAGAATAAGTGCCTTCATGATCATCAGTGGGCAGACAATAACCAGCAGATTGGGTCAGGATCTCCGGTTAGACGGAAAAGGTTCTCAACCGCATGCGCGCTAGCGGGTTTTCCCGCTTCGCGCTGAAAATTTAAAAATACTGCGTTACGTGACAAAGCCAGCTCGTCATGCGCGCAGCACAGGTAACGCCCATGATGAGCTGGCTTTGTCACCAGCATCGAAGGGGTTAAAATGCATTTTATTGAACACTAGATCTATGGCCAAACAAACATGAAATTGAAGCACTGATCTCAGACCATTATGCTGACCTAATGTTTCTAACAGAAACATGGGCATCTGATGCCTCTGGTCCGGACTGGAATGTTGCTGTTCCTGAAGGCTACTCTGTAGAATATGTAAACAGAGGAGGAGCAGTGGGTGGTGGAATAGGGATAATCTATAAATCCCACCTAAATGTATTTGCACTCCCCCAAAAGGACTTGGAAGCAGAAGCCATGAGTTTCAAAATTAAAGATAATAACCGTCTGATTTTCGCGGGTCTGCTTATCTATCGTCCCCCCTTGTCCGAGAGCCCCGTTTATCAGAGCAATCCATACCTACTTAGAAACTACCTCTGACTCTTATCACTTATACGATCTTGGGTGACTTCAACTTCCATTTAGAAGCAAATAACGACTCTGAAACAACTACACTAACGGATAATTTGCTTAGTTTTGGTATAACTCAATTAATCTCAAACTCCACTCACATTGCAGGACATACCCGGCACGGCATTTTTACAAACAATAATCATATTAAAGTTACTTTGTCTCAACCAGTTCCTTGGTCCGACCATAATGCTATTTTTTTAAATCTGCAATTAAATACCTTGGTCAACCGACGGAGAGGTCTCACACTCCCTGAAAAAATAAGTCCTTGGAAAAAGCTTGAACCCACTGTTATGGCTAACATACTTGCTAAGGATCCCCCTGTATTTGAGCATGGCAACACTGATAATGGAGCACTCAAATACCATAACTGGATCAGTCATGCAGTTGATGAGCTGGCTCCAGTGGAAATAAAAAAACCTAGAAGACGGTCTGCCACTGCGCAATGGTATTCTGCAGAGGTGAAACAAATAAAACTGAAATGCCGGCAACTAGAGCGGTTGTGGCGTTCAGACTACAATTATCAAAACAAATTGGAATACACCAAAGCCCTGCACGAATATAAATTATCAATAGTTCAGGCTAAATCAGCCTATTTTACAAATAAAATTCAATCGGCCTCCAATACTGCTAGAGAACTATTTAAAACCGTCACCCATCTGACTAAGTCCCCTCGCGATACTGTCTTTTGTCCCAACCAGAATATGGTGACAAGGATCGCTACCTTCTTTCAACAGAAGGTTCAGGCAGTATATGATGACCTGAGTACTTCAGCAGTAGATTCACTTACAACAGTACGACCGCCACACTATCTCATCCCAGCTTCTCCTGCTTCCCTCTGTTAGAGGAGACTCAGGTGGTGGACCTAATCACATCATAATCATCTGTAATCATAGATGAAATCAGGATCCCCGCTAGATCCCTGTCCACCGGATGTACTGCATATGATTCCAGAGATTGTATCAGCCACCCTAACTCCCCTGTTAAATAAGGTCATCATTTCAGGGAAATTCCCTAGCAGCTGGAAGAAAGCCTGTATCCACCCCATCCTTAAGAAGGACACGCCGGACCCTACCGAACTCAAACATTATCGGCCCATATCCTGCTTGCCCCTACCAGCCAATATTCTGGAGAAAGCTATGAATAAAGAAATGATGAGATATATAGACTCTAATAAACTATTAGATCCCTCACAACATGGTTTTCGACAGTGTCATTCAACCGAGTCCGCTCTGATCATGGCAACGGAAAACATATGAAGGACAATGGATGAGGGTGGTAGAACAGCCCTGATCTTATTGGACCTTACAGCGGCGTTCGATACCATAAATCATCCGGCCCTACTAAGCAGATTGAGAACCTTAGGCTTTGCCGGCACGGCTCTGACCCTTCTGACATCCTTTTTGGACTCCCGTACTCAGCAGGTACACTGGGAAGGCTTTCAATCTGATGACTTCTCCCTCCAGGTGGAGTCCCCCAGGGCTCGGCATTGTCCCCTACATTGTTTAACTTGTATGTCACTCCGTTGGCCGCCCTAATCCAATCTCATTGCCTACAATTAGTGTCGTACGCCGACGACACTCAAATTGTAGTGTCAGTATCTCAGTCTATTGAGGCAACAGCAGAGTGTTTTAAGACATGCCTCATTTGTGTAAAAAATTGGATGAGTGGTAATTTTCTAAAATTAAACACGGACAAGACCGAGATAATGGAGTTTGGACAAAAACCTTCCATTTGGAGCGACGTCTGGTGGCCTCCTGAGGCGGGCTCATGCCCTGTTCCTGTAGATAAGGTTAGGAATCTTGGCTTCATGCTAGATAAAGACCTTTCCTGTAAAGCACAAATCAATCAGGTGACCTCCTCCTGTTTCTATACCATCAAAATTCTCAGGAAAGTCTTACCATATATCCAGTCAACATTAAAAAAAGACGGTGATGGGTGCCCTGGTAATGTCCCGAGTGGACTATTGTAATTCACTCTACCTGGGCACAGGAGAAAAACAGCTGACCAAACTACAGGCAATCCAAAATGCTGCAGCTAGGGTCCTACTTAACTTACCACGTTGTCATCCAACCTCTAAAGCGATTCGTGAACTTCACTGGCTGCCAATTAGGCGTAGAATACAGTTCAAAGCCCTCTGCTTGGTCCACAAGTCCTTGTATGGCAAGGGACCGGATGACCTTACTAAACCTCTTCCTCAGTACTTGCCAGCTCACACCCGGAGTTCGGCCAACCAAGACTTACTATGTCAACCAAGAATAAAAAGAGCTTGAGGAGGTGGAAAATCCTTTTCCCACCAAGTCGCCAGATTATGGAACTCTCTGCCCCCTGCACTGCGCTCACAAAAATCTAAAATGTGCTTTAGAAAGGCTCTAAAAACTTGGCTTTTCTCTCGGTACTAAACTTGCTCTCTTCGCTCTCTCTGTACTACAGCGCCAAGACGCTGCGGTATTCGAGCGCTTTATAAATATTCAGTCAGTCAATATTTAGCAATGCCAATAGCTCAAACTTAATATATGCGAGACCTATTGCATTGCAAATGCTTGTTAGCTATATGTTGCAGCCCCTATGGTTCTCAGCTCCTTGAGATAAGTTATATTGATGCAGTCCTCAGCTAGAAACTGTAGGACAGACCCCAGAGATTTTGAAATTCCTTTTATTGCCAGCGTATATGCCCACTTCTTACAGTTTTTCCTCATGAATTCAAAACTGAACGGATGTCAGCAAAACAAATTCTTAAAAAAGAAAGTGGGCAAAGTCTCAATTTTATCAGAACATCTACATAACGACATCTATGTGAACAGCAAGTAGAAATGGTAGTGGTTGTGGGGGTGGTGGGGGGGGGGAGCGATTCATGTGAGAAACTCTTTCCCTATCTCTAGTTAGCATGCGATGCCTGGGGTCTACACTTAAGGTTAGTGTGGGAGAAAAGTGAGGTGTTGTTGTAGAAGGGAAGGCGTCTAAATAAAACAAAGCAAAACTAAAGGATGGAGTGTTGATTATAAGCACTCACCCAGTCAACTGATCTGGGTTTAATCCATCATCATTCTTTAGCTCACTCCACCACCCAGTTCAGGCATGGCCATATGCAAATCAGTCTGACTGTGCCTCATGGGAACAGTCCAGCCCGAAGTGCCAAGCCATGTCTTCCATGGACCGGAAACACGCATCCTGGGACTGGTTTCTGGCTAATCAGCCGTCATCAGCCAGGCTAGCTTGAATCCAGTGGCAAAGTGAGCATGGGACCCACGTCTGGGCATCCCCTGCCAACTTAGGGCAAACAAAGCAAAACCAAACGGGATGATAGGAGTGCAACACATTGGAAGCACTCTCCTCCAGTCAACTGATCTGGTTTTAATCCATCATCATGCTTTAGTTCACTCCACCAGATAGGTTGATTAAATCAGTATTTAAGGGAAGGAGAGAGACCAACGTATAAATTATTGGGGTCCTTAATCCCGCCACCAAACTGGGTTTCACTACCTGCCCATAATGGTGCTATGTTCCAGCCACTTTAGACCAGACTTACTACCCCCCTCTTCTGTTCCTTACTTATACTCCCTCTCCCCCCCTACTAGTTCTCTTATAATGACTGCCTACACCTGCATGGTATCTCCTCTCCTATCACCCGCCTCCATACACCCACACTTTCCCCACATCATCCCTGATCACCCACGCTAGCTTAACTATTTAACATCGGTTATTTCCTAAATGAGGGGGCGTGGCTAGGGCGCCGATGGTGGAGGCAGCGTGAGCGTCTAGCTCCTGGCCTGATCCCACCAATTACCCTGCAAAATCGACCTGTGGTGCAGCCGTTTTCACAGTTACGGGTGTTTGAATACCCAGAGAACCTGCTGGCCGATTGCGGTGCCCGGTGAAGGTCGAGCAGTGCCTCTGCAGTAAGAGATGTAGCCGATGCGCTCAGAAGTGGGGAGGCAAAATGGCACCGGTGTTCGGCAGCTGCGGCCAAGAAGACCACTGTGGGATCGGCGATAAAGGCGATGAGGAACCCGCAAATAAAGACTGGTGGGCAAATCGAACTCGGAAACTGAAACCGGCTGCCTCACCCGGAATATCCAATATGGCGCTGGGAGGACAGACTGCCTGGAGCGCGCTGGAGTGAAGGTGAGGGGAAGCGAAAGCCATCGACAGACCAGGGGGGCGCTGAACCAGCGATCGACTGGATGATCTGCCCGAGGGGAGCAAAGTGGAGGCTCCTGTGATCCGAAGCTCCTGAGGTCCGGAGACGAGTGGCTGTTGAGTGCTGCTGAGCAAGGTGCGTGTCTGTGCGGCTGCCGCCTGGGTCGGGGCCAAGAACGCCGGATGGTGCCCCGCGAGTGACCAATGGGAAGCGACGGATGGTAGCCGGAGAGCCGTCGGACGACTGTGAGAACAGTGACGCAGGCCCGGGAACACTGCGGAGGAGCTGAGGACGTAGCTGGGGAGCCGGGAACCGGGAATGCGAGCTCGGCGGACCACTGCCCCCCCCCCCCCCCCCCGCCGAAAGTGGGAAAGACAGTAAATACCTGGCAGCGGCTGGGCAGGAAAGGCTACCGGACAGGCAGTACTTGATAGGGCAAATTGGAACCAGTAGGCCCGGACATTGATCCTGCTAGCGGGCTACGTTGGACCAGTGTGGACTTACTGGGCAGTGGATCAGTGGCGACGAGGCTGCCAGTAAGTGTTATGATGGCTAGGGGCCTGAAAGGCAGAGGGTGATGTGACTCGCACGCTGAGAATGATAAGAGACACCTGGCGAGGGCACTCAGCAGTGAACGCATATATCAGAGCACAGGGGCCCTGTGAGGAGAGTGCAGGCGTGCTGTGAGACCCCTGGGAGCCCTTCCCTCTTACGGTGATCTGCGGCATCGCTGGCGACAAAAATAGCCGAACGAGGAGTCACTTGGTGGCATAGTGGTGGTACACCTAATTAGTCAGGATGAAGCCCAAAGGCAAAACGGAGGGGGCGGCGGATCAGGATGGTGCCAAAAGCAGCAATGAGGTCGCAGAGGGCACATCAGCGGAGAAGCAACTTACTGAACGCCTGGATAAAATCCTGGAAGCAATTGCAGCAACAAAGGATTCCCTGCACCAGGATATATCACAGGTGGCTACAGGACTGGGGCTCCTACGGGCGGATCAAGCGAAGTTGGCAGACAGGGTCAAGGATGCTGAATCGACTATGCAGGAGCTGAAGCCGGCGGTGGTAACGGTGGAACATAAACTGGAGGATGCGCTGCAGCGCCTGGTAACTCTGGAAAAGAGCGGAGGATTCCGTAAGTCGCAAACGACGCAACAATGTACGGGTAGTGGGCCTGCCCGAGAAAATTGAGGGAAAGGAAATGGTAACATACCTGGAGAATTGGTTCAAGACACGGGTGGCTCCGGAGGGTTTATCCTCTTTCTTCACCCTGGAGAGGGTGCACAGGGTTCCGGCCAAGCCGCCCCTGCCGGGACGCCCTCCTCGTCCTTTGGTGGCCAGGCTCCTTCACTATAAAGATCGAGACCTGCTAATCCAGAATGCACGCTCCAATGGGCCCTTTAAGGTGGAGAACTGCACTGTCACAATCTTCCCGGACTATACCCAAGACATACAAAGACGGAGAGCCTCCTACCTGGAGATTAAAAGGGAACTTAGAGAAGAAGGGATTCAATACTCGCTATATTTTCCTGCAAAGTTGAGGGTAATCGTGGATGGTGTTACACAGTTTTCCTGGCACCAGATGAAGCTTGGACGTGGCTTGAATCTTATAGAGCAGGGATGGATCGCAGGAACAAAGGGCCTAGTGAACAATACAAACAGCCGCAAATGCGCCAATCGCAACGGATCCGCAAGAGAGACAAAGCTAAGAAAGCCTCACAGCTCACACAATTAGCAGCAGACCGACAGGATGCGCTGATGGCCACGGCAGCATTCACTGGGTCGCAAACTGAGAACTCAACCAGGGGCACAGACTCTGAGGAAGATAAACGACACTCGGGCCCTGAGGTCTCCGACACGGATAGTCTTAAAGGCCCGGACATAACACCCAGGCTGGCTGACGATCTGTGACTCTCACCAAATCCAAGGAGGGTAAATACTCAAGGCCTAGATGAGGGACCGCTGGGACGGCTAATGATCACTGTGAACATTTGGGCTGCACCCTATTGTTGTGGGGATTGAGGGGGTGGGGGCTGGGGTGCGACCCGTCACCTGTCGGGCCTACGCCACTTCCCTATAGCCCTTAAGGCGGCCTTTGGTGGTAACTACAGGGTAGGAGTGTGTGAATTGTTGTGGATGTTTGGATGGGGACTGATAATGTGTTATTGGGTCCTGTTCTGGGGGGAGGAGGGTAGTGGGTATTGTTCAACAAGTTGTGAGTTTAAGATTCAAGGGTCCTGGTGTGGGCTGGCGATGTTGGGGGAAGGAGAGTACAGAGTGCCTTGTCGATGGGGACATTACCTGAACTGAAATGTATCACATGGAATGTACGTGGATTGCATACTATGTCCAGGCGCCATAAGGTGCATGCATATTTGGTGAGGCGGGGGAATCCAAATAGCGTTACTTCAAGAAACCCACCTAACTAGGCAAGAATGTATGGCGTTACAGAGGTGATGGCGGGGCCAGGTGTTTGGTACAACATACTCCGCATTTGCCAGAGGGGTCATGGTATGGGTGAGAGCGGGGACTCCTTTTCAGGTGACAAATACCGTGGTAAATCCAGAAGGTAGATATGTGGCGGTGGAAGGGAGGTTATATGGAAGGGAAGTGGTGCTCTGTAGTGTATATGCCCCAAACACGGACCAACCACGGTGTTTAGATAAATTGTCTGGGTCTTTGGCACATTCTCTGGTTGGTATTGTGATAATGGGGGGAGATTTCAATTCCATAACTGATGTACTACTAGAAAGATCACATCCTCCGTTGGCTGACTCCCTGGTCCGCAGAACGGCGAGGCAGAGAGCAAATTGGCAGGACAAATGGGGGCTCACGGATATATGGAGGGGGCACCATCCAGACGATAGGGATTATTCTTTCTTCTCTGCGCTACACGAGTTGCATGTTAGAATTGACACAATCCTTTGTAGCCGTAGGCTGGCACCCCTAGCAACCCGCTCCGAATACTTGACCAGGACATTGTCGGATCATAATCCTCAAGTGGTGGCCTTCCAATGGCAACAAGCGTGAACCGCAATAGCCAATTGGCGGGTGCGACCTGAAACCCTGGAGGATCTGATCTTTAGCACCAAAATACAAGCAGGTATTGATAACTATTTTGCAGTGAATGAGGGAACGGCATCTACCAGGGGAGTGGAATGGGACACTTTTAAAGTAGTAGTGAGAGGGCTATGCATTAGTAATCACGCGGGATAGAGGAAGGTAGTATTGGCTGATGTGGCGAAAGCAGAAGCGGCACTGCGGGAAGTAGAAAAGCAAAGACCGGAACAAACGGGGCTGCAGGAACGGTTGGAGGCTAAAGAGCTTGTGGCGGCTGAAACTGAAAGATTGCGGTGCTTTGACTACAGACAATATACGGTAAAAGTTCATGCAGAGGGAGACAAGGTGTGGATGCTTTTAGGAAAGCTAGCGTTTAGAAACAACAAAGGTCCCCAAGAGTATAAAAATCCAAAGTCTGATAAATAATAGTCCACAATGGGAACTACATTGACCACTGTCCAGCCGGACAGGGTAATTTATTTTTTCAATAATAAAGATACTGGGGTATGGAAGGGCACAGTCCTGTACCGTTTCCAGGAACAAACAGGGGGAGTTTTTAGGCAAGAAGGAGCATAGTTGGCCACTTATATTTCAATAGACATTGGAAGTAGTACCAAAAAACAGTGCTAGACACAGCATGAATTGAACATAATAGTAGGTCTGTGAAAACACTTAAAACAAGTCGACGTTTCGATCCCATATGCTCAATGTTGCGGGACCATCATCAGGACTAACAATACATACATTTGCTTGCCTGGTAAAAGTTAAACACACAACCGCCCATATGGGTCGGTGGGGTTTACAGGGATTTTTTTATAAGCGGGTCCTCGTTTTGATATCGATATTTGCCTGTATGGTACAGGTCGCACCGTTATGTCCACCTCACTGTCCGTTATTGGCAAAAATATCTCTCGGAGGGGATCGGCCTGATAGGTCCGGATATATTCAAAACGAGTCGAGGGGAGGAAATGCCTCCGCGGTGTCTCTGGTCCCTGGGTGCCCTGCCGGATCGCAGTCACTCATTGGGTTCCCTTGTTGTTGTATACAGACTTTAGGAAAGCTAGCAACACCAGTGTCAGGGGGGTGCTCGATTTTAAACATGCGAACGGAATCGGGAGACGCGGTGTATTCCCAATCTGAAATCCTCTCATGCTTCTTGAGATATTATACGATACTATATCGTAATCACCTGGAGGCTCAGGAAACAGATATAGTGCAATATCTAGAGGGGACCCCGCTCCCACAGCTGGAAGAAGAGGATGCTGAAAGGCTGGGACAGAAAATTCAGTTGGAGGAAGTGAGAGGGTCGATCAAGCAGATGGCTAAGAATAAGACCCCAGGAGTAGATGGGCTCCCCATAGAATTCTATGCAAAATACTTGGATGTCCTAGCGCCCCGGTTAGTGGAGGTATATAGTGAGGCGGCGGAACGGGGCCACCTACCGCAGTCTATGAGGGAGGCGCTGGTGATCCCCCTGTTAAAACCTGGAAGGGAAGCTAGCGACGTGACTTCTTATAGGCCATTGTCAATGTTAACGGTGGACTAAAAAATCCTGAGCGAATTATTGGCCACAAGGCTGCTACCCCACATGACTGCCCAAGCGGGGTTTATTCCAACAAGGAATACTTCGGTTAACATACGCCGACTAGTGCGAGTACTGGAGAGTGACCTGGAGGTTGATATGCTCCCGGCTGTATTGTCGGTGGACATAGAGAAGGAGTTTGATAGCCTGGAATGGGACTACCTGGATAGAGTGCTGGAGAGGTTTGGTCTTGGGGAACGATTTCGAGGTGGACGAGGATATTATATTCTTCAGCGACGGCCAGGGTGAGATTGGGAACTGTTATATCTGCGCAATATCCGGTACAGAGAGGCACAAGGCAAAGCTGTTCGCTCTCGCCCCTGCTGTTCGCATTGGCAATTGCACCTCTAGCAACCCAAGCCAGAATAGGGGAGGCATATAATGGCCTTTTATGCGGGGGAAACCCACACCAAATTTCCTTGTATGCGGATGACCTGCTCCTGGAGGACACGACTGTGGCACTACAGGAGGCGGTGACCCTGCTCACGGAATTTGGGGCACTTTCTGGCCTCAGAGTTAACTGGAATAAGACATGTGTTTTCCCTTTGAAAGCAGACATGCAACAACCAGCGTTGCCATCTGGACTGCTATGGGAGCGATCATGCTTTACCTACCTGGGAGTCCGGATATACCATGGTACGGACGCCTTCCTGGAAGGGAATGTGTGGCGCTGTATTAGGGCTCTGAGAGGCTGTATGGCATTCTGGGGTACACTTCCCTTATCCGTGGTGGGGAATGCAGCACTGTTAAAAATGGTGGCACTGCCTCGCCTACTCTACTATTTCCGTACGCTTCCGCTGTGGATACCCCCAAGATTCTTTCGCGAACTGCGTACGCTCACAATAGATTTCATATGGGGGCATGGGAGGAGACGAGTGGCGCTAGATACGCTACTGAGACCGAAATTGGATGGAGGGTTGGCTGTCCCCAATTTTGAACTCTACTATTTGGCAGCGCAACTACAGGTTCTCACGCAGAATGTTGCAAATGAATTCAGGGGCCTGGAACAGACCCGCGGGGTAGGAATCAAGAGACATGTACTTTCTTATATTGTTATGCAACAAAAACTAGAGTTAAAGGAGTTAACAGAGGAAAGAACTCTGCGAATGTGCTGGAATAGAAGCTAGCGTAAGGCAGGTGTGATTCACCCGTACGCGCCTGAAATTCCTCTGGGCATGTTGACGGCCCTGCCACATGGGGGGGGGGGGATTGATCACGGATACTAGAATGGGAAGACTTGGGGTTCCAAGTAATGGGGGACCTCTACGCTGAGGGTGAATTATTGCCCTTCCGAGCAATACAAGACCAGTTTGGACTTCTTGATGGGAGTTTCCTATTACACATGGCTGTCACATCGGCGATAAAGAAACATTGAAAGTCAGGGCAAATGGAACCTAAGACCACGATGGCATGCCAATAAGTGGTGATGGCAGCGGGCACTTTTAAGGCAGTCACCTGTTTACAGTCTCGAATGTTGCAGGAAGGATTAGAACCACTTACCGCACTCAAGCAGAAGTGGGAGGAGAGCGTGGGGAAGCCCATACCGGACGTGACATGGGGCCAGATCCTGAAGAGGACGTGGAAAGGGCGCTTCCAGCAGGTGCACTTTTTTGTGCTACATAGGGCCTACCTTACTCCAGGGAAAATCAAGAAGTATTTCCAGGTCCAAGATGCAGCTTGCCCTTGATGCCTGAAGTGGAGCTAGAGCACATGTTGTGGGACTGCCCCAAGCTAGGACACTATTGGGCGGAGGTGGGGGAACTATGGAACGAGGCTACAGACAGGCAGGTAGAATACGACATGGCGACCTGTCTGCTGCTTTGGTTTCCTCATACCAAAAAAACTAAGATCTCCAGTAAATGTATTGACTTGGGCCTTATGCTAGCCCAGAGGGAAATAACCGGCACTGGAAGTCAAAGTAGGAGATGGGCGAATGAGATGTGCAAATTGGCCTGCAGCGAAGGCACTATTAGACGTAGGCAGGCAACCCGCACGGCTAATGAAGAGCTTAGAAATTGTGAGGGCATCAATCAATCAAGGCATTTATATAGCGCACTACTCACCCGGAGGGTCCCAAGGCGCTAGGGGGGGCGAGGGGGGGTCCGCTACTGCTCGAACAGCCAGGTCTTGAGCTGCTTCCTGAAAGAGGTGGTCCTGGGTCAGGCGGAGGTGGGTCGGGAGGGAGTTCCAAGTCTTGATGGCCAGGTAGGAGAAGGACCTTCCCCCTGTGGTGGCTCTCCGGATGCGGGGGATGGCAGCGAGGGCGTGGCCGGTCAATCGAAGCTGGCGTGTGGGAGCGTAGAAGTTGAGGCGGCTGTTGAGGGATCCTGGGCCTTGGTTGTGTAGGGCTTTGTGTGCGCGAGTGAGGAGAAGGAAGGTGATTCTCTTGTTGACCAGGAGCCAGTGCAGGTCTCTCAGGTGTCCGGAGATGTGGCTGCGACGGGGGATGTCCAGGATGAGTCGTGCTGAGGCGTTCTGGATCCGCTGGAGTCTCTTCTGGAGTTTGGCGGCGGTTCCGGCGTAGTTTGGCGGTGGTTCCGGCGTAGGGCATGGGAAGACTTAACGCAGACGTTCAAAAAACAGCTTAGAGACTGAAGAAGGCTAAGCTTGAAGGGTTATGAAAGGAAGTTCCTTGAGATGCACAATATATTGCATAAGGTCACGATGGTCTCTTCCTTATGTTAGATATTATGTATTAGTTAAGCCCACACCAGTTGAAGTTGGATGGGGGGGGTGGGCTGGGCGTGAAGGAAATCCCATGTTGTGGTAAAGGGATGCTGACGTAGGAGGATGGCATGGGTTGATGCTATGTGTAGTGTGTTGAATACTTTTACGTTGATCTGAGCGCACATGGGGTATACCCCCAAGAGCGACTACGGGAAAAGACGGAGGTTAATGAAGGGAACTTAGAACTAGAATTGTGGCATATGCTAGGACCTCCTAATTGAGGTTAGACATAGACTGTTCAACAATTGGGAATGGGGTATTAGAGTTAAAAGCAGATACTAGATCTTTTGACCGAGTGAAGGTCCTGGCTTCCCTAAAACTACTACCAGGTTTGAGTACTATCTAAATGACGCCACCCGGCCTCCAGGATGTGGGCCTACTGGCTGTGTAAGGGGCTGATGGAAGGATTATGTATGGCGGGTGGGAGAGGCAGTCACATCGGTGTGTACAACTATGTTTTCTAAATCTGCAATAAAAATTATTTTTTAAAAAACGGTTATTTCCTAAATGTATTCCTTATTTTCTTGTTCATGTATTTATGGTCCTTGACATATTGTTATTGTCTTGCATCTTACCTCCTAGTACTAATGTTATATTGCAATTTGTTCCACTCCCAACCCCTGTTAAGCGCTCCGATACCTTTGGGTCTAGGCAGCGCTATATAAAACTGTTTAAATAAATAGATTGAAGGGCCTTTGTTCCCTCCCTGGACCCCACCCCCACTTTCTTAAAATTACTTAAGCAGACAATAATGTTTTACTAGTTAAATCAGATTACCTGATCCTAAAGTTATCCATGCCAACACCATTACCAGTGCTGGGCCATTCTTTCCTTTTAAACACCCACTCCAAAATATTTTGGGGTAGTTCTACAGACTGATTTTCATACTTTTTTTGTAGCTCTTAAATGTTTCTTATATTTGCATGATTTTCCAACACCAGATGAATTTAATAGGTAAAAATAAGAACACTGTTCACACCATCAGTGCAAACAATGGGATTTATCACATATATAAGATAACAATCCTACTCCTATCAAAAAGAGAAACCCACCAACAACCCCAGATAAAAGTCACAAGATAACCCATAGGTCAATTTTTTAAAATCTCCGTGGTCCTCCGATCCCTAAATACTAAATCTTTACTTTAAAACATGGTTTTTGAAGAGCACTGAAATACCCTCAGTTACATTCATCCCATGGCTCTTGGCATTTGTAAACTCAGGACCCCTGGCCCCAGGGTCAGCAGGCACTGCGATCCTCCATGCAAAGCCTGGTACCCAGACGTCCACAGTGCAAGGGTACATTGATGGCCACTTCCAGCATCTGGCAGGCATCAGGGTTGGGACACCTATGTAAGAGACTATCCCATGAAAAGTTTCCAGCCCTGAAGTTTCACAGCTCAGATGGGAGGATAATGCTTACCTTATAGAAACAGAGCGCGGGTGGGAATTCCAGAGGATCACACCAAACGTCATTGGGGATTCTCATGGCGGATTTATTCAGGAGTTGTATGAGGTTCCCTTGGAGTCAACAACCACTCCATGGAAAGGGACAAGATTACACACCATTAACCGGCACTCCACTGGCCCCATCCACGATAATACCAGTTGTTATGTCTTTAAAAAAAATATAAGCAGCTTCTTTTGCTTACATGACGGGTACAGAAAGGGCGGCAGGGATGCATCCTTCCATAGATGTGCAAATTAAAACTTCTTCCCCATGTCCTACCTATGTTTTTGCATTGAACAACTTTCATTATATAGAATCCACAACAGCTGCCATTCTAGTCTTCTAGGGTCCTTCCCGCAGCTCTCGGCGGGTCTCTTTACCAGACCTCCCCCTGAAGTGACCATGGTCTATCTTGGGCATCTCTTCCAAGCTATCCCTGTATGTGTGTCTCCTTGTGAAGCCCAGACAGTGTCAAGGGGTCCTTTTCTTGGCTGTCCCTTCTATGTATACTGCTCTAATTCAAATAAATCCTTTTGCTCCCCTTTGGCTTGCCACTCTGAGAAGTCTAGGCGGTTCTGGTGGATAGCGTATTCTTAGATACGGCTACTCTTCTGCCAGTATTATTGTGGTTTAACTTCTGGTCAAGAAGCGTTGTAGTGTTTGAAAAGGTCACCAGATTTCTTTGAAAACCAAGGCAATTTTCAAAGCTAATAAAATGGGTACTGGGAAGTCTGGAAAATAGTTTAGGTGAAATGTCCAATTTGCACTGTGAATATGTGTGATTTTCTAACAAAATATGCTTTTTAAAAAGTGATCACTAACAAATGAACTATACACAAATAAACAGAGAACACAGTTTTCTAGGAATCAAATGCCCGATATTCCATACAGGACAGTTTATTTCCTGTAACTAATCACCTATCATTCCCTTTGACACTCATTATTACACTTCTTTGATATTATTTATTTACATTTTGCAGAAGTTTCAGAGGCTTATTTGACATTAGGTTAGTGAAAGATAAATCACACCTAAAACTAAAGCGAAACAACTGAAGACAAAAAAAAAAAAAAAAAAAAAAAAAAAAAATCGCATATAGTCGAATGAAAAAATATATCAATATAAAAAAAGTACATGGATTTAAAATACAACTGGAATTTAAGTGCATAATTTTGCTAAATGTTACTTCACTAATTAAGTCCTTCTTTGACATGAACAGAAAGACGAGGATTGTCCAAACAGCCTTGAAAATCTCAAGGAGAGGTAGAAATAAACTGGTCCTCTGCAACTCTGATTTGAAGATCATGTGTAAATATTAGTCACCGACACTGGTGGGCGGTTGTAATCTTTTCGGACTGGTAGATCCAAAGATATCTTTGGTTACATTTTTTTCATATTTAGGCAAACTTTTCAGAGTCGAGAATCCTGTAGTCTTGAAGCGACTGCCTTCCCATCAGTACACAGTCAATCAATGCTGCCAGCATCTGAAAAATATAAAATAAAAATACTACAAGTAAGAAACCTAAACATACCTAAACCAATAAAGAGGATACCACTTTTCAAATGCAGCAAAATATTAAGAGGGTTTCAAAGTACAAATGCAGACCAGGCACTTATTTGAAGAAGAAAAAAAAAAAGGCACTCCGTGTCACATGCATAAGACCCAGATTTTTTTTTTACCCTCCCAAACCTCTTTTGTCACCATTTATTTTGTTGCCACTGCCCTTTGTCTCAAAACGATATCCTCAGTTTGACTACGCCTATGTTTTCCAAACTATTTTTTTTGTTTAATTGAACACAATGGCTTATTTAAAAGATAAGGGTTACTGTATTTCAACAGCATAATTTTCAGGAAAATTACCTTTGCCCAGTTCTGTTTACATTTTAGAGAATAGAGGGCATTTTGTGTTCATCTTTCCATTTCAATCTGAAATCACTGCATAGCTTTCTGTTCCATAAGCAGGGTTCTGTTATAACTCAAATTATAATTGTTTTACAAAAAAAAAAAAAGTGTTTGTTATTAAAATAATAAACTAACAACAAGCATTGGCATTGCCAAAAGGTCTCTCCTTTTGTATCTTGTAAGTGTGTAGCCATGCAGCACATTATCGTGGGTGCTGTAAAGCCATTGTTTGATGAGCTATACAATGTCCTATTACTTACCGGTAATCTTCATTACTCCGGGTCCCGTAGTCCTCGACACCTTCATAAACAAAGTGAGATAATCCATATCACTGACAGAAAAAAAGAACGAAGGAATGCTGGACCTACCCTCCCCCTCCCGCTGGGAGTACATAAGCGTACCAAGCCATGGATGAAGGCCGGCAGATCGGGCGGGAGGGAATCCATGAAGGTGTCTAGGACTACGGGACCCGGAGTAATGAAGATTACCGGTAAGTAATAGGACATTACCCCCAGGTCCCAACGTCCTCGACACCTTCATAAACAAAGTGAGAAATACCAAAAGCAGACCCCGGCACTCATCCAAAAACACAACAAACCACCAGGACACCAAATAAACCCAGAGACTCATGGACAAAAACAGAAGAAATCAGGAGCGAACACAACACAAGACACCCAAAGCAAAACCGCCCTCATCCGAAGCCCCCCACGGAGCAACACAGCCAGGAAGGACAAAAGACCAGGGAGAACCCCAACAGCCCCAGGCACTGCCAAGCAGCCGCCCCACCAGGGACAAATCTGGCCCAACTACCGAGAGAGAGCACGAGAACAGGCTGCACAGGAGGAGACCGCCAAGGCCCAGAAAGGAACCAGCAGGGCAAGAGAGAGCGAACCCCTCCCCAACGCAGGGAAGAAAGTGACCCACAGCAACCCACAAACAAACCAAGAGGGGAAGGAAGATGAGACCAAAGAGGCACGCCAAAGCAAGAGAACAATGAACGGGACCAACCGGCCAACCTCAACACACATGGGGAAGCCACCAAGACCGAAGAGGGAGGGACCAGAAAGCAGGCACCGACCCAAAGCAACAACCAGGAAGGAAGGGGCCAAGGAACCCAGGCAAGGCCCCCACCAACATCCAACAACCGCGGCAAAAGGGAACCGGAGGCACAGAAAACCCCCAGAAGACCCAGGCCAAAGGCAGGAAAGACCAGCAGCCAACCCCAGCAGAGACACCAGATTGCCGCAGCCGAGGCCGCCACATCGGGAGAAGAAACCCAGGCACAGGAACCAGCCAGTGGCCAGGCCCAAGGCAACCAAAAGCAGGAGACAAAAGGACATGAACCCAGAGACCTGTCCAGGCCAGGGAGAGCAAAAACGGCCCCCAAAAGCAGACATCACAAACGGCCAGGGCACAGACAAGAGAGAAAAACCAAAGGCTGAACACGGAACCGGGGAAACCAATCCCAGAAACGGGAAGGAGGAACCGCCAGCAACCAAGAGCCGACACAACGGCCAGGAGGATCCCAAGGAACCACCCAAGGCGAACCCCAAGAAGGACAAAACATGAAGGCCAACAAGGAGGCCAAGAGCCCAACAACGCAGGAGGTCCAGAAAGAACCAAGAAGCCAACTGGACAACCGACAGGACAGCCAGCCAGGAGGACCCCAAAATGGCACCGGCAGAACCCGAAAGGGGAGGCAGAGGGCCAACTAACCCAACCCCAAAAACCACAGAACAAGAAGGGGGCCAGGGAAAGGCACCCAAGCCCCCCCACTGCCAAGCCAACAAGAGAGGAGAAGCAGCAGGAAGACAGAGGGAGAACGGCAAGCCACAACCGTCAACCAACACAAAGGGCCCAGCGCACCAGCCAGGCGCAAAGAAGCGGCACAGGAAAGGACACAAGCCCAACCCAATACCCAGACGAACAGGGATAGAATCACCGGACACCAAGAGGCCGCAAAAAGAGGCCCAAAAGCACCAGAGAACGAGCGGCAAGGGAGGACCCAGGCAGGGACCCCACAAAGGGAGGCCAAGAACAGGGACCAAATCCAACAGAGGCAGAGCCAAAACACCATTGAACCCTGGAAACCCAAGGCAACTCCAAACCACAGGAGACCAAAAAGGTGTACAACCCCCGAGGGGCACGGGAACAGACCCAAAAAGGGGAAGAACAAACCCCGCAGAGACAGCAAGAGAAACGGCCAGAGACACCACAGGCCGAAAGCAGGCTGCACAGGAGGCGAAAATGCACAACCCCAAGGACAGGCCTGCAAGGGGAACACCACAGCACCAAGGCAGAGGAAGGTCGAAAGGGGGAGCGGGGAAAGAGTCAAGCAACCCACACACCAGGTGAGTCTGACACCAGACCACAACCGGCAACCACACCAACAAACCCACCAGCCAAGACAAAGAGAAGGCACGAGGAGGAAGACACCATGAACAGCACCCAAAAAGCAGGAAAGAAGGGCATAGGGCAGCCCAAACCCTGAAACAGGGAGGGGCACAGAAGCAGCGCACCCAAGAAACCAAGGGGCCACCCAGGTAGAAGCCAAGGAAGACCCACAACACCCAGCCAACACAGGAGTCAAAGGGAGCGGCATCCTGCAAAAGGAAAAGGACCCCAAAGCGCACCAAGCCATAAAAAGAGCCATACAAGGGGAAAAGGAAACCACCACTAGAAACCAAACCCCACGAGCCAACCAAGCGCAACACAACAGAGCACCAGGCAAGCTGCAACCATAGCCAGAAAGCCCACCAGGGGCCCCAGCAGGATAATCCCGGAGCAACAGCCACCAAGGCCCACCAGGTCAGAGGGAGGGCAGAATAGCCCCCATGCCCCAGAAAAAAACAGAAACCAGGGAGGCCGGAAGCACCAAGTACCCAGAAGCAGGAAGCACGAAGCGACCCAGCCAAAACCAAGCAGGGGCCAAGCTCAAGAGCAGATGCACCACACCCAAACACAGGGTGGAACCAGGGGCAGCACGGCCACCACCACGACCCGCAACCAGCACGAACCCCGCTCACAGGAAACCCGCGGGGAAAAACACCCACAGCCCGGGCAGGAGGGCACGCAGATGGAGAGGAGCAAACACAAGGGCACCAGAAGGGCCATCCGCCACACCCAGGCACCACCAGGCGCCAGCAGGGAGGAAAAGGCCACAGGCCAGGAAACCCCACAGAGCGAAAACCAGAGCACCGGCCATGCACCGGGGGACAAGAAGAAACATGGCACCCCGAGCACGGGCCAAGCCAACACCCCGGGAAGGATGCGAGGAGCTGCCAGCACCCGGAGCCACAGGCAGGCACCCAGACAGGAACGCACCAGGCCCGAACCCAATAGAATAGGCAGAAACCAACAGGGCGGACAGGCAGAAGGCGGAAGAATCCGGGAAACCGGCAACCAAGGGGGACACCCCACCAGGCACCAAGGACGTCCAGGGGGAACAGAAGCACGCAGAGCAGAAAGGCAGGAAGCCCAGAGGCCAGAGGAGCAGACCAGGTCGAAACCCCACCAAAGGAAAAGCCCATGAGAGCGGAAAACATGGAGTCAATTCTGCATGCCAGCACAGCATAAGAGTACAGCACGTGGAAGAAGAAACCCGCAATGCGCAAACACAGACCATCCCGCAACCCCACCGCCCAGACGCCAACCAGCAACAAGCGCCGAGCAAGCGGAAAGCCAGGAGGACTGAGAATCCAAAACCTGTGGAGGAAGAAATGCGCAGCACAGGGAAGAAAGAAAGTAAGAGACAAAGCGCAAAAACCACGCAAAGTCCCAACCCAGCACAGGAACAGGGAGCGCCACAAGCCAGAGAAAAGCCCCTGAAGACGCAGAGCAGGACTCCCAGACAGGACCCACGAGGCAGCCCCAATACGCACAGCCAGACCCATCCAGGCAAAGCACAACACACATGGCCATAGAAACATAAGTGCGAGGCAACTGGGAAAAAGTGGAACCGCTATGCGGTACTCACCACAGGGGCAGGAAGGACTCCAAGCGTCCTGCCCCCAAGAGCCAGCCCAGGCGCCACCCAAGACACCAGCGCCGGGTGGGGGAAGAGGACTGCAGCCTCCGGTCCGACACCGACCCTCCATAAAGCCAGCCCCCGCATCGACACCACGAACAGCAGGGGCGACAGAGAGGAATAAGGCCAGCAGCACCTCCACATAACTGGGGACGTAGCCCAGTAGCAGATGGCATGCTGCGCATGCATGAGGCCCCGGGTCGATCCTCGGCAGCACCAGGCGTCCCCGTTGCTCATCCCGGCGTTTCCCAGAAGGGTAGCCTGCCAGCATGCCATCAAGCCAGGTAGGGGGACCAGGAGCACTGCCCAGCTTAGTCTCCGGGCCCCCAAAACAGCCTCAATTGCGTGTCCCCCAACTGGCCAAGCCATAAGAAGACGCGCGCTGTAACCCAGAAGGAATCCTGGAGGAGCGGTGCCCCAGCCGCAAAGGGCCGGGCGCCCATCAACGCAACTCCCAGCAAGCCCGGCAGGCCAGGAGACGCAGAACAGGATGACGAATCCACGGAAGAAACAGGTAAGCAGCAAACACGTCCTATTCTGTCAGTGATAGAAAAAAAACAACAACAAAAAACCAAAAACAGAGGGAATGCTGGGACCTGTACTCTTACGTACTCCCAGCGGGAGGGGGAGGGTAGGTCCAGCATTCCTTCGTTCTTTTTTTCTGTCAGTGAGATGGATTATCTCACTTTGTTTATGAAGGTGTCGATGACGTAGGGACCTGGGGGTAATTAGTACACACTGGCTCATGCACTCTGATTTAGGAATACATGTTTGCTGTGTGAAAAGGAAACCATGATGTACCGCTCACTGACACTGCTGCAGACAACACCCATTGTGCACTGCTGCAAATCACACTCACCGCTGCACAAATGTGGACTCAAACGTGCACAAACCCCCCCTCTAGGACTTAACTACAACAGACAGTTAAACAATGTGTGCCTGCTCCCATTATCTAAAAGGTTTGATATGCTTGGCATACAGGATTCCAGTTTCATCTTCTGAAAACCAGGGATAGTGAACTAAGACACAAATAAATGTTTCCTTAGGGATCACTGGCTTCATGTAAGAATATTTGCATTGTAAACCAAACGCAGGTGTAAATGAATGACCGGTGCAGGGCCACATTTTATGTGATAAAATGGTTGTGTATTCTCAAAATACATTCCAGTATGCTGAGTGGAGTGATTACCGGTAACCCTCCCCTCCTCCATGTATTTACGTGTCAGGCCATAGAGAAATTAGCTCTCATGTGCCAAATAAACAAAAACAAATATTTCTCAAAGACCCCCTAGTGAAGAAGCCAGCAAACTAACGTCACATGGGTCTTGGATGTCTACAGCATGTGGCAGTGCTTCCTGCAATCTTTTAGAAAAACGTTGTGCTCCTGTACTTACGTTTCTTACAAATTAAACACTGCATGACAAGCATTTAATGTAGAGCTGTTGATATACATGACCGACCCATTAATGTACTGGGCCAATGATTTACCCCAAAATCAGGCTTCTGTGCAAGGGCATGCAGAAAGGTATTCAATTCTGCACAGGTCATAATAAGTGAAATCAAAACTAACTAAAAAACAAACAAACAAACAGAAAAACCTATTTACAGTTTTCCTGTTGTGTAAACATAATTATCCCAAATTACCTTCAGCGGTGGCGAATGAATCCATACTGCGCAAATTATTTCACAAGCTTCCTACTCTGGACTAAAATAGGAACATGCGTTCTAACCAACCATGAAGTGGAACAAAAAGGAATGCACATTTTTACACTTTGTTGCATTAGACAAACTTCAAGGCTTTTTAAACCACAGGCTGCAATCCGTACGGATCAGTAGAATATGTCCTGCTAGAAAAGAAACGAATAATGCCTGAAACGTTGACTTTGCACGGGGTTGGGGGGCACATGATTTGGGCAAACCAATTCAGGCAGAAAGATGGAGCCAACTTCAATGGAATTATCATAATTGGGGTTCTGGGGTGATCAAACTCAGCCTGTGAGAATCAACCCTGCCTGATCCGCTCCCTTGGTTATGGATAACTTGGAGCTGCAAACGTCTCAGAATCCATGCGGTATTGTTGAATCCAGTACTGAGAAGCCCTGCTGTCCGAACTTTTCTTCTTTCCAAATTGTCTGTCGCCGATTGCTTTTATTGGGTTTGTTTCATGTTGTTCTCTTTTTCATGCCCACTACTGTGAAGCGCTCTGATACCTTCGGGTCTTGTTAGCGCTATAGAAAACTTCTAAATAAATAAATAATAAAATAAATACAGGGACAAAATAACTAACGACTTTTAATCAGAGTGCAAGAGCTCAACACGAGTCAAGAAATCTAGGCTGATGCCCAAAGCCACGTGAATCCTGGTGCTAGCGGTAAAGTGGGTGCAAACAGCTTTTGTGTCCATTTTAAAATTAGAACCGAGTGCATCCAGCACTTGCTTGTTCTAGTTGGAGGCAACAACTCCGAGAACACAACAGAACAATGCCTGAAAAAGTGCAAAACAGATACAAAAATATTAGTATGTCACCATTTTGTAAAAAGGGTGCAAGAACGCGTCTCAATTGGTAAATGCACAGCAGGGTTTTTGCATCCATTTTTAGTGTCTGGACCCTAATGAGGCCATTAGTGCTGAACCGTTATTTAAAAGCACATTTGCAGGGGCCTAAATTGGAACCAATCCAGTCACATTTGTCAGGGACTGGTCCTTTTCTAGCACTATTAGAAAACTGGAAAAATTATTAAAGACAGGTAGCCTCCTAACATGCACTAAAGTAATGAAACATCCCTACAGGTATGACTTACCAAATGTGTATGAAAATGGAGGATTTACTCAGTCAGTGTTCTTCTAGATCACCCTGAAGATGTATTTTAAATAGTGGAATTACGTGGCAATAGGAACTGAACTAACCAAAGTGAAAAGTAAAATGCGAATGTCGCCATCTTAGACTGGTTAGAAATGTCAAAAAATGATTGGGTTGATTAAAACAGGAACTGCTACTCCGCGAAGGACCGAGGAGCATTGCCCGTCTGCTCTGTGAACAGGTCAAAATGAAAAAAAGAAAATTATAGCTCAGCTGCTTAGGGTAAAGGGCTGGGCGGTCACAGTGGAGCAGGGGTAGGAGTGGTGAACACACTCGTAAGGCGCATGACTGTTTGGCAACCCATTTTGGGCCAGACAAACAGTCATGCGCACTTTGCAGGTTCTCCAACAGGCTGTATTGCACAGCCTGGGTGGAGAACACGCCCAGCTTCCCAGTCCCTCTCCAAGCACCGAACCACAGTGCTCAGACCAATCACCACGCTGCTATCAGCAGTGTTGTGATTGGCTACTGAAAGTGACTGACGAGGACTAAGAGGCAGCATGTGGAAGGCAGGTAAGTTGTTTTTAATTTTATTTTCCATTCGCTCCCCCCCCCCCACCCTCTCCCCCACCCCCGTTAAGTAGCAACAGCCACTGGATTAAAAACCTTGTAAAATCTGATGTACAGGAAGATCGTGTCCAAAAACACGAAGAGTAAATTCACATGATTTGAATGTGCTCTGAATGTTCCACGTGTGACTGAAGAGTGGGAGTACCCGAATTCAGAGTTAAGTGCAAGAAAAAGAAAAAGTTGTGCACCTTTAAAATACACCACTGACGCTCTAAGCGGACCAACGCAAAGAAAAAGTGTGCACGTTTAAAATACATACCGCAACAAAAGGAGAGACAAAAAAAAAAATTTTTTTTAATGAACCGAAGGGAAAGACTACTTGTAAAAGGGCCGGTAGCCATGGGAGGGAACCAAACACCAAAAGGAAGGACAAATAAAGCCGCCAAGGCACTACTGAAGACCAAGGATTTCCGAACTGCACACCATAGAAACATTCAAAAGAATGGGTTTGCTCGAAGCTCAGAGGAGATGCAGCATGTCTCGGAGACTGCGCATGTGTGCTGCCTAGGCTCTACCTAAAAAGCACAAGAGTGGGAGCTACATACTGAGGTGTCCCTTCCCCCTCAGCCCCATATACAATTGAAAATAGACTAGATTGGGAAAATACTATTGAAAAACCAAGTGTATAATTGGGCATTTCTCATTTACAGTACTACCAACATTGTCACATTGAGTATAGTAAAACATTAAAAAAAAATAGAAAAAATATGTATTTGAGCAATCCAAAGACCTGTTTTAATAATACAATACTGTTATTATGAAATCTACTTAACAGCTTAACAGCAGCATACGAGACAATATCTAGTGTGGATGAGTGTGTGAGGACGTCAGTTGACTGACTATGCTACCTGATGTAATATTTAGACTACTGATTGCAGGTTGGCTCTTCTTGAGGGAAAGGAGCAAGTTGCAATGCAGAGAAAATGAAGCCACCTGAGCATTAAAGAGCTTAGTGTAGTTTAAAAAAAAAAAAAACTTCTGAGGACCGGTTTCTGGCATTGCAGCCGTCTTCAGCCCGGGTTGCTTGAATCCAGTGGCAAAGTGAGCAAGCATCTGAATCAAACACTCACACCCAGTCAAAAGAGCTGAAGACGGCTGGAATGCCAGAAACCGGTCCTCGGAAGCTTGTTTCCGGTCCAGGGAAGACATGGCTTGGCAGTTCGGGCTGGACTGTTCCCATGAAGCACTGGGGTCAGACTGATTTGCATATAGCCATGTCTGAACTGGGGTGGCAGAGTGGGCTAAAGAACCGTGATGGATTAAACCCAGATCTGTTGACTGGGTGTGAGTGTTTGATTGGTTCAGATGCTTCGTCCATCACCACCCCCTTTTGTATCGCTAATTTTGTAATTAAACAGTACTGCAAATATTATATTTGGCCTGGAGAGGAGATGGCTAGCTTATCAAAAGTTAGATTCTTGTTGGCTTCAACTTTGGTCTGGCATAATAAGCCAAGACCTTTTGATTTTACTAAAATAATGTGTGTAGTAACGTTACTTAGGAGAAACTTTAGCTAGTGTTCCTCATCCACTTGTCTGCTATTGTGTCAAGTCACTGGTTAACCTCTTTCAGTGACCACAATGCTCCATTTACAATAAGTACAAAGTAGTTCCCTTGAGTGCTAGGGACTGATACAATAAAGTGTACTTTTTTGGGCCAACATTTTTTTGCTTTTAGCCAATTTGTTTGATTGATGAGGGCCTGCCACCTTCCCTAACAATATAGTTTTCCAAAAACCTAACAAAGCAAACAAAAAAGCATGGACAGAGCCAGACTGACCATGCAAGACCTACTGGATTTACAAATGCTTCTTTACAGCATTATGTAGAAGCCCACCAATGGTTAGTCTCACTTCTAGTTTCAGTCTTGCTTTATTTGCCCATACGCCCAACAGCCAACTAAGCTGATAGGGCACTCCTACCAAACACTGGTAAGGGTAGTTATCCGGAGAATGAAGGAACTTGGGCATCTTAGATTATTCTATTAGTTGGAGTCAGTGTAATTGTGGGTCCCAGTGTGGTACTAGGATTCTTCGCAGAATAGAAGGCTCCACCATTAACATACTCAGACACGTTTTTCGCAATTTGGGTGCATAATCTTTAGGCCTAATTCTTACTATTTAATTTAGATAAGCTATTGATTGTTTAAATCAATAGATCATTGTGAGATCTTTATTCCATATATCATGTGTTAACAGAACTTTGAATGTATATGGAATGGTTTCCACAAGGCAGGTGTTTGCTTAGAAAGACTACTTTGGTCAACATAGCGGTACGTTCTGATGCCTCAAGTGTTGGCAGCCGACACAGTTATGTAAATGATAGTTTCCAAAGAGAAACCAATCCCATTCACTAATGCCATTTAGTTTGTAGAACATAGTTTGTGGAGTGACTGGATACATTCTGTGCTAAACATTAATTGGCAAAAAATGTAAATACAAATATTACAAAATAAAAAGGAAGCTCAAACAATGCTTATTCTTCCAAATAAGCTAGATGGTATTGTAAAAGGATGATGTGGCTGAGAGTGGGAATAAGTATGAAAGAAAATACTGATGTTGGAAGGGGGTGGAGTTATGTAGGGGGAACAACATACAAACATGTGCACAATAAAATGAAAATCTTCCAAGATAGATCATTTGCAGTTCAACATTTCTTAGAAGTATCAGCCTAGAGTCAGAAACAGTTCAATACAGCAGCCACAAATACGACGTCTACTCATACCTCCAACGCAATTGCCCCAATGGAACCCCAGTAGATGTACATCAGGAAGCGCTGCAGTGTTTGGTGAAGCATCCCTTGACAACCCTGCAAAGAAAAAATATATATACAAGATCTATCAAAAAATGGCTGTGCTTGCATTCGCCCATGTGGGTACAATATAAAAATGTAACAATATCATCTGAAGTTCATGAATAATTCCTGTGTCAAATGCAAATATCAAACATAAAAGGTGAATATATATATATATATATATATATATATATATATATATACACACACATAGACCAGGACACTTAATTAGGACCCAAACCTTCAGGATCTCATAGAACATCACAAGAAAGCTAACACAACCAGAGTTTCTGGCAGGATAATTGGTGCAGTTAAAACATTTGTCCTAAAAAGGTATGATTTACAACTGGCAAGGACACCTCTTACCATGGTCTTTGATGCTTATCCCACCGAAGATCAAGTCACCCCAGTATACAAGCGCCTGGAGAATTGTGACTGCACTGTGAGGTGTTGCGTTTTATTGTGACCATGACAGCTGCTTTAACTGCTTGGCCTGTCTTTGTCTACATGGCACCAAAGGTACAGTAGACTGTAGCATCTCTTGCAGCACTGTTTCACATGGCTTATACCCAAACAAGTGTGTACCAAATTAAGAACCGGGGGTAACTAGGTGCACAAGAAAAGTGATTCCAGAATAAATAAATTAAAGAACACACCAAAATCAAGATCAATGTCCAGACAATTTATCTTACAAACATTGCGACAAGATGCTTAGATCCATCATTTTTAAAATGTTAAACTGGTATTAGCGCCTTGAGACCCTCACGGGTGAGTAGTGCGCTTTACAAACCCCCCTGATTGATTGTAATGCAAGAATAACCGGTGAATAAAAAGGCTTATTAATCACGTGAAACACAATAACAGACTAAATACAAAATACAGTGTGGCAAATAGAAGACAATCACTTGATAAAAGGTCTTGGTTGTACATCATTCAATGAAATAGCCTCAACTCAGACTTGCTGTAAATTTAAGCAAATTCATATGGGTTGGAGTTTCCACCCAATTACAGTAATGAAGTCATCATCAGGTATTTAAATTCAAAAAGGCATCAGCGATAGGTGCCTGGGTAAAGTTGCCAATTTAAAAGTGGAGGTTTCTGCATCACAAATGATCAAATAACAAAAGCAGTTGAGCCAGTAATTGCAGGGTGCCCCTTCCCTTATACCTACCCGCTTCCTCTCTAGCGAGGCTCTCTTTTCTGCAAGAGAGATGAACGCATGGTACCCCTTTTATACCCTCACATCACCCACAGAGACCACATCCCTGCACCACAGGTGAATGTGCACTCCTTTATTGCAGGTAAATAATTACAATTAGAGCACTCCCAAGCAACTACTCCAAGTCACAGCCCATTTAACTTTCCACATGCTAGTTGTACATGTGAAGGGGAGAATGGTTAAGGGTATTCGGTTATGGTTTAACAGTTTGGCATGTTAGGGCCTAGGGTCAGGGCCACTGCCCTTTTGCACCATTCCTACAATATAAAGTACATGGAGACCTCTGTGGTCTATCACATCTCATTTAGCAGCAAGAGGAGTTTTGTGGGGTGAATAAATCAGAGATACTTCAATTAAAACCCCAACTTCCCCTGGACATAAATACTTGACTAATGCACAAAGTTTGGTTCTTAAAAGTATGTCTGCAGTTTGTTAAAGACACAGTTGCAGAAATATTTTGGGAAAAAAAATCCATGATAATTTGAATTTGCTGTAGAACTCCAACCAATGTATTTCATACCTAATTTTGTAACTTGACAGAGGGCTTGCAAATAGGCACATGGTTTATAGGGACTTATACCACATTTGATAGTACAAGCCGTTTTGTTTCATGGCCATCAAGTTTCCCAGGTGCAGAAATTAATAAAATATCCAGTCCTGATTTTTAGGTCTCTCCTAGCTTTAGAGGTGTGGTTTCGAATGGCCTCATGTGAATGCTCCCAAATACTTGCACCTGGCTCAGAACTCCTGCCCCCCCCCCTCCCCCCCCCGAAAGTTCTATTAATTGGCTTAGTCACTCTTATTTCCTTGATTCCTCTATGATGACTTAACTTTCCCTTCTTAGGTTTGCTCCTCCCATGGAGCATAGTATCTGCACAGTGCTTTAGACTGACTGACATACTTCTTTACTGTTTACTTTGAGGTAATATTTCTTTTTTCCTCCCTCGCTAAGTACTCAGAGTTCACAAGGCTTCTAGCTCATCCTCGTGTGCTGCTCCCACCACCAAATTCCCACCATACTCCACATCCCACCTCTACTATGCCGCTCTCTACTTCACTAACCCTTTACCAACCCAGACTTAATTTTATTTAAGTACCAATACTACCGCTGCTCTCTAATGAAGGGCTAAACCCAGAAACACATGTCTAGAAATATACATTAATGTCTGCACAAACTTCGTACTGCATTAACCAGGATGCAAAGGGGCGAACTGTGCTGGGATGTAGGACAGTGTGCTCCAACCTCCTTTGTTTAAAAGGCTTCCTTGAGCCAGCAAGCGGACGAGCTCTAGAGATGTGCCTGCAAGTGGCACTTTGACCTGAGAGGAATTTGGCAGCATTTCCAGCAACCCCAGATGACTTCTTCTGCTTTCTACTGAAGAAGGGCTGAACCCAGAAACACGTGTCTAGAGATGTACAGCAATGTCTGCACCAACTTTGGTGAAAAACTACAGCTAAATTTCAAGGAAGCACTAATCTTGTACTGCATTTACCAGGATGCAAAGGGGCATGCTGGGATGTGAGGCAGTGGGCTCCCAACCCCCTTTAAGTACCAATAGTAGTCCTTCAAAATGGGTGATTTGGGTGACATTTCTTGGAGGGCCCGTCTGCCCTCAACCTGCGGCCACTGAATGACCAAGTCCCAGTACCATTAGGACGCATATTGGAAATTCACGCATCATTTCAGGACGCTTTTTCCAGAAGCAAGACAGATTGACTTTGCCAATGCCTGTGATCGATTAAATCTGGAATTTGCAGCCCAGGTTACCCTTTTATACAATGAGGGCTATAAGTTCCAAAATAGAATGAACAACTTGGAAAGGATGAGAAACTCGCAAATGAACCTAGGAAACTTGAGGGGTGCAGTCTGAATAATACATAGATGTCTAGCACTAAGGTAAACTCCTAAAATATTCTAGCCTACTATTTTGTGTTTCACAATGAAGGATGATAAACTCAGAATCAGAAAAGATGATTTACATAAGTATTTATCCTATTTATTAAGTAGGATTGACAACCAGGCTTACAATGCAAGAGGAAAGACTTACCTGTTGATATAGGAGCTCGGGCTGGAACACATCGCCTGTACAATTTGAATAGGATTTGATACAGCAGCTTTCAGGAACACTTCTATTGTTGGAATGCAGTTTCCAGGGCACCTCAGTCCAATAAGTGTAATTGAGTATACCACAGCACCCAAGCTACATGGAGAAGAGAAAACAAAAAAAGCATTATAACACCAAAAGTTTAAAAAAATCTATACTGAAAAAGAGACATTTACTTTGTTTGCGATTAGGTAGCCAACATTGCGTTTTGAAAAGAAAGTCAGTGACACTATTTTCAAGCAAGAACATTAACATTGCTGTATTAGAACATTTGAATGTGGAGACCTCCATTGAAGGCAATGGAGTGCTCCGTGTTTCGATGGGCCAGTAAAGGCAACCAAAGCACCATTCCAATGTGTTCACAAAGGTTTCTCGGAGCTCGAGGGAATTTAAATTCCCCTCGGGCTTCACGAGGCCTTTCTTTTATTTGTTTGAACATTCTGCCCTCTAGTGGCCGAATGTTCTAATAGCCTTATAGCACTACATAGCTGGGCTATACCGGCTATTAAAGTCCCGCTCCCTTGTTAAGGGCCCCCGCCTTCAGCTCGGGCCTTGAATGCTGGAGCGGGCCTTTAATAGCTGGTATAACCCGCTACGGCGGGCTATAATAAATGCTCCAATTGAACACACCATAGATATTGCTCAGGTAGACCACACATTCATTTTTGGTATTCCTCGGTACGTAGTGGAGTTCATGCAGCTCTACAGCACAGACAAGAATACAGTAGGAAATCCACCTTTTCTGCATGGCCAACATGGATCTTTTACTTTTTGGCGGCTTTTTACCTCTGCTAACCAGTAGTAAAATGTACCTTTTAACATGGTCCTAATTGAGATCATTAACTTGACTACAAGTCCCTAGTTTATGGTACAAAGTGTACCCAGTACCATGAAGTTTTTTTTTTTAATTGTTTTTATTGGTATTTTGCAGACAGTATAAACTAAATGCAAAAGAAAAACAATGACCATTGCACCACAACATTCATCCTCCCGCCATAATGAGTCTTCATGGGAGCCCCCAATAGAACTGTACATAGTGATCAAAATACATACATGTAAGTCTAATTGATGAGATTTCAAATAATCAATCAGATATAACCAGTAGTCTCTGGGTCGTGAACTCGCCGGGAGTTCCTCTTCATAAGTTAGTAGGGTGTCCTTGCAATAAGTTAGGTCCACAATCCACCGTCGCATGGTGGGAGACACCGAGCCATTCCAGCCAATCGAGACCCTGCGCTTTGCCAATAGCAGCGCTATGACACAGAATTTACGTTTCAATGCACGTACATTAGGTACTAAACCCAGCAAACATGCACGTATCGTACATTCAATGGGTACATCAAGCATAGTGCTCAGCACCCCAGTCACTTTAACCCAATAATCTGAAATTTTCGGGCAGCTCCATGCCAAATGGATAAAGCCTGCATCCACCGCCTTACACCTTTTACATTTCGAGTCTGCACTTAATCCATATCTATAGAGTCTTTGCGGCATATAGTACATTTGATGTAGGTATTTGTAGTGGATTATTCGGTCCTGGTCCCGGACGCTGAGGCTGAGATCAGGCCCGGGACCAGGGTTCAATTTCCGACGCGGCAGGGTCTTGAGCCCAAAATGTCCACGGACTCGGTAATTCTCGCTTCGGTGCCTACTCGAATCACAGGTTTACACTCTGCAAATCTGGGCAATAGCTTGCTTAATCTCCACAACGGCCCCCCGCGGCGGGATGCCTGGCTTTCACCTTGGGGATACCAAGTAGGGGCTATCTCACAGGGAAAAACCAGGACGGGTTCCCAATGCAAAGCGCTTTGAGACCTGGCGGTGATATTGCGCTATATAAAAACCCATCCATCCATCCAAGTTGCCATTTGGAGTTAACATATTGGTTAGTGCACATGTCGTGGACCATTCCGCTTCCGACAGTGGTGTGGATAGGCTAATACTCCATTTCTGCCTCGCCTTCTCTGTGTTGCCCGCAATATCCTCCTGCAATTTACCATATAGTTTAGAAACAATGTGTTGCGCTGTAGGTACAGTTAGGACACACTGCAAGGAGGACATTTGCTACGGCTCTGCAGGATACGATGGGGAGAGCTCCCGCATTGCTCTCTGCAGCCTGTAGTTTGTGAAGTTAAACAAAAGCGTTGTATTACTAATGTAGCTCAGGGTATCTAGCGTTTTGAATTGTCCTTCATGGAATAGATCACCCATTTTGTCTATACCCGCCTGTCGAAGTAGATCCATCCCAACTGTTTCTTGCGTGATCGGAAGTGCTGGATGATGATGTAAGGGAAGGGCAGCTGCATATAATGGTAATTTATTCGCTTTCTTACCCATTAAGTACCATGCTTCGTTAGTGGCGTCAACTGTGTTTATGTCACAGGCATGTAAGGGGGGTCTGCGGTGCGGTAGAATGGCTGTTACGGGTATGGGTAGTGCATCACCTTCCTCTATTGCACATGTGTCATGAAGGGTATTTCGTGATACCAATAATGGGCATATTGCGCTTGCGCACATAGATAATATAGCAAGAGGTCTGGGACTTTAAACCCGCCCTGCGCATATGGAAAAGTTAGTGTTTGTAGATCTAGCCTGGCTTGTTTACCTGCCCAGATGATCAGTTTCTTTATGTTGCGGAATACTTCCATCGGTGGTTTAATGGGAATATTGTTAAACAGGTACAGAAATTTTGGTAAGATCACCATTTTCACTATTGCTGCTCTATCCGCCAGTGACAATGGCAATCTGTTCCATCTGTTAATTTTCTCCTCCATAGAGCTAATAACTCTGCCGCAGTTTGTACGTATTACAAGTTCTGGGTCCCTATGAAACCATATGCCTAGATAACATGTTGGCTCGTCCTGCCATTCTAATGGGTAGTCTATAACAAAGGGGGCGGTACCATCTGTTAGCGGAATAATTTGTGCCTTGGACCAGTGAATTTTGAGCCCTGATTGCCGTCCAATTTTTATGTATTCTCGGAGTAAGGGATTCAGGTTTTGGGCAGGGTCTCGAACATGAAGCACCATATCGTCTGCATATAGTGATGTGTAGTGGACGTTTCGGAAAACTGAAGTGCCGAATAATGGTGATGCCTGATCTTGCAGGCCAAGGGTTCTAGTACTAAAGCAAATAATAATGGGGATAAGGGACATCCTTGTCTGGTTCCTCGTGCTATTGCGATAGGGTCCGATATATAGTTGTTAATCTTAATGCAGGCGGATAAATCAGTATATAACATCGACACCCATTGCAAGAATACAGTTGGGAAGCCCATACGCCGCAGGACTGCATGCAAATATGGCCATTCTATTGCGTCAAAAGCTTTGGCCGCATCCAGTAGGACCGCCGCAGCTCTTGTGTCAGGTGACAGGTAGTGAGATCGCGCGAAAAGCGTTCTTGTGTTATGCGCTGTAGATCTTTCCGGTATGAAGCCGGCTTGATCTGCGCGAACCAGTAAAGGCATTAATGGTTTAAGTCGTGTGGCAATCAAGCTTGCAATAATTTTTGTATCCACATTTATGAGTGATAATGGTCTATATGAGTCGCACCACTCTGGGTCTTTGCCCGGTTTAAGTAGAGCAATCAGCATTGCCTCTTGTAGGGAGGGCGGGAGGGTTTGTTTCTCGCGAGCATCTCAATACATCCGCAATAAATGGGGAGCCAGCAGATCCACAAATGCTTTATAGAATTCCCCCGTGAATCCATCAGGGCCTGGCGCTTTACCGTTTGGTAGGGTTTTGATAACGTCAGTGATTTCTTCAACTGTGACTGGTCGTGCTAGATATGATCTGTGGTCATCAGAAAGCCATGCGATTTCTACGTCTGTCATATATGCCATAATGTCATCGCTCGTGGCGGTAGGGCGCGACATGTACAGTTGTCCGTAGGCATGTCTAAATTCATCTATTATACCTCGGGTGTCATGTTTTGGATTCCCAGCTGGGTCCTTAATCGTCTGAATCAGCTGTGGGGTATGTGCAGTGCAGATTTTGTGTGCTAGGTGTTTCCCTGGCCTGCCTCCCTCCCCGTAGGCCCATGCTGCTTGACGTTTCGAAGTGTATTTGAGTTCATCATTAGCATATGCGTGGTGTTCTAATAAGATCGCCTTTATTTCACCTAGTATTTTAGGGTCTTGTGTGGAGTCATATTGTTGTTCCAGACTACGGAGTCTGGCTTCCCGAGTAGTAAGTTGTCGTCTGATATCTTTAAGAATCCCTGCAGTGGTGCTAATGCATTTGCCCCTAATGGTGGCCTTGAAGGCTTCCCACAGCAGCCCTGGGTAATCAGTGGTCGGTGCATTTAATTCAAAGTATTCCACTATAGCAGTATGGATGGTGTCGGTATATACTGTATCCAAGAGCGCAGTGGCGTTAAATCTCCAAGTAAAAGGAGGCGGGACGTAGTGTGGTATTTGCAATGTAAGCAGCACCGGGTTGTGATCCGATAATGTGTGGGGTAAATGCTTGATGGAGGTGGTCCATAGTGAAATTTCACCTGTCTTCAACCAATAGTCAATGCAGGACCAGCTGCTGTATGCTGCAGTGATCGGGGACAAAGGTGCATAGGGGATTGGAACGGAGACCGCTACTGTCAGCGGTGGATGCGGGCAGAGATGTTATTTGCGGGATCTGGCGGCTTTCGGATCGGGCTTTGAGCGCCTACAACTGCGACGCGGAGGACGTCCTCAAATGGCGGCTCCCGCTATTCCACAGATATCGGACCTCCGGGCCTGATGTGTGGACTCGAGTGCTCCGATCGGCTAATCTCCAGCACCTGACTGCTGCATGGTTCCTCTGCTGGGGGTGAGATTGCCCATAAGCGGGTGCTGCGGAGAAACGTCTGGCTGCTGCTGGGGGGGGGGGGGGGGGCTGTGCAGAATCGGGGTTGGCACGGCAGCAAGAGGAAAACGAGCGGAGTCTTACCTGGTCTACCTGGGCCCGGTAGGAGATCCTGTGGTCCCCTGGATGCCCCCCCCCCCTGCTTTTTTGAGTCTCCAGCCCCGCAGGTTACCGTATATTGCTGCTGGGAGGGCCAGCGGAGATACAACATAGCGGCTGCCTCCATCGCTGCACCATCGCAACAGTGAGTAATGTAAAGTGAACTGTGTCCTCTAAACTTCTGTCCGCACATGATGATCTGAGGCATCAAAGCATTTTGAACTGTATATCCTGCACCCTATCATGCTTGGGTAATACGGGCTTACTATATCTGCAGCAGCTGGGAATACCATCGTGGAAGCTGCAAGGCAGCCATTTTGTGGATGCTCAGATGCCGTCCTGGGAGTCCGATCCTGCAGACCTGATCCAGCGGTAATGCAGAAAGATCTGGGATGGGCTTACTTTCGAGGCCTTTCCACAGCTGAATTACTGCGCTGAAGTTCCTGGGTTGTGTCAGTGGGGAGGACCGTGGCACAGCTCCTGCAATAAACGGTCCTGCTGTGCAGCCTTATCTAGAGTCATCCCCTCACTCTTGACCTTCACAAATAGTGGGTTTCTGCTACTGGCCTCCTCATTCCACAGGGCGGAGATACCACAGATCTGAACTCTCCAGCAGGTGACCCCTGCGATAGTTTGCATCCGCACTTCAAGCTTAACATTCTCCTTGATGCCACTGGGCTTTTTCTGATGCCCGATGGAGCTACATGGCTTAGCTATAGGGGAGCTGGACCGTGGATTCTCTCCTTGGTCGTCACCTACCCAGTCGGTCTTTAGACAGACTTCCTCTTGTCTCTCCTTGTTGTCTTTTCTCTCTTTCCTCCCTTTCCCACCTCCCCCGCCCCTCCAATGCTTTTCTCTCTCCTTTTTCTCCTCTCCTAATGTATTGCCTATTATTTTTGATGTATCGTGTAATTGTTGATCTTGTCTGATCAATTGTTGATCCTCATGTATAGTGCTCTGATACCTTTGGGTCTAGCCAACCTCACTTTCCCTCCTCCCCTCCCCCCCCCACTACTTTCTCGCTCCTCTCTCTCCTCCCATAATGTATTGCTGACTGTTTCATATGTTTTCTTGTTTGATCTGTTCCTATATATTGTTGAACCACATTGTTGCACTTCCTTTCGTCTCTCCTGCAGTCTGCTACTGCATCCGCCCTCCATTTAGGTCTCCCCTTCCCTCCTCTCTTAATGTATTGAGACTGAACTATTTTGTCTAACACCTGATGGAGCTACTTAGTTTAGCTATAGGGGAGATGGGCCATGGATTCCCTCCTTGGTCGTCACCTACCCAGTTGGTCTTTAGATAGACTTCTTTTCGTCTCTCCTCATAGTCTCATCCCTAGCTCCTATCTCCTCTCGCCCGAATTCTCGCCCCTTGCCTGCTACTCTGCCTACCCCCTGTCCTTTGTGCCCTTTGACTAAGCACTCCTTCTCCCCTTGTTGGGGAAAGATCCAGTATTTATACTCTGGAGTCTCAGCGAACCCGCTGAGTGAGTCCAGGGCGCCAAGGGAGCCACTCACACTGCAGGTATGGTATGGCACCCCTTGCCAAAGAACTCCCTCTCCCCTTTTTGGGGAAGGATCCAGCATGTAGGCCTTGGAGTCTCAGAGACCTCTCTGAGAGAGTCCTCTGCGCAAAGGGAGCCTCCCGCAACAGAGATAGGGAAGTGATACCACTTCCCCTGGGATCACAGCTTACTGGACTTTGGACGTTTGCCTTGACTCGTCTACCGGTTGGTGTACCAGTCACCCTTCCCCTCCTCTTCCCATGCTGTGTCTCACCCTAACCTCCTCTTTCCTGCCTTCATTATCTGTCTACTTCCCCTGCTCCAACCCCCCTCCCCTGAATCTCTGCCCTTGCCTGCTTCTCCCCTTACGTATTTGTGCTTATTGTTTATCTCGACCTTACCAGTAACTATGTGGCCATGCTCTAAGAACTATGTAACCTTTGTTATGATGTAACCTGTAACTATGATCTGATGTACATGTAAAGCGCTGATACCTCCGGGTCTACCAGCGCTATATAAAACTACTGACAATAAAAATAAAAAAATAAGGGTGTCCGCTCTCCATATGTCAATGAGATGTAGTTCCTGCATAGCACTACGTAGTGTGTCAAGGGTACGCCTATGCAGCTCCACAGTACGGCCAGATCTGTCCAATCTATCCAGTAGAATAAGATTAAAATCACCCCCCACTACGTAGTGTGTCAAGGGCACGCCTATGCAGCTCCACAGTACAGCCAGATCTGTCCAATCCATCCAGTACAGTAAGATTAAAATACCCCCCCCATATTAGATGGGTAACGTGTAGATCTGATATCACACCCTACTGTAGAACCCTGGGTCATCGACATTTGGGCCATCCATATTGATTAACGCTATAATTCTGTTGCGTATGTTGCCTACTACTATTACGTAACGCCCGTCCTCATCTTTCAGGACTCTCTCAACTTTAAAATGTATCCCTTTACATATCAGAATAAGAACGCCCCTGGAGTATGAGGAGTAGTTAGAGCTGTGCACTGATTCAGCCCATCTGTAACCTATTTGTGTCAGTGTATCTGCTGCAATGTGGGTTTCCTGGAACAGTGCTATATCCACATGTAGTCTATCAAGATAGGCAAAAATTAGGCAAATTGTCTTTGAGTTATTTAGGCCTCTTACGTTCCAGGTTAAAAAATTTAGCTGGTCTGATTTGAATGTGTCAGCGAAGGATTAGACAACAGGTCAATGGACTGATGTACAGTTGTGGTAAGACTCTGCATTTTTTCAGGACAACAGAAATGTGGGACGTCAGAATCATATCCCGTCTATGCAACCAGGAGTCTGCAATGTTTTAGGTGCTTCGGTCTATGTGTAACAACCCAACAATTTTCCCCCCACCCACTTTAGCACTCCAACCTTGCCAAAGCCATACCCTATAACCAAACTGTGGCCTAAACCATACTTGGGAACACCCATGTGGGGGGGGGTCGACCCGGTACACACATCTGCACCCACATTGTGGATGTGGACGGGTGCTACAGATCAAAAATCATGTGGCTAGGTAATACCTCCGACAACAAGCCATGTATCCAACACATTGAACCTGAGAAGGTAAACAAATACCCAACATCAAAACAGAATCTTTGTTATGACACTTAAACCATTGCATGTAGCTCAGAGAGTTCTACTATTATAATCAAGCGGTCTGTGGTTGGCGAGTAATTGGACAGTGACATTCTGCGCACACAGTTAATAGTGCACTTAACCTATGGCACTAAACAAGTATGAAATAGATTAGTGTCTAGGCACTTGCTGTTGCTCATAACCTGGCTGTTCCAGATGTGCTATGTACATCATGGGTGATTGCACCGTGGAGTTCAGGTAGCAAGGCCTGGTGCACCATAAGGCTATGACGCGTACAGTAACATACAGTTTACATACTCCATAAAGGAAGTCGTTTGGGTTAGATATCGGATGTCACCAGGATGCAACCAAGTGTTCGTTAAACCTTCCTTATTTGTGACCGTATGTTCCAGTAGGGACGCAAATCCGGCTCAGCTTAAATGAGAAAGTCTAAAGAGTGCAGTTTGTGGTAGCTTACCAGGGATGCATTCCTTTTACGCCAGACGTTCCATACCTTAGTAGGAAGCTTCAATCGGAGTCTCTTTGTTGCTCTTCTCTATTGACCTCCCTGCGTTTGCGGCTAGCCTTTTTTAATGAAATCCTGTGCAGCCTGCGGTGTGAGAAGTATCGTGGAGCGGCCTGCGTGCGTTACCTTGAGTTTGGCCGGAAACAGCATGGCATACTCAATGCCCAATTCCCTCAATTTTTTCTTCGCCGGGTTGTATTCCTTGCGTGCCAGCTGGACCGCCATGGTGTAGTCCGGGTAAAACTCCAATTTGTTACCTTGATGCGTGATGTCGCCTTTTTCGCGGGCAAGCCTTAGTATAGTGTCCCTGTCTATATAATTCAACAGGCGGGCGACAACGGGGCGTGGCGGAGCTCCTGGTTTAGGGCGCGGAGCGAGGGAACGGTGTGCTCGCTCCACCAAAAACACTGGCGACAGCGCTTCTTCTCCAAATATGGTTTTAAACAGCTCCTCCACATAGGATTCCATTTTCCCAGTATTTGTGGTTTCGGGAAGACCGGATATACGGACGTTATTACGCCTCGATCTTGCTTCCAAATCCTCCGCCTTATTGCGTATTACATCCAGAACTTTTTTCATTGTCGCACAATTTTTCGTGGTAGATCTAGACTAGTCTTCTACTGCAGATATTCTGGTTTCCGCTTCTACGAGCCATTCCCCGTGTTTGTCTAGCTTAGCCGCCATGTTGTCTACTCTTTGAGTTAGATTGTCCAATTTTCCATTCATCACCTGCAGGCTATGTTGTATGGCTCTGAGCACCTGCTCCATACTACTGCTCTCCGCCAAATCATTGTCCGAGTCTGAGTCAGATTGTATAGTTGCCCCTTTGGTTTGTTTTTAGGCTTCAAACTGCAGCTTTGTCTGTTTATCATGTTTGCCCGTTTTTACATCGATGTGTGGTATCCAATGCCCCAGCGTGGCGTCAGCACGATATATTAGCAAGAAGCCGTAGTCAGCTCGACTGCACTTTCTTTAATGGTTCTCCACCCACGGGCCCACGCTCCGTCATCAAACTGCAGGGAGCTTATGCTGATGAAGCGCAGCCAATGTAACTCAGCTACTTACGATTGTACATCTAGTCGTCCAAGGCCACTGTGCTAAAAGTCCGGGCAATGCAGAGTATAGTGTATTGCGAAGTGTGACAGCACCCTGAAACACAGCGCCTGACAATCAGTAATCACGAATCTTGAACCACGGTGTAGCGGTAGTTGACGTCGTGTTTCGTACGCATCTCGCATGCTTGTTGCGGAAGTCACACAATATGGCCCTGTGTCCTGCAGTCTGGGATCATTACACACAAAGATGTATAGCGATGTTTTTACACATTTAGCTTCGCGGGGTAACAGCGTTAACAGCCCTGCGTAGTTCAACACCACACGGGCAGCGCACACAGAGGTAGGATGTTGTGTTTAAGTGTTGGCGCTGCACATGGATCCCCGCATTATCAGAGTTAGGGCATGTGCATGTTATTTAACAGTTTGCAAAACAGCGTCTTGTAGCTGAAGATGACATTTAACCCACTGCGATGCAACATACGTTATGGCTCCGCTCAGTTATTACCACGCAGTCATGCCGCAAAAATTATCCAAGACCACATTTAGCTTTGGAGCCTGTTGGTAATTATGCTTGAAGTCGCTTAGCGCCAGTTTTACCTCCATATTTTGCAGCGGGGTCAGCAGTATTGGTATTTGCATGCAATCTTCACTTTGCAGTTATTCGGGCCGCCATTTTGTCATATAGCATGTTGCACCTGTATATTATATACTTGCAGCCCATACAAGGAGGTCTTGTGTGATTCAACAGAGCTCGCCCCCTGCTTTCGCTCGATGCTTGTCGCTATTACTGTCCGTGCATTTCTCAGTTCGGTGCGCCTCCGCTATCTCCACTTAGCTGTAGTCTATGGGCGCCGCCATTTTGGGGCATCCGCGGCCGAGTTATTATAAACGCTTTTTCCTCCGGTAACCACCCAGGTTTCTAACAGCTGCTGCCGCACATAATGTTACGTGCCACTTCCGATCTAGATATCAGGTTCTGCGGAGGGCGGACATGTCGCCAGTATCACGTTATTAGCCGCATTAAGCACCCGTCCGGCGGAGCGGTCTCAGGAACCAGCCATGCCGCAGTTCGCCCTTTGGCACCCCCCCACCCAATACCATGAAGTTCCAGGTGGACTGCAGCACCCATAGTGCCTCTCACTATAGTGGCAGTGTAAGCATTGCTTCAGACCTACCATTGTAGCTTGACTCTAGCAATGTAAAACTGGAGCAGCTTCTTAGATTTTAAAGTCAAATCTTGCTGAAGCATCAAATCCTGCTTTACAGGTCTGCTAGGTTTACTTATATCACTTGGGGCACCCTTGAAAGGTAGTGAACAGAATGCCAAGAAACTTTGTGGATTAACGGATTGCTTGAAAACCCTACTTTTGTCCTACTAGACTTCGGTCATGGGTGGTACAGCGGCTGCTTCTAACTGGATTTTAGTGTTCAATGTGGGAGGACACTTGGAATACCTTAGCACACTCCCCACATATCCTCAGCCCTCAGAGATCAAGTTCAGTGTGCTCTAAGACACTCGCCATCTTGAAAATGCCCAGAGAAGGTAGGGATGGCCCCAGAAACCTTTGTCCTATTGGTTAGAGCAGGGCCAGGAGTCATTCCCACTGACTCTCATGCTAGGTACAAACAGGGCACGTCCAGGCATCCTCTTCAGTACACCCGTAGAAGAGGACTAACTGACCTGAACAGAACCCTCGAAGGATTGGTCGGCTTTCTTGTACTAATACAGAAGTGGTCTTCAAGGGGCATAAGGTTGACATACTGGTAAAACGATATGGACACAATCTACAAGAGGCCTATGTCTGCCACTCCACAGTTGACCAGTTTCAATTGGACCTGGATTCAACCCTCTTATTTGGCCTGTGACGGAGACTCCAAGTGTGCCTCCCATGAAGTCCTGGAGGGCTTCAGAAGTGCACTACTTGGTGGATTTGGACTTAAAAAAAATTGAACTTTGAAGGTAAAATCTTTGTTCAGGACGTACATGGTTAGTGTATCTGAACATCACTCCACAGCAGTCCGTGTCAAGTTGCGCCTACAACTGTGCTTCCTAGACCGACTATCAATTCCATTTTGTAATGTGTTACTATTCCTACTTAAACCTTTAAAAACTCATTTCTCCAGGTTCCGCCTATTGCATTCTTTGGTCATTTTATTTATAAATGTGGATTATATTCTAATTTGGTTTAGGCTTTTTATTGTTTTGCATTTTGACTGTGTTTTGGTACTGTATAAAAACTTGGCCCGAAGTTGAGCCTTTCGGCTCTGTGCCACAGCTACCAGAGAGTTGAGCTCAGGTTCATTTAGGGACTTTCAGGGTTCACCCTTACAAAATGTTATGATTAGTTTGCAAGGTGGGTAGTTAACCACCACAAATAAACATCCAATCTCTTACAAACAACGCCATGAGACCATAAGTATCGAGCTGAGCGACAATTACTGCAGAAAGCGTTCCATGAGCTCAGCATCCACTTCCCATCTGAAAGCCAGAAGGACCTACTGCATCCTCTAGCATCAAGCAATAGGTCCACATCTAAGGACCGATGAGTAGATAATTGCTCACTCCATCTCCCCACCTGCCTGGAGGACATCCCCAGAGAGTTTACCATTGTTTTGTTGATCACGTTACTCTAGGGTCTTTCTTCCCATGAACACAGGGAGTACTTTACAAGAATTCACTTTCAAGGGGATGGGTTCTACAGTTCCATATGCATTCAACTTGCTGCTAAAATCAGGCACGGGCAAGTTCAGTCTTCGTATTTTTGGACTGATTGGCGCCAATCAAAACAATTAAGCAGAAGGCGCGTTATCCTCCTGTAGACCAGCATGAAGATAGTTTCCAATGTGATTCACACCTTTCATGAAAATAGGTTCTACTATTTGTCACTCATTCATTCCTTCTGAAACCCTCCAGGACCCATCACGCCACCTCTCGGTTTAATGTATAAACGTACCAGTCAAAGGTATTCATCAGCACCATGAACATTAACTGGAGTAAGTGAGAAGATTATTATATATGGAAAGCAAATACAAAATCAGACAAACAAGTACAAGGTTATAAAACTATATTCGATAAAGCACATTAATGGTTGCAATTAACGCTCATGGATATAAAATTATTGTAGATTTGTAAGGAATGAAAGTTGTTACAAACGTGTTGCTGCTATATGAGATTAAATTTATACCCATGTAACGTTTCAGAAGACTTGTACTCGAAAAAAGCTCTGCAAGACAGCCATAACTTTTATTGCATGGTTAACACCGGTGTTGGCAATTGCAGAAATCAACTAATGGGATAAATGGGAATTTTTCTAAAAGGACAGAAAAAATAGGGGGGCGTGGCTTGCGCGCCGCTACAGTATGGCGTGTCGCGCTTGAGCTCCGGGGTGAGTTGGTCCCGTAGAGCGTTTCTTTCCGCTCATTTGTGCCCTTCTGACCGGAAAAATCACTCGACAGCAGCGGAACATGTGGTGACCTTCACGACGCTGTTTTTTCCGCGCTTTCAGCCGCCGAAGAGATGCTTTCTGAATCATCCCCCACAGGCGCTCGCATTCCTGAAGAAAGACCGCCATTTTGTCGCGCATGACGTCCCTGTCATCGGACTTCTGAGGTGCCGCCGGGGATACAAACTTGCAGTGTTCAGCGCTCGGCTAAGGGTCTCTACACAAGACGTCTGACATGGTAACATTTAAGCTTTTTTCTTGATGTTACTTTCCTACTTCTTGGCTGGTTTTTTGAGCTGCTCGCTTTTATTTTTCTCTCACATTCTTCATGGAGGTGTCCATATCGCTTCATTGAGGAGATTTCCTGCGCAACTCTGCTCATATTTAAACAGCTACTTTAGCTCTGTGTATTTTGAGCGTGAACTGCCTCTTTTTTTTCACTAAATCTGCATACTTTGCGCAACTTTGGTGTTCTAGCCTATTCCTGTGGTATTCTCTTAGGCTCCTGCTACGACACCGTCATTATGAATCGGTCCTCGAACATCAAAGACTCTAAGGACCTGGGCGCATCTTTAAAAAGACTTAAATCAGTCTCTCCAACGCCTGAATCTCCTCAGGCAGACACTGCTTCCACATTAGATACCATTTTGGCGCGCCTTAATGAAGTTCATGATATTGCGCAGTCCACTAAAACTAATACTGACCTACTACAAGTGGAGGTGTCTGCTATCAGGAATGACTTTAAAGCCCTTTCTCTTCGTGTATCAGCGACAGAAACACGAATAAGTTCCGCAGAGGATGGTATGCGAAACCAATCCAGGTCCCTTTCTCAACTGGAGCGTTCTATGGCGGCGATGCGCAGAGACCTCACGGAGCAGGAGGACCGTAATAGGAGATCTAATCTGCGTATTTTTGGCCTACCGGAGGACTCAGAGAAATCATCCTCCTCTATGATTGAGTTCCTATCTCATTGGATCCCGGATACACTCCAACTATCTTTCCACAGAGATTTTGAGATTGAAAGAGCACACCGTGTTCCAACGTTTCGTTCTAAGGCAGCCACCCAGCCAAGAGCAATTATTTTTAAGCCCTTACGACATCAACACACTGAGCTGATTCTGTCTCATATGCGCAAGATTAAACAACTCAACTGGGAGGGTCATCGCATATCCATTTCCCAAGACTTTGCCAGAGACACAGTCATAAGACGGAAAGGTTTCTTGAACCTTCGGAAACGTCTCACCGACTTGGGCATTCCTTTTTCCTTTTCAGGTCCATCCAAGTTTCGCATCACTTATAAGGGACGTTCCAGGATCTTCGATGAACCGGCAGACTTGACAACGTTCTTAGACAACCAGGAGGAAATAGAAATGGAGATTCAGAGAACAACTTCGCAAGCTCATGGGGCCTCAGGAACCTGATTTGTTTCTCTCTATTTATGGTTGTGCTGTTTTCAAGATAGATTCCTCTTCTTTCTTTCTAGTTATGCTTACATGCTGATTTGATCCACTGCTATTATACGTTCTGTTTCTTTTCTCTTCTCCATACTACTCTTGAATTTCTCCTTCTCTCTCATATCCGACCTTTCCGCCTCTTTCTCTTGTCTATCCTTTGAGAAGACTTTTTTCAGCTCCTTTCGATTCTTTCTTATTTCTTTCATACCCGGCTTATCTGGCCTCTTTAGTTGTTTGTACCTCTTTCTTTTTTCCTTCTTTTCTTTCTCTTCACTATTTTAGTTACGGTGTGTTTCATTTATACTGTTGCTATTTCCAATTACATGGTACCTGCCTTGTTATAAGTTATTGGTTGCAGATTTCTTGCGTGTAATTAATATATTTTTACTTCTTTCACTAGCACGTTCTCTCCTATTTACCTTATAACTAGATATCATTCTAATATGGCGGGGTAGAATTCTCCTTATTCTTTCTGCTCCTTTTCATCTTCCTTCTCTGTTTCCTCCTCGTCTTTACATGCTCCTCTCGTGCACCTCTCTTTTTCCTTCTACAATTCCACTTTATAGTATAGATATTTGCCAGTGTTTTTTTATCATTAATATGCGGTTTCGGTGCATATTTGTCACTGTATTTATGAAATGTTACTCATTATTTAGGCTGTTGCGTGCATAGTTAAGCTTTTATTGCATTTTATACTATTGTTAGTCAATATATGATCTTGTTCACGCTGTGATATCGCTAGTCTACTTTGAAATGTATTTTTCCTCTTATAGCAACTTCATACTTCATTATCAAAATGTATTTCCATTAATTTGGTCTTTTTCTTCCTATTGTTATTTATCTTACTGATTGTTGTTTTTCCTAATAATGGGCTGTTTCTCAGTACCAACTTTTGCTCTTAATACGGATCTCCTACTCGCCTTTTCCACGTTCTCCCTTGCATGATATGGGTCTCTTTTAGACCTCCCCCTCTGCCTCTTCTCTTTCTCTTTTCTTGTCTTTCTCTTCTGGCCTTTCTTTTTTCCTGGTTCTCCCACATGGATGTTCCCGTAACATCTATTCTGCTCAATGGTTGGTCTAATATATTTTTGATCCCCGCTCTTTGTCTGTCATCAATGTTGTCTCCGTTGGTATCCCCTTTTGTTCTATGCCAGGTTTAAATGTATTATCCCTTAATGTTAAGGGTTTGAATCACCCAGTGAAACGATCTAAAATCTTAGATTACTGTAAGTCGCTCTCGGCAGACTTAGTCCTATTTCAAGAATCTAAGATTACCAGTAGACAAGCTGTATTTTTAAAGAAAGAATGGGTGTCGGATGTGTCTTGTTCGGATGCTTCTGGTAAACGCAATGGTGTGCTCACGTTAGTTTCGAGGAATTCAGGTTTAGCAATTATCTCTTCTGAGCATGATTCTGAGGGTCGCTGGCTTTTATCTAAATTGTCGGATGGACAACATGATTTGTTTGTTATGAATATATATGCTCCGAATGTTGATGATCCAGCGTTTTGGAAATCCATTTCTAAAAAATTGCATGACACCCCACATGCTGGCAATCTCATTGTTGGTGGCGATTTTAACTTACCAATGGATCCTTTATTGGACAGAAATTCTGCATTTCAGTTTCGTTCGCCCAAAGCACACAAACAGATGGTTAACAGGTGTTCCATTGCTCAATTGCATGATATTTGGCGTCTCCATAATCCCACTGGCAGTGACTTTTCTTTCTTTTCCTCCCCTCATTTCTCATTCTCTCGTATTGATTATCTCCTGGTTCACTCTTCTCTTGTCTCAGCTTCTTCTTCTCCGCTTATACATCCCATTGTCATCTCTGATCATGCTGCGGTCACTTTTACGCTCTTAACCTTTGCGCCGAAACCACGTGGTCGTTCCTGGAGACTTAATACAGAAGTGTTACATGACTCTTCCCAGGCGGACAAATTTTCAACGGATATAAACACTTTTTTCCGTGAAAATGAGGATTCTGTATCGTCTCCAATAACTTTATGGGACTCTTTTAAGTGTACTTTCCGGGGCCAAGTTATTGCATGCATGTCCAAACGTAACTTGGCGATTAAAAGAGAACTTACTGACTTATCTTCTAAAATCAAAGCTCTGGAGGCCTCCTTTAGACATACCAAAGATCAGACTACCCTGCAACAAATTAAACTCCTAAAGTACAAATATAATACAATTGTCACTAAAAAAGCTCATATTGGTTTCCAGGCGCAAAAGTCCAAGAAGTTACTTTTAAAGAATCGGGCTGGGAAACTTTTGGCTGCCACCTTAAAATTCCAAGATTCTTCCTATAAGTCCTCACAGATCTCTTCTATTAAAGATCATACTGGCTCTAAAAAATTCCAAACTGAGGAAATTCTTGAAGTTTTTCGCGATTTCTATAACAAATTATACACCCCCTCTAACCAAGCTTCTTTTGACAAGTGCCAAGATTTTTTGAAATCAATTCCGATTCAATCAGTCTCAGAAGAAGATCGCTCTACTCTGAATGAACCTATCTCACCTGAGGAAATAGCGGATGCTATCAAGGCCACCCGTTCGGGGAAAGCACCCGGTCCAGACGGATACCCGATATTATTTTATAAAACCTTTCTACCGTTGCTTGTTCCTAAGTTACAAGCTGTCTTTGACGCTTTTGTTCGTAATGGTTCTGTTTCTGGTACGGCTGCTGAAGCAACCATAGTCGTGATCCCGAAAGAGGGGAAAGACCATTCGGACCCTAAGAATTTCCGCCCTATTTCGCTTCTTAATATGGAAGCAAAGATTTTTGCTAAAATCTTGGCTAAACGTCTAGAATCTTTTATTCCCAATCTAGTTCATCCTTCCCAAACTGGTTTTGTTAAGGGTAGATTGGCAAGAGACAATATCCGCACTTTCTGTCATATTATTGGGGCGGCTAAGCGATCCCAATTACCTGCTGCGGCCTTGGCCCTCGATGTGGAAAAGGCCTTCGATAAGGTCTCTTGGCCTTTCCTTCGGGCTGCCTTATGTGCACATAACCTCGGGGACTCCTTTATTAACATGGTAATGTCTTTATATTCCCAACCTAAAGCTAATATTAGGGTTAATGGTTCTACATCCTCTTCTTTTAATCTTTGCCAGGGCACGAGACAAGGGTGTCCCTTATCCCCTCTCTTGTTTCTGTTATCTATTGATCCTCTCCTTCGGCTGATTGATTTACACCCTGATATCAAAGGATTTTCTTTTGGCCCTCGTTGTCTTAAAACTGCTGCCTACGCTGACGATGTTCTCATTTTCTCAGATGATATAGCGTTGGCCATCCCTGCTATCTCTGACACCATTTCTTTGTTCTCTAAGGTATCCGGATACACTCTAAACAAAGATAAGACAGAAATGTTCCCTTTAAATGCCTACTGTTTTCCTGCTCATATGGGTTCGGCTGGCTTTAAGTGGCAATCTACCCATCTAAAATATCTGGGCATCTATTTCTGTTCCACGCTACATGCCACGGTTGCCTATAATGAATCTCAAACTCTTACTAAAGTTCGTCGTCTTCTGGATACATGGTCTCCGAAACATATTTCGTGGTGGGGTCGCCTACAAACCCTTAAAATGATGATCACGCCGATTATCAATTTTGTCTCATCCATGATTCCGATGAAATTTTCCGACTCTTTTTTTCGGGAAATCGATGGTATCACCACCAAATTTCTTTGGAACGGCAAACGCGCTCGGTTAGCATATAAATATTTACGTAGACCTTGTGATATGGGGGGCTGTAATTTCCCGGATTGGGAAAAATACCAGACTGCTTTTCTGGCCTCTCAAGGGGCCTTATGGTTTTCTCCCCCATCCCGTCATATTCCTTTATGGCTACTCATAGAACAGGATTTAGCTGCACCTCTACCACTTGCCTCTCTTTGTACTACTTCCACTCTGCACATTCTGTTTTCCCGCTCTATAATTATTGATACAATTGTCGCAATTAAGAGAGTAGACAAGAAGTTGGCATTTCCTCTGCACAAAACTAGATGGTCTTCTATTTGGCGTAATTCCAAAATTAAACTTAATATCACTCCCAACCTCATGTCTTACTGGGCTACGAAAGGTATCTCTCTTGTACACCATCTGTATAGTGACTCTGGTGAGACCTTACCCTTTTCTACCTTAGCGCTCAAACACTCTTTAAATAATCTAGACTTCTATACCTTTCTTAAAATCAAGGTTGCTATCTCAAAAACTCGTCTTCACCCCTCCTCCCCCACTATCTCGCTGTTTTGTATGTGGCTCAAAACGGGTCATGTTGCCTCCCACATATATAAGTTTCTATCTTCTACTTCGCTTCCTGATCAGACGGTTGCACAGCAAAAATGGTTGCGTCATTTTGATCACAATATTACGGATCACTTATCATCTGAAGCTTGGCAGTCCATTAGCAAATTTGCGCTCCGTAACAAAATAGCTCCTTCCCTAATTCAGTCCAAGTTTTTCTCGATCAACCTACTCCATTGGACACCTGTACGTCTTCATTCCCTCAACCTTAAAGAGGATGACCTCTGCTGGAGTTGTGACCTGGAGGCGGGTGATTTTCCTCATATGTTCTATAACTGCTCCTTACTTAAACCTTTCTGGGACCTTATTCAGCAACATTTGTCTCTTATCTTTGACATTGAGCTCCAGCTCTCTTTTCCTTTAGTTATATTAGGCCCCTGGGCTGCTCCTACGCCCCTTCCCCTTGATCTGTTGCAATTACAGCTGTTAGACCTTCTTTTATCTGTTGCGGTCAAGGTTATCCTTATGGAATGGAAATCTTTCTCGTCAGTCTCCTACCATACGTGGTGGGCATGGGTTTCCTTCCTCCGCAGTGCTCACAACTCAGTGATCTAGCACACCTGTCGCCTTCCATTTCGAGTGGGGTTTGGGCATCCCTGGATGACTATATGGAACTCTCCTCGCAAGGTGTAGTCCCTCGATTTCCTATTGGTCTGTCTACTTAATTTTTGTCTGCTAGTTACGTTACATTGGATTATTCCTGTGGGATTCCTTCTTTCTTTCTCCTTCTTTCCTGTCCTCTCCTCCCGTTCTTTCTTTCTGCTGCTATTTTCCTTTCTTTCCTTCTTTCTTCCTTTTGCTCTTATTATCCTCCCCTGCCCCTATCCTCTTCTCAGAGGCTGATACGTTCTGCGTTCTAACTGATATACTCCTTTATTGGCTCATATTATTAACTCCATATTGATTGCCTTTTTTCCAATTTTATCTACATCAAGTTTAGTTACTGAACAAATGATACCCATGCTTGTTTTCATGTTCTACTCATGTTGGAATGTATCACCTCTTTGTATTTTGAATGCTATTATTTGGACCCTTACTTCTCTCAATAAAATCTTGTTGAAATCAAAAAAAAAAGGACAGAAAAAATAAATATGAAAAAATAAAAAAGTTATGTTGGCACACAGCACTTCAGTCGATACAAACTGGGTTGCTGTAGGGTTACACGCAACTGTACATATCATGTTACATGTCCCAGGGAGGGAATTAGTTTATCTGAGCATGTACACTACTTTGTTCTTGCACCTTCGGCAATATATGTAGAGTATAAGGGCTTTCCAAAGAGTAAGTTATGGCATGTTCAAAGAGAGAATTACAGAGAGGGAGATAGTTGCTAAGAAGCAGGGGTTAAAAGAAGGAAGAGGCACAGAAACATGGAAAGATGAAAAGACCACCGCTGGAACTGCTCCAACATTCCAACTCCACAGCAGTCTAAGTAGAAGGTCTACTGGTAGAATGTTGATGTCAGTAATGCAAGTTAGTAAGCGGTTGGCCTTACTGCGAGAGGATGCTCCTGCTGCTCTTTGAGACTTGTCTCCAAATAAACTTGAAGTTTACTACATCTGCCCTTGAAGTACACTTCATTACAGAGTCCTTGGGTCTTTAAGTTAAAAAAAAAAAAAAAAAAAAAAAAAAAAAAAAAAAGCTAAGCTCAGAATTCTGATTGGTTGGGTCTAGCAGTCTATTTTGTACAGTTTCTTCTCCAACAACTTGAGTTTGTGACCTTGTCTTCTCTCCTTAAAGCATCTTTAAAACCTCAAAGTTTCACGACATGGTTTAGCAGCCACCCCATTCTCTCTGGGGGATTCTATGAAATCTGCAAGACACTAGAGAAGTTTTCTACTAGATTTAAACAAGTCAACAAGTTGCTCTTATAGTTACCTTTTTCTGGAGCTTGTCAACCTGTCTGCTGTTAATGTCAGGAGAACTAGCATTATATTTGAGAAATACATTCTCCATTGAGCTCAGTTCATATTGGATCTGAAACAGAAATAAAAACTTGATAAATAAAATAAAGAGAGAGCAGACGTGCACTTATTACATACGTAAATCAGAAGGATAACCTGCTCAAACTGTAGGATACCTACAATGGATGTTTATGTCATATTGCTTAGTGTAACACTTTCCATCCCATGGCCTTTTAATATGTTGCACAAGTAGAATACACACTCCACATTCTTATAGACTATATAGTCATTGAATACCAACACCTAATTATGTTTACAGAATGGTTTATCAGTAGTATTCAGACCGGATCAGCCAGAATCACTCACGTGCAGATTTAAGAATTTGCAATGCACCCCCAAATGTCAGATTTCACAAAGAATTCCTGTAGAAAACAAGCATTGGAAATGCAATAGGTCTCGCATTAGGAAAGTTTGAGCTATTGGTCTTATAAATGACTATTTTTTTATTTATGTGTTGTTTTTTAAAATAGCTAAGTTAATAGCTTTGTCATTTACAATGCCAATAGTTAGAACTTTTGCAAATGTGACACCTATAGCATTTCTATTGCAATTTGTGTTGTATTTACGTGACTTCGATGTATCGATATTACAAATAACAATGGCTTTTAATTTTTTTAAATAATTAATACTTAAATAATTTATTTAATTAGTAATGTCAATAGCTTAAACTTTTCTAAATAACTTTTGTGAAGATTATGTTCAGTGTTTTTTATTGTGACGAAAATCCAAGAACAGAAGTGAAATATTAACATCGTAATAAAGCTTGAAAACAGCTTGAAACATTAAAAGAACATATTTGAACCAGTGATGCTGTGGTGTTGCTGAGTGGGAGATGGGGAGAGGGAGAGGGTAAAGAGAGGGAGAGAGGGAGAGGGAGAGAGGGAGGGTAAGAAGAGAGGGGGAGGACGAGAGCGAAGGACGGAGGGGAGAGAGAGGGGAGGGAGAGATGAGAGCAAGCAGAGGGGGAGAAAAAGGAGAGCGGGGGAAGGTAAAGAGAGAGAGGAGGGAGAGAGGAGAGTGAGAAGGAGAGAGTGAGAAGGAGAGAGTGAGAAGGAGAGAGTGAGAGAGTGAGGGGAGGGAGAGAGGGTGAGAGAGTGAGGGGAGGGAGAGAGAGTGAGAGTGAGAGAGTGAGGGGAGGGAGAGAGAGAGAGTGAGAGAGTGAGGGGAGGGAGAGAGAGGGAGAGAGAGAGAGAGAGAGAGAGGGAGAGAGAGAGAGGGAGAGAGAGAGAGGGAATGAGGTAGAGGAGAGGGAGAGGGAGTGGAGAGAGAGGAGAGAGAGTGAGTGGAGAGAGAGGGAGTGGAGAGAGAGGGAGTGGAGAGAGAGGGAGTGGAGAGAGAGGGAGTGGAGAGAGAGGGAGTGGAGAGAGAGGGAGTGGAGAGAGAGGGAGTGGAGAGAGAGGGAGTGGAGAGAGAGAGAGAGAAGAGCCTTTTCCTGTGACTTCCGCACGCCACTGAAAGCGTCCAGCTCTGCAGTAGGGCAGACGGCGTCTACCCTCTGATAATTGAAAGTAGACGGTGTCCACTCTCGACTCGAGCCAGTCTACCCTCGAATGGAGCCCTGTCTATCTGAACCGTGACTCTGCTGCACTGTTCATTAGGAGAAAAATGCATTCTAAATGTTTAATACTCCCGGACCTAAACACACCATGCCGCCATTTAGTTGGCTAGACCAGAATAAGCAAGTACATGCAAAGTCAGCAGCTTTAGCACTCTGATTCAAGTGGTTACATAGACGCCTGCAGTAGGGCAAAATCATTTTAAATACATCATTTGCACATACAATGCACGGATGATAACGAATTAAATGTGTGATGAGAGTGTAGTTTTCAGATGAGAAATAGACCTACTTGCATTCCAGTAGAGGCGGAAGGATACACACAACAGCCAATATAAAAAGGTGTGATTTAAACATTTCCCGTGGCATGATCCTAGATGCGAATGATGTCCCAAGCCAAAGGGTGAAGGTTCCTGAAGCAAAGCCCTAAATAGACTCTCAATGGATGGTGCAAACTACACGTCAAACCACAAAATGCTAACTATCACTTGTAACAAGTGTTTTCCCAATTTCAGAATCTGCTCCGGTCCTCGGATGCTTGATTCCGTTCTGGGAAGGACATGGCTTTTGTAGTTCAGACTGGACTGTTCCCATGGGGCACAGGGTCAGAGCTGATTTGCATATCGCCATTGTCTAACCCAGGGTGGTGTGGAGTGCAAAAAAACGATGGATTTGGGCCCAGATCTTTGGACTGGGGTGAATGTGTGACATTGATCCACATTCGGTCCATCACCTGTTTTGTTTGCAATTCGCATAAGTTATGGCACCATTTTTTATTCCCCAGCAAAATATTTTTACATGTTATGAAACCCTTTCTTAATTTTGGGGGTGTTTCTTGCCCATTCAAGCCTTAACATGTATTGGCAATGCCAGTAGGTCTGGCTTTTGAATGAAATTGCATCCTCAATGAAGGATAGGTGTAGGTATTCAGTAAGTCATTACACATGCTATTGGTTGCTCATTGTAGCTCTCATGTCTTAATTCATCAACCCACTGACTTATTCTTGCACTCCTCCATTTGCACAGCTGCAATAACTTGCATACTAACTCAACATGTGCAAAGTAAATTACACCGAAACATGAATTGTGAACTTCCTTCAATATCGAAGGGAAGATATCGCTTCAAAAAGGGCTTTGTACGGGTTCTACTGGATGCATACGGTTAAAGGCTAGCATACAGAAAAGGATAAAGATGTAGTGAAATTTTAGGATGCAGAAGCCTGCTAGAATTCACAGGGGAAAAAGAAACTCCGCCATCTTCCTGCAATGGTTATGTACGGTCTTCTGTACACTTGATCTTTTCCTGGCAATCTCAGGAATGAGCGCCATTCATACATTATATAAAGGATAAAGACCACTGCTATATTGATAACCCTTACGCCCACAGTACTATTGCCTTATATAGAAACAAGACCACACGTTTCTTCACAAGGTCACTAAACTCACAGATCACAAAATATTTCTAAAATACAGGTTTTTGTTTGTTCTATTTTTTTTTTTTAACTTAAAACCCCATCCCTCCAGCTCACTTAAATCCTCACTCTTATTACTGCTACTGAAAATTCTTTGGGTTGGCTATAGAAAAATGTAGTCACATAACTTGTATTAGTGAACTTTAAAAACACTAGTTTTCAGCTGGTAAATTTTTGCAAACATGTTTTATGCATTTTTACACAAGTCAAACCTGGAATCGTTGTCCAATGTGTGGCTATATGCAGAAATATTTCTGGCAATCTTAAATGAACTCAAGCAGTACAACTAATTAATAAATTCTGGTATAATATTACATAGATAATTACACAATTTTGTCTTTATAGACATTGAACAAAGTTCACGTTGTGTAATCTAAATGGGATTTTAGGGGCTATTGTATATACATTACAGATCGTGAAATATTGGACTTTGTTTTAAAGAGCATGGTATCCATCAGAGAGTAAACAAACAATTCACAATAGCTTCCTTTTAGTACTGTGGCAAGTCTTTTTTTAGATTGTTCCATGAAAAAAAAAAAACCATTTGGCGTTTTATTTATTGTATTTTTATGAATGCCACATCTAACTTCCACTGTTTGTAATACAATGCAAGTAAAGTTCTAGATGCAAATGAACTTTGATGTATTTAATGCAGATTGGGAAATACATTTTGCCAAATGGGAAAGGTAACATTTGTGTATTTAAAAGTTATTTTAAAGAATGTGTTTTCAATGGGAAATTGCGGATCTGTTTGTTGAACTACACTTGCTGGAAATGTGCATTCCATGAGTCCACACAAAATGTGATCTTTTTCAAACATGGACCATTATAATGTTCCTTTGTATTAGTTGCCAATAATGGATCAATAGCACGACTAGGATTAAAAAAAATAAGACAACAATAAATAATGGGGGGGACGTTTATATTATATTCAATATAGTGGATAATTACGTTAATGTTTCACTTAATGTCAGACTAACAATAATGAATACCCAAAGAAAACCTAGATTAATTAAGTTGTTACCACTTACTCTGTTTGAATAGATGAAACCCAAGACTGCAGCAGATGCTTCCAGACAAAGGAGGATAACGATGAAGTACATAAACTGTAAAATGAAAAGAATGATTAAGAAACTAGTGGCTTATGGTAACAATGTCCTTTGAAATTAATCACTTTAGCAACAATCTCAAAGTGTTTTTACTTTTAAAAAACATTACCATGGACACCAACAGCTATTTGCTTTAGATATAGGACGACGTTTCCAGTAACTTAAGTTACAGGTCGGAAAGATAGTTAAATGAATGAATGGAAATAAGCTATAGGAATCAAAATTCCATTAGTTTGTCATTCTGAAAACATTGGGAAATATACAAAAAGGTAGGAAATTGTGCGATTTCATGATAGTACGGTAAGCTCATATTCAACTTTAATTTTAAAAAAGTGTTCGAAAGGTGCCAAAATAATTTGCAGTGAAGAAAAAAAGTAGGGCAGTGAACTGCTCTGTGTGGGTACACTTTCCCTATGTTTGATGAATTACAAATCTCACAGGCCAACATGGTCATTGGTTGTGCAATAAATGTATTGGAGTGTAGAGCATACAATGTTAGATCTCTTATTCAAGAATTCAAATAGATGGGAATTTCTTAGCTTATTTTTTGCCTAAAGGAAACTATGCATTAAATTGGCACATTTTTGCTGCTCAAGTAATATCCAGAGAAGAAGTACTCTGCCCTCTGCAAGATTTCACAGTACCTATAAATCTGCTTCTATATTGACATTGTGTGTGATCGTCCTTTGGGAATTAAAAGATACACTGCAGTAGCTTGTATGTGGTAAATAATAAACCCAACAGGAGTATTGTCTTCTTCAGGATCAGAGTGTTAGGGGTCTCCACTTGTGCCATGAACCCCAAGGAAGGCAAGGTTATCAAAGAAGCTAGCAACTGGGGCGAAGCAAGCCGCCTGGCTTGTTATTGAGGAGAGGTGTGGACTCCTAATGCCCCTTTCGACAAGAGCTTATATCCCAGAGATGGGCGAGGCAGCTCAAACTTTTCTGTTGATCCAAAAAGGTCATAGATTCCTATTGAGTGTCAGGAAATCAACTGGGTGTTACACCCCAAAAAAATACAAGTATGACAACATATTAACTATATTTCATCATCTTTGCCCTCTGTGATATGAATTTGGAATGCAAGGCCATTTTCTTATCAACATGGGTAAAAATACAAAGTTGTTTCTTATGCTATATGTTGGGTGAATATTGTTTTCCATCTACTCACACTTGTGTAATGTGATGCGACAGCACAAAAGCCTCTGTAGGAACCAAAAATGTAAAGTCAGCCATGTCTTTGGGTAATGTTACAGTGGAACATTACATTGTTCTATACCACAGTTACATCTTAAGATGTACATCAGGTTCTGCTCATGGTTGGGGGTCAGCCATTGTACAAGAGGACAACGGGATGTTAAAAAATGTTTGTGGGCAGTTCAAGGCAAGTCGTGATTGGCTCATCCTAACAGGGGTCACAAAATGAATGGTCTTACTCTCCACATATCCCACCACCTGGAAACGTCAGAATCTTCCATGAATAACCTATAAATGGAATACTCCTTTGGCATGAGGAAGTGGTTACAAAATGGCGCCTTTTCTGATGAGTCCAATGCGGTTTAATGCCGTCTATGTTACTCTAGCCTCCATCAAGGACAGTGCTAATAGGCTAGAATTCTTGAGCAAGACAATATGGATTGTTAGACAGCAACATTGCAAAATAGTATCGCTGGATACGTGTAGTATACTTTATTAGGTGAACACTTAAAACACTTTTAAATCAGTGTGTAAATGTAAAAATATTACATAATCATGTCTCAAAATGTACTGCACACTTTGCCTTAAACTGCTAAATATTCTGCATAGCTTACTTTTTCTGAACCCAAAAATATAGTCATCCCAGCTACATAATTTGGCCCTTCACCGATGCATAATTCTCTTGGCCATGATGGACGAATGAATGAACTTATTCTGGACTCAGGTGTCTGGTCTAAATTTACCAGCTGCTAAGACTCAAAAAAAAAAGTTAGTACTCACAGTCCCTTGCTGGCATCGAGCGTCTTTCGTGGGAACGCAGCACCCCACAAATCCGGTGAAAAAGAGGAGGCCGGCAGCTGCTACAGCCAGAGCGCTGGGCAAGATGAAGTAGAGGTCTTGGAAGAAATACTGGAAGTACTTGCAGGTCAGAAACAAACTAACACCAGCATAGCAGAGAAAACCTCCAGAGCCCTAAAAGAAAATAGATTTTTTTTTTAAAGTTAATTTTGTGCTAAAATGTAAGGCGTGTGGAATCACAATTAGAAAAAGGTTTCTCAGAAGTTTGAAAACTTAAAATAAATGGTCACCTTTTCTGTTTGTTTCACAAATAAATCAATCAGACTTGATCGTGCAATGCGGACATATCTTTGCTGCAAGTTTCAGAGTGATTCTAGACACTTAGGGGCAGATTATGATCGCGGACGGACTTGCGTCCGTGATCATTGAGGAGGAGGGGACCTCCGCATGGGCTGCGGAGTTCCCTCCTGTGCAATTAGGATGTGACCGCCAGGGTGGCGGTCACATCCTCTATTTTTAACATTGCAGCGGGTGCAGCTTCAAGCTGCACCCGCGGCAATGTTAAAAATGCACGCATTGCATTTGCATGCAGAAAGAGGCAGGCACCGTGCGGTGCCTGCCGCTTTCTGCATGCAAATGCAGGGGGGTACCATAGGTACCCCCCATGTGCACCCCCACCCCCCCTTCACCTAGGGGGCCCGCAACGGGCCCCCTAGGTGAAGATCCGTATGCTTTTCCACGGCGGAAAACCCGCCGCGGAAAGCACTTTTAAAATCCCATCCTGATATGGCGGACGGTGTCTGAGAGACACCGTCACCATATCAGAGCTTTTCCGCCGCGGTTGTAAGCCGACCACGGCGGAAAAGCTGCGGACGGAAACCAGGACCCACCAGCCATCCTAATGTGGCGGTGGGTCCTTGGTCAGTCCGCTGCGGTTTTTCCGCATCCTCGGGGCCGGCGGTGGCTTCCGCCGGCCCCGAGGATGCGGAAAAACCGCAATCATAATCGGCCCCTAAATGTAATGTGTTTGTGAGCGTTGCTCTTGCTAGCTTTTCAGCAGTGCCACAGTTCGATTGCCAGACGGATATTGTAGCGAGGAAGATTATTAACATGTCCATGGAAGTCCTCCTGTCCCAAATGGTCCCAAGACAGTCTCCTCAGTACGGTTCATGGTTAGAAAGATAGATAAATGGATGGAGGGATGGAAGCTATTGGAACCAAGATTCCCCAACAAGGAAGGTCACAAATATAAAGCCCGCCAGGATGGGCGTAGACGAGACTCAATCGTGCAGGAGTTCGAGCCACTTCAGATTTTGCACCCAGCTCAGAACTTCGATACAGTTTACTAAAGTATGAATGCTGGCGCGCTTCTTGTGTGCACAATAAAGGTATTTCAGAGGGTATGACCTCACCAGCACCCAATGCTGTGCTTCGCCTCATTTTGAGACTCCATCTACTTCATATGGAAGGTGAAAGAACTAATTTGAGTATTTCAGGGGAGCGAGGATGTATGCCAGAAGATCTTCTAATCTAGAACCCTATTCCAGAGAGTGTGTTCGGCTTGAGGGTAAGAGTGGGGCAATGACAGTAGAGCCTCATAAAATTGCATATTTCCACGGCTTCAGGATTGCTCTGGTTAAGTCTTCTTAAATGCATTCATCTTTTCTGCATGCAGGACACCCTGACCACTTTCGGGAGGGTTCCGTTGCATCCACTAAAAACCCAGTCTCCAGAGTGCGCTGGAAGGCCTGCTTTTTGAGGGATTGGTTGTACACAGGACACCCAGTCCACTTTAGAGAGGGACTGGTTGCACACAGGACACCCTTCCATTCAGTTGCACACAGGACACCCCATCCCCTTGAGGGATTGGTTGCTTGCACACATGACACCCTTTGCTCATCGGTTGCAAGCAGGACACCCTGACCACTCTTGGGAGGGTTCTGTTCTATCCACTAAAACCCCAGTCTTCAGAGTGCGCTGGAAGGCCCGCTTTGTAAAAGCTGCATGCAGCTTTAGAACCACGCACGGGCCCCTCTGAAAGTGTGCATGTCCCACGATTGTGTGTAATCAGCATCGGATTGGTGACGCGGGCACTCGGGCAATGCCAGAGGGGCCGGTATCTGACTTCCAGCTGTGGAATGCTTTTTGAGCAGCCTGAGGGGAAAATTTGGCAGTTTCTGCCTAGTTGGATGCCACCAGCGGCCCAGTGGGTGCCCGAATGGCCTTTCTGGAGGCAGATGGGTGTCTATTACCTCCCTTTTTGAGGGATTGGTTACACACAGGACATCCTTCCGCTCATCGGTTGCATACAGGACACCCAGTCCGCTCTAGAAAGGGGTTGGCTGCACACAGGATGCCCAGTCCGCTCTAGAAATGGATTGGTTGCACACAGGACACCCTTCCACTCATCTGTGGCACACAGGACACCCAGTCCGCTCTAGAGAGGGACTGGTTACAGACAGGACACCCAGTCCACTCTAGAGAGGGATTGGTTGCACACAGGACACTCTTCCGCTCTAGAGAGGGATTGGTTGTACACAGGACACCCTTCCGCTCTAGAAATGGATTGGTTACACACAGGACATCCTTCCGCTCATCGGTTGCATACAGGACACCCAGTCCGCTCTACAAAGGGATTGGCTGCACACAGGATGCCCAGTCCGCTCTAGAAAGGGATTGGCTGCACACAGGATGCCCAGTCCGCTCTAGATATGGATTGGTTGCACACAGGCCACCTCTCCGCTCGAGAGGGATTGTACACAGGACACCCTTCCGCTCTAGAGAGGGATTGGTTGCACACAGGACACCCTTCCACTCATCTGTGGCACACAGGACACCCAGTCCGCTCTAGAGAGGGATTGGTTGCACACAGGACACCCTTCCGCTCAGTTGCACACAGGACACCCCGTCCACTTGAGGGATTGGTTGCACACAGGACACCCTTTGCTCATCAGTTGCACACAGGACACCCTTTGCTCATCAGTCGCACGCAGGATACCCTGACCACTCTTGGGAGGGTTCTGTTGCATCCACTAAAACCCCAGTCTTCAGAGTGCGCTGGAAGGCCTGCTTTGAAAAAGCTGCATGCAGCTTTAGAACCAAGCACGGGCCCCTCTGAAAGTGTGCATGTCCCACGATTGTGTGTAATCCGCATCGGATTGGTGACGCGGGCACTCGGGCAATGCCAGAGGGGCGGGTATCTGACTTCCAGCTGTGGATTGCTTTTTGAGCAGCCTGAGGGGAAAATTTGGCAGTTTCTGCCTAGTTGGATGCCACCAGCGGCCCAGTGGGTGCCAGAGTGGCCTTTCTGGAGGCAGGTGGGTGTCTATTACCTCCCTTTTTGAGGGATTGGTTACACACAGGACATCCTTCCGCTCATCGGTTGCATACAGGACACCCAGTCCGCTCTACAAAGGGATTGGCTGCACACAGGATGCCCAGTCCGCTCTAGAAAGGGATTGGCTGCACACAGGATGCCCAGTCCGCTCTAGATATGGATTGGTTGCACACAGGCCACCTCTCCGCTCGAGAGGGATTGTACACAGGACACCCCGTCCACTCCTGAGAGGGATTAGTTGCACACAGGACACACACTCTGCTCTAGAGAGGGATTGGTTGCACACAGGACACCCTTCCACTCATCTGTGGCACACAGGACACCCAGTCCGCTCTAGAGAGGGATTGGTTGCACACAGGACACCCTTCCACTCATCTGTGGCACACAGGACACCCAGTCCGCTCTAGAGAGGGACTGGTTACACACAGGACACTCTTCCGCTCTAGAGAGGGATTGGTTGTACACAGGACACCCTTCCGCTCTAGAGAAGGATTGGTTGTACACAGGACACCCTTCCGCTCTAGAGAAGGATTGGTTGCACACCGGACACCCACTCCCCTCTAGAGAGGGATTGGTTGCACACAGGACACCCTACCGCTCATGGGTTGCACACAGGACACCCAGTTCGCGCTAGAGAGGGACTGGTTGCACACAGGACACCCAGTCCACTATAGAGAGGGATTGGTTGCACACAGGACACCCAGTTCGCTTTAGAGAGGGACTGGTTGCACACAGGACACCCTTCCGCTCAGTTGCACACAGGACACCCCATCCCCTTGAGGGATTGGTTGCACACAGGACACCTTTTGCTCATCCGTTGCACACAGCACACCCGACCACTCTTGGGAGGCTTCTGTTCTATCCACTAAAACCCCAGTCTTCAGAGTGCGCTGGAAGGCCTGCTTTGTAAAAGCTGCATGCAGCTTTAGAACCACGCACGGGCCCCTCTGAAAGTGTGCATGTCCCACGATTGTGTGTAATCAGCATCGGATTGGTGACGCGGGCACTCGGGCAATGCCAGAGGGGCCGGTATCTGACTTCCAGCTGTGGATTGCTTTTTGAGCAGCCTGAGGGGAAAATTTGGCAGTTTCTGCATAGTTGGATGCCACCAGCGGCCCAGTGGGTGCCCGAGTGGCCTTTTTGGAGGCAGATGGGTGTCTATTACCTCCCTTTTTGAGGGATTGGTTACACACAGGACATCCTTCCGCTCATCGGTTGCATACAGGACACCCAGTCCGCTCTAGAAAGGGGTTGGCTGCACACAGGATGCCCAGTCCGCTCTAGAAATGGATTGGTTGCACACAGGACACCCTTCCACTCATCTGTGGCACACAGGACACCCAGTCCGCTCTAGAGAGGGACTGGTTACACACAGGACACCCAGTCCACTCTAGAGAGGGATTGGTTGCACACAGGACACTCTTCCGCTCTAGAGAGGGATTGGTTGTACACAGGACACCCTTCCGCTCTAGAGAGGGATTGGTTGCACACAGGACACCCTTCCGCTCTAGAGAGGGATTGGTTGCACACAGGACACCCTTCCGCTCTAGAGAGGGATTGGTTGCACACAGGACACCCTTCCGCTCTAGAGAGGGATTGGTTGCACGCAGGACACCCTACCGCTCATGGGTTGCACACAGGACACCCAGTTCGCTCTAGAGAGGGGCTGGTTACACACAGGACACCCAGTCCACTCTAGAGAGGGATTGGTTGCACACAGGACACTCTTCCGCTCTAGAGAGGGATTGGTTGTACACAGGACACCCTTCCGCTCTAGAGAGGGATTGGTTGCACACAGGACACCCTTCCGCTCTAGAGAGGGATTGGTTGCACACAGGACACCCTACCGCTCATGGGTTGCACACAGGACACCCAGTTCGCTCTAGAGAGGGGCTGGTTGCACACAGGACACCCTTCCGCTCAGTTGCACACAGGACACCCCCGTCCACTCGAGAGGGATTGGTTGCACACAGGACACCTGTCTGCTCGAGAGGTATTGGTTGCAAACAGGTCACCTGTCTGCTCATCGGTTGCACACAGGACACCCTTTGCTCATCGGTCACACGCAGGATACCCTGACCACTCTTGGGAGGGTTCTGTTGCATCCACTAAAACCCCAGTCTTCAGAGTGCGCTGGAAGGTCTGCTTTGAAAAAGCTGCATGCAGCTTTAGAACCAAGCACAGGCCCCTCTGCAAGTATGTGTGTATGTCCCATGATGGTGTGATCAGCATCGGACTGGTGACGCGGGCACTCGGGCAATGCCAGAGGGGCCGGTATCTGACTTCCAGCTATGGGTTGCTTTTTTGAGCAGCCTGGGGGGCAGATTTGGGGGTTTCTGCATAGTTGGATTCCGCCAGCGGCCCAGTGGGTGTCCGAGTGGCGTTTCTGGTGGCAGATGGGTATCTATTACCTCCCTTTTACCAACAGGCGGAGGTGTCACTACCTTTCTCTCCCTGGGGCGGCCCATTAATATATTTATATGCATATTGAGCTGGGTAGGGGGCCTGAGCAAAAGTGCCCTGACTTTTTTTCAGGGGTGTGTTTCTCCAGTGTAAACTAATCCTTGCTTTTTTTAACCGCCCCACCCCCTTTTTAAAAAAAAAAAAAAAAAATTCGCCGAAGCAGTGTTTCGCAAAAAGGCAAAATGCAAATGTGAGCCACTTTATATTTTAGCGTGCCCTGGCCGATTTTTAATCCCAATCCAACCCTGTACACATACCCCTAGTGCAGGTAAACGCACATCCTGACCCAAGCCCTGTGCGCGTGACGGCCTGCACAAAGCAGCCAGCGTGAGTCACCGTCACGTGCAGGGCACGTGACCGCCGCAGCACAGCACTCTCTGGAGATTGCACAACCTGGGAAGTGGCCCGCCGTGAACCGGTCCGAGAGAAATCACGGCGGAGGCGCGGATCCTGCGGAGCTCTACACACAGACTGCATAAGAGCAAAAGCAGGGCCTGTTGAACTGCGCGTTTTTGCCTCGGTGGCGTTTTCCGCATAATTATGGGTTTGCCACATAATCCATCTGGTGATCAATAAACTGCCAGTTCTGGAGCGTTTGCATGTCACCATAGAGCTCTGTGTGGAAAAGATAACGCTGTTCCATCCAATCACAACAGTTTCTGCTACCCTCAAAGCACAATTGTCTCCAACTGAGAACACAACAACTAGGCGCTAGGGTCAATCTTAGCACGTGGTAAAGAATGCCTAGATTGTAGCGTGATTTCTGATTGGCTGGTCCAAAGTACTGCTTCTAATTTAAGTTCACTGTGTGTAAGATGTGGGAAAATACAGCCAGTCAAACAGGTTGCTCTATTTTGGGAGCTTAAGGGTGAAGGGTGAAGCGCCTATAGGCGGTAACGGCAACTATTGCCCTTTCCAGAGGTTGTTAACTCTGGAAAACTATGAGTGGGGCAAAGGGGCATACCGACTTTGTTTCTCTGATTCCTATGCATACTTTTCGTGTACGTGTGGCTATACGATGCACATCTGTCTTTGCTGGCTTGTTGCCAACCCACCAGCAATTCTTCAGTGTTTTTAGGCGCAATTATGAATGTTGCCACATAATCCATCATCTGCTGCATAATTTAACAAAAAAATATTTTTTTACAGCTCAAACGGATCGAAAGTTAAAAATAGCGCGATTCTTGTTGGTGTGCAGCAGAAGGCACTGCAACTAACAGTTGCACAATTTGATGTATTGGTTTGTTAAACTACTACAATAAGGGCATGCCGTTTTCCAGACAGAGTTAACATTTGTAAAAATGGCCAAATAATTAGCTTATACTATCACAGAATTTGCAGCATCATACTGCATATATTATCCATTTTCTTGTCTAATAATTTAGTAAACCCTACGGTATCATTTGGTCCTCTTTTGCCGCATAATTTCAGTGGCTCTTCCCAAGTGCAGAGCCACTGGAATGAATAGTTTTTTTAGTTGCTGCATTTTCCATATAATTATGGGTTTGACACATAATACACTATCGGCGCTTTATTATCTGCAGAGTTTGCCAAATAAGTGAATTTCTAGCTCAAACAAATTAAAGTTACAAAACTGTATAGGAAAAGCTGAAGCAAAACGCAAACTGGCAGGGATATGTTTGCACCTAGTTAGGATAAAAAGTATTTTTAGCCTAAAAAACAAATAAAAGAATAAACCAGCAACACGAGATTACTTACAAATGTTGACAATGGGACAATTATGCTTTTGCCCCCTTCTGACTATGGTGACGTGTGCGCCATGGTCGCATTGGCATTTCCATAAATTCGGTTGGAACCAGCCCCCACCCCCTTATAATCTATAACTTTGCCTGGGCCATGCCCTGCGGCCTGTTCATGTCTGCACAGAGAATGTGCGCGGTTGCTCATTCACTATAAATACACCTCGTTGGGGAAGATTGCCGCGGGCAGGTGCTTGGCAAGAATAAATACCGATGCAGAATTGTTAAACCGAAGTGTGGGGTGAAGGTGAAAAGAGCCGCGCCTTTCAATGCAGAGGAGCAGGCAGGCGAAATATGTACAAGACAAAACGTGCACGTATGGCGTTAAAAAGATTTTTTTTAATGTACACGGGTTATCCTGAATAACTGTAAGGAGAACAATTTTAAACATCGTCAGCTTGTGTGGAAAACCTGTCTACCTATCCTATAGATTAAAGGTCTTTTTGAACGTGTTTAACACGGTTGCAAAAATAAAGTTTCACACTTTTTTAAATAAAAAAATAAAAAAATATTCGTTCCTTCAGTGCAGCTTTAAGGGTATCCTACCTGCCACCAAGAGCATTACTTGACCCACTGGCACCATGTGACGTCGAGACATGGCGCGCATTAGTTGGCTTTAAAGAGGGGTGTCATGTTTGGGGGTGTCCACGTTGGAGGCGAGGTGAGTCTGGTAATGTCTTGGTGGAAGTAAGTACCGTAGAAAGGATGCCCTGGGCTCTGGTGCAATCATGGAAAACGGGCCCTGTCCCTGCAGGTGCGGGGTAAAATGAGCGATCATCAGGGTTTAATGCGCCGCTTGGGACCCGGGGCCACTGCACCTGCTGCACCGGTGGTCGCTGCGCCTCTGAGGTGATGCCGAGAGGATGAGGCGCAAGGGCCATTGGCTGGGAAGCAGGGCTTCGCCATCCCGAGGGGGTGGGTGTCAGCAGAGGAGACGGCCGTTTGTAAGTAGGGCAGGTGAGAGATGGTGGTTGCAAGCAGGGTAGGGCAGAGGGGAAGTTTGTAAGCAGGGCGGATGAGAGATGGTGGTTGTAAGCAGGGTAGGGCAGAGGGGAAGTTTGTAAGCAGGGCAGGTGAGAGATGGTGGTTGTAAGCAGGGCAGGGCAGAGGGGAAGTTTGTAAGCAGGGCGGATGAGAGATGGTGGTTGTAAGCAGGGTAGGGCAGAGGGGAAGTTTGTAAGCAGGGCAGGTGAGAGATGGTGGTTGTAAGCAGGGTAGGGCAGAGGGGACGTTTGTAAGCAGGGCAGGTGAGAGATGGTTGTTGTAAACAGGGTAGGGCAGAGGGGCCGTTTGTAAGCAGGGCGGATGAGAGATGGTGGTTGTAAGCAGGGTAGGGCAGAGGGGACGTTTGTAAGTAGGGCAGTGAGAGATGGTGGTTGTAAGCAGGGTAGGGCAGAGGGGACGTTTGTAAGCAGGGCAGGTGAGAGATGGTGGTTGTAAGCAGGGCAGGGCAGAGGGGCCGTTTGTAAGCAGGTCGGTTGAGAGATGGTGGTTGTAAGCAGGGTAGGGCAGAGGGGACGTTTGTAAGCAGGGCAGGTGAGATGGTGGTTGTAAGCAGGGCAGGGCAGAGGGACCGTTTGTAAGCAGGTCGGTTGAGAGATGGTGGTTGTAAGCAGGGCAGGGCAGAGGGACCGTTTGTAAGCAGGTCGGTTGGGAGATGGTGGTTGGAAGCAGGGGAGATGAGGTGGTTGGAAGCAGGGGAGATGAGGTGGTTGGAAGCAGGGGAGATGAGGTGGTTGGAAGCAGGGGAGATGAGAGGGGTCGAATGCTGGTAGCAGGGAAGGGGAGAGGAGGTGGATGCAAGCAGAGGAGAGGGGCCGTTTGTAAGCAGAGCAGGCGAGAGAAGGTGGTTAGAAGCAGGGCAGGCAAGAGGGGTCGATTGTTGTAAGGACAGGTGAGAAGAGATGGTTGGAAGCAGGGCAGTGGAGAGGTGACGATTGTTGTAGGCTGGGGAGAGGATGGGGTTATAAGCAGGGCAGATGAAAGGGTCAACATGTAAGCGGGGCGGGGGAGATTGCTGTAAGCGGGGCGGGATGCAGGAGGAACAGGTGGCATACAAAGGTGGTGAGCAGGTAGGTGAGAAGGCCGGTAGTACGCAGGGCAGTGGGCCCAGTAGTGTCGGCGGTAGGTGACCCGCTGGGTGGCAGAATAGACGTGCTGGTGGCAGGGCAGGTGGCCCCCCGGGAAGCACCCCCTTCCCTGTGAGACCCGGCGTCGCTGCACCTCACCCAGAACAGGAAGCTGACGGTCTTAAGCAGGCAGAGGCAGCCGCCCCCCGGCCGGTCCACCATGGCGTGGCCCCCGCTGTCCGAGCCCGGAGATGCTTCGATGGGCCTCCCTGAACCCTCCCGTGGCGCTTCCCTCCCCGAGCCCCGGCACACTCCCTGCTCCTCCCCGTCCTCTTCGCACTGCCTTCGGTTTCAGGAACCGCTCCCAAGCCCGGCCCGCCCTTTAAAGAGGCAGCCAAGGCCTGTGACGTCCAAGCGGCTCCAGGTGGGCTTAATCTATGGAAGGAAGCGGTGTGGCCTCCGTCGGTGCGGCAGGTGCAGTGGCACCGGCGCCCAGAGGCTTGATTATTGTTGTATTTTACAGTTCAAAAGATTGTGCATTACCCGAAAATGTATCGGATCCAGAGGGGGAGGAGACTGCTTCTTTCAAGGCCTAGGAACCAGGTCCTTCAAGGTACAAGTACCCTCCTCACAAGCAATTCTTTAAGTGGGATGCAAAAACTGGGGGGCTTTCAAAGGGGCGTGGCCAATGTAATTAAGTACGTGGGCTTAAAAACACGCACGCTAAAAATCTGTGCTTTGCATAGTGTGCCACTTGACTTGTATTGTGCTGTTTCTGTCATTGCATCCAGATATATGATACAACACATAACATCATACCTACAACAAGTCAGGACTATTGGCTTTGTCAATGGTTGTTAGTTGCATAAAATAAATAAGCAGCAACTACGGCTCGTATATAATATCAATCAATCAAACAATCATATCACTTGTATAGCGCGCTACTCACCCGGAAGGGTCTCAAGGCGCTTGGGGGAAGGGGGCCGCTACTGCTCGAACAGCCAGGTCTTGAGTTGTCTCCTGAAGGCGAGGTGGTCCTGGGTCAGCCGAAGGTGGATGGGCAGGGAGTTCCATGTCTTGGCCGCCAGGTGGGAGAAGGATCTGCCTCTGGCGGTGGCTCTTCGGATGCGTGGTACGGCGGCGAGGGCGAGGCTAGCGGATCGTAGCTGGCGGGTGGGCGTGTGGAAGGTCAGGCGGTCGTTGAGGTACTTGGGGCCCAGGTTGTGAAGAGACTTGTGTGCGTGGGTGAGGAGCCTGAACGTGATCCTCTTGTTGACGGGGAGCCAGTGCAGGTTCCTCAGGTGACCGGAGATGTGGCTGCGTCGAGGAATGTCTAGGATGAGTCGGGCGGAGGCGTTCTGGATGCGTTGTAGTCTTTTCTGTAGCTTGGCTGTGGTTCCGGCGTAGAGGGTGTTTCCGTAGTCCAGCCGGCTGGTGATGAGGGCCTGGGTGACCGTCTTCCTGGTTTCAATCGGGATCCATCGGAAGATCTTGCGGAGCATGCGGTGGGTGTGAAAGCATGAAGAGGAGACGGCGTTGACTTGTCTGGTCATGGAGAGGGAGGAGTCCAGGATGAAGCCCAGGTTGCGTGCGTGGTCTGTCGGCTTGGGGGCGGTGCCCAGGGCAGGGGGCAACCAGGAGTCGTCCCAGGCGGAGGGTGATGGTCCAAGGATGAGGACTTCCGTCTTGTCTGAGTTCAGTTTCAAGCGGCTGTTCTTCATCCACTCGGCGACGTCTTTCAACCCTTCGTGGAGGCTGGTTCTGGCGGTGTCGGGGTCTCTGGTGAGGGAGAGGATCAGCTGGGTGTCGTCGGCGTAGGAGATGATGTTGAGGTTGTGTCGGCGTGCGATGGCTGCGAGGGGTCTCATGTAGACGTTGAAGAGGGTTGGGCTGAGTGATGATCCTTGCGGGACGCCGCAGATGACTTCGGTGGCCTCGGATCTGAACGGAGGGAGGCGGACTCTCTGTGTTCTTCCAGCTAGGAACGAGATGATCCACTTCAGTGCCTTCTCTTGGATGCCGGTGTTGCTGAGGCACTGGACTAGGGTGCGGTGGCAGACAGTGTCGAACGCGGCGGAGAGGTCCAGGAGGATGAGTGCCGCTGTTTCCCCGTTGTCGAGAAGGGCTCGGATGTCGTCGGTGGCTGCGATGAGGGCGGTCTCGGTGCTGTGGTTGGCTTTGAAACCGGACTGCGAGGGGTCGAGGGATCCATTCGTCTCGAGGAAGGCGGCAAGCTGTCTGTTGGCGATCTTCTTGATGACTTTGGCAGGAAAAGAGAGGAGCGAGATGGGGCGGAAGTTCTTGAGGTCGGTGGGGTCCGCTGTTGGTTTCTTCAGTTTGCGGTTTCTTCATATTGCAAAAGCTTCAATTTACCGCCCTGGTGCCACCACAACAATGTTGCTGCTCCTGAGTTTCAAAAAAAGAAGGGAAATCCAGAGAGAAAATGACTCTCTTGAAAGGACTTTCCTTTCCCTACAACAGGGGCGGCTCTAGGCTCATGGTGGCCCTGGGCAGGGAGCGTAGGTCGGGGGCCGCAAAAGAGGGGGTCCGGGTGGGGTGGAGCGCGGAGCAAAGAAGAGGGGGGTCAGGGTGTTTGGAAGTGGAACAGAGCCGGAGGCCGCCAAATCCCTGCCTGGGGCCGCCACGCAAATATGTATCCATCCTCAGAGGATTATTATATTAAGGATATATATTGGCGTGGTGGCCCCTGGTATTTGGTGGCCCTGTGCAGGTGCACAGCTTGCACATGCCTAAGGCCGCCCCTGCCTACGTCGTGCCGTAACTTTCCCACTAGTGAGAAGTGAGCAGTGTGAGCACACGCAGGCACATCGATGTGCCTGCTGTCACTGTAGTTCGGAAAAAAACGGCCCGCCTGTGCCAGGGCACAAAATAGAGCCCGATGGAGACCTGTTTCGAGGCCCCCTTAGGAAACTGCCGGTGCTCAGACCCGGTGAGACCCGGCCCACTTAAGGCCCTGCTCTCAAGCATGATAGCCGATGACAAGAGCCTGGACTGAAGAAACACACTATTGCTTGCTATAAAGTAGCAACTTATTTATTCATTTTACCCCCCCAACTAACCAGATGTAGATGCAGGAAACAAGTCCCAATGAAAATATATGGGGGGGGGAAATGAGTTGCCAATGTGCATCCGTGTCACGTCATCATAGGAAGGGCTGTTACATCCATCTTGAGCCCTCTTTTCTGTCTTTGCTCTGATTAGGAGTTTAGCTGTTATTTAACTCGTCTGATAAATAATGATACAACCGGGAATGCTATTTATCGAGTATGATAAATATCACCTATTACGACTTGGTAGGGAATTACTTGCATATTTTGGCATTTAACACACCATAATCCTCATGATACGGTTAATACTTTGTGCCTTTCCCTTAATACTCTATGCCTTTCCCCTGTTAAATTTCGGCAAGTTTGAGACGCTGAAATGTAGCGAATGTTGTGGTATTTAACGTATTTGATATTTACTAGATGTGTTAAATTCCTAACAACTCGTGATTCCAACCCACGCGCAATCAGGGGTTTACGCACATGTTGGAATATACCAACCAGCTAGTAATCTGGGCATAGACGAGGTAAAAACGTAGCAAGGTGTATTATATTTGCAGCTAAATGTATAATAAGCACTGCATATTTTCATATATAAATCACATGCAGGGTTCTAAGAGGTTTATTATCATATTTTGTTTATTATTGGTGCTCTGAAGAGGTCTCCCGACTGTTCGACCACCATTATCCGAAACGAAAATGTGATGGAATTTTTTTTTAAAGAGTTATTTTACCCATCGTATATCACATGTATCATTTCCACGTAGTGAGGAGATGCAGCGTCGGATTGGTGACGCGGGCATTTGCGCAATGGCTGAGGGGCTGGTATCCGAATTGCAGCTGTGGGCTGCTTTTTTTAGCATTCTGTGGGGCCGATTTGGCAGTTTCTGCATTGTTCGATGCTGCCAGCGGCCCAGTGGGTGCCTGAATAGCCTTTCTGGAGGTAGATGGGCCCATTAATATAGGATGTACGTCATTACAACGCATGCTTTTACAACGCATGCTTTTACAACGCAACTTTTACAACGCAAGTCGTTACAACAACTTGTGTTGGGGGGCGCTGGATAGTGAATAGTTTAATTTACTATTCTAACTCCAGTCCCCGTGGATAGTAGGGAAGGAGTTGGATAGTAAATTAAAACTATTCCCTATCCTAGAGCGCCCCCCAGCGCAAGTCGTTGTAATGACTTGCGTTGTAATGGTTGCGTCGTAAAGGTACTGCATTGTAAAAATTGCGTTTTAAACGCTGTTCCCCTTAATATATGCATATTGAGCGGGGGCAGGGTGCGTGAGTAAAAGTGGCCCCAGTTGTTTTCAGGTGTATTTCACCAGTGTAAACTAATCTGTGCATTTTTTTGAATCCCCCCCAATTTAATAAAATTTTGCTGAAGCAGTGTTTTGCGGAAAGGCAATATGCAAATGTGGGCCATTTTTTTTAGCATGCCCATGCCGACGTTTAATCCCGATTTAACCCTGAGGAGATGATCTTGTGAATGAGCCAAAATGACATTTTAAAACAAGAAGCACCCTTGCTGAGTGCATTTAGAAATCACAGTTTTTCAGTAAGTGAAGTAAATGTTCTGCCTTGAAAGTTATAATGCTTGGATACTAAAGGTATGAGGGATGGCTTTCCACTGAAGCCATATATTTGTTTGACACCCCACACTAGTCCCCTTTAAAAATGCTGATCACTCTTTCACACCATGCCTGAAAAAAGTCACCCGGCAATTCATGAGACTAGCAAACATTTTTGAGTAAACAATATGAAAGGTCCTGGCTCAACCCTTATGTTATGTTATAAAATGTATATAGTGTGCAGCTGCCCCAATAAAGAGGCGTTCTGGCTCTGACAGCAGAGAAAGAACGGGGCCCCCAGTAAGAACTAGGGCCTACAGCAAAGGAAAAAGATGTGTTTTGATTGCCTTCCGGAATGCCAGGTAGTTGTTCAAGCTGCAAGTCTGTAAATGAAGAGAGTTCCAGAGTTTTGCTGCCAAGTTTCGAAAAGAACGCCACCCAGCATGCATCCTCCTCACCGGGGGAACCATCAGCAGGTGCTGCCACAAAGAGCAAAGTTGGCGGGTGGGTACATAGGGCAAGAGCAGGTTGGCCAAGATTCCTGGGGAGGCAAAATTCCTAATCCTATAGGCCATGCAGAGGGCTTTAAACTCTATCCGCCTAGCCACTGGCAACCAGTGGAGTCAGTGAATGGCATTCACTGCAGAACACGCTCTAGGGATACCAAGAAGAATTAGGCATTTTTTAGGTTTTGCCTAGCCAATGCGTACGAAGTACGCATGCACTAGGAAAAACTTGATGATTTCTGTGTGTGGGGACTGGACAGTCCCCACTCTCCCATTGGCTAGCTCCATAAATGGAGGCTAGCCATTGGGAGACGGCTCTGTCCGTCAATCCCGGACCAGGTTGGGGGGCGTTCCCGAGAATTTTTGGCTTTTGGCGACGTCACGCTACGTCAGCCAAAAGCCCTCGGGAATGCCCCCGAATCTGGTCCGGCATTGAGCCGGCACCCGCCTTCCTGCTCGCGTGGGCGTGGTCGCCTTTCCCGCCCCCTCTCCCGCTCCTCTTCCATGCCGACCACGGGTGAGTGCTCTGCCGACCCCTGAAACTGTTGTTAGGGTCAAAAATACAACTGCAAAGGAACAGTCACTGGTTTAAAACCGTGGAGCTTCCGAATCACTGTATATTTTTATGACGGAACAATATATGTCTCCGCCTGTCATTCTAAGAATTTACAATAGCTGCAGGGATTTGTAGTTCCATCCAAGAACCATCTAACTAGAAACCCACAGAAAGAACTACAAACCCCATATATCTACGGGTAGAATGCTCAGGGTATTTAAAGAACATCGATGGGATCACCATGTCAGCGCGGCGAGGGGTGCGGCAGCTGTCAGTGAAGAAGTTGGGGGCGGGGATGAAGGCGTGTCTTTTTTACAGCTACAACATGTCAGTGAGCGATTAACTAAACACGCCGCCCCCACGCAGTGTTTACTTACCTATCCCTGCTGCACAGTCTGTAGTATAGCAACGTGGAGTGTGTGAGATCAAAACCTAAATTGTGGGGTGGGATTCATGCAGTACAGATGGGCTCTCGGACTTTTATACCTATCCAAGCAGGGCACACGTGTGTTCACCTGCAACCCTAGCGAGAGGCGAGGGATGTCTGGGAGACACGCGGACGGAGGATAAACTAAGAATACCCTTATCCCCTTTGACCCGCCTGGCAGCGTCAAGAATTCATGAAATGCTAGACTCATCCGTGTTCCTCGCGCTGCCCTCTTTTGCAGGCCGAGCGCATTACCCTGCCTCAGGCCGGGGTGAGATCCCACGCCTTGCGCAGCAGCCCCGGAACCTTTGCCCACTAGGGTTTGTTTCCGGTCGGTATGGGAATCTTTCAAATCGAAAACGCGGAAGCCGCGCGCTGCTGGAGAGGATCACTGAAATAATATCGAGGGACAAAATATCGACTTGCAAAAATATCGTGGACAAAATATCGACAGTCAAAATATCGAGTTTGTATCTACAAACAGGTAAGTACAAAAATATCGAGTACAAAATATCGTTTACAATAATATAGTTGTAAAAAATATCGACTTTATTAAAAACAGTGGTAAATTAAATTAATATTAAAATTTTATTACTAAAATATATTTAAAAATACTTAAATTAACTTATAATAATTAAATAATAAATGAAATTAATAAAAATAATTTTTTATAATCATATTTGTTAAAACATATATATATATATAGTAACATACTATAATTAAATAAGATACTATTATATTACCGTACGATACCAGAAGTGTAAAAAATACTATTCCCACTCCAAAGAGTGCAAGCGTAGGGAAAGCATTGGATAGCGTAGGGGTTAAAATTACTATTCCAACTCCAGTGGGTGCAACAGTAGGGAAAGCGTTGGATAGCGTAGGGGTTAAAATTACTATTCCCACTCCAGTGGGTGCAACAGTAGGGAAAGTGTTGGATAGCGTAGGGGTTAAAGTTACTATTCCCACTCCAGTGGGTGCACCAGTAGGGAAAGCGTTGGATAGCGTAGGGGTTAAAATTACTATTCCCACTCCAGTGGGTGCAACAGTAGGGAAAGTGTTGGATAGCGTAGGGGTTAAAATTACTATTCCCACTCCAGTGGGTGCAACAGTAGGGAAAGCGTTGGAAAGCGTAGTTGTAATAATTAAATTTTTAAAAATCACATATTAACAAATTAATCAATTAATATAACATTATTAGCAATTACTATTTAATTAATTAACACATATAAATTAATTATCAATTATTTACTAATTACTATCAATAAATATATTAACATATTTAATTATTATTAATTAAATTACTTCCCACCCTATTCCCCTATAATCCCACAACCCGCTACTGCATTAAATTAGTAAAATTTACATATTTACCAATTAATCAATTATTATTAATTAATTTGCAATTATTATTAAATTAATTAACACATATAAATTAATTTACAAATAATTTTAAATTAATATCAATTAATTAATTTACATATTTAATTAATTATAATTAAATTACTTCCCACCCTATTCCCCTATAAACCCACAACCCGCTACAGAATTACATTACGCAATTATTATAAAAACAACATTCATTTAATAAAATTATTTATAACATTAATACACACTTTTCACACATATTATTACATAAAAATACACTATAAAATATTATATATTATTAAAAATTCGATATTTTTGCTATCTATATTTTATACAGTCGATATTACTTCACTTACCTTAAAAACGATATTTTTGTAGTCGATATTCTGTCCAGTCGATATTTTGTCCAGTCTATATTTAAAAGTCGATATTATGTCCAGTCGATATTTTGGAGTCGATATTTTGTCTGTGCACCGCTGGAGATTGCTGAGCTGACGGACACTTTTGCACTGCTATCCTGGTTCTGTTGATCCAAAAAGCTGAGACCTCCGGTATATAAATGCCTGGTCTGGAGCTGGAGGCGGCAGAGGGCCGTTTCTGGGAGTAAGTACTGCAGTTTGATGCAAACTAGCTAGTGACAGACATACAGTATTTCACCCTATTATCGTTCACAATTAACTTGTGAATAATCACTATGTATACACGTATAATGGTATGAATTGTATTACCAGAGTTGATTGCAGCTCGTAATTTTGCGCTACGTCCACTCGGGCGATGTTGATGTAGTCATCAAAACAAGATAATATTTATTTTTATGAGGGCAGGATTAGCTTCGACCAGAATACGCCATGAATGGTAACCACTTGTTACATATTTGAGAATTAGATATTACTTACATACATGCTGCTGTACATTTTTTGACACATGATCACTTTGCACTGCTTCACTTTTCTTTTGCAGTATTTATGCACTCTACTTACGATTGCATTGAATCATGCCTTCATTTATTATGTAAAGAAATGTTGTTAAGAATCCATGATTTATTACTTTGTTCTATTATTTGAATACAATATGAAATACAGTTGTGGGATTTTTTAATCATGGATTTTTAAACATTTGTGAAGAATGAGAACATAATAAAGAGAAAAAACAACACAGACTACATATCCCATGAACATAGGGGGGTAAGCAGGGCTTTAAGTGGGCCAGGTCTCACCGGTTCTGAGCACCAGCACCCTGTGCCCTCAGCTCTTTACCCCTGTGCCCTCAGCTCTTTACCCCTGTGCCCTCCGCTCCCACCCCTGTGCCCTCCGCTCGCACCCCTGTGCCCTCCAATCCCACCCCTGTGCCCTCAGCTCTCAACCCTGTGCCCTCAGCTCTCAACCCTCTGCCCTCAGTTCTCAACCCTCAGCCATCAGCTCTCACCCCTCTGCCCTCAGCTCTCACCCCTCTGCCCTCAACTCACACCCCTCTGCCCTCACCCGTGCCCTCCGCTCTGACACCTGTGCCCTGTGACCCTCACCGGTGACCATGGCTAGCATGGCAGGGGATATTGTGGCCTTCCTGCTGGCCCTGTCTGGCTGGATGCTGGTCTGCTCCACGCTGCCCACCGACTACTGGAAGTGTGTGGCTCTGTGTGTGTGTGTGTGGCTCTGCGTGTGGCTCTGTAGGTATGTATGTGTGTGGGTCTGTGTTTTTGTGTGTGGCATTTGCGAGAGATTAAGCTATTGGCATTGTAAATGACAGTGCCATTTATTTATCTATTTTCAAAACCAACACATAAATAAAAAAATGTTGTCATTTACAATGTCAATAGCTCTAACTTTTTCAAAGGCAAGACCCCACCCCGCTCTTCTTCGTTGTTGGTGTCCGTTACCCCCCACCCCTGCTCTTCCTGGTTGTGCTGGTGTCCGCCTCCCCACCCCCGCTCTTCCTAGTTGTGCTTGTGCCCGTCCCCACCCACACTCTTCCTGGTTGTGCTGCTGTCCATCACCCCCCACCCCCGCTTTTCCTAGTTGTGCTGGTGTCCGTCCCCCCACCCCCGCTCTTCCTGGTTGTGCTGCTGTCCGTCCCCTCCACCCCCGCTCTTCCTGGTTGTGCTGGTGTCCATCCCCCCCTTCGCCCTTCCTGGTTGTGCTGGTGTCCGCCCACCCCCGCTCTTCCTGGTTGTGCTGGTGTCCGTCCCCACCCCCGCTCTTCTTCGTTGTGCAGGTGTCCGTCCCCCCCACTCTGTATGTGTGAGGGTGGCTCTGTCTGTTTGAGGGTGGCTCTGTGTAGGTGGCTCTGTGTGTGTGAGGGTGGCTGTGTGTAGGTGGCTCTGTGTGTGTAGGTGGCTCTATGTGAATGACTGTGGGTGGCTCTGTGTGTGTGTGGCTCTGTGTGTGTGTTTGTGCTCTGTGTGTGTGTTTGTGCTCTGTGTGTGTGTGCAAATCCAATAGGTCTCACATTTGTGAGAGATTAAGCTATTAGCATTGTAAATGACAATGCCATTTATGTATCTGTTTTCAAAACCAACACATAAATACAAAATTTGTCATTTACAATGCCAATAGCTCTAACTTTTACAAAGGCGAAACCGTCGCATTGTATACAGAAAAAATTAGTTATATTTAGAGGGGTCGGAGTGGGACGCAGTGGGTGGATGGATGGATGCATGATGGATGGATGTATGCATGATGCATGGATGTATGGGTGGATGCAAGGATGGGTTGTTGGTTGGATGGGTTGGTGGATTGCATAAATTGTTGAGTACTTGGCTGTATATATGCATTTATCCATCCACCCATCCACCTATCCATGCATCTATCCATACACCCATCCATGCATGCACCCATCCATGCATCCACCAACTCATCCATGTAAGCATTACAACAAGAGCCCGCAGCTCTCCTTCGTCTCTCCTCGCCCCCCCCTTCCCTGAGCCCGCAGCTCTCCTTCGTCTCTCCTCGCCCCCCCTTCTCTGTGCCCTGCCCTGCTATGGTAAAGGACAATGCCATTTATTTATGTTAAAAAAAACAAATAAAAATAATGTCAAGAGCAATGCCAATAGCTCTAACTTTAACAAAGGCAAAACCATTGCATTGTAAATGCTTGTTATGAAATATCTGCTGGCCCAAGCCCCTCAGGCCCTTATAACCTGACATCCATGTTTTTAGGTACTTGCGGACACAGTGTTCAGTCCTGAACTTTCGTTTGATCACCCAAAGCATCTGGGCATTCTGGGAGTTGAAGTCTTGTTTTGTATCTACTGTACTAAGATGAACACCCCTGAAAACATGATTTGTAGGTGAAAAGTTCAAGTCTGGAGACAGTGTCTTGGTATGACCACAAGTTAGGTGGTCACTGTAAAGGAAGGAGCAACAGTCCACAGTCTTTCTGCAACAAAGCCAGGATGGGTTGCCCAGTCTGTGCTTAATTTGGAAAATAATTAATGCCAATACCCGAGCTCTGCTCAGAAGCCCACAGCCGGCACGCCGAATATCAAGGCTGCATAGTCTGGAATCCATCGTATGCCTCTTCAGTTGACTACCAGGCACACCTTACCCCTTTATCTCACTCTTGCTGGTTCCTGTATTTCTTCATTTGTGACAGGTGTTCTGTCTTTCCCTTTCTCCTCCTTTCCACTTTGTGTCATTCCTCTCCCTTTTTCTGGCTCACAGACCTTTGAGAAAAAATAAGTTCCCAAATGAGAACTGGTGGGCCCCACCTGTAACCACTGGCTCAAATTAAGCACTGTGCCCTGTGCTACCATCTAAGTAACAGCCCGGTCTCTAAGGGACATCTTTTAAGCCAACTCAGTGGTTCATTTGTAAAAAACAAAACCATAGTGCCAGGGCCCTCATCAGGAGGCCAATACAGCTTGCACAAAGCATTGCCTCTACCAGTGCTGCTAATGACAGTACCAACACAGCTACTAACTATTACATTCCTGCAAGGGTGACAAATCAGACTATCCCAGATCTCCAAAGCTATAAGAATGGCTTGGTGACAGGGATTAGTCACTTTTAATGCATTTTGATTCAATGAACAACTATTGCTGTGTTTATCTCAAAAGTAGACAGCACCACCTTGTGGCAGACTGTCTTAAATGCTATATTGACTGGTGCTGAGCACTGGAAAAAACCAGCTCAAATTGAGCAGTGGGCTAACCTATGGAAAGCGAGACCTATCTGCAATTATCAGCCTACATAGAAGATACTATTGCTCTGTCTAACATCCAAACATGAATCCGTCCCTGTAGGAGTACAGAATATGCACTTACTAGAGCAACTTCAAGAACATAGTGGACTCTAATGGAGCTGCAACACTTGTACTAATGGAGGCTTCTGCAGCCTTTGACCCAGTATGTCATTGTCTCTGCTCCGGAGGCTCGAACCTGAAGATAGACTGTGCATTGCCCTTTGCTTCTTTGCTTCCTACCTGACTAATAGACCCATCATTTTATTTTATCTTTACTTCCATTCTGCTCTGATGCATTCCGCTCAACTACAGAATTCCTAAAGCGATCCACAATCACGCCTTAATGTTTAAGATAAGTCTCTTCTATAGTGTGGACATCTGTAATTACCAGTAGAGGTCTTTCCTGATGGCTCAGGGGACTGAAATTCTCCACCTCATCTTCTGACAGAACTAGTCCCATCTCCATTGCAGGACTCATTCACTAGAGGGACTCTGACTTGGATAGAATGACTTTATCATTGATTTTACCCAAGGGCCAACAGAAGACCGCGATCATTTTTTTAACAAGCAATATGATGGCCTTGCTACACTTTCCCTCTTTTTTCGAGTTATACTCAGTAGAGTGATCTGATCCCACCCTCGATGATACCCCTTGAGTATTGGTCTTTTCTTTCGATAATTTCTTGTACAAGGCACAAGTATCATCGCTGAATGAGATGGATCTTTCAAATATGTGTTTTGGCTTCTGGAGTCCAGTATTTGCAAGACCCGGCAATTGGAACAGCATTGATTCCAGATCTTCTGGAAATGAACCTGGGGGCCTCCATCCAACGACCTAATGCCATTGATGCGCTAGTGATGGGAAACATCACTTACAACGCAAGCATTACAACGCACTACCATTACATCGCAACCATTACAATGCAAACCATTACAACGCATTGCGCTGGGGGGCGCTCTAGGATAGGGAATATATTTCATTTACTATCCAACACCTTCCCTACTATCCACGGGGACTGGAGTTGGAATAGTAAATTAAATAATTCACTATCCAGCGCCTAAAAGCACTATGCGTTGTAATGGTATGCGATGTAAAAACCGCGTTGTAACAGCAGGCGTTGTAATAGCCTGCGTTGTAACGTCATAGATCCGCTAGTGATTCCTTTTATTTTTTGGAACTAGCGATCAGAATCATAAAGTTATTGAAGTTCCCCTGCATTTAAAATTATGAGACACCTTAGAGTAGTGCCGAAACCTGTCGATAGCTTTTAAAAAGCTTTTGTTTGTGATGTATAACAGCTATGTGGTTTCAACTGGAGAGTTCCTGGATTTTTGCCCCCCTTTACTCTCTCACTTCTAATTGATCCTTACACCATTTTTACTGCGGAGGGATCTTTTCAGCCTTAGACTCCTGCCCGCTTCAGTCTTCGTGTATCACAAATGGATGTGTCATTTTGCTGTCACTGTTGTTGCTGTCACTGCATCTGCTTCAGCTGTAGTCAGTGCGTGGACACCAACACCAAATCAGAAGGCATACATACCGCGCTCTTCATATTACTCTAGTCACCTCACAAAATTCAGCTAAACCCTTTCATGATGTGTTGAAAGCAAATGTGTGCTGCTGACTATGTTCTGACACACTCATTAGTAATACCACGGAAGCTGTCCACTTGTAGGTTGGCTTTTATTCAGCTCCACAGACATTCTGACTTGCTCAAAACTTGCAAGACCATGTCTTTGACCTATCGAATGCACGGGTTGCTTTCCTTTAACATTATCTGGAATTGATTGCTTATAACATTTATATTAAGCTTGCCCATATGCTGTAAATCTTTGATTTCACAGGCCACCTTCCTCTTTTTTAGGCATCCACAGTCTTTTTGTGATGCTGACTATTGCAACCTATGTAAAAAAAATGCTTTTTCTCTCTTATTTTATTTGTTATCCTGATGAAAGCCATTGTGTCCTCATTTTTAAATGGCTGAAACATGTTGGTATTTTAAATAGACTTAGCCTCATTGCATAAAGCCATGGATTCTAATAGTGATTGGACATGCTTCTTTTTGTACCTGGCATATACATATTTCACATCCTATTACTGCACCCTACCTCTAGGCCTGTGGTATGAACTTGGAATATAGGCGAGGAGTCATATTTTAGCTTGCTATTAGATTCATTTTATGATTATTGACACACAAATTAAAGATTGCCCACTCTGGTTATGCATCTGTGTGAATATGTAAGAACTCAATAGTTCACTTGCTTTGTGTATTACGTTTCCTCTGTGAATATTATTATCTGGTCGATAATCACCTACCAATTTGCCCTTAGATGAACTGTACCCACTTGCCAAGATCAATGCTCTACACAATTCTGCTGGGCGCAGCAGGCCTTGGAATGGCGGAGCGAGTTTAGGGTACAACCCCCCCCCCCCCGCCCCCCTTCCCCCATTTCCATCAGCCAGCCTGCTGGATAAGGCCTAAAGTCCCCGCTGACACAGTTCTGTTTCTGTGATAGTAGGCATTTCTTTTATCAGTTTGTGTACCTGGAAAATAAACCATGTTTTACATGACAACTTAGCTGTAAGTTGAAAGACACACTTTTCTGCCAGGCTGTTCCTTTTGAATGTTGTTGGTACACCTTTTGTTGTGTGTTTTTTTAATGTACTGCTCCACCTGGAGCACCGTCCATCGTGGAATAGTTACTTTAAAAAGCCTTAAATACTCATTGCATAGTAAAGTCTCGTGTGTGCATTCATCGTGACACTACTGCGGACATCTGGCTTTTTTCAATCCTGTTCTGCATTGGCAACAAGCATTGGCAAAGAAAAAAGTTTGGCTATTGCTTTTGAAAGGTGAGGCCTGCTGGCTTTGCCTATGATTATTCATCCACGTAGCTGTACAGGAATACTCTGCAGCAGAAAACTGCAGTGCTGGAATATTACCATGTTTTTCAGCAGATGGGACAATACATTTCAGAACTGACGTTGTAAGATGTACAGGTTTGTTTCATCTTTAAAACAAGCATTGCCAAAACCAAAAGGTCTGCCATTGGTTGCGCAGTGGGAATTCCGCCGCGGTGCGGCGGTTTGATTAAGTGGGCGTTGGCCAACGAACGTGCACAGCACTACGGAGGTAGTGCTCGAGACGGCCGTTGGCTGAAGGGCGCAACAAAGGGGTTAAAAGAAAACTGTCTAGGATGATTACTTTCGACACAAGAGATGCCGCATGTGAAGTGGAAGGAAGGGAGTCTCTGTGCTATGAAGCCGAAGGAGGGACAGACGACTAAACAAGAAACAAGCCTTCTTACCAGGGTGCCACTGCCTGAAAGAAATGTTACTCTGCAAATGTAAAGGCTGCTTGGAACGCAGTGTTGGTTTTAATGGATGGAGTCACTTGAATCTTTTTGATGGAAATGGTTTATTCATTTTCAGAGGTATTTTAAGGGTGCTACCTGCTGAGCTGTGAAGTGTGTGCTTTTATTGGACCGGTATTAAAATGTTTGCACTAGGTACAGTCTGCGGATTGCTAAAATGTATATTTTGGAAACACTTTTTTTGTCCTAAACCTTTTTGCACATTTTACAGCAAATATTGTGTGTAATGCATGATTAAAAAAGTGACTTACATATTCACAGTGCTTTGTCACAGACTAGGACCTCGTAGCACTAAAAATACACAAGTCACTACTACCCACTGAACGAAAAAGACATTTGCAGTGATTGCATTACTCAATAGAGGTTTCAGAACTTAAAATACTGCATTTCCGACTGATTACTTTAACCTACGTGTATTTTTCATTTAAGGTGTTCTGTATTGTATATGCAGCTATCTCAAGGTGAAATACTAACAAAAGTTATAGTATATTTAGTTTTTTTTGCCACATCTTTGACCCTGCCCCTCACTCACTGATCCCACCCCCATTGCACTCAGGATTACATTTACCATCCTCTTTTTGATGCACTTTGACCACTGATTCAAGGTTACATGTTGCTCCTCGTTCTACAACTGGGTCTTGATCTGAGAGCACACCAAATATGGGGAGTACTCAGGGAGATCTGGCGTACCTTTCACAGTTGTAATAAGGTCATTTTTTATCAGGGTTGACTCCTCCGTTAAGTCGGAGAAGTGCCGCCCCACTAAAAAATTGCTCCCCGAGATGGAAAAATAAAAAATTTAATGAAGTTCATTTATTACCATTTTATTTGTCAAAACCCTGTCCCAACTCGAGCATCAGCACGTAGAGTGGGGCTTTCTGCTGCTACCAGTCAGACAGCAGCAGAAAGCAATGATAGGCAAGGCACTTTAAGTTTAAAGTGCATGTGCCTTTTTGGCCAGCCTTCTTGCGATGGCCAGCCTGACATGGGCGTTTTATAGACAGATGGGTTAGAGACAGCAAAGGGCTCCAGTGCTCTTTGGAGTGGCGAGAGAGGCCGCTCCCCCCAATCCTGGCACTGCTCTCAGCCAGCATGAGAGCAGCGCCAGGATTGGTTACTGCAGTTTTGTGGAGACTGCCTACCTGGAGATAAGACCCGATTGATGAGGATATTGCGCCAGGAAGGTAAGTTGAATGATTTTTTTTTAAACGTATTTTTCAATTTTGTCCCATCCCCGCCTCACCACCCTCCTTACATGCCTGCCGCCACTGTTTTTTACATTTTTAAAAGCTGAATGCATGGGCCTCCACGAATTATTCATACAAGAGATGTTCTCGAAGTGTGATCTAGAGTCTTAGCTGCAGGCTTTGGAACTTGGGGATCTGGGTTCGAATTCCAGCCTCCCACTTGATTGAAAAAGGTGTGATGTTTTTGCCTAAATATGCCTGAAATTTAATTGTGGATTTCAAAGATTAAAATCGCCACCTACAATATTGTTTCTAGATTTACCTGTACAAATCAGTGAGGAAGAACAACACATATATTCCCGTAGAGACATGGGCCTACCCCATTTTCTTCAGTTTCAATCTGTAGGACTCTATAGTGTGCAGAATACCGGTTCAATTCCTAGTAATGCTTTTGCATTTTTTTATCTTCTGATGGCCAAAATTGGAGTACCTTTTGGTGAAATGCATTTTATAATTTACTGATTCATTTAAAAAAAATTGTCTTTTCCAATGGTCAAAATTATTTGTAACATGAAAAATATGTACCCGGCACTATCGCTAGTTAATGCAAAGGGTGTGACACACAACTCTTGTTCTTTTCCAGAAACAACTGCACGGATATTTTTTGATTATTTTAATAACGGATCAAAATTCAGTACAAAATTACATTAACTTACATTTACATATTTACAAATGTACACAGTAAATTTACATTATAAATAAATATTAATATTTTTGCTATGAACATATAGTACAAACCTATACAGTGACTTTCTGGACATTGTGCGGCAACTAGCCGCTAACGAGTTGCATGGTTAGCATCCTGAAGATAATTATAAAAATATTTGTTCAAAATGCACATGCTGCATGTTTACATCAGGACGCCATGTTGTTTTGTTGGGACTTTGTTCAGCAAGGGTTCCATTGACTGTTGTGACAGGAAACTGAACACACACAGTTTTAATAATATCGAATTCAAAATGTGGGTTTGAGGCAAATGGCTTTTAGGAAAATGGCAGAATCTTTCACAGGCCGGTGTCTCTGAAAAGCCGATAAAGGTGGAGCAGGGTCAGTTGCATGTCTATAATAAAACTTAGCACTACTGACCTTTCAGAGGCATCAGCTTAGAAGGAACGTGGCCAATTTTGAGGTAGGCCGGTCCGCCTCGGATATTACTGTTTCCATCTCAACAGAACCATATCACTTCAAGGACCTGCCCAGACATTATAGTCAAAGTATTGCACAGAATCAATATGGTAATAAATTCTTGCAGAAGACCTTGTTCGTGTTTAGTCGCTAGATTGGTGAAATTCAGGCAATTCAACCGGGCAGCAATCCCGCTGAGAGTGAACCCCTTCTGTGCAGTAAAAAACATTATTCTCAGCATACGAAAATTTGTGATTACGAGAGTCAGTATTGCAAAAATTCTGGACAAAAAATCTGAAATTTGAGTCCAAAACAAGTAAAGAATGTGTGGACAACAGTTCAGATATTTTGCAAAGAAAGTGCCTTAAATTGATTTTTCCTGGAACCGGAAATTAATGTCAAAGTGCGGAAATCGCCCAGTCTGCCCAGTCGCAATACCCAATGAGTGTGGCAATGCCATATGGTGTTTGTCAAGTTATAGTTCTCAGTAGACCCTGGAATCCAGTGAACATTTGAAACTATTTTAAAAGTTGAGGGTGGTGCAGTTTGAGCCACCTGGGATCAGATGGGCATTTGTCCATATCACTGTGGGACAGTTCCGTACCACCCTTCAGGTGGCTAAATGTTCCACGAGCTATCCACTGTCTTAATGTGCCAGTGTGTGCTTTTTTAACTTGGCAGTCTTTTGCATAAAGTACACTTTTTGACCGCTAGTGGCACCCACAGCTTCCCGCCACCATGTCATCATACTGCTTGAGCACCACATTTTCATCATCGTCGAAGTAGAGCAGGTTAATGGAGAAAAGTTTGTCCGGGACGCAGCACGGACTGTGCACCCCTTTCGTCAGCTTCAGCGCGTTGATGATTGACTGCACGGTGGCATGGTTGGTTGGCCGCATATTCTGGCCCAGTGGGAAGAGGCAGGAACCCTTGCAGTGGTAGGCATTGTAGCCCCTTGGGGAGATGATCCAACCTGACCAGCCGATCTCATCGAAATCCACGTACAGTGGGTGCCGCTGGCATGGCAGTCGGCCATCTTCCTCATCCAGTGAGCGAGCATTGCGGCTGCGGTTGTTGGCGGTAGCACTGGGCTCGTTGGGGAGGGTTGCAGAATCTGCGTCAACATCTAAGGAATGAGGGAGAGAATGGTGAGTTGTGTCACTTATCCCGAAATATAAAAACAATCAAGTGACAGCAAAGCAGACACTGAAGAAGTCAACAATAATCAAGGCCAGAGCCCTAATCCAACGCCCTGTTTTCCTCCAATGCCCCTAAGTAGCAACACTAAAGGTTTTGTAGTATACAGAGAATTTAACTACCAGAGACCATGACTACGGTAGAAAATTTCGTTCATTATGCACTCCAACCTGAAAATGGACTTTGGTCACAAACAAATGACCTGCAATTATTTTAAATCCATTTCCTCACCCTTGCATTGATAGGTGAAGCTGCCCTCTGTGCAGTCTCCCAGGTGGAATTCAAGTATAATTATTACTACTACAGTATCTGGAATCCAATAGTGAGTGTATGGATTGTTTTTATCATCTGGCGATAAGTAATGTCAATAACACACCAGATTCCAATTGGAATGTTGGGGATGACGATTTTGTGTCGAAAGATGTCTGCAGGTCTACTTGCCATTTTTGTTTATTGATTTAAGACCAATTTACAGAAACCTGAGAATATCAACTAGGGTCAGATGGGTGACAATGTACGTTGACAACTGAAATCTGCGCAAGTTTGGGAGATTTACTAAATATCCTGTGTCTCTGACAGGCCAATAGGGCAGAGGGAAAGTCAGTCACATGTCAGGCAGCCTGGCGTGTGATCATTTTGTTTTTCTGCCCTAACCCTGTTTTCCTCGCATAGGTACTGTCTTGATTTAATGATTTATTTCCATCCAGGTTTCCTTCAGGTCAGTGTATCCCTGTCTTGAGTAAGTATCAAGAGAAAGCCATAAGTTACCCTTTTTGTGGTACCGTGCCCCAAATAAGCACTCCAGTTCCTTGCCTGACTTCAGATTGTGGCTCTGTATGATATTAGAAAGCTAAAATGTGACCCCCCACACACAACCAGGCCTTGCCGCCACTCACCTTGCGTGTTGTGCATGGGGACGGTGCCTCGCCGTCCATCGTCGGTGAAAAGGACCAGCATGGGCTGCTTGCTTTGGTGGTGGTCCCGCCCAGAGGCGAAGCGGACGGCGCTGGGGTCCACCTGAACCCCTCCAAGGGTCTTCACAGTCACCAGGAGGCCCTGGTTATTCTTGTCGTCATCGGTCCATGAGCGCACCTGCAACCCACAATATACGTCATCAACTGAGTAAATCAACATACAACTCATCTACAACGTAAAGCACCACTGCACCAGGCAGACGGAAACCACTTCTCGGCAGCGGGCTAGCACTTTACACGAGTGGAGTGAAAAGAAGCGTAGATCTCCTAGAGGTCTCGATTTTTATTTTCACTACTATAAAAATTGTATTGTACTGGAATGGATATAAACTCTAGAAAATAAATCGTCATTCTGGAATTATCATTTATGGCGATTGTGAAAAAGCATTATTAATGTACGCAGTTTTTTTTTTATAAGAAGACCACTTTAAATGGGTCATCTTGTTAATTAGGACAAATTAAACCTTAGCCCCTCACTAGATGTCATCAATCAGGGACATTCTGAAATCCTTGTTTTGGGATGTGTGGTGGTGGAACAGCATTGGGCAAAGTGGACTGGATTTTTTCACTGGCTGGCCGTTTTATAAAAAGACTTATGAAAACCAAATGGTGAATAGTGTGTTTGAAAGAGAGCCAAGGGTTCATTTATAAGTCCCGTGCGCCGCCGAACGTCACTTTCCCCGCATTAAAAGTGACGCATCGGCAACGCAAGGAGCTTGTAAATAAGCCCATCATAAGTACGTTTGCCTGCTGTGCGCGTTAAGCGGTAACCATGACAACTCCGAAATGCGGAAGCGCGATCCCGTCAGATACATCGCGCATGCGCAGAGCAAAGCAAGAGACTTACCGCTTGAGTGATGGAGAAGACCTCCCAGCCTGAGGCCTGCATGGGGATGAGCCTCGAGGACAGCAGCTTCTTCCCCTGGGGGGAGTCCAGCTTCTTCTTATCCAACACCTGGTAAACGTTCACCTGAAAATACAAAACACGGGGTCAATATTACAGGCCAATGGCTGCATGTATACATATCCAGGCTAGTTGGAGATTGAAACGGGCAGATATCGCCTCTCTCGAGCCGCAAACATGCATCGAAGCACGCTTAACTTGCTATTGTTATCTGTCGTTGAGGCCACTTGTTATAAACCCCCCCCCCCCCAAGTTGTTCCCCCATCTTCGAGGCGTGGCGTGTTTACCTGGCAGAAATGGTGCTTCCGGAAGGGCGTCAGGTCGGGCTGCCTGGACCTCAGCTTGAAGAGGTGCAGTTCCGCCGTCAGCACTTTCTCGTTTTTCGCCACCGTCGACAAGTTGAACAGGAAGTGCATCTGGTCGCTGTGAACTAACGGAAGGGAAACGTATTAATTGAAAGTTTTTAAACTGACAGCTTCGCCCGGACGGGCATATCACTGACTTGTAAACATGTTATCATCGTAAAGCAGATTTTTTTCTGGATTCCCAGCTCAAACCAGTACCGAGCAGGGCACACGCAGAGTATATGTGATACTGTATTTGGAAATACCCCTTCCCCCGTTCTCGTCACGAGAGTCTTTTATTTTCATTCACTTCAGATAATCATACGAGAGTGGCATGGGCCGGCACACGCGAACTGGCGTGAAATCAAAGTAACTGTAGCAATAGCATGGTGCAAGCAAGAAGGTGTATTTTCTAAACCATATACAGCGCCGTGCCCGTGCCGCCACCCTGCAGTTTCTCTCCCCTTTGGCACAGATTCTATCCGAAGTGGGCTGACCCCTCAGACACTTCGAGGCGTCAATATCGCAGAGAAGTCAGAGGGGCTGGGGTACAGTCAGCCGCGTGCCAGGCATGCGGGCGTCTGTGCCTCTCAGCTCTAGTGCACAACCACTGAATATGGGCACATCTGTATGGCATAAAGGGGCAATTTACAAGCCCCTTACGCCGCTGATACGTCACTTCTTCCTATATTAAAAGTGACGCACAGGCGGTGCAAGGGCCTTGTAAATAAATCCCAAAGTTCGGTGTTTCTGGCCCAGCGTTAGTCGCGTGTCTGGCAAGGGCTGACATGTGGCTGACTCCTGGCGTGAGTTTCCCCTACCTTCCCGTCTCTTCGAGGCACTATACCCCCGCCATTTTGGTTAAGCTTTCAATACATTGGATCTACAGCCATTGCTTCTCGTGAAACTAATATACTTAGGTCACCATAAGAGCAGAACTTAAGCGGTATCATTTCTAATGCGAGAATCTTCCTTAGGCCTTCACTTCAGTCAAATTGTTATACAATTGTTATATAAATTTCAATATTCAGACTAAAAAATACATGTTGGCATAGTTTCTATGACAAATATTAAAGCTAAAATTAGACAAAAGGGTCAGTGAAACGAATTATACCTTAACCCATCGTTGAAAATAGGAAAACAGAGGCTAAATGTAAACATCTTGATTTCAGAAACTAGAACATTAAAATTCTGCATTAAATGAAAGTGAACCTGCGCCATCCTTACTTTTATCGAAGAAGCTGCGCACTGTGTTGCCCTCCAGCAGATGGGGGTCTTTGGTGACGCCGTCCGCGTCCGCCACGGTGTTGAAGAGGTCCACCATGTACTGTGGGGGCTGCTTGGGGTGCTGGGGGGAGTGGGGTGGGTCCTCAATGCCAAAGACCTCCAGGAGCCTCTTGAGGGCCTCAGACCTCATCTCCTCATCGCCCTCCTCGGGAAAAGCCTCATTCTCCGTGCTGGTGGTCGGCCTGGGGGTGCCTGGGGCCACCAGGGCCAGAAGCAGCAGCGTCAGCATCCCACACATGGTCCCTTGGTCCTCGGGCAGCGTCCACAGAAGATGTCTCCACGCAAAGGTTTCCTTGAGCAAGTGGCTGATGGGCTCCGAGGTCCCCCCTTTATAGGGCAGACTGGGGGTGCAGCTGGACGGTAAGCTCGGATGCGAGATGGCATTAAGGGCAGTATGCAAAGCGGCAATCAGCCAAGGCAAAGAGAACTAATTGGGGTGCTAACAAGGCGTGAAAATGGAGGACAAGACCCCATCAGTGATTATCCCCCAGTACACAACCTCCGAGGAAGGGTGGAGGGGGGCTCTCCGTGCCAGTGTGTACACATCTTACTCCAAACAGGGGCTGGCTTCCCCCCCTGTGTGGACATGAGCTCGGGGGGCGTTTGCACACCTGGGGGGCGCAGCTCGGCCGAGCCCCTTCCTCGGTAAACGTGACTTGAGCCCATTGTGAGAGGCCCAGCGCGGACAGTTTGCTCTCCCTATGTGGCTAACTTCCTCCTTTTTACAGGTATTAATTGGGCACACAAGGGGTTACTGCCTTTTCCTGAACCGGAGGGCGTTGAACAAACGAAGGGGGAAGAGGCCTGGTCGCACCCGGGCCATGTGTAAGCACGCATCGGATACATTAGGCAGGATGACACGGGGGAAACTGTGCGACAACACATTACACAAAGCCGTTAATGTGTGTGGGGCGGGCGTGGGGTGCCAGGCACAAGAGCAAATTGTCAAAAGAAGAAAAAAATCCCTGTAAGCCTGTTTGCCGTACTAATGGGAGAAAACACATTCTTCTGAAATCCGCAGGCTGCCACCTTGCATTTTGTAAATGCGATGCCAAAGGCTTGGGGCACGCCTTTGCTCCTGCAAACCGACAATGAATACCTTTAAAACAAAAAAAAATATCAATCTATTTATAAAAAGCAAAATAATTTGAATTAAAACGAAGACCTTTTTGGACTTCATCTAAATAAAAATTAGTTCCCTATGGCATCCTCAATTTTGAACATTTACCGTTAATTTATTACATCTTCTATTTTGGGACTATTGCTCATATTTCAGAAATACAGATGTGAGCTAATGTCATTGTATAAGGGAACAGTTTAACCTTTCCAAACTGAATTTCTCATGTTTGCAGACAGCTTGCTTCCGCTTCAGACAGGTAGAGTGAAAAACGCAACCACATATTTCTGCTGCTTTGGACTTCAAGGAACTAGAAAGATGTGATCACGTGACTGATACGTGAATCCTTGATTGCAAATTCATCTGCGCGTGTTTGTGGCTTGGCCTCACTCAGATGCTCATTAGCCGGCCTAAGCTGTCAGATAGTTAATGGCCGCCGCAGAGCGCGTTGATTGGTCGAGGAGGCAGGGGGTCTTGTCGGTGGAGTGTGATGTGCAGGGTGCTCTCTCCTGGGCTGGACTGGCACATGCTACTATGATTGAAGGGATGGGGGAAGCGTCGCCCCCGCCTACAGTTAATAACACCGATTGAACACCGCCGTGAGTGGAGCAGGTGTGATCAAAGACCTTCCCCTCTCGCACGTCACGCGGTGGTGGCCCAGATCCCAAACTCACATGATGAAAATAGAAAGTGAATCGCCATGTGTGTCTCTTTTTGAAATATACCGCCACTCACAGCACCCCCTACATCCCCCACTCAGATTAATGCGAATACATAAACACCGAAGGCGTCTACAGAGTTCCAGAGTCAACCTGAAGCTCAGCCAGCCATTTCTTCTTTGCATCCTGGGACTTGTAGTCTTCCATTATTAAACATCAAGACTACAAGCACGGGATTCTTAGGAAAAACCTAGACTAGATGAGGTTTTCATCCTTCCTGTGAATGTCGAGAGTTAGCCTAATTGATAACTCCGCATATCCTTCTAGGTCACCCATGTAACGAGAGAGAGAGGCCACATTTGGCTTCCTTAAGGCCATACCAGAATGGGAAAAGCAAAACTACAAGTTCCAGACTGCAAAGTGGTCTTAGCCTTAAGACTAGGGCTCCGTGAATGAATCACGCTTGGCATGGCTGCAATTGTCAGCAATGATTCAGTGCTGTCATTTAAACATTAGCATGAAGGAACTGATTACGAGTCTGGTGGTCCACGCAGCAGCGGCAGTCTTCTTACCACCCTATTACGATTACAGTGGTTGAACTACCACTGCCCCGCACAACCGCCAAGGGTCAGGAGGCATCAGTATGCTTGGCGGGACCGCTGCAGTCCCGCCAAGCATATTAGGAGTTTCCTATCTGCCATGCTTTTCATGGCGGTTCCTCCTCCATTAAAACCCTGGCTCAGTGCCCTGGGGTGCATGCAGGGGGGCCACCATATGTGCATGCACCCCAGTTCCTCCAGGGCATGAACTTTTCAGTCCATGCAATGCATGAACTGTTTTTGGTGTTCCCATTTCAGTGTCCATTTTTAGAGGAACTGCTGTGGGAACACCCAAAAAAAGCCAGCCACCCAGGAGAAAACTCCTAATCTGGCGGGTGGCCCGCCCACGGGTTTGGTGGTGCGGCAGAAAGGCAGACCCGGCGCCGCATTGACAAACTTGTAATCAGAGTGGAGAACGTTTTTATGAACTTTGTATTGGTGAATAACGCAAATATGATGGGGCTCACTTACAAAATATGGTGAGTGGGCCCTCTGATTACTTTACCAAACACCTAACAGCATAGTCTTAATCATGCTCCAACTAAAAGAACATTTTTGAGCTTTAATTACAGCTTTATTGAAAGATTTTCTGAGGCCTTCTGATAACCGGATGGGATTTTCCATCTGTGGGCTTTTCAGCAACGATTTATCAAGGTGTCACTGACACTTTCAACACATTTTACTTGGTCCTCATAACTTTGAGTTGCCCGCAGCCAGTTTCCCCTCTTGATCTAACAATTTACTCGTGGACTTCCAGCATAAACTACACCTCCTCAGGCAAAACAGGTCAGCAAATTGAATTGTTTCACTATCTCAGACCACAGCTGCTGATTTTTACTTCCCCTTTGGAGGGGAATGAAAAAGTACACCCATATGAAGGAAAATTAGCTAGTATCACCTTCTTACTCTGGGCACAGGCGGTGAGGCCCACTGAGCACTTTCATTCTCCCCGCTAAGCATTCCTGTATTGAATACACAGCATTACTTTGGCGTTATTAGTAAGACTTTCAGCACATTTAAGCGAAAGGAGATCTCATTTACACGAGGTGGAAACCTTCTGCCTGTGGAAACCTGTCTTTATAATACTCATCTCGTCTTCCTGGTGTTAGCGCACCCCTACCATTGAATATGCTCATTTCCTCTACCACATTTAAACCTTTGGGACATTTCAATGAATCCATCATATTTCCCATCCTCCTCTCTCCCACAGCCATTGTTTAAATACCCTGATATATATGTCACACCTCTCACATTCCTTTTCTCTTGTATTAATATTCAGTGGAATTTTAATTTCTTTATCTTATCTAGGTCCTCAATTCTTTTGTATTTATACATCAAGATGTTGCCCTTGCTCAGTTATGTTTTTATGCCATAGAGTGCTGTATGTATAGCCTGAGGTTTTGTGCTATATTTCACATCGTTCCCCTCTATCCTTTGTTGTATTCACACCAACAGGTGTATGTTTTCGCTACCAAATCTCTTTTCTCCACCCTCTTCTCTAATTTCACCCTAAGGTATTGTTTTCTCATTTTCATATCTCTATTCTCTGCCTGCAGTTCATTTATACATTACGATATTGCACTATGCCTGTCATATCTCTGTACTCCCCCTTCTTCTATAGTTATATCCAAAGGCATTGTACCCTATTTTTCATACCTCTCTTCGCTGCCTTTACTGAGTTCAGATCCAGGTATAACACTATGATATCTCTCTATTCTCTGTCATTTATCATAAGGTGGTATAATGTCCCTACTATATCTTCCTTTCTTTACTCTTCTTTATTCGTAATTTGAGGTCTTGCAACCTTTTTATCACATCTCTCTTATCAATCTTTTGATGCACCCAACCCTGATGTATTATACTGTCACTACCATATTCCCTATCATATTCTCTGCGGCTTCTCCTGTCTCTGTTATATCTCCCTCCTCTTTATCCCACTTTAATATTAATATGAGATAGTGCACTGCTTATATCTTATCACTCTTCTCCACCCTTTAGGGAATTCATAGCCTGAGGCATTATCCTATAGCTAACACACCTGTCTTCTCTGTCATATACTGTCAGTTATGGCCTGTATATACCTCATCTGCTTTGCTAATATCCCTTACTTAGTTAATTGTACTAAATCACAAAGCTTCCTCTGGTGCATTCATACTCCTGAGGTATTTTACTACTTCTGTCTGTTATGTATCTGCTCTTTATAACTGGAATGAAGGAGTAAAGGTCTGTCATTTACCTCTCACGCGGAGAACTGACGCCGAGAGGCCCACATTGTGAACTTGGCTGTCAGTCACCTCACTAGCACAGAACACCATGGGGTTCACTCTGTGACCTTCAGTGTCCTCTGAATCTCGACCAGAAAACTCTGGGTTATTACCAGGGGCGGCTCCTCCATTGGGGCTTAGGAGCGCCTCCTCACTGTTTTTTCGCAGTTCGAGAAGCAGAAACATAAAATGGTAAAACTACCATTTTATGATTCTGCTTCTCGCACTGCGAGAAAGCAGAAGTGTTTGGTTGTGGGTGGGTGGACGGGGCTGTTCTAGGAGCAGGGCTGGGCAGGGGAGGAGTGGTGTGCCCACTCCAGAGTGAGCATGACTGGTTTGGTCGTCCCTTTGCGGCCGCCCAAACAAATCATGCATACTCTGCCCTTTCTCCATGCAGGCTGCAATGCTGGCTACAAGGAGAAAATGGCCTACCCATAGGCGCCTGGCTGGGCGGCGTCCACACCAATCACAATGCTGACATTGCAGCATTGTGATTGGCTTAGGGGAGGGATGCTGCCTGCCTCTTGTTCCTGTAAAATTTACCCGCACTCCCCTCCCCGCGTGACCCCCGCCTGCGACTGGATGTTAACATAGTCACCTTAGCTGAGCCTTACGTCGCACGCAGAGAGAAACCAAATACCATCCTTATGCCCTTCATTGTCTCTGATGTCACAGGCAGAGAACCCAAGCAGACAGCAGCAGGATCAGGCCTTTAAGTGGGCCGGGCCCCTCCAGGTCTCAGGTTCAGTAGTATTTTAGAATGGACATTGTTACGGGTCCTTATCGGGCCCTATATTCATATCCTTAACTTTACTGGGAAAAACGCAGATGATGTCTGAACAATTTATGTTATAAATGTTCAGGTAATCCATGTTAGTGATTCATGGCCTCATTTAGATCTTTATTCACAAAAAGAGGAACAGATGAGCTTTTTCTTTGAGGTCCGGCACAAGTGCCCAAATGCAATTCGAAAACTGAAAAATGGTGCTGTTCCTAAACAAACCAGTAAAAATGATGCAGGTCACAGTAGGTTCTACACCCACATAGATGGGAATCCATTTATTTGGAACGTACTGCCCTCCTACACCCCATAGGGTGTCATGCTTCATCATCTGGCTGCTTCTCATCTGGCCGCCGCTGCAATGCCTGACGGGCTCCCGATGCGGGACACTTTGGCGGAGATCTTTTTCCCTAGTAGCCGTTTGGTGCAGTGGGGGTGAGGGGTCTAAGGGGCCTAATGAGTGTAGATGTAAGAGTGTGTGATATAAAGTGTGAGTTAAAACAGGATTGGGAGTACCAATAAAGACTACTTTAATTGTGCGGTCTTCTACCCTGATTAAAAATGAATGAAAGGCGCAGTGCTAAGGTAATGTCTTAGGTGGACGACGGGGAGGCAGCTTCAAGTGGCAGATTTGTTGCCAATTTGGAGCGGCGAGCAACTGCGAGTTTTTCTGAGCAGATCAGCTGTTTTTTTGCGGCGGAGCAGAGCGGCGGTCCTGCGAGCGACTGGGACGTGTCAGCGGTTGGTGCACACATAGTCGGAAGCAGGTAGAGCGCGGTCGGGGGAACGGCAGTCAATAGTGCCCAGATGCATCAAAGTACTTTTTTGCGATTCCTAATTTGCGAAAATTACCGAATCGCAAATTAGGAATCGCAAAATGGTATGCATCATTTTTCTCGCATTTTTTTTTGCAATTCGGTAAAAATCTCAATTTTTACCGAATCGCAAAAAAAAATGCGATTTTCAAATTGCGAATTCGCAATTCCCATTCATTCCTATGGGCTGAAATGCCCATAGGAATGAATGGGAATTGCGAATTCGCAATTTGAAATCGGAATTCAACAAAGCATTTCAAGGGTGGAGAGGGGGGTCCAAATGACCCCCCCCCTGCACCCATGAAATGAACTTTTACCTATAAGTTACATACACACATGTCCTAAGGACATGTGTGTCTGTAACTTAACAGTTTAAAAAATGCATTTTTGTGCATTTTTAAACAATTTTGCAAATTACCACGAGATTCAACCTCGTGGTAATTTGCACTTGCAATTTGTAAAATCGCAAATTTTTTAAGAATGATGCATTGCATTTAAGGAATCGCAATATTGCGATTCCTTAAATGCAATCGCATTTTAGAAAATCGCAAAATTAGCGATTTTCAACAAAAACAAATGATGCATCTCAATAAGCATTTTTGGAATCGCAAACGGCCGATTTTAAGGAATCGCACCGTTTGCGACTCCAAAAATGCTTGATGCATCTGGGCATAGGTTCCGGAAATTACGACTCCGGTCTTAAGTACGGGTAAGGTGTTTGGTCTAAAGCGGAGCGGAGAAGCACATTAGGGATCAGCTGTTTTTTGGTTAAGCTGGGCATATAAGCTCGTACAGCTCGTTTTCCTGGGCAATATCAGTGGCACTTTTAGCTGCAAAAGGACGCAGCAGGAGGAGCGTGTGTGGGGGCATTTTGATTAAGTGCCAGATTTTGCAGGTAGCATGACAGGGAAGGAGCAAATCGGGAGGTTTCGCTCCCCTCCCCCTTTCTTTTTTGAATTTCCCCTGCAGTGGCAAAGCAGCAGTCACGCACCAGCTAACAGGATTTTGGAGGCATCATAGGCAGCAGGTCGCTCAGAACCATCCAGCTAAGGCAACACAGGCAGGCCTGCATTTACCATCTCCTCTGGGAGCCACGCAGGTTTGAGTTTACTCACCTGACCCACTAGACTAGCTGGTGGGCGTGGCTTAGGTTGCGTGGGTGCAGTGGCCGGCTGGTGGGTGCTACTACTACAAGGTAAGGGTTTGGGCAGTGACTCAGACCTAAGGCAAGGGGGTTTTGGTGTGTGTGCCTTTTTGCAGGAGGTTGTCATCTAAAGGTTTTTTTTGCACCCTCTTGCAAACGGTTATTTAATTGGTACACCGCATATAATAAGGGTCTTGCTGCCAGCTATCGCAGGGCAGTTTTATTGTGTTTCAGTACATTTGGTTGCGTACAACAATGGCCCCTAAGGTAAAACGGAACGAGCAGCGTTCACACATGGATATTTTCACGGATACAATGATGCAAAATGTGGGGGTGGTGGACTCCATGGTGAAGAAAGTGGATGATATGGGTCAGGCGTTAGCAGCTCTGAACGAAAGGGTCACGGCCAGGAAGGGACAGAGGACAGGTCCAGGCGGTTGGGTGTAGCACCTAAGGCAGCCTTTCCCCCAGTACCTAAAAGGATTAGACCTAGGAAAGGTGGGGCACTGCGGCCCAGTGAGGGGGAGGGTACAGAGGGTGCCCCAGTGCCAATTCCTGAGGGGATGGTACCATGGACTGTAGAGCCCCTACCGGTCCCACATACAAACCGTCAACCTAACACAGGTGTTGGGGGTGCTCTGCCTAGCAGCGAGGGGGCAGGAACTCCAGCTGAGGGTCAGCCAAGCACACTGGGAGGGACGGGAGCAGCCCACAGGCCCCGTAGGTCCCTATGACTGGGGGCCCATCCGGGAATACGCCAGTCCAGCCCGATTTAGTAGCTAGTCTAGCAGCTGTACTTTCTTGGCTGGGTAAGGTGGGCAACTGGTCCCCGGCAGCAGGGGTGTTGGGTAGTGGGGAGGATGCATTAGAAAAGGTCAGACAGATAATGTCACAATTAGATGGGGTTCAGCCCGTAGGTGGTTTAGCTGTACCAGCAGTGGGCACGATGGGGGTGAACACAGGGCCAAACGGCAGAGTCCCCACCACGGTCACCCCACCAGTGGATGCAGGAGCAGCAAAGCCAGCGGTGGCAGCACCAACAGGTATACCATAAACATTGCCACCTTTGGGTTTAGGTGAAGTCTGCTCTGTTAGGAGCAACTATGCCGACATGTGTCTCAGGAGACTAAAGGAAGGATTTGGAAGGGCTCCTATGTGAATATGTTTTCCCTGTTGCTGGATGAAGCAGAAATGGAGGCTCCCAAAAAGAATAAAGAATGGACACACCCAAGAGAGTGGGCGAGCATGTTGTTGAAGTTTAGGTTTGAGGAAACATTGGTTAATTGGATCAAAGGTTTCACGGTTTACACATACACAATGGGCGAGCGTTTCCCAGGCCTTGGTTCAGAGATGGTTCATGATTGGTGAGCATAGTTTTCGGTCCTTAGTGGGCATCAACATTGTAAAATGGGGACACCCAAGGTGTAGTGTAGTTCCTATATTCCCAATAGGCTCTGCGCATTGGAATATTATAAACAGCAGTGTAGACGTAGGACTGAGGTCGACTAGGTCTCTACTGACTATATTAGACTTAATTAGTTTTGCCAGCTATCTCAGAGGTCATTAGAAACTTTCTCGAATGTTCAGGAAATAGTTAACTCTCCGGATTTAGACAAGAAGGGATTCGCTTCTGACAACCATACAAACATGACAACTTTGCTCCCTCAGAAAAAGAGTGTATCTCTAGAGTCGTGTGAAAACAATAGGCAGCTATTTCACTCAGTCAACCGTGCATACTTAGTTTCACCAGAGTGCAGAGAAATAGAGAGACGGGCGTTTTCAATAAAAGGTGTTTTTTATTGAGCAGTCTTATTTCTCATGCAAGAGAAATGGATTGCCACAATTGCAATACTTATCATAAAGTAAAGTGCGTACAGTAAAAGTAGTATTATGAAATAATACTGTAAAAGCATTGATATGGTTTCTTAGCCATATGGTACTTTAAAATGGATAAAATATATATACATACATAAAAACACTGACTTACGTACTCAACTGGTGCTTCTGACTACGCCTACCCCGGTGTACCTGACCTAAGCCTAATACTTGGGAAGGAGTAAGTAAGTAGCAGTTTAAGTTAAGTTGGTTAAGATTGTTTAGCCAAGAATCTGCATCAAGAATTCTCTTAAGGGTTTAGTCAGCTCCGTACCTTGGTAATAGAATGTGGGAGGTCTGGTATCTCTTTCTTCAGGACTCGATCTTCCAGCAACCCGCAAGGGCAGCTGGAAACACCGGAGCTGGATTTTCTCGGCTGGAGAAAAAGACAGCGTCTCTCCCAGTGCGTCAAACGGGAGGGGCGGCTTCCGTGGGCTCTCGCATCAGCTGGGCTCTCGGGCAAGTAGATAGCCGCTCTGCTCCAAACCACTGTGTGTTTGCTTAAGGCAACTGTTGGTATATTTATACCTGAAAGGTGCAGAGTTTGACTTAAGGTTGGACATAAGACGTCACTAAGATCTAACAGTTTTTTCTGGACTCCAGGAGTTCTTGTTCAAATCAAAACAAAAGCAGGGGGGGGGGATTTCCCGGGCTGCTGGAGGCTTGGTTTGTTTAAAGAACGCGTTGTGCTTTCTAGGAGTCAATGGGAGTAGTCCTGCTGTGCTTTGGACTGCATGGGCTATTACTGAATATGGATATGATTCTTATGCCTTTATAAGGATATTATTAATTATAACCACATAAGGGCATGAATCGGGAATATAGAATTAGGGTCCTAGATAGAAATACAACACCCACTCCACGGATTAATGTCCATCATTACTAAAAAAATAAGCAATAGTAAACATATAATGATGCCTGTGTGTTTTCCAACCCACCCCAAAATACATATTTCGCATTTGAAATGGTATATGGTAAATACACGAAAATGAGTGTTGGTACTGTACGCTTTTCAAGCATTGTCATCATTCAGTTAAATGAATATATATATCAGCTGAATGAATTGCGAAAATTACACATGAAATGGCTCTGAATACAGAAAAGAAGGTCGAGAACATTCCATCACATATTTCTATAAAATGCTGTATATGTGCTAGAGGCTGAGATAAAATATTGTCTCTAGTATCTTTAAAATAGATGCTCTAGTCGGAGATCCGAGACCTAAAAGCCGCTAACATGTTGTTTGCCCGCAGGCTTGATGATTTTGAAGGACGGGCCAGGCGCCAGAACGTCCGCATCATTGGTGTTCCGGAAGGGCCCGAGGAGGATGCCGCCGACTTCTTTGTCGAGAACTTGGTCCAGAACCATCTAGCCCCCGGCGGCCTCAGCAAGTTCTTCTCTGTGGAGCGAGCACATAGACTGTCAGGAGGCCGACCAAAGCTGGGGGCCCTTCCGCGCCCTATCATCGCCAGGGTCTTCAATTTTAGGGATAGGGACGCTATCCTGCAGGCTTCGAGGAGAGGCGGGCCGCTAAAGTTCCAGAATGCTGACATTAATTTTTTCCCGGACTTCACCCAAGCGGTGCAGAAGCGAAGGCAAAGTTTCACGGGCGTGAAACGTAGACTGAGAGAGCTGGGGATGAAGTACTCTATGCTGTTCCCAGCGAAACTACGCATCGAAAATGATGGCCGGGCACTGTTCTTCGACATGCCAGAAGCGGCTGGGCACTGGCTGGACACTTTGCCCCAGCGCCGGAGCGCGCCCGAGGAACAGTCGGAGGGGGCGTCGGGTGGCCCCGACCTTCAGGAGTGAGAGGTCCCTTTGAGCCGTTTTCGGACGATGAGTCTGCTCAGGCAGTCAGTCACAGATTACTGTATTTTGCTGCTATCCTTTCTCAGGGAACGGGGGAAACGGGGGGAGATAGGATGCCTCCTTTCTCCTCTAGGGGCTTTTCGTAGAGTAGTTTTTGGGGCGACAGGCACACTGCTAGTTGGGGGGGCTCATTAGTCTAATGCAGGGGTGCAGGGTGGGGGGTGATTGGGTTGATTGTTTCTTGTGTGTTTTCTTTCCTTTTTCTTTACCTATTTCATGGCAAGGTGACTATTCTATTGTTGGCTATGCTGTAGCGGCTGTTCCCTGCGGGGGTGATACGGGCCTTTGCATTGACGATGGGGGGTATGAAGTTACATGTTCTGAGTTGGAATGTTAATGGGCTGGGTGATCGCATTAAGCGAGGGGTTGTGTTGCAAATGTTTAAAAGATGCATGCCTGATGTCATTCTGTTGCAAGAAACTCATCTCATTGGGAATACGTGCCACGCACTCAACAGAAAAGGCTTCCATATGGTGGCACACTCGGGGTTCTCCTCGGGGTCCCGTGGGGCGGGGATCATGGTGCGCATGTCTCTCCCGTTTGAGGTTGAATCTAGCGTGATTGAGGAGAGGGGACGCTACGTCGCCGTCACGGGTAGGTGGGAGGGGTGCACCCTGGTCTTGGTTTCTGTTTACGTTCCCCCTGGTTTACAAACGACCACTTTTCAAGATCTTGGGAGCGCCATTTTGGGCCTGCCAGAAGGCTTGCTTATAATTGGTGGAGACTTTAATGCAGTTGGGTCTGGGACCTTAGACCGTCATCCATCCAGGGATCTTCGAAATGCGCAGTCCTGGCTTCCTGATTTTCTGGACACCATGGGGCTTATTGATTGCTGGAGACTACTTCACCCCGTTCAGCGGCAATACTCCTTCGACTCGGGAGCGCACAGCAGCCTCTCCAGGATTGACTATGTTCTGGCTTTGGCCGCCCACTCGTCGGCCGTCTCCGAGGCCCGTTTGATGGCCAGAGGCATCTCGGACCATTCCCCGGTCTGGGTGTCCTTTGATTTTGACATCGTAGTGGCCTCTAGAGTAGCGCCGGTTAATTCGTGGTACTTCCGTAACCCTAAGACTCGTGACTTCCTGGCTAAGGCCATTGAGCTTTATTTTTCCGAAAATACGGGCTCGGTAACGTCGGCCTTGTCCCTATGGGAGGCCTTTAAAACTGTCCTGAGAGGAGAAGCCTTCTCCTTAATAGCCGAGGCGCGCAGACGCAGAGATGAGGAAGTGGTGCGGCTGGAAGCGGAGATTGGGGATCTTGATTCTCAATTGGAGACTGATCCGACGCCTGCCCTGCTACATGCTCTCTCACTCAAGCAGTCGGAGTAGCGAGCCACTGCTACTGACGCTGCCAAGGCGATGGACAGGGAACAACAAGGGAGGATCTACGATGTCTGGGACAAGGCAGGCAAGCTTATTGTGTGGTTTGACAAGAAGGAGATGGCTTCCCGGGTGGTACCCGCGGTGCTGGGTGAGGACGGACTGGTCGTCACCGACCCCAGCGCCATAGTTACGGTCTTTGCCGATTATTTTGAGTCCGTATACACCTCGGCTTCTGATATGACCGAGGCGGACTCTGCCTCTCTCCTTGAAGGGATTGAACTTTCATGCTTGTCGGATACTGAACGCGACGACATGGACAGAGGCATTACGGCGGACGAGGTGGCGCTTGCGATACGCTCTTTACGGTCTGGCAAGGCTCCCGGTCCCAACGGCCTTCCGGTGGAGCTTTATAAAATAAAGGCTGACGCCATTGCTCTGCCTCTGCGGAACATGTTCCTTGAGGCGCGCGAGGTGGGTGAACTCCCTCCGGACCAGCGATTGGCCACCATTGTGGTCATCCACAAAGATGGGAAACCCAGAGACCTCTGCCGGTCATATCGCCCAATCTCCTTGTTGAGCGCCGAGCCTAAAATCCTGGCTAAATTATTGGCCAATCGGTTGGTGGGTGCGATCACCAACTTGGTTTACCCGGACCAATCGGGCTTTATACCTCATCGCAACACTGCCCTCAACCTCAGGAGACTTCATGCGGTCATGGCAAGGGTCAGTATGCTCCGGGAGCCGTCCGTCTTGGCATCTCTGGACGCTATGATGGCATTTGATTCCCTGGAATGGAATTACCTGTGGGCAGTGCTGACGAAGTTTGGGTTTGGCCCCGAGTTTATCAGATGGGTCAGACTTCTATACGCTAACCCATTGGCCAATGTCACGGTCAACGGGCGAGTGTCAGCTTCTTTTGCTTTGCGTAGAGGTACCAGGCAGGGATGCCCCCTGTCGCCTCTGCTATTCGCATTGGCGCTTGAGCCCCTTGCCGCCTGGTTACGGACCCACCCTGATATTCATGGGATGAAGTGGTCGCCTGGCTTTGAGGACCGCGTGTCTTTATACGCGGATGACATTTTGCTCTACCTCACCTCCCCTTGTAAATCCTTGACTGTGGCCTGTGATGTGCTTTATACCTTCGGGAGATACTCGGGCCTGGTTATTAACTGGTCCAAATCTCACCTTTATGTGCTGAACGGTGAGACTCCGCGTCTTCCCAGGGGTTGCGCTATACCGATCGCGAGGCAGGGGTTCAAATACCTGCGCATTTACATTTCAACCGATGCCCGGATACGGTACTCAAATAACTTGCTTCCCCCTCTTGCACGCCTTCGGCGCGACGTGGAGGGGTGGCGTAAGCTGCCGCTGTCCATGCTCGGACGGGCGGCATTGTTTAAGATGATGTCCCTGCCCAGATTCTTGTACGCGCTCCAGAACACACAGGACCCTGTCCCTTCTGGGCATTTTAGGGAGGTTGAAGGTTTACAGCGGACCCTCCTTTGGGAAGGTAGACCACGTATCGCTATCACAAAATTGACGCTCCCTTGGTACGACGGAGGCATCGCTTTGCCGGATATCCGACGGTACTATTGGGCCTCCCAGCTGGCCGCCTTGAACCATGGTTTCTATGGACCGGCCGTTAGTCCGGGATATGCCATGGATCGGTGGCTCCTTGACGATGGGAAGTACTACAGAGCGCTATATTCGAGATCTCTGGATGGAGGAATGACAGGTCCCACTAAGACAGCTGTGCATATTTGGAGGGCCATCACGAAGGCGCAGGGGTGGCAGGGGAGGCTTACGTTGGCTACTCCGCTTTATGACTCTGATCTACTGGGCAAACTGTGGCACACAAAGGGGTTTGATCGGTGGGACCTAATTGGCATTTCTAAAGTGGATGATATGATGGCCAGGGGCGAGATAAAGTCTTTTGCCGCTCTACAGACGGAGTTTCAACTGGGAGCGACGGAATTCTTTAGATATGCTGTTGGACAGGCCTCGTGAAGGGCTCGCTCCCTCCCCGCATGACAGAGCCTGGACACCGGCTCTCCCGGTGCCACCAGAAGAACAACCCCGACGACCCACAGAAGCAACCCGCAACCCGTCCCCTACGGGACGCCTGCTCCCGGACATCTCTGTATCACTGGCCCGGGCCACCGCCAGCACCATTGCCCGGCCCAGCCGCCATCTTGGACACTGCACCACGAGGCCGCGTGGCCTCAGCTCGACCCCAACCCTGGGCCTGGCCAGGCCCCGACATCCCGGCACCACCATCCACCCAGGAGGTGAACGGACCACTTGGCAAGTCAATGGGAGAGAGGAGTGTCGATGGCTCTCCCCCGCCAGGTGCCGATCGCCCCCAGCCTCCCTGGGCGCTGGCTCCACCCCCCTGCTGGGTGTCTGGACTCCCTCATCCCGGACCTCCCGACCTCCAAGAGCAAGGGTCCGGACATCAAAGGGGGCCAGACCTATAACTGGGGCAGCTCCAGAGCAGGAAGGCAGTTGTATCCTGGAGTCGAGAGACACCTAGAAGAACTCATCCTTGACGGATTGCTGGCGCTGCCGCAGCCCTGCCTTGTGAACCATCGTCCTGCCTGCTGGCGCTGCCGCGGCCTTCTGCAACCTTCCTCCTCGTCGGGACCTGCTGGCGCTGCCGCGGCCCTCTGCAACCTACATCGTCCTCGGGACCTGCTGGCGCTGCCGCGGCCCTCTGCAACCTACATCGTCCTCGGGACCTGCTGGCGCTGCCGCGGCCCTCTGCAACCTACATCATCGTCGGGACCTGCTGGCGCTGCCGCGGCCCTCCTCAAGTGAGACTTGTCAATCGAGCCTGCTGGCGCTGCCGCGGCCCGACCTTCCAGAACTCCGAGCTCGAGGATTGTGAGCTATCCATCATACCACCTCAATACCAGATCGGTATCAAGACTGTCCTGCTACCCCCTTTCCCTCCCCGAGACTAGAATTGAGAGGACCCTTGTGTCCCGATCTCACTGTACCGTGATACTTTGCTTCAAGAACTGCATATAAAAAGCGTTAACCTTATCCTTGTGTGGTGTCCATCTGTGGGGGGGAAGTTACTTGTCTGTACGATCGCTGGAGACGGCCCTCCCCGGAGGCCTCTCCCCTTGTCCTCGGCCGACCCTCCAGGTCCCCGTCTAACATATGCCCAATTGCGACACGCGCTCATGGCGGTGTTGCCGGCGGGTGAGAAGGTCCCTGAATCGTCCCCGCTGGAAGACAGAGTCCTGGATGGCCATATGCTGGACAGTGCCATTTCACTGATCTACAAAAAATTGATCAATGTCCGTACGGACTAAGCATGGGCGAATTTTGCGAATCTGGCGTTCGCGAATTTTGCGAATTTGCGAACTCGCAATCCGCAAAATCAGCAAATTCTCGTGAATTTGCGGATTTTTTTTTTTTGTGTTCGCAAGGATTTCTGCCAGTTCACAAGGATTTCTGACAGTTCGCGAGGGTTTTGTACCAGTTTGCAATTGCGAACTTACATGTCGGCTCGCAACGGTCACGATTATGTTGTTTCTACGTCTGGTTCATCATCACAGGTTCCCAGCACCCTCTGTTTCACCCCTGCCACCCTCTGTTTCACCCATGCCACCCTCTGGTACATCAATGCCACCCTATGGTTCATCATCACTGTAGATTATGGGGGGAAAAAGCAAGCACACCTGCCTGCTTCAACTGACATGAATTAATTTGGGGTTGATTTATTAATGTGTCACTGTTTTAAAATTCCAGTCTGGCACCTGCTTCCTTATCTGTAATTTACTTTCTGTTGCAGTGCAATTTTTTTTCCAGGACCTTTGTGGCCTACTTGTAGCTATTCTATGAGCCTGCTGTGAGGGTCAGAGCAGGGTCATACAATTGTTGCAACTAGCAACTGAACTCTGGAGGGGCCCTTGTCAGGAAGTACTACAGGGAACGGTTACTAATGATGAGTTTGAACTTTTGAACCTGCTTTCACTTTTGCAAAACTCGTTTTTCTGCAGAACAGCATTACAGCAACTGTAATGCCCCACCAAGCTTATATGAGAAAGTTGATTTCTAATCCAAAAGTTATCCAAAGAAAATCAAAAGGCCTCAAATCCAAAAAAGTGCAGGCAAATGTCAACCTGAGGAGTTATTCTGATAAAAATCATCATTTTCAGAAGGTCTATGCTGCTTGCTAGTAGATTTCTTGTGCAGAATTGCAATTTTTGTAATTTCGCGAGTGCGAGATTGTTGCTGCCCGCCGCACCTACATGTTCGCAGTTGCGAACTTACACCGCACGCCGCAAAATTGTATCACCAAGAAAAAAAAATCCGCTGCGTGCGAATTTGCGGATTTTCGGTAAATTCGCGAGCGTTCGCGGATTGCGAATTTACCAAAAATCCGCAAAATCCGCTAGCGTAACGGATTTTCCGCCCATGCTTAGTACGGACCTCCTGTTGAGTGTGAGGGGCCAGTGGGTGCGTGATGGAGTCGAATTGGACGACGAGGATTGGCAGTGCGCGGTATCCTCTCCCAAGGAAGTGGCAATTCCTGCTAGATTACGCCTGGTCCAACTGAAAATTCTCCATAGAGTATATGTAACTGGCCCCAGACTGATTCATATGGGACTTTCAGTGGAGGGTCTTTGTAGGCGCGGATGTGGAGAACTGGCCACTTTCATGCACATCATTTGGGAGTGCCATGCCATAGCCTCTTACTCGAGGCGAATTCATGCGGTGATGCGTGAGGTGACTGGTGTGGATTTGCCGGCGGAGGCCCGGCGTTGTCTGTTGAATGTGTGGGGCCCCACGGATTACAATAACGCTCAAACCCAATGGGTCACCCTGGGGAACATGGTGGCGAAACGTGACATCGCCCAGAAGTGGGGGGCCCGTCGCCCCCCTCTGTGGAACTGTGGAAGACCAATATGGATTGGTGCATGGTTCGCGAGAAGACGGTGTATGTGGCCAGGGGTAAGCCCAAGAGGTGGAGTACGGTTTGGGGGGCCTGGAATGAATATAGGGGTGATATCTGTCTACCTCCCGACACTGCCCCATTGGATGTACGACTCTTCCCCCTAGCCCTCATTTCCAACTTACTCGTTATTTCATTGTTATCCTGATTCTCTTCCCCCCGTTGTCGTCTACTTTGTACTGCCTAGTAGCACCTTGTGGGCATACGGCCCTGCCAACCCCCCTGAACTGGGTATTGTCGCATTTACGTACTGTCCTTGCCTATTCACTTTGGTTTTGGTGTTTCTCTAGGTTGTTATTTCATAGGTTATATGTTATCATATTATAAAATTAAACCTGATACGATTTTATAACATGTACTGTGTACACTACATATCCTTTCTCCAATAATGCTGCCTAGCCTCCGGGATGTAAGGCTGAATAGCTGTGTGCCTTGACTTTCAAATAAAGGTTTTCCAAAAAAAAAAAAAAAAAATAGATGCTCTGTTCTCTAAGAATAGTTCTACTTTAAGCAGAGTACCATGTGCCAAAAAAAGGTAAATATTTTGGAAAATGTAAAAAAATATTTTCGCTTTCAGGGGCAAAAATAGTTCCAAATATTTTCGGTAGCTTTGTTTATCAAAACTGAAGGCCGAATTCAGAGTTCAGGAAACTCTGTGTGCTTGTTAAAATTTTGTAATTCTCGTTGCTCAGGGGAGAACATCATTTCAGACAGACTTGCAAAAAATTGGTCTACAACATCAGGTGAAAGTTCGACCAAGTTTGAAAATGCTGCAACTGTGCAGTTCTCTGCGTGATTGCTATCATCGATGTTAGGATCAGCAATGCTCACAGAAGGTTGTACCTGTTTGGTGCTGCTTTCCTCTCGTACCTCACCGCCACCTACTGGTAGTGGTGAAGTCTCAACAAATGCCGTCATCAGAATAGGTAGCCGCTGGGGACAACACGATGCATGAGTCGTTACCGGACCTAGCAAAGTATCGATATCCATTGGTACTGCTGATGGTAGTGTAAGAAAGACGTCCAACACACATTCTTCCCTGCATAGCAGACATCAAAGCACAGGTAAGATGCAATCCTGCCAGATTGGTCTGAATGAAAGAAACCAGTTGTACTCAGATCTCCGAGGACCTTAGTGATACGGTCTCGGTATCGTATTGCCAGGATCGTTTCTTCCATCGTTGCTGGAGTCTTGTCTGTGGATTGGCTTGCCATATCGGAGCAGAAGGAGCAAAAATAAAATTCCTGCCACGAGTCCCAAGATTAAGGGTAGGCCGCCAAAGACAGAATGGGCAAAATTCGGGAAGATGCCCAGATCTTAAACACATGTGCGATGCCACTGGTATCAGGCATGTTTAAGATTTGGCTTAATATTTCTACGAAATGCACGGGGCAATTTGTCGATAAAAGGGAATGTATCTCTGCCGATGTCCTTGCCACTTGCAGATCATACGTTTCTTTGGATGACGATAAAGGCACTGTTGTCTGTAAAACAATAGACTTCATTCTGCTTAAAGTATCAATTTGAATAGAAGAGATATTCAAGGAAGGCCATAACGCAGCCCCCATATCTGGATTGCTGTGTGGATACAATACTTGCATACAGCAAACGACCCTGGAAGTTACGGTCATGAGAAAGTCTTTTCCTGGCACCATGCCACAACGGCTGTGGTCACTTATTAAAACGTAACTGCCGTCAGAAAGTTGTCTAAAAAAATGGCTCTCTCTGTTTTGCAGGCGTGCCATGCAGGTGACATGAAAGGTTATTTGAAGACCCTTCGGAGAATCCATGCAAATTAATACCTTGACACAGAAGTGTACCGCTTAGTGATTTTTTACAATTGTTACCACTAAGGAATACCTCCTTTTTCCCTTCACTATACCATCTGTGTGTATAAGGTAAACCCCAGGTTGATTTGATGTATTCTTTATCCAACCTTTCATACTGGCCCGCAGGTATATACTCTTGGCACTATTTAAACTGGAAAGTTGTTATTGGAATTGTAATTGTTCCGTGTATTATCCATTCAATGACAGGTCTCTCTGACATTGTTAATGGTAATCTCTCAAGTTTTTCAATGCTCAGAATCGTATAGTCTCCTTTTTGTGCCAAACTGATTTGTTTATCAGTAAGGTTAAAGATACCGAATAATGACGTTGTATTGATTAAACGCCATGGTACGTAGCCTGAACGCAGATTTTGCAACGTCCAACCAAGCTGTATAATAGAACGTAATTGAGACTGACCATGTTGTAACATTAGTAAGTCCTGCTCTATTATATCAAAAGCAAATGATACAATGCTGTCCAGTGAATATATTCTGGAGGACAGAGTCGTTAACCCATTGTCCACTACAGAAAGTGATTTTTCCAATTTCTCGTATTTTTCTGCTGTTTCAATTTGCATTACTTTCTAAGCTTCGTTGTACGCAGCGTATATACCGGATGCTATGAAACGTTGTTGACGCTGTTTGCTTGCTCCCAATATGAAATCACGCAAGTCAGCACCGTCTTTAAGTAAAGTCAAGTGTTGCTTAATTTCAGCCAGTGTGGATTTCTCTAGCCACTCAAGGCATAGTTTCCCTACACTGTATGTTGTAACTATCCCTGGATGTTGTCTCTGGGAGTATCTTGGGTCTGGCCTGGTCATTTTGAACCCCTGTGTTTTGTTCAGGAATCTATCTTTTTTTTTTTTTGGGAACCTTTATTATTACTTCAAGCAAATACAGGTATGGGCCTACAACCATCCCGGCTGGCCGCTAGTCAAATCATGAATACAGCAATCAATGTAAAAAATTATAGCAACCCGAGATCCGGGGTCGAACAAGTGTCCGGGATATGACTTGCATTCAAGTGTACTGGCCCAAATTCAGGATTCATGAAGGTTCATTTTACAATGAGAAAAACTAAGGATCAATGCCGTACAGTCATACATGGTCCCACAATAACAAGCATGAATCAGGAAATCCGCAAATAATGCAAATACAATTAAAGTACAGGGGGTAAGGTATACGAGTCAGGATAAACGTGAACACCAACCCGTTTCGTAGCAAAGCTGCACCCCCCCTCAAAACGAGACAGACTGTAGGAAACATGAAAAACGACGGCATCAAAAGGGAAGAAAGACAAAAGGGCCATAGAAACAAATAACGGACAAATTAATAGACCCCATCCCCCTACCCCCCACCCTGCACGCCTGCAGAAGGCCACGGCCTACCCCCCCAGCAGCGTGCCTGTCACCCTGAATAAGAGACCCGAAATATAGAAAAAGAGGAGAAAGAAGTAAAGAAGAAAAAAGTGGAGAAGGGTCCTCGATCTTGCCACCCGGCCCCCCCCCACCCCCGGTAAACTTCCTAAAAGCAAAACAGAATAGCCTTGGAGAGCATTAATCACCGATAGCACCATCAATAGAATCCCCACCGAGTGTCCCCCAAATCGCCGTCAGCCATCAATGAGTCCATCGGATCCTAGGCGGTATCACCCCTGGCCTTTTCTATCCGCAGTACCAACATACGTCCACTTATCAGTCGGCATACAGAGCGGCGTGGAGGGTACAAGCGATCCGAGCGGACCGGGCCGCGTTATTACTCCATGGGACTTCAGCAACCAAAACCCAGCCGAGTATGTATGGCGGGAATCCATTTGTGTCGATATCAACACCGAATACATCCTCGAGTCCGAACACAGTCTCACCATACAAGGAGAGAAAGTCACACCATACGGCAAGCGCTGAGACGTCGCCAGGGCAGCCCAAGGCAGAGATCGGCGTTGTTTCCCCATCCGCTGACTAGATATGTGCTCCGACGAGTCACTCACATTTATTACAATTCTGTCCAAGGCGAGCTCATGAGCCGGGTCTTCCGGCATCTCCACAAAATTAGGCGTAGCTGGAGCACCCTTCATCGACATAGAGGCGGACTCATCGGCGTTTCCTCGAAATCGAACTGTGCCCGTGTGGAACAGTGGGACAACAATGGCAGCCATCCTTCTTCCCAGGTCTCGGGCGTTACAGAGCAGGGTCGCATGTAGGGTCGTTAGAGCAGCCAATATATCTTTGGATGTGGGCTCTCTCTCCTGCCGCCAGACCCCTGAACTCTCCCGCATGGCAACTTTTCCATCCAAATGTGGTCTGCGTATGAGGGTGGCAGCCGCCATCTTAGCTGATCCGGCCTAGTCCCTCTGGACCTCACCTCGGAACTGGGCCCCACACACGGGGCGCTACAGGAGTCACAGCGTGGACCCAGAAAGTCAAGGCAGGCTTCCCAGCGAGGAGTCACCAAAGGGCTAAACAAAAACGCTGCCGCTCCCCTGGAGCCGCCCGCCGATTCCGGGGGAAGCCATTAGTCATGCCCAGACACAGAGCTGGAAAGGGGGCCAGTTATCACGAACTCCCCTCGATCCCGCCTTGCCACGCATCTCCACGCGGCCCTCCGTGAGATGGACTGAGTCGTCGCTGTTACCATCGGCCGATCAAACCTCCGGCGCCCTCCAGCCGACTCCACACCTCCACCAGTGGCCGCTGTTGTCGCACTCACGGCCGGCTGCTCTCCTCACTCGACACCCCGGTCCTGACGCCGTGAGGGCCGCAAAACTGCCAGGGACATTTCTTCGGATCTGCAGCACGTAGATGTCCAGGGATCAAACGGTAAGTGAAAGTTCTCTTTCGCCTAGTTAAATACGCCGTCACGGCTCAGGATAATTGCCAGGATGTATGTGCGGGTGAGAGGGTTCACGGAGCCGAGAGTCTATGCGGCCATCTCGGATGCTAGCTTGGCTCCTCACAGGAATCTATCTTGACAGTTATTTGTGTCTGTTGGCCAGATCAACCACTTTTTCCAATCAGGATGTGTTCTGTTTTGGTGTAAAATATGGGATACGTCTATTTTCACATCTGTAGTGCTATCACTATCAGTTATGGGTTTCGGAATAGACGGTGTATTTAATTCTTTTATCTTAGCTAGGCCAAGACAAGTAGTTTGTTGAATTGTGTTATTCAAGAATATCATTTGTTCTGGGATCATGCAGACCCTAATAATGCTTCTAGGCCTTGTACTTGCCAATCTTTGGTACCCCAGATTGTTTTTGTTTCAATTGTGTTTTTCCAAAATTCGAAAACAAATGTAGACATTTTGTCATAAAATTTTTCAGAATAAATCAATTTAGTATTTGTCAACATTGTTTTCATTCCTGTCCTAATTATCATTTTAAAATAAAACGTTTCTGGATCACTGTTATTAAACCCTGAGAAGTACTGGAATTTTTCATAAAATGTTTTCGAGCTGCCTTTTGGCGGAGTTGGACAGTGTTTCCATTGGTTATACGATAAAACATTTCTAGGCTGAGCACTTTTATGCAAATAGTGATCAACAAAATGATTATAACAGTATAACTCTTCATAATTCGATGAACCCTGTAAGTAATCATGTTCTGTACATTTGGCTGACATTACTAAATCTGACATCATATTATTAATGTTTTCAAAGTCCCAATCATCAGAGAACGTACTGGGTGTCACAAAGTCACTTAATGAAACCTTGAACTGGTGTGGATATTTCAAGAGCTCAACCGGGCCAAAAATGTCATAATCAGTTCTGTCCCATGCTACCCCACCGGGTATTGGATTGGCTGAGATGTTTACTGTTGACAGTTCTCTTTTCTCGATGTGGGAGGATGTGTGAGGCTTTAGGACCAAGTTGATGTTCTGACTTGCTGTGTCCATTGTACTATATTTTCCATCTATGAATTTTCCCAAACATAGAACCATGATGAGCCAAAGCAGGAGAGTAAGTACACCTTACACAATCCAAAATTCAATCCATGGTGAAATCAGATATGTTTCTTTTAGTTGGTGAAAAAGTTCAATTACTTTGTCTTTGAAAGTTTTTGTTGCAGGCATTTCTTCATGCTCGCTTGGATCTTCAGAAAAGTCGTCGAAGTTGATGAAGTAGCCAGATGCAGTTCTGTCAATTGTTGGAATTATTTCCGGATTTTTATTTGTTTTTGCATTTTTATTTGTTTCATTAGCATAGTCAGAGGCTATATCATTGTAGACTGGTGTTTCTTGATGAACTGTTGCAATTTGGGTTTCAAGAGGCACAAGTTTCATGGCATTATTTCATAGTCCTTTGTTATTCACTGCAGGTTCATCATATGTGATTAGTCTCTCAGTTTGAGCCTCTTGAATTGTAGCAAATTTCGGTATTCTGCTATTTCTTGGGAGTCCACTGGGCCTACTACTTATTATTGGCCACATGATTGTGGTTTTACCAGGTTGATGAATACAACTCTGTTCTCCTTTTTACCAGCAAGAGGCGGTAGTACAACTGATCTTGTTCCGCTGACAGCTAAGACAGGTACTGCTTTTCTGTAAGAAGGCCCACATTCCTTCTTCACCGCGATCTTCTCTCTGACCAGATCTTCAATCTTTGGAATCCAGACAGGTCTTGCTGGGACAGGTGGTTTTTCTTCAGTGGCTGTCGGCTGTTGTTTCAACTTTATGTTACTCAGGTTTTTTCTTGTTTCATTTAAATCCTGTAAAACAGCCAAACGGTCTTTGATATCAAAGGATTTTTCTTCTACCACTGAAGTGTGACAATCAAGATCCTGAATGTGCATTCTAGTACCGAACAATAGTTCGTATGGAGTGAGACCTTTTAGAGAATTTCTTGGCAGATTATTAAGACTACGTTGGACACTTGTTAAATGTTTGACCCACCCAACACCCGAACATAAAACCCTTGCCGTTATAGATTGCTTTATGTCCTGTTTTTTTCTTTCCACTACCGCATTTCCCTCAGGATGGAAGGGAGAAGAGTACCGCAATGCAATGCCCATGCTGCTCATGGCCTCTTTGTAAGCTCGAGAACTAAACGCAGTACCCTGATCAGAATGTAGCATGCCAATTGCGTATGTGCCGATAAAGACTCGCAAATCTTTTATAACAGTTCTGGCGTCAGCCGAGCGCTGGGGTCTACATTTTAAGTGAATTCAATCTTAATAATTATGGGGACACATTTCTCCGGCTGGATTTCTGCGCTATAAATAGCCTGATGCTCTCTAATAGTGGTATCTGGGCTGTTGTCTGGTCCGGTTCACAACTGCGATCTCTGTTGCAGTCCTCACAATTTCTTGCAAAATAGTAGATATCTACGCTCATTCCCGGCCACCAGTACTTTGATTGTAATTCTATCAGAATTTTATGATCTCTTGGTGCCTCAGACCCAATCCCCTGTGTGCGTCTTCAATCAAGAAAACTCTCCGGTCCGTGTTTGGAATTACTATATCCCCCACTCCAGGGATTTGAGCAAAAGGAACTGAGTTTGCATCAAATATGTATGTATTACTGAGTGGATAGTTGAGAGGTAATGCTGCATAATCACCTTTTAATGAGGCTTTTACCGCCAGCTTGGTTTCCCAATCTATTTGTTTTTCTGAACGCTTTTTTGTGGCTACGGAAGCCGGTTGAACCGCTGCCGCTGTGGCTTTGTTAGCCAATGAATTCCCTGCAACGTGAACGCCATCACGTTGATGACTCAGTGTGTGTATCACGTGAGTCTTTTGTAGTTCTTTCTTTAAAAGAACTACTTGTTCCCAAAACATTTTATGCTTTATTGTTGCACTTGTGTCATCTTTATAACCGTTTTTACTCCATGTCTGCATGTCACTGTTGTATGACTTGACGCAGAAATACGAATCACACACTATTAGTGTGGGGAATTCACGATCCGCATTTTCAAGCACCATCTTTAACTCCTTAAGAGCGTCGAACGTTCAGCGCCCAGTGCTGAACTCTCGAATAACGGGTGCTGGCCCGTCGGCTCGCAATGACCGTTGGCCGACGGCAGCACTTGAAGGGTTAAAGATCTTATTTCAGCTCACTGAGCTGAACAGTTTCTGAGTGATTCAGTTTTGGTGATCATCGGTTTGAATTTACCAGAGCGCCAGCGACCTTTAACAATCGCGCACGCTGCATTGTAGGATTTTTTATCTACATCGTAGTGTTGTGCGAATCTGTCCATATAGATTACGCAGGTATATTGTTCCAGAGGCAGAATTTCGATTGGCAGAGGATATTCTTGTTCATATTCTAGATCATCTCGTTTTTTCAGTTTCGGGTCAAAATAGTATTTCACTTCTTCTGTAGCAAGCAAATTCTCCCATTGTATCCATTTTGGATCTAATGCCACTGTTTTCAGGTTCGGTGGATTTGTTAATGCCTCAAGGGCTGATTCTGCTGAAAAAACAGCTATTCCTTTGCCTTGGGCTAGGGCTCTTTCTCTTGCTACAGCAGTTTGAACCGCTGTCAGAATTTTTTCTGTAGAGCTGAATTTCATTTCAGCTTGAGTGTACAAATGTAATTTGTAAGCTATAGGTACTGTTTCTCCCTCATTAGAGGTCAGGTATGTGAATCCGCATCTTCCTGGGATGACTCGGATTACAAGATTATGTATGTTTTCACGAGTTTGTAATTTTGTTTTAGTTAACATGTCTGTTTGCAATGATCTCAAAATCTCTGTGTGTTTCTGAGTCCAATTGATTGGTTTGAAATCTGGTTTTATCAATTCATAGAGAGGTTTAACCCTCTCTGCATAATTTAGAATGTATGTTCTTCCGAAATTCAGGAAACCTAGTATTGATTGTAAATTCTTCAGTGTTTTTGGTGCTTGGAGTACAGCACATTTCTCTAAGAAATTGTCAGCTAGGCTCTTGCCTTCACTTGATAATTCATATCCTAAAAACAGAACAGTTAGATGGGCAATTTGTGACTTTTTAAAGTTGAATTTGTAACCCTCTGATGCGAACCCAAGTATTATTGTGTTCACTCTTTTTAAGTGAGTCTCCAGGTCATCATCTGTGAGATAGATGTCATCGACATATGATAATGCCTCATCATCATATATTTGTAGTAACTCTGTTAATAATCCTGGGCTTTTCTTGAATCCCTGTGGGAGTCGGCAAAATTGTTTTTGCGATCCCATTATTGAGAAAGCGGTCAAATACCTGCTTTCAGGTGCAATGTTTTGACAGAAGAATCCATTAGAGAAATCTAATGTTGTTTTATATTTTTTGCACACAATGTTATTCATTAGTGCTGCACTATGTGAGTTTTGTACTGCAAATGTTTTACAACAGGAGTTAAGGTGTCTGTAGTCCAAAACTAGACAATATGAATCGTCTGGCTTGGAGACAGGAAACAAAGGATTTTTCATTTGTGAGGTGCATGTTTCAATCACCCCTTGATATTCAAGTTGATCTAAGATCTCCCTGACTTGCTTTTTAGCTTCTTGTTTAACTGGATACTGCCTTTGTGCAGTGGGCTGATGTTTTAACTGGATTTTGTGGTGAGGAGAGTCCTCATCCCATCCTACATGATTTTTGTATAAAGCAGGAGCTTGGGCCACTGCCCATTTTCTTGCCAATGTGTATTTTTATGAATTGGAATATGATTTGAGAAGGCAGGCATAATCATTTCTTCGCCATGAGGGCACTCCCTGACAAACTCTGGTGGCCAGTCTTTTTCAGCTAACAGGATGTCATAGCCTTTAGAAAGTTTTTCCCAAAAGAGACCTTTTATTTTCCTAGTTTAATCTCCTTCTATACGTAATGTTATTTCATATAGTTTATGGGGCACACTAACTCGTGTGTCTGCAGTTTCCACCTGAATGTATTCATTCGTGTCCACTGTCTCCAGAAGATTCATCAGGATCTTGCGAGCTATGGTCACTTCGGCTGCGCTGTCTAGCATTGTCTGGGCCCACTCTTCGTTTTTCAGTTGTGTCCTCAGAATTCTCGGCATGAATAATTTTAATACTTGCTACCTTCTTTCTGGGAAATTGTAATTTTTTACTTTGATGAGCAGGTTCCTTGTCTTTGGACTTGACGCGCTCTTCTCTGTGTTCTGACCGTCCTCTTCTTTACGATTTCTGTGAGGAAGTCTGAAAAGATCGAGAGGGATGTGTATCAACATCTTGATATCTATCAGTTTTTTTCAAATTATCCCTATTTCTAAGGTTGTATCTTTTCTCAGAGAGCCTCCTTTGGGGAGACTTGTTTCCTCGGTCTGGAGAATTTTCGCTCCGTTGAGAAGACCTTCCTCTTGACTGGAATCGTTTTTCCCTGGGAGTGGATTGTTTATTAACATCCCAACTCTTTTTTGGAGTATTTAAATTATTCCTAATAAAAGTTTTTTCAGGATTTTCAGTTAGTTGGGGTTTACCGGTTTCCCACCCAAACTATCTCTTCCTAGTTCTTCATAGGATTTTTCTATGATTCTGGCAAGTTCAAAAGGTTGGTCTGCTATATCTGCTTCCTTCAATTTCTGGCGGATCGCCACAGATGCTGCTTCTCCTTTTATGTTGGCTAATAATATAGCCGAGACCTGCTTGAAGTTTTTCAATAATTTCATACCCAGAGTTAAAGCAGGTTCTGGACCGTATTCATTTTGAATCTGTCTTAGTACATCTGGTATAACCGCCATAGACGGAACACCATGTGTTTTTGTGTATATAGAAGCAATGACTGTACCCCAAGTGTTCGCAGTCTTCCACATGTGGTGCGATCCCCATTGGAAGACAGATAGTCAGAATTCTGTGTTTCTCAGTAGGAGTAGTATCTGGAAATACTGCCTCTATTTGATTAATATTTTGTGCTAACCAGAATGGAATTTGTTCCCATTTTGTGGGTACTTTACCAAGACATGATTGTATGTTCTGTGGTGTAATTTTGTTTGTGTTCCCCTGATGAGGGGTCAGCTGTGGAATATTAATTGTGGGTTGGACTGTTGAAGTCCGCATGACACATTGGACCAATTGTCTATGTATTTTAATTAAGAGTTTTAGCTGAGCTAAAAGTTCCACGTTCGACATTTTTTCTATGTCTGGGTGTGGTGTGTAGCTGGCTAGAACTGGCCACGTGGCTCCTGGTCTACCTAGTGGACCGTGCCTGGTGATATGATTTTGATGTTTTAGGGAGCCATTAAACAGGAGCAGGTGCTCTTGGTAATTTAGTGGGATTTCAACGTCCTCGAAAGGAGTGTATATATCCGGAGGTTCCTCTATTTTGTAATAGTGGAAATCTTTTGTCACAGCGTGTGCTGCTGGAAAATGTATCCATGAATAGAATACCTCTGTCTGCCGATATTCATGGGCCTCTACCACGAATATGACTGTACCACCTCGTGATGTCAGTCCATTTTCTATAAGTTTAAGAGTTATAGTTCTCCTTACGTTGACCGGAATGAGTATAGCATTCGGGTCATTTTCTTGGAGACTTGTGTCTTCCTCGATTAGTTGAGCTGCTATTCTAGCTCTTTCCCTTTCGGGGTCACTTTCGGACATTTTTATTGTCTGAAAGTTTTTTGTTGCAGATCGAGTTTCAAGGACACAAAGATTAGGTGCACAATATTTTGGAACAGTGTATCCTTCAATGTTGACTAAACCAAAAACTAATACATAGGATTCTCATCCTACTAAGTTCCGGCGGATATTAACCTTTCACCCACTCCAGATGTCTTTTGGAGTTTTTACGGGAAAAAAGGGTTCTGTGTGAAAAAGCACGACTGAGTTACTCTAGTGTCTTGCGTTAGATTATCGCCTTACCAAACGTTGGGCGCCATGTAGTGTAGTTCCTATATTCCCAATGGGCTCTGTGCATTGGAATAATATAAACAGCAGTGTAGACGTAGGACTGAGGTCGACTAGGTCTCTACTGACTATATTAGACTTAATTAGTTTTGCCAGCTAGCTCAGAGGTCACTAGAAACTTTCTCGAATGTTCAGGAAAGAGTTAACTCTCCGGATTTACACAAGAAGGGATTAGCTTCTGACAACCATACAAACATGACAACTTTGTTCCCTCAGAAAAAGAGTGTATCTCTAGAATCGTGTGAAAACAATAGGCAGCTATTTCACTCAGTCAACCGTGAATACTTAGTTTCACCAGAGTGCAGAGAAATAGAGAGATGGGCGTTTTCAATAAAAGGTGTTATGTATTGAGCAGTCTTCTTTCTCATGCAAGAGAAATGAATTGCCACAATTGCAATACTTATCATAAAGTAAAGTGCGTACAGTAAAAGTAGTATTATGAAATAATACTGTAAAAGCATTGATATGGTTTCTTAGCCATATGGTACTTTAAAATGGATAAAATATATACATACATAAAAACATTGACTAACGTACTCAACTGGTGCTTCTAACTACGCCTACCCCGGTGTACCTGAACCAAGCCTAATACTTGGGAAGGAGTAAGTAAGTAGCAGTTTAAGTTAAGTTGGTTAAGATTGTTTAGCCAAGAATCTGCATCAAGAATTCTCTTAAGGGTTTAGTCAGCTCCGTACCTTGGTAATAGAATGTGGGATGTCTGGTATCTCTTTCTTCAGGACTCGATCTCCCAGAAACCCGCAAGGGTAGCTGGAAACACCGGAGCTGGATTTTCTCAGCTGGAGAAAAAGACAGCGTCTCAGTGCGTCAAACGGGAGGGGCAGCTTCTGTGGCCTCTCGCATCAGCTGGGCTCTTGGGCAAGTAGATAGCCGCTCTGCTCCAAACCACTGTGTGTTTGCTTAAGGCAACTGTTGGTATATTTATACCTGAAAGGTGCCGAGTTTGACGAAAGGTTGGACATAAGACGTCACTAAGAACTAACAGTTCTTTCTGGACTCCAGGAGTTCTTGTTCAAATCAAAACAAAAGCAGGGGGGGATTTCCCGGGCTGCTGGAGGCTTAGTTTGTTTAAAGAACGCGCAGTGCTTTCTAGGAGTCGATGGGAGTAGCCGTGCTGTGCTTTGGACTGCATGGGCTATTACTGAATATGGATATGATTCTTATGCCTTTATAAGGATATTACTAATTATAACCACATAAGGGCATGAATCGGGAATATCGAATTAGGGTCCTAGTTAGAAATACAACAGAGGGGGAGACGGAGGGTCTCTCATGGAACTCCAGCGACAGTTATGACTAGTGGGCTGGAGGGGTGCGGGCAAAGGGAAGTCTCGCTTCCAGTAGGCTGGTTGGCCAATCCCCGCACGCGCATTTGCTCAAGGGCACAAGGAGGCATAATTGCAGCGCCCCTTTTATGGAGTTTACCGTTGAGGGCACAGGGGGGGCACGGGCGAGGTATCCATCCGGTAAGTTGAGTCCCCTACGCAAGGTCACGCCGGTAAGGAGGTGGGGACCTAGATGGATCAGAATCAGGGGACGCCAGTCATTGGCCTTGGCGTAGGATCTAACGGGGATACGCAGAAAGTTAATATCTTCATCACTTAGATTACGATAGGATTGGCTGTGTATTAGAAACATGTTCAGGTTAGCCAATTGACATCATGTACCTATCAATGTATTGGACTTTCTGCGTATTGTACATAATGTAAATAAAATGATTATTAATTTTTAAAAGATTTTATATAATAAAATACGGCCAGGGTTACTATGCCCCTAATCCAAACAGTTGTGGTCTTTGCATTGTTTGCCTTAGGGGAAAGTGAGGGCGGCGAGCCTCCAAGGGAGTGTGAAGGGTCTCTCATTTCACCAAGGGTATATGTCCTATGGAAGGGAGGGGGTCTTAGGCAGTACCAGACCATATGGGACTCACAAATGTAGTTTATATGATTAAACCACGCTCATCACGTAATAGGCCAAGCCCCTTTTAGAGACCCCCCACTTTTTCATCCCACTTAAAGCCCTGACAAGGATGCTTATACAGCGACCTTCATTATCCTTTATATCACCCACACTGAACCCTAGGATGCTAAAATTAGGACTTTGACTGTCCTTCATATTGGAAGCTCAAAAAAAACCAGGGGCTTATTTACAAGCCCCTTGCGCCGTACCTCACTTTTTCTCATATTAAAAGTGACGCACCGGCGGCATTCGGGCTTGTAAATAAGTCCCAGACTGTTTCTTTTTCATCACGGTTTACAACGTCAGAAGACCCAGAAATTCTCACGCTGTGACCTGCAGTGCCCTGTACATCACAGACAGAGAATTACCAAATGTGACCCTTCCATCAGTGCCTACCACTTCATGAGCAGAGTAAACCGGAATGTTAGACATGTGACCTTCACTGCCCGTTACATCACAAGCAGAGAACTGCAGGATTTTAAGATCCTGAACTTCATTGTCCATTAGATCACAAGCAGAGTACACCGGATATTATCAGAGTGTTAAAATGCCCTTCAGTATCTATGACATCACAGCCAGAGGTCACCATTGTGTAAACATGGCCATCACTGTCAAACCACTCCGGCACCAGTTGGATGCATCAATGCGACCAGCCAGATGTAGCCCGCCATCATCAGGGTGCCTGTGAACTTGGCACTGCCCCCTAGTCCAGAGATCTGTGGTAAAGAGTCTAAGTCGTCTTGGTGGCGTGAGAGGGACAGAGTTTTTGCATTGTGCCGACCCAGACTAGTTTCTTCCTTGCTAAGCATGAAGTTCACCCTTAAAGGGCGGGTGCACAGTTTGCTGACAGACTACCTCCGTTAGATGAGCTATGTAGTATGTTCAATGCTTTGCTGACATAATGATGGGTTAGCGCTGGGAAGCCATGTTCTGGGGCAGCTATGCTCTTTAAAAATCCCCTTAACATTAGTGTGAAGGAACCATCTCTGAGTGGGTCTTAGGTGCCACCCCCCGGAGTTGCACCTCTGGGTGACTTTTTGGCCATATTGGTGTATATTAAAAGGTGCCCTAGGCTGTTGGGGTTCAAAATATGTACTATCCACTGGCTAAACTATACATACCTGCCAACTTGAACAAAAATGTCACTGTGTGAGGAGGGGGCGGGGCCTCGTGCAGAGAAGTACCTAGGAGGCCCTTTCAAACCCCACCCTGTGCCAAAGCTCCCGCTTCCCCACCAAAAAGCTTGCTGAGGCTGGTGCGACGTCCTGGGTTTTTTTTCACACCCCTTAATGGATGTCGGCATTCCTAATCATTGGAAAACAATCTGGAAAATCACTATTTACAGCGGTTTTTAGCTCATTTTCCCTGCCACCGTGAGATATCACTGGGTGACCGTGTGATTGGAGTTGATATCGTGTGTCACACAGTGGTACTGTGTGAGTTTGCAGGTATGACTATATTTAGCAACAAATGTAGGTGCAGCCAGGTGCATGTTCCGTAGGCAGAAATATTCATTTCTGCATAGACCATGAATTCATGCACACATGCTCCACCTCTTCCGGTCCCTGCTGTAATCCTAATCAGTGACAATCAAGGGCAGTCAATAAGGTGAAAGGGGTCAGCAGAAGCAGGACACTAGAGGACGATACAAATGAGACACAACCCATAAGCGAAGACAACGAAACAAGGGTAATACCGACCTACAATGGGAACTCTGATGATATCCAGAAAACCATATCCAATAATTTCGGTATGCTCACCAGAAATCCCAAGATAGGCAACACCATCTCTGACAGGCCCAAGATCACTTACAGAAGAGGCTGTAACCTTTGGGACCTACTAGTACACAGTGACATCACCACAACAGACGAGAGCAGAGGCATCAATCTACTGGGCTTTTTTCCTTGGCGGACACTGCAAAGCCTGTTGCAGTAGCCGGATGAAAAAAGAATATTACAACACAAGTATCAACACCATGATTCCCATCAAACAATTTCTTTCTTGCAGAACCACCTTCGTGGTATATGTCTTAGAATGCCCCTGTAACCTAAGATACGTTGGCAGTACCACACACATGGCCAAAAATAGAATTCTGGAGCACATGAGGGCCATCACGAACAAGGATCAACATTACCCCATTGCAAGACACCTTGAAACCCACCATTTTTCAGACTGCTCGAACTGAGCTTCTATGCAATCAAACAAGTGTACACGTACATCAGGGGGGGGCAAAAGGGTACTCCAACTTAAGAAAAGGGAATCTAGACATATCATCTTTCTGTCTGAATTGCACCCCCACACGCGTTTATGCAACGTGTGTACCCTTTGCGACATGTGTATCCTGGGTGCGGGTGCACATTTACTCACTTCTGTTAACAAACTTGATTTTTAACATTGCCAAAGCATTTAGCCTCTGTTTTGTCTATTTCTTGCAGGAGGAAAGGAAGGGACCCGAAATCTGAACCTGTGGGTACTTTGGGTTCCCTCTTGGATAAGAAATTCTCACACTTTTTTATTCTATCTATATTGTTTTACACAATATGCACTTTGTTTGGGTTTTGAAGGGGGGTGGCATCATTGTAGCACTGTCCAGTGGTCTCTGCACATGTCTACATTGGCTGTCCAGTCCAGAACTTCGATAACTTTGTAACTTTATGGCACTTGCCGAACACAATTCAGCCCACCAGGTTGTCTGAGGCACTTTCGATTTCAATATGATGTACACCTCGGCACTGGGCTCTCCGCCAACCACATTTATTTTTTCTGACAATATGTCTAGCAATAGGACATTTTTCAGCCATTTGTGCAGCATCCTGACACTAGCTGCCTCAAGCATTTACACCATGTCCTTCACCTAACATGACCAGATGGTATCTACTGATGTACTTCCAACAGGGCTCCTACAGACATTGTGCCTTCGTTTACAATTAGCAGCACCTTGACAGTTCTAATTATTTGCATGCACGGTTTTAACCTGCTTATTAAATGCACACAGGATGCAATTAGTGCTTATTACTGCATGCCCAACATTTTGTGTAAACCTGGTCATGCTGCATACGCAGTGATCTTTAATATGTATACATGCACCCATTCCATCATGGCCGCTGCTTTTACCATTACTCGACAAGCATTGTTACCAGCAGTCCTTTGTTTATTTCCAAACGAATGTATGTATTGACTCGAGACACAGCACTCCGGTGTGTGAGCAAGACTGTTGTATGGTCTAAATGCGTCACTGAGGATTTATGCCATTAATAAATCACCTTGTTTGTTGAACCATCTCCTTTATTGTTGGCCTGAGTATGCGCTTCAGTAGATTGCATACACGTTTGAAGTTGCTTATCTCCGCTGGCAAACTCGCCACCTTCCACGGGCACTGGTTCCCAGACGGAGTCTTTTGCGTGTGGATATATATATATCTATAAACCATGTATTTAACTTTTTTATTGTATTTAACTTTTTTATTTTTTTATTGTATATATATGCACTGAAAAAAACATAGGTTTCAGGGGTGTTATAGTTAGCTGGACATTTCACTCAAACAAAACCATAGAAATTCCTCCGTTATAGTTAGCTCTGCTAACTATAACTCGCGCCCCCGCAATGCACTGCTGATGACATCACATATTACATCACTCATGACATGGTCAGTGGCATCACTGATGACATCAATGATGACATCCCAAATTACATCACTGATGACATCATCAAGTGACTGTGTGTTTCTGTAAAGTTTAAATATGTTTAATATAGATAGGGAAAGGCGTATTGAAGAATGAGTGGGTGTATAAGTGTCTGAATGGATGATTTAGTATGTGCGTGACTGACTCTATAAGTGAGTGATTAAACGTATCTTACTGAATGCATGAGTTAGTGACTAAACTGTGTGAATGTCTGTATCCGTCTGTCTGTTGGTGTGTAACCGGCTACATGGGTTTGTGAACAGCTACATGAGTGTCTATATGTGTTATTGATTGGTTGTCTGAGTATCTGTATGGGTGCCTGAGTGTTTATGTGGGTGGGGTGTGTGTGACTCTGCAAAGATGTATGAGTGGCTGATTCACTGGGCGCATGGTTTCAAGAGTGCATCTGTGATGGACTATATGGGTAGGTGACTGTGTGTATCGGTGTGTTAGTGAGTGAATGCATTCTTAGTGGTACATGTGTGAGTAACTACATATGTGAAAGGCAGTATATATGTGTGTTGGAGTATATAAATGGATGTACATGAGAGTGTATGATTCTGAGGATGGCTGTATGGATAAGTGTGTGCTTGTATCAGTGATTGTATAAGAGCATTAGAATGTGCTAGTATTTGTATGAGTGATTGAGCTGTTGTGTGTATAACTGTATAGGTGAGTAAATGGCAGTGTGATTAATTATTTGCATGACTGACTAGGTGTGTGAGTAACTCTATGGATGAGTAGTGGTGTGTGAGTGTTTATATAGGTTGTGGAAGTGCAAATGATAGTCCTGTACTGAGTGACCATAAGTATGAGTGACTGTACGGGTGAGTGGGTGGATGTGTGTGTAAACCTAAGAATCAGTCAGTGAGTATGTAGTAATTGCTGTTGGAGTGTCTATAGTTTTGAGAATGGCAGTCTGTAATTTAGAGTGGGTGTATCAAAGGTTATATTAGGGTGTGAGAAGATGCATCAATTTATGAAATGATGTCATCAGTGATGTTAGTTGTGGTGTCATCAGTGATGTCATCAGTGATGTTACTGACCATGTCATGAGTGATGTAACATGTGACGTCATCAGCAGTGCTTTGCGGGGCGCGAGTTATAGTTAGCAGAACTAACTATAACAGAGGAATTTCTATGGTTTTGTATGAGTGAAATGTCCAGCTAACTATAACACCCCTGAAACCTATGGTTTTTTCAGTGAATTTCAAAGGTTTTTTAAATGCTAATTTCTAACTATAACGTGCCTGAAACCTATGGTTTTTTCAGTGAATTTCAAAGGTTTTTCAAATTCTAGTTTCTAAATATGCCTACAGAGGTAGGACATGTAAAGAAAGAAGAAAAAACGCACAGAAAGAAGCAAAAGAAATGCAGAAAGAAGCAACAGAAGTCCACAAAGACGAAGAAAAGTGCAGGAAGAAGCAAGAAATGTGTGGAAAGAACCAACAGAGGAGCAGAAAGAGGCCTTGTTCCAAAATCATCCTGTGCCCACAACTTTTTCAGACGGGTACTGGTGGTAACTGACTCTGACTAACCAGGCCTAGAGCCAGTGCTATGCTAAAAGACACTTAGAGTACAGTGAAAACACCTGCATACACTAGGGAACACTATGCATTGGGGTACCCTGTGATTAGCATGACCTCCTCTGTAAGGCCCTAATACATAATAGGCCAGGGGGATTAAAACTACCTCTTAAAATGCACCACGAGGCGCGTTTGCACAGTGGTGAAGGGAGGTGGGGCTGAGGTGACATGTGTGCAAACACGCCCTGTGGCCGTTTTAAGTTGAGAGATTAAACCCCCTTGAATCCTGACGGTTCCTGAGGTCCAACTAGCCAACCAGGTACCGCCAGTAAGTGCCACAGAGCCGCATTGCAGAGAGGTGTAAAAAGGGGCGTGGCCTGGGCCACCTCTCTGCAACGCAGCGGCGCTTACTGGAAGTGCGTTTTTCTACATGCTGCCTAAAGTGTACAAAGACACTAGAAATCCACCAGGGACACCAATTATGTATTTATGTGGCAGCTTATTTGAAAACATGTCAAGATATATTGATTATTTTTTAAATCCAATAACTAAATTGCTAACTTCGCAAATTAAGGACTCTACTCATTTTCTCAAAAAAATATATGATTTACATTGGGATTGTAATATGCTTTTGTTAACACTAGATATTACTACTCTATATACTAGCAGAAGGCATGCAGATGGAAAGAAAGCTACTGAGTATTTTGTTAACAAACGTCCATTGCGATTTGTGCATCAGAATGAAATGATCTTGAAGATGATTGAATGGTGTCTAATGAAGAACATATTTATGTTTGATATGGATTTATACCATCAGGAGCAAGGTACAGCCATGGGCACCTGCTTCACCCCTCTTTAATCCCTCTGCCTCACAGAGTAGGAAAGAACAGATTAATAGTACAAAATCCTATAGATTTATAACTACGTACAACAGTAGTCACAATGTGGTGCGATCCATTCTGAAAAGACATTGGCATCTGATTAAAGGGGATTCTGTACTAGGTGCCGAAATTAAAAAGAACCCAGAGATAACCTATAGGAAATCAAAATCTTTCCAGGATCACCTAGTAAAAAGTGAATACAAAGAGGTGAAAAAGAACCCGAGTTGGTTATTCAGAAAATGCATGAAGTGCAAGATGTGCCTTCATTGGGAGAATATTGTTGAATTTAAAACTCCTTTTAATAGAACTTTCAAAGTCAGAGGGCAATTGACCTGCAAAACCAATTTTGTAGTGTATAGATTGAAATGCCCCTGCGATAAGGTCTATGTAGAAAGCACCACTCTCCTAGTACATCAAATAATTTTACAGCATAGGCGGGCAGTTATAAATAAAGATCGAACTTATCCTGTTGCCAGACACTTCAAGAAATATCATAGAATTGACCTGAATTTGATGAAATATAGTTGTTTGGCTGAGATACCAAAGAAAAGTGGGGGAGGCAACAGAGAGAGAGAGAGAGCTTCGAAAACTACAGACCTACTTTATACTTGAGAATGACAGTCAAGAACCTAATGGTCTTAACATTGATGAAGATCTTGTTACATGTCTGTAATTAGGAATATGAAATTTAATGCACTCTCATAGGAACTGTTTTCTTTAAACTAAAAAATATATATTTTTAGAGGTGTAGCAGAAGGACAAGGGACACATGCACTTTAAACTTTAATGCACTTCAAGCACAAGCACTAAATGTAATTAGGCTTTATGCATGAGCACTTCAAAGCCGTATTGTAATATACGGCACAAGGCTGTTGAATTGAAAGAAACATGTTGTGAGTAGCTTGGAAGGTCTGAAATGTTTTTATAAAAAATAGAAAATGGAGGAAAGAACATTAAAAAAGTTATTTTTCTTTTAGATAAAAAAGCACTAGCATTTTAGAATAAGTACTGTAACACTTAGCACTTTAATTGAGCCATCAACACTTTTAAATCAAATGTATTTACATTTTTTAAGGTGGTGCGTTAAGAGATGGTTTGAATAGTGGATTATATACATTGACTATATTGATTTATGGTTTGGAAAAATATAGGCAATTTTGTTGTATAGAGACCAGTTGAGCAACAATAAGTGAATGTTGCATAGATACATTTTATTCAATGTTTTTATCAATGCACTAGCAGAATAGGAAATTCAATACAGGAAACCACTCCAAAATGGCGCCCACCTTTACGTGGAAAAGAGGCTTGGATGTGCAATTGGTTTGTCCTTTGTTAATGTCTACGTTGATGAAATGTATTCAATGTTTTAAAAAAATGGCACCAAGCATTGTGAACAAGGCTGCGTGAGACAGCCGGAACACCAGATTGCCATTGCTTTTAAAATAAAGACCTAGAGTAATACCCTTTGGAGTCCTGGGTTATTTTCAGAAAGAACCAACAGAGGTACAGAAAGAGGCAACAGAGGTGCAGAAAGAGGGAACAGGGGTACAGAAGAAGACAAGAGAGGTACAGAAAGAGAAAAGAGGCGTACAGAAAGAGGCACGAGGGGTGCAGAAAGAACCAACAGAGGCGCAAAAAGAGGCAAGAGCAGTGCAAAAAGAGATAGGAGAGGTGCACAAAGAGGCAAGAGAGGTACAGAAAGAGGCAGGAGGGGTGCAGAAAGAATGAAGAAAAGTGCAGAAAGAAGCAACTGAGGTGCCATAAGGGGCACAAAGGGTGCAGAAAGAGCAGGAGAAGTGCAGAAAGAACCAACAAGGGTACAGAAAGAGGCAAGAGAGGTATAGAAAGAGAAAAGAGGGGTGCAGAAAGAGGCAAGAGGGGTACAGAAAGAAGCACGAGCAGTGCAGAATGAACCAACAGAGGAACAAAAAGAGGCAAGAGGGGTACAGAGAGAGATAGGAGAGGTGTACAAAAAGGCAAGTGAGGTACAGAAAGAGGCAGGAGGGTTGCAGAAAGAAGGAAGAGAAGTGCAGAAACAGACTAAAGGATTGCTGAAAGAAGCAACAGATGTGTAGAAAGAAGCAAAAGAAGGTCAGAAAGAGGCAAGTGAGGTACAGAAAGAAGCAAGAGCAGTGCAGAAAGAACCAACGGAGGTGCAACAAGAAGTAAGAGCGGAACAGAAAAAGATAGAAGAGGTTCACTAAGAGACAAGAGAGGTACAGAAAGAGGCAGGAGGGGTGCAGAAAGAAGGAAGAGAAGTGCAGAAAGAAGGAACAGAGGTTCTGAAAGAGGCAATAGGAGTGCAGAAAGAGGTAGGAGAGAAGCACAAAGAGGGAAGGGAGGTACAGAAAGAGGCAGGAGTGGGGCAGAACGAAGGAAGAGAAGTGCGGAAAGAGGCAAAAGAATTGCTGAATGAAGCAACAGAGGTGTGGAAAGTAGCAAGAAAATGAAAGAGGCACAAAGGGTGCAAAAAGAGCAAGAGAAGTACAGAAAGAACCAACAGAGGTGCAAAAAGAGCAAGAGTGGTAAAGAAATAGGTAGAAGAGGTGCACAAAGAGGCAATAGAGGTACAAAAAGAGGCAGGAGGGGTGCAGAAAGAAGCAACAAAGGTGCTGAAAGAGGCAAGAGGCGTGTAGAAAGAGGTAGGAGATGTGCAGAAAGAGGCATTAGATGTACAGGAAGAGGCATGAGGGATGCAGGAAGAAGGAAGAGAAGTCCAGAAAGAGGCAAGAGAATTGCTGAAAGAAGCAACAGAGGTGTAGAAAGAAGCTAGAGAAGTGCAGAAAGAGGTAAGTGAGGAGCAGAAAGAAGCAAGAGCTGTGCAGAAAAACCAACAGCGGTGCAAAAAGAAGCAAGAGTGGTAGAGAAAAGGGTAGAATAGGTGCACAATGAGGCAAGAGAGGTACAGAAAGAGGCAGGGTCGGTGCAGAAAATAGGAAGAGAAGTGCAGAAAAAAGCAACAGAGGTGCTGAAAGAGGCACAACGGGTGCAGAAAGAGCAAGAGAAGTATAGAAAGAACCAACAGAGTTACAGAAATAGGTAAGAGAGGTGGAGAAACAGACAGGAAATGTGCATTAAGAGGGAACAGGGGTACAGATAGAGGCAAGAGAGGTGCAGAAAGAGAAAAGAAGGGTGCAGAAAGAATCAAGTGAGGTATAAAAAGAGGGAACAGAGGTGCATAAAGACGCAACAGAGATGCAGAAACAAGCAAAAGAAGTGCAGAAACAGGCAAGAGAATTGCTGAAAGAAGCAATAGAGGTATGAAGGAAGCAAGAGAAATGCTGAAAGAGACAAGAAGGATGCAGAGAGAGGCAAGAGAAGTATAGAATGAAGCAACAGAGTTGTAGGAAGAGACAATAGATGTGCAGAAAGAGGCAAGAGAGATGCAGAAAGAAGCAAGTGAGGTGCAGAAAGAAGCAAACAAGGTGCAGAAAGAAGAGAGTGAGGTTCAGAAAAAGGCAAGAGAATAGCAGAAAGTGGCAAGAGAGGTGGAGAAGGAAGAGATTGAGGTGCAGAAAGAGGCATGGGAGAAGCAGAAAGAGGCAAGAGAGGTACAGAAAGAGGCAAGAGAAGTATAAAAAGAAGCAAGAGAAGTGCAGAAAAGGCAAGTGAGGTGCAGAAAGAGGCAAGAGAGGTGCAGAATGAGGCAACAGAGGTGCTGAAAGAGACAAGAAGGGTGCAGAGAGAGGCAATACAGGTGCAGAAAGAGGCAAGAGATATGCAGAAAGAAGCAAGTGGGGTACAGAAAGAAGCAAGTGAGGTTCAGAAGTAAGAGAGTGAGGTTCAGAAAGAAGCAAGAGAAGATCAGAAAGTGACAAGTGAGGTGCAGAAAGAGGCAAGTGAGGTATAGAAGGAGGCAAGAGAGGTACAGAAAGAAGGATGAGAAGTGCAGAAAGAAGCAACAGAGTTGCAGGAAGAGGCAAGAGAGATGCAGAAAGAAGCAAGTGAGGTGCAGAAAGAGGCAAGCAGGTGCAGAAAGAAGAGAGTGGGGTTCGGAAAGAGGCAAGCGAAGAGCAGAAAGTGGCAAGAGAGGTACAGAAAGAGGAAAGAGAGGTGCAGAAGAAACGAAAAGAAGTGCAGAAAGAAGCAACAGAGGCGCTGAAAGAGACAAGAAGGGTGCAGAAAGAAGCAACAGAGTTGCAGGAAGAGGCAAGACATGCAAAAAGAAGCAAGTGAGGTACAGAAAGAGGAAAGTGAGGTGCAGAAAGAAGAGAGTGAGGTTCAGAGAGAGGCAAGAGCAGAAAGTGGCAAGTGAAGTGCAGAAAGAGGCAAGAGAGGTAAAGAAAGAGGCAAGATAAGTGTAGAAAGACACAAGAGAACTGCAGAAAGAGGCAATTGAGGTGCAGAAAGAGGTAAGAGAGGTACAGAAGGAGGCTTGAGAAGTGCAGAAAGAGGCAAGAAAAGTGCAGAGAGAGGCAAGAAAAGTGCAGAAAGAGGCAAGAGAGGTGGAGAAGGAAGAGAGTGAGGTGCAGAAAGAGGCAAGGGAGAAGCAGAAAAAGGCAAGAGAAATGCATAAAGAGACAAGAGGAGCAGAAAGAGGCAAGAGAGGTGCTGAAAGAGGCAAGTTAGGTGCAGTGAGGGCCAAGAGAAGAGGGGAGAGAGGCAAGTGAAGTGCAGAAAGAAGACAGTGAGGTGCAGAAAGAGGAAGAAGGGTGCAGAAAGATGCAAGAGAAATACAGAAATAGGCAAGGGAGGCACAGAAAGAAGAGAGGTTTGTGCACCATTAGTACCAATTTAACACCCACATTTAGCAATAACTAACATGTGACTATTCCTGCTTTGCAAAGGGTCTACCACCATGCTGTAACATGTGAAGCTGCATTTTTGGGAACATTTGAGCCGTTTGAGTTAGAAACAAGGCTTTTTTTGTTCAAATCTGCAGATTAGGCAGCAGATGATGGAATATTTGGTAAATGCAGAAAAATTTTAATTAAGTAAAAATTGGTGTAGCCAAACAGACACAGTGGCCCTGTTCATACCTCTGACTAGGTCCAGAAGTGCTCTTCAGTGGTTCCTTTTCTTTTTGTGTCTCTATTTAAGTTTATAGTTTAGCATCTATGGAAACGAGGAAGACTAAACCTGAGGTTATCACTCCACAACACAGACCACAATACCACATAACTACTCTCCAAAACACATAATCCCACTCCACATAAATCCTATACACTAAATACCACATACTTTCTATTCACATAATTTCACTGCATAACATACCACAAAATTCCACTACACACAACGTACATCCACTCTACACCCAAAAACATTAGTAAAAAACTTTAACATTTAAAACGCCAATACCTCTAACTCTCACAAATGCAAAACCTATTACAATGCAAATGCTTCTTTAACTAGTAGTTATGTTTGCAGAGTGGTGGCGAAAGGCTGCTGGGCCTCTGACCAGAGCTCAGGAATTCCACTGCAAAGGACTTACAGGAGCTACCAGGAGGGCTTCTTGGCCCCCAAAGACCCTCAGGAGTAAAGTGGACTTCATCCCCCATCCCGTAGTCTGCCAGGAGGTGCGTTTGCAGAGAGGTCGCGAAAGGGGGCATGGCCTCCGAAGACGTCTTAGCAATCCCACTGTGTGGGACTTACTGGAGGTAACAAGAGAGGTAGTTGGCCCTCAAGGACATCCTTGGGGAGCAACTACCCCTCCTATTACCTCCAGTAAGTTCCACACAGGAGGAGGATTGCTAAATTCTCATAGCAGGCCACACACCCTTTGCCCACCACTCTGCGAATACGCTTCCTGACGCGCTCCTGGATGGGGATTGAAGTCCAGTTGTGTCGTGAGGTCCTCAGGACACAAAAAAAACTCATCTCCCCACCAGCAGTGTGCCAAGAGGTGGAGAAAGGGGGCATGGCCTCCGAAGACGTCTTAGCAATCCGTTTGCCGAGTGGTGTAAAAACGGGCATGGCCTCGGACCACCTCTCAGCAATCCCACTGTGTGGGGCTTACTGGAGGTACCTGGTGGGCAAGTTGGCCACTAGGGACCCTCAGGAATGAAGGGAACCTAATCCCCCAACTTAGAACGCACCAGGAGGTGCATTTGCAGAGTGGTGCAGGGAGGGGAAGGGGCCTCAGGCGAAATAACTGCTTTTCTTTTTTTGGTTTTGTTATAAGGGGCTGTGTGCCCCCCCTTCTCTTACTATTTGTTGGGTCCCTGGGGACCCCATCCCCCAGGGCCTGGCCAGCCTTTTCTTTTTTTTCCTCCTGAGGCCTTTATCGGCCCCGGGGACCCCAACCCCCAAGGCATTGCCTCATTTAAAAAAAAAATTATTAAATATTCGGGAGGAGGGCCACGTGGCCCCCCCTTCCCAGGGCCACTTCTGGTCCCAGTGACCCCATGCCCCGAGGCCTGGCCAGCCTTTACTTTTTTTTTATTTAGGAGGGGGGCTGCATGGCCCCCTCCTGAGGCCCATTATGGTCCCGGGGACCCCATCCCCCAGGGCTGGCCCACAAGTTGGGGACCATGGTGGAGCTCCAATGCCCCCACAGTCCCTGCCGGCTCCCGGTGTCGAGCGGAAGCCGGCATTGCTTTTGGGCAAGGGGAGCTGCTGACATGCAACTCCCCTTGCCCAAAAGAAATCTGCTTTGTTTTGTTGATGCTAGAGCAGGTTTCCTGCTCTCGCTTCAATGAAGCAAAGCAGTGTTTGCTATGGCAGGACTGGAGCCGTGCTCCCGCCCTGCCATAGCAAATGGCAAGGTCCCGGGGGTCGACACCCTGGGACATTGCAGAAGCTGACACTGCGGGGTGGCGGTCCCCAGGGCCATCTAGGGCTCCATGAGGGGGGACAAGCGGCCCCGCAACTCTTTAAAGCCCTGGGAAGGTGGTGGTCCCCGGGGGTCCGCAACGGATCCCTATATGTAAGTAATTAGTGACCCGGGGAGGTGGTTGTCCCCGGGGCAGTGTGGGGGGCACACTCCTTTAATTTGATTGGAGAGCCGTGGGGGTGGCGTTCTACGGGGCCTGGGGTGGCCCACAAGGGCCCCCGCCCCTATTAAATCAGAACCCTGGGGAGGTGGTGGTCCACGGGCATCGTGGGGGGCAGGAGTCCCCCATGCTCCTTTAATTTGATTGGATCCCGTGGGGTGGCGGTTCCCGGGGCTTGGGGGCCCATAAGGCCCGCACCTATTACATCAAAGCCCCAGGGAGGTGGCGGTCCCTGGGCAGTGGGGGAGGGGCAGGGGTCCCCCACACGCCTTTAATTTGATTGGAGCCCCGGGGGTAGTGGTCCCCGGGGCTTAGGTGGGCCCATGAGGCCCCGCTGCCCCTATGAAATCAAAGCCCCGGTGAGGTGTCGGTCCCTGGGGCAGCGTGGGGAGGGGGCAGGAGCCCCCCATGCATTGTTTTGTAAAAACCCAAGGGAGGTGGCGGTCCCCGGGGCTGCGGGGGGCCCCCTGGCCCCCAAACCATAATTATAAATTGTCCCCGGGAGCAGGCCCACCCGGGGGCTTATAGAAAACGAAGCGTTGGAGTCTGTGCTTTGTTTTTTTGGGCAGGATTTATGCACCCAGTGCAAATTCTGCTGATTTAAAAAATCCCTTGTGGGCCCCCCTAAACAGGCCTAGGGGGTCAGATTGTTTTTACCCTGCCCCCTTTTCTTGTTTTTCATCTTTTTTCTACTGTTTTCTTGTGACTACCAAGTCACAAGATGGCTGCCAACTCTTCCTGGTTTGGAGTGTTGCCAGCCAATCAAAATGAAGCTCGTGCTCAGGAGGGTTCGCAAATCCTCCTCAGTGCTAAGATATATACTTTTTTTTTTATTTCTTAGGAACTACTGAACGGATTTACACCATTTAAAAATAAGGTTCCTTCTGGATCAAAACCTACCTTTTTGCCAAATTTTGTGTAATTCCGTTCAGCAGTTCGGGCTTTAGCCTTTTCCAAAAATTCTTAAGGAAATTAACATGGGCAAAACAGGTTTTGGGACCCCTCCATTTTTCTCAGCCCGCTTGATGAATCACCCCCAAACTTTCAAGATAGGAGCTGACCTGAGCTGGTCATTCATTTGGAAAATTTCGCACCCCAGAAATGTACTTTCTTATCAACACAGCCTCGAAGTTGGCAATAAATGTCCATCACATCCTTAGTGAAACTCTTCAGGCCTCTTTGTAATCAACATGACGTTGGTAATATTTCAAGATCACACAAGCTAAAGCCTTTTCTAATTTGCATGTGGCCTTGCTTCCATGCAAATGTTGGAACTCTGCCGGTGACATCGGACAGCCATGCAAACGTGAGCAAGACCTGTGGGTATTACAGAGGAGAGTCATACAAACATCTGTGAACCCAGGTGTCTATTACATATGTGCTCCGCGAGCTCACAAAGCAGGCTCCAACACCCTCTGCACCCCCGGAAGGCCACAATAATATAGTCCCTGGATGCTTGTGTGTTCTTGACTGTCAATTACATCACATGGAATTCCACTAAATGTATATGCTTTGTGCAAAAGAAGTACTGACTAATGGACAGAATAGCTGGCTCAATCAGCAACTGAATGATGAACTGAATAGTTGACTCACCCACTAAATGAATGACAATGACTTGAAGGTATGAATTACTGGCCAATTCAGTTTGAGCTTTTCCCTCAAGTCCTGTGGAACATTGCCATTAGACATTCAGTCCATTACCACACACCTGGTCTTCAGGAATGACTTTAACAGCTGGTCAGTGTATATGCAAACCATTACCTTGGTTGTCTTTACAGTCTATCCGAGTAAGGTCCAAAGATACCATGTCGTCAGCACACAACATACTACCGTCACCCAGCCAAAGTGGCTAAGACCTAGACCCGGCAAACTCTGAGCATCAGCTATGAGCACGGTGCTACAAGGAGTATCCCTGCTTTAAACCGTCATAAATGTATATTTGCTTTAAACAGATTTCTTACCCCCCTGCTATTCACAGCATGCAACTCTTGACATTAGTGATAAAAGGAGAGGCGGAGCAACCACATTTCCAGTTTATGCCAGAGAATAGAGTGGTCCACTTGATCAAAAGCACTGGAAAATCAATATTGTTTTAATCTAAGGTGTTGATTCATTCATAATTTTTCAATTCTAAACCACTTTTTCATTGATGAGCAATTTGCCCTAAATACAGTATATAAATCTCAATGAGTAATTGATGTACTGTGAGCCCAGATGTAAAGTTTTTTTTTATATAATGAGGCAGAAGTGACAATTGTGAGCAAAACAAAACTAACTAACTGCTAAATGCCGCGGGCGGCCACAACCTCAACGGGCGTCAGGCTCTATTATGCCCAGTAGGAACTCTGCTCAGTGCAATGAAGAGGGCAACAGGTACAATCTAAACTCTACAAGCCCTACTGGGACCTTCCACCACTCACCACAAGAAAGGCAGGACGCACAGGACCGGCCCAAATGAATATTAAGCTGGAACTTAGCTACCTCCGCCAAGGAAACGTCGATCCACACGGTGAGCATCTTACCTCCAGGACCAGACCGAACACGATTTCTGCAACAAAAATGTACAGATTAGCGTCTGTCTGACCAATCACCGCCTGGATCCGAAAGTCCGCAGCCAGGCATCAAGGTAAGGGAGCGAATAGTAGCTCAGGAAGCCCCCACCATACACCTCTTTTACACACAAGAAACAAAGAGAAAATGGCCCCCAACATCCCTTTAGCCCAAAGTCCGCCCACACCGAACTACCTGAAATCACATGGTCCGAACTCATTCGGGATCAACTTCCCCCCTAACCTCTCACCCAAAGCGAAAAGAAACCTTAAACATAGTCTAATCCAGGGGTCTTCAAACTGTGGGGCGCGACCCCCTGGGGGCCCGTGGAGTGATGCAAAGGGGGTCGCGCCTTCACAGTCCTACTTCTTCCCAGGCCCAAGGTCTTCAGCCCCCTCCTCCCTCGTCGTGTCTCTCAGCCAGGCTGCTGCTGCAGTGTAACTTGAGCTGTGGGCTGGGCTGGGCAGTGTCTGGAGTCATCTCCAACACACCCAAGTTTTTCACAGGTCTTTAAAGACCATTTGCATTTTTACATGCCTTGGTAAACTGATTACACCGGTTTAGTTTTTTTCCTGGTATCAGTACCCCCTGGGCCCCCACTGTGCCTGTTCCTTACATTTGTATTTTACAATTACTACTGTAGTGTGAAAATGTATTTAATGAAAAGAAATATAAAGTAGGGTTTGCCAAAAGAAAAATGCTTGCCTGTTTTGTTTAAAGAGCCTGGAAAGATCTCCTCTTGACACTAAATAGACTTTTTTTAAGTTCAAGAAAATTTTATTTGGTAATAACAAGAGAAAGAACCAGGTGTCAAAACAAAGTACAATGGGATATCAACTTAAATACTCTAAGCAGAATAAAATAATCATACAAATGCAAGCAGTAGAAGAGAAGAAATCTGGGTACAAGATAAAAGAAAAGGAAAGGAGGAAACACATTAAGCATGAAAAATGAGAAGCATGAGAACATTGGAAAGGATTACAAAAGTGGTACACTGGAGGATATGTGGAATGTATCGAGCTGTTAAGGAGGTTTAGGAACTTCCTGTTGTGGAGGCGGAGGGTGAAACAAGCGTTTACTACAAGAGTCCAAGTAAAGCGTGACGGGAGTCCATAAGTCCACGCGTTTAGTAGCCATACATGCCGGAAAGACATGAGCAGTGTCCAGTCTATGGTTGTGGCAAACATTAAACCACCACGCCCTGAAAGAAATTTTGGAAAAATCTTTCCAGTTGACCGTTATTTGTTGAAAGGCAGCGGCAAGTAGTAGGTCAACGATCTGAGGTTTTAGATCAACGTTGTCCCAACAAGGAGAGAGGCTACCCATGAAAACATGTGTGTGAGAAAAAGGGACAGAGGTGTGGAAAATTAAATTAATTTGGGCCCAAACCTGTAACCAAAAACTGCGAACATGAGTGCATAAAAACAACATATGAAATAAGTTAGCTTGTGGTGATAAGCAAGACCAGCATGTGTGGGGAGTGTTAGGAAAGCGTTTGTGAAGGTCAAGGGGTGTGAAGAGGAGTCTATTGTAAATGAAAAACAGAGTCTGCGTGAGGGTTGCTGCTCTCGAAGATTTGCGAAGCTTGGTCCAGATTTTATCCCAGAAGGAGACTGACCAGGAGACAGATAAATCATGCTCCCAGGAATCTTCCACCTTAGATTTAGGTCTTGGAGTCTCACTAGCGTGAAGGTACTTGTAAATAGCAGCAGCCTTTGGTGTGGTGCGTAAAAAGGAATGAAGGGAGGAAGTGAGGGTGAATGAAGCAGGAGGCGGGCAGGGCTGAGAAAGGTCATTGTATTTCGTTAAGACTGTAGTTTTAAGCAATTGATACTTGCTTGCAAAGGAAGTGGGTAAGTCATAGAGGGAGCGAAGGATGTCAAAAGATAAGAAAGAGGAGTGAGAAAAGAGTTGGGAAATCCACTGCAGACCACGAGTATGCCAGGATTTCCAAAAAAAGGGTCTGTTGCGGATGAGTAAGGAAGTGTTATGCCATATGGGGGAGGAGAGGAAATCAGCAGTGGTTGTGGGAGGTGGGTGAGTGGAAGAGAGGAGTAATTTAGTAGTGAACTTATGAATCGGAGTAGAGATAGAGGCAGGTTTGCGAGAGAAGGAAAGGTATTCAGCAAAGGAGAAGGGAGAGAGAAGGAGGCGTTCAAATTTAGCCCATAGAGGACATGGGGTATCAGGGTCTTGTAACCAAAAAGAGGCTTGCCGCAGTTGGAACGCCTTATGGTAAGCTGGGAAGTCGGGAAAGTTAGCCCCACCTTCTGATTTAGGACGAATCAAACGTGCTAGAGACATTCGTGGTTTCTTTTTATGCCAAAGAAAGGACGTTAGAGTAGAAATGATCCGTTTGAAAAATTTGGAGGGGACAGGGACCGGAATATTGGAGAGGGTGTAAAGGACAATGGGGGACAACATCATTTTAATAGTGTCAAGGCGACCCCACCAGGATAGGTAAAGAGGATGCCACTTGGAAGTAAGATCCGTTAATTTTTTAATGCATTTGGACATGCAAAAGGAAACAGTGTCTGGGATGGTAGGGGTAATGTGCATTCCAAGGTACTTAATATTGGAGGGTTTCCACGTGAAATTAGAGGCGGCAAAATCGGGTTTGAATGTGAATTTAGTTAAGGGGAGGATCTCGCATTTATCGTTATTGAGTTTATAGCCAGATATTTGGGAATACGCGTGGACTTCAGTGAGAAAGGCGGGAAGTGAAACAGAGGGGTTGGAAATAAATAGCAAAATGTCATCCGCATAAGCGGCTAGTTTGATGTGGGAGTCTGATAGTTGGAAACCTTGAATGGAGGGATTTTGACGGAGCTTGGAGAGGAAGGGTTCTAAGGCCAAATTAAAGAGAAAGGGGGATAGGGGGCAGCCTTGGCGAACACCTCTTTTTAAGTAAAAAAAAGAGGATATTTGACCATTGGCACAAACTGCTGCACGTGGGTTAGAATAAAGTAACGAAATTAAGGATATAAAAACGGGACCGAAACCAAACCAACGGAGGGTATGAAATAGATAGGTCCATTCGACTCTATCAAACGCCTTTTCAGCATCCAGGGCAATGGCCGCAAGGGGATGGGGTAAAAGGCGAGATTTAGAGAGAATGTTGAAGAGGAGTCTGGTGTTATCCGTGATAAAGCGACCCTTGACAAAGCCCGACTGTTCCTCGCCCAAAAGATCTGGAAGAAGAAGGTCAAGGCGTGCCGCAAGAGACTTTGCAAATATTTTATAGTCAATATTGACCAAAGAAATTGGCCTGTAATTTTTGCAGTGTTGAGGATCTTTCCCCTCCTTGGGTATGAGGCAAATATGGGCATCTGAAAAGGAGCCTGAGGAGGAACCCAAGGAGAGGAAAGTGCCAATAAGGGAATGGAGTCTGGGGATGAGAAGCTTTGAGAAGTGGAGAAAAAATTCTACTGTGAAGCCACCCGGCCCAGGGGCCTTGTCTTTTTGGAGGGTTTGAAGTGCTTTGAGTAGTTCTTGTTGAGAGATATCAAGTTCTAAATGAGAAAGGTCAAGTGGAAAGTGAGGTGGTTTTTGAATAGTGGAGAAAAATGCGTCTAGAGAGTGAGAAGAAGGCTGAGTTTCAGAAGAGTATAGAGTCTTGTAAAAGGTAGAGAATTCAGTGAGGATGTCTGCATCTGTGTGTTTGAGATTCGAATTGGCGTCGTATATTGATTCAATGTTTAATTTATTGTGTTTAACCTTTAGATAATTAGCTAAGATCTTGCCAGCTTTGTTTTTGCCCCCATAGAACTTGGCACTTGACTTTAATAAATACAAGGATGCATCGTCCGTAGATTTTTTGTTAAATTTCATTTTAGCATTAACTAAAGCGGTTAAGGTTTGCTGTGAGCGAGAAGTAAAATAAGAATGCTCCAATTTCTTAATATCCAGAAGGGTAGCCTTAGTGAAGTCGCGAGCAGCTCTGCGTTTTTTAGCAACAAAGCCAATGATGAAATCTCTTGCCGCCGCTTTAAAGGCATCCCAAATGGTGTGTTTGGGGACCGGGGAATTGTCGTTTAAGGAGAAAAATTCATGGGAGAAGGAAGTGAAGGAGGAAGTAAATTTAGGGTCTAGAAGGAGAGAATTATTGAAACGCCAGCGTTTAGGCCCTACTGATTTGGGTAAGATGTCCAATTGAACTAATGTGGGGGCGTGGTCAGAAAGTAAAATTGGGCCGATTTCTGCATGAGTAAGGGTTTGGACAATGTTGTGGGTGACAAAAATGTAATCGATTCGGGATTGGGAATGATGGCATGGAGAATAAAAAGTGAATTCCTGAAGTTCTGGGTTACAAAGACGCCAAGCGTCAGTGAGTTTATGTTGGGAAATAGTTTGACAGAAGGATTTATGAGATTTGTTGGGGATGAAGTGCGCCTTGGAATTTCTATCTAGAAAGGGATCTAGGGGCTGATTGCAGTCACCTGCCAATATAAAATTATCATCAATAAATCTGGCAATGTGTTGAGAGAATGAATGCCAAAAAGTGGGATCACCAGTGGTGGGGGCGTAAACATTTAGAAGAGAAATTGGAGCATTCTTGATAGAAAGTTTAGCATACGTCCATCGGTCATCAGCATCCGACTCCTGAGCGAGCAGGGAATGAGAAAGAGCTTTATGACATAAAATGGCCACACCATTACGTTTGCCATCCCCAGGGGAATAGTAAACATCACCCACCCAGCTTCTTTTCAATTTAACAGATTCTTCAGCAGATAAATGGGTTTCCTGTAAAAAAGCAATGTCCACATTCAAACGGGAAAGGTGAGATAAAATTCTTTGCCGTTTGATGGGAGAGTTGATGCCCTTAACATTCCATGTGATTACTTTCAAAGACATACCATATCAGAAATGAGGAAAGAATCAGAGGAGAAAAAAGAAGTGCGAAAGAGACCCAGGGGGGTAGAAAAACCAAGGAAAATAAGAGAGTCGATAAAAGTTAATGCAGTATAATAGCGAGCAAGAGGATGTGAAAAGAGGAAGTAGGATGAGGAAGAGATAGATAAAAGCAATTGACATGAGAAATATAAGGAGGTAGTCCAAGAAAAAGTAAGAGTGAAGAGAAAAGGTCGGTAGTAGAGTAGTAGTCGAAAAACAAGAGAGGAAGACACCTGTGAAACAAGGGAAAATGATGAACTTAACAGTGAAATAGATACAAGAAGGAAAGCGAACAATCGGGAGGAGAGGGAGAACATACTTACGGAGGGTAGAGATGGGGAGGATTGATCACCAGGGGGAGGATACGAGAGAGAATGGATGAGGGGGGAGCGCCAGGCAGAGGAAGCAAACGTCCAATGCAAACAAACCAGCAAGTCGGGGGAAAGACGCCATATGTATTGTAAAACCTGCAAGGAAAAGGGAGGGAAAACAATAATGAGTGAGACAAATGGAAGAATAGTGGTGAGCAGTACTTAACCAAACAACAGGAGGTACAAGAAAAATGACGGAGAGTGAGGGGGAGAACATAAGAACTGAGGTCGTTGAAGAACGTGATAGAAACAAACAATAATACAGTCAACAATGCACAATAAACATGCAGATTAAGTGAATCATCAATACTGCGTCATGCAAGAATCATGGCGGGAAGGCTGACGAAGAGCTGGAAAAGTCCATGTCAGAAGCTTGAGTTGCGTTCAAAAAACTTCGGAGACGAACAGGATCCTCGTAAGTCGTTGTCTTGTTGTTGTAAGTCATTCTAAATAGGCAAGGGTGGAAAAGTCTGTATCTGGCTCCAATGGCACGAAGTTCTGGTCGCATATCCAAAAAGGCCTTGCGGCGACTGGCTGTGGCTCTTGCATAATCTTGCACAAAGAAAAGGTTGGAGCCCGACCATTGCAAACGAGGTGAGGCACGGGCCGCTGATATAACTTTGAGTAAATCAGTATACTCTAAGAAATACATGATGACACCTCTTGGTCGTGAAGAGGGGGAGGAGGTGGTGGGAAGGCGACCCAGCCTGTGTGCACGCTGGATGTTAAGCGTTGTGCCTTCGGGCAGATGAAGAAGCTTGGGTAGAAATGATTTGAAAAAGGCAATAGGGTCGGTCCCCTCACAATTCTCCGCCAGGCCGTAGAGTCGAAGGTTATTGCGCCTGTTTCGGTTCTCCAATTCTTCAACTTGTTTTTGGAGAGACGAAATCTGAGACTGCATATTTGATACTTTAGAAGATGATTCTTGAAGAGATGTGAGTGACTGCTCTACGGTGGTTACTCTGGCATCCATCTGAGACCAATTGTCAGTGAGAACCTGCAGTTTGGAGTTAGTCTCTTCCATGAATGGCTTAAGGGCACGGATCTCTTCCAGTAATAACTCCATGGAGACAGCCGAGCAGGATCCAGTCGGTGACGGAGGGTCTTTTTTGAGACGTTTCAAGGTCACTTTCCCTGGAGGTTGAACAGGCCGTTCCGTACTTGACTGTGACATCTGGGTGTCGAGCTCTTGGGAAGCCTCAAGGTGCACCAATGCAGAGAAGACTTTCGAGTTTTTGATGAACACACGGCGTGGAGCCTTGGGAGTGCGAGTGATTGCCCTCCGTTCCATAAAAGAGTTATTATAGGAATGAAGAAGGTCTGATAGTAGGTAGTGCGTGCTTCTCAATATTCCAAAATGAGGGTAGGAAGTCTTGAGAGAAAAAAGGTGCGCAAGACGTAGGTTATATGAGGAGAGCTCAGTGACACAAAATGGCCGCCGATATCAAACTGTCTCAAAACGCGAATAAAACTCACAGAAAAGCAGCGTTCTTCAAAAAACATGCAGCAGTGTTACATAGCTGAAGGTAGAGGCTCACCAGGAACAGTTGGAGTAAAGTGAAGCTTCGTGGTAAACAGGCATGATCTGCGAGCGGATGCTCCGTAGTGTACGCTGTGAGAGGACAAAATGGCGGTCGCGGCAATCAGAGAGTCGCGTCCGCCAGAAAATTGAAGAAAACGGACATTCCGCCGCTCAGGTGCTGCATCATTTAGGAACACGATGTTGTCCCCGAATTCCGGTTAGGGAAAATGAGGTTTGCAGGCGCCGGGAATTGAGGAAAAGCAGCGAAGTCCCCTGCCGACCCGGAGCGCTCACATCAGAGCTGCCGTCCTCGCCGGGCGCCAAGCCACGCCCCCTAAATAGACTTTTAAATAGAAAAGTATCTATGCATTAGTTATGTGAATTTTCTGTCTTTTTTCTCTTTGTCAGTCAGGGATCATTGAGGCAGCCCTAGAACACAATTAGAAGTGCTTTCCATTTATATTTGTTGTTCGAAGTATGCACAGATAAGTGCTTAAAATACAGCTTTAGGTGTCTACTTATTTTTGTACCGACTGGGCCACCAAAATAATCTGCTGGCAACCCTAACCATCGGACTGTAAGTTTGTTGCAGGATCAGCACATTATTTATTTCCTCCACCCTCGATCCCCGATTAATGCCGCAGTAGTTTAACTTAGATCTTAAACCCTACGCCGCCGTCAAGAACATGCTGAGTTACTTCAAGTGTATGGAAATGCACCCTGCATTCAGACAACTCGCTCCTCATTCCCGCCCTTCACTTTCACGATCACCGTGTACTCACACTGATCACCGTGCACTCACACTGATAACCATGCACTCACACCATTCACCCTGCACTCACAGTAATCACAATGCACTCACACCGATCACCATGCACTCACACCATTCACCTACTCACCCTGCACTCAAAGTGATCACTCTGTACTCACAATGCACTTGCGCTGTTCACCCTATACCTCACCCTGCAGTCATACGAGTACACTACTCATCCTGCACTCGTGACACTTCACTCACCTGACCCCCTCACTGCTGAATAAGCAACTCACTCAAACAAGCCCATCAGTTATCATACATTCGTTCGCCCCATTCTGAACTTGCATCCGCACCCAAATTCATACGCCACCTCACTCACCCTGCAGTCACTTCTCTTACCCTACTCTCGCACTGTTGCATCGCTCACCGTGGACTCACATGGGCACTCTTTTTACCCACACAGTGTGCAGAGGGTTAATGTGCCTCCTACAAAGAATGTGTACCATGCAGATCACAGAACTGAGTGTGAGTAAACTATGAGTAGCGCTATAAAAAAATGAAATGTTTGTCAGAAAGGTGCTATAGAGAGATAAGGTGCATTGTTAAAGTGAGATGTTGAATGGGGAGAGTTCAGATGTTGTAAAAAGGGGTGAAAGAAAATGGCCTGCAAAGATCCGGGGTTAGGAGAGGAGAGAGGGATGGAAGGGAGGGGGTGAGAGGAAAGCTGCATTGGTAAACTGCTTAACTCTGCACAAAACCACCAGGTATTTAAGGGACCCCAGCCTCTCCTGGCCAGGGCCAGGTGAGCTTCTATTGTGGCAGCACGTATTCCTGCGGAGTGGAAGGCCCTTCTCAAAGATTGACTAAAATTTTTCTGTGGTTAATTGCTGTATTTTAGTTATAAACGGGTACTGATGGGGTGAAATCTTTTCTCAGTGTTACTGTGTGTAAAAAATGTCAAAAAAATGAAGCAATGCTATCCTAAAATACGTGGCATCACATAACATCACTTACATTTTCTTCCCACACAATTTAGTCAAGCCTGTCGCGTAATTTGGTCCTCACTTGCCTCATAATTCTAGTAGCCCTGCCTACAGGTTTAGAAATTTTTGTCAGGAGGGGGTCCTTACACCGCAAAATGTTGTCTGGGGGGTCTCGGCATCCAAAAGTTTGAAGACCTCTGGTCTAATCAGACAACACCCCGAAACCCTTTTCGTGGACATTTACCACTGCTCCTCCAAAGGGCAAATAAAAATGGATCTAATCTTCCATACAAAAAGACCAGACAACTGGATCACCATGCTCAAATCACAGCTACCTTTCCCCAAAACTAAGACCACCCAGCACAGCTGCAAACTGACAACCACAATTACTAACCATTCAACGCGAAACAGCAACACCTCTATAACCATCTACACGAATGGCACAGTCCTGATCCAATCAAGCAATAAGAAACTAGAGGCCTTTGACTCTCTCTTCCCCACACTGAAGATCACCCCTGTTCACATGCCACGTCCCCTCTCACCCTACTCCGTACCTCTAACCAACCAGCCAGATTTGGAGAAACGATCATCCTTCTCCTCGCCATCTACCAGATCAACCTCCCTTCCTTCACGAACCATCATCCGCACTCGTGCTCCCTCGATCCAAGAGCAACTACCTCCCACTGAGTCATACCCTCCTCCTCCCAATCCACCCAACCTACAAACCAGGAACGACTCCCAAACGCATACACAGTCCCCTAGTCACTCTACCCATGCTGTGAACAACACTATGACGAAAGCCCAACCCGATCAACTGCTCCTCGTACTTATGATCCCTAACAGGGTCAGCTCCTACATCAACAGGCCCCTCAACACAGAGGGGCCCATCCTCCTCCCGGACACACCTGACCAAGCCTCCCCCTCCTGAGACACTACTGCCCAAGCGGCTTCTACCCTACCCTCAGTAAATTTGGAACTGCGGCTAGTCCTACTAGAAAGCCAACTAGAACTGATAACCCTGGGCCTGAGCGAAATTTTAACCAACCTTGAATCGGCTCGTAAGACTAGGCTGCCTCCGCTTCAGTCGCAAACTTTGACTAGCTCCCCCCATCCAAGATCGAACAAATCACTACGCCTAAATGAGCTGCCACCCACCTTGGCGAGCTTAGACAGACATAGACAGAAAGAAACCAATAATAAGTATCGAATCCTGAGACCCAGTGAACCCCCAACCAACCATGCATCACTGTCATAAAGAACCAGAGAAGCCGATACTGAATATCAAACTCAGAGACCCAGAGAACACCCACCTACCCATGTGATCCTAACACAAAGACCCAGAAAAATTGACTTAGAACATCGAAATCAGAGACCTAGAAGAACCAAAGCAGTCATGTCCTCTAAGGAGGTGACGGAGCAATTCCTAACCTACAACACTCCCCTCACAGATACTCCTATAGCCAAGATTCAAGTGATCACTGGTCTTGGAAGAGACCACCGCTCCTCGAATTCTCCAAGACCACCAGCCCTCCTCACTCCCATTCCCAGAACCTCCCCCATAAAGATGCACATCAAAGGGGAATGCACTACCAAATGCATGCTCATAAACTGTAGGTCAGCAGTCAAACATGCAACAGAACTTGCGGAAACCATCCTCTCGCATGACATAGACATTGCGTTTATAACTGAGACTTGGCTAAACAAATTCTCCACACCAATCCTAGACATGTTGGTGCCCCCAGGCTTCACTATCATCAACAAGGACAGAAATGACCAAAGAGGCGGAGGCATAGCAATCATACATAAGAATACCATTGCCATCTCAGAAAAGGGCTCCTTCAAGTACAGCTCCATCGAATGTCTCACCGCCAACATCAAGACTAATGACAATAGAACAATTCTCTGCCATCTCCTATTCCATCCCCCAGGCAACACGTCCACATTCGGGGAACACCTGTCAGATATGATTGCCCACTGCTTACTTGGCGACGCAAATAACCTAATTCTCGGTGACTTCAACGTAATAATAATAATAATAATAATAGAGGGTCTTATAAAGCGCTTGGTGACGCACCACGGCGTGTCCCCACGCTAAAAAGCGAGTGGTACCAGGAAAGTACCGGGACAGGGACCCAACTACCGGGCAAATAGGAAGGTTTTTAACTTGGCTCTAAAGGTGCGCTCTGAAGGTTCCAGGCGCAGTGCCACAGGAAGTTTGTTCCAGCTTGAGGCCTCCAGATACCTAAAGGATCTGCCGCCCATCCGTACTTTAGATACCTTAGGAATGGATAGGCGCCCCAAGCCAGAAGATCTGAGATCACGGGGGGCTCGTATTGTGTTAGCAGGCCCTGCAGAGGGAGAGGAGCCCTGCCGTTAACAATCCGGTGGCATGTGCATAGTGCTTTGAATTCCACCCTGCTTCTCACCGGAAGCCAGTGCAGGGCCTGGAGCACAGCTTTAGATGATGCTCTTCTGGGTAATTTGAGAACCAGCCGCACCGCAGCGTTCTGCAGGACCTGCAGGCGGCTCAGGTTCTTCTCAAGAGTCCCCAGGTAGAGCAGGTTGCCGCAGTCCATCTTGGATGTAACTAGTGCATGCACTAGAGTTTGACGGGCTTTGATTGGCAGAAGCTCCAAGACCTTCCTAAGGCTCTTAAGAGTCCCGAAACAGGCACCAACTACCCGGTTCACCTGGGGTCCAAAAGTCAGCTTAGAGTCGAACCAAACACCCAAATTCCTCGCCTCCTGGCAGGGAATTGGTGCTAATCCCAGGCAAGGAGGCCACCACGCCGACGTCCAAGCCGCTTGGTCTCCCCCCACCACCAGCACCTCAGTCTTGCCTCCGTTGAGTTTAAGGCAATTGGCAGACATCCAGGCAGCAAGATCTTGCATGCATGCTCTGAAGATGTCCGCCGCGAGACTTGGTGCTCGCGAGAGGGAGATGACCAGCTGCGTGTCGTCGGCGTACGACACCATGCTCAGGCCGTGACTCTCCACTATGGTAGCAACCGGGGCAACATAAAAATTAAAAAGGGTTGGACTCAGGGATGAGCCCTGCGGCACCCCCTGGTCCAAGGCAACTCGCTCGGAGTAGCAGTCGCCCTGCCTGACTTGAAAACCTCGGCCAGAAATAAATGATTGGATCCATTTCAGCGCTGCCCCTCCTACTCCCCCTTTGTTCAGACACTGTAGCAAGATGGAATGTGCTACAGTGTCGAACGCAGCGCTAAGATCCAAAAGGATCAGGGCCATAGTCTGGCCCTCATCGGCACCCTTCCTAATGGTTTCGGAAGCCATAAGGAGCGCTGACTCCGTCGAATGTCGGGCCGAAATCCAAACTGGGTGGGGTGTAGCTGGTTAGTGTCTTCTACATAATGCATTAACTGCAAATTAGCCACCTTCTCCGCCACTTTGGAGAAGTAGGGTAGAAGGGAGATGGAATGAGGCAAACAATCCACTAATTCTGAGCCTCAACAATCTTCTTCTGGACAACAATTTGACTCAATTCTGCTCCGAAGAAACGCACAAGAATGGGGAAACCTTGGATGCCATTATCGCTCAAAATGACACAGTGACGATCGACCACGTCCTCCCCGTAGACTGGTCCGACCACCACAACATCCTATTTCACATCAACCAAAAAACTCGTCTCCACCCCACCCCCCCACAAGAGCCCTCCAAATGCTCCAGAATCTAACTCAGATTTCTTTAACAGACCTAGATAAAAAGATACGTGCACTCCTCCCTAGCTTCTCTGATCACCTTTCAGCAACGGAACTTACCTCGCACTACACCTCAATGATGACATCCATCCTCGATCAAATAGCTCCTCTAAAATAAAAAAAAAGCAGGAGTACTCCATCCAGATCTTGGTTTAACTCCGAAATTAACTCAGAAAGGAGACAACTAAGAGCTACAGAGAGACTATGGAGACACAACTCTTCAGTCACACACCGCAAACAACTCAAATACGCTTGTGGGAAGTACAAAAAACATATTGAGAACGAAAAATCCTCATTTTTTTGCACTGCACTAGATAACGCAAAAACAGGCCTAGAGAGCTCTTAAGCATCATTAGACAACAAACCTCCAAGCCTTCTACCTCCGCAATACAAGCCTCCAAAGAATTATGTGATAGTTTTGCAATCTTCTTTAACGAAAAGATCAACAAGATCGAACCCTCACTTGACATCAACTTCAATATCCACAGCACGATCCCCCCGCCCGAGATCAAGGCTCCCCATACAAACCTCCTTCAAAATCGTAGAAATCTTTCAGCCCTCTACTTGAAGACGAGATAGTCAACCTGATCTCCACATCTAAGCATACCTCACACGCCCTAGATCCTCTGCCGCCTCAATTGACCAAAAAGCTTAAACTCTCCCTTGCCCCGCTGTGGTGCAAGATCATTAACAGTTCCCTGCGATCCGGCATCATCCCGGAATGCCTCAAATAGGGGCAAGTCATGCCACTGCTAAAAAAAACAGACCTAGACAAAAAAGATCTGAACAACTACAGACCAGTCTCAAACCTACCTCTTCTAGCCAAAACCTTAGAAAAATGAGTGCTCTTACAACTTACCAAACACCTGGATAGCATTGACCTACTCGACGCCAACCAATCCGGCTTTCGAAAGGGATGTAGCACGGAAACCGCGATACTTAACGTCATCGATGACATACACAAATCATTGGATGCGGACAAATGCTGCCTTCTCATCCTCCTAGATTTATCAGCAGCTTTTGACACAGTTGATCACATCCTCCTCATTAAGGCTCTTCAAGAAAGGGCAGGTCTAGATGAGGTGGTCTTACAATGGTTCTCCTCCTTCCTCCAGAACCGTACTCAAAGAATAAAAATCAAAAACTGCTTGTCTGACCTAGTCAGATCAAGTGACCAAGGATCAGTGCTCTCCCCACAACTTTTCAACATTTACATGGAACCACTCACAACTTTACTCAGAAAAGGTAACATACCCTTCCACCTTTATGCCGATGACACACAGATCTACCTGGAAACCACATCCATTGACGACATTCAGAGACTCAATGACACGCTCAGAGAAGTCCAACACTGGCTATCAAGGAACCACCTAAAACTCAATCAGGACAAGACTGAAATACTTCTCATCTCAAACAAAGAAGAGAACCCTCAAATTACAGAATGGCTATCTGCGATCGATACACTCGACGGAAACATCACCCTGGCGGATTCTGTAAAATCATTAGGCATCACTTTAGACCCAAAACTAAATATGACAAAACACATTAAGATCTCTGCGAAGAGCGCCTTCCGGAAGTTAAAGCTATTGAACAAAATAAAACCTTTCATCCCAGCCAAGGACCTTAAACAAGTTACCCAATCACTGGTGTTATCCAGATTAGACTATGCGATCGCAACACTGTCAGGCTCAGCAAAGGCGCACCTGGCCCCCCTTAAAACAACAGTAAATGTAGCAGCTAGAATGGTCACAGGAGTGAAGAAATTTGACCATATCTCACCAGCACTCAGAGAACTAAAATGGATCCCAGTTGAAATGCGTGCCAGTTTCAGAACAGCCTGCCTCACCCACAAAGCCCTTTACAAAGGCAAACCCGAATACTTGGCCTCTAAACTAAAAAAAGCCGGACAAACCAGGTTCCTCCGGAGCTCAAACACGTTACTACTCAACCCAATGAAAGCACACAAACAAAAAACCGCAGCCCGATCCGTCGCGGGAAACGCGCCCAAAATCGGGAACGCTATCCCCCCTCATATAAGAACTATCCCCTCCTTCGCAAAATTCAAAGAGCAACTCAAAATCTTTTCCTTGATCGGTCCCTAGCAAAGGGGCATGAGACGCAGAAGAGCTATTGACAATACCCACTGTTGGGGGTGGGATACCCAGATTACGGTCATCCTGATAAGGTACTACAAGTACGTATTGACACTGGTGACTTTCCCTCCAATACGCAAAGTGTATACCTGATATTGTCCCGAGACTCTTGACACTTGTGCTGATATCTGCACTGTACTTACTGTGAACGTTTGTTTGGTCTATGCATTTGAACGGTTGTGAAGCGCTCTGATGCCCCTTGGTGCTGGCTAGCGTTATATAAAACTTAATAATAATAAATAATTGGCGCACTCCCGGGATTTCAGCACAGATGAGTTTTGATTTTCACGACAGACGCGTGTCGGGAAAGCTCCCTTCCTCAGTGTCAAACATTTACGCTCTGCGCGGCGCCATTTTTAACCATGCATCTGGCCAAAGAAAGTAAACACAAACGAGGGACACCCGCACAAACCTCTATGTCGGGAGCGCCTTTGTAAGTGAAGTATTTACAAAATCAGAGTTTCTCAGACAACAATACATTTTATGGTTATCTGTAAATTCAAAAAGTAATCTTGCCGTGGATCGGCAATCGCGACCCAGCCGGGTCGCGTAGTCCCTCCTGTGAGCAGTCAAACATGGGTGGAAAGTTGCTGAGAGGGATAAATGCGCATAACTTATATCAAGCGCCACATGTAAATAAAATATTTACAAGGAGTGAACATTTGTAGATAACAAAACAGTTAATTGGTTATCAACACAGTAAACATGCTCATTTCTTATTCAATATCAAGCCGTGGATCGGCTACTGCAACCCATCCGGGTTGCTACCTCCCTCTGATAATGCATCCAATAAATGCATCCATTAAATTCCCAATTCCACCACAATCGGCCGTTACACAAAAATGATTCAGTGTTGGTCTAGATACATCATCATTATCTATCATGTAGTTTACCGCATCTCAAAGGCCGAGATAAAGGAACACTCTAGGCTCACTCAGCAAATAAAACTTCCATGTTACATGTCCCAAAACGCACATTTTCACATTTGTTTGAAAACATAGATTCAGTGGAAAAATACATCATAATACAAGATTAGCCCATGTACAAAAAACCGAATTACATAAACTCCCTTTGATATTTAGTTCACTGTGATATCATTCAGCAAAAATTTACAGCCATCTCCTCCCTGCTGTTAAGGCCCTCAGGTACCTTTGACTGTAGGTCCACTATGTATCGTGATTCTAGTCTCCTGAGCTTTTGTAACCTGTCCCCTCCCCTAACATTATCTGGGACGTGGTCCAGACAGAAGTATTGTAGGAGATTCCTGTCGCTCTTATGCTTAATCACAAAATGTCGAGCGACTGGGTAGGAGAAATCTTTGTTAGCAATTGCTCTCATATGCTCCAGGATTCTAAGTTTCACCGGATTGATAGTGCTCCCTATATAGATAAGTTTGCAGGGACAGCGCAGACAGTATACAGCATGGCTCGTATGGCAGGACATGAATTTATTGATTCTTCTACCTCCTTTACACCCCTTGACTTCATAGGATAGTACACGTTTACTAAAGGCACAAGCTTTACATCTTCCACAAGGGAAGAATCCCTTAGCTTCTTTTATTCATCCAGTTTTCTTTACTATTGGATCAAGATGACTGTGCACAAGTTGGTCGCGAAGCGACCTGGACTTTCTGAAAGTAATCAAGGGGGCCGGGGGATATCCATGCCAATGATATTGCCCGTCTTAAGGACGTGCCAGTGTTTCTTCATCAGAAGTCTGAGTCTATTTGAATCACAGGAATATGTGGTAATTAGTCGAAACCTCCCTTCTTCCAGACTAGTATGGTCTTTTTTCTTTTTAAACAATGACTCCCTCGGCACCCCCAAACGAGGGACACCCGCACAAACCTCTATGTCGGGAGCGCCTTTGTAAGTGAAGTATTTACAAAATCAGAGTTTCTCAGACAACAATACATTTTATGGTTATCTGTAAATTCAAAAAGTAATCTTGCCGTGGATCGGCAATCGCGACCCAGCCGGGTCGCGTAGTCCCTCCTGTGAGCAGTCAAACATGGGTGGAAAGTTGCTGAGAGGGATAAATGCGCATAACTTATATCAAGCGCCACATGTAAATAAAATATTTACAAGGAGTGAACATTTGAGGATAACGAAACAGTTCATTGGTTATCAACACAGTAAACATGTTAATTTCTTATTCAATATCAAGCCGTGGATCGGCTATTGCAACCCATCCGGGTTGCTACCTCCCTCTGATAATGCATCCAATAAATGCATCAATTCAATTCCCAATTCCACCACAATCGGCCGTTACACAAAAATGATTCAGTGTTGGTCCAGATACATCACCATTATCTATTTTTTTTATTTTTATTTTTTATTTGTTTTTATTGCAGAATTAGAAACCAGTTCACAAAATAGATCAAACAGTACACTTATGGCGTCACAATGCATAGACAAAGTAATTACAAATTCTTACACAGCCAATTAGCCCACAACCCGGAGGCCGGGCGGCGCATCGATTCGTATGCCCAGCAAAGGGGTCACAGTGGTTACCCCAGAAGGGTGTCTGGTTAACGACATCATTTAATCTGCATTTTATCCCCCTAAACTTCCACCCCTCCCATTACACCAGTCAGCATGCTCCAGCGTCCTATGTAAGCGACATCAGATTTGTGACCCCAGGTCCTGCTCCTATCTACCAGTGGATGCCTATGGTGTCGGTCCGGGGTATATCTATTGTCGCCATTGGCAACCTATATAACCCCTCCCGGGGACCCCTTACCGTGTGCCCAGTCCTAGGTTCAGCTTCAGACTCCCCAGAACATAGCCTCGGTGCATAACAACCCTCCCCAAACAATCTCTACCTCCCCCCTCCCCCCTCAACCGCTGCTGATGTGGGCAAGGTCCTGCTAGAACAATAATGGAGCACGCTACAAATCGGGTGGTGCCTTTGATCTTTCAAGCCTCATGGAGCCCTAAGTGTTCAATTTGTTTATTCTTCGTCTTCCACCATGTAGTCACGCAACGCTTGAACTATCATCTCCCACGCTCTTGCCATCTCCAAGCTTTTCTCATTGTCAGTCCTAGCAGCTTGTCGCATTCGGAGCACACTCTCACATCCAGACCATTTCAGCAGCTCATTCATCCATCTCTGTACCGACGGACCCTCCTTGGACCTCCAGTGCCAGGTAATTTCCCTTTGGGCCAGCATGAGCCCCAGATCAATTAATTTGCTCGTTATTTTTGTGTTCTTTGTGTGAGGAAACCAAAGCAATAAGCACGCCGCCATGTCAAAGTCCACTTCCCTGTCAGTAACCACGTTCAGGAGTTTTCCCACTTCCGGCCAATACGTCCTCAATTTCGGACAGCCCCACAGCAAGTGGTCCAGGTCAACCTCAGGCGCCAAGCACCTCGGGCACACTGCATCATGTACCCGAAAGTACCGTTTAATGCTTTCCGGAGTCAGGTATGCCCTGTGCAGGACATAAAAGTGTACCTGTTAGAAACGTGCATTCCTTGTCCCCTTCCATGTACGTTTCAGAATATGGCCCCACACCGCATCTGGGATGGGCTTACCTATACTGTCCTCCCATTTTGCCTTCAGCGCCAGAAGCGGTTCCAGTCCCTCATTTAACATCCTATTATGTAGGCAGGTCACCGCTTTAAACGTACCCGCGACCATCACCACATACTGGCAGGCCATGGTCGTTTCCGGCTCAATTAGCCCTTCCTTCCAGTGCTTTTGTATCGCCGCCACTACAGCCGCATGCAGAAGAAAGTGCCCATCCGGTAGGCCAAACTGTTCCTGCAACGCCTGAAAGGGGACTAACATTCCATCTATGTATAAGTCCCCCACCATTTGTAAGCCTAATTCCTCCCATTCCGACAACGGAGACCAGTCACCCCCATGCGGCAGAGCGGTCAGCATTCCCAATGGTATCTCTGGGGCATACGGCTGGGCTCTCTTTGCTCTCTTCAGGCTTCTTAGCCAACACTGCCTGATTGTCTTTTCCTCCATTGTAAGGTCCCTCATTTCTAGTTTCTGTTGCATAATTATATAGGCCAGGACGTGGCGTTGAATACCAGTCCCTCGTTCACGATCCGGCCCCCTGAACTCCCTGGCAAAGTGTTGTGTGAGTATCTGAAGCTGTGCTGCCAAATAGTATAGCTCAAAGTCGGGGACTGCCATCCCCCCCTCGAGCTTGGGTCTGACCAAAGTATTCAACGCTACCCTGCGTCGCCCGTGACCCCAAAGGAAGTCCGTCACCAACATCCTTAGTTCTTTAAAGACCCGCTGGGGAATCCAGATCGGCAGGGTGCGAAAGTAATATAGCAGCCTCGGAGGCGCCACCATTTTCAGTAGCGCCACTCGGCCCAACACCGACAAAGGGAGGGAGGCCCAGAAGGATATGCAGCCTCTCAATGCGCGTACACAACACCCTATGTTACCCTCCAACAGATCCGCGGCCTCATGGTAGATGCGGACACCCAGATAAGTGAAGCAAGATGGCTCCCAGACCACACCCAGCTCGCAAGGGGGACACGGCGTGCCCGCCCGCAGCGGAAAAATACAAGTCTTAGTCCAGTTCACCTTAAGGCCCGACAAGCGGCCAAACCTGGATAACATATCCACTGCTCCCTTCGGGGCCTGTTCTGCATCCGCTAGGTATAACAACAGATCGTCTGCATATAAAGATATGTAATGCAACTTCTCACCTTGCTCGATCCCCTGGTACATGGCTCCGGATCTTGCACGTGCCGCCAATGGCTCCATTGCCAGCACAAACAGCAATGGGGATAACGAGCACCCCTGCCTCGTCCCTCTACGGACTGGATAATCTGTGGATATAACCGATCCTAGGCATACCCTCGCTGTGGCCGATGAATACAGCACTCTTGTCCATCTCCCAAACCCCTCACCTATACTAAACTTCACCAACACCTCATCCAGGTAAGTCCACTCAAGGCTATCAAAAGCTTTCTCAATATCAACTGATAAGACTGCAGGGTCTCTATCTGTGTCCTCAGCACTGTCCAGTATCCGGATCAGTCGGCGTATATTCAGTGATGTGTTCCTAGTAGGAATAAACCCTGCCTGGTCCCCGTGCACTAACCCGGTCATATATGGTAGCAGTCTGGTGGCCAGGATATGGCTCAATATCTTGTAGTCCACAGTTAGCATGGACAGTGGCCGATAAGACGTCACATCAGATGCCTCTCTTCCGGGTTTCAGCAGTGGCACCACTAGCGCCTCCCTCATTGACTTGGGCAAGTACCCCAACCTTCTAGCTTCAGTGTACACCACCAATAGTCTGGGCGCCAGAATATTAATATTTTTCAGATAGAATTCTATCGGCAGGCCATCCACCCCAGGTGTTTTGTTCCTCGCCATCTGCTTAATGGCCACTCTAACCTCCGATAGCGTTATAGGCCCTCCCAGTTCCTTTGCTTCCTCATCATCCAGCACTGGCAGTGGGACAGAGTCCAGGTATTCCCTGATTTCAGAGACCTCCCCCTCTAGTTGGCATTCATACAACTTCGCATAATAAGACTGAAAGCGCGCCAGCACCGCCGCCTGCGAGTAGACCATCTCCCCTTACTCCATTCTTATGCTCATGATCGGGCAACCTCTAATGTCCGGGTTAGCAATCCTAGCGAGGAGCGTGCCCACTTTATCCCTCTCGGCATGTGCTTTAATGGTGTATTGCTTATAATCATAGCACCGCAGCCGTTCCATTTCGGTCGCCACTACTTCCTTAGCCTCAAGTAACCGCTCCTGTAGTTCCGGTCGCTCAGGCCTACGCTGCTCCAATTCCCTTAACGCATCCTCCGCTTTCGCTAGCGCATTCAAAACTGATGTCCTTGCATTCGAGAACCTGCCCATGCATACGCCTCTCACCACCACTTTCATCGCATCCCATTCTACCGATCTCGCAGTAGCAGAACCCTCGTTCTCCCCAAAGTAGTGTTCTATGCCCTGTTGGACCGTATCACTAAACACCAGATCTTCCAATGTGTCAGGCCGCAGCCGCCATGATGGAACCGCTGATCTCGTGCGCTGCCACTGCACCAGTACCAGCAAGGGATTTTGATCTGAGATGGTCCTAGTCAGGTATTCCGTATGAGTGACCATCGTAGCCAGGGGGCCACTGCACAGGACAGAGTCTATTCTGACGTGTAATGCATGTAGGGCCGAAAAAAAGGAATAATCCCTACTGTCAGGATGCTGCTCCCTCCATACATCTATCAATCCCCACCTCTCTTGCCAATCCTTCCTATGTGTGGCTAACCTACGTACTGGGGAATCAGCCAACGGCGGGTGCGACCTATCAAGCGTCACATTAGTAATTGAATAAAAGTCACCTCCCAGGATGATGGGGCCCACCAGGAAATAGGCCAGTGAACTCGTCAGAGCATCAAAAAAATGGGCCTGATCGACATTGGGGGTGTATACACTACATAATACTACATCCCTGCCATAGAGCCTCCCCTACACTACCACATATCTTCCTTCAGGATCCACCAGCTGGTTCGTAACCTGGAACGGTATCCCTGCCCTTATCCATATTAGCACCCCTCTAGCAAACGCCGAATACGTGGTGCCAAACACCTGACCCCGCCATCTCTTCTGCAGTGCAGTGCATTCTTGCTTAGTTAGATGAGTTTCTTGTAACATTGCAATCTGGACGCCTCGCCTCACCAGATAAGCATGTACCTTGTGGTGTCTGATCATTGTTCGAAGTCCCCGGACATTCCATGTTAGGCATTTCAAATTAGGTAATGTCCCCATAGTGATTAGTACCGTACCAGTTCAATGGCAACCAATCATCGCCCACATCATTGCAGTTGCTTCCCCCCATCAAAACTGTTGAAAAAACTCCCCAAACCCCACTCCCCAGGACAGGGCGTAATAACCCAGTTTCAGCCCCGTTCCAAACCTATAACATAACACACATCAGACTAATCTGTGGTCGCCACCACAGAAGGCCTTAAGGGCCGCAAGGGGGTGAGTTAGCGCCGACCCAGGGCAGGCAGAGCTCCCGTCCTGCCCCTCAATCCCGCATTGCACTTACAGCACTATACCTACCAGCCCGTCAACCACTAGGAGAGCCTGCCCCAGTAGAAACAACGGAATTGTTCAGACCTTTCAATAGTCACTCATTAAAGAGTCCATCTGATGTCTGTGGGGTGACCGCTGGACCCTTCGAACTCTCAGCTTCCGATATTTCTTCTCCAGATTTTCATTCATCCTCACCAGAGTCCGATACAATTATGCTTTCTCTTGTTGCGACCTCGTGATAGTTGCTGTCGCAGCTAGCGCCCCCTTCTTGTCCGCGGCCATCTGACCATCCCGCACCGCTCTCTTGAGTTTGTTTCGTGTACGGATCCGTTGCGATTTTCGGATCTGGAGTGGTTTATGTCTTTCCCGTTGACTTTTGCTGTTGCGGTCCGTTCCGGCTCGATACAACTCCAGCCACGACCATGCTTCATCCGGAGTCTGAAAAAATTGGGTGTTCCCATCCAGGATCACTCGTAACTTGGCCGGGAAAAGCAAGAAGTATTGAATGCCCTCCTCCCACAGCTATCTTTTCACAGTCTGGAAGGATGCCCTATTCTTTTGGACCTCTTGTGTGTAATCCGGGAAGACCGTAACCCGGCTATTGTCCACCTGAAAGGGGCCCACTGAGCGCGCCCTCTGTATCAGTAGGTCCCGATCCTTATAGTGCAGGAGTTTCACCACCATTGGCCTGGGTGGCCGGCCATGCATAGGTGGGGGAGCTGGTACCCTGTGTGCCCGTTCCAGGGAGAAGAAAGGAGAGAGGCCCTCCGGCGCCACTACCGTTTTGAACCAGTTCTCCATATAGGCCACCGCGTCATCCCCTTCAATTTTCTCCGGAAGGCCTACTACCCTCACGTTGTTCCTCCGATTATGACCTTCGGCATCCTCTGCTCGTCTCTCTAGTGTGTTCAGGCAGTTGAGGATATCAGTTAGCTTGTGTTCCGCGGTCACTACCGCCGGTTTCAGCTCCTGAAGTAATTGTTCATGTTCTTTTACTCTGTCCGAGAGCTTAGCATGGTCCGCCCTCAAGAGACCCAGCCCCGTGGCGACCTGTGCAATGTCCTGATGCAAAGCCTCCTTAGTCGCTGTTATTGCATCCAAGATGTTGTCCAGTTGTTGGTTCAGCCTCTGTTCCTGGCCCGTCACCTCCGGGAGAGCCTGAGCCCCGCCATCTCGGGCCAGCGCGGTCGGGTCTGTCCAACCTTGTTCCATAGTGGAGGCCCCGTCAGCAGCCGCCATCTTAGCTGCCTCGTGCGTCGTCATACGGTCGCCTCAGGTACTCCACCGGGCCTCGTACTTCCGTCCCGGGAGCCTCGACCCGTCCAAATGTCTGAACCGGGCTGCTCAGCCGCAAGCCCCTATGACAGTGCCGATAGCCACCCGAAGCCGGGGCCGCCCCTCATACGATCGCCATGGCAGAGATTGGGGGGGAGGGGAAACGGATGCCGTGTCTGCTGTACACCAGGCCGGTGTGGGCCCCCGCACCTCCAGGTCCACTCCGCAGGCCCTTTCAAATGGGCCCGAGCTCCTCGTGCCCCAGTGGCGGACTCCTGCAATTTATGTCAATTCTGATCCGCTTTGCCCTGCGAGCCGACCCTGCCGTTCCCCTACGCCGCCATTTTCTTCACTCTCGGCGCGGCACCTCCGACCTCCGGAATCGGGTCTCAGCTCTATGTCTGGTGTCCTGGAAGCCTCCAGTTGCTCTCCAATGTTCCCTCAATACTCCCTACGGAGAAACCGCCTTTCAGAGAGCGCCAATGGTGTGATTTTCAGGAGAAATAGCGGGACCAGGCACGGAGCCGCAAGCTCACGCCACCATCCCGATCGGCTTCCAAGCCACGCCCCATCATCATTATCTATCATGTAGTTTACCGCATCTCGAAGGCCGAGATAACGGCTCACTCAGCAAATAAAACTTTCATGTCCCAAAACGCACATTTTCAAATTTGTTTGAAAACATGGATTCAGTGGAAAAATACATCATAATACAAGATTAGTCCATGTACAAAAAAAAGAATTACATAAACTCCCTTTGATATTTAGTTCACTGTGATATCATTCAGCCCAAATGCACACCCATCTCCTCCCCGCTGTTAAGGCCCTCAGGGACCTTTGACTGTAGGTCCACTATGTATCGTGATTCTAGTCTCCTGAGCTTTTGTAACCTGTCCTCTCCCCTAACATTATCTGGGACGTGGTCCAGACAGAAGTATTGTAGGAGATTCCTATCGCTCTTATTCTTAATCGCAAAATGTCGAGCGACTGGGTAGGAGAAATCTTTGTTAGCAATTGCTCTCATATGCTCCAGGATGCTAAGTTTCACCGGATTGATAGTGCTCCCTATATAGATAAGTTTGCAGGGACAGCCCAGACAGTATACAGCGTGGCTCGTATGGCAGGACATGAATTTATTGATTCTTCTACCTCCTTTACACCCCTTGACTTCATAGGATAGTACACGTTTACTAAAGGCAAGAGCTTTACATCTCCACAAGGGAAGAATCCCTTAGCTTCTTTTATTGATCCAGTTTTCTTTACTATTGGATCAAGATGACTGTGCACAAGTTGGTCACGAAGCGACCTGGCCTTTCTGAAAGTGATCAAGGGGGCCGGGGGGATATCCATGCCAATGATATTGCCAGTGTTTCTTCATCAGAAGCCTGAGTCTACTTGAATCACAGGAATATGTGGTAATTAGTCGAAACCTCCCTTCTTCCACACTAGTTTGGTCTTTTTTCTTTTTAAACAATGACTCCCTCGGTAGTTGTTTAACACGTCGGAGTGCATTGTCGAGGAGATTTTTCTTGCAACCTCTTGCCAGAAATCTGTCGGTACTTTCCATCACCGCCTCTTTGAAATCCGAGTCAAACAAACAATTACATCTGAGTCTCAGAAATTCCCCATAGGGGATACTTTTGACTAGACTGTGGGGATGGCTGCTGGACGCATGTAGCGTGCTATTTCCCGCGGTTGGTTTTCTATAGAGTGCTGTTTTGACTTTCCCACCGCATATCTCCACTTTCAAATCTAGATAGTTAGCTGATACCGAACTTATCTGGCCAGTGAACACTAGATTACAGCTGTTATTATTTAGTAATCTCACATAACCTTCAGCCTCTTCTGCCGAGCCATTTCAGACTAGGAACAGATCGTCTATGTATCTGAACCAAGATACGATTTTATTTGACCATTCCTCATTTTCTGGGGCCCAGGCTACCTGCTCCTCCCACCAGCCCACAAATAAATTTGCGTAGCTGGGGGCGAAGCAGGAGCCCATCGCCGTACCGGAGACTTGTCTAAACATATTATCCTGAAAAAGAAAGATCTTATTTCTAAGACAGAATTCAATTAGTTCCAGTAGCATTTCGTTGTGCATCGCCAATTTTAGTGGTCGTTTCTGCAGAAAGTATTTGACCGCATATAAGCCTTTGGTGTGGTCAATGCACGTATAGAGACTGGTTATGTCAAGTGTTATTAGGCAATATGAAGGTTGCCAGTCTAGTTTCTCAATTCGTTCGATGAAGTCTGTTGTATCTCTTATATAAGATTTCAAAGAGAGAACCATTTTGAACAAGAAATAGTCTAGAAATCTCGAGAGGTTCTCCGTCAATCCCCCCCTCGAGGAAATGATGGGTCGCCCCGGTGGTTTATCAATGTTTTTATGTATCTTGAAAAGACAGTAAGATGTCGGAAGGATCGGATTAGTTGTCTTTAAGAATAGATACTCATCCAAATCGAGCATATGTTTATCATGCCACCTCTTCAATAAGTTACATGATTTCTCAATGCTCTCAAGGTACACAGTTTTTTAACAAGCTTCATAACAGGTCTTGTCTCCCAATTGCCGCATAGCCTCCTCAACATATGACTCACGTGATAAGATGACTACATTGCCTCCCTTATCGGAAGGTTTGCAGATGATACTGCTGTCCTCTGCCAGGTGTTTCACTGCCATTCGCTGTGCTTTGGTGAGATTGTCCTTCCTGTTCCTCTGCAGCTTTTCTACTCTTAGAGCCATCAGCTCTTTGATAATTAAATCCGATAAAGTGTCAATGGCATCCGAGGGTATTTGTGGTAAAAACTTTGAAGTGGATTTCCTTCTCCCTCGCGCTAGCCCCAGCATCTAAACCCCCTCTCCCTAAGAACACCTGGGCTAGAAAGTGGGGTAAGGCAGATATGCCATCTTTCTGCCTAGCCCTGGCCAACTCCTGCCCTGACCTCTCGGGCCTCGCCGCCCCAGACCAGCTGACTACCATCGATGGCTGGCTGACTCGGGCAGGCGACGACTTCGCTCCCCTGAGACGGATCACGGTGAAGCGCGCCCATGCGGCCAATCGTTGGTTCACCCCCGACCTCAAGGAGAAGAAGCTGGCCGCACGCAGAGCAGAGCGCGCATGGAGAAGAGAATACTGCCCCGCCAAAAAAACCACCTATCTCTCTGTGCTCAAAGTTTACAAACAAAGCATACTTGATGCCAAGACCCTGTTTTACTCAAACAGGATACTAGCAGCCGAATCTCAATCCAAAGAGATTTTCGCCACAGTACATGAGCTTGCCTCATCTAACAGAGCCACGGCCCTGATCCCCCCCTCCCAACCACTCTGCGACTCCCTCAATGATTTTTTCATTGACAAGGTCGCAACGATCAAGGCTAAAATCTCTCCTCCCTCCTCGGCCTTCATCAATCCCTCCCCCCCGGTTATCACTTCCAAACTCACGTCCTTCCCCCCTCTGACCACAGCTACACTCTCTCCTCTGCTTCAAAAGGTAAAGTCCGGCTCACCCCTAGACTTTGCCCCCGCTCGTATTTTGCGAGAAGTCTTCCTACACTGTCCTACCCCCCCCCTCACACTCTTAAATGACTCACTTAAATCCGGAGTTGTCCCCACTGCCCATAAATTTGCGGCAGTTATCCCCATTCTAAAAAAACCTGGTGCCGACCCTTCATCTCCTTCAAATTACCGTCCCATCTCCCTTTTACCCTACTTGGCCAAGGTCTTGGAGACCCACGTAACCAGCACCCTGAGCACCTACGTGGAAGCCAACCACTGCCTCTCCCCCCGGCAGGCGGGCTTTCGCCCCCTCCACTCGACGGAGAAGGTAGTGATCTCAGTGATGGACAGCCTACGCGAGGGCATTGATACTAACGTCCCCCAGGCCCTCATTCTTTTGGACCTATCCGCCGCATTTGACACGGTGGACCACTCCATCCTTCTCACCCGTGTCAAGGCGGCGGGTATAGAGGGCCTGGCCCTCGCCTGGCTCAAGTCCTTCCTGAGTGACAGGGCTCAGGCAGTCCATCTTGCTGGTTTCACCGCTGCCTCTCGTAAGGTCGCATGTGGAGTTCCCCAAGGCTCTTCCCTTTCCCCTCTTTTGTTTAATTTATACATCTACCCCCTCATTTTTATGTTACAGCAGCTCGAGGTCACGGTGTTCAACTACGCCGATGACCTCCAGCTAATTTTCAACCTTTCCCACCCCTCCTCCTCTGCTTCAAATGTCCAATCCGTCATGTTATTCATCCAGGATTGGATGAACTGCAACCACCTCAAACTCAACCCAGACAAGACGGAGTTAGTCTTGACTAGAGGTGGTTGCAGCCCCTGGTCCCCCTTCCACTGGCCCCCTTCACTTGGTGTTCCCCCACTCCCAGTCCCCAAGGTCAAGACCCTCGGCATCCTCCTGGATCCTTCACTTTCCGTCCACTCCCAGGTCAGCTCAGTTGTTTCCTCCTGTTTCTTTTCCCTTCGAATCATCAGAAAGATTTCTCGTTTTTTTTCTTTACCCGCCCTAAAGATTATAGTGATGGCCATGGTGCTCTCGCGCCTCGATTACGGGAACATCATTTACAACGGCGCTCCAGCTTACGCCATTCGCCGTCTGCAGCTAGTGCAGAACCAGGCTGCCCGCCTGATTCATGGCCTGCCTAAATACCACCGAGCCACTCCCTTACTGCAGGCATTGCACTGGCTGCCGGTGAAAGAGCGTGCCTTGTTTAAACTTGGTTGCACCACCTTCCAGGCTAAAACAGGCACCGCCCCGGAATTCATTTGTTCTGCCATCACCCCCTACATTCCTGGACGAGAGCTTAGGTCCACTCATCAGGCTCTGCTAACTATCCCCCGCTTCAGTAAGAAAAAGACTGGTGGTACGAAATTTGCAGTGCTTGCTCCTTCGTTTTGGAACTCCCTTCCCTCGGAACTCCGCATGTCATTTTCCTATATGGAGTTCCGGAAGGGTCTCAAAACTTTTCTTTTCTCTCGAGCCTACAATGCTTAATCCCCCTCTGCTCCTGCCCGCTTCTCACAATCCAACAGCGCCATGAAACCGCATGGTAAAAGTGCGCTATAGAAAAGTTTTTAAATTCAAATTCAATTCAAATTCACTGCTGGGTTCCTGTTGCTCTATGTCAACTCTCGATAGTCTTTGAGACAATGTTGTTGGGGTTGCGGTATTATCCGCGATATTTTCTTGTCGTAGATTTTCCAATAGTTCTAATGCTGCTAAATCGTTCACATTGAGAAGATCCGTTTCTCTGTGACTGGTTTTCAGATACTTGATCTCTTTGGGGGTTGGTTTGATTTTGTGATACTTGTACAGTTTGATTTTGCGTACAAATTTAAATAAGTCTATTCTCGTTTGTGTGTATTCCATTAGATCGCTAGGGCAGAATGTGAGTCCTAGTCTCAGTACTGACTCTTCGCAAGGTGTTAGTTCTTTGCTCGATAGGTTCACTATGGTTAGGAGATCTTGTTTCTCTACCATCTGGCTCCTCTTTTGCTCCTTGTGACTCTCGTTGTTGTGGATGTGGCTTTTCCCCTTCCCCTTCCAGCCGCCCCTCCTGGTTTGTCGTCCTCTTCTGGGGGTTTGTTCTTGCCGCCCCTTAACCAGTCTTGTCGGATGATTTTGAATTCCCTCTGAAAATGGGTTTTAGTCGATGTTCCTGAGGAGCCTGGCAACTCGTCACCTGATCGTTCATCCTCTGTGACGTCCGATTCTGAAGTTTCCACAGTGGTTTGTGCCGTTGTTTTTTGGGTCTTGTTTTTATTCGCCAACTCCTTACGGCTCTGATCATATCTTTTTGCGAAGGTTGGAATCCTGCCCATAGCATAATCTCGTTCATCCCGATCGAATTTTTCTTGTTTCTTGTTTCCGGTTTTTGATTTTCATTTCATATTTCTCCAGTTGTTTCTTCATTGATGTTCTAAGTTGCTCCTGTTGATCCTTATCAGGATTCTTTGTTAACTCTTCTTCAAGAGCCTCGATCTCTTTTAGGGCTTTGTCCCGATCGCTCCAGGCGAATTGTATCAGAATCTCCAGCATCCCTTTGCTTGACAATGCTATGTGTGCTGCCCAGGCCTCCAACAGCATGGGATCCGGATTTTCATAGGCTGGGACAGTGAAAATACGCAGACCTCTTGGGACTCGTTGCACCTCAATGTAGCTTTGAAGGGAGGTGCCCTCCCACCATTTGCGTATTTCCCTCTCGTAGAGCTTTTCAAGTTTCATATATTGAGTGGCCAACGTGCTTCCGACCTCTGCCGCCGGTTTCTGCGGGGGTTGCGTGATGTCAGGGTTTTTGTTTTTGAGCATCCCCGCTGCCGCTGCTCTGCGTTCCGTGACATTAAACATCTTAAATTGGTGGTTGATACTGCAGTGGTCCGGTCCCGGATCACTCCTCCCACCATTAACTCTGTTTTGCTTGTTAATCCCTCGCTCGGCCACAACCGATAATTCAACGAGTGTACAAGAATATTCAAGGCTTACCGCATTTTGTCGCGGTTCAGCCTGACACTCTTCATTAGAATACTCCTTTTTGAATCGGAATCACGGTTCACTTTTCAAAAGTTCAGTTGTGGCGGTGCACTCGCATCAATTTATTCTTGCTCCAAACAACACCAAAAGCGAGTCACTCTTCCAAGCGGGTGCTGCAGCACGGTGGTGTACCGTGATACTTTTGAAGGCTCCACAACTTTCCAGTCTCAACAAAAAGAAAAGGCAGCCTCCCGGGATTTCAGCACAGATGAGTTTTTATTTTCACGACAGATGCGTTTCGGGAAAGCTCCCTTCCTCGGTGTCAAACATTTACGCTCTGCGCGGCGCCATTTTTATCCATGCATCTGGCCAAAGAAAGTAAACACAAACGAGGGACACCCGCACAAACCTCTATGTCGGGAGCGCCATTTGTAAGTGAAGTATTTACAAAATCAGAGTTTCTCAGACAACAATACATTTCATGGTTATCTGTAAATTCAAAAAGTAATTTTGCTGTGAATCAGCAATCGCGACCCAGCCGGGTCGCGTAGTCCCTCCTGTGAGCAGTCAAACATGGGTGGAAAGTTGCTGAGAGGGATAAATGCGCATAACTTATATCAAGCGCCACATGTAAATAAAATATTTACAAGGAGTGAACATTTGTAGATAACAAAACAGTTAATTGGTTATCAACACAGTAAACATGCTCATTTCTTATTCAATATCAAGCCGTGGATCGGCTACTGCAACCCATCCGGGTTGCTACCTCCCTCTGATAATGCATCCAATAAATGCATCCATTAAATTCCCAATTCCACCACAATCGGCCGTTACACAAAAATGATTCAGTGTTGGTCTAGATACATCATCATTATCTATCATGTAGTTTACCGCATCTCAAAGGCCGAGATAAAGGAACACTCTAGGCTCACTCAGCAAATAAAACTTCCATGTTACATGTCCCAAAACGCACATTTTCACATTTGTTTGAAAACATAGATTCAGTGGAAAAATACATCATAATACAAGATTAGCCCATGTACAAAAAACCGAATTACATAAACTCCCTTTGATATTTAGTTCACTGTGATATCATTCAGCAAAAATTTACAGCCATCTCCTCCCTGCTGTTAAGGCCCTCAGGTACCTTTGACTGTAGGTCCACTATGTATCGTGATTCTAGTCTCCTGAGCTTTTGTAACCTGTCCCCTCCCCTAACATTATCTGGGACGTGGTCCAGACAGAAGTATTGTAGGAGATTCCTGTCGCTCTTATGCTTAATCACAAAATGTCGAGCGACTGGATAGGAGAAATCTTTGTTAGCAATTGCTCTCATATGCTCCAGGATTCTAAGTTTCACCGGATTGATAGTGCTCCCTATATAGATAAGTTTGCAGGGACAGCGCAGACAGTATACAGCATGGCTCGTATGGCAGGACATGAATTTATTGATTCTTCTACCTCCTTTACACCCCTTGACTTCATAGGATAGTACACGTTTACTAAAGGCACAAGCTTTACATCTTCCACAAGGGAAGAATCCCTTAGCTTCTTTTATTCATCCAGTTTTCTTTACTATTGGATCAAGATGACTGTGCACAAGTTGGTCGCGAAGCGACCTGGACTTTCTGAAAGTAATCAAGGGGGCCGGGGGATATCCATGCCAATGATATTGCCCGTCTTAAGGACGTGCCAGTGTTTCTTCATCAGAAGTCTGAGTCTATTTGAATCACAGGAATATGTGGTAATTAGTCGAAACCTCCCTTCTTCCAGACTAGTATGGTCTTTTTTCTTTTTAAACAATGACTCCCTCGGCACCCCCAAACGAGGGACACCCGCACAAACCTCTATGTCGGGAGCGCCTTTGTAAGTGAAGTATTTACAAAATCAGAGTTTCTCAGACAACAATACATTTTATGGTTATCTATAAATTCAAAAAGTAATCTTGCCGTAGGATCGGCAATCGCGACCCAGCCGGGTCGCGTAGTCCCTCCTGTGAGCAGTCAAACATGGGTGGAAAGTTGCTGAGAGGGATAAATGCGCATAACTTATATCAAGCGCCACATGTAAATAAAATATTTACAAGGAGTGAACATTTGTAGATAACGAAACAGTTAATTGGTTATCAACACAGTAAACATGTTCATTTCTTATTCAATATCAAGCCGTGGATCGGCTATTGCAACCCATCCGGGTTGCTACCTCCCTCTGATAATGCATCCAATAAATGCATCAATTCAATTCCCAATTCCACCACAATCGGCCGTTACACAAAAATGATTCAGTGTTGGTCCAGATACATTATCTATTTTTTTTATTTTTATTTTTTATTTGTTTTTATTGCAGAATTAGAAACCAGTTCACAAAATAGATCAACCAGTACACTTATGGCGTCACAATGCATAGACAAAGTAATTACAAATTCGTACACAGCCAATTAGCCCACAACCCGGAGGCCGGGCGGCGCATCGATTCGTATGCCCAGCAAAGGCGTCACAGTGGTTACCCCAGAAGGGTGTCTGGTTAACGACATCATTTAATCTGCATTTTATCCCCCTAAAGTTCCACCCCTCCCATTACACCAGTCAGCATGCTCCAGCGTCCTATGTAAGCGACATCAGATTTGTGACCCCAGGTCCTGCTCCTATCTACCAGTGGATGCCTATGGTGTCGGTCCGGGGTATATCTATTGTCGCCATTGGCAACCTATATAACCCCTCCCGGGGACCCCTTACCGTGTGCCCAGTCCTAGGTTCAGCTTCAGACTCCCCAGAAAATAGCCTCGGTGCATAACAACCCTCCCCAAACAATCTCTACCTCCCCCCTCCCCCCTCAACCGCTGCTGATGTGGGCAAGGTCCTGCTAGAACAATAATGGAGCACGCTACAAATCGGGTGGTGCCTTTGATCTTTCAAGCCTCATGGAGCCCTAAGTGTTCAATTTGTTTATTCTTCGTCTTCCACCATGTAGTCACGCAACGCTTGAACTATCATCTCCCACGCTCTTGCCATCTCCAAGCTTTTATCATTGTCAGTCCTAGCAGCTTGTCGCATTCGGAGCACACTCTCACATCCAGACCATTTCAGCAGCTCATTCATCCATCTCTGTACCGACGGACCCTCCTTGGACCTCCAGTGCCAGGTAATTTCCCTTTGGGCCAGCATGAGCCCCAGATCAATGAATTTGCTCGTTATTTTTGTGTTCTTTGTGTGAGGAAACCAAAGCAATAAGCACGCCGCCATGTCAAAGTCCACTTCCCTGTCAGTAACCACGTTCAGGAGTTCTCCCACTTCCAGCCAATACGTCCCCAATTTCGGACAGCCCCACAGCAAGTGGTCCAGGTCAACCTCAGGTGCCAGGCACCTCGGGCACACTGCATCATGTACCCGAAAGTACTGTTTAATCCTTTCCGGAGTCAGGTATGCCCTGTGCAGGACATAAAAGTGTACCTGTTGGAAACGTGCATTCCTTGTCCCCTTCCATGTACGTTTCAGAATATGGCCCCACACCGCATCTGGGATGGGCTTACCTATACTGTCCTCCCATTTCGCCTTCAGCGCCAGAAGCGGTTCCAGTCCCTCATTTAACATCCTATTATGTAGGCAGGTCACCGCTTTAAACGTACCCGCGGCCATAACCACATACTGGCAGGCCATGGTCGTTTACGGCTCAATTAGCCCTTCCTTCCAAAGCTTTTGTATTGCCGCCACTACAGCCGCATGCAGAAGAAAGTGCCCATCCGGTAGGCCAAACTGTTCCTGCAACGCCTGAAAGGGGACTAACATTCCATCTATGTATAAGTCCCCCACCATTTGTAAGCCTAATTCCTCCCATTCCGACAACGGAGACCAGTCACCCCCATGCGGCAGAGCGGTCAGCATTCCCAATGGTATCTCTGGGGCATACGGCTGGGCTCTCTTTGCTCTCTTCAGGCTTCTTAGCCAACACAGCCTGATCGTCTTTTCCTCCATTGTAAGGTCCCTCATTTCTAGTTTCTGTTGCATAATTATATAGGCCAGGACGTGGCGTTGAATACCAGTCCCTCATTCACGATCCGGCCCCCTGAACTCCCTGGCCAAGTGTTGTGTGAGTATTTGAAGCTGTGCTGCCAAATAGTATAGCTCAAAGTCAGGGACTGCCATCCCCCCCTCGAGCTTGGGTCTGACCAAAGTATTCAATGCTACCCTGCGTCGCCCGTGACCCCAAAGGAAGTCCGTCCCCAACATCCTTAGTTCTTTAAAGACCCGCTGGGGAATCCAGATCGGCAGGGTGCGAAAGTAATATAGCAGCCTCGGAGGCGCCACCATTTTCAGTAGCGCCACTCGGCCCAACACCGACAAAGGGAGGGAGGCCCAGAAGGATATGCAGCCTTTCAATGCGCATACACAACGCCCTATGTTACCCTCCAACAGATCCGCGGCCTCATGGTAGATGCGGACACCCAGATAAGTGAAGCAAGATGGCTCCCAGACCACACCCAGCTCGCAAGGGGGACACGGCGTGCCCGCCCGCAGCGGAAAAATACAAGTCTTAGCCAAGTTCACCTTAAGGCCCGACAAGCGGCCAAACCTGGGTAACATATCCACTGCTCCCTTCAGGGCCTGTTCTGCATCCGCTAGGTATAACAACAGATCGTCTGCATATAAAGATATGTAATGCAACTTCTCACCTTGCTCGATCCCCTGGTACATGGCTCCGGACCTTGCATGTGCCGCCAATGGCTCCATTGCCAGCGCAAACAGCAATGGGGATAATGAGCACCCCTGCCTCGTCCCTCTACGGACTGGATAATCTGTGGATATAACCGATCCTAGGCATACCCTCGCTGTGGCCGATGAATACAGCACTCTTGTCCATCTCCCAGACCCCTCACCTATACCAAACTTCACCAACACCTCATCCAGGTAAGTCCACTCAAGGCTATCAAAAGCTTTCTCAATATCAACTGATAAGACTGCAGGGTCTCTATCTGTGTCCTCAGCACAGTCCAGTATCCGGATCAGTCGGCGTATATTCAGTGATGTGTTCCTAGTAGGAATAAACCCGGCCTGGTCCCCGTGCACTAACCCGGTCATATGTGGTAGCAGTCTGGTGGCCAGGATATGGCTCAATATCTTGTAGTCCACAGTTAGCATGGACAGTGGCCGATAAGACGTCACATCTGATGCTTCTCTTCCGGGTTTCAGCAGTGGCACCACTAGCGCCTCCCTCATTGACTTGGGCAAGTACCCCAACCTTCTAGCTTCAGTGTACACCACCAATAGTCTGGGCACCAGAATATCAATATTTTTCAGATAGAATTCTATCGGCAGGCCATCCACCCCAGGTGTTTTGTTCCTCACCATCTGCTTAATGGCCACTCTAACCTCCGATAGCGTTATAGGCCCTCCCAGTTCCTTCGCTTCCTCATCATCCAGCACTGGCAGTGGGACAGAGTCCAGGTATTCCTTGATTTCAGAGACCTCCCCCTCTAGGTGGCATTCATACAACTTCGCATAATAAGACTGAAAGCGCGCCAGCACCGCTGCCTGCGAGTAGACCATCTCCCCTGACTCCATTCTTATGCTCATGATCGGGCAACCTCTAATGTCCGGGTTAGCAATCCTAGCGAGGAGCGTGCCCACTTTATCCCTCTCGGCATGTGCTTTAATGGTGTATTGCTTATAATCATAGCACCGCAGCCGTTCGGTTTCGGTCGCCACTACTTCCTTAGCCTCAAGTAACCGCTCCTGTAGTTCCGGTCGCTCAGGCCTAAGCTGCTCCAATTCCCTTAACGCATCCTCCGCTTTCGCTAGCGCATTCAAAACTGATGTCCTTGCATTCGAGAACCTGCCCATGCATACGCCTCTCACCACCACTTTCATCGCATCCCATTCTACCGATCTCGCAGTAGCAGAACCCTCGTTCTCCCCAAATTAGTGTTCTATGCCCTGTTGGACCGTATCACTAAACACAAGATCTTCCAATGTGTCAGGCCGCAGCCGCCATGATGGAACAGCTGATCTCGCGCGCTGCCACTGCACCAGTACCAGCAAGGTATTATGATCTGAGATGGTCCTAGTCAGGTATTCCGTATGAGTGACCATGGTAGCCAGGGGGCCACTGCACAGGACCGAGTCTATTCTGACGTGTAATGCATGTAGGGCTGAAAAAAAGGAATAATCACTACTGTCAGGATGCTGCTCCCTCCATACATCTATCAATCCCCACCTCTCTTGCCAATCCTTCCTATGTGTGGCTAACCTACGTACTAGGGAATCGGCCAACGGCGGGTGCGACCTATCAAGCGTCACATTAGTAATTGAATAAAAGTCACCTCCTAGGATGATGGGGCCTGCCAGGAAATAGGCCAGTGAACTCGTCAGATCATCAAAAAAATGGGCCTGATCGACATTGGGGGTGTATACACTACATAATACCACATCCCTGCCATAGAGCCTCCCCTACACCACCACATATCTTCCTTCAGGATCCACCAGCTGGTTCGTAACCTGGAACGGTATCCCTGCCCTTATCCATATTAGCACCCCTCTAGCAAACGCCGAATACGTGGTGCCAAACACCTGACCCCGCCATCTCTTCTGCAGTGCAGTGCATTCTTGCTTAGTTAGATGAGTTTCTTGTAACATTGCAATCTGGACGCCTCGCCTCACCAGATAAGCATGTACCTTGTGGTGTCTGATCATTGTTCGAAGTCCCCAGACATTCCATGTTAGGCATTTCAAATTAGGTAACGTCCCCATAGTGATTAGTACCGTACCAGTTCAATGGCAACCAATCATCGCCCACATCATTGCAGTTGCTTCCCCCCATCAAAACTGTTGAAAAAACTCCCCAAACCCCACTCCCCAGGACAGGGCCTAATAACCCAGTTTCAGCCCCATTCCAAACCTATAACATAACACACATCAGACTAATCTGTGGTCGCCACCACAGAAGGCCTTAAGGGCCGCAAGGGGGTGAGTTAGCGCCGACCCAGGGCAGGCAGAGCTCCAGTCCCGCCCCTCAATCCCGCACTGCACTTACAGCACCATACCTGCCAGCCCGTCAACCACTAGGAGAGCCTGCCCCAGTAGAAACAACGGAATTGTTCAGACCTTTCAATAGTCACTCATTAAAGAGTCCATCTGATGTCTGTGGGGTGACCGCTGGACCCTTCGAACTCTCAGCTTCCGATATTTCTTCTCCAGATTTTCATTCATCCTCACCAGAGTCCGATTCAATTACTGCTTTCTCTTGTTGCGACCTCGTGATAGTTGCTGTCGCAGCTAGCGCCCCCTTCTTGTCCGCGGCCATCCGACCATCCCGCACCTCTCGCTTGAGTTTGTTTCGTGTACGGATCCGTTGCGATTTTCAGATCTGGAGTGGTTTATGTCTTTCCCGTTGACTTTTGCTGTTGCAGTCCGTTCCGGCTCGATACAACTCCAGCCACGACCATGCTTCATCCGGAGTCTGAAAAAATTGGGTGTTCCCATCCAGGATCACTCGTAACTTGGCTGGGAAAAGCAAGGAGTATTGAATGCCCTCCTCCCACAGCTCTTTTTTCAGAGTCAGGAAGGATGCCCTATTCTTTTGGACCTCTTGTGTGTAATCCGGGAAGACCGTAACCCGGCTATTGTCCACCTGAAAGGGGCCCGCTGAGCGCGCCCTCTGTATCAGCAGGTCCCGATCCTTATAGTGCAGGAGTTTCACCACCATCGGCCTGGGTGGCCGGCCATGCATAGGTGGGCGAGCTGGTACCCTGTGTGCCCGTTCCAGGGAGAAGAAAGGAGAGAGGCCCTCCGGCGCCACTACCGTTTTGAACCAGTTCTCCATATAGGCCACCGCGTCATCCCCTTCAATTTTCTTCGGAAGGCCTACTACCCTCACGTTGTTCCTCCGATTACGACTTTCGGCATCCTCTGCTCGTCTCTCTAGTGTGTTCAGGCAGCTGAGGATATCAGTTAGCTTGTGTTCCGCGGTCACTACCGCCGGTTTCAGCTCCTGAAGTAATTGTTCATGTTCTTTTACTTTGTCCGAGAGCTTAGCATGGTCCGCCCTCAAGAGACCCAGCCCCGTGGCGACCTGTGCAATGTCCTGATGCAAAGCCTCCTTAGTCGCTGTTATTGCATCCAAGATGTTGTCCAGTCGTTGGTTCAGCCTCTGTTCCTGGCCCGTCACCTCCGGGAGAGCCTGAGCCCCGCCATCTCGGGCCAGCGCCGTCGGGTCTGTCCAACCTTGTTCCATAGTGGAGGCCCCGTCAGCAGCCGCCATCTTAGCTGCCTCGTGCGTCGTCATACGGTCACCTCAGGTACTCCACCGGGCCTCGTACTTCCGTCCCGGGAGCCTCGACCACTGCTTTTGGTCCTCGTCCAAATGTCTGAACCGGGCTGCTCAGCCGCAAGCCCCTATGACAGTGCCGATAGCCACCCGAAGCCGGGGCCGCCCCTCATACGATCGCCATGGCAGAGATTGGGGGGGGAGGGGAAACGGATGCCGTGTCTGCTGTACACCAGGCCGCTGAGGGCCCCCGCACCTCCAAGTCCACTCCGCAGGCCCTTTCAAATGGGCCCGAGCTCCTCGTGCCCCAGTGGCGGACTCCTGCAATTTATTTCAGTTCTGATCCGCTTCGCCCCGCGAGCCGACCCTGCCGTTCCCCTACTCCGCCATTTTCTTCACTCTCGGCGCGGCACCTCCGACCTCCGGAACCGGGTCTCAGCTCTATGTCTGGTGTCCTGGAAGCCTCCAGCTGCTCTCCAATGTTCCCTCAATACTCCCTACGGAGAAACCGCCTTTCAGAGAGCGCCAATGGTGTGATTTTCAGGAGAAATAGCGGGACCAGGCACGGAGCCGCAAGCTCACGCCGCCATCCCGATCGGCTTCCAAGCCACGCCCCATCATCATTATCTATCATGTAGTTTACCGCATCTCGAAGGCCGAGATAACGGCTCACTCAGCAAATAAAACTTTCATGTTACATGTCCCAAAACGCACATTTTCAAATTTGTTTGAAAACATGGATTCAGTGGAAAAATACATCATAATACAAGATTAGTCCATGTACAAAAAAAAGAATTACATAAACTCCCTTTGATATTTAGTTCACTGTGATATCATTCAGCCCAAATGTGCAGCCATCTCCTCCCCGCTGTTAAGGCCCTCAGGGACCTTTGACTGTAGGTCCACTATGTATCGTGATTCTAGTCTCCTGAGCTTTTGTAACCTGTCCTCTCCCCTAACATTATCTGGGACGTGGTCCAGACAGAAGTATTGTAGGAGATTCCTATCGCTCTTATTCTTAATCGCAAAATGTTGAGCGACTGGGTAGGAGAAATCTTTGTTAGCAATTGCTCTCATATGCTCCAGGATTCTAAGTTTCACCGGGTTGATAGTGCTCCCTATATAGATAAGTTTGCAGGGACAGCCCAGACAGTATACAGCGTGGCTCGTATGGCAGGACATGAATTTATTGATTCTTCTACCTCCTTTACACCCCTTGACTTCATAGGATAGTACACGTTTACTAAAGGCAAGAGCTTTACATCTCCACAAGGGAAGAATCCCTTAGCTTCTTTTATTGATCCAGTTTTCTTTACTATTGGATCAAGATGACTGTGCCCAAGTTGTTCACGAAGCGACCTGGCCTTTCTGAAAGTGATCAAGGGGGCCGGGGGGATATCCATGCCAATGATATTGCCAGTGTTTCTTCATCAGAAGCCTGAGTCTACTTGAATCACAGGAATATGTGGTAATTAGTCGAAACCTCCCTTCTTCCACACTAGTTTGGTCTTTTTTCTTTTTAAACAATGACTCCCTCTGTAGTTGTTTAACACGTCGGAGTGCATTGTCGAGGAGATTTTTCTTGTAACCTCTTGCCAGAAATCTGTCGGTACTTTCCATCACCACCTCTTTGAAATCCGAGTCAAACGAACAATTACGTCTGAGTCTCAGAAATTCCCTATAGGGGATACTTTTGACTAGACTGTGGGGATGACTTCTGGATGCATGTAGCGTGCTATTTCCAGCGGTGGGTTTTCTATAGACTGCTGTTTTGACTTTCCCACCGCATATCTCCACTTTCAAATATAGATAGTTAGCTGATGCCGAACTTATCTGGCCAGTGAACACTAGATTACAGCTGTTATTATTTAGTAATCTCACATAACCTTCAGCCTCTTCTGCCGAGCCATTTCAGACTAGGACCAGATCGTCTATGTATCTGAACCAAGATACGATTTTATTTGACCATTCCTCATTTTCTGGGGCCCAGGCTACCTGCTCCTCCCACCAGCCCACAAATAAATTTGCGTAGCTGCGGGCGAAGCAGGAGCCCATCGCCGTACCGGAGACTTGTCTAAACATAATATCCTGAAAAAGAAAGATCTTATTTCTAAGACAGAATTCAATTAGTTCCAGTAGCATTTCGTTGTGCATCGCCAATTTTAGTGGTCATTTCTGCAGAAAGTATTTGACCGCATATAAGCCTTTGGTGTGGTCAATGCACGTATAGAGACTGGTTATGTCAAGTGTTATTAGGCAATATGAAGGTTGCCAATCTAGTTTCTCAATTCGTTCGATGAAGTCTGTTGTATCTCTTATATAAGATTTCAAAGAGAGAACCATTTTGAACAAGAAATAGTCTAGAAATCTCGAGAGGTTCTCCGTCAATCCCCCCCTCGAGGAAATGATGGGTCGCCCCGGTGGTTTATCAATGTTTTTATGTATCTTGGGAAGACAGTAAAATGTCGAAAGGATCGGATTAGTTGTCTTTAAGAATAGATACTCATCCAAATCGAGCATATGTTTATCATGCCACCTCTTCAATAAGTTACATGATTTCTCAATGCTCTCAAGGTACACAGTTTTTGAACAAGATTCATAACAGGACTTGTCTCCCAATTGCCGCATAGCCTCCTCAACATATGACTCACGTGATAAGATGACCACATTGCCTCCCTTATCGGAAGGCTTGCAGATGATACTGCTGTCCTCTGCCAGGTGTTTCACTGCCATTCGCTGTGCTTTGGTGAGATTGTCCTTCCTGTTCCTCTGCAGCTTTTCTACTCTTAGAGCCATCAGCTCTTTGATAATTAAATCCGATAAAGTGTCAATGGCATCCGAGGGTATTTGTGGTAAAAACTTTGAAGTGGATTTCCTTCTCCCTCGCGCTAGCCCCAGCATCTAAACCCCCTCTCCCTAAGAACACCTGGGCTAGAAAGTGGGGTAAGGCAGATATGCCATCTTTCTGCCTAGCCCTGGCCAACTCCTGCCCTGACCTCTCGGGCCTCGCCGCCCCAGACCAGCTGACTACCATCGATGGCTGGCTGACTCGGGCAGGCGACGACTTCGCTCCCCTGAGACGGATCACGGTGAAGCGCGCCCATGCGGCCAATCGTTGGTTCACCCCCGACCTCAAGGAGAAGAAGCTGGCCGCACGCAGAGCAGAGCGCGCATGGAGAAGAGAATACTGCCCCGCCAAAAAAACCACCTATCTCTCTGTGCTCAAAGTTTACAAACAAAGCATACTTGATGCCAAGACCCTGTTTTACTCAAACAGGATACTAGCAGCCGAATCTCAATCCAAAGAGATTTTCGCCACAGTACATGAGCTTGCCTCATCTAACAGAGCCACGGCCCTGATCCCCCCCTCCCAACCACTCTGCGACTCCCTCAATGATTTTTTCATTGACAAGGTCGCAACGATCAAGGCTAAAATCTCTCCTCCCTCCTCGGCCTTCATCAATCCCTCCCCCCCGGTTATCACTTCCAAACTCACGTCCTTCCCCCCTCTGACCACAGCTACACTCTCTCCTCTGCTTCAAAAGGTAAAGTCCGGCTCACCCCTAGACTTTGCCCCCGCTCGTATTTTGCGAGAAGTCTTCCTACACTGTCCTACCCCCCCCCTCACACTCTTAAATGACTCACTTAAATCCGGAGTTGTCCCCACTGCCCATAAATTTGCGGCAGTTATCCCCATTCTAAAAAAACCTGGTGCCGACCCTTCATCTCCTTCAAATTACCGTCCCATCTCCCTTTTACCCTACTTGGCCAAGGTCTTGGAGACCCACGTAACCAGCACCCTGAGCACCTACGTGGAAGCCAACCACTGCCTCTCCCCCCGGCAGGCGGGCTTTCGCCCCCTCCACTCGACGGAGAAGGTAGTGATCTCAGTGATGGACAGCCTACGCGAGGGCATTGATACTAACGTCCCCCAGGCCCTCATTCTTTTGGACCTATCCGCCGCATTTGACACGGTGGACCACTCCATCCTTCTCACCCGTGTCAAGGCGGCGGGTATAGAGGGCCTGGCCCTCGCCTGGCTCAAGTCCTTCCTGAGTGACAGGGCTCAGGCAGTCCATCTTGCTGGTTTCACCGCTGCCTCTCGTAAGGTCGCATGTGGAGTTCCCCAAGGCTCTTCCCTTTCCCCTCTTTTGTTTAATTTATACATCTACCCCCTCATTTTTATGTTACAGCAGCTCGAGGTCACGGTGTTCAACTACGCCGATGACCTCCAGCTAATTTTCAACCTTTCCCACCCCTCCTCCTCTGCTTCAAATGTCCAATCCGTCATGTTATTCATCCAGGATTGGATGAACTGCAACCACCTCAAACTCAACCCAGACAAGACGGAGTTAGTCTTGACTAGAGGTGGTTGCAGCCCCTGGTCCCCCTTCCACTGGCCCCCTTCACTTGGTGTTCCCCCACTCCCAGTCCCCAAGGTCAAGACCCTCGGCATCCTCCTGGATCCTTCACTTTCCGTCCACTCCCAGGTCAGCTCAGTTGTTTCCTCCTGTTTCTTTTCCCTTCGAATCATCAGAAAGATTTCTCGTTTTTTTTCTTTACCCGCCCTAAAGATTATAGTGATGGCCATGGTGCTCTCGCGCCTCGATTACGGGAACATCATTTACAACGGCGCTCCAGCTTACGCCATTCGCCGTCTGCAGCTAGTGCAGAACCAGGCTGCCCGCCTGATTCATGGCCTGCCTAAATACCACCGAGCCACTCCCTTACTGCAGGCATTGCACTGGCTGCCGGTGAAAGAGCGTGCCTTGTTTAAACTTGGTTGCACCACCTTCCAGGCTAAAACAGGCACCGCCCCGGAATTCATTTGTTCTGCCATCACCCCCTACATTCCTGGACGAGAGCTTAGGTCCACTCATCAGGCTCTGCTAACTATCCCCCGCTTCAGTAAGAAAAAGACTGGTGGTACGAAATTTGCAGTGCTTGCTCCTTCGTTTTGGAACTCCCTTCCCTCGGAACTCCGCATGTCATTTTCCTATATGGAGTTCCGGAAGGGTCTCAAAACTTTTCTTTTCTCTCGAGCCTACAATGCTTAATCCCCCTCTGCTCCTGCCCGCTTCTCACAATCCAACAGCGCCATGAAACCGCATGGTAAAAGTGCGCTATAGAAAAGTTTTTAAATTCAAATTCAATTCAAATTCACTGCTGGGTTCCTGTTGCTCTATGTCAACTCTCGATAGTCTTTGAGACAATGTTGTTGGGGTTGCGGTATTATCCGCGATATTTTCTTGTCGTAGATTTTCCAATAGTTCTAATGCTGCTAAATCGTTCACATTGAGAAGATCCGTTTCTCTGTGACTGGTTTTCAGATACTTGATCTCTTTGGGGGTTGGTTTGATTTTGTGATACTTGTACAGTTTGATTTTGCGTACAAATTTAAATAAGTCTATTCTCGTTTGTGTGTATTCCATTAGATCGCTAGGGCAGAATGTGAGTCCTAGTCTCAGTACTGACTCTTCGCAAGGTGTTAGTTCTTTGCTCGATAGGTTCACTATGGTTAGGAGATCTTGTTTCTCTACCATCTGGCTCCTCTTTTGCTCCTTGTGACTCTCGTTGTTGTGGATGTGGCTTTTCCCCTTCCCCTTCCAGCCGCCCCTCCTGGTTTGTCGTCCTCTTCTGGGGGTTTGTTCTTGCCGCCCCTTAACCAGTCTTGTCGGATGATTTTGAATTCCCTCTGAAAATGGGTTTTAGTCGATGTTCCTGAGGAGCCTGGCAACTCGTCACCTGATCGTTCATCCTCTGTGACGTCCGATTCTGAAGTTTCCACAGTGGTTTGTGCCGTTGTTTTTTGGGTCTTGTTTTTATTCGCCAACTCCTTACGGCTCTGATCATATCTTTTTGCGAAGGTTGGAATCCTGCCCATAGCATAATCTCGTTCATCCCGATCGAATTTTTCTTGTTTCTTGTTTCCGGTTTTTGATTTTCATTTCATATTTCTCCAGTTGTTTCTTCATTGATGTTCTAAGTTGCTCCTGTTGATCCTTATCAGGATTCTTTGTTAACTCTTCTTCAAGAGCCTCGATCTCTTTTAGGGCTTTGTCCCGATCGCTCCAGGCGAATTGTATCAGAATCTCCAGCATCCCTTTGCTTGACAATGCTATGTGTGCTGCCCAGGCCTCCAACAGCATGGGATCCGGATTTTCATAGGCTGGGACAGTGAAAATACGCAGACCTCTTGGGACTCGTTGCACCTCAATGTAGCTTTGAAGGGAGGTGCCCTCCCACCATTTGCGTATTTCCCTCTCGTAGAGCTTTTCAAGTTTCATATATTGAGTGGCCAACGTGCTTCCGACCTCTGCCGCCGGTTTCTGCGGGGGTTGCGTGATGTCAGGGTTTTTGTTTTTGAGCATCCCCGCTGCCGCTGCTCTGCGTTCCGTGACATTAAACATCTTAAATTGGTGGTTGATACTGCAGTGGTCCGGTCCCGGATCACTCCTCCCACCATTAACTCTGTTTTGCTTGTTAATCCCTCGCTCGGCCACAACCGATAATTCAACGAGTGTACAAGAATATTCAAGGCTTACCGCATTTTGTCGCGGTTCAGCCTGACACTCTTCATTAGAATACTCCTTTTTGAATCGGAATCACGGTTCACTTTTCAAAAGTTCAGTTGTGGCGGTGCACTCGCATCAATTTATTCTTGCTCCAAACAACACCAAAAGCGAGTCACTCTTCCAAGCGGGTGCTGCAGCACGGTGGTGTACCGTGATACTTTTGAAGGCTCCACAACTTTCCAGTCTCAACAAAAAGAAAAGGCAGCCTCCCGGGATTTCAGCACAGATGAGTTTTTATTTTCACGACAGATGCGTTTCGGGAAAGCTCCCTTCCTCGGTGTCAAACATTTACGCTCTGCGCGGCGCCATTTTTATCCATGCATCTGGCCAAAGAAAGTAAACACAAACGAGGGACACCCGCACAAACCTCTATGTCGGGAGCGCCATTTGTAAGTGAAGTATTTACAAAATCAGAGTTTCTCAGACAACAATACATTTCATGGTTATCTGTAAATTCAAAAAGTAATTTTGCTGTGAATCAGCAATCGCGACCCAGCCGGGTCGCGTAGTCCCTCCTGTGAGCAGTCAAACATGGGTGGAAAGTTGCTGAGAGGGATAAATGCGCATAACTTATATCAAGCGCCACATGTAAATAAAATATTTACAAGGAGTGAACATTTGTATATAACAAAACAGTTAATTGGTTATCAACACAGTAAACATGCTCATTTCTTATTCAATATCAAGCCGTGGATCGGCTACTGCAACCCATCCGGGTTGCTACCTCCCTCTGATAATGCATCCAATAAATGCATCCATTAAATTCCCAATTCCACCACAATCGGCCGTTACACAAAAATGATTCAGTGTTGGTCTAGATACATCATCATTATCTATCATGTAGTTTACCGCATCTCAAAGGCCGAGATAAAGGAACACTCTAGGCTCACTCAGCAAATAAAACTTCCATGTTACATGTCCCAAAACGCACATTTTCACATTTGTTTGAAAACATAGATTCAGTGGAAAAATACATCATAATACAAGATTAGCCCATGTACAAAAAACCGAATTACATAAACTCCCTTTGATATTTAGTTCACTGTGATATCATTCAGCAAAAATTTACAGCCATCTCCTCCCTGCTGTTAAGGCCCTCAGGTACCTTTGACTGTAGGTCCACTATGTATCGTGATTCTAGTCTCCTGAGCTTTTGTAACCTGTCCCCTCCCCTAACATTATCTGGGACGTGGTCCAGACAGAAGTATTGTAGGAGATTCCTGTCGCTCTTATGCTTAATCACAAAATGTCGAGCGACTGGGTAGGAGAAATCTTTGTTAGCAATTGCTCTCATATGCTCCAGGATTCTAAGTTTCACCGGATTGATAGTGCTCCCTATATAGATAAGTTTGCAGGGACAGCGCAGACAGTATACAGCATGGCTCGTATGGCAGGACATGAATTTATTGATTCTTCTACCTCCTTTACACCCCTTGACTTCATAGGATAGTACACGTTTACTAAAGGCACAAGCTTTACATCTTCCACAAGGGAAGAATCCCTTAGCTTCTTTTATTCATCCAGTTTTCTTTACTATTGGATCAAGATGACTGTGCACAAGTTCTGAAAGTAATCAAGGGGGCCGGGGGATATCCATGCCAATGATATTGCCCGTCTTAAGGACGTGCCAGTGTTTCTTCATCAGAAGTCTGAGTCTATTTGAATCACAGGAATATGTGGTAATTAGTCGAAACCTCCCTTCTTCCAGACTAGTATGGTCTTTTTTCTTTTTAAACAATGACTCCCTCGGCACCCCCAAACGAGGGAAACTCGCACAAACCTCTATGTCGGGAGCGCCTTTGTAAGTGAAGTATTTACAAAATCAGAGTTTCTCAGACAACAATACATTTTATGGTTATCTATAAATTCAAAAAGTAATCTTGCCGTAGGATCGGCAATCGCGACCCAGCCGGGTCGCGTAGTCCCTCCTGTGAGCAGTCAAACATGGGTGGAAAGTTGCTGAGAGGGATAAATGCGCATAACTTATATCAAGCGCCACATGTAAATAAAATATTTACAAGGAGTGAACATTTGTAGATAACGAAACAGTTAATTGGTTATCAACACAGTAAACATGTTCATTTCTTATTCAATATCAAGCCGTGGATCGGCTATTGCAACCCATCCGGGTTGCTACCTCCCTCTGATAATGCATCCAATAAATGCATCAATTCAATTCCCAATTCCACCACAATCGGCCGTTACACAAAAATGATTCAGTGTTGGTCCAGATACATTATCTATTTTTTTTATTTTTATTTTTTATTTGTTTTTATTGCAGAATTAGAAACCAGTTCACAAAATAGATCAACCAGTACACTTATGGCGTCACAATGCATAGACAAAGTAATTACAAATTCGTACACAGCCAATTAGCCCACAACCCGGAGGCCGGGCGGCGCATCGATTCGTATGCCCAGCAAAGGCGTCACAGTGGTTACCCCAGAAGGGTGTCTGGTTAACGACATCATTTAATCTGCATTTTATCCCCCTAAAGTTCCACCCCTCCCATTACACCAGTCAGCATGCTCCAGCGTCCTATGTAAGCGACATCAGATTTGTGACCCCAGGTCCTGCTCCTATCTACCAGTGGATGCCTATGGTGTCGGTCCGGGGTATATCTATTGTCGCCATTGGCAACCTATATAACCCCTCCCGGGGACCCCTTACCGTGTGCCCAGTCCTAGGTTCAGCTTCAGACTCCCCAGAAAATAGCCTCGGTGCATAACAACCCTCCCCAAACAATCTCTACCTCCCCCCTCCCCCCTCAACCGCTGCTGATGTGGGCAAGGTCCTGCTAGAACAATAATGGAGCACGCTACAAATCGGGTGGTGCCTTTGATCTTTCAAGCCTCATGGAGCCCTAAGTGTTCAATTTGTTTATTCTTCGTCTTCCACCATGTAGTCACGCAACGCTTGAACTATCATCTCCCACGCTCTTGCCATCTCCAAGCTTTTATCATTGTCAGTCCTAGCAGCTTGTCGCATTCGGAGCACACTCTCACATCCAGACCATTTCAGCAGCTCATTCATCCATCTCTGTACCGACGGACCCTCCTTGGACCTCCAGTGCCAGGTAATTTCCCTTTGGGCCAGCATGAGCCCCAGATCAATGAATTTGCTCGTTATTTTTGTGTTCTTTGTGTGAGGAAACCAAAGCAATAAGCACGCCGCCATGTCAAAGTCCACTTCCCTGTCAGTAACCACGTTCAGGAGTTCTCCCACTTCCAGCCAATACGTCCCCAATTTCGGACAGCCCCACAGCAAGTGGTCCAGGTCAACCTCAGGTGCCAGGCACCTCGGGCACACTGCATCATGTACCCGAAAGTACTGTTTAATCCTTTCCGGAGTCAGGTATGCCCTGTGCAGGACATAAAAGTGTACCTGTTGGAAACGTGCATTCCTTGTCCCCTTCCATGTACGTTTCAGAATATGGCCCCACACCGCATCTGGGATGGGCTTACCTATACTGTCCTCCCATTTCGCCTTCAGCGCCAGAAGCGGTTCCAGTCCCTCATTTAACATCCTATTATGTAGGCAGGTCACCGCTTTAAACGTACCCGTGGCCATAACCACATACTGGCAGGCCATGGTCGTTTACGGCTCAATTAGCCCTTCCTTCCAAAGCTTTTGTATTGCCGCCACTACAGCCGCATGCAGAAGAAAGTGCCCATCCGGTAGGCCAAACTGTTCCTGCAACGCCTGAAAGGGGACTAACATTCCATCTATGTATAAGTCCCCCACCATTTGTAAGCCTAATTCCTCCCATTCCGACAACGGAGACCAGTCACCCCCATGCGGCAGAGCGGTCAGCATTCCCAATGGTATCTCTGGGGCATACGGCTGGGCTCTCTTTGCTCTCTTCAGGCTTCTTAGCCAACACAGCCTGATCGTCTTTTCCTCCATTGTAAGGTCCCTCATTTCTAGTTTCTGTTGCATAATTATATAGGCCAGGACGTGGCGTTGAATACCAGTCCCTCATTCACGATCCGGCCCCCTGAACTCCCTGGCCAAGTGTTGTGTGAGTATTTGAAGCTGTGCTGCCAAATAGTATAGCTCAAAGTCGGGGACTGCCATCCCCCCTCGAGCTTGGGTCTGACCAAAGTATTCAATGCTACCCTGCGTCGCCCGTGACCCCAAAGGAAGTCCGTCCCCAACATCCTTAGTTCTTTAAAGACCCGCTGGGGAATCCAGATCGGCAGGGTGCGAAAGTAATATAGCAGCCTCGGAGGCGCCACCATTTTCAGTAGCGCCACTCGGCCCAACACCGACAAAGGGAGGGAGGCCCAGAAGGATATGCAGCCTTTCAATGCGCATACACAACGCCCTATGTTACCCTCCAACAGATCCGCGGCCTCATGGTAGATGCGGACACCCAGATAAGTGAAGCAAGATGGCTCCCAGACCACACCCAGCTCGCAAGGGGGACACGGCGTGCCCGCCCGCAGCGGAAAAATACAAGTCTTAGCCAAGTTCACCTTAAGGCCCGACAAGCAGCCAAACCTGGGTAACATATCCACTGCTCCCTTCAGGGCCTGTTCTGCATCCGCTAGGTATAACAACAGATCGTCTGCATATAAAGATATGTAATGCAACTTCTCACCTTGCTCGATCCCCTGGTACATGGCTCCGGACCTTGCATGTGCCGCCAATGGCTCCATTGCCAGCGCAAACAGCAATGGGGATAATGAGCACCCCTGCCTCGTCCCTCTACGGACTGGATAATCTGTGGATATAACCGATCCTAGGCATACCCTCGCTGTGGCCGATGAATACAGCACTCTTGTCCATCTCCCAGACCCCTCACCTATACCAAACTTCACCAACACCTCATCCAGGTAAGTCCACTCAAGGCTATCAAAAGCTTTCTCAATATCAACTGATAAGACTGCAGGGTCTCTATCTGTGTCCTCAGCACAGTCCAGTATCCGGATCAGTCGGCGTATATTCAGTGATGTGTTCCTAGTAGGAATAAACCCGGCCTGGTCCCCGTGCACTAACCCGGTCATATGTGGTAGCAGTCTGGTGGCCAGGATATGGCTCAATATCTTGTAGTCCACAGTTAGCATGGACAGTGGCCGATAAGACGTCACATCTGATGCTTCTCTTCCGGGTTTCAGCAGTGGCACCACTAGCGCCTCCCTCATTGACTTGGGCAAGTACCCCAACCTTCTAGCTTCAGTGTACACCACCAATAGTCTGGGCGCCAGAATATCAATATTTTTCAGATAGAATTCTATCGGCAGGCCATCCACCCCAGGTGTTTTGTTCCTCACCATCTGCTTAATGGCCACTCTAACCTCCGATAGCGTTATAGGCCCTCCCAGTTCCTTCGCTTCCTCATCATCCAGCACTGGCAGTGGGACAGAGTCCAGGTATTCCTTGATTTCAGAGACCTCCCCCTCTAGGTGGCATTCATACAACTTCGCATAATAAGACTGAAAGCGCGCCAGCACCGCTGCCTGCGAGTAGACCATCTCCCCTGACTCCATTCTTATGCTCATGATCGGGCAACCTCTAATGTCCGGGTTAGCAATCCTAGCGAGGAGCGTGCCCACTTTATCCCTCTCGGCATGTGCTTTAATGGTGTATTGCTTATAATCATAGCACCGCAGCCGTTCGGTTTCGGTCGCCACTACTTCCTTAGCCTCAAGTAACCGCTCCTGTAGTTCCGGTCGCTCAGGCCTAAGCTGCTCCAATTCCCTTAACGCATCCTCCGCTTTCGCTAGCGCATTCAAAACTGATGTCCTTGCATTCGAGAACCTGCCCATGCATACGCCTCTCACCACCACTTTCATCGCATCCCATTCTACCGATCTCGCAGTAGCAGAACCCTCGTTCTCCCCAAATTAGTGTTCTATGCCCTGTTGGACCGTATCACTAAACACAAGATCTTCCAATGTGTCAGGCCGCAGCCGCCATGATGGAACAGCTGATCTCGCGCGCTGCCACTGCACCAGTACCAGCAAGGTATTATGATCTGAGATGGTCCTAGTCAGGTATTCCGTATGAGTGACCATGGTAGCCAGGGGGCCACTGCACAGGACCGAGTCTATTCTGACGTGTAATGCATGTAGGGCCGAAAAAAAGGAATAATCACTACTGTCAGGATGCTGCTCCCTCCATACATCTATCAATCCCCACCTCTCTTGCCAATCCTTCCTATGTGTGGCTAACCTACGTACTAGGGAATCGGCCAACGGCGGGTGCGACCTATCAAGCGTCACATTAGTAATTGAATAAAAGTCACCTCCTAGGATGATGGGGCCTGCCAGGAAATAGGCCAGTGAACTCGTCAGATCATCAAAAAAATGGGCCTGATCGACATTGGGGGTGTATACACTACATAATACCACATCCCTGCCATAGAGCCTCCCCTACACCACCACATATCTTCCTTCAGGATCCACCAGCTGGTTCGTAACCTGGAACGGTATCCCTGCCCTTATCCATATTAGCACCCCTCTAGCAAACGCCGAATACGTGGTGCCAAACACCTGACCCCGCCATCTCTTCTGCAGTGCAGTGCATTCTTGCTTAGTTAGATGAGTTTCTTGTAACATTGCAATCTGGACGCCTCGCCTCACCAGATAAGCATGTACCTTGTGGTGTCTGATCATTGTTCGAAGTCCCCAGACATTCCATGTTAGGCATTTCAAATTAGGTAACGTCCCCATAGTGATTAGTACCGTACCAGTTCAATGGCAACCAATCATCGCCCACATCATTGCAGTTGCTTCCCCCCATCAAAACTGTTGAAAAAACTCCCCAAACCCCACTCCCCAGGACAGGGCCTAATAACCCAGTTTCAGCCCCATTCCAAACCTATAACATAACACACATCAGACTAATCTGTGGTCGCCACCACAGAAGGCCTTAAGGGCCGCAAGGGGGTGAGTTAGCGCCGACCCAGGGCAGGCAGAGCTCCAGTCCCGCCCCTCAATCCCGCACTGCACTTACAGCACCATACCTGCCAGCCCGTCAACCACTAGGAGAGCCTGCCCCAGTAGAAACAACGGAATTGTTCAGACCTTTCAATAGTCACTCATTAAAGAGTCCATCTGATGTCTGTGGGGTGACCGCTGGACCCTTCGAACTCTCAGCTTCCGATATTTCTTCTCCAGATTTTCATTCATCCTCACCAGAGTCCGATTCAATTACTGCTTTCTCTTGTTGCGACCTCGTGATAGTTGCTGTCGCAGCTAGCGCCCCCTTCTTGTCCGCGGCCATCCGACCATCCCGCACCTCTCGCTTGAGTTTGTTTCGTGTACGGATCCGTTGCGATTTTCAGATCTGGAGTGGTTTATGTCTTTCCCGTTGACTTTTGCTGTTGCAGTCCGTTCCGGCTCGATACAACTCCAGCCACGACCATGCTTCATCCGGAGTCTGAAAAAATTGGGTGTTCCCATCCAGGATCACTCGTAACTTGGCTGGGAAAAGCAAGGAGTATTGAATGCCCTCCTCCCACAGCTCTTTTTTCAGAGTCAGGAAGGATGCCCTATTCTTTTGGACCTCTTGTGTGTAATCCGGGAAGACCGTAACCCGGCTATTGTCCACCTGAAAGGGGCCCGCTGAGCGCGCCCTCTGTATCAGCAGGTCCCGATCCTTATAGTGCAGGAGTTTCACCACCATCGGCCTGGGTGGCCGGCCATGCATAGGTGGGCGAGCTGGTACCCTGTGTGCCCGTTCCAGGGAGAAGAAAGGAGAGAGGCCCTCCGGCGCCACTACCGTTTTGAACCAGTTCTCCATATAGGCCACCGCGTCATCCCCTTCAATTTTCTTCGGAAGGCCTACTACCCTCACGTTGTTCCTCCGATTACGACTTTCGGCATCCTCTGCTCGTCTCTCTAGTGTGTTCAGGCAGCTGAGGATATCAGTTAGCTTGTGTTCCGCGGTCACTACCGCCGGTTTCAGCTCCTGAAGTAATTGTTCATGTTCTTTTACTTTGTCCGAGAGCTTAGCATGGTCCGCCCTCAAGAGACCCAGCCCCGTGGCGACCTGTGCAATGTCCTGATGCAAAGCCTCCTTAGTCGCTGTTATTGCATCCAAGATGTTGTCCAGTCGTTGGTTCAGCCTCTGTTCCTGGCCCGTCACCTCCGGGAGAGCCTGAGCCCCGCCATCTCGGGCCAGCGCGGTCGGGTCTGTCCAACCTTGTTCCATAGTGGAGGCCCCGTCAGCAGCCGCCATCTTAGCTGCCTCGTGCGTCGTCATACGGTCACCTCAGGTACTCCACCGGGCCTCGTACTTCCGTCCCGGGAGCCTCGACCACTGCTTTTGGTCCTCGTCCAAATGTCTGAACCGGGCTGCTCAGCCGCAAGCCCCTATGACAGTGCCGATAGCCACCCGAAGCCGGGGCCGCCCCTCATACGATCGCCATGGCAGAGATTGGGGGGGGAGGGGAAACGGATGCCGTGTCTGCTGTACACCAGGCCGCTGAGGGCCCCCGCACCTCCAAGTCCACTCCGCAGGCCCTTTCAAATGGGCCCGAGTTCCTCGTGCCCCAGTGGCGGACTCCTGCAATTTATTTCAGTTCTGATCCGCTTCGCCCCGCGAGCCGACCCTGCCGTTCCCCTACTCCGCCATTTTCTTCACTCTCGGCGCGGCACCTCCGACCTCCGGAACCGGGTCTCAGCTCTATGTCTGGTGTCCTGGAAGCCTCCAGCTGCTCTCCAATGTTCCCTCAATACTCCCTACGGAGAAACCGCCTTTCAGAGAGCGCCAATGGTGTGATTTTCAGGAGAAATAGCGGGACCAGGCACGGAGCCGCAAGCTCACGCCGCCATCCCGATCGGCTTCCAAGCCACGCCCCATCATCATTATCTATCATGTAGTTTACCGCATCTCGAAGGCCGAGATAACGGCTCACTCAGCAAATAAAACTTTCATGTTACATGTCCCAAAACGCACATTTTCAAATTTGTTTGAAAACATGGATTCAGTGGAAAAATACATCATAATACAAGATTAGTCCATGTACAAAAAAAAGAATTACATAAACTCCCTTTGATATTTAGTTCACTGTGATATCATTCAGCCCAAATGTGCAGCCATCTCCTCCCCGCTGTTAAGGCCCTCAGGGACCTTTGACTGTAGGTCCACTATGTATCGTGATTCTAGTCTCCTGAGCTTTTGTAACCTGTCCTCTCCCCTAACATTATCTGGGACGTGGTCCAGACAGAAGTATTGTAGGAGATTCCTATCGCTCTTATTCTTAATCGCAAAATGTTGAGCGACTGGGTAGGAGAAATCTTTGTTAGCAATTGCTCTCATATGCTCCAGGATTCTAAGTTTCACCGGGTTGATAGTGCTCCCTATATAGATAAGTTTGCAGGGACAGCCCAGACAGTATACAGCGTGGCTCGTATGGCAGGACATGAATTTATTGATTCTTCTACCTCCTTTACACCCCTTGACTTCATAGGATAGTACACGTTTACTAAAGGCAAGAGCTTTACATCTCCACAAGGGAAGAATCCCTTAGCTTCTTTTATTGATCCAGTTTTCTTTACTATTGGATCAAGATGACTGTGCCCAAGTTGGTCACGAAGCGACCTGGCCTTTCTGAAAGTGATCAAGGGGGCCGGGGGGATATCCATGCCAATGATATTGCCAGTGTTTCTTCATCAGAAGCCTGAGTCTACTTGAATCACAGGAATATGTGGTAATTAGTCGAAACCTCCCTTCTTCCACACTAGTTTGGTCTTTTTTCTTTTTAAACAATGACTCCCTCTGTAGTTGTTTAACACGTCGGAGTGCATTGTCGAGGAGATTTTTCTTGTAACCTCTTGCCAGAAATCTGTCGGTACTTTCCATCACCACCTCTTTGAAATCCGAGTCAAACGAACAATTACGTCTGAGTCTCAGAAATTCCCTATAGGGGATACTTTTGACTAGACTGTGGGGATGACTTCTGGATGCATGTAGCGTGCTATTTCCAGCGGTGGGTTTTCTATAGACTGCTGTTTTGACTTTCCCACCGCATATCTCCACTTTCAAATCTAGATAGTTAGCTGATGCCGAACTTATCTGGCCAGTGAACACTAGATTACAGCTGTTATTATTTAGTAATCTCACATAACCTTCAGCCTCTTCTGCCGAGCCATTTCAGACTAGGACCAGATCGTCTATGTATCTGAACCAAGATACGATTTTATTTGACCATTCCTCATTTTCTGGGGCCCAGGCTACCTGCTCCTCCCACCAGCCCACAAATAAATTTGCGTAGCTGCGGGCGAAGCAGGAGCCCATCGCCGTACCGGAGACTTGTCTAAACATAATATCCTGAAAAAGAAAGATCTTATTTCTAAGACAGAATTCAATTAGTTCCAGTAGCATTTCGTTGTGCATCGCCAATTTTAGTGGTCATTTCTGCAGAAAGTATTTGACCGCATATAAGCCTTTGGTGTGGTCAATGCACGTATAGAGACTGGTTATGTCAAGTGTTATTAGGCAATATGAAGGTTGCCAATCTAGTTTCTCAATTCGTTCGATGAAGTCTGTTGTATCTCTTATATAAGATTTCAAAGAGAGAACCATTTTGAACAAGAAATAGTCTAGAAATCTCGAGAGGTTCTCCGTCAATCCCCCCCTCGAGGAAATGATGGGTCGCCCCGGTGGTTTATCAATGTTTTTATGTATCTTGGGAAGACAGTAAAATGTCGAAAGGATCGGATTAGTTGTCTTTAAGAATAGATACTCATCCAAATCGAGCATATGTTTATCATGCCACCTCTTCAATAAGTTACATGATTTCTCAATGCTCTCAAGGTACACAGTTTTTGAACAAGATTCATAACAGGACTTGTCTCCCAATTGCCGCATAGCCTCCTCAACATATGACTCACGTGATAAGATGACCACATTGCCTCCCTTATCGGAAGGCTTGCAGATGATACTGCTGTCCTCTGCCAGGTGTTTCACTGCCATTCGCTGTGCTTTGGTGAGATTGTCCTTCCTGTTCCTCGGCAGCTTTTCTACTCTTAGAGCCATCAGCTCTTTGATCATTAAATCCGAGAAAGTGTCAATGGCATCCGAGGGCATTTGTGTTAAGAACTTTGAAGTGGGTTTCAGCCCACTGCTGGGTGCCTGTTGCTCTATGTCAACTCTCGATAGTCTTTGAGACAATGTTGTTGGGGTTGCGGTATTATCCACGATATTTTCTTGTCGTAGATTTTCCAATAGTTCTAATGCTGCTAAATCGTTCACATTGAGAAGATCCGTTTCTCTGTGACTGGTTTTCAGATACTTGATCTCTTTGGGGGTTGGTTTGATTTTGTGATACTTGTACAGTTTGATTTTGCGTACAAATTTAAATAAGTCTATTCTCGTTTGTGTGTATTCCATTAGATCGCTAGGGCAGAATGTGAGTCCTAGTCTCAGTACTGACTCTTCGCAAGGTGTTAGTTCTTTGCTCGATAGGTTCACTATGGTTAGGAGATCTTGTTTCTCTACCATCTGGCTCCTCTTTTGCTCCTTGTGACTCTCGTTGTTGTGGATGTGGCTTTTCCCCTTCCCCTTCCAGCCGCCCCTCCTGGTTTGTCGTCCTCTTCTGGGGGTTTGTTCTTGCCGCCCCTTAACCAGTCTTGTCGGATGATTTTGAATTCCCTCTGAAAATGGGTTTTAGTCGATGTTCCTGAGGAGCCTGGCAACTCGTCACCTGATCGTTCATCCTCTGTGACGTCCGATTCTGAAGTTTCCACAGTGGTTTGTGCCGTTGTTTTTTGGTTCTTGTTTTTATTCGCCAACTCCTTACGGCTCTGATTATATCTTTTTGCGAAGGTTAGAATCCTGCCCATAGCATAATCTCGTTCATCCCGATCGAATTTTTCTTGTTTCTTGTTTCCGGTTTTTGATTTTCATTTCATATTTCTCCAGTTGTTTCTTCATTGATGTTCTAAGTTGCTCCTGTTGATCCTTATCAGGATTCTTTGTTAACTCTTCTTCAAGAGCCTCGATCTCTTTTAGGGCTTTGTCCCGATCGCTCCAGGCGAATTGTATCAGAATCTCCAGCATCCCTTTGCTTGACAATGCTATGTGTGCTGCCCAGGCCTCCAACAGCATGGGATCCGGATTTTCATAGGCTGGGACAGTGAAAATACGCAGACCTCTTGGGACTCGTTGCACCTCAATGTAGCTTTGAAGGGAGGTGCCCTCCCACCATTTGCGTATTTCCCTCTCGTAGAGCTTTTCAAGTTTCATATATTGAGTGGCCAGCGTGCTTCCGACCTCTGCCGCCGGTTTCTGCGGGGGTTGCGTGATGTCAGGGTTTTTGTTTTTGAGCATCCCCGCTGCCGCTGCTCTGCGTTCCGTGACATTAAACATCTTAAATTGGTGGTTGATACTGCAGTGGTCCGGTCCCGGATCACTCCTCCCACCATTAACCCCTTCACTGCTGGCCCGTTTCCGCCCCTGTGCTGTAAACAAATGAACTGGGGCGGGCCATGACGAACCCCAGCCGTCATCAGCACACGAGCACCGTAGTGCATGACGGCTGGGGTTCGTCATCAGCATTCAAGGGGTTAACTCTGTTTTGCTTGTTAATCCCTCGCTCGGCCACAATCGATAATTCAACGAGTGTACAAGAATATTCAAGGCTTACCGCATTTTGTCGCGGTTCAGCCTGACACTCTTCATTAGAATACTCCTTTTTGAATCGGAATCACGGTTCACTTTTCAAAAGTTCAGTTGTGGCGGTGCACTCGCATCAATTTATTCTTGCTCCAAACAACACCAAAAGCGAGTCACTCTTCCAAGCGGGTGCTGCAGCACGGTGGTGTACCGCGATACTTATGAAGGCTCCACAACTTTCCAGTCTCAACAAAAAGAAAAGGTAGCCCTCCCGGGATTTCAGCACAGATGAGTTTTTATTTTCAGCACAGATGCGTTTCGGGAAAGCTCCCTTCCTCGGTGTCAAACATTTACGCTCTGCGCGGCGCCATTTTTATCCATGCATCTGGCCAAAGAAAGTAAACACAAACGAGGGACACCCGCACAAACCTCTATGTCGGGAGCGCCATTTGTAAGTGAAGTATTACAAAATCAGAGTTTCTCAGACATCAATACATTTCATGGTTATCTGTAAATTCAAAAAGTAATTTTGCTGTGAATCGGCAATCGCGACCCAGCCGGGTCGCGTAGTCCCTCCTGTGAGCAGTCAAACATGGGTGGAAAGTTGCTGAGAGGGATAAATGCGCATAACTTATATCAAGCGCCACATGTAAATAAAATATTTACAAGGAGTGAACATTTGTAGATAACGAAACAGTTCATTGGTTATCAACACAGTAAACATGCTCATTTCTTATTCAATATCAAGCCGTGGATCGGCTACTGCAACCCATCCGGGTTGCTACCTCCCTCTGATAATGCATCCAATAAATGCATCAATTAAATTCCCAATTCCACCACAATCGGCCGTTATACAAAAATCATTCAGTGTTGGTCCAGATACATCATCATTATCTATCATGTAGTGTACCGCATCTCGAAGGCCGAGATAACGGAACACTCTAGGCTCACTCAGCAAATAAAACTTTCATGTTACATGTCCCAAAACGCACATTTTCAAATTTGTTTGGAAACATGGATTCAGTGGAAAAATACATCATAATACAAGATTAGCCCATGTACAAAAAACCGAATTACATAAACTCCCTTTGATATTTAGTTCACTGTGATATCATTCAGGAAAAATGTACACCCATCTCCTCCCTGCTGTTAAGGCCCTCAGGTACCTTTGACTGTAGGTCCACTATGTATTGTGATTCTAGTCTCCTGAGCTTTTGTAACCTGTCCCCTCCCCTAACATTATCTGGGACGTGGTCCAGACAGAAGTATTGTAGGAGATTCCTATCGCTCTTATTCTTAATCGCAAAATGTCGAGCGACTGGGTAGGAGAAATCTTTGTTAGCAATTGCTCTCATATGCTCCAGGATTCTAAGTTTCACCGGATTGATAGTGCTCCCTATATAGATAAGTTTGCAGGGACAGCGCAGACAGTATACAGCATGGCTCGTATGGCAGGACATGAATTTATTGATTCTTCTACCTCCTTTACACCCCTTGACTTCATAGGATAGTACACGTTTACTAAAGGCACAAGCTTTACATCTTCCACAAGGGAAGAATCCCTTAGCTTCTTTTATTGATTCAGTTTTCTTTACTATTGGATCAAGATGACTGTGCACAAGTAGGTCGCACTGATTTTCATTTCATATTTCTCCAGTTGTTTCTTCATTGATGTTCTAAGTTGCTCCTGTTGATCCTTATCAGGATTCTTTGTTAACTCTTCTTCAAGAGCCTCGATCTCTTTTAGGGCTTTGTCCCGATCGCTACAGGCAAATTGTATCAGAATCTCCAGCATCCCTTTGCATGACAATGCTATGTATGCTGCCCAGGCCTCCATCAGCATGGGATCCGGATTTTCATAGGCTGGGACAGTGAAAATACGCAGACCTCTTGAGACTCGTTGCACCTCAATGTAGCTTTGAAGGGAGGTGCCCTCCCACCATTTGCGTATTTCCCTCTCGTAGAGCTTTTCAAGTTTCAGATATTGAGTGGCCAGCGTGCTTCCGACCTCTGCCGCCATTTTCTGCGGGAGTTGCGTGATGTCAGGGTTTTTGTTTTTGAACATCCCCGCTGCCGCTGCTCTGCGTTCTGTGACATTAAACATCTTAAATTGGTGGTTGATACTGCAGTGGTCCGGTCCCCGATCACTCCTCCCACCATTAACTCTCTGTTTTGCTTGTTAATCCCTATTCGGTGTGTCATCCAGTCTGTCTTTCATTCATTAATTCATCCATTCAGTTTATAAGTCAGTCCATCATTTAGTCCTGGATTATATTTCAGACACTAAATTAGCCAGTGCTTCACACATTCTGCAAGTCAATTCATTTATGTTTTTTTTGTTTGTTCACCATTGGTAGTGGGCCTGTTAGTCATTTACCCAGTTAGTCAAAGTTCATTCTGGCGCACTTTCTAGTTCATAATTAAAAGACATGTTTAGAACTTACATACATAAGGCTTTAGGTCATCAGTCTTCATCCATTGGTCTTTTCAAGTGTCATTCATTCACATGTTGCTTCTGCCCACTGGAGCATGTGTCAATTGGTCAACCCACTTCACTCATTGGCTCTTCTGTGCTGTGCGTGACAGTCTTTTGCCGAAAAAGAGTGCCTTTCAGTGCAAGAGATGATGTCCCTGGGCGACTTCTAATTTTTATATTTTTGCCATTCATTTACCTATTGCATACTTTTGCTTAATAAAAAGTAATGAACAAGTGCGCCCATATTTTACCGCGTGCAGATCGGGGGACGCAGATTGAGATACGTGATGTGCGGAGCTGAGCGCGCCTGCCGCAGTGATCTGAGAGAACCCTGCAGGCGCGCGAGACAGACATTGAGGTTTGCCAGTCTAGTCTTTCGCAAGCCTTTGAAGGCGCGAGGACAGGCTCGGCAGCAAGTGCTTTGGCAGCGTTCGAAGCTGCGCACGTCACCAACGGATTGAGAGAGAGAGAGAGCTCAGGAATTTGTGAGTCAGACAGGGGCTAGTGTAGTGAATATTTCTTTAGTAGAACTAGACTAGGTTAGTCTGCGTTCCGAGCGCAACGAGAAACTAGATAGGATTATTTCTTTAATTATAAGAAAGGTATTTAGTGTTATATTTTTCTGAGAGAGTAGTGTAGAACTATTTCCTTCAGGACGTGTGCCCACTCACCTGTTCATCTTCAGGAAGTCTGGCGCCATAGGAGAATTTCCTGACTACCAAACCGCAAGTACCTGAAAGAAAGAGAAACGTTTTAGTTAAAGAAAAATAAGATAAAATATCATTTTACATAATTGAGTAAGGTGATGAAAACCACAGTAGTATGAGTTAAGCAACTGGTCACCTCCCCTACCCACATCGCAGGTCACACTCTCGACCCTATCTTCACCTCCAGCAACCATGTCTCCTTCAGCCACACTACGGATCCCCTCTGGACTGACCACAGCTGCGTTCACTTCACCTACAACAAGCCGAAACCCATCACCCACCTCCAACCAACTCTACAAAGAAACTGGAACAAAATCACCACGGAGCAGATCTCCACTTCGCTCCTTCAAACCTCCCCAGCCCTCTCTTCTAACACCAACGAAGCCGCCTCCAACCTCACCCTTTGGTTATCCAAAACCGCCGACACCTTAGCACCACTGAAAAAACGTCAAAACAAACCTGGCAACAAGAAGGCCTCATGGTTCAACAACGACCTCAAGAAATCCAAGAAACTGTGCCGCTCCCTTGAAAAGGCCTGGAAAAAAGACCCATCCTCCAGCAACAAGGACGCCTTCAAAAACGCCACCCGCACTCACCACCAACTGATCCGAAAAGCCAAGAAAACAGCATTCAAGGATCGACTTGACAACAACGCCCACAACAGCAAGGAACTTTTCAACATCGTCAAGGAATTTTCCAATCCCTCGGCCAACTCCAACGACATCACCCCCTCTCAAGCCCTCTGCGACTCCCTAGCCTCATTCTTCCACAACAAGATTGCAGACATCCACAACAGCTTTGACAACCAAGCCGGAAGCCAACCCACCCTACCATCAGCTGACCATCTTCCCCCCGTTAACTCCCTTAACGCCTGGAACCTAATCTCCACTGAGGACACCATCCGCCTGATGAATTCCATCCACTCTGGATCCCCCACAGACCCATGCCCTCACCACATCTTCAACAAAGCAGACTCCGTCATAGCTCCGCACCTCTGAGACGTCATCAACTGCTCCTTCAACTCCGCTACCTTCCCAGAAGACTGGAAACACGCTGAACTCACCGCCCTTCTGAAAAAACCAACAGCAGACCCCACCGAACTCAAAAACTACCGCCCCATCTCGCTTCTTCCATTCCCGGCCAAAGTCATCGAGAAAGCTGTCAACAACCAGCTCGCCGCCTTCCTCGAAGCCAACAAATCACTCGACCCCTCACAATCTGGCTTCCGAGCCAAACACAGCACTGAGACCGCCCTCATCGCAGCAACAGACGACATTCGAACTCTACTGGACAATGGAGACACAGTCGCCCTCATCCTCCTCGACCTCTCTGCAGCCTTCGACACTGTCTGCCACAAAACCCTTTTACAACGCCTCAGAAACATCGGAATCCAAGAAAAGGCACTGGAATGGATCACGTCGTTCCTCACCGGAAGAACACAGAGGGTCCGCCTCCCACCATTCAAATCCGAGGCCTCTGAAATCATCTGCGGCGTACCACAAGGATCCTCACTCAGTCCCACCCTCTTCAACGTATACATGAGCCCCCTCGCGGCCATCGCCCGCCAACACAACCTCAACATCATCTCTTACGCGGATGACACTCAACTGATCCTATCTCTCACCAAGGACCCCAGCACCGCCAAAACTAACCTACACGAAGGAATGAAAGAAGTCGCCGAATGGATGAAACAAAGCCGTCTGAAACTGAACTCAGACAAGACAGAAGTCCTCATCTTAGGGAAATCCCCCTCTGCATGGGACGACTCCTGGTGGCCGGAAGCCCTCGGAAATGCACCCATCCCGACAGACCACGCACGGAACCTTGGCGTCATCCTGGATTCTTCACTCTCAATGAACAGACAAGTCAGCGCCGTATCCTCCTCCTGTTTTAACATTCTTCGCATGCTCAGAAAAACATTTCGCTGGATCCCCGCCGAAACAAGGAAAACAGTCACCCACGCTCTAGTCACGAGCCGACTGGACTACGGAAACACCCTCTACGCAGGTACCACCGCTAAACTCCAGAAGAAACTACAACGAATCCAAAACGCCTCAGCCAGGCTCATATTAGACATCCCACGCAACGAACACATCTCTGGTCACCTTAAAGACCTCCACTGGCTACCCGTCAATAAGAGAATCACTTTCCGACTGCTAACCCACGCACACAAATCACTCTACGACATCGGACCAGAATACCTCAACTCTCGACTGTCCTTCTACACCCCCTCCCGCCAACTTCGCTCTTCCAGCCAAGCCTACGCCACTGTACCTCGCATCAACAAGACCACCATGGGAGGCAGATCCTTCTCATACCTGGCTGCCAAAACATGGAACTCACTCCCCGCTTACCTTCGCCTCACCCAGAATCACCTAGCGTTCAGAAAGCAGCTTAAAACGTGGATATTTGACAAATAATCCTCCTCCCCTTCCTAAGCGCCTTGAAACCCTCTGGGTATGTAGTGCGCTATATAAATGTTTTGACTTGACTTGACTTGACTTGAGAGTACACCAAGACCAATAGAAGAGGGGCTAAGCCTTGACTAAAGAGGGGTAAGAGAGCACATTTAAAGAGAATAATAGAGCATAAGAGAAGCAAGGCCTTGCTGAGGTTTTATTGAAATTACATCATTTAATTACAGTTCATATAGAAGTGTGAAGCCGAAAAAGTAACCGAGGGTGTCTAGTAGTGCTGAAGTGAACCCAGAAGCAAGTCAGTCTCTGTCCCCTTTCCTCCGACTGGGTTCACATGAGTGCTTGTTACTTGAGGGCTTGTGTGGAGGTCTGTGGGGGGAATTCGGAAATTGCAACATTCTGCTCCCGTGAGTGTTCAGAAGATCGTGAGTATACTAATTGGGCCTTGACACAGAGTAAGTTTACGCACCTAAATTACAGATCTAAGTCACTAATGGGGAATAACACTTGCAAATTGCATTAGTCACTTTTGTGTGCAATATTGCTCCAATTTACTTCATTTTACTGTAAAAAGCTGGTAGGAGTCACACACTTATAAATAAAATGCAAGCAAGGGAATTTGTGCTCAGCTAACAATGGGCAGTTGTTAAATGCACTGTCTCAGGCACGGATCAGGGGTGGGGGTTAAGGGGCTTGAAAATAAGAAAAACAATCATTTACAATGCAATAGGTCTCGCCTTCGAAAAAGTTATAGCTATTGGCACTGTAAATGACAAACTTTTTATTTATGTGTTGGATTTGAAAACATAAATAAATGGCATTGTCATTTACAATGCCAATCATGCAAAAACGGACATTTTGCACCTGACTCACATTTGCATAGTACTGCAAAGAAAAAGAAAATAACTGCCCACACAAACTGAGCCACACACACACAGACACACACACACAGACACACACATACACACAGACACACACACACAGACACACCCACAGAGAGACACCCACTCAGAGCCACACACACACACAGCGCCACACACACACACACACACAGGGCCACACACACACACAGAGCCACGCACACAGAGTCTAACACACACACACAGCCACACACACAGAGGCACACACACACAGCCACACACACAGAGCCACACACACAGAGCCACACACACAGAGCCACACACACACACACACACACACACAGCCACACACACACACAGCCACACACACACAGAGCTACACACAGAGCTACACACACACACAGAGCCTCACACACGCAGAGCCACACACACACAGAGCCACACACACACAGATACAAACGGGTACGACAGGCCGCAGGCTGAGTTGCCATCAGGGCACAAGTCCTAAAAAAAGAAGTGGGGGGACGCTGTCACCAGAAGTGATGTCACGACAGGAAGAGACATCACCAAAGGTGGCTTGCACCATCGGGCTCATTGCCTCCCCTCGCTCACCCCATCAGATGTGATTGCATCTGAGAAGATGTGAAGGTTGTATACCTATTTATTTTTGGTAGCGCTATAATGGCATATATGTCACTTCACAACACTTCTTTAATGGTCAGAGTGAGAAACTGATTTATTTGCCAATAAAAACAACAACAAAATCGAGGAAACATAAATAAACTGTCTCATACGATCAAAACGTAAAATCTGACTCCACATCTTCATGAACTTGGAGAAAGTGTCTGGCAGTCATATTTCCATCTCGAGTCACCATTATCTCTTCCAAGCACTTAACTGCCTGGTGGAGGACTTCAGTTCCCCTAAAATCTCTAATTTATTCCAAAGAGCCGCCCGCGCCAAGTGAGTTCTCTTTGAGTGAGGGGTGATTATCTAAACTGCACTCTTTCCAGCTCGCCTCCCACCTCCAGGGCTCACATTCCTGCTACTCCTGGCGCCACAGCGAGATCCGATTCCAGCTGCCCATCAGCAGAGGCGTGGTTAGCGCCCTCCTGTCCATTGGCAGCTCTTCCGCAGCTGGGGCTGGCAGACTGGTCCAAGCAGGGCCGCTCGTTTTGCCCCTCTTTGTCTCACATCGGGTGCCAGTGCCATGAAGCGGACGCTTGTTTATGAGCCGAGTGTTTTCCAGAAGAAGTGACATGAATATCAAACACCCTGTTAAGGGTGTCTAGAGAAGGGTGGAAGGCAGCCCGCAGGTGGCACAGAGAAGAGGCCGGCTGGGCTGTAAGGGGTGCAGGTGGCTAATCTCTGTGCCGCTGGGGAAGAGGCAGTAACGTTCAAGATGTGTGCCATTGAAAGACAGGAAGGGCACGGGGACAAAGACACAGTAGATCAGCCGGTGGCTCTGCAGGGGTGCAAATGCACAGTATCGGCAATCTTAGGTTTCTGGTCATGGTGTGCAGGGTGAAACACTGTTGCCCCACACACACGGACCCCGCAGCCAGAGAACATGCTCCAGGCATGTTACCTGAAAAGCTCTGGAATTCGATAGCTTGGCCAAACGCCGCTGCATGCACGGCAGGAAGGTCCCGAACATGAATGAAGCACCAACCACCACCTGTGGCATCCATTATACACGCTTAGATAAGAGCCCGCATATTTGTAATACATGACATACATGTGACCACTGTAAGGGAGTCTGGTTACTGGGAGAAATCCCAGTGTTTCCGAGGATGAGAACTGTAATGCATCAGAGAGCCAGAGTGAAATGGAGGCAGGGAGATCTACTAACATAGAGGTGGAGAGCATGGACTCAGCCTGACTTATGTGTGTGCTAAAAGCTTGCTTATCTTTTTTATGGGGCCATATGTTTCACCCCATAAAGAAGATAAGAAAGCTTTTACCACACACGTAAGTCAAGGAAGCTAGTCTGAAAAGCATGAACGGTGATGCCAGCCAATGGAAAAGAGGGGCGGGGCTTAACCTCGCTAGTGAAACGTACTCAATACCTTACTGCCGCGCCTCTCCTCCGTCTTTCCTCCTCTTCCCTCCGCACCACTGGAAGAGAACAGGAAGCATATCCAGGCTCCACTAAACCAATCACAACTCTGCAATGAGAGTTAATATCAAGAGGTCTCCACTATTGACGCAGCACATAGCATGTCAAAATAAACAATTGCGCAGGGTCGGAGGTGATCATATTATGAAAATTGAAGAGCCAAACAGTCCTCACTGTTCCTGCCACAGCTTTCATGGGGCCTAGTCACCAAAAGTTCATCGGTCTGCTGAGTAAGGCATATCGAGACAGGGGAAGGCAAAGACCCTGCACTGAAAGTCGACAGACCTCCTCGCATCAAGATCACCGCCTCCCACACAGCTTTCGTCCTCTTTTCCTCTTCCCGGCGAAGTCTCTGGGGGCTAATCAGTGTAGCACTTGCCATGCTGCTCCATCCAAGATGCGGTTGAAACTGAAAGCCCAGAACGACAGGTGATGCGTGAACAGCGTCAACCGCCAACCGCCAACGCTGATTAATATATCCAAACAACACCTACTCCACAAGGACGAGAGCACGCACACGAGGGCTGCTGGGTTAAGGCTTTTTTATTCCAAAGGGCCTCCTCCGACCCAGCGACTGGATAGACGCGTTTCGGCTGACACAACAGCCTTTCTCAATTTGGTGAACACCATTTTCAGTGCAACATTTATACTGTGTCCCACTCATAGAAATAGAAGAAGTTGATAGACATATAAAAAATTCCATTGTCGTACGTTGTGAAGCCACAAACTACGTATAAAAAACAAGAAAAACAAGAAAATACATTCATGTCTAATACATCCGGTATGGCTAGTGGGTATTACTGCAGCTGAAAACATGAAAGCGCATAGTGGGTTAAAATGTACCAATTAAATGCATAATGCATCATCAAACCACTACACAATACATAAAATGTATACAAAATTACCTAATACACAGGGAATGTATCTCCTTCTTATGTTGGAACATGTAATGCTGTAATATCATATATTTAAAACCAAAGTGCTTATCGCAAATATATATATTTGTATACATAAACATCATTTAAATTCAAAATGATGTCTTTTATTTACCATTTCTTATGCAGTGTTTTTTAACGTCCGTAGTCCATTGTGTAGGTAGAAGTGTGTTGCAGTATCTTTGAGTGGCCATGTGTGGTGCTGGATTTACTCAAAGGCTGGGCTGAATTACATGTACACCTGCTTCTGGTGCTTTTTGGCAGTATTAACTTTTGAACGGCAAGTAATCTAGATTTGTCTTTATCAGCTACTTTTGATGGGAGTACCGCAATGTTACTTCTATTTGGTGCACACGTTTCCCGCTTTTAATCTAAAATACGCCTCATGTCGGTAATACAGAGGCCAGCAGGAAAGGTATCGAACAAGTAGGCAATTCACTGTTCTTTATACATATCAGTGAGCCCCCGTCTGCGGAGAAATAATAATGACAATGTGCCTCAGACTGAACTCGTTAAAACGTTGCCCTTTGCCGCCCCCTCTTGGAGAAATAAGGTAAGTGACTGACTTCAGGCACAAATCTGACCACTAGAAATCTGTGGATTGGCCTCTTCTTTTTTATTTTTATTTTTTTAATGATATTTCTATTAATTTAACAGTACACGCGTATAAAATGTAACCGCTGAAAATCGTGAGCAGCAGCTTCGCAGACAAATTAGGGGAATTTAAACAGAATGCCTCTTTCCATCCTGATAAACTCATTTATTTCTTAATTTATGCTACATGTTAAAAAGAATACATTACATCAGAGAAAAAATAACGCAGTCATATTCATAAAATACATGAAGAAATAACTAAAGGTTTTGCTGAAGTACATTAATAGAAACCATTCATGCTTTCATATTTTAACTCATTAAACCGAAAAATAAGGTGCTGTTCATTCCTTAGAAATTCATCATACCAACTCCAAAATATTCCCGTTTTTTTAATGAAAGGTTCCTGTATTGATGGCAATGCTCCAATAATGTTGCCTGGTTTATGGTGTCGAACATGTAAGTCAGAAGGTGAGTTCGAATTCCAATGCGCAGTAATTCCCGATTTAGCCACAAGGATGTAAACAAGCATTTGCAATGCAATAGGTCTCGCAATATAAAAGTTTGAGCAGTTGGCATTTTTAATAATAATGCAACACCAGCACCTGACTGCCTCAAACTAAATTCACAACATAAAACAGACCACAGTTCTTGAAATCAGCCACAATACCTGAAACTGGCCACAGTACGTAAAACTAACTGCAGTACGATCTCTTAAACTGACCACAACCTTTGAAACAGGCATATGTGGTACTAGGTGGTATTATGTTGAGTGTAGTTATGTTGTATTGAGTTGAGTGTAAATGTGTGTTGTAAATATGTGTTGTGTAATTATGTGGTATTGAATGTTATGATGTGGAGATTATTTATCTTGCATTAATTTGTGTGTAAATATGTGGTTTGTAATTGTGTGGTATGAGGGGTGTATTTTTTTTTAAACTGGGCTAGTGCCAGGAGGGTTAAGGGTGAGTGGCAGGGGGGTGAGTAGTGAAAGCCAGGAGGGACAACGGTGACCGTCAGGCCATGGGGGTGAATGGTGAGTGCTAGAGAGGTGAGGAGTGAGTGCCAGGGAGATCAGACGTAAGAGTTAGGAGGGTAAAGGGTGAGTTCCAGGGAGGGCATGGGTGAGTGCTGAGAGGGGAAGATGTATGTATGTCAGGGGTGAGGGGTAGCTGCCAGGCCGTGGGGGTGAAGGACTAGTGCCACAGAGGTAAAGGGTGAGTGCCAGGTCAGGTGGATGAAGGGTGAGTGCCAGGTAGATGAAGGTTGAGTGCCATGGAGGTGAGACGTAAGAGTCAGGAGGGTCAAGTCAAGTCAAGTCAAAACCACTTTATTCGATTAGTTAAAATCATAAAAGTATTCTAGACATATTTAAAACAATTAACACATGTTAAAATCAATTAATACAGTATTAAACATGGCATAGATTTAAGAGACAGTTTAAAAAAGAGTAATTACACAAAGTTCATTTCAGTTTGCGCTCAACAGTACAGTAGACAGGAATTAATTATCTTTCGTCATTGGGAATCCAATCTTGATCTTAGTCTCTTACATCTTACAGATGCAGCCAGGAAACTAGCAGTACAATACATAATTACAGGAGAATCCATCATCTGTAAATATAACAGTGCAGGCTTGTACTGCGCAAAACCCATCTCCTTCAAAATTGGTTTTAGGTATCGAATCCGAGGTTCACAATAAAAAGAGCAAAAAAACAAGAAGTGCGCATTATCCTGGGAGGAGAAACCATCACATTTACATGGGGACGACTCCTCAAGCTTACACCAGTCTTTCTCGTCAGTCAGGAGGGTCAATTGTGAGTGCCAGGGAGGGGACGGGTGAGTTCAAGGGGTGAAGGGTAGCTGCCAGGCTATGGGGATAAAGGGATAGCGGCATGGAGGTGAAGTGTGAGTGCCAAGGGGGCGATTAGTGAATGCTAGGAAGGACATGGGTGATTTTCTGGGAGGTGAAGTATACGTGCCAGGGAGGGGAAGTTTGAGTACCTGGAGGGTTGAGGGTGAGTGTTAGGGTGGTGACTAGGGAGTTAATGCTGAGTGCCAGAGAGGGAGAAGGGTGAGTGCCATGTGCGAGGAGTGACTGCCAGGCCTGATGTGTGAAGGGTGAGTGCCAGTGATGTGAGGGGTGAGTGACAGACTGCAAACAGTAGTGATTTGAGGTCTAGAAGGAGGTGCGGAGATCATCAGATGGCTGGGACGCTCCAGTGCCATGCCCGATTTGGCTGGATGCAAGAACTTCTGAAAGTCGGGTGTCAGGTTACTTATAACCTTAGTACCGTAGTGGAGTGTGCAGGAGAGAGTAACATCTTCAAACAAGAAACTAGTAAAAATCCTGAAAACTCCAATTTATGGTCTTGCAACCTTATGTTGAAATTCATTAGCAAATGAATAGTCTTCCGTTGCGGACTTGCAAGTTTTTACAGCAACTTTTTGCGATAGCTTTGGCTTATTTTCAATGCAAACTTTAACACAATTTTAATTAGTAATGGTAAAATTCGCATTGAACTAGACAAGTTAAAAAAGCACCCCAGTATTGAACTGAGGATACAACATAATTAAATATATGGTCTATTTTTCACATCTGACAGTGAAAAAAAATGATTTGTTGTGTGTGTGGTTGTGTGTTTGTTTGTGTGTGCGGTTGTGTGTGTCGTTGGGTGGTTGTGGTGTTGTGGGTGTGTGGGTGTGTGTGTGCGCAGTTATGTTGGTAAATACACAGTCATTCTGTGACGTTTGACTGATCACTTGCGGGTTGGAGTAGGCCGATCTGTACTCTGCTAGGGGAGTGTCTTAAGGGGAGGTAGTCAGGATCTGGCAGTTAGATGTGAGACTGGTGGTGACAGTTTGTCGCGGCGCGCACATGCCCTCCTACTTTGATGTGCGATTGTAGGGAAAGGGAAAGTTCTGGGTTTGACTCCGAATGGTGAGTTTGAGTGATGGTCGAACACAGGAGCCAGGACATGGTTTCCCTGCAGCAGCGGTTGATTTCCGACTGACAGCCTACTGTGAACTGAACGGTCAATCCCCGTTGGTTGTTTTCCTAAAGTACTGTACACGTTTCTGTAGCTCAACGTTGTTGGTAAATGACACACAAAGCTGGCTTCTATAGTGTTATGTTATCTGCAGTGGTGTGGTGTCCCACCCTCCTCCCAGTCACTCAAGTAGCTTACCCCACCCCGGTCTGTTCTTGTTGCTCACTCCTCTCCCTCACCTCCCTCGGCTTGTTTTATTTCACTGCTTTGAGCCGTCGTGTAAACTTGGATTTAAAAAAACCAGGCCACTAGAGACACTGTGGTGATAAATACCTGGTGGAGGAGACAAATGCAGAGGGTGTTTAATGCTTCCCCCTTGTCAGTTATTGTGTATCAGTCATCATGTTGTGTTTGTCTGCTACAGCCGAAAACACGGTGCAGTAGGATACAGGCCAAACACCTGTTGGGTACTTGGGTGTGAATGCAACACTTTACTCTTTAGGCACACTGCACGTGTTTCTTCCTGAGTAAGGCTGTAAACATCGCCACGGTGGAAGCTGTATCCTGCGCTGCAGGTGGCAGCACAATGCACTTCCTTGCTGAGTGCACCACTTTGTGAACTAATAGCAGTACTTAATTTGAGCCAGTGGTTTCCGGTACTCAGCACCAACACGTAATCATCGTCACCGGTGCTTTTCATGAGCACCAGTTAAGAGCATATTCATTTTTGGTGGGCATGGGGAGATTAAGTGATTTTCCCAGAATAATCACAGGATGTTAGGCCAAGTCTGTAGACTAGATGCTGGTTCTCCAGCTCCGAAGTCAGCGGCTCTAGCCGTTATGCCACATCATCTCCTCTTGTTCATGGTTAGTAGTTGGTTCTGTTTTAGACAGCACTAACAGGAGCAGAGGACTGGCGCAAGGTGCCTCCTTACGAGAGCCCATGCACTTATTTTTTTTTTAAACAAATAAACCACTTGGGGATTACAAGGCACGGACTAGCTGTGTTTCTGTGGCTTATTATTGCGACTGTTAAAAAGCCTATTCGTTACATGGGTGCGACTGAACACTGCGTGTACAAAGGTTGTGTCTACATACGAGTGAATACTGCCTGACTGAGTTCATGATGGCGCATAAAGGAAATGTGCATAGTGTGTGGCTGCACGTGTGTACACTGATTGCTGGTATTTGTTTTAATTACCTATGGGGGCACATGTGTCCTGATTGCATAGTACACACTAATATTGTGTGCCTACTTTCGTCATAGCTGCCAGCAAGCCTTCCTCCTTTCATCTGTGTTGTTCTTATGTGCTCAATTGTTGTGGCTGCATGTAGGGGTTAGGTGAATTGTCTATACATGTGCTGATCTTGTATATGAACTTGTTTGCGTGAAGAGTGAAAAATGTGTTTCTACACACTTGCGTGCACCCCTGGCATCAGTATTGTGGTGGTTGTATATGTATGTTGTAGTGGCCTAAGAGCCCGCAAGTGTAACCGTGTGTTTGTTTCGGTTTACACGTGCATAGTCTGTAAGCATTATACCTCTGTGTTGGTTATGTAGAGGTCAGAATGAGTGAATGCGCGCGCGTGTGAGAGGCACCCTGTCTGCACATATGTATTTATAGTGTGAACACAAGCGTGTACGTGTTGAATCCGAATAAAGGGTCAGTGCACATGTGAGAGAAAGAAAGACATTGAAAATATTTGCACCAGTCTGAAGACGATCGCATAATAAATCGCCAGAGTACACTAAGGAATTCATCATTCCATGTCTGCATGTGTCAGTTACAAATTAACCACTGACTAATAGAATACAAGGCACGGGCTCGCTGTAATTATCGATAGGGTGGAAGAACGCCCGGATGTCCACGAGAGAGAGGGCGTCAGATGTGTATGTAGTATAAAGGCCGTGTGTGCCTTCAATAAGGTTTTAATTTGTCACTGTTCTTAGTTTGTAAAGTACAAGGATGTGTCTGGACTCTTAAAATACAAAATACAGCGTAAAAAGAGCCACTCCTAGCACGCCTTCAAAAACCCCAGGTGACCAAACAAATTACGTATAATTAACAAATACAACATAAGAGTTCATGCGTTGTTTGACTGTAGTAGTAGTGTATTTCGTGTGTGACTATTTCAAACATATGTGCAGTCATGATCTCAAAGACCGGAGACAAAAAGTAAACAGTGATTACGGCCGGCCTCCGGCCAGCCATGAATAATTAGGGGAGAAGAAGCCGCAGACCGCACGCTGGGAGAAGCCCTTTGATGTGGTGGCGGCCGCGAAAAACTGCAATTAGGAGGGAGGGAGGGAGGGAGGCTGATGCGCGTGCTTGTTTGGTCACGTGATTCACGTGAACTCAAAGAAAACCACACCAAAAAGCCCTTGGTTTGACGAGCATTTTGAGCACTTGAATTCTCGCTCCGCTCAATGCGCATGCGCATTGATAGGTCGCGAGACCTAATAAAGGTGAATCCAGATCTCTCTATACTCCATATAAAAGCTGATTCTTCTCTAAGACAATTTGTGGGGATGGAGCTAACAATACAAGAGATATAAATAAATGTAAACAATAAAAAACATCTTACCTGCACTTAAATAAGTGGCTGCAGGACACACGTGTACCCATCCAGGTCTCTTTTGTAACCTGGACACTCTGGGGAATCACCCAATATATTTTAATTCATTTATTTAGATTAGTAGATAAGCAATAAATCTTCACATTCTGAAATCATGTCTTTCACGGGGAGTACTTCCATGGATGCTTGAAGAATTATATATGGGATTAAGTACCCACCGCTGTCCATTATCAGGATATTTTGTGTCCTTGAGGAGTTACGTAACCGTATAGAGAAATTAGGCTGAGTTCTATTATACGGCCAAGGAACTCTGAGATATCCTATTAATGTAAACATGGGGTACTTTATTACTTATAATACATGGTCACACATACATTTACCCTTCAACAAACTGACTAAATCATTGCATATCAAAAGAATAAAAGCAGAATAAGTACTGCAAAATTACACACACCAAAAACCAATTAGTAATTTTTGCACAAAAAAAATGAAAATCAGTTTCAAGTAAGTCAGGTTAAAAATGCTGCTGCTCAGATTGGGTAGAAACATGCAGAGGTTCTGCTGTCTTTTGTGTAATGACCCATAGCATGAAAAAATAGACATGTAATAAACAGTTCCTTTCAGCTTATCACTTTTTCTTTTTGAATTTTTTTTACAGTAAAGTAAAAGCCTTATACCAATTTCCTTGTTTAAACTGCAGCTGTAATTAGGCTCCAAGACCTGCCTTTCACCTCGACTGTTGACTCTGGCACCAGGATCTGTGTTCTCAGAACTCAGCTGTAATACCTCAAAATAGATAAGAAGTTAGGTAATTTCTTTATTACAGGTGACTACAGATGTCACAACTCAACTGTAATGAGGACATTGTAGAAGGGCTTTTATGCATGGATTGCAAGCGCCTGTGTATTATAAGAGCATGTATTTCTCTAGCCAATCATTTTAAGTTGATAACGAGGAGCCTGGCAAAAGAAAAAAACTAGTGTCAAGTAATTTCAACGACATAGACGTCTTTTTGCAGGAGCTATGTAATGTAATGTAAGAGACACTTCTATAGCGCTGCTTTCACTCCAAGGAGTATCTTGGCGCTCACCCAACTCAGATGAAGGGGTTGGAGAGAAAGGATGACTTGCACACTACACCACAAATTACAGCAGCGCCCTGCATGCCGCATCGGACAAAGAGAAGACCCAAGTTTTTAGTGCCTTCCTAAAATGGGTTTCTTGGGACAGTGATCGTAGAAATGGCGGAAGGTTATTCCAGGCCTTGGTCCCTAATACAAAAAGGGATTTACCCCCTTTTGTTGCCAGCTTGAATCGGGGAAGTGTGAGTAGATTCTGACTGGCAGACTTCAGACAACGTGTCGGGTGGTATCTTTTGAGACCATTGCATAGGTATTTTGGACCCTGCTGATGGAATGCCCTGAAGGTAATTGTAAGGATTTTAAACAGGATTCTTTTACCTATTGGCAGCCAGTGGAGAGTATTAAGTGCTGCTGAGGCTGAGGACCTACGAGGCCAACGTAATACAAGGCGGGCCGCTGCATTTTGGACCATTTGTAACTTGTGGGGAACGGTTTTGTTGGCTCCAGCATATAGGCTGTTACAGTAGTCCAGCCTAGAACTTATTAAGGCCACTGCAACTGTTTTCCTAGCCGACAACGGGAGTAGGTCGAAGAACTTTCTCAGAGCTTTTATGATCTGGAAGCATGTCCCAGCTACTGCCACCGCTTGATGTTTAAAGGACAATTGGTCGTCAAATTTGATGCCCAAATTGCGGGCAGATGTAATTGTGTTGGGAGGGGCTTCTGCATCCGCAGGCCAACACATTTTTGGGGAGAACAAATTATGACTCCCAAATGGCAGGATTTCTGTTTTTCCAGCATTACATTTTAAATGATTGTTAGTCATCCATTTAAAAGTTGCTGCTAGACATTCCTTGAGATCTTCCTCGGCACCCGGCCGTTCCCCATCCAACACCAGAATGAGTTGGGTGTCGTCAGCATATGAAATTGAACTGATCTGGAATGATGCTATCATTGAAGGATCATCAACGTGCATAAATGACGGCCAGGTAATTGGAAAAAAAGAGAAGATCAGAAGAAATGGTGCATCTGGTCCGAGTTAATAATAACATTTCCAATTTATTATGATTTATTTTTATAAGCTTCCAAATTTGCCAATGTCGGCATGATATTAAACATTTCATGAATAATTAAAGAAAATTCAATTTTACCTGTCTGGACTTTAAGCACTGGAATTTAAGCAGCATTCAGCAATATCTTAGCAGAACTATGACTGGTACTTTGAACCAGTGGTTAATTTGTAAAAAAGTATGCACCAGGGGTCTCGTCAGGAGGCAGCTTGCACCAGCCCATTTTTCCTGTTGGCGCCGCCTAAAACAGAACCAACTGCTTACCATGAAAGTAGGGAGAGGAAGTAGCATAATGGCCAGAGCTGCAGACTTAGGAACTTGGGAACCAAATTTGAGTCTTAGTGTTGGCTTAACGTCCTGTGATTCTGGGCAGATCACTTAATCTCCCCCTAAATTAATGTGTCCTAAATTAATTCTCCTGAAAAGTGCTGCTGTTGATGATTAAGTGCCGGTGCTGAGCACCAGAAACTACTGGTTCAAATTAAGCACTGCTTTGAGAGAAGTTGCATGGAGAGTGGCGCAAATAACATCAGTGTCGTTGGTCAATATTAGCTCCGTCTTGGCTTGTAGAAAACCTAGAAGTGCATACCCTTTTGGCAGATGAGGATGGTATGGCTGATGAGTTAATATAGTTTGTATTCTAAGGTAATATAGGAATAAAACTGCCCCAACATGCACCTGGGATGGCTTCTAGGCACAACGCATCATGAAGTAGAGTTGGATGGTGGTGTGTTATTGATATATTCGGGGTGTAGCCAAGAAGCATCTGGTGTTGAGCTATCCTTGAAGATGTAGCAAAGATTAAACATGACCAACTCCATGGTAGGCGCTGGGGGACTGTCTTGGCTAATTACTTTGAATATCAAGGGCGTATAGACACATAACCAAAGCAGGAACCTAGTTGTGGCCAAGGTAAATTAATTTTTATACAGGTGTAAACTGAAGGTTATTTTCACCCATAGTATTTGTGTTTGAATAGGAAATATCTTAAATGAGCACTGATTTCTCCACAATCCATCTCTCTGTCAGTGTCTAAGTTTTGAATTCAGTTTTCATATGAGGTACCGGTAAACACATTTCATGACAGTTGATGTAAGTTATGCAAATGTGACTATATTTTGCTACAAATTGTATGATTTTACCTGCCCCTAAACCCTCACAAGTATCTAGTCAAAAACTTTGTATTCAGTTGGTTAGACAACGCCTGACCATCTCTTTGATTCTTGCTGATCCAGAATCAATTTCATCTGTCCATTTTGTTCCTTACATAGTCTGTCCTACACATTTACACTGGCTCTAAATCCATATTATCTGTTACATCACTTGCATCCACAGTTTTAGTAAAACATAAGACACTTTGGGCCATATGCATGAACACATTTTCCCATAGACACAGAATGGGCAACACCCTTTGATGCATGTGGCCCTTGGTTTGGTACAGAAAACCTTAGTTAGCCCTAGCTCTGTGCTCTAATAATGCTATGGCTTCTTGTGGAGAAGTGTGGCTCACTTGTTAGAGGAGGCAGACCCTGATGCAGAGGTCAGACCCGGGACCAGGGTTCAATTCCCGACGCGGCAGGGTCTTGAGCTCAAAATGTCCACGGACTCGATATTTCTCGCCTCGGTGCCTACTCGAATCATGGGTTCAAACTCTGCAACTCTGGGCAATAGCTTGCTTAATCTCCACTATGGCCCCACCGCGATGGGATGCCTGGTCTTCACCTTGGGGATGCCCAGTAGGGGTTATCTCGCAGGGAAAGCCAGGACGGGTTCCCAAAGCAAGCGCTAAGAGACCTGTCGGTGATTTGGCGCTATATAAATCGAAATTAACATAACATACCATAACATATGCGCTGGGTTCAACTTGCTTGCAGAGAGCATAGGCTGCTAATATTTTTCCCCTTAACGGCAACAGCAATATAGACACGAAAATTGGTATTGTCTATGTTATATATATAGCACTTACTACCCCTGATGAAGCATTGAAGCGCTTTGCGGCAAGTAGCATGGTACTCCGGAACCCAAGATTAGAGGTTATTAGTTCATAGATAAGTAAAAGGTTTTTTTTGTATTCGTCGTGTTAGGTTTCTGCTCTTGAAATACTTGTGTGGTTTGAAGAGTTAAGAGTAGGTGTAGGATAATGGGAATGGGTTTGAAAGGGAAAATCAGAATACGCTTCGGAAAAAAATCCCTTTAAAGGTATTTGAGAGATGTCTTAATCATTTCAGAATGATTGTTAGAGCAAGCAGAGAAATACTTGCCACGTTACTGAAGAATCCAGACAATTTTACATAAATTAGTTTTCATCTACCAGCTCGTGGCTGTTCCACATTAGCAATACATAAATACATGGTGTTTTTCTCCCCCTAAGACAGGTATAACCCCTAACACCGAGCTCGTCATACCAATGGGACAGTAATATGTGCTCCGAAGTGGTTTTAAAGTACGTCACTATTTGCAAACTAAGACATCAGGTAGTCCTACGTCAATTTCGGTTTGTTTTCTTGCATCTGCTGTAGAGATTTGGGTGTACCTTGAAGACCACTGGATCAAAATATAGAAGAAAGGGATAATATTTGTTGATTGGACTTAGAGACAACCAGTAACTGCCTGCAGCGGCTTATTGGGGGATATACAATAAAGGTTTTCTTGGTTCATATTTTCCTACCACTCAATAACATGGATGCACTAATGCAAAGACGTTTTAAGGCATGGGCAAACTGGACTCTGGACCTGGGCCTTCTGCTTAGCAGAGTCTAGCCAGATGACTTTTAATAATTCTTCAACGGAATTTTTAAATACTGTTTTCCTTTAATTTATTTTTAATGTGAGTGATGTGTGAGTCTATTACAGACATTTTGCAGAGAAATGTTGTGTTTATGCTTCATTTGAAATCCATAAAAAAAGTTTGTTTTAGATCAAAACAGGACCTCACATATGAGAAATGGAAGGGCTTCTCAGAAATTATTTGTAGTAATATTAGTGAGCTGCAATATTGAAAACATTGAAATCAAACGCCACTATCCCTGAATATGAGATGCAAACACATTTAGAATTTGTACCAGTTTCCTGGCCGAGGAGGGCACGAAAGATCTAAAATTGGATCATAAACACAAAGCTGTTCTAAACAGGAAACCAAATACACTTTTGCCCCTGGTACCCGAAAACCCTTAAGATGTCACTGCACTAATGGTTTCAATTGTGAGATAAAATATGCTTTTCCTCCCAGAAACAGCGCTTATGAGTAAAGAAAGCCCTGCAAACTGTGACTAGACACACATTATGTTTGTCAGCTCTCTCAAATTTCACACCATGCGTGGTAAAGTGTGGTACAAAGGTACTGAAAATGTAAATGTTTTACTGTCCCATTTTTTTTAATACTGAGGTCATTCTTTTGTGACATATGTACTATTATCTTTTCTCAAAGTTTTAAAACTAGAAAGGTACTGAACAAATAATGTATAGTTTGCACTGCTTACATTTATTGAATATACAACTAAGAGGAATAAACACTGAAAATCAAATACGACTGTAATGCGGGTGTTAAGATGCAATGAGGAAAGGGTCAGCCATGGATTTAGGGGCATATGTACAACAAAATGTCAGAGCATGGAACTGCGCCACAATTGGCAGCGCCACAATCTGACCTTTTCAAAATGCAGGGATGTGCCATATTTTCTACAATACGACACACACCTGTGTTTTCCCTGGCGCTAAGATTAGCTGCCTAGCCTCAATGCAGGCACCTTTACACCATGGTACAAGGGGGCCTGCGTTGCAGGGAATGGTTCTTTATGTGCAGTAGGGTGTCCCTTCCTGCACATAAGCAATCATTAATAGCATTTTGCTCTTTACAGCACACATAGGAAAAGCAAAAACGAAGAGAAATAAAAGTATTTCTCGTTGCGGCAATCTAACACCTGCACTTGCATGGCATTCGTTTTTGGCGCTGCCTCAAATTCACACCTCCTTATAAGTCTGGGGCAGCATAAAAAAGCAATGAGTGTTGCGGTGGAACACCCACAGCAACACCCACTGCGCGCCCCTTTCACGCAGAGACCTGCGTGAATGGGTAGAATATTTACAAAGCAGCGTTAAGCCACAAAAAGTGTCTTAACGCCACTTTGTAAATATGGTGCAGGGTATTGCGCCATCGGAACGCCCAAAAAAATGACGTTCCGGTGGCACAATCCCCTTGTAAATATGTCCCTTAATCTTTAAAATGTTGCTTATACCGACGATTCATTGTTTCTTCATTATTATTTCTATGTTATCCTCTCTAAAGCTCACAGCAACACTGTTCTTAGGGTCTAGATGCGTTATATTATAATCATAAATAAACAAATTACTGGTAATTATCGGGATATTTCCGCTAAACCCTTGGGAGTAGCGGGAATAAAAGCAAACAGGTCGAGTAGTGACCTCTAGCGGCTCTCTGATGTGTAGCACTGAGGGCAATGATCGGCAAAAGACATGCCCCCCAGCCACCCAGAAGCTCATAAAGACATTATTTATTCTTTCATTCAGTCATTCACTCAAGAAGTCGGCCAGATGGTCATTCTTCCAGTCAGAAGGGAGGTCCTGCTCTCCTGCATCTTCTTCTTTCCTACATTTTCGTTCCTTGGCGAGATTCCGTTTCTCACCACGGGCTACAAACCTGCTTAGAGGCATTTACACACTTTATTTAGTTAAATGTTACATGTTTAGGGTATTTAAATAGCACTGACTTCGTCCCTGGGAAAAGACAGCACTTTACTGAGGAAGAGGAAATACGACCCTCCAATATTTTCAGCTACCTGAGCGGACAATTACAGCAGCAGTTGGCGAGCAATTAAAAAGGTGCACAATGGCGCCTGTCGATTTTAATCTTTCAAAAACAATTGGTCCACTAACCCCCAAATACTTGACTCTAGAGGGCTCATAGAACCCCGCGGAGCACGCTTTAACTTTAGAGGTGTAGGACATTTGCATGATTTGCTTTTGCGCAATTAAGAAAAAAATTAAGAAAAGTATACACAATTATCCGTAAATAATCGAAATTCAACTTCATCACTACAAACAACATTTTAATGCAAAAGGTGTCCTAGTGTCAATGTTTAACACAAGGGCGCAATACAATATAAAAAGCATATGCTCCCTAAACAATAGCCTCCCACGTTCTGTTGTTCCCATGCATTTACTGTACATTGTTATGCTCATGTTACATTTGTGCTGCAAATGGTGTGAAATTACACAAAGTGACATAAGTTTCTCTTCCAATGATCTCCCACTCAGCACAAAGACGCCTTTCACACGTGTGCACAAACATGCCCATATTTTTACACATCTAGCTAGCCGGGCTTCAGCAAACAACCTGGAAATTAAGTTTTACTCAAATATTCGTAGACTGAAACGGCTTTAAATGGGGTGGGTCCCTCCTGGACCCAGACAAGGGGGAGATTATTACTGACTTTGAAACGGGTCTCTATTGGGCCTTATATTCACGTCCTCTTCAAGGGAAAATACCGATTCATTTCTCAATTTAGATATCTCAACCGTGACTATGCAACTTGTTATGGTAATCCATGCCAGTGACGTAGCTTGTGTTTGCTTTTGACGTTTTTTACTTAATCTACTTCCATAACAGTATTTGCTTTTCCAGGATTTTTTTCATGCAACCTATTAATCTTGTATAGTGTATACTGTGAACTGAGCTGCCTGTTGGTGTCTGTGACAGTTCCGGTTGTGGGTGGATGTGTATAAAGGCAGTGAGAGCACTGGAGTTGAGGCTGAAGGGACTGCAGGCTTCCCACAGTGTATGTTAGCGGGTCTAAAAGGCGTTCAGAATACATGCTCGTCCAATTCTTCGCCCCTCTGCAGAGTGCACAGAGCAATGGTGGCAGGTGCCAATTGTAATTGTTTATATATGTGAAAGCATGTGAAGAAGGAAAAAAGTTGTTGAACCGTTGTCAAGTTAAAAGGAAATTCTGTGTTTGCTGGTGAACGAGTGTGTTGAGCATAGAGGGGTAGTGGTGAAAGAGAAGGAGAGAGTGGAAGGACGGTGTAGAAGAGGAAAGAGATGAGGAGTGAGTAGGCTGTGTGTGGATTTCAGAAAGACGTGTGGAGAAAAAGGGTGTAAGTGTCTCACAGAGAGGCTGCAGAGGAAAATGGTGCATAAGGGAGAACAGGAGTGATTGTGATAAACAGAAGGCCAATAACAGGAAGCTCTCAGAGAGGCACCCACATTCTCGTCAGGTGGCACACTAAGGGAAGCTCAGCATTTTATTGAACATGCTTTAAACCGCGCCCATAATATTCTAGGCCAGACGAGGGAATTCAGAGTTAAACTTTTATGACCTTCACATCCCTGTTTCCAGGAGAAGCATAGACCACAGAGAGGGGTATAAACCATTACATGTAGTGTTGGCACTACTGAACGGCGTCACACTGCCCGAGCAGCTCCAGAAAGGTGCCAAGGAGTGAAGAATTGCTAGTGTGTGGCCCCTCAGATTGTGACATGCATTCTGGATTCTGCCTCAAGTGGGCCGTTTCAAATAGATATTTATATGAGTTCCAGATCGCTTGAACTATGCGGCTGGAATTAACTACTCCTCAATTCATTTAAGAGAACACAGGGACAGACGAGTTTCTGTTGTCTGGATTCCACCCTCAAGAGAGCCAGACTCCTTAACACATCCTGTGACTATTGCACATTACCTCGTCTGGGTCCAATTCACAAGGGGTCCCAGAGGCGGCACATCCCATCTCCCCCCCCCCTCCTGCCCCAAGTCCTGAAGAAGACCCGCACCTGACCCACGAATTGGGCTTTCATAGGGTCGAAACTTCGACGATTTAAATACATTGGACCAGCTGAGAGTATTCAGTAAACACAAGCCAACGGAAGTGGCATACTGGAATAACTACATTTGATTACAAAACTGGCCAAACAATCTTCTCTCCCTTTTTTCCCCCTCCTCCCTCACTCACCTGTATATAAGTCACTAATCTTATGTCACCAGTGCACAACATGTCACTACGCACTTAAAAACACGCTCACTTTATTTGATGCGCCGTTTAGCAAAATGTACTTGATTCTTCAATTATTCTTCATGTATTGACAAAGGGTATTTATGAATGCAAATAATTCAAATATAAAACTCTAATGTTACCCTGTTTTTGGTCTGGATTTGCATTAATTGTTTTCTGTCGTCTTGATTGAAGCAAGCAACGACTAACGTAAATCTTGAATGATTCATTCACACTTTGAAGCAATCAGGTTGCATACCCGACAGAACCATTGTGTATACTAAATAGTACTGCCCAGGTTCTGAGGGATACTGGGTTACCCAGTAGCAATTTACATCAAGTGGGAGAAGAGCAGACTACCTTTCTCTACCTTCCCTTACCAAAACTTAATTGAATCATGCAAGGTGCAAGTCACCGAGGAGAGGATGGATGTCTGTCATATCCACCACATCTGCAGAGACCTGTGGGTGGCGGTGCATTATTGAAAGACCTGCAGTGGTTGGAGGGGGCACTGGGAGGCCACAGCTCTATGGGAGGATGAAATGGAGGGGTTTGCTGCAGGTGAAGGTGACCCCTGGGCAGTAACACATATCTGAATAGTATAATACAGTCTTGTCTGGTGCTGGTAGACAGGCCCTTTGCTTGACCAGTTTTATGGATGTTAAAAAATAAAGTGATGGATGGAATGCTTGAATTAATCTCAGTTAATGTTGATTGCTCGGTCCGCATCCCAATCAATTGCTTTTTGACCACCATGCCACCTCAGTTTGAACCCAGCCATATGCAAATGAGTTTTATGGATGGGCAATACTGGCAGATCTTCTGATGGCAGAGAAGGCCCTGTGAAGTCACAGCTCAGTTGATAGACAGAATTGGCTTCTAAGTGTAGGATGAAGAGTGCCCTGGGTACCACATCTGCATAATAGGATAGATTACGCCCCCAGACCAGATATCCCCCTCACTAAAAACGTTGCTCTTTTAAGACTGATTCGCAGTGTGGATTCATTGGACTTTCGGGAGTTAGCGCCGGGACACTTTCAGTAGCTGTGCGTTGTACAAATGAAATATATCATAACATAACATAACACTGGCTTCCTCTCAGGAGATCTGAACTTTTTTTCATGCAAGTATGTCCACACTTTTGCTTGACCTCTTGGAGTCTTTTCGGTTTTCTTCAACGCCAGAAACCTGACCTCCAAGGACCACAACCGACTTAAATTCCTCACAGTAAAGCGTTAACTGCATAGGTTGGAAAATATTTTCCTTTCAGGCTCTTCCTTATGGAATTTGTAATAAAATGATTTCTGAAAAATACCCTCTCCGTCTACATCTCTTTTCTACGTAACTGTAAAGTCAGGCAGATTTCACGTTAAAGTATAATCAATTAATCGATTAATTATGTGTATAATACTGAAATGTCTGCAGGGCGATAGAAATCTGAGCATTTATGAATAGTGACGTGTTTGCAGTATTTAGAGTGAACCTTGAGCATTAACATCTTTTTGAATGGAGTAATAGTAAGCTGGCTGCTGCAGGTAGAGAGAACCCTGGGCATTAACGTCTTTATGACCGGTATAATAGTGAGCTGGCTGCTGCAGGTAGAGATAATCTCAGCCGCCGTCCGTGCAGGTAACAGCTGTGGGGGGTAGGGCCGTGTGGGATGGGGGGTGGAATTTCGAGGGACGTTGCTGAGGAAAAATGTAATAAATAATTAATTTTCCCTTGTCCTCGACCGTCGGAATCCCCTCCCACCCGGCACCACGGATGTAACCTGCAGCGACCGCAGCTGATAACCCTGGACACCTATTTGAATGGTATAATAGTGAGCTGGCAGCTGCAGGTAGAGATAACCCTGGGCATTAACACCTTTATGAACGGTATAATACTGAGCTGGCGGCTGCGGGTAGAGAGAACCCTGGGCATTACACTTTTATCAATGGTACGTATAATAGTGAGCTGGCTGCTGCAGGTAGAGAGAACCCTGGGCAGTAACACTTTTATCAATGGTATAATAGTGAGCTGGCTGCTGCGGGTAGAGAGAACCCTAGGCATCAGCACCTTTATCAATGGTATAATAGTGAGCTGGCTGCTGCTGGTAGAGATAACCCTGGGCATTAACGTCTTTATGGACGGTATAATAGTGAGATGGCTGCTGCAGGTAGATCGAACCCTGGGCATTAACACCTTTATGAATGGTATACTAGTGAGCTGGCTGCTGCAAATAGAGAGAACCCTGGGCATTAACACTTTTATCAATGGTATAATAGTGAGCTGGCTGCTGCAGGTAGAGAGAACCTTGGGGATTAACACCTTTATGAATGGTATCATAGTGAGATGTCTGCTGAAGATAGAGAGAACCCTGGGCAGAACCCGGGGCATTAATACCTTTATGAACAGTAGAATAGTGAGCTGGCTGCTGCAGGTAGAGAGAACCCTGGGCATTAACACCTTTATGAATGGTATAATAGTGAGCTATCTGCTTTAGTGAGAGATAGCCCTGGGCATTAACGTCTTTATGAACGGTATAGTAGTGAACTGGCTGCTGCAGGTAGAGAGAACCTCGGGAATTAACACCTTTATGAATGGTATCATAGTGAGCTGCCTGTGAAGGTAGTGAGAACCCTGGGTATTAACACCTTTATGAACGTTATATTAGTGAGCTGGCTGCTGCAGGGAGAGATAATCCCAGCCGCCGTCCGTGCAGGTAACATCTGTGGGCGGTAGGGCCGTGTGGGGGAAGGGATTTCGAAGGACGATGCTGATGGAAAATGTAATAAATAAATAATTTTCCCTTGTCCTCGTCCGTCGGAATCCCCTTCCACCCGGCACCACCGATGTTACCTGCACCGACCGCAGCTGCATAACCCTGGGCATTAACACCTCTTTGAATGGTATAATAGTGAGCTGGCTGCTGCAGGTAGAGAGAACCCTGGGCATTACACTTTTATCAATGGTATATTCGTGAGCTGGCTGCTGCAGGTAGAGAGAACTCTGGGAATTAACACTTTTATCAATGGTATAATAGTGAACAGGCCGCTGCGGGTAGAGAGAACCCTAGGCATCAACACCTTTATCAAAGGTATAATAGTGAGCTGGGTGCTGCAGAGAGAGATAACCCTGCGCATTAACGTCTTTATGAACGGTATAATAGAGAGCTGGCTGCTGCAGGTAGAGAGAACCCTAGGCATTAACACCTTTATCAATGGTATAACAGTGAGCTGGGTGCTGCAGGTAGATCGAACCCAGGGCATTAACACCTTTATGAATGGTATACTAGTGAGCTGGCTGCTGCAAATAGAGAGACCCCTGAGCATTAACACTTTTATCAATGGTATAATAGTGAGCTGGATGCTGCAGGTAGAGAGAACCTTGGGAATTAACACCTTTATGAATGGTATCATAGTGAGATGTCTGCTGAAGATAGAGAAAACCCTGGGCATTAACATCTTTATGAACAGTATAATAGTGAGCTGGCTGCTGCAGGTAGAGATAACCCTGGGCATTAACACCTTTATGAATGGTATCATAGTGAGTTGTCTGCTGAAGGTAGAGAGAACCCTGGGCATTAACGTCTTTATGAACGGTATAATAGTGAGCTGGCTACTGCAGGTAGAGAGAACCCTGGGAATTAACACCTTCATGAATGGTATCATAGTGAGCTGCCTGTGAAGGTAGAGAGAACCCTGGGCATTAACACCTTTATGAACAGTATATTAGTGAGCTGGCTGCTGCAGGGAGAGATAATCTCAGCCGCCGTCCGTGCAGGTAACATCTGTGGGCAGTAGGGCCAGGTGGGGGGAGGGATTTCAAGGGACGATGCTGAAGGAAAATGTAATAAATAATTAATTTTCCCTTGTCCTCGTCCGTCGGAATCCCCTTCCACCCGGCACCATCGATGTTACCTGCACCGACCGCAGCTGCATAACCCTGGGCATTAACACCTCTTTGAATGGTATAATAGTGAGCTGGCAGCTGCAGGTAGAGCTAACCCTGGGCATTAACACCTTAATCAATGGTATAATAGTGAGCTGGCTGCTGCAGGTAGAGAGAACCCTGGGCATTAACAACTTTATCAATGGTATAATAGTGACCTGGGTGCTGCAGAGAGAGATAACCCTGGACATTAACGTCTTTATGTACGGTATAATAGTGAGCTGGCGGCTGCGGGTAGAGAGAACCCTGGACACTAGGACCTTTATGAACAGTATATTAGTGAGCTGTCTGCTGCAGGTAGAGAGATCCTTGGTCATTAACACCTTTATCAGTGGTATAATAGTAAGCTGGCTGCTGCAGAGAGAGATAATCCTGGGCATTAACGTCTTTATGTACGGTATAATAGTGAGCTGGCTGCTACAGGTAGATAGAACCCTGGGCATTAACACCTTTATGAATGGTATACTAGTGAGCTGACTGCTGCAGGTAGAGAGAACCCTGGGCATTAACACCTTTTATGAATGGTATAATAGTGAGCTGGCTGCTGCAGGTAGAGATAACCCAGGGTACTAAGACCTTTATGAATCGTATAATAGTGAGCTGTCTGCTGCAGGAAGAGAGATTAGTGAGCTGGCTGCTGTAGTGAGAGATAGCCCTGAGCATTAACGTCTTTATGAACTGTATAATAGTGAGCTGGCTGCTGCTGGCAGAGAGAACCCTGGGCATTAACACCTGTATGAATGGTATAATAGTGAAATGGCTGCTGCAGGTAGAGTGAACCCTGGACATTAACACCTTTATGAATGGTATCATAGTGAGCTGCCCGTGAAGGTAGAGAGATCCCTGGACATTAACACCTTTATGAATGGTATCATAGTGAGCTGGCTGCTGCAGGTAGAGATAACCCTGGGCATTACCACCTTTATGAATGGTATAATAGTGAGCTGGCTGCTGCAGGTAGAGAGAACCCTGGGCATTAACACCTTTATCAATGGTATAATAGTGAGCTGGCTGCTGAAGGTATCCATACTAATATAATGAAGAGAGAGCCCAAACCTTTGAGGCGGGTAATCTCAGGAACCACAGTACCCATCACAACACCCTATACAGCGTTGGAAAGGGCAGTTGCAGCAGGAGGACATAGGCTATGCAGACGCCCACCATATAAATTTAAAAGGTAAAAGAACCGTGCAAGCAAGGTAGTCCCTTGTGGGCGTGTCTGCGTTGTGCTGTGGGCGTGACAAACGCTGGGGGCGTGTGGTACGTTCCGCCCTTCATGCCATGTCTCATATTGTGTGCTAATCCCACCCTGCTCCCTTTAAATACCCCTGCACCCCATAATCATAACCCACCCTTACTCCTTAAAATACCCCAACAACCTTAAACACTAACCCATCTTAACCCTATAAATATACCCTGTACCCCAAAACCTAAACCTATCCCTAAACCCTAAAAATACCCCTGTACCCAAAACCCAAACCTAGCCCTGAACCCTATAAATACCCCTGTACCTCAAAACCCAAACCTACCACTGTACCCTAAAAATACCGCTGTACCCCAAAACCCAAACCTACCACTGTACCCTAAAAATACCCCTTTACCCCAAAATCCAAACCTAGCCCTGAACCCTTAAAATACCCCTGTACCCCAAAACCCAAACCTACCCCTGAACCCTAAAAATACCCCTGTACCCCAAAACCCAAACCCAGCCCTGAACCCTAAAAATACCACTGTACCCCAAAACCCAAAACTAACCCTGAACCCTAAAATACCCCTGTACCCAAAAACCCAAACCTAGCCCTGTACCCTAAAAATACCCCAGTACCCCAAAACCCAAACCTAGCCCTGAACCCTTAAAATACCCCTGTACCCCAAAACCCACACCTACCCCTGAACCCTAAAAATACCCCTATACCCCAAAACCATAACCTAGCCCTGAACCCTAAAAATACCCCTGTACCCCAAAACCAATACCTATCCCTAAACCCTAAAACTACCCCTGTACCCCATAACCCAAAACTATATCTGAACCCTTAAAATACCCAAACACCCCAAAACATGTACCTGAGTACCCCAAAACATATACCCCTATACCCATACTTACCTTATCCAAACATTAACGAATTTCGTTGTAAATGTATGCGTGGTAAATGCATATCAAATGTAATGCCATGTGTTATAATGGCATTGCGGAGTCATGGTACTTTCGTAATGAAAGTATGCGGAGTGATGGTATGCGGAAAGAAAGTTGCGGAATAATGGGTGTTTACCTTCCCCGGTAAGTACATTGGTGGCACGGCGGCCCACATCTCCAGCAACATACTCATATTTTTTCACCACCCATTTGAAAAATGCACAGGTCTCTCTCATTGATGGCCAGCACTGACACACTTTTAGACAAACCTCCCACCACAAATTCTAGAATTGCGAACTTTAGAGCTGGAGAGCTACGTTCAAATCTCGGCATCAGCTCAACATCCTGTGATTCCAGGCAAATTGCTTTGTCTCCCCATGCCTACCACAAATGAATATGTTCTTTTGTAATGTAAATTGTGCTCATGCCATGTTGTCGAATTCGCTCTATATAATATTGCAAGGAAAAATAAAGTAGGGAAACTCGAGTTCACACACTACTTAACGCGCACTCTTCAGTGCATCAGCAGTGCACTGTGAATCGGTGCATTTCACAGGCCTGTCACAGATAAGAAATGCTATCAAAACGAAATCCTACAAAACAATATACTACTGGCTGGCAGCAATTCATACCCGGACAACGTCGGGACGGGCTGCTAGTAGAAATATAATAGTGAGTTGGCTGCTGCAGGGAGAGATAATCCTGGCATTAACTCCTTTGTGAATGGTATAATAGTGAGCTGGCTGCTGCAGGTAGAGAGAACCCTGGGCATTAACACCTTTATGAACGGTATAATAGTGAGCTGTCTGCTGCAGGTAGAGAGAACCCTGGGCATTAACACATTTATGAACGGTATAATAGTGAGCTGGCTGCTGCAGGTAGAGAGAACCCTGGGCATTAACACCTTCATGAATGGTATAATAGTGAGCTGGCTGCTGAAGGTAGAGATAACCCTGGACATTACCACATTTATGAACGGTATAATAGTGAGCTGGCTGCTGCGGGTAGAGAGTACCCTGGGCATTAACACCTTTATCAATGGTTTAATAGTGAGCTGACTGCTGCAGGTAGAGAGAACCCTGGGCATTAACACCTTTATGAATGGTATAATAGTGAGCTGGCGGCTGCAGGTAGAGAGAACCCTGGACATTAACACCTTTATGAATGGTATAATAGTGAGCTGGCTAATGAAGGTCTAGAGATATAATAGTGAGTTGGCTGAGGGAGAGATAAGCCTGGCATTAACACCTTCATGAATGTTGTAATAGTGAGCTGGCTGCTGCAGGGAGAGAGAACCCTGGGCATTAACACCTTTATGAATGGTATAATAGTGAGCTGGCTGCTGTAGGTAGAGAGAACCCTGGACATTAACACCTTTATGAATGGTATAATAGTGAGCTGCCTCTGAAGGTAGAGAGAACCCTGAGCATTAACACCTTTATGCATGGTATAATAGTGAGCTGGCTGCTGCAGGCAGAGAGAACCCTGGGCATTAACACCTTTATGAATGGTATAATAGTGAGCTGGCTAATTAAGGTATAGAGATATAATAGTGAGTTGGCTGCTGCAGGGAGAGATAATCCTGGCATTAACACCTTCATGAATGGTATAATAGTGAGCTGGCTGCTGCAGGTAGAGAGAACCCTGGACATTAACACCTTTATGAATGGTATAATAGTGAGCTGGCTAATGAAGGTATAGAGATATAATAGTGAGTTGGCTGCTGCAGGGAGAGATAATCCTGGCATTAACACCTTCATGAATGGTATAATAGTGAGCTGGCTGCTGCAGGTAGAGAGAACCCTGGACATTAACACCTTTATGAATGGTATAATAGTGATCTGGCTAATGAAGGTCTAGAGATATATTAGTGAGTTGGCTGCTGCAGGGAGAGATAATCCTGCTATTAACACCTTCATGAATGGTATAATAGTGAGCTGGCTGCTGCAGGGAGAGAGAACCCTGGGCATTAACACCTTTATGAATGGTATAATAGTGAGTTGGCTGCTGCAGGTAGAGAGAACCCTGGCCATTAACACCTTTATGAATGGTATCATAGTGAGCTGGCTGCTGCATGTAGAGGGAACGCTGAACATTAACACCTTTATTAATGGTATAATAGTGAGCTGGCTAATGAAGGTATAGAGATATAATAGTGAGCTGGCTGCTGCAGGGAGAGTGAACCCTGTGCATTAATACCTTTATGAATAGTATAATAGTGAGCTGGCTGCTGCAGGGAGAGATAACCCCGGGCATTAACACATTTATGAATGGTATATTAGGGAGCTGACTGCTGCACGTTGAGTCAATCATGACAATGTACACCTTTTCTGAATGGTATAATTCTGATTTGCTTGCCGCAGGAAGGGCACACCCTGGGTATTAATACATTTATGAATGGTATAATACTGATTTTGGTTGCGGCAGGGAGAGTGAACTCAGAGCATTAGCAGGTTTATGAATGTTATTATACTGACTCGGCTGCTGAAAGTGGAATGAAAACCCACAGCATTAACACATTTATGAATGTTATATAATGATATAACAGCTGGAATGGTATAATGGTGAGCTGTCTGCTGAAGGTAGAGATAACCCTGGCTATTAACACATTTATGAACGGTATAATAGTGACCTGGCTGCTGCGGGTAGAGACCCTGGGCATTAACACCTTTATCAATGGTATAATAGTGAGATGACTGCTGCAGGTAGAGAGAACCCTGGGCATTAACACCTTTATGAATGGTATAATAGTGAGCTGGCTGCTGCAGGGAGAGATAATCCCAGCCGCCGTCCGTGCAGGTAACATCTGTGGGCAGTAGGACCAGGTGGGGGGAGGGATTTCGAGGGACGATGCTGATGGAAAATGTAATAAATAATTAATTTTCCCTTGTCCTCGTCCGTCGGAATCCCCTTCCACCCGGCACCGCTGATGTTACCTGCACCGACCGCAGCTGCAACACCTCTTTGAATGGTGTAATAGTGAGCTGGCAGCTGCAGGTAGAGCTAACCCTGGCCATTAACAACTTAATCAATGGTATAATAGTGAGCTGGCTGCTGCAGGTAGATTGAACCCTGGGCATTAACACCTTTATCAATGGTATAATAGTGACCTGGGTGCGGCAGAGAGAGATAACCCTGGACATTAACGTCTTTATGTACGGTATAATAGTGAGCTGGCTGCTGCAGGTAGAGAGAACCCTTATGAATCGTATAATAGTGAGCTGTCTGCTGCAGGTAGAGAGATTAGTGAGCTGGCTGCTGTAGTGAGAGATAGCCCTGAACATTAACGTCTTTATGAACTGTATAATAGTGAGCTGGCTGCTGCTGGCAGAGAGAACCCTGGGCATTAACACCTGTATGAATGGTATAATAGTGAAATGGCTGCTGCAGGTAGAGAGAACCCTGGACATTAACACCTTTATGAATGGTATAATAGTAAGATGACTGCTGCAGGTAGAGAGAACCCTGGACATTAACACCTTTATGAATGGTATCATAGTGAGCTGCCTGTGAAGGTAGAGAGAACCCTGGACATTAACACCTTTATGAATGGTATAATAGTGAGCTGGCTGCTGCAGGTATCCATACTAATATAATAAAGAGAGAGCCCAAACCTTTGAGGCGGGTAATCTCAGGACCCACAGCACCCTTCACAACACCCAATACAGCGTTGGAAAGGGCAGTTGCAGCAGGAGGACATAGGCTATGCAGACGCCCACCATAGACATTTAAAAGGTAAAAGAACCGTGCCAGCAAAGTAGTCCCTTGTGGGCGTGTCTGCATTGTGCTGTGGGTGTGACAAACGCTGGGGGCGTGTGGTACGTTCCGCCCTTCATGCCATGTCTCATATTGTGTGCTAATCCCACCCTGCTCCCTTTAAATACCCCTGCACCCCATAATCATAACCCACCCTTACTCTTCAAAACACCACAACACCCTTAAACACTAACCCATCTTAACCCTATAAATATACCCTGTACCCCAAAACCTAAACCTATCCCTAAACCCTAAAAATACCCCTGTACCCAAAACCCAAACCTAGCCCTGAACCCTATAAATATCCCTGTACCTCAAAACCCAAACCTACCACTGTACCCTAAAAATACCACTGCCCTGCAATCATCCACAACCCCCCAGTAACCTCATCTTTCCGCTGGTCTTCTTTCCAGCCGGTCGAGGTTGAAATGATAAGCAATCTTATCGACGCAGCAAAACCCTCCTCACACTCTCTCGATCTACTTCCCTCGAGACTGACCAAGGACTTGAAGCTCACCCTAGCCCCAATCTGGGACAAGATCATCAATAGCTCCTTAAGCGAGGGCCTCGTCCCTGACTGCCTTAAACTAGGACAAGTCACTCCTCTGCTCAAAAAACCCGGCCTTGATCTCACAGACATGAACAACTTCAGACCGGTCTTGAATCTTCCGTTCCTAGCCAAAATTCTGAAAGATGTGTGCTTTCACAATTAAACCAACACTTAGAGAATTCTAACCTACTGGATCCTCTCCAATCAGGGTTCAGAAAGGGCTGCAGTACGGAAACCGCTATCCTAAATGTCCTTGATGACTTGCACATGTCACTCGACTCCAACCAATGTAGCCTCCTCATTCTCCTTGACCTCTCGGCTGCGTTTGACACAGTTGATCACTCCCTCCTACTTAATGTCCTCCGAGAAAGAGCGGGCATCGAAAACACAGTCCTAAAATGGTTCGCCTCCTTTCTTAACAACCGCTCTCAAAGAATAAAGATCAACAGTTTCGAGTCAGACCCCCCTACCCATCAACAGAGGTGTTCCCCAAGGATCAGTACTCTCCCCGCAACTTTTCAACATCTACATGGAACCCCTCACCTCTCTCTAAGGAACTCTAACATCCCCTTCCACCTGTACGCGGATGACACTCAACTCTACTTGGAAACCACTTTGATCGCTGACATTCACAGACTTAATGCTACACTCATGGAGGTTCAACACTGGCTCTCAGCCAACCACCTCAAACTGAACGTAGAGAAAGCAGAAGTTCTCCTAATTTCGAACAAAGATGAAAACCCACAAATAGTGGAATGGCTCAAAGCCTTAAATGCCCTCAATGTCTCTCTTACTCCAACGGACTCAGCAAAATCACTAGGAATCACTCTCGACCCCAAACTGGACAAGAAGAAGCACATCTCTAAAACCGCCAAAAGCGCGTTCATGAACTTGAAACTTCTCTACAAAATTAAACCCTTCCTCCCCCCCCAAAGATCTGAAACATGCCACCCAGGCTCTTGTGCTCTCAAGAATTGACTATGGCATTGCTGTACTGACTGGAACAGCCAAGTCACACCTGGGATCCCTCAACTCCACCCTCAACGCTGCTGCAAGAATGATCACAGGAACAAAGAAATTTGACCACATCTCACCGGCACTCAAAGAACTGAAATGGCTCCCAATTGACCAACGAGCCAACTTCTGCACAGCTTGCCTCACACATAAAGCCTTGCATACAGGCAAACCAGAATACCTGGCCTCTAAACTCAAAAGGGCTGGACAATCCAGGAACCTCAGAAGCTCCAACACACTCCTGCTCATCCCGCTGAAATCACAGAAATGCAAGACCTCAAATAAATCCTTTGCGGGGAACGCTCCCAGGATTTGGAACTCCATCCCCCCACATATCAGAACGACCACCTCCTTCCCACAATTCAAAACGCTACTCAAAGCCCTCTTCCTTGAACGCTCCGGTGCTTAGCGAGAAGCCCATTTCCCAACAGCAGAAATCTGATATCCTTTGCGGAACTCAGAACTAACTAATTCGCCCCCGAACTCCGTCTCTTATTGCGTTATTATTGTTGTTGTTTTGTTGGTGTACAGGCTATATTTCCCTCCTATCGTTTCCGATTCTTGTTTTCTATGCGTATTGCCCTGGTTGCATTTCTCTATTTGCTGTGAAGCGCTCTGATACCCCCGGGTCCAGCTAGCGCTATACAAAAATTCAATAAATAAATAAATAAATAAATACCCCAAAACCCAAACCTACCCCTGAACCCTAAAATACCCCTTTACCCCAAAATCCAAACCTAGCCCTGAACCCTTAAAATACCCCTGTACCCCAAAACCCAAATCTACCCCATAACTCTAAAAATACCCCTGTACCCCAAAACCCAAACCTAGCCCTGAACCCTAAAAATACCACTGTACCCCAAAACCCAAACCTACCCCTGAACCCTAAAATACCCCTGTACCCCAAAACACAAACCTAGCCCTTTACCCTAAAAATACCCCCATACCCCAAAACCCAAACCTAGCCCTGAACCCTTAAAATACCCCTGTGCCCCAAAACCCAAACCTACCTCTGAACCCTAAAAATACCCCCATACCCCAAAACCATAACCTAGCCCTGAACCCTAAAAATACCCCTGTACCCCAAAACCAATACCTATCCCTAAACCCTAAAACTACCCCTGTACCCCATAACCCAAAACTATATCTGAACCCTTAAAATACCCAAACACCCCAAAACATATACCTGAGTACCCCAAAACATATACCCCTATACCCATACTTACCTTATCCAAACATTAACAAATTTCGTTGTAAATGTATGCGTGGTAAATGCATATCAAATGTAATGCCATGCGTTATAATGGCATTGCGGAGTCATGGTACTTTCGTAATGAAAGTATGCGGAGTGATGGTATGCGGAAAGAAAGTTGCGGAATAATGGGTGTTTACCTTCCCCGGTAAGTACATTGGTGGCACGGCGGCCCACATCTCCAGCAACATACTCATATTTTTTCACCACCCATTTGAAAAATGCACAGGTCTCTCTCATTGATGGCCAGCACTGACATACACTTTTAGACAAACCTCCCGCCACAAATTCTAGAATTGCGAACTTTAGAGCTGGGGAGCTACGTTCGAATCTCGGCATCAGCTCAACATCCTGTGATTCCAGGCAAATTGCTTTGTCTCCCCATGCCTACCACAAATGAATATGTTCTTTTGTAATGTAAATTGTGCTCATGCCATGTTGTCGAATTCGCTCTATATAATATTGGAGTTCACACACTACTTAACGCGCACTCTTCAGTGCATCAGCAGTGCACTGTGAATCGGAGCATTTCACAGGCCTGTCACAGATAAGAAATGCTAACAAAACGAAATCCTACAAAACAATATACTACTGGCTGGCAGCAATTCATACCCGGACAACGTCGGGACGGGCTGCTAGTAGAGATATAATAGTGAGTTGGCTGCTGCAGGGAGAGATAATCCTCGCATTAACTCCTTTGTGAATGGTATAATAGTGAGCTGGCTGCTGCAGGTTGAGAGAACCCTGGGCATTAACACCTTTATGAACGGTATAATAGTGAGCTGTCTGCTGCAGGTTGAGAGAACAATGGGCATTAACACCTTTATGAACGGTATAATAGTGAGATGGCTGCTGCAGGTAGAGAGAACCCTGGGCATTAACACCTTTAAGAACGGTATATTAGTGAGCTGGCTGCTGCAGGTAGAGAGAACCCTGGGCATTAACACCTTCATGAATGGTATAATAGTGAGCTGGCTGCTGAAGGTAGAGATAACCCTGGGCATTACCACATTTATGAACGGTATAATAGTGAGCTGGCTGCTGCGGGTAGAGAGTATCCTGGGCATTAACACCTTTATCAATGGTATAATAGTGAGCTGACTGCTGCAGGTAGAGAGAACCCTGGGCATTAACACCTTTATGAATGGTATAATAGTGAGCTGGCGGCTGCAGGTAGAGAGAACCCTGGACATTAACACCTTTATGAATGGTATAATAGTGAGCTGGGTAATGATGGTCTAGAGATATAATAGTGAGTTGGCTGAGGGAGAGATAAGCCTGGCATTAACACCTTCATGAATGGTGTAATAGTGAGCTGGCTGCTGCAGGGAGAGAGAACCCTGGGCATTAACACCTTTATGAATGGTATAATAGTGAGCTGGCTGCTGCAGGTAGAGAGAACCCTGAACATTAACACCTTTATGAATGGTATCATAGTGAGCTGCCTCTGAAGGTAGAGAGAACCCTGGGCAACAACACCTTTATGAATGGTATAATAGTGAGCTGACTGCTGCAGGCAGAGAGAACCCTGGGCATTAACACCTTTATGAATGGTATAATAGTGAGTTGGCTGCTGAAGGTAGAGATAACCCTGGCTATTAACACATTTATGAACTGTATAATAGTGAGCTGGCTGCTGCGGGTAGAGAGTACCCTGGGCATTAACACCTTTATCAATGGTATAATAGTGAGCTGGCTGCTGCAGGTAGAGGGAACCCTGGACATTAACACCTTTATGAATGGTATAATAGTGAGCTGGTTGCTGCAGGTAGAGAGAACCCTGGACATTAACACCTTTATGAATGGTATCATAGTGAGCTGCCTGTGAAGGTAGAGAGAACCCTGGGCATTAACACCTTTATGAATGGTATAATAGTGAGCTGGCTTCTGCAGGTAGAGGGAACCCTGGACATGAACACCTTTATGAATGGTATAATAGTGAGCTGGCTGCTGCAGGTAGAGAGAACCCTGGACAATAACACCTTTATGAATGGTATCATAGTGAGCTGCCTGTGAAGGTAAAGAGAACCCTGGGCATTAACACCTTTATGATTCGTATAATAGTGAGCTGGCTGCTGCAGGTAGAGAGAACCCTGGACATTACCACCTTTATGAATGGTATAATAGTGAGCTGGCTAATGAAGGTCTAGAGATATAATAGTGAGTTGGCTGCTGCAGGGAGAGATAATCCTGGCATTAACACCTTCATGAATGGCATAATTGTGAGCTGGCTGCTGCAGGGAGAGAGAACCCTGGGCATTAACACCTTTATGAATGGTATAATAGTGAGCTGGCTGCTGCAGCAGAGAGAATCCTGGACATTAACACCTTTATGAATGGTATCATAGTGAGCTAAATGTGAAGGTAGAGAGAACCCTGGGCATTAACACCTTTATGAATGGTATAATAGTGAGCTGGCTGCTGCAGGTAGAGAGAACCCTGGGCATTAACACCTTTATGAATGGTATAATAGTGAGCAGGCTAATGAAGGTATAGAGATATAATAGTGAGTTGGCTGCTGCAGGGAGAGATATTCCTGGCATTAACACCTTCATGAATGGTATAATAGTGAGCTGGCTCCTGCAGGAGAGAGAACCCTGCGCATTAACACCTTTATGAATGTTATAATAGTGAGCTGGCTCCTGCAGGTAGAGAGAACCCTGGACATTAACACCTTTATGAATGGTATCATAGTGAGCTGGCTAATGAAAGTATAGAGATATAATAGTGAACTGGCTGCTGCAGGGAGAGATAAGCCTGGCATTAACACCTTCATGAATGGTGTAATAGTGAGCTGGCTGCTGCAGGGAGAGAGAACCCTGGGCATTAACACCTTTATGAATGGTATAATAGTGAGCTGGCTGCTATGCAACTTAAGAAATGGCATAAATTGCCAATTAGCATGATTGGCCGAATAAATTTAATTAAAATGAAAATTTTGCCTAAGTTTTTATATTTGTTTTGAGCGATTCCCTTACGGGTTAACAATTCTTTTTTTCTTAGATTAGAAGGTATCATTAGCAGCTTTGTATGGGGATATAAAAAAGCCCGACGTGCCGTATCATCACTTAAACTCCCCTTTAGTCAAGGGGGACTGGCGCTCCCGGACTTCAAATTCTATTATTGGTCAGCGTTTCTGATTCGGCTACGTAGTTTGACAGTCATTGATAAATGTTTGTATTTTCATAGGTTCCTACTAGGACCGGATGCTAATATGTTTCTTTATAGGCTGAATGACCCTAATTACTTCAAAAGGGTTAAATTCAAGACTATACGTGATACCGTGAGTATCTATTATGGCTAAATGCAATACTTCTCCTTTACATTGTAAAACACCTCTATGGGGCAATCCTGGTTTTCCTTTAATTTTCCATGATCCAACCTGTCGATTATTTTTAGATTCTGGTATTAGATTTTTGGGAGATTTATATGACCATCAGGGTTTTATGGCATTTGATAAAATGAAACACTGTTATAATTTATCTGAACTGGCAAGGTTTAAATGTTATCAGATTAAATACTTTTTGGTGAAGAAACTTGAATTCACTATGGTGTTAGACTCCGAGTTATGGGATTGTATTTACAGAGATGTAGACAAATCCATGATTAGCTTAGGATACAAGCTTTTTTCTGACCTCAGGATTAGCGATGTCCTAAATTTAACAGAGAAATGGAATAGAAAATTGGCTTTGACTGTACCAACTGATCTAGTTACTACAGCTCTTAAAAGTCTAAATTTATCTGTTCAATCTTCTAGTCTAAAACTGCAAATGTTTAAAACTGTTTGTCAATTATACCATACTCCTGAGGATCCTTAAATGGGCAACGAATAATAATTATTCTGATCGCACGAAATGCCCTAAATGTGACCTGAGTGGCGCGGATATTACCCACATGTTTTTTTCTTGCCCACGTCTTAGTGAATATTGGGAAGGAATAATGAAGGTGATTGCTGATAGACTTGAGCAACCCATTTCATTTTCATATACTGATGTGTTGGTGGGCATCAATGGCGGTAATAGTGCGTTCAGAGATCTGTTGAATATTCTAATTACATGTGCAAGACTAACTATTGCTAGAGCCTGGATTCAAAAAAACCCACCAATAGTTTTGGAATGGTGGAGCCTAGTTAAGGAAACATATTATGGAGACTGCTATTGCTGATTCAAGGGGTCTACAGGCCAAACGAAAAATTGATGGAATTTGGGGTTTATTTATGTCTTAATAATTTTTTTCTTAAAACTTATGTTTCTATGACCTTTTTATTTGCTGTGGCCTATGCAATGTTTTATAATTGCTTACTGTAGTTATTGAGAATTGCTTTATATTTTTTGTAAATTGAAATGTTTTATGTTCGATTTGTCTTGTGTGCCCATTTGATGCAAATAAAAAAATTTTAAAAAATAAAAAATAAAAAAAAATAGTGAGCTGGCTGCTGCAGGTAGAGAGAACCCTGAACAATAACACCTTTATGAATGGTATCATAGTGAGCTGCCTCTGAAGGTAGAGAACCCTGGGCATTAACACCTTTATGAATGGTATAATAGTGAGCTGGCTGCTGCAGGCAGAGAGAACCCTGGGCATTAACACCTTTATGAATGGTATAATAGTGAGTTGGCTGCTGCAGGTAGAGGGAACCCTGGACATTAACACCTTTATGAATGGTATAATAGTGAGCTGGTTGCTGCAGGTAGAGAGAACCCTGGACATTAACACCTTTATGAATGGTATCATAGTGAGCTGCCTGTGAAGGTAGAGAGAACCCTGGGCATTAACACCTTTATGAATGGTATAATAGTGAGCTGGCTTCTGCAGGTAGAGGGAACCCTGGACATTAACACATTTATGAATGGTATAATAGTGAGCTGGCTGCTGCAGGTAGAGAGAACCCTGGACAATAACACCTTTATGAATGGTATCATAGTGAGCTGCCTGTGAAGGTAAAGAGAACCCTGGGCATTAACACCTTTATGATTCGTATAATAGTGAGCTGGCTGCTGCAGGTAGAGAGAACCCTGGACATTACCACCTTTATGAATGGTATAATAGTGAGCTGGCTAATGAAGGTCTAGAGATATAATAGTGAGTTGGCTGCTGCAGGGAGAGATAATCCTGGCATTAACACCTTCATGAATGGCATAATTGTGAGCTGGCTGCTGCAGGGAGAGAGAACCCTGGGCATTAACACCTTTATGAATGGTATAATAGTGAGCTGGCTGCTGCAGCAGAGAGAATCCTGGACATTAACACCTTTATGAATGGTATCATAGTGAGCTAAATGTGAAGGTAGAGAGAACCCTGGGCATTAACACCTTTATGAATGGTATAATAGTGAGCTGGCTGCTGCAGGTAGAGAGAACCCTGGGCATTAACACCTTTATGAATGGTATAATAGTGAGCAGGCTAATGAAGGTATAGAGATATAATAGTGAGTTGGCTGCTGCAGGGAGAGATATTCCTGGCATTAACACCTTCATGAATGGTATAATAGTGAGCTGGCTGCTGCAGGAGAGAGAACCCTGCGCATTAACACCTTTATGAATGTTATAATAGTGAGCTGGCTCCTGCAGGTAGAGAGAACCCTGGACATTAACACCTTTATGAATGGTATCATAGTGAGCTGGCTAATGAAAGTATAGAGATATAATAGTGAACTGGCTGCTGCAGGGAGAGATAAGCCTGGCATTAACACCTTCATGAATGGTGTAATAGTGAGCTGGCTGCTGCAGGGAGAGAGAACCCTGGGCATTAACACCTTTATGAATGGTATAATAGTGAGCTGGCTGCTATGCAACTTAAGAAATGGCATAAATTGCCAATTAGCATGATTGGCCGAATAAATTTAATTAAAATGAAAATTTTGCCTAAGTTTTTATATTTGTTTTGAGCGATTCCCTTACGGGTTAACAATTCTTTTTTTCTTAGATTAGAAGGTATCATTAGCAGCTTTGTATGGGGATATAAAAAAGCCCGACGTGCCGTATCATCACTTAAACTCCCCTTTAGTCAAGGGGGACTGGCGCTCCCGGACTTCAAATTCTATTATTGGTCAGCGTTTCTGATTCGGCTACGTAGTTTGACAGTCATTGATAAATGTTTGTATTTTCATAGGTTCCTACTAGGACCGGATGCTAATATGTTTCTTTATAGGCTGAATGACCCTAATTACTTCAAAAGGGTTAAATTCAAGACTATACGTGATACCGTGAGTATCTATTATGGCTAAATGCAATACTTCTCCTTTACATTGTAAAACACCTCTATGGGGCAATCCTGGTTTTCCTTTAATTTTCCATGATCCAACCTGTCGATTATTTTTAGATTCTGGTATTAGATTTTTGGGAGATTTATATGACCATCAGGGTTTTATGGCATTTGATAAAATGAAACACTGTTATAATTTATCTGAACTGGCAAGGTTTAAATGTTATCAGATTAAATACTTTTTGGTGAAGAAACTTGAATTCACTATGGTGTTAGACTCCGAGTTATGGGATTGTATTTACAGAGATGTAGACAAATCCATGATTAGCTTAGGATACAAGCTTTTTTCTGACCTCAGGATTAGCGATGTCCTAAATTTAACAGAGAAATGGAATAGAAAATTGGCTTTGACTGTACCAACTGATCTAGTTACTACAGCTCTTAAAAGTCTAAATTTATCTGTTCAATCTTCTAGTCTAAAACTGCAAATGTTTAAAACTGTTTGTCAATTATACCATACTCCTGAGGATCCTTAAATGGGCAACGAATAATAATTATTCTGATCGCACGAAATGCCCTAAATGTGACCTGAGTGGCGCGGATATTACCCACATGTTTTTTTCTTGCCCACGTCTTAGTGAATATTGGGAAGGAATAATGAAGGTGATTGCTGATAGACTTGAGCAACCCATTTCATTTTCATATACTGATGTGTTGGTGGGCATCAATGGCGGTAATAGTGCGTTCAGAGATCTGTTGAATATTCTAATTACATGTGCAAGACTAACTATTGCTAGAGCCTGGATTCAAAAAAACCCTCCAATAGTTTTGGAATGGTGGAGCCTAGTTAAGGAAACATATTATGGAGACTGCTATTGCTGATTCAAGGGGTCTACAGGCCAAACGAAAAATTGATGGAATTTGGGGTTTATTTATGTCTTAATAATTTTTTTCTTAAAACTTATGTTTCTATGACCTTTTTATTTGCTGTGGCCTATGCAATGTTTTATAATTGCTTACTGTAGTTATTGAGAATTGCTTTATATTTTTTGTAAATTGAAATGTTTTATGTTCGATTTGTCTTGTGTGCCCATTTGATGCAAATAAAAAAATTTAAAAAAATAAAAAATAAAAAAAAAATAGTGAGCTGGCTGCTGCAGGTAGAGAGAACCCTGAACAATAACACCTTTATGAATGGTATCATAGTGAGCTGCCTCTGAAGGTAGAGAGAACCCTGGGCATTAACACCTTTATGAATGGTATAATAGTGAGCTGGCTGCTGCAGGCAGAGAGAACCCTGGGCATTAACACCTTTATGAATGGTATAATAGTGAGTTGGCTGCTGCAGGTAGAGAGAACCCCGGACGTTAACACCTTTATGAATGGTATCATAGTGAGCTGGCTGCTGCAGGTAGAGCGAACCCTGGACATTAACACCTTTATGAATGGTATAATAGTGAGCTGGCTAATGAAGGTCTAGAGATATAATAGTGAGTTGGCTGCTGCAGGGAGAGATAATCCTGGCATTAACACCTTCATGAATGGCATATTTGTGAGCTGGCTGCTGCAGGGAGAGAGACCCTGGGCATTAACACCTTTATGAATGGTATAATAGTGAGCTGGCTGCTGCAGCAGAGAGAATCCTGGACATTAACACCTTTATGAATGGTATCATAGTGAGCTAAATGTGAAGGTAGAGAGAACCCTGGGCATTAACACCTTTATGAATGGTATAATAGTGAGCTGGCTGCTGCAGGTAGAGAGAACCCTGGGCATTAACACCTTTATGAATGGTATAATAGTGAGCTGGCTAATGAAGGTATAGAGATATAATAGTGAGTTGGCTGCTGCAGGGAGAGATATTCCTGGCATTAACACCTTCATGAATGGTATAATAGTGAGCTGGCTGCTGCAGGTAGAGAGAACCCTGGACATTAACACCTTTATGAATGGTATAATAGTGAGCTGGCTAATGAAGGTATAGAGATATGATAGTGAGTTGGCTGCTGCAGGGAGAGTTAATCCTGCCATTAACACCTTCATGAATGGTATAATAGTGAGCTGGCTGCTGCAGGAGAGAGAACCCTGCGCATTAACACCTTTATGAATGGTATAATAGTGAGCTGGCTCCTGCAGGTAGAGAGAACCCTGGACATTAACACCTTTATGAATGGTATCATAGTGAGCTGGCTAATGAAAGTATAGAGATATAATAGTGAGCTGGCTGCTGCAGGTAGAGAGAACCCTGGGCATTAACACCTTTATGAATAGTATAATAGGGAGCTGGCTGCTGTAGGTATAGAGATATATTAGTGAGCTGACTGCTGCAGGGAGAGTGAACCCTGTGCATTAATACCTTTATGAATAGTACTAGCAGCCCGTCCCAACGTTGTCCAGGTATGAATTGCTGCCGGCCAGTAGTATATTGTTTTGTAGGATTTTGTTTTGATAGCATTTCTTATCTGTGACAACCTGTGAAATGCTCCGATTCACAGTGCACTGCTGATGCACTTAAGAGTGCGCGTTCAGTAGTGTGTGAACTCGAGTTTCCCTACTTTATTTTTCCTTGCAATATTATATAGTGCCAACTCGACAACATGGCATGAGCACAATTAACATTACAGAAGAACACATTCATTTGTGGTAGGCACGGGGAGACAAAGCGATTTGCCTGGAAAATCACAGGATGTTGAGCTGATGCCGAGATTCGAACATAGCTCCCCAGCTCTAAAGTTCGCAATTCTAGAATTTGTGGCGGGAGATTTGTCTAAAAGTGTGGATGTCGGTGCTGGCCATCAATGAGAGAGACCTGTGCATTTTTCAAATGGGTGGTGAAAAAATATGAGTATGTTGCTGGAGATGTGGGCCGCCGTGCCACCAATGTACTTACCGGGGGAAGGTAAACACCCATTATTCCGCAACTTTCTTTCCGCATACCATCACTCCGCATACTTTCATTACGAAAGTACCATGACTCCGCAATGCCATTATAACACATGGCATTACATTTTATATGCTTTTACCACGCATACATTTACAACGAAATTCGTTAATGTTTTGATAAGGTAAGTATGGGTATAGGGGTATATGTTTTAGGGTACTGAGGTATATGTTTTGGGGTGTTTGGGTATTTTAAGGGTTCAGATATAGTTTTGGGTTATGGGGTACAGGGGTAGTTTTAGGGTTTAGGGATAGGTATTGGTTTTGGGAAACAGGATTTTTTTTAGGGTTCAGGGCTAGGTTAGGGTTTTGGGGTATAGGGGTATTTTTAGGGTTCAGGGGTAGGTTTGGGTTTGGAGTAAAGGGGCATCTTAAGGGTTCAGGGCTAGGTTTGGGTTTTGGGGTACAGGGGTATTTTTAGGTTACAGGGCTAGGTTTGGGTTTTGGGGTACAGGGGTATTTTAGGGTTCAGGGTATTTTTGGGTTTTGGGGTACAGTGGTATTTTTAGGGTTCAGGGCTGGGTTTGGGTATGAGTTTTGGGGTACAGGGGTATTTTTAGGGTTCAGGGGTAGGTTTGGGTTTTGGGGTACAGGGGTATTTTAAGGGTTCCGGACTAGGTTGGGGTTTTGGGGTACAGTGGTATTTTTAGGGTTCAAGGCTAGGTTTAGGTTTTGGGGTACCGGGGTATTTTTAGGGTTCAGTGGTAGGTTTGGGTTTTGAGGTACAGGGGTATTTATAGGGTTCAGGGCTCGGTTTGGGTTTTGGGGTACAGGGGTATTTTTAGGGTTTAGGGATAGGTTTGGGTTGTGGGGTACAGGGTACATTTATAGGGTTAAGATGGGTTAGTGTTTAAGGGTGTTGCGGTATTTTAAGGAGTAAGGGTGGGTTATGATTATGCGGTGCAGGGGTATTTAAAGGGAGCAGGGTGGGATTAGCACACAATATGAGACTTGGCATGAAGGGCGGAACGTACCACACGCCCCCAGCGTTTGTCACGCCCCCAGCACACGCCCACAGCACAACACAGACACGCCCACAAGGGACTACTTTGCTGGCACGGTTCTTTTACCTTTTAAATGTATATGGTGGGCGTCTGCATAGCCTATGTCCTTCTGCTGCAACTGCCCTTTCCAACGCTGTATTGGGTGTTGTGATGGGTGCTGTGGTTCCTGAGATTACCCGCCTCAAAGGTTTGGGCTCTCTCTTTATTATATTAGTATGGATATATGAATGCTCCAAGGTTGCCCTATATTGGGAAGCACTCTGACAACTATTTTTTTTTCAAACCCTTTATTCGGTACAGGAGGAGCAGGGATGTCAATTGCTTTAGCAGTTCAGTTGCGTCCCAAAGCCTGACGCGTTTCGCAGTATTTCAAACTTCTTCCTCAGAGGTGCGGACGCGCTGAAAACGTGTGCATTCTGTGGACCGGCTTGTAAATGCTGAATGACTCGCCCTGGATGGGCCCCTCCCCTCACATCAATTAGAGGCTTCTGGGTTGTAGATATGCCCAAAGCCCGGTCCGGATGGGCCGATTGTCATGTTGGGAGAGAGGCATCCTGGGTCATGAAGTCCACACTGATTTGGATCAGTCCCACTTGATGTGCTGCTGCCCATTTCAGGCCCCCAGATGGGCCTCGATATCCATGCGCCTCCATAAATCCGCAACAGTTGTCCCCAACGGAGGTCCGATAGTTGTCAAGCCTCCTGGCCCCAACTCCAGGGGTGGTGCCTCCTGATGGCTGGACTTGCCGCCTATAAATGAATGCTCCAAGGTTGCCCTATATTGGGAAGCACTCTGACAACTGTTTTTTTTCAAACCCTTTATTCGGTACAGTAGGATAGGGATGTTGATTGCTTTAGCAGTTCAGTTGTGTCCCAAAGCCTGACGCGTTTCGAAGTATTTCAAACTTCTTCCTCAGAGGCGCGGACACGCTGAAAACGTGTGCGTTCTGTGGACCGGCTTTTAAATGCTGAATGACTCGCCCTGGATGGGCCCCTCCCCTCACTTCAATTAGAGGCTTCTGGGTTGTAGATATGCCCAAAACCCGGTCCGGATGGGCCTATTGTCGTGTTGGGAGAGAGGCATGCTGGGTCATGAAGTCCACACTGATTTGGATCAGTCCCGCTTCTTGTGCTGTTGCCCATTTCAGGTCCCCAGATGGGCAGCACCTCACCTCAGCCTGAAGGCGCACCTGGTGATGCTTCTGTGTTAAGCCCACCATGGCCCTAGCTATTGATCTCGAGAAGGGGCGGCCCATTGGGTAATATTGAGGGCGAAGTTCAACTGGCCTACCAATACCTGCAATTGGTATAGAGTTACTTTGGCACTGGCCAATGCAGAATCAATTGCCCGAGAGAAAGCCTGTACCTTGTCAAGCGGCAATCTACACTCGCCTGCCACCGTGTCAATTTCAATGCCCAAAAAGGACATGCGTGCCTCAGGAGCCACTGTCTTTCCGGGGGCCAAAGGTATCTGGAACTCCCTGAACATGGCCACCATCTGTTCTAACGCCTGCGCACATGCTGCTGACGCAGCAGAACCCATGACCATGAAATCATCCAAGTAATGTACCACCTCTTTGCACCCAGTCCTGTGAGAAAACAACCATTGGAGCATGGAACTAAAGGTTTCAAAGTACTTACAAGACACAGCGCACCCCATCGGCATGCACCGGTCATAATAAAACTGCTGATTCAGCTGAAAGCCTAACAACCTGTAATCTTCAGGGTGGACTGGCAACAGGCGGAATGCGGATTCTATGTCCGTTTTGGCCATCATCGCTTTGGGACCCAATTCTCTCCATTTTTTCAGGGCAGCGTCGAATGAGGAATATGTCACTGAACACAAGGATGGGTCAATCGCATCATTTACTGAGGCCCCTTTTGGCGCAGACAAATTATGAATCATTCTAAACTGGCCAGGTTCTTTCTTGGGTACTACACCCAAGGGGGAACACACATAGCCAGGCAGTGGCGGGACAGGGAAAGGTCCCGCAACACGCCCCAATGCTAGTTCCTTCTCTACCTTCAATTCCACTACTTGAGGCTGTAATCGCGCAGACAGTAAGTTTTTACAATACTCTACAGGGGGAACTCCTTGTGCCGGGATGCGGAAACCTTCTGAAAACCCCAAATACAGTAGTTTGGCTGCTGACTGGTCTGGGTACTGATTCAGCCAATAAATCAGTTTCCCTATATCTACAGGAGTAGGCAGCTTAGGGCTGTGGAGGCTTAATCTCCTTGCCACTACCTCCTTTTTCTTTGGACTTTTTGATACATTTGAACTCAGGGTGGGAGGGGTGCCCGCAGAAGGAGCACGCATGCTTGAATTTGCACTGACCTGTGGGACAAGTGCAGACTTTTTTGTTGAAGGCCCAGCACGTACCCCTCTTCTCCCCAGGTCCTCCGTGGGATGGCCGAAAGGGCTACCTATTAGACTGGAACCCCCCAGATATCCCATTCACGCTCTCTAGCCAGACGTTGACTTCCACCTGATCCCACCCTATTTCTGGGTCTTGAACCTTTTCCCATCTGAAGTCTCTATCATAATCCAGCCATGCAGTACCACCATGCGTCGTGTGTGCTTTCAGAATTTTATGCATGTCAGGCTTTTTCTCAATGATGACCGTCATGAACACTTGAAAACCATAGAGCCAATTTGTGATGGACTCCTCAACCCTCAGTCTCCTGTCCTTAACAGAGCTGTCCTTCCCCTCCCTGTCTTTGCTTTCTACCTCCCAACGCTTTGGCCTAATTAAAGAGAACATATCAATGTATTCCCCTTTCCAGATTTTCTCTTTCACTTCAGGTGTTACATGCGTCGCTAACTTACCCGGCTTGGACAGTTACATAGCCCTGGTCCCCCCAACTTTAGCCCCCCCTTCCGCCACCCTGCCCGCGTCCTCAGGCTTACCTCCTGAAGATTCAGGTGCCTTTTGCAGGGTTGGGGCCACATTTTGCGCTGCTGGTGGATTGCTGCCCCGCGCCTTGACCAAGATGGCTAGCTGTCTGCTAATTTCACCGAGCGCGCCACCCTCTGGGATTCCTGGCGCCCACGGAGCTACAGCCGCCGCTGTGGTCCCAAGGGGAGGAGGGGGGAGACCCCGCCACTGGCAATGCACCGACCCCTTCTATTTCCCGGGGTTTCGGCCCCGGCGCCAATGCCCTCAGGGCACTCAAAATGTCCACTACTGCGCCCCCTGGACAAGGATCTACTGGCTGCGCTACGGGTGTGAGGGGGGGTTGTTAACCACTACAGGGCTGCTGCCTTTATTTGCATCGAAGGCGGCCGGGCTAGAGACCTTTGCTGATAATGCCCCCCGAAGTTCTGCCAAAATAGCCTCCATCTCATCATTCGGTGTGGGCCCCACTGGAGTCGTAGGGGTGCTGCTGTGCGGTACCACAGGCACCTGGGGCGGTACGGGGGGAGGAACAACATGGATTACCGGTTCAAGAGGTAATCCAGATCTAGATTAAAGTCTAGGGAAATCACGGGGTCCAGCGAGGTGAGAGCAGGTCCGGTGCAGGCGAGGGAAAGAGGCCGAGACACCTGCGCTCCTGTCCTAAATAGGTCACGGCCTCTGACCCCCTCCACCCCCCCCCCCCCCACGTGCATCACCCCCGCCCTGGAAGCACTTCTCTGGGCCGGCCCCCTACTCTGACCTATGGCGCTGCGTGGGCCGGGGGGCCGGGCCCTAAATGCACGCTTGTCGAGCCTCGCGCTTGGTATTATACGGCTGGAGCAATGCTGACATGCTGCAGAAAGCAAAAATGCTCAAGTACACAATTCTATTCTCGTAGTGATGTGCTGAAAACATCCACCTGGAGGAGCCCCACGGGCATTCGAGAATATACGGAGAGGTCAAGATTAACTTCAGGAAGCAGGGTCAAAGGAGCAATACTTCTGGTTTCCAGTAGAGGGCGCGCTAACGGCAGTCTCTCTTTGCCTGTGCCAAATCCATGCTGGGCCTGGAAGCTTGGCAGTGGCTCAGTGAGGCCGTCACTATAGTTTATTTGGTTTTAAAAGGCAGCTTTCACCTCAAGTCACCGTCTATCATTCGTGTAGTCGCAAAACAACTTTTTACAGATTTGTAAAAATATATTTAAAACGGCAATGTGAACAAGCAAGAGTTGACAGTTTTCATCCTCACGCTACCGACCCCATTTACTGGGGCCAGATGGTAAGGCCCAAAGGCTGTCGGCTATTTACCAATGTTTTGCGTTGACACTCACCTGTCGCAGAGTTTCGGAAAGCATTGCCTCAGATTACTTACATTGCAAAAGCCTGAGGGTGCGGTGCAAAAACTACGCAGTGGCCACACTGCTAAAGCTTCCAGGTAACCCTTAGTGCTTAGTAAATAACTCCGCTATCTTTAGGATTGCACAGACATACCAAGTCTGCGCCACTCTTTGTTCAAAGGTGCCCTGAATGGGCTGTAAAACGACATCTTTGCTGTAGATAAAACGCCATAAGGAAATTCAAGCAAAATAAAAGAAATACAGGAAGAAATAAGATTGATACGCAGTCAAACATTTTTCTGCTCTTATTTCTTTATTTTTTAATACAATGAGTATGGACGAGGAAGGCTTAACCCCTTAAAGAAGGTTGTCCCCCAAGAAACTCCTGAATGTCAGCCAGACACAAGCTGTAGGAGCACATGGGGTGGGGGGAGCATCTATATGTAACAAACATCGGTGTAGCAATAGGACTTGGTTAAATACGCCGCAGCGTGAACATAAAATCCAGATATGCAACAAAAGGAGGAGTGAATTGAAGGCCCCTTTGTCTTCCTTACAGTATTGTTTTTATTGTTATTTTAAGTGAAGAGGCATTTACATGTAAAGTAGTCCCTTATGCAGGTTATAGCAAACATTTGAGTGGAGGCGGAAGGATACAGCCCAATTAGATTCAGGTGTGAGTTCATGATCACCTGACTGAGCGACCGAAATTAATAGGTTTGTTTGACATCTACGCTGTCAAAAGCACGATCTAAAATAATGGCGAGCAGAAATGGTTTAAAAATATGTGCGCCTCTTTTCATGTTTTGTTGGGGACAGGAATAACTGGACAGCCCTAAAGGCAGCTCGGCAAGTATTCATGTTAGACACCAGACTCTACCCCTGCTCTTCCGGTTTTTCAGAGACCCTGACCCGGAAAAGTTTTTGTGACCTTTCACAGACTATGCAGCAACCCTAGCAGACTTTCAGAGGCACATACGTGTAAAGAAATCCCTGTGTGATGAGGTCAAACTGCAGAAGAGTGCAACGGGCCTTTCGCTACCTCTGATTTATTTGGAATTTCCTTCTGTAACTTACTTGATTCTAGACTAGCATCACATGTGTCTGACTTTTCAAAGGCACTGCCTCTGGAGTAATCGCTGTAACACTCCAGCTCTGTTGTTTTTTTCGGCCATCTTGCCTTGAAATCCCTTCTACATATCTGTGACTGACTTTTTCCCAGCCCCATCAGCTTTTCAGAAGGCGTTTGGGCAGTACATTTGGCCAGGCAGTCCCTTGTGGTAAAGATGCCCTCTCTCACTGCATGTCAAAGCCCCCCAAACATGAACACCGTCTGACCCATGGACCACATGGAAGATATTCATAGGGGGTCATGACAAAGTAGTCTCTGCCAGCGACATGTCACTCACCCAGAAGGAGACACCCTTACCCAGGGCCCCTAATTAAATTATGATAATATCACCCGCTCCCCCTGTAAATGGCTGTAATTGGTTCAGCCCCTGCTGGTTCTTTTAATCTCATCGGACCCCAGGGAGTAACCCCTAATGGTCTAAAATACACACTAAACTAATTACACGCAGATTTCAGAAATCCACAGGGGAGTGTCGAGATTGGGAGCCCTCACTTTCGTGTGCTTCATTCTTACTGCGGAGGTGCTCTTTCAGAAACGGGAGAAATAAATACAGAGTCGGTGTAGTGTCAACGAAAAGTTGTAACAAAACTGAAGGGGGAAATGCGTGTCTTCTAGCGATTTAATGGAGCAAAGTCTCCTCACTCCAAAAGCAGCGCGACGATTCCACTTATAAATACATTTCTCTGTCGCTACACACACGCCTAAACCAACCCTCTCTGCTGGCATCTGCACGTGATCTGCAGGTCACGTGGTTGATACTTGGCAGGGCCAGTTTAGTCTTTTATTCCCAGGTTCCATGAGGTCGATACAATAAGTACAATTAAATTAGGGAATTGAAACACCATTTATTTTATAATCCAAGTACAGTGGCATCCAGGTCACTTTTAAACATGCATCAATGGTGACTTGCAATTTGACGGACAAATAGCAATAGTTTTATCACCATGAGAAGGATGAACACTGGAGACGACCCTGCTATGTTTCATACCTGTGGCGGATAGACAAATGGAATAGGGCATCTACAATATTGAGATAGAGCCAGATGTCCAGGGCAGGCCATGTCATTGCATTTGTTTAAAATTAGTGGCTGGTTGTGGTGCGGGAGGGATGTATGACGATACAACGCGATCATTTAGATCGCAGTACATTACATCGCTGTTTTTACAACGCAAGTCGTTACAACGATTTGCGCTGGAGGGCACTGGACTTAGGAATAGTGTGATTTACTATTCCAACTCCAGCCTACGTACAGTAGGGAAGTTGTTGGAATAGTAAATCACACTATTCCTTAGTCTAGAGCGCCCTCCAGTCCAAGTCATTTTATTGACTTGCGTTGTAAAAACAGCAATGTAAATGTATTGCGGTTTTGTGAACCCGTTGTAAAGATCGTTTTCCGTGCGGGAGGCACCATGGAGGGAGGGAGGGCAAGCAACACGGAGGGTTTGTTGAAAAAAACTATGATAGAGCCGTGTCATAGCGTTTGATTTGTTATGGCCGGTAGGTGAGACACTCCATAAGCGGCATAGAGTGTGGCACCGCGGGTGGGACCGCAACGCTGCCGTATCCTCTTTGCGGGCCCCGGTGCAGCCCGCAACGCCTCTCTTTCTTCTTCAGGAGTGCACGGTATGCTGTGGTGGCCGCTGTTGTCGTTTTGGCGTCGCGGGTGCGTTATGCAACACTTGCTGCATTCTTGCACTGGGCACGCCGTGGACTTGCACGGCAGCCTGTTGATTGGTTACAGGCACCTTAGGAATATTGCAGCTCCCAGATTGGGACTACGCCTCCTATGCCATACTTGGGGGCACTTACACTTACCTTCATGGTGGCGTCTTGTGGTCTACTTCCTTGAGGGCCATCTTGTTGCTTGTTTCCCTTCTCCTCCTCTACAGTCATGCTCCCAGAAGGCCTTGGGGTTTAACCTTACAAACATAGTGACTTTCCTATACAATATTTGACTCCCTTCCCTATCCAAGTTGGCCACAGCTTCCTTCCTGCTTTGTCACTTCCTGTTCATGTATTTTACTTCCTGTTCTTGTGAATAAAAGGGACAGAACCTTTTCTTTCCTTGTGTTTTAGCACTCCTTGTTCCTGTTGTTGTGCTCTCGCTCCTGTTGGTTCCCTTGCTCCAGTTTTGGTGTTCCTTTCCTTCTGTCCATAAAATTGTTCTTTTTGCATTTATCACCACGAGTGGGACGGGTATGCCCAGACATGGCTCCCATGCTCTCTATGCCACTGGAGTCAAGCTATCCTGGCTGATGAGGGGTGAAACCCCGAAACTGGTCCTAGGATGCTTGTTTCAAGTCCAGGGAAGGCCTGGCCTGGCAGTTCGGGCTGGACTGTTCCCATTGGGAGCAGGGTCAAGACTGATTTGCATATGGTGGGTTCAAACTGGAATGGCATGGGGAGCAAAAAAAATATGGATTTATGTCCAGATCTTTGTACTGGGGTAAATGTATGACATTGTTCTACATTCTCTTTATCAATTGTTATTTTTGCACATTTCCTTCTGTTGGCGCTCCTTTGTCCCTATGCATCTCATGCTCCAGTTTGGGTTCCTGTAACCGCCTATTCCAGCTAGTTCTTCTGGTCATCCTGTGTTTCCTGCCTCCTTATCTCCTTCATTTCTGGAGCCTCTTCGTCATCTGAGGTTTTTCCTTACCAAGTTTTTTTCCTCTTGGGACTCCTTCTGGAAGGCACTGGCTGCTTAGGCTTCTCACTGTCGGCAGCACAGTGGCTACCGGAAAGGGTCGCCCATATCTTGGACAAACCAGGACTTACAAGAACCGAAGCACAGAACCATCCCAACATCTCAAGACCGGTAAGAAAGACTCTAAACGTGACTTAGTGTGGCATAGAGTGCAGAAGAGTGGTGTAGAGTGGAGTGGCTTAAAGAGAAGTAGAGTGTTGTAGAGTGTAGTAGAGTGTCATCAAGTAAAGTAGAGTGGCATAGAATGGAGTGGCATAGAGTGGAGTGGCATGGGGCGCAGTACATTGTGTGGAGAAAAGTGTTGTACAATGCATTAGGGTAGATTGAAGTGGAGTAGAATGGAGTAGAGTATATTGACTAGCATAGAGTGTCATAGAGTGAAATAGTGTAGGCAGAAGTGGCATATAGTGGAGTACAATGTCATAGAGTGGAGTGAAGTGGAGTGGAATAGAGTGTTATGGAGTGGCGCAGACTGAAGTAGAGTAAAGTGGAGTACAGTGTCAAAGACTGGAGTGTCCAGGAGTGGAGTAGAGTGCAGTGCATATAGTGGACTGGCTTTGAGTGGAGTGATGTAGAGTGGAGTGGCGTACAGTTGAGAGGCATAGAGTGGAGAAAAAGTAGAGTGGAGTGTCATAGAGTGGTGGGGCACTTAGTGGAGTAGAATGGTATGGAGTGGAGTGCCGTATAGTTGAGTAGAGTGTCGCAGAGTGGAGTGCCGTGGAGTGGAGTTGTGTAGAGTGGTATAGAGTAGAGTGGCATACAGTGAATGGAGGAGAGTGTCATAAAGTGAAGTGGAATAAAGTGATGTAGCGGTGGTGGCGTATAATGGAGTAGTGTTCTAGAATAGAGTGGCAAAGAGTGGAGTGGCACAGAGTCGAGTAGTGTCATAGAGTACAGTGTTGAAATGTGGAGTAGAGTGCTGTAGAGCGGAGTACAGTGTTGAAGAGTGGAGTGGCTGAATAGAGTGGTTTAGAGTGTCACAGAGTGGAGTGGCATTGAGTGTCAAAGTGGAATGTTGTAAAGTGGAGTAGAGTGTTGTGCAGTAGAGTGGCATAGAGTGGAGTGATATGGAATGGAGTAGAGTGGCATAGAGTTGAGTTGAGAGTTGTTGAGTGTTTTGTGCGTAGATTGTCGTGGCATAGAGTGGAGTGGTGTACAGTGGCTTGGAGTAAAGTAGAGTGTCATAGAGTGGAGTAGAGTGGTGTGATCTAGAGTGAAGTGGCATAAAGTGGAGTGGCATAGAGTGGAGTACAGGGTCGTAGAGTGGAGTGCTGTGGAGTAGATTGGCTTGGAATGGAGTAGCGTAGAGGGGTGTGGCATAGAGTGGAGTACAGTGGCGTTTGAGTGGAGTGGCATAGGGTGTTGTGTATTGGAGTAACATAGAGTGGATTCGAGTGGAGTGGCATAGAGTGGACTGGTGTAAAGTGCATTGGTGTAGAGTACATAGGCGTAGAGTGCAGTGGTGTAGAGTGCGGTGGCATAGAATTCAGCTGCGTTGTCAGGATTTGCCGTGATGCGCTTACCTCGTCGTGAAACTACATTTCCCATGATTCCCCCCCTGAATCTCCTCAGGAAGCACTTTAGGGGGAGAGACACGCTTCCGGTTGCGTGTTATTCTTGATTACGTCTTTGGCGTGAGAGCGGACTCTCTGCACGCCGGTTCCTGATTTCCTTGACCCGGGGTTCGCCGGGGAAACTTGAATCCAAGGTAGGATTCTTCAGTTGGGGTGTTTGTTGATGCACGCTGTTTCTCGGCAGCGGGTTGACTATTCCCCCGACATCACTGTACTTTGATCGGGTACACGTTAAACCGTAGCTGGCTGTTGCGTGTTTCTGTGCTGTTCGTCCTTCAATTGGTAAAGGAGGGGTGAATTCATCTTTGGAACTTTAGTTCAACTACTAAGGAGTTTGAAGGCTGTTGTTTCAGTCGCGGAGCGCGGTGGTGGTCGAAACTACGCGTTACCGTGTTTTCTGGCTCAGAATTCTTCCAAGATCTTGAACTATGTAGCAGAACGCTGTGGTGAGGTTAACTAGACGCTACCGTGTATTGATTTCGGACACGTTGCAATTAAAGGGAGCAGAATGCAGTGGTGGACGCAACTACGCGTTACTGTTTAAAGTCTTTGTTTATGGATTACTTTAATTCATGCCAAGTTCAACCATCGACAGGGTAGTGAGGAGCGGAGTGCTGTGGTTCTTGCTTCCTACACACTTCCGTATCCTCGGCTCATCGTTTGCGATATTGGTTTGAAGCTCACGGAAGTTCTTTCTTTATTTTGTTCATACAGACCCCAAATACATTATGTCCTCTGGGCTGCCATGTGGTACGTTAGAGGTGGTTTGTTTAGCATCGAAGTGTTGTTTGTAGACCTTACTTTGTGGAAGCCATGTTTACACGTTTATTTATGTTTCCTATAGGCGATCCAAAGGCAGTAGTAGAGTGTGAAGAGAGGTTCATTATCGAGGGTCTTTTTCTTTTCTTTAAGCAGGTATACAATGGTGCATGTTTAGCGAGAATTCATGAGAGTAGCTTTGTGTATAAACCTAGTGTTTATTGAAGGTGGCTTTTGTCGTTTCAGGTTTCGCTTCCCTGCTGACCCCTTCCTTTCCCTTCCTTTTTTTTAATTTTTATTTTCTCTTATTTTCCCTCACCTAATGGCTCGAACACCTTGTATACATACATCAGGGTGTTGGTGACATTTGGAGGTGGAACCATTAGTGCAGCAACTGGATCCCGTGGAGGTAAACCTGACAGAACAACACGCCCACGAAATACACTCTACCTGATCCAGTTGTTGCGTAATGGCTACCATGGATGATGTCATGCAGGCTTTGCTTTTGGTTCAACAGCAGCTAGCCTCCTCCAAAACTGAAGCCACTGCATTAAGGGAAAAGGTAGAAAGGTTGTCTAGGAATCCCTTTGATGTCTCCTCACCCCAGATACAGGTCACGGTTCCTCCTCCTATCCCTCTGGCCAGTCCAGAGAGGTATTCAGGTGATCCGAATAAAACTCAGGTATTCCTAACACAGATCATGCTCCATTTCTCATGCAAGCCAGCCTCATTCCCTAACAACCACTCGCGGGTGGCGTTTGCCATTTCTTATCTGATAGGCGATGCCGCTAACTGGGCGGTACCCTTGGTAAGAAACAATGATCCTGTTCTTTCTGATTGGTCAGCATTCCGCACCGAGTTTGAAAAAGTGTGCGATAGAAGGGCCACTACATTTAGTGCAGATAGGGAACTCTTGGAATTAAGACAAGGTAGAAGTGATTTGATAACCTATTTACCCAAGTTCAACGGATTGGTGGCTGAGACCTCGTGGCCTGAGGAGAAATTAATGTCCCTATTTTACCAGGGGTTAAGGGATGGATTGAAAGATGCCATAGCCCAAATAGATCCTCAACCTGCCACTTGTATAGACATGGTTGATTTAACCCTGAGACTGGATGGTAGAATGGCCGACAGAGGTGGGGATAGGAAAAGATGGGATAGGGGCCCTTCTAGGCCTGATTAAACTCCCCGTAGAGCTTTGCCTTCTACCGAGAATACTACAGAACCCATGGAAATAGGGGCAGTTAGGGCCCCGCTAACCAGAGAAGAGAAAGAAAGCCGTAGGGTATCTGGGCTGTGTATGTACTGTGGCAAGAAGTGCCACTATGTCAGAGAATGCCCCTCCTAAGTCTTCAGGGGGATGGAATAGAAACAAAAGAGTAGCCATCACAGCTTTGAGCGCCCAGGACGAGGTGAGCGGGATAGCGGTATAGCTGAAGAGAACAAGAGGGAGGTTCAGCCCTGTAAAGTTCCTTCTCTAACGGTATTAGCTCTGCTGGAAACAGAATCCCATATCTTGCTGCCCACGAGGTTGGAGTGTCAACTACAGGTCCACCAAGTGATGGTCATGATCAACTCAGGGGCCACCCGTAATTTCATTAATAGCGGGTTGGTGTCTTCTCTCTCGTTGGACAGAGTACCCAGAGACACTCCTGAAGAAGTCCTAGCCGTGGATGGGAAACCATTGATTCCAGGTTTGATTACGGAACAAACCGAGAAAGTAACATTGTCTGTAGAGGTAAAGGAAGGCAGGCACAGGGAGGAGCTGTCCCTTAATATTATTAAAGCCCCCCAGTATGAGGTGATTTTGGGGATGCCCTGGCTAAGCCATCACAACCCATCAATAAATTGGAAGGAAAAGACAGTACAGTTCTTGTCCATGGAATGTAAGGCACATATGGAGAGGCATAATATCGCTCTGTTTTCACCAACACTGATTCCCATGTTGGTGGCCACGGCAGCGGAAAAAAACGTGAGCTTACCTATTGAGTATTAGAGTTACAAAGATGTCTTTAGCGAAAGCAAGGCAGAGCAGCTTCCTCCGCACAGGCTGTATGATTGCCGTATAGACTTAGTAGAGGGGGCCACCATTCCGTCATGCAGGGTGTATGCGTTGTCCATTCCAGAAACAACACACTTAAAAGAGTATCTAGACCATTACGTGGACATAGGGTTTATCAGGCCATCCAGATCTCCTGCTGCTTCTCCCCTGTTTTTCATCAAAAAAGCACTACCGTATGTTGAACAAGAATACAATCAGAAACAGATATCCTCTACCCCTTATCTCAGTTTTATTGGACCAAGTATGATATGCCAGGGTTTTTACCAGACTGGATTTAAGGGGCGCGTATCATTTGGTCCGCGTCCGAGAGGGGGACGAGTGGAAGACCGCCTTCAAAACAAGATACGGCTTGTATGAGTACACTGTAATGCCGTTCGGACTGTGTAACGCTCCGGCGGCATTTCAGTATTTCCTGAATGATGTTTTGAAGGAGTTTGTGGACATCAGTGCAGTGGTGTACATAGACGATATTCTGATATACTCAGAGGATACCACAGTACACAAACAACATGTAGTATTACAGAGATTAAGAGAACATAGGCTGTTTTGCAAGATAAGTAAGTGTGAATTCAGCGTGTCTATGGTTGAGTGCCTAGGCGTTATGTTAAGTCATGAGGGTCTACAAATGTCCGAAAGAAAGATACAGGCGGTTCAGGAATGGTCTACTCCCACCTGTGTGAAAGAAGTACAGAGCTTCCTAGGCTTTGCCAATTATTACCGCAGGTTTCTACTGCGGTTCTCTCAGGTGGCTGTTCCTTGGACAAGACTGCTCAGGAAAGGAGTTAAGTTCCAGTGGTCCGCTGAAGCTGAAGAAGCTTTTGCATATCTGAAGAAAGCTTTCACAACAGCCCCAATCCTTGCTCATCCTAAGCCACAATACCCATATATCGTAGAAGCCAATGCATCTGATGAGGCCATAGGGGCCATTCTGTCCCAGAGAGATAAAGATACAGGACAACTCCACCCTGTTGCGTATCTGTCCAAGAAACTGAGCCTGTCCGAAAAGAATTACACCATAGCTGAGAAAGAACTGTTAGCAATAAAAAGGGCTTTTAAAGAATGGTGACAGTATCTATGGGGGGCCAAGTTCCCGGTCACAGTCTTCACCGATCACAGAAATCTTCAGTTTATGAAGACAGCCAAACACCTCACACAGAGACAGATGCGATGGATGTTGTTCTTTTCGGAGTACGATTTCACCATCACTTTCCGGCCTGGGGCGGATAATCTGAAAGCAGACTCTTTCTCTCCTGACGAGACCAGGTTGAGGAAACCGGGAGAAAAGATTCTAAGGTGGCGATTGTGAATCCAGAAAAGGTGATTTGCGTGATCCAGGCAGATACCTTTTTGGAGGTCATTCGCAAGACTAAGGATCAGAATGCCTGGGTTCATTGGGCCACAAAGGGTAACAATCGCTTATTAAAGCAAGGACTGCCTTTTCAGGACGATAGGTTGTATCTCCCTACTCCGGCGCTGCAAAAGAAGGCTTTTGCTTGGTGCCATGATTCTCCGTTGGCTGGTCATCAAGGAGTACAAAAGACTTTACAATTCCAGAAACGTCATTTCTTGTGGAATACTGAAAAAGCTGATGTAACCTTATGGATAGGGCAGTGTGAGGCCTGTGCACGTGCAAAAAATGTGACAGGAAAGAAGAAAGGCTTACTGATGCCTTTGCCTTCGCCAAGAAGACCTTGGCAGAATATCAGTCTGGATTTTGTTACTGGACTACCCCCTGATCAGGGTAAAACGGCCATTTTAGTGGTCATAGACAGTCTCACTAAGTTGGGACATTACATCCCATGCGTGAATCTTCCTACTGCAGGCCAAACTGCGCAATTGCTATTAACTAATGTCATCCGGTTGCACGGAGTGCCCGAGGTCATTGTGTCAGATAGGGGCCCTCAATTTGTTACAAGATTTTGGAAGGTATGGTGTCAGGCTTTACATATCCAATTCTCGATCTCCACCAGCTTCCATCCGCAGACCGATGGGCAGACGGAGAGATTGAACCAGACACTAAAAAAGTATCTCCAATGTTACGCTACGGACGCCCAGGAGTCATGGGTTTCTATGTTATGGATGGCCGAGGTGGCATATAACAACGCTTGGCACTGTTCGGTGGGGGTTTCTCCTTTCCTTGCTACCTACGGTTTTGATGCACGAATCCTTCCGGTACGCATCCCTGAGGAGGTGTCTCGGCAGCCTACGGTCAGTGACGTATAGTACAGCAATATAGAGTGCAGTGGTGTAGAGTAGAGCGGCATAGGGTAGAGTGGCAGAGGGTGCAGTGGCGTAGAGTGGTGCAGAGTGGTGTGGCATTGATTACAGTGGCATAGAGGGGAGTGGTGCAGAGGGGAGTGGCACAGAATGCAGTGACGTGGAGTACAGTGGTGTAGAGTAGAGTGGCATATAGTAGAGTAGCAGAGAGTGCAGTGGCATAGAGTGCATTGGCATGGAGCGCAGTAGTGCAAGGTAGAGTGACGTAATGTTTAGTGGCTGAGAGTGCGCTGTTGCAGAGTAGTGTCTTAGATTCTAGTAGTGTAGAATGCAGTGGCATAAAGAGCAGTGGAGTGGCTTAGAGTGGAATGGCGTAGAGTGGAGTGGCGTTGACTGCAGGGGAGTGAAGTAGAGTGGAGTGGCATAGATTGGAGAGGCGTAAAGTCGATTGTTTCAGAGTTGAGTGAAGTGGCCTAGAGTGGAGTGGTGCAGGCTACAGCGCAGTGGCAAAGAGTGGAGTGATACAGAGTGTAATGGCGTAGAGTACAGTGGTGTAGAGTACAGTGGCATATAGTGGAGTAGCAGAGAGTGCAGTGGCATAGAGTGCATTGGCATAGAGCGCAGTAGTGCAAGGTAGAGTGGCGTAATGTTTAGTGGCTGAGAGTGCGCTGTTGCATAGTAGTGTCATAGATTCTAGTAGTGTAGAATGCAGTGGCATAAAGAGCAGTGCAGTGGCATAGAGTGGAATGGCGTAGAGTGGAGAGCCGTTGACTGCAGGGGAGTGGAGTAGAGTGGAGTGGCATAGATTGGAGAGGCGTAAAGTCGATTGTTTCAGAGTTGAGTGAAGTGGCCTAGAGTGGAGTGGTGCAGGGTACAGCGCAGTGGCAAAGAGTGGAGTGATACAGAGTGTAATGGCGTAGAGTAAAGTGGTGTAGAGTGCAGTGGCATAAAGTGCAGTGGTACAGAGTAGATTCGAGTGGCATACTGTGGATTGGCGAAGAGTGCAGGTTGTAGAGTGTCGTGACACAGAGTGGAGTGCAGTGGTGTTGAGTGCAGTGTTGTAGAGTGGTATAGAGAGGAGTTGTGCAGAGTAGAGTGGCCTAGACTGGAGTGGTGTACGCATGGTGTGGTATCGCACTGCCATTACAGACAAGACATTTTTATTTGAGATGACATTAGTTTTGCACAGACGCACAGTTTTACTAATAAAACTATACAGCGCACATTTGAATCGATAATGTGTGGAAATGGCATCACCTAGTGTTTTGATTTGTTTTGATCATGTTAAAGTATTGGTTTGCAACACACCTCAGAATTAAAAATATACTACATTTGTTCTTTCGTAATTCTGATATATTCTGGAAAACGTGCACAGTTCAGTTAAATGTTGTTGTGTGCTAGAACCCCATCCCCATATCCAGCAAGATTGTCATATAAATCCTCTCACTTGGGAGTCAGAGAAAGAAAAGTAAACACCAAGCTCCCTCATAAGACAGAGCCTGACATTTGACCTCTGTCTTTGAATGCACAGCACATATGACAAGATAAGAGCAAAATGTACAGGCTTTCTTACAGAAAGGAGCACTTGTAGAAGAATACAGAGAGGGGTAGTGTGGAAAGTCTGTACTCCTTTGGAGGCATACATGCAAGGTGGCCAGCCTAAAATAAATAAAGTGAGCAAATAGAAATCCAGAATATGTGAGCTACAAACCACAAAGCTATTGGTAAGGAATGGGTAGAATGCATTCCCAGGGAAGCTTTCCGAGTGTCCCCAAGATGTCTTTACAAACCAGACGGCGAGTCTGGTAGGCTTCGGCCTCAAATATAAATCTCCAAAGAAGACAGAAACAAAAGCAGGACTGGTTCAGAGGCATATCAATAGCCTCAGCAGCCTCTGCGGTGCAGGGCGCCCAAGCTCCAGGGGCCCTCCCTCAGCACTTTGCACGGACGGCGGCTGAGAGCTCTTCACTGGGTCCAGAACATAGGGGCCCCTCTCTATATAGCTTGCAGGGGGTTTTGCCACTGGACTGGTTCTGGGTAACACTGCCTCTTATGGCTCCACCCCTTTGGATCCATACTTGGGAGGGGCTGAGGCTGAATTGCTACCATTTTTCGCTGGTGTGACCGCGATGTGAGGCATGATGGAGCGCAGTAGGAAAACAAACAATGAGTGACAACATACAGGGAGGACTCCACCTGCCCATCAGGACCATTGTTATGTTTCTCTTAGATACAAACCCTAATTTGTGGGATTATTGCTGAAAAGCATAATTAATACAAAACAGGCCAAAAAATCATGGCGACCACTCAGCATTGAGACCAGACAGGCAGCGGATGAACTTCCGTTTAACAAAGTGGCGATCACATAATGTGGTGTCCAGAACTCCGCCAGGGATACAGAGGCCAGCGCCTCCACTGTCCGGTTAGATGTACCACACGGGCTCTAAATGAGAACTTAAGTACCGGAGCCCACTTTTTAATCGCTCTGTTTTAATTTATTTTATTTGGGGATCCTGAACATCTGGCATCCATCCCTTCTGGGTGTGCACAAGACATACCTGTTTCATGTAACATGAGATAGCCCAAAATATAACATGTTTAATAATGTAACGTAAATTAACTCGGGGCTGGACTATAATTATTGTTTGAAGTGCAGGTCCTGGGAACCGGGGGTGTGATGGAACCACTGTACCCCAAGATTGGCTGTCTCTTACTACCTACCCAGTGAGGCACGGGGCTTTGCCTGCATGGGGCCCGAAAGCATCATGGCTTTGCCACTAATATAATTTAGGGATTTGCCGGGACAGTCCCGGTTTTTTATCTGCTGTCCAGGCAGATTTCGGCAAAAATTGGCTCGTGTCCCGGTTTTTAGACTAAGTAGACTGAAATCAGTGAGAGGCACTTTTTTGGGTGTTCTGAAGCTGTACTAGTTAGAAGCTGTTATTAGTAAGCGATATAATTAACAGGTACGATGCTGGCTTCTAAAATGATATTTTATTTATTTTCTTAGTGCCTCTGTCATGCTCCGTTGACGTAAAATTGTTGTCCTTCTATTTTTGGCAGAATGTCCCGTTTTTTTGCTCTCAAGATCTGGTCACCCTAACATTACTTAAAATGTGAACTAAAGCCATAAAATAGCACAGTCCTACGACCGTTTTTGGTGACAAGAACCGCACTATACACAGAGCTCCCCTGCTCCAAAAACTCTTCCCACTGCTGAACATTTTGCTCCTGTGGCGGCTTCCCGCCAAATGGCCCACCTGGCCTTGTGTCACATCACACTGTGACTGTTTGCACGCCGAGGAAGGGGGTGTGTGCTCAGCTGCACCCGACACTCCGGCCCCGCTCGACAATAACCATTAAACACAAACAGAAACAAGCTCCCTCGCCCTTCGAAAGAGCTCTAGCAGCAGATGCGAAAGGAGTACCCGGGACTGAGGATGTAGGGTCCTTGAACCGACAGCGCTGCAGGGCCTTACCGCTGAGAATACAGCGCTATACAAATGTACTTCAAACCTGTGCGTGTAGTAGGGGGTGCTCAAATACGGCATTTGGGTCTGGCTGATGAAAGGTATAAATGATTATACTCACGGCCTCTACCGCACATCTCCCGGAATATAAAGATGACGTGAGTGACATTTTCAGGCATGGATAGGGGTTGCATTCAACGAAGATTCAAGAGGGGCACAGATGAGAGCAAAATAAAGTAACCGATCTTAGGTTGCCAAGCCGAGACTGTCGCCATTTGACAAAAAACGAAAATCAAAAAATGAAAAACGTTTTGACTGCTAGGGTGGGTGGGAGAGGAACGGCAGTTGCTATTGTAGTACAATATCGACTTCTGCATGAGGAAGAACCAGGCGTATCAAACGACATTGCTTACCGTCCACACCTAGAAAGTATGGTCGAAGGTGCCATTTCCTCATGGTCGTGGGAGGGTGGTGGGGGAGGTGTAACTTTTCCTTTCCACTGCTTTCTTCTACAACTCGGGCCTTATTCACAAAGGTAAAGTTCACATAAATAAATCTACATATGCAATGGTTAATTTGTAAAAAAATGAAGTCTGGGGCTCTCGTCAGGAGGCAGCTTCCATCAGCATGTTTCTCCGGTTAGCGCCCCTAAAACAGTACCTACTACTAACCATGAAAGTGGGGAAGAGGGTGTGGCGTGATGTCCTGAGCTGCCGACTCCGGAGCTGGGGAACCTGGTTCGAGTCTCGTCTCAACATCCTATGATTCTGGGCAAATCACTTAATCTCCCCGTAAATAAATGTGCCCTTAACTGGTGCTCATAAAAAGCGCTGGTGTTGATGATTAAGTGCAGGTGTTGAGCACCAGAAACCACTGGCTCAAATTAAGCACTGTACATACATGTTTACTCTCATACTTTTCAGTAACTGTACTACTTTGGGCTAGGTACCACTTGACTGTGTTAAATTACTCAAAAGTGTAAACTCAAATATCCCTTCACCCTGAAACAGGAGTGGAGCTAAGTTTATGAGTGTAAAGTTACTACAGCCAAAAAGCGCAGTAGTATGTCAAGCACCTCACACGGCCAATCGCTGGTACTACAAGAGCCTCCAATAAAAAATAAAGGAGTAAAAGATTTTAAATATTACCCCATAGCAAATTATGTTAAATTTAATTAATTAAAGTATCTAAAAATAAAGCATTTTTCATTTTAACTTACTTTAATAACTAATTTAAAAATTAATGTAACATTAATTGGCATTAAAGTATCATTATTTTTTCATTCATTCTATACACCACTTTTAATAATTAATAAAGAATAAAAAATGTATTTTTATTTTATGTTGGACTTTTTTTCTAACGAATATTTTAATATTGCAAATTTAATATATTTTTTTATTAAATTCAAACTTAAGTTTCACAGGAGACCACACAAAGATCACAGTGAAGAAGCTGTAATAGATTCACATCTTTAATTTTGTGCTGCCATCTAGTGCTTTGATACGCAATCATGCTATGAATTTTTAAAACTAAATTGTGAGTGTCAACTTGAATATATGTATCATGGAGTTAGATCCCTTTTATGACATAGAGTTGACCAAAAAACCCTTCACATTTCCTAGTCCTACTACTGGTAAATTTTCTGCAATTGCTGTATTTGAGAATCAACAGTTATAGATTAAAAATAAAAACAAATGGATAACCTTTTTGACTAGTAGGCATAAAATAAAATCCTAAAGACTATGGGCCCCATTAGGATGGCGGGCGGATTGCCCCCGCCAGGCTGGCGGTAGCCACCGCCAGCCTGGCGGGGGAAATCCGCCCGCCATCCTTCCCTGTATTCCCCCCGCCATATTAGAATGGCGGGGGGGACCACAACGGAGCAAAATACCGCCCGCCACTTTTCCGCCCCGGTCGCCTTGCGGCCGGGGCGGAAAACGAGTAACATGCAGGCGGTGTCTGTCAGACACCGCCCGCATCATTACAATGGGCATTTTACAATGCCTTTCCGTGGCGGCATTGCTGCCACGGAAAGGCATGCGGTGTTCACTCTGGGGGCCCCCTGTGGGCCCCCAGAGTGAAGGCCAAAGGGGGGTGGCACACGGGGGGTACCTGTGGTACCCCCCTGCATTTACATAATCAAAGCGGTAGGCACCGCGCGGTGCCGGCCGCTTTGATTAAGTAAATGCTGCACAGCATTTTTAGTATTGTGGCGGGCGGAGCACAGAGCTCTGCCCGCCACAATACTAAAAATACAGGATGTGCCCGCCACAGTGGCGGGCACATCCTAATGCTGCGTGCGGGACCCCCGCCCTTAGGGCGGGCGGTCCCGATGTCCGATAGGATGGCGGGCGGGCAAAGCCCGCCCGCCATCCTAATGGGGCCCTATGCATTCTTTGGGTATGAAATGGAGAGGTCATATGAGAATATTTCATATTTGTGCACATTTTCAGGTTCTACTAAACTGCATTTCAGCAACATTCAAAGAGAGTTCCTAAAGTAATTTTTTCTTTGCATTGCACTAACAATATTAAGATGGATAAACACTTTTTGTGTAATTTCCTTTGTGGAACCACAACAAAGCATCACATGAAGCTTTTAGAACCTCCAATCAATGGTATCTCAACAATGTTGAGAAACATATTGTACTTAACACACTGGACAGTGTAGTTTAGTTCTAGATTTGATTCTTTTAAAAAACCCACGAACTAGAGGACACTGGCGAGCAGTATTTCGAGTTTGAAAGGCATTTCATTTACAAGTCCTGGGTACACTTGGTACCATATACTAGGGCCTTATAGGCACATTAAATAAACCAATCAGGTGTATGCCAATTTTACCATTTTGAAAGGAGGAGTACAACCACTTTATCACGGGTTAGCAGGATTAAATGCACAGAGTTCTGACTAGACAGAAAGGTCAAATTTCCAACACTGTTGAATTCCATTGTCGCTGAATGTGAACACAGTCTCATATTGATTCCACATTATGACTCTTTCTTAAACACTGTACACTGTGCTGGTTCTTGTTGATCCCTGCTTCCACCCTTTGTCACTGTTTTTTTTATGCTTTTTGCTTCCTTCTCCATTTTACCTTTTCTACCATACTCTCTCTTACTCTGGGTCAAATTCTGATGCTATAATAAAAGTCCGGTCACCACACATGTGTGCCAGTGCCCAGCACAAGCAATCCCAAAGCACACATTAGGCATTGTCTACTCTGCTTAGTTCATCAATTCTATGTACTACCACCTCTTGGTAACTGTGGCTATCGCAATTCCTATACTACCTATAAAACCATCTCCTTTCAGTAACCATTCTATTCCCACCCAAAGAGGAAACTTGAGTAGAAGCAGCTGTGCTTGACTTACCCCCGGATACATAGTTGTTGGGCCTCTTCAGTCGGGTACAGATTGGCTCCAGTGGCACAGTAAGCGAGGGACCTACTTCTGGACATACCTTTGGCCTCTCAGGGCAGAATATCAAACACACAAATGGTGATGGTGGGAATGCTTGCTATAAGCCCAACCACTGACAATCGATCGGGCAGCATTCCAACCAATCGTTCCTTTGCCGACCATGACACCTCAGATTAGACCAAGCCATATGCAAATCTGTCTTCGTCCTGCTCAAATGGGAATAGTCCCTCACCTTTGGTGTTTATTATATAACCCCCTAAGTTTCCAAATTCATGCCCAGACGTGGGTCCCTTGCTCACTGTGCCAAAGGATCCAAGCTATAAGTAACTGATGAGACCTAAGCAGGACGAAACCGGTCTGGAGTTGCTTGTGGTCCCTTCTAGAGTGGACCTCACTAGACAATTCAGGATTTCCATGAAGAGCAGGGGCTGTTCTCATTTGCATAATGTGGGTCTTTGTCAAGAGTGGCCCAGTGGGCGGAAATTATGGATTGTAATGCTACACATAGACTATTTGAAAGCATTCTTCACTTCACATTTTTTATGTATTATAAAGACATATCACGGACTGGTGGAGTCGACAGGTGATTTCTTAATCAGAAATAAGATGCTTTTTTTTTCAGAAGGAGAACAGAGAATACAGGACAAGCATTGACCAAGTCAAAAGGTCGACCATTTGTAGGAAGAGACTAAACTGTTGGATTTAAAATGTATCAATTCTTGTTTGCATCGCATACATAAAAAGAAAATTCAAGATGGCTGCTGATGTGCCAGCATGCATGAGTACCCATGGACAGTCGTTTTATAATGCTTTTTCTTTTAGAATGAGAAAGAAACATTTTATGATGCTGTCAGGCATGCACACACCTACTGATGTCCTGGCAGATACATTGGAATTTTCTTTTACTTTACTGATGTCAGACGGCTGACAGTCATTTTGTGGGCCTCATAAAACAAATGAATTGATAAAAATAAAGAATAATGCAGAAATGGCAACTGAGGCCGAAGAATGAATGGATGGCCTAAGGTTAGGGTACAGGAATGGTCAAATTGAACTGCCGGGCCTCTGTTATGTTGCTCCACATGATGGCACACACATCAAGATTTGTGGAGAAAGGAGTTTTATTTAAGTTGCAGTGAAACCATAATAATACACATGTAAAAAAACAATTATATATATATATGTGTGTGTGTGTGTGTGTGTGTGTGTCTGGTGGTCTGAAGACTGATAGACTCACGGAGGCGTGGTGGTGGCAGTCTAGCCACCGGCGCTCCGATAGCCCCATTACCAGTGGGGCGGTCGGACTGTCATTGCAGCTCGGATGCCAACAGGGAACCGCTGTTCCCTGGTGATGGCGCAGCAGTGTAGAGGCAGGGATATGCTTGGCTGGACTGCTGCAGTCCTGCCAAGCATATTATGAGGTTCCTCTCAGCTATGGTTTTCATGGCGGTTCCTCCTCCATGAAAACCTTGGGGGAGAGGAAACAAATAGGGCCCTACAGGGCCCCCTTGTGCCTCTGGGCCCAGGGGTGCAGGCAGGTTTGCACAGCATGTGCCCCCCGTGTGCTTACACCACAGTTCCTGCACAGCATGGACTTTACAGTCCATGCTGTGCAGGAACCTTTTTTGGCGTTCCCATTGCAGTGCCCATTTTCAGAGTCACTGCCGTGGGACCACCCAAAAAAGCGCACCAGACACGAGAAACACTTGTAATATGACCGGTGGCCTGAGCATGGGTTTAGTGGTGCGGTAGCGGGCTGCCGGCATAGCGGTCGGCTCCCGCACCGCCAAACTCGTAATGAGGCCCAAAGTTTGTCAATAACAGACAGCTTACACTTTCCGTAGGGAAGGCCTAAAAGATATGCATTATCCAGTATTATGGGTGTCTTTCATAGATTCACATGCCTGAATCATTCCCCGTTGTCGAGACGGGAGTCTCCGGTACATAGAAAATTAATGTCCTATAGACATACATAGAGAATAGTAGGCCTAAAGGCCTCACCTTAGTAACATATCCATGTCCTTTTGTAAAAAGGACCAAACTCTAGATAAGAGCCAATCAGCTATCACCTCCCTCTAGAACCTTCCTGGCAGGAGCCTCAGTCCCTCAGATTTTCTACTGCACGTTGTGCTAAGGGAGTCTCCACCCGAGTTCTGCTCAGGTTTGCTTCTAAAGCTTTATTTCTTCAAACATTTGGATCCTTTGTAGGTAAAAGCTATTCATTATGGCTGATACTCATAAGAAGGGTCTTTTTAGAGCCTGTAGCTCTTGTGGTAAAAAAAAAGGCTCTACATAGATGACCAACACAAGAAATGCTTATATTGCCTGTACCCGGATCATTCATCTAAAGACTGCAAAATATGTAGAACATTTTCCACAAAGATACTCAAGGACTGGGAAGGACGCCTTCTACTCTGGCTCCAAAGGCTCAAGGACAGAGACAATCTGGAATCCTCTGAAGAAGGTGAGAGCTCTTCAGTCTCCTCTTAACTGTCTCTCAAAAGGCCAAGGGTAGCTTCCCCTAGCCCTCAAGACGCTCCTCCAAAGAAGACAACTAGAAAGTCTTCAGAGGTCCTGTCATCATCAGCGTCTGACAAGGAGGTTCACACCTTCAAAAAGCCAGCGCCGTCGTCGACGACGACCTCATTGACATCATCATCGGCGCTCAGGAAGGCTGTATCTCCTGCCTACGTCTCAACGTCGACGACGACAGTCCCGACGACGACGGCATTGTCGACGTTAACTTCTTCGACGACGACTACCACATCGTCGAGGGCGGGTAAGCCCTTGTCGTCTACCATTGTTATTAAAAGGTTATCAAAACAAAGTGGTCCTAGACACAATTTTTCAAACACATATAGATGAATTATTCATTTTATACCCTTTGTAGGACTTAATCCTGGAAAGGAAGGAGACAGAAAACAACAAGCCAAATACGTTTGCAGTATTATCCTAACCACCCAAAACAAATTGTATGACACTAAGTTTGTATATAGCAATATAAGTTCGCAATTTATTTCACAATCATATATACATATTTACAAAAAAACAACCCAAAAAGTTGGGGGAATTTTGCCAGGTGCAGTAGAAAGTGCAAAGGATTTTGTGCTCAAGTGAAAGTAAAGAGAAAGAAAATAACCAGGATAATCAAATGATTTCGAACAAGGACTAAGGTTCTGTTCCCTTAGTATTATGCCAGACCCACGTATATTAATCATACAGTTTTAGTATCAGTTTTCAAAAAGGGGCAGGGGAAGGGGTGCAGGCAACAAGGAAAGGGGGGGAATCGTCGACGTTTCGACCCTGGCCCTTTGGAGGGGGGTTCAACACCTCAGCTACGGGTCTTCCTCAGGACAAAAGGAGAGGGAGAGGGGAGAGGTTTTCAAAAACCTATACTGCAGAGAGACAACACCCCAAGAATGAGGGTAGCTACCAATGAATGGCATGCTCTAAAATTCACCAAATGTAAACTCTGTACAATGCTCTTCCTAATACTGGAGAGGGCAGATTGGGAAATAAATCCAAATCGCAAAGGGTGAATCCTTATTCAGGCAGATCAAGAAAATATAAATTATACACCAAAAACGCCAGTCAGGTAATTCCAAAGGCGTGGTCCTGGTAATACCAGCGCTGATCTCATCAACGGGTCCCGTCACCATAGTCCATGGTCTATGGTGAATTTTTAAAGATTGGAGGAAAATTAACACATTTTCTCAAGAATTAGAAAAGAATTACCACGGACATGTGGGTCCTTAAATTGATTCAATTTGGCCATTCCATGGAATTCAAAAGTATCCCTCCGAGAACTCCTCCTCGCCCAATGCATCACAAGAACCTACGATTGCTTCTACAAGAACTCTCAATTATGCTCAGGAAAGGAGTGATAGAGAGAGTACCATCGTCTCAGAAGGGGAGGGGATTTTACCCCCGCTTCTTTCTCATTCAGAAAAAGGAAAAGAAATGGAGGCCCATTCTAGACCTCAGAGCGCTGAACAAGTTCTTAAAGAAGCAGTCGTTTCTCATGTTCACCATACAGGAGATCTTGCATCTTCTAGAGGAAGGGGATTTCATGACGTCTCTGGACTTACAGGACGCATACTTTCATGTTCTAGTCCACAAAAATCACAAAAAATACCTGAGGTTTGCAGTTGCGGGCAGGCACTTCCAGTTCTGTGTCCTACCTTTTGGCCTCAAATCTGCGGCCCGCATCTTCACCAAGTGTCTCTCCCCGGTGGCAGCTTTCCTCAGGCAGCATGGTCACCAAGTCTTCCCATATTTGGACGACTGGCTGGTGAAGGCGCCATCCTTTGCAGGTGCTTCCAGATCCTCCAACGCCTGTCTCAATCTCTTCAGTCACTTGGGTCTTACACTCAACCAAGAAAAGTCCACCTTACAACATTCTCGCATCATCACCTTTCTCGGAGCAACTCTGAACACAGGTTCTGCAAAAGCGTTTCCATCCCAGGAACGAAAACGCAAGCTCCTTTCTCTAGCCTTAACAGTAGCCTCGAAGAAAACTTTGCCAGTTTGTATCTTCAAAGCCCTTTTGGGAATGATGTCATCATGCATCCTACTCATACCACATGCAGTCTACGGATGCACCCCCCTACAAGAGGCTTTGTCCAGACAATGGACACAATGCACAGGGTCGTTCGACGACAGCATAACTATTACAGTGTGAATCATCAAGGCATTGCAATGGTGGATGTCATCAAGAAGCCTCTCGCAGGGATTAACATTCCTATTTACCGCAGCTCCTCATGTCATCACAACGGGCGCCTCCTTGGAGGGTTGGGGAGCTGTCCTGTAGGAACTACAGATAAGTGGCAAATGGTCAGAGCTGGAAAAACATCTCATCATCAACCTACTTGAACTGAGGGCAGTTTTCCTGGCCCTACAGTCATTCTTGCCAAGGATCAAGAACTCCCTAGTGCTCATCAGGACCGACAACACTACGACGATGCACTATCTAAACAAAGAGGGAGGGACGCGTTCGCTGACACTCTCTCAAGAATCGCAAAAGATCTGGAATTGGCTCATTCTCCACAATGTAACGCTAAGAGCGGAGTATGTCCCAGGCAAGGACAATGTGATTGCAGACGCGTTAAGCAGGCAGAGGACATTGTTGCACGAATGGGAAATGGACCAGGCAATTATCGACCAGATCTTTTCCAAGTGGGGATCGCCGTGAATCGATCTATTTGCGACCAGAAAGACGCCAAATGCCCACACTTCGCAAGCTGTCATCCCCAGTCAGGGTCCCTAGGGAATGCATTTTCCATCGCATGGCGCAACGTCTTTGCTTACGCATTTCTGCCATTCCCGATGCTTCCCAGAGTCCTCAGAAAGATGAAAGCGGAGCCTTGCACTCTAATTCTGATAGCCCCATTCTGGCCAAGACAACACTGGTTCATGGAGCTCCATCGTCTATCTCTAGAGACACCGATTCATCTATGCCAATATCCATCCCTGCTCACAATGAACAACAAGCAGGTTCAACATCCGGATCTGAAGTCTCTCAGGTTAGCCGCCTGGCTCCTGAGTTCTGAAAATTCAGCAGTCTAAACATACCACAAGACTGTAGGGATATTCTAGCCAAGGCAAGAGCAGATAGCACTAACAAGACATATTACCTGAAGTGGAAGCGCTTTTGTGTATGGTGTGCGGACCGAGGAATTCGGCCTTTTCCTCCTCTCCAGAACAAATCTTGCCTTATCTACTATATCTGGCACAGTCGGGCCTAGCCCACTCCTCCATTAAGGTACGCTTGGCAGCAATATCACGTTTTAAAAGGACTCCTAAGGGTCCCTCTCTCTGGTCTAGCAGACTAATTAAACAATTCCTGAAAGGACTATACAGATCTTTCCCACCAGTACGGATGATACCACCAACATGGCATCTAAATGTGGTTCTTAAACAGCTTATGAAGCATCCGTTCGAACCTATACACAAGGCTGACCTAAAATACATCTCGTGGAAGACAGCTCTCCTCCTAGCGCTTACATCTGCCAGGAGGGTCAGTGAAATGCAGGCATTTTCCATCCAGGATCCCTTTCTACAGTTCAAAGACGACAGGGTGATTTTGAGAACCAATCCTAAATTCATCCCTAAAGTCCTGTCGGACTTCCACTTGAACGAGCCTGTAATCCTAAAATCATTCTTTCCAAACCCCAGCACTGCAGCTGAGAGGTTGCTGCATTCGTTAGACCTTAGAAGGTGCTTGAAATTTTACATTGATAACACCAAACCCTTCAGGAAGTCTAATCAACTCTTCATAGCTTTCAGTAGACCTAGGAAGGGTCTACCGCTTACCAAACAGAGTATCTCCAGATGGATCTCTTCAGCAATTGCTTTCTGTCATGACAGAGCTGGACAGCCATTACAGTCTAAAGTCAGAGCTCAGTCTACAAGAGCTATGTCTACATCTATGGCACTCTTTGCAGGGGTGCCAGTCGTTGACATTTGCAGGGCGGCAACATGGAAGTTGCCGCACACCTTCACTAGGCATTACTGCCTGGACACAGAGCTGATGAAGGATGCAGCAGTGGGACAAGCAGTATTACGCCATCTATTTCAGTAAGGTGAGCCTTCCTCCGTCCCTCCATCCTTCTCTGATATGCACATTTCTATGCTGATGCTTATTGTTGACATTTATTGGTGGTTCATAGTCGAATGATATGTATTATCTAATGACTTGAATATGCTGTACCATCAGAAATGTGCACTCTGCATTGCTTGCTACTCTGATTCAGGCATGTGAATCTATGAAAGACACCCATAATACTGGATAAGAAATGCGTTACTTACCTGTAACTGCAGTTATCCAGTATTGGTGTCTTTCATAGATTCACATGCAACCCTCCCGCCTTCCCTGGAAGGACTCACCTAACTCTCTCAGTGTCACGACTACTTAGCTTAGTGCGTACGAAAATCTGAGGGACTGAGGCTCCTGCCAGGAAGGTTCTAGAGGGAGGTGATAGCTGATTGGCTCTTAACTAGAGTTTGGTCCTTTTTACAAACGGACATGGATATGTTACTAAGGTGAGGCCTTTAGGCCTACTATTCTCTATGTATGTTTATAGGACATTACTTTTCTATGTACCGGAGACTCCCGTCTCGACGACGGGGAATGATTCAGGCATGTGAATCTATGAAAGACACCAATACTGGATAACTGCAGTTACAGGTAAGTAACACATTTCTTGTTCAGTAACTGGCGATTACCAATGTTTCACCTGTTTTTTAATATTTTAGTTATTCAAACTCACCTCTGAATCCTGCAAAAGGTTGGCAATCCGGGTCCTCTAAAGAAACTATATAACCAATGTTTGATTCCCTCTGTTATGTTTAACCCTTTATGATCATCCTTAAAAATGAATGCGTCGAAAAATAGGTAATTTACGTTAAATTACAGAGATTTGCATAGGATCATATTGCCATTCGTTTTTGCTGTGCCCTGCTAAATAAAAGACCATCTATTCTTTGGGACAAAGAAGAAGTTAATCCAACTACTGATTTATACTATAATTTCTGATCTCTATGTGCAATCTCTCTAATGTCCACCAATTGATATCCATTAACACCCCAGAATCACGCCCTATCCATCCACAAATACCCATTTTTGGAGGCTAGTATCTCCCACTAAGCCACAGTACTTCGCATCACAACACTTCTTTTACTTATGTCATTTATTTATAAAATTATTTGTGATGTACATATATATGAATAAGTGTTTTACGGCAACACATAACATATAGGCATGTAACAATACAATAAGACATAAAAATGTACACATTTCATAAACAGGAAACTTTACCATACAAAAATACAATATTTATTTGATCATATTTATGTTTACATTTTGTAGATGATGCGTTTGTGGCTTACAATTTATAAGATTGTCAAAGCAATCCCTACTCCTGCTGCACTTTTTTTTAGTTTGTCTTTTGTAAAAACTATTATCAAAAAATGTAGAATCCTAAGTGTGATTTTGTTGCTTAAGTTATAAACAATATATAATTAAGCTGCAGAAATTTGACACACCGAGTTTTTGTTCAAATATATTAGATGTGCATTATTCATGCAAAAAAGTGCAGATAATTGAAAATAACACTTTCCTGTTTCTAATATTTGGAGGCTGAGCTAATGTATGTTAAATCCAGAGGAAATGGATGCTCTTTCAGGTTACATCTCACTTAATGGTTTTCTTATTATATTTACATATTCCTATCTTTTTAGAAGTGTGATAATGATTTGTACTCAGCAGTACTATGAGTCCCCTCTTTCAAAACAGTGTAATATGTGAAATACTAAACAGGCCAAAACAACTATCTCGTAAGTCATGAAGACATAAATAGAAATATCGGTTTTCTATGCCACTGAATATCAAGTTTATTATTGAAAGAAATTATTGTAGTGTTTTTCGTTAGAAGTAACACACAAAAAGGTAGAGATGGGATTAACATTTGTTCTTAGACGTTCTGATGAAGACCAGTGCTTCAGAATTTAGACCGCAACTTTTTTTTATCCTTAACATATATAGATTTAATATTGTTATGTTAGTCATTCCTAAATGGAGGACTTGGGTAAGGATGCAATGTCTCTATTGAACAAGACAGTGATAATTATGAGATGTGTGTGTGTGTGCTGTATCCCTTATGCACAGGTATTTGAAATTCTATCCCCAGGCCACCTCTATTCATTATAACTATACCGCAAATGCCGAGCAATGACAGGGACACGAATTAACCCCTCCACCATATGTGGACACATACAATGACTGCCTAGACTGCATGCTTGCCAGAACAAAGGCAGGCCGGCTTTCACATTAAGATATAGCATATGGGCACTTCGTATGGAGTATTTGTTTGTAATTGAATGAACAAATCTCTATTTTCACTTTCTAAATATGTAAGAAATATACTACCACAACATATAAAATGCCTCTTGGCAGTTTACATAAACCTTGCATTTGTATAAAATATAGCAAATTCTCTTTCACAAAGTTTTTGCCTCTGTGTGAGAATAATTAGAACACACAGATTTGGATGTAAACCATAACCCATGCTGCCAGCTATAGTATATTGATTGGCAAGTTTATTTTCTGCTAGACATGTCTTCTCCTTCGAGCAGCCTTGGAAAATGTGCCAGAGTTAAATTTCCTACCAGGATGGCAGAGTTTCCCCACAAAGGGTTTGTCTCTGCTAGAAGTGGAGATCCTATTGTGGAAAAATTGTCTGACCTTTATGTTGACGGGTTGAATTCCAGCCACCAAAATGAGAGGTTGGAAATGTAACCCTTGGTTTTGTTGATTGTTAGTGCCTATATGTTTGGTACCCCTAAAATACTCGGGAGTCCAATCATGTCTGGGATTATAGTTAAATATCACAGCTAGTATTCAAAAACGCTTCCCATGGTGGTATCGCATGGATGTAACCCTACCAGACATGGTGGAAGACCGGCTATTATAAATCGGTAAAACTCCACCCTTTTCTGGTACAATTATATATGAATGACCTGGCCACACAAGGAAAATCTACACCAAAAAATGTTCACCATGCCCTTAACGCGGAATGAGGAAAATATATTGCCGGAGACAGAAAAGGTTAATTCTCCTGTTTCACAGCACATTCTATGTTAACACTGCCCTGTAAATCAGACCTATAGTTATTGCAAACGATTTATGACATAGTTTGATTAAAAATCATTTTATGTGTGTAATATAGTGTTTAACACATGAAAACGACTCATGAATAATCTTTGTAAAAATAAAAAAAGAAATAAAACTGATTTTGCAAAACGTATTCTGCATCCATAAGAGAAAACGAAACATATTGATTTTGTTTAAATGATCTAATTTTAAATTTGGAGAAAATGTTTCAGTTTCTCTCTATTTCAAATGAAAGCATCAAAAACTAAGTAAATGTAGTTTGGTCTTTTTGGTGAGGCCTGGTGCCAAAAAAGGGCCTTGCTCTACTCTCTAACAAAGGTACCAAAAAAAAGGTGCAAAACGAGCAATGCTGCCATTTGCAATTGTGTAACTTGTACTTAAACTGGCGCTGGGATTTTGCAGCTTCTTAAGAGTTCAAGACACACAGCTCTACAAACAGACAACCTTTATGTCGGTCCCTTTTGGCACTACTGGCCTAACTGTGGGAAAGTGTGTGCTTAGCCTCCCAGTTGGGTACAGACAGGGATGTATGGCTCAGCCCTCTGCCACCAACCTGGGGCAAGGCTTCCCCTCCAGGTGTGTGTGCTCACGCCATTAAGGGTACAATATATTTTATAGTGTTTGTCTTGGACAGTATTTCCTCGATAACTGTAATTAGAGATGAAAAGCATCTGCTACCGTTTGCTGTGTCTATGGTTTGTGTGACTGTTCCTAGGAATATTGTTTTCTTGAATTTTGCTCGGCTTTGCCCGAGATTCCATTTTAAGTAGCTCAGTCCCCTGAACGTCCATTTTAAGTAGCTCAGTCCCCTGAACGTCCATTTTAAGTAGCTCGGTCCCCTGAACGTCCATTTTAAGTAGCTCTCCCCCCTGAACGTCCATTTTGTGTCTAGATATAGCCCGCACCAGACAATTTCCTGCAGCTGGTTGTCCCGTCCACAAAGACCAAAGTATTGTGACGTCATCTGTAGCTGGGCGAAAGCAATCTATAAAGTGTTATTTGGTGTCTTTGCATAAAACTGAACTTACAGTAAAAGGCAATATTTCAAGGAGCGGCTATAGAAGTGTACTGGGGGAACAATCTTAATAGCAACACTTTTAAGTCTCAAACTCTCGCCCGCCCTTACTAACAGAGCCTGCGTTTTGCTGGCCACACATAGGTAATTCTCTCCCGATTTAGATCTTGCCCTCTGGAGGGTGGGGACTTCCGGGAGAGAGCTGCCATGTTCTGCTGACAAGCCATAGTTGTAACCCTGTCTAGGAATACAAATTATTTGGTTCTATGCTGTCCAACATTGGTCCACAAAGGCCAATTCCCTGCCACATATTTACCATGTATGCATGCAATGAAACTATATGGAGTCTGAAACCAATGAAACTAAATGGAGTCTGAAACCAATGAAACTAAATGGAGTCTGAAACCAATTAAACTAAATGGAGTCTGAAACCAAAGAAACTAAATGGAGTCTGAACCCATTGATGGCACTCCAGAACTCATTCTGAAGGACAAAAATTAGGCTGGTGGCTGACTTACTTTTTTTTTCTGAAAGCAAATAAAGAAATTTAGTTTTTTTGATATTGAGACCTCAGAGGACATACATTCCTTTTGCAGCACCAGAGTAGTTTTCCTTATTGACAACCTATGTCATCTGGAGGGCGTCTATTGTGTACAATTTGGTACTTTCTTAAATTGGTGATTGGCGATGGAGAACTTGTTCTAAATCCCTTCATCATAAGTCCTTAATACCTTGGCTTCGATGAGCAGTACTGAAGATGCTGATTGTTTTGTTATTCAGAACTGGACAAATAATATCCCATGACATCTATGTTGAAGAATTGATCCACGTGGCTCTCTGCTGTACACTTTGGTGTGATATCTCATGCTTCTACACGGGAATCCAAGGATGTTCTCTTCAATGTTTTAATGATGCAATATGATGATTTGGCAGAAAGGGTCTAGCCTAGTCATAAGCCTAGAAGTAACCGGCCTATCAGAGACTTTGGTGGAGGACGGCAAGTAGAACATCGTTTTTCTGTACAAGGTGGAGAAAGTTATTGCAGATATCTTTCGATAGTTTGTCGGTTGCTGTACACTCCATGCTCCTGTACAAGCCGCGATGTAGGTCGGGGGTGCCCCTCATCGGTCTGTCGCTGGTCTGTATCACTGGCATTTACAGGTTTGGATAGCGAAGACGGTGCGGATGTGCCCATTCCGGGTCCGGAAAACATGCGTCTCATACTCGTCGGGTACACAGCCGTGAGTCTCCCCCTCTGCCCAGACCAGGCAGTGGTCTTTGTTCCTAGTGTCCCTAATAAAAAAAAGAGATAAGATATAACAATCCTTATTTCTTAATTTCCCTATACCTTAATTTCTTCATTCCAAAGATATTCCAAAACATTATTCACAGCAGACATGTAAAGACAAGAATACAGGAAATTTGGGAGGAATCTTGACCAGCGCACCTGTAACGTCAATAGTGCTGGGAACAGTGAATCACATACGACAAAACTAACATGTAACTAACTGAGATATTTCCTATAAATGTAGTACTAGTTTCTTATAAGCCAGAGGGCCTCTGTTCTCAACATGAGACGCCCCTAAAGCCATGATGCATAGCAGGTCCAGCAGGGGAAACATCCTTTACAACGCGGTGTTTACACTGCGCGACCTTTACGACGCAGCCATTACAACACAAGTCGTTACTACGACTTGCGTTGGAGGGTGCTCTTGCTTAAGGAATAGTTTGATTTTCTATTCCAACACCTTCCCTACTGTTACGTGTGCTGGAGCTGGAATAGAAAATTAAATTAATCCACAATCCAGATCCCTCCAACGCAAGTCGTTGTAACGACTTGCATTGTAATGGCTGCGTCGTAAAGTACTGCGATCAAAAAGATCGCATTGTACTGACGTACAACCGTCCAGCAGGGTACACAGGCCGTCTCTCGACACCCCTCATCCCTTAGTTTAGGGTCTTCTTGCCAGAATCAAGGCACAAGCAAAAGTATTTGAGATTCATAATCAGATTCCATTTTTTTGGGTCTAAGGGTCCTCAACGAGTTCAAATCATATATGGAGGTGCTCAAACAGAGTTGAGAACCAAACCCTTCGTAATAACACGATGCAGTAATGAGGCTACTACATTTAGGCTATGTGGTGTTACACATCCAATGAAATGTCGTAAAGTCATAAAACCTTTGGAAAAGCGAAATATTGCACTTGCTGAATTGCATGTTTATTGCGTTTTTAAAGCTCTGATGAGGAGGTAGGAGGCAACTTATGCCCTGGAGAAAATGAGCACAGAAATCAGAAATATTTAGTAATCTCTTTGCGTAATCCTAAATTAGCTCACCAGATCAATATCATGGTATAAAGCGTGCGTCCCTTCGAATGTGCCTTTGTCGGTCAAAGGCCTGCATGTAGCTTTCAACATTTTTTACTTGCCACATCATTTTGGGTAGTGGGTGATGGTCGCAATGAATAGATCTTTGAGACACACAACACGGAGGATATTTTTACAATTTTTGGCGCTATTTTGGAACCACTTGGCAGTACGAAATACCACCTGGAAGGGACAGATGCCGGGGCACTGGTAATTAATGGACTCTCTGAGCTGAACTGGCCGACATGGAAATCTGGAGTATCCCCAACTGGTTGTTGTCTGAAGTACAGTAGAAATGAGGCTGCCCTTTGAGCTCTCAGAAGTAGGACATGAATTTCGCAGGATGCAAGTTGATTTCTGACAGAACGGGTTCCTATCACTAACAAAAGTTAAGACACTATTGCATTCTTGGCATCCATCCATCCACCCATTTGTCCATCGACTGTGCCATCCATCCACTGTGCCTGCCTGCCATCCATCAATCCATCCATCCACTGTGCCACCTACCCACACATCCATCCACTCTGCCATCCATTCATCCATCCACTCTGCCATCCATTCATCCACCCACCCACTATGGCCGTCGTCCACCCATCCATCAACCCTCCATCCATCCTGCCATCCATCCATCCACGCACCCACCCATTTAAGTTTGAAGCTCGTGGCTGCATACAACGTCCAATCGGAACTGAGGATTAGCAAGTATTGCCTCGATTGGTGCCAAATGGGATTTGAACCCTCCCCAACCCCTACCAGGCAGCGAGGCCATCAGACGGAGCGGCCAGAGCAGTATGTCACTGTTGGCCTCCTAGGCATGGCAGACAGCGGTGCGGGTCTACAATGCACATTTTGTGAACGGACGAGACGACTGGTTTTTTCTGTCCTCTGTCTTTCTTTCTCAGCCTCTCTCTGTCTTTCTTTTACTCTCTCCATCTCTTCCTCTGTATCCCCATCTCTCTGTCTGTGTATCTTTGTGCCTCCGACCCTCCGTTTCGCTTCCTTTCTCTCACCCTCCCCTTCCCAAGTGTTACAGTAGTAAAGTCGATCTCAACCCCCGCCCCCCCTCCCCCCCCCCTCCCCCCCTCTCACCCGCAGGGGTGGTAGCGCCGCACAGCTGTGTGCTTACCTGAGCAGGCAGTGGTTTCCTGCCGAACAGCTCCCCAGGCATCGGCCAACATCAATTTCCTGCAACATTAACAAGACAAAGCCATTAGCAAGCGTCGCACCCGCACCCCCTGCTGGTGGAGGGGAGTCCTGCAGCCTGGACCAGCTGTTCACATGGAGGGGAGCGCTCTGTTGGTTTGTCAGGGGAATCAACATACTCAGGGGGGTACATTTACCAGGGCTGCAGTTCCGTGGGATGAGGACAGTCCGGAAAGCGCCTCTGACTACAACTGAGGGCCTGGACTTTTAGCCCGGAAATGTATTTAGAGGGAAAAAGAAGGAAAGAGAGAGAACTTTATTGAGAGGAAAGAGAGAGAGATGCATTAAGTAGAGAAAGAGAGTTAGAACAAGAAATGTAACGTGGAGAGAGAAAAGAGCAAGAGATCGAGAGAGCAAGAGAGGAGAGGGAAGAGATGAGAGGGGAGAGAGAGAGAGAGAGAGAGAGAGGGAGAGAGAGAGAGGGAGAGAGAAGAGAGAGGGGAGAGAGAGCGAGAGAGAGAGAGAAGAGAGGAGAAAGAAGAGAGGAGAGAGAAAGAGAGAGAGAGATGCGAACTCAGGAGAACTGTGGTCGAGCACCCAATTTAACGAGCTTGCTTCTTATCCCTGTTTCCCATCTTAAGCACACCGTGTGATCCTGGACAGAATACATTATCAACGTGATCTCTCTTTCAGTACCATTTCTAACTGTGGACCGTGACAGCAATCCAGCTGCCTCGCCTATGGATTTACATCCTTTGTTAATGGCTCACTACAAGCAATGATAGTCGAAAAATGTTAAATCTGGAAAATGAATGCCCAATTGCAGATTTGTTGCCGTCTTAAGCGTACTGCGGAGGTGAGAGTCTTTTCTCAGGAGAGTGGGCATGCAAGAGGCGTTGACACCCACAGAGTGTTTGCTTTTGGCCTTCACAAACATTTGCAATGCTTTTCCCACACTTATTATCTCTGCTTTAAAGCTCGCACTTCAATTCAATAGGTAGAAGTGCTACGCCAAGTGTTAAGGGGGATGTGTGGGAAGGGAAGCCTTTATTTTGGAGACATTTTCAGTGAGAATAAAAAAAGAAAAAGAAAATACACTGGTGAAAGTTCCCAATTATCCTAACGCTCTTCTTTCTGATTTTCCTAAATGATGAAACTTTTTTTTGGGGGGGGAGTGCATTAATGGAGACAGACTCACCTAAGGGGAGTTAAAGCAGCAAGAAGTTCCGCCTGGAAGGCTTGTGAATTCTTTGACTCATGCAGCCAAAAAAAGTGTGTCTCAGCTCCGCGTAGGCCCATGTCTCTGCAAACACAGACTTGCGAGTATCTTTAGGTGTGTTAGATTTCTGTCATTTAAGTAATGGAACTAGTCCAGCCACCTACATGTACTGTGTTTTGAGACCTGCACTGGTATCTTTCGACCTCAAGAAAAATGAAGTAAATGTCCTTACCTATTAAAAATGCTCACAGCTGCAACCATACTGGGGGAAAATTGACTTAGAGCTGGTGAGAGTGGGCAGGAAATCTATCACACTATCCCCACAACTCTGTCTCCTGGATGTATGGGAAGCTACGGGCCTGACCAGTACCGAACGTACATGGGCCTTCCTGGGGTTTGCACTAGCAAAAAGAAACATTGCTCAGGGGTGGGAACCGGTGCCCCGCCGAAATACTCGAAGTGAGCCAAGGACAATGCTCTGATAGCAGAAAAAGATGTGCTCAAGCATCGAGGGTGCCCGGCGAAGTGGGACCATAAATGGGCAAAGTGGAATGTCTCCAGAGGAAATATCTGTCTCCCCCCCCTCAGTCGAACCTGAGGAAAATGCTGATGGTCTTCCTGTCTCATATTATGTGCTGCGCTGTAATATGCTAACCTGTACTGATGCCTTGTTTGTGCTTTGATACTGCTGACTGGTCCTATGACCTGTCATTATACCATCACAACGGCCTAATAAAAGAAAATAATAAAAAAATGATATTCAATATTTACACTGCATAATTTCCAAAATGCAGGTAGGTCTGAGTTAACACTGCTCTACGCACCTACGCGCCCAATCCCACACATCCAACCTGAGCGACAACTGCTGACTCAGTGGTACATGTTTTTCGAGATGTTAAACTGCGACTTTTGAAAGATCCAGCCCTTTGGAATGGCCTTTATGTCGCAAAGCATTCCCAAACAAATCAATATAACAATAACTACTACTACAACCACTAGTATTACTACAGCAACCACAACTACTACTACAACTGCTAATAACACAAATACTACAACAATTACTGCTACTAATACAACAACTACTATAACAACACAACTACTATGCCTACTACTACCAATACCACACCTACTACTATTAGAACTACTGTGACTATTTCAACTACTACCACAACCACAACTATCGTAGTTACTAAAACTTCTACTAATACCACAACTACTACTATAATTACCATTACAAATACAACTATTAGTACAACCACAACTACTACTATACCTATAGTACACCACAACTAATTCTATGAATACAATTACTAGTACTACTAAAACCAGAACTACTATGACACATACTACTGCAATTACTTATACCACAACGACCACTACTACTAATACAACTACTACAACTACTACTACAGCTACTTATACCACAACTACTACTGCAACTACAATGACTTGACCTCTTACAAAAATTACTACAACAACAAATATTAGAAGAAAATTGGTAGTGCTCAGAAATAGGCTACAGCCCTTCTCGGTTACCTTCAGACGCTCCTCCTTCTGTCCAGCGGCGCTGTAGGCCGTCTCATAGTAAAATTGCAGGTGTGCTACACGGTAGCAGGACTGTCTCATGTCGCAGCTTTCCACGGTCTGCACAAGCTCCGCCCCATTCGGATTCTCCACAACCACAGTCTCGAATTTAGTTGGAGAGCAGGAGAGCTCTACGAGGGAGAAGGGTGTATACCATTTAACATCGCGACTTCAAAAATAGGGAAAGCAAAGGTTGCCTTATATGCCAAAAGTGAGCGTTTATAAAGCAGAAATAACAAAACAACAAAAGGAAGCTCTAGATAGAATGTAAATGCACAATTATTACAAGGCAAAGATCAAGTACGCAAACAAGTCTAATAGAAAGTGTGTACGTTTATTCAGCTGGTGTTTAGCTCATGTAAAGTGCATACTAAAAAATTAAATGTTGTTCATGCTCGCTACATTAATATTAAAGGAGTACCAACTCATTTGAGGCGGCAGGGGATTGCTGTGCTGTGTGAACCTGGGCCAAGACTGACTGTGCTGCATGCCTGGGCCCAAGACATGCTCAAGAGGTAACCACAGATACACCGCCCACTGTCGCTGCCAGTGCTGCCAAATGCATTTACCAATGCTACCTATTAACCATGATTGTGAGAAGTTGGCCTGATATATGGTGTTCACTATTCTAGTAAGCACCTTGCACCAGTCCAAACGACCCTTATGGTGATTGGTTGTAAGTCAACCTTATAAACCAGCTATCCTAATGGTAGCGTGGACAAAGCAGTCTTAGGCTAAACTCAAGAGGGCATGTGAAGCCAGCTGTTTTACCATATGCAATCCCTTTTAATACCAAATGAAAGGACATCACACAAGTTATATAATACAAAATATATGTATTTATTTCTAGAATAATCCCCTTAGATCTTTATGAGCACAGAAGCACAAGCGTTAAACAAAGAACACAGTATAACATACAATAAGCTGCACAATTATGGATAGGCCGGGTGGCCACTCAAACCATATATTAATAAAGTGGTATAAGTACCACGTCATGAACAATGAACAGGCCTAGGGCCTTGGAAATCGCTGGGACTACACTGGACTAATGAAGGTTAGGTCGGGAGAGGCCCACAGGATACGGGTGCAGAGTCTATAGGCAACCGCGTTTACCATACAAGTCAATAGTGCGTAAAAATCAGAAAGTTATAGGTTTCGGAGACTTCCGACTGGACTAGAACTTAGCCACTTGAAACTAGGATACTAGAGGTGTAAACCACTACAGGAGCACCAGAGTTATATTGTTACTTCACCCACAGGAAGCAGGTGCATAGATGCCAAAGTGTGTCGGGTTTCGTCGTGAAGTTCTATGGAGCCTGGAGATGAAGATGCTGCAGGCGGCCAGGAAAGACGAGTCCGGTTGGATCCAAGGGTGGATCGAAGATGTAGAGTACCTGAAAGCAGAGGGGACAATGTTCGGGTCACTAGCCAGTGACCAGCGAGGAACCATGAAGGAACCAGGTGATGTCGGGTTGCAATCAGGTGATGTTGAGGTGTTTGTCTCCGCTGCCATGTGGACCAGGAAGGATCGAGGGTGACCAGCTGGTAAACAAGAGCTGTCCCACAAAGGCTCTTGCTGTCGGCGGTGTCGGTACTCGATTCAGAGTCACCAAGCCTTGGCAAAGGCAACCCACGCAGGATGCGAAGATGTCTTCTTAATCGGACTGGGAAGCTCAAATCGATGGCTCCTTTTCAGGAGAGCTGGGGCCAGTCTGGAGCAACCAGACCAGCAGTGTAGTTTTGATGTTTCGTCGTCACAGAGGCCACTAGCCAACGGGCAAGTGACCGGACAACGCATCAAACAGGAAAAGTGCAAAAGGGCCCCACGCAGCACTCGGAGAGTGTGGAGAGGTGATTTTTTGAGCACAGGCTACTTGGGGATGGGGCTTCTCAAACCCCAAAGCACAGCGTCGAGGAAACCTCGGGAGCTGCACAGGAAGCACTTCGTTGACTTTTCAAAATGGCTGGTCCCACGTCTCTCGTCGCCTCCATGGGTCTAAGCTTTGCTAGGACTGTGGATCAGGCTGTTGGAAGTCTGGGAGTCCAGGTCTTGTTGGTCTCTGTCGTTCGAGCTCCGGCGGGAGCAACGGCAAAGAAAGTCTCATCGCGCTGATGGTGCCTGCTTGCACAGGGTGGCCACTCCTTGACCACAAGGGAAATTCTTCAGTCTTCTACGTTGAGTAGGATGTCGAAGGGTCCAGAGTTTCGTTTCAAAATTTCAGTCAGGATGATCTAAATTGCATTGGCACAGCTCCTACCTTTATTCCAAATCAAGGGGCTGGATCACCTGCTAGGTCCCTCCTATGGGTGGGCCCAGGAAGGGGAATTTTACACCCCTCTCCCTTTGTCCAGTTTCGCGCCAGAGCTGGGGCTGGAGTGCCCCAGCACCGGTTTGAACTGGGCTATGCATGGGACGCCTTGTGCGCCCCAGGCAGTGTCTAGTTTCATTCAACCCTCCCTGCTACAATCCACTATCTCCTGTCTGGGGTGGTGTAACACCTCCCTGTTTTATTTTATTTTATTTAAAGGTTTTGTAGAGCGCGTAGTAACCCTAGAGCATCCCAGCGATACCATTTGTCCAGGCCTCCCCTGCCGGGGTTTCGGTCAGCAGCAGGAGGCCAGACTCGTGTCTGTGGCAGCAGCATCCATTTTGTGATGCTGGGGCTCTGGTTAGATTTAACCGCGTTTAAGCAATGTAACATGTATTCTCCCTCTAGTAAGGTGGAATGCTACCCCGTCGCCAGAACTGGCGAGGGGGTAGTATTCCAAAGCGTATGACACCTTACACGACATGTTTTGATAAAGTCAAACCAAAGTTAGCAAGTAACCGCGAGGATTATAATGCACTTAAGAGTATATGGTATGGCAATATCCCGGAACAGCTAAGGGAGTTGGTCTCGAAAGCTGCAGACAGGCCCAGCTCATGCTGGAGCACCATCTCACATAAAACCAAGCACTCTGCCTCCAGGATTGATAAGGCCTGCCATAGGAGTGACTTATAGGTGCATATGTGTCCAGATATAGGTGTAGATATAGATATACTATATCTAAGCAAGGGGTGATTACACCACCTTGCCCCAGCTGAGTGATCAGCCAGTTGTGTCAGTTTGGATTGCCAGCCAGGGGTGGCAAAAGATATGCTGCAACCCCTGGTAGGCCTTGGATGCACCTATGCCCTGGGTACCTATAGTACACTGTACAGGGGCTGATAAGGTGACCCAATGTCCAATTGGTTATGTACCTAAAGTACATGGATGTGAAGTTAGAGAGAGAACAGCAGGCTGTGGGTCTTATTAGCAGGCCCACAGCCACATTAAGTCGAAAACCAGTGAGGCAAAAAGCAAAAATTAGGGTGAACATAGGAAAGCAGACCCTACTCTCGTACATAACCTCCCCCCTCCCCCAACGCAGGGACATTAAACTTAACCTTGACCAGATAAGTCTACATGTTCTAAGTGGATATACCTAGAGAGACCATCTGCATTACCATGGTCAGTCCCTGGTCTGTGTTCCACTGTAAAGTCCACCCCCTGTAGGGAAATGGACCACCTGAGCAGTTTGAGATTTTCACCCTTCATCTGATTTAGCCACAAGAGGGGCTTATGGTCTTTCTGAATTCTGAATTGAGTGCCAAACAAGTATGGTCTCAACTTCTTCAGGGCCCAAACCACAGCAAAGGCCTCCCTCTCAATGGCTGACCAACGTTTGTCTCTAGGGGTCAGCCTTCTGCTAATGAAAGCAATGGGCTGGTCTTGACCATCTACATTAAGTTGTGAAAGCACAGCTCCCACCCCCAACTCAGAAGCATCTGTTTGGACAATGAACTCTTTGGAGTAGTCAGGACTCTTTAGGATAGGTGCAGAGCACATGGCCTTCTTCAGGTAATCAAATGCCTTTTGACAGCTAACTTTCCACTGAACCTTCTTTGCCATCTTCTTGGATGTCAGATCATTTAATGGTGTCACAATGGACCCATAGTTCTTTACACATTTCCTGTAATACCCAGTCAGGCCCAAGAAATCTCTGACCTGTGTCTGGGTGGTTGGAGGAGCCCAGTCCTGTATGGTCTGGATCTTACTCTCCAGTGGTTGAACCTGACCCCCACCTACCAGGTGGCCCAGGTACACCACCTTGCTCTGCCCTATCTGGCACTTGGTAGCCTTGATAGCCAGGCCTGCCTTTTGCAGGGCCTCCAGAACTTTCTTCAGGTGGATCAGGTGATCCTCCCAGGTGGAGCTGAAGACAGCAATATCATCTAGATATGCTGCACAAAAGTCATCCAACCCAGTAAGGACTTGATTCACCAACCTTTGGAAAGTGGCAGGTGCATTCTTCAAACCAAAGGGCATTACCACAAACTGATAATGTCCACTGGGGGTTGAGAATGCTGTTTTGGCCTTTGACTCCTCAGCTAACCTGATTTGCCAATAGCCAGCTGTCAGATCAAATGTGCTCAGAAATTTGGCAGAAGCCAATTTATATATGAGCTCATCTGCCCTTGGAATAAGATGAGCATCTTTCCTAGTGACAGCATTGAGACCTCTATAGTCCACACAGAACCTCATTTCTCTCTTTCCATCTTTGGTATGCGGTTTTGGCACAAGGACTACTGGGCTGGCCCAGGGACTCTCTGATGGCTCAATTACTCCAAGTTCAAGCATTTTCTGCACCTCAGCCTTTATACAATACCTGACATGGTCAGGTTGCCTGTGGATTTTGTTCTTCACAGGCAGACTGTCACCAGTGTCCACCTCATGGGTGCACCAGTTAGTTTGACTGGGGTGAGTGAAAACATGTGTCTGAAAGACTGTAGAACCTGCCTGCAGTCTTGTTGCTGCTGGTCAGTGATGCTGCCATCTGAGGCCACACCATCAACTGAACCATCATCAGGGTTATGGGATAACAAGTCTGGGAGAGGGTCACTCTCTTCCTCTTGCTCCCCATCTGTAGCCATGAGCAAGCCCATGTCTGCCCTGTCAACAAATGCTTTCAATCTGTTTACATGGAGTACCATGTGGGGGCTCCTAGGGGTGCCAAGGTCCACCAAGTAGGTGACCTCTCCCTTTTTCTCAATAATGGTGTGGGGTCCAGACCATTTGTCTTGGAGAGCTTCTGGGGCCACTGGCTCCAACACCCACACCTTCTGTCCTGGCTGGTACTCAGTCAGCACAGCCTTTTGGTCATGCCAAGCTTTTTGGAGTTCTTGGCTAACCTCAAGGTTTTTGGATGCTTTCTCCATGTATTCAGCCATCCTGGAGCGGAGACCAAGTACATAATCCACTATGTCAAGTTTAGGCTTTTTGAGAGGTAACTCCCATCCTTCCTTCACAAGACACAAGGGACCTCTCACGGGATGCCCGAACAAAAGTTCAAAAGGGCTGTAGCCAACCCTCTTTTGTGGGACCTCTCTGTAAGCAAAGAGAAGGCAGGGTAAAAGGATGTCCCATCTTTGCCTAAGCTTTTCAGGTAACCCTTTTATCATCCCTTTTAGGGTCTTGTTGAATCTTTCAACAAGCCCCTTGCACTATGGATGGTAGGGTGTAGTGAATTTGTAGTTGACACCACACTCCTTCCACATTGCTTTTAGATATCCAGACATGAAGTTGGTACCTCTGTCTGAAAGAACATCCTTTGGAAAGCCCACTCTGGAGAAAACTCCAAGTAGGGCCCTTGCCACAACAGGAGCTGTTGTGGTTCTCAGGGGAATTGCCTCTGGATACCTGGTGGCATGATCCACTACCACCAGTATAAATCTGTGCCCAGATGCTGTTTGGGGGTCCATTGGTCCAACAATGTCTATCCCCACTCTTTCAAAGGGCACTCCCACCACAGGTAGCGGTATGAGGGGGGCCTTTGTGGTGCCACCTGATTTGCCACTGGCTTGGCAGGTGACACAGGAGCGACAAAACTCCTTGGTATCTTCTGACATGTGAGGCCAGTGAAAGTGAGGGACAAGCCTGTCCCAAGTCTTGTTCTGGTCTAAGTGTCCTGCTAAAGGAATATCATGTGCCAAGGTTAGAAGGAAGCCCCTAAATTGCAGAGGTATAACCAACCTCCTGGCAGCACCAGGCTTGGGGTCTCTAGCCTCTGAATAAAGGAGCCCATCATCCCAATACACTCTATGGGTACCTTGAGCTTTCCCAGCAGCCTCAGCGGCAGCCTGATGTCTGAGGGGTTCAAGAGAAGGGCAAGTTAATTGAGCCTGCCCCAGATCTGCCCTTGAGGGTCCCCCTGTCCCCAGAAACTCAACCTGATCAGGTTCAAGCTCTTCAGGGACAGTCTCCTCTTGGACCACAGAATCAGCCTCCTGTGAGGTCTGATCCTCAACCTGGGGCAAGTGGGAAGGCACTGCCTTATCCCTCTTGCTCTTTCTCTTGGGTAGTGCTTGGTCTATTGTTCCAAGATCCAGCACAGGTTCAGGTAAGCACTTTTTGGCCTGTGACCTGGTCACAGCAAGGACATGTGCTGAAATACCTAGCATCTCTGCATGAGCCCTCTACTCCACTTCTGACCACAGTGAATCCTCTAGATCATTGCCCAAAAGACAGTCAACTGGGAGGTCTGCACTTACCAGAACTCTCTTGAGGCCATTTACCCCTCCCCAGGAGAAGTTAACAACTGCCACACTATGGGGAGTGGTGACATTGCTAGCATTGGTCACCAGGTAATTATCACCCTGTATAAATTGTCCAGGGTCCACAAAGTTAGGTGTCACCATTGTGACACTGGCACATGTGTCCCTGTAGGCCTGAGCCACTTTACCATTAATCAAAGGCGTCTGCCTGTACTTGCCCAGAGTAATGTCCATGTCCCCCTCACAGATCAAGACTGCCTGAGTAGGAACTCTGACTAGGCGAGGCTCCATCTCAGTACCCATGTTTAAACCCACTATAGCTTTAGTTTGGGGACCACCACTGCTGACTGTACTAGGGGGTGCAGTTGCCTTAGGGGCTGCAGTGGCAGGGGCTCCACCTTTCTTAGTGCACTCACTAAACCAGTGAGAAACTGACTTACAGTAATTACACCAAGGTTTCTTTGGGCCATCATTCTTCTTTTTTCCATTTTGCCCCCCCCCCTCTTTATTACTATTTTGGGGGCCTGAAGAAGTCTTCTGGTCTTTTTGTTTCTGATCTCTACCCTTCTGGTCTTCCTACTTCTGATCACCACCTTGGTTCTGGGGTTTCTGCTTAACCCTGGTTCTGACCCATTTGTCTGCCTTCTTTCCCAATTCTTGGGGAGAGGTCAGATCTGAGTCAATCAGGTGCTGATGCAACACCTGGTTCTGGCAATTATTAAGGATCTGTTCTCTCATTATTAGATTGTACAATCCTGTACAGTCTGTAACTTTACTTCCCAGCAACCAACCTTCCAGAGCCTTAGTGGCACAATCAACAAAGTCAGTCCAGTCCTGAGTCTTTTGGTTATCTCTGAACAACAACCTGTATTGCTCAGTGGTTAGGCCAAACCCTTCAATCAGAGCACTCTTCAGGACAGAGTAGTTTGTAGCATCCCCAGGTCTAACAGTGAGGAGCTTGTCTCTTCCTTTTTCTGAAAAGGAGAGCCACAAAATTGCTGCCCACTGATCCTGAGGAACCTGCTGTACCATGCAGGCTGTCTCAAGAGCAGTTATCCATTTGAGAATGTCATCCCCATCTCTGTAGGGGGCACAATCTTACTCAGGTTTCTATTGTCATAGGACCTGTCTTTATCCTTGGGGATAATACTGCCACGAGTGGAATCTAATCCACGTAATCTTTGCTCCCTTGCTAAAGCAAGTTTAGCTTGGGCCAGGGCTACCTCTTCCTTTTCAATCTGGAGTTGGACAGCTCTCACCCTAGCCTCATGTTCTCTTCTCTGGGGAGAAGTCCTTCCCCTTTGAGATCCCCTGGAGGCATTAGACTGGTTAGATTCCCTGGAAGTAGATCTAACCCTTCTATTGCCAGGGTTAAGTCTACTATTGGGCCTGGAAAGGTGGACACCTTCTCCATTTCCATGTAGGCTTAAATTGGCCTGGTTCAACACTCTAACTTGAACCTGGTTCTCCTCCCCCTGATCTTCTGACTCATTTCCATCCTCATCCTCATCTACCTCTTCAGGATCAACTTCTGGGACATCAGAATTATCAGGTGGGTTTCCCTCTCCTATCTTACTTGAAGGACCTGAAGCAGATTCCTTCTCAAGATCAGCTTTCTCTAGGATTGCTATGAGGATAGGGATGGTGGGGTTGTGACCCCTTTTCAGCCCCCTTGAAGTGCATAGGGCACTCAAGTCCTTGTCGCTGAGTTTTTCATAACTGGATGGTGCTTTGTGAGAGTCACCCACAGGTAGAGAACTGGAGGGTTCACCTGTGCCAGGCATGACTAGTGAGGTGCAAGTGGTGCACTTACCTACACTATTTGTTTTCCTACTGGAACCTCTCTAGAGGTTGTAGTCAGGGTGTGCTAAGCCCTTTGGTCTACAACCACTAAGTTCAGTAGAACATAAGTATGCTAAGCTTTGTTTATATGTACCTAGGTACTTGATGTGATCTTTCAAATGATATTGTCAAAGATTACAATTGGTAAAACAACAGCAAGTTCAAATCCCAACCGCTGCACACCAATGTGAGAAGTTGGCCTGGTATATGGTGTTCACTATTCTAGTAAGCACCTTGCACCAGTCCAAACGACCCTTATGGTGATTGGTTGTAAGTCAACCTTATAGACCAGCTATCCTAATGGTAGCGTGGACAAAGCAGTCTTAGGCTAAACTCAAGAGGGCATGTGAAGCCAGCTGTTTTACCATATGCAATCCCTTTTAATACCAAATGAAAGGACACCACACAAGTTATATATTACAAAATATATGTATTTATTTCTAGAATAATCCCCTTAACTCTTTATGAGCACAGGAGCACAAGCGTTAAACAAAGAACACAGTATAACATACAATAAGCTGCACAATTATGGATAGGCCGGGTGGCCACTCAAACCATATATTAAGAAAGTGATATAAGTACCACGCCACGAACAATGAACAGGCCTAGGGCCTTGGGAATCACTGGGCCTACACTGGACTAACGAAGGTTAGGTCGGGAGAGGCCCACAGGATACGGATGCAGAGTCTATAAGCAACCGCGTTTACCATACAAGTCAAAGGTGCGTAAAAATCAGAAAGTTATAGGTTTCGGAGACTTCCGACTGGACTAGAACTTAGCCACTTAAAACTAGGACACTAGAGGTGTAAACCACTACAGGAGCACCGGAGTTATATCGTTACCTCACCCACAGGAAGTGGGTGCATAGGTGCCAAAGTGTGTCCGGTTTCGTCGTGAAGTTCTATGGAGCCTGGAGATGAAGATGCTGCAGGCGGCCAGGAGAGAAGAGTCCGGTTGGATCCAAGGGTGGATCAAAGATGTAGAGTACCTGAAAGCAGAGGGGACAATGTTCAGGTCACTAGCCAGTGACCAGCGAGGAACCATGAAGGAACCAGGCGATGTTGGTTTGCAATCAGGTGATGTTGAGGTGTTTGTCTCCGCTGCCACATGGACCAGGAAGGATCGAGGATGACCAGCTGGTGAACACGAGCTGTCCCACAAAGGCTCTTGCTGTCGGCGGTGTCGGTACTCGATTCGGAGTCACCAAGCCTTGGCAAAGGCAACCCACGCAGGATGCGAAGATGTCTTCTTAATCAGACCGGGAAGATCAGATCGATGGCTCCTTTTCAGGGGAGCTTGGGCCAGTCTGGAGCAACCAGACCATCAGTGTAGTTTTGATGTTTCGTCGTCACAGAGGCCACTAGCCAACAGGCAAGCAACCGGACAACGCGTCGAGCAGGAAAAGTGCAAAAGGGCCCCACGCAGCACTCGGAGGGTGTGGAGAGGTGATCTTTAGAGCACAGGCTGCTCGGGGCTGGGGCTTCTCAAACCCCAAAGCACAGCATCGAGGGAACCTTCGGAGCTGCACAGGAAGCACTTCGTCGACTTTTCAAGATGGTTGGTCCCATGTCTCTCGTCGCCTCCACAGGTCTAAGCTTTGCTAGGACTGTGGATCGGGCTGTTGGAAGTCTGGGAGTCCAGGTCTTGTTGGTCTCTGTCGTTCGAGCTCCGGTGGGAGCAACGGCAAAGAAAGTCTCATTGCGCTGATGGTGCCTGCTTGCACAGGGTGGCCACTCCTTGACCACAAGGAAGATTCTTCAGTCTTCTACGTTGAGTAGGATGTGGAAGGGTCCAGAGTTTCATTTCAAAGTTTCAGTCAGGATGATCTAAATTGAATTGGCACAGCTCCTACCTTTATTCCAAATCAAGGGGCTGGATCACCTGCTAGGCCCCTCCTATGGGTGGGACCCAGGAAGGGGGTGGTTACACCCCTTTCCCTTTGTCCAGTTTCAGGCCAGAGCTGGGGCTGGAGTGCCCCAGCACCGGTTTGAACTGGGCTACGCATGGGACGCCTTGTGCGCCCCAGGCAGTGTATAGTTTCATTCAACCCTCCCTGCTACAATCCACTATCTCCTGTCTGGGGTGGTGTAACACCTCCCTGTGACAGGATACCATTTGTCCAGGCCTCCCCTGCCGGAGTTGCGGTCAGCAGCAGGAGGCCAGACTCGTGTCTGTGGCAGCAGCATCCATTTTGTGATGCTGGGGCTCTGGTTAGATTTAACCGCGTTTAAGCAAAGTAACATGTCTTCTCCCTCTAGAAGGGTGGAATGCTACCCCTGTCAACAGAACTGGCGAGTGGGTAGTATTCCAAAGCATATGACACCTTACACGACATGTTTTGATAAAGCCAAACCAAAGTTAGCAAGTAACCGCAAGGATTATAATGTACTTAAGAGTATATGGTATGGCAATATCCCGGAACATCTAAGGGAGTTGGTCCCGAAAGCTTCAGACAGGCCCAGCTCATGCTGGAGCACCATCTCACATAAAACCAAGCACTCTGCCTCCAGGATTGATAAGGCCTCCCATAGGAGTGACTTATAGGTGCATATGTGTCCAGATATAGGTGTAGATATAGATATACTATATCTAAGCAAGGGGTGATTACACCACCTTGCCCCAGCTGAGTGATCAGCCAGTTGTGTCAGTTTGGATAGCCAGCCAGGGGTGGCAAAAGATATGCTGCAGCCCCTGGTAGGTCTTGGATGCACCTATGCCCTGGGTACCTATAGCACACTGTACAGGGGCTGATAAGGTGACCCAATGTCTAATTGGTTATGTACCTAAAGTACATGGATGTGAATTTAGAGAGAGAACAGCAGGCTGTGGGTCTTATTAGCAGGCCCACAGCCACATTAAGTCAAAAACCAGTGAGGCAAAAAGCAAAAATTGGGGTGACCATAGGAAAGCAGACCCTACTCTCCAACAATGATACTCCCACGTACATGCGAATTTAGACAATTCCATGTCACGCAAAGCTGCAACAAGGATCTAATCGCTCTGGTACGATTATTTATTAATTTAGACTTACATTGTTAAACACTCTGCTGATGTGACGTGTTGAGCGAAAAAGGCAGACAGCACCACCATGTGGTAGACTGTGATAATTACATGGTGGTGTTAAGACAAATTTACTGGTGACCAGACCTGGCAGACAAGGAACAAATTAAGCACTACAGACTGGCCTTTATGGAACTCAGAAGGCTTTCTTCGATATGCAGAAGTAATCAGCATATAAGGCGAGTTGTATATATCAAGTATCACTAGACAAGAGTCTCTATTCTATCCGTGCCGAGTGCTATAACTGGACTGGACAAACTAAACACAAGGAGATGATGGACGGAGCTCTGAAACTTTTCAGACACTCACCCCCAGTCACAGATCTGGGTTGAATCCATCATCGTTCTTTAGCTCACTTCACCACCCCAGTTCAGACACAGCTATATGCAAATCAGTCTTGACCCTGTGCCTCATGGGAACAGTCCAGCCCGAACTGCCAAGCCATGTCTTCCCTGGACCAGAAACAAGCATCCTGGGAATAGTTTCTGGCTAACAGTCCTCATCAGCCAGGCTAGCCTGAATCCAGTGGCAAAGTGAGCAAGGGACCCACGTCTGGGCATACCCTGCCAACTTAGGGCAAACAAAGCAAACACAAGGATATGATAGCGGGACTGGACAGCAGCATAGTGGACAACTCTGTTTTATATGCCACGGAAATACCACTGTAGTCCCTACCTAGATTTGAAGATATGACAAAAAAGTATGACAAGACGATAGAACTGGAGGCAGGCATGACTATGATACGGAATCTTTGTACTCTGGGGAAGCTACACTCATTTGAATCAAATATAGAGCTGCATGGGCTGAGAGGGCAATCATGCTACACAACGTATTGGTAAAAAAGGCGGAAGGAACTTCCTTGCTCTGAAATGTTATCTTATCTGTGATTTTAACACATAAGAAGTGCAGACATGCCGTAGCTATACTATAACCAAAATCGACCCATGTCGTGCATGTCAACATATAAACACTAAAAGGGTGACAGGACGAGAAGATACAGTGGCTGCTTACAAAGAGTGGGATCTCACTAGCCTGCTGGTGATGCCTCTCTGTCAATGCCAAGCTGAGGTGTCACAAATGACTGTGCAGTGTGTGGCAGGGACAGGGTTTGGGGTGACACATTAGTTGGGGGTGTCACAGTTTATGGACAGTTTAGAGAAGGCCATGGGCAGAAGCGGACAGCTCTTGCTTTGCCGCTGTGGCCTGGCCGCGACCCTGAAATGCTACTATCAGGACTTTAAGCGGGAAGAATAAAAGTGGAGGGTCCCTAAAGGGGGCGTGGCCACTATAGTTTACGGTGTGGCTTAATCATGTAAATTAAACCTCACATAATGTGCTGCCCTACCCCCACAACTGCAGTTGGTACACATGACCGTTGCGTTGTTCACTCGGTAGTGAGCTCAAGGATCATACGACCACTGACAGGAACTGAGAGAAACTTGCGCTGGCTTCAGCCACAACTCAATCGTGGCCCATTATAAACACCTGGAGGCGACTAAGTTCAAAGTATGCCTTACACAAGAGTAACATGATAGCTGAAAAACAAATACCACAACACAACATATTGGGAATAACAAATATTCAAAAGAATGCACGATTAAGTAAAGTGTGTGAAATAGAAATAGGAATGGCATTAATTACCTTTCTTTTTTTTTCACTTGTTCAGAAATCGATCAGTATTTTTGCTTTTAAAATAAGGACAGAAATACAGGGCCCCAAAGGGACACATTTTAAAGTCTGCTTTTATTTACTACTAGTTCTGAGACCCAGAGGGACCCGGCCCACTCAATGTTAATGTTAATGATATTTATACAGAGCTGCTAACCGGAGATGTCCTGGCGCTAGTTATATCTCCTGTGGCCAAAGGAAGAAATTCATTGGGCAAAGAGCCAGGTATTTAGGCTTTTCCTGAAAGCTAAGAGGTTCGTGATGCATCGTAACTGGAACGGCAGGGTGATCCAGGCATTGGCCGCACTGTAAGTGAAACTTCTGCCTCCCCATCGAACTTTTTTTATGCGTGGCACTGACCCCAACCTAGCACCTAATGAGCGAAGTGGCCTTTTCTGTGTGTCCCAATAGAAATACTGTTTTAAGTAGTCAGGACCTGAACCATGCAGCGCCTTGAAGACCAGACACAGGGCTTTAAAGCGTACTCAGTTTCTTACTGGTAGCCAGTGCAATTTGTTTATTTCCTTGGTAATGGGCGCAAACCGAGGTGTGCCAGAAAGCAGTCTGGCTGCTGCTTTCTGCAGTTATTGAAGTTTATTCAGGAGCCTTTGTTGAGCATTAAGGCACAAACTATCACAGTAGTCCAATCTCGACATAACTGTTTGTCGCTGCTCAAGGGCAGGAACGGCAATATTTTCCTGATTGTTTTGATTACATAAAAAGTTTTAGATGCCATTGAATTAACCTGCTGCCTAAAAGTAAGACCCTCATCCATTATCACACCCAAGTTTTTCACCATATTAGTGGGTGAGGGGAGAGAGCCCATCGAGTCTGGCCACCAGTTTGGAGTCCAGAAGTTAATATTGTTCCCAAACAACATGACCTCTGTTTTACCCATGTTGAGTTTTAGGCAATTCTCTGCCATCCAGCTGCCCAGTGATAGCAAAGCCCTGGATACCATAATTCTTAATGGTGGTGGACTCCTGGAGAACAGGATAGGAAGAAATATCGACAGTCCTGATTGGCCATACTAATGACAAAACATAACACGAGTCGCACCGACTTCTTCAAGCCTTGAACCTAAGATTAAGACTGATATCACATGGCCAACTTGCGACAATTGTGAATCTGAGTTTCATGCGAATGTGACATTGGCCATCTCGGAAATGGACTCACTAAGTCAAATGTTAATTTTACGAAATCGTCATATGATGATCTGTTAAGAAAAATTAACATGTAAATGGTTTAAAAGTTCTACAACTCTGTGCTGAACCACAGTGCCATTCACACTGTTTGAAGAACTAGTCTGAGGGCTGTAAGACGTTCTCAGATATTTTGTGAAAAGGAGAATATGATACAGATTAAAATATATGTAATGATAAATGCATTTGTCTAGTGCATTCTTACTAGAAGCTTGTTCCTGAAGTACTTTGGAAAACTGAGTCGCTTTAACTAGTCTGCGATTCGCGTTGCCCATCGACCCAGTGATTTATTGACATTTTATTTGCTTGTGTTTCACACTGTTAGAGGTGAGTCACACTGGACAAAGGCCACAAAGGTGGAGCAGACTTATGTATTGTTTAGCAATGGAGTATATCATTAAGACTGGCTGGTTCGTGCTATGGATCTGTATTGGTCATATGAGCCTAACGTGTGTACCTAAGTGCTTTGGCACTGATGGTGTGTACTCCTCACTGTCCAAAGCTCCTTTTACAGCCCTTTATTTTCCCTATTTGAGGTTCCCTTACCTTTACCTGCTGCCTCTGATGGGTTGGAACACTTTCCTACGTCGACCGTGGTCTCAAACGGGCTGTCCGGAAAGAACGCCTTCAGAAAGGGCATTCGGATGCACTCCTCAGGTACAGGGTTGCACTGGCAATCTTCGGTCACCTCCACTTCTTGAACACCTTCGAAGAGCAGGACCTGCTCCAGTAAAACCTTGCTAGGCTCACAAGTGGAACTCTTCGGGCAGGATGGCTCCAATCCTGATGCGAGAGTCGTCTCGGGCACCCGCTCACGTAGCTACAAATACCCAGTAGAAGAATGCAGATTATAAGGGCATCAAATGGGGAGTAATGTAGTATACTCAAATACATACAAAATAATCAGTAACGGCTATCACAGATTTGCAAAATACATAACATATGCATTAGTGCACAGACTAACATTACGCTGCTCATCTCTATGGGTATCAAAAATTTAAACTTCACTTGGTAAGTCGAACGAAAAATGGAAAATTGACTATTCTTTGAGGTAGGCAAGGGGTACAAACTTTGCTAACAGAAAGTTTTGTTACACTAGAATGTTATTCCCTACAGCTGGCTGTTCCACTCAAGCTGAGTAGGACTTCTAGCTGTAGGGAAATTCTAGCCAGCAGGTGGAGTTTTCATTGATCAACAAGGAGCTAAAGCTAGCTTTGTAGCTCTTAAATCTCCCAAAGTTTTAAAGAAGCATTTTGCAAAGTTGCGAGCTGTTTGACTTTGCGCACTCCAAATTATTGCTGTAGATTTAGACGAGGGTTACATGCGAGCAATGACCTTACTCCAAATCGATGTTAGTGATTAAGCCCAGCAGGGCACATCAATCTGCAAAACCTGTGGGCTGATATTTCCCAAAAGCACTATCTTTGGAACTCTGCTGGTGTAGTGAGACCCAAAGCTGGCGGACACCTGGAGTAAATCTAACATGACAAAAAATAGGCAAAAATTATGGAACAAAACTTATTTTTCATGTAATAAAAATATGTTTTGCATTACGACAACTAAATGATATTGTAACCTCTCTATTAGACAATTAACTATAAATATAGCATATCCTCCTCTGTTTTTCAACAGATGAGGATATACTATAAAAAGCTACAAGAAAAAAAAAGCAGTTCCCAGTGGGGGACAGATTGTCAGTTTGAAGCTTGAACCTTTTTCTAGCATCAGCTGACATAATCTGGGGCGATGTTAACAATTTTATAGCATCACATACCTCTGTCTTTCACTTGAAACATTATTCTGTATACGTCATCAGTTCTGTATCTTAATTTACAGACCAACAAAGTACCATACTCGATTCATCCCACCAAAGTGCCCTATTTTCCACATGTTGTATTTTATTGAACATTAATTTCAACAATGATCTTAATCAAAAGTGGACCTCATTAGTGTTCCTTCTTCAAAATCAGGGCATGACAGAAGGTGCATTGCAACCTCTTTGGGTCCTTATGGCACCACTGTGACATCAGAAAGCTCTAATGACATCACTATAACATCATAAACGAAGATTACAGGACTCCTTGCTTTCTAATGATGTAGCAAGATGTGCCACCACATTGCCTTTGACGCCAAGTGACATGCGTGTTCTTATACATCACAATCCCTACATATCCCACCGACTGTTCTGCCTTGCGTTCTTAGATTCGAACAAGCCTTGGAAAAGCCAATGTATCTGGATTGCATTCTGTTGATGTTACAGGAGCACAAATGGAATGTAAGCCTGTAATATACATAGCAGTCACAGGGTGGCGCTATTGTTCCTCACATATGGAATTGTACAGCAATTAAGAACCGTAATAACTAGATTATCCACATCAATGATGTAACTTAAAGTCAGCAGTACAAGCAGAGTATATGCATGAAGCTATGGCTCTATACTGTTATAATTTGGGTTTATAACAGAAAGCTGTAGTTGCCCTTAGGCAGACACTCTAAAGTACATTAGGGGAAATCTTCTTTCTTCTAACTTAATTATTGACTTCCATTTTTGTTGTAATGGACCTTTTTAGAGGGCCAGAACAACAAGCATTTGCAATGCAATAGGTCTCGCATTAGCGAGAGTTTAAGCCATTATCATTGTAAATGACAATACCTTTTATTTATGTTTTTTTTAAAACCAACACAAGTATAAAAGGCCTTGTCATTTTTTAATGCCAATAACTCAAAGTCTTGCAAATGGGAGACCACTTTAATGGTGGTCACACTCCTTTCTTTAGATGCTGCTCGCCATATTCCGGTTACAGCGAGCCACGTCTAAAGAAAGGGGCCCAGCAACTATTAAAGTGAAAGCACGGCATGGGGTGCTTTTACAAAAAAAAAAATTGTTTGTGAAGTTCACAAACAAACTTTTTTTTGTAAACGTGCCCCATGCCGTGCTTTCAGTTTAATGGCGGCAGAGCCCCTTTCTTTAGAGACGAGCTGTAACCTAAATACGGTGTGCAGTGTCTAAAGAAAGGGGCGTGGTCACTATTAAAGTGAAAGCATGTTATGGGGCGCTTTCACTGGAAGAAAGAAAAAAGGTTTTTTAGCGTGGCAGCTAATGTTAAAGCAGACCGCGCCACTATAGATTGAGGGGATTGCCATTACTAATTAAAATATAAAAGCGGGCGGTGTGCTGCCTTGTAGGAAAGCATGTCATGGGTGGAATACGGGAAAATCAGTAAAGAAAATAGCGCTCACAGACTAGATAAAGCAGACCGTGTAACAACACAAGTAAAAAGTCCAGTCCTCATGGGAGGTTACAAATACAGACAAGGCCAAGGAGGGACTACTAAGCCTATTCATAAATCAAATGCAACGATTTAGAAAGTACAGTAACTGGAGCCAATTGAAAAGATGGGCTAGAAATGGGCTGAGCTTCAAGTACCCTACCTGAATACAGCATGCCTCGCACAGCGGTGCATACGCTGCCCAGGCTCGACCTAAAAACGGAAACACTTCTAACATTTTAGGCAATTAATTATTATATGACCTTTTTTTTGCAGAGTTTTATATAGCGCGAACTAGACCCGAACCGAATCAGGTATCTGAGCGCTTTACATATCACCAGTTACGTTACATGAGGACACACATTAATTTTAGGCACGGGGAGATTAAATGATTTTGCCCAGAATCACAGGAGGTTTTGGCGTTGTTACCAAGACTCGAACCCAGATCCCCAGGTCCGAGGTCGAGCGCCCTAGCCGTTAGCCGTCTCTCCAAAATGGTTTAGTGAAGCTCTGTTGGGAGTTTGACATCTCTAGTCCTGCTATAAGCTGAAGAGAATTTTAAAAGAGTGAAGTAGCAATATTTTATTTAAAAGAAAATGCAGATGCAGACTACCTTAGAAATATAACCTATACTGTATCAAAGGAGAAAATAGCTTTTGTAGTAGTTCTAAAAAATAATTTCTTCCCAGGGGCACGGGAAGGCTTCACCGTTCAGCCGGGAGCCCAAACGGTTTGAACCCATGAGAACTGTGATGCATAAGTTTTATACAAAGAATCAGAAAGTGTGGTGCATTTATTAAATCACAAAGCATATGAATACTTGCTCAAATATTGGAGACACGGGGCTATCATATTCTGCATAGCTGTTAAGTCTCATCAGGGGCAGTAAGCGCTATATAAATGCAATTACAATACAATACAATATTCTGCGTAGCTGTTAAGTTTCTCTGGTCAATGTGTGACACATTGATCCAGACCATGTGTTTTGCCTTCGAGAATTCTGGGACTTGCATCCGTTTTTAATGGAATAAATAAGACTACAAGTCCCAGAATTCAATGGAAAAACTTGGACTGGAGCAGCACATCACGCATGGACCAGGAAAACTTGACAGGGTTGATTCTGCAAGGGGCCCTCATAATTTTGCGTTCAGAAACCGGCCAACTGTTAGACTTACTCTACTACCGCCTTTGAGTGTGAAACTTGTCATTTGTCTGACTCTATCCAAACATTACAGTGCTAGCCTATCAAATTAATCCCTTTAAACTCCAAAATGGAGGCCTATCTCCAAATCCTGGGAAGCAATTCGGCTTGGATATTGCTCGTGGAGTGGAAAGGGCCAACCCTGCCTGCATTAGCTGTGCACTGGCGCCACCTAGGGCTCACTTGGAAATAGACACAGGATTTTGTATTTTCCGCAGCTCCAATGTAATTTGGGACATTGAAAAACACGCACAATTGAATTGTTTTGTTTGGAAAACGCATTGAAAAGCAAAAAAAAAAAAACGTTAGAATTTTTGTTGAATTTGCAAAAAACACTAGGAATAGATTTCCTTTCCTGTGCGATAAAAAGACGCATTGGTTCTAGGTGACACATAAACATTATTCTAATGAATGTGAGGGATAAACCTTCAAAAAGTGAACCCACAGTTGTATTTCCCACTAAACCTTTCAGAAAATACTCAAATTTTACTTATTGAAATTTGAAACTCCACTTAGTGATTTAGGCACAGATTTACTATAATTCTGCGTCTGGTCTGTGTCACTTTTATGGCACAACCCTGATGCAAAATCATATTTTGCATTTACTAAGCCATGCTGAGTCACTTTGCTTGGCTTTACATGGTTTTGTTAATATAAGGTAACATAAGGCAGCGCATAGCACTGCCTTGCTTTACTTTGCTTCGGGTAGGCATTAAATGGGTGGAGAATGGGTGTCCCCAAGCACTCACCCATGTATTTTGATGAAAACTTGTAAACCTGGGTTTGAACCAAAATAGTGTGCCTACCAATCAGGGGCATAGCGAGGAGAAGCATCATTATTTCTCCTTGTTATTTCCTCTTTTCATCTGTGTAGCATTCTGCATCACACATAGAAAGATGGATACGCCTATAAGGATTGTTTTTGTACAAGAAAGTCTCAGTTCCTGCACAAAAACAATCCTGCCTGTAACACACGCACCCTTGCACTATAGTGCAAGGGTGCCTGCGTTGGTGTTATATCATACAACAATGCTTCGCACAGGTATCTTTCAAGCCAACATCTGTATTTTGAGGTTAGATGACCTCATACATGCAAATCAATGCTTAAGTGGCATTAGGTAAACAGAAAACTGCCATATGGTAAGGAAATATTTAATTACCTTAATCATCAATCAAGCTCAATGACATAAAAAAATCCACAAGAATGAATGCATAAATTAATGCATAAATTGGTGCAATGTAACCCCAGTGAGATACCCATCACAAAATGAAATACTGAACAACAAAATACTGTTACAAAAGGGTTGACTTATTACTAAAAAAACAATCACCTAAGGTTTTAGTTCAATTAATAATGATGCCTTTACTGGTTTGTTATGTGTCAATGGTGTTTCGACCCTTAGAGGGTTACAAGGGTCTCATCAGGACAATGATAGTATGTGGACACCTGAAGTGTCCTAATGATTAGGGGACTACTACTGGGTGAAACACAGACCACCACAGTGGGTAAGTGAGGTTATAAAGCAAGGTACTTACTCAGGGTGAAAACCCCCCTGAAATTAAACATCAGGATAATCTAAGTTTCACAGGGCCACGGGTGCAGTAGGATATCAAATATAATGTCTTCGAAAGAAGCCAAGAGAAAGAAAAATATCCTCATTAATAGGGATGGTCCTGTCATGATTTTCGGAGCATTGGCTGCTCCATGAGATTTGATTGTGGGCCTGCTTTGTTGTCGCATGGACTTATTAATGTAATACAAAATGCAATGTGGACTTCTGCATTGGTTTCTTTTGGAGGAATTATATTTGGGAATCCTGATGCCCAATGGTCCCCTGAAACTTTAATTATCCAGAGGACACACAACCAGTCAATTTATCTGATCAACAATGTTCCACAGGTTCTCTCAGATGACAAAATATTAAAGTACTGTCTAGATCACCTGTACTCAGCTAGCTTTCTACAACCTATGAAAAAGCAGCGTGCGATTTATAAGATCTTCAATAATAATAATCATTCAGAGCAGTATGCTCATTAACCGCCCATTCTTTATGGGTTAAATTTGCTAGTTTGATTTGACCACTGGATGGATTGACTTGATTATGTATCTTTGATGAAATTTTGGATTGAATAATAAATTCGGAATTGATAATTCAACAAAAAGACTCCCTAAGGATCTTCTTTGTTTGGAATTTAAAGACTGGACTGTTACTGAGCATACTGCTCTGAGAATATTATTGAAGGACATAGAAATCGCACGCTCCTTTTTCAAGGGTTGTAGCTTTGTTGGACATGGCCCAGTGGAGGTGTGACCACATAAAGTTGAGCGTGATTGGAGCTTTGTAATAAACTTCCAGGACTGTACATCAGTGTGCACTTTGTTGACTGCCCTCACCGCTAAAAAATTGTGTAAGTCAACTAACTTTCTCATTTAAAATGACATAATTTATGTGCATTTTTGGATAACCAGAGATCATTGAAGTTCCATCTCAGATCACAAAGGCATCCATAGACACTCTTTGCTCACTGAGCCACCTTTCATCATGTGTACCCTTTCTGGATAAAGATCCATGTGTCCCGTCTCCACAGTCAGATCACTGGTGATCAACGTGGCCTCTCAGATAATCTGACACCATTCATGTGCCCTCTGAGGTCACCTGGTATTTGTACATCAACTTGGTTCACTCAAGATCCATGGGCCCTTTCAGGTCACCTGGGATTCATTCATGCACTCAGATTAAGACACGTCTACAAGACCTACCTGATAATTTTATCTCCTAGAATCCATATTCAATCCAAGATCACCTGAGAGCCACATACGTTCTCAAATTCCGTCAAATTCACATTCTTCATCAAGTTATCTGGGACACATCTCCTCTTTCTAACCAATGAGGACTTTCTTTAGTATCCTCTGTGATCAATATGTACTTGCAGAATGCCTATGAGGTTATTTTGTGTTCCAATCTATGGTGAAAGGGAACAGATAATTTTGTTTGAGAGTCCACTCTGTCCTGCCACTTGTACAACAATTAGCCTTGGTATGCTTTTCCATCAACGATTGGTGATTGCGGTTACCAGAAACTTGCATTGCTTACACTCTCAGATCACTTGAGATATATCTGCTGCCTCAGGTTACTTCACCCTTTAGTGCCCTCAACAATCACTTGGATCCATGTCTCAAATGTCATTCCTTTATATCCACAGATTGATCAAATCAGATGCTATTGTTGCACTATTTTAGATCACCTCAAATTCACATTTTAGATCACCTCAAATTCACATTTTAGATAACCTCAAATTTATATGACCTATCAGATGTCTTCAGATCCAAATAGTTTCCTCATCATCTCAGATCTACTTTCCCTCTCACATACCCTCAGATCCACATGCATTTTGGAGCAATGCAGATCCAGAAACACTCGAAGACCATCTTGTACTCATTTACCACACATCTGCTTGCTCCTTTAGATCACCCCAATCCAGTTATACCTTTAGATCACTCTAATTCTGCAACCTTTCTCCTTAGACAATCTCAAATCTAATTGTCCTCTTACATCACATCTACCCCCAGATCCTCTGGTCCGTTCATATAGCAGAGCATCCACATGTCATTTCAAATCAAATCCACATGCCCCCTTGGATCGGAGCAGATCTGTCTTGCTTCCCAGATTACCTAGACACTACTTGTTATCTTACATCACCTCTAAGCAGGTGCCCTCTTGCATATCACTCACCTTTTTGGTTTTCAGGAAGTCCAGCATGGAGGAGTGTTTGGGGAGTCCAGGGAATCCAGGGTTGTAGGTGCTAATGCGGGAAGGTGCCCCACAGTGGGACCTGCACATACCTACATCTACGCTTACTGGACTGCCAGAGATATCTGTAAATGGAGAGGAGAAGAGTCAGGTCATTGTCTGAGTGATAACATAACCCTAGCCCAAATTGGATCTCAGAGCTTAGCCACGCCATATATACACACAAGTATGGTGGAGATCAACACTATTTAACCACTAAGACTCTCACTCACTCAGTTTCCTACTCATTTATGTGATGACTTCTTCAGCGTTACTTTGATTTATTTGTTCACCTGAGCATGTATTGCTGCAGTGATTTACTTAGTTACTCACACTCATTCAGTCCTTTGTTCTCTCATTTGTCATCAGAGTGATTATGTGATTTAGGTACCTCTGTACTCACTCACTGACACACTAAGTCATTCACTTGCTCACTTATTTCCACTTATTTGCTCAGTTGTGTTGAGCTTATACATATATATTATTTTAGCCAAAGTAACACATTACATACGGTCACTTGTTGAAAAGTTCCAAAACCAATTCCAATTGTTTCTAAAAACTTTCCATTTTATAAAACAGCATTCTTCAATGTTGCCAACGTGTAAAATCGTAATCCAATCTGATTTTATCTCTTAGGTTACCTCCTTTACTATTTATAGCAGCAATAGAAGAATAATGCTCTTCATCTAACAGGAAGGCTACAATTATTTGCTCATCCACTAACATTTGTTTGCGTTTATATTTGTTTGTTTTGTGATGTGCTGAATTGAGTTAACTATTTGGAAGTTTGAAAACTGCTTCCTTTACAGTGCACAATCCCTATGTCAGTATCAAGTGCTATAGTGTAATGTTCCATGTTTTTTTATGTTAGCAATTTAGATTTCTTGTGGGGTCACCTTCAAAAGAAAAACCTTTCAATGATCCATCATTCTAACAATATTTGTAAATCTTTCTTTCAAGCAAATTTTGCTCTAAAAATAATTGGTGCCAAAATATAATCAGATTCTTTGAGGATAGTATAGTTTATCAAAATGTGATAAGAATGAGGTACTTTTCAACTATCAATTACATTTAAAAAAGTAACAAAAATGTTTTTATACTATTTTGGTTTATGGAATGAAGTATACTCTAATTGAGTGGAAGGATGAACTGAAAGACAAGAATATTTGCTATCGAGATGGCATTCCGACAAAATATTGTATAAAAATATCATGCAACCAAAATATTGAGAGGTCAAGAACATTGTGGAACATAATAAAGAAGGTAAGAATGTTGTGCTTTTAATATCCTACTTACATAAGGCTGTATAGATTTTTTATATAACTGACAACATTATTTTATACATTTTAGTTATTTTAGTATTATCAGTTATTAGTATTATAATATTATTTGTGTTTAAATTGTTAGTATATTTTGTAAATTGTCATATGAAATGTAAATCTTTTGAAATTTAATTAGAAATTGTTAATCTACTAACGGGTTGTTGGTTTTGTAATGGATTAGAATGAAAGTTTTCTAAATATCGAAATTAAGCAATTTCTTTAATTAGCTGATAATTATGCAAATTATTAAATCATTGCTTTAAATGTTTTTTGATGTTTAAATAATTGGTTGATCAATATATTTATGTTTTTATTGCGTTGATTAATTTATATGTACTACTTTTAAATTTTGTATTTAATTTTTAATGTAACATTACAGATTCATCATTTTATATGATTTAATTATGTTAGGAATTGTAAAAGGGCAAGTGCTTGAATTGACAATATTTGTAACTTTCAACAATTATTATTTTATTTGTAATTTCATATATTTATTTACATTGAATTGTATTTGTTTTCTATTTAATAAACATGTTTAATATTTTTAAAGTATTTTAAAATAATATAATTTTTTTCTATATTTGAATGTTTTAGAATTGAGAATAGTGAATGTGACCCCTTCCTACACTTTCCCTACTCTTGCTCAGATTGTAGTGGACATGGTAAGTTTAACCCCTTCAAATATTAACACTTCCCATACTTTTGCGTATGCTGGAATTGAAAGAGAAATTTTTTACCTCTTTGAAGCCCAATACTTTCCCTGCTGTTACTTGGATTGGAGTTGGAATAGCATAAAATGTAATCAAAGTTAATTTGACAAACAATTAGTCCAACAATGTCCCTACGGTTGCTAAGACTGGGGTGTGAATATTAAATTTGAACCCACCAAAGTCAAACACTTCACTACTGGTACTAAGATTGGAGTGGGTAATAGTAAACCTAACTCCTTCAAAGTCCAACACTTTCCCTACTGTTGGTAACATTGGGGTGGAATAGTAAATCTGACCACTAAAAGTCTAATGCTCTCCATACTTTTCTTTAAATTGGAGTGGGGATAGTTAATCTGATCTTTACAAAGTCCAACTCTGTCCCTATTTTTGCTTTTGGGGATTGGAAATAGTAAAGCTAACACCTCCAAAATCCAACACTTTCTCTACTGTCGCTCAGATTGGAGAATGAATAGTAAATTTAACCTCTCCAAAATGGAACACTCTCTCTACTTTTGCTTATGTTGAAGCAGGAATAGTAAATTTAACCTCTCCGAAGCCCAAAACTTTCCCTACTGTTCCCCAGATTGGAGTGGGAATTGCAAAATCCAAGACATTTTTTTTCTTTTGCTTACACTGGAGATTGGATATTATTTTTAACCCCTATAAAGCCCAACACTTCCCCACAGTAGCTACGGTTCGGGAGGGAATACTAACTGTTTCTCCTCCAAAGTCCAACACTTAACCTACTTTTGTTTGCATTGGAGTGGGAATAGGAAATCTGAACCCTCCAAAATCCAACACTCTCCGTACGGTTGCTCAGATTGGAATGTGAATAGTATATTACAACCCTCCAGGTTCAACACTTTCTCTACTTTTGCTTATTTTGGATTGGGATAATAAATTTGAATGCTCTGCAGTCCAACACTTTCGCTACTGGTGCTCCGTTTGGAGTGTGAATTGCAAATCTGACACCTCCAAAATGGTTGAACAATTTTTCTACTGTTGCTAAAACTGGACTGGTAAAACTAAATTTGACACCTCTAAATTCAAATACTTGCCCTACTGTGGCTAAGATTGGAATGGCAATAGTAAATCACACCCTTCCAAAGTACAACACTTATCATACTTTTGCTTGCATTGGAGTGGGAATAGTAAATTTGAACTCTGTAGAGTCCAACACGTTACCTAATTTAGAATGTTGGAGTGCGAATAGAAAACCTAACCCTTCAAAGTCTAGCACTTTCCCTACTTTAACTTATGTTGGAGTTGGCAAATCTGACACCTCCAAAGTTGAACAATTTTTTATCTTTTGCTAAAACTGGACTGGAAAAACTAAATTTGACACCTCTAAATTCCAATACGTTCCCTTCTGTGGCTAAGATTGGAATGGCAATAGTAAATCAGACCCTTCCAAAGTACAACACTTACCATGCTTTCGCTTGCACTGGAGTCGGAATAGTAAATCTGAACCCTGTAGAGTACAACACTTTCCCTAATTTAGCTAATGTTGGAGTGTGAATAGTAAACCTAACCCAACAAAGTCTAGCACTTTCCCTACTTTTACTTATGTTGGAGTGGGTATAGTAAATCTGACTGCCTAAAATCCAAAGCGTTCCCTGCTGGAGCTCAGATTGTAGTGAAAATAGTAAATCGGCACACCCCAAAATCCAACACTTCCTATACTTTTCATTATGTTGTAGGGGGAACAGTAAATGTGGCTCCTCCAAAGCCTAATAATTACTCTACCGTGAGAGTAGTGAATTAAACATACTAAGTGTAATTTTTTTATCTGATTTAAAAAAAAATATATTTTTTTGTTTTTATTTCAAAAGTACATTTCTTGTTTTTGTCAATTTTTTCTAGCAATATATGTTTTAGTAATTTGTTTATGTTAATGTTGTTATTCTATATTTTTATATTTTAATATACAGTGGTTGTAAATATATATTTTTTTATAATTTATGTTTAAACAATAGTTTTACTTTTTTAAATGTGTGTTATTTATCTTTTGTGATTGTTTTATTATATTTAATTTTAGGTTTTGTAAGTTAAATGCTTATATATTTTTTATATTATTAAGATTTTTTAATTGTAATATTATAGTTAAAATTAATATATGTTTAAAAGTTAATATAGTCAATAATAGTTAAAATTGTAAACCCTAACCAATTATCTGATGGTATTGTGGTCTTCTATGTTTTGTTCTATACATTTTTGACTTTACATGCAAGGTCCGGAAAGCTTATTTTTGTGTCCCCGATAGTTTTTGCAATATTTTTGTTTCAGATATTTTTGTGCTCGATATTCTGTCATACAACCAGCAATCTAATGACACAGGAGTTCAAAGTAATTGCCTGTTTTATGGTATTACTCCAAAGTATTCCCTATTTTTATTTTTCAAATAACTGAATTACCTTATAATATTTGTATTACACTCACTTTTGTCGCTCTTTTTTTCTGCCAACAGGCTTATGGGTTGTATAATGTATTCATACTTTTTTTATTGATTCTTCGACTAGTAATTATTGACCTTTGTGCTCATCTATTTATGGTTCACAATACGAAGTTGTATTGCTTTATATAGTATTTTAACTATTTGTACTCCTTTTCTTGAAAATAATAAAGATATTGGAACATAAATACAAGTAGTCACTGTCATAAATTATGATTTATAGTTTACTAAATTTGAGTTCCAAAAATTGGATGTTGGTTTGTGGTGTAGCATTTTAATTCAGTGAAGATAAAATGCCATTCGTGGAGCACAAGACTATGATCATGGCTACGGGAACTGTGCAATTGTGAGGCGATTTTCACATAATTATATATTTGCCGCATTTGCCACACAATCCATCATCTGCTGCATAATCTGAAGAGTTTAACCAAAAAAATTAATTTTATTTCTAGCTTAAATGGTTCAAAAGTTACTAAAATGCGACTGCATGTGTTGCTGGACAGTAGAAGGCACTTTGCAAAGTGGACTGGTCACCTTTCTGCTGCTTATTGCTATATTTGGGTGTTAAACTGGCACTAATGCCCAGAGAGTGTTACCAAGTTTAAAAATGGTGAAATAACGAAGTAATACTATTACGAAATGTGCTGTATTAACCTGCAAAATTTGCCCTTTCTTGCCACATAATTTACTCACCCGTGCCACAAAATGTGGCCCTTTCCTGCCGCATAATTACAGTGGCCCTGACTATGACAAACTTCTAAGGTATATCACATTTTAGAGTTCTAACATCTGCTGAACAGTTTCTCCTTTTACACAACACTAATGAAGATCTTAAAAATGTATACTACATTGTGATGCGCACAAATTGTGGAGATCATTTAATTGCAGTACTCCAAATGTTGGCGGGGTGTTGTTGTAACGTGTTTTTTTTATATCAAAGAGTGTCTTTCTAGTTAAGTCACGGAGGGGCTCCAATATCCACAACACAATCAACAGTCTTGTAACCTTTAACCTATATCCTGTCATCACACTTAGATCCTTGTCAACCGAATGATAATAACGTGAATCATAGTATTTCTGTTCAATAACTCAAAGGTATTATCTTGTGTTGGACGATGACGTAGCATACATTCACATAGTTCTCGTGAGCTCGTTCCTCTCTCTCATGCTGGCTCGCGCCAGGCCTCAAGCTCTCCTCTGCATTTGGCGAGTGTGTTCTAGTCCCCTCGACTCTCTTTTAATATTAGATCAAGACCCCTTTCCATTCTATATAGCCTGCCTGACGTGAATGCCTTCTGGCGTTTTGTGGAATAAAAGGAGTGCACCTTTTATTAGCCTCCTGATATTCGGCTGACTTTTCCCCAGCAGAACAGCCTTTCAGAGCCATTGGCCTTCATTTACGGGCCAGTCCACCTCTGCTTATGTGTTTCATTGATTGACAGTAGAAGACATTCCCAAAGGTGACAGGCGCACGATGAGACAGTGTGCGTGCAAAGGCGCAATCAGGGTTACACTTGCATCACTCACCCTGTCCGATGTACATGAAGTGGCTCAGTCGCTTGCAGCACCCCCTCTCTGCGTACAGGTTCCTTCGCTCGCTCGGCCGGCTCACCACTCCTGCGTCTGAAGGAAGCACAGAGAAAACACACGTTATACAGTGCCGCGCATAACCAAAGAGAGGGATAGCACGGTGGGTTGGGCAAGCGCAGCAGAGAGATGCAAAAATGTGCAGGGAATCATCCTCCTGAGACGAGAAATGAATACCGGTATGTCGGCCGCATACTAAATATTCCAATTGTGGCGTGGGCTGGACAGGTCCTCCGGGCTTTGTGATGGAGCCGAGAAAGGTGTTTATCACATCTCAACCAAATGAAATAAGGGTATTAAAAGGTGGCCCGCTCATTCTGGCTTTGGGGGAGGTGGATTTGCAAAAGCCTCCCTTTATCAACTGTGGGATCGGGTCATGGTAAAGCGTTTCGAAGGGCCCGAGACAGGCGCTACAGGAAAACAAAACGACAAAAAAAACAAACGCGGGGTAGGATCCTTTGCAAAGCGCCTAAACATGTGCATTCAGACCACTTTCCGCTACAAACAGATCAGAGGGTCAATGAAACGTATCCGCCTCTCCCCCTGCCCTATGGCCTGTCACACTTTTAGACCAGAGACATGCACATGCCAGAGACTTTTCGCCCCTGACATGCATGCACCTCTTCCAGCCACACAGGCCTGTTCACGTCACCAGACCCACGTGCAGGGAGATTCTGCACTTACCGGCAAAGCTGAGGCGAGACAGCAGGCTTTCCATGAACACCCCGAGAAGCAGCAGCGACAGACACCCCACATCCATGGCCTACGGTGGGCGGACAGTGAATGCGCCCCTCACGTGCCCCCTCCCAATATATGAGCCCGGGCCCATGCCAGGGGGTGGCCTGCTTGTACGGGGCTGCCAAATGTTCGCCAACAGGCCGCCTGCCCAGGGACCATACCACAACACAAAGGGGTGTCAGGCCCCCATCTAATTGCATTTCAACACGGAGCCGTCCCGGCGACCGAGCTCCCCGGAGCCACTTCAAAGAGCAGGCGGTGAATGGCAGGCCCGTCTCCCCAGGTACGGGGGGCAGGGCCGGCCTGTGTGGACTCTCCCGGCGGGAGCTGTTTGTTCTAGGCACCCCGTCCAAACTAATTAACCTCTAAGTAGCCTTTGTGTCACTTTAAACCGGGTTAATTGGCAAGGAACAAAGGCATTTAGAGCCATTCACAGAAGTCAATTGTTTTTGAGCTCATGATACTTTTTTTTTCAGACCTTTAAAGTTCAGAAGCACAGAAGGCGGAATATTTTGGGGACCCTCCGACTAGAAAGACCCCTCCAGTTTGTATTTTATAGGCACCCCTTAGCACTAGGAATAACCCTGTGTTCACACACTCGCAATTTCTGCACGTAAGCATCATGAAGATAATGTTTTGTCCCAGGGTCACACAATTTGATAAGGGGAGGTGGGGGTTGACATTCTGTCATCTGGTTCCTGGGCTGGGGTTTTAACTACTAGACAACATCTTCCACAGGGAACAAAGTGTCACTATTACGCAACAGGGCCAAGATCACACATTACAAACACCCGTAGCTGGAAATAGGCTAATCGCAGGTGTGGCATATGGGGGCCGAAAAACCGGACACAGGGAAACACGGGAACTGGGAACGACGAATGAAACCCAAGGGGTAGGATAACCTCAGGCACTTAGGTTCTAGAATGGAGATAGCTACAAATAACATTTGAAAAAGCATTGGCAAAGCCAATAGCTCGTAGGGACTGTTGTCTCTGTCACTGACTGGCTTTTGGTTATGCTGTTCGGTATGGCAAAAAGAAGAAAACACAAGCATTGGCAAAGCAATAGCTCTTGCCTTTAAAAACCTATTGGTTTTGTTGATGCCTTTTAGCCATGCAGCACAGCATGTGCAGCAAACTTAATACTGTGCAGCATGGCTAAATAAATGTGCCTAAAAACTGACGTGACTTCTTTTTTTTGCTTTTCATTTGATGATCCATGTTTGATCGGCAAATAAAAAGAAAAAATGTGCATAAGGGTTTTGTTTATTAAAGCACAGGTGAGGGAGGGCAATACAGAGAGAGCAGGTGGGGGAAGAAACAAGGGTGGTGGGTAAGACAAGCAACAGCCGACAGAGACTGAGTAAATGTGTGTGCAGGGAAGCGACAAGGAGTGCGGCGAGGAATGGAAGCAATACAGTGAGAGGGGTAGCGAAAAAGAATCTATCAGGATTTATAAAGCGCAGCTAATCACCCGATAGGGTATCTAGGTAAAGGAGATGGAGGTTGCGGGTGGGAAGGCCGCAATACACAGCGGTCGTGGGGATGGAAGCCACATGGAGGGTAGGGTTGGGCGGAGCCCCAAAGGGGGCAAGAGCAACAGGGATGGGCAGTGGAGAAGTGCACAGGTAAAAAGCAATGGGTGAGGACAAGTGGCGACCACAACAGAGAGGGGCGGGAAGAAGCACACAGGCAAAAGTGTTCAACAAGTGCAGCTGGAGAGAACTATATTAGCGACACAGCTGGAAAAAAAATTCACTCTTGTGGAGGTCTTAAACAAAAAGAACAAGCATTGGCATAGCCAGTAGGTCTTTAGGACCTTATAAGTGTTTAGTTATGCAGCACAATATTCTTGGTGCAACAACATCAACTGTTGCATGGCTAAACACTTATAAGGTCCCAAAGGCGAGACCTATTGGCTATGCCAATGCTTGTTTTGAGTGAGTTGCTCGTGCAGGTATGCCACTGTGAGGTAGAGATGCTGCGAGTGCTTTTACAGGAGCCCCTGTGACATTGCGCCTCTTCAAAATGTATTGGGTCTGGTGTAATATTTCTAACCCCTATTCCCGTCTTCTCGCACCCAATGCATCCTTAAATGTCCCATGTACAGCCGGGGTTGACACTCCTATTACCCCTGCCCTCTAGTGACACTTTACCCGTCACAGGATGTGGTGGTGGTGGTGGTGGTGGACGTGGTGGTGGACCTGGTGGTGGACGTGGTGGTGGACATGGTGGTGGACATGGTGGTGGATGTGGTGGTGGTGGTGCACATGGTGGTGGTGGATGTGGTGGTGGACATGATGGTGGACGTGGTGGTGGACGTGTGGTTTCGGTGGACAGGGTGGTGGTGGACGTGGTGGTGGACAAGGTGCGCATGGTAGTGGTGGATGTGGTGGTGGACCTGGTGGTGGACCTGGTGGTGGTGGACGTGGTGGTGGTGGAAGTGGTGGTGGTATTGGACGTGGTGGTGGTGAACGACTATTGGGTAGGAGGGTGCTGGCAGAATGCAGATGGAGAGGAAGATCTTGATTCTTAGAAGTGATCCTGGTATTTTGTCAAGCTGGCTTATACTCTTTAAAAGGGACAGCCGTACTGACCCTATGAACCTAGTAGTCTAATTGACAACGGTCAGAGAATATTTGTAAGCATGATCTAGACAAGATTAAAAACACATATAATGAATACGAATGTTGTCTCTGGTTACCGGGCTGGCTTTAGGAAAAGAGACCAGCATGATAGGTCAACTTTTCAGGCTACATCTCTTAATTGACAAATAGACCCTGATGCAGAGCTCTGGCCCGGGACCAGGGTTCAATTCCCCGCCTCGGCGGGTCTTGGGCTCAAAATTCCACTGACCTGATAATTCTCGCCTCGGTGCCTATTCCAATCATGGAGTCCCACTCTACAACTCTGGGCAATAGCTTGCTTAATCTCCACAACGGCCCCCACAACGCTAAGGATGCCTGGCCTCCACCTTGGGGGTACCCAGGAGTGGACGCCTCACAGGGAAAGTCAGGATGGGTTCCACAGCGGTATTCGTACAAGCGCCTTGAGACCCTTGTGGGTGAGTAGTGCGCTATACAAGTATCAATTTACATTTACATTTTTATAAATATGCAAAAGAAATTGCAATATGCTGTGTTTGTAGACCTAGAATCCCCATTTGACAATTTCTGCAGATTAAGCTGTGGGCGCTTTTTAGAGAGCTGGGCATATTGTTAGATCTGAGCACAATAGAAATACAATGAGTGCTGTCGTCCATTTCACTAGAGCAAATCAACCCTTCTAGTGTCTGTCAACTCCAAGTCAAGCACCTACAGGTAGTGGACTCACGTTATATGCTATTTGGCAAATCAAAAAGACTTGCCTTATGCAGTACCGAACGATGTGTATCACTAGTCCTGGCTCTGGGGTTGGTACCAACACTAGGCCAGATAATCCTCTATAATATAGCAGTTATCATTTCTGTGACATGGGCAGAGATGAAAGAACTCACCAGCGAGCTCAGAATATGTTCAAGGCCTGTTGCTTTTTCTCAGTTGCACGCTGAAACATACCTAATTGCAGATGACAACTTCAGAGGTGGGGGATTCTGTCATTCCAACAACTCTGAAAAGTCAAAGTGCACTATTTAGGGCGCATGGGCTTCATGGCTTTTGAGGGAGTTTGGAGCAATAGGCTGCATTTGATTTATTTGACCTATGTTAAGTTTCAGCGGGACAGTGGGTAGCAGTGGCTGCTTTTTTTGACAGTAAGTTGGACGTCATTGAGCTTGCACACATTTGTACACGGGGTCTCCACAGCCTCCTTGCGGGGGGGGGGGCGATGGCGGGAGGGGCGCGTTTTTTAGTCCTGTTGAATTATTCTCTTGCTAAAATTCGAAGATGGCTAGCGGGGCTATCTGAATCAACCTCTCTTACTTCTTGGTGGAGAACTAAATTTAGTGTTTACATATGTAAACGAGCAGCAGTTGGCAGTTGGTAGGTGGGTGGTAGCGTCTTGTGCTGGCAGGGAGAATGTCTTCCCTTTGCAACTGAAACATCTGCAATATAGCGTAGAGAAATGCACGGAACTGGAGAGAAGCCAGGAAGAGGGAAGGGTCACAGAGCGTAAGCATTAAGGGTGTCTGACGCAGCACGCAGAGTGACCTGGAAAGCGTACAGTGTGGGCACTTCTGACCCTGGCTCTACGGAATCTCAAAGTACGGGTATTTAAATTAATTAAAATTATGTGAACTGCAGTGAAAAAATACGGATGCACCATATGCTTACATAGTACACTTCACGACTCACTATCAACAAGTAGCCAGGCGCCGGGGGCCAGGATATGAAGGGGGAGGTTTAGGGGGAGAGCAGTGATCTGCATCTGTAAATGTGCTAGCCTGATACATGAATAAATGAATATATTAGTTTATGTAGTATACATTGTTGCCCTACGGCAGCCGCTAAGTACCTCAGATGAGAAGCTGGTTAGTTGAGGGGGCAGTAAAATATTAGAGGTTTCACGGAGGAATCTAAAACAAGCGCGGCCGCGAAAGTTAAAGCGACAAGCAGCATGCACTCGCAGGCTTCACTTTTCAAGCACTGCACTCGTGCTTGTGGGGCGCCCCTGCACGCTCCCGCAAGGTGGATGCCGCCACAAGCACGAATGTGTGCTTGAAAATGTCACGAGCGACAGCTAAAGGACCTCCTGTGCAGCACATACGCGCTGCGTAGGCGAGACCTAAAAAAGTAGTGCTGTAAAAGCAAGTGGTTGATGCATAGAAGCCACCCAATCGAAAGAGATGGTAAAGAGGTTGTAGTGGGGCAAACACAAGATTGACAGATGGGACACTGAATAAGAAGCATGCAAATGAGTGACAGGAAAGACAACCAAATGCAAGCCAGGAGAGGACTCAAAGCCCCTCAATGTTCAAGGTCAACCCATAATATCACATTCGTAACCAGTTAGCTGCTTTATCTGGCAGGCAGGCCCAACCTAAACAGGTACAATGACCAGTGCATATGTGATGACATGTCCATGCATTTGAGTCATTATGCATGCATGCCTACAAAATTGGCAATTGCTGTTCTATACATTATTTAGTGACAAAACAAGTAGAGGTCACTGCCCCCTGGGAGAGTGTCTTTCTCTGACAGGTAACAAGAGGTAAGGCCTAATCGCTCCATTACTGGGACGGTCCCGGTTTTGAATGGACTGTCCCGGTGTCCAGACACATTTCTTGATTTTGAATGAATGTCCCGGTTTTTAGGACAAAAGGTCAGGGAATTTCAATTGGAAGGAATTCTTTCTCTTACACGCGCGCTTCGGAAGAATAAAAAAATTAAGCAATTTATTATGTTTGTCAGGCAGCACAGGTGGTTTGGCTGCATGCTCTTAGCGAAAGGGAGATAGGGTGGGGAGAAAGGCAGGATGCATAGGGTGGAGGTCCTCAAAATCTGTCACCCTACTCAAGGGCCAAAAGTCTGAGAGAAGAAACAATACTCCTCTAGGTGGAGCCAAATCCCGCTTTAATTATATTAAAAAATGTAGTAACAATAGCTACACACAACTCAGCTGTCAAGGCAGACCTCAGAACTGAGGCATTGTGTAGCCTCGAACAATGTCTCTGCAGTGGACATAAAAGACGCCCTCTGAGCAGCAGGCCCGAGTCCTTGTCCCTGGCTAGCGAGTGCTAGACGAGACACCCCCTCTTCACACCGAGGGGGCTTTGAAGTATAGAAAACTGTCTTCCATGCAGCCCTTTCACTCTTTCAGTATAAGCAGATCAAAGACATGTTAATGTATGCGCGAGAAGCCAAAGGGTTGCTGGAACCTCGTGTGTGAGGCTTACAGCACTCCCACCGCGGCTTTATTTTTGTTTTTTTTGCATTATGCAATTTTTATTTCTCACTACTGTTGATTTTCAGTGTGCCTGCACTCTGCAATGGGAGAAGAGCCGTGGCGTATCGACTGGAGCTGCCGACTACAGAACTGGGGCCCGAGGTTCGAGTCCCGAACTCGTCTCGTACATCCTGCGATTCGGGGCAAACTGCATAATGTCCTAAGCACAGCCCCCGCCCAAAAAGTTCTCGTAGAAAGCAACTTAAACGCCCCTGGGCCAAGTTCGTCCTAACGAAAAGAGCAAAAATAGTGCTGGTGTCAGCTCTGGGCGTGAATTTCCTTAGCTGACGTTTCCAGTGTAATTGTTGAGCAGGTTTGAGAAATGCTTGCATTAGGCCTCCAGAGTCATATGGTAAATGAGCCTGCGTGTATATACGCCTTGCTGTGTTCAGTTACCTGTTTTTTGCAGTACATTTCCGTCATTTTTGTGTGACATTATTGTAAAGCTTTTCAACTCGGGAAGACCTTTTGCTTGTAGCATTTTCTAGACTATTGCCAGTGAACTGTGGAAGCAATGCAAATGTTCTTAACTGTTGCAGAGAAAACTCAGCCTTTAATGAAAGTCAGAGGTGAAAGTGAAGTGTTTTTCTTTTCATTTGTCTTTCCTTTTTTGCGCTTTCACACAACAGCACGATCGGATCCACACACCCTAAAGAAATACCGTATTTTCTGTCGATGTGAAGGAATGAGTACGCGGTTGGATTTGTTAGGAAAATCTTAATTCTAATGCAACACTTGTGACTCTTCCTACACTTGTCAAATTTCGGACCTAAATGGCGTCAAGATGAACCTCCAACTTGTAATACAAATAACCTAACAGCACAACTTCTTAAATGGCTATTCTGACACTGTGCTTAATTTCTAATAAAATAAGTGCCAGGGCTCTCGTCAGGAGACCACTGCAGCTTGCACCACCCATTGTCCCTGCCATCCCAGCGAAGGACAGTACCAACACAACTACTCACCAACACACTCCGACAAGTGTGACAATTCAGACGATTCCAGGACCCCAGAACTATAAGGCTTGGTCATCAGTAATTTTTTAAAATGTATATAGAATTAATATACAACTGTAGTTGTGCTTATATTTACATTAGTCAAATACCACCACTATCTAAAACTGTCATAAATGCCGGTTGTTGAACCTGCGATGGGCAGGCCCAGCACAAAGGGGGTTGCTTGGCTCAAGTGACAAGGCAAGTGAAGGCTTTCGTGCTAAGCCGGCTCTGACCCAATAATAACTCCCTGTAGCGTCACCAAAAAGAAGGACACCACACCCCTGCTGTAGAAAAATACGATTCCTTTATATAAAAACTCTGTTGTGAATAGGGATCAATTAGGAAAGCACATACACATTTCTTTTGGTCACAATATTCTGGGTTTCGGTTTTGGAATAAATACAATAAATAAGTTCAGGAATAAATATCGCCAATAAATATCACTTTTGTTTAGCAGAATAGATACTGGTTCATTTAAATAAACAAACACATGTTCATTCTGGTATCGCTGCCACCAATACTTCAGGAACATTATACTTGCAATACGTTTCAGTTTGGAAAGATAACTCTTACAGTTTAGGATGATTTCACTGATAATGTATACAGGCTTCTCTGGGCACAAAAGGAGTGTTGGGACTCTTTAACTCCTTGGACGCTCATGACGAGCTCAGCTCGTCATGATGTACACCTCCATACACTCATGACGAGCTGAGCTCGTCATGAACAATGGGAAACTCAATAAATCAGCACAGGAGGAAAATAACACTAGCATCGATGGTGTTAAGGTTCACTCGGGGAGTATGCGCGTGTATCTAAAAGGCAAGGAAACACAGTGAACACTTCATTTACACTCGGCTGCCACCGGGGTGAGATCTCTGCTTGCCGGTGGGGTCTAAGCGCGCCTACGGGCTTTGTCAACGCTAGGACTCAGGCGGCACCAGTTCAAAGCCTTTAGACTGACGAACGGGCTGCCGGAGAGGTCACACAATCTTCGCGCTCAGTCAAATAAATGCCGGTTCACAGTTCCTTTACATCGCCGTTCCATACCTGAAGAAACAGGCCCACCTCACATCGGCTGCTAGTCCCGCCCAACAAAGGCCGGCCTTTCCCCGCCCCGGCGCACCACCTCACCTTCAGACTGCGCAGGAAGCACTCTACGCTGGTGGGGCTCGGAGACGTATGAGCTCCTCGCTGGAGGCGCCTGTCGCAAAGGGGCACAGAAGGCGATCGCGGGCGCGGCGAATTTGCTCTCGAATCGCGACCCGCGGAGTCTATCGTGATTCACCACCGGCGGGGGGGGGGGGGACGAATGGGGCGGGGAGGCACACGAAATCGGCCACAGTCTCTTGGGGGTAATGAGGCACTCGCTGGGCAGGCGCTGTATGCGCAAGGTCACCGCATACGCAGCTGACTGGAACGCCAGTCAGGATCAGCGCCAATGACCTTTGCTACTCTACTGCCCGCGCTACCAGCCACCTCAGGGGTCAACAGGGCAGGTGTCAATCTGGTGTCAAGTCTGGAATCTCCTTCTTCTCATCAAATCAAATCTAATCTAATCTAAAATGGCCGCCAGGGACTGGACCTTATATAGCCAGTGCCCTGAGGTGCTGGCTCGTGCCAGTAGGTTCTAGAACCATCTCTGGCTAGGCCAATGACATGGCACTTTTGAGATGTATTTGGGACCCTAACAGCCACCATACTGTGGTTCTAGAGCAGCCATTTTGTGTACCTGAGGGAAATAAAGCAATTCCTGTCAGGAATACGCGCCAAACAAAAGGGCGCCAAAACCTTGAAAGGTCAAAGTTTATGGAGGCTCCAAGGGGAGTCACTCACATGAGGAAAAAGGATGGCCACCATTTTAAGGCCATTCATACAGGTTGCCAATCCCAGTCTATAATGCCACAGGTTTCGCCAGGTGCCTTGTAAATAGGTGCCAAAAACCTTGTGAGCAACTGGGCGTCAAGGAACATCTAGCCCCATGAAACCGCACATAAAAAGTCCTGGTAGACAAAGAAAAGCGACAAATTTTGGGAGGTTCAGGGGAACAAAAGAAATCATAGTGGTGAGGGGACTCTCAGAAGCAGACGGGTCTAACACAGGTGTTGAGAATTAAGTACAAGTGCCGAGCACTGGAAACCATTGGCTCAAATTAAACACTGTTCTATCCCAGAGCAACAATCACACTAACCTACTTCAAGTAAATAACTGTCTGTATCAAGAGAAGCATAAGAGGACCTGAATCATTCATTGTGAAAATCACTTTCCTTTTTGAAATAAGAAAAAAAGGGGATGAAAGTTTTGCAAATACATGCAATGTAAGGGAAAATTGAACAGAAAAAAAACACATACCGACTACTAAACATACCCATGTCCCACAAACTACATCCATACATACACCAGTGTATTAAATTTTCTGTGACTTGTTTCAATTTAGTGAATTGTATCTTTTACTTGTATGGTTTTCAAATTGTTGTTTTATGATGAATTTAGATAAGTACTGTAATTTTTAACATATGTTTTTAATAATTCTTCTAGAATGTACTGAGTAAATTTGCATTGAATACACTTGTATTGTTTATTTGGATTTCATTTGATCACTTGACTTCTTTGTTGCCGTTTATTGTCCTCATGTTGGTGATAGAAGGTTCCTACTGTGAGTATTAATTTATGTGTATGTATTCACCCAAAGGTTTTTTTTCTGACTAAGAAGAACATTTATAACCAAAGACCTAAAGTGTTCAACCTTAAAAATTAAAAACAGTACACAAGTATCAGAATTGCTGCCTTGACATATTGATAGAACCACTGGTGGTGCAATTGCAACAAACCAAGCATTGGCAGCATTCAGAAATGCCACCAAAAGTCTGACATCGTCTTACACACATTGTCAACCCATCCTTAATGTAGGGTCAAAAGTCCCTGGTGAGGACTCCATGTGACAGCCTGCTTCTTATTTTGTCATTTCGCTCCACCAGGTTTGATGTCCTGTGCCTAGGTGCCTTTGTTGCCACGTTATTTGTAATTTGCTTAAGTGAAAAGGTACATGTGAGGAGGAGTACCCTAGGTTAAAGGCCCTCATGGTATATAGGACGACCTTAAATTCTGTCCGGTGCTCAATAGGTTTAGTGGTATTCACAGCTGCTGTCTCCCCTTCCCTGCTTGACCTGGGGTTGATCCTGTCCCCTCTCATTAAAAGGCCAAGAGAATACATCTGTGTCTAAATCGCAAATGTGGACAGAGCACGAACAATCTTTTGCCTTCAACTTTCGCTTACCAAACCATCTCCAGCAGGTCATCGTGCAGCCAGACTGACTCACATTCAACAAAGACTTCGATCAACGACTTGGCCAGAGTTGCACACTAGGGAAAAGGGTTGGGGTCGTCCTGTCTTGTTCTGCGAGAGCCATCTGGACCTTAAAATATTATTTAAATCAACAGGGGGCAAGTGGTCGCATTTCAGTCCAAAACCTCAGAGTGAAAGTTCCACAAGAAGAAGATGGTCATGGAGCTACACTCACCAAATGCACTTTGTAATGATCGGCTCCCCCAAACATTTGAGACCAACTTTTGAACCAAATTGCCAGTGGTTGGCACTTAAATGCCATGTGCTGTATATACATATGCCGATTGGCATCCCCACTGTTCAACTTTTACTTGATGATCTTTACACACGAGTGTAGACAAAGTCAGGAATCAGATGCAGAAACCTTGTATGTCTCACCTGAAGGGAGTAGGAGACATATCTTACGACTGTGGAGAAGACTGCACTGCAGCAACCCAAGGAGGATACTGCCAAGCAGGTGACAGACTACTGCCTTGCGCTGGACAGTAGGTGGAGTCCAGTCACCAGGATCACTGCAGAAACTCATTCCAGTCTAACCTACCTATACTGTAGGCTTTCAGCATGTGGCCTCCAGAACCATCAATGCAACTGTGATCAGACAGGAAAAGTCTGCAAGCAACCGCAACCCTAAAACGAGGACCTTTGTGTCTTGGCAGACACCTCTGCACCCATGATCCTCATTTCCGAGATTGCAACGCTGGCATGAGGGTTAGTGTGCCTTTGCAAACATTACTTTTAATCGCCCCTAGAACAGTCAGTGAGAGAACGCAACTCAGCATGTGGTCCTGTGTGTCTCCCCCTTTCCTGTTGCAATGGAAAGCCTCTGGTACCACCACGACATGCCAAGAGAAAGCTGTGTGCACCCTCCGAACACTGCTGCATTGCTTGTTCCGTGTAACAGCAGTGACATCAATTGGTCTGAGGACAAGTGTTCTTCTGTCACTACTGCTAACTTGTTCGAGTTCCGCTCTTCAAAACTTCAATCACTTATGTCAGTACCACTCAGAAATAGCAAAAGACCCTACTACACACAGTTGAAGCCACTCGCGATAACATCTCAAAGTTACAAGGGTCCCCTACCTTCAAGAACAGAGTAGGATATATGACTGTGCGAGTCCCCCACATTGATCTGCCTCTGCATTTTGGTTATAGAATTTGTGCAACCTGTATCCCTGCGTCTATTGTGAACAGGTCACAAAGGGCAAACCTACTTTCAGAGTAAATGCAATAATTACCAGAGATGAGAAATATGTTCAAAAGCTTCTTGAAAATTATATGCTTAGATATTTACACACAAGTATTTAATTAACAAAAACAGCAATGCTTGGATATCATATTTATTGTGAGTCACATGCGCTATATGAACTGTACATTCTTCCCTATCTCATCCTGCAAGAGGAAACATTTATTCTTTACCTCAATAGGTACACAAATACAGGCATGCACAAATACCGTTTACATGCACAAATGTTGGTTTGCAAAATAAAGACCTACTGGTATTCCCAATAGAGGGAATAACAGTCACCACAAATGACAGCTTTGTATATAGATCTGAAGGTAAAAGTATAATGACTGTCTTTACTTATCATGAGAAAATAATCCCTCATGCATTCCAACAGAATCCATTCCTAGAAGGTAGAACAATATACAAATTAGCCAATGGTAAAAGAGAAATAGCCCTCTGTGGGGCGATAAAGCTCAATCTTGGCATTTTAAGGAATTGATAATAGGCAATTCAAACAATTACGCTGTCAAGCCAGAAATAAGGACTCAGATGTCGCACCTGCTGGGTTGAATTTAAATCCACAGTTATCCTCATACACCAGTGGATCATGAGGAGAACGCCATGCTGAGGGCCTAAACCACCCAAGATTCCAATATCAAACAAGCATAAGGCTAGATTTATACAATGTAATAACCATTTACGCAATTAATGCGGTGATGCAGCAAATGCTGATAGGGCCTGTGGTGGGGGGCACGGTGCAACTGAAAGCGAGACCCGCTCAGTACATCTTCCAGCATTCACGGGTTACTAATACTGCATACAGAAATGGTGCAACAAATTTCAATACTTCAGTAAAAAGGCTTTTTTCCTTCTCATGAAATGCAATTTTTGGAGCTTTTCATGCTTGATACCTTAAGCTTATGGGTTTCACCTGTGCAACGCTGGCCAAAGATGTAGATATAGTAATTGGCTGTATCTCCATGTGCTGCGTAAGCCCACCACTGAGCAGAGCAAACAAACCATTAGCATAATGAAGGCTGTGATATACACAATCAGGGGCTGAACTATTAAGTGCATCAAAACATCACCGTCATTTTAACTAAATTCAGATATTCCACTTTTAGCTAATCCACCATTATCAATTATGTGTCCAATTGCTAGTGTACCTTTAATCTTGCGAAGTGTTAGACCTGGCATTTCTTGCTGTGATTACCCCTGACTTTGTGCCTCTACCTCCTCTATTTTTGGTGCTGTAATGGATTTTGTTTTGCCAACGTAGAGGCTTTGGACACTTTGCCACTGCTAAACAGTGTCAAAGTGCAAGTGCTCCCTGTATAAAGTGTAATGGTAATTGGTTGTCCATGATTGGTATGTTTGCCTTACTAGTAAGGTACCTAATAAAGTGCACTATGTGTGCCAGGGCTGGTAATGCTAATGCTACTAGTGGGCCTGCAGCACTAATTGAGCCTCCCACACAAGTAGCCTTAAAAAGGGAACTCAGGCCTGCCATTGCACTGCCTGTGCGCAGTTTGTTGAACTGCCATGTTGTTCTGACAAGTGCACCTACTTGCCAGACTTTACCCTTCCCTTTCTATGCACATCAGACACCCCTATGGTAGGTCCAAGGTACCCCCTGGGCAGGGTGCTGTGCATGTGAAAGGTAGGACATGTACTAAGGTGTGTACCTTGTCCTGACAGTGAAATAATCTCCATTTCATTTTTCACTGTTGAAAGGCCATCTTGCCCATAGGATAGAATGGGAAGGCTGTGTAATATGTTTTCCAGCCTATCTTCCCAAAGGCTTAAGATAGATAGGTGAAGTTCAGGGTGACTGAACTCACAATGTAATAACATCTTTTTATGAAGGTGGTTTTTGCATTGTGTGTTTAGAAGCTACTCTTTTACAAGTGGCTGGATCTTTGTGCTCTAACATTTCTGTGTGTCTCTGCCTGGTTGTGGATTGACTTTCTGGATTTTAAAGCGATAGGATCTGGGCAATGTCTTGACCCAGGGGAGGAGGTAAGACAGCAACAGGTCGACCTGCATCTGGAGTGTAGGGGGAGGAGTAGCCCATAGAGATGAAAAGGCCTGGGTTGCTGCTATAAAACAATTTTCCTATCTGATGCTGAGTGATTGACCCCCCACTAATCAAAGGAAGAAGGTGTCACTGGCAAGGAGGCACCCAGAACTGGTTTGAACAGGTGTCAGTGCCCCCCTGAACACAAAGAGTTCAAAGCCATTGAGGGGTATAACTATGAGAGCTGAAGCCCCTGAACTTTGGAGAATGGCTTGATCAAGGTTGAACAAGACTGGAGCTACTTCGCCGTCAAGAGGAACCTTTGCCAAGGAAGAAACAACTGAAGAGACTGAAGGAAAGGACTGACCCTGGCTGTGTGTTCTGGGGCTGACCTGTAGTTTGTGATTTTAACCAAGGAAAGGCTAAAGGAACTTTGCTGTGTGCTGTGTCCCTCTGCTTGAAAGGACTTTGCTGTGCTATGTCCTGAAGTAACTTGTCCCCAAGGGCCCGAAGTGAGCTGGCTCCCTGTTGCGGAAACTCAGAACACAAAAGTTTCCAGGAGAGTCTCAGCGACGCTGTGTGTGTGTGCTTTTTGCAGCCAGAGACCCTCATAAGCAGTGCCCTGGGATTGTGGGCACCTGGAGTCCAAGTGAGGATCAGCGGCGCTGTGTGCGTGTGCTTTTTGCGGCCTGAATCCTTTGTGAGGATTGCCCAGTTATCGTGTGCACCGGAATCCAAGTGAGTCTCATCGGCGCTGTGTGCGTGTGCTTTGTGCAGCGCGAGACCTTCGTGTGGATTGCCTTGTTATCGTGCACACCCAGAATCCAAGTGAGTCTCATCGACGCTGTGTGCGTGTGCTTTGTGCAGCGCAAGACCTTCGTGAGGATTGCCTTGTTAACGTGCACCCGGAGTTATAGTGAGTTTCAGCGACGCTTTGTGCGTGATCTTCGTGCAGCCCGAGACCTTCGTGAGGAGTGCCCGGTGATCGTGCACCCGAAGCTCAAGGGAGTCTCAACGACGCTGTGTTCGTGTGCCCTGTGGAAGCCTGAGATCTTTGTAGCAATAGCGGCCCGGACCGGCAGCCCCAGAGGAGCTGAGGCGCCGGCCCGAGTCTGCCATTGACAATTCACAAAGATTGCATCGGAGGCCCAAGTCGCTGGAAGAGGAGAGTGAGGTTGCACCCCCCAGGTAACATGTGTCGACACCTGGGGTGAGACGCGGGCTCGTAGGGAGACTATCTGGGCCTCTCTCATTCAGGCAGCGCAGGCATCTGCTTCGGCTTGTATCGCGGCCCGTACTTGCCAAGGGAGTGGCAGTACCGGGGCCGGAGTTTGGGGCAACTGTTGACAGAGGCTGAGTGCAAGTCAGAAGTGGCGGAGAGACCGCCTAAAGCACAGTGATCGGTGCTGGAGTGTATTATGCATTACTTTATTTCTGCATAACGGAGTGCCTGATTGTCGTATTTCACATTGCATCATTTCTGCATAACGATCTACCTGATTAGTGTATTACGCATTGCATTATTCCTGCATAAAGAACTACCAGATTAGTTTAGGACGCATGGCATTATTCCTGCATAAGGAACTACCTGATTAGTGTATTACACATTGCCTTATTTTTGCATAACGACATACCTGGTGGTTGTGTTACGCATTGCATTATTTTCACATTGCAAAGTACCTGATTGTTGCATTGCATTACTTTTCCATTGCAGAGTGCCCGATTCTAGCATTACGAACTGCATAACATGGTATTAGGACTAGAGTGGAATGTTTAGAAGTGCTCATTAATATAAACCAGAACTTACAAGGGCTGGCTGGCCTAACAACCAGCCAGGAGTAATATTACACATACTCATATGTTAGATTTATATTGTGTGGTCTTATTGTATATCTTTTTATATAAAATGTATACTCGTTTTTATAAAACTTGTGTGGAGTCCATTTGTGGTGTCATCATTGGGTGTCTGTGAGCGTGGTTGCAAATACTTTATACATTTGCCTTGAAGAGAAGCCTGGCTGCTCGTGCCAAGCTACCAAGGGGGTGAGCGGGGGTTATCTCAGAGGTATCCTTCCTTTCCCTGATGTGGAAACGCGGGTCCCTATTTGGCCTAAGGTACCCACCTCAGCCAACGAGGGATCCCGGGTCTAACACCAAGGATGTAGAAGAAAAAAACTTTAATGAATAAGTTAACATTTTACAAATGACTATCAAACTGTTGCTGTCTTATAATTGGTCATGTTGTAATGCATTTCCTACAAATTTTTCAGTAATAATACATTGTACGTCAAAGATGGGAATAAAAGGAATTAGGGTGCTTTCATTATTTTCATTACATACAATTACCAGCCTTGGAATTGAAGCCATGAAGACACCATTATTCAAACCACTAACCACTAGACCAGTGTTCCCCAATTTGCTAAAATGTTGCTTTCTGGAATGCAAGACCATGCCATTATGCCCCAAGGTGTTCATGAAGGGGGGCCCTTGACCATAATAGCTTAGCCAGTGCTTCATGTCCACTCACGCCAACTGTATAGGACAGCTGGCCCTTGAGGAGAGTCTTGAAGTCCAGTTTCATGACTGTCCGCTCTAGCTGCTGAGCCGGCACCACAGTCAAATTTAACTTGATTGGTTGCAGTGTTGACCAACAAGTGATTGTAGTCTCACCTGGGTCACTCAACATGACAAGCCCGCTTACAATGGGTCGCTCAACAGTTCAAACCATTTGTGCACCCAATAAACCCTTTAACCAAGTTTGCAAGCAGTTGGACTGGTGATTGATGGATCTTGACAAAACCCTAAACTTTGGAGGTGGGAATCTCTATGGTTCTTTTCAAGGGATATTTAATAGGACATCAGTGATTAGGAGCTAAAAAAAAAACACACACACAAGTATGTCTGCAGTCCTGTCGACTGAGACAACATCAGTGGCATAGGTAAACAGTATAAAAATGCTGCGGCAATCTGCAAGCGAGCAGAAGACACCACCAATTCTCATAAAAAGTTGTCATTTACGATGAAGAATTACATTAAGGTGTGTAAGAAAACAACTTTTAATTTGGCGGCATTTCTACAAAAATTCTGATATTCAGAATTGTTAAAATATCAGAATTGTTAAAATATCACACTTGTCAAATAGATGTCCAATAGCTTGTGTTTCTTAAATTCAGATAATTAAAAAATACTGTAGTTCACGAGTTAACATTTTAGAGACTGAAATCAAGTAGAACTTTAAAGAGAAATGCAGAATAAATAAGGCACAAGACCCAGAGAAACTAAAAAGAGAATGCACACTTGCACACAACACTTTGTTATAAGTAACAGGATGAAATATCTTGAATGAGATTTTTTTTTTTTTTTTACAAATCTCTGCATAGGCACCAGATTAAAAATCGACATTTTTCAGTTTCCGCTCCTCTTGCTCAGTCAATGGCTCCTGGGCTAAAAGTTTGTGTTGTAACTTGTGGTGTTTGCCAATGCCTAGCTTGGGTAAGCCGCGATTCAATCCTTCTAGGAGGACGCAGGCCTTGCAAAGTTTCTGGCTGGATATGTAGCCGCAGCGGGCACAGGTCCCCTGCACTGGCATCTTCACATCCTCCTTCACAGAGAGGTTCTCCCCTGAGTGGATAATGTCTATGATGGCACTGGGGCGGATGGATTCCAGGTCCTTGAGAAACGCCCGGGCATACCCTCTGTAGGCGTTAGGCGAATAAATGCACTCGGTGGAGAAGTAGTCCAACTTTTTAAAGTAGGCATAGAGGACTATCTCCTTTTCATAGGCATACTTAAGAGGTTTGCATCGAGGAATGGCTCCCTCGCTACCAGTAGTAATGAAGGTACAGCGCCGGAGGCGTGCAATATCTCCTCGCAAGAAGTTCATCAGGACGGTCTCAGCTATGTCATCTGCGTTGTGACCTGGGGGAGGGAGAAAAAAAGTTATTGTACAACTACACCTCTGGAAAGGAGATTTAACAAACTTCTGGGAGAAGTGCAGTATTGTCACTAATAGCGAACAGCTCAAGCAACAAAGGCATATATTCGTGCAACTTAGCAAAATTAACCTAAATCAACAAGAGAAGTAGTAAATATTTAACAAACATTTTACAATGCATTTTTACACTGGCTTTAATCAGTATTCTGGGACAGTCAAACATTACAAACTCCAAAGAATAAGACATTTCTATAGATTTCTGAAAGGGAAGACAGTTGCAGCCTGCAGGAAGTGTGCCAGCCTCCATTTCACACAGTTTCTGAAGGGCCCAATGTAATATGTTTCGAACATATTACATTGAGCCGAGTGGTCGCTCCCAGCGTCCCCTGCTGGTTCTGGTATCGCAGCGCTGCTTTGCCTGTGCATCTGCCGACTACAATTGCCTACTGCCTGCCTCTTTGCTTGATTTACATTGTTTTACATTGTTTGGTGATTGTCACTGCTGTTTTGCGCGTCTAACTGTAGCGCTCCGCTCTGCTCCCCCCTCCGCCTCCATTTTGACTGTTGTTGTTGTCCTCGTGTGCCCGCCCCGCCTCCCAGCTGAGACGCCCTCCCACTGTCCTCAAAGAGCGCTTCTCCACCTTAGTGCGCTGTGACTCACTCCTCTCCTCGAGCCGAGTGGTCGCTCCCAGCGTCCCCTGCTGGTTCTGGTATCGTAGCGCTGCTTTGCCTGTGCATCTGCCGACTACAATTGCCTACTGCCTGCCTCTTTGCTTGATTTACATTGTTTTACATTGTTTGGTGATTGTCACTGCTGTTTTGCGCGTCTAACTGTAGCGCTCCGCTCTGCTCCCCCCTCCGCCTCCATTTTGACTGTTGTTGTTGTCCTCGTGTGCCCGCCCCGCCTCCCAGCTGAGACGCCCTCCCACTGTCCTCAAAGAGCGCTTCTCCACCTTAGTGCGCTGTGACTCACTCTTCTCCTCGAGCCGAGTGGTCGCTCCCAGCATCCCCTGCTGGTTCTGGTATCGTAGCGCTGCTTTGCCTGTGCATCTGCCGACTACAATTGCCTACTGCCTGCCTCTTTGCTTGATTTACATTGTTTTACATTGTTTGGTGATTGTCACTGCTGTTTTGCGCGTCTAACTGTAGCGCTCCGCTCTGCTCCCCCCTCCGCCTCCATTTTGACTGTTGTCCTCATGTGCCCGCCCCGCCTCCCAGCTGAGACGCCCTCCCACTGTCCTCAAAGAGCGCTTCTCCACCTTAGTGCGCTGTGACTCACTCCTCTCCTCGAGCCGAGTGGTCGCTCCCAGCGTCCCCTGCTGGTTCTGGTATCGTAGCGCTGCTTTGCCTGTGCATCTGCCGACTACAATTGCCTACTGCCTGCCTCTTTGCTTGATTTACATTGTTTTACATTGTTTGGTGATTGTCACTGCTGTTTTGCGCGTCTAACTGTAGCGCTCCGCTCTGCTCCCCCCTCCGCCTCCATTTTGACTGTTGTTGTTGTCCTCGTGTGCCCGCCCCGCCTCCCAGCTGAGACGCCCTCCCACTGTCCTCAAAGAGCGCTTCTCCACCTTAGTGCGCTGTGACTCACTCCTCTCCTCGAGCCGAGTGGTCGCTCCCAGCGTCCCCTGCTGGTTCTGGTATCGTAGCGCTGCTTTGCCTGTGCATCTGCCGACTACAATTGCCTACTGCCTGCCTCTTTGCTTGATTTACATTGTTTTACATTGTTTGGTGATTGTCACTGCTGTTTTGCGCGTCTAACTGTAGCGCTCCGCTCTGCTCCCCCCTCCGCCTCCATTTTGACTGTTGTTGTTGTCCTCGTGTGCCCGCCCCGCCTCCCAGCTGAGACGCCCTCCCACTGTCCTCAAAGAGCGCTTCTCCACCTTAGTGCGCTGTGACTCACTCCTCTCCTCGAGCCGAGTGGTCGCTCCCAGCGTCCCCTGCTGGTTCTGGTATCGTAGCGCTGTTTTGCCTGTGCATCTGCCGACTACAATTGCCTACTGCCTGCCTCTTTGCTTGATTTACATTGTTTTACATTGTTTGGTGATTGTCACTGCTGTTTTGCGCGTCTAACTGTAGCGCTCCGCTCTGCTCCCCCCTCCGCCTCCATTTTGACTGTTGTTGTTGTCCTCGTGTGCCCGCCCCGCCTCCCAGCTGAGAAGCCCTCGCCCCTCCCCCTCCACTATCCATATATGACAGTAGTTCCCACGCGCAGCGTTCGCGCCCAACCCGCGCCGAAGGTGCGCCAAAGGTAAGCCCGTCTACGCCCGTCCGCGCCTGAACAGCGGCCAGCGCCCGACCCCCTGCCCCTCGCGCTGCCCAGCCCCCCCGCATTACCTACGATGCCGCCACCCTCCTAGCCCTTAACCCCGGTCGCGCTCCCAACTGCGTCCAAGCCGCCCCTGGACACACCCACGGACCTTTCTCTTGCTACTCCTGCAAATTCATCGGCACCGACAACATCCCCGCTACAACCACAACACAGATTCCCGACCCCAACCACCTACAATGCATCCTTCTCAACACTCGATCGGTCCACAGACACGCCATTGACCTATGGAATCTACTAGACACCATCTCTCCAGACGTCGCCTTCCTAACAGAAACATGGATGAACGCTTCCTCCGCCCCAGACATCACCATTGCCATCCCTGAAGAGTATAAGATCACACGCAAGGACCGCACCGGCCACACAGGAGGAGGAATCGCTATCGTCCATAAGAAATCAATCCGCATCTCAACCAGCTCTGACGCCAACCTCGCTAACTCCGAACACCTTCACTTCCAGATCCACATCGACCCCAAGACCACACTCAGAGGCACCCTCCTCTACAGACCACCAGGACCCCGCGCAAAATTCAGTGAAGACATCACGGACTTCATCACCCCACACGCACTCCCCTCCAAAGACTACATCCTTCTGGGAGACCTCAACTTTCACCTTGAAAAGATCAACGACCGCAACACCACCACCCTCTTAGACAACCTCGCCAACCTCGGACTTAAACAACTAGTCACTTCCCCCACCCACATCGCAGGTCACACACTCGACCCCATCTTCACCTCCAGCAATCATGTCTCCTTCAGCCACACTTCGGATCTCCTCTGGACTGACCACAGCTGCGTTCCCTTCACCTACAACAAACCAAAACCCACCAACCACCTCCAACCAACTCTGCAAAGAAACTGGAACAAAATCACTACGGACCAGATCTCCGCATCGCTCCTTCTAAACACCCCAGCCCACTCTTCTAACGCAAACCAAGCCGCCACCAACCTCACCCTGTGGTTATCCAACACCGCCGACACCTTAGCACCACTGAAAAAACGTCAAAGCAAACCTGGCAGCAAGAAGGCCTCATGGTTCAACGATGATCTTAAGAAGTCCAAGAAATTCTGCCGCTCCCTTGAAAAGGCCTGGAAAAAAGACCCAACCACTAGCACCAAGGACGCCTTCAAAAACGCCACCCGCACTCACCACCAACTAATCCGAAAGGCCAAGAAAACAGCATTCAAGGATCGACTTGACAACAACGCCCACAACAGCAAGGAACTTTTCAACATCGTCAAGGAATTTTCCAATCCCTCGGCCAACTCCAACGACATCACCCCCTCTCAAGCACTCTGCGACTCCCTAGCCTCATTCTTCCACAACAAGATTGCAGACATCCACAACAGCTTCGACAACCAACCCGGAGACCAACCCACCCTACCATTTGCTGAACATTCTCCCCCCATGAACACCCTTAACGACTGGAACCCAATCTCCACTGAGGACACAATCCGCCTGATGAATTCCATCCACTCAGGATCCCCCACAGACCCATGTCCTCACCACATCTTCAACAAAGCAGACTCCGTCATAGCACCGCACCTCCGAGACGTCATCAACTGCTCCTTCAACTCCGCCACCTTCCCGGAAGACTGGAAAGTGAACTCACCGCCCTTCTGAAAAAACCAACAGCGGACCCCACCGAACTCAAAAATTACCGCCCCATCTCGCTCCTTCCATTCCCCGCCAAAGTCATCGAGAAAGCTGTCAACAACCAGCTCGCCGCCTTCCTCGAAGCCAACAAATCCCTCGACTCCTCACAATCTGGCTTCCGAGGAAAACACAGCACTGAGACCGCCCTCACCGCAGCAACAGACGACATTCGAACTCTACTGGACAATAGAGACACAGTCGCCCTCATCCTCCTCGACCTCTCTGCAGCATTCGACACAGTCTGCCACAGCACCCTATTACAACGCCTCAATAACATCGGAATACAAGGAAAAGCACTTGAATGGATCACCTCGTTCCTCACCGGAAGAACCCAGAGAGTCCGCCTTCCACCATTCAGGTCCGAGGCCACTGAAGTCATCTGTGGCGTACCACAAGGATCATCACTTAGTCCCACCCTCTTCAACGTATACATGAGCCCCCTTGCGGCCATCGCTCGCCAACACAATCTCAACATCATCTCCTACGCGGATGACACTCAACTGATCCTTTCTCTCACCAAAGACCCTATCATGGCCAAAACCAACCTACACGAAGGAATGAAAGAAGTTGCCGAATGGATGAAACAAAGCCGTCTGAAACTGAACTCAGACAAAACAGAAGTCCTCATCTTAGGTACATCCCCCTCTGCATGGGACGACTCTTGGTGGCCGGAAGCCCTCGGAAAAGCACCCATCCCGACAGACCACGCACGGAACCTAGGCGTCATCCTGGATTCTTCACTCTCAATGAACAAACAAGTCAGCGCCGTATCCTCATCCTGCTTCAACATTCTTCGCATGCTCAAAAAAACATTTCGCTGGATCCCCACCGAAACAAGGAAAACAGTCACCCATGCTCTGGTCACGAGCCGACTGGACTACGGAAACACCCTCTACGCAGGTACTACCGCTAAACTCCAGAAGAAACTTCAACGAATCCAAAACGCCTCAGCCAGGATCATATTAGACATCCCACGCAACGAACACATCTCTGGTCACCTTAAAGACCTCCACTGGCTACCCGTCAATAAGAGGATCACTTTCCGACTGCTAACCCACGCACACAAATCACTCTACGACATCGGACCAGAATGCCTCAACTCACGACTGTCCTTCTACACCCCCTCCCGCCAACTACGCTCTTCCAGCCAAGCCCTCGCCACTGTACCTCGTATCAACAAGACCACCATGGGAGGCAGATCCTTCTCTTACCTGGCTGCTAAAACATGGAACTCACTCCCCGCTTACCTTCGCCTTACCCAGAACCACCTAGCATTCAGAAAGCAACTTAAAACGTGGATATTTGACAAGTAATCCTCCTCCCCTTCCTAAGCGCCTTGAGACCCTCTGGGTATGTAGTGCGCTATATAAATTCTCTGACTTGACTTGACTTATTCTTGGGGTGAGGGCTTCACCAGCATCGATTAGGGAATGCTCTCTCCCTCATTAAATTGATACCACTCCTGAAACAATGCTTAAGTCACACATTATATTATATATATATATATATATATATATATATATATATATATATATATATATATATATATATATATATATATATATTTTTTTTTTTTAAACAATAATCGTCTTTTATCTAGAGAGTAAATGGCTTCTCTAGGTCCATGGATTCTGTTCAAAGCGGAACCTGCAAATCTAGGCCTTTTCAAAGTAAAACAACCCCAATATCCACACATGAGGGGAGCTGATGATAGAGAGTTCTCTAAACAACAGTTTCAATGAAGGCTCCAGGTATGCACTGGAATGTGTAGGATCTGTCCAGCCAGCCTTCCGGGGCTTGAGGTAGACCCCGGAAGCCAGTGCTAGGAAAACTAGGGAACTGATGTGAATTTATCTGTACAGTTGCACTACACACAGAGGATTGTGGGAGGACTAGTTTATGTTAGGTAGGTCCTGGTACTCGCCTAAAACAAGGGGAAAACACTGCTGAGTTGTTAAGGTGGAGTTAACTAGTTGTAAGGAAAAGATGCTCAGAAGTAGCTACAGTACTGTGTCTCTTTAAAGAGTCCATAAGCCGTGTATGCCTAGTTTTTTATAGAAGGACTCTGTTTCACTCGTTTATTGATACCGAAATGCTACTTTCAAATGTACCAATGGCCATGTGTAGTAAAGTATGTGTTCCGTTTTTGGCACACTCCATGTACTGTAATAAATGCATTATCGATGCATGATATGAAACGCAATAAAATAAAACAAAATGGTGTGGTACCATTAATCTTGGATTTCAGTTTAAGTTCATTTGACTGTTGTCCTCAAACCCCACAAGTATTTTGAAAATAAAAATATACCCAACAGATATGTATTTATCTGTTTTACAATGTTTCCAGTTCCTGAATACATTTTTCAAAATTTGGTCAAATGTGTTACAAAACCCGCAAGTCAAGAACTAAAATGTTATTTTAGGATCTCGTTTTGTTAGTAAAATGTTGGTGACGACAATTACTAATGCCACTCACTCAAATACTTTGTGGAATTCATATGCAAGATTTGGAGGCACCATTTCATACATTTCAATGGTATGATCATGAACTTTATAATTTGCAGACTATTCAAAGTGCATGGACCCTACAGCTTACCTGTGCAGATCTTGTCCACGTGCAGCATCATGGCCCCCCTGTCTAGGGCCTGCCTCCTAAACACGCCGCAGAACGTACAATTGTTCTTCAGCCCGACCTGCTTCACAATGTCATCCATAGTCCAACCGTACAACTCCTCATAGGAGACAATCTTCAGAGGCAACTCATACTGCTGCTGGTTCCGCTTCACCGTCTCCAGGGAGTCATCCCGGTAGCCCGTGATGCCTTCATCCACCGACAGCAATATCAGATTCAGCCCGTAGTCATGGCGCTCGTTCAGCAGCTTCATGACATGGGCCAGAACGGTGGAGTCCTTGCCGCCTGAGGCACCGATCCCCACAGTCTCTCCACGACGGAAGAGGTTGGCAGATCTGATGGTCTGGTGGACCTCCTCCTCGAAGGCCCAGAAGAAGCACTCCTTGCACAGGGAGTGACCTGTCTTTGGCCGACGTAATACCGCATTCTTTACCTCACAGGCACTGCAGAAAACAGGCATGATAGCAACAGTAGAGCGTAATGGGTCTGGCCTGCATGTAAAACACGAGAAAATGATTTCAGTACAAAACAACCAGAATATGCTCTTGGCTATAGAACCATTGAGTTATTACTAGGTATTGGATACATTCTCACATGGTGCGAGAGGCAAGACCTACACTGTGTTCCTTCACAACACTGAAAAGTCATCCTGGGCTTGATTGATAGGTGGAGTAATGCCAACTGTCCTATCCAACCACATCTACACATCCCGCCCCATTTACAGTGCGGTGCAAGGAGTTGTAGCAGATGGCAAAACTAGATCAACTCAAACATTGGGAATGCCATTTTGTGGGGCCTTGGGGCGGAAATGTTGGATTTTCAGCCCAACTTAGGGTGGTTTGCCCCCAAGCCCTTACTCTGTGAAGGACTGTCATATAACCCACTGCAAGGAAAGCAGTTAAAGGTCTCATGAGCCAGGAGTAATCTTCGAACATTATTGAGATATCTGTATTGTAGGTTTTATAAATGTACCCCGGGGTACTCACCAAGGAACAATTTGTACCTGCATTTCCACTTAACTGGACTGCTACAGTGGAACTTCTGAAACATTTTTGAAAGTGAGACAGAACAAGATGTGCCCGCCAGAGCCCCATGGGTAGAAGCCCAGAAGTAAACTTTAAATGACTTAAGGTCTATAAGTAGCAGACCGTCATGGCGAACATTGCTCCTAACCCATACTAGCAAATTCATGGTCCAACCCAAAAAGCAGAAATCACATCCATATTGTTTACTACAAGTACACATTAAATATCACATGTAATAATGGGAAAGTTGCTTCCGAACAGTGAGCCTTATTGTTTGCTTACGATTATGTGGTGATAAGAGAAGATAACCACCCCCCCTACTTCTCCAGTGCATGCCATAAAATTACAGAGTAATCTCTTTCTCAAAAGTAACTTTCCACTACACTAACAGGGTTTCTGCAGCCAAGTTTAATAAATATATTGCTAATGCCCTAGATTCGACTGTGCCATTAAAACATAGCAAATAGGGCCAAATGTTCTGCCCCTAGGTTCTCTTGCAAGCTAAGGGAAGAAAAGAGCAGCTGTAAAAATCTGGAGCGAGCTTGGAGAAAGTCTTATAGACAGGAAGCTAAGACTCAATGTAAGGAAGCTCTAATAAACTTCATTAAATCCACTCGTAAAGCACAGAAAGAGTATTTCTCCTCCTCAATTTCGGCAGCGTCCAACACTCCACAGGAGGTATCAAAAATTGTCATTCCTCTCTCTCCTAACGCTGTTAATAGTAATTTTAGTCCTTCCAGGGAATATTGTGATGATTTATTTCTATTTTTTCATGGAAAAAAAGTAGTTCCAAAAATCTATGCCACCTTTTCCATGAAAACCGAAGTGGAAACACTGACAGATACATTGAAGATCCATAACGCTCTCTCAAGATTTCACACAATCTCTGAGGAAGTCACTTTGAAAGATTTAGAAAAATGTAATTTGGGATCACAAGATGATCTTTGTCCACCCAGAATTTTTTTAATTAGTTGCACCTCCTATCTATCTGTTGTTACAAAAAATCTGAATTTGCCTCTAGAAGTAGGTCAATTTGCCACTGACTGAAAACAAGCTTTTCTTCGGCCATTACTGAAGAAACCTACTGCAAATCCGGGCATATTGAGCAATTTTAGGCCCATCTCCCTTTTCCCGGCAGTAGCAAAAATACTTGAGATAATGGTTAATGGTCAGCTCTCTGCCCACCTGGAACTTAACGGTTTGCTTCATGATTTGCAATCTGGTTTTTGACAAAGGGTTAGCACTGAAATTGACTAACTACATCAAAGAGCATCTTGACGGCAGACGTTCTGCGATGGTGATTCTTCTAGACCTGTCTGCAGCGTTCAATACTGTTTTTCATGCAACCCTTTCAGACAGATTCCGATTGGCTGGCATTCAAGAGATTGCCTTTTCTTGGCTGAAGTCTTTCTTACAGGATAGATCGCAGAGGGTCTACCTTTGGCCATTTCTATCCCCTCATAAGCACCTACAATATGAAGTCCCTCAGGGATGAGCACCGAGCCCTACGCTTTTAAATTTTTTTTTTTTTATTATTCATCATCGGAAAAACGAAGTGCAAACAATTAATTACTTTGACATATATATCTGATACAACAGAAATCATTCAATTAAGGCTTAGTCATTTAACACCTTGGCTGCTAGGGGTTTTCCCCTCCTGAGCTGGAAATTGAAATAGTCCATGGATCATGACAAGGTCAACTGGTCATAAGCACAGCTCCACTGTGTCTCATGACGAGCTGACCTTGTCATGAGCATGGAAGGGGTTAAAGTAACCAACGAGATGCAAAACATGATTTGAGTATAATTTCCGAAAAAGAAAAGTTGAAAGATCTGAATAAGGAAAGATAAAAGTAAGGAGACATAAGAGTAGGGGTCAAAACAATTTTAACACCACCAACTATAATCCTATCAAAATGAGCATGAATCTACCCCCTTTTAAATTACCCGTCTAATTTAAGTTTCCATTTTTCAACTGGGGCCCATATCTTTTTCCCAAGCTGCTTTGCATTCACGCCTTTTTTTCATATAAAGCTTTCTATAGGGTATAGATAGCTAATCATTTTGAGAGCCATTTTTGAAACGAAGGAGGATTAGCGTCTTTCCATACCGTTGCAATACAAAGCCGGCTCAGCGTCATTGCGATAAACAAAAATTCTTGATTAGGTACATCCTGCCCCTCCTTTGCCACCCCAAGACCCATAATCTCATTAGTTAAATTAATAGAAATCTCCAATTCCTCTTTAAAGAATTGTTCCATAGCTTGTTTAAAGGGATCTAATTTAGGACAAGCTGCAAACATGTGTATCCTGTCTGCCTCCATACTCTGACATCTTGGACAGAAGATCCCACTCGTACCCCCCCAGCGGGTTATTCTATGCGGTGTATAATATAGTTCATATAAGGTCTTATAGTATTGTGCCTGCAGATTTGCAACCTTTAAGATAGTGTTTCCTAACCTAAACGATTTTTCACCCTCATTCCCGACTAGATTTAATTTAGCTCTCCATTTATCAAATACCTTTCCTCTATCATCCTCATTATACTGGCACAATGCACCATAAAGTTGAGAGATTGAACATCCCTCCTCATCTCGAACAAATTCCAACAGGTCTACCCTAGTAAACTTACAATTACCTGCTTGTTTTCTCTGCAGGACTGATCTTATCTGTAAGTATTTAAGGAAGTCTATCCGATCCAAATTGTATAGCTGTTGCGCCCTTTCAAATGTTATTAACCCGGACAGATCCGTGATATCTCCAATTGTACCAACCCCGAGATTATCCCACCGCCTCATCACTTGATCATGGAATACATCTGGGAGAAATTCATTCATATATAAAGGGGTATAGAAATTCATTCTCCCTAATTTTATTTTCTTCCGGATGATTGACCAAACTGATATGGCCGCACCCAACACCTTGAACTTCGTTCTTCTATAGTAGTTTAACTCCTTAAATGTAAGAAGTCCCTTGTTGGAGTCCAAAACCAACAGATCATATATATCCGGAATGCCAGCGTTACCCCTCCAGATATCTTTCGTATTCCCACTGAGGAGTCCTTTACAATACGAAGGACTGAAGCAAAATAATATGCCTTAAAGTCATGTACTGCAAGGCCCCCCCGTTCTTTAGAAAGTACCAGCATCTTTATGGATCTTCGAATTCTACCCTTGGCCCATATGAAGCGATTACAAATCCCCTCTATTTCCTTAAACCACTTATTAGTAAATAATAAAGGAATCGTACGGAATAAATATAAAATCTTGGGCAGAAACTGCATCTTTATAACATTGCAGCGACCTACAACTGTTAAGTGTAAATTGTCCATCCTATTTAAGTCTAGTTTTGCCTTTTTGATTACTGGGGTCCGGTTTTCCTCCACAACCTTAGATAGATCGGATGTTATAGTAACGCCCAAATAGACCGCGGACTACATAACTCTCTCATCATGAATAGTAACAAATTGATTTACGACTATTTGTGTTTTCCCTTGGTTCAATTTGTAGCCTGACAGAAGACCATATTTTTTAGCCTCATTCTCAATTTCCCCTATCGCTATTATTGGTGTTTTTAACCTTTATTTAAATCCTGGCTCAGCTGATGGAACTCTGGCGGTACAGGTGGAGTCCTATGCGGACCATACACAACTGTTACTGTCCATTCAGGAAAATTCGGACTTGGCCCTGTCCAAGCTTAACGAATGTCTTAAGTGCGATGCAGGTTGGATGGACACCAATTGCATTAAACAAAACCAGAGTTCTTTTCTTTGGTACATCCTCACTTCCGATCCTTTGGTGGCCAGAGAAACGTAATCCCCGCAGGCACCCGCTGCTCAAGCGAGACACCTGGGAGTTATGCTTTGGCTCAAATCGTTCTTGCTCTTCTCAAATCAAGCAGGTGTTATCCGTCTGCTGTGCTAAACTTAGATCTTTGAGAAAAATGTTACATTTGATCCCGGAGGAGACTGTAAGATGGTGGTTCATAATCTGGTAACCTCCTGTCTGGACTACGCCAATTATCTGTATTTGGGCATTCATTCATGCAGAAACCTTGTCTCTCATCTGAAGGGAGTAGGAAACATATCTTACAACTGAGGAGAAGACTGCTCTGCAGCAACCCAAGGAGGAGACTGCCAAGCAGGTGACAGACTCTTAATAAATGGATTGCTAATGCCCTAGATAATTTTAAATCCCCAGACTGCAGCTGGTTCGAAATGCAGCAGCAATATTGATCCAAAGAGTCCTGTACAGGAAGTCTATATCACCTCATTGAAGCAGTTACAATGGCTGCCAGATATAAATCGGATCAAGTTTAAAACTCTTACATTAGCTTTCAGGGCTTTTTCTGGTCAAGGACCTGCCTATCTACGAAAAAGACTTCGGTCATATAGGCAATGCAGATCACTTGGATCAAATAATCTCCTTGTGCTGCAAGTCGCTAAATTCACCAGGGCAAGACAAGGAGCAAGTTCTTTCACAGCCCTAACAGCTAAACTGTGGAATACACTTCCAGTGCACCTGTGGAGAGCTGCTTCGGTCTCAATTTTTAAGAAATAACTGAAAACCTTTATGTACGCCAAAAACTAGTTCCCGCTTCTGCGTTATACTCATTTGGGTTTTTACTTATTTTTTTTTTTGCTTTCTGCAAGTGCCGGGATGCTTCTTACAAAGCAGCTGTGAGCTATACAAATTGCGTTTGATTGTATGAGATTCTAGGTCCAATAATAAAAGTGAGAGAGGAAGTAATGTTAAATATGCAAATGCACCATTCCTGCAAATGGGTGTGTCTGGAGGAAAATTCCCAGAAACCAGTCTAGGGAAGCAGGAGTATGCATAATAAGCCTACGATCAGAGTACAATTCCAAGGCATAAGTGTTAGGATATCATGAATTCTAAAAATGTGGAAATGTATCTAAATAGGACGCAGGTACCTATGATCATAGATGTTTACGTTTTTTTGACGAAGTCTCATAATCTCCAAGGATGTTAAGAGAGCTCCACCAACAACTGTAATCTATGGATCCTACCTTAAAAACGTCCCATGAGTTAACTACCTCATTATCAAAATATGAAATGTTGATTAGTGAATGTATATCACACTTAAATGGTCCATCTAGTTGAATGAGCACCTAAGTAAGCTAATTTGCAGATCTACACCCAGAAGAGTTACAGATAATAAATGGAATATTGGTCCCATGTAGTCGGAAACCTAGGTAGTCTTCGAGACAAAAAACTTGGCCCAAAGCGGCAAACTGGAACAGTGTTAAAGTCATCTTACCACCAACCAGCATTGCTTAAAACATGGTTCGCGTTCATCACTACTAAACACCACCCTGTAGCAGTCAAACACTAGTGACCACCCGCTTGGACTACAACTCCTTGTGCAATGACTTGCTATACTACCAAATACACAGACTCCAAAAAACTTACTATGCTGCATTTTGCCTCATCTTCTCAGCTTTGGGTTGTGCAAAATATCACCCTGTATTGTAGATACAGCATTCTCTCCCAGCAAAAGACAGGACCAGCTTCAAAATATTGTTACGTAAATTCAGATGTCTGGAAGTTTCAGTGTTAGGTTGAGAATGGAATAGAGTGCGTGAGAGTGTGTGCAGTGAGAAAACAAGAACTAAGAATCAATTCTTAGACAAAATCTTGCTTTGGTTGCCCTAAGTTTCGCAATTGATCTTATGGCGAAGAAACTTGAATATTAGACTATGGATCAGACTCTGTCCATGTAGTAATTGCTTCACTGGAAAACTTTCAAATAATCCTCGTGTGGAAAAAAAGATTACCTGAGCACCAAGCAGCCTTTAGATTAGTTTATTAGCAAATTATAACATAGATACTTCTTTCACATAAAGGCACCACGAAGAGCGTTTGTTTTTTGTAAGCACACCACTACAAATTTAGGAAGTGCTGTACGGGATGGCTGAAAAACAATGAGAAATACGTCTCTAAGGCGAAAAAGTTGATTTCACCAATGTTAGTTTCTTTAGCTGTCTGTCCCTTCTCTCCCACCACACCACAGGACACTCCCTACTTCTCTCTCAGTTTGAGGAAACTGCAGGTTGGCATAAACTGGTTCAGGAAAGATTGTTTTTTTTTTTTAAATCACAACTATTTGGGTAACATTTTAAAGCTTGAGAAATTCATTACTAATAGATGCAGCGTACGTCAAACTTTGCCTTCAGCTGGAAAATTGTCTGCAAGAAGCGGATTCTGCAATCAAATATATTTAGGGGTATGGGCCTGGCTAAAATAATGCCCATACAACTTGAAGTGACTCGAATCATCTAATCCTGGGTAATTTTACCAGATGAATCGATGTCACATAAGCAATTTCCAGTCATAGCTGCCAAGATCCCCAGGTCTATGCGTGATGCGTTTCTCCAGTCCAGATTTATCCCTTAAATTCAGGCACTTGGAGTCCTCTTTTTATATTTGAACAAACATTAATACAAGTTCCAGAATTGAAAGAAAACACTTAACTGAGGTAGCACATCATGCATGGACCCGGGAAACTCGGCAGGGCAGCAGTCTTTTTGGCGTGTCATTGCAAAAGGAGCAACTGAAGGGAACCGTACTACAACTCCCAGAATGCACTCGGGTATTACACGAAAACCCAGAACCAGAGGTAGTTCATTTTCGTGTCCGACGGTCCACGTGCGTCAGTGCTCACGGGTGGACTGGCTAAACTCACGCCGGGACGCGGGATGTAAACCCGGGCAATAAAAACATTGGAAAAAGTAATCTCACCGGTTTAGACTGCCTTCAGACCACCGTCGGGCCCCAACACCTGCGCCCTCCCTGTTGAGCAAGTATGAAGCTTCATCTGGTACGGGAGGCACGCGAGGCCAAAATAAGTCGGGCTTAACTCAAACAGCATTCAGTAAGTCACTTCCGGTAAAGAGCGGACTACAGCGCCATCTGGTGGCAGCTGATAAATGTACACATTGTCAAGAATCCATTGATGCAAATCAGCGTAGCCCTGGACTTTTATGTATAGCATTGTTTTTTTTAAGCACAGATTTGAGTAGAACTATCCTAGTAGTGTTCAGTGACCTTCCAGAAGACCGATGAAAATCTGTTAAAGTTACAGAGACGTGGTGCGTTCCCAGCGATATATTGCACAAACAATGGTTAAAAGCCACCGGTACTTTAAAATTTCAATCCTTAATTTTTTTTAGTAACCAGTATGCGGCATGGCAACACATTATAATCTAGGTGTATACTGCTGATCTCCGAAGATCCTGTAGATAATTTGGTAGAGGTCGGCCAGCACATATTATCGAAGCTATATACAAATTAAATACAATTTCTATTTGTGCATTATGTAAATAGAATTCTGAACAGTGAACAAGAGTAGGATTCACAATAATTTGAATAAAGTGAGGATGTGTGTGAGATTAACCAGTGTTTAATTTGTAAAATAAATACATAAATAAAGGTGTTTAAAATGTTCTGCCTGTACGGATAAACACCAAAACTGGAGTGTACGAAAAAAAGCAATCGAGCTTTCATATTGGAGGAGCAAGTTGGTATTCTCCACCCTGAATATGTTTGAAAAATTGTGTAAAATAAGGCACTTTTCTGTTACAATGGTCCCTCTCTTCACGGTTCTTCCTGAAATCAACTCTCAGAACTTGAGGTGTGTCTTGATTATAGCTGAGAAGCATACCACACAACATGACCGTGCAAGTCCATACGTCACCGCCTCATTCTTCCATACCCTGAAGAAGCAGAGAAAGATTTTCAAATGGCTCCTAATCAGCACATAAAAAAAGTCACACTGGTCCTGGTCACAAGCAGGATGAACTATGGGAACACTCCCTATGCCAGAACCAACAAAAACACACCAGAAGGCTGCAGACCATTTACAACTCAGCAGCCAGAATCATTCTTAACCTACCACACTGCATTCACTCCACATCACACCTGAAGGACCTCCACTGGCTCCCCATTCACAAACCAGTACCATCTGATCTTACCCACTCCTTCAAAGCACTACATAACAGTGTCCCAGCCTATCTTAACAATTGCATCTTATTTCACAAACCTTCCAGACACTTACGCTCGTCCACACTGCTGCTCACACGAATCCCAAACATACAAAAAAACAGATCTGGTGGTAGAGCCTTCTCCTACCTCACTCCTAAAGTATGGACCAACCTGAAGCTACACATAAGAGCCTCCTGCTAAGCGCCAGGATACCCTCCCGAGTGATAGTGCACTCTAGGAATCGGCATAACCATTGGGAGGAGTGACTTCAGGACTATGAAGGAAGGTCGCAGTAATAGAGAATGTCAGGAAATCTCAACACCCAATTACTGTCCTGTGGAAAATGTTGTGGGCGGGCCTCGAAATTTCCACCACGTTGTGCAACTGTCCAACTTCCAACCGTCACTGAGAAGTTAGACCCCATTATATAAACACATTGGGTCTGATTACTAGTTCGCTAGGCGGTGAGGGTGGCCATGGGTTAGAGGGTAGGCAATACCACTCCAATTGACCCGATATTCCTGCACCAGGTTTTCCCGGGCACAGGAACACCACATCTATTTCTACCTGCTGGTAATGATGCCCAGTAAAACTTTATGAGGCTTGGGCTGGAACACCAGCCAAACCTGGTTTCCTGCTCCATCTTCACCTCTTTTTTTGGTAAGAGGGAGCAGTCTTGCACCACCTTGCCAGAACTTTATCTTCCCTCACCTACCTTCCCCCACACGCATTTACATCCTGCTCAGAACAGGTGGTAATGTGTGTGCTAAAGCCAAACGAAAAAGGGATAACATTCAGAAGTCCACATAGTAATTCAATATCTGCAGATATATTCCCCATTACTCCAGTATTGGAACTTTCATAGATTCCCATTGCTTGTATCATTCCCCGTCGTCGGAATGGGAGCCTCGGTAATAATATATATATATATATATATCCCTAGGTAAATACACCCTAATAGGTGTAAAAAGGTAAAAAATTAGGCCTAGGCCTCATTATCTTTTGTAGCCTATTGGTGTCCTTATGTAAAAAGACCCAAAGTCCCCTTAGCAACCAATCAGATCAGCCTCACCCTGTAGAACCTTCCTGAGAAAGCTCAGAGCCTCAGATTTTCTACCGCTTCGTTGGTGACAGGGAGTCTCCTTAGAGCTCTGCTCTAACTTCAACTTGAGGTACTGTTTAAACAGTTTTCTTTAAGGATTTCTTTCAGCTTTGTCATGGCTGATAAGAAAAAGAAGAGCCTTTTCAGGTCTTGTGCCACTTGTGGCAAAAAACGACTTTATACAGAGGATCAACATCAGGACTGTATTTACTGTCTATACCCAGACCATAAGGTTGATAAGTGTAGTATATGCAGGAGAATGTCTGTTAAAACCCTCCGTGATCGTGAAGGACGGCTGCTTCTGTGGCTCAGGAAGTTGGAAAGGAGGGATAAAGTAGTTTCTGGTGATGAGGAAGATGCCAGATCAACATCTTCAAAGGCTTCATTGAAGAGGGGCGGATCGTCTGTGGACACTTCAACTGAACCCCCCTTAAAGGCTGTGCGTGGGACCTCTGATAGGTCTGGCAAGCCAGGGCCTATCGAATCTCCTCACGTGAGTGTAAAGGAGAGGGAAAGGCAGGCACTGCAGGTGCAAAAGGCTAAACTGGATGAGAGCTCGGCTGGGCCTTCCCACCAGGTTAAAGTAGCCAAGTCCGTCAAAAAACCGACTGTAGAGGCCTCTACAGGGGTCAAGAAGGACTCTAAAGCATCTGAGGTGATTTTGTCTCCTCAGTCGTCGACGAGCCATCCAGCGACGACGAGGACGACGACGACGAGAGCGTCGACGAGGACCTCGATGTCGATTCCGTCGACGAAGACTGGATCGACGACGGCGTCGTCGACGATGACCACGTCGACGGTTACCACCACGTCGACGAAGACCATCCCGTCGACGATGACTATTCCGTCGACGGTGGCAATCTCGATGACGACGATCCCGTCGACGAGGACGACGAGCCCGTCGACGACGACAACTCCGTCGACGATGGACCCGTCGACGATGACAGCTCCGTCGACGATCCCGTCGACGATGGACCCGTCGATGATGATGGTTCCGTCGACGATGCCGTCGACGGTGAAGGGACTCTCGTCGACGGTCCCGTCGACGACGATTCAGAATAAGGAATCGGTGGATTTGTTTTCAACGTCGTTGACGACAGGAGCGCCAGAAAACAGCAGAAGGAGGAGGATAACCCCAGATATGACTTCTCCAAGGAAAGTGCCATCACTACCTCCACCCCTTTTGCTGGATGAAGATGACTACTCAGAAGAGGAAAATGAGATGTATGGGGATGCTTACAGTCCATCTCAATTGAATCTGAAATACCACGATTCGGATTTGGATGAGGAATATTATTATCAAAAGGAACAGCGGCCAGAAAGACAGGTTGCATACCAAGATACCCAACCACAACAGGGCATGGTAACGATGCCTATGAGTCTTTTGACAGACTTAAGGGCAATGCTGGAGGAGTATAGGAGCAAGAAAGGGTCGCAACCTGTGGAAGGTCAAACACAGGTTCAACCGCAGGTGGTGGCAGCACAGTCAGTACGGCCTGCACAGGAAGAACATGAGAGGGAATATCCTCGGCAAGTCCAAGTGGATACCTCGGATGAAGATGAAACGGGGCAGAACCAAGATCAAGACCAGGAGAGTGAATGGAACCAATATATAGCTCCGGATCCGGCTTCACCAGTGCCAGACCCGGTCGACTCGCCTCCGGCTGATGTAGGAGGTTTCTTCAGCTTGATGGAAAGAGCCACAGCGCGCTTTAAGTTAGCGATGCCTACAACATCTACGGATTGTTTCTTGTACGATTTTAAAGAGGCATACCGTAAGGCCGTGCGCTCGATTCCCATTGTAGAGCACATATGGGAGGAAGGGAAGAAAGTGATGCAGACCCCAGCGACGGTCATTCCAACTCTTCCGCGCTTGGAGAAAAAATATAAGGCTCCGGACGACAGTCCCGCCTGTTTGATTGGACAACCTAGACCTGACTCGGTCATATCGCAAGCGGCGCAGAAGAAATCGCGGAATCCTTCGGCCACCCTCACGACTCCGCCAGATAAGGAGGGTAGAAGGTTGGACAACGCTGGGAAGCGTTTTTCGTCGATGGCTAGCTTGTTGGTCAGAGCGGCGAATGTCTTGGCGATCCTAGCAAGGTACGACCGCCAGATGTGGAGTGATGTGGCACACTATGTGAATCTGCTAGCGGATGACCAGAAAGCGGAAGCACAGAAACTTCTGGAAGAGGGACAACGTTCCTCTTCGGAAATGATTGACTGCGCGATGGACATCGCCACCATCTCTTTCCGTGCCCTAGGCAGTGCAGCGGTTCTTCGGCGACAAGGGTGGCTGAGAGCTACATACTTCCGGCCAGAGGTCCAGAATAGGATTTTGGATTTGCCCTTTGACGGGGACATGTTGTTTGGGAAACATGTCGATGAGACCCTACAGGGTATAAAGAAGGACACAGAGACAGCAAGGGCTCTGGGGAACCTGCAATATAGGAAGACACCGTTCCGTGGAGCACGAGGAAGAGGTTTCTCTTCACCTAGAGGAGGTTATCAGCAACAGCGATATTCACAGCAGTCGCAGTCTTACAGGCCCCAGTACGGCAATCAATACTATCAGCGGCAGTCGCAATCCCAGTCTTTCTCTCGCCAAAACGCTCGTGGACGACAGGGGCGTCAGGGCAAGGACGCTGGCAAGCGTCAATAGCGGCCTCCTGACTCTGCCAACTGTTCCTCCGCTTCTGGGATCTCCAGTGGGCGGCAGGATATCACAACATCTGAGCAGCTGGGAAGAAATTACATCGGATCAGTGGGTATTAAACATCATCCGAAATGGGCATACTCTAGAATTCCAGGAATTTCCACCTACAAGAGCTCCCCACGCCACTACTTCGAAACATCTGAACCTTCTTCAAGAGGAAGCTCAACAAATGCTTCAAAAAGGGGCGATCCAGTTTGTTCCCCTATCACAAAGGGGAGAAGGTTTCTATTCAAGATTTTTTCTGATCCGCAAAACAAAACAAAAGTGGCGTCCTATCCTGGACTTGAGGGAGCTCAACACCTATCTCACGAAACTGTCGTTTCGGATGATTTCACTCCAGGACATATTGCGCCTCTTGAACCCAGGCGACTGCATGGCAACATTAGACCTGGAAGATGCCTATTTTCATATCCCGATCCATCCAGCTCACAGACGTTTCCTTCGCTTTACAGTAGGCAAGAGTCACTTCCAGTTCATGGTGCTCCCATTTGGATTAAAGTCCGCTCCTCGGATATTCACAAAGGTGCTGGCACCGGTAGCAGCATTTCTGAGGAGACAGTCGCTGGAAGTATTCCCGTACTTAGACGACTGGCTGTTGAAGGCCCCAAGCTTGCAAGAGGCATCGAAGGCAGTGGACACATGCTTGAACCTCTTTATTCATCTGGGTTTACAACTCAACAAGGAAAAATCAGTTCTTCAGCCTGCAAGTACGGTGAAGTTCTTGGGAGCGATACTCAATACTCAGGAGTGCAAAGCCTTCCCATCGGAAGAGAGACAGATGAAACTCATATCGTCAGCCACCCGTTGCCAAAAGAGAAGTTGGATGACAGTCAGGATGTACAAATCTCTTCTAGGGTCGATTTCATCCTGTATTCAATTGATTCCGCATTGCAGGCTGCGAATGCGCCCCCTGCAGGAGGAGCTGGACCTTCAGTGGAGACAAGTGGAAGGTTCGTTCGACGACAGAGTGAGGATAACCCAGCGGATGAAACGGTCGGTTTCATGGTGGATGAAAAGATCTCACCTCACTGTGGGACTCAGTTTCAAGGCTGCACGGGCTCCTCAGGTCATTACCACGGACGCTTCTCTTCAAGGTTGGGGAGCGGTCATGCAAGACCTCCAGGTCAGTGGTCACTGGACTCCGGAAGAACGTCGTCTGCATATCAACGTTCTGGAGCTAAGAGCTATTCGGCTGGCAATGTTGGCTTTCCTCCCAAGGATTACAGATTCAGCAATCCTGGTGCGGACGGACAACACCACCGCAATGCATTACGTCAACAAGCAGGGAGGCACAAGATCGCCACTGCTTTCACAGGAAGCCCAAATACTGTGGGAATGGGCGATAGCGCAGAACATCACACTCGTAGCAGAACACCTTCCAGGAGTATGCAACACGAAGGCGGATACGCTAAGCCGCCTGAGAGCAGTCTCGCACGAGTGGGAATTGGAGGACGCAGTGATCAAGGACATCTTCTTCCGTTGGGGGACCCCAGCGATCGACCTGTTTGCAACACCGGGGAACAAGAAATGCCGGTGTTACGCAAGCAGGGAACACCATCGAGGGTCACTGGGGAATGCCCTTTCGATGTCCTGGTCAGGCGCGTTTGTTTACGCCTTTCCGCCATTTCCCCTAATTCCTCGAGTCCTCAAGAAACTCAAGATGGACAGGTGCAGGATGATACTAATAGCGCCTGCCTGGGTTTGCCAGTTTTGGTACACGGAGTTGCTTCTTCTATCAGAGACACCACCCATTCATCTGCAACCCAAACTGACACTTCTGTCAATGTACAACGGCCAAGTTCTTCACCCGAACCCGAGCTCGCTTCAGTTGGCGGCTTGGCTCCTGAATACAGAGAGTTTAAGGATTTAAACATCCCAGAAGAATGCAGGACCATCTTGGCACAGGCACGAGCCCCTAGCACTAATAAGACATATAGAGCGAAATGGAAGAGGTTCCATTTGTGGTGTCAGAGGGAAAAAGTACATCCTTTCTCGTCAGCTCCGCATCAACTCTTACTATATATTCTTTCGTTGGCACAAGCAGGTCTGGCTCATGCTTCTATCAAGGTCCACTTGGCAGCTATTTCCAGGTATAGGAGAACGAGATCGGGCCCCTCTCTATTGTCAGCGAGAGTAATCAAACAATTCTTGAAAGGACTGTTTAGAGTTTTCCCGCCAGTTAGGCCCCCACCTCCGGTGTGGCACTTGAATGTGGTCCTGGCTCAGCTGATGAGACCGCCATTTGAACCAGTACATAAAGCGGACCTGAAGTTCCTGTCATGGAAGGTGGCGCTTCTTTTGGCACTCACCTCTGCAAGGAGAGTAGGAGAGCTTCAGGCTTTAACCATCAAAGAACCCTTCTTACAGTTCAAGAATGATACAGTGATCTTGCGGATGAACCCCAAGTTCATTCCGAAGGTACCGACAGACTTTCATCTTAACGAGCCAGTGGTTTTAAAATCTTTTTTTCCTCGACCTTCAACCCAGGCTGAGAGGACACTTCATTCTCTGGACGTTCAGAGATGTTTGAAATTCTATCTACAACGCACAGCTGGATTTCGAAAAACACCCCAACTGTTTGTGGCTTTCGGAGCCCCAAGGAAAGGATTTCCTTTGTCAAAACAAGGGATATCTAGATGGATAACTAGTGCGATCCGGTTCTGCCACCAGGCGGCAGGCAAGCCTTTACAAGGACAGGTGAAGGCACATTCCACAAGGTCGATCTCAGCATCAACGGCGCTGTTTGCTGGAGTATCCATAAAGGACATTTGCAGAGCAGCCACCTGGAGCAGTACGCACTCCTTCACGAGACATTACTGCCTGGAGGCGGCTGCAAGGGAGGATTCGGCTGTAGGACAGGCAGTCCTGAGAAATCTCTTCCAATAAGAGGTGAGCTTTCCTCTCTTCCCTCCTCCTGTTTTTCAAACATTTCGTTTATTATGTTTTGTTACTGCTTTATGGTTGTTATAATCTGTGATGTCATTGGTTTATAATGATTCTGTAACTGTGTACGAAATGTTTGAGGTATGCTAACTGCTATCTACTCTGATACAAGCAATGGGAATCTATGAAAGTTCCAATACTGGAGTAAGAAACAAGTTACTTACCTGTAACTTTAGTTCTCCAGTATTGGTAACTTTCATAGATTCCCATGCGCCCACCCGCCTCCCCTGGGAAAGCTCACTTTAGGGCTAGGTGATTATGTGGCAAAGCAACGGCTACGAAAATCTGAGGCTCTGAGCTTTCTCAGGAAGGTTCTACAGGGTGAGGCTGATCTGATTGGTTGCTAAGGGGACTTTGGGTCTTTTTACATAAGGACACCAATAGGCTACAAAAGATAATGAGGCCTAGGCCTAATTTTTTACCTTTTTACACCTATTAGGGTGTATTTACCTAGGGATATATATATATATATATATATATTATTACCGAGGCTCCCATTCCGACGACGGGGAATGATACAAGCAATGGGAATCTATGAAAGTTACCAATACTGGAGAACTAAAGTTACAGGTAAGTAACTTGTTTCTTCCAAGGGGATTAACTCCTATGTGCATGGTAGTGTTAATCGCATGGTAACAGTAAATGCGTGCAGTTGCAACATTCCATTACTAAGTAACTCGTAATCAGAGTCATAGTGTTTGGAATGGACAGGAATTATCAAGAACTTAGTACCGGCACTAATGTAATTTGGAAGGGAGGCCATACTTACTTTTGTAGAGTACTAGTAAGTTTGCATTAGAAACAGACACTCTGGAAGAATGAGGACACTCGCGTGTCTTTGCACTATAGGCGCTCCTGGTCCATTGTTACAGCACTTTAAGGGTCAGGGTCAGGCTGGGCAAGGTTCCCAACATGTCACTGAGAATAGGAGCAGCCACTGAGGAGGGCATGATTAGCTGGGAGTGCAGAAGTAACCTAGGAAGTAACAGAAAACTGTGCAGAGCCTCTTTTGTCCGCATAGTCCCAGAACGACACAACATGAAAATTATACCAGCAGAACGGAGCGCTGATTTATTCTGAACCAAGTCTGTGGCTCATTTATACAAGTGATAATGTTTAATGAAAATTACATGGAGGTGACAGTGGTGTACTAGGGAGCTAAAATGGTTACTAAGTAGCTAGAGACAACCAACCACCGTCCACAAAACTGGTTTGGGAAGACATTTGGATACTGGCAGACCGACATGTCCATGTTTACATAGACAAACATGCATATGAACAAAACATGAGCTCATCTGATATGGGATTGATATTCTCAGAGCCCTGCAGATGTTGGCTAGTCTGTGAATCTTACACTATCCCTATGCGCCATCCCAATCTAACTTTACTAAACATGTTTTTGAAGCACATTTATACTTTCCCTCTTCTTGCCTGCCCTGTTAAAGCACAATTGTTGTGGAATGAAGTGAGGCATGATGTACGTGCTGCAATGGTCATTGCTCCACGTTTTCATGTCTGCACAACAGCGTTATATGTTTTTTGATGCAATGAGGGAATCAGCCACACCGGGAATACGTTGTGTTTATGAGTGCCCACATTTTTATCATGATGATGCATCTGAAGTAAGAGGAGGCTTTGATATGTGCTGGTTAAAACCAGCACCGGTAGGTAGAACATCTGATTTTAATTTCGCTGGTAAGGAAAGAATGCTTTGCTTTTTGGATCAGGCACATGCATTAATAACTGGCATAGGCTGGGAAGGCGTACACTGAGCACAAGTGGTATCCAAGCTCAGCCAATAAGAATACAACACCACCTCGTGCAATCAAAATAACAATTTTGTTTAACCAATCGTTTGTGTTCTTTACAAACAGTGCTGAGTGTGAAGGACTGTTCAACGTTAAGTCAAGAAAGAATGCTCTATACCCACTGTCAGGGGCTGAGTCTGTTTTGGATACTACTTGCAAACCGAAGAGGTAACAGCGGGCAGGAAGCACAGAAGCTAGACGTGCTGGCAGCTGCCAAAACTGCTCGGAGGGCTCACTCTCCACCGATGTCCAGAAGAAGGCCTGCATGGATGGAGAAACACACATGCCATCTGCATGCTGAGATGCGAGACAAGCTGGCAATCACGTGTCCTACTGCACAGGACAGTCAGCAAGCCGGAAAAGGAATTCCTGAGATTGGGTGGGCTGAGGGTGGACATCGGACAGAATAGCTTTGCAAATCACCTGGACTGCTCAAACAGTCCCGGTGCCTGGAAATAAGTACTACTTATTTTTATTTAACAAAGGTCCTAGGTTTTAGTAATACTCAAAGGAATTTTCACAGGCTTGAAATAAGGACTGTGTGTTTTTTCTTCTTCAGTGTCCAGCCGGACATAGAAGTGTTTATTTTGAACATAAATTAATGTTATATACAGAATAAAGTGAGACAAGTCACACATTAATAACTGGGCACAAGCCTGTACCAAGTCAAAGAAGGACAATACAGGGGGAAAAAATAGAGAGGAAAGAAATAACAGGCAAACGTGGAGAACAGGGTGGCTTATAGTACAATTGAAAATTCAAATAAGCTCAAACCCACAGTAACTGCCATAGAAAAAAAAAGAAAGGTTTCTCATGGATTATTTACATAGTAAAAAGCTAAACAGCTAGTCAGAAGCCACTCTTTACATGTGGAGTGCAGCAAGTGCACATGCAGTTTTTGTTCCAAAGGGCACGGGTGGCGATGTGCTCATTTTTGGAGTGTATAAACTTGCCGATTTATGTGGGGCATGCCACGTTGTGCACTAAGGTTTTGTGCTCAGTGACGGAGTGCGCAGTGTTTGAGCAAAAATTGACGTGGTGGTGAGGTAAATTATCGTCAAGATTGTGAACTGACCGTGACGCAAAAAATCGCGTTCCGGTTTCATCGGACGGTACACCGTAGGCAAGACGTGGCTGTCACGCATCAGTGGCGTTCAAGTTCCAATTAGTTGACGCGGATTATATCCTATAAGGAAGGAGTTATAACGTGAGAATTAGGAATAACAGATTACATAATGAAAAGGAATTAAAGTGGCTGAGTTTACCGTGTAAGCCTAGCAAAATTGCGTAGGCATCCGGAAGGATTAATGGCAAAACCAATTTGGTCGGTCCAATTTTTACTATGTAAATAATCCATGAGAAACCTTTCCTTTTGTTTCCCCTTCTTCATTCTTCCGGTTTAAACCTTACAGGCTCACTCGACCAATCAGTCAAAGCTCTTCATTATAGTCCTGAAGATGATCCCACTATATTTTTGGAGATAGGGATCGAAACGTTCGTCGACTGTTTGTGCAGTACTGCTCTTTCTATGATTTGTATTTTCTATGGCAGTTACTGTGGGTTTGAGCTTATTTGAATTTTCAATTGTACTATAAGCCACCCTGTTCTCCACGTTTGCCTGTTATTTCTTTCCTCTCTATTTTTCCCCCCTGTATTGTCCTTCTTTGACTTGGTACAGGCTTGTGCCCAGTTATTAATGTGTGACTTGTCTCACTTTATTCTGTATATAACGTTAATTTATGTTCAAAATAAACACTTCTATGTCCGGCTGGACACTGAAGAATAAAAAAAAAACAGTCCTTATTTCAAGCCTGTGAAAATTCCTTCGAGTATTACTAAAGCCTACGACCTTTGTTAAATAAAAATAAGTAGTACTACCCGCGGTCCTTGGCCACTATTACGGGTTCCCTTGTTTCGTGATACCTGGAAATAAGTACTGGCAGGACACACCTGCGACAGTTAAATAGTGAGACAGGCGGACAATTTCTCATCCTAAGTGCTGGTCACTGTTACAGAAAGCTCTTGTGTTTTCCAGATCCATAAATAACTCACCCATGCCTGTTTTTAACATGCTTTCGGGACTTGTAGTCCTGATTATCCTCCTACACAATATGAACTACACGTCCCAGAATGAAATACAAAAAAAACAGGAGCTTGCCCTGGAACTTGCACATGAACCTTACCACAAAGATACTTTATATCAAAAGGGCATAGAAAAGATCCAGGCTCAATTTTCTTCTACAGATAAATATAGGTTGCGTTAAAAATTGTCACATTATGTATGCAGGCCGATTCATTTACTTTTTGAATGGGCTCGAAAAGTAAAACAAAACTAGAAAGTCTCATATTTTAGTTTATTTTTTTTTAAATGGCAAAGTTTACATCAGTTGGGCAAAAAAAATGTCACACCAAAATATTCTTCATATAATAGTAAGATGGTTTCTATGTCGTAAAAGTCTTTAATTTAAGGACTTAATTACATTTTTTTCCAACTCAACATTTTGGTAACATGCTATACACAGACTTGGTTTAAGTGGGACACCCATTTCTGCACCTTAAATAGAGTCAAAAATACACCTTAAAAAGGTACCCTCCCATGAATGTGCTAAACATAACGGCAATACTGTTTTTGTTTTAACCAAACCACAAACAAGAATCCCTTTCGTAGCGTATTTGAAGCTGCCACTGCCATAATTTTACAAAAAGACAGCAACGATGACCCCTGGATCTAAGGTTTATATTAAAATACACGTTAAAATATTGCTTACAGCTTAACCTTTTTGACACACCCCATACAAATAATTTTTAATGGTTGAATGTAGCCGCTAACTCTTTAGCGTACAGGGCTTCTCAGAGTATTCCAGTCCACCTCAATCCAAGGTACCTGTAATAAATGAAAGCATACATCAACACCCAAGGAACAGCTTTACATTAACACTCTGTACATAATTAAACTATTATTTTAGTACAAGTGCAAAACACACATTTTCAAATAAATGAGGATAAAAGCTACTTTTTAGACAAAGTTGCTTTAGCAAAATTTTACCACCAGAGTATTAAGCCTTGTAAACGCTGCAGGACATCCATGTGTGCGCCTTTGATCTGAAACCAATGATCATCTTGAAACACTTGGTTTCAAAAGATTATCCGCCACACAAAACGTGTTTAACAGCTTAAAAACATTATACACTTTGAACAAGGCCAATGTGTCCATTAATCTGGATAGTTTGTACAATCCGCCCACCAAAGTCCATGTACAGCACATAGGCCAAAATGTGTTTGCAGTCCGAAGGTAGGGTTATGTAGCAGGATGTGTAAGACCACCACAAAAAGATTACCATCATTATAGATCATAGTGCGGCGGCCATCTTGGGTGGGGAAAGCATCTCCACTCATTCGAGTGGCCAGTACATAAGGGGCACTGGGAGCCAGGCTCAATCCTAGCTGTTTGTGTTTGTGAGTCCCTCCTGAGGCGGAAGCCGGGAGGTTGTGGTTGTGCTGCATTCTTTTATCTTTCTGCTTGAATTTCGAAGCACTTAGATTTCCTGCTGCTAATTTTTAATAATCTTTTTAAAAAAATCGAAAATCGTTTTTAATTAAAACAAGTCAACCAGTGACTTCTACTCACTTACCCCCACACTGCCCTGCTTCCTAATTCCATTCCAGCCGATTTTGGGGCTGGGGAGATTCTCTCCCGGACAGGCAGAAGTGCGGCGGCCATCTTGGGTGGGGAAAGCATCTCCACTCATTCGAGTGGCCAGTACATAAGGGGATGGACTCTCCTCCGCGCAGCGGACGCGATCAGCGGATGCACCGGACCCGCGCCGGAGTCACGCCAGAGTCCAGCCCGTCTACACCCGTCCGCGCTGAGGACGGGCTGCAGGACGGGCAGCCCTTTGCCATCATGTCCTCAGGTAGGCAAACTCTGGATGGTCGCGTATATTACTCTTCCACGGCACTACTTTCACTGCGACCCTGCACCCCCACCTCCTGCACCTCATGCATCTTGCCTCGTCATTACTTCCTATGTGATGGCTGTGGCTTCTCTACTGGCAAAATGCAGCTCTCTAAGACACAACAGAGCGTTAAGCATTATAGGGGAAAAAGGAAGCCTACCAAGGGTCATACTTCTTCTCCTTCCCCGCTCCATCTTTGGAGCCTAAATTGTAGATCGCTTCCTAAGAATAAATTAAACATCTTCGATTTCATAACTGAGGAATCCCCTGACGCTCTGTTCCTGACCGAGACTTGGATACACGCCAGCTCGGGTCCGGACATTGCTGCAGCTATTCCTCCCAACTATGTTGTGCTGGATCAGGATAGACCCTCAGGTAAAGGTGGTGGAATTGCAATCATTTTTAAATCTATTTACCAATGTAAACTGGAACTATTACATCTTCCAGGTAGTGAGGCAGCATTGTTTAAACTCATGATTAATCCTCGAATGACGCTCTCCGGTCTGCTAATTTATCGGCCGCCCGGTCGCGTCATGGATTACCTCACTCATTGATTGCCTATCACTACTAAAATCGAATAATTTCACCATTCTCGGTGATTTAAACATCCATTTAGACGATGTCAATAATCCCCTCAATAAATCTTTTCTTTCTGATCTTGAGGTCTTTAACCTCAAACTTTGTAATTCCGGAGCTACTCATCTTGCTGGTCATCTCTTGGATCCAATCATTTCTACTCTTTCATTTGACTGCACTTACTCGGCGCGTCCGCTCGTCTGATCATTATACGACACATTTCGTGCTACCACCTGGTCTATACTCAGCCAGTGTTTACGTGGAGGAAATTAAATCATCTTATCGCTGGGACAGACTTGATGTAGCCGCTTTTAATCTGCGTCTGACTGAGACAATTCCATCCTTTATCAACACTGAGCAGAATCTGAATGCTCCCATTTCTGGTTGGTTGACAGATGCAGTGTCGGCTCTCGTTCCTCGGTCTAGCAGCAAATGTAGATCCTTGCGCCCACCAGCACCTTGGTACTCGGATGAGCTGAAAATCCAACGTGCCAAATGTAAAGCCCTGGAGAGGAAGTGGAGGATGTCTTACTCCGCTCCTTCTAAAGTGATTTACAAAGAAGAACTAAAATTCTATCACGCAAACTGTAAACGTGCTAAGGCCTCTTACATCGCCTCCACAATCACTTCAGTGCAAAATTGTCCCCGGACTCTCTTTGCCACAGTTAAGAAACTCACAGGAGCTGATACCACTCCCGCGCTGCCGGCTTTAGATGGTATACAATGTAATGCCATTGCAGACTTTTTTATATCCAAGGTTGAGGGCATTTATCAATCTTTGGCCTCCCTTCCACCTCCAATTGATCTCTCTCAACCCGGTTCTTTCTGCAATGCTTTCGTCTCCCCCACTGAGTTCATTCACAACTGGACACCATTTGATGATGACTCCTTCCTGTCTTGTTTAAAAAGCATCAGGTCAGGTTCCCCGCGGGACCCAGTCCCTATGAAGATACTGAAACAACTTGACCTTGAACCACGGAGATTCCTAATGAGGCTTCTTAACATCTCTCTCACTGAATCTCGGGTGGAACAGGACTGGAAACATGCCATGGTCGTCCCCCTGCTAAAAAAATCTGGTGCTGACATCACAAATCTTGCCAACTTCAGGCCTATATCCCTGCTGCCAGCCTGTTCCAAAATATTGGCGCGCCATGTTAACACCCAGCTCAATGACTTTGTTGAAAACGTGGGATATCTTCATCCATCCCAATCAGACTTTCGCGCGAATTATTCCACAGAATCCGCACTCCTTGGGGTGACTGAGCGACTCCGACACGGTATCGATAGCGGTGAGACCTTTGCGCTTATTCTTCTTGATTTAAGCGCTGCTTTCGATACCTTGTCCCATTCCATCTTATTGGAGTCTCTCTGCTCCCTTGGTGTTGTTGGACCAGCGCTTGCCTGGGTGGCCTCATTTCTCAATGAGCGCACCTTTCAGGTTTTCTCAAACAAAGCTGAATCTGCGATTCACTCCTCTGCTTACGGCGTCCCTCAAGGGTCTATATTGAGCCCTCTGTTGTTCAATATTTACATCAGACCACTTGCTTCTATCGTAGAGGACGCCGGTCTGTCTATATACTCATATGCAGACGACACGCAGATTGTGTTTTCTTTGTCTAGCAGCAGGGCTCAGGACACTTCTGCCCTTAAAACTGGCCTTTCTCGTGTTGCAGCTTGGATGCAAGCGCATCTGCTAAAGCTCAACGGTGACAAGACCGAGGTGATCATACTAGGCAAACAAAGATCTGTGGGGCTCTAGACACTGGCCCAGTGATATGGGTCCGCTGCCTACCCCCGTGCCTGTTGCTCGTAACCTCGGTGTCCTGATCGACGATAAACTCTCGATGAGGCAGCAGGCGACTAAGGTCGCTGCAATCTGTTTTAATACTCTACGCTGGCTGCAGAAGATCATATGGATGTTGCCTGAGTCCACTCGAAGAACTGTCGTACAAGCCCTTGTGATGTCCCGCATCGACTATGGCAATGTGCTCTATCTAGGAGCAGATAAAGCCACAATCAATAAACTCCAGGTTGTACAGAACTCAGCTGCTCGCCTGCTGCGCAATGTTCCACGTAGAACGTCCGCAATGCAAGCTTTGCGTGACCTTCACTGGTTAAAAATTTCTGATCGTGTGGTCTTCAAAACTTTGTGCTTCCTATTTAAGATTCGTCAGGGTTTTTCTCCCATCTACCTGCACAATCTTGCCCAGCCATATCAGCCTGGCCGCTCTCTTAGGTCATCCAACAATGGCAATCTTGTGATTCCTAGAAGCCGACTGGCAAAAATGGGAGGCCGTTCATTCGCATATCTAGGACCTAAGATGTGGAATGCTCTCCCGTTGGCGCTAAAAACAGAAACTAGTCTTCTTGCTTTCCGCAAAAAATTGAAGACTCTTCTGTTCTAAGTTCTTCGGTTCTGTTTTTCTTTTCTTTCAGCAATTGCTTGTTTTCTTCTTCAGTCTGTCCCTGGCGCCGGGAAACCCATTGCGGGTAGCTGTGCGCAATACAAGTTCAATAAATAAATAAATAAATAAATAGATATATGTCCTAGAAGGACTAACGTATGCCCTGCGAGTCAGCAGCGTGCTCTAGTCATCGCTTTCAACTAGCATACACCGTCCCTTAAGTAGGACACATTACCTGCTGAACCCTAATTCTATCCTTGTAATCTATTAAACTACTTAGTTAATTGTGGACCTGGGACTGCTGGCGTGAATTTTAAACACTGTGCGGCTGTACTTCCGGTTTTGTCTTTTGTGACGTCAGGTGACAACCCTCGCGACAAGGAGTTATGAATGTTTAGTATTCAACGTTTTTTGTTGTATCAGTAGCTTGGTCTTCTTAAGTTGGACTATACACAAGAAAAAGGGGGGAAAGGAAAACACCTTACTTCGTCCTCCTCCAAGACGGTATATAGACACAAAAGGAAGTAAGGGGAGTACAAATCGCAAATTTTAAGTATGTATAAAGTTATGCCTGGAGAACATCCACTTTGTAAAAACTGCCCTCACCCACAAGTTGTGGCATGCTTCATCATAGGGTTGCTACTAAATGCTTCAGCGCAGACCAACGCTAGAGACGGAGCAATAGGGACGGGTAGACAATACAAACAATTAGAAACAGGAAAAGAAAAGGATCCTAAACAGCAGACGATTAGTGTTAAAACTGACTAAGAGATATAGTCTTAACAATTTTATTCCTCGATTCCCTTGTCAGGAGTAAATAAAGGGTGTGCAGATACCCTCGAATGGGGTGGCGTGAGTGAATTAAGCGCTTTCCACCCCTCTATTCTGCACAGAAGTCAACATGTTTCTGCTGGATTCCGTCTCTTTACCGGCATTCATCAGGACAAACAGTAATACACCGACAAACATCTCAATAAACTCGGTATGGTGTGCTGAGTGGAGGTATGTGTAGGACCCTGTAAGCACTTTCAGGATACGCACAAGACTGAGTACGGTGTGGGGCACGTCGTGCCACCATGCCATTTCTTGACAGATGTGCTCACTATAGCAATGATACATAGGCACAGTATGTTTGGATATTAGATATTCCCATTGAGTGTTCTTGATTAAAGAGATAGGGCCATTGTCTGCCCAAATATAAGAGTGTATTATCGATAATTTACAGAACACCCTTGTCGCACCTAATTGGCTGTATAATGAAGTTATCACTGAGAGCATTTGTCCTTCACTTGTATTATTTATGTGTTTGTTGGTGTACTACTGTACAGATTGTTTTCACTGTTTTTATTCTTTCCACTTACAGATTTCATTGATGAGTAAGTGTACTGGACTGCACAATACTTACAGGTGGAGAAACACTAAGTACGGTGGTTATACCAGGGGTCTTTGTGACAGCAAGGAAGAGTGGCATAGGGATCCCTTTTGTCCTAATGAATGCCGGTAGAGAGGCGGAATCCGCTAGAAACAGGTTGACCTCTATGCAGAACTTAGGTTTGGAGAGGGCATAATTCCCAGTGTGGGGCCGCACAGCAACAGGAACCTTAGCCTCCAGTTAAAGTGCCTTGGACAAAAATGAGCACCACCGTTTGGACTAAAAGCCACACTTCCAACCCTCATATGTTCATGAGAACGACCCCCAAACATTTTAGTGCCAATATAAAGGCTTAACTACTTATAAAAATTATTTGATACATCTAAATAACTAATAATCACCCTTACTGCCTGAACTTATCAACATATCCGATGACAAGGGTATTGCCAGTGTTGTAAGCAGTCTGAAATCTTTTCTGTCAGATCAGGATCTTTCTCAATTCTGCGATAGTCCAACCCACAACAAGGGAGAGACATTAGACCTTGTCATAGCGAAAACGAACACTGTATCACTAGAATCCATCACCCCATGTGATTGGACAGAACATTACAGCATTCTCTTCTCCATCAATATTGAGGTAGCTACAAAAAGGGGCCAACACCCAAAAACAAAACAGTGGAAAAGGAATATACAAAATATTAACCCCACTGACCTAGTAAACCAATGCTTCTCTGCCCTAACCCCCAAGATAGACATGGTTGGCCGTCCATGACCTCACGGTCTTTTACAACTTCACTATGCTTGAAATTATGGACTCTACAGCTCCCCTCCAAGAAAAAAGATGTTTCCTCCAAAATCTCCAAACCATGGTTCAACGAGAACCTGAACTCTGACCAGCGTAAGCTAAGATCAGCCGAGATACTATGGAAATCAGCACCCTCCACTGATCACCTATATCACCTTTAAGCACTGAGGAATGCATCCAACAGAAAGATCCTAAAGGCTAAGGCAGACTTTTCCAAACTCAGCTGAAGCAAGCCATTAACCGCCCCAAGAAACTATTCGAAATAGTTAAACAACAAGCGCGCAATACGCCTAAATCTGTGGAACCTAACAATCCACATTATAAAATCCACATTTTGTAAAGCGCAAACAATCACCCGTAAGGGTCTCTAGGCGCTGGGGGGCGTCAGGAAGATTAAGCAAGCTATTGCCCAAAGTCACATGGTGCTGGGCTAGCCTGCCGCCGGAGCCGGGGATCGAACCGTGATCCCCAGATTCTAGCATCAGTCGCCCTGGCCGCGGCGCCACACCTCTCCCAATCCGGCTATTCCTAACTGCGATCAGCTTGCCAATTTCTTCCTTGAAAAAACAAAATCTATTGAACTCGACATCCAATCCAAGAAGTTCCTTCCACAACCTATTGCTCAGGATACTAAATTTTACGCTCAGATCAAGGTCCATTCTAGTACTCTGAAAGAAACCCCCCAAAACAATCCTTCTTGGCGCGCCTTCTTGCCCTACCCTGAACAAGAAATCTAACACACTCTTCTAGAGATTAACCCCTCCAATCACTTCTCTGACCCCCTACCTGCTTCCCTATTCAAAATGCTCAAAACCTCCATCATACCCCTATGGCCGAAGATTGTAAATGCTTCTCGGAGACAAGGCTCCATACCGGACTGTCTTAAAGTAGGGCAGGTCACAGCTATACTGAAGAAATCTGACTCCCTCCCCTCAGATCTAAACAACTACCGTCAGATAACCAACATTCCTACTCTAGCAAAACTGCTGGAAAAAATGTGTACAACTACAAAAATGTAATCACATAGAGAATTTCAACCTCCTAGACAAACACCAATCTGGCTTCCGGCAAGGTCATTGCACGGAATCTGCTCTCACCCACATATTGGATGACACGCTCAAATGCTAGACCACAACGAATCATGCCTATTGATACTTCTGGACTTATCCTCCGCTTCCGATGCAGTTAAGAATGACAACCTACTGTCCCTACTGGAACGAAGGATGGGCCTTACTGGCCCAGTGTTATAATGGTCCACCTCCTTCCTTAATAAAAGAACACTGTTGGACTTGGCCCTTTTTGCAGGGTCATCTCTGAACTTTTTATCTTCCTCCTGTATTTTGTCTGACCTGTTTTTGTTGATTCTAGGACTCTGGGCACTTTGCCACTGCTGATCAGTGCTAAAGTGCATATGCTCTCCCTATTGTAAATTGATGTATGGATTAGTGATTGGCTGATTTGGTTTATTGGTCAGACCCTAGTACAGTGCACCAAGTGTGCCCAGGGCTTGTAAACCAAATGCTGCTAGTGGGCTTGCAGCACTGGTTGTGCGACCCACAGAAGCAGCCTTTTAAAATGTGTCTAAGGCCTGCCATTGCAGAGCCTGTGTGCAGTCTGGTATTGCCATGTTGACTGGGCAAGTGCACCCACTTGCCAGTCCCTGAACCTTCCCTTTTCCTCATAACAGACACCCCTATGGTAGGCCCAAGGGCAGGGTGCATTGTAAGTATAAGGTAGGACAAGCCCTGATTTGTGCGACATGTCCTAATAGTAAATTACAGCCATTTTCGTTTTTCACTATTGCAAGGCAACCTGTTCTCCATAGGCCAGAATGGGCAGTTAGATTATTACATCTTATAATCCTAACTGACACAGGGAACATAGTAGAAATTCGCATTTAGTAAGCCTGAACTCAGAATGATAAAATACATCTTTTAGTGAAGTTGGTTTTACCATTCTGTGTTTGAAAATGCCACTTTTAGAAAGTAGGTATTTTCTTGTCTAACTATCCAGGCTTGCCTCTGCTAGGTTGTGTATTCCTTGTCTGGAGTTTGAGTGACAGGGCTGGGGGATTCCAGGAGACAGAATGAGTCAGCCTAGTGGTGAATAGAGAGATCTGCATCTTGGTGGTAGTGAGGAGTTGCACCTGGGTCCTAAATAGGACAGTGCCTGCCCCCCACAGTGCTGGCTCCACCCCCTGTGGTGCGTCTGATGTCTCTGCCCTGCACTGTGAAAGGAGAGAAGGAATCATGTCATCAAAGTGCTCCAGGTCTGCTGTGCTTTCCCTCCACAATGCTGGCTCCATCTCCCGTGGGGCATCTGATGTTTCTGCCCTGCACTGTGAAAGGAAAGAAGGAGTCATGTAAACAGAGTGTTCCAGAACGGTTTTGGATGGGCAAAGGCTCCTCTGCCCTCAGAGGACAAAGGATTTTGGGGTATAAATATTGGGACCCTGATCCCAAGAAGTTAGGTCACTTTTGGACTACAAGAAGAAACCTTTGCTGAGGAGAGGAACCTGAAGAAACTGAGGAGAGACTATCCCTAAGCTGAAGTGCTGCTTGGGGGATTGGCCTGCAGTGGTTGTCTGACTGCCAAAGGAAGGAGAAAGGAACTTTGTGTGCTTTATTTCAACTTGTGTAGGATCTCCAAGGGCTTGGGAAAGAGGTTTCCCCCTGACTGGAGTCTCAGGACCAGTAGACTTCACCAGCCTTTGTGGATTGCTGCTGGGAACACTGTTTCAGTGGCTACAGAGGCAGGGAGCTGTGACCGACTCTCACGACCGGCCCTGTGTCCTGTAGGCACCGCATCGAACAACGTCCGCATCGAACAATGGAAGCTCTGAGCTCACAGACTCCATCCTGATGCCGTCACCGAGCCGTTGCCTGCACCGTGACTTGTGGACAACGCGACGTGCAACGGCTCGCTCCACCAAATCAAACTGGTCTGAACTACACGATCCCTGTTGCGGACTTAAGAGTCCTGTGAACGCATCAGAGTTGGGCACCGCTCGCACCATTCGCGACGAACCACCCGACTCGTACCGCTGTCTGGACTGATCGACGCCAGCTCTCGCAATCCAGCTGTGTCGCCGCACCGCAACAAAGCCCCTTCTTGCCCGGCAAAGTACGCCTTGGACCCACTGACTCAGTCAACAGGCCGTTGCCTGCACCGCATCGAGGGACAATGCGTCCTGCAACGTGACAAACGCTGGAACCAGCTCGCACGTCCGTGCCTGCCGCAACAAGTAAAGGTACTGTGACCGAGCCTGTCGACACTTGAGTGGGCCCGGACCGACGCGGTCCGCTGGATTTGTTAGACTCTGTGTTATTTCAGCAATGCTGTAGCCGGACAGGGCTACCGATTCACACAGGACTTTGATAGAACTCTTGATTTCTAATAGTATTGTGGATTATTTTTGTCTTTTATGGTCTTGTGGTAACTACATAAAAGATACTTATTTTTATAAATATACAACCTGTGTGGTGTCAGTTTGTAGTGTTGTCACTTAATTAGTGTATGTGTTCACAAATGCTTTACACACTTCTGGGCGCCCAGCTGTATACACAGATGCTTCTATTTTATCTAATTGTTCTGTAAAAATATTCATTCAAATATCTTACCAGTTGATAAACACACCGACCCACAAAGGTCAGGACTAATCATTAGCACATTTGTTTTTATTCTATCTTCCCCTATTGTTCATTTTATTTGAATGAGTGAATTGGTTGTCTTTATAGCTCAGACGAATACGCTAATGGGTTTTTCTCCCACGTCCAGCCACGGCGTATCTGGAGGAGATATTCCCCTCAATGCTGTGTATCTGGGGTCTTGGCTCTACAGAAGCACCCTTCTAAAGCTCTGGAAAGCACTGGTACAGATGAAGCGGCCTCGGTACCCTTTCCTTAATCTCCCCACCCACCCCGCGTAGACTTGCTGAGACCTGCATGGAAACACTCCGCCCCCCCCTTACCCACAAGGGGTGTCTGCCCTGGCCTCACACCCCAGCTCAATCCATGCCTCCTCCCCAATTATTCTCTCCCTTTCATCCCTGGAGGGGCGCTCCCTTCCCGCACATCCCAGACGCTTGTCTCTCATTCTCTGTGCCCCCGGCACATCTCTCTCTGGTGGGCGGCTGGCCCTCTGCCGCCCACCCGCTCTGCCTTTATCCATGTCATGCCCCATGCGGAGACACCCTCCCGCCCCCCACAATTAGAGCAGCTCTGTCTCTTGTTATAAATGAAACCTCTCTCTTGCTTCAACCGACGAAATTATCTGTGGCGCAAAGACAGTCTTTCTCCACAGCTGCTCCCACTTTTTGGAACGCCTTACCCAACAAATTAAGAATGGTACCAGACATCCTTCCCTTCGAGAAGCAACTTAAGACTTTTCTGTTGAGAAACCACTTTGTCAACTTTCTGAGGATGTGGCCTAATGGTGGGTAGAGCGGTCGATCTCGAAACTGGGAAACCAGGTCCGAGTCTCGGCAGGGACACTCAGCATCCTGTGATTCTGGGCAAATTACTTTATCTCTCCATACGGAACAAAATGAATGTGGTCTGGAATGCAACTGGTGCTCAAGTAAAATGCTCTGATACAGTGGCATAGCAGGGGGGCGGTCAGATTTGGGGAGAGTTTTGGCGGTGGTGGCAGCCCCTCCCCCGCTCTTATCTTCAGTCATCGTAGGAATTGCCAGCAAACCCCCACTCTCCCCACGCAACGCTCTTACATGCGTGGGGCACAGGTGAGGAACCGGAATTGATTTTTGGTTCCGCGCCGCATATAAATCGATGATTTAGAATTAGCATGATGTATCTAGATTTCTTACCACAAGTACGCAAACACTAACACGCACCCACCTTGCAGTAATTTAGGGTTCTAACATGTACCGCATTTATTTATTTATTTATGCAATTTTATATAGCGCGGACTTTACCCGAAGGTGTCAGAGCGCTTCACAATAGGAACAGAAAAGATACAAACTGAGAACATTACACGAGCAACAGATTGCAGAGGCATACGTTACGTTACATACGGTAAAGTGATAATTGTGAGCAACCAAGAATACATGAGGTAGTAAAAATGTGGGCTACCAAAAATACATGAGGTAATAAAAAGTGCACAGGAGGAAAAAGTGACAAGTGTGCAGGCTACAAGAGAAAATAGAGTATAATTTGCGGTATAATACTGCAATATATGTTACACACTCAAGCACAAGAACAAACGATTACGTAGGCAAAAGTGGCACTTGTGCAAGTATCAAAGGTAAAAAACATGTGAGAGGAAGCAAACCGTGTGTTACAGGGGCAAAGTGGTGAGTGCAAGTTGCAAGAGGGTACCAAACACAAGTACATGGATAATACTGCAATAAAAGGCAAACACTCTAACCACAAGAACACACTGGGAAGGCACTTCCATGGACATGAGAAGTAGAAATTATCAGTAGTGGGAGATCTTCCTTCAGATAAAAGAGAGTTACTTTTGGAGGTGTCTCCGGAGGAGGAGAGCTTTGAGGTCCCTTTTAAAGGCCTGGGAGGAGGCGGTGGTCCGGAGCTGAGGCGGGAATGAGTTCCAGATTCTCACTGCGTTGCCTGAAAAAGTTTGGGCCATCGTTCTTTCCTTCTTGAAAGTGGGAGGTTCAAGCAGTAGATTCTCCGCATTGCGTGAAGGTCTAGAACCTCCAGAGAGTTTCAGTTTATTCGCCAGGTAGAGAGGAGAAGAGGAGTGCAGGGCTTTGTGGGTGATACAAGCGGTCTTGTAGATAGCTCTAGCCTCAAAGGGAAGCCAGCGGAGGGTAGATAACATCGGTGTGATGTGATCGCTTCTTTTGGCCCCATAAATGAAACGAATTGCTGAGTGGAAAACAGACTTAAGTGGGGACAAGTGGGATTTGGGGAGGCCAGTAAGAAGAGAATTGCAGTAGTCGAGTCTGGAGAGGACCAGTGCTTGCACCAGGGTTATAAGGTCCCGCTCCGCGAAGAAGCGACGGATTCCCCAAAGAAGGCGCAGTTGGTATCGAGCTGATTTCGCAATGGAATTGATGTGGGGAATTAGATTAAGTTTTTTGTCTAGTATGACACCAAGGGATTTGGCGCTGTCGACAATGATGGGTTTATTGTTTAGTAGATTCATCTGATCCATCCATGATTGAACCGGGGGAGGAGAGAGTGAGGAGGAGAAGAGGAGGAATTCAGTTTTGGAGGGATTCAGAATCAGTTGATGAGTTGACATCCAGTTTTGAATGGAGTCGAGAGTGGAGCTTAGGATGGAGAGATCGTGAGTAGAGGCAATCTTGAGGTAGAGTTGAGTGTCGTCAGCATAAAGATGATAGTGAATCCCGGATTTACTTAGGAGATTTCCCAGTGGTTCTAAATAGAGATTGAACAGTGTGGGAGCAAGTATCAAGCCTTGGGGAACACCTTGACCTACCGCCACAGGAGGTGAAAGACTGTTCGCTATTTTGATCATTTGCATTACGCGTTTTCACTTGCTCGACTTGACCGACGCCATTTTGTGGCCTCGCTCGAAGTCCTACATTAGCAGACTCTATTCAAACGTTGCACCAAAGCCGTTCCCCTGAGAAATTGCCCAACTGTTGCTAAAACTGCTGTCTCTGCTCGTTAGGCCTGTCAAGGTTATAGGTAGAGGGAGGAGGCCAGATAGACACATTCCGAGAGGGGTGCGGGACGGACTCTCTCGGAGTTAGCAGAAGGGAGTAACCTGTACGACCCTTGCTAATCTAGGATGAGCTAAACCAAGAGCGCATTGTCTCCCATATATGGTCTTTCCCCCTGCACCAACCTGTACCAACTTGTATTTTTCCATCTTAGGCAACGGTTTTCGAAATGTAACAGTATATATGTGATGTTCTGAAAATGTGCCAGCAGTCTTCTTGGCGAACCTCGTGGGGTTAGGTCGCAAGGAGCTCCTCTGGCAGAGTTTGTTTGTTATAATTAGGCTTTCCTGTTTTCAGTTTCTATTTTTGGTAAATTCTGGTGGTGTTTTCTCAGTGTTTTCCAGTGATTTCAATACCTCGAAAAAACAGTGCTTTTCAGTGGTTACTCATTTTCGCGCCATAAAAAACAACTGAAATGGTGTTTTACCGGTGTTTATGGTACGCTTTGCTTTTATTATTGCTTGCTTTCTTAATTGGTGCATGGTATATAGCCAGTCTATGTACAGTGTATATGAGGTCCAAATAAACTTTTACAAGTCAAATTTATTGTAGTACACCATACAATATTTCTTCAGTGAATCTTTGGTCATTTGCGCTCTCTCTTTCCTTCCCATGTACACTTTCATTTGTGAAAAGGCCCTCAAGACATTGGCACTTGAGACTGGCAACGCCAAAACAGACAGTACACAATTTGCCAACTCTGGCCACCAAGACTCTTGCAGAAAGTGCATACATGACATCCTCGGCGTTCTCACGCCCATTAACAAATTGCACTGAAACCAGGTCACCCTAGGCCTACTATCTCCCGTCAACCTACATGATGCATCCAACCAGTGTACGGGCAAAGGAGTGAAGTGCTTTACAACCTTCAATAAAATTCTTACATCATTGCAAGTTTTAACTGTGCAAAACTGACTCTGTCCGGTGGCACTAAGCTCCCCACTCTAAGAAGGGGTGAAAAACAAGATAGCCTTGTTAAGTAAAATGGTCGTATACAGACCTGCGAAGTACTTAGGTGCGGCTGCAGTTAGACAGACACCAGAACACAATAGCTCCTCTCCCCACGCCCCCCCACCCCCCACGTGAGCCAGGCAGGGGGGCCTGGTGTTGCTCTGGCCCTTTGGCCTTTCACACCTCGGCTCCCCATTCTCTGGTCTGTCTTCGCCCCCTGCACTCTGTGTTGCACTAAACAATGCCAGAACGTTCTTTAATGGCCAGTGAGGTAAACAACGACAATGCTCGACCACTTCAGTGATTCTGAAAAATGTGGACGGATGGTAAATTGTTAGTTACATGCAAGGCAGGAGCCTGATATCCGACTGACTCGGTCTCACACCAATAGGTTTTTAATTCAATCTTAACGTTTCCCTAAACGATATACTTTTGCTTTATGTATGGACTTTGCATTAAGCACTCGCTGTATATGAACAAGGTCAAGACACTTTGCAGTCGTAAATAACCTTACTTAACTGCAGAAACTAGGCACTCTCTGCAAACAACATAGGAAAGATGCTCTGGATCAGCAGAATCAGTCATCAAGAGCTCATATCTTTTAGAAAGTAGGCCTCAGAGGCAGGTAAAAGCCAGATGTAACAACAAAAATTGCATGTTTAAAAGTGGCAAGCTTGGCACAGATGAATTCCCAATGTGCAATACACTAAATTCAAATTGTAATTTGCAAAACGAACGATGGAACAATTTCAGACATCTTTCACTGTATGAGGGCCAGCTGATTAAGACGGGGTGAGGGCGTGACACACAAATTCCATGGATGGCTGGCGACTTCTAGCTTGCAATGTTGGTGCAAGTCAAAAACTAATGGAAAAGTTTATTGCACAGCCTCCATTCCTTCAATCACTTGCACTGGGTCAAATCCTGTCTCAGGAATAGGAATGACCTGGACCATCTGTGACTCCATTGTGTATGGATCTAATGCAATGTGAACCAGTTGTTTGCGATAGCTGACCCCAAAAATTTGCCTCAAGAATGTACCTTGTACAACTCCACCCAAAGGAAGAGGGGGAACCAGAGGTGGAGCGAAAGGAGGTCCCTTGCTCTGTAGATCATAGGAACACACTTAGAGTGGCACAAGATCGAGCACACTTGCAATAAACTAAAACACCCCATCGAAAGACCAGGTCAAAGACAAACAGTAAGCAAACGCTTAAAAATAGGATTTTTTGTTATTCAAAGGTCTATTAACACCTTAGCAGCTATGGAACGTCCAGCTCCAGTGCTGAACGTTCCATTGCGCAGGTGCAGTTGGAACGTCCAACGGCTGACGGCAGCACTCCCGAGGTAGTGGTGCCGTCGGCCGTTGGACTGGGCGCAGCACTTATGAGGTTAAAACACAAGCGGAACACTGATCCCTAATTTGTCACTATCTCTAAAAGTGGCAGCCAGGAAGATCTATTTCAATAGGGACCCCTCCCCCACCTCACGCGCCGGTTGGTGCGTTGCAAGCTCTGTCCCCTGCCATCAGTTAGAAGGAAAAATACGCGTACCGGCAGGATTTCCTGCATCTCCCTCTGGCCCACGGAGGTGACGAAGACTGCGATCAGTACCCAGACGAGGCGGTGAGGAGTGCGGAGGATCCCGACCAGAGCCTAGCCGAAAGAAGAAAGGTCCGAGGTGTCAAGAGGCCCACCAGTTTTCCGAAGTTTTCCGAAGTATCCACGTGCCGAGTCCAGTCCAGTCCAGTCGAGTTTTCCGAGGCCTTCAGTTTCCGTGCTTCCCGGTGAGTACCATTGCTGGGACGTATCTAGACGGGTTTGGGTACACAAGTCCGGTCTGCACTGTTTTTAGACAGTGTATCTGTACTGTTTAGCAGTACATCCGTTATTTCAAGTTTCTACACTGTTTTAGCAGTGTATCTGTGCTGTTTAGCAGTACATCCGGTATAGAGGGTAGTCATATATGTCTGAAATGTTTTTTGTGATTAATGTCGTGGTATGAGTGTGACTGTTTTTGTGCATTATTGTGTTCTTGTATAACTAGCTGTATTTAGTATTAAGTAGTAAGGATTGAGCACTCAGTATTAAGTAAAAAAGATGCCGTTTTTCGACAAATTAAAGTAGATAGGAACTAGGAAAGGGATACTAGAGGAAGTAATTCCTATCCCCCCTAGGGACACTCCAGGAAATTTTATGTACCACAAGCATGGCATAGATGCCATATTGTATCTAGATTTATGGGCCGACTATACTAAGCATCTAGACGAAAGACACAGATGGCCTGTTACCGGAACATGGGATGCCGAGTGCATTATGAAGGTAGAAGAAGCATTATGGAAAAAGAAAGCCAGACAATCTCAGAAAGACACCATAGAGTTTTGGCGTAAGGAATCACATAAGTGTGCTGAAAAAGTACTACGTAGAGAAGACAGACTTAAAGAATCAGACAAGGCCCAAGAAAACGAGTTAGTTACCGAGGGGATCCGAGTAAAATCAGAACAAGTAGACCGCGCACGAAATAACGTCGTAAACGGTATGTATCTCGCGGCCGAGGGTTCGCCTGAGGCCATTTCAGAAATACCGAAAAATCTGCCGCCACCATTGGTCCCAACTAAAGTAACTCATAGGACCACTAAAGACATATTCCTGAATTCCTATCTAGAGGATGTAGCACCCGCTTACACCAATCTGCCTGTCCGCGCCCTGCCTAACGACAGGGACGGGGGTGGTAACCTGCCCCAAGATCATATTCCGCCAGTACCACAACAGACTTCTCCTGTTCCACCAGCTCCACCACTTCCCGTACCTAAAGTTGATCTACCGAAACTACTTCTACCTGATCCTACTTAAAGACAAATTCAAGTTCAGATACAGACTCCACCGAGAAATAATGTCCAAGCTTCCGCTTCAGGGGGTGCGGCCGGGGGTCTTCAAAGCCCCGATATTGATACGCAAGTTACAGCTCGGGGATTTGCGGAATCCTTTTACGTTCAAGTCACCCCGCCTTGACATATTCAAAGAAAAGCTTTCAGTTTGCAGATATGATCCAGTACCCGGTAAAGACAATATAATGATGATGGCATCACTACGGTTAAGATCTGCTACTGATTTCCTGCTGTGCTATGCAGGAATGAAGGAGCGCCTAGATAGAATATATGAGTTTGTTCAGACTGGGAAAGACCCTGACAGTATTCAGGATGCCATGGAGCGTCAGAAAGTTGACGTTCAAGCACAGATACTACGTTTTTTCATAAATTGCCCAATAAGAGAACGAGACAGGCCTGAGACAGATCAGAGTGAATTAGATGCACTAAATAAGTGGGGTCAAAATATATCTGAAGGAAAACACGACAAGGGAACTTGCATCGCCAGTATGTACAAGAAAATTAGAAAAGCAGTGATAGAAATACACCAAAAAGAGAAAGGAAAGGCTTCCTCCGAGGAGGAAGAAGAACTTGAAGAACAAGAAAAGACTACAGACACTATAGCGTATGTAGGTAAGGGAACTTACCTTAGGAAAGGTATCCGTCCAGAAAGCAAGAGAGTTTTACTCTCTGCCTTAACAAACCCGAATTCTTCTGAACATCAGTTCCAGGAGACTGATAAGACTACGAGAGAGAATGGGGTACCATGTACTCAATTCGATGGATGAACAAGAACTAGCCCGGTCAGCCATACTGTGGGCTGAAAATCCGGATATGTATAATGATGACACCGTAGCGCAGACATTTTTGAACCTTTCCCCAGACGAGCAGAAATTAGCAGGTGTATACATGATTCAGCACCTCCTCACGAAATACAGAAACCAACATTCTGATCCAGGTCCCTTACACGAAAGATTAGAAGAACTACTCATGGATAGATGGAGAGGTTTAAGTACCAAGTTAATACAAATAATTCTAGAACAACGACATAGATATAACACTTTCATAAGCTCTGAATATGTTCCCGCCCCGCCCCCAGAAAGAAAAATGTATCATATAGAGCGTCTGCATGGTCTTGAAAGTCAGAACACCTTACGAGAGGTACATCCAGTTATGGGTGAAGATCGTACCTTGAAACGCGTGTATGTACACACGCCACTGACTAAGTTAGAACTGTTAGAAATGAAGAAATTAGTACCCTGCCATGATAAAGACCCTGCAGGTTTTCACAGAGAACTTAAAGACATGTTACTGATGGGGGATTACACATATGAAGATATCATGAAAATGTTAAAGGTACTGCTGCCCACGGGCATCTACGAGAAACTAAAGGAAAAAGAATGGGAGGTGGGAGACAAAAAGATTGCATGGGCAGAAATAGAAGATGAAGAGAACAAACGCGTCCCAGGGGTAGGCCTTGGGGAGAAAAATAAAGGATTACCAGGTCTGATAGTACAGGTTCTGCCAAGATTATTGACAACTAGAAAAGAAGACTGGGATGCAATCTCAGCATGTAAACAGAAACTCGACGAAGATACTAGTGACTTTTATTCAAGATTCGAGAAATGTTTTATTATTAATAGTGGTCTTAAAAAAAAGTAGCGAGTCGTACCCGCATCTTTTTGTATCCAAGTTAGTTGAGAACTCCCTGTTAGCAGTCAAGAATCGTGTATACAAGGTTGAGAGTACATGGCAAGCAAATACGCCATCCCAGATGTTACAAATGTTACAATACCATCAGAATAGAATTAGAGAAGAACAAGATCAGGAACAAAAACGTATGAAAGACACGAAAATGAAAATGTTAGTAGCCCAGTCGGTCCATACCGACGGAAACAGAAAGGGTACGACCCAGACAGGTCACGCCGCAGGTCCCGTTAAGGGGACATGCAATTATTGCAAGCAGCCAGGTCACTACGTACATGAATGTCCAGTTCTGAAACATAACATAGCAACAGGTAAAATTAAAGAGAGACCGCATCCACCAAGACAAGATCAGGTTCAGCAACAGACTTCACAGAACGTACAGCCCATGCAGAACACACAGTCTATGCATGCTTCATCTCATACAGCACAGACAGTAGCGGTACCACAGCCCACTGCCTCGACTCAACAAGTTTCCCAACAGATGTACCAGTATGCCCAATCTGCTTACCCTGAGTATCAACGATACACATGAAAAAGCCTAGAGAGGGAGTTTGGCTTGCCTCTTATTGAAATTCCTGTAGATCAAGAAGGTCCTTATGTACACAGTCAAGTATTGGGAAAAGACAGAAAGTTTTTAATTGACACAGGGGCAAGCCGCACAACAATCAGTCATAATGAAGTCCCAGGGGCACCCCTCTCAGGCTCACAGAATGTTTCCCTTGGTTTTTCAGGACAGCCCATTGTAAATGAAGTATCAGAACCAGTACCCTTGGCTGTGGGTCCATTATCACGAGTTAAAGACTTGTTACTTACGAAATCATGTCCAGAAAATGTGTTAGGAATTAAAACATTGAAGGTTCTAGGAGCCATAATCTGCTGTTCCCCGGAGGGGTTTAGACTCTTTCTACGGGATTTCAAGGGTCATTATGTGTTGCGAGAATTTGATGTCAGATTAAAAAATGTACCAGATCACCTGTGGGCAAAAGGCCCAACTGATGTAGGTTGTATGCATATCACACCATACCGTGTTACACTCAAGACAGGAGTTGTTCTACCACGAATCAGACAATACAAGTTACCACCAGATGCTGTAGCGGCTTTACTGGAAATCATTGAAGAGCTCATAGCCCAAGGAGTGGTCGTAGAGACCGACTCCAATATCTGTAATTCACCCATCATTCCAATTCTTAAATGCACTGATCCCAATGCACCGCCAGTATATCGGCTGGTGATTGATCTAAGAGAGCTGAATAAATGCATTGTTCCACAGTACCCTGTGGTCCCCGATATCTCTTCCCTATTGACTACTATTGATTCAGAAGCAACGTTCTTTACTGTAATTGATCTCAAGAACGCTTTCTTCAGTGTACCTATTGATCCAGAGAGCCAATATCTCTTCGGATTCAGTTTAAATGGACGAAGCTTCAAATTTTCCCGCGCACCTCAAGGATTCACAGAAAGCACCAGCATCTATAGTCAAGCACTGAAAAGACAACTAGATTGTATTCAAATGCCAGTTAACACTTCTTTACTGCAATACGTCGATGATCTATTGATCACCGCACGAAGTGAGCCCGAATGTGAACAAGCATCCCTAACAGTTTTACATTTTCTGGCAGACAAGGGACACAAGGTGTCTCCTTCGAAGCTTCAATTCTGTGTTCAGCAAGTTGTGTACTTGGGTCACTTGCTGTCCAAAGTGGGGAGACAGCTCACTCCCGATCGCATTCAGTTAATTGTAAATATGCCACGACCCCAGACACAAAAGGAAGTGCGGGCCTTCATAGGCCTCACTTCGTACTGCAGACAATGGATTCCTCAATATGCATTTCTAGCTAAACGACTCATACAGTTAACGACGCAGGAGGCAGCGACTTCGACTGTCCTTCCTTGGACTCAGGAACATACACAAGCCTTTGAGGAATTAAAGAAAGAATTATGTCAAGCACCAGTTTTAGCGACACCATGTTACAGCAAACTGTTTACACTTTTTGTTACAGAACGTGATGGTACAGCATTGTCTGTCCTCACTCAAGACCAAGCAGGTTCACATAAGCCTTGCGCTTATTTTTCAAGTACATTGGATTCAGTAGCCCAGGCACTCCCTGCGTGCTTAAAGTCCGTAGCAGCAACAGCGTTAGCAATAAGACAGAGCGATTCAATTGTTTTAGGACATCAGTTAACAGTACAAGTTCCACACTCTGTAGAGGTTCTGTTAAAGAGAACCCAGACTCAACACTTGACTATAGCACGACTGACAGGTTACGAATTAACGCTATTCCAGCCAAAATGATGTAAATATATCTGCAGAGAATTGGGTACTCGCCAGCACTCTGTCGCCCTTCGGATTTTATCAACTAATACAGCCCCCCCGATTGTTTGTGCCGTTGCCAAGTTTTTAAAATGGGCCTGGTTGATTAGACTTAAAAGACTGTCCATATCAATTTAATCTCCTTTTAACTAACTTATGATGTTCTAATGTGTTTTAATGTTTTCTACTTATTGTACAGTCATACTTTTTTCGACATGCTGTTTTAATCTTTTGTATCGCTTTTATGATATATGCATATCGAAATAAAGCAATCAACCGTAATTTCACTCAGTGGGCTGAGAAGAATGTTGTTGCTCTATCCATCTCTGTAATGCATGTGGACAGACAGAAGGGCAACACCTAGCCATGCAGTGAGAACTCCCACTGAAGGTAAACACCTTGCCATGTAGTGAGAACTCAAAAAGAAGATGACCACACACTGCCTCAGGGATATTAAAAAGCAAGACAGAACTGATGTACGTTTTCGATCCCCCACAGACCTTCTCTTCCTATGGCACAGACCATTCACAGACAAGATATTACAATAACAATATCAGGAAGAAAGAGGTCTTAGAGAGGCTTCAGGAACGACATTCCACTGTAGGGCAGCTTCGGACAGAGGAATCACTTGTGAGTTGTATCTCTGGTCAAAGAAAACTCAGTGGGTTAATGCGCTCGCTGCAGAATTCTTCTGTTTAATGCTAGAATTGTGGACCTGCAGCTGATACACCCATGCCTTGCTCTTTGTTATTCTCAGCACTGTCCCATAAGCAGCGTAAGTCAGCACTTAAAACATGCGTGTATGTGAAGGCAACAAAGGCAGAGGCTGTTTGTCATTCTCTTGTTTGTCTTCGCACTCTGGCGCTCATGTAAAGCGCTCTGATACCTCCGGGTTTTGTGTGCGCTGTCAGTACCCCTGGAGTTGTTTGCAGCACTACACTTCAGACCTCGCTCTGGAACTCACGACGCCTATGATCATATGAAAAGGCAACTTCTCTTGTTAGGGCTGCACAATAAACACACACACACAGTGGCGCACTTGACATGTTTCAAAGAAAACTCAGTGGGTTAATGCGCTCGCTGCAGAATTCTTCTGTTTAATGCTAGAATTGTGGAGCTGCAGCTGATACACCCATGCCTTGCTCTTTGTTATTCTCAGCACTGTCCCATAAGCAGCGTAAGTCAGCACTTAAAACATGCGTATATGTGGGCACACAATCTAATTCCATTTTGTTGTTGCAATATATCGCAAACTGGTGACATCTCCTCTAGATTAATATTCCAGATAAGCTTGAATGGAAATTTAAATAATTGACTGACAAACAATGTAGCTATTCATCATAGATATATGTTGCTTTGTGTAGAAGCGTTCGTATTTCACCTTTCACTTTACTGCCATTTTAGTACTTAAGTATGCATCTGAGGCAGTGGCTACAATTTACAGGTTCCTTAAAGTAATGCCTGGTCTCAGGTGACGTGCGTCCTTTGAAGTTTGTGCATACAATGATGGTTGGTTTACAAATGAAGGTTTCAAAACTCGTCTCTGCAGATAAATCCATTGTCGGGTAAGCCCTTGACAAGCCTTTCTCTCCAGGAGATTCGGTAGCTAAAAGTAGTTTTGCCCTTAAGCTTACGTGTCAGTTTCACTATGTGATGAAAAATGATACTTTTTAAAATATCAATAAATACATTGCATTTCCACATTAAAAAAGTAAAGGTGCATAATAAATTTTTTTTTAAAAACATGCGTGTATGTGAAGGCAACAAAGGCAGAGGCTGTTTGTCATTCTCTTGTCTGTCTTAACCCCCTGCACTCTGGCGCTCATGTAAAGCACTCCGATAATATGTAAATGGTCTTTTCAAAGACCTGTGAAGTACTCGGGTGCGGCTCTGTCTGTGCCCGGGAGGTTTTCTAAGCAGGGGCTGGGGGGAGGGTTTAGACTGCAGCCCTTTGAGCTCCATTGGCGTTGTGGGTCTGCCTGCCAGCATCTTGACCTTCTGACACAGCCTCCTTACTGCTCACTGACTAACTCCGTTAATTTTATTATTGATAATAATAACGCAAAGGCAGGTCAATTAATGCACCACTGAACGATGCCCTGCCACCTTTCCTGTGAAACAGCTCCCTCGCAGTATTTATCTGCTGAGTCTTGGAGCACCAGCAGTCGTCTTCTCCTCTTGATATTCAATGCGGGCAGAGATGTTTGGGGACAAATAATCATGACATCAATTAAAATACGATCTGTATGGTAATACATGTGTGCCTGTGCTTTTTTTTTTTAGAGGGAGTGACTCTGTTATTGTTCGAGGTGAGTGCCGGATTGACCTCCCTGGAAGCTGGTTACCTCCCACACTGCCCTCCCGCCCCCATCCTTGTATTTCATCTTTGCTCTTGGTAGGAAAGCTGGAAAGCAATCAAATTATGCGCCCACCCTAATTAGGGAGTTTAGCAACTTTAACAATGAATACATTACCCACAGAGCACCCCACTGTGGAACACCACAAAACCTAGCGCAAATAAAACTGACACTTACAGGGGTTGCTCAGTACGCAGTTGCCAACCAATTGGGTGCCCCTAATTTAATGGGGGTGACTCATTGTTTCCCCGCTGTTTGCTTCCACAAAGCAAGTTCCAGGATAGTCCGTGTCCCTTTATGAGCTGTGAAAGCTCCTTTTGTTGGTTCGCCCCTCGGGCTGTTCTCATCAGAGGTGCGACAGGAGACACTCTGCTGCCTTTGTCCAGCAAATGCGGGGTGTGGGCTTCTCTCTGCTGTCCCGCGACCCTGCTGGATTAAATCCGCAGCAGTGGGAGGACATTCCTCAAGGATAGTTCTTTTTTGTGCTCCTTTGGCTCCCTCAAGTGGCCAAGCGGAGCAACAAATATGTAAAAAAAAAATCAGTGCCACTCGAAATATGTAAAAAAAACAGTGACACTCGGTTTAAACCAGGTCACCTTATTTTCAATCGGTAGGGTATTATCGTTTACATTCGGTTTAAACCGAATTCCGAACAGCCTAGTTATAATAAACGATTGGACCTTCTACACTGCCAACTGACTGGTTATTGGTAATTGGGGATGGGACTGGTAGTAAGTATAACTCTAATTGGGTGGTGGTAAATATTTTTCGGTACTTCACAGGCAGCAAACACTGGGACCGCCACAGGCGGCTAAAGGCCTGGCTGCGCCACTGCTCTGACACCTTCGGGTAGAGTTCACGCTATTTAATAAAAATAAAAAAAAGACGAGATCTATCGCCTTTCCTCTACTCTCTCCCCTTCTCTCAGCAGAGTCATCTATCCTTCCTTTAAACGATCCTCTCATCCCTAAACCCCAACCCGGTATTAACATTTACTGTATAAATAAAATCGATATTACTTGTACTCGTTAGGTTGCAGTAATGGGTATTCTGACTGCGTGACGTCACATCTGTTTACATCCACAGCTGCACGCCTCTTCCCTGCAGCGATGGTGGGAGATTGGATGGGGCACGTGTTCCGTATTTGATGCTTGCGTTTCTTTCTCACAATTGCCTTTCAGCTTTTGCTTTGCATGTTCAGTTTAAAATAAATCATTTATTGTGCATTCCGCATATCAATTTTTGTTTTGTATGTTAATCAGCTCTAGTGATGCATGTTAGTGCAGAGGTGAAAGAGGTCGAAGATGTTCTTCTTTTCAACTTGTAATTGTATTATTATTCCTCCCAAATGCTCTTTTTACTTTTCTGGATATTTTCAATGTATTTATTGTTGGCGTGTGTGTAATACAAGTCTCTCCTTTCTACGGTCTTTTTCTCATGGCAGTATCTGTAGAAACTGTTTTAGCATCAGTGTGCTGGACGGGCATTAAATATATGGTTGCAGCTGCTATTTTGCTCCCATGGTATTTGTATTACGGAGAAGGCCACACACCTTTGTATGGCCCTCTTCTGTAATCTCCATTGTGCTAGAGCAAAGATCAGTGCAGTCGGTCTTGTGCAGGGCTTTAACCCCTTCGATGCTGAAGACTAGCTCAGCTCGTCATCAGCTACGGCGCTCGTATGCTGATGATGAGCTGAGCTCGTCATGTTACTCAGGATTTTCGAAATCCCAGCACACAGCGGGAAAACCGCTAGCAGTCAAGGTGTTAAGTAGGATGACAAGACTGGGGGGGCGTCTCTCAAAGGGGCATGACCGATATAATTAAGGGCGTGGCTTAAAATATATATGCTAAAAACCTGTGCTGCTTCTGTTATTGCCTCCACATAAATAAAACAACAAGTAATATTACACCTACAACAAGCGAGGACTATTGGCTTTGTCAAAGGTGTTTAGTTGCATAACAAATATACTACATGCATACATAAAACTATGGCTTCGTTGTATATAATATTGAAAATACTTTAGTTCTTGCACAAGAGGTTGTGGCGCAATGGCCAGAGCTGCCAACTTTAGTGTTGAAGAAGTAGGTTAGAGTTTCACTCTTCTGTGTTTCTGGGCAAATCACTTAATCGCCTGTGCCTACCAAAACAAGCATTTGCAATACAATAGGTCTTGCATTGTTAAAGTTTGATCTATTGGTGTTGCATTATTTAGCAATGCCAATACCTTAAACTTTAATGAGAGACCTATTGCATTGCAAATGCTGGTTTACTAAGGTATGCGAACCCGAGCAACAGTTCCATTATGGATACACATCACAACAAAGATATTCCCTTAGGGGAATATTGGGTGTCTGAGAGCTTGATAGATGATTTGATTTCACACCATACTCACATTAGACACTGTTTGTAGTAAACTAAATTATATACAATGAGATTGTCAAAGCCAACCAATGAAAAGGAATGGGCTGATGCAAAGCTGACCTTAAGCACTTTTAACAACATTCAGCTAAAGGTATCTGCAGGCGAAACGTAAAGATAGTGGCCTTCTTTTACAGATTATACTCTTTTATAATTGTGAAAAATATAGTATATTTGGATGAGATGCACATGGCCTTTGGAGTCAGAAATGTAAATTAAACATGTTGTACAAAACAAATTACCTTCAAGAAAAGCGAACTCATCAATCGCCTCTATTGCATTATCTGTAAAAAGGCAAAATAACACATTGAATAATTTCAGTTAAAAGAAATTGGTATGTATAACAATTATCAGGAATCACTGTGTAACAAAAATAGATATCTGTCTGTCAAAAATAAATGTAATCATTACGTTATCACCATAGATTCATGTCTATCAGTTTTTCAATTATAACAGGATAGCTACATGACTATAGTTAAAAATGAGTAAAATGGTATTTAAAAAGCACCCCGTTATGCAGTTCTAAAAAAAATCTTGTGAAAAGAGGGATTAACAGCCGAGCTGGGAAACAACATGCAACAAACTGGAATTTTGTCAACAGAAATCCATACAGTTTGTTTTCAAATCTCTACATTTAAAGAAATCCAGCACTGGAAAAGTCTCATATGACTAAAGTTAATAGCTCCTTTTCCTTGCAGGTGTGCAGAATTAGCTTGCCTGTCCTGTTCAAACAAGGTTTCCCTTCTCATATTTTGGGAGAGGTTACCGTTGAATTGCATAAACATGCATTGTTCCGTTATTTTTCTGGGACTTTACTTCAATACAGGGTTAACAGGAATTGTTGTAAAATCCTTTGACCACACATTATCTGAAAGTTATGATTTTTGTAGTTTTCCAAACACCAATTGAATAAGGAATTATGAAAATGTAGTTAGATCAGGAACTGTTTTCAAATCAGTTGTGATTTACATTCCAGAAATCATAAACCTGCAATTTTTCTCTGAGTTGGGCTCTAGCATGGAGATTGATGTCGTGATGTGTGAGTTTCAGTGGTAACCTATCAAAAGTCTTTAGAAGCCAGTAGACTGAAACAAACTCAAACAAGTGAGTCTTCCGGGATTCATAGAATTGTCCCAAGTCTGGATCTTCCATGGGTTCTAATGACATGTTTTTCCAATGTCTGGTTTCCAAAAATCTTTGGAAAATCCTACCCACCCGCGTATTCTTTAATTGAAGAGAGCCAATCCAGGAGGTCACTGCTAATCTAATCCTGCAGCTTTACTGTTGTCTATGTAAAATCTGCCTCAGGCAGTGTAGTTCTTTACTGGCTTGCAGAGCATTACTAAGACTTTTAATTGTACCCTCCGTCACACAAGAAGCTAATGCACTTAACCAGTTTTAGGGAAACCCCGATACTGATCCCCAAGTTCAATACTATACGATTTTCTGTGTTTCACAAAACTGTCAGAGGATGGCAACCATCGTAAACCAATTTATGATCATTAAACCTAGTAAAGAGGATAGTCCAAATCACAGAGAATCTTACACAGAGGACAAGAAACACCAAGATATTTTTGAGTTGCAGGAGTTTAAAGTTGCATCTGTGACCAGATGTGTCAATTTGGCAATAAGTCAAATTCACTAAAAACAGCTAAGATGCTTTAAGCATCGAGGGCACTCCACAAAAACAATGGCCACATTAGCACAGTTAATTTGCGAGATTTTCCACATCCATAACTCAAAATGCCATCCCCCTTTAGAGGTATGTTTGAGGATACAATACCCCATGCCCAAATCCCTCGCAGACAGAAAACATTTTGTTATCTAGTCCCTTCGTTATTGAGTTGTCACCCACAATCATTTGGAAACCTGGCTAACTTGATTTAACAAACCAGCAAGCCACAGATAGAAATTAAAATCTGATGGCGATAATACAAACCCTCAGGACCAACGCCAGGTTCATCGGACAGAAAAAAAACTGACACTGATCAAATTACGTCTTTTTCCTGTTATAAATTAATGTATCCAGTCTTTGGGAGAGTTGTCAGTGACCTCCAGTTTTACAAAAGACAAGACCTAGGAAGAAGCTGCAATTATCCACATTGGCGGTGGTCAGAATATCCAGTGATACAAGGAGAAATGGTTCTCTCACATATCTTGACGTCAACCACTATAGATTCTTTGCCAACCGGAATCCTAAACTTTTACTGATTCTTGGACATGTGCCTTGAAGTACTTCTAAACAATCTCCTCCAACAGCTTATGAATAACTGCAAGTTTGGAATTTCTATGGTAGCTTACTGGTTAGACACCGACAATTAACTCAAGAGGAGCAAAAACAACCAATTATAGAGATTCTGAGTGAGCAAAGCTTCAGGATTTTACCCAGATTAACAACCATTGAAAAATGGTTTTCCTAACTATAACCAGGGAGACATACAGTAAAGTTACTCTTTACTCATGTCTCATGTCTACGTTTCCCCACAATATCCATGTGTGAGAATTAGTTAATATCACAATCTGGCAACATTTACATTTCACTGCTGCATCTTTACATTTTTAAAATGCATTACCCTCCATCATTATTGATTTCTGAAAGATAATCATTTATGAGTAGCGGAGTCTTCTTTGGTACTGTTAAAGGAGACCTTGGCACTTGGCGATGTCCTCTCCATGTATAGGATTTTCAGAGAAGAGTGAAAATCTCACGATTATAAAAATCTCGAGATTCTCAAAGGATAACTATGAGAGCAGACAATCTTAGTAGAAGAGGGTCAAAGAGTTTAAGTTGTCTTTCAGATCGTTTAACGTTACAAATGTTTAAAAAAAACATTTTGTTGGCGCTTGAAATACACAGAGAAATAAGGATTCTGACAATAGTTGATGTATATATAAAATAACATTCTACACATACCCAGGTCTTTTCTCTGAAGAGTTTTCCTCTTTCCTCGTTGAGCATATATATAGGCATCTTTCGCAATAGTTTCCACAAATAACTCCTGACACGGAGATAAAGATCAATACATTTTGAGAAACAAAATTGGCAACAAATTATAATCACAATCAGTTTTTCAAAGTCAAGCACCTTATGAATTGCATCTAGTGAAATTTGTCTCAAGCAGTTTCTCACAACTTTTTTTGCTACAGACACATAAAACATACAGTCTTTCAAGATGTTTGGAGTTTGAAGCAACATCCCATATTAAAGATGCTCCCGTGATCCATTAGTATTTTACATTCAACTCATGGTAGGCTCCGAATGATAGATTTAAAGGGCCACAGCATCCCTCCATATTCCAATCATCTCCACTACATTCTCTCAACTGCCTCTGCCCATCCACCACCAACTGTCTAAATTACCACCACCCCCGGTCATCGTAGGCAACCCTCCCTATCCTTCGGAAAAATGTCTGTCAAATACCTCCTCAATCACCTTATCATCCGATTACATCAACCTCTCCTTCGAAATAACAACCCCCTTCCAAATCCTTTTCATATACATTTCAGATAATTTAAGGATTTGCCTATCAGGCCTGGACTAATGAAATGCGGTCTGTTTTGATTTATCTTAACTTCTGCTCCACCAATTATGATTAGTGCAAAATGTAGCCACCACGATCAATGATTTATCAAAATGTAACAATATCACTTTCACACTTGTTTCGAAGCATTAGTTCCCTTCAAGCAGAGGGTGTTATTTACATCCATGTGTGCACATAAGTCTGCACATTGGAAGGAAAAAGCCTTTATCGATTTAACGGGTACTGTTTCAAATAGCAATAAGGATCTCATGATCGAAGCCTTTTTCAAATTCCATAAGTGAAACAGATGAAGACTAAAGAGAGGGCTTTCTCAGTGGCAGCTAACTCTTTTTGGCATCACCTCTAAACACCATCCTTCTTGAGCACAACCCAATTACATTACAGATAGCACAGAAGCATTGAAACATCCATTTAGGTAATATATGTATTTAATATCCACTTTGCAATTGTGGCAATGGGTGCTCGGGTAGAAGAGCACTCTAAAAACTATAAGTTAGCAACAAATACCCACTGCTTCTTACATCATCCATGGACACTACTTCTCACCTTCTGCCATCATTTTATGCCTCCCACATATTCTGCTCCTTATTTTTGTTATAACCTACAGTTCAACTGTCACCATTTCCAATACAATTTCCTTCACAACTGCAATCTAATGCTCTGTGAAATCTAGCCTTATAAAAAAAACGACTTTGCGTCTCATCTGTCAACAACACTGTTTTCCTCCACGTGATCCATTAACTCCTCTGCTTCATTAGCCACATCCTTCCCTGCCTGTAATTGACTGCAACTGTCTAATAACACTGTGCACTCAACAATCAACACACCATCCTTTTCCACCTTAGCCATTAGTATTGCTCGTGATACATCTTTGTTGTTTTATTGAAAAATGTTCTCCAATATTATATAGGACCAATTACCAGCTAGGAGCTTGGGTATGTTATCTTTTAAATTAAAAACAAAAAGAACAACTGATGGACAGAATGCTGCACAATGTCAAACATTCACCACCTACAAAAACCTGGGCCTAAATCCATAGTTTTTTTGCTCCCCATGCTGTCTAGTTCAGACCCTGCCATAAGCAAACCAGTGTTGACTGTTCCCCCATGGCAACAGTCCAGTCCGAACTGCCAGGCCAGGTCCTCCCTGGACTGGAAACAAGCATCCTAGGACCGGTTTCGGGGTTTCACCCCTCATCAGCCAGGATAGCTTGACTCCAGAGGCATGGAGAGCACAGGCCCCACGTCCGGGCATACCCGTCCAAGTCGGGGTGACAAATGCAAAAAGAAAAACTGATGGCAGAATGTTGCACAATGTCAAACATTCACCCCAGTACAGATATCTGGGCCTAAATCCATTGTGTTTTTGCTCCCCATACCATTCCAGTTCAGACTCAGCCATATGCAAATCAGTCTTAATCTGTTCCCCTCCCTGGACTGGATCAAGCATCCTGGGACCGGTTTCGGGCATCAGCCAGGGTAGCTTGACTCCAGGGGCGACCTGGCACGGCAGTACGGGCTGGACTGTTTCCATGAGAAACAGGTTCAAGGCTGATTTGCATATGGCTGGGTCCAAACTGGGGTTGCATGTTGAGCAAAAGAACGATGGATTAAACCCAGATCTTTGTGACTGGGGGGGTGAATGTTTGCATTGCTCAGCATTCCGTCCATCATATGTTCCTTTTGCTTAAATTAAAAACAAAACTTCCCTGTGCAAATTAAATGAACTCCTCAAAATATAAAAGATCGCAGGAAACCAGCCCTTCCACAGTGCCACCTTTGACCAGGTTTCCTTTGTTAATAATGCAATATTGGACATTTTCTAGTGCAAGAAAAAAAAATTACATAAAAAAAATCATCAACAGTTATACAGTTCAAAAACAGACGTCTTGATCAGTCAGCTATGGGTTCATTAGCCTTTGAAATCATACTGATCGCATCAAAACGTCCATTCATGCCAACAGCTATAAATGTCCAACATAGGCTAATCAAATGGTTCAAACTGATTACACTACAGTAATTTATAGAATTTTTCATTACGCTTTTTTCAGGAAATTCCCAACATTTAATCATTACGCTACATTGTTATATTACACGCCATTGCACTGAACAAACAGTTAATGGTTGTTGTTTGTGCTGCTTTGTTTAAATGTGCCTTCACGCCAAAAATTGACACAATGAGACATTTTGCAGTAAAACATTGAGCAAAATGACAGATTTGCATTTTGCGTAATTTTGCAAAACATTCAAGAAAGTAAAGTATGTGAAATCCTCACACCACTAATTTAAAGCACTACTGGTTCCATGCCTGGCAACCAAATATCTTGTGAATAGAGATGATGCCTGATATTTAAGAGGGTGATCTCATTAACATAGGATACACCATTTTAGGGGGGTGATGCACGTTTGCAATGGGGTGATCCTAGTGGACTTTGTGATACGTGCCCCGTTTAAGAATGGTAAATATCAATAATAGGAGGGTTACACAGTTCAAATATGGGAATACTGGTTGAGCAGTTGTACTTAAACCCTCTAGGTTGCTCATAACCAGTGCATTAAATGGAAAAATAGTAGTGGGTAAGGTACTTAGTAGCTGGAGTACCGGGGAGTTACTGAAAACTGCTGGTACCCTACCATTAAAAGTACTGCTTCAATACTGTAAAGTGGCTGCTCTACTTTTCCAATGAAAGACGTGCAGGTACTCAGTACTGGGCACGACTTGACCATTTAAAACACTCCCAGCCCCATCTATTCCTCAGTGGGCTGAACCCATTCTCGCCCTCACCGTGGCCCGGGCGGTCAGCAGCACGGCCTCCTGGCTAGCCAGAGTCACATCCGGATCGGCCTTCATCAGGGTCTTGACTCGGGACATGGGCAGTCGGACCTGGCGGCCGGCTGCAGGTGGGGGTTCCTCCGGGAGGGGCTGAGTGCCAGCGCCCTCAGGCACCACCAACCCGGCCATCGGCCAGAGGAGGTGAACACAGGGAGCGATCAGAGAATAGCAAGAAGTTAGAGCGAATAACAACGCACGCGACAATTCATGTTTAGCGTGCGCTTCAAATATGAAGCACCTCGGTTATCGTAACAGCTAATACAACATAACTTGTAAATGCATGGTTCTCATCGAATCCTGCTCTAGTTCTCCCGCCTTCTAGCAATCCTTAGTCCAACCGGAAGCGAGAAAGGACTTGCGTTAATAGGGCGGACATCTTGAAATGGTGCTTGGACACAAGGAGAACGAGCGCAATGCCGGAAAACAAGCTGATTTACCATATGGTTATTTGGAAGAATACATGGTTAATTAAAAAAATAAAAACACAAATCCTACAGTATATTTTAAATTATAATTTAAGCTGCTTTTCCAAATTTTACAAAAAGGCTCAGTGATCACAATTTGGTTAAATAAAATTAGAAATTGTTTTATATTGCTAAGTGCCAACGCTTGCGTGCCAGGACATATTAGCACATCAGTCGTTTCCCAAGTATAAACAGATCAGGCTGACGAGTTAACAGTGCATGTCTGTTGTTACTGTTTATTACCTGCAAGGACTTTCAGCAGGAAGAAAATGAGTGAAACAAAAATCGGACTGAAGAGGAGAGCTACGCCATGGCCATCATAGAACTGTGTGTTACTTTTTACAATAAAAGAAGCAAGTAAAGGCGTGAAAGCATCACTGTTTTCATTTCGATCCACACACTAACCTGCTGGCTCTGATAACGATGTGGTCGGAATTGCTCACCTCTGCTTAAACCCAGTTTCCTTAGGGGTCAGAATTAAAAATTTGCAAACATTTGTGACAAGAAATTTCAATTCTATTAAGGACACGGAGGCGAGGATTATGCTTTCTCTATTTCTTTACTACTAACAGCAGCCAATAAAAACACAGTAAAGAAACGAAAAAACTACAACTCCCATGAGCCCTTAGGCCAACCATAGAGAGTACATGCTATATAAGGAACCATAGAGGACAACACTTCCTCTTTCTTTGTCCAGGAACCATAACAGTCTAAAGTCATTTGAAGAAAAGTACCGCCAACCATCCAGAAAAGAAAGTCCGAAGGCTGAACCGCAAAGAAATCCAACAGGAAAACAGGCAACCATCCCAAAAGCGCCAAAGGTGCATCAGGAAACACAGCAAATCCAGGATCCAAGGCGTGGAAAACGGTGCCGGAAAGACCAAGTTGACAAATCACTTCTGGTCCGAACCTGAAAGAAAAACAGAGCCGTAATACACATCCCCAAAAAACCTTTGAAGGTCGCATCACATAGGGTGGGGAAAAAATAGCAATGCAAAACAATGCAGTTCATAGTAAAGCCAAGATGCACATAAACAATGCAGTAGAATACCAATGGGTGGGATAATCCTCGCCTCCGTGTCCTTAATAGAATTGAAAATTCTTGTCACAAATGTTTGCAAATTTTTCATTCTATGGTAGGACAGGAGGCTTCAGATTATGCTTGTTCAAAGCTGTTCCACCACAACAGATGCAATATCAACAATGGGTTTGAAGTAAAATGTCTTAAACACTGTATCAGAAGACCAATCAGCTGTTTTTACAATGTCATGCAAACTTACACCAACTCGAAAAGCCTTAGAGGCCATGGCACCCCTCGCGGAATGAGCCCCAAAGATGGAGGTATCAATTCCTGCTTCAGACATAAGCCAGCGTACCCATCGAGCAAGAGTAGCTGACGCCACAGGCTTAAAAGGTTTTAACAAAGCAATCAATAACTGTCCAGACATATCCTGACGAAGAGGAGCAGTACTTACCTCATAATCCTTTATGCAGCGTACCACACACAATTGTGGGTGGTGAGGAAATGCAGGATAAGTGACAGTAGACAGATTAGTCTTTGTACGCCTGGAAACCGTAAACGTAACCCCTTCTGGAGAAAAAGAACGACCAGCGAGGTCCAACGCACGGACATCCGAAACACGTTTACAAGACACTAAGCACAAAAGCATTGTCAATTTCGCAGACAATTGCTTACGAGACAGAGAAGCGTTGGGAGGCCAAGCCTCTAGAAAACGCAACACAATGGAGACATCCCATAGAGCAACATATTTCGGACATGGCGGTTTAGCCATCCGCACACCACGTAACAATGCAGAGATGAGAGGATGTTCCCCAACAGGCTTTCCGTCGACCAAATCATGGCCCGCAGAGAGAGCGGAACGGAAAGAATTGACGGTCCTGTAAGCAGAACCAGCAGAAGCGATGGAAGCAAGAAAATTAACCACTAGAGAGACATCTGCAGAAGTGGGATCCAGATTCCGTTCAGAACACCAATCACACCACCTACGCCAAGCTGACGCATAACGTTTGCGCATGTTGGGGGCCCAAGCTTCACTGATAAATCTCTCAGCGTCTCCAGATAAGCCAGGGACTTTCCAGCGTTCCCCGAGAGACGCCACGCTACAAGACGGAGCTGGCCCGACAAGACTAGGGGATGCGGGTGGAGCAGAGGATCCAACAGCAAGTTCCACCTCGCTGGAAGCAGAAATGGTGTCGAGCAACTCATTTCCAGAAGGTCCGGAAACCAAGCTTGAGCTCTCCAAAGAGGAGTGATCAGAACAATCTCCGACAGAAACTGTTTCGTCCTGGCCAAGACTCGCGGGATCATCGCGAACGGGGGAAAGGCATAGCAAAGCTGAGGAGGCCAAGTCTGGAGAAAGGCATCCGTGGCGATGGCCTCCGGATCCGGGCGCCAGCTGTAAAACCTGGGTAGCCGAGCATTGAGGCGAGAGGTGAAGAGATCGATCCAGGGGCGACCCCAAAGGCGAGACAGGGAGCGAAAGACCCGAGGATGAAGACGCCAGTCGCTGAAGTCCCGTAGATGGCGAGAGTTCCAGTCGGCCACTTGATTTTGGCGACCTGGAAGATATTCTGCAATAAGAGTGATCTTCCTCTGTAGGCAGAAATGCCAGAAGTCCTTTGCAATTTCCGCTAACAACTTCGACCGAGTTCCCCCCAACTTGTTCACATATCGCACCGCCGAGATGTTGTCCATGCGAAGCAAAATGCAACAGCTGGTGGCTTGTGGAGCTAAACTGCGAATCGCAAACGATCCCGCCAGAAGCTCCAGGCAGTTGATATGAAGAGCTAACTCGTCCTGAGACCAACGGCCGCCCGTCGTCAAGTCTCCGCAACGGGCTCCCCAGCCCCAAAGACTCGCATCCGATTCCAAAACCAGATCCGGAGTCGAGCCGAACAGAGCCTTCCCGTTCCAAGCTTCCATGTGATGGAGCCACCACATCATTTCCGACTTCGCATCTTGGGATAGAGGAACCAGGTCGGAATACCGAAGACCCTTCTGCAAGTGTCTGATTTTGAGGCGCTGCAAGGCCCGATAATGCAGAGGACCCGGAAATATCGCCTGAATGGAAGAAGCCAACAGCCCGACAATCCGAGCGATCGACCGCAACGATACGTTCGGAGCAGACAACAGAGACTTCAACTCCCTCTTGATAGACCTGACTTTCTGGGCAGGTAAAAGAAGTTGGCAAGAGACTGAATCCACAAGGAAACCCAGAAACTCTATCGATTGAGTGGGAAGTAAATGAGACTTCTGCGGATTCACTAGAAATCCGAGAGATTGAAGTAGATCGACTGTCCAAGACAAATGGGAGCGCAGTTGCAGAGGACACTGGGCCATCAAAAGAATGTCGTCCAGATACACTATAAGTCTCACCCCCCGCGCACGCAACGATTCCATGACGGGTCGCAGGAGCTTCGTGAAGCACCATGGGGCGGACGAGAGACCGAACGGGAGTTCCGTGTACTCGAACCAGGTCCCCAGCCATTGGAATTGCAGAAAACGGCGATGAGGCGGAAAGATGGGAATGGACAAGTAGGCGTCCTTCAAATCCAGGCGAACCATCCAGTCGCCCTTGCGAAGAAGATCCCTGAGAAGATGGATGCCCTCCATCTTGAAGTGACGATATACCACCCCGTTGTTGAATTCTTTGAGGTTGAGTACAAGGCGAGACCCTCCCCCCTTCTTCTCCACCAGAAACACATTGCTGACGAACCCCTGTGGATGGAGGTTCGTGCGCACAATGGCCCCTTTGAGAAGAAGGGAATCGATTTCCTTGGAGATCACCTCGCGATCTCGTTGGGAAAAAACAAGGGGAGAAGGGACGGGACCCTGAAGAGGAGGGTGGTAGAACTCGATGTGATAGCCCTGCACTGTTTGCAATATCCATGCATCGCTGGAGATCGAGCGCCAATTCTCTAGAAAACACTGAATCCTTCCCCCCAAAACAACACTGTCGAAAGGAATCAGGCTCACCTGCAGAGGAGTAATCCTGTCGTCCTCCCTGGTTACCACCGTAGCCTCCCTTGTTGCCCTGGCCTCGACCTTTCCGGGAGGGGTAGAAGGTGGATTTGGATCCGGTATAGGACTGCTGCTGGCGCTGTCCGCCTCCACCCTGATGGGACTGCTGGCCACGTTGTTGACCAGAACCTCGGCCGAACGAACGTCCCCCTGAACGTCCGGCCTTGGCAAAAACCGGGCGGAACGCCCTTCGCAAAGAAGATTGCGCCTTGTCTAGGCCACTAAAAGTTGCCACAAACTTAGTCAGCTCTTTCAAAAACGGCTGACCAAATAACAGACCTTGAGCCAGAGCACCGGATTCGGAAGTAGCCAGCTCTGATAAACGTGGATCCATTTTGATCAAGATGGAACGCCGACGTTCCGTTGAAAGGGCACAGTTTGCGTTCCCTAAGAGACAGATAGCCCGTTGGGCCCAGCCAATGAGGACATCGGGATCAATGCCAGACGCCTCCCCTTGGGCTTGGTACGCCAGATCCAGAATTTTTGTTAAAGGACCAAGGATATCCAGTAACTTGTCCTGGCACAGGCGCCAAGAGCGGTCAATACCCTTCTTGGGATCCTTATTAAATTTCTTAAGGTAAGTCAAAATTGTGGGATCGACCTCCGGAGTATCAGCCAATTTGTCCGCCAACTCCGGGCGAGGGCACTCAGAACGTAACCGAGCACGCACCTCCTGATCAAAAGAGTTGCGGATATGGTCTTGAATATAGTCCGCGACTTCTGGGGCAGGGCACCAAACCTTGGAGTTAGGGTGGATGATGTCTGTAGGTTCAAAAGTCAAGATTGGGGGATGTGGAGAGGCGTCCACAAAATGCTCCTTCCTGGACTTCTTTGCCGGAGGGGGACCAGAAGGACCAGAAGATGACGAGGAAGAGGTATCCTCAGTGTCCGGAGCAGGAGCAGACAAAGACCTGGCCAAACGTGCAAAGTCAGACCTGTGAGGGTTACTGGGCGACTTAGAGGAAGACCTGGAAGCAGAGGACGGAATCCAACCCTGCTGCTGGGCATAGTCAGCCAAATGACGCTTCAGTGGCCCAATGGCACGGACCAAGGCAGTATTGACGGACTGTTGAACGCCCTGGTCAAGGGCATCGACCAAATCATACTCAAATGATTCCTCCTGCTCCTCCTCATAAAAATATTCCTCAGCGTCGACGTAGTCTGCCATGGTGCCAGAAAAAACACTGCACACCACTGAGGAAAACAGGCAGAAAAAATGGAATAGTAATATAAATATAAATATACCGAAGTAAATTTATAAGCCCACAACAAATTAAATTGCAAACAATAGGTCACAATCAAGTGACACTGACAGGGGGGGGTGACAGCCCCACGCAAGCCAAGAAGGCAGAGCAATAACTCGACCAAAATAAACAGAATTAAAGGTGGAGGGACCAGCTTGCGTGTAATAGACACCCTAGGCACCGCCTCTAAGAATTATGCAGCCCAAAACCTTCCGAGAGGTAAAGGGCGTCAGAGGAGCTCTCCGGCAGACAAAGTGGGCAGAGGCAATGAGGAGAACACGCCGCCTCGTAGCGTTTCCAAGCTCCTGTCACACGGAGCGTCAGAAGCCACCAATGCGCATGCGCGGTGACGAGTCTGTTTCCCGGAAGGAGAGCGACGCGCGACACGCGCGCGCAAGTCCCCGAGCTCCGGTCCCACTCCACAGACACACCAACGCGGGCACAAGGCGCCCGCAAGGCCAGAGAGGCGAACACCCGCTCTCACAATCACACCACAACGTCCTGTGTAAACTAGGAGAAAAAACGCCAGCGGCAGCACAACGCGCAAAGCGGCTGTATCAGCAAAGCACAAAGCGAAGGCGGCGCACAGGCAATACAACAGGACAATAAGGTAACAGTGCAATGAAACAGTCAATAAAGCATGTAACATAGAAAAGCACTTAACTGGCTGCGAAGCAGCAAAGAAAGAGGAAGTGTTGTCCTCTATGGTTCCTTATATAGCATGTACTCTCTATGGTTGGCCTAAGGGCTCATGGGAGTTGTAGTTTTTTCGTTTCTTTACTGTGTTTTTATTGGCTGCTGTTAGTAGTAAAGAAATAGAGAAAGCATAATCTGAAGCCTCCTGTCCTGCCATAGAATTACTACACCAGTATTATTTACCCCACCTGGTAATTCATAACTGCCAAGTTTCCCAGGTCTATGCTTTATGTGATACTCCAGTCCAGGTTTTTTTCTCTTTCAATTCTGGGAACGATTGTCCTGGGCTGGCGCAGCCCATCACGAATGGACCTTTGAAACTTTGTAATGGCTCAGCTAGTAATTATCAGGTGGTTTAACCCCTTCGCTGCTGATGAAGAGCTCAGCTCGTCATCAGCCACGGTGGTCGTGTGCGAATGACGAGCTGAGCTCGTCATGTAACGCGGCTTTTGGAAAAAAGCCGCACAGCGCAAAAATAACCCCCGCACGCATGTGGTTAAATACCTCGCTCCATGTTAAATTTTGAAAGTTCAAGAATGCCAGAATGTAATAGGAAAAACAATTGGGACATGCAGGTTTTGGTATGGTTAGCACCAACATCTGAATGTTACACCTCAAAACTCAGGAAAGGGTGCTTTTTAGGTTTCGCCTACGCAGCACACTAGTTCTGCATAGGGGGACTTTTAGCCATCGCTCAAGACTTTTGCCTAAATGCGTGCATGTTTTCCATTCCTTTGTATTGCAACTCGTGCACGTTTGGCTTTTCCCTTGCGGGAGCGAGCAGCGTGCCATCTGTTTTTAATTATCTTGATTGCGCTTTCAAAACAGATGGTGCCGCTGCTCGCTCCCGCAAGGGAAACGCCAAACGTGCAGGAGTGGCAAAACAACCCAATGCAAAACACGCACGGATTTAAGCAAAAGTAAACACTGTGCGTGTCTGGTCCCTGTTACCATGCAGAGACTGCTTGTTGTTTCTTATATTCAGCCTCTTTCTGCTCTCCCATTTGCCCCCTTCGAGATCCTCCTGTCCTTCCACATTCTGCCAGCACCCTCCTACCCAATAGTCGTCCCCCACCACATCCACCACCACGTCCACCCCCACATCCACCACCACATCCAGCATCACCACCACCACCACGTCCACAACCACGTCCTCCACCATGTCCACCACCACCACCTCCACCACCATGTCCACCACCACCTCCATCACCACATCCACCACCACGTCCACCAACACCATGTCCACCACCACGTCCACCATCACTACCACATCCACCACCACCATGTCAACCACCACGTCCATCACCACCACCATGTCCACCACTACCATGTCTACCACCACCACCACATCCACCACCAACACCACATCCACCACCACAACTAAGACCACCACGTCCACCACATCCACAACAACCACCATGTCCACCACCACATCCACCACCATGTCCACCACCATGTCCACCACCACGTCCACCACACCACGTCCAGCACCACCACCACATCCACCACCACCACCACCATCATGTCCACCACCACATCCACCACCACCACCACTCCACCACCATGTCCACCACGTCCACCATGTGTGAAGAAAATTCCTAGACAATTAATAATACATGAAATCAATATCACATTTGTGTCCAAATAGTCAATGTAAGGCTAATAATATGTATAAAATAGACTGAACAATTATTGTTAAAAAAATATAGCGGGGTTGTTTTATTCATCAAAACTTTTTCATTCCATAAAAAATACATAATGCAAATACATCATAGACAATTAATTTTACATGCATACATATATAAAAAAACACAATGTATTGTTTATAAAAACGTGCAATACTATAATACTGTGGCAAAATCGAGATTATATTTCTGCTTTTTTACTTTTCGACGCGCGTTTCGGTGTGTGTCACGCCTTCTTCAGGAAAAAGGAGAAAAAAAGCCACGTTTCCTGACGTTCTGGTTGGAATCGTCTGGAACGGAGATGTACACTGTCAGATGAACAGGCTTCTAATGCTAATTAGTGGAGTGCTGGGCCTCTGATGCTAGTTGTATTAGGCGTGGCAGTCCAGAAGTGATATAAAACAGATAATATCAAGGAAATATGTACAATATTTCAATCTTAATGATGGATAAACAGAGGGTCCTAGCGGAAATAAAAAATAGGAAATGATGTCGTGCAGCAAAGGCAGACTATTTTGTTCTACGTAGATGGTAGAAACATTCCGACCAAATTGTCCTTAAATGATGAGTGCCGCACTTTCAAAGATCAGCTCGCGTGGAGACACGACCTAGATGATATCCGCGTCCACCATCACATCCACCACCACGTCCACCACCACCATGTCCACCACCATCACGTCCAACACCACCACCACATTCACCACCCCACCACGTCCACTACCACCTCCACGTCCATCACAACCACCACATCCACCACCACCGCCACATCCACCACCACCGCCCTGACCACCACAACATCCTCCGCCACCACTACTACTTCCACCACCACGTCCACCACCAGCATGTCCACCACCATGTCCACCACCACCATGTCCACCACCACCATGTCCACCACCACGTCCACCACCACCATGTACACCACCAACACCACCACCACGTCCACCACATCCACAACCACCACTACGTCCACTACCACATCCACCACCACCCCCAAGTCCACCACCACCACCATGTCCACCACCACCACAACATCCACCACCATGTCCACCACCACCACCACATCCACCACCACGTCCACCACGTCCACCATCACATCCACCACCACCACCACGTCCACCACCACGTCCACCACCACCATGTCCACCACCACGTCCACCACCACCACCATGTCCACCATCACCACGTCCACCATCACCAGGTCCACCACATCCACCACCATAGCCACCACCACGCCCACCACCGCCACCACCGCCACGACCACCACCACATCCTCCACCACCACTACCACATCCACCACGTCCACCACCACCATGTCCACCACCACGCACACCACCACCACGTCTACCACCACCACGTCCACCAACATGTTCACCACCACCACTACGTCAACCACCACCACCACGTCCACCACCATCACATCCACCACGTGCACCACCCCCATGTCCACCACCATCACGTCCACCACCACCACCACGTCCACCACCACCATGTCCACCACCACCACGTCCACCACGTCCACCCCCACCGCATCCACCACCACCATGTCCACCACCACGTCTCCGATAAATTCTGATTTATGAGTCGGATTTTCAATCACCATGCCACTCGTACTGAGGAACTAAGACTTTGTCGTATCCCTGAGGCCCGTAATCAGAGTGCATCAGTGTTGTAGGTGCCATTTATCGAGCCCAATAAAATCTGACACAGTATGTTTCAGAATTTACCAAGCACGCTAAATATCATCGCTGCCAAGTTTCCCAGGTCCATGCATGATATGCTGCTGCAGTTAAGGATTCTTTCTTTGAATTGTTGGACTTGTAGTCCTATTTTATAATGCAATCACAAAGTCTACCTCTGTGTATTACCAAAGTGCTACGGGTGCACCCATATGTCAAAAATAATCTCCAATGTGCCATGACCATCATTTTGGCATGGCTGCCACTCTTATGCTGGAGTTGCCTCCTTGTGCCAATTACATACACAATTCCAGTTTCAGAATGTTGTCAAAATTATCTCTAGTATGTCAGGTCCAATATTTAGTCTTGGTTGCCACCCATATGCCACTCATGCCAGAATTACCTCTGATGAGCTACCACTAGTATTTACCGGTTTTTGTATAGCATGAACTCTAGCCATGAACCAAGGCTCATACTAGACTACTGGACTTTGCCTGTCTGCTGACGTCGAGCCCAATACTGGATCCAAGCTGCAGAGGACCCTGCCGGCAAGCTCGTTGTCAAGCAAAAGAACCAGAAAAATATGTAAGTAGAAAGGTAATACAGTGATTCGGAGCCTGCATCCAACCGGTGCTACATCACATCGGTCTGATGCTTTGACTTTGGCCAGGACCCTTACATTTGAGTCTCATAGACTTCAACTGCAAGTTAAAAGCAATGCTTTATAAAACATTTTGAGTGAATTGCAGTAATCTACATAATGTTCTCAAATCCACCATCCACCACTCACCATAAACCATAATCAACACTTCACATCGTGAGCAGTCACTTCAAACTCCTCTTTAGGGGCGGCTCCTCCATTAGGGCTGAGAAGCGTCGTCCCACTGCTTTCTCGCAGTGCGAGAAGCAGAAACATAAAATGGTATTTTAAATACCATTTTATGTTTCTGCTTCTCACACTGCGAGAAAGCAGAAGGGTATGCCTGGTTGGGGGCGGGTGGGTGGGCGGGCCGGAGAGAAGTGGCTTGCCCAATGCTGTGGCCCTGACTGTTTGGTGGGGCCGACCAAACCAGTCATGCGCACTCTGGATTTTCTCTATGCACACTGCTACATAAGGAAAATGGACTCCCCATATGCGCCCGGCCGGGCACCCTTCTCACCAATCACAACTCTACCATTGCAGCATTGTGATTGGCTTAGGAGAGGGAGGCTGCCTTCTTCCTTTTCCTGGAGGCACGACCAAACCCACAAGTCATGCCAGCAGCGACTGCTCCTTTTCGACTTCAGACACCACTTGCAATCTTATACATAACATCATCCACACCAATCTTAACCAATGTACAGTACTATAATCCTCTGATCTTATAACTCACCATGGTGTAGTGTCCGAAACTCCTATGCAAAAATTCTGCAAATACATGTAAAAATGTTTGCATATTTTTTGCAAAATGTTCATATGGATCAGCAGTGTAGTTTTAACAATATGTCCCTCTATCAAGCATACAAATGTAAGTACTGTATGAAGTACCATTTCCTCTATTAGGTTGATATTGATTTTTAAAGTAATCACAAGCGGTAACTCTGTACCTGCAATTTCCATTTCTCTGCCACATTACCATCCTACATTACTGTGGTAATCTGAGTTAATGATCTGGTAATGAGGAATAACTTGCCAGCAGCAACATATTATGTGCTCCATTTGTTTACTCTGTTACTCAGTTCCCAGGCTCCTTACCAGGCATGGACGTCACCAGCTTAGGGTAGATGGAACTGTTCCTGAGTTTACCACAGATTAAACCCAAAAGAGGTACAATTGAGAAACTTGTAATCCTGTTTCGTTCAGAAAATTTAATTGTGGGCCAGAACAGGATTACTGTTTCACTTCTAATCAGCTCCATAAAATGATTTTTTGTTGATTAAACATTAAATCAACATTGAAACTTATTTTTTAAACATTCATTTGATTCATATCAATTTTCTCCTTTTAGTTTTGGTATCCTTTCTTAGTCACTCCTGAACTGAACACCAATTTTAAGACTATACTTTTTGAAACAATAGCAACAGTTTACCAAATTAATATAACTAGAACACAGCTATGTTATTAAGCTTCCATTTTTAACTTTAGTACTGATAATCCACATAAATACTGATAGATATAGTTTGAGTTGGTCTCTGTGATTATCAAGAAAATTAAAAATAAAGCAGCAAAACAGCATGCAAAAATATAGGCTGTAATTTTCCAGAGCATTCATGATTTTAATAGGATGGTGGCATCTGCATGACTTTTGTTCTGTATGTTGTAGATACACATCAGTTTTAACACACCACTACAAGCATTGCTATGCACATGGTTTCAAAAGTCTCTTTGAGGACTTCCAAATTCATTGAAAAGTGTTGTTTACATGACAACCTTTCATTTAAATATCTGTGTTTTTGAAACACCTTTTAACTGGTAAATATTCTACCAACCGTGTTATTTTATGTTACCGTACTTACTAATATAAGTAATGGTTTAAAAAAATGAGAGTACTTTATTTTTCTAAGATAAATGCATTTTCCGCTTTATTTTATTGGCAACTTAAGTAAGTAGTTCGGTTCAATCACTATTCGTACACCAAAATTATCCATAAAAGTACAAGACGTACAATAAAATACATAAAGTGCATAATAAAGACACAATTCGATAAAAATAGTGAGCTAAAATTCAAATCACTTAACAAAAATGTGCAAAGCGGTGCAACAATCATCTCTGTGAGCTTATTCAGTATTCAGGGTTCCACGAGCTCATAACGCTACTCTTAACCCCTTTACTGCTAAGGCACCATTACTATTTACATTCATTTTCCATTGAAATGAATGGAAAGTTCATGACGAGTTACCCTTGTCATTAGCATCCAAGAGGTTAAAAAGGCGCCTACGTGGGCTATTACCTATATCTATAAGTTGAAAGAAAATACTAAGGCGTCCCCTAAATTTGATAATACTACGCCTTTTTACAAGGGGAAGAAGGAAATGTCTAATTAGAATAATAACCACAAAAAATGCAAAATGCATTATTGATTGTTCAGACTTCACATCACAAGTAAGTAAGTAAATATACTCTAGATCTATCCTCAGTCAAGTAGCTGATTTAAACTTTCTCTTCTTAAGATAATTGTCCAGAATGAAACTATGACACGTCAGTGGCTGTACTCTTAATATATAGGATAAGTATCATTAAACGTCTTAGCGTTTGCTTCTTTCTTCTGCCTACTCCAGCATACAACAAGGGACAACTGGTCAGCCAGCTTCAGCCATTGGTTAGCTTCACTGTGAGTGACAACAGTCTTCCCGTTCACAAGGAGGACATCACCCCCCAAAAGTAGGCCCCATCATGCTAGAGGCTACGAGGACAGTGCATTCTTTTTGAGACAAAATATTTTTGCTTTGAGTCAATTTTAAGACTAAATGGGTGAGGACTCGAAGGTTTCAGCAACAATAGACTATTAGATACTCTATCATGAAAGAAAACAACCATTGGCAAAGCCAAAACTCTGATATCCATTGCCAAACATATTGCCTTTGCCAATGCTTTTTTATGGTATGAATTTTTAAAAAGTAGATGAACTCCAGGGTTATACAATCTTGGATTCTTTCGAAAAGAGTTATCAATGTCATTTCATTTTGTTCTTCACTTTTTCCAATGATTCTTTCACATTATTGGTTCTGATTATGTATGCTAATTTGTTCGGTTTAGAGGTCACCCTACTGTACATTAGATCTATCAGTTTGTCCTTATGACGGCAGAGAGCTGATGATGGACCAATGTATACAAGATGCCAGTGAACAGAAAATCGAGCCATGGCGATGAGATGGGAGACCCAAGTGAAAAGGTTTTTTGTACTTCCATCAGAGAGTTTGATTTTCAAAATGACCAAACCAATCCTAACATAAGCAACACGTATACACAGTGGCATCAGAATAAATGCCGTCAACCCAAGAAAAAGCAGGAGCTTTTCATTGGTGGTGTCTAAACATGACAGCTTCAGAAAAGATGGTGTTTCACAAAAGTACTGAGGGATTTCTTTCAAGTCATAATAGAGAATCTTAGAGGCCATCAAACAGTGCACTAAAGAATGGACAGCAGTGATGACCAATGTACAGAGCACCAGTGAAATGCAGAGGTGCTTTCTCAGAAACTGCACGCAATGCAGAAGATGCCGTATTGCCCCGTAATGGTTGCAACACATGTATCCTTGAAGGAAACTGTTCATGTTTCCAAGTGAAAAGAGAAAATTCAGTTGGAGGATGCAAGTCAAGAATGAAATTGACTTCTGCACTGAAAGGAGGTTTACTAGCAGCTTTGTCATTGACATGGATGTCAGACAGATGTCTACGCATGCCAGCATGCTGAGGAGAAGGTACATGGGTCTGTGGAGACTAGAGTTGATTTTGATTAAAAGTAAGATTGCCAGCTTTCCAAGCAAGATCATGATGCACCTAATGAAGAAGACAAAGAAAAGGAGGATCTCCTGGTCTGGAAGGTTGAAGAAGCCCAGCAGGATGATGTTGGTGACAATACTCTGCTTTTCTGTTTCCATTTCACTACTGATCTGTAAGGATGAGAAAAATCCTTTTAGTTCTACCGTCAGATATCCTCCATCATTCCTGTGTCTCCAGACTGAAAACCCTCTTTACTCAGCTCTCCCACTCCCAACAACCAACCAAAGAAATTAAGTCCCAGTTTCAGACTGTCATGTGTCATTCATGCACCATTTGTATGTTTACCTTTTCTTAGTGCAAAGAACATATGTCTGCCTCTTAGCAATGCATTTTCAGCAAATTGCCTAATACTGCCTCTGTGTCCCAATACTTATTACAAAAAACAGTGGACCCTAGTAGTTTGGGGGATCAAGATAAGAATATTCACAAACTTGAATTGTATTTATGTCCTTTGTCCAGCCGGACAGGAATTTATTTGGTGATGCACAAAATCAGAAAGTAATGTCTCTCACAGTACAGTCCAACAGCGATCCCTGCCCGAGATGCCCCGTCCTGCGATCCTGCAACCGCCACAGCTTGAGCCGTGATCTGGACGGTCTCCTCGACAAAAATGCGGGATATCCTGACACTAACGCGCTACCGATGGTCTTAATCGAACCACTCCTCCCGACCTGAACTACCTTCCCTGCCTTAAGGATCAGCCTTGCATGAAAGGCAACTGTTTATAATTCCAAGACAAACATGATTTATATATTTGTCCTGGAGATGATGCCAATTATCTTGTTTTTTGGCATCAAAACGTCATCGACACAATATGATCATATTTACTGAATATGCTTGTGAATGCTATGTACAATGGTCACTCAAACTACAATCAAGTCTGTTCACTGATTATAAGTATACAGACCGGTTTGCTCGCTCTTGCCTATACTTGTTGTTTTGTCTTGTTCACTGTAGGTCACGGGTTGTGCCCCCTTGGCATTACTTTCTGATTTTGTGCATCGCCAAATAAATCCCTGTCCAGCTGGACAAAGGACATAAATACTATTCAAGTTTGTGTCTATTTTTACCTTGATCCCCCAAAATACTAGGGTCCACTGTTTTTTGTAATAAGTTAACGCCCAAGGTCCCTAGTGTACTACCTTCGGGTTCTCTTGTTTCTTATAACTCTGTGTCCCGATACAGCATTCTATTCAAGTGGCTCAAGTTGTGGCTATGAGGGAATTATCGTGACATTTGGAATAATTACCAGCCCAAATTTGAGGACCATCTTAGTCCATCCAAATGTATTTCCTCACTCCTGATTCTGGATTAGTGTACTCTGTGTAATATGTCCATGTTTGTTCCCCATGTCTGGGCTACGTTTATGGAGCAAAGAGCACCACTTTCTCTTGCCACTCTTCATGTATCTGAAATATTTCTTGAGTGCACATTGATATATAAACTCTTATTTAGTGGTAGGCTATGTATGCCTTTTGTTTCATCTGGACCAAGAGTCCCCAGCAAGTCGCTCATGAAGTGCCAGTAATTAGCTCATTGAAGTGTTGCCCAGACCCCCATTAAGAAGGCTGAAGTTGACTTATATTGCTTCTTGCCCAGTGGAATCACTGCAGCTTGAATACAGAGCTTAGGAGTGGAAGGCAGGAAGTTAGTGGCAGGACACCACCATTGATCTAATTTGTCTCTCTCTCTCTTTGTGTTTCACTTTAACTCACACACACTGTGAGTGAGAGAATGTAGCTGTGACAAAACTAAAGTTGTGTGGCGTACAGAGAAAGAAAGATTTGGTTTGAGTGCAGAACTAGAGGAGCCAAAGTGATGTGTGTAGGCTGGCGCGGGAGCAGCTGTGGAGCAGGAACACCAGCGGTTAGTACCGGAGAAGAGACTGTCATGGACTTCACTTGCTGTGCTGGATGGGTGTAAGGGGAGCACCTATGTGCACATCTGTCTGTGCATGGCTGGGAGCATTTTGTGTATGTAAGTACATTCATGTGTCCTAGTTGGCATCTTCATGTGTGACTAAGTGTGCCTAGTGTAGTAACCTCCCAGGTCGTAAATGTCTTTTCAGCAACCTCTTGCATATGACACGTCTAGTGCCCCTTTGTCATCCTGGCATAATCTTGGCCCTTCCTGGCACAGTGTTGGCTACTACTTACATCCAGCCATACTTGACATCTTTGTAGATATTTTCGGGTATCTTAGACCTAATTGTGGCTGTCAAGCATAACATTTACTGCCTGTGACATATCTGGACCATACATGCCTAATTGTGGCCAGCCTGGCATTATGCTGGGCATTCCCAGTGTTATGGTGGCCACTGCTGCCTAGAGCTGAATGCTTTGTAGACCATGCACCAGTTATTAAAGGCGATGTGCTCATTGGAGTAAGGATTTGTGGGTTGTTTGAAGGTGATGGTAATGTTGTCTTATGTCTAGAGACTTTTCTTAATGCCAGCAAAAAGATGGAGGTTGCTTATCAGGCTGTTAGGTATGTTTTGTTGATGTCAGGCTGCAGAGTAGTCCCTCAATCGATGTGGGATGGTACCGGTTTCAAGCAGTTCTGAAGTTTTGTCCTCATAGAAAGGCATTTTCTGTGCAAAGAAGGTACTGTTGGTGCCCAGTGTGTTCATCTTCTTTTGGGACACGAGTCCTAAAGCTGAGGTTGATGTCTATTTAGAGTTCAGAGTCTTTACCTATTGAATAGTTAGGTGAGGTGTACATGGACCCCCAAGGAGCTCTATGTAAAGGTTAAAGGTCACTTTCAGAAGATGGAGATTTTGTACAACAATGATCCAGAGGAGCTCATTTGGATGAGCTGAGGTCTGTTCAGGGAAGACATGAAGCATTGCAAGATGACATCATCAAAACCTATTCTGGTGAGGAGGGCATGGTAGACATCAGTGTCAAAGTCTAAAGAAAGAAAAAACCTCTTATAAGTCAGTGTAACCACTTTACCACTTAGCTCACAAATGCTTTTATTAGTGCATACAATGACAAGTTAGATCCATGCATCCAGCACCAATGTTGCCTCTTTTCCACTCCTACCAGAATTGCCTGGAATCGATTTAAATTCCCAACAGTTCATATAAATAAATATGCATGAATATTCGACTGCAAGGTCACGAGGAAGCTGCTTGTTGCACCAAACTACCTTTGTGGCAAATATCCATAATCTCTTGGAGTACTATCACCAAGGCTGTATCCCAGCAGCATATTGATGTTAGTACCCTAAGGGATGGGGTCAATAAACAGGACTGGTGCAATGATGTAGACTGGAGCAGTAGAGAGGTCTGAAGCTGGATGGGTGTATCTGAAATGATAGAGGATGGAAAAAGTGAAATAAACGTTATTTACTCAGGTACTTTAGAATGAAACATGTCCTAACCAATAACACACAACACATGCCACGAACCTAAATGAATGTCAGGAATACACAAACAAGAGCATGTTTAATCAAACACCCCAGACAGCGACCACCATATGCATCCTGAAAATGGTACAAGAATATGTTTAGGTCTCCAACAAAATCCAACCCACATCACCATAAATCATGTTGTGACCAACATAGTATGACAAATGTACAAAGGGGCAGTGTAAGACAGTGAAAGATTGCAGATGATGGTAACTTTTCTGATGATGTCCACACATGAACAACTTGGCTATCCCATTTATTCCTTTGTGAATTCTTGCCGGCTTAAAGCCGAGCCATAATATGTACCCTACTGCACCATCTCATTTGCTTTTTACAAAGCGAGCAGTTAATTGGTGCAATTCCAGGTAAATTAGGTTCTATGATATGGAAAACGTTGGCTAACACCACTGTCATGTTACAATAGCTATTTCAAGCATAAATGAGATTGAAATGTATCACAGAACCTAGAGTCAACCCAAGCTGACCACACCTTTAATGCTCAGATTAACATAACAATGAGAATGACATGAAATAGATCCTGACATTTGCTTGTCCCGGTGCATGGCAAGGGGTGCCAAAATATTTTAGCCACACCGAATAGGAGTTCCAACATATAAAATATAGCGTATACCCTCCATCCTAAAAATTCTCTTACTAGTATTAATATAGGGGCCGACAAAAGAGAGGTTGCCCAGTACACCCTCTTATAGTGATGTGCAGCAAGTTTGGTTGAGGAACTGGCAGCATCAGGTGGTCAGCAAGATGGCAACAGGGCAGTGTGACGCTCATTCTTAAGTAGTGGCGGCTCCTCTGCTAAGGCGGAGAAGCATGACCCCACTGCTTTTTGGTGTGAAAAAAAGGAAAAATAAAATGATAATAACTCGAGGTTATTATCATCCCCGTTTTGGCGTCTTTGTGGGGCCTGGCTGCTTTCAAAGCAGTTGAAGGAGTGGTTTGCACTCCGTATGTGATCATAAGTGCTTGGCTGGCCCTCTTGGGCCCCAAAAACAGTCATATGCTCATACCGTGTTCTCCATGCAGGCTGCATCACAGCCTGCATGGAGAACATGTCCACTCCTCCAGCCCCTGGCTGAGCGCCGTGTCACAGCGCTCAGACCAATCACAGCGCTTCATTATAGCTTTGTGATTGGCTGCAGGGAGCCTGGGAGCCCTGGTGCTTCCTGCTTTCTGTCTCCGCCAAAAAGCCAGGAAGAGGACGTAAGAGAGGCGGCGGCCTGCCAGTTGGCCGCTATGTGATATTTTTAAACCCTTTCCCCCGCTCCTTCTCCTTGCCCCCACTGCTGCTAACTTTTAGCAACCGCCACTGTTCTTATGAAACAACCCTCACCAATCATTGATTTTCTTGAGTGTGATTATGCCTATACATACATTACTTTGTTAAAAAATCCAGGATTCTAACTTCTTATCAACTGTCGGAATGAACCTTGAGTCCAATCCATCATTGCAGAGTCAATTGTGCAGAAGGTGCAGAACAGCTTTCCTGTTCCAGTTGAGGTCGCCCCCACACCGCTGCTCCTGCCTGCTGTCTGCCAGCATCTTGCCCTGCTGACTGCGCTCTTCCTGCTGCTGCCTTCCCTTGCCCTGCAGCCCGCCGTCTGTTCTCCTGTGTGTCCCCTGTCGCCGTTCGCCGTTCGCCTGCTGACTTTACTTTTGTCTCCCCCTCTGCACTCCGCCGTTATTTGGTGCCTTCTACTGTTTGCCCAGTGTTCTTGACTTGTGTTCCCCTGTGTTCCCCTCTCCCCTTTTGCCTTCTGTACCACCCCTCCTGCGCGCTCCCTTCCCAGCCGCCGGACGACCCATCCACCGCTGAGCTGCCCTCAGCCCTCCTTTCCCGTCACTGCCTCCGGCGTCTCCGCCCCCCCTCCTGCCCATTGGCCGCCCCGCTCCCACCACCCAGCTGACCCGCCCTCCCGGCGCCTCACTTAAGGGGGACCTCTCGCAGGGTTAGGGAGCGACCGCTGAGCCTGTTCCAGGTGGGTCGCCCCCACACCGCTGCTCCTGCCCTCTGTCTGCCAGCACCTTGCCCTGCTGACTGCGCTCTTCCTGCTGCTGCCTTCCCTTGCCCTGCAGCCTGCCGTCTGTTCTCCTGTGTGTCCCCTGTCGCCGTTCACCTGCTGACTTTACTTTTGTCTCCCCCTCTGCACTCTGCCGTTATTTGGTGCCTTCTACTGTTTGCCCAGTGTTCTTGACTTGTGTTCCCCTGTGTTCCCCTGTGTTCCCCTCTCCCCTTTTGCCTTCTGTAACCCCCCTCCTGCGCGCTCCCTGCCCAGCCGCCGGACGACCCAGCCACCGCTGAGCCGCCCTCGGCCCTCCTTTCCCACCACTGCCTCGGCGTCTACGCCCCCCTCCTGCCCATTGGCCGCCCCGCTCCCGCCACCCAGCTGACCCGCCCTCCCGGCTCCTCACTTATGACGCCCCCAGAGCGGCCGCGCAGCGGACGCGCGCAGCGGAAGCACCGATTGAGCGCCGAAGGTGCGCCAAAGGTAAGCCCGTCTACGCCCGTCCGCGCCCGGACCGCGCCCAGCGCCAGGACCCCTGGCTCCCGCAGACCCCAGCCCACCCGCCGGACTTACAATGCCGCCACCCTCAGCACACTCAACACCGGCCGAATCCCGGGATGCTACCGCGCCACCCCGAGACGCACCCACGGACCCTTCAGCTGCCACTCCTGCAAGTTCACCTGCATCCGGACCTGCACTGCACCCGCACCCACCAAGCCGAACACCAGCAGCAACCACCTCAAGTGCATCCTGCTCAACACCCGCTTCGTCCACAGACACGCCGTCGAACTCTGGAACCTCCTCGACACCACATCTCCAGTCGTTGCCATCCTCACAGAAACATGGATGAACGCCTCTTCAGCGCCCGACATCGCCATCGCCATCTCGGACGGATACAAGATCACCCGGAGGGACCGCGCCAACCAGACGGGAGGAGGCCTCGCCATCATCCACAGGAACACCATCCGCATCACGACCAACACCGACGACACCCTGACAACCGCCGAACACCTACACTTCCAGATCCACACCGACCCCAAGACCACCCTCAGAGGCACCCTCATCTACATACCCCCGGGACCACGCACACAATTCAGCGAAGACATTGCTGACTTCATCAGCCCGCACGCCCTCCCTTCCGCTGACTACATCCTCCTCGGGGACTACAACTTCCGCCTGGAGAACAACAACGACCGCAACACCACCACCCTGCTGGACAACCTCGACAACCTCGGTCTCAAGCAGCTGGTGACCACCCCCACCCACTACGCCGGACACACACTCGACCCCGTCTTCTCATCCAGCAAGGACATCGTCTTCAGCCACCGGACTCCACTGGACGGACCACAGCTGCGTCCACTTCAGCTTCAGAAGAACCACGATCCACCACCACCAGCAACAGGTTGCATGAAGAAACTGGAACAAGATCACAGCCGACCAACTCGCCGCATCCCTGAGCCAGCACCTTCCCGCCAGCTCAACGAACCCCAACCAGGCCGCCGACAACCTCACGAAGTGGATCAGCAACTGCGCAGACGACCTCGCTCCACTGAGGACCCCGCCCAGCAGACCCGGCAGCAAGAAGGCCCCATGGTTCACCGACGAACTCAAGAGCTCCTAGAAGAACTGCCGAGCCCTCGAGAGAGCCTGGCAAAGAGACCCAACACTAGACAGCATGACCACCCTCAAGCTTGCCACCCAAAAGCACCATCAACTGATCCACGCCACCAAGAAAACAGCATTCAAGGAACGGCTGGACAACAACGCACACAACAGCAAGGAACTCTTCACCATTGTCAAAGAGGTCTCCAACCCCAACGCCGGAAACAACAACATCACCCCATCGCAAGACCTCTGCAACTCCCTCGCCTCTTACTTCCACAACAAGATCGCTGACATACACAACATCTTCAGCACACAACCAACGCTCCCCATGTCCGAACCAACGCCCCCCACCACCACCCTCTGAGCCTGGACCCCGATCAGCACCGAAGACATCATCCGCACGATGAACTCCATCCACTCCGGATCTCCAACCGACCCCTGCCCTCACCACGTCTTCAACAAGGCCGACGCTATCATCGCACCCCACCTGCGAGACATCATTAACACCTCCTTCGACACCGCCACCTTCCCGGAGAGCTGGAAGCACGCCGAACTCAGCGCTCTATTGAAGAAACCAACAGCGGACCCCACCGAACTCAAAAACTACCGCCCAATCTCGCTCCTCCCGTTTCCAGCCAAAGTCATCGAGAGGACCATCAACAAGCAACTGGCCGCCTTCCTCGAGACAAATGGATCCCTTGACCCCTCACAGTCTGGCTTCCAGGCCAACCACAGCACCGAGACCGCCCTCATTGCAGCCACCGACGACATCCGAGCCCTGCTTGACAACGGAGAAACAGCAGCCCTCATCCTCCTAGACCTCTCCGCGGCATTCGACACTGTCTGCCACCGCATCCTAGTGCAGCGCCTCAGCAACGTCGGGATCCAGGAGAAGGCACTGGAGTGGATCATCTCCTTCCTCGCTGGAAGGACACAGAGAGTCCGCCTACCCCCGTTCAGATCAGAAGCCACCAAAGTCATCTGCGGCGTCCCTCAAGGGTCCTCGCTCAGCCCCACCCTCTTCAATGTCTACATGAGCCCTCTCGCAGCCATCGCACGCCAACACAACCTCAACATCATGTGCTACGCCGACGACACCCAGCTGATCATCTCCCTTACCAACGACACCGCCAGAGCCAACCTACACGAAGGGATGAAAGACGTAGCTGAGTGGATGATGACCAGCCGCCTGAAACTGAACTCAGACAAGACGGAAGTCCTCATCCTGGGCTCCTCGCCCTCCACCTGGGACGACTCCTGGTGGCCCCCCGCCCTGGGCACCGCACCCAAACCGACAGACCACGCACGCAACCTGGGCTTCATCCTGGTTTCCTCCCTCTCCATGACCAGACAAGTCAACGCCGTCTCCTCGTCCTGTTTCAACATCCTGCGCATGCTACGCAAGATCTTCCGGTGGATCCCCACCGAGACCAGGAAGACGGTCACCCAGGCCCTCGTCACCAGCCGTCTGGATAACGGCAACGCCCTCTACGCCGGAACAACCACCAAGCTCCAGAAGAGACTCCAGCGAATCCAGAACGCCTCAGCCAGACTCATCCTCGACATCCCCCGACACAGCCACATCTCCGGACACCTGAGAGACCTGCACTGGCTCCCGGTCAACAAGAGAATCACCTTCCGGCTCCTCACCCACGCACACAAAGCCCTACACAACCAAGGCCCGAGTTGCCTCAACAGCCGCCTCAACCTCTACGCTCCCACACGCCAGCTCCGATCGACCAGCCACTCCCTCGCCGCCGTCCCCCGCATCCGAAGAGCCACAACAGGAGGAAGGTCCTTCTCCTACCTGGCCGCCAAGACCTGGAACTCCCTCCCGACCCACCTCCGCCTGACACAAGACCACTTCGCCTTCAGGAAGCAGCTCAAGACCTGGCTGTTCGAGCAGTAGTGGACCCCCCCTCCCAAAGCGCCTTGAGACCCTCCGGGTGAGTAGTGCGCTTTATAAATGCGATGATTGATTGATTGATCTTGTCAAGTGACCCAAAATCCTGCAGATCACCAGGAGTGAGGTTGAGCACACAACAATACTGAAGTGAGGGAAATGTCTGACAGCCAGTTAAAGAACATTTCTTGAGGTCAATAACTAGAAGCTGAACATTAAACACACCAAAATCTATAGACTTTGGCATTTTTGGACTATTTTTGTAAATGTTTTGACTTGCTATAGTACTACCTGCACCATCATAGGACTTAACTGAAGCACTGCTCCAACACTCTCGTCATGATAAATATCTGTTAGAAAAGCAATCTGTCAAGCTATTACATTATTCTATAATCATAGAAAATTATCAACATAAAAAATACAATAAAACAAACCTGGCTACACCCGGGAATCTGCAGAGTAGTCAAAACTCTACAACATATATTTCAAATGAACTATATTTCGTTGTTCATTGTTCTTACTTAAGACTTAGTGGTACAACCATTAAAATGCAAACTGAAAACGTGAGCAAATCACACCTAGATGGAATGCAACAGCCATTACTCATGTAATTGGCAGTGATGCAATGAGAATTTGCCTTGTATAGGAAGTCGAATTTGCGTTTGACCATAGGATGGAATATCAGTGCCGAAGCATTTTTGGATCTCTGATATTTGAATACATTCTTTCTCAAAGTGGGTATGGGAGAGGTTGGCATCAAAAATAATCCAAAAATTGCCTTTCTAGGTCTTGTGAATCAGCCTCTGATTGTTTTACTACCCTGATGGTTTGGGCAAAATGTATTATATGCTTCAGGAATATACCTGACATCCTTCAGGCATTCCTTCCAGAGATTCATTAGGATTGCACCTAGGCAATGAAAGATAGCACCCAAAGTGTCAACCCAGAAAGACATGAACACAGGGGAGTAGAGCGTCTGTGTCTTCAACTTTCATTATCTATATAGGTGTTCATACAACTGGTGAGACCTGGCGTTCCTCAATACTGTTGACAGTACTATTGTTTAAAGACGATTGTGATCCTAGGGAATATATCAATAGGTTAATTCTCTGTTGCGACACTAAATGGTACCCAAGAATAATAAGTATTGGATGCCAACTTTTAGAGACACATAGCTTATACCTAGGTGGACTCACATATATCAATTGTAATAGCATAAACCTTTCTTTTGAGGAAGAGGGAGGGCATTTGAGGTGTCTATATACACTTCTAAATCTGTTAAATCTATTGCTCTTCCAAATCTAAATTTACAACCATCCAAGGTTGCCTGATGGACCTGGCACAGGAACTCTTTTTATGCCCTGTCCAGCATATGCTCTCAATGAATTGAACACCTGGAAAATGTGAACTATTCATTTAATTCAGTTTCTGGTTTATGAGGGAAAATGTTAGATCTTAAACATTTTCCTTTGGTACATCATTTGTACATGATCTTACTGAGGTTGAGAATGTACACGTCCTCAGGATTATACTAATTTGTCTGGGAGAGCTTGAATTACATTTGAAGTACTAGTTACAATGACTGTGTTATCAGCCATAGAAGTAAGATCATTCCTGAAAATTTCGAAAACTTGTGGTGCTAAAACACATATCTGGCAAACATCTTGGAGTCAGCAAATCATTTTGTCAGCTACCCTCGGGCACTAAAATGTTAAATTGATGTTACAAACTAGCTTTGTCAATACAGAAATAAGTTTTAGGTCCATGCCTACCTTCAAGAGAGGGATACCAAAGGGGATGATGGACGGAGCGCTTGAGCAAATCAAACCCTCACCCCCAGTCAACTGATCTGGGTTTAATCCATCATCGTTCTTTAGCTCACTCCACCACCCCAGTTCAGACATGGCCATATGCAAATCAGTCTGACCCTGTGCTTCATGGGAACAGTCCAGCCCGACCTGTCAACCCATGTCTTCCCTGGACCGGAAACAAGCATCCTGGGACCGGTTTTGGGTTTATAACCCTCATCAGCCAGACTATCTTGAATGCAGTGGCAGAGTGACCAAGGGACCCACATCTTGGCATACCCTGCCAACTCAGGGCGAACAAAGCAATACCAAAAAGGGATGACGGACGGAGCTCCGTCCAACAGGTATTCTACCAGTATTGCCCCATCGTCCTCCCTGGAAACGACTGCCGGGCCAGACAACTTGTCGTTTATGCGACGAAGCCAACAAAAGTGCATTGCACCTTTTGTGTATTTGTAGAGAACTACAAGTCGAAAGACGTCAGCTACTGAAGCCTTCTTTTTTAAGTCAGGGAATAAGGACCGATAAGCAGTGATGGCATGCAATGGAGGAAGAGACGTTCAGTTAGCATGCCGTTTCGTGCAATATATGGAAGCGGCAGGGAAGAAACTCTGTCACCCTTGACCGGTATGCTTGATCGCTGCAGCAAAAAATCCTCTTCTAAGGCCGGACACTCTTTTGTGAATGATCTTTTTACCTGTTTTTTGCGCTAAAAGGTTGTAACCCTTCACCATTGTACTGCCCTATACAACAAATATGGACAACAGTCAGTACAATGTACAGATGTTTTATGAGATGTCATTTTTATGTATTTTCCTAAAGGTCTGACTAAAATAATTTTTGACATATGTTTCATTGTAGCTATTATTAGGAATAGGAGTTTATTAAATGTTATTTTTAATATGTTTAAATTGCGAATTTTGCTTCTATAGTTCTTCTTTTATGGATTTGTACAGGTTGTAATTAACCAGACAATAAATTACTTACTTACTTACATCCACCTATGGGGTCACATTGGCCTATTATGGATTAATTGGTCTATGGCAGGATTACCATGCCTACAACAGCTATGAATGTCAAATGTTTAACTACCTTCACGCATAAAGGCAAAAGCTGTTAAATGATGGGATACCTAGAAGTATGAATTTATTTCCTAAACGTCAATGAATGGAATTTGTGAAGACACTTAGGGGCCAGGTGTACTGAGTGAGTTTGCGGTTAAAAATCTTGTGATTCGTAAAATCACAGTTTTATGACGAAAAAACACTTTCTCCAGCGAAATACCTTCTTTTTTCCGCTCATAACATTTGCTCTAATGCAAAATAGTGTTACTGAACTATCCCGGATTGTAGTTTGGAATTGGAGTGTAAGGGTCTTTCTTCCCAAATTCTGTATGGTATAGATCAATGGTTTGACACAATAATTTCAGCAGCAAGGCATTGATTAGTTACTTGCTCCCAAGTTGGGGAAGTAACCGACTCGTAAAGGAGAAGGGGTCACCTATGAAGCTCTTCCTCTATGTGAATGAGGGTGGCAGCTTGAAGGGTGTAGGAAGTTGCCCAAGAGACCACTACCTGCTTTACCTAAAGTTTTCTGAGACTGAAATCTCTTTTATGAAGCACACCAGTTCCTTTGAGGAACATGGTCTACCTTAAAAATATTTCCTATTTTCTAATACATATACAGGGTAGTTGGTATTCTTTCCCCTGCAGTTCAGCATTCCTGTGATTGTAGCCAAGGTATGGGCAAAGATTTTGGTTTCCACACAAACATAGTTTAACATTTTTTGGGGGATTCAGAAATACTCTCAGAAGCACAACTGGAACCTGTGCCAGCTGCATGTCTCCTTGCATAGTTCTGAGAATGTCATACTATATTTCAAAAATGTTCTTTATCCACTGTGCAGAGTACTCCACAGTGACAAACTCAGGACAGGAGGACTAGGAGCCTCCTATTCAAATGTACTTATTTCTCTGCAGAGAAATTATTTTTTCTCCATGCGGAAAGCCCTTACCCTATACCCCCAGCAAGTCTAGGCATAACCCGTAACACTTACCATCCTGTAAGTGAAATTACCTCAGTCATAATGAAAAGTATTTGATTCAATGTTTGGTAAACTATCTGGCACACAAAACAAACCACTATTTACAAAGACCGCCTACACTAATTCCAATCATTATAGTCCCACTCTAAACTCTACTAAACACACAAGAAATCAAGAGCACAAACCTAACACAACTAATGCACAAGAAAAAAAACACATTACTAATGTACCAACTTTTGACCTCTAATCTTGGGTTTCGGAGTAGCATTGTACTCGCCACAAAATGCTTAAATTCCTCATTAGGGGTAGTAAGTGCTAGAATAATACACTATACAAAAGCAAGATAGTAGTGCGTGCTTTGGAATGCCCACTTCTCACATCTTGAGTGTGATTTAGTACTGCAGATTTTCTGCATCCTTGGTAGAGAAAACTGCAGTAGTAAATTCATTTATTTCCACTAGGGATTCCTTTGTGGATTCCTAGCAGGCATGAAAAAGGGAAATGTGTTTGTAAAGTTATATTCACAAATGTATTTACCTTTGTCAATTGGGCCCTGTGAGTTTATTTTTTAGGAATGACAAGCTAATTTTTGTGCTAGGATTAAATGGTTTTTAGGCAGCAGTTATCTGTCACCCAGAGGTAGATGTTGTTTATTCAGGTTTTCCATATTTAGTACCAAATTTTGTTAATAACCCGACAGTAAAAAGAATATTGTTAATTTTATTTTCTCTTCTCAAAGATCTATTCATGACATTGCATTTTACTTCTCATTTTCTTCAATGCCTCTTTCACATCATTGTTTCTTATACTATATACAAATGGATTTAGAATTGGGATCACCATGATATACAATAAACTTATGCCAATTTCCTTATCAAGGGCATACGCTGAAGATGGTCGGATGTATGTAAAAAGCAGTGGTCCGTAAGCTATGACGATGCATATCAAGTGGGATACGCAGGTGGAAAATGCTTTCCTCCTCCCATCGGCGGACTTCATTTTAAAAATGACTATAGCGATCCGAACGTAGGAGAGTAGAACACACAGAGGGGGTGCTAGCAAGATTGCAGTAGTCTCGGTGAAGAGTAAAAGCTCGATAGTGGAGGTGTCTGAGCAGGATAGCTTCAGAAGAGGTGGGATATCACAAAAATAGTGCTGGATTTCATTGGATCCACAATAGAATAATTTGGAGATCAAGATACTGTGCACCAATGAATGTATAGTGATGATCACGCCAACACAGACCACTAATGTTATACAGAACCTCTGACTCATGATCCGCATATAATGAAGAGGGTGGCATATTGCCATGTATCGGTCAAATCCCATAATTCCCAGCAGGCAACTGCCCATATTGCCAAAAAAAATGAAAAAATACAGCTGTGTGATGCAAGCTGAGAATGAAATTGCCTTCTTCACTGACAGCAAGTCCACCAGCAGCTTTGGCACTATGAAGGCAGGGCTTAATTTGAGCCGGAGCTTGCCGGTGCTTAGCACCGGCACCTAATTATCAGGGCCGGGTCTACAGTCACGCTCATTAAGTGCACCGTCTACCTAGCACCGTCAGTAATTGATAATGAGTCGTGGCACTAGCACAGAGAGCGTGTGCTGCGCTGCGCCTGCTGTAGTCCCGTAAGTGCTGCTGCTGTAACTTGCTAATGCTTAGTATTACTGTCGTACTGGTTGTTGAAGTAAAACACGTACTGTGTGTCTTAAATAGTGACGACGTGACGGCACGTGATTGACTCACATTCTCTCAATTTCTCTTCACTTTCACTTCTCCGGCCGCAAATCAGTGTTGCCAGCCCACTCGGCTCAGTGGGCGGGACACTGAGTTGGGCAGGGCGCCTTTGCCGGTCTTCTTCTGCGGCGGTTGGGGCTGTGCGCGGCAGAGGCAGCGACATGTGCGCAGATTTAAACGCGCGCGCATTTCCTGCTTTTTTGCCAAGGAACGCCCGCCCCCAGCATACCCGCACGGCCGCACCTCACCGACCACCGAGTATCCACTGGTGGTTGAGAGTATCCACTGGTGGTTGATGAACAACTACTTCAACGCCGCCCTTCAAAGTAGCGGGAGTCGGGACCTGGTATGTTGCTTTTCTTTACATTGAGAAATAATTCCACTAGATTTTTTCCTGCCGGTTTCACCCCGACTGCAGATAAAGCAAGCCTGGCTCTTCATGTTTTACAATTCATGCTCCTTGAAGCCGGTTGCATCTCCCTGCGCTGGATAAGCCTGGAAACATTTACACTGTGATCTGATTCAATCAACTCCCCTCACCCAACGCTGCTGAACACTACTTTGTTACACTGAGTTTGCCCTGTTTGTATTCAGACGTGTGACCGTCGGCACACTGAGTGGGCTCTCAACCCACTGAGCTGTATTGTGCATTAAGGCAGCATGAGATTCAAGGTCTTTCCTTTGAGACCCTGATATTGGGTGTGTCACCAGTGTCTGAATGTGAAACGTGTTCTCAGCCACCTTGCTTCCCTACCCGTTAGATGAAATAGTTTACCAATCTGTGGGAAAACACAGAAACTGCTTCGCTTAGCCAGAAGTGGGCATTCTGAGTCGGGGAGGTCCAGCAAGGATCTGTTCCGAAATAGTAATACTAGCTTGTTTTCTTGAGTGGTGCTTGCTGTGGCAATTTGCACTTTTGCAGAACTGTATACAATTAAAAAGTAATATATCCCACCACACAGTGAACTCATAGGGACAAACCGCTGCAGCCGGAGCATCACCAACACGAAAAGCTACAGGTAACGAGGGGTGTGCGAGGCCTATAAATAAAGCTGCGCAGGCGAGGCAGGGCCTGGCAGGCCGCAGGCGCCGTGACAGTGATTACTGTTTTTTTTTTAATCATTAGGTTGATTGGTCTGTTCATGATGGCCTGGGGTAGGCGGCGTAAGCCGACGGCCAAATCATGATTTAAACAATAAAGCTGCGCAGGTGAGGCATGCAGGAGCAGCAGGACACACCAAAAGCTCCAGAGTTGTAGTGATCCTATTGCGTATCAACCTGGGGCCTGACACTACACGCACACGCAACCAGGGAGCCACTGCTCTCTTGAGGCAATGGGCACTTAAGACCTACTGCCCTTTCCACTACTGGCCTCTCTGTCGAGAATTCACCTCCAAGGAGTGAGAGTGATGCTAACTAGGGATCTCTCTATGAGGCACATGGCAGTAGACAAGCAAGTAACATTCTCTTTGCCCATCCAATCAATGGCCTCTCTGGCTAGGTCACCTCTAGAGAGGGGTTCAGTCTGCACGCTCGTTCAGCTCAGGACGCTCTTGTGCATACAACTCATAAAATTTCTATTGCGAGGCGAACATCTCCCAGCTGGAAACAAACACACTTCTCTCACAAGCCCCCTTCTTTCCCCGACCCTCACGCACCCTAAGCCCTCACACCACCATAGCCCTCTGCTCATGAACACCCTTTCGTGCACTCTTTCGTGCAGCTGGCATCATCAGCAGATTGTAAAATTTCCATTTATTGATGCTAAAGAATAAAGCTTCTACAATGTTTTAGGAGAGCTTTGGAAGCCTCTGTCTATGTGCAGGTTTTCATAGCATGACACCTTGAATTATGTTAACAGAAGACAGGTGTGACATCGTATGTCAATGACGTCATGTCTAAGTGATGGTGTGTTACCGAAAGAAGTGAGTGAGACCTGTTATCTACTGAAAGGCGTGTCCATCAGTTGTGATCTCACATTACTAAACTACAGCAAGGGGTTTATTGGGGTACACTCAGGGTTACTCTCCCAGGGCCGAGGGGACAGCGGGTACCCTTTGCACAGGGTGGGTTGTAAATTACTGAATGGATAAGTGGGCTTTGTGAGCTTAAACGGTCTTCCTTTAAAGATGGTAGCCCCCCCCCCCCACCAGCCTGGTGGCAGGCTTCATCATAGGATTCTCCTCCCGCCTCTTGGTGGTGGGCCACAGCCCTGCTAGTAATGGGGGCTCCAGAAATGTCCATATGTTGTGTGGTGAAGTACTATATCAAACAAGGCCTTGTGGCATGGGGGAAATATTTGGAAAACGTGGATAAAATAACCTTGCAGTGCTACGTACAGAGACTCAGAACGACTAAAAATAACTCTTTGGTGCCCTAATAAACTCTACTCCTGTCCCCTGATGGGCTTAATTAAAAGTGCAGAGGAATGATTCACCCATTTGGTCAGGTGTATATGTTTCTGCCCACTGTATTGTACCTCCACAGGATGCGTACATAACCTACCCCCTGGTGGTATCCCAAGTGACGAAAGATTCTCTGGGTAGATATGTGGTGGTAGAGGTACCCTTTTGAAGGTTGCCCAATCTATCCCCTTAGAGCGTATTTCCCCCCCCCCCCCCTCCAGCCAGAACCAAGTGTGAGATGTGATACTAAATTACCCTAGGGAAAGGTGTGACTTTAAAGATGCGCTGAATTCAGTGGTGGGCTCTACAGGGCCCAGTGGGTCAGGAGGGGGACATTGACAGATCTGATAGAATGGGTCATAGACCTGGTGCATTGTGACACGTGAGGACATGGAACCCCCATGACCAGTTTTACACTCACCTATTGGCAACACACAAGATACGATCCCAAATTGGCCTACTGTTACTCCCTGCTACTGATCTGACTCAATTGTCTGGTTCCCTCATTGTGCCCAGGTGTATCTCTGACCACACCCCAGTTATGCCACACTTTGGCTCTCAGAGTGTGGGACCTAGTCCAGTGTGGAGGCTCAACGTGTGGCACCTCACAGACCGGTGTTTCACACATATGGACTGGCTCAGGGACTCCAGGATTATTTGACCCTCAACAAACAATTTGTGGCCTGGCCTGGTATGATGTGGGAGGCCTGGAAGCCTACATTGAGGGGCTGTGCACCACAGTTCACAGTATGTTCACATGGAAGGGTGCAGCCGGGTTATGAAAAAGGGTTATTATTATTACTGCCCTGACTCTGACCGAAGAAAATGTGGGTGGAGCTAATATAGTAAGTGGGTGGGGCCAGTGGAGGGAGTGGGTGGAGCCAGAGAAAAGTAGGTGTGGTCTCCGACAAACATTTGAGCACCTGCACTTCAAATTTTACAAATTAAGCACTGTATGAAGGTGGTTGGAAAGATGTCTACCAAGGCCATAATGCCCAGAAAGAAGTACATGGGTGTGTGGAGTCGAGAGTCTATTCTGATAACAATGAAGATCAACAGGTTTCCCAGCAGGATCAAGGCGTAAATAAATAGGGAGGTAAAGAATAAAGGGATATGATATCCTGGGTAACTAGAGAACCCCAGGAGGATGAATTCTGTAGCAGAGCTCTGGTTTCTTCTCTCCATTTTGAGACTCATCTGAAAGATTTAAACAGAGGATTATTGCTAGCCCAATCCTTAAGTGGTAATTCTGGAGTGACACTTTCCTATCCCAACTCTGGTGTCAAGATATTAGGTGTCAATCGTGCACAATAGGATTGATTAGCTTTTCGAAACATAACTTTATGTCTAGTTCTGGGCAATACATTTCATTGTCTAGTCATATTCAGTCTGAAATAAGGGTCATTGGGAAATCACTTACATTTTACTACAGCCACTTGGAGAGCTGATTTGATACAAGGCATACACTCATACACAGCAGAGAAAGTGCTCAGATCGTCATGTTTAATGTGCCCAGAGAACTCAAAAAGCTAATGTAATATATTGATTTTTTGACCTGTTGTTCTGTGTCATACTAGCCTGTGAAGAGTATAATGATTAGTTTCTAATTCCAATTTTCTATGCTGATTTGTTAAATAGTTGAATCTCAAAAGAAACTATAATGAGGCTACGAAAATGCCCACCAACACTAAGTTACATTTAAAAAAAAGACAATGTTCCCTAACAATTCTGGGCTGTGTCGTAAACCAGTCCAGTTACACAGCAAAGGTAAATAGTAGGAATTAAACAGAACTTAGCCCAGCTTCTAAAATAATAGAACATGTGCCCGAAATGACGAATAGCATTTTTTAAAATCATTTTGGAATTTGTCTAGTTCTGTCTTCCGGAAAACCTAATTTTCCTGATTTCTAAATAAGGTTGAATCAGTACTATTTTGAAGGGAGTACAAGAGTCATTCAAATGATGCTTGATGGACCTGAATACAAATTTTGATGTTTCAGGAAAAGTAAACTTTAAAGTTGTTCATTTCCTAGACCTAATAATATATGATGAAGTGTGTTAGTGCACACTTTAATGTTAAATAACATAAATGCCTATACTGCTTTGAAAGTTTCCACCCAGGTGCACTGTGGAATAATTTATTATAAAGACAATTTCAAAGAAATAGAAGCTGAACAATCAAGTATCTTCCTGCATAAATGTCAAGAGTATGTGTACCCTAGAAAACTGTGCCCCATGCTCACAAAATATCTGTAGGGAATGTTTTGTGAAGAAAGATAAAGTACTGAAGGCACACATGCCTTTGAACTATGTCAAATAATGCATACTCAAAAATGGTCACTCTTGATTAAAGACTCCAGTTAGGTCACAAATCCTTGATTTTGTTTTAAATGAAAATTAACATCAGGTAAAGATTAGCACACATGCCAGCAAACAAGAAACAATATCCAGGCAGAGCACCCTGCAGAGCTCAGATCCCTCATCCCCGCCAGCTCCGCTCCGCCAGCCTCGCCCTCACCACGTCCCACGGATCCGCAGAACCACCACCGGAGGAAGATCCTTCACCTACCTGGCGGCCAAGACCTGGAACACCCTCCCCACCCACCTACACTCACCCAGGACCATCTCTCCTTCAGGAAGCAACTCAAGACCTGGCTTTTCGAGCAGTAGCAGCCCCTCCCCCTAGTGGATGAGTAGCACATTTTACAAATACTCTTGATTGATTGATTGATGGCTTACACTGCCTGGCTCCTATATATACAAATTCACAAAACAATGTATAAACATAGATACAGATGAAGGAACCCAGTTATTCAGAAATATCCGACAGACTGTGTATGTGATATTCTCACCGTACCAGAAGCAATGGTGTCATAGGCAATATAGTATGGAAATGCGTGAAAATAGTAATTGTACAAATAATTATGCAGTCTAAAATAGTTCTGCACATTTCCATGACAAAAACATAACATATGAGGGATTGTATGACTGTACAAGAATAAGCAATGGTTTATTTTTGTGGCAGAAACATGGATGCATTGCACAGGAAGAAACAATATGGATATTATCTCGACAGCTGGATATGTATCACTTCAATGAAGAATTTAAATGACATAGCCTTACCTTTTTGTAACAGAAAAAGATAAAGAAGATGAATTGGTATAATTATGTGAAATATTAAAATAATCACTCTTAAAGATATATTCATTTTTTTAGTGCTGCTGCTTAGTAAGTAAATATGAGAGAAATCAGGTTACCTAGAAGAGAATATTCTGGACAAAGAATGACTAAATAAAAAATTGTATAATATCATGGATATGGCAATGAATGTGTAAATGTCAGGTACAAAACAATAAAAGGGTATGAGTAAGGCAAAGTGATGTAGCTTAGTATTCAACCAAAATTGTGGCAGTGAAGAAAGACACTAGTAAACAATGGATGTATACAACATACAAAGTATAACAAAATGGGAGCCGTTTTCGGATAATGTTTGCATTGAAATTTCCTAATATGAAAGATCAAAATTCTGATCCAAAATGAGGTCTTTATTAAAAAAAAAGTCACCTGACTTAAGTTTTACAGAAATATTATTCACTTGAGGTTTACTGTGACCTTAGAGCTCGATCAGGCTATTGGATAAGGGTGTAGGCTAGTTACTTACTAGAAGCTTGTTTAATCTTATTGGCAATGCTGCAGATCTTTGTGTAGTTTTCGAAACTTAAACCTTCCCCCTGGCTTTAGAGGGTCTTCTGTACCCAGGCAGAACCGGCACCCGAGTGAAGGTTGGACCGGACTGAGGCTTTATGGTCATTTAAGCAAGAGGCAAAATCACCCGGTTTTTCTATGTTGTTGGACCTGGACCTTACCCCAAACTTTTTGCCTTTTCCTCTCCATTTTTTGCTGAATTAGTTTTGTTGGCCTTAGGACTCTGTGCCCTTTACCACTGGTAACCAGTGCCAAAGTGATTATTCTCACTCCCCTAAATATTGGCTAATTGGTTTACAACTTGATTGGCATATTAAATTTAATTTGTAAGTCAATTTAATATGCTTGCCTAAACCAATGCTGTAATTTTACAGAGTCGATCCAGACCAAGCTGGGGGAATGCAGTGGGAAGGGAAAAGTAGAAACTCGGAATTGTTCAGGCATGATGCTATCAGATGTTTTTTGACTACTGGTCTGCACTCCTGTGAGTGAAAATCAAGAAACTATAAATGGCAATCCAAAAGGCTTGGTAGTTCACACAACTGTTGGATGAGTCCGACAATCTGCACGTTGTATAAATACACCATCATGTTAGTCCCTGTTGCAAGTTGATCAGTTCTAAAAACCTACTTCCTCATGCAAGTTTTATTTTTTGCACATAGCATTCCATTTTGATGTTATGCGCACTAGGACACTCGTGGTTCTGGAAGGACTCTGAACAGGAAATATGTAACATGTGGGGAGTTGTTAGGGAGTGGTTAAGCAGAAAGTATGATGTAATGCGCAGTGTGTGAGTGTATGCTGAAGAACTAAGTAATGCTTAGCTGCAGCCCCTGTGTGGCGTAATCAATTTGCATGCTCTACGGCTGGGAAAGACGCTACAACTGGCGACAAGTAAGGGATATGTGCCCGGGAAGACAAGACTTCTGTCCCTGAGAGTTGAGTTTTCAACGATACGGCAAACTGCTTGTGCATGCCACGTGTGCCCAGAATCAATGCAGAGTGTTCTGCAACAGGCACGTGTGGAGTCAAAGCACTGCTTCACCCCAAACACAGCAGAAGAAGAAATCGAAAGCCCTGTAGAGGAAAATCTTCAAAACGCCCAAAACCGCTGACAAAGTGGCAGACAGAGCGCTGCGCCATACCCCGATACATAATGATTATAGAGACAAAGGCAGAAATAATGACAGCGACAACCAGGTACGATAAGCAGATAATTTACTCACAGTTAAAGACAAGAGAAGCATTCTACAACATCATATAGGGTGTGGTGACCCACGTTCATATGGCTGAGATACCCGCCACCCCCTCTCAACACAATCCCCAAGGATGGGAAACCGGAAACAGTTCTGAACTTTTGGAAGACGGGAGGGAGTGACCCTCCCGGCCGTATTTATTAAAATATGAAACAAAATTAAAACATTAAAATAACAGTTTCATATTATGTACAATTTCATTACCACATTGCGATGTTTGGCTAACCTTAACATATTCTCTAATACAAAGGTTCTCCTAGCCGAACTAACATCCTGCAAAACATCTAACTTGAAATTTTGAAATTGTACATCCTAACGTTTAAGGGCCAACGGCAAGGTCGTAACCGGTGTCAAGATCCCTAAGCAGAAATATCCCCCTCACTTGTGAGGGGCGACCGCACAGAGGTGTACCTCGAGTGCAACTACCAATTTCCCTTGACTTGACGGGGGCCCCAATAAACTCGACGCCACTTAAAGGTCGTCCGAGGACTCGTGTGAGGAATCTAGAAGGTAGCGTAGACCCCCCCCCAAACCCCACACAACTTACCACATCTGCCGTCGCAGATGTCCTGGCCCCGGGAAATTCTCCGGGAGGGGGCTGTAGCCCCCCCTACCCAGGAAGGGGCCTTGACCGCCTTTCCTTTCCTTTCGGCGTCCCATCCTTAGAAGGGACCGCCTTCCCCGTTGAGGGGCCAATGGCCACCTCCTTCGAGCGCTCCCATCCGTAATGGGTGATGCCCACTCATAGGGATCTTCCAATTAGTGCTCACCGATCATGACCTTACCGCCCGACCAAAATAAATACGACAGTTCTAAACTAAATGAGTTCTAAACTAAATGACTAAATTACTTAAAAGACAGTTAAAAGCAACAATTTTATTAAAAACATGCTACTGATCAACACTCGAGCAAGATTACTTTATTTGCAAAACATACCACAAATTGACCATTTCTTTATTGCATATTCAAGGTTATCACGATAATAATCCGACCTGTAAACAAAAGAGTTACCACATCAAACTTTATTCAAAACTACTTGCTGTCTTCAGGGGCTGGTGGGTGGGTCAAAATTGGCTCTTCGTTCCGTCTCGAGCTCACGTGCAGCGAGGTGGTGCAGCTTCAGAGCACAGGAACAAGAGGATGCTTCCTTGGCTTGTTGCTCCTTTTATCCGTCTTCAGGGCGGGCGTAAACCCGCCCCGGCCTGCCCCGAGGGCGTGGCCCGGCCGCGTCAGTGTCTAGGCCAGCCCACTCCAGGGCGGGAAAAAGGCACGCCCCGGCTACGCCGCTTCGGGCATACCAGCCGAGACTCGCCTCCCGCCCAAGATGGCTTCCCGGGGGGATCGTGGTACTCCGCCATACGTTCGGGGGGACCGAATGGTCGCCCCTTTCCATATGGCTGAGATACCCGCCACCCCCTCTCAACACAATCCCCAAGGATGGGAAACCGGAAACAGTTCTGAACTTTTGGAAGACGGGAGGGAGTGACCCTCCCGGCCGTATTTATTAAAATATGAAACAAAATTAAAACATTAAAATAACAGTTTCATATTATGTACAATTTCATTACCACATTGCGATGTTTGGCTAACCTTAACATATTCTCTAATACAAAGGTTCTCCTAGCCGAACTAACATCCTACAAAACATCTAACTTGAAATTTTGAAATTGTACATCCTAACGTTTAAGGGCCAACGGCAAGGTCGTAACCGGTGTCAAGATCCCTAACCAGAAATATCCCCCTCACTTGTGAGGGGCGACCGCACAGAGGTGTACCTCGAGTGCAACTACCAATTTCCCTTGACTTGACGGGGGCCCCAATAAACTCGACGCCACTTAAAGGTCGTCCGAGGACTCGTGTGAGGAATCTAGAAGGTAGCGTAGACCCCCCCCAAACCCCACACAACTTACCACATCTGCCGTCGCAGATGTCCTGGCCCTGGGAAATTCTCCGGGAGGGGGCTGTAGCCCCCCCTACCCAGGAAGGGGCCTTGACCGCCTTTCCTTTCCTTTCGGCGTCCCATCCTTAGAAGGGACCGCCTTCCCCGTTGAGGGGCCAATGGCCACCTCCTTCGAGCGCTCCCATCCGTAATGGGTGACGCCCACTCATAGGGATCTTCCAATTAGTGCTCACCGATCATGACCTTACCGCCACAGGCCGGATAGTTGACCGGCTATCCGGACCCCCCACAACACTCCTACCTAAAGGTCATGTCTTAAAGTCTTTAGCCAAGCTATACAGTCTCCTATGAGTAACTCGTTCCCCACCCGGGACAAATGAACACCATCCCCCAAATACATACTGTCACCAGTAATACAACCATGCGAAATAGAATGCAGTGTATTGGAACGGAACAATCTACTCACTTTGTTATTAATTTTCCTTACTGAATGGTTTAGAGCAGAAACAGAAATAGCCCCCCGCCATACTTTACGTGGGATCATATGTGACCATGCAATCGTGCACCCTGGAACTCTCCTCGCCAACCAACTTACAGTGGAAAGCATCGCCTCAAGAAGAAGTCGTCTACCAGTGGTGACCAAATCATTGCCCCCAAGATGTACTATGACTATAGACGGCGGTGACCTCGTCCGCCCTAGCAAACCCTCAAAAAATGATTGAAACTGGTCAATACAGAGTCCGCCCTTTCCGTAGAAGGACACACTGTACCCATATTCCCCAGCCACGTGATTCATGTCACCTGCTTTGAATACGTCCGCGGCTCGCCTCACGTATGAGTGGCCCACGACCCACACCTCCTTTTTCACAGCCGGTGAAGTATGACCGCTGGCCCGGTGTTGGGTCGACTGCATAGTCCGCCCCGCCTCGTAGGCTTGCGCAACTGAAACCAAACAAAAACAAGAAGCGTGAGTACATCGTTACAGCTTCACAACATGTGCAACCGCACATACCTCTTATAACAATTGGAGGACCAACGCCCCACACGTTTAATTTGTTCAACATTCAGACCCCTGGCCGTAGCCTCTGTAGCAGCCCCTATCCGAAAGGAATGGGTCCCAAACTCGCCCGGGTTCAAGCCCGCAGCCGTAATCGACATCGCAAGCACCCGCTGAAACTGAAACCTCGTCAGTGGGGTGGCGTCAGCGTGTCTCAACAAGGTCCCCCCCCATGATGCCACCCTTTGTGCTAAATACTCCTCTACACAACTCACCGGGCACATGGAGGACCCGGGGATCCTTCGTATCATTATGCAGTCCCCCATCGAACCCTGATCGGTCTTGGACTTGACAAATGAGACAGTCATTGTCTCCCCCCTGACTTGGACGTGCTCTCGGCACAGTCCCCCCATGGTATCCTGCTTGTTCCTTGCCACTAATTCGCTTACCCGCATAGCCCCATGGAATGCTAGCACAAAAGCGGCTCGGAATAACACTGCTTCATACTGGGATGAACATGTTGCAGGAAGTACAGATAACAACAAAGCCAACCTATCCAGACCTATCGGGCGCCTTTCATCTACTCTGCGACCCTCAAGGCGTTGCCACCCACGTAGCGCTTTTTGCACAACGAAAGACGCTGTCGGGTCCTGGATCCCATGAGCCCTAGCCACAAAGGAAATGGCGGCCCGATGCCTCTGGGCCGTAGCCACTGATTTGCCTGCCTGACGTAAAGATAGCAGGAATTTCACTACCAACTCCTCCTGGCCCCAAAGCTCCCCTCTAGCTGCCCCCAAAAAGGCCCAATAGGAACGGAACGCCCCTTCATATGCCTTCCTCGTCCTGGGTGCTAAACTCTCTCCCACGAGGTTCTGTAGTTCGGGGCACCGAGAGACCAGAGAGCTTCGGGAAAGGGTGCTGCCACCGGGTCCGCTGTGGGCAGAAAACCCCAGAAGGCCTGCATACGAAAACGAGAAAGCGCATCAGCCGCCTGGTTCATCACCCCCGGGACATGTCTTGCCTTAAATAGTACATTCAATTGCATACACAATAACACAATTTCCTTGAGCAATCTCAGAATCCACTTGCATCGTGCTGCCTGGCTATTGATACACTCAACAACGGTCATGTTATCAGACCAGAATACCACAGAGTGATCTCTGAACCCCTCGGGCCAAGTTCTCAGGGCCACCAGAATGGGAAAGAGTTCTAGGAAAGCAATGTTACTTGTCAGACCACTCTCATGCCACCATGACGGCCATTTTTGTGCCGACCACTGAGTGCCGAATATGGCACCAAAACCAATGCTCCCTGCCGAATCCGTCCACAGCCCCAGCTCCTCGGAGGACACGGCCGGTTTGTTCCAGACAATTCGGCCATTGAAATCCGCCAGAAATGCCAACCAAATGCGCATGTCCTGGCGAACCTCTGCCGAGAGCCTTGTGCGATGATGACCCTCCTTCAGGCCGACCATGGCTTGAGCGATCGAGCGAGAAAAGGGGCGGGCCATCGGTATAACTCTTAGGGCAAAATTCAACTGTCCCACCATTTGCTGTAATTGATGTAGCCTAACCTTAGACTCACTTATACACATTTGCAGGGATGCCCTGAATCTTAACACTTTGTCCCCTGGTAGACGAAAACAACCTTCCTCGGAATCAAGCTCGATCCCCAGAAACTCGAGGCAAGTCGAGGGACCCACAGTCTTACCTGGTGCCAATGGCACGCCAAACTGATTCATCAAAACACAAAATGCAGTCAAAGCCTGTCCACATTCGGGATCCCCGGCTGCCCCCAGAAACAAAAAGTCATCGAGATAATGCATCACATGTTGAAACCCCGTTTTCCTCGTGAAGACCCATTGCAGGAAGCAACTGAACTTTTCGAAATAGGCACAAGATATAGAGCACCCCATCGGCATACACCTATCCATGTAATAATGACCCTGAAACATGAAACCAAGGAGACGCTGATCGTCTGGATGTACCGGGAGCAACCGGAACGCTGACTCGATATCAGATTTTGCCATCAGCGCACCGGGCCCCAGGCGATTCAAAATGGCTACGGCCTCATCGAAGGATGCGTACCGCACCGAACACACTTCCGGGTCTATCGCATCGTTTACTGAAAGACCACGTGAGGCTGATAAATTATGTATCAGCCGAAACTCCCCCGGGTCCTTCTTGGGGACCACCCCTAAAGGGGAACAAACAAAGTTAGCAACTGGTGGCACATTAAATGGACCGGCGACTCGACCTCGAGCCACCTCCTTCCCGATCTTTTCTTGTACCACGGTCGTATGCTGTAAGACCGATATCTGGTTTTTACATTGTGGCATACCCTGAAACTCTCCCACTGGGATGCGGAAACCATATGAAAATCCGTTGCGCAACACCCCAGCGGAAGCGTGATCCGGGTATTCGCTGAGCCAGGGAATCATTGCCATGGTATCAATCGGGGTAGGTAAAGGCGCCCCTCGGACTATGTCAGACCTGTTTGGCGCCTCCTCTACCTCCGTTATCACCCGTTTTGGCTCTGCACATGGACTCAGGATGGGATGATTGCCCACACCCCCCACATTCGTGCCTAAATTTGCATGACCCCTGGGGCCTAGTACATTTCCCCCTGTTAAAGTTCCAACAAACCCCCCTTTTACTTGCGTTGCCGGCTGGCCTCGAGTGATTGTCGTTACTCGTACCTGATCGAAAGGGTGTCCCCGCATATTGGCGGGAGGATTCACCAACGTTACTCCCTACCAATGGCACCTTCAACATACCAGAGTCCTCCATTTTGGACCAGGACACAGAATCATAACAATCCCAAGTTAAGTTTTTATCATGCTCTTTCGCTTTTCTGAAAATATTGTCGTAACAAAACCAATGATTGCCCTCGTGAGATACTGAATACCCCATGATCCGTGACTGATAAATCGGCAATTCGGGCAGCAATTCGGGCCTACGTTCACCCAAGATGGATGTAAAAACCCCCCATGCCTTGCCCCAATTACCAATGTTTTCATTTACCTTAAAGGCGGCCATCTTTGCGCGCCAAACACTTGGATGCATGAGCTCTTTCTGGCTCTTAACATGCTCCATTTCATAATGGTCGGTAAGCAACGAGAAGATGTTTATATATTCCCCTGCCCATATCTTCTCTTTAATAGCCAGAGGGACATGTTGACCCAATTTTTCCCTCCGAGAGGGTGCCGACTCATCCCTCGCAATCGGCAATGGCCGCTTACCTGAACCGGAAGCTGTATCTGCGACTGGAACTGATGGCGATGGTGCCTTCGTCGTTTCCCTTGTTTCCCGCAGCTGCCTCATCAACACCTGCGCGTCGTCAGCCGTGGCACCCTTGCTACCTTTACCCAACCACGCTGCTAATTGTGCTGCCAGCTCGGGCGGCATATCCTCCCCGGACACGGGGGTGACCACTACGGGAATCGGATTCCCTTCCTCCGGCAAAGGAGTGGGTGCTTCGAGTGGGGTACAGGGAACTGGGACGTCTCCCCCAGCTGCTCCCCTTCTGGGCCTCTTGCCTTTTCCTCCTGGAGCTGCTCCTGCCAGAGGACGTTTCGGCCCCCCTTCCTCGTCTTTCTCCGCCATTCGCTTCTTTAAGTCGGTCACCTCCTTCATGAGAACACGCAGCATCTGGTCGGTAGTCATTCGCTTTCCCGCCTTCTTAGGCATTCTCCGACAGAGTATCTGAAAAACAAACAAGAAAGATTACAACGCTCAAAATTGGCTCTTCGTTCCGTCTCGAGCTCACGTGCAGCGAGGTGGTGCAGCTTCAGACCACAGGAACAAGAGGATGCTTCCTTGGCTTGTTGCTCCTTTTATCCGTCTTCAGGGCGGGCGTAAACCCGCCCCGGCCTGCCCCGAGGGCGTGGCCCGGCCGCGTCAGTGTCTAGGCCAGCCCACTCCAGGGCGGGAAAAAGGCGCGCCCCGGCTACGCCGCTTCGGGCATACCAGCCGAGACTCGCCTCCCGCCCAAGATGGCTTCCCGGGGGGATCGTGGTACTCCGCCATACGTTCGGGGGGACCGAATGGTCGCCCCTTTCCAAACACAAGGGGTGTTTGCAGAAGTTGTAGGAGGTGCCAGGTACAGTGGAAAGCTGTCTGAACAGCACATGCTCTCAATAGTGGCATAAGGGGACACAACATACAATCCAGCCATGTTCCTGTAACCACCACTGCCTTTCAACACATCTAAGAACACAACATTGGTTCCTGGTGGGTTGCATGGATTGAAGCATTAGATGCGTTTATAGACAAGCTAGAAGAAGAAGATGACAAGAAGAACATCAAATCTTTGAAAAATCTTGCAGGTGATGGAGTGAAAGAAGTGTTAAAGTAAATATCACAAACTGATGCAAAAGTGTACCAAAAGGTACAGGAAGTGTTGAAACCCAACTTTGATCCAATGTTGCTTCTGAAAATTACATCTTCAACCAAGCATGACGAATTTCGTAGTATACTCGGCTGCTGAGATATTTCAAGATATTATTCGCTGAATAATTCAACTTGTTACACATGCTTTAAATTACAGTGATGACATATTGGTTTTGGGGAGAACACAGAAAGAACATGACAAAGCCCTTACCCAAGTGTGCCAGTTACTTGCTGTTGCAGGTCTCACTCTGAAAGCTGCAAAGTCTGAGTTTCACAAAATCAAACTCAAGGTTTTTTGGGCACATATTCCCTGATGGGGGAATGACTCCAGACCCAAATAAGGTGCTAGCATTGTCATCTACTCGCACCCTCCCCACCCCACAGGATGACACCATGCTACGATCCTTTCTAGGCATCACCAGTTATTTCTAGAGATCCATCCACCACTTTGCTACAGTGACTGCTCCATTGAGAGACTTGACAAAGAGAAATTTACAATTTCGGTGGTCTCTGGCATGCGACCAAAGTTTCAATGGCATTAAACATGCAATTGAGAATGCAATTGAAATGGCCAATTTTGACCCCAGGTTACATATAGAGATATTGGTGGATGCCGGTAAGGTTAGGAGCAATCCTCGTTCAGCACAGCAGCCATCCGAATGCTCAGAGACACATTGTGGCCTACGCCGTTAAAGCTTGTTGGAAACAGAACATGCTTACTCTCAGCTGGAGAAGGAGAGTCTGGCTGTATTGTGGGCCTGCAAATATTTTCATGTATTCCTCTATGGAAAATAATTCACTGTCATCACGGACCACCAGGCGTTGCTCACAATTTTTGGGAACCCAAACGCTAAGATGCCTCCTTGAATTAAGAGGTGGGGGTTAGGACTGCAAGAGTACTATTATAAGATTATGCACAAACCTGAGAAGGACCAAACCTGGCAGACTATTGTTCATGATGAGTACCACTATCTCGCCACATTTTGACATCAAAGACAACATCTGGGTTGAAGAGCAGACAGCAGGTGTCCACAGTGGTGGCTATAGAAAATAAATAACTGGGAAAATGGAGGAAGGTGAAGGGTCAATGTCGAGACAGACTACCTCTCACAACAGTAGAAGGAGGACAATTGATAAGGACTTGCTTTAATGCTAAAGGTAGCAGTACGGTGATCAGACGACCCGGTTCTCCCTGGACATCCCGATTTTCAGAGGTCGTCCTGCAAAACATTGAAAAGTATGCTCTCCTTTCACAGGCGCCTCCGAAGTCTGAAACTATTTTAAATGTGTGTGTATATATATATATATATATATATATATATATATATATATATGTATATATATATATATATATATATATATATATATATATATATATATATATATATATATATATCCACAACGTTCAACTCCCGCAACTTCCAACCCCACTCAGCGGCGGCGGTGGCGAAGCAGGAGACTCGGACCCCACAGGCCTTCAGGCAGGATGTTTTATTTAATAAAAAAACAACCTCACACACAACGCGTTTTGGGCCACAGGAGCCCTTGTTTATGTGTAGTCTTGGTTGATCACCATTGCATTTTTTATATATCTCTAGTGACCGCCCCTTTCCCCATTGCAGGTCACATGTCCATAATCACTGAAAAAAGACTAGGTTTGACGGGCTGTTCGTCTGAAGAGCCGAAAATGCATACATTTGTACATTTAAATAAAGCACGCTTTTGACACATGTTAGTATTTTAAATATGTGCAAATAATTGCTGGCTTTAAAATAATTATATAAAATAAATTATATACTCTTGAAATATATAAATATTGCTGGATAAATCTGCATAGTACATGCAATAATTGTCGTTACTAGTCAGAAAACTATTCTTTCGGATAAATCCAATATGTGACCTTGTAATAAAGTGAATATGTGCTGAGCAGAAAAAGAATCCATAAATTATTCCTTGTGCAACATAGTGCATATTGTGCAAAAAAGGCAAATATAAAGTGCGATACAAAATATGTACAAATAGATCATTTGTAGTATAATTATAATGCAAATATTAAAAGCAATTATATTGATAACAGTAAGATTCCCCTGCGGGAAAATACTATTAAAAAGCATATAAAAAACATTTGTTTGCATTAAAAACTCCATTATACTATATATATATATATATGTGTGTGTGTGTGTGTGTATGTGCGTGTGTGTGTGTGTGTGTAGAGAGAGACAGACAGAGAGAGAGAGACAGAGACAGATAGACATATTTACAAGAAGCCTAGTACACATTCTCTCAAGAGATGGCTCTCATTCACCTGCTGGGCCTCAGCCCCCGATGAAGCACAGCTGTGTTTTAGCTGAGGATCTGATGAGGCACAGCTGAGGTGCACATGAAGCCCAGCTGATTTTAGCTGCAAAGCTGATGATCACAGCAGCCCTGGAATTCTTCTGCTTCTGTGCCTCTGTCAGCCCAAATATTTAAAAGAATGATCCTCACCCAGGGAACTCACCTTGGGGTCCCAGCAGGTGCAAGCCCAGACTCATTAACTCATTTGAGGTGATTAATTGACAACAAAGTGTAAGATACCTGGAGATTCGTTTGTTTAAACATTGGACCCCTCCTGAGGCGAGTAGCCGGGAGGTAGACTGCCCTCTGAACTGCACTTTATTGCTTCTGTTTAAATGCTGATTGCGAGCTTTTTAAACGGCGTATTTTAAAAATTTGTATAATTTACAGCACTAGCGTAAATCCTGGCATTATAAAAATTAGATCCTGCACATAGTCGGTAACAGCCGATTTACGGGCTGAATACCGATTTATTTGCCATCAGATTCGGAAATGGCGGACATCTTGGGTGGGAGGCGTGAGCTTCAACAGCGCTCTAGCCATCCCTACTTAAGGAGCCCTCTGCTGAACATCGCAAGATTTGTTTGTTTAAACATTGGACCTCTCCTGAGGCGAGTAGCCGGGAGGTAGACTGCCCTCTGAACTGCACTTTATTGCTTCTGTTTAAATGCTGATTGCGAGCTTTTTAAACGGCGTATTTTAAAAATTTGTATAATTTACAGCACTAGCGTAAATCCTGGCATTATAAAAATTAGATCCTGCACATAGTCGGTAACAGCCGATTTACGGGCTGAATACCGATTTCTTTGCCATCAGATTCGGAAATGGCGGACATCTTGGGTGGGAGGCGTGACCTTCAACAGCGCTCTAGCCATCCCTACTTAAGGAGCCCTCTGCTGAACATCGCGAGATTCGTTTGTTTAAACATTGGACCCCTCCTGAGGCGAGTAGCCGGGAGGTAGGCTGCCCTCTGAACTGCACTTTATTGCTTCTGTTTAAATGCTGATTGCGAGCTTTTTAAACGGCGTATTTTAAAAATTTGTATAATTTACAGCACTAGCGTAAATCCTGGCATTATAAAAATTAGATCCTGCACATAGTCGGTAACAGCCGATTTACGGGCGGAATACCGATTTATGTGCCATCAGATTCGGAAACGGCGGACATCTTGGGTGGGAGGCGTGAGCTTCAACAGCGCTCTAGCCATCCCTACTTAAGGAGCCCTCTGCTGAACATCGCGAGATTCGTTTGTTTAAACATTGGACCCCTCCTGAGGCGAGTAGCCGGGAGGTTGACTGCCCTCTGAACTGCACTTTATTGCTTCTGTTTAAATGCTGATTGCGAGCTTTTTAAACAGCGTATTTTATTTTTTTTTTATAATTTACAGCACTAGCGTAAATCCTGGCATTATAAAAATTAGATCCTGCACATAGTCGTAACAGCCGATTTACGGGCTGAATACCGATTTATTTGCCATCAGATTCGGAAACGGCGGACATCTTGGGTGGGAGGCGTGAGCTTCAACAGCGCTCTAGCCATCCCTACTTAAGGAGCCCTCTGCTGAACATCGCGAGATTCGTTTGTTTAAACATTGGACCCCTCCTGAGGCGAGTAGCCGGGAGGTAGACTGCCCTCTGAACTGCACTTTATTGCTTCTGTTTAAATGCTGATTGTGAGCTTTTTAAACGGCGTATTTTAAAAATTTGTATAATTTACAGCAGTAGCGGAAATCCTGGCATTATAAAAATTAGATCCTGCACATAGTCGGTAACAGACGATTTACGGGCTGAATACCGATTTATTTGCCATCAGATTCGGAAACGGCGAACATCTTGGGTGGGAGGCGTGAGCTTCAACAGCGCTCTAGCCATCCCTACTTAAGGAAACGGAAATTCTCTGCGATAGCGGACGCGAATTGTGGACGCGCCTGCATCAGCGCCGGAGTCACGCCTGAGTCAGCCCGTCTGCGCCTCGGACGCGCCCAGCGGCCATGGCTCATATTTCTCTGTCTCCTTCACCGGTATGTTTCAGCAGCCCTATCACTATTGATACTACCATTACTTCCTCTATACAATACAGTTCGGAACAACTACTAGCTTTAAAAATACCTAAACAACCGCACTGCTGTCTATTCGAGTTGAACAGAAATTACAACATTTGCCATAGTTGCTCTTTGAAAACAAACTCTGTTGGGACAAAACAATTTGAGAATCGAACAAAAACGACATGCTCAAACTCTGACTCTAAGCTATTTACTTTCTTCAGCTTAAACTGTCGCTCCCTACCCAAACATAAAATAGAAATTTTCAATTTATTAATAGATGAAGCCCCTGACGCTCTGTTTATTACTGAAACATGGCTCCATGCAAGCTCTGGACCTGATGTGGCTATGGCCCTTCCTGATTCATATGCGAGGCATAGCTGTGATCTTTAAAAAAATTTACACTTGTGAGTTTAAAAAATTTCCCTATCCTGGGTGCGAAGGCGCCACTTTTAAAATTATACTTTCTCCCAATTTTACCTTTTCGGGTGCACTCATTTATCGTCCACCTGGAGCAGCATCAAATTGGCTAACTAATATATCGGAACTTCTAGGCTCTCTCGCCATGAACACTGCCAACTTCACAGTCATAGGCGATTTAAACTTACATCTAGACAATGACCACTGCATAAAGGCTACAGAACTCATTGCCGACCTTGCGTCCCTCAATCTAAGCTTAAAGAACTCTGGCCCTACACATACCGCAGGTCACCTATTAGATCCGATTTTCTCCAATATTCATAACTTGGACACCTTTCCTGCCCTGCCTATTCCCTGGTCAGATCACTTTCCTATTAAATTCTCATTTCAAACGCAACCCCCTAATAAGGACATCCCGATGGTCCAAACCCCTACTGTTAGGAAATGGAAAAAACTTGATATCAACATTCTGAATACCTTATTAGAAGACACGACACCGTGTACTAACACGAGAGTGCAAAATCTCTCGGCTTCTATTCAGACATGGCTTCTGACAGCCATCGACTCGTGCCTGCCCAAAACAAAGCTAAACGGAAAAAATCAACGTTTACCTGCCCCCTGGTATAACGACTCTTTAAAGCTAGAAAAGACCAAATGCAAAACTGTTGAGCGTCAGTGGAGAAAGTCCTATTCTATGGAAACCAAAAAAGATTATAAAATCCAATTAACACACTACCAAAAGATGTGTAGTAAAGCCAAAGCCGAATTTGTCTGCACTAAAATCACGGCAGCCCTAAATCAATCTAAGACTCTTTTCAAAACAGTTAAAGAGCTGGCTGGCTCAAATACCCTACCAACCCCACCTGACCTTAATAAAATACAAGCCGATCAACTAGCCACCTTTTTTGTAAATAAAGTTGATAAAATTTACCAGGCCATCGAACTTGATCAGAATCAACACGATGAAGCTCTCATTGATACTCGTAATTCCCCTCCTAACAGATCTTGTATTCAAGAGGACACTTTAGATGCCAATGTTTTCATAACTCACATCTTCTCATTAAACAATTGGCCTATGCTTAATGTTGATACTGTCACTGACCTCATAAATACGATTAAATCTGGTTCACCAAGAGACCCTTTACCATGTCCCATTTTAAAATTACTTAGTAAGAAAGCCTTATCCACTATCACGGATCTTTTAAACATCTCCTTGCAGGAAGAATATGTGCCTCAGGACTGGAAACATGCAATGATTCATCCACTACTGAAAAAAGCTGACGCGGACCCAAAAGTGCCTTCTAACTTCCGGCCAATCTCTCTTCTCCCTATTTTTGCTAAAATTCTGGAGAAACATGTCCATCGCTGTCTTACAGATTTTATAACCACACATGACCTGCTACCTCCCCATCAGTCTGGCTTTCGGGCTGGTTTCTCAACTGAGACCACCCTATTAGGTGTGACAGAGAATATCCGTGCTATGATAGATAAGGGTGAAACAGTGGCACTGGTGCTTCTTGACCTCAGTGCCGCATTTGACACTGTGTCACATGCGGTACTAATAAAGACTCTTCACTCATTTGGCATCTGTGGCTCCGCCTTAAATTGGATTAAATCTTTACTTGAGAACAGAACGTTTCAAGTTTTTTCCCAATCTGCTTGCTCTGAAACCCTTACCTTCAAACACGGAGTTCCACAAGGCTCAATTTTAAGTCCGTTACTTTTTAATCTTTATATGAGCCCGCTTGCAAAAATAGTCGAGGAGACCGGTTTAATGATGTTTTCCTACGTTGATGATTCTCAGCTTCTCTTTTCCCTTCCATCATCAGGAAACAACAACCCCTCCACATTAAATCTAGGATTAGTGAAAATTGCAGAGTGGATGCAAAAAACATCCTGAAACTAAACGGTGAAAAAACCGAACTAATCATTTTGGGAAAAAATAAAGAACTCTGGGGACCTCAGCACTGGCCTTCTGTAATGGGCTCTCCTCCAATTCCGACTACTCAGGCCCGTAATCTAGGCTTTATTGTCAATGACACACTGAGTATGCACCAGCAAGCTGTTAAAACATCGGCCACTTGTTTTGTCATCTTGAAGTGGTTAAAGAAAATTTGTTGGATGCTACCAGACCATACAAAAAAAACTGACATTAATGCCTTAATAACATCAAGGTTAGATTACGCAAATGCACTATATTTGGGGGCCAACAAAGCCACAATCCGCAAACTGCAAATTGTGCAGAATGCAGCCGCGAGACTGCTAGGTAAAATTCCTATCCATTCATCCACCACCAAATTTATACGTGAGCTGCACTGGCTAAAGATTGAGAACAGAATTAAATTCAAGTCCTTATGCTTCATGCATAAGATCTCTACAAATACATTCCCTAAGTATCTACAAAATCTAGTACATTGTTACCATCCATCTAGAACTCTGAGATCTGCAACAGCTAATAAGTTTGTTGTTCCTAAAATAAAACTGTCACGTATGGGCGGCAAATCCTTCGCCTACCTTGGACCCTCATTGTGGAACACTATGCCACAAGCTTTGCGCACAGAGGTTTTGCACAGAGGTGAGCTATATTAAATTCAGAAAGGCCTTAAAAACCTGGCTATTCAACATCTAAGTCAGTTGTCCGATCTACTACTACTGAATCACAGCGCCGGGAAACCCTTTGTTGGGTAGCTGTTTGCGCTATACAAAATAAATAAATAAATAAAATAAATAAATAAATACCTGGAGACAAAAGACATATTTTTACAAAATGTAAACAACCTTGCCGTCTGCCCATTAATTTGAAAATAAAAAATAAAGAAATTGGTGTTCTCATATTTGGTCACTTTTAGGATTTTTTTACAGACACAGCAAATTCTCTACCACAATATTCTACTATACTAAGTTTTATTTATTGCTGTAGCACTGACATGATGTCATTGCACATAGCACCTCCTTTGACTTGGGAAAAGACTGTCGACCAGTGGTGTAACGAAACTTGAGGGGGGTCCAACTGGTTCTTGATCTGAGTTTGGAGTACTGCTAGATTGGGATCGAGGCTAATCCATTACCTAATATAGTCCATAGTTAATCACGTCTATTTCTGATGAATGCAACCGTGGAAATAAATGTGGCTTACAGCAGGGATGTTCATCCCTCCATTTTGTTCAGTACGCTGTGTGGGCTGTCTGCGCGTAAAATCCATTTCAATTTCTCCTTGTTCAGTGTGGATGAAATGTGTCTGCCTCTGTCTAGTTGCTTCACCACAGCAATGATTTGCCATCGTAGGTCATTCTCCTTATGATTAAGCTCCACAAAATGCTCAGCCAATGTGGCAGTCAATGTCAATGTCAAATATTTTATTGTTTGATTAGCAAAAATCATTACAATATAAAAAAGAAGAGTTCACATGTTACAAAAGCATGCAATCGTTAATAAACTTCATAAAAAAAATTTAAAAACATTTTCTCAGTTTCCCTCATGAGCTAGTCTTTTAATTTTATTAGTCTTAGACGAGCAAATATGGGAGTAGAGGTCACGTTAGTGGGTGTACAGCCGTGGTTTTTGTTTTCATCGATTATCCTGGGGCTGTTTTCTTACTTCAATCATGAATTTGAGACCCCGACAGGCCAGGATTGAAGAGGGACCTCCCAGCCAGCTTATTACCGCCTGCCAGCATGTTTTTATGTTCAGTTGGATCAAGATGTCCCGTAAGTACCGTCTTCTTAGTGCCATGAGAGCTGGGCACACACAAAACAAATGAGTTAGGGCTTCGTTATAGTATCCGCACAGTTTGCATTGCGGGCTTTCTTCTTGGTGTTTCCAGGACGATCTCAGGTCCTTGGAATAATGAAGACCCATTCGATAATCTATATAAATTTTTTTATGTATAGGCTAAAGTGGGTGGCCAAATAAACCTGCGTTTTTTGTTGGGTGTAGGAGGAGATTACAGTCCAGGCATGGCGTCGATTGGACAGTATTTTTTTGTCCTCTAGAAGTGATTTTCTTTTTGCTGCTATATTGGCTGTTTCACTAAAGTATGCTTGGTCTATTTTTTTGTTCAATACTTCTGATAATTCCAGTTCAGACATGCAGGTTCTCAGGTAGGTTACCCACGAGTTTCTCGAAGGCTCAATGACATCAGTATTTATTTATTTCTAACAGGTGTAACTCATTGACTCTGGTTGGGCTGAGCGAAGTTTGTGACATAGTTTTACAAACCTTGTCATGGACCGAAATATTTGATTTTGTAGTCCGAATTCAAGACGGACTTGAGCCGCAGATGCTGATTTCGGTAGTTTGAATACTGCTTTATATATTTTGTTTTGTATGTTATTTAGTAATTTGGCCTCACCACCAAGCCATGTTACTAGTCTGTATGACAGTGTTGGTAGAATCTGTGGGGCCATTACTTTTAGGAGGTGAGTGTGGTTTGGGCCGTCCATTTTTAATTGAAGTTGCCTGTAAGCATAAATTAGCATTTGTGCCTTTGCTTTTATTGGCAGTGTGTGTTCTTTCTTTGAATTACCTTGCCCGAGAGTCACGCCTAAATACCGATAGGATTTCTGTTCTTTTAACGCTAAGTTGTCAATTGTCCATTTAAATTTGATGTTCTTGTGCTCCATTAGTCGCACTACATTTGTTTTTTCCCTGTTTAATTCCAGGCTCTCCTGATCTAAGTAGGATTGTTACATGTTTATTAAACGTTGCAGGCCTATTGGAGTCTTGCTTAAAAGGACAATGTCATCGGCAAACTGGAGAATTGGAATTAGAACGTTGCCGAGTTTAGGTGCGTGACTTTCGATTAGACCTAGGTTTCTGCCTAAGTCTGCGAGGTAGAGATTAAATAGGCACGTGGCCAGGACACAGCCCTGTTTTAGGCCATCCTGGGTTTCTATTTTGGGTGTTAAACTTGATCCTTGGCCTTGTTTTACTCTTGCCCATGTGTCTGTATATAGAAGCATAACTGCGTTTAGTAGATTATTTGGCAGCCCCCACTCGTTGAGCTTTCCCCAAAGTCTCGACCTGCTCACTCGATCGAATGCTGCTCCTATATCCACAAAACACCCATATAGCCGTTGGTTCTTTATTTTGGCTCTCTCCATTAACAGAGCAAGGGTAGTCAGGTTTGTTGTTGTCCCCATCCGCTGTCTGAAACCAATTTGAAAACTCAGGATTAGGTTGTTGTTTTCCACCCATTTTTGGATCTGCTCCAAAAGACATGAGGCGTAAAGTTTTGCTTCCACGTCTATTAAAGAGATCAGCCTGTAGTTCCCCAGGCGTCTTCTGTCACCCTTTTTATAAATCGGGTGAATGATGTTTCCTTTCCATGATGTTGGCATATGATTTCAGGTGAAGACTTGGTTAAACAAAGCTGTTAGATGTTTAGCCCAAAAATCCTCGTTGTATTTAAATACGGCAGTGGGAAGACCGTTTGGTCCTGCTGCACCCTCGGGTTTGAGCTTTTGTATAAACTTTTTTACACTTTTGCAGGAAATTGTTGTTAACTGGTCATTCGCCCATTTTTCCCTGTCTAAATTGGTAGGGATTGTAACCCTATCCAAAGATCCTACTGGGTTGCCAGGTTCCATTCCTTTTTTTAAGCCTTGAGTCTTATTAGTTGGATTGGGTACCCTTCTTAAGTCAAGGTTCCTTACATGATCTTCCCATCTGCCGTCACCAATTCCGGGGTCCCGTGACATTGCTTCACCGTTGTTTAAATTATTGATGATGCCCCAGAAGCCCCGAGAATTTTGCTTTTTACTTGCGAATAACAATATGGCTGAGATACCCGCCACCCCCTCTCAACACAATCCCCAAAGGAGAAAAACCGGAAACAGTTCTTGAAGTTTTTGGAAGAGGGAGGGAGTGACCCTCCCGGCCGTATTTATTAAAACAAAAAATTAAAACGTTAAACAGTTTCATATTAATGTACAATTTCATTACCACATTGCGATGTTTGGCTAACCTTAACAGATTCTCTAATACAGAGGTTCTCCTAGCCGAACTAACATCCTACAAAACATTTTCTTGAAATATTGAAATTGTACATCCTAACGTTTAAGGGCCAACGGCAAGGTCGTAACCGGTGTCAAGATCCCTAACCAGAAATACCCCCCCCCACTTGGGAGGGGCGACAGCACTGAGGCGTACCTCAAGTGCAAACTACCAATTTCCCTTGACTTGACGGGGGCACCAATAAACTCGACGCCAGTTAAAGGTCGTTCGAGGACTCGTGTGAGGTTATCTAGAAGGTATCGTAGACCTCCCCCCAAACCCCGCACAACTTACCACATCTGCCGTCGCAGACGTCACTGGCCCCGGGAAATTCCCCAGGAGGGGGCTGTAACCCCTCCTACACAGGAAGGGGCCTTGACCGCCTTTCCTTTTCTTTCGGCGACCCATCCTTAGAAGGGACCGCCTCCCCGTTGAGGGGCCAAAGGCCACCTCTCCCGAGCGCTCCCATCCGTGTTGGGTGACGCCCACTCATAGGGATCTTCCAATTAGTGCTCACCGATCATGACCTTACCGCCCGACCAAAATAAATACGACAATTCTAACTAAATTACTAAATGACTAAATTACTTGAAAGACAGTAAAACAACAACTTTATTAAAACATGCTTACTGATGAACACTAAAGCAGGATTACTTTATTTGCAACACACACCACAAATTGACCATTCTTTATTGCATATTCAAAGTTATCACGATACTAATCCCACCTGTAACAAAGAATTAGAGTTACCACATCAACTTTATTCAAAACAACTTGCTGTCCTCAGGGGCTGGTGGGTGGGTCAAAATTGGCTCTTCGTTCCGTCTCGAGCTCACGTGCAGCGAGGAGGTGCAGCTTCAGAGCACAGGAACAAGAGGATGCCTTCGGGTCTTGCGTCCCTTTTTATCCGTCTTCAGGGCGGGCGTAAACCCGCCCCTGCCTGCCCCGAGGGCGTGGCCAGCCGCGTCAGTGTCTAGGCCAGCCCACTCTAGGGCGGGAAAAAGCGCGCCCCGGCTACGCCGCTTCGGGCATACCAGCCGAGACGCGCCTCCCGCCCAAAATGGCTTCCCGGGGGGATCGAGGCACTCTGCCATACGTTCGGGGGGACCGAGTGGTCGCCCCTTTCCATATGGCTGAGATACCCGCCACCCCCTCTCAACACAATCCCCAAAGGAGGGAAACCGGAAACAGTTCTTGAAGTTTTTGGAAGAGGGAGGGAGTGACCCTCCCGGCCGTATTTATTAAAACAAAAAATTAAAACGTTAAACAGTTTCATATTAATGTACAATTTCATTACCACATTGCGATGTTTGGCTAACCTTAACAGATTCTCTAATACAGAGGTTCTCCTAGCCGAACTAACATCCTACAAAACATTTTCTTGAAATATTGAAATTGTACATCCTAACGTTTAAGGGCCAACGGCAAGGTCGTAACCGGTGTCAAGATCCCTAACCAGAAATACCCCCCCCCACTTGGGAGGGGCGACAGCACTGAGGCGTACCTCAAGTGCAAACTACCAATTTCCCTTGACTTGACGGGGGCACCAATAAACTCGACGCCAGTTAAAGGTCGTTCGAGGACTCGTGTGAGGTTATCTAGAAGGTATCGTAGACCTCCCCCCAAACCCCGCACAACTTACCACATCTGCCGTCGCAGACGTCACTGGCCCCGGGAAATTCCCCAGGAGGGGGCTGTAACCCCTCCTACACAGGAAGGGGCCTTGACCGCCTTTCCTTTTCTTTCGGCGACCCATCCTTAGAAGGGACCGCCTCCCCGTTGAGGGGCCAAAGGCCACCTCTCCCGAGCGCTCCCATCCGTGTTGGGTGACGCCCACTCATAGGGATCTTCCAATTAGTGCTCACCGATCATGACCTTACCGCCACAGGCCAGATAGTTGACCGGCTATCCGGACCCCCCACAAAGCTCCTACCTAAAGGTCATGTTGTAACGTTTTTAACCATGCTAAGAAGTCTCCTATGAGTAACTCATTCCCCACCCGAGACAAATGCACACCATCCCCCAAATACATACTGTCATCATTAATACAGCCATGCGAAATAGAATGCAATGTCCTGGAACGGAACAACCTACTCACTTTGTTATTAAGTTTTCTAACAGAATGATTCAAAGCAGGAATAGAAATAGCCCCCCGCCACACCTTTCGTGGGATCATATGGGACCACGCAATTGTGCACCCCGGAACTCTCCTCGCCAACCAACTTACAGTGGAAAGCATTGCCTCCAGGAGAAGTCGTCTACCGGTGGTGACCAAATCATTGCCCCCTAAATGCACTATGACTATAGACGGCGGTGACCTCGTCCGCCCTAACAGACCCTCGAAAAATGACTGAAACTGGTCAATACAGAGACCGCCTCTTCCGTGGAAGGACACCCTGTACCCGTATTCCCCAGCTACGTGAATCATATCACCTGCTTTGAATACGTCCGCGGCACGCCTCACGTATGAGTGGCCCACGACCCACACCTCCTTTTTCACAGCCGGTGATGTCTGACCGCTGGCCCGGTGTTGGGTCGACTGCATAGTCCGCCCCGCCTCGTAGGCTTGCGTAACTGAAAACCAAACAAAAACAAGAAGCGTGAGTACATTATTACAGCTTCACAACATGTGCAACCGCACATATCTCTTATAACAATTGGAGGACCAACGCCCCACTCGTTTCACTTGTTCAACATTAAGACCCCTGGCTGTAGCTTCCGTAGCAGCCCCTATCCGAAAGGAATGGGTCCCAAATTCGCCCGGGTTCAAGCCCGCAGCGGCAATTGACATCGCAAGCACCCGCTGAAACTGAAATTTCGTCAGTGGGGTGGCGTCTGCGTGTCTTAACAAAGTCCCCCCCCATGATGCCACCCTTTGTGCTAGGTAATCTTCTAAACACTTTACCGGACACATGGAGGACCCGGGAATCCTGCGTATGATTATGCAGTCACCCATCCCATCTTGATCAGTCTTGGACCTTACAAAGGAGACAGTCATTGTCTCTCCCCTGATCTGAACGTGTTCCTGGCACAAACCCCCTGCCACATCCAGTTTGTTCCTTGCAACCAGTTCGCTTACCCGCATCGCCCCGTGAAATGCTAGCGTAAAAGCGGCTCGGAACAGCACCGCCTCAAACTGAGATGAACATGTGGCCGGGAGTGTGGCCAACAACCGGGACAACCTATCCAAACCTATCGGGCGCCTTTCATCTACTCTGCGACCCTCAAGGCGTTGCCACCCACGCAGCGCTTTCTGTACAACGAAAGACGCTGTCGGGTCCTGGATACCATGCGCTCTGGCAACAAAGGAAATGGCAGCACGATGCCTCTGGGCCGTAGCCACCGATTTCCCAGCCCTACGTAAGGACATCAGAAAATTCACTACCCATTCCTCGTGACCCCAAAGCCTCTCTCTATCAGTCCCCAAAAAGGCTAAATAGGACCGAAACGCCCCTTCGTATGCCTTCCTCGTCCTTGGTGCTAGACTCTCTCCCACGAGGTGACGAAGTTCGGGGCACCGAGAGACCAGAGAGCTTCGGGAAAGGGTGCCGGCTCTGGGTCCGCTGAGGGAAGGAAACCCGAGAAAGCCTGCATTTGAAAACGAGACAGTGCATCAGCCGCCTGATTCATTACCCCTGGGACATGCTTTGCTCTGAATAGCACATTCAGTTGCATACACAGTAAAACAATTTCTTTGAGCAGTCTTAAAATCAGTTTACAACGTGCTGCCTGACTATTGATGCACTCAACGACGGTCATATTGTCAGACCAGAATACGACAGAGTGATCTTTGAACCCTTCGGGCCAGGTTCTCAGGGCCACCAAAATGGGAAAAAGTTCCAGGAAAGCAATATTAGTTGTCAGACCACTGTCATGCCACCATGTCGGCCACCTCTGTGCCGACCATTTTGTGCCAAAGATGGCACCAAAACCTATGCTTCCTGCTGAATCTGTCCATAGCCCCAGCTCGTCAGAGGACACGGCTGGTTTGTTCCAGACCACTCGACCATTAAAATCCGCCAGAAATGCTAACCAAATACGCATGTCCTGGCGGACCTCAGCCGATAGTCTCGTGCGATGATGGCCCTCCTTTAGGCCGACCATAGCTTGGGAAATTGAACGGGAAAAGGGGCGGGCCATTGGTATCACCCTCAGGGCAAAATTCAACTGTCCCACCAACTGCTGTAATTGATGCAGCGTAACTTTAGATGCATTTATACATACTTGCAGGGCTGCCCTGAACTTCCCCACTTTGTCAGCTGGCAAACGAAAACAACCCTCGCTGGAATCTAACTCGATCCCCAGAAACTCAAGGCAAGTCGCAGGACCCACCGTCTTACCTGGTGCCAATGGCACACCAAACTGTTTCATTAACACACAAAATTCGGCCAAGGCCTGGCCACATTCGAGTTCCCCGGCTGCCCCAAGGAACAAAAAATCATCAAGGTAATGCATTACATGTTGGGAACCCGTCTTCCTTGTGAAGACCCATTGTAGAAAACTACTAAATTTCTCGAAATAGGCACAAGATATAGAGCACCCCATCGGCATACACCTATCCATGTAATAACAACCCTGAAACATGAATCCCAGGAGACGCTGGTCGTCTGGGTGTACCGGGAGCAATCGGAACGCTGACTCGATATCTGATTTCGCCATCAGCGCCCCGGGCCCCAGGCGATTCAAAATGGCAACGGCCTCATCGAAGGATGCGTACCGCACCGAACACACTTCTGGATCTATTGCATCGTTTACAGAAAGACCACGTGGAGCTGATAGATTATGAATCAGTCGGAACTCGCCTGGATCCTTCTTGGGGACCACCCCTAAAGGGGAACAAACAAAATTCTGCACCGGGGGTACACTAAACGGGCCGGCGACCCGACCTCGAGTCACCTCTTTCCGGATCTTATCCTGTACTACGGTCGTATGCTGCAGGACGGAAAGTTGATTTTTACACTTTTCCACACCCTGAAAGTCCCCTACCGGGATGCGGAAACCATACGAAAATCCGTTCCGCAGCACCCCAGCAGAAGTACGATCTGGGTATTCACTGAGCCAGGGAATCATCGCCAAGGTATCAATCGGGGTAGGTAAAGGCGCCCCTCGGACTATATTAGACCTGTTTGGCGCCTCCTCTCCCCCCATTATCACCCGTTTTGGCTCTGCACGTGGACTCAGGATGGGACGACCCGCATCCACTACATTCATGTTTAAATTTACACGATCCCTGTGGCCTAGTACATTTACCTCTGTTGAAATTAAAGCAGAACCCCCTTTTTCCTGTATTGCTGGCAGGTCTCGAGTAATCTTCGGTACCCGTACCTGAACGAAAGGGCGTCCCCCCATAATGGCGGGAGGATTCGCCAACATTACTTCCTACCAATGGCATTTTCAACATACCCGTCTCTTTCATTTTATCCCATGTCAAAGAATCGTAACAATCCCAGGTTAAGCTTTTGTTATGCTCCTTCGCCTTTCTAAACAGATTATCGTAGCAGAACCAATGGTTACCCTGGTGTGATGTCGAGTACCCCATGATTCGCGACTGATAGGTTGGCAACTCGGAAAGCAACTCAGGCCTACGTTCCCCTAAGATCGACGTAAAAATCCCCCATGCTTTGCCCCAATTGCCAATACTCTCATTCACTTTAAAGGCGGCCATTTTTGCGCGCCAAACACTCGGATGCATGAGGTCTTTCTGGCCCTTAACATGCTCCACCTCATAATGATCAACAAGCAACGAGAAGATGTTTACATATTCCCCCGCCCAAATCTTCTCCTTAATCGCCAAAGGCACATGTTGACCCAACTGTTCTCTACGAGAGGGCGCTGACTCATCCCTCGCAATCGGCAATGGCCGCTTACCTGCACCGGACGCTGCCTCTGAGGTCGTACTCGTCCCTTGTGTCTTGTCAACTACTGCAGCCGGCGCGGACACCTTGGCTGCCTCTTGTTTCTCGCGCAGTTGCTTCATCAGCGCCTGTGCGTCGACAGCCGTGGCGCCCTCGTTACCTTTACCCAACCACGCTGCCAATTGTGCTGCCAGCTCGGGCGGCATATCTTCTTCGGACACGGGGGTGACCACAACGGGAATCGGATTCCCTTCCTTCGGCACGGGAGTTGGTGCCTCGAGTGGAGCACTGGGACCCGGGATGTCTTCTCCCGCTGCTCCCCTCCTGGGCCTCTTGTTTTTCCCTCCCGGGGCTGCTCCCGCCAAAGGACGTTTTGGTCCCCCTTCCTCGTTCTTATCCACTCGCTTCTTTAGTTCGGTCATCTCCTTCATGAGAATACGCAGCATCTGTTCGGTAGTCATGCGCTTTCCCGCCTTCTTTGGCATTCACCAACAGAGTATCTGCAAAACAAACAAGAACGATTACAACGCTCAAAATTGGCTCTTCGTTCCGTCTCGAGCTCACGTGCAGCGAGGAGGTGCAGCTTCAGAGCACAGGAACAAGAGGATGCCTTCGGGTCTTGCGTCCCTTTTTATCCGTCTTCAGGGCGGGCGTAAACCCGCCCCTGCCTGCCCCGAGGGCGTGGCCAGCCGCGTCAGTGTCTAGGCCAGCCCACTCTAGGGCGGGAAAAAGCGCGCCCCGGCTACGCCGCTTCGGGCATACCAGCCGAGACGCGCCTCCCGCCCAAAATGGCTTCCCGGGGGGATCGAGGCACTCTGCCATACGTTCGGGGGGACCGAGTGGTCGCCCCTTTCCATTTTGCCCACACAGATTCTTTGTGTTTGGCCTTAGCGGTCCACACCATCTTGCGGTATTTTCTTCTCAAGCTCCTAATGAGTTTGTAATTCAATTTAATTCCCTGTTTTTTGTTCCTTAGTTCCTTTCGCTGCTCCCGGGCTATTTTAATCTTTTCTTGTCTTAAGTCTTGGGTTAAACCAAGGTTCTCTCAGAACTTTTGTCCCGTTTTGTGGAGCAGGAGGGGCGGAGTGCTTGTGGATCAAGGCCTCTATCAGATTTTCCCAATTTTTTACATAGTTTCCGTCTTGTTGATGTTCGTATTTTATCATATAATTACTTGCTGTTTTTTAGTTTGCTTTCGTTTCTCCACCTCGCCATCTTATTTTTCGCAAGTTAAACTTCTCAGGTTGTTGAGACAAGGAGGTTAACTTTTCGGACCAGGTAACCGTGATGATTTGGGGAAAGTGGTCACTTTCTGTGCGTTGGACTATCTTATAGTCTTCAATAGCGTCTAGTAACTTATCACTAATTATTGTGAAGTCTAATGTTGACATGACTTTGCCGCTCATATATGTTGGTTCTGACGTTGGAGTTCCCCTTTTCGTCGTTTTTAAAATTGTTAGACCCAATGTTTGTAGTTTATTCAATGAGAATGTTCCCATCTCGTGGTTTTGTCTTCTGATTGTGAGTGGATGTCCCGTCGCTCGTTAGGTTAGAATTAAAATCCCCTGATATTATAAACGGGCATTGGGTGTTTGATTTCTGGAATGCTTTAATAAGTTTGACGAGTATGTTCATTTTCTCTTTTTTGGTTGAACGGTCTGGGTGGATATAAACATTTATTATTAGAAGTTGGTGCTGAGGTTTTCTAGTGATTTTTGTTACTTGGACCCAACTCAACCCCACGTCCTGAGTCTCAGTTTGCCAATTAAATTTCTGTGAGACGTACGTCGATAGCCCTCCAGATGGATGACCATGGTTGGACGATTTCTCTGCAAGTATGTGGTGTTCGGTAAAGCCCGGGATTGCGGGGTGTGACAGGTTCCAGGTATCTTGTAAATTAATGATATGTTTTTGAAAAAAAGATTGAGTCTGGTGGTCCTGATCCATGCTGCTAAATCCGTGAATATTCCATGTGCACATGTTTATTTTTGCCGGGTGATTTATATCCGTGCATTGATCTTGCATGTTTTTGTCTGTTCCTAATACGTCTGTTTTAGGTACTCTTTTGGCTTAGTATTTTCGGAATCCATGACCAGTCCTGGTCGATGTTAGATGGCCCTCCATTGTGTGCCTGGTTTGGATGGATGTTCGTTGCTCCAAATATTTTCTCCTGTGAGGTTGATAGGGCTCCATGGAGGCATGATGACTGCTTATAACTTGTTGGGTCCTCCCCTCTTAAGTGGGATGTACTTTTCGACACGGGGTCTGGATATCTGGGCAGCATGTGTTGTTTAAGAATTATTCCCCAACTCTCGAACAATCCTTTATTAGCAAAGATCTTGGCGGCTGTCTCCTTAGAGGCACTGGTGGTCACAGAGTCTTCAATGCCTGGGTTATCTTTATTTTGACGGAACTCTACTGCTACCATATCTTAGGAGACTATGCCCCTTAGCTCTGGAATTAGTTTTATTAAGTTCCCTCTGTTTAGAGTATCCTGCCTTCCCTTTGTAACGTATTCAGGTATAAATGACAGAATTGGTTCAATGTCTTCTATGGAAATTTTTTGTTTTCCTTGGGAGGCTGGTGCCGGAAGTTCGTTTCCACTTGCTGGGGTAGATTTGATTTTGGCTACCACTTGTCCTATGTTGTCCTCTTCCCTCGTGTCCCTAGTGAGTATCTGTCCTTTTTTTAAGGTTTGATTGTTTTTAACTTGAACTTGGTTTTTACTTAGGGCTATGCATTGCCGGTCATGTCCATTTTTTATGATCTTAATAGGGGTAGTGTCCCTAATAGGTTTGTGTCCTCCTATTGTTTGTCCTCCTATTGTTATTTGGTTAATTCCCACCTGTTCACAAATTTTACTTTGCGTTGTACATTGCCGGTCATTTCCGCTTTTTATGATCTTGATTGGGGTCAAATCTATCTCTAACTGAACGGGCTTTCTTTCATGATTTCGATGGTTGGAATTATTGCTCAGTGGTCTGCAGGCGCTTTCTAGTGGTGTCTCTGTAATACGATTCTTCGGAGGCGGGCTGACCTCTATGGCTATGTTTGAATCTGGTTGTTAGTGGTAAGGGTTTTGCTGGATGCTTCGTTCGGGGATGTTCCACCGATATTGTCGGTGTTGTTGCTTGCTTATTTAACCTCTTTAGGTTGGTTCTGACTGTGGGTGATCGCAGACCCTGATTCGGTCCTGCAAGAATTATTGGGTCTAGTTCATGGAACTGTTCCAAAATTGACGGTTGCTCAAACGAGAAGCTTACCCGGTCAGAATCTGGATCTTCCGGTCTATTAATAGAAGTGTGTGGTGAACTGTTTGTCGTTGCTCGTTCTTGTCTCGACTTGTTCTTAAATATTAAAAAGAGGTTCTCTGTAGCTGACAATTGAGTAAGTAAAGTAAGTAAATTCTTTATTGTTCGGTTAATTAAAACCATTACAATTTGTGACATACTACAACATTTAAAACAGAATTCTTAAAATATTAGCAAGGAAATAAATAGGAAAAGGAAAAGGAAAAGAGTTAAAAGAAAAATTTGCGTTACAAGAAGAGTTTGTGATGCAAGGAATCTGACCAGTCATAGCAGGATTTGCTGCGATACAGATTTATCTGTCAACAATGGTCTTAAGTCTCAATGGGGGCCCGGCAAGCGGCAGCGTGCCTTGTTTTCTCCGCGAAGCTGTCCAGGAATTTTACTAATCTACAGATCAGTTGGGCGTCCACTGAGCATAAGGCCTGGACTATCACGGACCGGCAGGTACGGACTCCTAGCTCGATGAGTTTGTCCTTAAGCCAGTGCCGCCGTCCGTGGTACGTAGCTGGGCAGATACAGACTATGTGTATAAAGTCTTGGTTACCTGCACCTCAGAGATCACATTCCATTGTTACTTGTGGTCTCCATCTAGGTTGGTCTAATCGTGTGGGTGAAATGCCCAGCCTTAAATGGAGGAATTTACGTTTAAAGTTCAACGAGAATGCTGTGTCTAGATAAGGGCCTGGTGCTGGCCTTGTGTACGATTTAATGGTCATCCAGGCATGAGACCGGGTACTAAAAATTATTTTGTCGTTGAGGAACGAGTGCTTCTTGGCAGTCCTTTTGACTACCTGGTTAAACAAAGAGGCTGGGAGTTTTGTTTCCCACAGGGCTCCGAGCTCAGTTTCCTCTAGTGAGAGCTTTAGATATTTTGAGTACTCAGAGTTCGGGCTTGTCTGGATCGCGCCCCAAAGTGCACCATTCATTTTGTTCTCCTTGTTCCTCCAGACATAGTACCAGAATTTAATGGCCTCATATTTTTTCAGCAAGACTTACTGACAATTGATTACCTTTTGATTTGGGCCTTGCCTTTCTTGCTCGTTTCCTTTGCCTTTTTGTTAATTTGTCTTGAGGCTGAAGGCCCAAATTGCCCAAAGATTTAGTTGTTTGGTTTTCCTGAATTACGGATTCCTTTTTCTGGTCCTTTATGTGGTCCTCTGGGTTTGGTTTCCCGCCTCCCTCTCTGCTGCATTTTAGTTTGATTTGGGTAATTGGGGCATTTAGTTTTTCCTTGCTGTTTTTTTTTACTGGTTAGTCTTAGTTGACCGTCCCCTTATTCCCTATCTTTACTGCTCCGAGAATGTCTTTTAAAATTTCTGGGAGCGACGCAAGTTTCTCAATGATATTCTCAAAATCACAAGTACTTTGTTTGTGTTTTGTTGGAAGTTGATCGATGGTTCCTTTGTCGGTTGAAACCTTTTTTGGGAGATCATCCATGCTTCCTTTGTTTGCCAATAAGGATATTATTGAGTCAGTTTTAGAGCAGATTTGTGCGATATGCTCTGCAATATTATTTGAGGTCGATTTGAACCTCCGTTTTATCGGACTGGTAATTAAGCGCCTTTATGGCTTGGTCGAGTGTGCTTATTAGCGCATTACGCCAATGCACGTTGGGCTTTTTACTACCTATGCCCCCTTTTGGGTCGTCTGAGTGTGTAGTCATGCTTGCCGATGAAATGGAAATTGGGGTCTGCATGATTCCTTTTCTTATTTTACCTCCGCTATAAGAGCTGTCTTCTATCAAGATTCTTAGGTTGCCACTGTTTTCCGTTAAATTATGTGGTGTGGATGCAACTAAACCCAGCCTTGGTTCCTTAAGAATTAGATCCTTTGCTGGGTTAGGCCCTTGCGGAGGTGTTCTTAATGCTGATCTTTTTGTGGTTTTGGCCGAGTTTGAGTCGCTAGGTACTGGGAGGGGATGTAACCAATCTTCCTCCACTTCTAGCCTCTGTTTTATCTGTTCTTTGGTTCCTCATAAGGGTGTCTCTTTACGTTGGTCTTTACAAGGATCGTTATGGTTGCTATCCCCCATACTGGTCTTGTTTTCGGAGTTGTTAAAAATGTCCTCCAGAGATTCTTTTCCTGGGGATATCGGGGAAATCAGTGAGATTTGTTGGTCACTCTTCGTATCTGGCTTCCTTATTTGTTGTTTCCCTTCCTCCAGTCAGCTCAGTTTCGGCTTGATTATAATCAGTGATAGATTTGTTTAATCGACCATGGCCTGCACTGTTTCCATTTTTTTGGGATGTTGTTTATTCGATTGTTCGGAGGGTGTTTGTTCCGTTGTCGGTTTACCCAGATTTAAACTTCCCGACCGATTTGATGGTTTTGGCTTTTCGGGCTGAATAGGGCTTGGTAGGTTCAGTGCCTCCCTTGTTGTTGCAAAGAGTGTTGATACTGGGTCTTTCAGAAAGAAGAATTTGTTAATCTTCTGCTGTTTTCCTATAGTTGGCCACGGTTTATCAGGTATCTGAACTGGTCCTACCGTCGCACTCGCCCCCTGGGCTACCGACCCCCCCTTCCGGGCTGCAACTGGGCAGGGGATTTCTTGGAGGGACTTGTCTGGGTTAGGTTTTTTCATTTTTTTACTACGTGGGGCTTTATTCGGTGGTGCCTGCTGGTTTGTTCCTGATCGCATTCTCCTTATTGTATGGTTGGTTGATTTTGTGCTCTGGCCGATTGACAGCAGGGAAATGTGCAGTTAGATTGATAAGTTTATAGCTTGTTAGGCTTGTTAGGCTTATTGAGCCTTGTTCGACCTTGCTGACCCTTGATGATTCTTTTAATAATTCTTGTGTTGTAACACGTACAGTATGGCCCCCTGAAGCCTTGCTCCTGATTTCTTAATTCCTGGCTCCTGGCTCCTAAATGTCGGTTTTAATTGGTTCAAGGGGGTTTGCAGATCCTGTTGTGCTCGTTTAATTGAATTATACCCTCCGTGGGGCCGTTGGCAGGCTTCCTATGAGCTTCCTATGAGGCTTCCTAGGGGGCGAGTAGGGTATTTGATTTCTGCAGTGGGGACTATTTGTTAGCTATGGCCCCCCCCTGTGGTAGCTGACGAGAAAGGCTGTGGGGAGGACTGCAGATAAAGCCCACGAGAGCGCAAAGGAGCTGGTCGCGAGCGGAGCACTCAGGGGGGACTGCGGGCTAGATCGAGCCTAGTTGGATTTGCCTAGTCAACCCCCTGGGCTCTTACTTTGCGGCTGCATCTATCAGCAGCCGTGCTCGCGCCTTCCTCCTCACCCCTCCCTCAGAAGTGGCCTCACCTCCTTTGAGCTCCTGGTCCCGGTGCCGGCGTCGGGGCAAAAAAAGGCCCGGCGGCTTCAGCGGAGCTTCAGTGGGGAAACGCGGAGATATAGGTAAGACGCTCCCGCGCTACCGCCGATGGCGAGGAACCGCTGCCTGCCGCCCGCTGCCTTCACTTGGGGTGTGGCAGAATCTGCGTCCGTGTCTGCGGCGGTTCTGCTCCTGGTGATTCTGCTCCTGCTCTCACGCTCGCATTTGCGCCTCCAGCCACTAGGTGTGCTCATGCCACATTAATCCTGATCAATGTGGCAGTCATGACCTTATATTTGAAGCGAATCCTATGCTGGCAGAGTCCGACCCACATTTTTTGTGTAGTCTGTCCAATGTATAGCAAACTACATGGGCAGGTAATGGTGTAGATCACATTGACAGTGGTACAATTAGAACAAGCATTGGAAATGCAATAGGTCTCGCAATAGAAAAGTTTGAGCTTTTGGTGTGGTAAATGTAAATATTTTTTAATTTTTGTTTATGTTTTGCAAATTATGAAAGTATAATTTTTTTTATTTGAAATGCCAATAGTTATAAATGTAGCAAATGTTACATCTATAACATTAGTAAAGGTACATGTTTAGTTTTCCCCTGTCTTCCATGTATTGATCTGACAAATCACAATTTTTTCAAAATGCTATAAATAATAAGTTTGCAATGCAATAGGGCTCGCATTAGTAAAGTTAGAGGTATTAGTATTGTAAATGACACATTTTAAATTTATGTTTTTGTTTTGAAAATAACGAAATTAATAACTTTGTCATTTACAATGCCAATAGTGTTAACTTTTGCAAACGTGACACCTATAGCATTTGTAATGCAGTATGTGTTGTATTTACATGACTTAGATGTATTAATATTAAAAATAACAAGGGGTTGTATTTTTTTCAATATTTAATACTTAAATAAAAGTTATTGTAATTTATAATGGCAATAGCTTAAACTTTTGCAAATAACTTTTTGGAAGATTATGTTTAGTGTATTTTATTGTGATGAAAATGCAAGAATAGAAGTGAAATATTAACATTTTTTGTGTGACATTTGTAATAAAGTTTGAAACATTGAGAGAACATATTTGAATCAGTTGTTGTTGAATGGTTGCACAGATTGATGCTGTGGTGGCTCTGAATGATGTTGTGGCGGCGACGAGTGATGCAGTGGTGTTCAGTGATGCTGTGGTAGCGCATAGTGGGTGAGGGATGGAGTGTGGACGAGGGATGGAGTGTGGGCGAGGGATGGAGTGTGGGGCGGGGGAGGAATGGAGTGTGGGGCGGGGGAGGGATGGAGTGTGGGGCGGTGGAGGGATGGAGTGTGGGGCGGGAGAGGGATGGAGTGTGGGGCGGAGGAGGGATGGAGTGTGGGGGCGTGGGAGGGATGGAGTGTGGGGCGGGGAGGGATGGAGTGTGGGGCGGGGAGGGAAGGATGGAGTCGGGGATGGATGGAGTGGGGGGATGGATGGATGGAGTGGGGGGGATGGATGGACGGAGTGGGGGGATGGATGGATGGATGGATGGAGTGGGGGGGATGGATGGATGGAGTGAGATGGATGGATGGAGTGTGGGGGATGGATGGATGGATGGAGGGGGGGATGGATGGATGGATGGATGGTGAGGGGTGGATGGATGGATGGTGCCACTGCACCTGCTGCACCACTGAATCCGCGCCCCTGGCTGCAAAGATTCAAGAATATGGGCCACACACTTCATTGCTACATCGTCGAAAAAAGGCACACATTTGAAAGTCGAGTGAATTGTGCCCGATTTCACTGCTAGAACACAAAGAAAATCATTTTCATAGAAACAGAAAGAGACTGTATTCGATAAAATGCGGTAAAACATGATGTACAGAGCAGTCACTATTTACGTCAAGCCCAAATTAATAATATAGTATAAACTGCATCTCTAATATTAATTTTTGGTCCCACTAGGGTACAACTTAGATGGTAACTTTTTGTTTGATGTCATTGCCCTCCTACAGATCACTCAACAAGGATACATCATGTATACTGTTTGTTTTTGGCCCGGTTTTGAGGAGGGTCCCTTAGGACAGACAGCAGGTTCCCACCTGACATCAACGTAACAAAAGCAGGGCACCATTAATACAGTTAGTTCTATAGTACACACCAGCCTAAAAGTATCCATAAAAGTGATACTCTCCCTTGTACTTGTTTACATTCAGACCCCTTTGTCCAGCCGAACCACATGACCGTCTTTAAAGGGTCCGAGGTCGGGATGTTATCAGAGACAGTGTGCCCTGTGAAAAGACGGGCTGATGGAGAGATAAGAGGTAGCTGCCCCGCCCAGTCTCTCGGGGGCTGGGAGCCACCGCACACCTTTGATGTCTCCCCTCCCCTGACAGATAAAGCAGACCAGAACCAACTGTAAACTGCTGAGTAATGGCATCACTGCAAATCACTCCAGGCCCGAGGTGTCATTGATGCCAGCTCCACAAACGGTGAACCCGAGCAGAGTCACACTCATAGCACTGAGGGCTTAAAAGGTGAAAAACACTTTGCTTGTTAAAGCGTGTAAAAGAATACCAAAAACTGCCGTAAATGCACCCAGGGACGCTGATGGGAGGATGATGGACACCGGGCTACAACCTCACACAAACCTTTTGATGGTTAAAGCAAACGATGCATCCTGCTAACGAACATTTTACTAAATGAGCATGCCCTGTATGCCAGTTTTAGGAACTCACGTGCTGCTACTTAAAATTGCGCGGAAGGAAACATCTGTGCTGCGTCACCGCAACTCTTTTAATAAGTGGCATCGTTAGGTTTGGAAGGGCCTGCAGAAAGGCGCATAATACACTGGCAAAAAATGCTTATGATTTATTTCCCTGTCAGGCCTACGCTGATATCTGCGTGTTTTTAGGGCGGAATTAAAACAAGAAAAGTAAAATAAAGGGAGACATGGCCTGTCTGCCCTGAAACTGCAGGGAGAGAGAGGGGAGGTGCTGGCGGCTGGGGAGGGGGAGGAGAAATGCGAGCCTGGCGGCCGTGAAACTGCAGGGAGAGAGAGTGGAGGTGCTGGCGGCTGGGGAGGGAGAGGAGAAATGCGAGCCTGGCTGTGCAAAAAATGCTTATGATTTATTTCCCTGTCAGGCCTACGCTGATATCTGCGTGTTTGTAGGGCGGAATTAAAACAAGAAAAGTAAAATAAAGGGAGACAAGGCCTGGCGGCCGTGAAACTGCAGGGAGAGAGAGGGGAGGTGCTGGCGGCTGGGGAGGGGGAGGAGAAATGCGAGCCTGGCGGCCGTGAAACTGCAGGGAGAGAGAGGGGAGGTGCTGGCGGCTGGGGAGGGGGAGGAGAAATGCGAGCCTGGCTGTGTGCGGGGAGAGAGAGGGGAGGTGCTGGCGGCACCAAGCTGGGGAACAGATGGCGAAGACTGGCGATTTGATGCTGTGCACGTGCATTTTAACTCATTGCGCTTGCGCATTGAGCTAAAAGCGCACATGCACTGCATCAAATCGCCAATCTAGTTAAACTTCTGTTTAAGCCCCTATAGTCTCGCTCCGCTCAATGTGCATGCGCATTGACAGGCGAGACCTAAAAATGCTGCAAAATGACACTCATTTTTGTGGATGAATTCCTTGGTTTTAAATTGTGAAATCGCGAGCACTGCAGTTATTGCATATGAAATGGCCTAACAAGGGGGCTAAACCCAATAAATCATTGAGCATGTGGTCACTCTTGGTGGGGGCGTTAGGCTGGCTCTGACTAGGTGATCTTTAATACTTTTGTTTTTGTGAAATGCTAAGATAGGTTGCTCAAATGTAAGGTCACCTGCATTCAGCACATTCCATTGTCGCAAAATACTTTTTTTAAACACATTTTTTGCATTGAAAGAACATCTTGCATCCAATTAGGCAGATGTTACATTTATGTGCATCCTTAGCAATGTCTACATCTACTATTGCTTAGCTTCTGGTTAAAACTTCAGCATTGTCCATGACTCTTCATTGTACCCATTTCAACATTATGACTTAAAGACAGTGTTAATCCCCAGGTGGTTCTTTCCTCATGTGATTCGGTGGGCTTCAGCCAAGTAACAGCCCTCCCAATTCTCAGGGGACTCTAAAAAATACCCTTGTATGGGATCCCACAGATCTCGGGGGCGAGAAGAAGGTGGTAACAGCTCTGTATAGGTGAGTGATTGCTCCTGACAATATATTAAATCTTGAAACCATTCCTTAAACTTAGGGGCCCTTCCTCTCCTCCACTTGCAGGCCACCCTTTGTTTAGCTAATAGTAGCCCAAGGGAGACATGTCTTTGGGTCAGTAGTGCCACCCCTTCGGTGTATCCCTGCAGCACCGTTAGAGGGGTTATAGGAATCAAAGATCTCGTCATCTGCTCCAATGCCTTAAAAACCTTTAATCACTAGTCGCTAATAGGCTCACAATCCCATGCTAAGTGTAGAAAGTCTGCCCCGCCCTACCACACCTGTCACATTTATCAATGGGTCGTAAGGGAAATCGGTGGAGCCGAGCAGGGGTATAATACAGCCGGTGCAAATATTTACAGTCAACAATCATCCTTGGCTCACGCATGCATCAAGAGTAACATAGCAGTTCTAAAGATTATACAAAAAGGAACAATGTGTTATTTTCTGATCTTCGTCTTTAATTCTTTTCGCCCAGTCAACATGTGCTTTGTCGATAGGGGAATACCCCGCAACCTCTCCAGGGCTGTACAGCCAGCCGATCTTTCAGTTCCTCTCCCCTCTCTGCCAGTTCTACTTCCAACCCGGCTGGTCAATATTGTGTTGTCCAATTAAAAGTGAGCACGTGGCTCCAGAGTATTTAAGCCCCAGTATCCAGGATGTAATAGGACCAAGTTCGGTCCAGTTTAATGGTCATTAAACGTCTTAGTGTATGCAGTAATTTTTCTATGATAAAGAGGTAGGTTTTCATCATCTGGTAGGTAATAATAAACAGACAAAACAAAGGTACACCTCTTTCTTCTTTAAGCTCACAGCATTCTACATATTGTAACTACAACAGATTGTGCTCAAGCAGGTGGGACATGTGGTAGTTACAGGAGGGAAGAGAAATGATGTGTGTCACTAGTTCTTTTTTGAGTGTTTTTCTCTTTTTAGATTTAGTGTTGACCAAGACCTAATTATTTTTACCAAAATGTACTAGAAAGTATATCCATTGCCAAACATATTACCTTTGCCAATGCTTGTTTATGATATGAATTTTAAAAAGCAGATGAACTCTAGGGTTACGTCATTCTTTGATTCTTTCGAAAAGAAGTATCGAAGTCATTTCATTTTGTTTCTCACTTTTCTCAATGATTCTTTCAATTTATTGGTTCTGATTGTGTATGCAAATTTGTTCAGTTTAGAGGTCACCCTACTGTACATTAGATCAATCGGTTTGTCCTTATGACCGCAGGGAGCTGGCGATGGACCGAGGTATACAAGATGCCGGGGAATATAAAATCGAGCTATAGCGATGAGATGGGAGACCCAAGTGAAAAGGTGTTTCGTACTTCCATCAGAGAGTTTGATTTTCAGAATGATCAAACCAATTCTAACATAAGCAACACGTATACACAGCGACATCAGTATAAATGCCGTAATCCCACCGAAAAGCAGGAGCTTGTCATTGGTGGTGTCCGAACATGACAGCTTCAGAAAAGATGGCACATCACAAAAGTACTGATGGATTTCTCCCGAGTCATAATAGAGTATCTTGGAGGACATCAAACAGTGCACTAAAGAATGTACAGCAGTGATTATCAATGCACAGAGCACCAGTGAAATGTAGAGGCACTTTCTCAGAAACTGCGCGCAATGCAGAAGATGGCGTATTGCCCCATATTGTTTGCAGCACATGTTTCCCTGAAGGAAACTGTCCATGTTTCCAATTGAAAAGAGAAAGTTCAGCTGGAGGATGCAAGCCAAGAATGAAACTGACTTCTGCACTGAAAGGAGGTTTACTAGCAACTTTGTCAGTGACATGGATGTCAGACAGATGTCTACACATGCCAGCATGCTCAGGAGAAGGTACATGGGTGTGTGGAGACTAGAGTTGATTTTGATTAAACATAAGATTGTCAGCTTTCCTAGCAAGATCATTATGCACCTAATGAAGAAGACAATGAAAAGGAGAGTCTTCTGCTCTGGAAGGTTGTAGAAGCCAAGAAGGATGATGTTGGCGACAATGCTTTGATTTTCTGTTTCCATTTCAGTACCAATCTGCAAGCATGAAAAAAACCACCTTTTAGTTCTACCATCAGAAATCCTCCATCATTCATGTGTTTTCAGACTCAGAAACCTCTTTACTCAGCTCTCCCACTCCAAACAACCAACCAAAGAAATGAAGTCCCAGTTTCAGACTGTACTGAATGAATCTTGCACCATTTGTATGTTTACTGTTTCCCATTACAAAGAACATATGTCTGCCTCTGTAAGTAAGTAAGTAATACATTTATTGTGCAGTTAATTAAAACCATTACAATGATTGACCCACTATTATAAACAATAAAACCTCAATTTTCTTTATAAAAAAACTGATAGCCATAGTTAAACAAAAACATGCGTTAAGATTGGGAAGAAAATCCACACCCCCGGCCTCGGTAGTCCATAATCTTGTTTCTTCACTTCGGCCGGCGAATATCAGTGGCAGTCCGTGAGATAAAAGTACCCCCCTTATTAAAATCTTGACTTCAGAACGATGACAGACCGGGATGCGCCGATTTAAAGTGCATAGTGCTGCCTCGGCTTCCGTTGGTTTGTGCAAAGTATGTCGTATAGTTAGCCTTTCAATGGTTTCCTTTGAGGTTTGGGTGCGGAGAAAGAAACTTGACATTGTATGCTTAACACACTGTTATGGTTGTGTGCACTTTTTTTTTAAAATGTAGGTCAGCTGCAATTAAAAACTTTACCAGACAGCAGCTTAGTTGAGCATCTTGGCCAGAGAAGCTTGCAAGCACCGCTTGTCTGCATGACCGTATTTGGTTTTTGTTGAAAATTGGTCTGAGTAGTTGCCGGCGCTCCTGCATCAGCTCGCGGCAAATGGTTATAATGTGGACTATGTCCTCCTCTCCTTCCCCACAAAGGCGGCACACTGCTGGCTTTGGAGGGCGCAGCCAAGGGGGCAGGTGGTATGCTGTCGGCAGCAGACCTAACCGAAATTTCAGAAACTTCTCTTTGATGGTTCTGGAGAAGTTAGAGAGGAGGTAAGCTTGAGGAGTCGCTTTACTATAAGATTGTATAGTTAGCCAGCCATGCGAACGTTCAGTCAAGGCCGCTTTGTCCTGTAAGATTGACTCTTTTTTAACAGTGTTATTTACGATTTTCTTGAAGCTTGCCATGGTCCCAGGCGTTGCCCAGAGTTGCCGTAAGCCCAACTGGTCCAGTGCAGTGTCCAAGAACAGTCTGGCTGGGCAAGTTACTTTCGTTTCTACTTCTCTCCACAAATAGACATTTAAAGTTTCTGGTTGCCCTTTTTTGATCTTAAACCAGGTTTTAACAAAGGCTCCTTTCCTGTCCAGCTCCTGTTTTTGTATACCAAATTCCAGCCTCATTTGCGCTGGAGATGTATATCCAGGCAGCCCGTATATAATTCTTAGCGCTCTGGCGATGGTACCATTTAATGTTTCCGCATCCCTCCCTCTCATGGCTTCGCTTCCATAGGTGATAGATGGTATGAGTTTGGCCTGTATCACCTTGGTCAGAGGGAGGAAGCTCGGGCCCGCGGTTATGTTCTTCAGGTTTCTTAGTGCTACTGCTGTCATAAGCCCCCTCTTTTTTATTGCCTCAAATTGTACTTTGTAATTGCCTTTGCTATCGATCATAACCCCCAGATATTTGTAGTCTTGTACGACTTCAAGCTTGCATTTTGCCAAGTGCCAATTGTGTTTTGTTTTTGTTTTCCGGTAATTTATACACATGACTTTTGTTTTGTCTTGGTTGATGCTTGTCTGCCTCTGAGCAATGTATTTTCTGCTGATTACCTAATACTGCCTCTGTGTCCAGATAGAGCACTGTGTAAAAGTGTCTCAATTTGTCGCTATGGGGGAATTATCACAACAATTGAAATAATTGTCAGCCCAAATTTGAAGACCATCTTAGTCCATCCAAGTTAATATCCTCACTCCTGACTCTGTATCAGGGCACTTTGTGTAATATGTCCATGTTTGTACCCCATGTCTGGGCTAAAGTTATGGAGAAAACAGCACCACTTTCTCCTGCCACTCTTGATGTATCTGAGATGTTTCTTGATGCTGTTGTATGACAAAACAACGAGTTACTTTACAACGCCTACCTTAAGAATGCGGTCTCTATTACAACATGTCTTAACCCTGAATTGCTTTACCACGCACTCCTTTACCAAGGTTTTCAGGGTAAAGGCATGCATGGTAAACAGCTATCTGTGGCTACGTTTACCACCCCCTCCTCCTCCCTCTGAGCCCTAAATACACCCAAACCTCCTTAAAACTACCTTAAACCACCAAACCCCTTAAAACTAATCTGAACCCGTTCCACCCCCTAAAAACTACCCAAACCCTCCCACCTGCTGAAAACTACCCCTAAAAACGACCCCAAATACCCCCACCCCTAAAAACTACGCCGAATTCCCAACCCTAAAAACTACCCCGACACCCCAACCCCCTAAAAACTACCCGAACCTCTCTTACTTGCCCTCTTCTCTTTCTTTCTTATGCTCATCCTGAACACTAGACCGACTTTGCCTTAACCAAGCACATGCGTGGTTAAGGTAAAGTGGTTGTTCAGGCAAGTCGGTGTTCCACTTGCTGGCTTTCGGAACTCGTGGCTCTTGCTTCGTTGTTCCAAATGTTCCCACTTGAATTCACATTGATATATCTACTTTTATTTAGTGGTAGGTTATGCATGTCTTTTGTTTTATCTGGACCAAGAGTCCCCAACAAGTAGCTCATGAAGTGCCAGTAATAAGCTCATTGAAGTGTTGCCCAGACCCTCATTAAAAGGGCTGAAGTTGACTTGTATTGTTACTTACACTGTGGAATCCCTGCATCTTGCTTAAAGATCTTAGGAGTGGAAAGCAGAAAACTGGTGGCAGGACAACATAATGTACCCAATTTGTCTCTCTCTCTCTTTCACATTAACTCACACACACTGTGAGTGAGAGAATGTAGCTGTGACAAAACGAAAGTTGTGTGGCGCACAGAGCAAAGAAGATTCGGTTTGAGTGCAGAACTAGAGAAGCCAAAGTGATGTGTGTAGGCCGGGTAAGGGGGCAGCTGTGTAGCAAGAAACACCAGCGGTTAGTACTGGAGAAGAGACTGTTAAGGACTTCACTTGCTGTGCTGGATAGGTGTAAGGTGAGCACCTATGTGCACATCTGTCTGTGCATGGCTGTGTGCATTTTGTACATGTGAGTATTTTCATGTGTCCTAGTTTGCGCCTTCATGTGTGAGTGAGTGTGCTTAGTGTAGTGGCCCTCCCAAGTCGCAAATGTCTGGCAGCAATCTCTTGCCTATGACACCTCCAGTGGCATCTGGTGCCCCTTTGGTATGCTGGCATAATCTTGGCCATTTCTGTCACAGTGTTGGCTACAACTACTAGCTTTCTAGATATTTGTGGGAACCTTTGACCTAATTGTGGCTGTCAAGCACAACATTTGCCACATGTGACATGTCTTGAGCATATATGCCTAATTGTGTCCAGTCCGGCATTACTCTGGCCATTCCTAGTGTTATGGTGACCACTGCAACCTAGAGATGAATGCTTTGTGGACCATGCACCAGTTATTAAAGGTGACATACTCATTGGAGTAGGAATCTGTGGGTTGTTTGAATGTGATGGTCATCTTGTCATATGTCCAGAAACTTTTCTTAATGCCAGCAAAAGGATGGAGGTTGCTTATCAGGCTGTTCAATATGTTTTGTTGATGTCATCCTGCAGAGTATTCCCTCAATTTTTTTTTATAAATTCTTTTTATTGTTGCATCAAATAGCATCACAAATGAAAAAAAATCAGCACTCGGCAGGGCGTCAACATTCCGCCTTTGTCCGTCAGTTGCGCAACTTTTCTTTTTTGGATTCCACAGGTATCGATAGAACACTTAGATCTTCAACAGAAACATAGAGAGAAAATAATAAAATAAAGCAATCCCCAGAACAGCAGCCTACACACCCACCCCTCCTCCACCCCCCCTGGGCCCACCCCGCTCCCCCTATTGAGCTCTCCTCCATCGCTCACACGTAGTCTGATCATTCAAGTATGTACACGGCCCCCCAAAGTCACTGCCGTCCGTTCCGCCGTGTTGGGGGCCCTCCTAACCTCCTACTCTTCTTCTCTGCGGCCTCACTGCAGTCCATGGTATTGTCTCCACTTTGCCCACACTCTCCGAAACTTTTTGGGGCATCCCCTGGCTTTGTAAGTCACTCTCTCGGCAGCCGTATACAAGTCCAGCCCCCTCCTCCATTCCTCTATATCTGGCGGTTCAGACGCCCCCCAGTGTCTTGCAATATCCCTTTTCGCCACCACCAAAGCAAGGTTGGGAAGGGAAATCCCTCCACTGTATTGGTGTCGCTGTAGTGTGGATAAAGCACCCTCGGCTGTTTCCCCAGCCACAGGAATGCCCGCAGATCCGCATGGATTTTATTCATAATTTTGGCTGGCAGCGGATAATACTCGTTTTGAAGTGCGTATAGAAACTTCGGGAGTAGAACCATTTTGTAGAGTGCCGCGGCCTACTAGGGTGAGTGGGAGCTGTCGCCACCTATCCATCTCAGTCGTTGCACATACCATAACTCGGGCAACATTGTTGGCAAAGGAAAGTTCCCTGTCTAGAGTTATGTATACTTCTAAGTATTGAAAGCTATCCTTGGTATGAATGAGTAGCCCTGGCAAGCACTCCCTTCGCTCCAGACCTTGCGGGTCATATAGGACTGATTTGTGCCATTTTATAGCGTGGCCTGCCCTTGCACCGAAACCGGCTAGTTCCCTGAACAGTTCCGGAATTGTCGTGTCTGGGTCGGTTACAAACAACAGGACGTCGTCGGCATATAAAGATATTTTCTCCTGAGTGGCGTCAGAGTTCCCCCATGTGAAACCCCGAATCCCCTGGTTTTGTCTAATCCTTATCGCTAATATTTCTATTGTGAGGGTGAATAGAAGGGGGGACAGTGGGCATCCCTGGCGCGTTCCCCTGCCGATTTGAAATTCGCGGGACAGCCTCCCGTTGACCCGCACTCGCGCCCTCGGGGCTGAGTATAGGAGCCGAACCCACTTCAGAAACTTAGGGCCAAAGCCAAATCTCTGCAGTGTCTCCATCAGGAAAGGCCAGTGGACTGCGTCGAAGGCCTTCTCCGCGTCCAGGGAGAGGAACCAGTGGGGCTCACTTCTCCCTCTAACCTCCTGTAGCCAATTATGAGTGCGGCGGAGGTTCAATTTGGTCGCCCTGTCCGGGAGGAAACTGGACTGGTCCATATGCACAAGATCCGTAATTACCTGTCTCAGACGTTTAGCCAGAATAGTGGCCAAAATCTTTGTCTCCATATTGAGGAGGGAAATAGGGCGGTAGGAGGCACAATCATCCCTAGGCTTGCCCTCCTTGTATATCGGGACAATAGTGGCTAAGACGAGGTCTGGCGGCAGGCTCTCCACCTGATATGCCTCCACGAATAGAGTTTTAAAATGTCGTTGTAGCAGGTCAGCCGCCCGCTTGAAGAATTCCGCCGGAAAGCCGTTCGGCCCCGGGGCCTTCCCCGGTTTCAGCGAGGCTTTGGTTTCCGATATATCCTCCAGTGTCACCTCTGCCTCCAAGGCCGTGCTGGCCTCAGGGTACAGAGACGGCACCTCCATGTCTCTCATGTAGTGCTGCGCGTCCTCACTGTCCCCCAGATCTCTGGCCCTATAGAAGTTCTCATAATATGTCGCAAAGGCATCCGCTATGGCCTCGTCTGTGCATACCCGTCTGTCCTCCGCCAATGTAATCTGATCCACCCACCTCGCCGCTCTTTCTTTCCTGCTCAGCCATGCCAGGAGTTTGCCGGACTTATCTCCCACGTCGTACAATCGGTGGAGAGTCGCCAACGCCTGAGTACATGCCTCATCGGTGACCATTTCCCTATAGTGTATTTGCGTGTCTAACAGTTTCCTAAGTAGTACATCCTCCTTCCGTTGTTGGTATTCCGCTTCTAGGGCTAAGATAGACGCCTCTGCACTAGCTACCTTGTCCTGCTGCTTCCGCCTTACCTCTCCCAGCCTACTTTGTATGCGATCCCTCAGGACCGGCTTCATCGCCTCCCAAAGGGTGATCCCTGAGTCAACTGTACCCTCATTTTCGGCCACGTACACCCTTATGTCCGCTCTGATGCCCCACAGTATTTCCGGCGTTTGGATGTCCCAGGCCGCTAGGCGCCATTCCGCCTTCCTCTCTCCCCTCCCCCGCCCCATCTGTGCATACAGCGGAGAGTGATCTGAGATTCCCCTTGCTTTGTATTCTGCCAAATCCTTCGATGAAACATCCTGCCTGGACACGAAGATATAGTCTAGTCTTGAAAAGACCCTGTGGGCCCCTGAGTAAAAGGAGTAGGCCTCCTGTGTAGGATGAAGCCATCTCCAAACATCGGTGAGGCCTATGATATTCATTTGCCGTGCTAAGGCCGAACTGGACCCTACTGTACGTGGTGTCCCCGACCGATCCCGTGTTGCACACATAACATCATTAAAATCTCCCCCCACTATTTGTATCGTGTCAGCCGTGTCCATGAGTATAGCGGTGATCGCCTTGAGGGTGCATGCCTGTAGCTTTGGGGGGGCATACACTGAGAGGATCGTGTACCTACGCCTCTTCCAGACCCCTTGTACTCCCGCGTAGGTCCCCTGTGGGTCTAGCCATGTATGAGTGATAGTGAATGGTGCCGTTTTTTTAATGAGGATCGCTACACCCCTGGAGTCTGTTGTGTACCCTGCATGCGCCAACACTACGTGGCGGCCTCTCGCTATAAACGAGCACTTATTGCCTCTAAGGTGAGTTTCCTGAAGAAGGATGATATCAGGCGCTAGTCTCTTGAGGTAGGCGTTTACCAGGCTCCTCTTGATCTTTGACCCAAGGCCATTCACATTCCATGTTAATACGGTGACCCCTGCGTCACCTGTGTGTGGAGCATCTAGTGTATCTGCCATTGTGCATTACAATCCCCTTCCCAGGTAGGTCCCTGGATTAGGAGTGGCTCAAGGTGTGGCATGGTGTGTTGCTGCTGCTTCTCAACTGACCCCTCCCTCCCCCCCACAACCCTCTTGGACCCCAACTTGAGGGAATAAGTAAACCGTCCCCCCCTTGACCCCCCTCCCCACCTCCCTCCCCTTCCAGTCGCATCCCAACCTGGGACCAAACTATCCATGGGAGAAGGCCTGTCGCCCTCCCACACATCCCTCCCATCACGCACCAAATAACTGTATAAGCAACTCAAACAACATTGAAGGGCGTGTCAACTTGCGTGCTCCCGTTGGCCGGGCTGCAATCTCACTGGTCCCTGGGCATCAACATTCATGAGTGTGAATCCTGAGTGTCTGTTATGGGCCCCTGCCCCGACGAGTCCTGCTCCAAGTGCTGTATTTCTTTGACTAACGGGTGGACTGAGTCTCCAAGGCCGTCGTTTTCACCTCCTCCTGAGGCATGACCCTCCGATTCTTCCTCCTCGTCCCCTTCAGAACGGATGCCATTCCGCAGGCAGCTAAACCTGGAGCCCGCTACTGATTCGTTTCCAGGAGACGTTGATCTGCCCCCCCTTCTTTCACTGGCACCACCGGTTTGATAGGGCGTCGCCGGCTTACGTTTCCTCATCTTGCCCGATCGCCTACGCTGCGGTTTCGGCAGCTCCCAGCGTGGCCTTTCCCTTATTGATCTGTCCATTGCTTCCCGCCCGGCCGCCTCACTACTGTTCAGGATAGGGCGTTCTTCAAGCCATTGCCACGCGTCCTCCGGGCATGTAAAGAAAATGGACTTATCTTTGTAGATCACTTTGAGTTCACGGGAAAAAGGAGCATGTAAGCAATGTTCAAGGATCTTAATTTCGTCTTTACAGAATCGAAGGAGCGGCGCTGTTTCGACACCTCCTGGCTGTAGTCCGGGAAAATCATTATGGTTGCATTCTCAAAGCGGATTTCTCCCAGCTTCCTGGCTTCTCGTAGGATCAGATCCCTATCTGCATAGTTCAGGAATCTCGCTATGACTGGTCTCGGTCTTGCCCCTTCTGGTGGCTTGGCCAGGAGCGCCCTGTGCGCTCTCTCAATGACGAAGCACGCCGAGAACTGTGCTGCCGGGAAGGTAGTCTTTAGCCAGGCATGGAGGAAGGAAGCCATATCCCTCCCTTCAATTCCTTCCCTAAAGCCCACAAAGCGAAGGTTGTTGCGCCTCGATCTATTTTCTGCATCGTCCACCTTCCATTGCAAGTGACGATGTGAGGCCTGGAGCTCCGCCATGTCTTTTTTTAGGGCTGTAATCGATGCATCATTGTCAGTGACCCTAGTTTCAGCTGCTGCCACCCTGTCCGTTAGTTTTCTAAAGTCCTGTCGCAGCAACGTTATCTCAGAGCCCACTTCTCCAATCTTCACCTCCAGGGCCGCCTGGGATTCCTGGATGTCACTCCTGGAGGCCTGGATGGCCACCAGCAGCATCGCCGTTTCCGATTGTGATCCGGAAGTCTCCGGCCGGTGCTCTATGGCCTGTCTTGATGTCGTATAATTGTCCATGGGGCCCTGTTTAGTGGGCTTAGGGACCGGGTCTCTCTTCCCCATGATGATCCTCGTCTCAGGCGGATTGTCGCTATAGGCGGTCTGTCTTCAACTTTTTAAACGTGCGAGCCTTGGGGAAAGTTCAATCTGGAGGCAGTCGCACCCAATTTCGTCCTAACTCCAGCTTCAGCAGCCTGTGAGGAAATATCTCTCGAGGCCCCCTCACCGCCAGGCCCCCCCCACACGCCACTCCTCGGTATCGTGGGCACTCACCCGAGGTCTGCACCGCGTGGTCCGTCCTGGCTGCCCCTTTCCATTTCGCTAGTAACTCTTCTCTCCCAGGGCCAGGCAGCCAGGCATGCCAAGATCTGCCCCTCACACCGCGCCCGGGAGCATCCCCGAGGCCGGAGGCCCCACCGTCCGTACCGCTCTGCCAGCAGGGGTGGGGGTGCCGGTGCAAGGGCGGGCGCCCGGCGGCGTCAGACGGCAGGAGAAAGCGTCCCAGTCTCGTCGGCCTCCACCAGTTGCCGTGTGCCCCTCCGGCCGTCTCCCAGTCACCTCCGCCACTTCCACTTCGGCCACCCAGGCCGTATAAATGCCGAGGGGACACTGCCTCCACTCACTAGTCTTGTTTCCCCCACATTGCCTTCAGGATCCTTTGCCCCTGTGTTGCTGGGCGTACCGCCCTCCCGCCAACAGTTCCGCAGACGGTTGCCTGCCCCCCGCCTCTCCTTGTACCTCCAGACCGCTCAATCCTCGGCGCACCGGGCCGCCCAGCGGGGCCGCCCCCGGTGGTGTCTCCGTTTGTCGCTGCCCCTCCGCCACCTGCTGCTGCAGGTCCCAGGGCACCGCACTCGCACCCGTGCGGTGCTCCGTTTTGTGCCGGGGCGGGCGGGGGTAGAGGGATGCAGCCGGGGGGGGGGGTTTGGGTGCGGGCGCGGGGGTGGCTGTGGGCGAACCGGACAATCAAGACGAGGTTCCTCACCGGGCAGTCCCCGCCGCTGGTGCGTTTCCCTTCGGGCTCACCTCCTCCGCCGTTACCACACCAGCTCAGCCTCCGTAGGCGCACTCTGACGATTCCGTCACCGGTGTCCCGCGGTGCTCGTCCGCGTCTTCCCTTTCACAGGGGTAGCCCCTCTAGAGCACCACTCTCGTCAGCCGCCGTTTCCCACCGCTTCGCAGTGTGGGGGATGGCCGCACTCTGCCTCCGCTTCCCAGGTACCGGGCCAACAATCAACCGCCCGCCATCTTGGTAAAGGCGGCCGGACCTCAAAAGGCACCTCCTGCTCCAGACCAGGCACCACAGTCGCGGTTCTGCCGGGACTCAGGCCATTCCGGGTGGTGTTGTTGAAGCTCCGACCTTGCCCCGTTGTTCCGTCTGGGTCACGGGCTCACTCCGCTCCGTCTCCGCGGCCGCCTATACCACTGCTGCCATTTTGCTCCCAACGATCGCTCCCGGCTCGGCTGCCGGTCCTCCAAGTTTCAGGCAGCCCCGATATGATGTTGTCTCCTCAGTGCGCTCACTAGATGCCTGCAGCTTTCACACACCGCATGTTGAAGGGTGTGCTCTCCGGGGTATCGATTATCGTCGGATTATTGAGCAGCCCGGCCGGAGCTCCGGCGAGGCACGTCCTAGCCGGCCATGCTGCTGGCCACGCCCCGAGAATTCCCTCAATTGAGATGGGATGGAATCAGTTCCGGGCAGTTCTGAAGTTCAATCCTCATAGAAAGACATTTACTGTGTAAAGCAGGTACTGTTGGTGCCCAGCGTGTTCATCTTCTTTTGGGACATGAGTCCTAAAGCTGAGGTTGATGTCTATTTAGAGTTCAGAGTCTTTACCTATTGACTAGTTAATTGAGGTGTACATGGATCTCAATGAGCTCTAGGTAAAGGTTGAAGGTCACTTTCAGAAGATGGACATTTTGTACAACAATGATCCAGAGGAGCTCATTTGGATGAGCTGAGGTCTGTTCAGGGAAGACATGAAGCATTGCAAGATGACATCATCAAAACCTATTCTGGTAAGGAGGGCATGGTAGACATCATTGTCAAAGTCTAAAGAGAAATAAAACCTCTTATAACAAGTCAATGTAAGCACTTTATCACTTGGATCACAAATGCTTGTATTGATGCATAAAAATTGAAAGTTATATCCATGTGTCCAGCATGGATGTTGCCTCTTTTCCACTTCTACCAGAATTGCCTGAAATCAATTTAAATGTCCAACAGTTCATATAAATAAATATGCATGATCATTTGCCTGTAAGGTCGTGAGGAAGCTGCTTGTTGCACCAAACTACCTTTGTGGCAAATATCCATGATTTCTTGGAGTACTATCATCAAGGGTGTAGCTTAACAGCATATTAATGTTAGTACCCTAAGGGATGGGGTCAATAAACAGGACTGGTGCAATGATGTAGTCTGGAGCAATAGTGAGGTCTGAAGCTAGATGAGTGTATCTGAAATGATAGAGGATGGAAAAAGTGAAATAAACTTTATTTACTCAGGTACTTTAGAATGAAACATGTCCTAACCAATAACACACAACACATGCGACAAACCTGAATGAATTTCAGAAATACACAAACAACAACATTTTTAATAGAAGACCCCAGACACCGATCATAATATGCATCTGTAAAATAGTACGAGAATATTGTTAGGTCTCCAACAAAATCTAATCCACATCAGCATGAATCTATATTATGTTCCTATTTGCATTTGCAACATCCTACAGACAGCCAAGGAGATTGGCTAGTGGTTGCTGTCGCATTACAGCTTCCTTTTGTGTGTTCAGCTGAGTTCTGTGTATAGGTACCTAAGGGTAGTCTCACCTTATTTACGTGCAAAAGAGTTTCAACTTGAGGACAGTCTAGTTCTAAATCACATTGCAACCGACATAGTAGGACGAATGGATAAAAGAGACAGTGTAAGACAGAGTCAGAGTCAATTGTGCAGAAGGTGCAGAACGGCTTTCCTGTTAAGTGACCCAGAATCCTCTTGAGCACCATGAGTGGTGGCGAACACAGACCAATACTGAAGTGAGGAAAATGTCTGACAGATCGGTAAAGAAAACTTCTTGAGGTCGATAACTAGAAGTCAAACATTAAACACACCAAAATCTAAAGAAGTCTTCAGCGTTTTTGGGCTATTTTTGTAATTGTTTTTGTTCGCTATATTGATAACCGCACCTTCAAAGGACGTAACTGAAACACTGCTCCAATACTGTCAACACTGCTCCAACACTGTTGTCATGATAAATGTTCATTTAGATAAAACAATCTGTCAAACTACTAGATTATTAGATAACCATAGAAAATCAATAGCATTAAAAATAGAATTTACAAAAGAAAACAAAGGTGGCTACAGCCAGGTATGTGCAGAGTAGTTCAATTCTAAAATATATTTTTTAAGTCAGCTATTGTTCATTGTTCATGCATAACACTTAGGCCCTGATTACTAATCTGGCATCCAAGGACTGCCAGACCCGCGGACCGCGGTCCAGCCACTGCAGCACTGTCGTTCCAACCGACCTATTAGGATTTTGACGACCGCCATTGCACCACTGAAACTGCCAGGGAACCGCATTCTGTGGTGATCCCACTACGTCTGAGGACTGCTAGGCTTGGTGGTGCCCTTAGGTTCTGCCGAGCATATTACGACTTTCATCACCGCCAGCGGTCTCATGGAAGTTCTTCTTCCATGTAACTGCTGCTGGTGAGGAAAGAAAGGGGGCCCTACAGGCTCTTGCCCCTGTGCACAGGGGTGCATGCATGGGGTATCTGTTGTGCCCCCCTGCAGATCTGTACACCCATTTCCTGCACAGGAAGGACAACACGACATGGTGCATTTCTTACCATGCAGGAATGGGCACAATGAACCTTTAAACAGCACCGCCATGAGACCGCCACACCACCTGCCCGCCATACTGCAAAATTACTTGAAATCTGGCGTGCGGGTGGTAGTGGTTCCGGCGGTCCGGGAGCAGAGCAGTGGCATGCTGCCTGCTCCAGGACCACCGAAATTCGCAATCATGCCACAGTGGTACACCCATTAAAGTGCAAATTAAAAAATTAGCAAATCACACCTAAATGGAATGCCTTAGCCATTACTCACATGGTTTTCAGTTATGCAAAGAGAATTTGCCTTGCATAGGAAGACGAATTTGCAGTTGACCTTAGGATGGAATATCAATGAGATAGCTTTTTGGGTCTCTGATATTTGAATACATGTGTGTCTTTAAGTGAGTTTCAGAGACAAATTGGCACCAAAAACATCAAAACAGTTACGCAAAGTATGAGGATGATAATGATATGACAATTGGCCTCAGTACTAGTTTAATCATCAGAATCAAACACTTGAAATGTATTTAAATAGAAAAATCAGTTGATCATAACTTCTGAATCCCAAAAATATGCTTATTGCATCACTGTGCCCTGCAGAGTAAATTATCTTCTGAAATGTGTGCTGATGATGGAGTCTCACACATTTATGGAAAGCTGAGTAGTTCATTAAGTCTAACTTAACACACCTTGCTCATTGCCTCTTGTGTAGTCCCACGCGACGCAATACGGCCGAACTTTCGTCCCGTGGGACTACACATCAGTCATTTGTGCTTCTGTGGATGAGAAAACCTCCATTTTGTTATCGATTGTTAAATTGGAGTTCTTCCCATCTTTGAAGAATATGGAAAGACCCGCTGTTGGCTTCACTATTCAGACAATTTTTGTTGTCCGATACGACCAGTGATTTCCACGCTGTTTTCTACTGCCAATTTGACTCAAGGTCAACTTTTGTTTCCTTGTGATTACCATAGAAGGTTGTATATCCTGCATAAAGTTATTTGTCCTGAGGATGGTCTAATGGACTGAAGCCACAAAGACCGAAACGTCGACAATCCTGCCAACTCCAAGAAAAATTGTCTTCCTCAAGCAATATTTATTGATTTTCTGATAATATTTGCTGTGCTGTATTCAGGAGCTGACGTAGGTTATGAATTGTGTGTCCAAATTCATTTGTACATCTTTGTCATAACTTTATTTGCTGATATCTACTTTGTTCAACTGTACCCTTCTCAATTTTAAAAAATACCAAAATCAGATAAATTCATTTTCTACGACTAGGATCCTCCGTGTGCTTTGTTCTCTTTTGTGCTTTGTTAATTATATTTAGTTTGGTTGTCCTAGTGGGACACCTAGGAGTCTGATTCCATTTAACTGACTCATAAATAATTTGGAACTTTAAATACTTTGAAAACAAGTGAAATCCCTTGTAGACATTTTTACTTTGATTGACAACACATATCTGCCAAATGTCTTGGAGACTATAAATCTCTTTGTCAGCCTCCCTTGGACACTAACACATACCATAACAACTAGTTTTGTGAAGACATAAATAAGTTTTAGGTCCATACCTTCCTTCAAGAGCGACAGCAAGGATTACAGTTTGGCTTGGAATATTCCTTGAAAGGCCATTTGCAATAACAATCATGTGTGGATTTGAGTTCATACCTGTACAGAAAGACACATAATATGGCCAAAGTAACAAATGCCTGACTTGCTATAGGGACATTTCCTGGACTATAAAGAGGAGGCTGATTTGGTGGCCTGTTTATATTTGATGGCTCAGTTTGAATAAAGGTTAAACAGGGTTGATAGAATGCAGTGAAATGTGCTTATGATTGCCCTGAGTTGCCATGAGAAGGTCTATGTAAAGTTTAGTGGCCACCTCATAAATAGTTCATGTTCCATGCAAATTTGACTACATCATCCTCTGCTCCATAGGGTCCATATAAGTCATTTATGCAATTGACTGGAATAATGGAGAACCTTGGCAGCACATTGACACTGACTGCAATATATGTGAGCTCACTAGGCCATATAAGGCATTATCCTTTACATTATATGGTACAACTAAAACACCTAATGGCATTATCAGGAATGTGGAAAGGGTTACCTGCTCAAGAAGAATTCATCCACTTATGGGGTCACATCGGTCTAATATAGATTGATTGGTCTATGGCAGGAATAGGAGACTTATAATAGCTATGAATGGCAAATGTCTGAGTACTTTCGTGCATAAAGGTAACATCTGCTAAATTATGGGAATTCTAGAATTATGAATTTATTTCCTAAAAGTCAACAACTGATATTTGTAAAATCAAATTTGTATGACGTGAAACCCCTTTCTCTAGAATAATAACCTCTTTTTGCCATTCAGAACGTTTTTTCTAATAGAGAATGGTGTTTCCGAACCATGCCAGTTTGCAATTTGGAATTGGGGTGTAAGGGTCTTTCCTACAAAACTCTGTATTGATATGCAGACAGAATATTGAGTTGGAAATATCAACTTACACAAATATCAAGTTGGAAATATTGTGACACAGAAATATCGACAGCAAGAATATCGTGGTCAAGGATATCGACTTTAAGGTAAGAAATATTCTTTAAAAAAATATCAAAGTCATTAATATTGTTTCCAAAAATATATAATATTAATTCTTTATGTTAATTGTGTCATTATTTCAGGAGCGGGTGGTGGGGTCTCTAGGGGAATAGTGTGGGAAGTAATTTAATTACACAACGAGGCATTTAGAATACTTAAAATAGCAGTAGATGGTCCCACTGTGATTTCTATAGCAAAGTTTCTGGGCTGGGATTGGGTAATCCGTTGGAAAGAAGAGAGGTATTGATTAAAACTAACACCCTGCTTTGTCCATACTCTAATAGTTTTTATGGATTTTTGTGTTTAGAACTTATGCTCTTTATAATACCAGGCTTTTATATATTGTGTGTTTTAAATCCCTTTTATACTATTTATTGTCTTAACATGTTTATAATGTCCTTGGCACAATTATGTGTGTGGTTCTATGGAATTGATGTACATTCCAACTTAGCTGTATATTTCGAGATGACTTTTGTGATTTATTTTTGAATCAAAATAAAGTTTATAAACTGTAATTTAATTACAATAAATTATTTTTTTATTATTTATTCATATTTATTTAATTTAGATTTTATAGTGTTAATTGTGAAAAGGACTGTATTATGAATTAATTATTATTTGGTTGGTATTTGCTATTATTTAATTAATTGGCAATTAATTATGTTAATTGTGTCATTTTGTTAGGAGTGGGTGGTGGGGTTCATAAGAGTAAAGGGTGAGAAATAATTTACTTTTAATTAATTAATAATTATTTGTTAATTAATGCTAATTAATGAATAACAATTTTAATATGGCAATTGTGTAATTAATTTTAGATGTGAGTTGTGGGGTTTATAGTGGTAAAGGGTGGGAAATCATTTATTTTTAATGAATTATTAAGTAGTTGATCATTAAAATGAATTCATCAATTGATAATTAACTTGTGTAATTCTTTATGTTTTTTGTGTGTGGGCTTTGGTTTTATAGGGGTAACGTTTGGGGAGTAAATTAAGTTTTATCTGTTTTAATTTTTTTTAAATGAATAATATTTCTTTAATTGATAAGCAATTATGTTAATTATGGAGGTACATTTTCTTTTAAATTTAGGTAGAAAATACAAAAATCTATATATGCAATGATTCATGTTTGTGTTTATAAATAATTTATAATTAAAACATTATTTGTTTGTAAATTATTTTTACATTTATTTAATATAATATTTCTAGGTATTTGTTATATCTATTTAGCATTATAAAATGTTTCTCTCTTTTTTAAATGTATAATATTTTTATATATGTTTTATTTTTTTGTTTTTTAAAATATTTTGTGTTGTTGATATTTTGTTTGTTTTTAATTTGAGCTGACTCCGCTATCCAACACTTTCCCTATTGTTGCACTAACTGGAGTGGGAATAGTTTATTTTACCTCTCCGCTTACCAATACTTTCCCTACTGTTGCACTCACTGGCGTGGGAATAGTAATTTTTACCCCTCCGCTATCCAATATTTTCCCATTGTTGCACTCAATGGAGTGGAAATAATCATTTTTAGTCCTCCGCTATCCAACATTTTCCCTACTGTTGGACTCACTGGAGTGTAACATTTAAGTTTAAAGACTTTAAAATAGTCTAAAGCTAGCCCAGTCAGCGTGGTGTTTCTCAAAGGCATATAAGAGCTGCACCCACAAAGTGGTAGGCCCTGCAGCAGAACTCTATAAGGTACAGGCTAGGGGTGCTGCGCTCTATGAAGCAGAATTATGGGGTCATTTGTCAACTGCCTCCTTATCGCACATAGAGATACCTTTGCTTGGCAACTCTTGGGCCTCCCCGCTACTTCCCCACTTACACTCCTTAGAATGGACCTAGGGATTAGTCCTATTGAAGATGAAGTAGCTCTTAGATCTCTTCTATTTTGGCTATGGCTTTGGAGCACTCCTGAACTGGACCCGTATAGGGATGAGCTGAGAGAAGTTATGGGTCTTCAAGGTGCGGGAAAACTCCCATGGTTGGCCTATATTAGGAACATCTGACTGACTTTAGGGAGGGGCAATTTGTGGAATACTGCTGAAGAAACCCGCATTGTGACCCCTAGAAAGGTACTCTTAGAGACCTCTAGAGAATACAAACTGGTGCAGCTATGGAGGGGGTCTACGCCTTGACGTCTAACTCGTAGGTTTCTGGAACTAAAATCCCAATACAGGCTAGAATCCGTGCTAGACGATATCCAGCCGCTCCTTGCGAAGATGTTATTCCACCAATTCAGACATGGGGTGCTCCCACATCGATCATTTACTAACAAATGGATGGGTGCCCCCAGTCCGGATTGTCCAATGTGCGAGAAAGCATAGGAAACTGAAATTCATGTGCTATTTTTCTGCCCTGCTTACAGTAGGCCAAGGTCTCGCTGGCTGCAACAGTTGTGCAGGAACCTGGGGACTAGACGCTGTTACAAGGTGTTTAGGTTACTGAAGCACGACACTGATATGCCCTTTGTGTTTTCCATCTTGCACTTTTGTATTCCATGTGGTGTACTCATAGTGCCATCTTAAAGAAGAGCTCATAGGCGAATTCCAGCTCACTACTAGTTATCATGTCATGCTGGACCTGTACCTTCCCTTTTAAAATGAATTAATTAATTGCTGCTCCCTAGGTCTAGCACCATTTTAAATAATCAGTGTTTTAATTGATTTATTTTAAATGCTTATGCCCACATTTTTATTCTGACATTGTTATTGTCTTTTTAATGAAATTGTCTTTCTTATACATCATAATGTTATACCTTGTTGCATAAATGTATTCTTTTTACCACATCTGAATGAAATTGATCTTTCTTTTGAAACCACCCCATTGTTTCTCATATGCACTTTATTTTTTTTGTCTTGCAGTTAATGTAAAGACCATATACTGTGTGTATATTGTACGATCCTTTCTAGGATGGCGATTAGAGGAGTTGAATTCGCCAACTAAAGATGTCAAGTGGGAAATGCAAATTTTTCCTCAAAGTATTATCTGGTTTTAGATAGCCTAAAGGATACCGCCAACAATTTCTAAGTAAAGTACTGTATTTATTATATATGTGCTTTTATGGTCCTAGTGGCTGAAGTAAATCTTTGACTGATTGAAATAGTTAGATGTTTTAATTTAGCATATACAGTTTTTTAATTAGATTTTATGTAATTGTACAGGAATTTATATAGCGCAAATCACCAACCGGTCTCTAAGCGCTTGCTTAGGGAACCCGTCCTGGTATTCCCCTGTGAGATAACCCCGGCAGGGTATCCGCAAGGTGAAAGCCAGGCATCCCGCCGCGAGGGGCCGTTGTGGAGATTAAGCAAGCTATTGCCCAGAGTCGCAGAGTGTGAACCCGTGAATCGAGTAGGCACCGGAGCGAGAATTGTCGAGTCCATGGACATTTTAGGACTCAAGACCCCGCCGAGCCGGGAATTGAACCCTGGTCCCGGGCTGACCTCTGCTTCCAGGTCTGCCTCATCTAACCAGTGAGCCACACTTCTCGTAATTGGTGTGTGTATATATATATATATATATATATATATATATATATATATATATATATATATATATATATATATATATATATATATATATATATATATATATATATATATATATATATATATATATATATATATATATATATATATATATATATATATATATATATATATATATATATATATATATATATATATATATATATATATATATATATATATATATATGTATATATATATATATATATATATATATATATATATATATATATATATATATATATATATATATATATATATATATATATATATATGTATATATACTTGCTCCAACGTTGCACCAAAGTCCTAGCACTCCCGAGCGGGTGCCTTTAAGTGGGTGGTGCCCCCGCATCCGTGACTGTTCCCAACTCCATAGTTTGCACTACAAAAACCAAGCACTCACGGTGGCGAGCTCTAAGATTTTATTTATGAGCTCACGGTGTCCAGACACGTTTCGGCATTCGCCTTTGTCGATGGTAACATGGCGTCGCCGAAACTGCAGTTTTTTATGTTTACAGATTACAGTGCAAGGACATAGTAAAAGAACCAAACATTCACTGCCATGGCCGCCATCTTAAACGGTGCAAATATTGTACATAATATGACAATAAAGTCTCTGCTCCCAACTCCGTAGTTTGCACTACAAAAACCAAGCACTCACGGTGGTGAGCTCTAAGATTTTAAATGGGTATTGTGAACTCATGCAGGGTAATATGATGAACATTTTGAGTAAGCCCATCTATGGGCATGATTTACACAAATGTAATTGATGTACTCATGTGGAACATCTTAGAGTAAGCCCATCAATGGGCATCATTTGTAAATAAGACTGGTGCCTACATTGATTGATGTTTATTGTCATATGATGTACAATATTTGCAATACAATATTTGCACTGTTTAAGATGTATATATATATATGATTTGGTTTTTATATATTTATGAAATAAATTACAATGAATCGTTTATTAATTGTTTTAGAGTAAATATATATATATATAAAATTGTATATATGTATGTTGAAATTAAATGTATTTGTTATATTTGTTGAAATGTATATCAAATCAAATTTATTTTTTTAGTTAATTATATTATTTAATAATATTTTATATACATATATATTAATATTAAAATCGATATTTTGTACACCTATATTTTTTACATCAATATTTTATTCCTCAATATTTTTGTACTTACCATTATAAATATAGGATGTTGATATTTTTTACATCGATATTTATAACTTGATATTTTTGTATGGGAATATTTTGGGGGGCGATATTCTATCAGTGTCCCTTCTGTATTGTATGAATCAATGGTTTGCCACAGTAATTTCAGCAGCAAAGCATTGATTAGTTACCTGCTCCCAAGTTGGGGTAGTAACTGATTCATAAAGAAGAAAAGATCACCTATCAAGCCCTTCCTCTATGTGAATCAGAGTGGCTGCTTGGAGGGCATAGGAAGTGGCTCAAGGGGCCACTACCTGATTTACCTAAAGTTTTCTGAGACTGAGATCTCATTTTTAAAGCACACTAATTCCTTTAAAGAGTGTGGTCTGCCTAATTTGTTTTCTATTTTCAAATATATAAACAGGGTTCTTGGTATTCTTTCCTTTGAAGGTTACCCTACCTGTGATTGTATCCAGTGTTTAGGTGGCTATTTCAATTTCCAACAGAACATCATTTTAAATTGTTTGGGGATTCAGAAATATTCTCTGAAGCACACGTGGGAAGCTGTGACAGTTGCATGTCTCCTTGCATACTTCTAAGAATGTCCTATTATATTTCAAAAAAGTTCTTTATCCACTGTGCATAGTACTCCCTAGTGACAAACTCAGGACAGGAGGAGTAGGAGCCTCCTATTCAAATGCACATTTTTTCCTCTGCAGGGAAAATATTTTTTCTCCATGCAGACAACCCTTACCCTATACCCACCAGCAAGTCTGGCATAACCCGTAATACTTACCATCCAGTATGTGAAATTACCTCAGCCATAATGGAAAGTGTTTGAATTGGTGTTTGGTAAACTACCTGACACACAAAACCACTACTTACAAATACAGAAGAAAAAAATAAAATAAAAACACATTACCAATCTACTAACTAGTAACCTCTAATCTTGGGTTCGGAATAGCTTGGTACTCACCGCAAAACACTTCAATTCCTTCTCAGGGGTAGTAAGTGCTATTTAAATACAATTTTCAATTATAATGCCATCAAACGAAGCTAGTAGAGCTTGCTTTGGAATGCCCACTTCTTACAAATTGAGTGTGATATACAACTAAAGATTTTCCGCATTCATGGTAGAAAAAACTTGCAGTAGTACATTAATTTATCTCCACCAGGAATTTGTTTGTGGATTCCTAGCAGGTGTAACAAAGGATAATTTGGATTGTAAACTTATACTCATGAATGTATTTACCTTTGTCAATTTGGCCCTGTGATTTTATTACATTTTTAAGGAAATGACAAGCTCATTTTTGTGCTTTGATTTAATGACATCTAGGCTGCCGTTATCTGTTTCCCAGAGGTAGATGTTGTTTATTCATCCTTTCCATATTTAGTACCAAATTCAGTTAAAAGAAATATTGTTCATTTTATTTTCCCTTCTCAAAGACCTATTTGTGACATTGCATTTTACTTCTCATTTTCTTCAATGCCTCTTTCACATCATTGTTTCTTATACTATATACAAATGGATTTAGAATTGGGATCACCATGATATACAATAAACTTATGCCAATTTCCTTATCAAGGGCATATGCCGAAGATGGTCGGATGTATGTAAAAAGCAGTGGTCCATAAGCTAAGACAATGCATATCAAGTGGGATACGCAGGTGGAAAATGCTTTCCTCCTCCCATCAGCGGACTTCATTTTAAAAATGACTATAGCGATCCGAACGTAGGAGAATAGAACACACAGAGGCGGTGCTAGCAAGATTGCTGTCGTCTCGGTGAAGAGTAAAAGCTCGATAGTGGAAGTGTCTGAGCAGGATAGCTTCAAAAGAGGTGGGAGATCACAAAAATAGTGCTGAATTTCATTGGATCCACAATAGATTAACTTGGAGACCAAGATACTGTGCACCAATGAATGTATAGAAATGATCACCCAGACACTGATCACCAAAGTTATACAGAACCTCTGATTCATGATCCGCATATAATGAAGAGGGTGACATATCGCCATGTATCTGTCAAAACCCATAATTCCCAGCAGACAGCTGCCCATATTGCCAAAAGAAATGAAAAAATACAGCTGTGTGATGCAAGCTGCAAATGAAATTGCCTTCTTCACTGACAGCAAGTCCACCAACAGCCTTGGCACTATGATGGTTGTGGAACAGATGTCTCCCAAGGCCATAATGGCCAGAAAGATGTACATGGGTGTGTGGAGTCGAGTGTCTATTCTGATAACAATGAAGATCAACAGGTTTCCTAGCAGGATTATGGCATAAATAAATAGGAAGGTAAAGAACAGAGGGATTGAATATTCCGGATGACTGGAGAACCCCAGGAGGATGAATTCAGTAGCAGAACTCTGGTTTCTTCTCTCCATTTTGAGACTCATCTGAAAGATTTAAACAGAGGATTCTTGTTAGCCGAATCCACAAGCAGTAAGTATTCATGATAGTGTCTTTGGAGTGGCACTTTCCTACCCCAATTCTGGTGTCAAGATTTTAGGTGTCAATCTCGTGCAATAGGAATTTTTAGCTATTCGAAACCTAACTTCTATATCTGGTTCTGGGGAATACATTTTACTGTCTGTTCATACAAAGGGGGTCATTAGGATGGCGGGCGGACTTTGCCCGCCATCCTCCCGGGGATTGGGACCGCCCGCCATAAGGGCGGGGGTCCCGTGGGGGGAATTAGAATGCGCCCACCACAGTGGTGGGCCCATCCCGTATTTTTAACATTGCGGCGAGCGGGGCTGAAAGCACCGCCCGCCGCAATGTTAAAAATGCATGGCCTGCATTTGTATATACAAAGCGGCAGGCACCGCGCAGTGCCTGCTGCATTGTGTATGCAAATGCAGGGTGCACCCCCCACCTCGCCTCGCCTTCACCGTGGGGGCCCTCACGGGGCCCCCAAAGTAAAGACCACCTGCAATGCTGCCACGGAAAGGCATCTCCCACAGCCCATCGTAATATGGCTTGCGATGTCTAATAGACACCGCCACCATATAAACCCTTTTCTGCCCCGGCTGCAAGGCGACTGGGGTGGAAAAGCGCCAGACGGTGTTTCCGTCCGCCGTGGTCCGTCCGCCGTGGTCCGTCCGCCATAGTAATATGGCGGGGGGAAATGGGGGGCGGGCGGGCAAGGATGTCGGGCGGATAGCCACCGCCCGCATGGCGGTGGCGATCCGCCCGACATCCTAATGGGCCCCAAAGTCTTAAATAAGGGTCACTAGGAAATCACTTACTTTTTCGTTACAGCCACTTGCAGCTGTTTAGATCCAAAACATATACTCATACACAGTAGAGAAAGTGTTCAGATAATCATTTTCATTGTGTTCAGAGAACTTAAGAAGCTAATGTAATATATTGACTTTTTTAACTCAATAAAAAAGCTAACATAAGACTTTACCACACTGACACTAAACTATCTAAATCCGAAAACCTGTTGTAGTTTGTCAGACAAACCTGGGTAGATTATAAATATTAGTTTATAATTGCAATTTTCTACACAAATTTGTTAATTAGTTTAATCTCACAAGAAAATATAATGAGACTGCAAAGATGCCAACCAACTCCACACTAAACTTTTTCAATGTTTTTTCTTTTCCCTAACAAATCCCGGAATGTGGTAAACCAGACCAGTTACACAGCAAAGGTCAAAAGTAGAAATTATACTAAACTTTGCCCAGCTAATAAATAATACACTATTTGCCGGAAATGACTAATAGCTTTTATGTTCATGTTCGGATCTGTCTAGTTCTGTCTTCTGGAAAACCTTATTCCTGTTGTCTCTTAACTAAGGTGGAAGAAATGAGAGGAGGATAGATCAGACATGTGACAACCTTCAAGGTGCCTGAATGATGAAGGGAATTTGGCAGCATCTGTACCATCTAGATGAGAGATCAAGAGTCATTGACACAATGGTGAAGGGACCTGAAGCCTACTTTGGATGTTTTAGGAAAAGTAAACAATAAAGTTGTTCATTATCTGGACCTATTAATATTTGATGAAGCGTGCTATTGCACACTTTACGGTTACAGAACATAATGCTGACATTGTTGTGCAATTCTCCACCCAATTGCACTGTGGAACAATTTATCATGAAGAAAATTTCCGAGAAGTAGAAGCTGAAAAATAAAATATCCTCATGGTAAGAGATCTGAACCCCAGAAAAACAATGCCCCATGATCACAAAATATCTGCAGAGAATGTTTTGTGAAGAAAGATTAAACAAAAGTACTCAAAGCCTTTGAACTCTATCAAATTGTGCATACTCATAAAAAATGCGCAGTCTTGATTAAAGAGTCCAGTTGACCCTCAAATCCTTGATTTTTCTTAAAGGGAGAGCTAACATCAGGTACAGATCAGCAACATGACGGCTGCCAAGAAATAACATACGGCCAGAGCACCTTCTAGAACTCACATCCACCATGGCTTACTTTATGTAGCTTTTGTGTATGCAAGTTCACAAAACAATTAATAAACTTAGATAGAGGTGTAGGAATCCAGTTATCCAGAAACACTGGATAAACTGTGTATGTAACATACCCAATTTCTTACTGAGCCAGAAGCATTGGTGTCAATGACAACGTAGAATGGCAATTGGGGAAGAATAGCACTTTTGCAAGGAATAATACAGCCGAAAATAGTAGTATACATTTCAAATACGAAAACATAACATAAGTGGGATCATATCACTGTATGAGAATAAACAATGAGTTATTTTTAAGGTGGGAACATAGAAAAGGGATTAAAACGTAAGAAACAAGATGTATATTAGCTCTAAAGCTGCACATGCATGGCTTCAATGAAGAAATTGAATGGCATAGGCTCACCTTCTTAATAACAGAACAAAGTGAAAGAAAATGACTTGATATAGTCAAGTGAAATAATAAAAGAATCACTCATAAAGGTATTGTCTTCAGCGCGGTTAATTAAAAAGTAAACTTCGTGCTCAATTTATAGCTAAATGTGAGAGAAGTCCTCATCTACAGAAGACGGCTGAAGATCATGAGACCTAAACACAGCAGCGTACAAGTTAATTTATCTACAAGGAACAACTAGGACCAGTTAAACCGGGGCAAACATGTGACGCTGGTACTCAACGTGTCCTCCATGATGCACCTTTCACATGATGCATGCATTCTATATCATAGAACACTGTTGTGATGAGATCAAGCAGAATGTTAGTCTTTATTGGCTGTAAATATGAAGCACCATCAGAGCAGCCGCTTGCCCACAGCTGCTAAGCCAACTTAACCAGGATGCTTTGGGAAGTAGACCTCAAATAGTGGCCTTCTGTGAATTTAGCACAATATTATAAACAGCTCAGGAAAATGTACAAGCAAAGGATCATCTTGCTACACACACCACCAAGTACACATGTTTGGGGGAAAGTTAAGTCCCAGTTATGTAGGAAATGATACATTTTCTAGCAGAGGACCTGCTGTGTTTCTTTCTTTGAGAGGGACGGATGAACAGGAGGATTCCTCTGACTAGTATGCAGGTGCTCCAAGCCTTCTTTCTCTCAATTTCCTCTTAAGAATGGCCGTCAATCTCCTCTACTTTGTTGGCTTAACACCGTCAGGCTCAATATATCTCACAGATGTCAAAATCTTACCTTTACCATGTGGAACAGAGCGGTCCTATCCAGATGTGTTGAGTTGCTTTTACCCAGCAGTACCCCTGCTTGCCTAAACCGATGCTGTAATGTTACAGCGTCGATCCAGTCCAAGCCGGGGGAAGAGGGTCAGGAGGGAAAAGTAGAAACTAGAAATATTTCTGACATGATGCACGTGAGACGTTTCTGGTTACTCCTCTGTGCTCCTAAAAGGAAAATTAGGATACTTAATGCCAATTTGGGAGAGTGCTCATCGTATAAAATGTCAACATTTTTTTGTCCTCAATGTACCTGTTCAATACGTTTTAAAAGTTCACCCAATTGATGGGTGAATCTGAATCTCTGAACCTTGTAAAAATGCGCAGTCAAGGTTTCTCCCGTTGTAGGTTGATTAGTTCTCAAACCTACTTCCTCACAAAAAGTTTCTTTCCTGAACAAGGTGTACTTCCTGTGAGGCTTGAGCGACAAGAGCTGAGGAAAAATCCTAATGTCTTTGGAGTTGAGGCGTTGTGGGTCATTGACCACGTTGCTCCTGCACCAGTTCTCTGGCATGAGCGCCTCTGACAAACTGTTGAATTGCAATATCCGTAGCATGTGGAGCAACTCACTCTGACGGTAAGGGAGGTTGAAAAGTAGGGTTTTTTGCTAGGTTGCTAACTTTGTAGTACCACTCTGCTAGAATGCCATTACCCTGCAGTACTGCAGGCTTGTGCCTTGCCAGTGTTTGAGTTTGAAAACACATTTGGAGTAGCACATATAACTTGGAAGCACCTCCTGGCCACCAGAATCTGGAGCTGTGATCACAAACATCCATGGAACTTATGGAACATCCTCAGTGGTTTCAAGGATACAGGTCAAAAACACAGTAGAAACCATTCATTAAAACCATTGTGGAGCAGCACTGCTTTTTCAACCATGAGAGGGCATTCAACACAACAGCAGCAAGAGAAGACTAAAGCCTTAAAGGACCTTCTAGTCAAAAGTCACCATGTAGCACATACAGTACAACCCAAACTACCACCTCTTAATGGTTTTTATCCGTGTGGGCGGTGTAAAGCCTGTAAGTACAGTAAACGGACGTTAACGTACAAAGTACCAGAACTAATTGCACCGAGACACATTCAGAAATTCCTTACATGCTCTACCCCCTATGCTATCTATTGTTTAAGCTGTCCCTGCTGGCTTAGATATATTGGCAGCACAACTCATCCTGTCAAAATGCGAATTTTGGAGCACATGCGTGCAATAAACAATAATGATGAGTCCTACCCTGTAGCCAGACATTTTGACAGAGAACATAAACGCAATAGGGATCTGTTGACGTATTTCTGTCTAGACAGTGTACCTGTGAACATAAGGGGAGGAGATCGATTGCAGAAGTTGAGGCGATTGGAATCGCGATATATCATAGATCTTCAGAGCAAAACACCGCAGGGACTCAATATGCACGAGGAATTGGCAGTACATTTGGGTTAATGTGTGTATTCTATGCTTTTTGATATGTTTATTCTACCTGACTATTTAGTGTGGTCGGCTGACCATTATGGAAACTTATTGGATTGATGAGAAATGATATCTAGATGCTTTGCCAGTAACACATGGCCGGATGGGCATGTCAATTGTTATGAATTGTGTATTGATTGTTTCTAAGTTATGGAGTATAATGTGAAGATAAGCAATGGAATATTATCACTGCATGGCCCATCCAGGGCAAGACTAATGTACAGGTAATTAGGACACATATGTGGGATATGCCCATCCAGGGCAAGATTTAAGTTAATCGTCTTGGTTCACTAATATATGGATGAACTGTATAAACATGGATTGTTTGTCTATTTTCCACAACATATATCTGGCGATATTTACATGTTACAAGATGGCGGTACCTGTAGCGGTTGTGCTTGTGTCCTTTGTCGATTACCATGAAATGCTCACATGCAGTGATTATAAAACAATAATGGACGCCTCGCGCCTTTGTATGACAAATTGACGAAGGCCGATGCCGAAACGCGTCTTTGCTATGCTGTGAGGTTTACTAATAAAAACTGTTGTAAACCACCCCCATGAGTGCTGCGATCCTTTAACAGGGTGAGAACCTGTGGATGTTGTTAGCTGAATATATATATATATATATATATATATATATATATATATATATTTCACTTGGACAGCGCTCCTGCTGCAACCCCTCGCCTTCGTGGGTGTGGCTCGAACCGGCGGAGCAGCCGGAATCAATATGCAAAACGTAGCGGCGTTCCTCACGGGCACTCGGACAAGGATCACACAGCAAACTCCAGGGTTACCAAGATTAAAGATTTATTACTTCATAAATCTCCTCGTGACGCGTTTCGCACTCCACAGAGTGCTTGATCACACAATTTGCCCCGAGTTCAATTACATTTTTTATGTTAGTTACACAATAAACACCAAAGAGGGACTCGTTGTATTAAGCCAATATAATAACTTTACGCGAAACAGGAGGCCATATTGAGCTGGTGTGAAACACATACTTTGCCCCATTACTACATAAGTAGGAGTGAGTTAATAGCACTCTCCTACTCGAGCATTATGAAAAAATGTGAAAAATATGTTAACACATACATTTTACTTTAACAAACTTGCGTTGTTTAGTAAAGAATGTTCTTAATGCGAACTCAAGAGAAAAAGAAAATAAATGACATAGTGTTTAATAACATCATTCAATCTCATAACCTCGAACTCCCTTGTTACTGGGATATGAAGGTTAACTAACTAGTAGTTTAAGTTGCGGGGCTCCTCCCTGTGTGCGTCATGCAGGAATGTGGTCATGGCAACGAGAGGTAAACAAGAACTGTTTAAGTACGATATATGGAGCGAAATAATCGCCTCTTTGATATGGTGGCGCACTCTCACACGTTAGGGGTGAGTGCAAAATTGAAGGCGAGTTACAAGCTTGCCATGTTGTTTTAATGTGTAACTCGTCTAGCTTAGTGTTGTACTCCGGCAGTAATCGAGGCTGTCTGGGTTATACACTGTCTGCACGTGAAGTGCATGTGTATCCCTCTACTAGTAAGATAGGGGGTTAGGGGGTTAGGTTTGCACTACTCTGGTTAGTGAGAAGGGGAGCCCCCCTAGACGATACGCACCTATTTTATTGGCGTTAGCGTCAAAATTGTATGGTTATTCCTGGTTAGTGGATTAGACTATTGTTCTTCAGATTACCCTCTCTGATGTCTCATAGAGTCCCAAAGGTTGTGGTGTGCATGTGTAGTAACTCTGTGTGTATTACTGCATACAACACGTACAATACTAGGCTCAGGTGCATATTTAGAAAGATTAGAATGCAATTCTATTTAAAAGAAACTGCGGATTCCTTGACGGATATGTCAGAACTAACTGTGAGTTCTGAAAGCATTAAGTCAACAGATGAAACAAGACCAAAGAGGAGTAATTTTTTATTGCAGTACCGGTTCATGAAACAGAACCGGGAAGGAACAAGATCGTCGACAAGATTACAAGAAAAGAACCAAGCCCAAGCCCAGAACACAAGAGGCAGACCAAGAGGTACCAGGCAAAGAGGAGGAAGAAACGGAAACAGAGGAACAAACAGCACAACAAATCAAAGGCCAGTGGGAATAAGAAGGGCCCAAACAAAGAGGAAATAATGATGGACGACAAACAGGTAAACAAAACCATAATTAATTTGTCGGATAAGCAAATAAGCATGAAAGTGAAAAGAATATTATGTTTGGGTCTATCATTCTGTCCAACGAAAACTATGAACTATGTTGACGACAAGATTGACATCTTCAAATTTTGTAGAAAGTTGAAACTTAAAAAATGGCATAAAATGAAACCGAAAAAAAGTAAAAAACGCCCTACTGATGATCATGAAACTGACAATGAACATATGATCATTGGTGATATAGACAACTTAGTGGCCATTGATGAACTTAATACCACCGAAGATGAACTGAATCTTAGCACTGAAGCCAGGAGAATACTGGATGCTCTAGAAATTCAGCACAATCAAGCCGCCAATACAGATTTCAAACCCAAATCCACATTCACCCCTAAAATGAACCACGATAACATCGACTCATTCCAAGATCAGATAGGCAATGAATTACTGGAACTCAGCAGAAGCAACCAGGTTAACAGTAAAAAGAAAAAAGTCAAATACAATTTAACGGTGGCTCAAAAAACGGCTGTACAAGACCTGGCTAAAGACCCCAGTATCCTCATCCGTCCAGCTGACAAAGGGGGGAACATCGTTATAATGCCTAGAGAGATGTATGTTGCAGAAGCCGAACGACAACTGCATGATGGACAGACATACAAAAAATCTAATCAAACTGAATACAATAACAGCATTAAAAATATGTGGGATAAACTGAGTGAATGGAAGGATAGAGGCTGGCTAGAATGGGAAGAATATTGTTTCCTTAAAAAGGATTATCCCCTGTTACCCATTCTGTACCTCCTCCCTAAGGTGCACAAATGTATTGATAATCCCCCCGGAAGACCCATCATCTCTTCCAGGGGATGTGTTTTGGAGAATGTCTCACGATATATCGACCACTTTTTGAGGGATTTTGTCATGGATCTCCCTACGTACGTGAGAGACACTAAGGATTTTCTTGACAAAATCAACCAAGTGGAGATTAATAAAGAAGATCTACTCATAACTATGGATGTAAATGCCCTTTACACCATCATTGAGCATAATCAGGGATTGGAAGCATGTGCTAGATATCTAAAACAGAGAGACATAAAATTTCTAGGGCACACAACTATGCTTTTAGACATGATAAAACACTGCCTGGAGAATAACTTCTTCTGCTTTAATAACGAGATCTTTCTGCAAACCCATGGTACCGCGATGGGTACTTCTTTTGCGCCGAGCCTGGCGAACCTCTTCATGGGAGCATGGGAGGCGGATATCAAGAATGACACTAAATTGCAAAATGACTTTCAGAAAGTTAAAGTATGGCTTCGGTTTATTGATGACATTTTTGTCATCTGGTCAGGTAATAAAGCGGAGGCCATGAACTTCATCAATAAACTGAATCAAAATAATTGCAATATCAAACTCACAAGTAATATCAGTGAGAATGAGGTGGAATATCTTGATACCAAAGTTCGTATTACAGATAACACCATCAGAACTGTACTATTCAGGAAAAATACGGCAGGCAATTCTCTGCTCCATGCAGAGAGTAACCACCCTGAAAATCTGAAATGGAGTATCCCCTACGGGGAATTCCTCAGAGCTAAAAGAAACTGCAGTACACATAAAGACTATCTGGCAGAAGAGAAAATCATGACACAGAGATTCCTCCAACGAGGTTATCCCTTGTGGGTGATAAAGAAAGCAAGCAAAAAAGTGTCGGAGAGTGAGAGAGAGAGCTTACTTGAGACTAAGACAAAGGAAGAGGAAGAAAAGGATAACATCACCAGAGTAATTCTCACTTACAACGGGAATTCAAAACAAATTCAAAAAAGTTTAGTGAAAAATTGGAACCTTCTAACCTCTGATCCAATAATAGGAGACAGCCTACCCAAACGCCCTAGCATAACATACAAGAGAGGACCTACTCTTAGAGACCTCTTGGTCAAGAATGATGTCAGTACCATCCCTGTCTCCAGAGGCATTGATCTACAGGGCTTCTACCCCTGTGGCCACTGTAAAGCCTGTGCCAATAGCCACATGAAGAAGGAATTTTGGAATCCTAGCATCAACAAGATGCAACAAATCCAACAATTCCTTACATGTACCACTTCATTTGTTATCTATGCCCTGACATGCCCGTGCAATCTATTATATATAGGGAGCACGACACATATGGCGAAAAAAAGAGTGTTGGAACACACCAGAGCTATCAGTAACCTTGATCAACAGTACCCGATAGCACGCCATTTTGAGAGCCATCATTATTCTGACCCCAAAAAACTAACTTATTTTGTGTTGGAGCAGGTTAATATAGGCCCTAGAGGAGGTAATCGCTTACTTAAGTTAAGACAAAAAGAATCTAAATACATAATCAGCCTCTGTACTCGTTACCCTAAGGGGCACAATATGGACGAGGAATACAATGTACACCTACAAGAATGAATTGTGTTATTGCAATGTGTTTGGATTAACTATACTTGGAAAAGTAATTTGTATTATCTGCACTTTATTTATTGTCTCTAGTGCACCTCCTTTTCCTTATACTCTCTATTCTCTCTGTCTCTCTGCAGATAAATCCAACCGAGGGAGATGTCTGAATAAGAATTACATGAGTCATCTTGAGCTGCACTGTGAATCTCCTCTCTTATCCTCTTCCATCTTTTAAATAGAATTGCATTCTAATCTTTCTAAATATGCACCTGAGCCTAGTATTGTACGTGTTGTATGCAGTAATACACACAGAGTTACTACACATGCACACCACAACCTTTGGGACTCTATGAGACATCAGAGAGGGTAATCTGAAGAACAATAGTCTAATCCACTAACCAGGAATAACCATACAATTTTGACGCTAACGCCAATAAAATAGGTGCGTATCGTCTAGGGGGGCTCCCCTTCTCACTAACCAGAGTAGTGCAAACCTAACCCCCTAACCCCCTATCTTACTAGTAGAGGGATACACATGCACTTCACGTGCAGACAGTGTATAACCCGGACAGCCTCGATTACTGCCGGAGTACAACACTAAGCTAGACGAGTTACACATTAAAACAACATGGCAAGCTTGTAACTCGCCTTCAATTTTGCACTCACCCCTAACGTGTGAGAGTGCGCCACCATATCAAAGAGGCGATTATTTCGCTCCATATATCGTACTTAAACAGTTCTTGTTTACCTCTCGTTGCCATGACCACATTCCTGCATGACGCACACAGGGAGGAGCCCCGCAACTTAAACTACTAGTTAGTTAACCTTCATATCCCAGTAACAAGGGAGTTCGAGGTTATGAGATTGAATGATGTTATTAAACACTATGTCATTTATTTTCTTTTTCTCTTGAGTTCGCATTAAGAACATTCTTTACTAAACAACGCAAGTTTGTTAAAGTAAAATGTATGTGTTAACATATTTTTCACATTTTTTCATAATGCTCGAGTAGGAGAGTGCTATTAACTCACTCCTACTTATGTAGTAATGGGGCAAAGTATGTGTTTCACACCAGCTCAATATGGCCTCCTGTTTCGCGTAAAGTTATTATATTGGCTTAATACAACGAGTCCCTCTTTGGTGTTTATTGTGTAACTAACATAAAAAATGTAATTGAACTCGGGGCAAATTGTGTGATCAAGCACTCTGTGGAGTGCGAAACGCGTCACGAGGAGATTTATGAAGTAATAAATCTTTAATCTTGGTAACCCTGGAGTTTGCTGTGTGATCCTTGTCCGAGTGCCCGTGAGGAACGCCGCTACGTTTTGCATATTGATTCCGGCTGCTCCGCCGGTTCGAGCCACACCCACGAAGGCGAGGGGTTGCAGCAGGAGCGCTGTCCAAGTGAAATATATATATATATATATATATATATATATATATATATATATATATATATATATATATTCAGCTAACAACATCCACAGGTTCTCACCCTGTTAAAGGATCGCAGCACTCATGGGGGTGGTTTACAACAGTTTTTATTAGTAAACCTCACAGCATAGCAAAGACGCGTTTCGGCATCGGCCTTCGTCAATTTGTCATACAAAGGCGCGAGGCGTCCATTATTGTTTTATAATCACTGCATGTGAGCATTTCATGGTAATCGACAAAGGACACAAGCACAACCGCTACAGGTACCGCCATCTTGTAACATGTAAATATCGCCAGATATATGTTGTGGAAAATAGACAAACAATCCATGTTTATACAGTTCATCCATATATTAGTGAACCAAGACGATTAACTTAAATCTTGCCCTGGATGGGCATATCCCACATATGTGTCCTAATTACCTGTACATTAGTCTTGCCCTGGATGGGCCATGCAGTGATAATATTCCATTGCTTATCTTCACATTATACTCCATAACTTAGAAACAATCAATACACAATTCATAACAATTGACATGCCCATCCGGCCATGTGTTACTGGCAAAGCATCTAGATATCATTTCTCATCAATCCAATAAGTTTCCATAATGGTCAGCCGACCACACTAAATAGTCAGGTAGAATAAACATATCAAAAAGCATAGAATACACACATTAACCCAAATGTACTGCCAATTCCTCGTGCATATTGAGTCCCTGCGGTGTTTTGCTCTGAAGATCTATGATATATCGCGATTCCAATCGCCTCAACTTCTGCAATCGATCTCCTCCCCTTATGTTCACAGGTACACTGTCTAGACAGAAATACGTCAACAGATCCCTATTGCGTTTATGTTCTCTGTCAAAATGTCTGGCTACAGGGTAGGACTCATCATTATTGTTTATTGCACGCATGTGCTCCAAAATTCGCATTTTGACAGGATGAGTTGTGCTGCCAATATATCTAAGCCAGCAGGGACAGCTTAAACAATAGATAGCATAGGGGGTAGAGCATGTAAGGAATTTCTGAATGTGTCTCGGTGCAATTAGTTCTGGTACTTTGTACGTTAACGTCCGTTTACTGTACTTACAGGCTTTACACCGCCCACACGGATAAAAACCATTAAGAGGTGGTAGTTTGGGTTGTACTGTATGTGCTACATGGTGACTTTTGACTAGAAGGTCCTTTAAGGCTTTAGTCTTCCTAAATGTAACTAGGGGATTAGTTGGCAACTCTTCCCTAATTATTGGGTCAGTTTGTGAACACAAAGAAAATTGTAAACTTACACAAAAGTGTACGTTTACCTGTGTGAACCAGGCCCAAGATATCAACAGGGGCTGAGCTCCAACAAATGTAAAAGAATCTAGCTTTTTAATTAAAAAGCTTTTTATGTTAATTATCAGTAATTTAACCTAAATATCTTGTCACAGTGGGTCTACCTTCTCATGTGGAAGATGAAAAGCATTATCAAATCAAGATGAAATTGAATAATTATTTAAGTTAGAATTCCATACCGATATGGTTAAAATAATGCGCTTTTGTGTCTAAATTCACACCGCCAATAATAAAATATGCTCTAGAGGTCAATAGTTTAAAAGTGTCAAAAGGAATCCATAGAAAAAATAATATGATAAACCAAAAAAACAAAATCCACTGTTAAGCTGTGGGGTGCTGTTCAATGGGTCCTTGATATGCTTTGATATGAAGGGATGAACCAGTGAGTTTTTGGTAAGAGTCTTATCTTTGTCCTGATTAAAAGTTCTGTCTTTAGACTTTGCCAGGTTGTTGGAAATCAAAAGTGTTCAGGAGGCCTTGGGGAGAGCAAAGCTGAGCAGTGCTCCAAATGTTGACACCTACATTTTGTTGATCCACTGGAGCCCCTAACTTGCTTTGTGCGGTGGTGACCCTTAGCAACAATGGACCTCTCTTCATCAGGCACCCTTTTGTGCACATTCTCACACTTGCTATTTAACCTCTAAAATTCATTGGGAGGTAAAATTCATCAGTTGATGGAAGCTACTTCTTGGCGGGGTTGCACAATGTTGGATACCTTGTTTTTGAGGTCAGCTAGAGTTTCAAACTTCCATAAAAAAACTTAGAGAAATACAAGCCTTCAAATCACAGCTGCTTTAGCTGCATCATGGTCTCCAGAAAAGTATATATTACATATTTTCTTAAATGTTCTTTAATGTCTTTCCTGATGCTCCTGAAGTTCCCAAACTTTAGAGAGCTTCATAAACAACAAAATAGTTCAAAGAAGAAAATGCCCTTTGCCCACTTCCAGTCAAGACCACAGCCACATATTCATTAACGACTAATTTGGTACTTTTCACTACTCTCTGCCCCTGCCAGTGCAGCTAATGCCAGTGCCACAGTTAGCTGCTAACCATTACACTCCAATAAATGTGACAATTTGGACTGCATCCATTCCTCCAAAGCTGTAAGAATGGCCTCAATGAGAATTATTATTTTAATTTTAATGGATATAGAATTTCTAAACATTCTGCATATGCCAAAAAATTTACAGACAGTGCTACCTTGTGACTCATTGTCAGAAAGTGCCTCTTTTGGGACAAAGTACGAGTGCCGATCTCTGGCAAACAGTGGCCCAAATTAACTCACTCTCAGCGGAGCCGCGTATGGGGCAGTCAGGCAGCAGTGTCTCTCAGACTTTCGTAGCGAATCTTCACGCATTCTCCTACGTTCCAGAGGCTCATGAGGCATTGGAAGTGATTCATAACAGTCGATATCAGCGACCTAATAGTAACCTGTAGGTACATATCATGTCCTGCACTTATTTTCACTTTTGTAAATAACTTCATGTTTTTAAGTAAAAATACGTGAGTAAGGTGGGGATTTGTGTACCCTGTCCTGAAGAAGGAACTCAGTCTCCAAAACATGTCGACACACACACAAGGGAGGCAGTGCACATAGTCCTGCACATTATACCTCCGTTTACTGCACGTTTTTAACAGTGCCAGCCCGGGGGCAGATTAAACTTTTTTACCCCACGAGCCAGGCCCTTTTTAAACTTCACTCGCCGTTTCAACCTCTAATTTCTAATTCTAATTTCTAATTTAAAACATTTCTAAAGCGCAGCGTACACCGTGCGGTTTCTTGGCGCTAGTGAGCAGGATCGGCAACTGAGGGAAAAGACAAGAGTGATAGGAATGAAGATCTAAGCGGGGAAAGCCTGATTGAAGAGGAAAGTTTTTAAATCTTTACGAAAGGAGAGGTACTGGGTAGCAGAACGAAGATGGTCGGGGAGGGAGTTCCAAAATGTTGGGGCCAAGGTGGAGAAGTTTGCCCCACCCCACTTTTTACGTGTAAAGCGGGGGATCTGAAGAAGGGACTTAGAGGAAGACCGGAGCTCTCTTGTGGGGACATAGGGTTTTATTAAGGAAGAGATAAAAACGGGGGCAGTGCCCTGACGGGCCTGGAAGAACCTCACTACTCACGCACATAAAATTCCTTCACATACACCACGCATAGTCTTGATTAGTGCTCCCGCGCAGTCGCAGCACGCAGGCCCAGAGTCTTGTCCTCCTAAGAAGGTTCCTGGAACAGAGTTAGCCAACTTTCATCACTGACATTTCCTTTGGGGTGACAGACAACCTCAAGCAGCACTTCTCCAGATTACAGGAGCATTACTGTTTCATTCCATAGCGCCTAGGTCCTTCTTAGGATGTATGTGCAGCAGACTTCTTGTGCATGCTGTTGAGTGAAACCTAGCATGCAAGCATCACAAGGGCAGCATCCTTAACAAGGATTTAATTGTTCCACCTTGCAGACCCCAGGTTATTCCCTGCTCATTGCTGCAGGCCTCAGAAGAAGTAACCACGCATCACAAGAGGCATCATTTCCTCACGGTACCCGCTAGTGTGCAATTAGGAGCGTTAAAAAAGAAGACGCCCCTTTGTAAGCTAGCAAGTGGGTGACAAAAGAAAACTCACTTCACCAGACTTTTCTGTGGCCCCGGGGATATCTATCATGAATCTGCAATTCCCAAGTTTCCACTTCATGCTTGCCCAAAAATATATTAAATTTGATTTCCACTTCCGGGTCCTTCAGTTGAGCCAGGAATCTACCCTGGGATTACTTGCCATTTGCCTGACAGTGAAATCATCACACTTCAAACAGAAAGAAATCTTTGCATAGCCTTACTTGTATGAAGGCCGCTAAAGATCACCTCAAAAGACATTGTCCTGCTAGAGGTCTGTTCAAGTCATACACAGTCAAGAAGCTAAAGCCTGAGTCTTCACATCATTCCAAGAAGTCAATGTCTTTCTCTGCTCCTAGAATCCCCTGTATGCGAGCACTGCTACACAAATAGCAGCCAAATGTGTGTCCTTTGATGGGGGAGTATGATTTTCAGCATCACTTACCTGGTGAAAAGCCTCAGCATATTTTGAGTGACACATGATGTTGTGGTGCGAATTGGCTAGGGGGGGGATTATAATATGAAGAAATGTTTTTCTTTATCGCTATGTTTCTGCCCTGAATTAAGTTTTATTGTGTTAAATATATTATGGATATTTTTTATACCGAATAAAGCTTGTTTTTATTTGATTTGAATTGGATTGATCTTTCACAAACATGGCCCATGCCTATTGTTGCGTTTATATCCCGTCATTGTCCCCCTGGTATGACAAAGTTCTTCCTTGGATTGTGTAGGTCTTGCATGCAGTGTTTTCTTATGCAGTAAACATGTTTATCCATGTTTCACAGACTTATGGCTTTGCTTTCTAGCGGGCACATGCGGAGTCCTTTAAAAGACTACCTGCCCTCCTATATCCCGTGGCCCAATCTTGATTGATTCTTCTCTTCTAGTGTCTTCCAAAGAAACTATTGCCTGCCCTTCCTTAGGGTAGTCTGTGGTCTCACCCTCAGCCCTTTGATTTGGTCCTGATTTGGTAAAACAAGCTGCAAATGTTCACCTCAGGACTGGTAAAAGTCACATGAATCCCACAACCCCTTGGCTTAGACGTAGTCGAGCTCAGAGCAATAACTGACACTCAACAAAGAACTTGCTAGCATAATTCTCATATATCAGGGTACTAAGTACACCATATCACTTTTTTTCTACATCAAAAGCAAAGCAAATATCAGAAATTAAAGTATGGTTAATATTCCGTTGAAATACAAATAAAAATGTACATAAGGTAATTCTTGTGCATCAGGTGGAGCAATCGAATGTGTTTTCTAATATAATGACAACCCAGCAGTGTCCTTTACAAATCTCCATGCTGAATAACTGCTTGCTTCAGAGGGCAACTCCTTTTCTTAGTAGTACGTGTGTTTCTGGAAGATCTGAGGGCCCGATTCACAGAACTAACGTATGACAAAATCCTAAACTTACTACTCATGGTATTCACAGAATGCACTTACGACTGTCCTAAGTTTAGGTCCGCACTTGGGCCGAAATTTCCGCACGCGGAGTGTTAGCTCCGCACCCGGAGTGTAAGCTTCACACCCGAAGCGGAATTTCCACCATTGGGACGGAATCTTCGCTTCCTGGACGGAATACCCACAATCGGGTTTTAATTGACTATATCTGATGCATTGTGGGTATTCTGACCTGGAAGCTGAGATCCCGGCCCGATGGTGGAAATTCCGCTCCGGGTGTGGAGCTTCAACTCCGGGCGTGGAGCTTACAATTCCGGGTGCGTAGCTTACACTCCGGGTGCAGAAATTCTGGCCCGAGTGCGGACGTAAACTTAGGACAGGTGTAAGTGCATTCTGTGAATACCATTAGTAGTAAGTTTAGTATTTTGTCGTAAGTTAGTTCTGTGAATCCGGCCCTCAGTTATTTTCAAGCCTTGCAGAATTGTAGATTGATGTCTTCTATAGACTTATTCCTAAAGTGTGTGCTGAATTTATTTTTGTTTTGTTTTGTGTGGTTGGTTTGGACTTGGTTAAAAGTTAATCTTGGTTTGTAAGAAGTAGAGTTAATCACGTTACAACCTTGTGCATTCATTGTTTAGATGTGATGCCGGCAAATCATAGCTCTTTGATTCACAACAAATTCTGCTCTTTTTTTCCAAGAAGGGAGCCAACCTAAGAGATAGTTGGTGATGAATTAGGTTCTTAGAAACAACTGTGGGAAACATGGGTTCTGTTCAGGGCTGGTGGTCACTTACTGAGATAGTGACAGGCTGGGAGCTTCTAAGTAAAGCAATATTGCACTACACAAGCATTTATGCATGGTTTGTGTAGAATCATGCCCAAGATTTACGCCGCAGATTCTTTTTATAGATCTCTTAAGACCTCAAGATCTTACAATAGGTTCTTCAAAGCCTTGGCAGATTGCATATCTCTGCATGAAAGATATGTTACATCCATGCAGGACCCAGGAGCATCTTGGTGAGCTGATTATTGTTCAGCCACAAAGTAAATGGGGACGGCCAGGACCACTGAAGCATCAGCCGGATCAGAATCATGGATCTCGGTATGCGGTCTACCATTAGTGGTCACCTCCCCTCTGGGGTAAACTAGTGCACCCTGGTGGCCCGCCTGCTTCCATCCAATCCACTCATGAGTGAGCCAGTAGGAGACTTAATTAAAGAATTCATATTCCTATAAACTAAATAGCAGTTCTGTTATATATTTACATATGATTGCAAGACTTGATTTTTTTGGCACCTTTTTCTGTCTCTGCTTTCTTCTCCTTACTTGCCGGCTTGGGTTCTGTGTACCAGCTGCTCTGAGTGGGATCATCAGCATGCCTCCAAGCAGTACATAGTAAGCTGGTTATTTGACCTTAGTCGAGCTGTTCTGTTTGGATTTTTACTACAGTGCTCTAATTCCTCTTTCCCTCTGGTTGTATTCAGATTAGTTTTCTCTGCCTTGGGTGGTTGCCTTCTACTGCAAATTCCTTCGCCTTGGGTTCCAGTCATTCTTTGAAAAATAATTCTCCCCTGGCTTTATTGATTGCTTGGCTATTTGAGATTTAGTGCTCTTTGAATCGACTTAATTCATTTATTTTGTTGAATTTCTTTAGGTCCAGTTTGGCCATGACAGATATTCATTGCTATTGCCTTGTATTTTTTTGCTGAACCCTTTAGGTGAGCCTTGATGGGTGTGATACTTACTGGTTTCCACACTTTTGTCTTTGTATGCACACTCGTGGTGACCCTTATTTCTCTCTTGTCTGTGTTTTGTAGGTTGCTTTCTTCTAAATGCCCTTTTGACAATCTGTCCTGATGATGGCCCTGGTCAATCTAACCATAAGGCCTGAAACGTCTAGTTATTTATTAAGTGTATTTATCACATTTTGGCTTACCTACTTATGTTATCTTTGCTCTAATTTTCCCGAGTGAATCCTTGATTTGGTATACTGATATTCCCCTGGTTCTTAGGGTTATTGGGCTGACCCCATTTATTGTTACCGTATATTACCGCAGTGCTGGCCACAGGAAAAAAACACTAAGAAGATTGGGAGAAAGTGAAGGTTAACACGGTGAGAGACAAACAATCTCAACAGTAGAAAAGGAGCATTGGTTGGGGCCTCATTATAATACTAAAGGTAGCATTGTAAGTTGACATCATGCCATGTGGTCCTACCGAGCACCGACACAAAGCAAGGGTCACTACCGCTCTTACAGCCAGATTCATCAAACCAAAATCCGCTCGCAAAGGGCCAGATTCTGAAAATCTGGCCCTTTGCGAGCGGTATTTTTGCATTTGGGGTGCATCATTCCAAATGCAAAAATTGCAATTTTAGAAATCGCTACATTGCGATTATTTGAATTTAAGGAATCTCAATTTGAGATTCCTTAAATGCAATGCATGAACCATTTCCAAATTGCGAATTCGCAATCTGGGGCCGCTATTTACCGCGAAGTCTAACTACGTGGTAAATAGCAAAAACTTAGAAAAATGCACTTTAGTGCATTTTACTAAGTTGTATGTTACACACACACATGTCCTTGGGACATGTGTGTGCGCAAGACCAGTGTACATTACCATTTCATGGGTGCAACAGGGTGTCCTTTGGACACCCTGGCACCCTTGAAATTGCTTCCTTATTTGCGATTCGCTAATTGCGAATCGCAAATAAGGAATTACTCCCCATTCATTCCTATGGGCCTTTAGGCCCATAGGAATGAATGGGAAATCCCCTCCTTATTTGCGATTAGCAATTAGCGAATCGCAAATAAGGAAGCAGTAGAAATCGCTAAAAATATTGCGATTTCTACATGCATCCTGTTTTGCGAGTCTTTAATAGCGATTCCTTAACCTCATAGATGCTAGTAAACATCCCTCCCCAGTGCTGCGCTGTCCATTGGAACTAGTGCTGAATGGACGTCCAATGGTCGTGCGCAGCACTGGAGAGGTAGTGCTGCCGTTGGCCAACGCACCGACGCAGCACTTAAGGGGTTAAAATTCGCTATTAAGGACTCGCAAAACATGACTTTGATGAATCTGGGGGTTAGTTCTATATTTATGAAGACTTTTTTTCTTGCATTTTCTGTGCACACCCATTTTAATACATTGCCTGTGTATCCTCAAGATAAAAAGCTAGGTGTTTGCGCAAGATTCTGTTAACATTTAAAAAATATGCCTTTGTCGTTTATTGATAGTACGAAATATTTTGATACATCATCAAAGGATAGAACAAGAATAAAACATTTTGAACAATTGCACTCCTTACAATAAAACAACATTAGATATCTATTAACATGATTAAAATTGCATCAGACAGTTAAGATCAGGTAAAAAAAAAGTGTACATCAAGAGCATGATGTTGTGCGTTAGTGACGCTTTACATCCAATTGACCAATCAATGTTCAAAAATCTGGACACAGCCTCCACCCTCAGACCATTAAAATCAGATCAGAGGAACGCAGATCTGGAACATAATTCATACAATACCTAATGTTTTACGCCTAATTAACCAAGCTATGTGCAAACATTTAGAAACAGCCACAACCACAAGCGAGGAGGTGTTGCTTTTGCATACTGCGTATGCTTCTCCTATAGTAGGTAAACCCAGGGCCCGGCACACTGGTGCAATCCATTTAGAATTTGGTTGTGCATAAAGAGGGAAAAAAAAGAAGGCATGCTCTTTGCTTGTATGTGCATTTTAACAATAAAAGCAACAATCAGATCCCTGGTTCGTCTTTCTTCAATTGACGGTAAAGGATGCTGCGAGAAGGGACCCATACCTAAGTTGGAGGTAGAGGGACCGGCCACGAGCTGGACGACCTCAGCCTTGCACAGTGATTTCTGTAGGGGAAAGGCACTCCTCAGACCCCCTTGTGAGGCTGTGTGGTCCCTACATCTGATGTCTTTCTCTTTCGTTAGTTTTTAAAAAAAAGGGTGACATCCCATCTCTGGATGGATTGTTGCTCACTCCAGAAAATCCCCAGAGCCAACTCGAACCAGCTCTTCTTGAGTGCCCCAAGCCATCTGGTATTCCCCGCCCCATTGGCCAAAATACCATTCTGCAGGCCCTCCTTGAGGTGGCGCAGTCCATCAGTGCCCCAAATTCGAATCCAACGCAATAGGGGGCTCAACACCAACAATGACCGGGATCTCATGGATCCCTAGATCCAAACGGAGCAGGCCAACGGCGTACCTTTCCCTACGCTCACCAGGCTCCTAAGGAAGTTATTTTCTGCTGTGCTCAGGGGGCTGCTGTTATAATGGGAAACATCCTTTACAACGCATACGTTACAACGTATGCCATTGCCCCGCATTTTTTACAACGCATTCCCCAAAGTATGCCCAGGTGGAGTTAGAATAGTAAATTGCATTGTAATGGGGAATGCGTTGTAATGGATTGCGTTGTAAAGCCCTGTGATGTAAAAGATTTTGCGTTGTAAAAACTGCGGGGTAATGGTACGCATTGTAAAAGAGTGCGGGGTAAAGTGTGCTATTCGTTACAATAGCCCCATAGTACCACCCCATACAGCTCAGCCCCCCTAGCTTGGGGCTCATACATTTCCACTGCTGGCCGTACGAGTGACCAGGCTGCTTTTTTAGCCATCTTGAGTATGCTTTACAATTAGGGTACTGTTTGAAATATGGGGGTCCCAGGATCCGGACTCATCTAGCCCGATGCCCAAGTAATCAAACTCCTGGACCCTTTCGCCCACTTCGGGCTCCACCTTAACGACCCCGCTCACCCGGCCCTTCTTAGTGTACGCCATATATTTGGTCTTAGAGGTGTTGATTGCGAGACCAAAATCACTGCAAGACTGGTTAAAGCTGTCACTCAGCTTTTAAAGACCCGCTCCTAGTTCTGAACAGCAATAACGTGTCCTCCCCAAAGAGGAGGGTCTGTATTTTTACTCCCGCCAAGGTGGGGCAATCACTGACAGTTTGATAAGTAGGCAATACAGCTGTTAATATAAAGAAGGAAGAGGGTAGGGGCAAGGACCCATCCTTGGCGGGCACCTTGGTTGATAGGGAAGGCATCTGTTTGTCCTCCTTTTACTCCACACCTTACTTTGGCAAATTTCCCCTCGTGCAGTATTTTAAACAAGTGTAAGTGGTGAGGCAGAGTCCCCATGCCCAAGAGCTCCTCCCACAGTTCCCCCTTTGTACCCATCAGACAGGCTCCCAGCTCCTGTTCAATAAATAAAGTAAGAATGTCCTCTATAATTTCAGTGTCACATCGTCTTCGAGGGACTGTTTCACCACAACTCCAAATGTGGGCCTCGGAGTGCACTGTTGTCTTTGGTAATAAAGGGCCACTTTGTTTCCAATGGACTTCTCCTTTGTAGCCTCTTTTACTTAACACAACACACACACACACAAACCCGTACACAGCATTACACTCATTCTTCTGTTTTTCAATTACATTTTTACCAAGTTTAGCTTGTTCAATCATTTGCATATTTTCCTTGTCGCTATGTTACGTGTAAAAGGCAACTCTGTATTTATTGTTGTTAAATGCGGGGTGTATCCAATAAATACTAAAGAGTGACCATCAATATAAAACAGCATTTTGCATGCCTCATCTGATAATGTGCATATTATATGTTATTCATAAGGGTTGCAACGTAGTGCATGCTTAAGACAAAGTTTCCTAATGCAAATTTTATATCATCATCTCACACTTATATTTTATTGATTGCCCTCTTTCATTGCTGCCTCCGCAGTGTGTGCTCATGTTTCCTGATACTTCTTGCACTGCCGGCCTCAAGCTATGTGGCGCTGCTGTGCAACGTGCACCTAGCGTGCGGTGAGTGGTTCTCATCTTCTGTCTAGCACACACGCCCTGGGATGTACCAGGTGTGATAAATACCGCCTAGTACACGTTTTGCCTTGAAAATGGCAGATAACACGCAGATTTTGGTGCTCTCTCACAGAATCCGCATGTCAATTTATGGAGTGGGATTTATTTTTCCAGGGATAGGTTTCACCAGGTTTGACCTGCTGAGTTGTACCCGGTGGAAATTACAAGGGTGCGGTGTTATTGCCCGGGGTGCACTCAACTGTTTATAATTTGTATTGCCAACCCCTGTCCTAACAAAGGGGTCTTGATTATTGTGTTCTTCGTAATCAGCCCCACACAGCAGGTGGTAATTATGCACTAATGAGTTTGGAGTATCTCTTCTCCCCAGTGTTCTAATTTATGTCTGATTGTTATGCACAGGACTCATGGTCATGGGCAAACTCCTGCTCGCGTGCCTTACAGGGGGGTGTACAGAGGGCATCGTGCATCCATTGCATCAAACAGGGCACATGTGCTTCACTTAGATGGGGTGGTAAGAGCTATTCACATCAAGCTCCCCCCCTTCACAGCTGAAATTGCAATCCAAGAGGTCTATCTTCAGACCTGGCTTTTTCCTTAAGGGTTTTAGATATGCGAGTGTCAGAGCCAAGACGCCTCGGCAATCGAGCGCTTTATAAATACATCAGTCAGTCAGTCAGTCAGTCAGTCAGTTGACCAAAGGAAACATGGATCCTGCAGGACAAACACATTAACAGAAGTGTGCAGTGCATACTTCCTGCAACATCTGCGGCACTGGGTCACAAGCCGACATCCCATGCGGATTGTGCAGCATAGCATTAGTGAAGACATTGAAATTTGTTTTACTGGTACATTGAACAACTCAAGCCTGTCTATCAGAAATGATCTTAGATGGTTATCATCAGTAGTGCACATTATACATTTCAAACGTTTCTGGTGTATCAAAAAAATCAGGGTTGTAGAGTGTGAAAAACAGATAAAAGAGCCTCTCTCTAGAAGATACATGCCGTTCAAAGGTGCATCGGCCACACAAGCATGGATTACAAAACAAGAAGGCCAGGGATCTACATGGTCTGCGGATTGAAGTTCACACAGATGGATCTTCCGTGCAGATCTGAAAGAATTTCAGGAGACATTAATGGGAGATTGAAAAGAGCCGAAAAGGCAGAATGAGTGAGACTTGGCACTTGTGTTGGGGGACAGAAAAAGCACCAATGATGGATTCTACTAACCTTGTACGTGCAAAGGTTTTATACAACTGTGCGCTTTGCATATCCACGCTACCTGATCATGGCCATACATGTAGTACTGTCTGTGCACTCTGAACACTTTTTATCCTACCGGACTACAGTGATCATAGGTATAAGGCCACTGTGAAGGTGGAAGTAGGTGACACTCTCCATCCCTTGATCTTGACTTACCTCTGACGCAGAGGTGACGCTACGCATGTGGGTGGCCATGAATCTACGTGGTAGTTAATACTGCGTCAATGTCAGGTTACTTGTCCTATGTGTATCGGCAGCTTATCGATGAATAGACTCAGATGGTCCAGGTTTCTGTGCTCCAGAAGTGCTTTTATGATGTCACCTCACTATCCCCTAGATATGTTAGACAGACAGTAGAAAGGAGCAGGCTGTGTGCTGATCAGATTACAATAATGCAACCAGATCTGGTACCAGGCACCTTAGTTGGCTACCAGTTCCCAATAAACTATATCTAAACGTACCTGCATATTACAGAAGGTGGTGCACAGTGTCTGGTTTTCATCAACGATCTGGTGAGGCCTTGGGTACATGGTAGGCCCCATAATTGGATTTAAGAGCAGCCAGTTTCAACCTAAGGTTCAAGAAAGCAAGGTTTGATGTCCTGCGTGCTCTGTCCAGATGGCTAAGCCTGCAACAGGCTCTCTCTGGATGTCAGGGCGAAGGAGCATCAGATCGCCTTTGGGAAAGTACTTGATAGCCGGCAATTCCAAGCCTAAATTCACCTTGGTCCATGGTTCTTTCCTCTTATGTGTTTTCTGCTTCAGCTTCTTAGCACCAAGAAGCCTCGTGTATGGTAGAAGCCATGTTTACAAGCCAACAGACTATGAAATCAGTGAGAATGCTGAAAAGTTGGTATCTGTAACTGAGTGACACAGGGAACAAATTAGATTTACAATGTCAATATCAGAGAAACAAAGTAGCAGAGGAAAGCACAACAACTGATACTTTTCTCTGCTACTTTGTTTCTCATATATTGGAATTGTTCTGAATGTATTCAGCCAGTGTGTTGGAAATTCGTGTTTAATTCCCAATAAATCATTTTCACTTGTAGAGTTTCATGTAGCGCAAACTAGACCCGAGACATCGGTATCAGAGCGCTTTACATGAGCACCAGTTTCGTTACAGAAGGACACATTCATTTTTGTTAGGCACGGGGAGATTAAGTGGTTTGCCCAGAATCTCAGGATGTTGAGCGTAGTTGCCGAGACGCAAACCCTGTTCCCCAGCTTCGAGGTCAACCGCTCTAGCCCCAAGACTACATCCGCTCCCCAATTATGATGAAGGCAATCAGGGGCGTAACACAGGCCCCCACATCCCCCGCGGTGCAGAGGGCCGCGGAGCTGCAGGTGGCCCTCTCAGCACAGTGCACAGGCCTGAGCACTCACTGAAGCTAACTAAAAATGACATGTATTTCTATTAAACCTTTAGTCCATCGTCCAAGCCCCCTAGCCCTTGGTTGGCCATCTCAGGTCACCGACTCCCCAGATATATGTAGTTGAATCCCTCAAGCTCAGCGCTGCTCTGGCAAGTGACCTAAAGTTCTTCCACCATTAACGTACCGTGGGTTTTATTCTCACCTTGGCTCCATGAAGGACTCTCAAGCGGTGGATCCGACTCACCTGCTGGTCCTCAGACCCTGATGAAGCACAGCTGAGGATCTGAGGAAGCACAGCTGGATTTAGCTGCAAAGCTGATAATGACAGCAGCCCTGGAATTCTTCTGTTTCTGTGCCTCTCTGTCAGAACAAATATTTAAAAGAATGCTCTTCCCTCTGGGAACTCACCCCAGGGGTACCAGCAGGTGCAAGCCCAGAATCATTAACTCATTTGTGGTGATTAATTGACAACAAAGTGTGAGATACCTGGAGACAAAATACATATTTTTGTAAACAAATGTAAACAATCTTGCTGTCTGCCTATTCGTTAAATTTTTTTTTAAAGTAATTGGCGTTCTCATAATTGGTCTGTGTTGGGAATTAAGCAGACAAAGTAAATTCCCTGCCACCGTATTCTACTATATTAAGTACTATTCATTAGAGTGACACTAGCATGACGTAATTACATACAGCACCTCCTTTGTCTTCGACTAAGACTATGGGCAGGTTTGTAAGTTGCCCAGTAATTTAAGTTACCTGTGCAAACAACTGTGTGCACCGGCACCCCGATTAAAAGTGGTGTGATGTTTATCGCATACGGTAAACTACCAGGTGGGAAAAGCACCCTGTATTTTCCGGCAAATGCAGATTTTAGTTGAGTAAGCACCAAAATCTGCATAATATGCCCCAAAATTTGAATGAGGGGATAGTTAAATAATTAATCAATGGGCACTCGCAAGTTCAAGTTCAAGTTCAGTAATTTGTATAGCGCACTACTCACCCATAGGGTCTCAAGGCGCTTGTGTGAGGGGGTGTTTTATTTATCGAATAGCCAGGTTTTAAGTTCCTTTCTGAAGGAAATGTGGTTCTGTGTGAGGCGGAGGTGAGTGGGGAGAGAGTTCCAGGTCTTGGCCGACAGGTAGGAGAAAGATCTTCCTCCCATGGTGGATCTGTGGATGCGCGGAACTGCGGCAAGCGCTTGGTTGGAGGATCTTAGTTGTCGGGTGGGTGTGTAGAAGGACAGTCGTGTGTTGAGGCATTCGGGTCCTAGTTTGTAGAGGGCCTTGTGAGCGTGGGTGAGGAGGCGGAACGATATCCTCTTGTTGATGGGAAGCCAGTGGAGGTCTTTCAGGTGACCGGTAATGTGAGCTTGGCGAGGGATGTCTAATATGAGTCTGGCAGATGTGTTTTGGATTCGTTGAAGTTTTTTCTGTAATTTGGCTGCGGTTCCGGCGTAGAGGGTGTTTCCATAGTCCAGTCGGCTAGTGACCAGTGCGTGGGTGACTGTCTTTCTAGTTTCGGTGGGGATCCAACTGAAGATTTTTTTGAGCATGCGGAGCACGTTGAAGCAAGAGGATGTGACGGCGTTAACTTGTCTGGTCATCGAGAGGGAGGAGTCTAGGATGAAGCCCAGGTTGCGTGCGTGGTCTGTAGGTATGGGTGCTGTGCCCAGTGCTGATGGCCACCATGAGTCGTCCCAGGCAGAGGGTGAGGATCCTAGGATGAGAACTTCCGTTTTGTCAGAGTTAAGTTTTAGGCGTCTGTTTTTCATCCATTCGGCTACTTCTTTCATGCCTTCATGAAGATTGGTTTTGGCGGTGTTGGGGTCTTTGGTGAGGTAAAGGACCAGGACCAGCTGGGTGTTGTCAGCGTAGGAGATGATGTTGAGGTTATGTTGTCGCGCGATAGATGCGAGGGGACTCATGTAAACGTTGAAGAGGGTGGGACTGAGTGAAGATCCTTGTGGGACTCCGCAGATGACTTCGGTGGCCTCTGATTTGAATGGGGGAGTAGGACTCTCTGGGTTCTCCCGGAGAGGAACGAGATGATCCAGTTCAAGGCTTTTCCTTGTATTCCGACGTCGTTGAGGCGTTGAATGAGGGTGCTATGACAGACTGTGTCGAAGGCCGCGGAGAGGTCGAGTAGGATGAGGGCAACTGTTTCTCCGTTGTCTAGAAGCGTTCGGATGTCATCTGTTGCTGCAATGAGGGCGGTTTCGGTGCTGTGTTTGGCTCTGAAGCCGGATTGTGAGGGGTCAAGGGAGTTGTTGGATTCAAGGAAGGCGGCGAGCTGGGTATTAACGGCTTTCTCAATGACTTTGGCAGGGAATGGGAGGAGGGAAATGGGGCGGTAGTTCTTAAGTTCAGAGGGGTCAGCTGTGGGTTTCTTCAGGAGGGCACTGAGTTCCGCGTGTTTCCAGCTTTCTGGGAAGGTGGCGGAGTTGAAGGAGCAGTTGATGACATCACGGAGATGGGGTGCGATGGTGGAGTCTGCTTTGTTGAAGATGTGGTGGGGACAAGGGTCGGTTGGCGAACCTTAATGGATGGAGTTCATTAGGTGGATGGTGTCTTCCGTGGTGATTGGGTTCCAGGTGCTAGGGTTGTTAGGGAGCGGTTCGGGTTTGGGAGTGGGTGGGGTGGGCTGATCTTTCGAAGTGTTCACAAAGCTGTTATGTATGTCGGCGATTTTGTTGTAGAAGAAAGAGGATAATGAGTTGCAGAGGTCTTGGGAGGGAGTGATGTCGTTTGAGGCTGCGTTGGGGTTGGTAAATTCTTTGACGATGTTGAATAGTTCCTTGCTGTTGTGGGCGTTGTTGTCGATTCGATCCTTGAATGCTGATTTCTTGGTTGATCGGGTCAGTTGGTGGTGTTTGCGGGTGGCTGCCTTGAAGGTGGTCAGGTTGAAAGTGGTTGGGTTTTTTTCCATGTTTTTTCGAGGGTGCGGCATAGTTTCTTCGAATTCTTAAGGTCATCGTTGAACCAGGGGGCCTTTTTGCTACCCTGTTTGATCTGGTGGTTTTTTAGGGGGGCTAATTCGTCAGCGCTGCGAGTGATCCAGTGTTTGAGTTTGGTGGCAGCTTCGTTTGGGTCTGAAGAGAGGGATGGAGGGTTTTGGTTGAGCGATGTGATGATTTGGTCGGTGGTGATTTTGTTCCAGTTTCTTCGAGGAGCCGGCTGTGGGGTGTTGTGAGTCGTGGTAGTTTTGTAGCTGAAGTGGACACAGCTGTGGTCCTTCCAATGGAGAGCTGTGGTATGATTGAAAGAGATGTGTTTGCTGGAGGTGAAGATAGGGTCGAGCGTGTGTCCGGCTAAGTGGGTGGGGGTGTCAACAAGTTGTTTGAGTCCGAGATTGGCCAGGTTGTCCAGAAGGGTGGTGGTGTTGCGATCGTTTTTCTTTTCTAGGTGGAAGTTGAAATCTCCCAGTAGAATGTAGTTTTCGGAGGGGAGGGCGTGTGGGCTGATGAAGTCAGTGATGTCTTCGTTGAATTGTTTACGAGTTCCTGGAGGCCTGTAGATGAGGGTTCCTCTGAGTGTGGTCCTAGGGTCGGTGTGGATCTGGATGTGGAGGTGTTCGGCGGTTGTAAGGTTATCGTCGGAGCTGGTCGTGATTTTGATGGTGTTCTTATGGACGATGGCGATGCCGCCTCCTGTATGGTTAGTACGGTCTTTTCGGATGATCTTGTAAGCGTCCGGGATGGCTATGGCGATGTCTGGTGATGATAATGCGTTCATCCAGGTTTCTGTAAGGAAGGCGATGTCTGGTGACGCAGTGTCGAGTAGGTCCCAGAGTTCTATGGCATGTTTGTGGATCGAGCGGGTGTTTAGCAGGATGCACTTCAGGTGGTTAGAGTCGGAGCTGTGTTTAGAAGTCGTGGAATTGGTGTGATTCTTGTTGCAGGCGAACTTGCAGGAGTGGCAGGCGAAAGGACCGTGGGTACGTCCCGGGGCAGCTTCGTAGCATTGTGGTGTGCGTCCGGGGTTCAGGGATGGGAGGGTGGCGGCGTCACACATTATGCGGGAGGAGTGCGGCTTGCGGGGGACAGGGGGTCTGGCGCTGGGCGCGGTCCAGGCGCGGACGGGCACAGACAGGCTTACCTTTGGCGCACCTTCGGCGCGACAATGCATCTGTCATATGCGGATAGTGGAAGGGGAGGGGCGAGGGAGGGTCAGCAGGGAGGTGGGGTGGAGATCAGGGGAAGGAGGCAGGACAACAACAAACAAAATGGCAGCAGGCAGGCAATCTGAAAACAACACTGGGGCACAATGTAGGCGAGCGCGATGTGAATGGCGTTCAGGCAATTACAGTATACTATTACAGGCACTAATACTATTTCAGGCAGTATAGTACAAGAACTGCAGTTACACAAGCGCTCTTTGGTCGTCAAGCGTAACGATTTAAATGGCCTCGGCAAATTTAACAATAATGCGCGGCGGGCGGGGCAATCTAGCGCTACGCTCTAGCTAGATGAATCTTAGACTGTGCAGGCTCAGGCAGAGTGCTAGATCAGATCTCAGTGGTAACGATACCGGTTCGAGGAGGCTGGGAGCAGCGTGTGGAGCGGCCGCTTCTGCTGACAGCAGGACGGTCACAGCGCGATCATGGAGGAGCTGCGACGTCAGTATCAGTGGGAGGGAGGGTCAGCAGGGAGGCGGGGTGGAGATCAGGGGAAGGAGGCAGGACAACAACAAACAAAATGGCAGCAAGCAGGCAATCTGAAAACAACACTGGGGCACAATGTAGGCGAGCGCGATGTGAATGGCGTTCAGGCAAATACATTATACTATTACAGGCACTAATACTATTTCAGGCAGTATAGTACAAGAACTGCTGTCGCACAAGCGCTCTTTGGTCGTCAAGCGTAACGATTTAAATGGCCTCGGCAAATTTAACAATAATGCGCGGCGGGCGGGGCAATCTAGCGCTACGTTCTAGCTAGATGAATCTTAGACTGTGCAGGCTCAGGCAGAGTGCGAGATCGGATCTCAGTGGTAATGATACCGGTTCGAGGAGGCTGGGAGCAGCGTGGGGAGCGGCCGCTTCTGCTGAGAGCAGGATGGTCACAGCGCGATCATGGAGGAGCTGCAAGGTCAGTATCAGTGGGAGGGAGGGTCAGCAGGGAGGCGGGGTGGAGATCAGGATAAGGAGGCAGGATACCAACAAACAAAATGGCAGCAAGCAGGCAATCTGAAAACAACACTGGGGCACAATGTAGGCGAGCGCGATGTGAATGGCGTTCAGGCAAATACAGTATACTATTACAGGCACTAATACTATTTCAGGCAGTATAGTACAAGAACTGCTGTCGCACAAGCGCTCGTTGGTCGTCAAGCGTAACGATTTAAATGGCCTCGCAAATTTAACAATAATGCGCGGCGGGCGGGGCAACCTAGCGCTACACTCTAGCTAGATGAATCTTAGACTGTGCAGGCTCAGGCAGAGTGCGAGATCGGATCTCAGTGGTAACAATACCGGTTCGAGGAGGCTGGGAGCAGCGTGTGGAGCGTCCGCTTCTGCTGAGAGCAGGACGGCCCTATACATACTGATAACCAAGAGAAGGTCCATGAGGACGAATTGTAAAAGATTATCAGGTGTAAATGTGCACCCTAAATGTTGGCACACAAACGACTAACTACAGACCTCAACGGCCATACTGCCCAAAAAGGGAACCTTTAGAGGGAATAACAAATGCAGACCGTCCTATCCCACTAGGTCACTCATATGGTCATTTCATGTTGGAGCGAAAGGGATGCCAAAATATGTTTTGCAAAAGTCCTGGAGCAGTCCCTGACCAAATGTAGCGACAAAATAGTCTCATGTACATGACGTGAAACGGCCATGTGTAACCGATAGTCTTCTCTAAGACAGCGCTCTCCATTTCCTACATATTGGTTGACCACCATCGCGCTGTGAGGGAATTACTTAAGTGCATGGTGCTTAGTGTTTGAGTGCAATCTGATGACAAGGGAAACACCAATAATGCCATAATACTCATTTTCATATGTCATATAACATTTTAAGGTGTCTCCACTCTGTTGTATCTTCTAAGCGCTGTGCAGGATGGAAAAAAGATATTCCCCCAAAGTTCATGACTAATTATAGAACTGCATAAGAGTCACTGTGTACATAGTAAGGTACCTGGGTGTACCACATTCTGTCTATTTATATGGGTAGATATTAACAGTATTTGTTGAAATTAACAGTATTTCAACAGCTTGTCAAATACTCCATCTTAGAGTTCTTACCATGATTCTGCAGATTTCAACAAAAACAGTTTTGCTTCTGGCTCAAACAGATCAAAAGTTACTTAAGCCACACTGACACGTGTTGATGCAACGTGTAAGGCATTTGTAAAGATTCACTGGTTCACTTTATGTTGCTTATTGTGTATTTGTGAGTTTAACAGGTACTACTAATAAGGTGAAATCTTTGCCCAGACAGTATAAACCATCGGAAAAATGACAACATAAGGAAGTAATACTATTGCAAAATGTGCCTCATTGCACTGCATAATTTGCATTTTCTTGCATAATTTATTCAACCCTGCCACATAATTCCAATATGCCTGAATATAGTGGCAGATTTAATGGGGGAACTGCTTTAGAGCTCTAGGGCGCTAATAGTAAGGTGTCCTGCTTGTGTAAATAAAATTGATACTTGTATAGCGCATTACTCACCTGCAAGGGACTCAAGGCGCTTGCACGAATACCGCTGTGGAGCCCATCCTGGCTTTCCCTGTGAGGCATCCACTCCCGGGCACCCCCAAGGTGGAGGCCAGGCATCCTTAGCGTTGTGGGGGCCGTTGTGGAGATTAAGCAAGCTATTGCCCAGAGTTGCAGAGTGGGACTCCATGATTGGAATAGGCACCGAGGCGAGGATTATCAGGTCCGTGGAATTTTTTGAGCCCTAGATCCGCGGAGGCGGGGAATTGAACCCTGGTCCCGGGCTAGACCTTTGCACCAGGGTCTGCCGCTCTATCCATTGAGCCACACTTCTCCTTGTGTCCGAACAGCACTCTGAGGGTGAGTGAGATACAGGCCCTACATGCAAGAGCATATAGTGTGTTTAACCGCAATGAGGTTTCCGCTAGGACCTGTTCATTGGTCGTGCCTCATTTAATTTCAGATTACCATATATATGAGACAATATTTCTGCCTTTATTGTTTTGGGTCAGCCAGTAGCCATTTATTTCAGAAAAATACAATTTCCATAAAACATACAATACAAACTATCACCAACTTCACTACAAATAATCTATACCATTTAAAAATGCATATCAATAGCCAACAAATATCACAAAATCTCTGGACAAAGTGGAAATGCTTCTCAAATCCAAGCCTGTGATCCTAGGAGAACAGGGAAAATTACAGAGAGGAGAAAAATGAATGAGTTCAATGAAACTTTTTGCTTCTGATCCAACAACCAATCTGTATTGTGAGTAAAACAGAACTGAAAGATAACAAACAGCACATTTTTTTAAATACAGAGCATCTGACTTTAAATGTATTATAAAGGATTTGATAAAGTTTTTTTTTACATGAATAAAGAAAGCCAGAAGAAGAGAAAATGCTTTTCATTTGAAGGACTTCCACAGAACAGGTTCAGTTACTATAGATTTTGAAATATCATTTTAATGGTAATTTGAAACATAAATGATGAATGGTAGCTGAAAACATATTGTCGAAACATATTTCCCAGCCGGGTTTCACGCGTTTCGGCAAGCGTCTTTGTCAACATTCGTGAATTGCAGTTTGACTGCGTTTTAAGTAAACATCATGCGTCATTTCCTATTGCGGCATAGTCAGAGTGAAAGGACAATATTTGCAAAGAGGGATTACACAAAATAGCAGCCACCATCTTTAAATGTTCGGTATTACACTCCTATTTATAACAAACATATTGTAACATAATTTCTCTTTTCTTAAATTCATCAATCAAAGAGATCCTCCTCAACTTATATTACCGTCTTATCTCACTGACTGTCATATATCAATACTGTGCATTCAACATAAGTAACAGATTGCACATTCACGCTCTAAATGAGCTTTAGACCTTTGCTCATTATGACAATTCATATACCCTATCTCATAGATATCTATACTCAAAATGGAAAGAGATAGGAGGAGGAAATTAATTTTTTGATAAAAGAGTGAGAACAGACAACGAATAACCCTGTCCATATTGATTTATTGAAATCCTTCTATTGCATGCTAATGCCAGCGGGCACGTCTTTATGATTCTCTTTCTAATGCTTCAATACATTTTATTTTTCATTATTTTTCATTATTTTTACAAGCGCAAAGTAGAGTCTATCGATCCCAAGAAATATCACATTTGTGCTCTGAATGAGCGACCCTAATTCCATCCATCAGTCTGATAATTAAATTTCTATTTCATGACAGACCTTCACTTAAGTTATCAGAATTCATCAAATGATGCAGTTTTGTACACAATAAAGTGGTCCCATACAGTCAGTCATGAGTTCTGATCATACAGCTATTCTCAGCCTAAATGTACCGCTAATTCCTCTTGAGTATTTAAACCAAGTGAGATCTTTGTCTGTAGGTCTACAATATATCGGGCTCCAGACATCTTAATATTTTTACTCTATCCCCGTGTCTTTCATTTATTGGAATGTGATCAATGCAGAAAAAACACAGGAGATTTCTATTACTTTTATGGTATGTTGCAAAGTGGCGAGCAACTGGATATGCAGGATCTTTTTTATCCATTGCTTGCACATGTTCCAAAATGCAAAGTTTTACTGGATGAATTGTACTGCCTATGCATAATAGTTGACATGGACACCTCAGACAGTACACACAAAATGGTTTATTGCATTACATGACCTTGGTAATCTTTTTAGGTTTTTTGCATCCTGGTACTGTGTAAGTGAGCACATTTGTGCTGTTTTTACATGCGTTGCACTGAGTGCATGGAAGAAATCTCATGATCTAATTTATTCGGGGACCTAATGCTATTGAGGACAGGTGACTTTGGACAATGATGTCTTTGATCTAACGACTTTTCCTATAGGGGACCTTAGGAAAGTCCCGGATAGTTTTCCCAATCATCACATCTGTTTTAAAAATATTCCAGAGATGCACTAAGATTTTATTGAGTGATCCTGCGTTACTAGAAAATGTCGCGATGAACCTAAATTCATTCGATTTTTTATCTTTTGGGAATTTTATCTCTAAGCAAAACATTGCAGGATATTTTAGATGTCCTTTCTAGAGCTTGTTTTAAAACAAATTCAGTATATACACTTGTTCTGAATCTGTCTAAGGAACCTACAGCTTCCCTTTCATAGTCTTCGTACCTGGTGCAGTTCCTTTTTAAATGCAACAATTCCCCATAAGGGATACTGCGTTTCAGAGGACGGGGATGATTGCTATGAGCTTCCAGTACTGACTTACCAGCATGTGGTTTTCAATATAATGTGGTACAGAATTGGCCATCAGCCACAAAGACCCTTAGATCTAGGAAATTCCCTTCAACTGCACTGATTTTGCCACTAAAGTAAAGATTGACCTTGTTTTGGTTAAGGGTCGTAATATATTGTTCTGCTTCATTTTGTGGACCCTTCCATAATAAAAAGGTCATCTATGTACCTGTACCAACCAACTACACATGCCACCCATGCCTTGTTGCCATCCAACCAGGCCACCTGCTTCTCCCACCAGCCCACAAACAAGTTTGTTAGCTGGGAGAGAAGCAGGTGCCCATGGCCGTTCCCTGTATCTGTCGATAAAGTTGCCACTGAAACACAAATATGTTGTTAATCAGACAGAAATTCATGAACTCAAGCAGCATAACATTATGCTCACAGTACTTTAAAGAGCTTCCTTTAAAAAAATACTGTGTCGCTGCCAGGCCATGTTCATGGGATATGCCGATGTTAAGCACTATCATCAGACAGACACGCCATGAGGCTTCCTTTGGAAGAAATTATTGGACGTCCAGGAGGAACTGAGCTGTTCTTATGTATTTTGGGAAGATGGTAGAAAGTGGGGGTCGTAGAATGCGGACACTTTGTGAATGACATCTCTTCATTGTCCATCATACCCTTATCATATCATCTTTGAATCATCTCATGGTAGAAAATAATACTGTCTTTATATTCTTGCTTGTTTATTGGACAGTAACAGTTAGTGTCAGAAAGTTGTCTCATCGCTTCCTAGCAGTAATAGTCCTTTGTTATCAAAACAATAAAAGCAACTAATATCGCAAGACTGGCTTTGGGCGTATTTTTAGTGTCCACGCGCTGGATTCTGCGCTTGGAACTTTGGCGCGGCTACCGGCTGGATTGTTGTGTATATATATATATATATATATATATATATATATATATATATATATATATATATATATATATATAGCATAGACAATAGACTGTCCCTGTAAAATTGCATGAATGGTGGAATAAACTGAAAATTGAGTACAGCAGTAAGGAATTCTGGATATATATATATATATATATATATGTGAATATCAAATTTTCTCTTGGCACAAACCAATTAAAAAGTTATGCAACAATATATATATATATATTTTTTCACTGAAAAAAACCAAAGGTTACAGGGACGTTATGACGTTATAGTTTTGAAATAGAAAAATAGAAATAAAAAAACCTTAGAAATTCACTGAAAAAAACAAAGGTTACAAGGACATTATAGTTAGGGTCAGATTTCACTTGTCCAATACCAGTGAAATTCAGCAGTTATAGTTACCTAAGCTAACTATAACTTACGCCCCTGCAATGCACTGCTTATGACCGCACATATTACATCACTCATGACGAGGTCAGTGACGTCTCTGATGACATCTCAAATGACATCACTGATGACATCATACACAGAACCACTCTCACACCTACTCACACCCCATACAAACGCTTGTACGCCCACTCACACACCCATACAACAACTGACATACCCATTCACAGACTGCTGGTTTTGTACAAGTGAAATCTGACCCTAACTATAACGTCCTTGTAACCTTTGTTTTTTTAGTACATTTCTAACTTTTTTTAAATTCTATTTCCTATCTATAACGTCCCTATAACCTTTGTTTTTTTTCAGGGAAATTCTAAGGTTTTTTTAAATTATAATTTCTAACTATAACTTACATGTACTTTGTTTTTTTCTGTGAATTTCTATGTTTTTTTTAACTAGTAATCATGTTTACAGAGTGGTAAAGAGAGGGGGACGGGCCTTTAACCATCTCTTATGAATCCCGCTGTGTACGACTTACAGAAGGTACCAGAAGGGATCACTGGAGGTAACAGAAGGTCTTCTGGGAAACTAAGGACCCTCAGCAGTCAAGAGGACTTCATCCTACAACCAGGACAGTGCCAGGAGGCACATTTGCAGAGCAGTGGAGAAAGGTGGTGTGGCCTCCCAGGAGTTGCAGCATTTCTCTTTTTTTTGTAAGGGGAGCTGCATGGCCCCCCTTCCCTGGTCCATTTTGGGCTCTGGGGACCCCATATCCTGGGGCCTGGCCTTTATTTTAGTTTTTTCTAATTTTCAATGGGAGGGGGCCTTGCGGCTCCCTCCTAAGGCCAATTGTGGCCCGGGGACCCCATACCCTGGGGCCAGGCCTTCCTCCTTTATTTTAATGGGGAGGGGAGCCAGCACAGCCCCCCTCTCAAGGCCATTGAGGACTGGCTGTGGAATAGGCAAGATGGGAGCTGCGTGACCTGAGTGAGTGTCACTCTCTGACCGCTGTGCCTTTTGATGTGATTTTCGGAGATTAATGCCCCGCTGAATAGTGATTGAGGAAACGGAGGAAAAAACGAAAACGGAACCGGATGATTTTGCCTTTTGCGCAATACAAACTGTGGCTGCGAGCAGCGAGGCTCGTCTATCCGCCCTAAGAAGTCGGGCTTACCTAGGGACTTGGTGGGCTTGGCGGGCGTGGTCTGCCAGGAGAGCGCTGCTGGGCGAGAGCGGAAGGAGCAGCACGTTGCCGCAAAGAAACCCAATCCCAAAGGAGATAGGGCTCGGCTCTAAGGCGGTGGTGGCAATTCCTAAGAAATTGCCTGAAACAACCCGCACTCCCTCTCAGGAGAATGGCGAGAAGGCGGGGAGCAAGAATGGTATACCGGGGAATGTGCGGCATCAACCTGAATGCGCCGGAAGAGGGAAGACGCCAACGGACCTTGGAATGTTTCCCCATAAACCGGCAAGCAGCAAACAGAGCAAGCCGCTGCTGGAGAAATCTTCTGCATGTTAAACAATACTCCCGTAAACCCGGTTAATATTAGTAACCAAATTGGCAACAATACTGGCAACAATGTAGCAGTTTTGAACGTGACTGTCTCTCAGGAATCTTCTAACATTATAGAGACTTGTGAGTTAGCTAGTCCCCTTATGACTCTTAGTGTTGAGGCAGGGGTGACTGAAGGAACATCTAATTGTAAAGTACAAGAAGGGGAGACAGATGCTGTTGCCACTCTCTCTTTCCCAGAAATGCTGTCGGGGAGCCTCAGGAACTGGGGGGTGCAGTGCCAGGTACCCCAGATGGTGAGAAGTTCTTTTCGCTAGCGGAGGAGTCAGACCTCAATAATACTAGCGATCCTGATAATACGGATGAGGCGTCCTTAGATGATAGTGACAGCCCCCGACAACCGTAGATACCTTAAGAAGGGCTACTCATCGACCTAGCAGATCTAGGAAGAAAAGTTGTGGTGGTTCAAAGCGGGAAAGCTTTCATTCAGAGGCCAGTGACCACCTTCAATGGGACTATGCCTCTACAAATCTGGCAGCGATGGGGGGCCAGGGCCGGGATTTCAAGAGGAAGATCAATGGGGGGTCAGGGTATTCCTAACCTGCCCCCTTTTTTTTATCTTTTACTTTTTTCTGGGACTTGGCTTCAAGCCGAGTCCCAAGATGGCTGCCAACACTTCCTTGTTGAAGTGTTGGCAGCAATCATGTCAGGGCATTTCCCTGCACGAGCTCGTATATGTTCGTGAAGGCTTTGCGGCCAGAGATATCACTATAATTTTCCGCTTAAATTACTTAAAAACTACTGAACGGATTTACACCAAATAAGCAAAAGGCACTTCCATGAACCAACATCTACCTCCCTGCCAAATTTGGTGTAAGTCCGTTCAGCGGTTCGGGCTGTAGAGGTTGCTAAAGTTTTCAAATGGAATTTAACATTAAAAAACACAACCTTATTTTGCACCTCAATTTCTTGGTCCCCACTCCACGGATCACCCCCAAACTTTCCCAATCAATAGTACCCACCATGACACTTTTTTGGCAAAATTTCATGCAGATTGGTCAAACAACTGGAAGGTACCCCTATATGTATTACAGGGATGAGGTATGTATGTAGACCAAAAATACATAAACCCTGTTCAGCAGTGTAGAGAAGGGAGAGAACTCCCTATTGGACACAAGAATTATATCTAGGCGCAACAAAAGTCTATTGGTACAACCCAATTCGCACTAAAACAAAATATTTGACCACGTTATTGAAAAAGGTTTCACAGTACTACGCAACATAAAAGAAATATTTCAAAATACAGATATAAAAATATTTAAAAATTCATTTTATTCATTTATACCCAAAAATTCATATCCTCCTTATTCAACCTCCCTATGGGTTACAATCTAAGGAATACAGGTATTTCAACCCTATACAGTGGGACCAAGACCAGGTGGGCAAAGGTAAAGTCGCATAAAACCGTACCCCCTTACCTACAGTGGTGAAGCCTTCTCACAGGTGAGACCTCAGCACAGTATTGATAACCTCACGGGCAAGTGCCCGAGTAAAAACTTCAAATGGTAAGGTGAGCTCAATAGATGTGTGACAAGAGAAGTAATTTGCATGAACTGCAAAGTGCTCAAAGCAAACCAAATGTCCAAGATGTATCGCGGGGTACCAACAGCAGACATGGCATGAAAATACCAGGCAGAGTCCCGCCTGTCACCACTCCAAAGTAATTACCATGTGACGAAATCAGCCAACAAAGGTGATAATCGAAGGAAAGGTTAGGCGGCCCGTGCTCATGGTGTCAAGTGATGTGTCAGGTAAAATGGGCCCCTTCCTTTCCTCCAGCAAATAGAAAGAGAACAAAAAAATACAGGTTAAAAACTGAACCCTAAAAGAAAATAGGGATCCAGTATACAAAAATGTCTTTCTTGATGCACTGGTGTTACAAAGGAGGAAAATCAAGTCATAGACATGATACATCATGGGCAAAGGGAACCTGTTACAGAGAGTACTCAGGAGAAATGGGCACAGTTGGCAAACCAGTGTTCTTTCAGATGAATGGCTAATTCTTCATCTTGGTTCAAGCTCCCGGCATTTTGGTTTGAAAGTCTACTATATATTTGGACTCTTTCTGTCTTAATCTAAGAGTTCTGTCCTCTCCCCCGGGGTTTTTGTTCATCTGTTCCAGAATACAATAGCTGAGGACAGAGGAGTCGGAAAAGTGTTTGGCCTGACACTAGGAGGCCAAAATATCTGTTTTTAGGATTTAGGGGTTTCATTTATTCCATGCATACTTACCTTTTGTTGTAAAAGCATGCGTGGTAAAGGTATATGCGTGGTAAAGTTTTGCATGGTAAAGGCATTGCGTTTTGTATTGGACGTGTGGTATAGGCATGCATTGTAAATGCATGCGTGGTAATATCATACAACCATCCCATGTTAATAAATGCTGCCAGACTACTAACAATCCCAGTGTGTTGAAGGCAAAGGACATTGTGCACACGGAAATACAGCTACAGTTTCTCCCATGAACAATACACCCATTTCAGAATTATGTGAAGCAGCGTGGCAGGCAGTGCATACGCTTGAAAGGGATTCCTTTTGAGTTAAAAACCAACACAGACTCTGCAGAAGATGATGCAGACCTCAACTTGTTTGTCTAAACACCCTCTTGTAGACCCCTTCTTCTCCTGGTTTCCACTTCATTTTTCTCAGATATTGACATGCTTCTCTACTCTACAGTCTATGAATATGAAATAACACCCCTTGATGGAGAAGGAAAAGTTTCCAATTTGTTTACCTTTAATTTTTGCTCTCAATCATAGAAACCCTCTGAACTCATAAACTTTTTACTTTTTTTCCCCATTAATCTAGGAGCATAAAAGAAATGTTATGGATGATTAACCTGCCCAGTTTATCACTTAGAATGAAGTGACTAACAGACCCTGCAGAGCATGACGTTGAAGGGAAGCTTCTTGAATCTCTAAGGAGCTAGTTAAGAGTTTATTCACATACTAAAAGCAGCACCCAAGGCACAATTTCCAGTTTATTTTTATTTTTATTTTCTTTTGTGGGATTATAGAAGGCACAGAGGTAGATAACATAAGTAGAACATTTATTACAAAGCCTAGCAGCAGATGTCGAGCCTCAGATGGAGAAATTAACAAGATCCAATGAACTTTGAGAACACACTGTTGGAACATAGCATAACACTCAAGAATATGTATCATTATAAGGCATTGGTAGAGAGTGCAGGTAGGGTATGGTGTGTGTGCAAGCAACCTTAGGCTGCTACACTAAGATTTTTTTTAAATATATTTTTAGCAGCTAACTGTGATTACCATCTGAATTTACAATGGACGTCATATAAAGACAGAAAATTCTGTCTCATATAGTAATGTTTTATTTACAGATCTGTTTTCAGAAATGACATTTCATAAATTTAAAATGTTTTTCCAAGGTTACTTGCAATACAGGAAGATAAATTCTTTGACATTTGCCATGTTTCCGCTCTCCATGTATCTGGAATTAACAAAAGAGTATCATATTTTTTGACCACCTTCATTATCCCTTTTCAGACAGACACTGATTTACCCTGATTTCTCCACACATTTACTATCAATTACGTTCTGGTGTAGGATTCTAGATGTCAATCCCGCACAATCTCAATCTTTCATTTTTTTAGTTTCGATCCACGGGACCTACTAAATAGCAATGGCAGACTGAAGCAGATATGGTCCCCAATGTATGTATCTGGTAGACATTTTGCCCACCTTATGTATTCTCATATAAAAGCACAGAAAAATAAGCACAAATGACAATTTCCTGAAATTCTGGAAATCCATGAGGTCACATTTCTTCCAACACGCGTTTGGCAAGGTCCCTCTGATAATTATTCAAAGCCATAATCCCCATACTTTATTATATTAATAATGTCACCTATTAATCCTTCAATCATGTCTCACTCTCTTTCTCTCTCTCTCTCTCCCACTCTCTTTGTCTTTGCTTTAAGCATGTCCTGTTAAACACATTGATGCTCTGATCTATAGAAACAATAAAAAAATATTTCTGTGAGGGATTGTCACTGTTTTTTTCTAATTCCCATTCCATTATGATGATACTGTTGTGTTGTGTAAAGAGCGCATCCTCACCATCTTGGTCTGAATTTGTGAATCTAGGATCTGCGCTTAGTTCTTTTTGGTGGGAGATATGTGATTGTTTAAGGATGTGAACTCAGCAATTTCCAAGGTATCACAATATGCAACACACCATTGTATCTGTTTGCAGTATTTGTCTCTGAGTTCTTGTCTGCATTCCACTCTCTGAACTGTATACCCCGTGGATTTTAGGGTTCTCTATCAATATTGCTATGGATGAAGAAACCAGAAAGGCCCTTAGTGAGACCATGGGGGTCATTAGTATGGCGGGCAGATCGCCACCGCCATATGGGCGGTGGCGATCCACCCGCCATAAACCACTACCCGCTCTCCATTTACCCCCCCGCCACATACCATGGCGGGGGGGACCCCGGCAGACAGAAAGACCGTCTGCCGGTTTTCCGCCCGGTCGCAGAGTCGACCGGGCGAGGGGGACTCCGGCAGACAGAAAGACCGTCCGCCGGTTTTCCGCCCGGTCGACTCTGCGACCGGGACATGCCTGTCTGGGATTTTGGAGGGCGGTGCTGACTGCACCGCCCGCCACAATGACAGGAATGCTGGATGCGCCCGCCACTGTTGCGGACGCATCCTAATGTCCCCCACGAGACCCCCACCCTTATGGCGGGTGGTCCCTTTTTGCGATGGGATGGCGGGCAGACAAAGTCCGCCCATACTCCTAATGATCCCCTATCTGTGGAGGCATCCTGCTGCTTAATATGCTTTGAAACAATTCATAAAGTAGATTGCAAGTAATAGTTCATTACCACTATTGTGCATGTTAATGCAGATTGCTACCACCTGCTGTTTGCTGATGGTTCTCCAATCTGCCATCTTACTAAACAAATGACTATTTAAGTCTGTTTTAAGTAAAACCGTGAAGTAACCTGATTAACCATTTTTACTGAAACTCATCCATACCTTTTTGGAATTCTTGAACCTCCCTCCAGCTAACTCAGGATGCAGGAACTTAAGCAAGAAATTTGGGACCATAAATTATCCAATAGATTCAGCATATACACCCTAACCCGTTCTTTTAAGCACAGAACCTTTTAGGTTAAATTATTGAAAAACCATCCACATTTTTGGTTTATGACACCCCAAGGGTATGATGTTTCTTTTTTTACTCTACTAACGCTCACCATTTTTAGAGCCATATTACGGTAATTCGCATTGCTCCTAATTCAGATGTGAATCGATTTTCTGACTCTTTCTGTACTTTGTACTGATTTCTGTTAATATTAATTGAAATGCACATGATTCCATTTTATTTTCATCCAAATTCATTAGACTTTTTTCACCAGTTTTCTCAATGCCTCTTTCACATCATTATTTCTGACACTGTACACAAATGGGTTGAGCATTGGGATCACCATGGTGTAGATTACACTTATGCCCATGTCCTTCTCTGGAGAGTAGGCTGAGGATGGCCGAATGTATGTAAAAAGCACAGGCCCATAGCACAAGACAACACAGGCGAGGTGGGAGAAGCAGGTGGAAAATGCTTTCCTTCTTCCATCAGAGGTCTTGATTTTCAAGATAACTACAGCAATTAGAACATAGGAAACAAGATTACATAACAGCGGGGTTAGCAAAATTACAGTAGTCTCTGTAAAAAGTACAAGCTCGTTAACGGAGGTGTCTGAACACGACAGCTTCAAGAGAGGTGGGAGGTCACAAAAGTAGTGGTGCAGTTCCTTTGCATCACAATAAAGTAACTTGGAGGCCAAGACACTGTGCACTGAAGCGTGAAGCGAGACGATCACCAAGGCACAAAGCACCAGTGTTATACAGACCCTCTTTCCCATCACCTGTGGATAATGTAGAGGGTGACATATTGCCATGAATCGGTCAAAGCCCATGATACCCAATACAAAACTATCCATATTGGCAAGTGCTAAAAAGAAATGCAACTGAGTGATGCACAAAGGAAAGGAAATGGCTTTCGTCACTGACAATAGGTCCACCAATAGCTTGGGAACTATCAAAGATGTGAAACAGATGTCCACCAAGGCCAGGATGCTCAGAAAGAAGTACATGGGTGTGTGGAGTCTGGAATCCATTACTATAACAATGAAGATTGTCAGATTTCCAACCAAGATGAGTATATATACAGCAAGGAAGACACAAAATAAGATACGCTCCTGCTCTGGACGATTGGAGAAGCCAAGGAAGATAAATTCTTTGACAACACTCATGTTTCCTCTCTCCATTTTGGGATTTATCTGAAATGAAAAAAATGATATTTAATTTATTGACCAACTTAAGGATGGGTCTTCAGACAGACAGTGCTTCACCCTAATTTCGCCCCTCATTTTTTTTCAATTACACACTGGTGTAGGATTCCAGATGTCAATCCAGCACCAACTCAATTTTTCACTTTTCCAATTTCAGATCTGAAGGTTCTGGCAGAGTAAAGCCAGCACGGTGCCTATCATATGTATTCTAATATGAAATAACTAAAAAATGGTTACAATATCCTACAATTCAGGAAATCCTTGAAGTCTCATTTCATACGACAGACATTTATCATTAGTTGGGTTCCGGTGGCTCAGTGAACTAATTCGTCCACTGCAGGGGCCTGTGTTTGACCTCATGGTCACTTATTACCGCTCATTAGATAGGCCTATGCAAAGGATGACTGGTCACTTTTCAGTTACTAATTGCTGTATTTGGTTATTACATCGATACTAATCTGGTGAATCCTTTGCCAGACAGGTTTTACATGTGTAAAAATGTAAAATGTATGACGTATACTATCTAAAAATGTGCTGCATTATGTTGCACAATTTGCATTTTCTTGACGCATAATTCCGTCAACATTGTTTAATAATTTGGTCCTCCCATGCCGCATAAATCCAGGGGCCCAGCCTGTCAACCCATCTCTTCCTCTCTCACTCCCGCTCTCTTTACCTCTCTCTCACTCTGTAACCGTATCCTATAATACACTTTGAATCTAGCCCTGTGATCTATACAAAGAATTAAAAAAATAGTTTTTATAATTCCCATTCCAGTGTGAGGGCACTGTTAGGTTGTGTAAAGAGTGCACCCCACCATTTAGGTCTGCATTCGTAAATCAAAGATCAGGGTTTAGCCATTGGTGAATGTCAGGCTCGGGAGTTGATTGTTTTTGGATGCGAACTAATCAATTTTTAAAGTATCACGCTGCACACACCACTTTTTGGTAAGTTTCCAATATATGTCTCTGCTTTTTTGCCTGCATTTTACTACTTGAGTTGTACACCAGTAATTTTTTTTTTTTTGTTAATAGCACTATTGATAAAGACACTAGAGATGCTTGATTATAAGACGCAGAGACTGCTACATCTCTTGCAAATGATTAAACTCAACGTCAGGTAGACCTTACTGAATACTATAAAAGTAAGAACCTTACTGAATACCCTAAAATGAAGAACCTTACTGAATACCATTAAAGTAAGAGCAAAAAAATAGAAAGTGTTGATGAATTATGTGCCAAGAGTAAGAGGTGTGTAAAAAGAAGAAAATGAAGAGGGTTACTGATCGAAGTCAAGTGAAACAATGGTGACGGTAGAATGAGAGGTATATCTGGGTCTTTTCTTTAGCACAGTCTACAGAACATAGGTGGCCTCCTTTTCTTTTCACATGTTATGTTATGTTATATATGAGTCTTATATAGCGCAACGGCTACTCCAAGGGAGTGTCCCGGCGCTTTGTGCTCCAGACCCAAGAGGAAACTGAAAAAAACATAACAGCAGAGAAAAACAGAAGCTAAAAAGGAGGCGCACTAACCAGAAAATAACCAAGTCTTTAGACCCTTCCTAAAGGCTAGCAGATTAGATGTGGCCCGAAGGGACAGCGGTAAAGAGTTCCATAGCTGGGGGGCCAGGAATCTAAAAGACCGGCCGCCCAGTCGGGCCTTCTTTATACGTGGAACCACAGCAAGGTGCCAGTGACTCCGATCTTAAGGATCGTGTTGGCCGGTAAAAGTCCAGCCTCTTCTGAAGGTATTTTTCACCAGTGGCATGCAGGGCTTTATGGGCTAGAGTCATGGCTTTGAACATGATCCTCTTCCGTATGGGAAGCCAATGAAGGGATTGGAGCAAGTTAGAGGCACTAGTGCGGCGATGCAGGCCAAAAATCACTCGGGCTGCAGCGTTCTGGGTCACCTGCATGCGCTGTAAGAGATATTCCGGCAGACCCAGATACAAAGCATTAGCATAGTCCAATCTGGATCCTATGAGTGCCTGTACAGTTATCCACCGATGTTCCTCAGAAAGTAAAGGAAAAAACTTTCGAAGCATCCTGAGGATACCGAAACACGTCCCTGTGAGAGTAGCCACCTGGGATTTGAGCGTGAGCTCGTTGTCAATTTTAATTCCCAGGTTCTTAGCCCATTTAGATGACTGAGCTGGGGGGAACATGTCGGCAGGCCACCAACCTTGCCAATCCGGTTCCGATGGGCATCCGAAGAAAAGTATCTCGGATTTATCCGAGTTGCACTTGAGGCTGTTCAGTTGGAACCAGTTGAAAACAGCCCCAAGGCACTCACGGATACTTTCCCCATCGAAATCTTTGCTCTTGCGGCAGGTGAAAAGAAGCTGGGTGTCGTCAGCATATGAGACGATCCGGGCCCCATAGGACTCCGCCAATGTCGCCAGAGGGGTCATGAGGATGTTAAATAGAGTAGGGCTCAGTACTGAGCCCTGAGGAACTCCAACTCCCAATGGCGGCATTTCGGCAGATCCAGGTGAGGCCCAGACTGTCTGTCGGTGGTTGGCTAAGAAGGAACAAAACCAATTGAGCACCGTCCCCCCTAGACCGATGTCATGTAATCTAGTGAGGAGATCCTCATGGGGGACGGTGTCGAAAGCCGCCGACAGATCTAGCATAACTAACATCACCCTGCCTCCAGCATCCAGCACCTCCTTCACAATCTCAGAGACTTCCAAAAGCGCGTCTCGGTGCTTAGGTTGGATCGAAAGCCCGATTGGGACGCATGGAGTAGCTCATTCGATTCCAGGAAGTTAGAAAGCACGCTGTGAACGTGTTTCTCCAGGGTTTTAGTAAGTGCTGGAAGGAGCGAGTTCGGTCTGTAGTTGGACGGGGCCTCCGGGTCAAGGCTGGGCTTCTTGAGAAGAGGAATAACCATGGCCTGCTTCCAGGGTTGTGGCAGAATTCCCTGCCAGATTTAAGATTCCTCATCAACGCTAGAGATGAGGACATCGCAAGGGGCGGGAAGTCTAACAGAACTGGGCCAGAGGTAGACAGGTGAGCTATCTCGTTAGACAGAGTCGAAGGATCAGCTGTCGATCTTGGAGGAAAGGAGTCCTGTATTTGCCTAATTTTGGTAGTGAAAAAATTAGCAATGGTGTCGGCCCAGGTCTCAGCCGGGGCTTCCTGTGCTGAGATTGAGCGCGGGGTAGTAAATTCTCGAACAATCGAAAAGATCTCCTTACAGGAATTTGCTGCTTCCTCAATTCTTTTGGCAAAATAGCATTTCTTGCCTTGTAGGATTAAACCATGATAAGATTTCATCATGGATTTGTAGATCTGTTTAGCCTCGGTATCATAATGAGCTCTCCAAGCCCGTTCGGCGACTTTACATTGTCTACGGGAATAGGCCAGTTCCTCCGTAAACCATGGGGCCGAGATCCGTTGAGTGTCAGATCTGGGTGGCTGTAGTGGGGCTAGCTCATTCAATCTAGCTAGGAGCCAGGACTGCAGAGTGTCAAAGTCGTTGTCCAGATCACCAGTGTAGGACAGAGGATGGTCCACCAGGGCCTGGGCTAACAGATCTGGAGGCACCCGATGGTATGCCCTGTAGTTACTGCCCTGTTGTCTCATGGCACTGACAGCTGGTTTCTCAGTGGCAGATATTAGAAAATGGACAAGACAATGGTCAGACCATAATACTGGCAGAAGTGTGGTAGCCACAATTGGTGAAGTGGAAAAGACCTGGTCAAGCGTATGACCTTTGTAATGGGTCGGGACGGAGAGATAAGGGGACAAGCCCAAGGTAGACGTGATATCCAGCAGCTTAATAGTATCTTGATCCTGATGAACTTCCATATGGAAGTTGAAGTCACCCGCCAATAGACACTGCTCAGATCTCAAAACTAGTGCAGACAGGACCTGCTGAAGATCATCAAAGAAAGATCCCACAGGACGCGGGGGCCTATAAACTACGAGACCCTTCACCGCTTGTTGGGGTGATAAGGATAGGGTAAAGGGGAGGGATTCGGCGCCCGCGATGGTCTCTGTGTGCATAACTGTGCACGTGAGAGATTTTTTCACAACTAGGGCGACTCCTCCCCCTCTTCCCTTAGCTCTATCTTGTTGATGGATGATATACTCGGAGGGAATGGCTGCCACTATGTCCGGATGGGAGGACTCATTGAGCCAAGTCTCAGTGAGCATAAGACAAGTAGGACTGGTCGTGGAGAGGAGATCAAAGATCTCCTGAGTGTGTCTGTGCAGCGACCTAGTATTGAGGAGTAAGCACAGATGTTTAATGCTACAATCCTTCGCAGGACGGGTGGGGGGGAGGTTGCTAGTAGGATGCCAGTTGCAGACAGGGCACTTATGTTTACCCCTATAGCGACCAGGAAATACTAGGTGACAGGACGTATCCAAAGGGCGCAGGGAGTAGAGCTCCTGGGAGGAGTAAGAAAGCATAGTAAGACAAGGGAAGCAAAATAACATCCAAGAGATCCTGCCACGCCGTACGCCTCCGGGATGCTGACGGGCGCAGACGGGCAGGACTCTGGCACGACTCCGGCGCAGATCCGGCGAGTCCGCAGTACGCGTCCGCTGCGAGGAGGGAAGGAGGAGCTTTTTGTAGCGCTACTAGAGCGCGAGGGCGGAGAGTCCTACCCCCAAGATGGCGGCCCCGAACAGATCCCATTAAATTGGTGTTCATGCATGGAGCGGTTCACTGACAAAATATTGCGGTTAAAAATATTATTGACAAAAATATTGCGTCAAAAATAATGTTTGCTACAAGATCGTGCTTCTATACTTATAATGGTAAGTACCAAAATATCGGGAAAAAGAGACATTAATATCTTCCATAAACATACAAAAATAATGTTTAAAAAAATTGATTATAAGAGTAGTAAAAATTAAATATTTTAATAGATACATTTTATATAATGTAAATTAAATAGGTTGCGCTAATATTTAATACTACATATAAATAATACCTATATATACATATACGTGTGTTTTTGTTTATATAAATATGTATATACATATATAGAGTAACGTAAGTCTTAAAACATTATTATTTAATGTTATATTACTAAACATGAGGAAGATATTATTCTTAAAAAATAAAAACAGATTCGATTACATCAGAAAAAACATAAAAACTTCACACAGCTGAGCTTCCCTCCAAACTGGTGATACAGTGGAATCCCCAATTGACTTCAGTGAAAGTGATGCCTCTGAAGATATAACCAGCATCCCAACAGAAAATATTGTATCAAAACCTGGAAATATTTGGGAGGATTTTCGCCTCCTCAACCAAGGAAAGAATCAAGAAAATTGGCAATAGGATTGGGGTCATGGCAGGGGAAGCGGACAAGGAGAAGAATCAACAAAATAAACAGGAGAGGAGGATGGAGCCACAAGACAATGCTTAAAAATAAAAAAATAAAAAAATAAACGTAACCTTAAAACACTTAAACAATAATATAACCTTCAAATTCTAATTGAACACCAATATTTAAATAAATGTAACTATTTTGACACATTTAGAATATGCATTAACAGAAAGATAGAGTGACTAATAACTGCAGACATTTTAAGCTTTTTTCAAAAGGGGGAATGAGAGAAGATTGATTTAAGGACAGAAGGCACATTGTTTCATAGTTGCGAAAGTTAGGCGGAAAAAGATTTTTAAAATGCATAACAGTAATTAAAAATGAGGAGGCTATTTGCAACTTTGTAAAGGAATGTAGTAAGTCAATTTACAGCTATGGAATCAGGAAAAGTTGCATACAAGTATTTATGGTCAAGGTTTATTTTATGAAATATAAATAACTTTATTGAGGACAGTCAAAAGCCGGGTGGGTGTGTGAAAAAGATTCACTCGACTGTTAGAACTCAAACTTCTGTGAAGGTCTAGATAGACAAGAGGTAGTACAGGGAATCTTGATTTGTATCAGGGAAGTGGAATTCCTATAGCCCGACGCCCGGGACATATTGTTTGGGGTCAACGACAACAAGTTTTCATGTGTATTTTGTCCTTGGGACAAGTAGGCCCAACCCCCTACAGTACAAACCCTTTGGCTGCCAGTTTACATTACCACAATATGGATCAGAGTAAGGCATTGCCTCCAGTTAACCTCAACGCTGCAGCGGCTATTCCGCCGCAGCACTAAGGGGGCGGGGGGCCGCGCGGCGCGCCCATGCTGGTGACGGAACCGCTCCGTCACCAGCCGCGGTTCAGCTGTGCTCATGGCCCCACACGTTTAATAGAACGCGCCGCGCAGGCGCGAAATCAGCGCCGCGCAGGCGCTTCGGGCAGGCCATGACGGAACCGCTCCGTCATTGGCACAGCGCCACCGCGCCTGATGACGGAGCGGTTCCGTCATCAGCACGGAAAGGGTTAAGGTAATATTTGTGTCCATGTGTTAATGCAGTTGAAACTTGAATTCATGGTTCATTAATGCAAAGGCTTTAATATTAGGGTGAGCGCTCTAAGTAAATGTAAACTCAGACTACACTACTGACAGTGGTTAGTGTATAAAAATGTGTACACACATTTTCAATGTTTAGCAATATGAGGCTATGTATACTGCTCCCAGAATGCACTCTGTTTAGATGCAAATATTTGCAGAAGCTTGAAAGCAAGTTTGATGATTCTTTGCTTTCAGAATAAAATGTTCACGAAAATAATGCAAAAACATTTCGCTAAACCACTGGAAAAATGTAGGTACCATTTCTTTGCAGCATCATTTAGTAAAATGTGTTGACGTACACTAGTATTTCCCAAAAATTGTAATAATGGAAAATAAGTGTAACCAGTTGTGATAAGATTATGGAAAACATTTCAATAAACAAGCATTGGTAAAGCCAGTAGGTCGGAAATTGTTGATCAGCTTTTTGGTTTTGTCAAAGCGTGACTTGTTTTACCATGGTTTTTGTTAAACATTAATTGTGTGGGAGCTGCAGAGCCCTCACCATTATAACAAACTTTGGCAAAAAAAAATAGTTTTAGTCTCAAAAAGCACACATTGCACAGTAGTTCCTGGCACTGAATAAAACAACTGTGTGTCGATATGCTATTTGTGAAAGAACAGAATGCTGTCACTCACAATGAAGCTAGCTGATAGAGAGAGAGAAAGAAAAAAATGTAATAAACACAATAGGTCATGGTTAACTCCAGACCTAGTTAGGGGCCCAGTTAATAAATAAAGTGCACCCATGTACTTGGATTAAGTGCAGATATATGACTTTTATGAATCCACAAGATTTTACAGAAGAAGGGCAAGAAATAGTACTCCTAGAAAGTATTTATGAACTGCATTTTAGCATGAGCAAATGTGCAGGTGAAGATTTGCTCATGTGAAAATCTGAGTGTTTGCAAGTTTACTATCCCTCCAACCACTTTTTTCCCAACCCTGGAAGACGTTTTATGTCTGCCATTGTCAGGAGTAAATATCCAACCTTTCTCAGTATGGGAAAAGATTAGAGAAGTCTTTGAAAACCATTCAAACATGCAAGTTAGTAGGTTTGCACAGACTCACAAGGGCATTCCAACCCTGGAACTCTTGCTTACCATTACCTTCAGCCCCAGTATGTAGATATGTGGAAACATAAGGGAATTGCTAGTATTCAACCCAACATTCAGCCATGGCATAATCAAAGAGGCTATTTCAGAGCTCTTACATAATGAGATTGCTGCCATAACTTGTTGCCGCATCACATGGCACAAAAGGGACAAGGGGATTTTGTTACAGGACAAGTAGACTGATGAAGCAACCCGCCCCATGGACAAGCAGATATTTTATTAAATTCCACACCCCTGTGTATGATTGTTTAATTTTAAGGGTAATGGCCAAACAATATTTGTAGTTAATATTTGGTAAGTTTCTTAGCTAAATGTCACAGCTCAGAACCATAGGATACCACTGTACTAGAAAAAGCTATTCCTCAAGATTTGTAATTAAATGGTTTTACCTAATGTAAGCATAGAACACAATGACAACTAAACAGCAACCCGCGTGATTTTCCTGGAATACATACAGGACGAATAGGGGGTACCCAGAGCACAGTTTAACTACTTGGTAAAGGCCATGAGTGAGGCCTGTGAAGGCATATATACAAATACAAAAACAAAGTGGCACATATTATAGAAACAGAGCATGGATATAAAATAGTAATGAGGCATCAAGAGGTGTCTACTCTGGGGCTAGGACACCGGAAGTGAGGGCACAGTAGTCAGTATGGCATACAGTGCATGACCATGGTGAGACTGGGAACTGGACAGCTTCTCTATGGGTCAGTAGCGAGCGCCATATTAACTGTTCAGCTTAGTCGGTTCTTAGAAACATGACCATATATAGGCAGAAGAAGGGCCCAAATGTCTTTGGGTCTCAAGGTAACTGGCATCACGGTCCAGTAGATTTCCAGCTATTCCTGCCAGTAGGAGACCTCTTTATTCAGGTCTGCACCTTAGGAGACACCATCCCAACACAATTCCTCAAAACTTTTAAGAGCTAAGACCAGTTTTGCCAATTCAACTGCTCTTAGAATATAAAAACGTGTCTGAAATGTCTGTTTATCAAGCCTCTGCTGACACACTCAATTGCATCTGTTGCAGTGTGTTTCTTTTGTTGCCTTTGTGACATTAACAAATCATAAGTACATCAGGACATTATTAAACCAATGAACATGAAAAAGAAAATATTAATAGACATATGTATGAATCAGATAAAACAGATGACCCCATTTTGAAAGCATCACAGGTTGACTTACGTGGGGAAAGCACAGCTTGTGAGTGCCACTGTCCTGGCTGGTCTAGTCTTCTAACTGCCTACCTCTGAGTCCCTGCTGATGTTATAACCAGAAACATTAGCAATGACAGTGGAATATTTCAGTGAAAGTGGCATCTTAAGTTTCAGACTTGATAAGCTGAAATTCAGGTCCCACCTATAGGGCGGGCTACTTGTTAGACCCCATTTTTTCCAATCCACCTAGTATTGCATGCCCGGCAGCCCTCCCAATACTTTGGTCCGATCATTTTTTGGTTGGTTTCAGGGTGTGGTTAGATATGCAGCATGAGAACACATCCATCTTAACTACCAAGTCGGGGTCCAAAAAACGGGAGGAACTTAGATATAGATTCTTTTAATCAACGCCTATCGAACAACATTCCTGCCATCACCTCTATCAATTTAGCAGACTCGGACACCATCCATACCTGGATTCTGACATCCATTGATGTGTGCCTTCCAACTTCTAGGAAAAAAGTGAACAATCATCGACCTCCTGCCCCCTGGTTCTCAGAAAGGTTAAAAACAGAGAAAACCAAATGCAAAGTACTAGAAAGACGTTGGAGGAAGGACTATGCACCTGAAACCAGACGTATATACAAATTAGCTAAAAGGGACAACCATCCTCTCTGCAATGCTGCCCGAGCTGGCTGAATATGTAAACAACACCATTACGTTGGCACATAACAACCCCATGGCCTTGTTTAAATCAGTTAAAGATCTTTTGGGAGCAGCTGGCCAACCTACCCTCCCCCTCCCCCCCCCACCATGCTCAATGAAGCTCAATGCGAGGATTTAGCCAGGTTTTTTATTGGAAAAGTGGAGAAAATCTACACAGAACTGAATTTAGTCACAACTAATGTGGGACAGCAAACAAAGAGCTTTCCCCCCACATCTGTGGCTTTGCTCCACTGGCGAACCAGATTACCGTACCTACTAATACGCTAGTAAACTGGTTGCCTCTGGACACCCCCTCCTTCAACCGCATCTTACATATACACATTATATCTTCTTCCCATCCCCATACTTCAAAAATTGGAACCATCGTCACTCAAACTCATCATGGAGTTGCTTAATGCGTTCTTGCAGGAAGCAGCCATTCCATTGGCATGGAAACATGCCATGGTTCTCACACTTTTGAAAAAAGCTAATGTTGATCCGGCAGAATTATCTAATTGCCGCCCGATCTCTTTACTTCTAGCTTTTTCAAACTTTTTAGAAAAACATAATGACCAACAACTAACACAGTTTGTTGACTCCACAAAAATCTTACGTGCCTCACAATCTGGTTTTAGAGCTGGGTTTGCTACAGAAACCACTCTTTTGGGAGTTACAGCAACTTTGTGTCAACGTCTTGATATGGGTGAAACTGTGGCACTCATACTGCTTGATTTGAGTACTGCCTTCGACACTGTGTCACATACCGCCCTACTAAAAGCTTTACAATCTTTGGGTGTTGTCGGTACAGCACTCAAATGGCTCACAGATTTTTTGACCGACCGGACTTTTCAGGTCTTTTGCCCGTCAGCAAGTTCTAAGTCCCACGCTTCTCTTTACAGAGTAACACAGGGTTCTATGCTCAGCCCATTATCATTTATTATCTACGTCATACCCCTGGCCACAATAGCTGAAGAGGCTGGGCTATCTATTTTTTCGTACACTGATGATACCCAGCTAATCTTCTCTCTTTCCACCAATGAGGCATCTAAGGTATCCTCTCTCCAGATAGGACTGCAAATATAGCTGGTTGGATGCATGCCAACATGCTACGACTTAACGGTGGAAAAAACAGAAGTTTTAATTCTTGGGAAAAACAAAGATCTTTGGGGCCCCCAAGCTTGGCCTCCTCAAATGGGTGATCCTCCCCAACCGGTGCGACTAGTCCGCGATGTAGGTGTAATCATTGACGACCAGCTATCAATGAGGCAGCAAGCAGTCAAGGTCGCCTCAACCTGCTTCACCATCCTAAAATGGCTCAAAAAAATATTTTGGATGTTGCTTAGTCCCACACAACGAACAGTGGTCCAGGCCCTGATTACTTCCAGGCTGGACTATGGCAATGTCCTGTATTTAGTAGACAACAAGGAGGGGGTTAAAAAACTGAAGGTAGTACAGAACTCGGCGGCCGACTGCTTTGCCAGGTGCCTAGAAGGGCCTCCATTTCAGGCTCTCTCTTAGACCTCCACTGGCTTAGGATGGAGAACCGCATCAAATTCAAGGCACTGTGTTATGTGTATAAAACTAAATCGGGCACAGTACCACAGTATCTGAGTGCCTTTGTGTCCGAACCCTGTTGTCTTCACAGAAGCAGAATGGACGCAGATCCCAATGCCCGCCCACCGGTGCTGCCGCGCTTCTCACAGAGCAACGTCACCATAAAGGGGGAAAAGGGGAATGTGAAAGAGTAGAGACACTCCTTCTTCAGCTACCACCCTCGTGCTGCTCCTAGGAATCTTCTACGTAGATGTTCCTGACTACCAAATGGGTGCCTAATACACAGAAGGGAAGAGAACATAAATACAACAACCTGTAGCCTAACTATGTTATACTTTATATTTTCAAGGGTTAGGTTTTCTTCCTACCAGCTGTAGCAGGAGTGTAAGCCTCTCTTCTATATTTAAAATGTGGTTGGTGTGATGGTGTTACATCTGAGATAGAGTTAGGATATCTGCAACTGAGAGAGGATATCATGAATTGAACTCAATAAAACATTTCCATAAACCTTGGTAAGAACTTTCTCAAAATATACCTTCTATCTCAAACTGTATTACGATTGTTAAATATTCCGATATAGTCTTTTGTAACAAGCCTCTGTTTGATTGCCAGCAAAAAGGTACTAGGAAGAGAAAAGAGGGAGGAAAGGAAAGGTAAAGCGCAAAGAGAGGGTACAGCAGAACTACCTTAGCGTCAGGTAGTAAGCACTCTGCTAACTGGATTGAGATATATTATACAAGCACTACTTTCTTGGACAAGTCTTCCTTGAAAGAGGAGTTGCTGAAATGTTGTTCTAGCTCTCAGTGTACTCCTTGCCGAAACGTAGTAGAACCTGAAGTGAAGCACTCTCTTACTGGTAAGTCTGACTCGGAGGACGATACGCTGAAATACTGGGTGCTTGACAACGTAGAAGTAAACTGGTTCGATACTCCCAACCTTTCACTGCTGGTCAGAAGAACTTTGGAACTCCGGACGGATAACCGAGAAGAAAATAACCTCTTGGGAGCAGGAGCGAGATGAAACTCTCCCACACTGTTTTTACAAGAATTAGTCTCTGAAAGCGGGATTCCTCTTTACCGCTAACTCTAGATTTCTCTACAAAATCTGTTCTCTCCCTCTCACCATAAGTTGAGGAGTAACAGTAGAAACGTGCATACTCTAACGAACTTCAGTTGAAGTGCGCAGCAGGAATCACGCGCACTTCCATTAACCACTAAACTGTACAGGTGTTTACAAAGTGTGGGGATAACAGCTACGAATGCAGCTGCCATCTTGTAATGTCCCATTACCTATTCTAAATCATACCACAAACTAAACAAACAAGGTTTGACAATGACTCTTGCCTTTTTTAAGGTACTGCGTGGATACTGACTCATCACTGTGGCAACCATGAATTTCCTGACACTTAAGTCCATCCCTAACTCCCAACGTGCCTTCTCTGATCCTCTTCTCAGGCCAAATTTTCAGTCTCTAAGAACAGACAGTCGCGTATGGGTGGACGGTCTTTTTCTTACCTGGCCCCTTCACTGTGGAATTCACTCCCAACGCCACTTTGTCATGAAACCATCTATAAGAACTTTTGCAAAGGCCTAAAAACGTAGTTATTCAACCAATAGTTTTCTCTCTCTCATTCTGCGTGTGTGCGAGGCCAAGGGGAAACGTCCGGGTAGCTGTGCGCCTTCTAAAATTAAACAAATTCTTCCCCACAAGTTTTAGCTGGAAAGTAGGGAAGCATTTTCACTGTTTCATCCTGAGGCATCAAAGATTGATGATTTAAAGGGTCAATAGTGTCATAAGGCCTCTTTATACTTTAACCTATAGTTTATTCTCAACACTAAAGCTTATACATGGGTTATACATGCTGGGACATATTGACAGCAGATAAATCAGAATAGCATTAGTCTACATGATATGTTTGTTGCAAAATTCCAGTTGGACTCTGTTAATGAAATATTGGAAGGAACTGAGTCCTACTTTAAAAGAGCACAGTTTTCTCACGCTATACTCTATTTACTTTATTTAGTAACTTGGGTTTAGTGTAAGAAATCTCGGATGGTTGCATCTGAATGCCCGTGCTCCACCCTTGATGCTAAGTAATGTAAAGCAGCCTATGCGCTGCATCACTTTACTTTCACCTTATTTCCAGCACTAAACAAGTTCAGATCTGGCAAGTAAATTGGGAAAAATGATTTTGTGCGGATTTGTGTCACTTTTGTGATGCAAACACGGGACAAAATCTTAGTGAATCTCCCCCTTCAAATGTTTAAGAGGCGGCAGAACAAATAATATCCCTGAGTAGCAACTCAGCACAGTAGTGTGTGCAGCTTCACACACTGGATCACTTAGTTGTAACAATGTTGTCATGCAGTATCCACACTGAGTGTGACTAGAAGAAACCCCTGACCTCAAAGGCACCCTACATGGTGTGCTCTTGTAACCAACTTTAGCAGACAACAACAACAGTGGCGGCTCCTCCGCTAAGGCAGAGGAGCATCGCCCTACTGCTTTTTTGCAGTGAAACACAGAGAAAATAAACTTCTGCCCACAGCTTTGCTAGAGGGGGCGGAGGTAGAGGAGGAGTGGTAGCACCCTCCTAAAGTGTGCAATGACTGCTTGGAAGGTCCTCTCTGGACCACTCAAAACAGTTTGCGCACTTTGCATGTTCTCCTTGCAGGTTGCAAGTGGAGTGGTGTGGCTCACTGGTTAGAGGCGGCAGACCCGGGAGCAGAGGACGACCCGGGACCAGGGTTCAATTCCTGACGCGGCAGGGTCTTGGACCAGGGTCAGCGGACTCGATAGTTCTCGCCTCAGTGTCTACTCTAACTGGGGATCACACTCGGCAACTCTGGGCATTAGCTTGCCTCATCTCCACAATGGCCCCCCACATACGCCGGGGATGCCTGGTTTCACCTTGGAGATACCCAGTAGGGACCATCTCACAGGGAAAGCCAGGACGGGTTCCCCAGCGGTCTATAGCGCAGAGATACTCCTTCGGGAGTCGATTCTAGCGCGTTAGAAACCCGCAATTAAATTAAATTACAGCCAACATGGAGAACATGACCACGCCTCCAGTCAGCATCTGAGCACTGAAACATGGAGCAGCTTTGTAATTTGCTGACCCGCAGCCTGGGTGTACTTCCTGTGCACGAGCGAGCGAGAACTACAGAGGAGAGACGCGGCGAGGAAGTGGCAAGGAGATTTGTTTAACATTTTGTATTACATTTTTTATAGCCACATCCCCGCATTCCCCCTCCCGTGTCCTCCTCCCACCTCACATGTCCTCCAAGACCCCTCCCACCCCACCCCCCTACCTCCGGTCCATGCCAGCAACCAGTGAACAACACACATTGGTCCACAATATGGTATTCCAGACTAAAGTATTACACACCAAGCGGACCAAGCCGGTCCCAAGATCAAAGTTGACCACCAGCATTGGAAGTGGGATTGACCTGAGTGGAGCACTGTAAATCCGTAGGACAACTAAGGAAAGTAATAAGTAACTGTAAGGACTGTTCTTGAATGAAACATTGAACCTCACGTGACAAAGTGTTCATATGAACGTACCCACTGTGTACAGCATTCATCTTTCTAAAAAGAACATCTCACACCTGTTTCTGCGAAACAACACTCAAACACAGACACTGAAGTGAATGTCAGAATCCTCCCGCTGACCTATCATTTATCTCCAGGCACTAGGACTGCACATTTTTGGTACTCTGTTGACCAGCAAATGTGTTGTATGCCTTTTTTGATTTCTCACTTTTTATTGTCTCTTCGATGTTAACATCAGGGGGTAAATGGGCATTTGAATTAACTTCTTTCCACTTCATTCAGTATCTGTAAAAAAGAATGAAATAGATGTCAACCCATGAAACATTTCAGTGATCACGCGATGAGTATCTGGTACTTCACTTCTACCAAAAAAGTTAATTTTATTCCTTTATTTGAATCGTTTCATTGCACCATCAATTTTCAATTACTTTTCAGTCTGTGTACTATGCATCAGTCACCTCCAGTACTACTAGTTTAGGAATGGTTAGATTGTGTAACTTATCACATAATGGAGCTGAGATTTTGCACAGGTCACAGGGTCAAACCAGAGCTCTCCCACATTTTTGTTAAGGCATTTAAATGTAATCTTTAGTACTCCAAACTATGCTTCTCTACCTTCATCTTTTATGTGCAGCGTTATACCTCTGCGGCCTGCCTTTGCACAAATATAGGTAGGGCGTGAGCATAAAAAAGCTTGTTCACTGGGTAACTACACACACTTCTTTAAAATAGTGCCCAGCTCGGTTCTTTACTAAAGTGGTAATAGGTAGGGGAAAAATATCAAACCTAACACTGGTCAGACGCCTGAGGCAGGTAGTGCCCTTCCCAGTGGACTGCAGTGCCATTCCGTGGGCGGAACTGGGGATCACTATAATGGGTGATTTATTTGTGGGGGACAAGATCTATCCATTCATTGAATAGCAGGAGACATGCAGCTTGCGAGTGGGGCATTTTTTGCTCCATGGATCTCTGCTATGTGAGGCGTGTTGGTGCCGGAGCATGAGTGCCTAAGTTATATATTTCTGATAAACAGCTGGACGAAGGCGCTCCCTTTGCTCTACTGACCTGATGCGTTTGAAGCAGCACCAGATGAGGACTTGGGGATGCTATTGACTGACAAATCTTGAAAGAGGGTGTTGGAGCTCAACCCAGAGTGTCCAGGAATGCCTGCTTAAAACTCATTCAGTTCTGCTATCTACATAGGGGATACCTCACCCCTCAGCGTCTACATGCCATCTTACCCAGGGCGACGCCGGCCTGTCCTCGATGTATGGCAGAGTATGCAGGATTATCTCACATGTCTGTTTTTCCTCCGTTGTTGCGCCATATTGGTCCACAGTCCTCAGGGACATTTGCCATGCCACTGATCAGAACTTCAAGCTCACTCCACAACTGTGTTTACTGGGCCTACATGTGGAGTAATTAGCAGTGCATGGTGAGGGCGCAAGTTATAGTTACCTCAGAGTTATAGTTACTTGAGATAACCTTCGTTTTTTCCAGTTAATTTCAATTTTATTTAAAAATAATACATAAAGCACACAGAGGGAGGGTTGGCCACCCAACAGCCTATATTTAAAGCAGACCTATCATCTTTCTCCAAAAACGAGTGAATATTTTAATCAAATGTATATCTCAAACATACTCACAATACAATGTTTATCATTATTGATTACTTAAAATTTATTTATTAAAGTGTTATCAAACTACATGTCTGTGATTCTTTTTTTTTTAACATAATTCTTTTAAATAATATTTTTGGGATCGCAAATGTGAAAAAATGTAGTCTGAAATACACCCCCCATAATTTTATTTTTTAATTTCAACATTTTGCACCAGAAAAAACATAAAAGAAAAACAACCACATACAGACCTTGTCCTTTACTATAGCAAATAAACTACAACCAGCCCCTAAATGGCACTGCACTCCCAGCTGTAGAGCACAAGCTCCAGCCTGGGAACTGCTTTAAAAATTAGGGAAGTTCTACTGTGGTCATGCTTTCAATGACCCAGGAGACATACGTTTTTTTTAGCCCACAGAACTCCATACAGCCCTCCTGCCACATTAAACATTCTAAGTATATCACCAAAACAAAATATAACTAAATAGCCCTCCAAGGGCATTATGGGGTGCTCTTTGAAAGAGCAGTGAAACATAAGTGAGGGACTGCAGCAGCTTATTCATTCTTAATTTTATTTTTCTCATTTTGTTTGTTGGTGTCCCAATCCTACGTGGGACGCCCACTCTTTTGCTTTTCTTTATGAAAGGGCCATGGGGAAGCCCCAGGGCCCCAGTGACCCCAGCAGCATTTTCTTTCTTCTCTTTTTTTTCCTTCAAATAGTGGCATGCCCTGTTGCCCACCCAGGGCACCCACACCTTGCTCATTTTTCTTTTAAATATGGTGTTCCTGGTGCCCACCCGGGGCACCCCAGACCATTCATTATTTTGGGGGTCGTGGGGCAATACCCAGGGCCCTGTGGCCTCAGAAGCATTTCTTTTTTTTAATAGTGGCATGACCCGGTGGCCATCCACCGCATGCCACAACTTCTTACATGTTTTTTTTAGTGTTTTGCCGTGAAGTCCACCAGAGACACCGAACAGCATGCCCATTAATGGGGATGTGGGGGAGGCCCAGGGCCCCCGCAGCCCCACCAGCCCCCCTGTGTGCACCCATCATAGGTGCAGCTCGAGCCGTCATTGCTCCAAACCCGTTTCAAGCAGTTTTCTCTGGCTTCACTGGGTTGGAGTAATACAAAGCATTTCTCTGCCCGAGAGTGTAGGCAAGGAAATGTTTTCTTCTCTCACTGGGTGGGGGAATAGACGAAGTCCTGGGAGATCGAGACCCCTGGACAACATTACTGAGCCAGCCCCAGGGGACGACGAAATGCTCGGGGGCATTCTAAGGCTCAGGAGGAGGCCCCCCTCCCCTTCACTTTGCTTAATGGGCCCTAGGTATAGGGTCCCTGGGACCTTTTCTGGCCCGGGGAGGGGGCACCCAGGCCCCCTCACCTTCAATAAACTTGCTAGCCCGGGGGGATGGGGTCCCAGAGCCTCATGGAGATTTGGGGCCATGCATCCCCTTAAGCCCTTGTGTGCCTCAGATGGCCGGGAGCCGTGCTGATGTCACGGTGGGCATGTGCGTCGGACGGCCTTGGCTGTCCTAGCACCCACCCATGGGGGAAGCCCTGGCACTCTCCCTGTGGGTCGCCCTTCCTGGTGCCCCACCAGGGATGGCAGTGGAAGAACTTCTGCTGCCTCCCACCGCATCCACATCATCTAATGACGTTGCTGGAAGCCATTTGTTTCCAGCATGTCGAGGAAGACAGGTAAGTTTCTCCCTGGGGAGGATGCAGGGTTGTACAAAAGAGGCATTGGGAAAAAAGAAAGGGTTTTCCTTACCTCCGTTCTCTCTTTGGAGCATTCCTGCTGCAGGATCGTGCAAGGGGCCGTGATTGTGCAGCTGAAATGCCCACTAGACACTAGGGATTTTTTTAGTTTTGGACAATTTCAGAAATGGCAGGGATCGGCCCCTTGTGATGGGTCACTCCCCTTTGGTGATCAATTATGTTGGCCGTTTCTGTGTTTTTTTTATTACCCTCTAGGCCATCAGGTTTTCTAAAAAAAGTTTGTTGTTGGGGAGCAGCTCCTTGGGCATGGGCCACTACCCTTTATGGGGGTGATTATTTTGGCGGTTTCTGCCCCCCTTCTGGGCAGATCGGCCTTATGTTTACAGGCCCATCTGCAGAAGCCACTAGACACCAGTGTTTTGCAATTTTGATGTAGGGGTGGCCCTTGGGCAGGGGTTGCTCCCCTTTATGCGGTGATTGTTGTGGCCATTTCTGCCCCCTTGGAACAGATTAGCCTTGTGTTTTTAGGCCCATCTGCCCCAAAGAGGGGCAGAAGCCACTATACATTATTTGTTTTCTCCAATGTTGCTGTTGAGGAGCGGCCCATTGAGCAAGAGTTGCTCCCCTTTATGGTAGATTATTTTGGCCAAATCTACCCCCCGTGGGGTCAGATCAGCCTTTTGTTTTTAGGCCTAGCTGCCAACAAGGGGTAGCAGAAGCCACTAGACAGCAAAATGTGTTCAATGTTGTTGTTGGGCAGCGGCCCCTTGGACAAGGGTTGCTCTTCTTTAAGGGGTGAATTTTTTGGCCTATTTCTGCCCCCCTTGGGGGCAGATCAGCCTTATGTTTTTAGGCCTATCTGCCCCCAAGTGGGGCAGAATCCACTAGACACCAGGGATGTTAGTTTGAAGATGTTATTGTTGTTGGGGAGTGGCCACTTGGGCAAGGGTTGTTCTCCTTTTAGGGGGTGATTATTTTGGCTGTTTCTGCTCACCTTGAGGAAGATCAGCTTTATTCTTTTAGACCCATCTGCCCCGTAGGGGCAGAAGCCACTCAACACCAGGGATGTTGGCTTCAATAAGTTTCTGTCTTTGGGGAGAGGCCCCTTGGGCAAGGGTCGCTCCTCTTTTGAGAGTGAAGGTTTTGTCTATATGTTTAGGCCTATCTGCCCCCAATCTTGGCTGGTGGATTGTGTGTTGATTAGTGCATTATTTGCATATGTGATTGTAATGTTTTATTTCTCCTTTTTATTCAAGTACAAGACTTTTGATTCCTGTTTGTGGTCTCGGCCGTAGTTAAGCTGCAGTTTGTGTGTTTGCATGTGTTTGGTAAGACAAACGTTTTTGTTGTGTTTACTCCAAATGAGTATTATTTTTATGCATGAATGAGTTTTTTGTAAGTGGTGTCATAATTGTAGCATATTTAGCTTATGTTTTGAGTGTTAAATTCTTTTTGGATTTGTGCACGATGTGTATTGCGTTGTCTTATGTATATTTTTCTTTTCTTTTTCTTTTTTAGTGGGATATTGTTGGTCCTAGCTGAGTCTGTGCAGAGTAGGTGGTGGTGAGTCTAGCTGTTTCTGGCAAGTGAGTGATATCGTTTTGGCATATCTAGGTGTTTGTGATGAAGCCACATTTTGTTTATTACTTATTTTACAAAGTGTTTAGTGTTGTAGACTTGTTAAGTTACCTTTACTAGTAAGGATTGCGGCTAGCCACAAGATTACTGCTCAGCAGGTTGTTGGTATGCTTTTTGAATCTTCTTCTGACCATGATTATGAGACTGACAGTGCATCTGAGGCAGAGGAGGAAGTGCAAGATTCATGCAGTGTGTTTTCTGTCCACAAGGAATCATCTTATGATGAAGCTACTCTCAGTGTGGATGAAGCTACTCTCAGTGCGGATAAAGTGCCTGTTTTAGAGGAGGATGCTAATGTGTTGATAGTGCAGCCAGAGGAATCTGGATTGTAGCCTCGGGCTGCCAGGCTTCCCTTTGGACTGGGCTTTGGGTTGATCCAAACACGATGCAGCTGGTGTTGCCTGTCTTTTGTGGTGATGCATGGTGTAGAGTGATTTCTTTTACCTACACAGTTTTTTTCATTTGTTTATGAAAAATTTATTTTTGGCTGAGATTGTTGAGCAGACTAATTTGTATGCTGAACAGTATTTGAAGGACAAAAGTGCCAGACATAGGCCCCACTCTAGAGCTACCCTGTGGACTCCCACAAATCTGGATGAGATAAAGACATTTTTGGGTTTACCTTTTTTTATGGGCTTGACAAGAAAGTCGTCCCTATCTTCATATTGGTCTACCAGTCCCTTGAAGGCAATCACCATATTTCCTGCAATTATGAGTTGTGATGGGTATTTACTTTTGCTTCAGATGCTGTACTTTGTTTATAATACTTTAGCGTTGCCACAAGATCACCCTGATTGTGATGGTCTTTTTAAGATTCGGCCTGTCATTGATCACTTTGTACATCTATTTTCAGAAATCTATGCTGCAGGGAAAGAAATAGCTGTTGATTAGTCTTTAGCCCTGTTCAATGGCCGTTTGGTTTTTAGGCAGAACTTTCCTAGCAGGAAGGCACATTATGGGATTAAGGGTAATGTTGTCTTAGAGTAGGACAGGATATGCCTATAATTTCAGTGTGTATACTGGTAGAGATTCCACCAGTGATCCGCCTGGTTGTTCGCCCACTTTTGGAGTTGGCGAGAAAATTGTGTGGGAACTTGGTAGAGGACTTTTTAACAAAGGTCACCATTTGTATCTAGATAACTTCAACACTGGTGTGCAATTGTTTAAGGAATTGTTCAAAATGGACACTCTTGCTTGTGGCACAATCCGTTCTAACTGTAAAAGTTGCCCAAAAGAGCATGTTTGCAAAAAGCTTGAGAGGGGATAATACAGTGCCCTGCAAAGGGATGGACTGCCATCTGTGAAATTTGTGGACAGGAGGGATGTCTACATGCTGACTACCAACCGTGATTAAAGTATTCACCAGTCACTTATTGGGGTCAGGTTGCTGAAGTGTGCAAACCTGTGTGCATTGTAGACTACAATAAGCACATGGGTGGTGTAGATAGAGTAGATCGGAGGTTGGGACTTTACACTGCTGTTCGTTAGGCTTACATTTGGTGTAAGAAGTTGGACATCTATTTCTTCAACATAGCAACTTTTAATGCTTTTATTGTGTTCAAGGAGTCTTTTCCAGCATAAAGGATGACTTTTGTTCAGTTTCAGGAGTCTGTGATAAGTGGCTTTGTAGTAGAACAGGCAAATGTTCCTAGAGTTGGAGTTGTGGAGGATGTGGCTAGATTGAAAGATCGCCACTTTCCTGATTTAATTCCGCCTACACCCCAAAAAAACAATTCCTGTGCAAGACGTAGAGTCTGTTTGCGAAGAGGTATGCGGAAGGAAACTCTTGTGCACTGTGCTGATTGTCCTTCTAATCCTGGGTTGTGTGTGCCCACATGTTTCAGATTGTATCACACACAAAACAGTTTTTGGGAGCAACCGTGAATGTAATAGTGAGCTGCCTGGTCTGTATTGTTTCATATTTTGAGTTCAGTTTCACAGTTGGCATTAGTTTGATGTATTTAGTTACAGCTGTAGTGTTTGTAGTTATAGTTTTGTATGTACTTCCAATTGGTTTGCATTTTCTTTTTTTGTTAAACAAATGTGATTCCGGTGTGTGTGGATTGGCCTTTGGCTGGCGATGTGTGTGAGCTGGGGCTTAGCTGCCGGTGTGCGTGGACTGGGACCTGGCTGGTGGTGTGCGTGGTTTGGGGCTTGGCTGGTGGTGTGTGTGGACTGGCACTTGCTGGTGGTGCGCATAGACTGTTGTTTGGCTGGCAGAGTGTGTGGACTGATGCTTGGCAGGCGGTGTGTGTGGACTGGGGGTTGGCGGTGTGCGTGAACTCACGTTTGGCTAGCTGGTGTGGAATGGCATTTGGCTGGCTGCCCGTGGACTGACATTTGGCTAGCTGTGTATGTGGACTGGGGCTTGGCTGGTGGTGTGTGTGGGCTGGGGCTTGGCTGGCAATGTGCGTGAGCAGGGGCTTGGCTGGCGGGGTGTGTGGACTGGGGTTTGGCTGGCAGTGTATGTGGACTGGGGCTTGGCTGGTGGTGTGTGTGGACCAGGGCTTTGCTGGCAGTGTGTGTGGATTAGTGCTTGGCTGGTGGTCTGCGTGGACTGGTGTTTGGATGGTGGTTTGTGAGCAGTGACTTGCTGCTGCCCATTACACACAAAGCTAGCCAAACTCCACTGCGCACGCTACGTCAACCTCCAGCCAGTGTGATTGCTGTGTCAGTCATGTGGCCATATGAAAGCGATGGGCCCTTGAATGCCACTGTATGTTGATATACATTTTCAAATGTGCTGGGCCCACTGCTGGTGGTGTGAATGGTCTTGTGTACCTCATGTATGAAAGGTGTGTGAATGACCTGTAAAGAGGTTGGTGCCTTGCCGTGGCTTTACAGCTCACGAGCTGTGAGTCATTGGTTCATGTTTTTAACCTTTTAATTTTTAACAATGAATTTCCGTTTTGTGAAATCTCTTGTTAATAAAATTGTACGCTATAAACATTCACTCACCCTCGTGCCAAATCCTACCAGTATGTGTGTATACTTAAGGAATAGTTAGTTGTGAAGTAATATTTATCTTTCCTGTTTTTCGCTGTAGGGTGTACATTGTCTCTCCATTGTCTGTTGATGTGAGTGTTGTAATGTGCTGGGCCCCTGGCTGGTGGTGTGAATGTGTGTGTCAAGTATCAAGGGTGTTTGAATGGCATGTAAACAAGATGGGACCTTGACGTGGCTTTACAGCTCATTGGGTGTGAGTCATCGGTTCAGGTTTTTAACATTTAATTATAAGTGCATTTCATTTTTTATTACATTTCTTGTTAATCAAATATACATTTTGAAACTTTCACTCACCTTCGTGCCAATTCCAACCAGCATGTTTGTACTTGAGAAACAGATGGAGGGGCAGTAATATTGATCTTGTCTTTCTATCTCTGCCAAGGTGTAGCTTGTCTCTAGGGAAAATATACCAACTCTAGATATTCTTGTAAACTAAAAACCATGGGGAGTACTAGGTGGTGTGCCTCTCATGGATCCCAACAAGCTTTCTTACCCATGAAGCCATGCAAACCTCAAAATGTGACTATAGTCACATATTTTCCTTGCATTACTGTGCCATAATCTTCTGGAATCAGACAAACCACACTTCTCCTACCACCAAGCATTCCGCCAGGTCTCCCGATAGAAATGGTACCTCACTTGTGTAGGTGGGCCAAGTACTTGCAACATGGTAGGGCCAAAATTATGTATTGTCTGGACTTCAGAATTATCTATCACCAAACAATCTGGTTTCGCTAGGGAATCACTTGCGCTTTTTTGGCCCGGGCTCCGAGGCCATCTAAGGAAACATACCAAACCCAGATATTTCTGAAAACTAGATACCAGTGGAGTCCAGGAAAGTTTTGCTTGCATGGTGCGCCAAAGGTTTTCCTACCCAGATCACCTGCAAAAATCAAATTTAGTTGGAAAAAAGAAAATTTTCCTCACATTTCTGTCTGGTATCACTGCCCTGGTACAAAGGCCCTAGCACCCAGCATTCCCCTTGGTCTCCCGAGAAAAATGCTACCTCACTTGAGTGTTACATTCAAAGCACAGGTATGCGTCCTATTTACAACAATATGACCTATCCCTGAGCTCTCCCCTGTGCTGGCACACAGTTGGTTGCCATGTGCCAATGCAGGCACCCTTGCTCTATGGTGCAAGGGTGCCTGCATTTTCAGGGAGATTGTTTTTGTGCTGGAAATGACACCTTCCTGCACAAAATCAATCACAAGAGGTGATATCCTCTTTTTATGACTGCTGCAGAATGCAGCAGGCATAGAAAGAGGAAATAATTATGAGAAATGAAAACATTTCTCGTTGTTGCACCTCCCTACACCTCCCCTGGGGAGGCATAGGATTCTGACACATTCCCAAGTTTATGAAACATTGTAAATCTGGGGATTCGGCAGAATTCATGGGTGTTGCATGGGAATGTCCATAGTAACACCCTTGGAATGCCCCTTTCATGCAAAGTGTCTGTGAAAAGGTCTTAAATTTACAAGTCCACGAAAAGCCATGCAGGGTGGCTTTACGCGCGCTTGTAAATATAGAGCAGCAAAATGCGCCTCCGGTGCGTGTCGCACCAGTGGCACAAGGGGCTTGTAAATATGCCCTTAAGTTTTTCTTCCTAGTCTCATAAGAGCTAACTTTTAAGACAATTGCTCTAGTGAAGAAGCAATGATATACCAGTGCTGAAAATTTTTGTTAAGTTTGGGATTATTTTATGTGAAAGTCAGAATATATTTAAACATTTTTTAATCGTAAAATATTAGCTAGCACCTATGTTCCCAAGAAGTGCTATGGACACGTCAGCATTCATCCTAACCATTGATATGAAATGTTGGTACGGTCAGGTCCTCGAAGTATCAGGCCAAAATCCGATTTCCTTGTGTTGTTTATTACACCCACAACCACAATCTCAGTTTTATCAGTGTTCAGATTAGGAAAAGTTGATGACACCAAGTTGGAAGCAGCTGTCAGACGTTCATATACTATTAGAAAGTTAATATCTGGGTCTTGATCTATAAAGGGTGGGAAACCAGGTATCATCAGTGTATTAGTGTACCTAAAAACAGTCGGTAACTTTTTCTGATAAGTTTAAATAGCAAAGGGACATACAGGGTGAAGGACCATCCAATGAACAATGTCCCAATAACTTTCGAAGTACCGGCTGACATCTTCAAACAAAGCAACATTCTAGAATGCTTTTTGTTGGAGATTGTATGACTGGGTAAACAGAACAGTGTTTTTCTTTATTCTGGACAGTCCCTTTAAGAGGACAGGCATAACCATGATCCCTCAGGAAAATTAAATATCTGATATCTGAAACGATTAGGGCACACACCCTGCCGGCATTTGTTTATTGTCAAATGCCATCAAGCCATCAACCACCAGATGCAGAACTGATTTTGTTTCCTTAGACAGGGAAAACAAACCAGAAGGAGTTCCAGTGGTATGGTACCAAAGCATCATCTGACTGATATATTGTGTCCTAAATGGTTGTATGATGTTACAACGCGATCTTTTAGATCGCGGTACATCGCAACGCATCTTTTACAATGCAAGTCGTTACCACGACTTGCGCTGTAGGGTAATGGACTTATGAATAGTAAGATTTACTATTCCAACTCCAGCCTACGTACAGTAGGGAAGGTGTTGGAATAGTAAATCTACTATTCCTTAGTCTAGAGTGCCCTCCAGTTGTAAAAGACGCGTGGTAATGGCAGCGCGTTGTTTTGACCGCGTTGTCATGGACGTTCCCCGTCCTAAATATCGCCTCTCGTTTAATAATTTAATAATTTAAATTAATTTAAATTAATTTATTTATAAAAACTTACACCAAATGGGACAGCATTTTTGTACATGATATTAGGACATAATATTTCTGTTGAACAACATTTTTGCTAAAGATATTCTGACATTTAATCTTTTCCGGCAATTGTATTTTGGTGTTTACAACTATAACCTAGAGTGGCATAAGTGAAAAGCAAAAAAAGGTCTGAATTTTAGTGGTTGTTGCTATTCTTGAACATTTTCTTCAATAGAGGAATGATCAAATGTCATGGTTGAAAAGGCAATACATACCTGTAATCAACATCTGTGGAAAAAGTGTAGTTAATATTGTGTGTGCATAACTGTGAACATTTCTAGAAGAAAAGGAATTTAGTTTGACCCAAAGTGAATTCTCATGGGGAGACTGGTTGAAGAGGGGTCTAACAGAGGTCGCTGAGGGCACAATCCTTCTAAGTGTTTCAGGAGATTCACTATACTTATAAGCAAACAATCTCAGTGGATCAAATTTACATAATCAATGGTTATTCTCAAAATCTCGTACTTATACGGCTGACATCTATATATTTTGGAGTTCCTGTCTCGCCAGTTCTATCTGTCTACACCCGTTTATCAGACTCAATCTGTTTTCTGGATACACAATCTCAATTTTTTCATCTCAGCGCAGTGGTCACTTGTACTATCTATTCTACCTTACATCCTCTATCAACATCACTCTTTTCACATCTCCACTTCATCAACTCTCTTCCCCTCATATTCCAGTCTTTCTGTCATCTTCCAATCTCAGCTCTACCCTGCCAGCTCCATTCCATTTTTTTCCTTTAACAGATATTGACTTTGTATGTTTAAATCCCTCAACAAAACAATACATGCACTGCCTCTCTCAAACTCACACACACACATACACACGCTAAAAAGCTTAAATTACTTCTGCAAGTTGTATTCTGTGTGTTCAAAGAAGATGGAACTTTTGTTGTTATGTGTATGTGAGGACATCCACCTGCTGTACCTGTCCTGGGTTCGAGAGGATTCATGCTCTGGTGCCACCTGTGTTTTACCTTTAGTGCCTCATTTGTGCCAGTGTTTGCATTTGGTACTCATTGGCAGTTAGGGGCTTATTTATGAGAGCCCTTAATGACTTTTGCACCACGAAAAGGAGTACATGCGTGACAAAGGGCCCTCATAAAGATGAATGAAGCCACGCAAGGTCCCCCTTTGAGTGCCTTTGAGTGGTCCACATAAATCACGAGTAAGGCGAATCAGCGCATAAGGCTGCATCACCTTACTCTGCACCCAGGAGGCATTCCAAAGGTGTTGCTGTGGGTTTGTCACTCAGCACCCATGGAATACGACTCTGCTCTGGATTTTCAAAGTGATGCATACCTGGCGAAGCATCAAATCCGTATGTCTGCCGCGGTGAGGCGTAACAAGGAGAAATATGCCAATTTCTCCTTGTTTTTCCTCTTTCCATGTGTACTGCATTCTGCAGCAGCACACATAGAAAAAGGAAAAAGCCTCTTAAGATTGTTTTTGTGCTAGAAGGTGCCCCTTCTTGTACAAAAAGAATCCTGCCTGCAACAGAGGCACCCTTGCACCATGGTGCAAGGTTGCCTATGTTGGTGCTAGGTGACCAAAACATCTCCAGTGCAAGCAGAAACAACAATTCTGACCCTTTCACTTTGGCATCGGACACTACAGCAAGTTGCCTTGCTGCACTGGCCTATACCAAAATGCCATACATGAGGCCCTATGTTTTGGGTTCTCAGACTTTTTTTGTTAAAATTTTAAAGCTTTATTGACAAAAGTACAGACAATATTCCTTACATGGCAATACATTTCTGCAATATATCTCAGTTACAGCAATACACAAGAAAACAAGTTGCATGTTCCTGGGACATGGATACGACATTCAGGCCATGACAGGGCATGATACTTCTGTGTAATAAATGCTCTAATGTGAAATATAACAACACACATTTACTAATGTCACTGGGACCTAGCAATACACAGTGTTTGCCCATCCACTGCACCCCCGCATTATTATGTTGGGACTGTGTTGAGGAATCATGCACTTCATGTGTCATCAATAGGTAGTCTGGAAATGGTTGCCAAATGGCCAGTGGCCTGGCTGCCTGTGACTGCAGTTGAGCGTAGGTCTCACTAGTAGTATTGCAGTATGTCATGCTCCGTAGCCATGTCTGCAACGTAGGGGTGCTCTTACCCCCCAGTTAATGGCTATCTCAAGTCACGTCAAGTCAGAAACATTTGTATCGCGCACATATCACATCCAAAGAGTCTCATGGCGCTTGCGGACGGCTCTGACAGGCTATGTCTTACGCTTAGCAATAAGAAGTGCAATAGCGACAAATCGTCGTTTGGACTTGGGGAGGTTATATATGTACCCAAGTAGTGCCATAAAGGGTGTGGGTGCAATTACCATCTCAACCATACCGGAAATTTCTACAAAGACTGCTCGCCATTAGCCTTCTATCTTGGCGCAAGTCCACGTGATATGTGCGAAGTCGGCGTCTGGGGAGCCACATCTCAGGGATGCGTGCAGACATGAGGTATCTATATGATGCATTTTACTAGGAGTTATATATGCTCTCCATAGAAATTTAAACTGTAACAGCTTATGCCGATGATCAGGGGAAACACTGCATATTTGAGTGCAACACCAACCCCACTGTGTGTCCGTGATTTAATGTCCAAGGTCACGTTCCCATACAGCATCACCCTCACCCCAGCATCCCGACCTGGAAGCATAGCAACCACTGCCTTGTACATTCTAGCCATTATATGACTACCACCCCCCTCTTTAATAACCCCAGTCAGTATTGAAAAGTCTGGTAGTGCTAGTGGGTAACTGGTCATAGCCGCACGTAATGCCCTCTGTATTCTGAGGAACACAAAATGGTCAATTGCTATGGCATCACGGAATCGGGGATCCTCTGTGTGCGAGAAAATGTGACCCTTGGGGAAAAGGTCGCCAAATGTCAATGACATTTGATCAGTGTACACTTCACTAAACCTTCCTGCAGTGTTGGGATCCAGCCATTCCCAGCTAACGGTAACGCTGATGAGTATAATTCCCGGGATCCAGTCAATGTTTTCAGTTTGTGCCATGCCCAACTAGTCGTGGATAAAGTTTGAATATTGTGTGGGTCTCGTGGAAACTCAGCCGGAAGTAGGGTATTAAGCGGCGCTGGCAGCGCCAAATCTGCATCCGGCCTGTGGTATGGGATCCTAACATCGAACAAAACTGGCTTGAGCTACCAGGTAATGAACCTGATAATTCGGAACTCCAAACCCACCCTTCTTATATGGGAGCATTAGCGTGTCCCAGCCAATTCGGGGTTGCATTCCCCCCACACTAGACGTAACAACAGCGCGCGGAGTTCTGAAAAAAAGTTATTATACAATGGGATAGGAACATTTTGGAAGAAGTACAGGAATTGTGGCAAGATCACCATCTTTATTATTGCTATCCTACCGGCCATTGATAAAGGAAGTGTCAGGCAACGTTCTATGTTTCGCCCTAGTTTTATCATAACCGGACCATAGTTCAATTGCAGAATACGATCTTTCTCCCTATGTAGAACAACCCCAAGGTATTTCACTGATGCATCGTACCAAGTCAGTGGGTACTCCACTAGTTTGTCACAGGGTGCTGTCATCAGAGGAAAAACTTCTGACTTTTCCCAGCTAAAATGCAGACCTGACAAGATGCCATACCGTGTCACTTCGCGAAGGAGCGGCGCCTGATTATCATCAGGGTGCCCCACATACAAGATAATGTCATCGGCATGGAGTGTAATGAGCAGGGGTCCTGTATTAAGTTGCAACCCCCGATGGCTGTGTTTATCCTGCATTTGCCATACCAAGGGGCCAAGTGTTATTACGAACAACAGTGGGGAGAGTGGACACCCCTGTCGTGTAACCCCATGTGAGTTTAAACTCATCAGTCACCATTCCTGGGTACTCAGACTTCATTTTCATCATCACATTTTGACCAAGGCAAAGAGGAGAAAGAAGGAGGAAGAGGAACATAGTAACAGACAGCCGCGGTCTGTAGTGGGAGTACCTGCCGGGCGATGCAGTGCGCACAACGAAATTTGTTTTATTTATTTATATGTTTACTTACCTGGAAAGCTCTGTAATTCATAGATTACTACCCCCCACCCCCAACCTCCCCCTCCCCCTCCCCATGTCACCGCCCGGCAGGTACTCCCACTACCGACCGCGGCTGGTAACAAAGAGAGAAAGACAGGGAAAAAAGAACGTACAAGTGTGGAATAAAGAGACAGGAAGTGTAGGGTGGTGGCAGAAAAAGGCAGCAGGTGGAATCAGGATTAGAAACCCTTGGAATTAATGAGATAAAGTGACTGGAAGTGTAGGGTGGTGGAAGAAAAAGGCAGCAGGTGGAATCAGGACTAGGCAGCCATGGAATTCGGACAACCTGGAATTTGGCAATGGGTTTCTGAAACAAATGTTGCCCGCCACGAACAATTGTGGATCTTTTAATTATTTTTTTTTTACAAATTAAACATTGATATCTGAGCTTTGTGTGAACGTTTTTTTTTTTTAAATGCAAGAGCCAAAGCAATCAGCATTGTTGGCGCACCGAGACCGCTCTCTTGGAAGGAAATGAAGCCATCAAGGAAGTTCTTGACTCAGGTGGAAGAGCTATGCTGGTTATGTTAGATCTGTCGGCGGCCTTCGACACCGTCCCCCATGAGGGTCTCTTGAGTAGACTCTATGAGATCGGTCTCAGAGGGACGGTGTTGAGCTGGCTTAGATCCTATTTGGCGGGTCGTCGACAGGTGGTCTGGGCCCCCCCGTACTCTGCCGAAGTGCCGCCGTTGGAGGTCGGAGTCCCGCAAGGGTCGGTGCTTAGCCCGAGCCTTTTTAACATCTTTATGACTCCATTGGCGGTACTGGCGGAGTCTCTGGGTGCCCAGATCATATCATACGCTGACGACACCCAGCTTCTCTTCACCTGTAAAAAGGGTGCGGAGTTTGACGGTGAGAGCATCCGTGGTTGCCTTGGGGCTGTCTTCGCCTGGTTTCAGCGAAGCAGCCTCAAGTACAACCCTGATAAATCGGAGGTGCTCTTCTTTGGCTGTCAGGTAGACCCACCTTGGCAGGATTGGTGGCCGGTGAGTATGTCTCCTCCGTCATCTTCCTCCTCGGTGGCCAAAAATCTCGGGGTTAAAATTGATAACAATCTTTCATTGAAATCCCAAATAACAGGCCTCACCGGTACATGCTTCGGTCTCCTAAAAATGCTGCGCAAATTCCTCCCTCTGCTTCCTCTGGTACATAGGAAGTTGACTGTACAGGCCTTAATCTGTTCCAGGCTCGACTATTCTAATGTCCTTTACTTGGGCCTTCCGGACTTACTTCTGCAAAAACTTCAAGTGGTCCAAAACTCTGCGGCGAGGGCCATTTTTGGCCTTCCCCGCCATGTTAGAACATCGGAGCTGTTACTCTCCCTTCACTGGCTTCCTGTCAGGAAGCGGATTTTCTTCAAGGCACTTACATTGGCCCATAAAGCACTCCATACGGTTGGGGCCTACTATATCCAGAAACGGCTTACTTTTTATAAGCCCACTAGATCCCTCAGATCTGAATCTCTCGGCCTGGCAACTGTCCCAACCATTAGAAAAGCTAGGATAGGTGGTCGTTCTTTCAAATATCTTGCCCCCAAGTTGTGGAACTCCCTCCCCTTGGATCTCTGCTGCACTTCTAATCTGTTGGCCTTTAGAAAGGGCCTGAAAACCTGGCTTTATAGTCAATAATTGGTCTGTCTCTGGTTTCTATTTTTCTCTCTTTTCAGTTATGGGTCAGAAAGCGCCGGGACACTCCTTGGAGTAGCCGAGCGCTATATAAGACACCCATTAACATTAACATTAACATGAGTGATCACAAAGATGTCTGACGCTTGCAAACAATATGGAATTTCAATATTGGGATGCTTAGACCTGACCTGTTGTTCAGCACGGGGTGCTAGTTGAACAGAGGTACTTATTTTTCTTTAGGAAATATTTTGATAGTGAAAGAAAACACAATTGAATATTCCTACTGGTAATCTTGTGATCCTTTTCTTTGTAAATGTTGTGGTGCTGTGTTTTTACCCAGCACAGGTTCCTAGTGCGGTTTATAGAAGCAGCCCTCAGAATGTCAATTTATTCTATTATCCAATTTCTCCCAACCGTTATTTAAACAACTTGCTTGATGGATTTCACAGTTTCCCTTGATCCTGTACACAAGATGTGTTTTATTGCCACAATTTTGCAATGTTCAGCTGGTCAGTTGTGGTATAATTCCTTATTCAAAGTCAACTGATAATGTTAATACAACATTCCTCGCTATCTTTTATTCACATTAGAACAGTTACATATCAGAAATCCTCATTAATTTGAGTCCTTGTTTTTTTTTAAATATAGCTTTTCTACGATGTGATATTCTCTGCAAAGAGAGGGGGTCATAAAGGGTGGGTGAGGGTAAATGTTAGCATAAAAAGAGAGACATAGAACAGGCATTCTCCAACAATGCACCAAGGGTGTGGAATTCAACCCAGGTGTCAATGCAATCAAGGTGACCCCACACCTTCTCAGCCTAAGAAGAGAGCTCAAGTCCTTTCACTGATTAGTAGAAGCACTTGAAAAAATGTACCCCACCAGCGGACCTCATCCCCGCCCTCATCCATGCCTGAACAGTCTTTTTTTGTACTTTTATTGATTTGAAGGTGAAGGGATCTGCATAACCATCCCAAAAAATACCTTGTGTCTGTACACACTTAGGCCACCATACGTTTTTTTTAAGGGATTGGTTTATTAAATAAAAAATATATTGATCATGGTAGTTCAGGGGTTCTTTCAGTGCAGCCCTATGGAGGTGAGTAATATTGTTGAAATTGCTAGAGATGTTGGGAGACTCAATTAAGTTCAGTGAAAAGAGGGTGATTCTTTTCAGGGACATCAGATAATGGGGTTATTTTTATTTCAGGGAAAATCTGAACCAGGGACTGAGAATGTTAACTATGCCAGGGTTAGCAGAAGTATATGTGAAGTAACAACCTAGGCAATCAACAGTTTTAAATGTATGCTTGACTATGCTATAGTAAGAAAATATTGGCAGCTTCAAAAACCAATCGTCCAACCTCATAGGAAACCGTGGAGATATATCCAACCAATCAATGAGGCAAATAGAAAACTCCGCTAGCACTACACTTCAAAAACCAATTGCCCAACCTCATATGAAACTGTGGAGATATATCCAACCAATCAACGAGGCTAATAGAAAACTCCGCTAGCACTACGCGAACTCCGCGAAGACATCGCCACCCCCTAACCAACAAACAGATCAGGTGTGGACAATTAGAACCAATCAAGTTAGGTATATATACCAGTACTTAAAACAAACGCAGGTTCATCATTTTCCCGCGTTTGCAGCTGCCGTTTTTCGAATCATCTCGCCACCGGACATATCGAGCCCTGCTGACTATCATCAGGTAAGTTTCTAAAATAGAGTAAAACGTCCGAGACAAATCTCTCCAAAAATTAAACCACTATTTAGATAGTATATTATTCTACCCTATTGTCTCTATATTTGTCTTCCAGACAGGGAGATCTTTTAACTTTCATCATCTAATCCAGCACCTCTATATTAACTCATTGAAGCTTCAGAAATAGAGGAATCCACCGCTATAGGTAAGATGACTGAATATTAAAATGAGAAACTTAGACTTTTAGAGCCAAGAAAATTAAATAATTAACTACCACATTGCCCCCTTTTTTGTTAGGCAAGGAAGATATAATCAAAAACACAAAATCCTGCTGATTGATCACCAAGCCAAACAATGAAGATCAATTCGAGCTTTTAAGAACAGTACTTTAACAAATAGGTAAGAGTGAAACGAAGTTTAACTACAGAAGCCCAGACGCCTAATACCCAGAAATAATTGGCGCTCTATCTCCGTCTGAAAAGGAATATCGTTTTATCTTTCCTCTTCAGACATATCCTAGAAAAAGTCGCATCCCAGAAAATTGTGTGAAAATAGCAAAGTTGGAAACTACAGACCACGAAATCAAACCAAGGGCTCCGGTGGCGGATGCTTAATATCCTCTGTCATCCCTATTTAGGTAATATACAAGGAATGAAATATTTAAATCATTAAAGATAGCGGAACTAAGTCTAAAACAAATTATTAAATAGCACCCTTCTTCTCCGCTTTTTTCTTTGAAAATTTAGGTGAATCTTGACAGCTAATAACTATCAAAAAGAAGCAGACAACTATACTGCATTTGATTGCTTTTTGAAAAGGGATTTGTATTTAAGAGTAAGTACCCTCCATCAAGAGAATGGGCAGTACAAACACTGTAAAATACAATAAGCTTTATGTAACTAAAAGGAGTAAAGTTACTCTTTATTAAATAGCAAATGAAGGTAAGAAGAAATATATAAATATATTTCTTGGGTTGGATCAACATATCTGAGTATACATTTAAATCATGCGCATGAACTGGGATATTCTCAATTTTTCTAACTTACGTGATAGACATCCACACTATCTTCCCCAACTATCACATCTCTAATCATTCAGTCTCTCTATTGAGAAAAATAATCGTAAGGAAATGACAACATTTGAGGAAATATATATACTTATATGTTGAATAGAATGATGTATTTTTAAATTGTAGCATTGTCTTAAAAACGGCTGCTAAAAGACAAACTGATAAATGTCAGACTGTAATTTTTATGTATACATGATTATATAAGTTTGATGTACGTTTTTATATTTGTAGATATCACGTGGCTACTCCAGGAAGAAGGCGCTGGCCGCCGAAACGCGCGTAGAGTCAAATAATTTCGCCACTCGTCTTGTTTAATTTATGAATTTATTGTTCATTGTATTGTTTTAAAAAATTGTATTCACCTGCAAAACAATACTGCATGATTTTTAACCTTGTGTTATACTAAACGAAATGTTTTCTGTTTTTAATTAAATGAATAAAATGTTATGTCTTTTTAGCCAGCTGTAGTTACCTGTTTATTATTCCTTATCAAGCATACATTTAAAACTGTTGATTGCCTAGGTTGTTACTTCACATATATATTGTTTTCCCTGACCTAGGAATCAGATGATTCAAATTCTCAGGGGGTCCTTGATAAATATACACAAAGGGTTAGCAGAAGTGACATCGCACGCCCTTTGACCTTCAGTTTCACTCACACACACATGCTCACCCATTCACACTTACACGCGCACTCTCTCATGGGAACACACACTCACCCGCAAACACCCGCACAGCATACATTTAAACGCATTTCTTTGCTTACCTCAGCTGCCAATGGAGGGCCGTATTCCACTAATTGTACTCCATTCTTTATTACACTAATAGTGAACAATCAAACATTATTCACAATTAGTATAACAAAATAATTGAGACAAAACAAAGAGAGTGAAGCTTTAACCAACGTCTTTAAGAATGAGTCACCAGTGTTTTTCTAGCACTTTTTTTGTCACCTCTGAGCCCAGGGGTCCCAGAGGCAGTAAACAAACACAAGGAGATGATAGACGAAGCGCTGAAACTTTTCAGACACTCACCCCCAGTCACAGATCTGGGTTGAATCTATCATCATTCTTTAGCTCACTTCGCCACCTCAGTTCAGACCCAGCCATATGCAAATCAGTCTTGACCCTGTGCCTCATGGGAACAGTCCAGCCCGAACTGCCAAGCCAGGTCTTCCCTGGACCCGAAATAAGTATCCTGGGACCAGTACAAGGAGTTGCAAGGGGCAGCTGTGACTCCTGGCAACCCCTAAATGACGTCCATGCCAGGGACCTTTTCAATGTTTCGTGGAGTCTACACGGAATCACTCATTAGCAAAGAGGATGCACATTGTCCATGTCCCGCTTCCCAGCTCGGTGCACCACTATCACTTGCTGGAACAAAACAATAACTTTCCCAATCCCTTCTCAAGGTGAGGCCCAAATAGGCAACAGAATACAAAGGGCTTTATTTACAAAGGTAAAAGTACATTTTTGTGTAGTTTACTACTTTTCAGTGTTCACAAACTACATGACAGAGTTTTATGACTCTGCACTCTCTATACTTAAGATGTGGAGTTCTGTGCTCCCGATTGCGAAGTCAATATGGGGAGGGCGAAGTTATAAAACTGCATGTAGTTTGTGAATATTGAAAAGTGGTAGTTCCACAAAAGTGTAAGCTTACCTTTGTGAATCAGCCCCTAAAGTTGTCCACCGTCTCCGAAGTAGAAGGCTAAACAGTAACATAGGTAAAACATGTTTAATTCAAAGTATAAATACAGCGTACAGGAGTTTCTGCCGCACTGTGGATGATTAAACAAATTCACCTCAATCATGGTGTTCTACTAGAGACAAAGTCACTTTCTTGGTGCCTAGAGGGCGAGTATATGGCTTTGCTCCTTGGCAGTCTGGCAAAAAAGAAATGTAGTAAAGTTTTCTCAGTAGGCAGCACTGCATGTATGCCTTACAAAACTGTATAGAGAACACCTTTCATGGGCAATGTATCACAGTGTCATGTGCATCACCAACTGGTACATAGTACAATCTACAGCAGTACATACTTAATTCATTATTTGAGCACACAGTAAGGACTTACTCAGGGCCGGCTTTAGGGCAGTGCGACCGGTGCGGCCGCACTGGCGCTGACTTGTGGATGCGGCGAGGCCCTCAGGGGCACTGTGTTTAGCAATAACTTATGACTGGAGAGATGAGGGGCACTTCTGCCCGGTGGCTGTGAGAGAATCCGAGGTGGCAGTCATGGGGCGTGGGGGCATCAAAAATGATTGTCGCGCCGGGCTCACCAGTGCTAAAGCCGGCCCTGCATGTATTAACTGACGTGTACCAAGGGCTCAGTAACCTCAAATACATGCATAGTGAGCTACAAGGCATCAGTGGTGTACATACGACACGCTGCTGGCCTGAGTGTTCCAGGGCAATATTCCTGCATTTGGATCTAGTCCTCGTCTCCTTCTAGTATCACCTCAACACTCTCATCCCTGACATTTGGCACCTGCTGGATTTGAGGTGCATCAAAGGCAACTGGGATTATGTGACTGTGGTCGCTGCATTTTACGCATAATTATGGATTTGTTGCATTTGATACACAATTCGGCATTTGCTGCATAATTTGAAGATTTTTTTTTTTTTATGTTCAGAATGATTTTATTGAAACAATATGCAAACAGAAAAAATCAGACAAATACAATACAAAAGAAAAATTCTCATATGCGTAAATGATGAAATTGCAAACATAAAATGCAATGATCCAAGGAATAGGAAAGGGGGAGAAAAGGGCGGAAAGGGATAGGATGGGGGACATATCATAGAATCATCAAATACAACAAAATAGAGTCATAATTAAAGTGAATTATAAAGGGCGGTAACATAGGGGAAATTAAGTATCAAAATACAGAATAGAACTAGAGGTCAACACATTACATATCTCAAGAATCATTGCATAACATACGAGTCAATAGGTGACCAAAAAGATTGAAATGATTGCGAATTGTGAACAACACCTAAAGATAATCCACGACCACCAGGCATGAACTGAAAGAGAAGAAGCATCTTTCCAACAAAAAGTAATGGATTTTAAAGCAGCTGAGATTAAGAAATTAAATAACTTAGCTTCTGACTAACTAAGAGGATGGGAAAGGGAAACTGATTTACGTATTAACATAGCATAAGAAATATCATCTTGTACAGGTAAAATTTTTGAAATTACAATCCAAATATCCGACCAAAATTTTAAAATAACTGGGCAATCATACAACATATGACGAAGTGATCCAGAGCTAGAAGTGCAATGCCAACAGACATCAGATGGTAACAATTTTGCACGGCACGATCGAAATGGGGTCCATAGGGCATTAAATAAAATAAAAGCATTAGTTTGATACAAAGACACTGGAAGCCAACCAGAAATACTGTTAAGCCATATTGATGACCATATGTCATCTGACAGGGAAATGGACAATTCATTGTTCCAACAAGATGATATTGTACCAACATTGGAGCCCTGGAAAGAAGTAAATTTTTTATAAAATAACGAGACAGCTTTGGGGGATGATGTAACAGCTGCAAGGTAAGTTAACAGATCATTAGTGGTGGAAGAAGGAATACCATTGGGAAAAGAGTCTAAAATTGAATTACATAAAGCTTGGTATTTTACAAAATCAGATTGTGGGATATCAAATTTTAACCGTAGTTGCTCAAAAGGAATAAAAGCAGTACCACAAAAGACATCTTTGAGATAAAAAAATTCCTTTTGAAATCCATGAGGACCAGAAATTGATGTTTCTATTTAATTTAAGTAAAGCACTGTGCCATAAAGACAAGTGGACTGTGGAGAGTAAGGGCAATTCAAAATTAGAATCCAAATCATTAATTATTAATCTAGAGGATTTGATAATAGAGGATTTATGAATAACCTTGGAAGTAGAGGACATTGACAGCAAAGAGGGCAGTGAAAAGGGACGAACAATTGAGGATTCAATATCAAGCCAAATTGGAGGTGTGACCATATGAGAGGTTGTAAACCATAAGGAGCTTTGCTTTAAAATAAAAGCCTTATGGTAGAGGTAAAAATCCGGAATAGCAAAGCCAGCCTGGGACTTAGGGAGTTTTAATTTCTTATAAGCAATACGAGGAACCTTATTAGACCAAAGGAATTTAGATAACAGTCTGTCAATATCCTTATAAAATTTAAAGAGGGAACTGAGTGGGAATCATGGCCAATGAGTAGAAAACTTTTGGTGCAACATTCATTTTTATAGCTTCCATTCTACCCCACCAGGTGAGGAAAAGGGGAGACCATTTGGATGTTTTGTTCTTAATATATTCTAGTATAAAGTCACCATTAAGTTTTAAAGTAGCAGGCAACGAGGAGGCAAATAGGATACCTAAGTATTTCAGCTTACTGTTCTGCCAGATAATATCTGTGTTTGGTAGCAACAAAAAGCATTCAAGGGAAAAAATTCTGTTTTACTTACATTTAACTTATAACCAGAAACTATTGAATATTTTCTAATAATGTCTAATAGGGAGGGAACAGAAGAAAGTGGATTACTAATAAACAATAAAATATCATCAGCATATGCCAAAGTTTTAATCATGACATCATTTATCGGAATCCCCTGAATATTATCATTGCATCGGATATAATTAAGAAAAGGCTCAATTCCTATTAAAAACAATAGTGGAGAAAGGGGACAACCCTTCCTAGTACCTCTAAAGAGGGAAAATTGAGTGGAAATTTGACCATTAATAAACAAACAAGCAGTAGGGGCAAAATATAAAGCAGAAATCATACGAATAAAATGGGCACCAAAATTAAAGGACAATAAGGTTTTAAATAAAAACTGCCAATGAATTTTATCAAAAGCTTTTTCAGCGTCCAAAGCCATCACTCCCGCAGGGGAAGCAAGAGAAGGACTCTGCTCAATAACGTGTAAAAGGGTTCTAGTATTGTTAGCCGAATACCTATTTTTCATAAAACTCGATTGACCTGGATGAATAATGGAATGAAGAATGGGAGCTAATCTAGTGGCAAGGATTTTGGCATAAAGTTTACAATCCTGGTTTATTAAGGAAATAGGACGATAATTAGCAACCAGGGTAGGGTCCTTATCAGGTTTTGGCAAAACAATGATTAAAGCGTCCGTAAAGGAGCCTGAAATAGTGCCAGAGGAACCAAAATGGGAAAAAAGTGAACTTAAATAAGGTAAAACGTAAGATTGAAATTCTTTATAAAATTCAACGGGGATACCATCTGGGCCCGGGGATTTGTTCTTGGGAAGTGATTTGATAGCAATTAGAATTTCATCAGAAGTAATCGGGGAATCTAAACTTAATCTGTCAGCAGGAGAAACTTGAGGTAATTTGTACTGATTTAAAAAGGAATCAATCAAAGAGTCCTCACAGGGTACTGGTTTACTATATAACTGAGAATAAAAATTCAAAAATTCTTGTACAATATCATTATGGGAAATAGCAACTCGACCACTAGGACTACGAATCGATGTTATTTGAGTTTTGTCCCTCTTAATACGTAAATAGTTTGCAAGATGTTTTCCAGATCTATTGGTGTTAAAGCGAAATTTAGCATTAGATTTTGTAAGTTGGATTCCTGCTCTAGTACTAAGTATAGCATTAAATTCATAACGAAGCTTCTGCAGTTTAGATTTGTATTGAGGGTTATTAGAGGAAATAAATAAACGTTCATATTTAGCAATTTGTTTTTCCAAATGAGTAATATTAGAGTTAAATTGTTTATTTTCATGTGCCATAATAGAAATAGTGGCACCTCTGACGTAGGCCTTAAAAGCATCCCATCTATTCACAATAGAAGTTGAACCTTCTGGGTTGAATAAAAAATAGTCTTTAATAATTTGTAAAAGTTTGGACTTATGTTTATCATTGAGAACTATATTTGTGTTCATACGCCAACGATTTTGCCTAGTAAAAGTAGATGAAATATTTAACACAAAGGAAATCAACGCATGGTCCGAAACATCAATATTACCTATAACAGGGTTGGTGGCTGATTGAAGTAAAGAGGGTGAAAGCAAAAAATAATCAATTCTGGAATGTGAATTATGGGGATTAGAGAAAAAGGAAAACCATTTCTCCGTAGGAAAGTGTAACCTCCATATATCAGCTAAATGGTTGTGTGAAGGAAGGATTTAAAGGCATGAAACACTTTAGGAGGACGGAATTTTGTTGTGGAAAGCCTATCTAGTAACGGATCAATAATTACATTAAAATCCCCCCCAACAATTAAAGGGACCTGCCCCAACTTCAATACCTCAGAAGCTAAAGCAGACCAGAAAGAAGGGTCATCAGCCGTTGGACCATAAACATTAAGGAAAAAGTAAATTGAGTCATGAATTTTAACCTTAACCACTATATATCTACCTTCAGAGTCTATAAACTTCCTTATAATCTGACAATGTAACCGTTTAGCAAAAAGAATTGCAACCCCATTTTTTCTTCCCTGCGCAGGGGAGGAAACAATATCAGCAACCCATTTTTTCTTCATATATTGGAGAATTTTATCTTCAACATGCGTTTCCTGAATAAAACAGATGTCAGCTTTACACGCACCCAGGTAATCTAAGATCTTCATGCGTTTTACCGGATGCCTCAAACCCTTAACATTGAGAGAAACAATTTTAACATTATGAATATTATCCATTGCGCATTAAGAGAAAAGGAGAAAAGAAAGATACAGAAAAAGAAGAATGGAGAAACAGCCTTAGAAAAGGAGCGACTCTATGCAGAAAGTAGGAGAAGGAAAGACACAAGAGGAAGAAAGCAAAAAAGGAAAGGAGACAAACAAGGAACATAAATAAGTACAAAGAAACGCACACCCGTTCCACAAGAATGGCCAGAAACCGTTGGAGCCCATAAGTATAAGAACATGTAAAGATGTGACAAGAAAAGTCAGGCTATTCGAAGTCAAGTATTAGGATCCTGAGTATCCATAGATGGAGGAGCTTGTTGCTCAAGAAACAAACGAAGATCTTCAGGACGTTGAAAAGATTTGGAGACATTGTCTTTCCAGACACGCATCGTTGAAGGATCAAAAAGACCATATTTAAATCCAAGGTGTCGCAGCTGTGGACGATAGGCAGAAAACTCTTTGCGAATAGCAACAGTTTCTTTGGCAAAATCCTGATGAATAAAACTTTTGGTCCCATTCACTAATAAGGAAGGAATTTCTCTTGCAGCCTTGCGAATAAGGACCAAATAATGATGACGTAGAACCTTGAAAATCATTTGCCTGGGTTTAGTATGTCTAGGATTCCGATGGGAAGGGACTCTGTGGGCTTTATCAATCTCAAATTTTTCAGCAAATTTTAAATTCAAGAGGCCCGATAGAAGAGATTCAAGATATAAACAACAGCCAGTCCCCTCAACTTCTTCAGGCAAATAAAAAATACGCAGGTTGTATTGCCTATTACGATTTTCCATGTCCAACAGTTGAGTATGCATTGGAACAATTTTGGCCAGTAAAGGTGTAAAAGTGTAAAGTTTGTTTTTATTATCCTGAATTTTAATGGTATTGTCAGAAATTTTCATTGACATAGAGGCCATATCTTTGCGGATATTCTTGACTTCTGAAGCAATTGTATCAGTATTCAAGCGTAGTGCTTTAATTTCCTCCAAAATTAGAGCAAAAGCAGGGTCTGAAGACTCTACCATCTTAGACTTTGCTGGAGGAGGAGAAACCTGCTGCTTACGTTTATTAGCATTAGAATTCTTAGAATCCATTTTGAGGTGGGTAATGGCTCTGTAATAAGTGTAAATTGATATAAAGATGAAAAACAGCCTCAAAATGCAAGAAGACTGAGGTAATTATCACCAAAAACACCAAAAACACCAAAACCCCAACAAACTCTTAAAAGCAGCAGGTGCAGCAGCTATGTTAGGCTGGAGGCGTGGCTAGGCCCAAGCCAGGCTCTGTCACAGAAGTTGCTCCGCCCCCAAGCACTCAAACTCGGCAGTACCTGAAGGAGAGACCGGGGTCCAGGACCATGGAGCCAGAAATCGACCTTCTTCTGCAGGAAATCGCCCTAAAATCACTCCACAAATCAGCAAGCACTGTAGAAGGTAAGCGCCAGCATTTCCGCCGACTTCCTGACACAAAAATTGGCGTTTAAGACGAAGTCGGGCTGAGGGAGTTACGGAGCTCCGGTAATGGCGGCCATCTTGTTTGACGCGCTCGCGCGTCTCCCCATAATTTGAAGATTTTAACAAACAAAACATTTGTTTCCAGGTCAAAGGGATCAAAATTACTAAAAATGCAGCGACACATGTTGCTGTATAGAGGAAGGCACTTCACAAAGGTTGACTGTTCACCTTTCAGTTCCATATTGCTGTAATTTCGGTGTTAAAGTAAAACATTTGTCCAAACAGTGTTGTAAAAAAAACTGATACTATCACAAAATGTGCCGCATTATGCTGCAGAATTTGCATTTTCTTGCAACATAATTTAGTAAACTCTGCCGCACAATTAAGTCCTAACTTACTGCATAATTCCAGTAGTCCCGGGAACATGGTATCTTATCATCACCACTTCACAGTAGTGGCTCTACCAGTGGCTGAGAATAATGGTGCGAATGGTCCATGCAAGTGATAATTTCCATCCCATAACTGAGAATGTCATTGAATGTCTGGTCTTCACAGCGCCTCAGCACCTCTTCTGCTTCAGCAGTTCTCAATTAGTCCAAGTATTTAAAAGGATGCTCCTCCCATCGAGACCTCACTCCAGGGGTACCGGCAGCTGCCAGCCCCAGGTTAATTATCTCAGCTGTGGTGATTAACACATTATAATGATGATCTGTGCAATACCCAGTGTTAGACCTTTGAGCCTTAGGGTGGTCCGCCGCCAAACATTTTCCCTATTTGCCTTCAATTTTGCTGATCTGTTTTTGTTGCTTTTAGGACTCTGTGCACTTTGCCACTGTTAACCAGTGCTAAAGTGCATGTGCTCTCTCCCTGAACATGGTTTGATTGACTCATCTACAACTGACATATTTAATGTACTTATGAGTTCCTTGTAAAGTGCACTATTTGTGCCCAGGGCCTGTAAATTAAAATCTATTAGTGGGCCTGCAGCACTGATTGTGCCACCCACTTAACTGTGGCATCCTACCAGCCTAGGCACTTGTCAATAAGTACACCACACAAGGAGAGAAGTTTTGCCTGTCTTTATTCAGGTGTGCCTTCCTATAATTCATCCCTCAAACGCTATTGTCACAGGCCTACAGTATACAATGGGACTGTTCCCATGAGGCACAGGGTCAAGGCGGATTTGCATATGGCCATGTCTGAACTGGGGTGGTGTGGAGTGCAAAAAAACGATGGATTTAGGCCCAGATCTCTGTACTGGGGTGAATGTATGACATTGTTCTGCATTCTGTCCATCAATTGTTGTTTTTGCATTTGTCACCCCGAGTGGGATGGGTATGCACAGACGTGAGTCCCATGCTCTCCACACCACTGGAGTCAAGCTATCCTGGCTGAAGACGGCTGATAGTCAGAAACTGGTCCTAGGATGCTTGATTCCGGTCCAGGAAAGACATGGCTTGGCAGTTCGGGCTGGACTGTTCCCATGAGGCACAGGGTCAAGGCTGATTTGCATATGGCCATGTCTGAACTGGGGTGGTGTGGAGTGCAAAAAAAAGATGGATTTAGGCCCAGATCTCTGTACTGGGGTGAATGTATGACGTTGTTCTGCATTCTGTCCATCAATTGTTGTTTTTGCACCCACTTAACAGTGGCATCCTACCAGCCTAGGTACTTGTCAATAAATACACCACACAAGGAGAGACGTTTTGCATGTCTTTATTCAGGTGTGCCTTCCTTTAATTCATCCCTCAAACGCTTTTGTCACAGGCCCACAGTATACAATGGGAACCAAAAGAGTTCCAGCATTTTCTCATTACAAGACACTACATCTCCCGCTTTGTTAAATTAAAAAGTCACACATTCTTAAAAACAGATAAATAAATACATAAATAAATATTTGAATAAATGCATGAGTAAATACATAGATGAACTAGCAATTACAATTCTTCAATTAAGTGTTGTGGTGACTAAATCACACTTTCTGATTGGGTCACTGGAAAACGGGAACTGGTAGTCGAAGTGTCCGTGATCTGCACATGTGAGTTTATTAGCAGATACAAAGTCATCAACAGTCTGTCTAGACCTAGTCTCTACATTGACATTGATGTTTGGTGAGTGATGGTCCACATGTCGAAAAGTAGAGGAATCTCTTATAAGGGACTTTCCAGAACACTGGGCAGTCACCATGTGAGCTTTGGTGTTGGTTATAGTAAAGGGTTTAACTCTAAAAGGAGCATCAAATGTCATTCTTCTGTACTGTCCAAACAGCTCTCGATCTCCTCTTGTAGAAGTCCTGTGCTTTGCATGACATCATCGATCAACATATATTTTCATCTTATGTTTGGGACCAAAGTTTTATTGGGAATGTCTTCATCATTCTTAGATCTGAGGTTGTCCACTGGGCAGCTTGGTCGTCAGGCTCTTTCAAACATGAGAGTAGCAGAGCTTTCCCCTGTCGTTGAGTGAGGGGTCGAACAGTAAGCTCCAAGAGTAATATTTAAAACAGCTTTGAGGTCGAGCTTCTCTAATGCAGCACACTGTACAGCTTTCTTTAGAGAATTCATAAACCGTTCTACCAGGCCATTTTCCTGGGGCCAAAGAGGAGTGCTTTTTTGATGATTTATATTGAGGTGATTTAGAAAGCCTTTAAATTCTTGACTAGTGAAAGGAGGGCCATTGTCAGACTTTAATACTGCAGGTGCGCCCTATGTCCCAAAGACGAGATCTAGTTTTTAGGTTTAAAGTATTTTATTCAACATAACACATTGGGACAAGACATATCCACAAAGAGCAGTACGACAGGGCGGAAAGAACCCCCAAAGTGCAAATGCATCTGCAGTCAAGATCAACCTAACGGGTTGTGCCCCCATTGAATTATACATTATGTTTCGTCACAATATGAAATGACTTTCCCCACACAACCCCACCCCGAACCCCAACTACCCAACTCCCTTCCCCCAACTCCCTTCCCCCCTCCCCACCCACCCCTCGTCCAGTGCACTGTCCCAAAGCAAAAGGAGAAAACAGCAAGCTATGCCTCACGTGGAGAAAAAGGGATCAATAGCAAAGCATTAGGCAGGCTCCATTGGGCCCGGAAGCCGCAGAAGACGGAGGTACCTAGGGCAGGTGAGTTCTCTAAATTCCGTGAGCAATAGGGAATGAAATGGCTGCCAAAGTTCTCTGAATTGGTCCACATCCCCCGCTACCGTGAGTGACATCCTCTCCATCCCCAACACAAGCCACAGCCTATGGAGCCAACCTGTGGTGGACGGAATAGTAGCTGTGTGCCAGTGTATTAAAATGTTCTGGCCTGCTGAGCCTAGGGCTATCGCAATCTGTCTGCCCTTACTGGATCTGAGGGGGTACATCAAGCCGTTCGGAAGCCCCAACAAGGTGTAAGCAGGGAAGCGTGGTAGTTCGATGTCGAAGTGTGTGTCAACATTATCCAGCACCTCTTTCCAGTAAGGCTCCAGCAGCGGGCAGTCCCATAAAATGTGCGTGAGTGTCCCCCGGTGCCCGCACCCCCTCCAACATGTGTCTTCCTTATTATGATCAAATTCGTGGACTCGTTCAGGTGTGTAATACCAGTAGGTGGAGACCTTGGTCAGAGTATCAGTGAGCCCCATGTGGTATGCAGAGTGCCGTGCCCTGTAAGATATGTGTTCCCATTCCTTAGGGCTTAGGGTCCTCCCCAATTCCCTCTCCCAGCGCTCCCTCCCTGGGTGATAACTGTGTGTTGCTGGTGGTTGCAGAAGCTTGTAGAGATCTGTGATCAATTTGGCATCCGATGTGCGGGATAACAGCCATTTTTCGTAAGGAAGGAGAAGCCTATCAGCCGACTCTCTTACTTGCGGCTGGAGGGCCCAGTGGCGGGCCTGCATATAGTGGTATCTGTCGCTTTCCGGTAATGAAAACTCCTGACGAAATTGGGAGAAGGGGATCACCCCCTCCGGACCGTACAAATGACATAGGGCTCGACACCCTGCCTGCCTCCAATGTGTGAACGCCCCTCTTTCTAGCCCTGGCGTGAAATCTGGGTTGTCTACTAGCGGCGTGAGCGGGGACGGGAATGTGGTGAGACCGTATAGGAGGTAAGTAGCGTCCCATACCCGCAGGGGAACTCTCGTAATAAAAGAAGCGTAGAGATTTTTAGGCCTATGGGACGGCGCAAGAAAGGAATCTCTTGTAGGGGTCTCCCCGCCACCGCCTGGTCCTGGAAGAGCCAATGTTTATCGGACTCCCATCTACTCCATTCAACTAGATAACAGAGTTGCGCAGCCTGAAAATATTTGCGGAAGTCCGGTATCCCCAAACCGCCTGCCTCAGGGGCCAGCAGCGAGAGGGCTCTGCGCATTCTGGGCTTCTTGCCCTGCCAAACAAAGCGTGAGACATCCGCCTGTAGTTGCGGTATCCACCCAACCGGCGGTTGGAGCAGCAGGGCCCTGAAAAGATAAAGTACTTGTGGCAGAATCGTCATTTTTACAGCAGCTATCCTGCCAAGCCAGGAGAGCGTCCCACGATTCCATCGCCCTAATTCTTCCCTAATTTTTGTTCCTAGTGCTTGGTAGTTGGCTGAAACCATGGCCGGCAGAGTGGGCGCAATCTGAATCCCCAGATAAGGTACCGCACCCGAGGACCAAAGCATAGGAAACCTATGTTGTAAGTAGCCTCTGGTAGCCGGCCTGAGGGAGACATCCAAGGCCACCGACTTGCCCATATTCATTTTGAACCCTGCTACCGCGCCGAAGGAGTCCAGTTCCGCTATACATGCCGGTAGAGCCGTCCGGGGTTCATCAATGGACAGGATGACATCATCCGCGTAGAGGCTAATAGCGTGCGTGAAGCCCCCCATCCGGATACCGGCCACTGCAGGATTATCACGCACCCGTTGAGCGAATGGCTCCATATACAGAGCAAAGAGTAAAGGCGAGAGCGGGCAGCCCTGCCGGGTACCACGTTCGATGTCAAAGGTCGCAGATGCAAACCCGTTAACCCGAACTACCGCCGAAGGTTGCCTGTAGCAGTTAAGAATCATGGATCTGAACTTGTCCCCTATCCCGGCTTTCATTAAAACTTGCTCCAGGAAGGGCCAGTGGACTCGATCAAAAGCTTTCTCGGCGTCCACCGCCAGCATCATTCGTTCTCCCGGGATCCGGGAAGCTTTCTCTAAAAGGTGGACAATCCGTTTCGTGTTGTCCACTGTCTGTCTCCCAGGGACAAACCCTGCCTGGTCGGGGTCGATGAGACCGGGCAAGTGAAGAGCAAGGCGTGCGGCCAGAATCCCTGTGTATAGCTTCAGATCGATGTTCAAAAGAGAAATCGGTCGGTAGGACCCACAGAATTTCGGATCTTTCCCGGGCTTAGGGATAACTGTGACTGAAGCCCGGAGTAAATCAGGTGGAATAGCTCCGGGGTCAGCAAAGGAGTTGAAGAGATGTGTGAGCACCGGGGCCAGAGATGTGCAGAAGGTTTTATAATAAAGGGCCGTGAAGCCATCTGGGCCAGGCGCTTTGCCATGTTTAAGTCTGGCAATAGCAGAGATCACCTCCTCTATTCGGATGTCCCTATCCAAATATTCCGCCTGCGAAGAGTCCAGGGATGGCAGCGTAACCAAATCCAGATAAGCAGTCGTAGCTGCCTCATCCGGGGGGTCTCCAGTGTAAAGATCCCTATAAAACTCGCGGAAGACGGCTGCGATCCGAGCGTCCTCCGTCTCCACGTTCCCTACTGGATCAGAGATTTCCTTGACTAGTTGATTCTGACGCGTCACCCGAAGCTTGTGGGCTAGCAGTTTGCCACAGTGGTCACCTCCAGTATAGAAGGTGTGACGCAACCGAAGTGCCGCATACTCCGCCCGATCAAGATCCAAGGCCGCCAAAAGCTTCCTCGCTTCCTTAAGCTGCCTCCAAATCCGGGGAGCCCCAGTCCTACGATGTATCTGTTCCAATTCTCTAACCCGACTTGTAAGTTCATCCCTCTTGGCCTGCCGTTCTTTGTTATCAGCCGCGGAGATTGCCAAGAATTCCCCTCGAATCACCGCCTTCAGTGCCGCCCATTGCGTGGCCCGGCTAGTGTCGGCGTTGTCATTATGGGACTGGTATTCTCGGATCGCCTCCTCAACACGGGCCACCACCTCCTTCCTGTGTAACAGTGTGTCACGTAGACGCCACGTTCTGGGCCGAGAAGCAGCCGGCGGCAATCTCAGCGTAGCCTCAACTGGGGCGTGGTCCGAGAGTGAGATCACACCTATCTCCGACCCCGACGATAGCGCCTGTACTGGGGAGGTGACCAAAAGATGGTCCAACCTCGCGTACGTCTTGTGCGCATGGGAATAGTATGAGTAGTCCCTACTCGTAGGGTGCATGTGTCGCCACAAATCCAGGAGGTTGACCTCTTCCAGCTGGGCCTTACGGTCCGCAGAGAGTCCTACCTGCGGGGAGCGTTGTGCCGATCTATCTAATGCAGAGTTAAAGACCATGTTGAAATCACCGCCCAGTATAATGTAGCGGTCTTGGGAGGAAGTGGTGTCCTCGATCGCGGTCTGCAAAAAGCGGTCCTGCCTTTCATTAGGGCTATATAGGGATCCAATCGTAAACAGGAGGCCGCCTATCCTGAACCGATACGCAAGGAGCCTGCCTTTTTGTTCAGTAAACTTGTGGAGGACCTCTCCCCGAAAGTGTCTAGCCACTAGTATTGCCACCCCTGCTGTTTTAGTGGTATATGAGGAGAAAAACTGTGAAGGGAACTTATGAGAACGGAGTCTGTGCGTGTCTTGCGAGAGAAGGTGCGTCTCCTGGAGGAGGCAGATGTCCGCCTGGGTACTCTCCAGAAGGGAGAGCACAGCCCGCCTCTTGACTGGGTTATTCAGCCCCCGAACATTCAGAGTCACTACCTTGCACGTGTCAGGAGGCATGTAAAGGGGAATAGTAGGGAGCAGTGGGGCCCCACAGTACCAAGACAGCCGGGGAACAAGCGCTGTCGTGTGAAAAAGGGTGACATAATAGGGAACAGAGCACTATCACGTGTGGAGCAGAAATGACCGAACCAAACCCGAGGCCCAGCCAATGTCCGGATAGCCATAGGCAACAGCAAGTACTGAAGAACCCACCCACCCCCCCTTCCCACTCTTCAGCAATGCAATCAGAAAGTCAAAACTGTAAGTGAGGCATGCAAATCTGAGCAAACCAAGAAGCATATATATGATCAGAATGACAAGAAACCCCATTGTGCTTTGGACGACCCCCCCCCACTCCTGCCAACACCCGGATCCCTCCCCCTTGCCCATCCCCCCCATCCCAATCCCCCCAAGAACTGTTCCCCCCCTCCTTCTCCCAAACGGACCCCAGTCCCCACCCGCAACTGGAAATGTCCCAACAACCCCAACTCCACTCCCAGAATTCCCCAACACCCCACCAGAACCCAGTGTCCAAGTCCTGTCCATGATGGACAGGCCTATGGAAAGTCAAAAAAGTGGACGTCCAGCCACCACGCACTCCCCCATCCCCCCGCCCCCCCGAACCTCCAAACCTGCGTTACTGACACAGCGATGTCAATCTCCCCCCGGAGTTTATTCAGGCAGTCAACGCAACTTCAGTTGGCACAGCATCGGCAGCTGTAGCTCGTGGTGCGTCATCCAGGTCCGCGGCTGCAGTAGGCGAGCCCGGCTGTGTTGAGGAGGCCGGTGACCTCCGGCCCGGGATCGTCTGCCAGCCATCCCTGGTGATACGGAGCTGGCGAGGAGTGAATGTTCCGTCGTCCGTAGCAGTGATACCCAGTACCCCACATGTATCTTGAAGGGACCGCAGCTGGTGTAGGGTCCCGTTCCACCGAAAGATGAGACGGAAGGGGTGCCCCCAGGAGTACTGAGTACCATGCTCCCAAAGGAAATCCGTCGCAATTTTAAAGGCCTTGCGTTTTTGCAGGGTGGATGCTGCGAGGTCCTGGTAGAGCGCCACACGATGACCCCTAAAGTCCATAGATGACCGCTTCCGTGCCTCACGAAGTATCCTTTCCTTCAAGGGATAGTCCGGCAGGAAGGCCAAGATATCCGGGGGGGGGGCGCCGAGGCCCTGCGCAGTAGGCCGACTCTATGTGCTCTATCAATACGGATAGGGAAATCCTCCGATTCCCCCAGCACCTCTCTAAACAGGTCCCGCAGGTATGCAGCTACATCCTCCCCTTCTTCACGGGATGGAACACCCCGGACTCGGATGTTGTTCCGCCGGGAGCGGTTTTCAAGGTCCTCGGTATGTGACTGAAGATCAAGATTCTGGTCCCGGAGTCGTATAACCTCCTGCTGCAATTGCGTGATCTCCTCGTCCCTAGCATGGCCAGCGCCTTCCACCGTAGCCACTCTCTCTCCCAGGCCATCTACCTCCCGTCGAATTTCCCGGACCTCACCCGCCACCTCCTGTTTAAGGGTCTGGAAATCGTCCCGCAGGGTGCCAAACAGGGACTCAAGGAAAGATCTCGTGACTGGGGGCTCCCCTCCACTCGCTCCTTGGGAGCCGCCCGGAAGACTTGGAGACGGTTGCCCCCTGTCTTGTCTCGCGGCATTCCGGCCCAACATGTCCGGCAGGGTGCGGTCTCCTTTCTTGGACCCTTTGTTGTTCGCCATCGAGGCTACTGGGGTTTCTTCTGGAATGTTCAATGCAAGGCCGCCAATCGAGCCACTGGTAGGCCGCTACAGCTACGTGCACACTGCCGACCTCTGTGTGGGCCTCAGTCCGCACCTCCGGCAGGCCACATCCAGCAATGGGGCGACTCACGATCCGGTCAACCTGGGGACCGGCATCCCACCCGGGTCTCCCGGCCCGACCCGTCCGGGCCTGCGCCCCTGCTCACCACCGCCTACACCACCAGCGGACTCGCTGATTCTTCTTCAAATGGCCTCAACAAATCGGTCCGGGAAAGTCCTCTCAAACGTTACAGCGTGGGGCGGAATTCAAATGCGTCACTGCTGTACCTCCAAGTTTGTGCTGGGAATTTCACCCCCAATGCCTTCTTCCCCAGTCTCTCAGAGGCGATGAGGCGGCGGGAGCCGAGAAGGCAGTCGGGGAGGGATACAGGGAACCGATCTCCGCCAAAACTCTCCACCAGTGCGCCCCCGGGGTTCCCGGAGAGGTAGGCCGCAGTTTCGGCGCCACGTGCAAGATCTTCCTGGGCCGCAATATCAAGTCTCCGGCCTTTATCTCAGTGCTTGCAAGCCTGGCAAAGCAGATCCATATCCAGAGGGCACCTCCGCTGGGTCGCCGGGCGGATGTAACGCCTCTCGATTCCCCACACCTCCGCCGTCCGGGGGACTAGGCCAAAGCCACGGCCTTGCGTAATCTCCATCCCCACGGCGTCCCCTTCCGACGCCCCGCCTCCGGGCACCAAGCTGCTCAGCTCCTCGGGGTTCGCCGCAGGGCAGGATGCTGCAGTGAAGGTCTGTGTCCGACGGGAGGCAGCGACGGCTCCTCCCCAGTCCCCAAGTCGGGCGGTCTCCCACACTAAGCCGCGGCTCCACCTCCGTTCCGAACCAAAGGCCCTCTCAGCACCCGGCCATGGATCCGGGACCGATCTATGTCAGATGCCGGTGATTTCCACCTTCACAGCCTCCACACCGATATCCAGCGCCTGTATCTCGCCAAATGCACGGTTCCGGGGGGGAGACCGGTGCTAAATTAGGAGGTTAAGGGCTCGGGTCCGGCGGAGCTCACAGCGAGTGCGACCGCTCAGCCCGCCATCTTGGCCACGCCCCCGCGGTCTAGTTTTTGAATGACCTTTACAAGTGTAGTGGAAGAAAGGTCTTTTGCCACTGGGAAATGGAGTACTCATCAACAATGACTAGAAGATAATGTCCATTCTCAAGAGGACCAAAAAAATCCATAGAAATTCTTTCCCAAGAATTATGTGGCAAGTCAGACATGTTCATAGGGTGATGAATGACTTGAGATGAAAGACAGTTGCATATGTGACAAGTCTTTCATTCTTTTTCAACCCTTTTGTCAAGATATCGTAAAGGTGGGCTCGCACACCGCTCACTCATCAGCGAGATCGCCCCACAGGATCATGGTCAATGTAGTACCATTGTTCAGAACATCATATCTTCTTGTAAATATTAAATTTCATATCTTCGCCATCCCTGGACACGTGTTTCGTGGTTTTTGCCACTCGTCAGCAGGGAGCAGGTCAGTTTCAGGGGTTGCCGATGGCTGCCGAATATCACCGGGTGTAGTACCAATTCAGAGGCCCGCTGATGAGTGAGCGGTGTGCGAGCCCAACCTGTGTGATATTTTGTTCCTGGCTGACTAGCATGGGACTCTGCACCCGCGCGCCTTTTGGTATTATACCTGGTGATATGCGGCAGCCATCGACAACCCCTGAAACTGACCTGCTCCCTGCTGACGAGTGGCAAATTCCACGAAACACGTGTCCAGGGATGGCGAAGATATGATATTTAATTTAATAAGAAGATACGACGTTCTGAACAAAGGTAACTACAATTACCATGATCCTGTGGGGCGATCCCGCTGATGAGTGAGCGGTGTGCGAGCCCAACCTGTGTGATATTTTGTTCCTGGCTGACGAGCATGGGACTCTGCACCCGCGCGCCTTTTGGTATTATACCTGGTGATATGGGGCAGCCATCGGCAACCCCTGAAACTGACCTGCTCCCTGCTGACGAGTGGCAAATTCCACGAAACACGTGTCCAGGGATGGCGAAGATATGATATTTAATTTAATAAGAAGATACGACGTTCTGAACAAAGGTAACTACAATTACCATGATCCTGTGGTGCGATCCCGCTGATGAGTGAGCGGTGTGCGAGCCCAACCTGTGTGATATTTTGTTCCTGGCTGACGAGCATGGGACTCTGCACCCGCGCGCCTTTTGGTATTATACCTGGTGATATGGGGCAGCCATCGGCAACCCCTGAAACTGACCTGCTCCCTGCTGACGAGTGGCAAATTCCATGAAACACGTGTCCAGGGATGGCGAAGATATGATATTTAATTTAATAAGAAGATACGACGTTCTGAACAAAGGTAACTACAATTACCATGATCCTGTGGGGCGATCCCGCTGATGAGTGAGCGGTGTGCGAGCCCAACCTGTGTGACCTTTTGTCAAGATACAGAAACCAGACTCGGTCACAGAGAGCTCTCTTGGTGGCAACTATTCTTCTATGTTCCTCATGGGCGACATTGATTACTTGTTGTTGTAGACTCGACTTGGTTTACTTTTTATGCTCATGACTGACACAGTTTGGGCTCCTCCAGCCTCCATGTTATGCTATGTTATGGATATTTGTATAGCGCATGGCTACCCGAAAGAGTCCTAGGAGTCATTCACCTTGAAGACTTGTTCTACCCTCAGAGTTTCCTTCTGCCTTTGTTGTTGAAAGGAATCCAACAGACCTCTGTCTGTTACTCTGAGGCGAGTAGCTTCCTCATCATTAAACTAATTAGATCTACAATGCTTCCCTAGAACATCCAGTCTCTCAACAAATTCATCGATAATCTCACCTGGTCTGTGGTATTCTTGACTGAACATGTATCTTTCATAATCCAATTGTGGCACTGGATTAAACTTGACATTCAAGGCTGTTTGGATTTGTTCGTACGTTACTCCACCTTCTTGTGGTGGTATCTTTTTCATGGCTTCTTTTATTCCTTCACTAGCCATGCTCCTCAGATACTTTAGAATCTTTTTTCATCTTTTTCATCTATTACATCTATGAAATCTTCAAAAGTCTCTATCCATGCAGTCCATCTACTGCCTATATTGTTATTTATTTAGGCAGTATGAAATGCAGTTGACTGTTTTAAGGTGGCAGCAGCCATATATACATTGGTGGACAGTTCTGTGGAGCAGAGCTTCTATAGTGCCTTGTGACATGCTGGCTGTGGGGTCAGCCTTGCCAACTTTTGCTGCTTGGATCTTGCCCTTGCTCTCCATTGGAGCTCTTTACTTAATGACTGTCTGGGGGTCGTTCTGGGCTCCTTTGGCATGACAAGGCATTAATGTTTTTGGAAAGTAGATAAACCTTGTATTCTACTAGTTCATGAAAGCAGATAATGTTATTTTTGTCCAGCTTTGTGCTTAAATGTTTCTTTACAACCATCTGGTTGGTCTCTGCTTCATAACACATGAATTTCAATTTGATTTGTACCGAAGTATTGTGCGCTGCTTTTGTAACCAGGTTGCATCAGTTTTTAGAGTTACTGCTTTTTATAGCATATGGCGTTAATTCCCGTAATGACGCAGAACCTTTTATTTGCAGCGATTTAATTCAGTTCCTGGTCACAGACATGTAGACCTTCACTGTCGCTTTCTTTATTTTCAAGCACTTTATGCAGTCTGGCTTTGTGTTGAGACTCCACCTGTGCCAGCGTCGATCAAACACTTTGACTGCAGCACATGTGGCATGCACAAGCAGTCACCTGGACCATGGCAAACTCTCTGGAAGAGTGCTTTTGATGTACGGGCTTCGGATGCTCTACCTCTTCCCTAGCTGTAGTGCCCTGCATCCTAGGCACTCACCAATAGGTAGCCACACAAGGAGAGTAGTTTTACATGTCTTTATTCTGCTGTGTGTAAGTCAGAACTCAACATTCTAAGCCTGCCTCTAACTTATCCCTCCAACGCGCATGTCACAGGCCTACGGCATACACTGAGAACCAAAATAGTTCAAGCTTTCTTTTATTAAAGACACAACATTAAGTAGCCCTTTAAAACCTGTCTCACGTAGGCCTGAGCAGAGCTCACAGAGTTTCACTTTTCAGAATCCCGCAGATTTACAGAAAAACTCGAGTTCCACGAGCGAGCAGAGTATCACATCATCAAATTAAAAGTTAAATGTGAAGGAGCTAAACTTCACCTATGTGACCTATTAAACAACAGCAGAATTTCCAGCACCAATTATCTCACATGATCATTACATCCCAGGCCATACCAGGCCCTCCGCTCCGTCTCAGGCACTCGCCTGCAGAGCAGACTCTTGCTCGATGAGCATGCTGCAAACACTCTAGCATAGGAGGGCCAGTCTTTACATCTGCTCCCGAATGTCAGCCGTGCTGCAGAACGGGCAGTGTCTGGTGTCTGTACCATACACAGAGGGCTGTACTGAGGCGGTACACACACACGTGCTTACAGACTGCGCATAGCAATTGCAGATGATTTGTGTGATCCTTGTCCTGAATATGACCTGAATTCACACTGGTTGGAGCGTTAGTGACAAAAACTCACTGTCCTTAATGCCATCGGCATATGACATGCTTCTGTAAATTATTCTCCCCAGTTTTCTCATGTCGTGTACCATTTTAAGTCACATCTTCTCACTGTTTGCTTTCACCGTGTCATGTGCCTCACATGCGCTGTTCACCTTTTCACAAGCAATATGTGTGCACTTTTTTGCTGATTACACCTACTCACATGTAAAGTTGATATTGCTGTCTGAAACTTATTTCAGTGCCCATTATTGAATACAGACCACAATAGTCAACCTTGGTGTTTCTCTTGTTTCCCTTTGTTCACCTGTAATTAAATTTACTGTCTATGCTTTTTCATTATAATATTACCAGTTGAGACATTGTTGTATGCTATTACAATACCCAGGTCTCAACTGGGTTTATGGATTTTTCCTGTTGTGTCTATTGTTACTTTTAGAAAGATGTCATTTTTCTGCTCTTAGCCCTGGGTGCCTGCTGCCTGTCTCCAATACTCATCTGGGGTGGGTGACAGCTGGGCCTTGTGCATTCACTTCAGAGAGCCACACACAAAGGGAGCTTAGATGTGACTGATGGGCCATTCATATCGTGATGGACCATCCTGGGCAGAATGGGAGGGAGGGGCTGGGCACTGTCTTAAACTTACACCTGAATAGGATGTGTCCTGTCCCATCACAAAGGACTGTCTAACCCCTGTAGTGAGCCAGGGCATGAAGGGAGGATCTCTGTGCACTTCAAAGTCCCTCTTTAAAGTCTACCCCACTTCAGAGGCACCACTGGGTATGGGAACTGGACTTCTAACCCTACCATCTCAGTACACTTTTAGACCTGTGGATGCTCTGCCAGGAAGAAAGACTGCTGTGCTGCTGAAGGACTACCACTCTGCTGGACTGCTGCTCTAGAAGAACTGCATTTGTGCTGTGCTGACCCGCCTGCTTCTCTTCTTGCTTGGGTAAGAAGGTCTTGACCCGCAATACTTGAACCCAGAGTGATTCCAAGGGTTTGTCTGCTTGCCTCCTGCTCTGTGGTCTCAGGGACATTAAGGCTTCCAACCATTCTGCTACAGCACCTGGACTCTGCCATCTGTGAGTCTTGCCCTGCCAAGTGGTGCTAATCCAGTCCTGGACCCTTAGCAGTGGGTATTAAGTGCTGCTCCAGCAGAAATCCATACATCGCCACCCTTGCGCTGCTTGGAACTGGTGTATCTTCATCGACACCTACGCGTTGCTATTGCTGCAAGGATGGAGAACTTTGCGTTGCTGACGGCAGGGTGCAACACCTCCATTACCAATGCATCTCTGACTTCACGGGGCTTGGAGCTGATGTATCACCTACATCCTAAGGAATGACAGTGATGCATCACCTCCTTTGCTCCTCGCATCTTGTTTTCTACGTCGATGCAACCGCAAACTAAAGTATTGTTTCAGCAGGCCAACGCTGGTCCCTGTATAAAATGTGTGATCTGTCACAGTAGGCCTGAAGTTTTGGATATGACCCAGTCTAGCACAACCAGATAGCCCCAGTTGGTGCTTTACGCTTTTAAGCACTATAATTGAAGATATCTTGTCATATGGATACTTCATTACATATATTGCGTTAAGTTAGCATGAGTGTATTACATGTTTAAACAGCCGTTTTTCCTTCAGGCTTCAGTTTTGCACACGACACGTACTTGTTGTTGTAGCTTTCAGCCTAGAAGTGGTGAGGTGTTTTATTTGAGAATAATATGTTATTCCTAAGCTATCAGCTTTGCCTTGTACACTTGGTACAACTGTCTGCACACTGAGAGCTGCACACTCTAAGATTAACCTAACACAAGGTTGCTGGGAAGTCTGATCCTCGCACCACATTAGACATTAGACATAACACAAATAATGTTGATGCCAACATTTTGGGCTCTACGCGGGTTTAAGATAGAGTTACACGGAATGAACACAGACACTTGGTGCTGCGCATGAAGAGAACTGGTAGATGCTGATGTGAACTGCTCCTACTGACATTGAGAGGTATGGGGTCGCCCTGCTAAAGCCCGAATGAGACCTTCTTAGATATAATATAATATGCTAGATAGGGTGCGCGAAATATAGGTGATATAGATTTCTATAGAAATTGCATTATAACATGCTAGCACCTTTTGCTTACTATGGATTAGTGACTATGCTGCTGACTCTGATTTTTATAATCTGCATTTTGGTATTATACAAGATACTGCGTTTGAGAACTTTGCATTGAATAATAAATATTTCAAACTTGCACTTGTGTTCTTTGACTCTCAGTTTTGGTTTGAAATGATTATAGAACGAAAGAGTGTTCATGTGTTCCACGACTCCTGAGGTATTCTAAAGATCATGTTCTGGTTTGTCTAATACATGTATCATTCCATAATGATCCATGAGACACTGTAGCTAGCTAGGTAACTAGATTTCTGACACTGAGATGAGTTTTTGGATCATCCTAACTCACTAAGGTTCTAGATCTCTATGCACAGTTCTGTGGGAGAACGGAAACCCTGCTACATGGCGCCCAACGGATTGGTTGGCCGTATTTCATGACACTCGAGTAGTATATCATTCAGACCTTGACACCTTCATTCCCGTTTCCGGAAAACGGTGGTGTCGGAAAAACCTACCTATTTATGTGATAGGTGTTTTCAAGCTTGAATTCTTCTAAAAAACGGTTTCTTTGAATTACTACCCAGTTGTGCTACACTCAGTTCTTTGTCTGGTCTTTCATCTTCCTGTGCTAACATGGCAGTGGAAATAGCGCAGCATAGCCGCGTCGCGGTCCGCGATCACTTGCGGGGATATAATGTACCCGCTGAAGGCTTAGCTGTGGTTCTAGTTGTGAGTGCGGAACATGCGTACCCGTACGAATTGTTTTATTCCTGGGTGACATTTCCGGAAGTAGACGCTAATTCGGGTGTCTATCACACATACACTGCCTCAGCAGTACCGGCAGCTTATGCTCCGTACAGGGCACTGGAAGTACCTATTGACGCTTGGCAGCACGGTGTTTGGTTTGGTGGCGCCCTACCCCATTCTTTGAACGCTACGAGGTTAGGTCCTTTGTCCATTCCGGGCACAAATTGGCCCGCCTTGGGTGGATTTACTCCTCATCCTAATCGCGCCACGTGTAACGTAGCCGACCTGAGACGTCTACATGAGGTCTCGGTTGGAGTGATTAGAGCGCTTGTTCATTACATTAGTCGTAATATTCAAGGCGCAGCCCCCGCAGGTGCGCAGCTTCGAGCAGAACAGGCTGGTTTGAAAATCAGTCCTGTCTTGGTGAATTCCGTTATGGGCAGAAAGCCAGATAGTACGGATGAATTTCCTTACTGGCTAGCCGAGAAATTCGACCAGTTAGAGGCTGTGTTTCCTAATACGACTCCGAGTGAAAAACACCGGATTCTTACGCTTAGTTTACCGAAGGAAATAGCCCCGGACCTTGCTGACTGTGAGACATGGGGTAAGACTTTTGCAGCGGTTTACTCGAGGTGCTTTGGCACACCGTCAGTTTCGAACCTGTCTGCGATCCTCAAGCGTGTTCAGGATGATCACGGACCTGAGTCGGCGGTTGAGTTGGGTATGCGCCTGAACGGTTCATTTGAGACAGTTTGCGGTATTATCCTTGCCAATGTAAAAGGGGATGCAATGAACTTTCAGGTGGCCAATGGTCTGGCGTTAGTACCCGATGCCGAGAAACCCCGTCAGCTGGCAAAAATTATTGTGGCGGCTTATAAAACGGTTGGCCGCAATTCAAGGGGTGCGAAGGTTTTTCTGGAAAAAGAAAAGAAGCAACCCCAGGGGCAGTCTTCGGAAACAGGTGGACAGCCCAAGTCCAAAAAACAAACTTGGCCGAAAAAGCAGAATAGGGGTAAACAACAGCAACAACAGACACAGGTCTCTAGTCCGACACCTTCGCCACCTGCGCAGTCTGAGCGAGTTTATGAATTGCGCGATCGCGCTACGATTAAATCGCCTGACAGATATCAGGCAACTGACCAACGCTCTCCTCGTTCCTTTCAGGACTCATCGGCTCCGTCAACCGGTGGTGGAGGGGGCGGCAGGGGCAGGGGTGGTCAGCAAGGACGTGGCCAGCCCCGCACGCGAAGTGAAGGGGACAAGCGGGACGACTCTACGCCAAAGAGACCGCAGTTTGCCAAGAAGAAAGTCGCTGCCTTAACGGCGCATCGATATGCCCCAGATAGTGAGAACGCGGCTTCGGAATCTGACGTGGGCTCTGACCTTGCTGGACAGCGCGGCGGAGATTACCATAGTGAGAGAGGCCCTCCGTCCACTGTTGAAGGTGACAGCGACTGACACTTATGTTGTAATCGAAACAGCTGATACACATGTTGCTCCCCCTGAAAGGCTTTTTGAAATTGTCCTGTTAATTGAAGGTGACATGCAGCGAACTGTAAAAGGGGTATTTTGGGAAAATCTTTCGGATACGTATGACATTTTGCTTTCGGAGGCTGACTGGCCCCCACCTTTTGTTCTCGCAGCTCCGCGAGGGGAGGAGGTAATCCTCCCCAGTTTCGCGCACACTGTACCGAGAGTGGAAGCGCTGCATTTTGCAGAAGAGTGGGCTCTGGCGCTTGCGCCGGCTGTGTACCGAAATCAGTGTGGCTGGGATAAATTGTCCCCTAGCCATGAGATTCCATTACGGTCACAGCCTCAGCCACAACCCCAGTACCCCATACGGCGTGAAGCTAAAGCTTCGGTCGCGGCTATCCTTGAACAATTGGAATATCAAGGTGTAATTGAAACGTGTGTGTCACCAATGAATAATCCCCTTTTTACTGTTAACAAGCCGGACGGCTCGTATCGTCTAGTTTTGGATTACCGGCATTTGAACTCGCATTGCCGTAACTGTGCAGTACAGAATACTCACGGCTCTGCCCTAGTGAATAGTCTTGAGCGTAAACGGTTCAAAACCACGCTTGACATTTCCAATGGTTTTTATGCACATAGATTAGATGGTCTAAGTTCCCAATGGACCAGTTTTACATGCGGCGGCGTACAAAAAAAGTTTAAACGACTCCCAATGGGATACAAAAATAGTCCTGGAGTGTTTTCCGCTCGCATTGTCTCTCTTTTGGAGAGTTTCGACCCAGTTGCATGTTCGTATGTGGATGACATTTATCTCACAGACGACGAGCTTTGGGTGCATCTGTGTCGAGTAAACAGCATAATTTGTAACTTTGCAGACATGGGTTACAAGTTTAACTTTGCTAAATCACACATTGCAGAGTACACAGTGTTGTTTCTAGGTTATGAACTTAACCATGAAGGAAAGGGATTGGCTCCTCACTTCCTGGAGAAGTGCGCGCAGTTGCGCTCTCCGACAACACTGAAAAAATTACAGTCTTTACTGGGTTTTTTAAATTTCGGGAGGACATACATTCCGGAATATGCCCAGCGTATCAAGCCTTTATATGCCTTGGTACAACCATCTTTTTCCAAATCATGCTGGCTGCCTGAGCATTCAGCCATTCTGCAGTCTTTGCAGGCTGATTTGCTCACTTCTGACTACTTACAGACCCGTGATAACCGGACCAACCTGGTGATAAGAATAATCCCTGGGACGGTGGGTTTCACGTACCTGACTTTTAATGAGGGGGATACTGTACCTATTGCTTACAAATCACACTTGTACACTTCGGCTGAACTGCGTTTTTCCACTGTGGAGAAAGTGTTAACGGCTGTGCAGATGGCAATTCTTAAGGAACGTGCCCTGTCGCAGGGAAAGCGCATGTTGGTTGTTACCCCGTGTCCTGCCTTGGAGGCGGTCACGAAAGCCAGTGTACCTAATTCTAAAGCTTTGCACCCTCGGTGGATTCAGTGGGCTACTTCCTTGACATCTCAGGATGTCACGTTTATTTTTGACGCCGCTTTACGGTCGCAGGAGTATTTACAGTATGAATTTGTTCATCCTGCTCCTTTAGCAATGCGGCCGTTGGAGGATTTCCACTGTATCATTTACACGGATGGTTCGGCGCAGGTTGCGCATGGCTCTAAACATGCCTACGTTTCCGCTTGCGCCATTGTGGTCGGTGCCATGGTGAACGATGAGTTCAAGTCCAGTGTCGTGCACACGCAGACACTTGGAGACTGCACCGCACAATTAGCAGAGCTCCGTGCTCTTATGCTTGCATTGGAGTACGCAGATCCTAGTGTGACAACTTTAATCGTAAGTGATTCTTACTACTGTGTCCAGTCTTACAATGAGAACTTGTTCTTTTGGATTCAGAATGATTTTCGTGATTCCAAAGGTAGCACAATAAAACATAAAATGATCTGGGTCCGAGTGGCGGAACTTAAAGAAAAGCTGCCGCTCGTGTTTGTAATTCATACTCTCGGCCACCAGCGCGTGGGAGTCCACGCTGTTGGCAATTCGCTTGCTGATGAGGCAGCGAAGTCTGCGGTATCAAAATACTTAGTTGCAGCGGTCACGAGGTCCAAGAGCAAAATAGATGACGACATCTTGGCGGCTGTTGCTGCCACGGCGAAGGGAGGTAAATATCCTGCGGGGTTCCCTTCGAAATACACATACCACTTAAGTCCCGATAAGGTTCCTTATGTGAAAATTCCTGAAGTTGGAGAGCGTCTGATTCCCAACTCGGATCGCAGAGCTTCTCTGATTACAGTGGCTCATGAAGGTGTGGCGTCTGCGCATGCGGGCGTCTCAGCCACTGTATCACAGCTACAACAGAGGTTCTGGTGGCGGGGACTGTACAAACAGACGCGCGATTATGTCCTTATGTGTGACATTTGTCAGCAGATTAAGCCTTCTACTGCTGCGCGTCCGCCTCAGACAAAGTTGTACATTTCTAATAAACCGCTTGGTTGTGTTTATTTGGATCACTGCGGTCCTTTCTCTTCTGATACTACGTATAAATACATCTTAGTAGCAGTTGACTCATGCACACGCTTTGTGTGGTTATGGCCGCATCGCAGCGCTGATTCACGGACTGTCATTAAGGATTTGCGTGTCTTTGTGGGAATCTTTGCTTGTGGTGCTTTCCATTCGGACCAGGGTCCGGCTTTCGCCTCTAAGGCGTATAAGGATGCTATGGTTTCGTTGGGAGTACAGGTGAAGTTTTCAAGCCCCTACAGGCCTGAGGGCAATTCTGTGGTAGAAAGAATGAACCGCGACTTAAAGCAATCTTTGACAGCCCGAGTTATAGGCACTGGTAGAAACTGGCTGTCCCACCTCTATGGCGTGCAGCGTGCGCTTAATAATCTCCCTAGAAGGTCTCTGGGTGGGCGGACCCCATACGAAATGCTCTTTGGTATCAAGATGTACGTCCCTGACCTTGATGGTGCAGACTGCCAGGCCCAGGCCGCGGCCTTTGACGTAGATGAACATTGCAATGTTTTACAGGATCTACAAAAGACCAGAGACAGTCTTGCAAAGGAACACTTGCCCTCCACGTCGGATGATGCGTTGCAGATCCCGGTAGTTGGCTGGCTACCCCAAGTTGGAGAACTGGTTCGAGAGAAGATCGATAACAAAAAGGAATTTGGTCCCTCATATCGAGCGCCAGTTCGGGTCCTTGGAGTGAAGGGCACAAGAACAGTCATTTTACCACCACTTCCAGGTCGTAAAGAAAACAGATTTATTTCTATTGACAATGTCAAGACACACAGGGTGGCCGATTCTTCATAGCATGACACCGGCTGTATCCTGTCCTTCCGTGGTGAGGCACTCTGTGCTGGCTATTACATCCGGTGCAAATCAGGAGGTGTCCCTCGAGATGCCTGCCATGACAAGTCCTTTATTAAATACTATTCCTGTTACTAACATTGATGAGGTGACCTATGCAGATCCTGCTGATTTATCCATGTCCGATTTACATGCACGTTTGGCTAACCAGTCCAGATTCTCTTTTGACTCTGTTTCGGAACTTTCAAAAAAACCATCAACTATTGCAAAATATGCCACGTTGTTTAAAAAACATTTTTTAATTCCGCCTTGGACATACGTTTGGCTGATACTATTTTCGTTTTATCTTTTTATGTCAATTGGTTTTGTGTTTTATTTTTTCCGCCTGATTGATGGCCATTATGTGAAAGAAAGAACAGGAATTCGGTACCTTAATGGAACATTGGCCCCTCACTCCTCCTCGCATTCAGCACACAGACTAAAGAGAGACTTACATTCAGTACAAATTACTGCTTGGCCTGTCCTTGATGGGATTGTGTGGGATGCGGTTAGGTTTCAGATACATGGCCCCACAGAAGTTATTAATGTTCCTAATGTGCTTAGAGTAAACATGGGAGATGTGATTAAGCAAAATATTCGTTCTGATGATTGGGATCTTCAGGCAGTAGAAGCATTATTCTCTGATTTAAAATATTATGCGGCCTTTGATGATGAGGATTTATATTTAGATTCTGTCAATTATGGTGATTTATTTTGTTACCAACATTATGGAAATCATTTCTTGCACAAGACAAGTTCCAGGCGGGTTCCTGTGAATTACACTCAGTGGGAACATTGCCCTGCTCCTTTACAGGGGAGCTCAAGTACTTTTTTGGGAAAATACTCTTACTTTACAGATTTTAATCAATCAAATCCTGAGTCGTTTTACTTCAAGGTGAAACAGAAATCAATGCCAAAAGTTAGACTGACTGACACAAAATTGTTGTATTCAAAGTCCTTTCTAGAAAGGTTATCTGTGGATGGCTATGAGTTATGGAAGGATGTTATTGACCTTAAATCGGTTTGGGGTACCAAAGATTGGCAGGTACAAGGCACTGAGGCTTTGCATCGTGCATGTCTCATCCCAAATCACATGTTGTTTTTAAATTCGACTATTTCCCAAACAACGTGTTTTGGATTGGCTACATCTAAAAAATTAAATACCCCTACTATCCCTGATTTGGAAGAATATTCAGGTTGGAGTAATTTCACTACCTTGTCCATAAATCAGATACAAGCTCTTTTGCAAAATTCCTCCTTTAATATTTCCAGTTTTGATCCGGATGGGTGGCTTTTATGGCAAAGAAGCTCTGATTCTTGCCAAAGTCGTTTTTTGGGTTTGTCTGAGGGTTTTACACACATCAGGCCAGATCCCAGGTTTGACCAAGATCACACTGTTACAACTTATTCAGTAGGCAAATTGTGTCAGAACTGGTTACAACATTCCACTTTAGCTGCAGTTAAACTGCATTTGTCCCAGTTGAATGAAAACATAGAGTTAAATGATTTTATAAAAGGCCCAACTATGGGTAGGTCTAAACGCTTTATTTATGCTATTTACAATGAAATTTGGAAATTTTCAAGAGTCGAAGCAGCTAAACGCCTGAGGGCTATTGATCAAGCCAATTTGGAAAAAGTGCTTGCAGTGGTTGATAATAGTATTAACACGCTTTCTTCCAGAATTTACACATTGGATAATATTGTTTCTTCTGTTGTTGATATTGTACATGATGAAGTGTCCACGTTATACCATGGTCAAAATCAATTACGTTCTGTAATGCAGTTTGCCTGGACTCTACAGACAATTAAGGCTGGTCGAGTTCCCTGGACCTCATTGAACGTTTCATCACTTTTTGCCCCTTTTAATCTTACTGATAAACAACGCATGCTTTCAATGCGTGATGCATCGTTTTCTATGTTACATATTGAGAAGCTAGAATCCTTACCTTTTTCTGTTGCTGAAACCACCACTGCCACGTGGCTTATTCATGGTTTAATTACATTACCATTTCCCTTATATAAATTTACTAACTGTATGCGGTATATTGCTATAGGACGATATGAGCCACTAGGCAATGCATTCCTACATGAGGCTTGGTCATTACCATACACATACAGATGTCTGAAAGATGGAAAAGAAGTGAATCTTAATGGTGAGGAATGCACACAGTCACCTGACCATTCATTAATATGCAGACACATTCAGTTACACGGTTCTTGTAATCAGGACCGCCCAAATTTAGCATGTGTTTTAAAAGGCACGCCAGTTCCAGCAGTAGTGCCCACATTTACATTATTAGCTAATGGTAGTTATTTGCTTTTAAACAATGAATTATGTTGTGGTTTATTAATTGGTGTGGCTTATATAGTTACTGTATCAGAGCGTGTAGTGTGCTGCAAGAACGTTCTATACCCACCCACGCATGGCTCTTCAGATGTCTCCATCTGGCCTCGGATCCCAACCTTGGAAGCGAAATTCAATGGTTTAAGCAGAATAAGGGCTCTTTTGTCTCAAAAACAAGTGACCCTGAGTTCGGCCCGGGAAACTTATGTCCTTCACATAGCTAACACCCGCACAGAGGTGCAGGCGCTTTTAAACACTGATTTGCCATTTCATTTCTGCGAGCTGGTACACCAGATTTTTAATGCTTCTTCAACGACTGGGCTGGCGCATTTTTTTAAACTAGTAAGCAGTGGACTCGTGACTACGTTTGAAAAAGTTTTTGGTATCATTCCCACGTTTTTCCACACTATTTTTGGGAGTTTGTTTGGTGGAATACCTGTGTTGCTGGCTGTGGCCGCAGGCTTTCTGTTGGTGTTTTACTTCATAAAACATGGATGCCCATCCTGCGCAAGACGCCGTTCAACGCCTCCTGACACTGTGCCGTAATCGGATGCTCAATTACTATGGAACTTTGCCGCTTGCAGCATTAAGCACGGCCTATAGATTGTCATTTCGGTTCACCGACTTCACGTGTGTCCAACCTGTGTTTCACTGCCTAAACTGCGAGTTCGATTGGGCCATTGATTTGTGCCTATGCTTGAGGACTGCTCCTGACGTCGATTTTGATCAGCTAATGCGTCCCGTTGTGGCTCACGAGCTGATCTGTTCTGGCGAGAGAGTTATGGCCTTGGCAGCGATAAATGGAGTTCTGGGCCAATGGGAGATCTCTGCAGCGGCGAATGCCTTTCTGACACACAGCGTTCTGGTGAACCCACCGAGTTGTCCTCTGACGTTGCAAGAGGATCCGATGCTGGAGGAGCACGTATGTTCTTTCCCATTGCTAAATTGGATGGCTGAACTATTTTCGGATGATGGCAGTGATTTCATACTGGAGGCTGTTGCAACTTTCTTTGCATATACTTTCCAATCGTGAGATGCCTGGAAGGAATGCTTTGTTGTGAAATATGACTTTCCCCTCGCTGAATTGGAGGGATGGACTATGTTCAGCTGATGGAGAGTTCGCTCACGTGAGGTTGCTGGAGATAACGTCTAAGTGGCACATGACTTTGGATATCGGATGAGTGCCTTGGTTTTTTCTCTTACAAACATTTGAATGGATGCGACCTGGTCATACATTTCATAATTTTTTGAACCGGGCGGAAGACTTTTGGTTCAAGACTTTTGATATTTTTTAGATTTGATGCCACTGTAGGCATTCATACATATTCATTCATACATATTCATTCATACATATTTTTAGCTTATTTTGGCTCAAAACTATTGAATTTTGCTTTCAAATTGTGTATCTGATTTAGTATTGCCTTTTCCCTTATGATTGGCGGTGCTCGGACCAATGGGGGGGTGTCATATGGATACTTCATTACATATATTGCGTTAAGTTAGCATGAGTGTATTACATGTTTAAACAGCCGTTTTTCCTTCAGGCTTCAGTTTTGCACACGACACGTACTTGTTGTTGTAGCTTTCAGCCTAGAAGTGGTGAGGTGTTTTATTTGAGAATAATATGTTATTCCTAAGCTATCAGCTTTGCCTTGTACACTTGGTACAACTGTCTGCACACTGAGAGCTGCACACTCTAAGATTAACCTAACACAAGGTTGCTGGGAAGTCTGATCCTCGCACCACATTAGACATTAGACATAACACAAATAATGTTGATGCCAACATTTTGGGCTCTACGCGGGTTTAAGATAGAGTTACACGGAATGAACACAGACACTTGGTGCTGCGCATGAAGAGAACTGGTAGATGCTGATGTGAACTGCTCCTACTGACATTGAGAGGTATGGGGTCGCCCTGCTAAAGCCCGAATGAGACCTTCTTAGATATAATATAATATGCTAGATAGGGTGCGCGAAATATAGGTGATATAGATTTCTATAGAAATTGCATTATAACATGCTAGCACCTTTTGCTTACTATGGATTAGTGACTATGCTGCTGACTCTGATTTTTATAATCTGCATTTTGGTATTATACAAGATACTGCGTTTGAGAACTTTGCATTGAATAATAAATATTTCAAACTTGCACTTGTGTTCTTTGACTCTCAGTTTTGGTTTGAAATGATTATAGAACGAAAGAGTGTTCATGTGTTCCACGACTCCTGAGGTATTCTAAAGATCATGTTCTGGTTTGTCTAATACATGTATCATTCCATAATGATCCATGAGACACTGTAGCTAGCTAGGTAACTAGATTTCTGACACTGAGATGAGTTTTTGGATCATCCTAACTCACTAAGGTTCTAGATCTCTATGCACAGTTCTGTGGGAGAACGGAAACCCTGCTACAATCTTTTTTAATTCATAACTCCGATTCTACTTATCGGATCTTTGTAATTTTGGTCTTGTTTTGTTCATTAGAGTAATCTCTACTTTTCTAACAAGGTGTGATATCTTTTGTGTGTGGTGTTTTCACTGTTTTACTGAAGTGTTGCACAAGTATTTTACACATTGCCTCTTAAGTTAAGCCTGACTTCTCTGTGCCAAGCTACCAGAGGGTTAAACACATGTTAATTCAGGGTGGCCCAGACTTACTCTGACTAGGATTGTGGTTCCTGCATGGACAGGGTGCATCCCTCTGCCAACCAGAAACCCAATTTCTAACATTGATGTAAGCACTTTATCACTTAGACCACAAATGCTTTTATAAGTGAGTTGTATGACATTACAACGCATGCTAATACATCGCATGCCATTACATCGCGGTTTTTACAACGCAAGTCATTACAACAACTTGCATTGGAGGGCGCTGGACTTAGGAGTAGTATAATTTACTATTCCAACTCCAGTCTACATACAGTAGGGAAGGTGTTGGATAGTAAATTATACTATTCCTTGTCCTAGAGCGCCATCCAGCGCAAGTCGTTGTAACGACTTGCGTTCTAAAAACCACGTTATAATGGCATCGCGATGTAACGACCGCGTTGTAAACGACGTTTCCCATATAAGTGCATACAATGCCAACTTAGATCCATGCATCCATCACTGATGTTGTGTCTTTGACACTTCTACCAGAATTGCCTGCAATCAATTTAAATGCCCATCAGTTCATATAAATAACTATGAATGATTATTCAGCTGCAATGTTGCGAGGAAGCTGGTTGTTGCACTAAAACTACCTTTGTGGCAAATATCCATGATCGCTTGGAGTACTATCACCAAGGCTTTAGCTCAGCAGCATATTAATGGCAGTACCCTAAGGGATGGGCTCAATGGACAGGAGTGGTCCAATGATGTAGTCTGGAGCAAAAGTGAGGTCTGAAGCTAGATGAGAGTATCTGAATTGATGAGGCTGAAAACAGTGAAATCAATGCTATTTACTCATTTTAATTAGAACATGTTAAGAATTAAAATGCCCGCTCCAAGAACACACAACACTCAGACAAACTGCAGTCAATTTAAGTAATGCAAAAACAAGGGCATTTTTTGGGTAGCATGTGTAGTAGGAGACTCCAGACACTGACCATCATATGCATCTGTCGAATAGTTCAAGAATATTGTTAAGTCTCCAACAAAATCTAACCCACAACTACATGGACTAGTATGTATTCCATTGGATTACCTTTGCTAACCAAAAACATTATAATTTCTACTTTAATTTTCTCTCATTTCTAAAGAAGGTTCGTGCTCTGCATGAATCTATATGATGTTATTTTTGGCATTTGCAACATAAGACAGTGAACCAAGGAGATTGACTAGTGGTTACTGTCTCATTACAGCTTCCTTTTGCGTGCTCTAATGACTTCCGGGTAGTCTCACTTTATTTGGATAGAAAAGATTTTCAACTTGAGGACCACCAGGTACCAAAACAATTCGCGGCCAGCGCGGTAAGGCACATGTACAAAAGGGGCAGTGTAAGACAGGTAAAGATTGCAGATGATGGTAACTTTTCTAATGATGTCCACCCATGAAGAACTTGGCTATTCCATTTATTCCTTTATGAATTCATGCCGACTTAAAGTCAAGCCATAATATGTGCCCTACAGAACTATCTCATCTGCTTTTACCAAGTGTGTAGTCAATTGATGGCACTCCAGATAGATTAGGTTCTATGATATGCAAAATGTTGGTTAACACCACTGTTAAAACATAGTAGAATAGTAATTTTAAGGATAAATGAGATTGAAATGCATCACAGGAACCTAGAGTCAACCTAAGCCCACCTCCCATTTAAGGTTCAGATTAACATAACAATGAGAATTGTATGAAGCAGATCCTGACATTTGTCTGTCTTGGTGCATGGCTAGTGGCGACAAAACATTGAAGGCACGCCGAATCATAGCACTGACGTATTCAAAATAGCGATTACCCTCCATTCTAAAAATGATCTTGCTTGTATTTATACTGGAGTCGATGAAAGAGGAATCGCCCAGTGCACCCTCTTATGGTATCTGCAGCTAGTTTGGCTGAGGAAGCAGGCAGTATCAGCCGGCTCGGAAGATAGCAATAGGGCCTTGTAACAATCACTCTTATGCAATAGCCCTCACTAAACATTGATTTTCTTGGGTGTGGTTACTTTGTTAAACATTCTAGGATTCAAACCTATTATCAATTGTTGGAGTTAACCTTGAGCCTTGACTGATGGTCCAAGCTCCCCTTGGAGAGTTTATTGTGTAGAAGGTGTAGAATAGCTTTCCTGTCAAGTGACCCAGACTCCTGTTGAGCACCAGGAATGGAATGGGGGTGAACACACAACAATCCTAAAGTGAGGCTAAATGACTGACAACAAGTTAAAGAAAACTTTTTGAGGTTAATAACTAGAAGTCAAACTTTAGACACACTAAAATCTATGGACGCCTTTGTCATGTTGATCTATTTGTGTACTTATTTGGGCTTGTTATAGTTATAACAGCACCTTCAAAGGACGTAACTGAAGCAGTACTCCAACACTGTCTTCATGGTAAATATTTATTTAGATGAAAACAATCTGTCAAACTAATGCATTATTAGATAACCATAGAAATTCATAAACATTAAAAATACATTTTCACAAAAGGAAAAAAACTGGCAAAAGCAGGGCACCTGCAGAGGAGCTCAATTTCTGCAATATATATTTTAAATCAATACTTTTTTTGTTGTTTATTGTTTTTACATAATACATAGTGGTACAACCATCAAAGTGAAAGGATGAAATATCAGTGCCATTAGCATTGGGTCTCTGATATTTGAATACATGTCTTTCTTGAAGTGGGTATTGGAGAGAAATTGGCACCAAAAACAATCCAATAATTGACTCAAAGTATGAGTGTGACTACAATAATTGTTTTATTTTTTGATATTTCCCCTTTGCCCTACTTTTACCATCAGAATCTAACACTTGAAATGTATTGAAGGAAAAGTCAGTTGATCATAACTTCTACATATGAGAAACATGCTTATTATAACTGTGCCCTCCAGAGTAAATTATCTTGTGCAACCTGTGCTGATGATGGGGCGTCTCACATTTATGGAAAGCTGACTAATTCATTATGTCTAACCTACCACGTGGCTCATTGCCTCTTCGATTGTCTGACCTTTTATGTCTTATAAGGATTTTCTCCATTAGCCTCTCATTAATGGTTCATTGCTTTTTAGTAATGATGTCTCTTCTTCAGAATACCATGGGACATCGACATGAACCACCTATCCACATGCACCTTTACACATATATATATTTTTTAATTCTTCACATTTCTTTGGATTTTCATTTTTCTTTACCAATGACCATTTATGCATTTTTCTATTCTTTCAGTAGACATTCTGTCTGATTGATTTTCGGATGTGCGTATCGCTATGGCTCACAACTTTCAATTTATGGCACCCCTGCACCATTTCTTAGCATTTCCCCCAGCCTTAAGTCCCTCTGGTGGCCAGGAGTCTACAGCTTGGACTCCAAGGGGTGCTTCTCTTTCTACTTTTACAACCTGAATTTCAGTAGTTTCCCTTATACTGATTTTTCATATTGAAGCAAATTTAAACTGCTGCGAAACTGCCAAAGTTCATATTTTATATTCCTTCCTAGGAGATCTGCGCTGATTCCTCTAAGTACTGTTCAGGAGAGATAATGACTTACAGACCAAATCTTTAATGAGTATAGAAAGCAGTGACACAGGAGAAAATGTTTACGCATACTTACCTGGCATTATAAATAACCAGCTCTGAATTGTCTATGCGCTTATTAATACCAGTGCAAAGAGGGCACAGTCCGTCGCAGTTTTACTAATTGTTTATAAATGTGCCATGAATATCCCCATTTTAGTCCCTTTTTAGATGTTTTGGTTCCAATTCAGAAAGGCATGCCACAGTAATAGGAGTATTCTTTTACCTATTCTACTATGTTTTGTGAATCAGCCTTTGATTCTTTTAACACATTGATGGTTTGGGAATAATGTATTATATGCTTGATGAATAGAAGACCTGTTATACTTCCAAACTTCCTTCCAGAGCATCATTAGTATGGCATATGGGAGATAAAAGATAGCACCCAAGATGTCAACCCAGAAAGACATGAACACAAGGGAGTAGAGCGTAATTTGTTGTTGAAATAAGTTGTGGTTCTAGAACTGTTGAGGCCTGGCTTTCTTCCATACTATTGGCAGCATTAATGTTTAATGAAGATTGTGATCTTCATTAAGATAATAGGGTAATTCTCTGTTATAATACTAAATGGTACCCAAGAATAATAGGTGCTTAAAGCCACCTATTAGAGACACATAGCTTACACCTAAGTGGACTCAAAGACATCAGTAGCATAAACCTTTCTTTTGAGTAAGACGGGAGAACAGTTTGAGGTGTCTATATACACTTCTAAATTTGTTAAATGTGTTGCTCCTTCAAATCTAAATTTAAAACCATTCAACGTGGTTGCCTGATGGGCCAGGCACCGGGACTGTTTTTATGCTCTGTCCATTATATGCTCTCAACGAATTGAACACTTAGAAAATGTAAACTGTTTATCTGATTCAGTTTCGGGTTAATGATTACAACATTTCAGCACTTTAACATTTTCCCAGAGTGAATCATTTGTATTTGATCTTACTGTTCTTGCTAATGTACCCTTTCTCAGCTTTGTACTAATTTGTTGGGAAGGCCTTTAGTACATCTGAAGTACTAGTTACAATGACTATGTTATAAGCCATAGAAGTAAGATCATTTCTGAAACATCTGAGAAATGGTGGTGCTAATACACATATGTGGTAAATGTCTTGGGGACTGTAAATCTCTTTGTCAGCTTTCACCAGCCACTAAAACATACCATTGCTAGTGTCACAAACTAGCTCTGTGATGACATAACTACATTTTAGGACCATACCGACTTTTGAGCAAGAGCAAGGTTCACAGTTTGGCTTGGAACATTCCACCAAAGAACATTTGCAAATACAATTATGCAGAGATTTGAATTCACACCAGCACAGAAAGACACAGACAAAATGGCTAAATAACTAATGCCTGGCTTGCTGTAGGGGCATTGCCTGGCTTAAAAAGAGGAGGCTGTTAAGGTGGCTTGTTCATGTTTGACGATTCAGTTTGAATAAGGGTTGAACAGGGTTGACAGCAGTGAAATGTGCATATGATTGTCATGGGTTCCTATGAAGATGTGGTATCTAAAGTTTAGTGCCCACCTGAGCAATAGTCCATGCATATTTGACAACATCACCCTCCACTCAAGAAACTCTTTGGATCCATGAAAGTCTATTATGCAATTGGCTGATGGGGGAACCTTGACTGCGCATTTGCACTGACTGCAATATGTGAGATACCTAGGGCATATAATGGATTATCTTTGAAATGATAGGGTACAACCAAAACACCTCATGGCATTGTTAGGAATGTGGTGAGGTTTACTTGCTCAAGAAAGAATTCATCCACATTTGGGTGTCACATCGACCTACTATGGTTTGACTGGTCTATGGCAGGTCTACAATGGCTATAAATGGCAAATGTCTGAGTACATTACTTTTGTGCATAAAGGCAAAAGCTGTTATATGATGAGATACCAAGTTCAAGTTTATTTAAGATTGATTCAGACCCCAACAGAGATATAGGGATACCTAGAAAAAAGGATCTTTTTTCCTGAAAGCAATGAATGGTGTTGGTGGAGACACATAGGGGCCAGGTGTACTAAGTGAGTTTGTGTTTGGAAATCCTGTGATGTGATACATAAAATCATGTTTTATGACCCAAAACTCCTTTCTCTAAAGTGATACCCTCTTTTTGGCATTCAAAAGTTTTTTTCTAATTGCAAAATGGTGTTATTGAACCAAACCAAATTGCAATTTGGAATTGGGGTGTAATGGTATTTCCTTTAAATTTCTAGAGGCGTAAACCAGACCGCATAACACTTGAAACATGGATACGCATCACCGTATAGGGCTTGATGAAATTTGTCGGTACCAACCGCAGGCCACCAAACAGTCTGAAGCTTTAATGTAGAGGACTTTTCATTGTATATAATATGGATGGATTATCAAGTTACACAGTCAATAAAAATAATCGCTTTACACAGTTTAGAGCCCTGATGAAGTTCCAGGAGTATATGAAATGAAACACATTAGCTGGATTGTAACCCTTTATTATCGAAGAAAAATAATGAAGGAGAGACTTTGAAATTCATACTGGATTTGAACTCTTTTCTGGTGCACCACCTCATATCTTGTAATCTTGGACAGTGGTTACAAACAGCGGCAGGTGCTGGAAGAATTGTGCACAGGATATTATACTTGTTTTGACTGGAGATTGAGGTGCAGCCTACATAGTTTGTTGCTGGTTTTACACTTTTTTTTTGGTAAAAAGGGTCATATGGTTGACAGTGTAAAGAAAGATCTATTCATGACATTGCATTTTATTTCTCGCTTTCTTTAACGCCTTTTTCACATCATTGTTTCTGATACTATATACAAATGGATTTAGAATAGGGCTCACCATGACATAAAATATACTTATGCCAATTTCCTTATCAAGGTCATTCGCCGAAGATGGTCGGATGTATGTAAAAAGAAGTGGTCCCTAAGTTAAAACAACACAAATTAAGTGGGATGTGCAGGTGGAAAAAACGTTCTTCCTCCCATCAGTGGACTTGATTTTAAAAATGACTACAGCGATCCGAACATAGGAGAGTAGAACACAAAGTGGGGATGCTAGCAAGATTGCAGTAAACACAGTTGAGAGTAAAAGCTCGATGGTGGAGATGTCTGAACACGATAATTTCAAAAGAGGTGGGATATCATAACAATAGTGCTGAATTTCATTGGAGCCACAATAGATTAATATGGAGACCAAGATACTGTACACCGATGAATGTATAGAGAGGATTGCCCAGACACAGAGCAGCAATGTTATACAGAACCTCTGACTCATAATCCGCTTATAATGAAGAGGGTGACATATCGCCATGTATCGGTCAAAGCCAATAATTCCCACCATTGCCAAAATACAGCTGTGTGATGCAAGCTGCAAACGGAATTGCCTTCTTCACTGACAACAAGTCCACCAGCAGCTTTGGCACTATGAAGGTTGTGGTACAAATATCTACCAAGGCCATAATGCCCAGAAAGAAGTACATAGGTGTGTGGAGTCGACAGTCTATTCTGATAACAATGAAGAGCAACAGGTTTGCTAACAGCATCAAGGCATACATAAATAGGAAGATAAAGAAGAGAGGGATCTGATATTCTGGGAGGCTGGAGAACCCCAGGAGAATGAATTCTGTAACATAGCTCTGGTTTCTTCTGTCCATTTTCAGAGTCATCTGAAAGATTTAAACAGAGGATTTTTTGTTAGCTCAATCCACAAGTGGTAATCTTTTATGACAGTATCTTGCAACTCTAGTATCAAGATATTAGGTGTTAATCTTGCACAATAGGAAGTATTTATGTCTGGTGCTGGGCAATAAGTGTTATTGTCTAGTCATACTCAGTCTAAATCAAGGGCCACTAGGAAATCACTTACCTGTCACTACAGCCACTTGAAGAGCTGATAAGTTCCAAAGAATATACACATACATAGCATAGAAAGTGTTGAGACAGTCATGTTCAATGTGCTCAGAGAACAGAGAAAGCTGATGATCCCATCTGGAGGAAAAAAAGGGACAATCTCTCTCCAGAGTTTGTATGTCCGGGAACCACATAGTATTACCACATCAGATACACAGTCGGATCTGTAGAGTTTACTCCATATCTATGTAAGGCTCCGCTCTGTCTTTGAGTCCCTGTGTTCTCCATCCTCACCACCTGACCACGTACTTGCCCCTCAGAATGCAGCCTCCCAGCAGACCGACTAAGGTCCTGCCCCAGCCCACCCCTTCTTTTGTCTTATTTTTCACCTTTTTCCACTCCACGCCTCTCCGCAACACCGTCATTATTTTTTGAAGTTCTATAATGGGACTGGAAGTGGGCCTAACCCAGGGTCTTACATCTGTGGACATCATGTGGCATTAACAGGACACGCACAAGAGGGCATTCACCCATCCATCTAGCAATCTATAATTTACACATTAATTTCCTTGCTCCTTGAGATATCATGGACATTTAAATTTACAGGAGGGTTTAAATGCACTAACGCAGTGCCCAACCCTTCGTCTGGAAATACATGACAGGATAACACCAGTGGTCTCTGCCACTTGGCAATTTGCTCTACATTTTTCACCCTTTGCCACATGTGAATTGATTTAAATTATTTACTTAATGTCACTTTGCATAGGTTTGATTAAACAGTCACATTCATGAATTGTATAAATTGTTCACAATTTTCAAGAATGAATTGATAAAGTTTTCTGAAGTCTGTCTTCTAGTTTAACTCACAAGGTAGATGACCATTCCATGCTGTGTTTTCTATGTCCATGGTGTAAACAGGAAATGCTTAAAAAGACACTGCCACTTCCTGATCTTTTTATTGACTTTCTGACAAAGACCGTGCTGCTGAAACGTGTTGAGTCATCGAAATACTAAACTGCAAAAACTGAAATCCTGAGTGCGGCTCTTCTTACATTCTGCGCGCGTGGGAAATTCACACACACACACATATATATATATATATATATATATATATATATATATATATATATATATATATATATATATATATGTATATATATATAGATAGATAGATGTAGATAGATATAGATAGATCCATATAGATAGATATAGATATATATATATAGATATATATACATATATATATATTTTTTTATATACCAAATGCACAAAAGCTTTCGAGAGTGCACTCGACAGAGCTCCTGCCTTCTTGCATTTCATTGCAGCCTGCTTGAAAGTCCTGATTATTTTTATCTTGTGCCAACCCGTTTCAAGGCTAAATGCCTCTTCTTCTTGGGCTGTTTGTCAAATGTGACATCGAGGGCTCACCTAACCTTATTTCCGGCTTTATTTATTTGCATCATGGCCCCCAGTGGGCATTGTTCAGTGAAATACCTTTTGTTGCATGTTAGGAAACATAGTCCCTTATGTGAGCTGAAGTTTATTTCCTTTCGTGGGATCGATGCACATGAATTATTAAAACAATTATTTTCCTATAGTAGGCTTCAGAACTGAACTTCAGGCTTACTTCGCATTGGAGCGCTGTGCTGTCATGATACAGATTAGTTCCACTTCACAACCTCTTCTCAGTGATTGATGGTGCTTCTCTCCACGGCAGGGCAGCCGTGCAACATAATTTTTTTTCCAAATGCCCGAAAGCTTTCGAGAGTGTACTCGACAGAGCTCCTGCCATCTGGCATTTCATTGCAGCCTGCTTGAAAGTCCCGATTATTTTTATCTTGTGCCAACGAGTTTCAAGGCAAAATGCCTCTTCTTCTTGGGCTGTATATATATTCATTGAAAAAAACATAGGTTTCAGGGGTGTTATAGTTATCTGGACATTTCACTCATACAAACCATTGAAATTCCTCCGTTATAGTTAGTTGTACTAACTGTAACTCTCGCGCCTGCAATCCACTGGTGATGATGTCACATATTACATCATTCTTGACATGGTCAGTGACATCACCAGTGGTTTGCGGGCGCGAGAGTTACAGTTAGTACAACTAACTATAACGGAGGAATTTCAATGGTTTTGTATGAGTGAAATGTACAGCTAACTATAACACCCCTGAAACCTATGGTTTTTTCAATGAATTTCTAAGGTTTTTTAAATGATAATTCCTAACTATAACCTGCCTGAAACCTATGCTTTTTTCAGTGAATTTCAAAGGTTTTTTAAATGATAATTCCTAACTATAACCTGCCTGAAACCTATGTTTTTTTCAGTGAATTTTAAAGGTTTTTTAAATGATACTTCTTAATTATAATGTTCATTAAGCATATCTGTTTTTTTCTATCTTTTTTAATTATCAACCTAGTAAAAAGTGCAAATATTAGCACTCTTCAATTTATTCCTCCCTCCAAGAAAATCGCTACAAACCAGAACCACAACTAACGTTAATAATATACAAACTAGGCGTTCTCATAGAAAAAAACAAAAAAAAACACCACTTCCCATGCTTTCAACAACAAACCAAATCTACAATGCTACCTAAAAAAACAGGCGATAGTTCCATTTACCACTTACAAATTAATATCAACATTTAACTAGTGTAAGGACGTCGACTATGTACTGTGTGAATTACATCCAACTCACACCCATATCTGAAGACAAATATGTAATAGAGGTATGTAATAGAGGTACTAATTATGCACTTCCAACACCCGACAAAATCACAACACCCCTGCTGACTCCTCCCCCTCTACTACCTCACAGTCAGCGCAAAACAGGACTACGGACCTTCCCAAAATAATATATTCCCTCAACAGCACACTAGCTCAATGTTCAGAGATGTGGCAATCAGCTATGTACAAGGGAAGGAACTCGCACATCAACAATAATGTACACAATGCTAACACTACCGGTGATATGCTATACACAACTCACTATACAAACCAAAATATATATACTATTGATACATGTAGTGTACTGCACAGTGGACGCAACCATATTATCTCAGAGTTTGAGGAATATCTCGGTCATGTAGCTGTGTTGTCTCCCCCCCCTGAAGCAGAAGCGGAATGGGCTGGTCCAACGTACGCAACTCCAGCGTAAGAGTATAAATAATTAGCCAATGCCCTGGCCGTGGTTTACTTCTGCAAAGACAAAAGGCTCTGCCACAGCGTAGGTCCTCACTCTGCCACGTGGCTGCCGCCATGACCACATGCATCTTCGATACAGGCCCATTCAGAACTCAGTGCCACAGCACTGCAGACTTATGTCTGTATTGACTACTGCCTTCGATCTACACTGCAGACAGCAGGCTTCTCAACTTGAATTCAGCTTTGGATCTACACTATGGACAGCATTGAAGTTAGCCTTGATTTATGTAAGGCAGAGACAATTGTACTCTATGTCCTCAGACTTTGTTAAAATAAGTGACAAAAATTCTTCGTCGATATCTGTGCTGACTACTGCCTTCGATCTACAGTGCGGACAGCAGGGTTCACAACTTGATACCAGTTTCGCATCAGCACTACAGACAACATTGAATTCAGTGTGGATTTATTTACGGCAGAGACAATTGTACTCAGTCCTCACATTTTGTTGAAGGATGCGAAAAAAAAACATTCCTCAATCTCTGTAATGACTACTTTCTTCGATTTACACTGCGGTCAGTAGAGTTTACAACTTGATACCAGTTTTGCATCAGCACTACAGACAATATTGAATTCAGTCTCGATTTATTTAAGGCATAGACAATTGTACTCTGTCCTCAGATTTTGTTAAAGTATGTAACAAAAAGCATTCCTCGATGTTTGTGTCGACTACTGACTTAGATCTACACTGCGGACAGCAGGGTTCACAACTTGAATTCAGCTTTGCATCAATACTACGGACAGTAGGGAATTCAACCTTGATTTATTTAATGAAGAGACAATTGTACTGTATGTGTTCAGATTTTGTTAAAATAAGTGACAAAAATCATTTGTCAGTATCTGTGCTGACTACTGCCTTCGATCTACAGTGAGGACAGCAGGGTTCCCAACTTGAATTCAGCTTTGGATCTATACTACGGACAGCATGAAATTTAGCCTTGATTTTTTTAAGGTAGAGATAATTGTACATTATGTCCTCAGATTTTGTTAAAGGATATGATAAAAAGAATTTCTTGATGTCTGTTCTGACTACTGCATTCGATCTACTTTGTGAGGGCTCACGATTCAGGTGGAATGGCGATTGCACATGGCGCATTCCAGTAGGCAAGAGACATTGTACCAGTGCGACTCGCCCGAACCACGAATCATCGCAGGGTGCGCACACGTTGAGTTCTTCAGGTACCACTAACTCACTCCCCGTGGCCTTATTAAGGCAGAGTTCACTAGGCAAAAAATATTGCACCCACTGCGGCCTGCCCGGACCATGCATCATCGCAGGTTACGTACACGCTCAGTACCAAAGGTACTACTAACTCAGTGCACCATAATTTAGCGCCACGTGGCCGTATTCAGGTAGAATTCAACAGACAAAAGACATTGGTCCAAATGCGGCCCACCTGGACTACGCATTATGGCAGAGTACGTACAAGCTCAGCGCCAAAGATACTACTAACTCAGTGCACCATAAATCATCACAAGGAAGAGTGAACAGTTTTATGTCAGCAATGTGGCATACTATCACTTTTAAATGGAATTCATGCAGAATTCAATCAACAAAACACATTACTCCAATTACTGTGCCCCCCCTCCCCCGACCACGCATCATTGCAGGGTACGTACACGCTAAGCGCCAAAGGTACTAGTAACTCAGTGCACCAAAAATCATCGCCTCGTGGCCTTACTAAAACAGAATTCACAAGACAAAAAACATTACTATCAATACGGCCTGCCCAAACCATGTATCATCGCAGGCTCCACAGAACCTTGTTGTTTCAGGTGCCACTAACTCAGTGCAAACCAAACTAAGTATAACACCTATCAACCCTACACAATATCCCTTTACTATGCTTCCTTCAAAAACTTCTTTTATATCACTTATAGATTTAGTTGAATAATAAAATTCACGCTGCAAGTGCAAAGGCACACTTAATGACAGTCTACACTGCGGACAGCACAGGTCACAATTTGAATTATAATGTTCCTGACATACATATTTCGACAATGTATTCCATACATGTTTCATCTGTTATTTGAATCGTGATTACACATGATGCAGTCCAGCCTAATATCTACACTGCGGACAACAGGGTTTACAACTTGAATTCAGCTTTGCATCTACACTACAGACAGTAGGGAATTCAGCCTTGATTTACTTAATGCAGAGACAATTGTACTGTATGTATTCAGATTTTGTTAAAATAAATGAAAAAAAGCATTCTTCTATAACTGTTCTAACTACTGCCTTCCATGTACACTGCAGACTTTAGGGTTCACAACTTGAATTCAGCTTTGGATCTATACTACAGACAGCATTGAATTCAGCCTCGATTTATTTAAGGCAGAGATAAAAAATACTCCTGTGGCACTGCTAGTATGCGTAAGCACCTTCAATCCCTACATCCTGTGAACTATGCTCACAAAGAATGTAGAAGACTGCGCTAAAGTGTTCCTCCACCACTGGCAATACCAAGTACCTCTGGGGCATCACCTTCAACATCGCCACCACACATAGGTCCCCATTTTGAGAAATTTAGAATGCACTGCGTGAAGTGCAATTGTTTAATTTGTTATGGGGAGCAATCAGTACACCTAGTTTGCAGAGCAATTGATAACCATTGATAGTAGGTTTTTTTTCCCCCTCTAAGTTCATACAGTCCAGTATGCAACAGTGAATGCAGCCCGTTCAGACCAGGCATCATCGCAGGGTGAGCACACGCTAAACACCAGATGAACCACTAACTCAGTACACCATAAATAATCACCACGTGACCTTATTAAGGCAAAAATCAGTAGTCAAAAGACATTCTTAAGAGTGCAGTCTGCCTGAACCATGCATCATCGCAGGCTCCACACAAACTGCCCCTACCTCAGTGCACCACAAATCATGAACCCTTTACGATAGAATCTTCTGTGTATTATTTCACATATAGTGCTCCTCCCTTTGTACAGCAGAAGTCATAAACCGTTTACGATTGAATATCTGTGTATGATATCATGATTACTATTCAACTTGTTAGCAACAGCAACGTAATAAAATGGAGTTGAGCACAAATGCCTGTACCCACTTCAACTATCTATCTGTGTCTGTGTATTTATTATGTTTGTAAAATGCTGCTCCTGCACCCTACCACATTATATTGTGCTGTAAATAGCATTTGCAACCATCGTACGTCTTCCAGTAACAAAATGTTTGAATATATAACTTTCTCTAGCTTATTCTACAAATACGAACGTACAAACTGGATCATTACAATACTGCAAACAAAGTGTATAGTAAATTTATAAGGGTGTGCTCTTGCTCGATTTCTTTTTAGCATATTTATATACCGCAAAATCGACCCAAAACTATATCAGCAATTTACATGAGTACCTTATTTACAGTACATTTTCAAGCACGCATAGATTACGTCATTTCTCTACAATAACAGGATGTGGACGCGACTCCGAGCCTCGAACACTGATTTCCAGCACCAACTTCTACAGTATACCTGAATGACCACATACATATATATATTAGCTGCCCTTTATGTGCCAAAAACTGCAACCTAAAGCTTTCATAGCCCTGTATTACTACAGCTACAACACTCCACTCAATGTACAACAAGCATTCATATTCGCAGAAATGCGTCATGTCCATCATCTTTTATGTGTACAACTATGGATGAATGTAGGATTAGTGATTCCCCGTACCTTCCATGTTGGTCATGTTGTGGGACTTAACAGACATAATGACACATTTGCGTTTAAGACCTGGGTGACGAAGGCACTACAACACAGACACCAAAATCAGTTGATTTCTCATATAGCTCATGACGGAACCACGGCCATAGCTCCGGAGTCATCGTTCACAGCCTCGCGCAGCACTGCCATACGTCAGTCAAGCCCACTCCGCTTACGCTTCCGGGAAAACACAACAACGCTACATGGCCCAGATTTCCATTGTAGTGATTTCTTAGTTCCAGGTCTAGTTGTCTGAACGGGACACACGCACACCCTCATGGCTGGTATGCACCAACACCACACCCATCCAGCACATACGTCGCAACACACGTGACCCTACCAATATAAAAGACGGGGCACACGTGCTTTACACCATTTTAGAGTTGCTCCCATCGCAACCGCTGTGATGGCCCGTCCTGATGGTTCGGACGCCGCATGTAGGCCCGAACTACCAAACAGGGGGCCCACCACCGGATTGGTGACGGTACAACGCGTACCGTCACAACGCGTGCTGTTACAACGCGTCCCTTACAACGCAAGTCGTTACCACGACTTGCGTTGGGGGCGCGGATATCGAATAGTATAATTTACTATTCTAACACCAGTCCCCGTGGACACTAGGGAAGGTGTTGGAATAGTAAATTTACTATTTTTAATCTTCTAGCGCCCTCCAGCGCAAGTCGTGGTAACGACTTGCGTTGTTACGGACGCGTCGTAACAGCACCGCGTTGAAACATCCGCGTTGTAACGGATGTTTCCCCCCACCACCATGTACGTGGCCTCTTTGGTCACTGAGTTAGTGGTACCGCAAGGACTGAGCAGTTGAGGAACCTGTGATGAAGATAGGTGCACAAGTAGGTCCTTTGCCATAGTGATATCAAGTCTCAGCACCAAATCTGAGACTTCATGGTGGCAGAGTGGGGCTGCATGATGAGGAACGTACCCTGTCAGAGAAAAGGTGAGCAGTGAGGCCTGGGTGCGCAGCGGAGGGATTAGATGGGGTGTAGCAGACTGGATACAAAAAGGCCACGCAGCGATGCAGGCGTATGCAGTCCTATATACCGTATCTTATTGCATTTGTATTTTTTTTCCTATAGCAGGAAAGTTTTTATAGTCGCTCAAAAGTCGGTCGCTCGTGATTATTGAAACCACGTGGATCACTGCGCACCACTTGTTTTCTATAACCAGATGGAAAATATTACTACTCTACTAATCTATACTACTATTATAAAGAGAGAACACAAACCTTTTGGCAAGGTAAACTCGGGAACCACAGCGCCAATCCACACACCCGATACATTGTAGAAATTGTCAGGGTGGGCAGATGGACATAGGCTATAAAAAATAAAAATAAAACGTACATTTAAAAATATAACTTTAAAAAAAAAGTAGTGCCCTGAAAGTAGCGCCGGCCGCGACGCTGCTCTGGCCGTTCTGTAGCGCTGGCCGCGACGTGCGTGATGGCGAGGAGGAGAGACATGGAGCTGCGGTGAAGTGAGCATGGAGCTGCGGTGAAGTGAGGAGTGCGGGTGCGTCATGGCGAAGAGGAGCGGCGGTGAAGTGAAGATCGCGGGAAGGAGCGGCAGCTCAGGTAAAGTAAATGCTCATTGAAAGCAGGGCGGGAGGGAGTCGGGCCGGGAGGGGGGGGCGGGAGCGGGTGTGCACAGAGGGACAGGCGGGAGGAGTGGGGGCGGGAGGGAGTCGGGCGGGAGGGAGTCGGGGCGGGGGGGTCGGGGCTGGAGCGGGTGTACTGCCCCCAGCCCCTTTCTGCCCCAGCCAATGCTGGGGCGGGCTGCTAGTGATGCCAATCAAAGCCATTAAACAAGTTGGAACTGTACAAATAGTTGTATTTTTAATGCGGGAGGGAAGGTGTGTGAAAGGGCGATGTTATTCTACTCCACATTAAGATAGTAACAATTACCAATCATAACATCTTTGTTTTACTATCTTTTAGATGTAGAGCTTCAAGGTGCACTATGTCCTGGCACGTGGTAAAAGACACACCGGTGACAGAAAGGTGAGCTGCAAATATTCTTTTCAGTCACTCTCTCACCTCCTCTCTCCTTTGATAAAGAAATGAAGCACCATCTTATCTTCCTTTTTATCTAACAGGTTGTGTTTCACAAATTGGCTTTCTCCCCCCCCCAATACCTCCAAAGCTCAACGTTTGAGGATTCTGCGATAATGCGTGGCCATCATAACAACGGATAAGAAGGCTACTTCGACACGTAGTGGACCCTCTTTGAATCACGCCAATGGCACCAGGTGAGTAAAGAAGCTTGTTTGTGAAGCAACGAGAAGTCACCAGTAGGCGGAGAGACTGGATAGTGTAATGCAAATTGACTGCATACGAATGTACAATTACCTCCGGGCAGGGGGAGTGGATAGATCGTAACAGTCTAGAGTGCGCGAGAAAGGGCACTCATCTTCGGACAATGGGAGTCACTGGGGTGCAATACTCTGGGTACGCAGTAATGAGAACTCACCGCTATGCAGTGGGAGTGCATGGATATAGTACTCTGGGAGAAAAAGAGCACACAGACACCTCCTTGCAGTGGAAGTTGATGTAATACAGTACCCTGAGTGTCCAAAGGCATAACACAGAAATATACGTGTGCAGTTGTATGTACTCTGCTATCACTAACTCTATACTATCTTTCAGATCACTAAACTTGATGGTGCACGATCAACCGGCACATGGTTGGACACACACCAGAGGCAAAAAGGTGAGCTACGAAGATTTTCTCCAGTATCAACACTACCTCGTGCTCCATCTATTACTTTCTCTCTCTCACACTTTCGATGTCGTTTTTTCTCTCTTTCTCTCTCTCCCTCTCTCCCACATTGTTTCTCTTTCTCTTTCCAAGTTATGGATGCTGCTGTCCACTCTGCACATAAATAAATCGAGGCTGAATTTAATACAGTCTGCGGTATAGAACCAAAGCAGACTTCAAGTTGTGAACTCTGCTGAAAACAGTGTTTTCAAAAGGTAAGCAGAGCGACCTAGATACACATTGCCTCCAATTAAACGCGTTGCAAATAAACAATATTGTCCTGCATAATGACGTGATCTCTCACCTAATTCTGTCTCATCTATGAATCATTGTAAAGACCTGCTGGACCATACTGTAGATCTGACCCAGCAGGCACTTCCCTACAGACACCTCTTCAGCGGAGGCCTATGACAGGGGTGGGATGGATCAGGCACACTGCACACGTACGAATAAGCAATATTGCCAAGTGGTATGTTAATTTGTGATTTTTGACCTAATTTGGTCACATCAAGCTAATTTCAAAGACTTATTTTCATTTTTGTTTTGCAGGTTACTTACCCTCCTACCATTGGAGTCCATCTCACATTTTGTTCATTATACCGTTATGTTAAAGTTACGTGTCATCCTCTCCCCAACCCTTTTCAACCTTTTCATGGAACCACTCACCCTCATTCTCAAACAAGCTAAAATTAGTTACAAGATCAAATCCCACAACGACATCCTTCACCTCAACGACACCCTAACTAAAGTACAAGCCTGGTTCCATCTAAACCATCTCAAACTGAACCCCCAAAAAACAGAAATCATTCTTTTCACCCCCAAAAACAATACCCTTCCCATCCAAATCTGGATCAATGATATCAAAGCTCTCAATTGCTCCCTCTCCACCTCTAACTCAGTTAAATCCCTTGGCATCAGCATCGACCAGAATCTCAACCTCATCCCCCACATTAAAAATGCCGCCAAAAGTGCTCTTTTCATCCTTCTCCACCTCAAAAAAAATCAAACCTTTCATTCCAGCTGATGATTTCAAAATCGTTGTCCAATCGCTAGTCCTCTCCAGGATTGACTATGCTAACGCCACCATTGCCGGCACCCCTAAAACCCATCTTGCACCGATTAAATCTGTCCTCAATCTAGCTGCCCGACTTATCTCTGACTGAAAAAGATTTGACCACATATCGCCCGTCCTCAAAAATCTTAATTGGCTCCCAATTGAAGGAAGATCCTCTTACAAGACTGCCTGTATCACCCACAAAGCTCTTCATCAAAACACCCCCGCCTACCTTGCAACCAAACTAAAAAAAGCAGGCTGCACCAGGTCCCTGAGAAGCACCAACTCCCTTCTCCTGATCCCACCCAGACTTAATTGTCAAAAAACTCAATCTAGTGCATTCTCTGGTAATGCTCCTACCATTTGGAACTCACTCCCCAAAAACCTTCGCTGCAACCCCTCCTACTCTCTTTTCAAAAAAGAACTCAAACTACTTCTCCACAACAAATATTGGGGTACCTAGCATGTCCACTCTCTCTACTCTTATACCCTCCACCCACCTTGTCTGAATTCAACATCTTCTCCCCTGTTAACTGTTTCGCCTATTTTTAATTTGTACCTGTCTATATATGCTTTTTGCAATACTGTATCCCGTTGCTAAGTCCGCATATATTGCTATTTTATCTTATTGTGTCTAACTCTGTTGTAAAGCGCTCTGATACTCCAGGGTCCAGCAGCGCTATATAAAACCCTTGAAATAAATAAATAAATAAATATTTATTGTTGTTTTAATAAAAGATAATAATAATAAAAAATGAGTCTTCTTTTTCTGACAACATTTCACGATTATTTAGTGTGATAATCATATGCTTAGAGAATATTTAACAATTAAAAGTAGAAATGATGTTTATAACTAGAAGTATAAAACTGAGGCTAACTCCAGTTCTCAGAGTCTGTAGCTGTGATTAATGGTTCCTATGGAAAATTCTAAAATGTCCAGCACACTTACTGTTTGGATTAGCAACATTGTGTTGTGAACTTGTGACCTATGTGCTCAGTTAAGTGTTCCATGAACTGTTACTATGGTAACAGGCAGTAAGCAGTTTGGGGGTAGGGTTGAAAGGTACTGGCTGTACAGAAGCCGTTATATTTACCCAGGATCTTCTACAATACAGAGGAGAAAGCCAACTGAGACGACAGAACACTGTGGGACAGATTTACAAGCCCCTTATGCCACTTTTGCGTCACTTTTCCCATGTTAAAAGTGATGCAATAGTGGCGCAAGGGACTTGTAAATCTGCCCCATGTACATTACGAACAAAAGAAGTACACAACAATTAGACAGTGTTGCTTCACGATTCACAGTGTGCACTTCACTAAATACTTCATGCCTATTTAAATGGGAGACGGGATTGTCGACATTCCAAAACCTAGGGGCATATTTACAAGGACGGCGCTAAAATTATCGCCGCTTTAAAGGCAGCAAACTTCAGCTAAAACGACTTCAAAATCCTTTGTTGTCTTACCAGAAGATTTTTTCAACACTGCTGTTTCCTACGGCAGAGTGAGAGCCGAGGCTCCCATCCTGCCATAGCAAACTTGGTTTGCATTTTGAAAGAAAGAACACGAAAACCTACTCACTCTTTATGGGGGTCTCTTCCATGTTATAATGATTGATTGATTGATTGATTGTGGGTTTCTAAAGTGCTAGAATCGACTCCCGAAGGAGTATCTCTGCGCTGTAGACCGCTGGGGAACCCGTCCTGGCTTTCCCTGTGAGATGGTCCCTACTGGGTATCTCCAAGGTGAAACCAGGCATCCCCGGCATATGTGGGGGGCCGTTGTGGAGATGAGGCAAGCTAATGCCCAGAGTTGCAGAGTGTGATCCCTAGTTAGAGTAGGCACCGAGGCGAGAATTATCGAGTCCGTTGACTCTGGTCCAAGACCCTGCCGATCGGGAATTGAACCCTGGGCCCGGGCCGTCCTCTGCTCCCGGGTCTGCCGCCTCTAAACAGTGAGCCACACCACTCCATAGGAACACCTACCTTGCCACTGGGAACACCTACATTGCAACTCATTGGAGATACGAGGCGAGCCGTTAGCAAACCGGCTGCTAACATGCGTTAATGCATCTTAGCGTCACCTAGTAAATAGGGCAATATAATTTTCACCGCATTTTTGGCTTTTTTTTAAAAATCGCGGTGAAATGGCACTTGTTAATATGCCCTCAAGTTTGCTATGACACAGTGGGAACCTCGACTCCCGCCCTGCCATAGCAAACCACAGTATCCCCCGGGTAAACACCCAAGACACAGCAGGAGCCACTCCTGGGGGGCGGTGTTCCCCAAGGCTTTCGACTGCGCCAGAATGGAGACCACACGGCCTCCCTCCCTAAATATAAAAAGCACTGGAGGGTGGCAATCCCCAGGGCTTAGACGTACCTTCGAGCTCCCGCACCCATTTATTTTGTAACACCGAGGAATGGCGATCCCCAGGCTACAGGACCCCTCGGAGCCCCCATCAAATGTAATATTTTAGACCCCGGGATTTAGCACTCCCAGGTAGCTAATTTTTAAACAACCACAAGAGCCCGCGCTTCATTTATTTTTAGTACGGCGGATCCATGCACCAAGCGCACATTTCTCAGTTTTTTCAACAAAATAAAATGAATTGTTTTTTGGGCCCCAGGGGTCCTTGTGGGACCCCCTAAGCAGGCCTAGAGGGTCAAAAATGTTCTTACCTATCCCTTTTATACATTTTGAACACTTGTTCCACTAAATTCTAGATCCTTGCTTCTATCGAGGCACAGGATGGCTGCCAACACTTCCTGGTTTCGAATGTTGACAACCACCTGGCAGTCAATTAGTGCATGATCGGGACGGTGCGCTTAGAGTGCACGCAATCCACAGAGGCCATAGATATATATGTACTTTTAATTGTAATTTTATCGGAAACTACTGAACGGATTTACACCATTTAAGCAAAAGGCACGAGTCTGAACCAAGGACTACCTCTTTGACAAATTTGGTATAATTCCGTTCAGCCGTCCTCTTGTTCTTGTGCTCCGAAGCTGCACCTCCTCGCTACACGTGAGCTCGGGACGGAACGAAGAGCCAATTTTGACCCACCCACCAGCCCCTGAGGACAGCAAGTTGTTGTGCAATAAAGTGAAGTTATAAGTTGGTTTTTCCATTTCATTTATAGGCTGTGACAGTATCAGTTTGTGGTTAATCATAATAAAGTATGGTGAATACAGTCTAGGTTGTTACGATTAAAATAAGTTAATGTAGTGTTGCATTTCTAGCATGCTCTTTCGGTCGTAGTGACCAATGTTTTCATAGGTTTCAGAATTGTCGTATTTAATTTTTTGGTAGGCGGTAAGGTCATGATCGGTGAGCACTAATTGGTAGATCCCTATGAGTGGGCGTCACCCAACACGGATGGGAGCGCTCGGGAGAGGTGGCCATTGGCCCCTCAGTGGGGAGGCGGTCCCGTCTAAGGGCGGGTCGCCGGAAGTAAAGGAAAGGCGGTCAAGGCCCCTTCCTTTGTAGGAGGGGTTACAGCCCCCTCCTGGGGAATTTCCCGGGGCCAGGGTCATCTGCGACGGCAGATGCGGTAAGTTGTGTGGGGTGGGGAGAGGTCAACGATACCTTCTAGATACCACACACAAGTGTTCGAACGACCTTTAAATGGCGTCGAGTCTTAAGTGCCCCCGTCAAGTCAAGGGAAATTGTTAGTAGTTGCACTTGAGGTAAGCCTCTGTGCTGTCGCCCCTCCCAAGTGGGAGGGGTAAGTCTGGTTAGGGATCTTGACACCGGTTATGACCTTGCCGTTGGCCCTTAAACGTTAGGATGTACAATTTCAGTGTTCTTAGAGAATGTTTTTGTAGGATGCTAGTTCGGCTAGGAGAACCTCTGTATTAGAGATTATGTTAAGGTTAGCCAAACATCGTAATGTGATAATGAAATTGTACATAACATGAAAACGTTTAATGTTTTAATTTTTTGTTTTAATAAATACGGCCGGGATGGTCACTCCATCCCACATCCAAAAACTTTAAGAACTGTTTCCGGTTTCCCTCCTTTTGGGGATTGTGTTGAGAGGGGGTGGCGGGTATCTCAGCCATAGTGCAAAGTGTTAAGTGCATCAGGAGCAAACAAACGACCTACGCGTTTCAGCCAGAGGCCTTCATCCGGGTATATATATCTTAAAATTACAAGCTACCATGTGACTTTACTGTACTGAAATGTTCTAAACAGAGTCCTGTTCTTTGTCAATCAAGCCTGGGTAGATTATAAAGATTAGGTTATAGCTGCAATTTTCTACACAGATTTGTTAAATAGTTTAATCTTGCAATAAACTATAATGAGTCTATATAAATGCTGACCAACACTACACTAACATTTTGTTATGTTTTTTTCTTTTCCTTAACAATTTTGGACAGTGTGATAAAAGAGCCTAGTTACACAGCAAAGGTCAAAAGTAGAAATTACATATTTCCCAGTTAGTAAATTATAGACCATTTGCCCGATATGACTAATAACTTTTATGTTCATTTTTAGAGGTGGATTGATCAGACATTTGACCCTCTTCAATGTGCCTAAACGATGAAGGCACATTGACAGCATCTGTATCATTTAGAAGAGAGATCAAGAGTCTCTTTTGCCCATGCCGGAGGGTGAGGTGACCCCCGACAGTTCTCCCTTGGAGGATAGGGTACTGGATGGCCACATGCCGGACAGTGCCATCTCCTTGACATATAAGAAGCTGATCAATGTTCGCACAGACCTCCTCCTGGGGGTGAGAGATCAGTGGGTGCGGGACGGGATAGAGATTGACGACGAAGACTGGCAGTGTGCTGTGTCGTCCCCCAAGGAGGTCGCTATTTCCTCCCGTCTTCGGTTGGTGCAGCTAAAGATCTTGCACAGAGTCTATGTCACTGGCCCCAGGCTTATACATATGGGACACTCTGCTGATGGCCTCTGTAGGCGTGGTTGTGGTGCTCTCGCCACCTTCATGCACATCATTTGGGAATGCAATGTGAAAGCTTCCTATTGGAGGCGAGTGCACATGATTATGAGCGAGGTGACCGGGGTGGAAGTGCATGCGGAGGCCCGAAGATGCCTCTTGAATATCTGGGGCCCAACAGATCATAACATTGCCCAGACCCAATGGGTGACCCTTGGGAATATGGTTGCGAAACGGGACATCGCACAGATGTGGGGAGCAACAACAGCCCCGAAGGTGGTACAGTGGAAGGCCAATATGGATTGGTGTATGTTCCGGGAAAAGACTGTATATGTCGCCAGGGGTAAACCTAAAAAATGGCAGAAACTATGGGGGGCTTGGAATGAGTACAGGGGTGACATTTGCGTACCTCCAGAACCCGCTCCACAGGAAGAACACTTGTCCCCATAGCCTATGATTCCAACTGACGGTTCGATATCTTTGTTATCCTGTGTTTCCCTCTCCCACCGTTCTTAGTATCTCTATTGTACTGGTTATCACTGTGGTCATTGTGCTTAGCCGGCTCCTTGATTACGCCTCACTGTACATTGGTTTCATTGCCTTCTTTCTTAGCGCCCGTTTCGGCGCCTCTTTCTGTATCTTTCCTTCCTTTTCCTTTTGTGACAAAAAATTTAAAACTTAACCTTCATTCGTTCTGACATACTGTTTCTTGCACTTTGCTTTACTACATTCCGATCTGCTGCCTAGCCTCCGGGATGTAAGGCTGAATAGCTGTGTGCACTATTTGAAAATAAAGGTTTAAAATTTTTTTTTTTTTAAAAAGAGTCTCTTTTGCGCACATTAAGGTTACAGAACATAATGCTTACATTGTTTGAAAGTTTCCACCCAATTGCACTATGGAATAATTTATAAGAAACACAATTTCAAAGAAATAGAAGCTGATGATCCTCATGCAGAAATAGCAAGAGAATGTGTACCCCAAACAACTGTCATCCCATGCTCACAAAATATCAGTAGGGAATGTTTTGTGAAGAAAGATAAAGTACTAAAGGCACACATGCCTTGGAACTATGTGAAATTATGCATACTCAAAAAATTTGTCAGCCTTGATTAAAGAATCCAGTTCACACTCAAATCCTTGATTTTGTTTTAAAAGAGAACTAACATCAGGTAAAGATTAGCACACATGCCATCTGGCAAGGAACAATATTCAGGCAGAGCCCCCTGCAGAGTTCAGATCCAACATGACTTACATTGTCTGGCTCTTATATATACAAATTCACAAAACAATTGATAAACATAGATACAGATGTAGGAGCCATGCTATTCAGAAATATCAGACAAACTGTGTATGTGATATACATATCAATTACTTACCGTACCAGAAGCGATGGTGTCAATGGCAATATAGTATGGAAAATGAGGGAGAATAGTGATTTTATAAAGAATTATGAAGCCTTACATTGTATTGAACATTTCCAAGGCAAAAACATAAAATACAGGGGATGATATTACTGTACAAATATAAGCAATTATATATTTTTCTTGCAGGAACATTTGACAAACATTACACAGGAAGAAAGAATATGGATATTATCTCTACAGCTGCATAAGCAAGTCTTCAATGGACAATTAAGTGGCAAAGCCTCGCCTTCGTGCTACAGAAAAAGACAAAGCAGATGAATAGGTATTATGGTGTGAAATATTAAAATGATCAGCCTACAAGGTATTTGCACACTTTTCAGTGCTGCTGCTAAGCAAGTGCATTTTTTGCACAGGTTTATCATTAAATATGGGATAAATCCTCTTATCTAGAAAATAATATTCTGGATAAAGGATAAATGAAGACAACATTGTGTAATATCATGGATATGGCAATGAATTAATGTTGTTGTAATACTTTATTCGATAAGAAATTATCATAAAAGTAGGTACATTTTCAATCCTAAAACAAACCATAAAATTCATATGTCCAATTTTAACAACCAATAAATACAATAAAAAGACATATATACAATAAAAATAAGAACCCAGAGGGCCTAAAGTGCTGCGGCAATCTAATCATGTGAAACTAATCTGATTAAACTACAGTTGTCTAGCTCATTTAATTCTTTACCAGCATTGTACGTATTTGCCAGGCCTTTCCCAGGTACTTTGCAACCCCACATACAATAGTCAGAGATGTTATATCTGTTGTAAGGATGCGTAGCGCCATTCTATACTGTCTAACTCCCAACTCTTTACATACTGGTTTCAGCCATCTACTTCTGGTCCACCTATAAGCTTTACAGGCAAACAAAAAGTGTGGTAAAGACTCGCTAGGGCATGAACAACCTGGACAGGTAGCTTGATGGGACCGTGACTTTTTCTAACTCTCGGTGAATTCATTTAGTGGGGGTGTCCCATACCTCAACTTTAAAAAGAGCAATCTATCTCTTGGAATTTGAATAAAATCTAATAAAGGTTCAAGCTTCCCAACAGGTTTGTGCACTAGAAATTGATCAGTTAGAGTCCCCCACTTAGAGCTGTGTAATTCCTCAGCCTGCACCCACTCCCAGTACATTTTCTTAATGGTTTGTTTGGGTGGGGGGTTTTGGGATATCCACGATTCGCCCAACCCCAGGTTCATGACCAACTGTCTCAATTTGTTCAGCCACACGATCTTCTTTGAGCTGTTCAAACTGTTAAGTTCATCAAACACTGCTGCATAGTTTTCCAATTCGGGTGTCCTTCTCAGGCGCACCCAAAATAATAATGGGTGAAGGCGAACTATGTCTTTGATTGAGCGTTTACCCATGTCGTGGAGAAGGGGCTTTAAGGGGGTTGAAAGTGGGAGGGAAACTAGATCTCTCAAGAACTTGTTCTCGGCTCTGACCAAGTCCGTGGTATTCTCGAACCCCCACAATTCTGAGCCATAAACTGCAGAGGCCAGTGCCTTCCCTTCTTATACCGCTAGAGCCGGGGTTATTGGTCTACTAATGGAGGCCCGCTGGCCTCTCAAGATTGCTCCTGACACTCTTTTGTGGTTAAGAAGCATTTTGGCCACATGGGAGTCCCATTTCATTCTGTTGTTAACCCTGACTCCCAAGTCAAATGCCTCCACCGCCTCTAACAGAGACCCATTAAGGGTAATATTAATCCTCCTTGATTTTTTCGACGGTGACAATACCATTAATTTTGTTTTGGAGGTATTGATGGTTAGACCCCGTTCTTCACAAAACAAACTAAACCTGTCTAGCAGTTTCTGGAGACCCGAGGGAGTTTTGGACATCAGGAGGGTGTCGTCTGCGAAGAGGAGGGTAGGTGTTTTCTACCCCGCAAGGGCTGGGGCGTTGGCTGGGTCCTCTCTCAAATGGTCTACCACCCCATTAACAAAGAGAGAGAACAGCGTCGGGCCATCACACAACCCTGGTTGACCCCCCTATTCACAGGTACCCTCCCTGTCAGTTGTCCCTGACTCCCCCATCTGATTTTGGCATAATTACCCACATGAAGTCTCTTGATAAACGCGAGTAGATATCGTGGAAAGCCCATATCTTGTAGCACCTTCCAAAGCTTGTCGCGGGGCACCAGGTCGAAGGCGGTTTTCAAATCTATAAAGGCCAGATATAAACTGCCTTTCGCGATGGACACAGATTTCCAGTATACCGCAAAGAATCTGAAAACCTGGTCCATCGTGCCCACCTTCCACCTGAATCCCGCCTGGAAATGCATCAAAATATTCTCTTCGTCCAGCCAGGACCCTATTCTAGAGACAATGACCCTGCCCACTACCTTCTGGACCACATCGATTAAAGTAATCGGCCTGTAGTTGGCAGGGTCCTCTCTAGCGCCTTTCTTGTATATAGCTTCAACTTCAGCTCCCTTCCACGACTCCGGGACAGATTGACCCTGTACAATCAGATTCATTAGAAGGGCAATGAAGTTGGCCCACAGCGTGGGGTCGTGTAGGAGTAAATCGCCCGGCAAGCCATCCGGACCTGCGGCCTTGCCTGGGGCTATGTTCTTAATAGCCAGTTGTACCTCTTGGATTGTGAAGGGTTCTGTACAGAATTCTCTAAGCCTAGTTCTATTTGGGCACCTTGCATTTGTTCAGATTCTACCTCGCCGCAGTACAGTTTTAAAAAATGGCAATGCCATTGGTGCTCAGTTATGTGATTTGGGGCGGGCTCTGCTCCCCTTCTATTAAGTTTATTTATCAACTCCCAAAATAAGGTTGAATCCTTTAAGTGGGCCGCAATTTTGAGATCCTGCCAATGTTCTTCCTCCCAGTCCCGCTTTGCTAGTACTAAGGAGTTATTATACTCCTTTCTGGCCACCCTTACAGCTGCAGAATATTTTGTACGGAGGGCTACAGTTATGGCCTTTCTCTTTTTTCTACACAAGGCTGTGTACCATAGGTTACCACATTTAACTACTTTGCTTTTGTGCCCTCTGGACTCCCTAGCAATAAAAAAGGAACCCAATTTCGCTATTAAGCTCCTGTAGAATTAGCTCAATTGGAAACCTTGCTCATTACCCTGAGCGGTGTTGAGCAATGAGAGTTCTATGCTCTTTGATTCTACTAACTCTCTAATGCCAGTTAGTACGTCCTCCTGACATGCAATCTTATGCCATTTTAATCTGCGATTGCAGTTAGATGGGACAACCTCTTTTGTTGTTAATAATGTGTCATTAGATGCTTTTCATGCATAGAGGATTGTGATCACTATCCTGCGATTGTTTGACCTCCATGTCCACTAGATTCCCCCATAAGCGGGTGTCGAGCAATATATAATCAATATGTGAGGGGCCACTAAGGCTGTTAAAGGTCATAGCCCCATTTGGGTCAGAGATTGTCCTGCCATTCAGTGCTCGTAGGTTATATTCTAATGTTAGGGCATTAATTTGGATCGTCCTAGGTGACCATTTCCTGATTGGCGTTAAACTCAGTGTGGGGATAGACTGTCTCACATCTTCACTAAATTTTGATTAGGGTCAGAGGCCAAGGTTTAAAGACTTAACGGGATATGCAGCCCCTCAAAACAATAGTCAATACACAATATATAACCCGTAGTGTAATGATGAAGAGCAAGAAATGCAAAAAACAAACCAAGACTTCACAAAAAAATACAACAAATTTGTATGGATTCCCATCACTCACCTAGCCAGGTGACATGCTTCATCATCTGGGTCTCCTTTAACAGGGCTAACACTCCACCCTAATGATGGAGGAGCCCAAGGATGTTTTCAAAAGTTTGTAAAAACATGTGAGCCGATGGTATTTGTGGAGTGTATGGGAGAATAGTGCAGTGCAAAAGTGTAAAGTGAATGCTAAAATTGACGTGTAATCAGACTCCTATTTTATTCTTGTTTGATACGTACAATGATTAAAAACAGTGCAGAAGGACAGTTTTAATAAATAGCCATCCATAAGTATATGTTGGTCAACATGTTTCAGCACTAAGCGGTGAAAAGGATACCAAGTGCTTTCATCAGGACCTTGAAGATATTAACTGCTACTGCAAACAGTGAATAAATAATATAAAGGATACACTGTGAAACAATCTTTTCGCAGTCAGGATTCGCTCAACCTTTTGGAGAATCTATAAAAGAAACAGGAGGTATGTACATAGAAAGTCTTGGAAAGAAAAAAGCATTTATGCCTTCAGACAACTATGTGGCTTCAACTAGCCATCCAGTATGCCCTCATCGTGGGTTTAAACAAATCATCCCCCTTACCTCAAGAGTATGGAGGAGAGGTCTCATCCCACCTGGCAACAAGCTCAGGGCAAAGGAGGCACCGCTCTAGGGAGAAAACACATAACACCAAACATGACTTTAGTTGGTGAGTTATTCTTCCTACACATTAAAAACACAAAGCTAGTTGCCCACGAAACCTAGTAAGAGCCCTTATCGCTCGAACCAACTCACTCATAGCATATTCAAAACCCCTCATATGGATTACGGGGGATAGTAATTCAATAGTATAAGCATACCAAGTATGTATAGTGCTATATACAAGGTCTAGGTATTGGTTTTCTTATCTTTTCTGTACTCAGAAACAGACATTTACTCCCAACCCTGATGTTCTCTGTGTTTTAATCATTCTCAATAGTACCATGTAGAATCTTATGTATGAATGAGTACTGGTTTTGGCCAATACTTAGATATATTAGAAGCTAAGGCCAAAACATTATACAGACTCGTGGTGGAAAAACCATATTGTAACCATATTCAAATAACGTCCCTGACATGGAACACAAAATCCCCCGCACTTCTTAACGTGACAAGGGCATCTTGAGCATATAATGATGGCAGCACACTTCCTTGTTGTAAGAGCCAACAGCCTAGCTCTATTTATGCGCCATCCCTAAAGTGGAACGAACATTTGTCCACACCCTTGGCATAACTAGGACATCTTGGACGTACAGTCATAACGATGCGCATAAACATGGACACTCAAAACATAATGATGTCCAAAAAGGCCAAAATAACAACAGCTCAACGTTCCTACCTTCCGGTCGGTACCTCAGTTGGTCATCCAAGCCGTCTGGGAGGTACCGGCTACGGGAACCGGGGCTGTTTATAAAATGCTGCATCCTCGGCTGGAGCCTCTATGGCCTCATCACGTGTGATCTCGATCCAGCGAGAGTTCTTTACGCCGAGATCACGCGTTGAACTACAAAAAAGCCCTGTGAATGATGGGATATGTAGTTAAATGGCGATTCTTTCACTGTCAGTGGGATACCTCTTGTGGGCATGTGTGTAAGATGTCAGTATGCTTTATTTTTGGGACAGCTGTTAGCGTTATGAAGTTACACGTAATTGTAATAAAGGAAAAGTCCAAATCAGTACTCATACAGCCATGCAATAGGTTGCAACATACAGCGATTGTAACGAGAATGAAGAGACAACTCCTTTACCATCTCTGCAGTCAAGTGATGAATCATGTCACCTGGCTAGGTGAGCGATGGGAATCCATACAAATTTGTTGTATTTTTTTGTGAAGTCTTGGTTTGTTTTTTGCATTTCTTGCTCTTCATCATTAGACTACGGGTTATATATTGTGTATTGTCTCACATCTTCTTCATTAATTCCCAAAAAGTCTTCCTCACTTAAGGGTTCGTATGTGCAATTTAAATCTCCTCCCACAATAATGTTAGACAGGGGGGAAATACCCGCTAGTGCTGTTTCTAGCGATGCTATGGTGGCTGAAGTTTGAGCCCCTGGGGTTACTCTAGCATACACATTGAAGAGTTCCACAATATTGCCATTGTGAGGACCTTTAAATGATAAGTGTAAAATGTCATCCGAGGGTGACTTACGCATGGTAATAGCCCAGTTCAGAGCCACGTTGACCCATATATGGAGGCCCCCCGATGGTCGACCCTTCCCTAGGCTTGTCGCCGGAATAAAATAGGTGGTGTACCCAGACTTGTATAAGGGGGTCATGCTCCAAGTCTACTGGAACATGCAGACCTCATACTTGTTGATGAGATCATTCCATTCTGGAATTGCCAGCTTCTTTTGGAGACCTGCTATGTTCCAGGAGAGGAGCTGAATCGACCTTGGATTTTCCTCCTCAACCCCGAGTGTACCCTGATTATCCAGACCCGTCACTTCCCTGCTAGGGGGACTTGGGGTTGCGCTGTTTGCACGAATTGGATTCTTGAGCTCGAGTGGACCCTGATTATGCAAATCCGTCTCTTCCATGCTAGGGGGAATCAAGTTCTCGAGTTCGCCCATATTGTATGTTTCTACCGGGCGATTCGAGTAGTTATCCTTGGATAGTCAATCTATTCTATTTAGTTCAGAGTCATCCTGCTCCCTATCTATAAACCAAAGTGGCAAGCGTCTAATTTGAATATTAGAGTGCTTAGGGGGGCAGGTTCGATACTCTAGGGCCACTAAGTTCTCCGCAATTACTGCGTTGCATAGGTGCATTTCAATGCAATCTGTGTGGGAGCTAAACAAGGACAATCTTTTGACGCTAACCATGTCATCCCTGATAATTGATCTACACCCCCTCACATGGCGGAGCCAGTGGATTGCTTTGTTATGAATAGATTCACTGCTTTCATGACCAGCACCCCTACTAAGCTTCGGAACCTTGGTTATGTAAACAATTGCAGTTGAGCGATGAATTAATAAATATAAGGTACAAACCAATAAAAGGGTAAGAGTAAGGTAAAATTCAATCAAACATGTGGCAGTGAAATTAGGCACTAGTAGAAAAAGGACGTATACACCATACCAACTATAACAGAATGAGAGCTATTTTTCGATTATGTTTCTATTGAAATTTTTTAAAATGAAAGACATTTCTAACCCAAAATTATATTTCTATTTTAAAAAGCCTTGCTTGACATTAGTTATGCATCAATATTATTCACTTGAGGTTTACTGTGCCCATCGAGCTCGACATGAATAAAGGTCTATGTCAGTTACTTCACTAGAAGCATGCTGAATCTCTTTGGCATGCTGAATCTCATTGGCAATGCCTCAGATCTTGGTGTAGTTTTCGAAATACAAACCTTCCCCCAGGCTTAGTGGTTCTTCTGTACCCAAGCAAAGTTGGCACCCTGAGTGGCGGTTGGACAGCACTGAGGCTTTAAGGTCATTTAGGCAAGAGGTAAAATGATCAGGTTTTTCGAATTTGTTGATCCTGGCCCTATCCCCAAACCTTTTGCCTTTTGCCTTTTTCCCTCTAGTCTTTGCTAAATTTGTTTATGATGGCCACTGCTAACCAGTGCTAAAGGATTGTGCTCACTCCCCTAAACATGATTTAATTGATTTACACCTGATTGGCTTATTTAATTTACTTTTGAGTCCCTTGTAGAGTAGTATATGATATACCCATGGCCTGTGCATTAAATGCTGCGAGTGGGCCTGCAGCACTTATTATGCCACTAGCCGCTTGAAACATGTCCCAGACCTGCCATTGCAGTCTGAATACAGTTTTAACCTGCCTATATAACTAGGCAATATAACCCCCTTGCCAAGCGTTAAACTTCCCTTTTATTGCATATAAATCACTTCGTAGGTAGACCCTAGGTAGTCTGTATGGCAGGGTATATTTTAATTAAAAGAATGGACATGTACATTTAAGTTTTATATTTCTTGGTAGTGAAAAACTCATTTTTTTGTTATCATCAGTATTATGACTGCCTGTCCACAGGATAACATAGGGAGGCATGATTACACTAAATACATGCTAAGTTTTGATTGGGACCAGGTAGCCAGGTCATGTTTGGTATCTATGAAATTGTAATGAAAAGCCCTCTTTAATGGTAAAGTTGGACTTTTGAAAGTGCCACGTATAGAAAGTTAGGTGTGTAAGGATGCCAACACAGGATTTGTTCAGAAGACAATTCAACATATGAATGTATTACTCATTTAAGACAACCAAGCAAGATATCACAACTGAATTGAAAGTTGTACACTTGATTTTTTAAGAACAGTTATTTATGGATGCAGATGTATGTATTATTATAAAATGTATATAGAAATTCTAAATCATAAGTACAGGGGTTCAAAAATCAATCTCATCACACATTGACAGTGACCATTACAGTTCTTTTTTTAAATTAGTATGCCGTTTGTCAATGCCCACTTTCTAGACATATTAAATGAGGTTGTCTCTCACAGAAGAACTAGGCTTTGAATAGAAACAACTACTAAACAGAAGGTGGGTAAGGGGATGCTAAGCTCTAAGAACAGAGAACCCCAGGACTGACTCTGGTGACTTCTGATTTGAGGGAGCTCCCTACCCCCGCACATTGCACCAGACAGGTCCCTGCATGACACAAAAAATTCATAACTCTGGTGTCACTTATTGGATTTTTGTTGTTTTGGTGTAAAATAATTTATTACAATTTACTTAATGGTTTAATTGGTGCAGGATGTTTTTCTGTGTGTTGTGTTCTCACTTTCTCACTGTTTGTGTGCTGCATGAATCATTTACACACTGCAGCTAAGTTAAGCCTAACTGCTTTTTGTGTCAAACTACCCAGGGTTAAGCAGAGGCTAATTTCGTATCTTTTCTTTTTGTGGTTCACCCTGCAAGGGATTGTGGCTGTTGCTTAACCAGGGCTCACGCCTCAGTCAATCAACAACCCAATTTCTCACAAGCCTTTTTGCTGAACCACCCCAAATTCAGAGTACAGGCTGGTAGCAGCTGGAAAATGTGTTATACATTTCACTCAGACTCTCTCAGTTAAAGCCCTCACTTGCTCAGCACACAAAAGATAGGATAAGGAAAACCTTGGTTCTATAACGTGGAGAATCTGTCTGGTAGAGAGGCTGAAGAATGCAAGACTTAGCCACAGTAGCATGCACGTTTTGATGCCTACAGTGGGAAAGACTAGGACCAGTAAAAACTAGGCAAACATTTTGTGCTGGTACTCACAGTATCTTGTGGAAGACACCTTTCATGTGGCTAATGGATTTCCTTTTATTATGTGATGACATCAAGCAGGGTAAAAGTCTTCATTGAAAGTAAATAAGATGGATCAGGAGAGCAGGCAATGGCCATCAGTTGCAAAGCCAACCTATTCAAGACGCTTTGGTAAAGTAGAACCCAAGTAGTGGCATTCTGTAAATGTAGCACAATATTATAAAAAACACATTAAACACAAGAAAAGTAACAAGCATCTTGCTACAGACACAGAAGTATGCATGTTAGAGGAAAAGTCAAGTCCTAATAATAATTATATTCAGGTTCCACAAGCCTTCAGTCCCAAAAACCTGTTAAGAGTGGTAGCCAATTACAGAAAAGTTGCTTGGCCGTACACCATCAGGATGATAGTTCTTAATGAGCTAAAAATGTCACCTTTACCATGCGGGACAGGGTGGTCCTATCAAATTGTGCGGTTGTTGAGTTGCTTTTACTCAGCAATACCCCTGCTTGCCTAACCCGATGTGGTAATTTTACAGAATTGACCCATTCCTAGTCGGGGAAATCTGGTGGGGCGGGAAAAGTAGAAAAAATTGGAATTCTTCAGACATGATGTTATCAGACGTTTTTAGGCTACGGTCTGCACTCCTGTAAGAGAAAATTGAGAAAGTATAAATGGCACTCCAGAAGTCTGACTCACTAGTAAATATAGAAGCGTCCCCTTTATCTAGGGAACGACCCTCTGGGCACAGCTTAAAGGATCAGCAGATCTAAATTTTCAAACACTTCTTTTTGGTCATACATTTTTCAAACTGTGTTTGTATAGTTCATCAAGTTTGAGTTTTAATACATCATTAGCATGAATCTAGATGTTTAATATCACATCCAAGATATTTCAGCATTTTTAAATGTTTACATCCATAGAACCACTTGTAGCGGCATGTTCCCAATGCATTTCGTGCCCATAACAGGCACTTCACCAGCGGAATCTGTTAATAAACAATGAATCACAATGAGGGTCCAATACATATCCTAACTGTAATTCCAAATCACAGTTTTTAACGAATAATGCTGTATCATAATCGTCATTAAAAAAACACTCCTCATAGAGATAGTAGTGAAAATCATGATAGTTAAAACCATAAAGTGGAAATCACCACGTGTGACTCTTCGTATTTGAAATCCAAATGCCGTGAGGCGTGACAAGTTTTACCGCGTGTGACTCTTTGTGTCAAAAGCTCCAAAGAAAATGCAATACAATAAGGCGTGCCGTATTTAATAAAGTGCATAGTTGCCGCGATAGTGAAAAAACAATGTGACCAACATAGACAAGTAACCCACTGTTGTCAACATGTGACTTAACCCAAGCTGCGCGTTACCGCGATCTGAAAAGTGCGAAAGTACACGCATATCGATTGCCGTTATAAAACAAACCGTGGTTTAACTGCTAACCACTCAGATAGAGTTATGCGTCTCTTACCGCTCATCAAGTTGTCCAATCTCCCGAGTGTCTCCAAGACGGGTTAGCGTGTGCAATACGTCCAACCTAAGGATATACCGGATGTGAACCAAGTGACCGCATATAGTAGAGAGTGATAACGGACTGTGAAAACAGCACGGAAAAAGGTGCAGCCATTTTGTAACAGGATAGAGCTAGTCTAAGTAATGTCGACTATTATGAAAAATACTTCATGGTTATCAAGAATAAAGCGATGGGATTAAGAAGATAAATGAAATGCAGTGACCATACATTTTTTTTAAAAACCTTTTTGTAAGGCTGCTGAGGCAATCCACATTTGCAAAGACCGAATATACACCAGGCACATATGAATATCAGGTACCACATATAACAGTTCAATTAGTACATTTAAGTGTCCAGCGGGATTGCGTATTAGAACATTGTGAATGTCACAGTAGAAATATTTTCTGATAAGGCAACAGAGATGCAAAAAAAATAAAACAAATAGCACGAAAATTGAAAGTAAGATAAAAGAAACAGAAATCATATTCACTAGATTGCAAGACCAACGTAGCGACTCAGCTCGTGTGATGGCGAGCATTACCTCTGACAACAACCACAGTCCAGCTAAAGCAGACAATATCCTGCACCGCCCCTCCAGGACGTGGACAAAGAGCAGTAACCTACGCAGTTGCATGATGACACAAAGGTCCGAGGAATGAACTGACCACTGTACAGTCTCCCGTAACGTCAGGCAAAGCGTCCCCAGTGCCAGGAAAGGCGATGAGTCCCCAACCCACCAGGACCCAGCCACAGGCCTCGAAGAGCGGAAGTGTGCCACAGTTGAATCAATACCAGTGCGGGAGCAAAGAAGGAGTGCCCCATGCTCTATCCCACCCCGGTCGGTGTGTTGGGATGTAGGGACTGAGAGGGCGCCTCCCGTGCCTTCCCTGCAATATATTGGTGATATGGACCCCAGAAGGCTGTAGGGCAGGAGGAGGTTGGGAGCTGCTCCGAGTATTTCACACTGTTCACATTACAGTACGCCACACTCCTGAGCCACGATTTGACCGTGGGAGCGCGTCGTGAGCACCAGAGAAGTGCAACTTCTCTCTTGGCCAGAAGGAAGCAAATGGACGCTAATTTACGAGTTGTGCGGGGGAAATTAGACACGTAACCCAGCAGCGCAATTTCCAGTGTGACAGTTAGTGACAGATCTAGTATGTCACCCAGAACTTTGTGTACCTTTACCCAGTATGTGTGTAGCCTCGGCAGGTCCAGGAAAGGTGTGCAAAGTCGGCCTGAGGGGCGCCGCACTTGGGGCAGGTGTGGGGTCTGTTGGTGTCAATTCTGTGGGCAAGAGCCGGTGTGTGGTACATCCTTCGCAGGAATTTAAAGTGTATGAGTTTGTGTCTGCTATTCATGGAGACCTCCCTGGTCATAGCACAACACGCTTCCCATTGGTCGTCTGAGATCTGTGTGCCTAGATCCAGGTCCCATGCGGCGCGAACCGCCTCATCCGACGATGGGAGTGAAGACAAGCACAATTTGTAGAGTTTGGACACCACGTGAGCCCCTGATGTATTCTGTATGATGAATGTAAGTGCCGGATTATCGTCGGGCGGAAGAGGGAATGTGGGAAATGTAGCTCTCATCAGCGCCCGCACTCTCGTGAGTACGAATGTATCCATAAAAGTTCGATCGTGAAGCGGGGGTCCTCAGTCACAGTGAAGCCATGGCCGTTGGGGAACAAGTCACCGATCGTGTGTATTTGGAATTTTGATAGCGACCGGCGTATCACAGTTTCGCCGGTTATAGGGAGCCAGTGGGAATTGGGCAATGGGAGGGCAGAAGAGTACAATGTGTCAGTGTGTAGTAAGCGCCTAAGCTTGTCCCAAGCCCAAGTCGTCGTGGTGAGTGGGAGTATGTCATGAGGTTCTCGGGGAAGGCCCTTGGGAAGGATCGTGGCGAGAGTCACCGGGAGCGCTGCGTCAGCCTCGGGTCTCAAATGTGGATTTCTGGCGTCCGGATGGTACCAAGGGTGAGCATACGAGCACTGGGCGGCCAAGTAGTAGAGGTAGAAATCCGGAACCCCAAAGCCACCTTTCTCATAAGGCAGGGTCAGCTTGCGCCAGGCTAGCCGTGGGTGTTTCCCCCCCACAACAATCTCAACAGGGCAGTGCGCAATTGTGTAAAAAAAACCTTGGTTAGGGGGATCGGTATGTTATTGAAGAGGTACAAAAACACGGGGGAGAACCACCACCTTAACAATGGCGATGCGCCCGGCCAATGATAAAGGGAGACGGAGCCATCTTTTGGTGTTATCTTCCAGAAAGTCTAGAGCTTGTCCGTAGTTCAGGCGAATGATGGACACAGTGTCAAGATGCACATGGATCCCCAGGTATTTGACAGATTCCTCACACCACTCCAATGGGAGGGAGCAAGGCCACCGCTCGGTGGTGGGAGTGAGTGGAAATAATTGCGATTTGTGCCAATTGACCCTGAGGCCCGAGTACTCGCCAAATCGAGCAATCTCAGATAGCAGAGGTTGTACATTGGTCTCCGGAGTGCGGACGTATAAAACCATGTCGTCCGCATAAAGTGAGACCAACAGAGGGCCGGTGCGGAACTGGAGCCCTCTGTGGAGATGTTTCTCTTGGAAGTGACGAACCAGGGGGTCCATTGCCAAAATAAAAAGTAAGGGAGATAAGGGGCACCCTTGCCGGGTACCTCTAGAGAGAGTAAACCCTTCGGTGATGGTGCCATTTAGGCGAATGCGGGCCGTGGGTGCGGTGTATGGCAACTCCACAGTTGCGACAAACATTGCGGGCATGCCCATCCTTCGCATCACGTCCAAAAAAAAGGGCCATTCTAGGGTGTCAAAAGCTTTTTCCGTGTCTAAGAAGACAGCGGCAGCCGGGGTGGAGGGGTCGATTCTGTGGAGGACTGAGAAAATTGTGCGAAGGTTCAGTGAGGTTGACCTCTGAGGGACAAAGCCCGACTGTGCCGGCGAAATAATGGTATTCACCAGCAATGCAAGCCGTATCGCCAGCACTTTGGCCAGAATCTTATAGTCCAGGTTTAGAAGTGACAGCGGGCGGTAGGAACTGCAAACCGTGGGGTCGTGTCCTGGTTTGGGCAACAAAACTATGACCGCTTCACGGAGCGTCGGGGGAAGAATACCAGACTCCAGGGCTTCAGCGTATACTTCAACAAGTATGGGCACCAGTTCTTCTTTATATTCTTGGTAAAAATCGGCCGTGAAGCCATCTAGGCCGGGTGCCGAGGACCTCTTTAGGGAGTCAATTGCTTCTGCAGTGATGGGATGGGCAAGAAAGTCATGCATATATTTCTCCAAGTACACCATAGCGATTTCGTTAATGTACAGCCCCGGGCCGCGGCACTCTTCCGGAAGGGCAGACGTGTAAAGATGTCGATAGTAAGTCAAAAAAGTGTCGCAAATAGCAGGGGTGGAGAAGTGATGTTCGCCCTGTGCATACGCTATTTCTGTTATGTATGCGGCTTGCCGAGGCGGGCGTAGCAGCTGGGCCAGTAACCTGCCCGGTCTATCTCCCTCACCATACCGGCGAGCCGTATGGTACTTGCCCAAATATCTCAGTTCTCTGTCTGCGATTTCCCTGAACTCCAGTAGAAGCTCGAGGCGTCGCGCTTCATGGCCCAGTGTAGGGTCAGCAAGGATCTCATTCTCAACAGCCAACAAGTCATTTTCTAGGCGGGACAGATTTGCACGGATGTCGCGCAGTGCTCCAACATGTTTGGTGATGCAAACCCCCCTTATGGTAGCCTTGAACCCCTCCCACAAAGTGGCCCAGGTGGTCACAGAGCCAGTGTTAATTTCAAAGTAATCCTCGATGGCGGAACGGATCTCCTCAGTGAAGACCGGGTCCGCTAATGCTCTTCCAGGGAACCTCCACTGCCGCTCATATCCACCCAGCCTAGGGATCGCAAGCGTCAGGACCACAGGGGAGTGATCTGAGAGGGTGCGGGGAAAAGTGCGAAGATCAGTGACCCATCCCGCCAAGCCCGGGGAAAGTAGCCAGTAGTCAATTCTGGTGCTCGTGTTGTGGTAGCTGGAGTGGTGAGTAAAGGCAGGAGTGTCAGTGTGCCGCTTGGCCTCTATATCCAGTAGTGAGAAATGTGAGCATATAGCTGCCACCGCTGTGCGGGCAAGTGGTTTGCGATCAGGGGAGGGAGATGTGCTATCCCTACTAGTGTCCATCAGCAGATTAAAGTCGCCCCCCAGCGCCAGTAAGTCTATGTCGGAGTGCAGCAGTGATAGGTATAGGTCGTTGAAACAGGCCGGGGAATCAACATTAGGACCATAGACCCCCACAAAGGCAATTTTATAACCAAACAACACCCCAGAGATTATCGCATACCTGCCCTCACCATCAATTTTACTATTTGTGAAGACAAAGGGGATCCGCTTATGTATCAGGATCGCCACTCCACGCACGTATCTACTGTAGCTTGAAAACACTCTGTGGGCACCCCAACCCCTTGCAAAGGAGGCCGTGTCCGCCTGAACCATATGCGTTTCTTGTAGAAAAAGTACATCAGCTCTGTGTCTCTCAGCATATTGCATAACCTGCTTCCATTTACGGGTGGAATTCAGGCCACGGACATTCCACGTCATCAATGTCAGACTAGAAGGTCCAGTCTGCAAACCTATCCGGGCCATATCATCAGATCGAGGAAAGTAAGCAAGAAGTGGTCATTCCACAAGCCGATACCACCCAGCCTCCCCGTACCCCTAGAGAGGCAGAACCCAACTAGCTTCTGAACAACAATGCAGAATAGCAATAGCCAATGATACAGAACGGCTAAACATATCTGCAAACTTAAAAGTAACAAACCCCAGAAAAAGGAGCAAAACATGCAGGCAGGGGCGGATTGGCAAGGCGGGCATTTGGGAATGGGCCGAAGGGCCGGTGCCTCAGTGGGCCGTTTTTTTCTCCCCTGTCCCAGTCCACAGAGAGTGGACTAGGAAAGGGGAGAAAAAAAAACGGCCCACAGAGTGCACGGAGACAGACAGAGAAAATGAAAGCAGCCTCGCTGTGCGGCCGGACAGCGATTGTCTGCTGTGGCCTCTCCTTCACCCCTGCCCTGCCAAGCAATCAAGCTGAGGCTGGGCTGGGGAGGGGTGATTGTTTGCAAGAATCGGCCTCCCTGGGGGCCAGGTGTTTCTCAGGCCTTTGAGCCATTTTCACCTCGGCCCCCCTGGGGCCCATGCAGCCCAGAAACGGTGTTAGTCTTAGCACCGCGCCCACAGCCCTTCACATTCAGGGCATAGTGGACGAGGAAGAATGGGTCTTGCTGTGGGGGCCAGGTGATGTTTGGAATTTTTTTATTTTATTTATTTATTTATGCGATTTTATATAGCGGGGACTTTACCTGAAGGTGTCAGAGCGCTTCACACAAGGAACAGCAATAATACATCAGGAGAAAAATTACAAGTGGCAAATTACAAAAGCAAACGTTAAGTTACATGAATCAAAAGTGACAATAGTGAGCAACCAAAATACATGAGGTAGCAATCGGTACATTACAGGAGGAAAAAGTGATATATGTGCAGGTTACAAAAGCGTACAAAGTACAAGTAGAGGTATAATACTGCAATAAATGGCAGACACTCCAGCACAAGAACAAACGTTACGTAGGCAATGGTGGCACTTGTGCAAGTATCTAAAGCAAACAAAAGTGAGAGGTAGCATACAGTGTGATACCAGAGAAAAGTGACGTGTGCAAGTTACAAAAGGGTACCATACACAGGTACAAGGGTAATACTACAGTAAATGGTAAACACTCAAACTGCCAGAACACACTGGGAAGGCACTTCCCATGCACCAGCTTCACCTCAGCCTCCCCCTGGCTACCTGGCTACCTTGGATGACCCAGAAAGCTGTGTTTTGTGCTCCCCTGCTAGGACATTTTCGTGAGGCCTGGAGGGCTGATTAATTTACTAATTGCAGGGGCCTTACCTGTTCATGTGCTCCTGAGCTGAAGGTCTGGGGAAGGCTAAGTAGGTTAGTAATAGCAGGGGCTTTGTTGCTTTTCAGGTGCTCCTGTGCTGGAGAGCTGGAATAATTTTGTGACAGAAAGGGGCCTTGCTATTTTTTTTAGTTGCTCAGCATGTAGGCCATTGGCACCTTTGCCCTGTGTCCTGTGCAAGAACAGTATCCTCCCACTTTCATTCCTTGTCTGTGCAAATAGTGTTTCATGAAAGGGCACGCCCCTTGAATGTGGGCCACGCCCCTTAAATATGGGCCACGCCTCTTGAATGTGGGCCACTTTTTCGTCAGTGCCCGGGCCGAATTGTGATCCCAATCCGACCCTGCATGCAGGCATACGCCATGGGGGGAAGCAACGCTAGCCCCAACCCAGTAGTGCGAGTTGCGAGATGTTAGCAAGTAAGGAAATCCAGCAACGTCGGACCAACCCTCCAAGTAGACAATAAGCCATGACCGGAGTGTCTGCAGGTAATCAGCCCAGGCCAGTTTCTACAAATAAGTCTGCGCTAGTTTGTGTGTCAGGCTGCTGTGGATAGGTAGGTCTGGAGCCAGAAGCCGAGCCCGGCCCCTTTTTGTATGTATGACAGAAGTCTTGGGCCTCAGCCGGAGAATCAAAGATGCGGAATCTGCCATGAACGTCCACCTTCAGACGGGCTGGATAAAGCATACTGTACTTCAGGCCGAGATTGCGAAGAGCCGCTTTGACACTGGTGAATTTCCGCGGCGCCTCTTGCACCATCAAAGTGTAGTCCAGAAAAAAGGACAACTTGCATCCCTGCCACCGCACCTCCCCATATCTCGTGCAGCTCGGAGTGCGGCGTCGCGGTCTCGAAAATTCATAATTTTGGCAATAATGGGCCGGGGCAGTTGCCCCGAGCGTGGTTTAGGCCCCAGGGACCTATGTGCTCTTTCCACCACAAAGCCAGCCGTGAAGGTGTCCTTGCCGAACAGTTCAATAAGGAGGTTCTCAACAAAGGTGTCGAACCGGCCAGTGGTAGTTGTCTCCGCCACCCCGAGGATTCCAATGCTATTCCGCCGACTACGCGCTTCTAAATCATCGTTCTTGATAGCCACATCCTTAAGAATTTTCTCGACTCACTCCAGTCGTTTCAGTGTCTTGGAGGACCCGTCTTCCAAATCCGATATTCTGGACTCAGCTAAGTCGAGGCGCTGGTCGTGGGCCTGCACCGTGGAGCCAATGTAAGACAACTTTTTCTCCAGACTATCAAAGCGAGTGTCAAGTGCCTTGAAGCCAGCACGCATTTCCCCCATCATGGTGGCCATCATGGATGTTGCATCGCCACTGTCCAGTGTCCCCTGAGCGCCCGAAGCCGCCCCAGGTGGGGGGTCAGCAGCAGGGAGCGGTGTCTTGTAAATTGAGCGTCCTCTGGGCCGGATCCCTTTTCCCCATCGTCGAGGACGCGTGGCGAGGCCGCAAACGCTGCGACAGTGGCGGAGAGCAGGGATCAATGGTAAGGCGGGTGACTAAGCCCAAAAGCCACCAGAGCCTGTGCAGTATAGAAGGTGCGGCAGTCCAGCGGGTAGGCCCCAGACCAGAGGAGCTAGATCAGGGAGATATTAGCTAGACACAGCCGGCACAATTTAGTGTCTCCGAGACTTCCCCTGACGTGGGCCGTCGCCACCTCAAGCGTGTTCGATCATGGAGGGACCGTGTTGTATCAGTGCAGGATTGCGCAGGGTCCGCAGCACGGACGCACAGCGGGGCCGCTGTGCACTACCGGAGATCGCCCTCAGTCCTCCCAGCAGCTGCGCGCCCCCCCCTCCCCACCCTCCGCCAGGCCCCGCAGCCACCACCTAAAGTCCCTCACGGGCCCGCAATCGAGGCCCTGGCTCCCTCACACACCCGGGCTGAAGGCCCCAGCCGCGCTTGGGAACCAGGAGACCCAGGAAAACGGGGACCGTGCAGTTATGGCGGCGCCTACGCGAGTCCAGCAGGGAAAACGGAGAGGAATGGGGCCGCGACCGCCAACGGCCGAGCAGCACTCACCCGGCGCTGAAGCGCAGAAGGAAGATGGCGCCGAGGTCCGGAGGCCTCAGATCCCCTCCGCCGTGTTCTCCGCGCCCGGTCGCTCCCGCGGCTCGGAGAGGTCACCCAGGCAGTCCGCGGTCATCTGGAGACAGGTCCTGGCGTCCGGTGTTGGAAGTGGCTGAGGATTACATCTCTTTTCGCCGTTTCCGGGCGCCCGCTCGGAGGAGCTTCACAGTGGAGCGTCCATTACGCTTGCCGCCGTGGCCACGCCCCCATGCAGTGATCATACATACAAAAATTATTATGAAAAATATATAAATGAATGAAACGGTTGAAATGATAAACATGTCAAAATTATACATTCACACAATATATCACTACTGGTTGTGGGATTCACGGGTAACATGAGAGTTCCAAACGGTCATTTAGCCCATAGGGCTTCAAGGAATCAAGTCTGTATATCCATTGAGTCTCTTTTTGCAAAAGTCTTTTGTTCACATCTTGGTTGCCAATGTTGTAAATAGTTTCAAGCACCATAAACTACAATTTTATGTCAAGAACGGAGGCTCCTATTATGCCTTCTTTTCTTGCTTTATTCTCAATAGCAGCAAGATAAGTAACAACTACAAATACACAGAAGGGACAGCAGAAGAACTACTGGCCAATGGGATTAGAGAAAACAAACAATGCACCAATCATGACCAGGATAGTATATATGGCCAGCTCTGACCACACGTAGTCCTCTTTTCTTGCTGCTGCGCAGTCAGATAAGTCGCATTTATTGTTTTCTCTACCGTTTTTTTGTATTTGGGCATTTGTTGTCTTGTTATTGATTGTTTTTCTAACATATTATCTTACAGTGACTCGAGCGCGTTCGCGCTAATTTTTCCTTTCGTTCCGGTCCCGTTTTCGGGTCCGTTCCCCCCCTCGTGCGCTGCAGCGTTTGGTTTATACCGCTGCGCTCGCTTCCCGCTTCCTTCTCCTCACCGATATATGAGAAAAGGGTCCCAGTGAACCGTTTAGACATTAGTCTTATTTATTTACAACAACAATAATAGAAACATTAAAGCAAAACACTGTAAATTAATCACAATGGGCAAGATCTACAATACATTCGATCAGCATGAATCTGCTATATCTGAGGATACAAATTTAAGTAATGCCATTTCATTATGTGAATAGGTATACTTTTAGATTATGGATAATTAGTACTGTTCCATTTACAATCCCTTCCAGTACCATATATGAATTGCTCAACTACTGGATATGTCTATTTTGGTGAATCAGGCGAGACATAACATTGATTTGTTAATTGATGATAACTCTAATAATTATTCAACATATGTTCTAAGGGATTCTATATATTTAAATTCATCTAGGGAGTTATCTATAGACCTATCGACTGTGTGGATGCACGTAAGCATGAGCGAATTTTGCGGATCTCGCGTTCGCGAATTTTGCGGATTTGCGGATTCGCAATCCGCAAAATCCGCGAATTCCCGCGAATTTGCGGATTTTTTTTTTTTTGTGTTCGCCCGTGTTTCTGCCAGTTCGCGAGGGTTTTGTACACTTTCGCAAATTGCGAACTTACCTGTCGGGTCGCAAGTTTCGCGAACTTGTTGTTTCTACGTGTCCAGCCTGTTTGGGACACTCTTCTTCATCACTGCCACTCTCTGTCACCACTGCCACTCTCTGACTACTCATGCCACCCTCTGGCCCACCCATGCCACCCTCTGTTTCATCACCACACCCTCTGGTTGTCCAGTGTACATTATTTTCGGCAAAGCAAAGCACACCTTCCCTGCCTCAAGTGACCTGAATTAATTTGGGGCTGAATAATGTGTCACAGAATATTTTTTTAGCTGGCACCTGCTTCCTTAGTGCGCCCTGATTAGTGATCTTTTGCACTTGCTAAGTGCTTTCATTGTTGCAAAATTAGTTACAACACCTGCCCTGCCCCAACTGACAATAATTAATTAGGGGCTGATTAATGGATTTTAACTTCCAGCCTGGCTCCTGCTTGTCTCCCTTAGCTGTAATTCAGGACCTTTGTGGCATATGTGTAACTATTCTGAGGTTCAGAGCAGGGTCACATAACAGTTTCAACTGGCAACTGAACTCTGGAGGGGCCCCTCAGGAAGCACTACAGGAAATGGCTACTAATGATGAGCCTGAACTTTTGAACCTGGTAAGTAGTTACTTTCAGTTTTGCTAAGATCGTATTTCTGCAATTTTGCACTTATTCGCGGGGCGCGAACTCACGCGAACTCACGCGAACAGTGCGAGCAGTGCGAGCAAAATCCGCTGCTCGCGGATTTGCGGATTTTGCGGGAGATTCGCAAATCTCGCGGATTGCGGATTTCCCGAAAATCCGCAAAATCCGCGAGCGGAACGGATTTTCCGCCCACACCTAGATGCACGCCACTTCACCCTCCTGTGCGAGAGGTGCGTGGCTCATTTTCGTCATAATATGGCTCCATCTGGAAATATGTGGTTTATGATGTGGTACCAATAATAGCAAAGATGTTGTGCTGGCCAAATTTAATTATTGATATGTCACGAGTCCATCTTGGTCGCTTGCCTATGTTTATAATATTCGCGGGATCAATACCCACATATTCGACTAGTCAGTATGAATGATTCCAATTGCATGGAGTGACTATCCACTGTATCTTTACTATGCTTTGAGGCCCGCGCTAGTCCGTTTTCTACTACTCTAGGACCGTCAATAGAGTTGCCCCTAGAGATGACCCGGAACTTCTTTAGTGGTAGTCCTTTGTTTATATCGTTAGTGGTTTTTCCCCACAGCGCGACTACAGAGTGCTTTCTCCCGCGACTGAGAGAGGATCCCGATTTAGACGGAATACCTCTACCAGGTATGATACGTTTGCCTATGGTTTATGGACCAGGGGAGGCTATAGTATACTGGGTTAATAATGTTTTCTCCGATGTAGGAAACCACCCGTTTTGAATGTGACTGAACACGACGCAGCAACCCGCCCTGATTAGGTCTAGTGTTCGTGATAGATCGCATTTCCATAACTACCAAAAGATTCGACGCACTTACGTTCTACCCTCTCCAGGTAGGAATCTTGTCACAATATGATCGAATTTAGGGTTTGAATACACTATAGATTCTTTCCACCTCTGATACAGTGTATTATGAAGTTATCTACAAGAAGATACACTATATTGGTTACACGTGATAGTTACATGTCATAGTATGTATGAGATTTCAGAAGTTGGCTCTTAACACTATGTTTAACTTTGAGTTGAAATTTCTGATCTACTATTATGTCAGGAGTGACGTATGTCTATCAATACGGTTCAACTTGTTTTGATAGAGGTTTGGTCTGCCTTGGTCCTTTCTGAAGGTGCTTTTTTATGAGTCTTCAAGGTATATATAAGCGGCTTTTTGTAATTAATTGGCAAAAGTCGAGTAGTATTTCATTCACTCACGCACAACTAGAAGCATGGGGGATTCGAGTGTATCAGCATCGACCAGTCGGGTACCCGACCCCGCTACTCCAATACAAACTTGACTCCAATAAGAGACCATTAAGTAGTTCGACCGAACGAAATCAAAGCAACACATTTCTCAAGGGAGCCCGCAGCACTTCGGTCACTGGCCCCGATGGGCCAAGCCTCACAGCTAGGAGGGGTAGGAGGCTAGAGGAAACCCATCCCTCAACCGACTGGTCTTGGATATCCAAAACAATAAATTTCAGAACTGATAATCCATGACCGAACCTTGAACAGGGAAACAAGGAAAGAAACCTAAAACTCTGCTCTTGGAACATCAATGGACTCGGGACAAAAATCAACGACCCCTCACTACTGTTATACTTTCAAAATTTTGATCTAGTTCTCCTACAGGAAACTTGGCTGGAGGACCCCTCACATCTCCAAGGCTACAAGACCTACCACCTCCCTGCAGCCCGACAATCGATCTATGGCCACCGCAAAGGAGGACTAACCGTCTACGCCTCGATTGCAGCCATAACCGCAGGGAAAGAATATACGACCAAAAACATCACATCCCTTGAAATAATGGCAATCCAATTCGAAATGCGGGGCCAAAGTAACCAACAACACATAACTCTGGTAAACACTTATATCCACCCCCAGGGCAAGAGGACTGGTGCAAAGCAGTTGATACTCGAACTTACCCGGTTAATAACGGAGGACGAAAGCTCAAACTATATCCTAACAGGAGACTTCAACATGTTCGTAGGGGAGGTAACAGGAGACTGCAACCTAGACGACGATAAACATCGAGCATGGGGGATCATCTCCCAGGACACCTACAAGTGGGGCAAACCAACAAAAATCTCGAAAGATCTGCACAGAGAACTGGAAAGTCTCTCAATGGTAGCACTAAACGGCCGCATGCCAGGGGACAGACCTCAAGCCCCAACTTTCCACAGAAACGCGGTCAACACCGCAATCGACTATACCTTCGTCGCCCTCCCACTTCTGGGCTTAGTAAAAGATTTCAGGATTGGGGTGTCCGATTACAGTGACCATCAGCCCCAAGAACTCACTCTAGGTATCCAGGGCACTGCCACAACATACGCAACTTCAGAACCCTGTCAGACCACGAGATACCAACATAGGAGAATCCGTTGTAAAATACACGACCCAGAAAAGCTAGCAGCTGCTGCAAAAACAACGTGGGAAGAAATCAAACTCACTGAAGGAAGCACCGTCCATGCCTGGGAAATTTTTACCAAAGCTATGGGCCAACCCGCCCCACCTGCCGTCACCCAACCAGTACAAAAAGTGCCTCAGCCAGAACAAAGCATCTGGGCAGGAACAAACCAGTGCACCCACTTTTCATCAAGTGAGCATGCCGAATTAAGACACCTAAGGGGCGACATAAACAGAGCAATTCGCTCTATCCGCCAAAACAGCGCATCTGTCGGCACCATAGATGCGCTAAGAAAACTTCGAACAAGGAAAAAGAAAATCATCTGGCGTGCAAAAAAGGAATACAAAGAATCACTCTGGGCTAAACTACTCCATGATGCCAAAATGAATAACAGTGCCAGATTCTGGCAAACGGTCAAGAGCATCGAAAATCCATCGGCACCCAGGATCAACTCCTACATAACGGAGGACGTTTGGACAACCTATCTGCAACACTACTTTAATGTAGGCCCCCAAAGCAACTTGCAAAAATCAGCTGAGTTCTATGCTGATCTATCGCGGCCCACCTGTTATAGGAACAATCTACCACCTAGTTCCTCCCTAAAAACGATCGAGGACAGAATACAGCACAGCCACCAAGAGGGTGCCCCCGGGCCAAACGGCTTGCCCCCATTGTTATACAAACAAGATCAAAAGTATTGGTCTGGCTCATTACTAAAGCTCTTTGGCAACATTACTACAACAGGAACAATCCCAGAATCCTGGAAAGGCTCAATCCTCTCGCCTATCTATAAAAAAGGCTGTAAAAGTGAACCAAAAAACTACAGGCTCATCGCCCTCATTGACATCGAGGCCAAGTACTACGCGGGACTTATTCTAGCCGACCTCCGGGAATGGGCAAGGGAAAAGGCCTTAATTCCAATTAACCAAACAGGCTTCCAGGAAAACCTGGGGACCACCACAAACATCCTGGCTTTTTCCCTTTCAGCCGATTCGACAAAAGCAGCAAGAAAACCATTATTTGTCTGTTTCATCGATTACAAAGCTGCCTTTGACAGCATAGATCGAGGAAAGCTATGGTCAAAGCTAGTACGATGGGAAATTCCTCCCGCCCTTCTGAATCAACTCATCCTACTACATTCAGATACATGGGTCCAAATAAAACTGGGGAGTGGTACAATCGTATCCAGGCGGATCCCAACCTCCAGAGGCTTAAAGCAGGGGTGCGTTTTGGCCCCTACTCTATTTAACCTCTTCGTGGCTGATCTTTCAACTGACCTAGATAATTGTAACCATCATGCACCAAACCTGGGAGGCCTCCCTCTCTCAAATTTGATGTACGCCGACGACCTGATTTTAATCAGCCAAACCCCAGTCGGCTTACAACACCTGCTCCATACTACGAACAACCACGCCTCAAAAAACGGGTTAGAAATCAACTTAGAAAAGTCAAAAATAATGGTGCTAAACCAGCGCAACCCAAAAAAGCGACTGAAATGGCAGCTGGGTGAGAGAGAACTTGAAGTCGTCCACGACTATAAATATCTAGGAATTATCTTTGATAAGAATGGGTCATATGACCAACAAAAAGAGGTGATTCAGAGACGAGGAACCATCTTAGCAATCACCCTGAAAAATCTTAAAAGCAAAATAGCAGGACCAAACCTGCTCCCGCTGCTTGAAGTGCTTCGCGCAAAGCTGCTGCCCACGCTCACATACGGCAGCGAGGCCTTGCGAGGGTCGGACGAAGAAACCCTCAATAAAACGGTTGCTAAAGCTTTAAGAATAATCTTCAAGCTTCCTAAATACACCTCCCCAGCCCAACTACGCCTCGAATTTGGAATAGTAAACCAGAGAATAAGCAGGAAGGCCGCGTATGTAAAGAACTGGTATAAAATAAAGAGTGCAGAGGCGGGCTCGCTGAACTCATTCCTATGGAAGGAAATCTCAAGGAAACATGCCTCACCGGCCAAAGACTACCTCCAATCAGGGATCAGCTTGTTAGCCCTGGAGAATATATGGGAGTCAGGACTCCCATTCAAGACCGTAAAAGACCTGGTGAATAAGTCAACAAAGCTCGTCTCCACCGCAAATGATAAAGAATGTCTAAATAAGAGGGCCCATAGCTGGTTCGTGATACAAAGCTATCCAAAATGCTCACCACAACCGTACCTCGGTACCAGCTTTTCCGGGCCTTTAAAAGAAGGCTTCTTGGCCCTGAGGATGGGCATCCTTCCTGTCAAACCACATTTGCCCCCCTGGAAACGAATATTCACATCTACACAATGCAGACTATGTGGCGAAACTAAAGAAGATATGCTGCATCTCCTATGCATATGTAAGTTCCTAGACCGGGAGAGGAGAGAACTGCTAAAACCGCATCTAAATGAAATGCATATCCGGTCGTGCAGACAGGCAGTGAAGGCGTGCTTCAGTGGGGCCAACGTTAAACTAACCTGCAGCTTCGTCCGCTACATGAAAACTGCCCAAATAAAGCTTCTCGCCGCAGCCTGAGCACAGTTGCGCTCACCCAAGCTCTTTTATCCGGCAATTCTCTTTGACTTCCACTACGTTCCGACCCTGAGGCAGTCGTCCACAACCACACAATAGACTATTAGAACTACGGACACTGGCGTCACCCCCAGACGGGGACTCACCCTTACTTCTTCCTTAAATTTTATACCTTCATCACAAACAAATTGTATGTCATTTTAACCCGAAAATTGGTCGATTTTAATGCATATCCATCACGTTTTTTTTTTTTTTTTTAAGACAATATGAAATGATGTCACATATATGTATCCTTTTATAAATTTTTTACTGATGTGTGTACTGCTAAGATTTTAATTAATCAAGCAATAAACTTACTTACTTACTCACTCAATTTTAAGGATGACGATTAAGTGGCATAATACAGCCGATCTGGAATTTTATTTTTATTGTTTCAGATATTGACGATTTTGAAAAGAAAGAAAATACTTCAATTTACCACTGTGTGAAATTAATTTCTCCACGCACCATGGTAACATTTTAATTCTTTGCGGTTTGGATGATGTCATCTCAATTTCTCCTAATTTGATGGAGAACACTGTACTAATATAATTTTATTTATATTCCTATAGAAATCATAGTGTACCCTTGGTTTTACGCTTCTTGTCCTGAAGAAGACTCCGATGTAAGGCCATAAGTACGCCTACAGTTGTAGCGTGGGGTCGAAACGTCGACGGCTACTTTCTTTTCATCTTAATTGATGCCGTTCCTAATTTTTGGATATAGTATGCCAGCGTCAAATACATGATTCTTGACAAATATTTGGAAATCTGTGATTCCATGTTTTGGCTCAGGGATCTGAAGCCAACTTAGTTTGTAAATGGTTAATGATTTTGAAATAATTGCTTGTCACAACTATTATAATTTCTTATTTATTTCTTTCTTTCTCACAGCATCACGCTAATTTCCCTCTTTCCTTCCTTTCTTGGGGCACTGTTATTGTATTTCATGTATTGTAGATCTTGCCCATTGTGATTAATTTACAGTGTTTTGCTTTAATGTTTCTATTATTGTTGTTGTAAATAAATATGACTAATGTCTAAACGGTTCACTGGGACCCTTTTCTCATATATCATATAGCACCCAGGTCCCCAGTGACTTATTTGGGTAAACCCCCCTCTTCATTTATCCTTCTCTTCACCGGCTGCTTACCCGAGTGTGTTCTGTGTGACTGCCTGCGGCTCGTCTGTCTCCCGTTTTTTGACGAACGTGGTGCCCGCCCCCAGGGGAGTGTCTCCCTGCCATTCGGCCCATCTACGCCCCTTTGTTTTCCCTGGTGCTTGTTAACCCTTCCCTCGCTGCATATTCTGTCATGGAGATTCCAAGCTCACAGGAGTTGGACAATGAGGAAAGCGAAGCTTTCAAGACTGACCTCAGTCAGTTTATCAATAATTCTGTGGAGACTGCTGTCGAGGCTTCAATAAATCGTGTTTCCAAACACATGGAGAATTCACTAATCAGCCTCATGACCAAAGCTTTGGCCCATTCTGCGGGGGAAAGCAGAAAGCGTAAACTGGTTCCTTCCACTTCTCTTTCAAAAAATGTGTCACTGTTGGGTTGCGAGTCCTCCTCGCATTTGACTGAGGACGTGGTTCCTCCCAGGCCTCCTACCAAAGAGGGGTTTAAGGTTTCTTGGTCAAAAAGTAAGTCCGAGGCAAAAAATGTGGAGGTTCCTAAGAAGCTGGTCATTGACACTATTCCTGACACGGATGATGACGATGATATGGGTGACACTGATGATTTGACAGATTTCTTTCAATTGGTTGACCCTCCTTCTCCCAAGAAAGCTAGATTGGATGCTTTTGCGTCTCAGCCCGTGCTAGACACGGAGGGCAATCCTATGTTTGACCCCTCTACTATCAGACATCCTAATTCTACAGAGTGGTTCCACACTCCTCATGTGGGAGAATACATATCATCTAAGCTCCGTCTTCCCTTGGACAAGTCTGTTCGGGCAAAACTCAAATCCGAATGTCCCAAACCTTCCCTTCCTTGTCATGTTACCGTTACTCCCTCCATAGATCAACCTCTCCTTACTTTCTTTTCGAAATTTGGCAAAGATCCACGCAAGGGTGTGGATAAAGCTTGGTCCACTTGCCAGGACAAGTTGTTGGACGTGGTGGGTCCTTTGGCTCGGGTCTTGGATATGGCGGAGACAGCCCGTTTGGAAGGTTCAGACCTTAATCCTGAAGAAATTTTTTTGTGGCTCCAGAGATCCTTTTGCCTTTTAGGTAATGCAAATGCAGCGATCATTCATGAGCGCGGTAAGGGCCTGTTAATCGAATTGGACCCGAAGTTGGCTAACTTGGCTTCCCAGGATCCTGGTGTCAAGGCTGACGGACTTTTGTTTGGTGATTCCCTTGTCAAGGATCTCAGCCGAAATGTGTCCACTTTTGCTTCCTTGGACAAAGCCCAATTTCCCATCAAAAAAGTTTTTGGCCCCCGGGTTTTTGGCAGGAACCGCTCTTCCGGCCGCGGTTATCAGAACCAAGGTTCCAGAGGTGCAGCCAATTCCGGCTATCAGGAATTCAAGCCACAGTTCTACCCCCAACGAGGTCGTGGCTTCCGTGGCCGAGGACAGAAAGGTTTCCGTTCCAACAACAGCAACGTCAACAACCAAGGTGAGGCCTTCCCCTCCAATTAGAGGTCGTCTTGCTCTCTTTTTTCACAGGTGGCGCCCGCTCACAGCAGACCCCTGGGTCCTCAATTCTGTCCAGGGCTATCTCATAGAGTTCTACGCTCAACCTTCCCAGTCTATTTTTCCTCCTCCTATGGTTTTTTCCGCAGACGTCGCTCTGCTCGTCTCTCAGGAGATTCAAAATCTTCTTCAAAAACAAGCCATCCTTGTCACTCCCTTCGACCCATCGGGCTTCCTGAGCTCTCTCTTTTTGGTTCGCAAAAAGAACAAGAAAGTTCATCCAGTCATCAACCTCAAGTGGTTCAATCAGTTTGTGGTTTATCGCCACTTCAAGATGGAGACCATCCTCCATCTCAGAGATACCTTACGCCAATCCGATTAGATGGTCAGACGCGATCTTCAAGATGCCTATCTCTCAATTCCTATTCACAAATCTCACACAAAATATCTACAATTTCAGTGGTCAGGTGTCACCTACCGATTTTGTTCGCTTCCTTTCTGACTTTCTTCCGCTCCTTGGTGCTTCACCAAGGTGATGAAGCCTGTGGTGTCTTATCTGCGCTCCCTAGGTATTCGTCTCATCATTTTTCTGGACAATATCTTGATCATGCACACAGACAAGCAGACTCTTCTTTCCCATCTCGATGTCGCTCAGTCTCTCCTCCTCGAACTGGGTTTCCTCATCAATTCCGAGAAATCTATGTTAGTCCCTTCTCAGAGTGTAGAGTTTCTAGGCTTCCGTGTGGACTCTTCCACCGCATCTATTTAACTTCCAAAAACCAAGGTTTCAGCCATTCGGTCAGAGTTAAGTCAAATTCTTCGTCTTTCCGAAGTGTCTCTGCGTTCTCTTGCAGGAGTCGTGGGCCTTCTGTCAGCCTCCATTCAAGCCATCTTTCCCGGGTCTCTTCATTATCGAGCCCTACAATGCTTAAAGATAAGACATCTTCGCCAAGGCTTGGGGTACTCCGATCTCATCCAATGAGACCTAGAGTCCCGTCTCGAACTGCAATGGTGGATCGACCATTTAGATGCGTGGAACGGGAGAACGATCTTTGCAACGGCCCCAGATCTTGTATTAGAATCAGATGCCAGTCTGTCGGGTTGGGGCGCCCGATGTGGTTCAATCTCGACTGGAGGTACATGGTCGCCAGAGGAGTCGTCATTGCACATCAATTGTTTAGAGATGCTGGCAGGCTCCTTTGCAATCCGCAGTCTGGCAAAGAACAAGGCAAGTTGTTCCATTCTCCTTCGGATGGACAATGTTTCTGCGGTCCGCTACATAAACCATCTAGGTGGCACAAAGTCAAAGCCTCTCGCGGAGCAAGCAAAGAGTCTTTGGGAATTCTGTCTTCAACACAAGCTGTCTCTTCGAGCAGAATATCTTCCAGGCAGTCTCAATGCCATAGCAGATTGGCACTTTCGTTACCTTCGAGATTCAAGCGACTGGAAGCTGCTTCACTCCGTCTTTCACTCTCTCTCCCAAAAATGGGGTCCCTTTTCTATCAATCTTTTTGCTTCCTGTCTCAATTCCCAACTTCCCGTTTTCTTCAGCTGGAGACCAGATCCCCTCGCTCTGGCAACGGATGCCTTTCTACAGGACTGGTCCCTGCATCTCAACTATGCGTTTCCTCCATTCCTGATGATCAACAGGGTTCTGGCCCAGGTGCGTCGCCAGTCGACATCCTTGGTTCTCCTGGCACATTTCTGGCAATCTCAAATCTGGTTCCCTTCACTCCTGGAGCTGGCGGTGGATTTTCTGGTGCTTCTTCCCTTCAGCGAAGACCTCCTGCTGGACCCTCAGGGTCTCCCCCACGCCATGATTCTATACCAATCTCTGGTTCTGTCTGCATGGAAGATTTCCGGGCTTCCTCTTCTGACGTCATCATTTCACAGGAGGCTTCACTCTCTATCAGTAGAGCTTGGGCCCCTGGTACATCCAGAGCCTACAAGTCAGCTTGGACTTTATGGGCAAGCTGGTGTATGGAACGGTCTGTCGATCCCTTTTCAGCCCCTCTAAGCTTTGTGGTTAATTTCCTAGCTTCAGAGGCCAGTGCGGGTAAATCTCATTGCACTGTGAATCTGTACAGATCTGCTATTTCTCTGAACAATTGTCCCATTGACAACAAGCCAGTAGGTTCCCACCCTTTGGGGTGTTGTCTTCTTCGTGGAGTTCGATTCTCAAAATCTCCGTTGGCTAAGTATTCCTTTTTATGGGATGTTAATTTGGTGTTCAAATTGTTTATCTCATGGCCTGACAATGATGCTCTTTCTCTCAAGATACTTTCAGCCAAACTTACCATGTTATTATGTTTAATTTCAATCAAACGTGTCTCTGATGTCAACGCTTTGGATTTGTCTTCCAGACAATTTTCGCCTTCTGGTGTTTTGTTTCATGTTCACAGGCGTACCAAAACTAATTTGCAATCTGTGTTTTATCCCTATTTTCCTTCTCAGCCTCAGCTCTGTGTTGGACAATGCCTGAAAAGTTACGAACAGAAAACTGCTGATCTCAGGTCTTCCTCTCATTCGCAATTGCTCATTTCTTTTCGCAAACCCCATCATCCTGTGTCCTCTGCCACTCTAGCCCATTGGGTGAGGTGGATCATGTCCCTCGTGGGCATCGGCATTACTGCTTTTGGTTCTCACTCCGCTAGGGGTGCTATGGCCTCTAAAGCCTTTTGGGCAGGCTCTCGTTTGGAGGATATCCTGAAATCAGCAGATTGGTCTAATGATACTGTTTTCAAAACATTTTATTGTAAACCTGTTGTTACTGCTTCTTCTTTTGTTGTTGATATGCTTTGAACAAGCATAATAGGAGCCTCCATTCTTGACATAAAATGTAGATTTTCCTAGTTCTTATGACGGAAAGTCTTAATTTTATTCAAGACACGGAGGCGAGTATTATCCCACCTCTGCTTTACTAATTATGTCTGTTTTTCCCACCCTTAGGAACTCCGGCTTTACCACCAGCCTCCAATTAACTCTGCGTCTGCTCCTGTGGATGGGCTTCCTTCAGCTGGTTCTTCACCTCGTTGCAGTTGGACGTTGCTCCAGTACTACCCTGCAGTCCTGGGTTTCCTTCAGGATTTTCTGGCTTGGATTATGACTTTTTGCCTTTTACTGTCTATTTTTCCATTGTTTATGCATTCTCATTGACTTTCTCGCACAAGAAAAGAGGACTACGTGTGGTCAGAGCTGGCCATATATACTATCCTGGTCATGATTGGTCCATTGTTTGTTTTCTCTAATCCCATTGGCCAGTAGTTCTTCTGCTGTGCCTTCTGGGTATTTGTAGTTGTTACTTATCTTGTTGCTATTGAGAATAAAGCAAGAAAAGAAGGCATAATACTCGCCTCCGTGTCTTTAATAAAATTAAGACTTTCCGTCATAAGAACTAGGAAAATCTACATTGTGAAATGTTGTGTCTCTGATCATTGAAGTGTACAGCAATAGCTGATTTTTCGTTCCTCGTCCTTATATTGCTTTTGTGTTCAGTTACTCCTCTTTTAATCTTTCTTGTGGTTTTTCCCACATAGACCAATCCACATGGGCATTTGAGCAAATAGATTAAATTCATAGAGTCACAAGTAGCCGTTACTTTCAGTTGTATGGGGGTTCCACGTCTAGGATGATTGATCGTAGTCCCTTTAATGATGGCATGGCAATTGTTGCAATTGTGGCATGGTATAGTGCCCTTGAAGGTTTCTTGGTTCATTGTCATTGTGCGTTTCTTTAGTAGATCTTGAATATTTCTACTGCGGGTATATGCAAATCTCGGTTGACTCTGGAAAATACCTTTAAAATCAGGTTCACTCGATAAGATCAACCAATGTCTCAGGATAGATTGTTTGTACGCATGACTTTTAGTGGAATATGTCGATACTATGACTGAACGTCTCTCTGTAGTCTTGGATGAAGTTGTAAGTAACTCTGAGCGTGTTTTTGCCTTACATTTGTTTTCTGCAATCTCCAAAAACTTGGGAGGATAACCTCTTTCCTTGAATCGTTGGATCATGTTTAGTATTTGTAGTTGAGATTCCTCAGGTTCCGATACAATCCTTTTCACTCTGTACAGTTGTGATGTAGGTAAGTTGTTTTTGAGAGAGTTCTGATGGAAGCTTCCATAGTGCAACAAATTATTCCGATCAGTAGACTTCTTGTATAGGGTTGTCCTGATTTCATTGTGGTCAAATTGGATTAATACATCCAGATAAGCGATAGTCTTTTGGTCTATATGATATGTAAATTGAATCCGGTCATTGATTCTGTTCAAATCCTCTAGTTGTTGTAGTAATACATGTTTGGGGCCCTGCCACAGAACAAAGATGTCATCAATGTATCTATAAAATGCTTTCGCATGTTTCTTCCAATGATCACAGTTTAAAATGTGGTTTGTTTCAAAGTTAATCATGAAGATATTCGCGTAGCACGGTGCTGCGCAATTTCCCATGCTAGTTCCTCTAAGTTGTAAATAATGGTGCTCCTGCCATTTGAAGTAACTTTGGTACAATGTGAAATTCAGCAGTTCCAATATAAAGACTTGAAAATTTTGATCAAGTGACGATTGGAGTAGTATTGCTTCAGCTGCTTCAATACCAAGATTGTGGGGGATAGACGTATATAACGCCTGAACGTCAATGGTACATAGCCATGTCTCATGATCCTCCTGAATGGTAATTTATTTCTGCTTAATCAAAAAGTCTGTTGTATCCTTGATATATGTTTGAGCGTTGGTCACAAAATCTTTAAGGTGTAAGTCAAGAAATTGACCCACTGGTTCGTGTATGCTACCTCTTGTGTTGACAATTGGACGCATTGGAGGTTGGTGTAAATCTTTGTGGATTTTGGGAAGCATTTGTATGGATGGAATAGATGGAAATTGTTTGATTAAAAAATTATTGGTTTTGAGAGAAATCGTACCCTCGTCCAATGCTCTTTGCAAAATCTCAGTGAGGTTAGTTTGAAACTCTTTGGTGGGATCGTTAGTCAAAAGGGCATAAGTTTCAGTATCATTCACATAAGCGTTCACTTGTGTAATATAAAAGTTAGTGTCCATCACCACCAAGGCTCCCCCTTTGTCCGCTTTCTGAATCGTGATCTCTGGATTCTCTGATAGATTCTTCAATATGTTGAATTTTTTTTTGGACAGATTCTGTAGTTTGGAACGATGTCTGAAGTCCATTTTGTTGATATCATGTAGAACCAGCGATTCAAAAGTATCTAAGGATTTGTGGCTAGCTGGTGCTTGGAAAGTGCTTTTTGATTTCAAATGTTTCAATTGAGGATCAGGATCTTTGTTAGTGTCAGAGACGATAACATTCTCAAAAAAATGACGTAGCCTTAAATTACGCATGAATTTGTATAAGCTGATGTTCAGTTCAAGCTTGTCTGTATGATGTGTCGGAACATATGATGTGCCTTTCTGTAACACATTGATTTCACTTTTGTTGAGCTGATAAGTAGAAATGTTAATCACCAGTTGTTTACTTACTTTTTCTTCCTGTTGGTTCTGCTGCTCTGTATAGGAACTTTCAGAGCTGACGTAGAGTGACACTACTCCAATCGTCACTTGATCAAAAATTTCAAGTCTTTATATTGGAACTGCTGAATTTCACATTGTACCAAAGTTACTTCAAATGGCAGGAGCACCATTATTTACAACTTACAGGAACTAGCACCGTGCTACGCGAATATCTTTATGATTAACTTTGAAACAAACCACATTTTAAACTGTGATCATTGGAAGAAACATGCGAAAGCATTTTATAGATACATTGATGACATCTTTGTTCTGTGGCAGGGCCCCAAACATGTATTACTACAACAACTAGAGGATTTGAACAGAATCAATGACCGGATTCAATTTACATATCATATAGACCAAAAGACTATCGCTTATCTGGATGTATTAATCCAATTTGACCACAATGAAATCAGGACAACCCTATACAAGAAGTCTACTGATCGGAATAATTTGTTGCACTATGGAAGCTTCCATCAGAACTCTCTCAAAAACAACTTGCCTACATCACAACTGTACAGAGTGAAAAGGATTGTATCGGAACCTGAGGAATCTCAACTACAAATACTAAACATGATCCAATGATTCAAGGAAAGAGGTTATCCTCCCAAGGTTTTGGAGATTGCAGAAAACAAATGTAAGGCAAAAACACGCTCAGAGTTACTTACAACTTCATCCAAGTCTACAGAGAGACGTTCAGTCATAGTATCGACATATTCCACTAAAAGTCATGCGTACAAACAATCTATCCTGAGACATTGGTTGATCTTATCGAGTGAACCTGATTTTAAAGGTATTTTTCAGAGACAACCGAGATTTGCATATACCCGCAGTAGAAATATTCAAGATCTACTAAAGAAACGCACAATGACAATGAACCAAGAAACCTTCAAGGGCACTATACCATGCCACAATTGCAACAATTGCCATGCCATCATTAAAGGGACTACGATCAATCATCCTAGACGTAGAACCCCCATACAACTGAAAGTAACGGCTACTTGTGACTCTATGAATTTAATCTATTTGCTCAAATGCCCATGTGGATTGGTCTATGTGGGAAAAACCACAAGAAAGATTAAAACAAGAGTAACTGAACACAAAAGCAATATAAGGACGAGGAACGTAAAATCAGCTATTGCTGTACACTTCAATGATCAGAGACACAACATTTCACAATTGAAGTTTATGGTGCTTGAAACTATTTACAACATTGGCAACCAAGATGTGAACAAAAGACTTTTGAAAAAAGAGACTCAATGGATATACAGACTTGATTCTTTGAAGCCCTATGGGCTAAATGACCGTTTGGAACTCTCGTGTTACCTGTGAATCCCACAACCAGTAGTGATATATTGTGTGAATGTATAATTTTGACATGTTTATCATTTCAACCGTTTCATTCATTTATATATTTTTCATAATAATATTTGTATGTATGATCACTGCATTTCATTTATCTTCTTAATCCCATCGCTTTATTCTTGATAACCATGAAGTATTTTTCATAATAGTCGACATTACTTAGACTAGCTCTATCCTGTTACAAAATGGCTGCACCTTTTTCTGTGCTGTTTTCACAGTCCGTTATCACTCTCTACTATATGCGGTCACTTGGTTAACATCCGGTATATCCTTAGTTTAGACGTATTGCACACGCTAACCCGTCTTGGAGACACTCGGGAGATTAGACAACTTGATGAGCGGTAAGAGACACATAACTCTATCTGAGTGGTTAGCAGTTAAACCACGGTTTGTTTTATAACGGCAATCGATATGCGTGTACTTTCGCACTTTTCAGATCGCGGTAACGCGCAGCTTGGGTTAAGTCACATGTTGACAACAGTGGGTTACTTGTCAATGTTGGTCACATTGTTTTTTCACTATCGTGGCAACTATGCACTTTATTAAATATGGCACGCCTTATTGTATTGCATTTTCTTTGGATCTTTTGACACAAAGAGTCACACGCGGTAAAACTTGTCACGCCTCACGTCATTTGGATTTCGAATACGAAGAGTCACACATGCTGATTTCCACTTTATGGTTTTAACTATCATGATTTTCACTACTATCTCTATGAGGAGTGTTTTTTAATGACGATTACGATACAGCATCATTCGTTAAAAACTGTGATTGAAATAACAGTTAGGATATGTATTGGACCCTCATTGTGATTCATTGTTTATTAACAGATTCCCCTGATGAAGTGCCTGTTATGGGTACGAAATGCATTGGGAACATGCCGTTACAAGTGGTTCTATGGATGTAAACATTTAAAAATGCTGAAATATCTTGAATGTGATATTAAACATCTAGATTCATGCTAATGATGTATTAAAACTCAAACTTGATGAACTATACAAACACAGTTTGAAAAATTTATGACCAAAAAGAAGTGTTTGAAAATTTAGAAGATCTGCTGATACTTTAAGCTGTGCCCAGAGGGTCGTTCCCTAGATAAAGGGGACGCTTCTATATTTAGTAGTGAGTCACACCTACAGTCCGACCAGGTGATACCTCCGAGGCACGCAACAACCCTCACTTTTGATGTAACTTGAGCTTGTGCCCAGTCTATTCAGATTGAGAATTAACTCCAGAAGTCTGCTCATAAGATAACATTTCAACATACTTTCTTTCCCAAATGTATATGTTCTGTACATTGTAGCAGCTGTATGAATCAGACTAGCTGCACTAGTAGTGGTAATAGTAGTAAGCTTTATTGGTTAATTAAAACAGTAATACTGTTACATATTAACTTTTGAGATATAAGTATAGAACCCTATAGTACATATTACTTTCATGATATAATGGGTAAAAGGTTAAAAAAGGTAATAAAAAAAAGTACATTTTAAAATTACAATTCAGTGTGGTGCGAATCTCCGTTTGTGATTTTGATTATACTGAGACTAGGCTAGGCCAATTTTTTTTTTAAGGGAAAGTTTGTGGAGATTTAAAAACTATCACAGTTTGCAGTTAATTTGAGGATCCGATGGGTTGATGCACTGAATGACAGTGGCAAGCATGTCCTGATCTTTCTTAAATTGAAATCTGGCCACAGTAGGGTAACGCGTGCTGGATATAAATGTGGATAGATGCAAATCGGATGGATATGGTCCTCTTTTGTTTGCCCATAAAGTCTGCATGCTGTGGGACCTTCATATTTCAAACTAGGGTGCTCTGATATTGTTGGTAGCTCACCGAATTGAAGTGCCATCAGTCAGTTCTTTAAAAAAACAGAGAACGTAAGGCTAAGATAAGGTGCTTTTTTTAGAGATTCATAGTTATTAATAACTATCCATATGTGTGTTCATTAGCTAAACTTGTGTTTATCTTCTACCAGCAATTGAGGTATTTCCATTTTGTTGGTACTTTGTCTAAAAGAGGGAAAAGACAGATTTGTATACTACAGATCTCCGATCTTGGTGTTTTGTAGAACATTGTGTAAATATTTATGGTATGAGGACTTTTTGTCTTTTTCCACTTTTGTCCAAAGTGCTTTAGCAACTTCTGAGTTTTCAGAACTGAGTTTTATTTTGTACCAGCTTTTTGTAGTGGCATACTTTGTTCCTAAGGATTCATAACTAACCTAAATTCTAACCGCACCTGGGCTGGTGATGCGCTTTTAGGTAGGTGGAAGGTCTGTTTATACGTGGTGATCAGAAATGTGTTTATAAATATTGCATCTTTTCCATATTGGGTGACACTACCATAAGCTATTGCTGGCAAGAGTCTCGCAGCTATTACAGATAGCAGTGGTTTAAAAGATGGACATTCCAGTGTTTTTTCTAGTGTACTGAAAGCAAATGTTAGCGCACAGGCCCTTTTTATCATGTAACTCCTCAGTTCTTGTTGATTGAATCTATTATCTAGGTAGACTCCTAGATATGTATAACTTGTGACATCCTCCAGCATCTTACCATTCAGCAAGATCTTAAGTTTGCAGCCTGGTCGATTTTGGATCAGCATGGTTTTAGATTGTTTACTTGGTCCCAGAAAGGACTCATGTTAGTTTTTTTGGCAGTGAATACTAATTTAGACTAGTTTGCCTCGTACCGTATTCTTTTTTGTTTCCAGTGTAATTGTATGTATTCTTTTCTCAGCTGGTGTCCTTTTCCCATCCTAGGTGATCAGTATCTGTTGTTGTGGTGTACCTGATAGCCTTTCTTAATTCTTGTTTTAATGCTTGTGATGGAGCGAGTTTCAGAAATGATTTTATTCTGACTCGCAAAGTTAAACTTCCATAATTTAATTAATCATATTAATACGTTTTTGCATGATATGTACTAAATCAACCTAGAATAAAATCCATTTCATTACACGCGGGTTTAACATTATGTGCTCTTTGTTGCTTCTGCATGTTTGTAAAAAATAATAAATGTATCCTGTCTATTGTCTTTGTCAACATTAAATGCGGCTGCATAACTAATAGCATGCGCTTATTTATCCACATCGCTGCGGCGGCTATTCCGCCGCAGCGCTAAAAGGGCGGGGCGGCCGCGCGTCGCCGCATGCTGGTGACGGAACCGCTCCGTCACCAGCCGCGGTTGGGCTGTGCTCGTGACGGTGCGGTTCCGTCATGGAGGCGCCCGCCTAATAGAACGCGCCGCGCAGGCGCGAAAACAGCGCCGCGCAGGCGCGGCGGCCGGGCCATGACGGAACCGCTCCGTCATCAGCACAGCCCAACCGCAGCTGATGACGGAGCGGTTCCGTCATCAGCATCGAAGTAGTTAAATGTGCTTTTGTTTTTGTCATGTCATTGTTTTTATTTATGCTTAAAGCTAGGTAACATAAACTAATGGGTTAACATTAGTAATGGTGGGTGGGAAACAGAATACTTTTCATTTCTCAAATTAATTAATGTTTTGTGTTTGTTTGAATACTAGCCCGTGTAAAAGGCCTGAGGCCTGTTGTTTTTGATGGGTGACTGAAATCCTGTCGCGATGAGCCGAGCACAGCTAAAGTGTGGAAAGTTTTACCACAAGGACAATTCATTCGAATAAAATAATGAATGGAACTGTGTAGGATGTGCTCTGCGTTGGCTATTCTTTCCAAGGGCAGGAAGCGGCAGATCAGCCGAGCTGAGGAAACAGCGAACTCTTATTTAATAAGTTGTTGCAAAATCCTCGGAAGCTAATGTCGCCTGTGCAAAAAGGAAAATGGCACGACTTTTGGTTTGGAAAAAATATGATATCCTGGTGGACTGACGGCTGTCAGCCAATTGGAACACTGGAAGACTGCAAAATGAATTACATTTAGTTAGGATTAGTGAGATTGAAAGGTATAAAAACTGGCCCCTTGGAAAGTGGCCTGCTGGCTTTTTCCTGATTTCTAGAGGGCGAGAGATGCTGTCGGACTTTTGACGCACGTAAGAATAAATAAAAACTAATGCTTTTCTTTTACAGGTTTAGTGAGTTTTAGACAGGGAATTAGGGAATGAAACTTATTTTGTTTTAATCCATGCAGTCTGAACTACTTTGAAATGCAAGTTTAATAAGCCTTACTTAAAAAGAATGCTTTTGTTTTGCTAATAAAAAGAAATCCCAATTAAATGATGCTCTTTGCTTTGGATAAATAAAATAAATAAAATAGATTTTGAAATGACAAGCTGGTCTTGTTATTTCTTGATTCAGTTACCATCAGTTGATTCATTGACCTTAGTGGCTTAATTAAATGTTTCCGTTATATTTTTATGATTATGATGATGATATACTGCAGTTATATATAATGTGCAAATAGTTTGTGAATAGTACTGATTAATTAGGCCACATGATTCAGTTGCCCAAAAATCTGTCTCGGTTTTATGGGCCTTGTGAGAATTACGATTAATGGTGAATAACGTGGTGTTGGGTAGTGTTAAAGAGACAGAATTTCTATAGGGGCGCTGGATCACTTGCATTTAAAGCAAGTGGCAATATTTCCCTTCCCTGTTTTTTTCCTGGACCTGCCTATCATTAGTGATGTCAGGTTGGCTGTGAATTTTGTCCAGGAGTTTATGAAGTTGGTATTTTTTATTGCAACTGGTCATTGCTAGATTCATTATTGTCCTATTCAGCTTTTGTAGTGATACATTGGTCCACCTCAGGTATTTTAAGTTTGTCATATTTTCTATGCCTTCCAGTTCCAGAATGTTCATATGCCTTTTGGGGTTTGTCTCAAAATAGGTGTGTTGGTGGCTATGGTCACTCTGAGTCGAAAAGTTTACTGAGAACTGAACTAAGGGCCTCATTATGATTGCGGTGAATCCGCATACTCCGGGCCGGCGGAAGCCACCACCGGCCCGGAGTATGCAGAGTCACCGCCGCAGCCACATAGAACACCCACCGCCAGATTAGGATGGTGGTGGGATTGCGGTTGGACCAGCGGCGGACGGCAGGTCCGTCCGACGCTGATCCGCGGGGTGGGGAGGGCTATTTGGTGACGGTGTCTGCAAGACACTGTCAGCCAAATTAGGATTTAGACGGAGACATGCTTTTCCGCGGCAGCTTTTCCGCCGTGGAAAAGCATGTGGACTTTGGCTTTTGGGGGCCCGTTGCGGGCCCCAGGGTGTCGGGGGGTGCACATGGGGGGTACCTATGGTACCCCCCAACATTTACATGCACAAAGCGGCAGGCACCACGCGGTGCCTGCCGCTTTGTGCATGTAAATGTAATACTAGCATTTTTAACATTGCGGTGGGTGCTGCTTGAAGCAGCACCCGCCGCAATGTTATTAATACAGGATGTGACCGCCAGGGTGGCGGTCACATCGTAATTTGCACGGAGGGACCACCGCTGCCCCTGTGGACGGTCCCTCCACCTCTGGGGTGGCAGATGGACGCAGGTCCGTCCGCCATCCTAATCTGCCCCTAAGTACGGCATCGAAGATAACAAGATGATCGTGTAATCCAGTATTGGTTTCCGCGCTGGCTCAGTGGAATGTGAATTTAGGGGGAGAGTCATCCGAAGTTCTGCCATGGATAACCCACTTTACCAGGTACTCTAACGCTGTCACAAATGCCCGGTCCATATGATCTGGACAGTATGTCAGCAGTTGGTATTGTGATGACACGTCCTAGTGTATGTTATCTGACATCAACTTTTTGTCCTTGTCAGGTGTGTAGATCAGATTGGTGTTGAAGTCACCATTTAGCATTATATCCCAAAGTGGATGCATGTTTCTTACCTCTGAGAATGTTGCTAATAGTAGCGAGTTAAGTGCTTTTTACTTGTGGGAACGCAGGTGTATATACACTTTGATCAGTAGTATTCTTGTACATGAGTTTGATTAGTTACAGGCCAGGGTCCGGAGTTTTGAGTTGTTTGGATTTTATGTCGAGTGACTGACTGAGCCTTGTACAAAATACACAGTCAAGGTAGTCCCTGTTACAGGTTGATCAACTCTCAATCCTCCTTGTGCATAGATGCTTCTGTCACCAGAACAGAGGAGGTCTTCCAATATGTTCTTGGAGTTGAGGCCTTGTAGGACATTAGCCATGGTTCTCTAGCACCAGTTCTCTGGCAAATGTGTCTCTGACAAACTAGTCAATTGCAAAATCTGTTGAATGTGGAGCAACTGACTCTGAAGGCAAGAAGGTCACAAGGTAGGCTTTCTTGTTAGGTTTGCTATCTTTCTAAAAACTCTCTGCAAGAATGCCACATATGATATTCGATTAGATGCTTACAGTTCTCTGTTTATTTATCTATCACAATATTTAAATTGTTATCATAACTATTTATCTGCAATTGCTTCACTGCTGAATTATTGAAAAGAAAGAAACCACGATAATAAATTAGCTTAAAGTGCAGCAACACTTCATTTTTTTTTTTTTTTTTTTTAAATATATTTTTATTGCAGGAATTAGTAAATCGTTACAAGATCGACCAGCATTATATCACAAGCAATATCAGCGAAATACAACCCTCTGTCCCCGCACCGTAAGTTCCGTACACAGCCATCCAGCCCACAACCCTGGGGTCGGGCGGCGAAATTCAATGGGGGCTCAGAAGGATGTCAGAGCTGGTCCGGATGATCCACTGTCCGTCATCTGCTTTTCCAAACAAGTCTATAAACCCAAAAGAAAAACCCCCACCCTCAAAATACTACTAACCAAAGTAAACCCCACCCAACCCCGCCATCAGCGCCTGGGAACTACCGCAACAGGATCTGCTATGGGACCCACGGGGAAAGCAACAGGACTAATGGTGCAAATGTTTAACGGGACTCGGGGCGAGTCGCTTCTTCACCTTCAGAGTCGCTGGGGGCGCAATAATCCCTGAGGGCCTGTACTAACATTTCCCACTCCAACGCTGCCTCCTGTGCCTTCTCATTACGCTGCCTCATCAGGGTATTGAGGCGGCCCGAGCCCCAGAGGAAACCGACCATCATAGATCATCATAGATCGTAATAGTCGAAACGTGGCCGGTGGGACCCAGATCGGTAGTGTCCGGAAATAATATAATAGCCGGGGAAGCGCCACCATTTTAAGCAGAGCGATCCGTCCCGCCACCGAGAGCGGCAGCGTGGCCCAGAAGTCCATGCAGCCTCGAAGTGCTCGAGTGCTGCGGGCAATGTTCCCATCCAGGAGGTCGGATGGGTCGTGATAGACGAATACCCCCAGGTACTTAAAGCAGTTGGGTTCCCATCTAATCTCCCTACTTAAAGTAGGGGCGGGGGCACCCTTACCTACCGGGAAAAGACAGGTCTTGGACCAATTCACCCGGAGGCCCGAAACCTCCCCAAACTCCGTAAGTGCCGTCGCCGCTCCATGTAAAGCGTCGAGCGGGTCCTCTAGGAAGAGCAACAGATCGTCTGCATACAGCGAGACGTAGTGCGGGCCCGAAGGCGTCCATAGGCCCATATAGTGGGCTCCCGATCGAAGATGCAGCGCGAGTGGTTCCACCGCCAGCGCAAAGAGAAGTGGGGACAACGAACACCCCTGCCTCGTGCCGCGTTCTACCGGGTATCGTGAGGAAATCAGTGGTCCCGCCCGGACCCTGGCCGATGCAGAGGCATAGAGAACCGCGGTCCATCTGATGAAGCCCTCACCGAGGCCGAATCTCCGCAGCACCGTGTAAAGGTAGTCCCACTCCAGGCTATCAAAGGCCTTCTCTAGGTCCACCGATAAGACAACCGGGGACGGGGCATCCACAAACGGTTCCCCTAGCAAACGGAGCAACCTGCGAATGTTCATAGTCGTGTTACGCCTTGGGATAAAACCCGCTTGGTCCTCATGCACCAGGGAACTCATGTGTCCCAGCAGCCTCGAGGCCAAGATACTGCTCAGTATTTTATAGTCCACCGTCAGCATCGATAAGGGACGGTAAGACCCCGGGTCGGACGAGTCCCTTCCTGGTTTGAGGAGAGGAACCACCAACGCCTCACACATCGAGCTCGGGAGCCGCCCCAGCCTCTTCGCCTCTCTGTAGACCACCAATAACCTAGGGGCTAGGAGGTCAGCATAAGCTGCATAAAACTCCACGGGCAGGCCGTCTAGGCCCGGGGTCTTATTTCTCGCCATCCGTTTAATGGCACCGCGGATCTCCCCCAATTCTATGTCAGATCCCAGGGCTTTCGCCACTTCTTGCTCCACTGTCCGGAGCTCCAGTGGGCGTAGATAATTATCGAGCCGGTCAGGGTCTCGGGCGGAGCGACTGCGGTACAAACGTTCGTAATAATGCCGGAAGCAGCTGAGAATCTCCGGTTGAGTGTATACCTCGGTTCCGTCTGCCTTACGCATACTTGTCGTCAATGAGGACTGACGCGTAGGGTTGGCCAGCCATGCCAGCAACGCGCTCGATCTGTCCCCCTCCGCGATGGACCGGACCGTATAGGCCTTGTAGTCAAAACAGCGAAGCCGTTCGACCTCCGCCGCCACCTTCTCCCTCGCCTCCGCCGTGTGTACCTGTAATTCCGGGCGCCCGGGGCGGCGAAGTTCCAGCTCGCGGAGTTTCCGGTCCGCTGCATCTAGGTCAGCTAGGATAACTCGCCTCATGCCCACCTTTTTAGAAATGCAGTAGCCCCTCACCACTATCTTAAAAGCGTCCCACTCTAACGCTCTCGTACTCGCGGTGCCGCCGTTGGACGCAAAATATTCCGATACCTTATCCCCCAGGTCCGCCCTGAAAACACTGTCCTCAAGAATCTCGGGTCGTAACTTCCAGGTGGGCACCGCCGGCGCCCCGGGGAACCAGCGAAGGTCCAGCAGGAGGGGGTTATGGTCTGAAATGGTTCTGGACAAGTACTCAGATCGGACCGCTGCCGAAACCAGTTCGGGCGAGCCAAGAAATCCATCCAGTCTGACATGCAACTCATGGAGGCTCGAGAAGTATGAATAGTCCCTAGATGTGGGGTGGTGCGCCCTCCAGATATCCGTCAGACCCCAGTGGGTCTGCCAATCCTTACGACCCTTAGCCGTGCGACGAACCGGAGAATCGGGAAGGGGCGGATGTGAGCGGTCAGTGTCTACGTCCACTACTGAGTTGAAATCTCCCCCGAGCAAAAGGGGCCCGGAGAAGAAGTGGGCCAACGAGCCCGATAACCTGGAAAGGAAGGCAGTCTGGTCTATATTAGGAGCGTACACACAGCAAACGTTCAAGTCCCTCCCTCCTAAAGTGCCCGAAATGGCCACGTAACGCCCCTCTGGATCTACCACTGTTTTCGTGACCTGGAAGGGGACCCCAGCTCTAATCCATATTAGCGCCCCTCTGGCATACGCGGAGTACGATGTGTGAAAGACCTGCCCCCTCCATCTACGCTGTAGCGCCGCCCCTTACGCCCTGTTCAGATGAGTTTCCTGCAGCAGCGCCATTTGCACTCCCCTACGCACTAAATAAGCGTGGACTTTGTGGCGCCTGGACATAGTATGAAGCCCCCTCACGTTCCAAGTAACACATTTCAAGTTAGCAACATCAGCCATTGTCCCATATTGTTCTCGCACAGTCTCCCCATCCGGGTCCCCACAAAAAAAGGGCATCATTCATCCCAGCACTGATGGCGGCCATTTTCCCCAACCAAAACCAAACAACCCAAGAACGAACCAAACCCCCACCCACCCTCCCCAGAACAGGACCCAAACAGCACCATCCAGATCCCATCCAAACCTTGCCCTCCAACAACCCAATAACCCCTACTAATCCTGCGGTCGCCACCGTAGGAAGGCCTTAAGGGCCAGGTGCGGGCCGGGCGGAGGCAGTGGGCCCTCGACGCTCAGGCTACCAGGACTAAAACAAGCCCAAAACAGTGCCGAAGACCTCCGGGGCAAAAACAGGGGCACCCCACCCTCCCCGCCCGCGTTGTCAGCATCAATTGACGGCAACCGCCTCCCCCCTGCCGGGCCCCCTCCCAAAATGAAATAGCTCACCCCGTTACCCCTGTCCATCCAGAAGGTCTTCCACCGATTTCGGTGTGATCACCGGCGTATGGGCGCTATCAGTCACTGAGTCCTCGGAGTCCGATGGTGCCCCCTCGTCACCCGGGTCTGCTTCCTCTTCAATGGCATCGTCTCGTGCGCCAGATAACTCAGATAACACCTCCAGCACTCCCTTCCGCTCCGTCGACGTCTCTGCAGTTGAGGGCCCCCCCGAGCGGCCGCGGCGATTCCTAATCCTCCTGGATCGCCGTCTCTGTTCCGGCTCCTCCGCCTGTTGGGATGAGGAGCCGAAGCCATCTTTCCCTGCTCTGTAAAGCTCGAGCCAGGCACAGACATCCTCCGGGGTGTCGAAGAATTGAGTCTTGTCATCGACAATGATGCGGAGCCTTGCAGGATAGAGGAGCGAGTACTGGATGCCCTCGCTCCTGAGCTCGCGCTTGACCGCCAGGAAGGAGAACCGCCTGCGTTGAGTTTCGTAGGTGTAATCCGGGAAGATGTTCACCTGACTGTTCGCCACTTTGAATGGACCATTATGTCTGGCGGCATTGAGGATTAAGTCCCTGTCCCGAAAGTGCAATAACCGCGCCACCACTGGTCTCGGGGCACGTCCCTGCTGCGGTGGCCGCGCCGGGACTCTGTGGGCACGCTCCAAGGTGTAGAAGGAGGATAGCCCCTCCGGGGCCACCGTGTCACGGAGCCAGGCCTCCAATTATGCCACCATGTCGCCATCCTCGATCTTTTCCGGAAGGCCCACCACACGGATGTTGTTCCTCCTGTTGCGGCCTTCCGCATCTTCCGCTCTCTGCTCTAGGGTCGCAATCCGGGATAAGGCATCCTTCATAGTCGCAGCCAAGGTTCGCTGCGCCGGCTCCAAGATTTTCACCGAGCTCTCCACTTCCTTGACCCGGTCCGAAAGTTTGCCGTGGTCCGCTCTAAGGAGACCTAGGCTCGTCGCCACCTGGGCAATGTCCTGTTGGAGGGCCGATCGCGTGGTCGCTATCGCCTCCAGGACGCGGTCGAACTGCTGTTGCATCGATGCACCACCAGAACTCTTTGGGTCCCCATGTTCCTCTTTGTCCTGGGTCTCCGAGTCTGAGGCGGTTGGGGTGGTCCCCTTGGCTCCTCTAGGTTTCCCCATGTCGCCGGGGGCACTCCGTGATGGTCCAGGAGCAGGCGTCTCCGGGTGCAGATGCCGACCACGACCCTCCCGGTTACTGGACCTCAAATCGAGTATCGGAGACCTCCTTCTCCAGGGCCTGTGGGAACTTCTCCGCTTCGGCTCGCGCCACCACCACGGCGTCCGAGGGCACCGATGAGGGGGCGGAGACAACCGCCGCCAGGTCGGGCAGGCCCGCACAGCCGCTAAAGTCCCGGGGTGAGGGTCACCAACACCACCGGACGATTTGTGGCGCCAAAGTGTCGCGCCTCCCATGGAAGTGGACTGGCCAGGAAAATGTAGCTAAGTGCGGTGTCGTGAGTGGGGCCACCGCCTGGTTCACCAGACGTCCGCTCACGGGATCCACTATAACGTGGGCATCCGCCCAGTCACCCAACCGAGTGCATTCTCGTTGTAGAAAGTCCGATACAACCGATATCTAGTGCACAGATCAGCAAGGGATGGCGAAGCCGGGGGCGAGACGCTGCCGGCGACGCTCCTCCAATTCAATGGATCCGGCCAGGGGGACAATGAAGTCCGGGCGCCATGTTGGGTCGCACTCTGCAACTCCGCAAACTTCGGTTTTACGCCGGATCACCACTCGTCCGAGCCACGCCAAGGGCCCTGGCAGGTCTTCGTCGGTCCGTCCAGCAGAATGCGGGGTCTGGGGTGCCCCGCAGCCTCCGATTTACAGGATAATCACGGGCTCAGTCCCGGAGCCGAGCTCTCAGGCGACCATCGCCATCGGCGACCATCGCCATCGGCGCCCAAGCCGTGCAGCAACACTTCATAGTCTGAGCTTATTAAATGCAACTTAAATCTTGATATATTACCCTCCTTATACATGTATACCTTCCATGCATGTATCTATCTATAAATGTATATATTTTTACTCTTATTGTAAAAAACACATTTGAGTCTGCCCAATGCACTATCTACCATGTGTTTTACCCATTACCTATTTATTATAGCCTCTGCCTCCACTACCTGACTTATTCAAAATCTCAGTCTGCTACGATGATCTCCAAAATAACCCTTATTATACTCCTCTCTGCTACCACACCTTGCATCACCCCAAACTCATTTTACTACTAAGATCTCCCAAACAACCTTTTCTAAAATCATCCCTCATGTATCCCTCCTGAAATTTATCAGATACCTCATTTTACTTCCATGACCCCCCTCCTCTATCTCTCTTTTAATGATCCCAAACCTCATACTACTACTATGATCTCCCAATAAACACTATTTAGACTCTTCCCACTTCTATCCCTCCATTATCGTTTTCAATCCAACTAACAGAATCACATGTCCACCACTCAAATGAAATCATATTTCCCTATACTAATTCACCAATAATATTATTTGGGTTGTGGGGTAGAATGCTACCTGTCGAAAAGCGCTTTGAGGCATTGTCAGGGGTAGTAAGCGCTATATAAATACAATTAACATTATCTTACAGTACTTTAAGCCCTTAGAATCTCATCTAAGATGTTGAGTGATATTTTGCAGCAGGCAGTGGAAGCAAAATATATCTACAATTGTTCAGCAACATTCAGGTCCATATTTGGTTTTGCTGCAGCATTGCAATGTTTGACTAGAAGGGTAGGGCGATTAAAGGGTTCTGTGGAACATGCTGCAGCACCTTTATTGTTCCATTCCTGAAATCACATTTGTAGGATTTTACCTTGGCAGTGTTTGAGTTAAAAAGAAGTGTTGAGCCCCACATATATTTTGGATGCACCCCCTGGCTAACAGAATGCGGAGCTGTGATGTCAAACGTCAGAATAATTTTTGGAACATCTGTAGTGGATTCATGGATTGTCAAGTACACAGGTCAACAACTGAGGACCAGTCGTTCAGATAAACCATTGTGAAGTAGCACATTAATTGTGGAGTAGGATATTCGACCAGCAGCAGTCTACACCTTCTGATTGGTGCAGGAAACTGGATTGCTAAACTACTGGAGAGAGGGAGGGAAAACAAAAGAGAGAGACAGAGCTAGAGATCCCAATCATAATATCATCTGGTGCTGAGCTCAACTGAGTTAAAAATAATCTAGCTCCTTAATTATTAGGATTTTTTAACCATCAGTAGTTCACCTTAAATTGCTTGTCACAGTGAGACTACCTTATAAGAAAATTGTATGTGGTAGATGCACAGCAATACCACATTTTCAGTTAAAATTCTACACTAATATAGCTAAAATAGTAACCTTTTATGTCTAAAATCACACAGCATGAATACAATATGATTTAGGGTCAGGAAATATAAAAGTAATTCAGAGAAAAAAAAACCCAATGGTATGCGTGGGGTGCAGTTTGCCAGGTCCTAGGTACGCTTTTAGAGGAACTTATGATGGGTCAAAATTGTGTAAGAGTCTTTTCTTTATCCTGGTTAAAAGTTTTATATTCAGACTTTGCCAGATTATTGGAAATCAAATGTATTCAGGAGGCCATGATTGAGAGCAGAGCTGAGCACTGCTCCAGATGTTGACAACTAATTTTTGCTGTTCAACTGGAGCCTTTAACTTAATTAAAACAAAAGCTCGTCCTGGGGGCATTCAAAGAAACCAGAGCAACAATCCACATATCTTCCTCAAGTCCACTTTTTCATCCTGTCTCACTCTTGCCCTTACATTTTGGACTTTGAAATTGATTAGTAGATAAAAATTCATCAGTGGGTCAAAGCTGCCTCTTGGCTTGGCTACACAGTGTTGGATAGCTTAATTGTGAGGCTCGCTAGAGATTTAAACTTTCCATCAAAAAACTACCGGAGCAACACACTTTTAAATAATGACTACTGAGGTTGTGTCAAAGTTGCGCATGCTTGACATCTTGTCCCTGTCCACTAGGAAAGTATATTTTCCAACTTTTCATGCAAGTTCTATATGTCTTCGGTGGTACTCCGCAAGTACCCAAACATTCAAGGAATGCTTCTTGGACAACAATACCTGGTTCAAAGAAGAAAAGGGCTTTTGCCCACATCCAGTAGGGTCCACATCCAAATATCCAGTTACTAGTTTGGCAGTACTCCTTTTGGTCTGTCCCTAGGACTTTGGAAAGCATCTCAAACCCTGACCTTTTAATCACATATTTACACAGATATATGTCCCATTTAATCATCACACTGTTACAAGGTGTTGGAAGGTGTGCAAATAATATAAGGAAAGCTCCTCTTATCTCACAAATACTTATTAGAAAGCATGGGTAACTTTAATGTTGATGTTTGCATAAATGTGAGCCTTTGACGATTTTCCCTATTGTGGTGGTCACAATTTCTACCATTTGCTGTCTAACCTCTGCTTTCTTTTATCCCACTCCTATCTTACAAATGCTCGCTACTTAAGTTGATTGTCTATTTTTAGGATTCTTGAGTGGAACCATTTTTAAGGGGAGGACTGCCTACATTTTATGTTTTGTGTGTGGGTGTGTATGTTTCTGTGTGTTTGGAATTGATCAATGTCTAAGCCACGCCTTAGTAACTTATTTTTCTTTAACAAATGTACTGTAAAGTGCAACAGCCTTTTCTTAGTGATCTAATAGTTCATCTCATTTACTGGGTATATCAACACCTTATTCTTATTTTCTTTTTATTATTTGTCAGAGTTGACAGTATCATGTAGCATTTCGAACTGATGGCTGCATGAGATCTGCTGCAGACATTTTGACCACAGGCAATAACAATTTGAGAGAATATTCGAATATAGGACAAATAATAACTTAACGTTTATTGTTAGGATACAGTGTACAAAGGACATGAAATAAATGATCAAGAGCAAGGTTGTCTGATAGAATATTGATGACTAAAATATGGTGTAGACAAAATATTGTGTCAATAATAAATATTGAGGATAAAGATATTGAGAAGTGCAAATAGGTAAGTATAGATTTACTAGTCTTAACTCCACATCTACGTACCTTAACCACATCGCTGCTGTGGTTATTTTTCCCCTGTGCTGGAAATTGCCATTTTGCTGGTGTCATGACGAGCTCAGCTCGTCATCAGCACAGCTCAACTGTGCCTCATGACGAGCTGAGCTCGTCATGAGCATGGAAGGGGTTAAAGATAAATGTATATGTATACATATACATATGTATGTGTGGAGTTAAAAATGTGCTTACCCACAAAAACTTACCTTCACAATATGCTTGGCCTATATATTATTGACACATTATTTCCTCAAACATGATACACTCTGAACTTTGATATTACCGGGTGAAGAGAAAGTATTGATTGTTGTTGAAGGGTTACAGCCCATTCTGGTGACTTTGGATTGTTGTCAGAAATAATGGCGTACATAAACATTGTGTCCTGAACAATGCTTGCAACATTGTTACCTAATTCATGTAGATTTTTTTATTAACTCCACTACAGCGGTTTTTTCGAAAAATATGGGTCCAATATTCGATGCTTAATTTGTAAAACAACATAAGTGCCAGGGCCCAAGGTATTTTACAGGAGTTCACTGCAATGTGCATCACCCACTGCCCATAGTAGTGCTGCAAGTGCCAGTCCCACTGTTAGCTATAAACTATCGCCCTCCAACAAGTGTCACAATTTGGACTGCTCCCTTTCCCCAACGCCTTAAGATTACCTTAATGCAAATTATTATGTTTATTTAAATGATGTTGCATTTCTAACCATTCTAGAAAGCCCAAAAATACACAGACAGTACCACTATGTGATTGGTTGTCAGAAATGCACATTTTGAGACACATAGTGGCACTGCCCAGCACCATCAAACACTATAACAAATTAAGCACTGATAATATTTTCATCATATGATATTCTGACAGCAATTTTCTGGAACCACACAACTTTGGCCACCACAAAACTGGGCGCAAAGTTTCACTATTCACCTAACAATTATTTTTTGGCATGTTCCCGCTAGAAGGTTCCTGGAACCAGTGATGTTGCGGATAAGTCAGGGACAGAGTTAGCCAACTATAATCTCTGTGCTATTCCCTTTGCAGTAGCAGACAACCACAAGCAACAGTTTTCCTCATCCCCGGAGCATCACTGTTTCATTCCATAGTCCTATGTCCTCCTTAGGATCTGTGTGCAGCAGAATTCTCTTACATGCAGTCTGATGAAACCTTTAATAGGGATTTCAGACTCGAAACAATTCCCTCCTCAATGTTGCAAACTTTAGAAGAGGTAACAAAGCTGCATAAAAACAGAGGAATGTTCTCACTGTACCTGCCAGTGCAAAAGCCTTAAAACCCATAGGGCCCTATTGTGTAAGGAAGCAAGTGGGCGTGAAAAGAAAACTCACTTCACCAGATTTTCCTGTACGCTTATAGATAAATATCATGAGCATGCAAATCCCAAATTACCTCCTCACACCTTACCAAAATACATTAAATCGTATTTCCACTTCCAGGTCCTTATGTTCAGGCAGGAATCAGGCCTGTGAGACCTACAAATGTGCTTGATGGTGGAATCATCACACTTCACACGGAGAGAAATCTTTCCCTAGCTTTACCTGATTGCAGTTTGCCAAAAGCCATCTCAAAAGACATTGTCCTGCAAGGCAACTATACGCGGTCAAAAGCCAAAGCTCAAGTGTCCATATCATCATGAGAAGTCGATGTCTTTCTCCGCGCGTGGAAGCCACAACATGCAAACATTTTAGACACATACCAGGCGAATATGTATTGTTCGGTGGGTAAACATGATTTTCAGCATCAATTACCTGGTGAAAAGCCTCTGCAAAGGTTGTGCGGTACCTGATTGTGTTGTGTGAATTGGCTGTCTCTCTCATATCCATGAACCATGCCTATTGCTGGTTTTAGATCCTGTCAATGTCCCTCTACTATAACAGAGCTATTCCATGGATGATGTAGGTTTTCCATGCAATGTATTTTTTTCATGCAGACAAACTGTCTATCCCTTTTTCACAAACTTCTCATGTTTGCTTCCTAGCAGCAGATGAAGTGTCCCACAAAAGACTGCAAGAGCTCCCATATCATGTGGCACAGTCTTGATTGATTCTCCTTTCCTTTCCTAGTGCCCTCCAGTGAACCTTCTGTCTGCCCTTATGGCCGGGATGCCCGCCACCACCTCCCAACACAATCCCCAAGGATGGGAGAAGTCGGACACAGGTTTGAACTTTTGGAAGGCGGGAGGGAGTCACCCTCCCGGCCGTATTTATTAAAATATGAAACAAAATTTAAAACATTAAATAAAAGTTTCATAATCATGTACAATTTTACATTTATTACATTTCGATGAAGACATGTTCTTTGGCTAACCTTAACAGATCTCTAATACAAAGGTTTCCTAGCCGAGTCTAACATCCTGCAAATGCATACATTCTAAATTAAAATTGTACATCCTAGCATTAAGGGCCAACGGCAAGGTCTTAACCGGTGTCAGATCCCTACTACCAAAACTCTCGCCCTCACGGTGTGAGTGGCGCATGCGCAGAGGACTCTACCCTCGTTGCCAACTGTAACTTCCCTTGTCGTGGTGGGGGCCCCCTTTCCACTCGACGCCATCTTAAAGGTCGTCCGAGTTCCCGTGTGAGGTATCTGTAGGAAGGACAGCGTGGACTCCCCCCCATCCCCACACTCTCTATCCGCCGTCGCGGATATCCGGCCCCCGGGAAATTAGTAGGAGGGGCATCTAGCCGCCTCCCCCCCTGGGAGGGGCCTATGGCCGTCTCCCCCTAGGCGACCCATCCTTAGTGGGTGCCGCCTCCCCATGGGAGGGGCCAATGGCCGCCGCCCCCGGGCACTCCCATCCATTCTGGGTGGCGCCCCCCTCTAGGGACCTTGAAATTACTGCTCACCGTTCATGACCTTACCGCCACAGGCCGGATAGTTGACCGACTATCCGGCCCCCCCTACTCCTCCTAAAGGTCATGCTTCCTCAAACCCCTTAGCCATGCTATGAAGTCTCCTATGAGTAAATCATTCCCCTCCCTGGACAAGTGAACCCCATCATTCAGATACATGAGATCACCCCGAATACACCCGTGAGGAATGCTATGCAACTGCGAAGAGCGAAACAATTTACCAATTTTATTGTTAACCCTTTTCACCGAATGGTTCAGTGCTGACACCGAAAGGCCCCCCCCGCCATACCTTCCTGGGAATCATGTGGGACCAGGCAATCGTGCACCCCGGGATTCTTTTAGCCAACCAGCTAACAGCAGACAAAATTTGTTCAAACAACACTCGTCTACCCCGTGTCACCAAGTCACTGCCCCCCAGGTGTACTATGACTACAGATGGCGGTGACCTTTGCCGCTCTAAGAGACCCTCAAAAAATGATTTGAATTGGTCAAAACAGAGCCCGCCCTTCCCATGGAAGGCCACTCTGTACCCGTATTCCCCAGCTGCGTGAGTCGCGTCACCTGCTTTGAATACGTCCCCGGCGCGCCTCACATATGAGTGGCCCACGACCCATACCACTCTCTCTCCAGACGGTGGTCCTTGACCGCTGGTCTCCTGGTGCTGGGTCGACTGCAAATTCCGCCCCGCGTGACAGGCTCGCGAAACTGTAATTCAAACAAAAGACAAGAAGCGTGAGTGCATGTCAATTGATCTTTACAACATGTGCAATCGCACATACCTTTTGAAGCAATTCGAGGACCATCGTCCCAACTGCTTCACTTCCTCCGCACTCTGACCCCTGGCTGTAGCCTCAGTAGCAGCCCCTATCCTAAAGGAGTGGGTCCCAAAATCGCACGGGTCCATGCCCGCAGCAGCGATTGTCAGTGCGAACACCCTCTGGAACTGAAACCTCGTCAGTGGGGTGCCATCCTTGTGCCTCAGCAAACTCCCCCCCCATGTAGCCGCCCTTAGTGCCAAGTATTCCTCTATACACTTTATCGGGCAGGTGGGGGACCCTCGCGCGCGCTGCACGACAACACTATTTCCCATAGCCCCCTGGTCGGTCTTAGACCTGGCTATCGAGACAACCATCGAATCACCCCTAATTTGGACGTGATCCCTGCACAGACCTCCCTCAACGTCTTTCTTATTCCTTGCGACCAGTTCGCTCACCCGCATAGCCCCATGGAATGCTAATGCGAAAGCTGCCGGGAACAGAACTGCTTCGAAGTGGGAGGAGCACGTCTCGTCTAGTTTCGCTACAAGTAGAGACAACCTGTCTAAGCCAATCGGGCGCCTCGCATCTTGCTTGCGACCCTCGAGGCGCTGCCAGCCGCGAAGGGCCTTCTTAACCAAAAAGGAACCCGTTGGGTCTTTTATGCCATGCACCTGTGCCATGAATGAAATGGCCGCCCTATGCCTACTGGCCGTTGCCGCTGATCGACCTTCTCTGTGCAGCGCTACCAGGAACCCCAGGAAGGATTCCTCCTGACCCCAGCTCCGACTCCCTGTTGGACCCAAAAATGTGCAATAGGAACGAAACGCTCCTTCGTATGCCTTCCTTGTCCTGGGGGCTAAGCTTGCTGCCACGAGGTCTTGTAATCCGGGGCACCGATTAGCCATAGTGCTTCGGGGAATGGTGCCGCCACTAGGTCCGCTGTAGGTAGATAACCCCTGAACGCCTGCATATGTGAACGAGAGAGTGCATCAGCTGCATGATTCAGTACGCCCGGCACATGTTTCGCCCTGAACTGTACATTCAGTCTCATGCAAAGCAGCACAACTCCTTTCAACAATCTCAAGATCCATTTGCAGCGTGCTGCCTGTTGGTTAATGCATTCGACAACAGTCATATTATCAGACCAAAACACCACTGAGCGGTCCCTGAAGTCGTCTGGCCATGCCATCAGAGCAACCCAAATGGGGAATAACTCCAAGAACCCAATGTTACCTGTGAGACCGCTGGAGTGCCACCACGGCGGCCATGTTTGCGCCGACCATCGATTACCAAAGATGGCGCCAAATCCCACGCTCCCCGCTGAGTCAGTCCACAGACCTAGTTCATCTGAAGACGCTGGCGGCTTGTTCCACACGACTCGACCGTTGAAGTCCGCCAGAAATGGCAACCAAATGCGCATATCCTGGCGAACCTCTGCCGACAGTCTCGTATGGTGGTGTCCCTCTTTGAGACCAACCATAGCTTGTGCAATAGAGCGTGAGAAGGGGCAGGCCATTGGTATCACCCTCAAGGCAAAGTTATGCTGACCCACTGTTTGCTGTAACTGGTGCAGGGTCACTTTCTCCTTGCCCATGCATTGCATCAAGGAAGCCCTAAATTTAGCCACTTTTTCCATCGGTAAACGGAAACATCCCTCCACCGAATCGAGCTCAATTCCCAGAAACTCCAGTGAAGTAGATGGTCCAACCGTCTTACCTGGTGCCAATGGGACTCCAAACTCCCTCATGAGGATGCGCACATTTCGTATCGCCGGCTGCTCCCAAGAACAGGAAGTCATCAAGATAGTGCATAACATGCCTATGCCCTGTGGCCTCGGTGAATGCCCACTCTAAAAAACAGCTGAACATTTCAAAATAGGCACAAGAAATGGAGCAACCCATAGGCATGCATTTATCCATGTAATAACTCCCTTGAAATGCAAAACCTAGCAAGCGCTGATCCTGTGGGTGTACTGGGAGCAACCGGAACGCCGATTCGATATCTGATTTCGCCATCAGCGCCCCAGGGCCCAGGCGATTTAACATGGCCACGGCATCATCGAACGATGCGTACCGCACTGAACAAACTTCTGGGTCAATGGCCTCGTTCACCGAGGAACCCCTTGGAGCAGACAGGTTATGAATAAGTCTAAACTCCCCTGGGTCTTTCTTCGGGACAACCCCTAACGGGGAACAGATGAACTCCGCCACCGGCGGGCGATGAAAAGGCCCTGCCACTCGCCTTAAGCTGACTTCTTTTGCAATTTTTCTCTCTGCCACGCTTGGGTTGTGCTGTACCGATAACTGGTTTCTACAAAAGGAGTCCCCCCGAAAATCCCCCGCTGGGATGTGGAAGCCTTGTAAGAATCCCTTCCTCAACACCCCAGCGGATACATGATCAGGGTATTTGTTCAACCAAGGAGTCATAGCCATGAGATCAACGGGTGTAGGCAATCGGTCACCACGTTCTACCTCACTCCTGCTTAGACCCTCCTTTTCCTCCCGTCCCGCTATTTTTAGATCTACATGAACTCTCCGGGTGTGAGGAATTCCCACAGCCCGCACACTCATGCTTGAACCTACATGTTCCCTGCGGTCTGTTACAGTTGCCTCGATTGAAGCCCCAACAGACCCCACGCTTGCCGCCATTCCCGCCGGTCTTAGGCTGGTAATCCCCACCGGCGCCCGCTCGAAAGGGCACCGCGGGCTTTTGGCGGACGACCCCTGACCCACTCCCGCCTGGCGAGGATGTACCTGCCGCCCCTGGCAGGAGCTGCTTGTGCCATGACACCGAGTCCAGGCAATCCCAAGTCAGAGTAGCATCATATTCTTTCGCTTTCCGGAATTTCATGTCATAACCTTTCCATTCCTCCCCCTCATACATTGCATAAAAATCCATAATACAATTTTGATAGCAAGACAATTCAGTCATCACCTCGGGTTTACGTTCCCCCATAACTGCAGTAAATATAGAAAAGGCCTTAACCCAGTTCGTTACTGTCTCATCCACCCTGAATTCCGCCATCTTGGCGCGCCAAACGCTCGGGTGCCACAAATCCTTCTGGGTTTTAGCATATTCCATCTTGCGATGATCAGTTAATAATGAAAACATGTTTACATATTTGTCTCCCCATATTAACTCTTTCGTGGCCATAGGGATGTGCTGTGCCACCTTCTCCCGCCTCGAGGGTATTGAACCCTCCCCCGCCATTGGCAAAGCGAGCTTACCCGGTTCGGCCGTTGTTCCCGCCGTCTTCTCGTGACCAACTGCAGGTCCTACCGGTGCCACCTGTAGGGAAACAAGAGGAAGATTCGCCTTTGCGACATCTCTCGACTGCCGCAATTGCTCGATTAGTAGTCTGGCCTCTTCGGCCGGGTCTCCAGGGGCCACTGCGCCCCCTGCCTTCTTCTTCAGCCATGCTGCCAACTGGATGGCCAATTCGGGAGGCATTTCCTCATCATTGACGGGAGTAATCACAACTGGGATCGGCTGACCCGCATCTGGGTTTGGTACCGGGTTGTCTGCCGGCGTGAGGGGGGCGACTGGGGGTTTCCCTCTACCCTCGGGGACGACTCCCGGCAAGGCCGGGCGTATTACCTTCTTAGGATGACCCGGGTTGCTCAGTGCAGCCAGCTGTTTTTTGACCTCCGCCAAACCTCTACCGATCGATTGGACTTGTCCGAGTTTTCGGTCCATGCAAACCATCCGGTTCGACAATAGGCGTAACACCTTATCCGTCTCTGAACCCTTTCCCGCTTTCTTGCCAGCCATGGTTTTGAGTATTCTGCTCCCAGTCGATCAACGAGGTCCTGGACTCTTCGAACTCCAAGTAACTGAAAGAGAAACAACAAGATTACAAGTTCTCAAAATTGCTGCTTGTTCCGTCGAGGGCTCACGAGCAACGAGTGGGTGCAGCCTTCAGAGCACAGGAACAAGAGGACGCTTCTTCGGATTCCCGCTCTATTTATCCTTCTGCAGGAGGGCGTGTACCCTCCTCCGGTACGCCTACTGGGCGTGGTCTTCGGTGTAGGTGTCTAGGACAACCCCTCTTGGGCGGGAAAAGGCCGAGCCACGCCCCCCGCCCAAAATGGTTTCCCGGGGGGATCGGGGCACCCAACCATACGTTCGGGGGGACCGAGTGGTCGCCCCTTTCCATTCTTCCTGTACTCTAAGGTCTCTCCTCTCCCCCTTGATCTTGGTCCTCATTTGCTATAACACACTTCAATAGTTCACATGCATTGCCCTCTGGGCTTGCAGAAGTGACATGAAGCCCACAGTCCCTGTCTCAGAGGTAGTCACGCTCAAAACAATTACTGACACTTGACTGCGGCCAAGTGAGGCCAATGGGAAATGGATTCAGGACAGTGACTGCTTTACATCTGCAAAGGTTTCTCAATTCTTCAACATTTTCGATTAGAAACACTATGATAAATACCCAAAATTCACAAATAACTTGCTACCATAGTTCCCATATATCAGACTACTAGGTACATTGTACCTCACTTTGGGGAATATTTACAACAAAGTGGTGGAGCGAGGCATTAGCCTCCTTAGCTTAACGCCATGCTCCGCCACTTCTGAAACGCAGGGCTGCATCATATTTACAACAATATGGTGCAGCCCTTCATAACCACCTGTGCTGGAGCTAAATTTCACAGCTTAGTGCCAATGCAGGCTGCATTGAGGGGAAGATTGTTTATGTGCAGGAAGGTGTCCGTTCCTGCACATAAAAAATCTTTGAATGGCGTTTCGTTACTTCTAAATGTGCTGCTTAATGCAGCGCACATAGAAGTTTCAAAATGACATTTTTTTTAAAAGATTGTTTATGTGCAGGAACTGACACCTTCCTGCACATATACAATCACTGGCCTTTTGCTGTTTTTATGTGTGCTGCACAACGCAGCACACATGGAAACAGCAAAAACTAAGAGAAATAAAGCATTTCTCATCATTTCCCTTGTTTAAGACCAGGTTTTCCCTGGTCTTAATTTTGGCGCTGACTCCTATTTATGCTGCCCTTGTAAATAGGGGACAGCATCAAAATCAATGGGTGTTGCGGTGGAACACTCACTGCAACACCCATTGCCCCCTCTTTCACACAAAGTACAGCGTGAAAGGGTGCCCTATTTACAAGGCAGTGTTACGCCAGGTTAAGTGGTTAACACTGCCTTGTAAATAAGGCAAAACACATTTTGCCACAGGAACATCACTAAAAGTGACGTTCCTGTGGTGATAGGGGTTGTAAATATGCCCCTTGTCTATTTGTACATCAGAAGCAAAAAGGAAAACTCAAAAATAAAGTATGGCTCATGCTCTATTGAAATACAAATACCAATATACATAAGATAATTCTTGTGCATCAAGTAGAGCAATTACATACGTGTTTTCTAATGTAATCCTTTACAAATCTTCATACTGAATGATTACTTTCTTCAGGAGACAAATACTGTCTATATAGTTGCTGTTTCATGTGTATGAGGTTCCAGAAAGTTCTCAGTTATTTTTAAGCCTTGCAGAATGCTAGTTTGATCTCTTATATAGGCTTATTGCTATCACTCACTATGTGTGTGCTGAGTTCATGGGTTTTGTGTGGGTTGGGTTGCACTCAGTTAAATGTTAATCTTGATCTGTAAGCTATAAAATTAATCATGATATAACCTTGTTAATTGTTATGTTGCGATGCACAGGATGCATGAAATCCACTCACGTACATTGCTCTTTTTTCCAGGAGAGGAGCCAATGTAACAAAATAGTTGGTGATGAATTAGGTGCTGAGAAGCTGAGGTGGGAAAAATGTGAGTTCCTTCCAGGACTGATGCTAACAAGCTGAGGTACTGACAGGGTGGCATCTTCAAAGTCAAGCAATGCTGCACTACACAAGCATTAATGCATGGATTGTATAGAATCATGCCCAAGATTTACACCTCAGATGTTTTTAATCTCGCAAAACCTTAAGATGTTACAATAGGTTCCACGAATCCTTGGCAGAGGGCATATTCCTTGTGAAAGATATGTTATAACCATGCTGGACTCAAGGAGCATCTTCTTGAACCTATCATCATTCAGACACAAAGTGGGTTTTTGGCTGTCACCACTTCCACGCAATTTTCCTGAAGTAAATTTCAGCAGGTCAAATCTGTTTACATAGCAAAACATTGCTGCTAAAACAACGGTAAGTGTGGGTTTTGGTGCAGAAAATGCCCAATCTGCTTATTATCTTCCATTTTGCAGGGTTGAAGAAGGAATAAGATATAATTATCCCATTTATTAAATTTCAATCCCCGGGATTCAGAATTGGTAGGTGTGATCAATTTCATGTCCAGAGCCAGGCCACATGTAATTAGGGCCTTATTGTAATGACTGAATATTAGTAAGATGTTTAAATAAATTCAGATACATATCTCCAACTACATCCTAGCCCTTCTTTAGATAGTGCCTTATAGATGACCTCTGCAGGAGGGCCTGGAGATTAAAGGGAATCAATATTCGGGATATCGGGATGTCAGATTCCTGTTTCAGTGGTGGGTTTTGCAGTCTTTCCCATAGCGGAGAAAGAAGCAGAACATAAGAAGGGTGGCCTTCCAGCATCCCGCTCGCATCTCACAGGAGAATACCGGATGCCCGAATCCCACAGTGCAGAATCTAATTCTATTAGTTGCAAATTCATGGGTTGTAGTCACAAACTGTAGTTATCGCTTAAACATATATTAACATTATGAAATCACTTTGATTGCAATGGAAGACACCTCAACATTGATTGAGAAAGACGACTCACTGCTGATGCATGATATGATAAAACAGAGAGGGCCAAAGCTCGCGGCCTCTTTAGGGACGATCAGACTATCTGGTATTGGCTCATAGCAGGATCTCTCTATCACAAGCAGTTCATTTGCAGGGGTTTCAGAGTGAACAAGCCCCTGGTTTATGCTGAATTATTTATGTATGTATGTGTGTATATATGTATGTATATATTGTATTTTGAGAAGCACAATCCTAACTACATGGCAACAGAGCACGGTAACAAAGGTGGCACACAGATGTGCCGAACAAATGACGAATTGGTAGGGACAAGGGGGTCATGCTTTATATTACACTGTTACGCTCTTGTGCTATTTATAAAGCCCTATGTGGTCCTTGGAAACCACGTTCAAAGCACTGCTGATGAGCTAAGACATGTTATGTTATGTTAATTGCCATTTATATAGCGCAAAAATCACCAACGGTCTCTAAGCGATTGTGAGGGAACATACAACAAAACCAAGGTTACCCGTCCCAATGTCGGTCGATCAGGGCGTAGCTTGTCCAAAAGCCTCTATAAACAAGAGGGTCTTGAGTGTCCTCCTAAAGGGAAGTAGAGTGGCTTTAAGAGGCTTACACTAGGATGGAAACAGGGCTACAAAGTAACGCTGAGCAGAGTTAGAGTAGGGGAGTCAAATGAGCTTTTAGACCGACGAGCCCTTAGCTAGCTGGAAAGGATGTGATGATCAGTGAGAATGGAGATGAAGACATAGCCAACGGGTAATTGAAAGGTAATCACCTCACAAGTTGAGTGTAAGGGAGATGGACCAATGCATTGAAAATATGAATTATAAAAATGTTTCCATAAATCATTGACTGCACTTGCTTCTCTAACTCAGTGCTGCCTTCGAGCCTCGTTTACAAAAAAATGACTAAATCTACGAAACATATATATGTCTTAAATTACCTTAAAATGACCAATTTGCTAAATCTGAAGCATGGAAATCTATGAAAATCATATTTTAAGCGGTGTGCACTTACAGCCTGATTCATCAAAGACCCGTTTTGCGAGTCTATAATAGCGATTCATAAGGAATCGCTATTACAGACTCGCAAAACGGGATTCATGTAGGAATCGCAAAAAAAATGCGATTCCTACATATTCCTTATTTGCGATTAGCAAATTGCTAATCGCAAATAAGGAATAACTCCCCATTCATTCCTATGGGCCAAAAGGCCCATAGGAATGAATGGGGAGTATTCCTTATTTGCGATTAGCAATTAGCTAATCGCAAATAAGATAGCGATTTAAAGGGTGCCAGGGGTGTCCAAAGGACACCCTGTAGCACCCCTTAAATGCAAATTTAAACAGGTGTTGCGCACACACATGTCCAAAGGACATGTGTGTGTGCAACATGCAACTTAGAAAAATGCTTTTAAAAGCATTTTTCTAAGTTTTCGGTATTTACCACGAGGTTTGACCTCGCGGTAAATAGCGGCCCAAAATTGGGAATTCGCAATTTAAAAATGGATGATGAATTTGCATTTAAGGAATCTCAAATAGAGATTCCTTAAATGTAATTCCTCGCAAAATAGCGAAATCGCTATTACCGATTTTTGCATTTGGGATGATGAATCCCAAATGCAAAAATCGCACTTGCAAAGGGCCAGATTCTCAGAATCTGGCCCTTTGCGAGCGCAATTCAGCTTGATGAATCAGGCTGTTAGTCCTCTGTGCATGCTCTAGTAGATAATCCACGTAGAACAAAAGTGAGCATATGGGTTATTCAATACTTTAATGTTTTATTTATAGATTTTCTCCCCTGGTAAGAAATTTTCCACTTGTAGAAAGTCATTCTTCCATGCTGCCTTGAAATATGGGCTTGTAGCCTTTCCTTTCCTCAGTGGAGAAGCACACATATTTTCACCCCTTTGGGTTTCCATGGTAGGAAAAAAACATCAATTTGTTTTACAGAATCAATAAAATTAAGAGTTTATTGATGTTCACCATATTTTATATGGCAACTTCCCTGTAATGCCAGCCCTTCTCCCACCCATCACCACTACATCAGCGGCAACCCCGCTGTACTTGCGGATTATTCGTATTGTAAATCGCCTGTGAGGGGAAATGTCCACTGACCACGATTCTGAGTCAGAAAACTTCCACTGAAGAGGTTTTGTGAAAAAAACTTTGAGAATCGGGTCCTAGTACAAACCTAATTTCACTTTTTAGTGTTGAAGAAAAGGATTATATCTGTTTTGTAAACTAGTTTCCCACGTATTGCAAAGGAGGGATTTTCGCTGTGTGCAAATTACAACATTTCTCAAGGTTGTTTCTGTGGCAGGACTTCAGTTTGGAATGACCTCTTCATAAGTCACCTTTTTGCCGCCCTTTTTCTAAGTCTTAGAAGGTGAAACTTTGAACGTTTTTCTTTTTCTTTTGCATCTAATTATGTGTTTCTAGTGTTCTATGCCTTTTTGTACTTTTTTTCAAAAATAAATCCGTATATGGCATTCTATATTTAGCACGCCTTTCGCCTTTCTGGTAAGGTTCTCACTTTATTAGGTAGCTCTTTCCTACTCATCCTTTAATTCGAATTATGGGAGACCTTAAACCTAGGTAAAGGCTTTTTTTGATATTTCACCTCCACTCCCAGACATTTCATCTACTAGCTCATGGCAACATGTCAGATTAGGAAACGGCTCAAAATAAAAATAAAAATTACTACAGAAATGTGGTCAGGAAGCACCAATTTCTGCAGTAACTTGTAATTGCCCAGTATTTCTGCATCTCAGAGATACTTGGGTATCGGTTGTTCACGGAATGTGGTCCCGCCAGCTACTCTGAACATGGACACAAATATCTATATAAATTATTAAATACAACTTTTCAAGGCATCGCTCACAGAGGGGACAAATGAAATGTTTACTGCACATTGATAACTGAGAGACTTATGCAATGCGAGGTTTCTATGCTTCTTGTAACTACTTGTCTCTATGCCTCTCTCTCCCCTTCTCTCTCTCTCTCTCTCTCTCTGTCTGTGTGTATATATACATATCGCTGCTTTTTTCCCCCTTTCTGGCTTATTCGGCACTTTCTGGAGACTCCCCAGGCCTGCCCGAGGACTCCTCGCTCCGGAATCTAAGGAGACAGGCTCCGTCACCTTCACTCGTCGGAGGCTGCCTGACAGGGGACGGGACTGCGAGACCCAGGGTACTGCGCGTGGAGACCTGAGCGCACCTGGAGTCTCTTCCCGCCCCTGCTCCGCCCCTACTGATTGCCTGCTGACATCTGATTGGACGAAAGCGCTACAACAGCTCGCGGCCCCCGCTTCGCGGGTGCCGCTCGTAGCTGCTTTTGTGCGCTTGTGTTGCAGAATCCTCTCTAGCCCACTGATCATCTGCTGCCTGTTGTTCCAGGAATCTAAGGAGACAGGCTCCGTCACCTTCACTCGTCGGAGGCTGCCTGACAGGGGACGGGACTGCGAGACCCAGGGTACTGCGCGTGGAGACCTGAGCGCACCTGGAGTCTCTTCCCGCCCCTGCTCCGCCCCTACTGATTGCCTGCTGACATCTGATTGGACGAAAGCGCTACAACAGCTCGCGGCCCCCGCTTCGCGGGTGCCGCTCGTAGCTGCTTCTGTGCGCTTGTGTTGCAGAATCCTCTCTAGCCCACTGATCATCTGCTGCCTGTTGTTCCAGGAATCTAAGGAGACAGGCTCCGTCACCTTCACTCGTCGGAGGCTGCCTGACAGGGGACGGGACTGCGAGACCCAGGGTACTGCGCGTGGAGACCTGAGCGCACCTGGAGTCTCTTCCCGCCCCCTGCTCCTACTTAAGACGCACCCTCCACGCTACGCGGGACGCGAGCGGGACGCCGGGCGAAGCCCGGGCAAAGGGCGGGCCGTCTGTGGCCGTCCGGGGACGACCGAGGACGGGACGGGCCAACCCATTAACATCCACGCCTCAGTAAACATCAAAAAGTGATCACCGTAGAGCCATACTCTTAAAGAAAGATTACGGCCTCTTTTTACGTCTCCCTACGTCCAGAGTTGCGATACTAGTGGCAACCTCTTTATAAACAAAAAATGGGTCTCAAGAAACTACGTTCCCGAACAATTTTTATGAAGCGAATGGGAACCGAGGAAGCCGTTAGAAAATCCACTGACAACGGAATTAAAGCTGGTCGCAGCAGCTTGACCCCAGCAATCAGTGAATATTTCTCGTCATTGTCGGCAAAAAAGAAACCGGAAAAAACAACGTCTGCTTTCGAAAATAAAACACCAGGAAGCTTGGACGATAGATCTTGCCTATCGGCATCCCCCCATCTGTCTCATAATGTCAGCGACACTGTGTTTAACAATAATAAGTCTACACACACAATAAGAGATCAACAACCCGAAAATTCAAATACTAGTGCGGTGAAATCATCAACGCCTATAAAAAACCATGAGGGTGTACCCAAACCAGACGACTTGAGTATCCTAAACTATACAGCAGAACAAAAAAGCCTGATCTCTGAAATTTTCATGATAAAGGGTAACGGGAGCCCTCAAACACAAAAAGACTCATGTTTACTCAACCAAAAAGATGGAGTAAACAGCCCAGAGTTAAAGTTAACAAACACAGACGCAAAAAAACTCTCTATACACAAACAAGATTCCTCTTTAGATCCTTTTTTAATAGAAAGCAATAACCTTGAAAAATCGGCTATTCCCATATCTAAGGCTCTCTTCACATTACAAGAAATTCTCGAATCAGTTCTCTCCTTCCTAGGAAACATCCTTGAAAACTCTGATCAAACTTTGGATGTACAAATCGGCATTTTGAAGTTTTTAGTTGAAGAGAAAAGGAAAAAAGAGTCCTCAAAAAACACAGAAGGTAGTCTAGATGATAACAATCAACAACCAAATGAAAATAAGCAAATCTTCTGTCATTCATCTACTCAGACAACAGATGATAATTTCAAATCAACCGATAACATGAGAAAGAATGACCATCTCAATGAATCCACTCTATTCTCTCTGAAACGTCTGTTTAGAGAAAATCCCCCAAAAAAGGAAAAACAATACCCGATATTCAACAAAAAAACGGGAAGGGGAAGACCTGACAAGGAATCTGCAAAAGAAGGCGAGGAATCAAAGGTAGAAATCAAATCAGAAAAATCCTCAGGAGAAATGACACCTAACTCTACTAAGGATGATACGCTTAAGAATAATAAAAGGAAGAAAAAACCTATGAGAAGGATTCAAAAAAAGCAAGCACGAAAATTAAAATTTCAAAAAAATACAATACCACAAAAAGATCTACAAGCAAAAGACGACGAGAAAAGTACTCCGCGAAGGAGTAAAAAAGAAGAATCCCTCAAAAGAACAACAACAGATAGCAAGAAAGCCTTGAACCCAAGGGCGGAGGTATATCTCCCAGTAAATTTGGTTACTACGACAACAGAAGAAAACACTGTGAAACTCTTTTCTGAAAAGGAAAATTACTGCTGGAATGCCACACAAACTAAGGTACTTCAATTTGAAGAACTATTTCCCACTGACAATATCTCTCTTAACAGAAGCAGGATTCTACACCTCTTACAAAACATAAAACCTCTTCAATCCATGACTAGCAGCGACATTGACCTAGTATCACTTCCAACGCGAGGTCAAAGTAAAATCACAATAGTCTCATTTTGGTCTCCAGTGATACCAAGTATCATTTTGAAAGAAAAAGAGATAATATACCGTTTTGGTTATGACATCATAGAGAAACCGGAGTATAAAGGAAATAAAGAACAACCAACCTTTAATAGTAATACGACTCTCTTTTCTTCACTTCAATTGAAAGAGGGGCAAAGACCCTCGGGGACCTTAAGACACCTTGAGGGTATGCAAAACAGAGATATAGAACAGGGAGAAGAGATACTAAGAATTCGAGTAAAAAAAGGGGAAAGGGAAGTGTGGCATATGGAACCAAAGGAAGAACACGCAGAAAATAAGATGGAGAACTCATGGACCTGGCTACCAGGGATTTTAAACTATAATAAAGGTTTTACCCACCAAAAGCACCCCGTTTAACCAAGGTCTAAAGATCATCTCGTGGAACATCGCTGGAAGAACAAACATAAAAATGAAGGAAGTCCTCAGAAACCAGCCCGACATACTGACCTTGCAGGAAACCTGGGCAACAGAGCCCTTCTCACAAAAAGGTTACTATGTGTATAATATAAATGCGAAAGCCTCTAACCGGGGCCATGCCAAAGGGGGACTGGCTTTTTTAATGAGAGAGGACTACTCGTGGGCACAAGAGATAGTGGAAACCAGCAGTGAGAACGTGCAATGTATGAAACTGTCTCTGAAAGCCTCTAATCTGACTATAACCAAACCAACATTGCTTTTCAACGTATATGCTCCTCCAGGAAAAAACCACGACAGCTTAAATGACGATACCCTGCAAATTATCATACAAATAATTGAAGCCCACACATCTTTACCCTATTTAATCATGGGAGATTTTAATGGGAAAATTTCTAATACAGAAATAAAAAAATGGGGAAAAATCCTGGAAGAAGAACGCCTGGAACACGTAATCCCCCAATTCCCCAACGATATTCGATCCAATAAAAGAGGGAAAACACTGTTATCTGTATTGCTTGCCATAAACGGAACAATTCTTAACGGGAATGTGGAAGGCGATATCCCGGCAGGGTATACAAGACAAGGAAATGGGAGACCATCTATAATAGACTATATCATCTGTGGTAAAGACCAGCTTGAAACAATGTCCCATCTGTGTTCCAATTTTACCCCAGAGAGCGATCATGCCGTCCTGCAACTAGTTACCAATTGGTCGGCTCTGTCTGAAGAAGAAGGCTTGATGACCCTTGATAGAAAGGAAACTTTGGTAAGCAGCGACCAGAGACGAATCTTCTGGAACCCCACCTCGTTGAGTAAAATAACAAACTTGGTCGACCAACAACAGTTTTTAAGGAATCAATACTCAGAAGACCCTATTGAAAACTTCGAGACCATGCTCATCGAGCTCAAGGAGGTAATAACCGAAAGGAATCTTCAAAGAACTGATACAATTCCAAAAAGAAAAAATAACAACAAAACAGGGAATTCATTGACAAAGAAAACCCTAAACAAATTGATACGCGCGCAATACTTACATTTCTCTCCTACTAAAAAGAAAGAAATAAATAAATTGAAAAACCAACTCAAGAGAGAAAAAATAAGCGAGAGAAAATCCTTTGAAGACCGAAACTGGGTTGAATTACAAAACGCTGCCAAAGAACCAAACCAAAGAACGTATTGGTCTATAATAGCCAAGATATCTGGGACAAAAAAGAAATTACACGCAGTACCTGTTCCTCCGAAAGAGTGGGAAATTTACCTGACAGAACTGTACAAAAAAAACGAAGACAAATTACTGACAAACAGTCCAGATAAGGTAAAGGAAAAATCTATGGAAAAAACAATCCCGAAAACTACAACTATAATGGTTGAAACACATATTCGGAGGGCAAGAAGCTCAGGAGCCTTTGGTCCAGACCAAATCCCTATAAAGGCCCTACAAATAAATTCCAGGGAATGGAGCCTTTTTCTAACTCCACTTTTCAACCATATTTTTTCCACTGGCCAGGTTCCCAAGTCATGGCAAGGGAGCACTATAATTCCTATCCACAAAAAAGGTTGTAAAAAGGTAGCAGGCAACTACCGCCAGATAGCCCTGATGGACGCCACCGGAAAAATCTTCGCGGCAGAGATATTATTGCAATTAAAAAACTGGGCCTTTTCGATGGGTCTGATCCCTATGTTCCAGGCAGGTTTCAGACCCAAACACTCTGTCACGGACAATATTGCAATAATCCAGTTCTTTCTGGACAAATACGTCACAACAAGAAAACAGACGGTCTACATGGCTTTTATAGATTATTCAACCGCATTTGACCGTGTGGATCGTCCTACTCTATGGAAAAAATTGAGGAGTCTGGGAATTAACGAGCATTTGCTACAGGCAATAATAAGTCTCCATACAACGACATGGTGCCGTGTTCAAATGGGGGGCCAAAAAGGACTAACGAAAACAATAGACACCGAAAACGGACTTAAACAGGGTTGTCTACTTGCACCCATGTTGTTTTCGCTATATCTCAGCGATTTGCCAATACAACTGCAAAAGGGCTCAAGTCTGCCCCCAAAAATTAACCAACAAAGAGTTCACCAGTTGCTCTATGCGGACGATATAGTCCTCTTTGATCTTACTCCATACGGCCTCCAAAAAACTCTGGATATTCTGTTTAAATATTCAAATGATAATTATTTAATACCGAATGTAAAAAAAACCAAAGTTGTAGCCTTTTCTGGGAGGAAGAAAAGTGCCAAATATATTTGGAAGCTAGGTGAGGAAAAAATCGACGAAGAGAAAGAATATATCTACCTGGGCAGGATTCTCACCAAGAATCTAACAAATACACAACACATCGATAAGCTAATGAATAAATCTGAAATACACGCAGGTGCTCTAACGAGATTATATAACGCCACGGGGAGCAGACATTTTTCCTCTCTAATCAAAATTTACAAAGCTAAAATACCAGCGGTCTTGTCTTACGCTACGGAATGTATTCCAATCCAACAATGGGGCTTCATGGACCGTCAGGAGGGTAAAATCCTGAAAAAAATAATGAAGGTCCCAACTGCCACTCCAGTTCAGGTCCTACGTCTGGAATTTGGAATCACTAGTGCTTTTGCCACGGCCGTGGCGAACATAATTAGATGGGCCTACCAGCTACTTCATGCTACGGAGGGAACTCTTCGGTTTTTGTTACAAAAAGAGACTTTTGGCACAGATATCGTTAAACATACTTTCTTAGTGAACATGTCTGTGGCGTTCCAAATGGCTGAAATTTCGAGTGAAATCCTACAGACTTGGTCCACTTCACAATTGAAATTATTCCTTAAATCTTTTACACCAAGGTTAAGTTATGATTTGGACTATGCTCATAGCTATAGGCTAAAAACATTCAAGCCATTTACAACAGTAATTGAGTATAAACATATACAGCCATATATCTCTTTCTGTCTCTCTCATAGTGCAAGGAGGGTAATTTTCATGTACCGAGCTGGGATTTTACCTGTTCAAGTCTATAGAACAAAATGGTTACCCGGAGATCGCTCCAACTTATGCATGTTATGTCTAGGGGGTGAGCAGACTGTGGAGCACTTAATGTTCATTTGTCCTAACTCTAAGGTGGTAGCAGCTCGCGCCCGGTATATTTCACCGATTTACAGATCTTGCAGGCTAATCAAGGAAAAAGATTTTCTTACAATGGCCATAAATCCCCCAAATGAATATGTATGTTATAATTTGTACAAATTTTTTAAATCCATGTTAGTTTTATATTGATTATTGTGTACCTATTTTATGTAAAGTTTACCTTTTATCTTATGTTATATTTGTGGTCCTCGGTTGAGTACCAACACAAATAAAATCTTTTGACTTTGACTTTGACATATCAACAAAACATATAATACACCAAATCACAAGTTTTAATACAAATCTCTCTGCAATTTAAAAATACTTAGATTTGCAATAACCAGTAAACATCAACAAGTTGTCTGGACAAAGTGCAAATGCATCTCTAAACCCGTGACATGATCCGAGAGGAAAGTGGAAAACTATAGGTAGGAAGAAATAGAAAGTTCAAAATAACTTTTTTGCTGCTAATGCACCTATCAACTGTATAAAGTGAAACAGATAACTGAATGATAAAAAACAGAACAGATACAGTTAATAAAGAGTTCAGAATACTATCTCATGGTAATCTTAAACATAAATGATGAACAGTAGCTTAAATCATATTGTCCACATACGTTTCTCAGTTTAGTGACCCTTTGTGACAGAAATAATTGAGACCCAAGGCCTTCTGATATATTGCATTTCCTTGATAAGGCAGTATTCCATAACTGTAGTCTTTATGAGTTGAAGGCTAGCCTTGCTAATACCAGAAGGCTCTGTTATTAATTATCACCAATATTCAGAAGCATTCTTCAGATATTTGTGATCTGTGGAAGTTAAAAGCATGATCACATTTTAAAGGGCGGTCTTTATATGGATAATTTGTAGACTTATTCTGTAATCTGGTTCAGGAAGGACAGTTTTGCCAGAGACAGTGTATATCAAGTTTGTAACTCTGAGCGTAAGATGAAATAGCTCGTTTGGAGTGGAATTTGACAGCAACAAATTCTACTCAGGAATGTGTTTGAGGTTTTAAGAAGGTATTTAATTTAGTCTCAAAGTTCAACTTTTTATCATACATCTGTTTCTATTTTAGCTTTTAGCCCTATTTGTTTTTTAAAGGATTTGTTGAGGCCCATTACCTAGGTTGTTATTCATAGGGACTCCAAGAGAGGGGGCTTTGCACACTTTTGACACTGATTTTGGAGCACCGTTAGATATAATATCCACAAAAATAAATAGATGCTGAAATCAAAGCAGCTCTTAGTTAAGTTTAGTTTGCATTATGAGTAACCCTGGGCGAAGTACTACGCTATGCTTGCATAGTTTACGAAGTTAGCGCTACTTTGCATTACTCGAATTGCACGAAGCACAGTGCAACAGCATCAAGTTGCTGATCACGAGCGTGGAAAATAAACCTCCCGGCAAGATTCTCAACGCAGGTAGGGCAGGTTTCTCATTGCGAGTGATCGAGTATGCTCGCGACCGCTCGCGATGAGAAACTACCAGTCCGCGTTGAGAAAGCTGCAGCTCGAGTAGAAATCTACTCGAGCGGCAGAAAACGACCGCTTGCACAGTCAGTGCTATATGCTGTTTGCACTGATTGCACAGTGGGGAGAAGCATCCGGCACTGTGCAATCAGTGCGAACAGCATTTTGCACAGTGCACTACACAGTTCGCATAGCTACGTGTAGCTTGCGTAGTGCGAAGTGCACTTCATGTAGCTACACGTAGCGCTACTACGTGAACTACGCCCAGGGTTAATTATGAGCTGGATTGTGTTCTACATTAAGAAATTCTGCTAGATTGCTAACATGCCCAGTCTGGTGAAGGCAGAGAGCATTCTACGGGAGGAAATAAAAACAATATCAGCTGCTCACATTAGAAACATACCCATTTCAGAAATATGTGAAGCATCAAACTGGCAGTCAGTGCATAGTTTTTTCATAGACACTCCTTAAGCTAGAGCAGATGTCTAGGCAGAAGAGGCTGTCTATCTGAGCCACTTTGCCTAACGACTCTCTTGTGTGACCTTTGTTCTCCTGGTTTCCTCTCTACCTTTCTCAAATATGGACTTGTTGCTCTAGTCTGCTGTCTAAGCAAAGGAAAAAACTTTCCTTCAGAGAGAATGAAAAGCTACTTATTTGTTTACCTATAACATAAGCTCTCAATCATAGAAATCTACTGAACTCATAAACATTAAACATTCAGTTTCCTCCCAATTAAACTAGGAGGCTAAAATCCGTGTTCTAGACAATTACCTGGCTCAATCTATGACACAAAATAAGTGCCTAACTAAACCTGCAGAGCATGAAGGGGAAGTGAAGCTTCATGAAACTCTAAAAGAGCTAGTCACAGTTTCTCTCCATGTTAAATGGAGCTCCTGGGACCCCATTTTCTACATTCTACATTTTCTACAAGATAAAGAGGTAGATAGTGGAAGTACAATTTTTATTTAGAAGCCTCTCAGCAGATGTCGAACTTTGGCAGGCGATATTAACAAGCTCCAATCAACTTTGAGAACACAGAATTGGGACCTAACCTAACATAAAGGACCTGATGTCGATACCAGGAAACAGGAAAGATTTCAAGTACAGGGTGTGTGTGCAAGCACTCTTGGACTAATACAGTGGGATTTAAAAAATATATATTTTTCTCTGCTAAGTGAAATTTACAATCTTGATTTACAGTGGACTTAATAAAAAAGCACCCCACATAGGCATGTTTTAGTTACAAAACTATTTTCAAGAATGAAAATGTAAATTTTTAAAACGTTTTCCAAGATCTTGTGCGGCGATATTGTACTATTTAATATTAATTGATAGAAATACTCAAGATGGATTATCCATCTTACAAGTAACGATTCATTTCCCTTTATTTGGATGTGAATTTGTCTTCTGAATCTTTCTGTACTTTGTACTGATTTCTGTGAACATCAAACCATTCATTGAAATGTAGATGATTCAATTTTATTTTCATCCAAATTCATTTTTGACCCTGGAATATTTTCATAATTTTTCTCAATGCCTCTTTCACATCATTATTTCTGACACTGTACACAAATGGGTTGAGCATTGGGATCACCATGGTGTATATTATACTTATGCCCATGTCCTTCTCTGGGGAGTAGGCCGAGGATGGCCGAATGTATGTAAAAAGCACAGGTCCATAACACAAGACAACACAGGTGAGGTGGGAGAAGCAGGTGGAAAATGCTTTCCTTCTTCCATTAGAGGATTTTATTTTCAAGATAACCACAGCAATTAGAACATAGGATACAAGATTACATAACAGCGGGGTTAGCAAAATTACAGTAGTCTCAGTGATGAGTACAAGCTCGTTAACGGAGGTGTCTGAACATGACAGCTTCAGAAGAGGTGGGAGATCACAAAAGTAGTGATGCATTTCCTTTGCATCACAATAGAGTAACTTGGAGGCCAAGACACTATGCACTGAAGCGTGAAGCGACACTATCACCCAGGCACAAAGCACCAGTAATATACAGACCCTCTTTCTCATCACCCGTGGATAATGCAGAGGATGACATATGGCCATGAATCGGTCAAAGCCCATGATACCCAATAAGAAACTGTCCATATTGGCAAATGCTGCATAGAAATGCAACTGTGTGATGCACAAAGGAAAGGAAATTGCTTTCGTCACTGACAATAGGTCCACCAATAGCTTGGGAACTATCAAAGATGTGAAACAGATGTCCACCATGGCCAGGATACTCAGAAAGAAGTACATGGGTGTGTGGAGTCTGGAATCCAATACTATAACAATGAAGATTGTCAGATTTCCAACCAAGATGAGTGTATATACAGCAAGGAAGACACAAAATAGGATAATCTGCTGCTCTGGATGACTGGAGAAGCCCAGGAAGATAAATTCTTTGACAACACTCATGTTTCCTCTCTCCATTTTGCGACGTATCTGGAATGATAAAATTTTTTATTTTATTTATTGACCAACTTCAAGGTGCCTCTTCAAACAACTAATACTTCACCCTCATTTCTCAACTCATTTGCTGAGAATTACATACTGGTGTAGGATTCCGGATGTCAATCCAGCACAGCCTCAATTTTCTACTTTTCCAACTTTAGATCTATGGCATGAGGTGAATAGCAATGCAGAAGTGAAGCCGACATGGTGCCTAACTTATTTACTCTAATAGGAAAACACAGGCAAAATAGGCACTGATTATATTTTCATATAATTCAGGAAATCATTGAAGGCTCACTTTTTTGACAGGCCTCCCAGCTGCTCCTCCCTCCCACTGACCTGTATGCGCCGCTCTCCCTGGTGCTCTCTGTGACCGCCCTGATCCCCATCAGAAGCGGACGCTCACACGCTGCTCTCTACGCTACCTACAGAGCTCCAGTCTGGTATCATAGCGCTACTCCACAAGAACCGCTATAGCCTGATTTAAGTTAACATTGTATCGCTGCGCTAGATTGCCGGTCTAGATCATCATTATCTGTTAAATTAAAATCTTAGACATCTGCCATTGCGAGTAGAATTGCAGCGCTAAATTGCCATAGAGCGCTATTACACTGCTGTGACTTGTGCATTGCTGCCTGTTTAAATCGTCTGCAGCGTGCCCACTGTGTGCATACCCTATCCTGTCTCGGCTTTTTGGCTAGCAGCCATTTTCCTGTTGTTGTTGTTCCCCCCTGGCCGGAAAAAAACCACCCACCCGCCTCCCAGCTGCTCCTCCCTCGCCCCCGCCCCCTCCACCATCCATACATGACAGATGCATTTTCGGCAGCGTTCACGCGCAGCGGTCGCGCCGAAGGTGCGCCAAAGGTAAGCCCGTCTGCGCCCGTCCGCGCCTGGACCGCGCCCTGCGCCTGTCCCCCTGGTCCCCGCCGCTCCCAACCCACTAGAGTCACATATAATGCTGCAACTCTCCTCGCCCTCAACCCCGGACGCACACCACAATGCTGCGATGCCATCCCAGGACTAACCCACGGCCCATTCGCCTGCCTCTCCTGCAAGTTCAACTGCTTCAGGACCCTCACCAAATCCACCTCCTCCATACATAGCACCGACTCTAACCGCCTGAAGTGCATCCTGCTGAACACCCGCTCGGTCCACAGACACGCAACTGAACTCTGGGACCTACTCGACACTGCCTCACCAGACATCGCCTTTCTCACAGAAACATGGATGAACACATCATCAGCTCCCGACATCGCCATAGCCATACCGGACGCTTAAAAGATCATCCAAAAAGACCGCACCAATCAAACAGGAGGAGGCATCGCCATCATCCATAGGGATACCATCAAAATCACGACCAGCTCCGACGATAATTTTACAACTGCTGAACATCTCCATTTTCAGATCCACACCGACCCTAGGACCACACTCAGAGGCACCCTCATTTACAGACCTCCAGGTACCCGCACTCAATTCAGCGATGACATCACGGACTTCGTCAGCCCACATGCCCTCGCCTCAGAGAACTACATTCTATTAGGAGACCTCAACTTCCACCTTGAAAACAAACACGACAGCAACACCAACTCCCTTCTGGACAACCTGGCCAATCTCGGACTCAAACAACTTGTTGACACCCCCACCCATGTAGCCGGACACACGCTCGACCCTATCTTCACCTCCAGCAAGCACATCTCCTTCGACAGCACCACAGCTCTCCACTGGATGGACCACAGCTGTGTTCACTTCAGCTACAAAACCACCCTGACCCACAACCGCCCACAACCTATCCCTCGGAGAAACTGGAACAAAATCACCTCCGACCAACTCCTCACATCACTCAACCAAAACCCTCCCACCCTCTCACTGGACCCAAACCAAGCGGCCAACAATCTCAAGCAATGGATCACCCACAGTGCTGACGAATTAGCACCCCTGAAGAAACACCAGATCAAATCCGCCAGCAAAAAGGTTCCCTGGTTCAATGATGACCGTAAAAAATCCAAGAAGCTATGCCGCACCCTGGAGAAAAGATGGAGAAAAGACCCAACCACCGACAACATGGCCACCCTTAAGACAGCCACCCGCAAACACCACCAACTGATTCAATCCGCAAAGAAATCAGCATTCAAGGATCGTCTCGACAACAACACTCATAACAGCAAGGAACTTTTCAACATCATCAAAGAATTCACCAACCCCACCGCAGCATCTAACAACATCACCCCCTCCCAAGACCTCTGCGATGCGTTATCCTCCTTCTTCTACAACAAAATTGCTGACATCCACAACAGATTCGAGAGTACCCCCGCGATCAACCCTCCCCACCCCCCTCAGATCTCGCTCCGCCAACTAACAACCTTAGCGCCTGGAACCCAATCTCCACCGAAGACACCATCCGCCTAATGAACTCAATCCACTCTGGCCCGCCAACCGACCCCTGCCCCCACCACATCTTCAACAAAGCTAACTCCATCATCGCACCCCATCTCCGTGATGTCATCAACTGCTCGTTCAACTCTGCCTCCTTCCCAGAAAGCTGGAAACACGCCGAACTCAGCGCCCTTTTGAAGAAACCCACAGCAGACCCCTCTGAACTTAAAAACTACCGACCCATATCCCTCCTCCCATTCCCGGCCAAAGTCATTGAGAAAGCCGTCAACAGCCAGCTCGCCGCCTTCCTTGAATCCAACAACTCCCTTGATCCCTCTCAGTCCGGATTTCGAGCCAAACACAGCACCGAAACCGCCCTCATTGCAGCAACAGACGACATCCGAACACTACTGGATAACGGAGAAACAGCGGCCCTCATTCTACTCGACCTCTCCGCCGCTTTCGACACAGTCTGCCACAGCACCCTCATACAACGCCTCAGCAACATCGGCATACAAGGAAAAGCCTTGGACTGGATCACCGCGTTCCTGGCTGGGAGAACTCAAAGAGTCCGACTTCCCCCACTCATCTCAGAGGCCACCGAAGTCATCTGTGGAGTGCCACAAGGATCTTCACTCAGTCCCACCCTCTTCAACGTCTACATGAGCCCACTCGCATCAATCGCACGCCAACACAACCTCAACATCATCTCTTACGCCGAGGACACCCAATTAATCCTTTCCCTCACCAAAGACCCCAACACCGCCAAAACCAATCTTCACGAAGGCATGAAAGAAGTAGCTGAATGGATGAAACACAGCCGCCTAAAACTCAACTCAGACAAAATGGAGGTGCTCATCCTAGGATCTTCCCCCTCTGCCTGGGACAACTCTTGGTGGCCTTCCGCTCTGGGCACAGCACCCACACCCACAGACCATGCACGTAACCTTGGCTTCATCCTAGACTCCTCTCTCTCGATGTCCAGACAAGTCAACGCAGTCTCATCCTCCTGCTTCAACGCACTTCGCATTCTCAAAAGATCTTCCGCTGGATCCCCCTCGAGACAAGAAAGACTGTCACCCACGCACTGGTCACGAGTCGACTTGATTATGGCAACACACTTTACGCCGGAATCACAGCAAAATTACAGAAAAGACTCCAACGCATCCAAAACGCATCAGCGAGACTCATATTGGACATCCCTCGCCAAGATCACATCACCGGACACCTAAAAGACCTCCACTGGCTTCCCGTCAACAAAAGAATTACATTCCGTCTTCTCACCCACGCACACAAGGCCCTCTACAATCTAGGTCCCGAATGCCTCAACACCCAACTGTCCTTCTACAAACCCACCCACTACTTAAATCTTCCAATCTAGCCCTCGCCGCAGTCCCACGCATCCGAAAATCCACCATTGGAGGAAGATCCTTCTCCTTCTTGGCGGCAAAAACCTGGAACTCACTCCCCACCTGCCTCCGCCTTACTCAAAACCACACCTCCTTCAGAAAAGAACTTAAAACCTGGCTATTCGACAAATAATTAACCCCTTCCCAAGCGCCTTGAGACCCTCTGGGTGAGCAGTGCGCTATATAAATGCCTGAACTTGAACTTGAACTTGAACTTATGCTCCACCTATTTAATACACGTTTAGTGCACCACTCGGTGCTTGTCACCTGAGTCTGAATCTGTAATTCCTGAGGAGAGAATGAGTTGCCTTGCTATCGGACGAAAGAAGAATTGTGGAGCACTTGGCGGTTATCGCTGATATATGACCGCATTGCTTTTTGAATCATCCGGACAGGACGCCGTTCTTTGGAAAAGAGAAATGCTTGGGCGCATTTGCATTTTAGTTTGAAAACCCGGATTGAAATGACACGCGAACGTGAGAGAGCTCTCCTGTGTCTTCTGTGTATTCCGGAGATAAACTTTTGATTCAGAGGAGAAAAAAGAAACACTCACGTGGAGTAAACGAAGAGAGTGGAGAAAGTTTGTCTTTTTGGCTTTAGTGTTTATTTCAGCTCTGGACATTGTGGTGAGCTGACTACGGGGAATCGACTCATAGTGATGGATTTCTCTCCTGTAACCTGCGTGGGGTTTGTTATGCTGATACTGTGCTGACTAATGGAAAAGCAGTCTTGACTCTTTTTATAAAGTAGACACTGAATTAAGTGACTTCTCAAGTAATGGAGGATTGAAAGACCGTGCGGATATTATTTTCCATTTACTTTATTTTTCTCTTCTTGGGCTCTTTTTCTTGGAGTGCTTGTGGCAGCATACACTTGTAAGTAAATACCTATAGCGCTCGAATACACTTGATAATAGAAGAGGGAGGGACAGGGCTCACTCATACCTGTTTTCTTTCTATCTTTCAGATTAGAATCCAGGTGTGCGTTGTAGGAGTAAGGACTACACTTCAGACGTATGCCATTGAGGATTCTCTCTGCCACAACGTTTTATGTTTATTTGTCCCTTTTTTCCCCTTCCCCGGTTGTGGTAGAATCTGGGAAGTACTATAGAAATACTCTCAGGTCCTGCCATAGTAGGGGAGGAGGTATTCAAGCATCGCTCCTGCTGTGTTTGGCTTTAAGGTTAGTGAACCTTCATTCTGTACTCGTTTATGTCAATAAATATCAGATTCCAAAGTGTCCATGCTTTATTTTATTAACCATGTCACCCATTAATATGGCCATTGCAATCATGCAATTCTGTAATTCTGTGGTGTTTTCTGCACAGTTATGGATTTGCCATTTTTGCCAATTAGTCGATCATCTGCTGCATAATATCGACTTAAAAAGAAAATGTTAATTCTACCTCTAATGGACCAAAAGGTACTAAAACTGTGGTTGCTCTATGCAAAAGGTTGACTGGTCCCTTTTCAGTTGCTTAATGCTGAATTTGGGTATTAAAACAATACTAATGTGGTGAAACCCTTGGCCAGACAGTGTTAACATGTGTAAAATTTACATAATGATGACGTAATACTATCACAAAATGTGCCACATTACGCTGCATAATTTGCATTTTCTTGCTGCATGATTCGGTCAACCCTGCCGAATAATTTTGTTTTCCCATGCCACATAAATCCAGTGGCTTTGCCTAATAAACCTCTCTCTTGTTCGCTTTCTCTCTCTGGGTCTTTCTGACTCTCTCTCTCTCTCTCTCTCTCTCTCTCTCTCTCTCTCTCTCACTCACTGTCTCTTTATCTCTCTCTCTTCATGTGCAATCATATACTATAAAACACTTTCAAGTTCGCCCTGTGATTTATAGAAACATTTTAAAAAAATAGTCTGGGAGGGATTATCATGATATTTTCTAATTCCCATTCCAGTGTGAGGGCACTGTTTGGTTGTGTAAAAAGCCCATCCTCATCTCTAGGGCTGACCTTGTGAATCAAAGATCAGGGTTTAGCCCTGGGTGACTATCAGGCCTGAGAGAAATGTGATTGTGTATGGACGCAAGCTGATCAATTTTCAAAGTATCATACTACATACACCACTTTTTATGCTTCCAAAGCATGTCTCTGAGTTTTTGCCTGCATTCCACTGTTTAAGCTGTACAGCGGTGCATTTTGGGTTTTTCTGTTAATAGCATTATTGATGAAGACACTAGAGGTGTAAGATTATAATTGCTGCAAATTACTCCACATAAAGGCAGGTAAACCTAACTGAATAACAAAAAAGTAAGAGCAAAGAAACAACAGCTGTTGGTGATGTCCCAAGAATAAGAGATGTGTGAGAAGAAGAAAACAAAGAGGGTTCTGACCAAAGACAAGCAAAAGCATAGTCATGGTATATCTTCATCTGTTCTTTAGCAGGGTCTACAGAATATAGGTGACCTCCTTCTGAGCACCTCAGCCTACAACAAAGCCACCATTGCCTTTAGATTATAGCTAGGTATGGCAATATATTCAAATCTGGCTTGCATTATAACATGTACTATTGAGCTTCGGTCATCCTTCTGAAGACAACAGTATTCATGGAGTGCACTTCCAAAGAAAATGCTAACGTCTTCATATAGAAGTGGGTAAAAAAGCAACAGCCAAATATTGATGGATGTATGGCCTGCCCATCAGATGCTTCCCCGTCCCCGCTAGGAGATTGGAGATATTGGGTCTCCTGAACATGAAGTTGCTGTTGACTCCATCTTAAAGAAATCCCTCATTGCAAAGGCCAGCAATGTGGTTACTTTACTTCTGCAGCCACCGCCAAACCAAGGGGCCCATTAGGATGGCGGGTGGATTGCCCCCGCCAGGGACAGTAGCCACCGCCGGCCTGGTGGGGGCAATCCGCCCGCCATCCTCACCTAAATGACCCCCCACCATATTAGTATGGCGGGGTGACCGCGGCGGGCGGAAAGACCGTCCGCCGCTTTTCCACCCCGGTCACCTTGCGCCAGGTCTAATACGGTGGCGGTGTCTGTCAGACACCGACAGCCATATTAGCATGGGCTTGCTTAATGCGGTCTTCATTTTGGGGGCCCCCTGCGGGCCCCCAGAGTGAAGGAGAGTTGGGGGTGCACACGGGGGTACCTGTGGTACCCCCCTCCATTTGCATAAACAAAGCAGCAGGCAACGCGCTGTGCCTGCCGCTTTGTTTATGCAAATGCATACGTGCATTTTTAGCATTGTTCCGGGCGATGCTGAGAGCAAAGCCTGCCACAATTCTAAAAATGCAGGATGCGCCCACCACAGTGGCGGGCGCATCCTAATACCCCCCACGGGACCCCTGCCCTTATGGCGGGCAGTCCCAATAACCAATAGGATGGCAGGCGGACTAAGTCCGCCCGCCATCCTATTGGTTATTGGGACTGCCCTGAGCGCTCCTGGAGGAAGAACTGGGAGGAAGCCAGTAAAATGGAATATCGAACAGCAATGAGGAGGTACAAAACCGCCATCCGGCTGGCAAAAACTCAGTTTCTCGAGGACAGAATTAACAACGCCTCTAACTCCTCTAGAGAAACCTTTCTGGTGGTCAAAGAACTCCTGAAAGTTCCTACACCCTCTGCCCCCACGGAGAACCTGGAGACCAAATGTAATAATCTGGCGGAATATTTTAACACAAAAATAGAAAAAATTCTTACCTCACTTCCCCTGCCCAAGATTGGACCCGAGCGATGGGAGGAGGAAGGGTGCCCCCAGATAACTCTGGAATCGTTTGGACCAGTCAACAGGGATGAAGTCCTTACAACCCTATGTTCAATTAAGAGTGGTTCCCCCCGGGACGTTGCCCCTATGAGAATTATCAAACAGGTTGCCCCCTCCATTGTGGAGCCTATTACTGAAGTTATTAATGCCTCGTTAGGCACGGGCATTGTGCCACCTAACTGGAAGAGCGCAATAGTGAAAGCCCTTCTGAAAAAACCCTCTTTGGACCCTTCAGACATGGCCAACTATAGGCCCATTTCGCTCCTCCCAGGACTGAGCAAAATCGCAGAAAAACTGGTCAATGCTAGGCTTTCCAACTTTGTGGAGACCAATGGTGTGCTAAAATGCTCCCAAACAGGCTTCCGCCCGGGCCAAGGCACTGACACCGCCTTGCTGGCAGTCATGGAGGAGGCACGCTGCATTCTGGACTCGGGGGGATCAGTGGCAGTGATCCTCCTGGACCTGAGTGCAGCGTTCGACACTGTGAATCACCAAGTGCTACTCCAGAGACTTTTGGACGCCGAAGTGAGAGGGACAGCGCTAAACTGGCTTAGGTCATTCCTTAGTGAAAGATCTTTCCAGGTATGGGAAGGGGATGCGCGGTCGGCATCCACCCACCTCCATTGTGGTGTGCCTCAGGGCTCCTCTCTGAGTCCTACACTATTCAACGTGTATATGGCCCCCTTGGAGGAGGTGGTGGCTCCATTCAACATCAAGATCGTGAGCTACGCCGACGACACCCAATTGGTGTTCGCCCTCTCCAAATCCTTGGAGAACTCCCAGACACTCCATGCCTGCCTCTCACAGGTCCACTCCTGGATGGGGGACTCAGCACTCAAATTGAATGGGTCCAAAACTGAGATCATGGTGATGGGACCTAAAAATCCATCTTTTCCCAGCCCAGCCTGGCCCAGTTGCCTGGGGTGTCTTCCGGAACCTAAGGATGAGATCAAGAGCTTGGGCATCTGGATGGAACGAGATCTCTCCCTCAGAACCCAGGCATCCAAACTGGCGGGTGTCTGCTTTGGTCTTCTCAGATCAATACGTAAGATACTGCCCCTCATCCCTTTCACATCGAGAAAGCTCCTGATTCAGAGTCTGATTATGTCCAGGCTGGACTTTAATAATGCGATTTACCTTGGGGCCCCTGAAAGCACTTTGAACAGACTCCAACAAGTTCAAAACGCGGCAGCACGAACACTCTATAACATCCCCATGTCCTGCTCTGCCAAACCAGCACTGAGGGCACTACATTGGTTGCCAATACGGGAGAGAGTGAAATTCAAATCCCTATGCCTTGCACACAAAATCTTGCAAGGCAAAGGCCCTCCCATCCTTCAGAAGATGGTGACCCCGTACAAAGCGAGCAGAACTTTACGCTCAGACTGTCAACACCTGTCTGTCATCCCCAGGGTAAAAAAGGCCCATTCAGGAGGAAGGAGATTTTCAGTCAATGTTTCCACCCTCTGGAATGCTCTCCCCATAGGTTTGCGTGCTGAACCGTGTCTTTTGCGCTTCCGTAAACAACTTAAGACCCTCCTCTTCTGTTAATTCATCCTCGTTCACGCTATTTCTGATGTGGTTGGTGGCAAAAGCGCAAGGATGCTCCAGGGTAACCGAGCGCTATATAAAACCGATCTAAAAAAAAAAGTTACACCTTGGTGTATGAGTATGGCACATGTGTAAATAGACATGGGTATATTTCGCTTTGTGAATTTGGCCCATAGTGTTGAAAAACATCTCAATTTTTTTTGGTCTAATTAATACAACATACACTTAAAAAAGGATACATAGTTTGATGGACACTGAGATTTACTATTCTAATTGCAAGCCAACAAATACTGGGGAAAGCACATACATCAATAAGATTTACTATGAAAATTCAAATCAAATTAAGACCAGGAAAATGAGATAAATGAAAGAGATAAGAGTTGCCTGTCTTCCTCCTGTACAACAAGAACTGAATGAAAAGCATACATTAACGGGCATAAGTTATACTATACCCCACTGCCTCAAACACTGGGAAAAGATGCATTCGAAAGGATCGAATTTACTATTCTATCTTCAATCAGACTAAAATGGGGTGGGGAAAAGCAAGTGAAAGAGGTGACATTTTCATTTCACCAATCCAACTAAAACTGAGGAATGTGCATAAATGAAAGATGTGACATTTACAATTCAAACTCCAATCTAGGAAATATTGGGGAAAGTGAATAAAGTGGGAGGTGGGAGATTTACTTTTCCAACTCCAATCCAAGTTCAATTCCAGAAAGTACATAATAAAAGGGAGAAAGCTTTACTATTCAAACTCTCAGTTCAATCATAGATGGATGAAGTGCATGAAGGAAAAATAGGAAGATACATTATTTTAACTACAATCTACAAAACTTTGGGGAAGGCGCTTTGATAACAAAGGTGAGATTTACGATACATCTCCAATTCACCAGTAATTGGCGAAAGTTCATTAATGAAATGGTTGTGGTTTACCATTGTAACTCAAATCTGCCTAAAATTATGTGAAGTGCGCAAATGAAAGAGATGAGATTTAGGGACCGATGCCGATCTGGGCCAGAAAGCTCTCTAAAAATGCAGGATGCGCCCACCACAGTGGCGGGCGCATCCTAATACCCCCCACGGGACCCCTGCCCTTATGGCGGGCAGTCCCAATAACCAATAGGATGGCAGGCGGACTAAGTCCGCCCGCCATCCTATTGGTTATTGGGACTGCCCTGAGCGCTCCTGGAGGAAGCCAGTAAAATGGAATATCGAACAGCAATGAGGAGGTACAAAACCGCCATCCGGCTGGCAAAAACTCCGTTTCTCGAGGACAGAATTAACAACGCCTCTAACTCCTCTAGAGAAACCTTTCTGGTGGTCAAAGAACTCCTGAAAGTTCCTACACCCTCTGCCCCCACGGAGAACCTGGAGACCAAATGTAATAATCTGGCGGAATATTTTAACACAAAAATAGAAAAAATTCTTACCTCACTTCCCCTGCCCAAGATTGGACCCGAGCGATGGGAGGAGGAAGGGTGCCCCCAGATAACTCTGGAATCGTTTGGACCAGTCAACAGGGATGAAGTCCTTACAACCCTATGTTCAATTAAGAGTGGTTCCCCCCGGGACGTTGCCCCTATGAGAATTATCAAACAGGTTGCCCCCTCCATTGTGGAGCCTATTACTGAAGTTATTAATGCCTCGTTAGGCACGGGCATTGTGCCACCTAACTGGAAGAGCGCAATAGTGAAAGCCCTTCTGAAAAAACCCTCTTTGGACCCTTCAGACATGGCCAACTATAGGCCCATTTCGCTCCTCCCAGGACTGAGCAAAATCGCAGAAAAACTGGTCAATGCTAGGCTTTCCAACTTTGTGGAGACCAATGGTGTGCTAAAATGCTCCCAAACAGGCTTCCGCCCGGGCCAAGGCACTGACACCGCCTTGCTGGCAGTCATGGAGGAGGCACGCTGCATTCTGGACTCGGGGGGATCAGTGGCAGTGATCCTCCTGGACCTGAGTGCAGCGTTCGACACTGTGAATCACCAAGTGCTACTCCAGAGACTTTTGGACGCCGAAGTGAGAGGGACAGCGCTAAACTGGCTTAGGTCATTCCTTAGTGAAAGATCTTTCCAGGTATGGGAAGGGGATGCACGGTCGGCATCCACCCACCTCCATTGTGGTGTGCCTCAGGGCTCCTCTCTGAGTCCTACACTATTCAACGTGTATATGGCCCCCTTGGAGGAGGTGGTGGCTCCATTCAACATCAAGATCGTGAGCTACGCCGACGACACCCAATTGGTGTTCGCCCTCTCCAAATCCTTGGAGAACTCCCAGACACTCCATGCCTGCCTCTCACAGGTCCACTCCTGGATGGGGGACTCAGCACTCAAATTGAATGGGTCCAAAACTGAGATCATGGTGATGGGACCTAAAAATCCATCTTTTCCCAGCCCAGCCTGGCCCAGTTGCCTGGGGTGTCTTCCGGAACCTAAGGATGAGATCAAGAGCTTGGGCATCTGGATGGAACGAGATCTCTCCCTCAGAACCCAGGCATCCAAACTGGCGGGTGTCTGCTTTGGTCTTCTCAGATCAATACGTAAGATACTGCCCCTCATCCCTTTCACATCGAGAAAGCTCCTGATTCAGAGTCTGATTATGTCCAGGCTGGACTTTAATAATGCGATTTACCTTGGGGCCCCTGAAAGCACTTTGAACAGACTCCAACAAGTTCAAAACGCGGCAGCACGAACACTCTATAACATCCCCATGTCCTGCTCTGCCAAACCAGCACTGAGGGCACTACATTGGTTGCCAATACGGGAGAGAGTGAAATTCAAATCCCTATGCCTTGCACACAAAATCTTGCAAGGCAAAGGCCCTCCCATCCTTCAGAAGATGGTGACCCCGTACAAAGCGAGCAGAACTTTACGCTCAGACTGTCAACACCTGTCTGTCATCCCCAGGGTAAAAAAGGCCCATTCAGGAGGAAGGAGATTTTCAGTCAATGTTTCCACCCTCTGGAATGCTCTCCCCATAGGTTTGCGTGCTGAACCGTGTCTTTTGCGCTTCCGTAAACAACTTAAGACCCTCCTCTTCTGTTAATTCATCCTCGTTCACGCTATTTCTGATGTGGTTGGTGGCAAAAGCGCAAGGATGCTCCAGGGTAACCGAGCGCTATATAAAACCGATCTAAAAAAAAAAGTTACACCTTGGTGTATGAGTATGGCACATGTGTAAATAGACATGGGTATATTTCGCTTTGTGAATTTGGCCCATAGTGTTGAAAAACATCTCAATTTTTTTTGGTCTAATTAATACAACATACACTTAAAAAAGGATACATAGTTTGATGGACACTGAGATTTACTATTCTAATTGCAAGCCAACAAATACTGGGGAAAGCACATACATCAATAAGATTTACTATGAAAATTCAAATCAAATTAAGACCAGGAAAATGAGATAAATGAAAGAGATAAGAGTTGCCTGTCTTCCTCCTGTACAACAAGAACTGAATGAAAAGCATACATTAACGGGCATAAGTTATACTATACCCCACTGCCTCAAACACTGGGAAAAGATGCATTCGAAAGGATCGAATTTACTATTCTATCTTCAATCAGACTAAAATGGGGTGGGGAAAAGCAAGTGAAAGAGGTGACATTTTCATTTCACCAATCCAACTAAAACTGAGGAATGTGCATAAATGAAAGATGTGACATTTACAATTCAAACTCCAATCTAGGAAATATTGGGGAAAGTGAATAAAGTGGGAGGTGGGAGATTTACTTTTCCAACTCCAATCCAAGTTCAATTCCAGAAAGTACATAATAAAAGGGAGAAAGCTTTACTATTCAAACTCTCAGTTCAATCATAGATGGATGAAGTGCATGAAGGAAAAATAGGAAGATACATTATTTTAACTACAATCTACAAAACTTTGGGGAAGGCGCTTTGATAACAAAGGTGAGATTTACGATACATCTCCAATTCACCAGTAATTGGCGAAAGTTCATTAATGAAATGGTTGTGGTTTACCATTGTAACTCAAATCTGCCTAAAATTATGTGAAGTGCGCAAATGAAAGAGATGAGATTTAGGGACCGATGCCGATCTGGGCCAGAAAGCTCTCTGACCGAGCCGGATCAAGAGTGTTTTCCGACTGAGTCCTTCAGTCTGACCGAGCGAGTGGCGATGCGGCCGTATGCTTCTGTATTCAATTCGGTCGGACTCCCATAGAAATCAATGGGAGCAGGTCGTACGACGCATACATGGGCTCCCATTGAGTTAATGGGTATGTCTCGTGCTGGCCTGTGTTGGGGAGACCCTTGGGTCTCCTCCTGTGCCCGAGTCGTAGGGCTGCGGATGACAGGGGGTCCGACGCGGACCCCCAAAGGCAACTTTCCGAACATTTTGCGAGACGGACACTTCGGCTCGCACCAGCTGTCCGACGAGGGAATCGTACTGTTTCGGACGTAAATCGCAGCCATTGCACGCCACAGTTAGCTTACGGCCGAATCGTACGGAGTGATTCGGACCTGGAAACGACTCGATCAGTGATTTTCACGTAGCTCGCATGGTACTAGCTCGCTCGTACAGCTGTACGAGTCGGGCGGAAAACATGCGTATGGCTTGTAGTTTTTCCGGCCGGATTGCGTTCAGTGCCCTTCGGACGCGGATCGGAATCGGACCCTTAATATTGTACCTGCAGTCATACAATGTTTGGGAAAGTACATTATTCCGAAGGGCAAGGTTTACTATTCCAACTGTTATAGAACTAAAACTGGTGAAAGTGCATACATGGAAGGGATGAAATTACTATTCTCTAATCCTAAAACCTTGTGGATCATACATGCATAGATCAGGCATTTACTATGAACACTCCAGTCTGAATTAAATAGGGGCAGCACATAAATAAAATTGATGGTATTTTCCATTTTTGCTCCAGCCTGAGAAATATTGATGGAAATGCATTGCTCATAAGGGTGGGTCTAATATTTGAACTCCAAACCAACCAAAATGTGTGATGAGGGCAGCAGTGGTGCATAAATGAAAAGGACGCATTTACTATTTAAACTCTAATCCAACTAAACTCGGGGAAAGCGCATGAAGGAGAGTTGTGAACTATAATGTTCTAACTCAATCTCCCAAATATTAAAGAAGTGCATAAAGTAGGAGGTGGGAGAATTCCTCTTACTATTCAAATCCAAGTTAATTTGGAGAAGTAAACAAATAAAAGGAGACACTATTCATGCTTTTATTCGTTTTTCCATTAAGTAAATAAAGGAAAGTATATAAAAGAAAGAAGTAATCTCCGAAGCACTGGGGGAAGTACCAATCTCAGAAGCACTGGGAAGAGTGCATTATTTGGAAAGGTGAAACTTATTATTCTAAGATAAATCCAATTAAACCATAAACAATGGAAAACATACATAAATAAAAAGGGGTGTGGTTTACTATTATAACTCTAATCCACAATAAATGGGGAAGATGTACAAATGAAAGAGATGGTATTTACTAATATACCTATAGTCTCACAACTGGAGATATATCAACAGGGCTGAGATTTACTATTCTAACTCCAGTCCTAAAACATTGGGGTACATGCATAAATCAGAGGGTGAGATGTACTAATCTCATTCAAGTCATAATTAAAAAATTAAAGCAAATACATATAATTTATGGCATTCTTGAATCTAACAGTAGAAAATAAAAAGCTTCCCTTGGAACCTCAAATATCCCCTGATGTGTACACTCCACTACTCAAACACACCACTCAATTGCTTGAACTGGGGTAAGTGGCCTGTTCCCCTGGTGTGAGGGACCAATTCTCTCCCTTTTCAGTCATTTTCTAATCTAACTCAAGTTCATCACAAATTTGTGATTGTGCCGGATTTAAAGTGGGTAAGACTTACTATTTTAAGTCTAATTTCACAACAAATTATGGAAAATACATTAGTTGGAGAACTGGGATTTACTACTCTAAATATAGTGTAAATAAAATTGTGAATGGACATAAATGAAAGGGTGACATTTTCTGTTCTAACCCCAATCCATATGAAATTATGTAAAGTTCATAAATTAATGAGCTGAAATTGGTATCCATGCAAAATGTCATGTAAAAAATATTATGGGGCAAAATGTAAATTTTAAAAACATGTTGATGTCAAAAATATCATCAGACAAATTATAGATGGCAAGAATATCATGTTTTTAGTTATTTCATATTATTTTCTTTTTAATATAGCTGTTTATAATATTGTTTTATTTAATACTAGCTTACCCGTCGCGCGTTGCTGCGATCTGCGAAGAAAGGAAACTCAAGGAAACTTGTTATGATAAAATTCAATTTACATTGTGTCATTTTTATTGAAACATTCATTTTAATAAGGAAACCATTTCAAAGTGACTTTTTAATTCTATTTATTTCTTCGCGTGCTTGTGGATACACAATTTTTTGTTTTTCCGTCTGATGCGTACATCAGTATTCGAAAAATTATGAGGGCCCTGGGGGGCCGATATTTAAAAATAAATTATGCCAGAAACCTTTCCAGGAGTGTACTCAACAACTTTCCAAAGTTGCCTGGCGATCGGATGAATGGTGTTTTAATTCTATTTATTTATTTGAGTGCTTGTGGATACACTATTTTTTGTTTTTCCGTGTTATGCGTACATCAGTATTCGAAAGATTATGAGGGCCCTGGGGGGCCGATATTTAAAAAACATTTATGCCAGAAACCTTCGTGGGAGTGTACTCAACAACTTCACAAAGTTTAACCTTCGCAGGAGTGTACTCAACAACTTTCCAAAGTTGCCTGGCGATCGGATGAATGGTGTTTTAATTCTATTTATTTATTTGAGTGCTTGTGGATACACAAGTTTTTGTTTTTCCGTCTTATGCGTACATCAGTATTCGAAAGATTATGAGGGCCCTGGGGGGCCGATATTTAAAAAACATTTATGCCAGAAACCTTCGTGGGAGTGTACTCAACAACTTCACAAAGTTTCGTGGCGATCGGATGAATGGTGTTTTAATTCTATTTATTTATTCGAGTGCTTGTGGATACACGGTTTGTTGTTTGTCCGTCTGGTGCATACATCAGTATTCGAAGGTTATGAGGGTCCTGGGGGGGCGGATATTTTAAAAAAAAGTTATACCAGAAACCTTAGCGGGAGTGTACTCAACAACTTCCAAAAGTTTCCTGGCGATCGGATGAATGCTGTTTGAATTCTATTTATTTATTTGAGTGCTTGTACATACACACTTTTTTGTTATTCCATCTGGTGCGTACATCAGTATTCGAAAGATTATGAGGGCCCTGGGGGGCCGATATTTTTAAAAAATGTATGCCAGAAACCTCCGCATGAGTGTACTCAACAACTTCCCAAAGTTTCATGCCGATTGGATGAATGGTGTTTTAATTCTATTTATTTATTCAAGGGCTTGTGGATACACGATTTGTTGTTTTTCCGTTTGGTGCGTACATCAGTATTCTTAAGATTATGAGGGCCCTGGGGGGCCGATATTTAAAAAATGTTTATGACAGAAACCTTCGCGGGAGTGTACTCAACAACTTCCCAAAGTTTCCTGGCGATCGGATGAATGGTGTAGTAATGCATAAAAGACAAACAGACAGACAGACATACATTTCTTTTTATATATAGATAGTTGTATAAAATATTGCTTTTTAATTAGTTTGATAAATATTGGGTATTTTAGAATTATAAGTAATTAGTATTATAATATTTGTGTTTAATTTGTTTTGGTATTTTTTGTAACATTCTATATGATTTTCTAACTTAATTAGAAATTGTTAATTTGGTAGCAGGATGTGGATTGAGGTGGGAAGTTTTCAAAAAAGAGAAATTATTGTTCTTAATATACAATTAATTTATTATGTAAATTATTTTTTAATTGGTTACTAATTATGAAATGTAATTGATGAATTGTTATTTTAATTATTTTTTGGTTTTGAATAAATTGTTTTTACTTGATCAGTGTATTTAATTAATAAATTGTGCTAATTAATTTTATATGTATTAATTGGTTTTACTTCAATTGTGTTTAATAATTTTTATACCAATATTTTTTATTTGTATAATAATTATTTATTTATTTATTTTAACTGTTTGTTTTTTTATGGTAGGGGAAAGTGTTTCATTTTAAAATATTTTAATATTTATTTTCATTTTGACCTTTTTTAGTTGTAATATAAAACTTGTATTTATTTTATTTAAATGTTTTATTTATTTTATATTTAATTAATAAATATATTCATGTACATACTGTATTTTTTTGGTCTACAATTGAATGTTTTATTTTTGTAAAAAACGGAAGTGGGAGTAGTAAATCTGACCCACTCAAGGTCCAGCACTTTCCTTACTGTGGCTTAGATTGGAGTGGGAATAATAAATCCGAGCCCTCCGAAGTCCAAAACTTTCCTTACTTTAAGTCATGTTCGAGAGGGAATACTAAATTTGATCACTCCATATAACAACATTTTCCCTACTGTTGCTCAGATTACAGTCTGAATAGTATATCTAAACCCTCCAATGTGCAGCACTTTCTCTACTTTTTGGAGTGGAGCCAGAATAGTAAATGTAACCCTCCAAAGTCCAACATTTTCCCTACTTGCTCAGATTGAAGTTGGAATAGTAAATCTCACCCCTCCAAAGTCCAATACTTTCCTACTGTTGCCCACGTTGGACTGGGAATGCTAAATCGGACCCCTCCAACACTTTCCAGTTGGATTTCATAGATGAAATAGTGGAAGGCACTTGGTCCAATAAATAGATAAAATTGCATCACCAAATATTCAACTAAAGCAAATTTGGTCCTAAGTGGGATCTTCAAATTGTTTTGGTCATTCACTAGCACTAGATTGCCATCCGCTCCTATGTCGTAATTTGTGCACCAGTGTAGTCAGTTGTTCTAGGAGGACCAGAATTGGCATTAGTGAATAGCGTTTTTAACTCTTGTGCACAGAATTGCCGGAATTTATCACAGGCGAACTGTCCAAGATTGCAATTCCTTGCAACTTGAGAGTTGCAATCAAGCTAAGATGAGAAATGGCTACCCGTAGAGTAAGAGAGGATGGATTTATCTCCTTTAGAGAAGGGCTTTTTCACCCTTAAAATATGTTTAGATTTCCTTAGATGTCTTAGGAAAATTGTTGTTTAATAAAAAAAGATATTGCTTTTCCTTCTTTTTTCTGATTCTTCCTTGGTCATGGGTTACTCCTGTTTGTATCAGAATTGTGCTGATTCCAAACAAAAGACTATCAAAATAGTCAGAGATTATGAAGTCTAAGTAATGTGAAGGCATAAACTGATATCTGAGGACCTGATTCAAAAAGGGCCTCCACAGTCCTGGAGGAGTCTGGGCACTCGGGCTGAACTTTACGTGCCAAAAGCAGAGCCGCCACCACAACTGTGGGCCCTCCTCCACGAGTGCAGAGGCCCTTTGTGAATCAGGCAAGATGGCACATATTTATTTATTTCTGACGTCCAAACATTCATATGTAACAGATCACATCATCTGCTGAAGAGCAAACATCTTTTGGAACACAGTCTTAAAAACTTTCAACATCAAGTAACACTTATCTTTCTTGATGACTAGGCGAATAGACCAAGTACAGCTTTACTGTTTAAGTAAGATTAAAAGTACATCAATTTGGACTGAGCATCCTGAAAGGAAGATGGCCGATAAAAGAAATGCTAACCCCACTGGATCCAAATACTAAGAGCCTCAGACATGTCACCAGTACACCACTGGGCAAAGGATAATGGACTTAAGGCTACATGGCCTTGAGTACTTGTACTAGAGGGCATGTAGAGTTAGGCTCCTGATTCTGCCTTGTAGGTCGTTGCTGATGCAGTGTATGGTATTGGCCCTTAAGTCTACTACATCCTTTTATAGGATATCAGCACTTGGAATACTTTATTCAATGAATAACCAAAAGGAATCCAAGTTGTCCTCATGGTGAAAGGACTCGGGCTCCACAAACCATAAATAGTTAGTGGAGCCAGAGAAGTAAATCCGAGGATGATTCTCTCAATCTCAATATGTATTATCTCTGTATCCCATTACCACGAAGTCCTACTGTACGAACTTCTCCTCCTCCCTATTTGTCATTCGATGATCGCCTCTATTTGTTACGTGTCTTTTTGTTCACTTTTGCACTCCTTTTACTGTAAAGCGCTCTGCTACCTTCGGGTCTTGTTAGCGCTATAGAAAACTTCTAAATAAATAAATCCCCAGGACCCTTGGAACCATTCCTTGGAATGTAAGAACTCAAATAATGATTGCAAGAATCCAGGGGAAAGGTTGAATAAATAAAATAACGAATGAGCCGGTGCCTGCACAATCCAAGTTTTTGATCAATAAGACATATTTTAAGGCCTAAGAATCAAATGATGACCGCTTTTCACTAGTACTGATTACTGTAAAAAACTATAGACCTGATTTAGATCTTGATGAGACTACCATTGTCCCATCTCGGTGGTGGTTCCAAGTACTCTGTAGAGCTGACGGCAGACCTCCTGCCATTTTTAGATGTTGCGGCAATAGACAGGTTCCTGTGGTGGCAGCAGTCTTCTCAGCTGAATAACAGTACCCCACGCCGTTTGGCCACTGGGTTTGCCCCAAGCCAATTTCAATGTTCCTGTTGTGCTGATGGTGTCCTGGCGACAGAGTCCTGACGGAGTGAGACCATGGTGGTGAGGAGACAAGTAAGTAGTGCTTAATATTATCTTACTACAGATATGTTGTGAATCGTTCAATATGAATATGTAGGTAATGTGTAATGCCATTTTTTTATACAAATTGCATTGCACATCAGCATACACACACTATTCTACGTACATCCACAGTCACCACAAGCACAACATCCACACCCACCACCATCCCAATTTTTATTTTTATGTGACGATTCAGATGTGTACATTTCATTACAATAAGTTGTAAGATTAGCACTTACATGCAATTTCTTTTATGTGCATGTGTAAGAGCAATGTAAAAATACACAAGATGAAAGCAAATGTTACCATACTACTCATAGTGAGACAAGTGACACAGAAGCTAACCTTAGATTCCTACGACAACAGGGTTGCTGAGCGTCATGGTCAAAAGCGGTACAAAAGGGGGTGGTGATGGACGGAGCATCTGAATCAATCAAACACTCACACCCAGTCAAAAGATCTGGGTTTAATCCATCACCGTTCTTTAGCCCACTCTGCCACCCCAGTTCAGACATGGCTATATGCAAATCAGTCTGACCCTGTGCCTCATGGGAACAGTGCTGCCCGAACCGCCAAGCCATGTCTTCCCTGGACCGGAAACAAGCATCCGAAGACCGGTTTCTGGCATTCCAGCTGTCTTCAACCCGGCTTGCTTGAATCCAGTGGCAAAGTGAGCAAGGGACTCACGTCTGAGCATACCCTGCCACACTTATGGCGGCCAAAAGCGGTACAAAAGGGGGTGGTGATGGACGGAGCATCTGAATCAATCAAACACTCACACCCAGTCAAAAGATCTGGGTTTAATCCATCACCGTTCTTTAGCCCACTCTGCCACCCCAGTTCAGACATGGCTATATGCAAATCAGTCTGACCCTGTGCCTCATGGGAACAGTGCTGCCCGAACCGCCAAGCCATGTCTTCCCTGGACCGGAAACAAGCTTCCGAGGACCGGTTTCTGGCATTCCAGCCGTCTTCAGCCCGGCTTGCTTGAATCCAGTGGCAAAGTGAGCAAGGGACTCACGTCTGAGCATACCCTGCCACACTTACGGCGGCCAAAAGCGGTACAAAAGGGGGTGGTGATGGACGGAGCATCTGAATCAATCAAACACTCACACCCAGTCAAAAGATCTGGGTTTAATCCATCACCGTTCTTTAGCCCACTCTGCCACCCCAGTTCAGACATGGCTATATGCAAATCAGTCTGACCCTGTGCCTCATGGGAACAGTGCTGCCCGAACCGCCAAGCCATGTCTTCCCTGGACCGGAAACAAGCTTCCGAGGACCGGTTTCTGGCATTCCAGCCGTCTTCAGCCTGGCTTGCTTGAATCCAGTGGCAAAGTGAGCAAGGGACTCACGTCTGAGCATACCCTGCCACACTTACGGCGGCCAAAAGCGGTACAAAAGGGGGTGGTGATGGACGGAGCATCTGAATCAATCAAACACTCACACCCAGTCAAAAGATCTGGGTTTAATCCATCACCGTTCTTTAGCCCACTCTGCCACCCCAGTTCAGACATGGCTATATGCAAATCAGTCTGACCCTGTGCCTCATGGGAACAGTGCTGCCCGAACCGCCAAGCCATGTCTTCCCTGGACCGGAAACAAGCTTCCGAGGACCGGTTTCTGGCATTCCAGCCGTCTTCAGCCCGGCTTGCTTGAATCCAGCGTCATGGTCAAGCAGCAAAAGCACAGGAAGGACGTGGACATTGGGATTCAAGACGGAATCAGACGTGGGAACCCAAAAATGTTGAGTTTTCACCTCTTTTTCTTCTATTCCTCCAACTCAAATTCTGAGGTTTCCCTGCCACAGTCTCCTCGATGGAAAGGCACATTGTAATTGGGACGGTGGTATTCTTGGTGGGACTCCCTCCGACAGCCCCTTCGGCCTCTGACACCATTGACAAGTGAGCAAGATTATGGAGGAGGTGGCGGGACTCTGACGGTTTTCCCTCCAGGGACCCACCAACATTTAAATTGAGTGGGAGGACTTCCAAGTTGGCAGGCGGGAAGGCTGTCGAAAAAACAATGGCTGGACCAGTTTCGCCCACTGAATCAGGCCCTATGTCGCTTTGTCCTCCCCATCCAACGACCCCTAATCTATGCATCCATTATATAGCTATCAAATGTCCGCTCTCCTTTCCAACTATCACTTTCCTTGAGAGCACAAGTCTAAACCTAATAACCAATTAACACCGGGATTAAAAACTAACCTTGGGTTTCCAGAGTACTGCCCTACTTACCATAGAGTGCTTGAATACCTATTCGGGAGTAGTAAGTGCTATAGAAATACAATTACCTAACAGGAACTTGAAACTTTTACTTTAATTAATAAATAAAGGAACCCATACATGTCATATCATCCTACTCGTATCCCATGACTTTATAATAGATTTGAACATTTTACCTCACTTTTTAACCCTTGTAAGAAATTGGTTTACTGCTTTAGGGTCGCAAACCTGGGCCTGGGCGGTGAACTCCGCTCCGATCGTGGTGTTTGCTAAGTTTTCTGCACTCCACGCTCCACGGAGCTCGTGGGGTGCAGAAAGCCTCACTTTGCGTAGTACAGCGGAGTTCTTTCCCTGCTTGCGCTCGGGAATGGTAAGTTTGCGAGCACAAGCTGCTGCCTGGGTAGAATTTCTACCCAAGCGACAGAGAGACCAGCGCAAACAGCAGTACGCTCTGCACTCCGCCACTTGTGAGTATTTTTGTCACTTTGCAGAGTTCGGCATAGCAAAACTCCACAAACTACGCCCAGGCCTGGGCAAAACCCTACTCAAGTAGCAATCGCAATCCTCATCAGGGTGAGCCACAAGCAACCCCCAAATGAACTTGTGTTTATTCGTCTGGTACCTTGGCCAGAGCAGTCAGGCTTAACTTAGAGGCAATGTGTAAAGTATTTATGCAGCACTTCAAACAGTAATAGAGTGAAAGCACCACAAGGAAAATCCCACACCAATTTTGAAAAATAGAACAATTTTAATAAATTAAACAAGAGAAAATAACTAAAATCCAATCAATAAAGCCGGAGATATGTATTTTAAAGTTTAAGAGAAAATAGCACCAAAAAGCACAAACCGCCAACTGTAGATATCTGGTTGCACTGGAAGAGGAAAAAGTCACAAGTTCATGTCGATCTCAATGGGGCCAGCTACAGGGACCCAATTAGGCTTGATGAATAAGAGTACCTTAAATCCTCATTACAGAGCATTGCGAGGTCCTGTTTTGAGGATGTGCTGTGCAGCTGAGTCGATGTGTAGGGACCAGGAGAACTGCATAGCTGTGATGCAAGGTCATGACTCGTTATTGAGGATCACGTCAACAAGGGCTTGTGTTGCAAAGCACGGTGTCAAGGATGTGTCACACATTTGATGCAATGCGTTATTTTGAAAAGCTGAAAAGCTTTGATGCGAGAACCTGCATCATCATGAAGGCTGCCGTCGAAGAGAGATTTGCAAAGCGAAGGGCTGTGTCAGAGAAGCTTCAACCAGTCGCACTTCTGATGCAGGCTGTCAAGTGAATGTGCAGTCCTTTGCTATGGAAGAACCCACACAGCAGAAGTGATGTGTGGGTTCTGCTCTGGATTTCGCTGCTCAGCAGAGGAGATTCCATTGAGTGGAACCGCATTGGCCCGTAATACCCATCACAACAGGGCTAGTAGCAATCCTGCTACCTGTCCACAGAACATACCAACAGGACACTTCAAGTGAACATGCCCTTCGTCTTCATCCCTGCGAGCTTACTGACGATCTGGAATCTAACTTGGAGGTGGTTCATAAGTGGTTGACTGCCAGATTTGACGAGTTAGCTCCAGCGAAGACAGCCAAATCAGCCCACAGCCATGTCTCCGCTCCTTGGTTCACCCCCTCACTCAGAAAAATGCGCCAAGAGTGCAAAAAAGCTGAAAGAGTATGGCGGCGAAAATACGAGCCGGAGGATAAATTAAAATATCGTGATACTATTAAGATCTATCATAAACACATTGCTGAGGGCAAAAAAGAATATCTGGAACGCAGAATAGACGAAGCGGATAATATGAGCAAGGAACTTTTCAGAATAGTTAAGGAGTTTGCCTCTCCTGCTGCCTGCTCACCTTCTCACTCTCACACAGAAGAGTGGATTAGGCAACTTGCAGTCTTCTTTGCACATAAAATTACGACGATTCAGGAATCTTTTCCTGTCTCAGACCTCATAGTGTCAGCACATAGATCAATCTCTCCTCCCTCTTTGAGCAAAGACAACGTGCCCATACTTTCGGTCTTCCCTCCAATGACTTGTGCCTCCTCTCATGATTTCTTGTCCCGGCTTCAGTCAGGCTCACCTTTGGATCCTTGCCCGGCGAAATGTTTGGGTAGAGTGGTTTCAGCTGTTAATAGCTTGCTAAACCCTCTGCTGAATCTCTCCCTGACCACGGGAGTGGTCCCTCCTGCATGGAAACACGCGCTGATTCTGCCACTAATCAAAAAGCCTACTTTAGATCCCCTGGTGCATGCTAATTACAGGCCGATCTCCCTGCTCCCTGCTCTAGCGAAGGTTGTTGAAAAACATGTGCAGTTCTCGATCACCAACTTCATCGAGAGCAACAACATCCTCCATGATACACAATCTGGTTTCCGTGCTAATTATAGCACGGAGACAGCCCTTCTGGAGGTCACCGAAGCTATCAGGGAAACTCTCGATCTAGGAGGAAAGGCTATATTAGTCATGCTGGATCTGTCAGCGGCCTTCGACACCGTCCCACATGATGGTCTCCTTTTAAGACTCCGGGAGATCGGGTTTCGTGGGACGGTGTTGGATTGGTTTAAATCCTTTCTTTCGGACCGTCGACAGGTGATCTGGGCACCACCGTTCTCCGCTGAAATGCCGCCGCTAGAGGTGGGGGTTCCTTAAGGGTCCATTCTATTCAATATCTATATGGCCCCTCTGGCGGCGGTAGCGGAGGCTTTTGGTGCCCAGATCATATCCTACGCTGATGACACCCAGCTCCTGTTCACTTGCAGGAAGGGTGAGGCTTTTGATGGTGCCAGAATCAAAGACTGCCTCAGTTCGGTCTTTGCTTGGTTTCAACGGCACAGCCTAAAATGCAACCCAGACAAGTCTGAGTTGCTTTTCATTGGGTGTGCTCCTGATCCGTGCTGGAAATCGTGGTGGCCCCAGAACATGTTTCCTCCTGAGAAAGTGTCGACGCAAGCCAAGAATCTTGGTGTGATATGCGATGACGACCTCTCTTTTAGATCCCAGATTATTGGGTTATCGGGTAAATGCTTTGGCATCTTGAAGATGCTTAGAAAATTTCTCCCGCTGCTATCCCTACAATACAAAAAAATCATTGTGCAGGCGTTGATCGGATCGCGACTAGACTACGCCAATGCCTTGTATCTGGGATTGCCGAAATACTTGCTGCCCAGACTACAAATAGTGCAGAACTCGGCGGCAAGAGCCATCTTCGGCCTTCCACGTAGAGCTAGAGCCTCCGATTTGCTCAAAAAGTTGCACTGGCTGCCCATCTCGAAAAGAATCGTCTTTAAGATCCTTACTCTGGCGTTCAAGGCCCTTCATTCTGTGGGCCCAAATTATATCAGGAAGCGAATGGCTTTCTATGTACCCAGGAGGATGCTGCGGTCGGCCACATCGGCCACGATCGCTGTCCCGCCTATTAGACGTGCCCGGATGGGAGGACGGTCCTTCCGCTATCTGGCGGCCCGCCACTGGAATGAGCTCCCTGTCTCCCTTCGGAAAGCCAACAGTCTCCTCTCCTTTAGAAGGGAGTTGAAGACCTGGCTCTTTACTGCTTGACCTCTCGGACTACTGTAAGCTTCTGTCTGGTGTTTTTCGGATTCAGGTCTCTTTGCCAAAGCGCCGGGACACCCTATGGGGTAGCCGTGCGCTATAGAAGAGATCGCACATAACATAACATAACATAACATAACATAACATAACATAACATAACATAACATAACATAACATAACATAACATCAGGTAGACATACACTGTTCACTAACCCGATGGGACGAATACACAGGACAGTGTAGGGGTGTCACTCATGGTGGTGTGAGCTGGATATTGTATAATGTGTAACATGAACATCAGCATTCCTGCCATTTATATCGTTACTTTTGCACATGCCAAAACCCTGTTTAGAGATTGTAATTACAGGTCTTTGCAGATATATGGGGCACCATTTTGAAGCGATGACTTTTCAGATATACGTATGCCATATAGATGAGTGGAAGGTCTTTCCTCTAACTGTCATCGGCTAAGCATATCGGCCACGCCTCAGAATGTATTTAAAACATTTTTTAGTACACACGCCAAACATTGAGTGGCAATAAGACAGTTATCAGCTGAGTCAGCATGCTGATTTTGATACAAGGGGTTAATTCATGTGTCTTTCCCCGTATGCTAACAACAGTAGCAGGGGGCATAATCACTACAGTGACGAAAAGAAAAAGGAGGTCACCGGTATGCTCAGAAGGAGCACCTAAGCAGTAACTATGTGGGGCACGGACGGGGGGCCAATGGTTCAGAGAAGAAATCTGTTCCTAAGGGGCTGTGCCTATGTGTCGCTAACTATGTGTTGTCTGTATTTTTAACTTGTTCCCTAGGAAAACATTTATTTGTGAAAGGAAAAAAGAGTGGTGGTACTGACCCTTGCCCTGAAGAAATTGCCTCAAAACAAACAGGCAATGAAACATGTTGGCACTCTATGAGGATAAGAGGCAACAGAGTGTCCTTTTAATGTGAGCAAACCCACAGCATAGAATAAAGGTGAATAGCTAGTGCAAGTTATAGCTCGTTTTTAATAACATAAAGTGGTCCTTAAATGTTGGGATCCAATTTATGGGGTCAGTTTTTAGCACTGAGAATAACACTTTAGTGCTTATAACCAGTAATTTCACGACTGGTTTCACTGCACATTCACCACACTTGCACTTCACCATTATTATTATTTACTTTTTTGTTATCTTTAAGGTACGGGTGTGCTGATGATGAGAACCTGAGTCCAATGGTGAGAACCAACCAGCGGACTCCCATGGTGTTACTTCTGAGAGGCCCCCCGTACCGTTGTATACATCTTTTGTAACTTCGGCACTTTATTGGCACTCATGTGTGTAACCTGGATTACATTTATTACATTTTACTATTGTGAATCTATCTAGGACCCTAATTAGATATCCCTGATTCATGCCCTTATGTGGTTATAACGAAACATATCCTTATAAAGGCATAAGAATCATGTCCATATTTAGTCATAGCCAATGCAGTCCAAATACGGCAAGGCTACTCCCATAGACTCCTAGAAAGTACAACGCGTTCTTTAAACAAACCAAGCCTCCAGCAGCCCGGGAATTCCCCCTGCTTTTGTTTTGATTTGCACAAGAACTCCTGGAGTCCAGAAAGAACTGTTAGTTCTTAGTGACGTCTTATGTCCAACCTTACGTCAAACCTGGCACCTTCCAGGTATAAATATACCAACGTTGCCTTAAGCAAACACACGGTGGTTTGGAGCAGAGCGGCTATCTACTTGCCCGAAGCCCAGCTGATGCGAGAGGCGAAGGAAGCCGACCCTCCCATTTGACGCACTGAGAGAGACGCTGTCGTTTCTCCTGCCGAGAAATTCCAGCTCCGGTGTTTCCAGTCACCCTTGCGGGTTGCTGGGAGATCGAGTCCTGAGAGAGAGATACAAGACCTCCTTCATTCTAGAACCAAGGTACGGAGCTGATTAAAACCTTAAGAGAATTCTTGATTCAGATTCTTGGCAAAAACCAACTTAACTTAAACTGCAACTTACTTACTCCTTCCCACGTATTAGGCTTAGGTCAGGTACACCGGGGTAGGCGTATCTTAGAAGCACCAGTTGAGTACGTTAGTCAATGTTTTTATGTATGTATATATTTTATCCGTTTTAAAGTATCATATGGCTAAGAAACCATATCAATGTTTTTACAGTATTACTTCATAATACTACTTTTACTGTACGCACTTTACTTCATGATAAGTATTGCAATTGTGGCAACTCATTTCTCTTGCATGAGAAAGAAGACTGCTCAATAAATAACACCTTTTATTGAAAACGCCCGACTCTCTATTCCCTGCACTCTGGTGAAATTAAGCAATTAAGCATGCACGATTGACTGAGTGAAATAGCTGTCTATTGTTTTCACACGACTCTAGAGATATACTCTTTATTCTGAGGGAGCAAAGTTGTCATGTTTATGCGGTTGTCAGAAACTAATCCCTTCTTGTCTAATCAGGAAAGTTAACTCATTCCTGTTCATTCGAGAACGTTTCTAGTGACCTCTGAGCTAGCTGGCAAACCTAATTAAGTCTAACATAGTCAGTAGAGACCTAGATGACATCAGTCCTACGTCTAAACTGCTGTTTATGTTATTCCAATGCGCAGAGCCTATTGGGAATATAGGAACTACACTACATGGCGCCCAACGTTTGATAAGGCGATAATCTAACGCAAGACATTAGAGTAACTCAGTGGTGCTTTTCACACAGACCCCTTTTCTAGTAAAAACTCCAAAAGACGTCTGGAGTGGGTAAAAGGTTAATATCCGCCGGAACTTAGTAGGAAGAGATTCCTATGTATTAGTTTTTGGTTTAGTCAACGTTGAAGGATACAGTGTTCCAAAATATTGTGCACCTAATCTTTGTTTCCTTGAAACTTGATCTGCAACAAAAAAACTTTCTGTCAGTAAAATGCCGGAAGGGGACGAAGAAAGAGATGTTTTAGCGTCTCAACTGTTCTAACAACTCTCCAACAGAATGACCCAAATGCTATAATCATTCCGGTCAATGTAAGAAGAACTATAACTCTTAAACTTATAGAAAATGGACTATCAATAAGAGGTGGTACAGTCATATTTGTGGTAGAGGCCCATGAATATTGGCAGACAGAGGTATTCTATTCATGGATACATTTACCAGCAGCAAACGCTGTAACACAAGACTTCCACTATTACAAAATAGAGGAACCTCCGGATGAATACGCTCCTTTCGAGGACGTTGAAATCCCACTAACTTACCAAGAGCATCTGCTCTGGTTTAATGGCGCCCTAAAACATCAAAATCACATCACCAGGCTCGGTCCACTAGGTAGACCAGGAGCCACGTGGCCGGTTCTAGCCAGCTACACACCACATCCAGACATTGAAAAAATGTCAGACCGGGAACTTTTAGCTCAGCTAAAACAACTAATTAAAATTCCTAGACAATTGGTCCAATATATATTGCGGACTTCAACAGTCCAACCAGCAATAAAAATTCCACAGCACACCCCTCACCAGGGGAACACAAATAATAACACCACAGAATATACAATCAGCGATTGGCAAAATACCCGCAAAACGGGAACAAATTCCATTCTGGTTAGCACAAAAAATCACTCAAATAGAGGCAGTATTTCCTGATACTACACCTCATGAAAAACACAGAATTCTGACTATCTGTCTTCCAATAGGGATCGCACCACATGTGGAGGACTGTGACACTTGGGGCACAGTCTTTGCTTTAATATACACAAAAACACATGGTGTTCCGTCTGTGGCGATAATACCAGATGTGCTAAGACAGATTCAAAATGAATACGGTCCAGAACCTGCTTTAACTCTAGGTATGAAATTACTGAAAGACTTTAAGCAGGTCTTGGCTATATTACTAGCCAACATAAAAGGAGAAGCAGGATCTATGGGGATCCGCCAGAAATTGAAAGAAACAGATATAGCAGAACAACCATTTGAACTTGCCAGAATCATAGAAAAATCCTATGAAGAACTAGGTAGAGATAGTTTGGGTGGGAAACCAGTAAAACCCCAACTAACTGAAAATCCTGAAAAAACATTTATTAAAAATAATCTGAACACTCCAAAAAAGAGTTGGGAGGGTAATAAACAATCCACTCCCAGAGAAAAACGATTCCAGTCCAGAGGAAGGTCTCCTCAACGGAGAGATAGATCTCCAGAACGTGGAAGCAAGTCTCCCCAGAGGGGGCCCTCTGAGAAAAGATACAACCTTAGAGATAGGGATAAATTGAAAAAACCTGACAGATATCAAGATATTGATACACGTCCCTCTCGATCTTTTCAGACTTCCTCACAGAAATCAGAAAGAAGAGTACGGTCAGAACACAAGGAAGAGCACGTCTAGTCCAAAGACAAGGAACCTGCTCATCAAAGTAAAAAATTACAATTTCCAAAAAAGAAGGTAGCCAGTATTAAAATAAAGCATGCCGAGGATTTTGAGGACACAACTGAAAAACGTAGAGTGGGCCCAGACAATGCTAGACAGCGCAGCAGAAGTAACCATAGCTCGCAAGATCCTGATGAATCTTCTGGAGACAGTGGACACAAATGAATACATTCAGGTGGAAACTGCAGACACCAGAGTTAGCAAACCCCATAAATTATATGAAATAGCATTACGTATAGAGGGGGACAAAACTAGGAAAGTAAGGGGTCTCTTTTGGGACAACTTATCTAAAGGCTATGACATCCTGTTAGCTGAGAAATACTGGGCACCAGAGTTTGTCAGGGAGTGCCCTCATGGTGAAGAAATGATTATGCCTGCCTTCACAAATCATATTCCAATTCATAAAAAATACACATTTGCAAGAAAATGGGCAGTGGCCCAAGCCCCTGCATTATATAAAAATCATGTAGGATGGGATGAGGATTCTCCTCCCCACAAAATCCAGTTAAAAAGTCAACCTACTGCACAAAGGCACTACCCAGTTAAACAAGAAGCTAAAAAGCAAGTCAGGGAGATATTAGATCAACTTGAATATCAGGGGGTGATTGAAACATGCACCTCACAAATGAACAATCCTTTGTTTCCTGTCTCCAAGCCAGACGATTCATATTGTCTAGTTTTGGACTACAGACACCTAAACTCCTGCTGCAAAACATTTGCAATACAAAACTCACACAGTGCAGCACTAATGAATAACATTGTGCGTAAAAAATATAAAACGACATTAGATATCTCAAATGGCTTCTTTTGTCAAAACATTGCACCTGAAAGCAGGTATTTGACCGCTTTCTCAACAATGGGGTCTCAATAACAATTCTGTCGACTCCCACAGGGTTTCAAGAACAGCCCAGGATTATTCTCAGCAAGGGTAACAGAGTTACTACAAATGTACGATGATGAGGCATTATCTTATGTCGATGACATCTATCTTACAGATGACGACCTGAAGACTCACTTAAAAAGAGTGAACACCATAATACTTGAGTTCGCAGCTGAAGGGTACAAATTAAACTTTAAAAAGTCACAAATTGCCCATCTAACTGTCCTGTTTTTAGGATATGAATTATCAAGTGAAGGCAAAAGCCTAGCAGACAACTTCTTTTTTTTAATTTTTTTTTTTTTATTGCCAACGTTGGATCAATTGTAGCATAATACATTCACAATATCCATATATACAAATCCAGAAACTTCTTGTAAAATTGATTAAATCCAGCTTGATAAATTAAGTTAATTAATTACATAATACATAACTCATAAAGCTATTCCTCTATATACTCTTTAAGTGCCCCCATGTCAACAAGCCAATCTTTTTTTCCCTGCCCCTTTTAAAGCGTATAGATTCCATTCTAATTCATATACATTAAATACTTTTCTTCTCCAAAATTCAAACATAGGTGCTTCCAGTTGTAGCCATTCGGTAGCTATACATAACCGGGCTATAATCATTGCCACAAACAAAAAATTCTTGAATTTACACAAGTCCGCATTTTCATTAACAGATTGACTCCCCCCGGTTAACATAAGTGCTGGGGATATTTTTAAAGGATAGTGAATAGCTTCAATTATGAATCTTTCTATACTTGAAATGAAAGACATCAATTTAGGACATTTGTAAAAGATATGGACAATAAATGCCTCTTACCCTCCACATCGAAAACACTTTCCGTCATACCTTGGGCTCCATGTGGCCATTCGTTTAGGAGTATAATATAATCTGAATATAGTTTTGTATACCTGAGCTTTCATGTTGGCTAACAGACAAATATCTTTAGCCATCAAGATGGTATCTACGATGTTCAAATCAGTTTCCTCCAGCTGATTCTGCCAGTATATATTATATTTATTCAGGTCATCAGGTTTATACTCCACCAATAGCCGATATATCAGGCCGATCTTTTTCTTTGATTGAATTGCCTTTATTACTTTATTAGAGGCAGGTCTATTTAATTTCTTTAAGCAAAAATCTCTAAGTTGGAGATATTTAAAAAAAAAAGATTGGGGTATTTGATATTTACTGCTCATATCAGAAAAAGATCTAAATGTTCCATCCATCTCATATAGATCTCCAATTCTTACCACCCCTTTCTTGCTCCATTCCTTAGCCACAACTTCGTAGAAAAGTGTGCAGTACTCCAAGCACCTAAAACGCTGAAGAACTTACAATCAATACTAGGATTCCTGAATTTTGGAAGAACATGCATTCTAAATTATGCAGAGAGGGTTAAACCTCTCTATGAATTAATACAACCTGATTATCTGGGCTGCACTAATAGGGAACATTATTATAACTAGAACAGGGACCTATAGAGGTAAACAGTGTATGATTAACTGCCCATGCAGTACATGAAGTTGTGGCAGCTATAGACAGACATTAGGTCCACATGTACCTGTTCTAGTATTTAGGTCAGGTCATTATTGTGTTTTGATTCAGTGAGTGGGGGGCTGACCTGGCTTATTTTGTACCCCCTAGGCTCCTTGGTGAATTTAGAGCACATTTAAGCCCAATTCCAAGGGTAAAGAACTGGGACGGCAGCACTTAACAGTACAGGACTCACAAATGGTCCAGGAGATGGGTTCAAGGTTGTTGGAGTATTCTGTCCCTGAGGCTCTAGTCAGAAGACCAGTCAACTAGCCCTTGGAATCAATTGCGGCCCTGGGTTCAACAGATGCAGATCCACTTCTTCTTATCCACGCAAGAGGGAAGCAGGCAGAAGATCAGCATAGGTTGGCAGCAGTCCTTCAGAGTGGTAATTCTTTCAGCAGCACAACAGTCCTTCTTCCAGCAGCGTATCCACCAGTCTAGAAGTGTACTGAGGAGTTGGTGTCTGGGTCCAATATTTATACCTGGGCCTTAGTTTGAAGGGGGAGAAGCTTCTAGAAGTTTCCCTTTCACATTCACAGGCATCCTGCCTTCCCTATCCTGGTTCCAGACAACTAAAGAAGGTATTGAAGCCTTTTGTGTGGAGGCAGGAAGCAGCCTATTCAAACGTAAGTTGGGCTGTGCCCAACTCCGCCCTCTCATCTTGCCAGCGATTTTCCATCTAGGCACACCTAAGCTCTATTGTGTGTGGCTGAATACACAAAGACCAACTGTCTGCTACAACCAGTCATGTGACCCAGAGACAGGCTGGAGGCACTAAATGACTCAGGCAGAAAAATGTCTGCTTTCTAAAAGTGTCATTTTCAATATTGTAATTTAAAATCCGGCTTCACCATGAAATAGGATTATTCAATGTAGACCCAAAGACACCAAACATGAACCGGTTACTTGCTCCCATTTGAAAAGTATCACTTATTAAATGTAATAAGGTGACTTTAATGTGTTTTTCACAACCAGGATAAACAGAAACTAAAATGTATATGTCCAGATTATAAACACATTGCACCCTGCCCTCTGGGCTGTCTATGACCTATGATAGACGTGACTTAAATGTAATAAAAAGGAAGGTTTGGGCCTGGAAAAGGTTTAAATTTGCCAAGTTATAATGGTAGTTTAAACCCTACACACACAGGCTGCAATAGCAGACCTGAGAAATGTTTAAAGTGCTACTTAAGTGGGTGGCATAATCAGTACTGCAAGCCCACTAGCAGCATGTAATTTACTGGCCCTGGGCACAGGAAGGGCCACTTTACATGAGACTTAGAAGTAAATTAAATATGCCAATTGGGTATAAGCCATTTCTACCATGTTTTAAGGACAGAGCAGAATCCCTTTAGCACTGGTTAGCAGTTATAAAGTGAGCAGAGTCTGGAAGCCAGCTAAAACGAAGTCAGCAAAACAGGAGGTCTGAAGGTAAAACTTTAGGGTGGAACCATGCCAAGAATGCCAGGTCTAACAAACCTTCATGTTTGAATTAAAGGTAGGTGTTCCCAAAACTGTCTCAAGTGCATTAAAAATGTTTGTGAACTCCTGTTACATCTTGTCACGACCCCTGGTTACCAAGAAGGCACTTCAAGGATGGTCCTCACAATCCAATTTCCGCTCCAGCCACCCAGACTTTATACAACCCGAGGAGTCAAAAGGAAACCTAGGGACAGGTGGTATTGGCTAAAATCAAAAGGATACAGCTTCATGCAAAAGAGGCATTTTGGTTTCTGTGGCCTTCCTAAAGTGATTGGCCCTTTCATGTCTAGCATTCATCACCCTAATGAATATTCTCGATCACATATGCCTGGACTTGGTTGAGTTGTTCTCAATATACACGTTGCCTTTGGAGTTGGGTTTTCCTGAATGTTAGTCTGAAATATTTTGTCCTCTTGGTCTGTCTGTGCCAGTCTATTTTTAGAACTGGACTGGATTGCCTTGTTGCTGAAGGCTTGGTCTGAGAAAGCCTATTTCACTGTTCAGACTAGCTAGTGTGATTACCTGCTGATTTCAAAGGACTGGCTATGCATGTATATTGTGCTTCCATGTCAGGTTTTGAGTGCTTTAAGTTTGCCAACAACTGCTTGTGCCTGTTAGTGTAATATTTCTGTTGTTTTCTTTCTCGCCCTGCTTTGGTCTATGTCAGGTTGAAGAAACCCATGCAGATTAAGCTGACATAGGTATGTTTATTAGAGATAACTCCAATGTAGTTACCGGAATAATTGACTACACAAAACACTATACTAGAAACATCCTTAGCACCTCCTAAGCCCATCCTCCTATGAGCATCTGGAACTTTCACACTAGAAATACTCAACAGGTGCATTCCTCAAACTCTCTACAAGAAGTGTCATCAAGATGTAAGACACAGATAGAGGACTAAAGGACATAAGACACAACAAACTTTCCTTTTTTGACAAGCAGATAAATAAAAGACCTTGACAATCTACCACAACTTTCATAACACCGCAACTTAAAACCCCATTCAAAGAAGCCAAACTTATGACTCTGTCCACAAAACCTTATGCAGCACATCCAGGGCAGAATAAAGTGCCACCACCATACAAGATTAATACACATGCTGGAAACCACAAGCAGGAGCACAGCAGAGACGTGAAAACACAAACAACCCAAAACAGATGGAAGTAAGATGTTCAATACGCCCATGAGCACTCACACCGTCGAACACCCCTGCCCACCATGAACGCTAAAAATAAACACACAATGACTCAAACACAGCCCTAACACCTGGTGTTTGAAAACATTCAAAGTGGAATCAACATGCAGGCTACCACACACCTCCAGATTTGCCTATGAAGGATATAGCAACACCTTACTCCTGGTGGTTCATGAGGGAAACAACCTTAACAACGACGTCAAAACACAGCACTACCACGAGATCGCTGCTTTTACAACGCAAGTCGTTACCATGACTTGCACTGGAGGGTGTTCTAGACTAAGGAATAGTGTGATTTACTATTCCAACACCTTACCTACTGTACGTAGGCTGGAGTTGGAATAGTAAATCATACTATTCCTAAATCCAGTGCCCTGTGCCCGTTGTAACGACTTGCGTTGCAAAAACAGCGATGTAATGTACTGCAATCAAAATGATCGATTTGTAACATCATACATCCGGTGCATGAATACAAAAAGGATGAGAACAGTCATTCTTGTGCATCTGTCGCTACCTTCAGTCAACAACCTCTTCCAACTCCAGGCCGTCTACAGAACAACAATAAACAAAATGTAAGTACAAAAGAAGAACAAAAATAATAAGCTGGAGTGATCATGAGGACACCTTGAATGTATAAGAAGCTGCAGAATGCATAATCACCAGCAGTGGCATGTTGAGTTTGACCACAGTAGTGGCGTTGTGTAGCATCACACACTGGATTTCTTAGAAGTGACAATGTCGTCATGTAGCATGAACATTATGTGTAACAAGAAGAAAACCCTCAGCACAAAGGCACCCTACATGGTGTGCTCATGTAATCTCCAATCATAGCAGACAACAACACACATTGGACCTCATTGTGGTATTCCAGACTCAACTGTCGCCCAACAGGAGGACAAGGGAGACCCAAAAAACACACTTGCCCATCAGTAGTTGTATTGCTATGTACTGATCACCCTTAAATGGAGCCCTGGAAAACAAAAGTATAAATTTGTGGTACAATTCAAAATAGATGAATGTTAAGCACTGTTCTGAAATGAAACACTGCACATCACATTACAAAATTTGCAAGTGACTGAACCCACTACACTCAGCATTCAACTTTCCAAAATTCAAGGACCATATTTACAAACAGTTCATGTAGCCAGCAAGTAAAGTTGCTGCGCTGAGTGAATGGGAAATAGCAGACCCCCATATCTGATTAGAAGTAGTGCAGTGTTGCTTCCTCCCTGCTGCAGTACATTTGTGTCTCCATGCACCAATGCAAGCACCCTTGTGCCACAGTGCAAGGTTGTGTGGCTTGTGGTCAGCATAGTTTTTGGTGCAGGAAGGGTTGCCTCCAGCACAAAAATTATGATTAAGGCAGTAGTTCTTAACCTTTCAACTTCTGTGGACCCCTATTTAATCATTACCACCCAATGAATTATTATTGGAATCTGGAGAACTCCACTGAGTCACTACTGGAATAATGCTAAGCATTTTTGATGATTTTTACAGCAAAACAATATCCAAAAAATAAAGAACTAACGAAACAAGGATTCCTCAAACATTTGCACAAATGATGAAACATTTTATTTACTTCACAAACAAATATTCAAAAAAATCTAAAATTTTAATAGAAAGTTTGGAGCTTTTATGAATTTAGTTGAGGCCACTTATCGTCCATACTATATTCTGTTTGATGCATGCACTGCACTGCTCCCCAAATCAATCAGAGGATACTAACTTAGGGGTCAATTACGATGGCGGTGAATCTGCATCCTCTGGGCCGGCGGTGGCTTCTGCCGGTCCGGAGGATGCGGATTCACCGCTGCGGTCATAGCAAACATCCACTGCCAGATTATGATGGCGTTGGGATCAGCGGTGGACGGCAAGTCCGTCCGTCGCTGATCCGTGGTGGGTGTACGCAAATATGGTGGCGGTGTCTATAAGACACTGCCAGCCATATCACGATGCAGGCGGAAACATGCTTTTCCACAGCAGCTTTTCCGCCGTGGAAAAGCATGTGGTCTTTTGTTTTTGGGGGCCCGTTGCGAGCCCCCAGGGTGTTGGGGGGTGGGGGGTGCACATGGGGGGTACCTATGGTACCCCCCTGCTTTGGCATGCACAAGGTGGCAGGCACCACGCGGTGCCTGCCAAGTTGTGCATGCCAAAGGTAAACATGCATATTTTACATTGCGGCGGGTGCTGCTTAAAGCAGCACCCGCCGCAATGTATTATATACGGGATGTGACCGCCAGGGTGGCGGTCACATCCTAATTGCAACGGAGGGACCGCCGCTGCCCCTGCGGTCAGTCCCTCCACCTCGGGGTGGCGGACGGACGCAGATCCGTCCGCCATCCTAATCGACACCTTAATTTTTAGCCTCCAACTTCAAATTCCTTCACATTTACTGACCATTTTAAAATTGTCAATTGTACATTTGCTTCTTTATTAACCCCTTGCACGCTCGTGACGGAACCATTCCGTCATGAGCCACGGTGGGCTGTGCTGGTGACGGAATGGTTCCGTCACGGCCCGGCCGCCGCGCTTGCGCTGAGCGTTCCATTGAGCGGGCGGGGCCGTGACGGAACCATTCCGTCACAAGCACAGCGCCACCGCGGCTCGTGACAGAGTGGTTCAGTCACGAGCATGGCGGCGCCACGCGGCCCCCCTAGCGCCGCGGCCGAATTACCGCTGCGGCCAAGGGGTTAATATGCATGTTATTATTCTGTTAATAGTAATTGATTTTCTCAGCAGTTGTGAGCCCTCTGAGGAGGCTTTGCGGACCCACAGGGGTTCCCCGACTCAAGCTAAGTACCTCTGCTTTAAGGCATTTTCCTCTCTGTATGTGTGTCGTACTAGGCACCACATATTAAACAAGGAGAAATTAAAACAGTTCTCGACATTACGCCTGTCTCAGAAAGGCGCCAAATTTTGGCATGAATCCCAATTAGATAGGGAAAATCCGTTACGCTCGCGGATTTTGCGGATTTTCGGTAAATTCGCAATTTGCGAACGCTCGCGAATTTACCGAAAATCCGCAAATTCGCACTCAGCGGATTTTTTTTTCTTGGTGATACAATTTTGCGGCGTGCGGTGTAAGTTCGCAATTGCGAACATGTAGGTGCGGCGAGCAGCAACAATCTTGCACTCGCGAAATTACAAAAATTGCAATTCTGCACACGAAATCCACTAGCAAGCAGCATAGACCTTCTGAAAATGATGATTTTTATCAGAATAACTCCTCAGGTTGACATTTGCCTGCACTTTTTTGGATTTGAGGCCTTTTGACTTTCTTTGGATCACTTTTGGATTAGAAATCAACTTTCACAAGTAAGCTTGTTTGGGGCATTACAGTTGCTGTAATGCTGTTCTGCAGAAAAACGAGTTTTGCAAAAGTGAAAGCATTCAGCAGGTGCAAAAGTTCAAACTCATCATTAGTAACCATTCCCTGTAGTGCTTCCTGACTGGGGCCCCTCCAGAGTTCAGTTGCTAGTTGCAACAATTGTATGACCCTGCTCTGACCCTCACAGCAGGCTCATAGAATAGCTACAAGTAGGCCACAAAGGTCCTAAAAGAAATTGCACTGCAACAGAAAGCAAATTACAGATAGGGAAGCAGGTGCCAGACTGGAATTTTAAAACAGTGACACAATAATAAATCAACCCCAAATTAATTCATGTCAGTTGAAGCAGAGCAGGTGTGCTTGCTTTTTCCCCCATAATCTACAGTGATGATGAACCAGAGGGTGGCATTGATGTACCAGAGGGTGGCATGGGTGAAACAGAGGGTAGCAGGGGTGAAACAGAGGGTGCTGGGAACCTGTGATGATGAACCAGACGTAGAAACAACATAATCGCGACCGTTGCGAGCCGACATGTAAGTTCGCAATTGCGAACTGGTACAAAACCCTTGCGAACTGGCAGAAATCCTTGCGAACACAAAAAAAAAAAATCCGCAAATTCTCAGTTCAATTGCTAGTTGCAACAATTGTATGACCCTGCTCTGACCCTCACAGCAGGCTCATAGAATAGCTACAAGTAGGCCACAAAGGTCCTGGAAAAACAAATTGCTCTGCAACAGAAAGCAAATTACAGATAAGGAAGCAGGTGCCAGACTGGAATTTTAAAACAGTGACACATTAATAAATCAACCCCAAATTAATTCATGTCAGTTGAAGCAGGGCAGGTGTGCTTGCTTTTTCCCCCCATAATCTACAGTGATGATGAACCAGAGGGTGGAATTGATGTACCAGAGGGTGGCATGGGTGAAACAGAGGGTGCTGGGAACCTGTGATGATGAACCAGACGTAGAAACAACATAATCGCATAATCGCGACCGTTGCGAACTGGTACAAAACCCTCGCGAACTGGCAAAAATCCTTGCAAACACAAAAAAAAATCTGCAAATTCGCGAGAATTCGCGGATTTTGCGGATTGCGAGTTCGCAAATTCGCGAGCGCCAGATTCGCAAAATTCGCCCATGCTTAATTTGCATCAAAAACATGGGTGGCTGAATGGGAATGCCTACGCACCATTAACCATTAATGGAAAGCCCCTTTGACCCAAACTAACATAAAGCTACGCATTGCACTGCTTTACTTGGTCCCCGTTTGTAATTTTTGCAGTTTTATGTAGCGCGCACCCCACCTTTTGGAGTGCTATACAGGAGCGCCATTTACTATACATAAGGACACATTCATTTTTGTGAACAGAGAGATATTTAGTGATTTTCCCAGAATCTCAGGATGTTGAGCCAATGTCGAGACTCAAATCTGGTTGCCTAGTTACATAGGGCCTGATTACGAGTTTGGAGGCACGGGAGCGGGACCACTATGCCGCCTCCCCACTCCCACACTGCCAAACCCAGGTCTGCACCGCCCACCAGATTAGGACTTTTTTTGTCACTGGCAGCCAGTTCTTTAGCGGTCCCATGGCAGTGCCTATGAAATAGGCACCGCAGTGGGAACATCAAAGGCAGTAAATGCAGGGCATGGACTGGTGCAGTTGATGCCGTGTAGGTACTGGGGTGCATGCACCCAGGAGAGCAATACATGTGCTCCCCTGCATCCACCCCATGGCCCTGAGACAACAGGGGGTCCTGTAGGGCTCCTTTTGTTTCCTCTCCGCCACGGTTTTCCTGGATTAGGAACCGTCATGAAAACCATAGCAGAGAGGAAACTCGTGATATCCTTGGCGGGACTGCAGCAGTTCCGCCAATCATATTGCGGTCTCAGGCCCTCCGTGCCACTGCGAGGGATTTCTGATCCCTGTCGGTTGCGGGCAGGGCCGGACTGGCTACCGGGCGTTTGTCATGCTGCTGAGCTGGGGACTGATTTCGTTGATGGGAACCTGCATGTGCTGAATGAACTTCGGTTTGCTTTGTTTATTTTGAAGCACACGCAGGTCTCCATCAACGAAATCAGCCCCCACCGCAGTGACATCAGCCCCCAGCTCAGCAGCATGCCAAAACGCCCGGTAGCCAGTCCGGCCCTGGTTGCAGGGGTGCAATGGTGGTCATCCCTAGTGGTTGCAGCGGTGCAATGGTGGTCTTACCCTAGTTGTAATAGGGACTGCCTAACCAATAATCAGGCCCATTGTCAGCAGCTCTGGCTGTTAGCCACATCCTCTACACAGTCCAAGATAGGTTGAATTAAAAAAGTAACACAAACAATGAAAACTCTTGGTAAATATGGGCTGCACATCTTAAGCCTGCTTCTGTGACACAACACCCACAGGAACAAACACTGAAGTGAATGTAGCAGCCACCCACCTATCTCTCACTTCCAAGCGCTAGAAGTGCACGGAGCATGCATGCAGTATCTTGTTAGTCATTTCATTGGAGTTCGTTTTTTTATTTATCAGGTTTTTATTGCCTCAGTTATCTTTTACAGGGGTTTTAACATCTTGGCCTTAATTTGCAGTCGAATGTATTTCTTTCTTTACGCTTCATTCTGCACCTGTGGAAAAATGTAAATGGGCGTCAGTGCACTGAAACATGTCAGCGTGCACACGGTGAGTTGCTGATACTTCACTTAAATTCAATACCAATGCACTTTATTCCAGTGCAAAACCTTCCATTACAGGATCAAGTGTGCCACAAATATGTCTTTTGTGCAAAATGACTTTTTGGACCGTGAACTATACATCTTTCACCTTAATTCCACAGGTTTCGGAATGGTAAGATTGTGTAACTTAGCACCAAATGGGGCTATGGCCTTGTACAAGGCCATAGGGTCAAACTGCAGCGCTCCCACGGATTTGTTAAGGTACCTACATGTGTTTTTTAGTATTCCATAGGTTTACTCCTCTACCTTCGACTTTTGTATGCATGGTTATACTTCTGCTTCCTGTGGGTGTGAGCAAAAAAAGCTTGTTCGCGACCACCTTTTTCTGAAGAAAAAAAACCCACTATCTGTTTTCTTTACTGTGGAGCTCTCCACCTATCCATTTAAGATTCGAAAGTGACTACATCATATTTAGAAAGTCCCAGAAGACACACCTCGTTGCCTTGCGCTTGGGTAGCCCACCAGCACAAATTAAGCCTTCTGTAGCTAAGCAAATAAAATGGCGTGAATCACGCTCATTACCCAAGCGAACAGGGATGACACAATGAGCACTTTTAAAGTTGTTTCAAATGCAAGTTACATTGCTCACTACTTACTCCACAAATTTGTGTGAGGCAGGATTGACGTCAGATTTAAGAAACCAATGTATCATTATATTTTTGTGATCTCTTTTTGCCTTAGTTTATGATAAAATGTCAAAATAGCGGGAAGCAGTGTTTTTTTAAGGATTTTGAGGGCCCTGGGCATTACTTGTTTGGAGGGGGGGGACGCTGTCGAGAACAAATTTGAATGTTATTAGCCATTTCCTGATAAATGAAAAATAATAATGCCAAACATGCCACATTTTAACAGGGTCACTAATAAAAAACGAAACTAATCTTTAACAAGAGCACAAATAAAAGTTGAAATATGTATTGGCTGGGACTCCAAAAATCCTAAAATAGCTCTGGGTAGCGAGACAGAGATAGATGTAGGCAGAGAGTGAGGGAAATTGAATAGACAGGAATCAACTACAGAGAAAGTTCACTTTCCCTCTGTGCCCCTTACAAGGGCCCTGGCTAATTAAACATTTTGCCGTGTCTTAAAAAGTCTCTGGCTGGATAATAACACCATAGAATGTGCTGCAAGCCCTGCATCTAATTGTAGAAAGTAAATCCAAATGTATCCTATGCAAATTTCTTTACCGCATAATTTTATTTAAAACATTATTTTATTTGTTTCTTTTAAACATGACTTCTTAGATTTTCGAAAGCAAAAATAAATAACCATTAACAAACATATGGAGGAACAAAAAGAGAAAAGAAAAAACATACCAAGCCACCTCTGCCCAAGCAGGGGAGAGGTTGTTTACCGCATAATTTAGCAGACCTTGAGCCATAATCTGCCCATCACATCAGCCTTCTCCAGTTTATTAGTATCTCAGAAAACCAGAGCTCCAGGGTTCTCACCTGTGCAAAGCCAGGCAGTCCTTGGGATCAGTGTTTATCCATCGATTCTGCCTGGTCATCCTTTCCTGTTTCCAACTGGTCATCTCGCCCTCAGACCTCTCCTATTTATTTAGCAGTTCTCTCCCAAGTCCCCCTTTAGCCTCAGTACTCCTGTCTCTGTTACATTTTTTTATCAGATGCACTGCTTTATTCTTGCAGATATTCCAAAATACCACTTTTTTCGTTTCATATTGAAATCTCTATCACCCTCATAATTCTTTCGACATTCCTCCTGGCTTTATGTACCTCTAGCCACTAGTGTGTCTGCAACTTGTTCTAACCCTCACTCAGTTTTTTTACCTCTTCTAACCCTCACTCAGTTTTTTTTACCTCAGCCTGTATTTTCTTTCCTACCGCACATTTACTACCTATGTCACTCTTCTTTCTGTATCTCATCCTTCTCTCTTCCCCTCAACCACTCTCTTCATCCCATCTTCCTCTTTCCTTCATCTTCCTGCCTCAGTCCCACCCAGTGAGCTCCATTTCATGCTCACAAATCCCTCAACACAAAAACAATGATTGTCCTACTGAATATTGACACACAGGAACATTGGACAGGATATTCAGGGACAAAATATGGAAAGGTAAGTGCACATGAGAAAGTATAGAATTAGTGTTTGTATGTATTACGTAGGTACCTATAGGTGAAGGTAGGCATACAAAAAGTAGGCTTCTATTTGTTTTGCCATTCTGAGCTCAATATTTAGTATGTACATGCAAAAAAACATATGCACCACCTCTCTTGCTCACATACACCCAGACATCCCTGCGCACACACCCACACCCAAGCTTACAAAGCTGCTGCAAGTTGTATCCCTTGTCTTGTCCTTTGTACTGTTGTAGTTCAGTGTATGTAAGGAAATATACCCACTTCACTGTTTGTGTCCTGTATACAAGAAGACTCGTGCACTGCTGCATCCAGTGCTTAATTTTTGCTGGTGTTTGTAGTTGGGGGTCACCGGCGCTATATTTTGTGAACCGAGACTACGTTATCCTCATTACACCACCACTGGCCTACAGCATGGACCCTCTCAGCTTGATGCTTGCTTCACAGCCCCTCTTTCTGCAAAACTCCTCTTCTTCACCCACTTAAACCACGTCCCTCTACACTGTATACCACTGTGTTGCTTCTGTGCAAGGTTTGCCCTGCACATGTGCACAAACCATCATATATAAAGATCTACGCTTCCATCTTTCGTGTCAATTTCTTATTGTCCTTTCCACTTGAGTGCATCAAGCATTTGTGAATTTCAAGGGTAGCTGGCATTTTCTAGAAGCACCACCCCAAAGACAATGCCCGGCTCACAGTACATCCCCAGTGACTGACCATGGGACATGCAGTGATGGATAAAATGTCCCTCAATCAAACCAATTCCATTAATTGTGAGCCCTTACCACCTGTCAACCCTGTCCAATTACCATCCCAAATAACTCATATAGATACCAGTGAGTTCAGCTGTGGGTTCAGGGAGACCTGGGCACCCCTCGACATTTCAGGCATATTTAGTACTGAAATTATACTTGCTAAGTAAAATTAGACCTTGCAGCAAAGCACCTTGAATCGAGGGTACCTCAATGTATAGACGACCTTTCAGATGCACAGATTCAATATGAGCCTCTCATGAATTTTGAAATTCACAACTGAGTTGGGTACATTGATTGCCAAACAGTGAAGTATTTAATTTCCAGACTAGGTTAATTAATTTGAATGTTGTCTTTCTGATTAATTGTCTCGAAATTTGAAATTGAATTTCAGTCTATTTCATAGTAAACAATATATGCTGAGGGATTTTCATACCACCAGAGAAAAGGCTTCACGTCCAGGAACACCTAGGCTACCAAAAATTATTTTAAAGGGACTAACTGAGCAATAAAAAGAATAATGACCTTCACAATTCCGGGGTTGTTTCAATACAGCCTTATGTGGTAGAATAATATTGTTGAAATTGCTAGAAATGCTGGAAGACTCAAGCAATTTCAGTGAAATGGTATTGAATCTTGCTATTTTCAGGGACATTTAATAATGGGGTTATATTTATTCTGGGGAATATCTGAACCAGAGATCTTTTCCCAGTCTTATGCACTCTACCTTGCATCGGCCATTAGCAAAGGACATGCAACATGTCCACACACATGTTTTACATGCGCAGGCTCCACACACCACCGCCCTTGCTGGATCAAAATAACCACCTTCCCACTCTTTCCTCACGACGTGCCCCAAATAAATACCAAAATGCTACCTTCACCCAACATAGCCAAAGTGCAAGGCTGAACAGTCACATTGGTAAAACATGTTTAATCAATATATAAATACAGGGTGCAAGAGTTTCTGGTAGACTGTTAACGATAAGGAAGTCTTCAAGTTGACTGTGGTTGTCTCCATAAGATGATATAGCTTTCTGTTTGCACAAAGGGCTGGAATATAGCTTTGTTCCATAGCAAATGGTCAAAAAATGTAGTGCGGGTCCCCCATTCAAGTATGCCCAACAAAACTGTATGGAGCACACCCCTTAAGACCACTGTATCATTGTGTAATGTGCATCATCACCCATGTTTAGAGAACTTCCCTCACTTATGGGTGCTCTATCAGATATATGTACCCAGGGTACACACCATGGAGCACACATGTATTATGTAACATTTATAAAGGGCTTAGTGTCCTCAAATATGTGTAGAGTGGCCAACATTCCTGCACCCTGCTACACATGTGCTTATCAGTGGCGTGTATAGCACACGCCGCCAGACCGGGTGTAACCCTGCTAATGTAGTAGGGACACATACCTGGATCTGGATTCCTATTACCACCTTAAGACTGTGATCCCTGAAATTGGGTATCTACTGGATTTGAGATGCACCCTATGATATTGTTATCTCTCCACCATAAGAGGTTACGCTCACCACCTGTGGATAATGGTGCAAGCGTGTCATCCTAGTGGTAATTACCATGTGATCAACGTTAGCAGATTATCGATTTATCAGTGATGCTTAATAAAAACAACATTCCTATATTTCCAAACACACCAAATTTACTTGAGTTGTCCTCTGCAGTGCTTATTTTTTGCTGGTGGTTGCAGTGTGGGAGCACTGGCACTAATGTTTGGGATCCAAGGCTTGTTTTTAATCCCCGGACATTTTCTCAGAGCAAGAGAGAAAGGCGAAAAATGGATAAAGGAGGAAGAGAAATACAGAATATAGAAAACAGTGACACATGAGAAATCAAGAATGAGAAAGAACCCTCAAGCATAGCCAAAAAGGCAGGAAGCAGAGGGTGGTGGACGAAAGAGGGAGTAGGTAAAAACAAGACTAAGCCGCCTTGGGATTCTGCGGTGCTAGCAGCATGTTTCTAAGAAAAATTTAGACATATGTGCTCTTTTTTTGTTCTTTTTTTACAAATTTAACCCAGGTCATCTCCTAACTCTCATTCTATATCCCAAGCTCTTCTCAGGACTATGAGCCTCGTTTTGACTCTCCCGGGCTTCTTGAATCCCATTGGCTGTGTTACTTGACCTTCACATCCCCTCACATCCCCATGCTGCATCCCTCACCACGAGAGGGCGCGGATTCGAGTTGGAGGTTCCTCACCTTCTTTCCTTTTCACTTCAATGCGATGAGGCTGATTGCAGATCTTAGAATCTCATTGAAGGCCTGGTCTTCACAGCGCCTCAACAACTCTTCCGCTTCAGCAGTTCTCAATTAGTCCAAGTATTTAAAAGGATGCTCCTCCCACCGAGACCTCACCCCAGGGGTCGCGGCAGGTGCCAGCCCCAGGTTCATTATCCCAGCTGTGGTGATTAAGACATTATAATGAAGTGCTGCTGAATACCCAGAGACACATTCCATCTCTTTTTACAGATGTGATTGGATTACTGCCTCATCTTTAACATTTCAAAAATTAAATCATGTCTCATAATTGGTCAGTGCTCGGATTTCTATGTCTATATTTTAAGCCACATCGGTGCTATATATTAATTTATATTTCTAAATCGGGCACTGGCTTAATGACCACAGTTCTGCCACACAAAGTTGCGGAGTAATATCAAAAGGGTTTTTTGAGCCTGCAACGTCATTACAAGTTATGTAAAATTGCCGCACATCTGCAAATGTTCCCATTGCAGAATTTGCTAGAAACACCCAATTGAAATTAGCACTTGAAAAACTGGTAGGTAAGAGTGAAAACCTGGAGCAGTCGGGGGCAACAACTCTGACAAAGGTTATCCCCCGCTTTAAGCACGAAAACCTCAGAATGAGGTGGTAATATGGTACTGGGGAAAAATTAACCATACCCTATTTGTATATCTATGGGGTGAAATTATCCTATGATAATTTCCAGATGCTTGGATTGTTTCCCTATGTACCCCAACGACCATTGTCTAATAGGTGCGTATAATTGCAAAAATAAATGACCAAAAAATGAACATCTCATTAGCTAATGTGCCCAAAACCTCGATTAGTGATCAATGAAAGTGAAGTGAAGTCCCTTTGACCATCTGCCCCTGGGGATACTTGCTATATTCTCTGGTCCAAGACAGGCGAAGTTACAACGTGAAGGCCGTTCTACTCGCAGTCAGTTGCACTTCTGTGTCCTTCTGATTGGTTACTATCTGTTATTGACATCATTCTGCACCTATCACCCTAGCTCATTTCATATAACCACCACGGGGAAATAACTATGGGGCCGATTACGATGGCAGTGAATCTGCGACCGCCGGGCTGGCGGGCCTCACCGCCGGCCCGGCCATCTCCCTTAAAATTCCCACTGCCGGTGGGAAGGGAAAAGGTACCGCGGCGGACGGAAAGACTGTCCGCCGTGGTCCCGCAAGGGGGGCCTGTTCTGCCCGCCTTGCGGGACCAGGTACAGGGGGTCAATGGAGGCGGTGCCGTGCAGGCACCTCGTGGATATTTGGATGTCTGTCTTTTGTGGCGGAGTTTCTGCCGCAAAAACACAGGCGGAAAATGCCTTCGGGGGCCCGTTGCGGGCCCCCAGGGTGGTGGGGGGGGGGTGCTGCACGTGGGGGTGCCAATGGTACCCCCCTACATTTGCATGTACAAGGTGGCAGGGTGCCTGCCATGTTGTACAAGCAAATGTAAAACGTGTTTTTACATTGTGGCGGGTGCTGCCACCCGCCACAATGTAAACATACAGGATGCGCCCGCGAGTGTGGCGGGCACATCCTAATTAGTTTTGTGGAACGGCCGCACCTATGGCAGGCGGTCCCTTTTCCACCAGTGATGGCGTGCGGACTTTGTCCGCCCACCATCGTAATCGGCCCCTATGACCTCACGCGGTGAGATAATTGCATGCATGGGCGGAGATGGCAAGAACATATGTTGTGCATATGACGTCACGATGTAACCCCAAGTCAACAACTTTAAGTGTCGCATTAAGTGTTTAGGATTTAAGAAGGTGCCTGGTTCTAATTCAGCCAATCTAAGAAAACTTGGGGGTTGATTACGATAGCGGTGAATCCGCGAGCGCCGGGGGTGAGGCCCTCCGGCCCGGCGGTCGCGGATTCACCGCCATCCCATCACCCTTAAAATTCCCACCGCCATATTAGGATGGCGGTGGGGAGGGAAAAGGTACCTCGGTGGATGGAAAGACCGTCCGCCGTGGTCCAACAAGGCGGGCCTGTTTCGCCCGCTTTGCGGGACCAGGTACAGGGGGTCAATGGAGGCGGTGCCTTGCAGGCACCGCCGTTGGTATTTGGATGCCTGTCTTTTGCGGCAGAAACTCTGCCGTAAAAAGACAGGCGGAAAATGCGTTTGGGGGCCCGTTGCGGGCCCGCATGGGGGTGGGGTGGTGGGGTGCTGCACGTGGGGGTTATATTTGCATGTACAAGGTGGCAGGCCCCGCATGGTGCCTGCCATGTTGTACAAGCAAATGTAAAACATGTGTTTTTACCTTGTGGCGGGTGCTGCCGCTCGCTTTCCTTAAAAGAAATTCCGATGCACTGAGGGCCTAACTAAGGGCCTTTACAGTTCTTGGAATCATACTTCCCACACTATTTAAGGTGCGGGGGTATGATTCCAACATGTTTGATGCCAAACATGATAGGTTTCGTTCCATCCAGTTTAGGGATGGTCATCGCGTAATCTGGCGGTTGCACTTACAACCCAGGAGAATGGACTCCGTAGGCTGTAGATGTGTCCTGCTTATGCAGAGGCACCCTCACACTTAGAACCAAGCGCCCTGCCTTCATGGTTGAAAAGGCCAGGTGTAGGGTGACTTATAGGATTTAAGTGCAGTGAACCTAGATATAGGGAACCTAGGGCCATATGTGTCAATCCTTTCTCCCGTTCGCAAATGGGCCGATTCTCAGAATCATTGCTCTTTTCAATCTTTTTGGGTAATCCCAGAGACATTAATTGACCACTTTCTTATCACACTTCATTGGTGAACATGCAATAAACTCAAAACCCTTATTAAGAAACAAGTGATATAAAGACACTCAAATAGGATTAGTAGTAAATTGTAAATAGATGCCTTTGTATCCTTTGTATCTGACAATATACAAAGGATACAGTGCCAAGACGGCAAATTATGTTGCACTGAATGGTATTTGGAGTGTATGTTGCAGTCCCGCAAAACTAATTAGGATGCGCCCGCCACACTGGCGGGCACATCCTGTATGTTTACATTCTTTAACCACACCACATCACTTGCACCATGGCCTGTATCTTTTGACGAGGTGCTCGAGGTCCTCTTGCTACTCCAGTGCCTCCAGCCTGTGGGTCATCTTGAGCCCCCCTTTTGATTCCTGTGGGCACCCCTGATTTCTAGGGGCCTTCCCTGACTCCCCTGCTTGTCGTGAGTCACCTGGGCCATGCTGGTCCTGTCGCTGCACCTTCTTCGTTTTCCCTGTTGTTTGCAGTTTCCAAGGCTTTTTGGTACTCCTGACGGACACTGACCCCTCAACTCTCGATATTTGATGCAGGAGAGCTTGTGAATGGCCACTGGTCTTCCACAGCATCCCTCACAGCTGCAGCTCCAAGGTCACCGTTATCTCTCCTACAACAGTCTACGTTGTTGGGCATTCGTCTTTCTGTCTCTGGATCACTCCTGAGTGACATAGACTCTGTCCCCTTTGCTTGCAGGTACTCTTCACCTTGAATCCACCTTGGGATTCCACCGGACACTTCTACCTTTTCCAGCAGCAGCATCTTCCTGAAGTCCTCCATTGAGATTGACGGAGGTTTCCGACACCAATTCACAACTATGCACTGGCTTCCCTGGTGAAGGTAAAGTGGGTACTAGGGTATCCACGGGTGGGGTGGCTCTCCGACCTTCTGTCTTCCATGGGGCCCTGTCAGGGTCCACTGGGAAGGGTCCTTCTTCTTTAAAATTGTAACACCGACTTACCCGTTGACTTATACCGAGAACGCATTTGTGTTCCCACACTGCACACGACCTCCGTGGGGTTCTTAGATACTCACCTTGGGTGGTTCCATGGGTCCCCAGCATTTCTACATCCTCTAGGTATTGTTTTGACTCATGTTGTGGATGACCTACTACTATTTTAGTATATGGTTTGGACCCCTCCTGGGGTCCACTGTGCATTCCATGCTACTTACTTGTTTCTTTCGAAAAGTATTGTGTGCATTGTGTTTATCTCTGGAGAGGAGATATCTGTACGTGTTAGCGTCTTGTAATAAATACATATTTTTATTAATACACTGTGTGGTTCTTTTTCACTTAATCAACACCAATAAGATTTAGATTTTGTGAAACAAGCTGCTTTACACTCCTTCTGGACTCAGCCTGAAGGCTGCTCTCCACAGCTACTACATCGAGAGCTTCCTAAGATTGTCTAAGACCACTAAAATCGCCACAAGGGTTGTCTGGATTAGTGCAAGGTGTCCACTTACAAAAGTGTACATCATATACTAAGCCAGCTTCTCACACCTCTAAACATATCAAGAGAACTGGCACCAACCTGACAATCTGATCCAATGACAATGTTTCCAATGGGCCAAAGATTCAGGTTAATTCCTCTCAGAGCTTTTACACAGCAGTCCCATGGACCACTAGCTACTCCTAAAAAAATAAAAGTAACGTTTCTTTTTTTTTTAAAGCATCGAATTTCCTTTAAGGAAAGCGAGCGGCATTTAAAAAAAAAAGATTGTTTTATTGAAAAGCAATTACAGACATGCAGGTCAGCCGACCCCAGCATCCCTGTGATTTTAGCGATTCCCATTGGGTTGTGAACTGAGACATAACATGTTAGACCTGGCATCCTCAAGGTGGTCTTCCCCCAACCATTTGTCTGCTTACCTTCACTTCTTGCTGTATCTTTGTGTTGGCCTTAGGACTCCGAGCCCTTTACCACTGCTGACCCGCGCTAAAGTGCATGTGGTGTACTTGGGGCACCTGGATGTCAGGGGAAAAGTGCCACCCCTTTAGGCCAAAATAAAACCCATCATGGTCTGGCAGCCCCTAAAAACCCAGACAGCGGTCAGAGCATTCTTGAGCCTCACTTGGTACTATAGGAGGTTTGTCAAGAGATAAGGCATCATTGTTGCCGTCTTGACTTCAAAGAAGCAGCTCAGAAATGTGATTTGGATAGAGGCATGCCAAACTGCATTTGACTCACTGAAGCAAGCCATGTGCACAGCTCCTGTGCTTAGGTTCACTGACTTCCCCCAGGAGTTTATCGTTCAGACAAATGTCTCAGAATATGACGTAGGGGCAGTACTCTCACAGCTCAATGAAGAAGGCCTGGTCCAACCTGTACCCTTCATCTCCAGGAAGTTACTCTCCAGGGAAAAGAGATGGAGTGCTATAAATAAAGAAGCTTTGGTGTAGTCTGGGCACTGAACAAGTTGAGGCTATATCTGTTTGGCACTCACTTCTTGATTCAGACTGACCACAGGCCCCTCAGGTGGCTCATGCAAATGAGGGGTGAGAATCCAAAATTGTTGAGGTTGTCCATTTCTCAATATGCCATAGATTTTGAGGTGGAACACAGACCAGGAGATGACCTCGCCAATGCTGACGGTCTGTCCAGGTTTTTCCGCCTTAGTGATAAGAACCCGCTAGAGGTTAGGTAGATCTGCCCACTTTCAGATGGTGGGGGGACACGTGTCAAACCTGGCATCCTTGGGGTTGCCTTTACTCAACTTTTTGCCTGCTTACCTCCACTTTTTGCTGTATATTTTTGTTGTTCTTAGGACTCTGAGCACTTTGCCACTGCTGACCAATGCTAAAGTGCACGTGCTTCTCCTCTAAACATTTCAGAAAATGGGGTGGTGATGAACAGAGTGTCTGAATTAAGCAGACCACTCTTACCCAGTCCAAAGATCAGGGCTTGATCCATCACCGTTATTTATCTCACTGCACCATCCCAGTTCAGAACCTGGCTATATGCAAATCAGTCTGTCCCTGGCCCAGTGCATCATGGGAACAGGGCAGACTAAACTACCAAGCCAATTCTTCACCAGAAGGGAGACAAGCTACCGGGGACCGGTTTCTGGCATTTAAGCCGTCGTCGGCCCGGCTTGCTTGAATCCTGATGGTGCAGTGAGAAAGGGACTCATGTCTGAGTATACCCTGCCACCCCTATAGTGGCCAAAAACAATTCAGAAAAGGGGGTGGTGATGAACAGAGTGTCTGAATTAAGCAGACCACTCTTACCCAGTCCAAAGATCAGGGCTTGATCCATCACCGTTATTTATCTCACTGCACCATCCCAGTTCAGAACCTGGCTATATGCAAATCAGTCTGTCCCTGGCCCAGTGCATCATGGGAACAGGGCAGACTAAACTACCAAGCCAATTCTTCACCAGAAAGGAAACAAGCTACCGGGGACCGGTTTCTGGCATTTCAGCCGTCGTCGGCCCAGCTTGCTGGAAATCCTGATGGTGCAGTGAGAAAGGGACTCATGTCTGAGTATACCCTGCCACACCTATAGTGGCCAAAAACGATTCAGAAAAGGGGGTGGTGATGAACAGAGTGTCTGAATTAAGCAGACCACTCTTACCCAGTCCAAAGATCAGGGCTTGATCCATCACCGTTATTTAGCTCACTGCACCATCCCAGCTCAGAACCTGGCTATATGCAAATCAGGAACAGACTAATTTGCATATAGCCAGGTTCTGAACTGGGATGGTGCAGTGAGCTAAAAATCAGTGTTGGATCTAGCCCTGATTTCTTGGCTGGGTGAGAGTATTCTGCTTAATTCAGAAACTCTGTCCATCACCACCCCTTGTTGTTAAATATTTTGTCCACCCTAAGCGTGGAAGGGTATACTCAGATGTGAGTCCCTTGCTCATTGCACCATCAGGATTCAAGCAAGCCGGGCCGACAACAGCTGAAATGCCAGAAACCGGTCCCCGGAAGCTTGTTTGCTTCCCAGTGTAAGAATTGGCTTGGTAGTTTGGTTTGCCCTGTTCCCATCATGCACTGGGACAGGAACAGACTAATTTGCATATAGCCAGGTTCTGAACTGGGATGGTGCAGTGAGCTAAAAAACGGTGTTGGATCTAGCCCTGATCTCTTGACTGGCTGAGAGTATTCTGCTTAATTCAGAAACTCTGTCCATCACCACCCCTTGTTGTTAAATATTTTGTCCACCTAAGCGTGGAAGGGTATACTCAGATGTGAGTCCCTTGCTCATTGCACCATCAGGATTCAAGCAAGCCGGGCCGACGACAGCTGAAATGCCAGAAACCGGACCCCGGAAGCTTGTTTCCTTCCCAGTGTACGAATTGGCTTGGTAGCTTGGTTTGCCCTGTTCCCATCATGCACTGGGACAGGAACAGACTAATTTGCATATAGCCAGGTTCTGAACTGGGATGGTGCAGTGAGCTAAAAAACGGTGCTGGATCTAGCCCTGATCTCTTGACTGGGTGAGAGTATTCTGCTTAATTCAGAAACTCTGTCCATCACCACCCCTTGTTCTCCTCTAAATATGGCAACATTGATGTATACCTTATTGTAATATTTAGTTTACCTGTAAGTCCCTTATGAAGTGGTATACCATATGACCAGGACTTGTAATCTAAATGCTGCTGTGGGCCAGCAGCACAGGTTATGCTACCCACATAAGTAGCTTTCAAACCTGTCTCAGGCCTGCCATTGCAAGACCTGTGTATTTAGTTTACTGCCACTTCGACTTAGCATTTCATTTTAAAACCTCTTGCCAAGCCTTAAACTCCCCTTTCATCACACATAAGTCACCCCTAAAGTAGGCCCTAGGTAGCCCGTTGGGCAGGGTGGTACTGTGTAACTAAAAGGCAGTGCATGTACTTTTAAGTTTTACATGTTCTGGTAGTGACAAATGGCTACATTCGTTTTTCACTACTGTGAGACCTACTCATCTCATATGCTAGTACTGGGGATTCATTAAAACACACTTTAAGCTGTAATCCCTGAGCAGAAAGGTGTAGCTTTATCATGTTTCATATCTTTGGAATGGTGGTAATAAATCCTCTTTAAAGGTATGGTTGGATTTGACATTACCATTTAGAAATACCACTTTTAGAAAGTGGACATTTATCTGCTCTTAACTCTGCTCTGTGTGCCTGCAGCCTGTCTCCAATACACTTCTGGGCAGGGCGACAGCTAATCTTTGTGCATTCCTTCTAGACAGCCACAAATATAGGAAGGACTGGGTGTGACAGAGGATTTATCTGCATTCATCTGCATTCTGCTTCCTGGGCAAGAAGGTGGAGAGGGAGTTCATACTTACATTTGAATAGACTGTGTCCTGTCCTCACACAAAGGGCTGATTGCCCCCCACAGATAGTCTGACAGACAGGACAGGGTTGAAAGGCATCCTTGTGCACTTCAGAGGTCTCCTTTGAAGTCACCCCCTACATTAAAGGCACTAATGGGTATACGTACCATGGCTCTGACTAAGTTTGGGCGGAAAATTCGTTCCGCTCGTGGAATTTGCGGATTTTCTGCAATTTCGCGATGCTCAAATCTAGTGAAATTGCTGAAAAATCAGCGAAATCGTGAGCGGAACGGATTTTGCAAAACTGAAGTACATGAAGCACTTACAGGGTTACAGCAGGTGCCCAAGTTCAAGCTAATTTCTTTGGAACCATTTACAAAATGGTTACAAAGAAATTAACTTCAACTTGGGCACCTGCTGTAACCCTGTAAGTGCTTCCTGAGCGGCGCCTCCAGAGTTCGTTGCCTACTTGCAACTATTCTCTGACCCTGCTCTGACCCTCGAAGCAGAGTCAGAGAATAGTTACAAGTATGGCACAATGCTCCTGTCACAAAAATTAAACTGCAACAGGAAGCACTTACAGATAAGGCAGCAGGTGCTGGACTTGAAGCTCAAATTCAGTAACACATTAACCAGCCCCAAATTAATTTGTCTCGGTTGAGGCTGGGCAGGTGTGCTTTCTCCCCATAATCTACAGTGGTAAACCAGAGGGTGCTGTGATGAACCAGAGGGTGCTGTGATGGACCAGAGGGTGGCAGTGATGGACCAGAGGGTGGCAGTGATGAACCAGAGGGTGGCAGTGGTGAAGCAGAGGGTTCTGTGATGAACCAGAGGGTGGCAGTGGTGAACCAGAGGGTGGCAGTGGTGAACCAGAGGGTGGCAGTGATAAACCAGAGGGTGGCAGTGATAAACCAGAGGGTGGCAGTGGTGAACCAGAGGGTGCTGTGACGAACCAGAGGTTGGCAGTGATGAACCAGAGGGTGCTGTGATGAACCAGAAGGTGCAGTGGGGAACCATAGGGTGGCAGTGATGAACCAGAGGATGGCAGTGATGAAGCAGAGTTGGCAGTGATGAACCAGAGGGTGGCAGTGGTGAACCAGTGGGTGACAGTGGTGAACCAGAGGGTGGCAGTGTTGAACCAGAGGGTGCTGTGATGAACCAGAGGGTGGCAGTGATGAACCAGAGGGTGGCACTGCTGAACTAGAGGGTGACAGTGATAAACCAGAGGCTGGCAGTGGTGAACCAGAGGGTGGCAGTGGTGAACCACAGAGTGCAGTGATGAACCAGAGGGTGCTGTGCTGAACCAGAGGGTGGCAGTGATGAACCAGAGGGTGGCAGTGGTGAATCAGAGGGTGACAGTGGTGAACCAGATGGTGGCTGTGGCGAACCAGAGGTTGGCAGGGATGAACCAGAGGGTGGCAGTGGTGAACCAGAGGGTGGCAGTGATGAACCAGAGGGTGGCACAGGTGAAACAGAGGGTGCTGTGATGAACCAGAGGGTGGCAGTGATGAACCAGAGGGTGCTGTGATGAACCAAAAGATGCAGTGGTGAACCAGAGGGTGACAGTGATGAACCAGAGGGTGGCAGTGGTGAACCAGAGGGTGGCAGTGATGAACCAGAGGGTGGCAGTGGTGAACCATTGGTTGACAGTGCTGAACCAGAGGGTGGCAGTGGTGAACCAGAGGGTGCTGTGATGAACCAGAGGGTGCTGTGATGAACCCGAGGGTGGCAGTGACGAACCAGAGGGTGGCAGTGGCGAACCAGAGGGTGACTGTGGTGAACCAGAGGGTGGCAGTGGTGAACCAGAGGGTGGCAGTGGTGAACCAGAGGGTGCTGTGATGAACCAGGGGGTGCTGTGATGAACCAGAGGGTGGCAGTGGTGAACCAGAGGGTGACAGTGGTGAACCAGAGGGTGGCAGTGGTGAACCAGAGGGTGACAGTAGTGACCCAGAGGGTGGCAGTGGTGAACCAGAGGATGCTGTGATGAACCAGAGGGTGGCAGTGATGAACCTGAGGGTGGCAGTGGTGAACCAGAGGGTGACAGTGGTGAACCAGAGGGTGACAGTGGTGAACCAGAGGGTGGCAGTGGTGAACCAGAGGGTGACAGTGGTGAACCAGAGGGTGGCAGTGGTGAACCAGAGGGTGCTGTGATGAACCAGAGGGTGCTGTGATGGACCAGAGGGTGTCAGTGATGAACCAGAGGGTGGCAGTGGTGAACCAGAGGGTGCTGTGATGAACCAGAGGTTGGCAGTGATGAACCAGAGGGTGGCAGTGGTGAACCAGAGGGTGACAGTGATGAACCAGAGGGTGGCAGTGGTGAACCAGAGGGTGGCAGTGATGAACCAGAGGGTGATAGTGGTGAACCAGAGGTTGACAGTGGTGAACCAGAGGGTGGCAGTGTTGAACCAGAGGGTGCTGTGATGAACCAGAGGGTGGCAGTGATGAACCAGATGGTGGCAGTGGTGAACCAGAGCATGACAGGGGTAAACCAGAGGGTGGCAGTGGTGAAACAGAGGGTGCTGTTATGAACCACAGGGTCATGTGATGAACCAGAGGGTCAAAAAAGGGGGTTGCTGAACTGTTCCTATGGAAAATGAGGAATTAAATAAGACTGGCGTGACCAGAGGTGTGTATGTGACACCTTTGGGAATCCATTTTGTTGGATGTATTTGCCTCACACACCCAGAAGGGTGTCATGCTTCATCATAGGCATTGCTCCTCGTCGGGGAGGCGGTGCAATCCCCAACGGGCTCACCTCGGAGAGGGGCTCTTTGGCGGAGATCTTTTGTATCCAACAGCCTATTGGTGAAGTGCGGGTGTGTGGGTAGGGCAGCAAGTTTCCTGGAGAAGTGATTTAAAATGTAGCAGGGGGTGCCGGAAAACCACTTTATTCTGGGGGTCCCCCTACTGCAGTTAAAAACGTGAATCTAGCTCGCTAGGTAACGGCAAGTTAGGTAGCGTGACCCTAGAAGAGACTAGAAGGAGGATTGGTCGACATGTTTCTCGCATGGGGTTATTATCCAGCGATTCATCAGGACCTAGTGATGGTGAGAACTACAAAATGAACAAAAAAACGAAAAACAACAACATGCTGGTGTCATGTGTTTAGTGTGGGTATAGTTTACCTCTATGGTTAATCCTATGCCTATACAAGGGAGAAAAAGGAATAAGGTTAACATAATTACAATTCTCCTATAAGCATATGAGGTCAGAGCCAGGGCATGAACACAATACAACATGTTAGCGGTGGTGTTGAACTACTAGCATGACTAAAACATGCCTGTGGTGTTGCAGCGTGCAGTGAAAACTCACACACACACTGTGTACGTGAAAAAGTGTAGTAAAGAATCATTAAAAAACAGTGGTCTAAAAACAGCAGCAGCAGTCTAGTAGAAATTACCATGCTTATCGGTGTGAGTGGCCAAACAGTGGTGATGATGCAAGGCTAGCTCCTAACTCACCTAATGGTCGGGGATTAATTACCACATGAGTGTTCGGCGGGTCAGTACATCGGGGTTGTACCTTTGGATTTGGCTGAAGGAGAAGATAAACCTATTAGCCATAGCAGACTCGAGTAAAAACAAACCCCCGGAGAGGGTCAAGACAGGTTATCTCAGGAAGTGGGTCATCCAAAGGTGTGTTGGAGGGGAATGCCTTACCTCAAGCTTCCCATGTCTGTGCGGATTCACCTACCCATCACCGCCGAGCTCGAATAGGTAAAGAAGATCAGTGGCGTGTACTATTTATAGGTAGCTGCGTCATAGGACTGCGCCAGTGTCCGCCCCCTGGATGAATCATGTGGTAAGTTAGGTGATGGTGTCGGCCATAATGCAATGGTAAGATGGTATCTGCAGTATATGGCGAACAAGAGTTCGCTATACCATTTAAAAAAATTTTTTCGGAATGGTTAGGTAGACTTCTTGCAACTGCTGGTGATGTTGGACTCTCCCATCTGTGAATCCTCTTCTTGCCTAAGGAGCCCCCTCCAGTCCTGGGACTTTAGAAGTGGGTTGTCTGCACTACAGCCCCTTTAAATCAAGCTTTTGGCATCTTCTCAACTGCGAAACGGCCTGTTCGCGCCGGAACTGTGTCACCAGTTCAAAGGATCAGTGCCAGCCGTGTGCAAGTTTGTCTCTTCGCACAGCAGCATCGCTGCTCGCAACTGCGAGGCCCCAGCCCTTCTGTCTGTGCCGCCTGGCGTCTCTTTGTGTCAGTGACGTTCACCATGCTCCCGGCAAATGTATTCCCCACAAATTGAACTCTTGGCCTAACTTCAAATGTAAAACTTTAGCGGGACCTGTTTAGAACTGTATGCGACCGGTGCTCAGATTTGGCTTGGTCTACCGCGACCCTAAGCAACCTTTTAGCTCTATTGACTTCTAAGCACTGTTTAATTGACTTAATCTTTAAAAATTCATATCTTCACTACTACTGATTGTCTTATTTTACTCAGAATATTCACTATTTTTAAAACCTGTGTGGAGTCCTTCTGTGGTGTTTTCATTAAGCTACTGTAATCTAAGTGTTGCCAAATACTTTACACAATGCCTCTTAAATTAAGCCTGACTGCTCTGTGCCAAGCTATTTTAGGGTGAGCACTGATTAATTAAGGGTGTGTCTCTGACTAGAGTGGCAGTCCCTACTTGGACTGGGTGCAAAACTCTGCCAATTAGAGTTTCCATTTCTAAAATACCTCAGTAATATTCATGAGGTAGGTGTATTTGTGATCCACTGGGTATTGCAAATGTGTCAAAGACACCTTTCCTCATTGGTGTCTGTGATTACCAAACAGCGCATTACAAAAAGTTGCTATTTGGTAATCGCAAACTATTCTACATGTGACCCCTGGTCGTAACTTCTGGTGGAACACATTAAGCCAGATAATTAATGGATGTTAATACTTTCTGGCTAGGCACTATTTTGGGAAGTATTTCTACACTGCATATTGATAGGGTAAGATTATGTTAATAAATTATATTGTAAGTCAAACTGGCAGCTGTGCATGCTTTAAATCTTTCCTGGTTTTATTATAGTAATGAAGGGAAATGTAATCTATCTGATGAATGGTATCCACTGTGTTTTGCCTATGTGCAAGTATTAATCAATGTACCCAACTGAATGGTAGTGCACAAAAAGACTTACCCAAAAGCAAGGTGCTTTACTGATTTCAGATATTGGCCAGTTCTTTCTGAGTCTTGTCCTGCAAAGCCCCGCTGTCTGCTGCAGCCAGTGTTCTTTTGTTCCAGTCTGTCACTGTAATTAACGTTAGTGAATAAATTGCACCACTGATATGTGCTCAAGCTCATTAAACCCTTTTACCCAGAGTGATACCTCCCTAGTAGAGGAGGATTTCAATAATAAGTTATTGTTTTAATGAGGCTCCATATAGGCTGTCCCTCCTGGCTTACACTGGAGAAAGGGGTACCCTGATGTGGATAAACACGAGCAGACCACTGGGGGAAAAGCTGTTCTTCAATAAAAAAAATTCTAAGGGACATTAGAGAGGTACATGCACACGTGCACGGAGGCACGCGTGTACACACCCACATGTACACAAACATACACACACGCAACCCAGCTTTTGCGTGGATTTTAAAATGCATTAAATAAATAAATATTCAAAAAATCAGATTCAGTTTAGTAAAGACTTTATTTAATTGCATGCGCAGAGTCATCCCAATGTATTATTATGTTGTGTTATTGTGTCATTCTATAGGGCAGCATTCACCATGTAGTTGCACTCATGATGCTATGCACATATATAGTTGTATGGTCGGGTTCTTCACATGGGGCTTGTTGCACCAACCCACCTTTGGTGGGTGGTTTAGAAGATGTCTATTATCCACAGGAAGGTATTTTTTGAGGAGGAGAGGGTCTTGAATCCTTTCAACCTAAGTCGTGTGAATGCAAAGTTTGGAGAGGGTTGTCTGTGTGTGGGAGTTCACTGCTGAAGTTTGGTTCCTGTGTCTCTCTGGTTGACCAATGTGATTTGTCATTTGCCTGACACAAATGTTGATTAACTGGGCGTATTGTGGGCATGAAATCAGTAGCTCTCTCAGCCAATTTGTAGGAAAATTGTGTGTCATTAAAATATTCACCACCTCTGCAGGTGGACACTCTCTGGCGGATCTCACCCACTAAAGGGCCACACTCTTTGCACCATTAAGAAGCTTGTACTATTTAAGGTTGGCCACCAGATACAGATGATCTTGATACACAGAAAGAAGAGGCGTAGCACAGGGCCACTCAGTGCTCAACAGAAATATAGGGGTGGCTAGCCTCCTAGTCTTCAGATTCAACAAATTAGCAGATGGTGTAGGCTTTTAAGATAGGGTCACTTGTATTAATTATTGTAGATTTAGTCATGATCTAATTTGAGGGATGGAAGGTTTCTGAATTGTATTTTGTAGTGTGTTGGATATTTTACATGATTTGTGACATGGTATGGTGTGGAGAAGTGTAGTATATTATAGGGTACACAGACAAAATATCGATTTTTAAATATCGTTATACAAAAATATCGAAGTTTAAATATCGATGGGACAAAATATCGAAGGTAAGTAATATCGACAGTCTTAATATCAATATTGGTATGATATCAGTAATATCGAAGTTGTAAATATCGATGTCAATAATATCGAAATTAATAACTTCGATGTTACTAATATCAATTTTTAAATAAATTTAGTGTATATTATATTGTATTTATTATGTTTTATTATTTATTTTTAATGTAATTTAATTAAATATTGTCTTTTACTACTGTAGCGGGTTGTGGGTTTATAGGGGAATAGGGTGGGAAGTAATTTAATTATGTTAAATTAATTTTTAATTAGTAGGAATTATTAATTAATTAATTGAGAAATAATTTTTCATTATTTTTAATTAATTGATTAATTGATAAATATGTTCTGTAGCGGGTTATGGGTTTATAGGGGAATAGGGTGGGAAGTAATTTAATAATAATTAATTAATTGATATATGTTTGTACATATTTTAATTAATAATTAATTGGTAATTAATTTCTATTAATTAGTTAATTAATTAATATAATTTTGTACATATTTATAATTATTAATTCGTTGGTAATTAATTAATATTAATTATTTAATTACATTAATTATAGTAATTTTCTATATATATAATTTATTGTTAATCTTAATTAATTAATTGGGAAAAATAATATTAATTATTAAATTAAATTAATTACAGCAAATGTGCTAATATATTTACTTTATTGTTATTGTTAATTAATAATTAATTGGTAATTAAATAATATTAATTAATTTTGGGTAAAGGAGTATTTTTAGGGTTCAGGGTCAGTTTTCAGTTTTTGGGTAAAGGGGTTATTTTTAGGGTTCTGGGTCAGTTTTCAGTTTTTGGGTAAAGTGGTATTTTTAGGGTTCAGGGTCAGTTTTCAGTTCATGGGTAAAGGGGTATTTTTAGGGTTCAGGGTCAGTTTTCAGTTTTTGGGTAAAGGGGTATTTTTAGGGTTCAGGGTCAGTTTTCAGTTTTTGGGTAAAGGGGTATTTTTAGGGATAAGGGTCAGTTTTGAGTTTTTGGGTAAAGGGGTCTTTTTAGGTTTCAGGGTCAGTTTTGGGTTTTTGGGGTACAGGGATATTTTTAGGGTTCAGGGTCAGTTTTGGGTTTTTGGTGTACAGGCGTACAGGGTAAAAACAAAAAAATATTACATTAAATCAAATAAATTACATGATAAAAATTAAAATTACATTAAATTATTAAGTGTTTTATTTATTTTAAATGTATATGTATTCGTTTTAATTTTGTTTTAATATTTTTATTTAATATTTGTAAAATTATATGTATTTTAAAATTATTTTTACATTATTATTAATACATTTAAAAAAACGATATTTTTGATTCCGATATTTTTGTACTACGATATTATTTTTTCGATATTTTTGTACTTACCTTAATGAAGATAGGATTCCGATATTTTTGCTGTCGATATTTTTGCTCCGATATTTTTGCATTTCGATATTCTGTCTGTCGATATTATGTCAGACATTCATATTATAGAATATGTGGTATGGTGTTTGTAGTCTTTTAATTGTAGTGATTGGTGGTCTGCTTGTGATAAATTGTGACCAAGTGGGTGGTGTGTGGTGTAATGTGCTATAGGATGTATTGTTGATTGCTAATGTTGTGCAGAGGAAGAGGTAGTGTCAGGGAATAGTATAAAGCAAGTGATGAGGAAAGAGGAAGGAGAGTTGATGAGATAGGTGAGGTAGGCAGAGAGTTCAAGCCATGGAGAGAATTGATGTGATGTGGTAAAGTGAGTGGTCATAAGGTAATGGATTGAGGATGGACAATGGGCTGTGGTAGTTAGTGGGTGGATGGGGTGCCTGTTATGTGTATGCACTAAACAAGCTGTGCATGGGGTGTCTTGTGCACCAAACATCCCCTAGCAGAGCTGGAGTGGCTTGTGTGATGTCTCACATTGACGTCATGAGACTTTAGGGTTTGTTAAACGTGATGGTGTGTGTATATATAAGTGTTTCTCTGATTACAAGGAGGATATGAGAGAACGCTTTACAGTAGTTCGTTTGTGGAGTATTGAAAAGGTGCACCGTCAGGGCTTCATGTGTGTTGTGACATAGGAACTGGGGTAAAAAGGAATTTGTAGACTGTTTTATTAATGCAGGTAGGCTTATGGTGTTATTTTAAACTGGTTGTCTAAAGTTGTTTTCTTGCTGTTCGTAGTAGTGCTTTGATGGTGCATGTGACATGTGGCCATTCCGAGACAACACAAAGACGTATTACAATTACAAAATGTGTCACAATACACCACATAATTCGACTTTTTTGCCACACAATTTCTTCAACCCTGCTACATAGTTCCTGTGGGACTGAATATAGTGTCAGATTTAATGCGGGAACCGTTTTAAAGCTGCAGCTCTTCTACCGTAAGGTAGCCTATCTGTGTCCGTAACATCACTCCAAGGGTGAGTGAGATACATGCTCTCTACATGCATGAGCTGGCACTGTGCTTAACTGCAATGAGGTTTCCATTGGCACCCACTCATTCCTTCTCCCTTATTTGCTTTCAGATTACATTATAAATCAGACAATATGTCTGCTTTCATTCTTTTCGGTCAGTCTATAACCATTTATTTCACAAAAATAACATTTCCACAAAACATACAATACAAAAAATCACGAGTTTCAATACAAATACCTCTCCAATTTAAAAATACCTACATTAGCAGTAACCAGTAAATGTCAACAACATCTCTGAACAAAGTGCAAATGCTTCTCTAAACTGGTAACATGATCCTAGTGGAAAGTGGAAAACCATATGTAGGAAAAAATAAATCAGTTAAAAATAGCTTTTTCCTTTGGATGCACCTACTAACCTCATCGAGTGAAAAACAGAACTGAGTGATACAAAAACAGTACTTTTTCATAAACAAAGGGCATCTGACTTTAAACTTGATCAAAAAATGGGCTTAAGCCAGGGTTTTTGAACATCAATAAAGAAAGTACACATGAGAAGGATGTCCACAGAACACAGACAATTACTATAGATTTCAGAATACTGTTTCGAAGGTAATCTTAAACATAAATGATGAGTAGTAGCTTAAATCATATTGTCCACATACGTTTCTCAGTTTAGTGACCCTTTGTGACAGAAATAATTGAGGCCCAGGACCATCTGCTATATTCCTTTTACATCCTTCATACGTAAGTGATCCATAACTGTAGTCTTTATGAGTTGAAGCTTGGTCTTGTTAATACAAGAAGGTTCTCTCATTTGTTAATTGTAACACATATTCAGAAGCGTTCTTCAGATATTTGTGATCTGTGGAAGTTAAGAGCACAATCGCACTTTAAAAGGACATTTTTTATAGAACTATTCTGTAATCTGAGTTAGAAAGGACAGTTTCTCCCGAAACTACTAATATATCGCTTGTAACTCTGAACTCAAGTTGAAATTGCTCCTTTGGATTGGAATTTGGGAGCAACAAACTCTTCTCAAGAGTGTGTTCTGAGATTTAAGAAGGTATTTAATTCAGCCTCGAAGTTCAGCTTTTCATCATGCGTCTGCTTCTATTTTAGCTCTATATCTTTTAGGAGGACTTGTTGAGGTCCATTACCTAAGTTCCAAATCCTACTACTTCAGGTGTGAGGGGTCTGCATACTTTAGACACTAATTTTGGAGCACAGTTAGATATACTATTGACAGAAACAAACAAAGAGATGCACAAATCAAAGGAGCACTCAATTAAGTTTATTTTGAAGGATTGTGTCCTACATTAAAAAATTCTACTAAATTGATAGCAGGCTCCGTCTGGTTAAGGCAAAGGACATTCTACTGAAGGAAATAAATAAGGCAAGCTGCTCTCATGAGAAACATACCCATTTCCAAAATATACAAGAAAAGGAAAGAACTTCCCACGATGGAGAAAGAAAAGCTACTTATTTGTTTAGGTATAATTTGGGCTCTCAATCCTAGACATTTTCTGAACTCATAAACATTAAACATTCAATTTCCTTCACATTATCTAGGAGGCTAAAATCATGTTCTGGACAATTACTTGGCCCAATCCATGACATAAAAAAGTGCCTAACTAAACCTGGAGAGCGTAAGGGGTAAGTGAAGCTTCTTGAAACTCAAAAGGAGCTAGTCAGATATTGTTAAAAGGAATGCCTGAGGAACCATTTTCTGCATGGTGATTCTTTTGCAGGAGTGTTATTGATAAACCTCTCAACAAATGCCGAGCATCGGCAGGAGAGATAAACAAAAGATAAACTTTGAGAACGCACAACTTGAATGTAACTCAACATAAAGGGTCTTTTGTCAATACCTGGAACCAGGAGGGACCGCGAGCATGGAGTGTGTGTGCAAACACCCTTGGGCTAATACAAGGGGATTTAACAAAAAAAAAAATTCTCAGCTAAATGTAATTTGCAATCTTGATTTACAGTGGAATTAATCAAAAAGACAGAAAGTCGTGCCTCGTGTAGGAATGTTTAATTTAGAAAACAGTTTCCAAGAATGAAAATTGTAAAATTTAAAAAGATTTCTAAGGTCTTGTGCGGATATATTGACATTTGTATGCTTTATTTCGACAACTTGGGTCATAAACGCTTGTACTCTTTCGATTGCTTATCCCTCGGCAGAAATATCTGAACTATCCATTAGCACCAGAGGACCGAAAAGGAGTTTTAGGAATATTACTAATGATGCCCTTGCTCCATATATAGAGAAGAGTAGGTACTCTCCCTTGGGAGATGTGGATGAGGCAGCTGAACAGTATTCTTACTCCATCACTAAAGCGGTCGATGAACTGGCCCCTTTATCTCATAGATATTCGGCCTGTCGCAAACCCTCTGCCCCATGGTTCACGGAATCATTAAGACTTCTAAGACAAAGCTGTAGAAGACAAGAAAGAAAATGGAGGAAGACCTGGGATCCTATTGAAAGGGAGGTACACAAGGGTTTGTTAAGAGACTATAAAGCTAGTGTCATCAGGGAAAAACAGCAGTTTTTCTCGAATCTCATTACCTCCCTCACCTATTCTAGGGAGCTCTTCAAGATTGTCGATTCCCTTAGCTCCCTCCAGATTCCAGACCCTGTTGTGGGCTCGCAGGAGCTATGTGATAATATCTCAGAGTTCTTCCATAAGAAAATTGAAGATATTTATCTTGCTCTGGAAACTCAGAGGAATGTCTTGGGGGATCTTTCTCTTCAAACTCTGGTCAACCTAGAATCTTGGCCTAGAGACCCCTCCAAGAGTCTAACTGATTTCCCGCCACTCACCCTTGAAGGACTTGAGCTCTTGCTTGATCGGACTAAATCGTCATCTCCTCTTTTCTTGACCCATGTCCTCTGAAGACCCTGAAGGAATGCAGGCTCACACTTCTTCCGCCTCTCTTGGAAGTGATGAACGGTGCCATAACTCAAGGCACATTCCCTTAGCTTGGAAAAGGGCGATAGTGAAGCCTCTGCTTAAGAAGCCCACGCTTGACCCGGAAAAGTTGAAGAATTTTAGACCCATCTCACTGTTACCTGCTCCCGCAAAAATGCTTGAATCTCACCTGAATTCACATCTCTCCACCTTTCTGGATTCGTCTGGGTTCCTTGACAGCTCCCAGCATGGATTCCGAAAGGCTCATAGTACAGAGTCAGCTCTGACTATGGTGGTGAACAACATCCGCCTGAAGGTGGTTTCAGGCCAAACCACGGTGTTGGTCCTACTGGACCTCACAGCAGCATTTGATACCCTGTCTCCCTCTACACTTACATCTCGCTTGAGGGAGGCAGGGATTGCGGGTCCGGCTTTGAACCTTCTGCACTCCTTTTAACATCATAGAGAGCAGAGAGTCATGCTTGGTGAATTCCTTTCCCCTGCCAAATCCTTGCAGTACGGGGTTCCACAAGGGTCGGCCCTTAGTCCGACCCTATTTAACATTTATGTGGCCCCCCTTGCGAGGTTAGTAAAATCACAGGGGATGGAAGTGGTGTCATACGCCGATGACACCCAAATCATGGTGTCACTGGCCCACTCGGTTTCCACCTCCGCCACCAACTTTAGGATCTGCATGCAAACAGTCTCGGACTGGATGCTCCAGAATTCCCTGAAGTTGAATGGCGATAAAACTGAGATTCTGGTCTTTGGTAAAGACCAGGATGTCTGGTCTAGTGAGTGGTGGCCGTCAGCGCTGGGAACCTGTCCTTCGCCCTCCCAGTCAGCTAGAAATCTAGGTGTAATTTTTGACACCTCCTTGTCCATGACTCTACAGGTCAATCGAACAGTGGCCACCTGCTGGGGGGTCATAAAAATCCTTAAGAGAATACTTCACTATCTCTCTTCTTCAGCACGCAAGCAGACGGTGGTGGCATTAGTCGGTTCCAGGTTGGACTACTGCAACGCACTTTATGCAGACTCCAACAAGGGACTCATTCAGCGACTTCAGGTCATGCAGAACGCGGCTGCTCGATTTGTTCTGGCCCTTCCCAATGCATCTTCCGCAACAATGGCCAGAAAGAGTCTCCATTGGCTCCCTATACATCTGAGGATCTCTTTTAAGATCTTATGTCTAGCATATAGAGCTCTTGCAGATGGGCCACTGGACCCCCTAGGTGCCCTTCTGATTCGCTACTTGCCCTGCAGACCTCTCAGATCCTCGGAGATGAATCTGCTGGTGGTTCCTTGTGCCAGAAGGGTACGCAGGGGTAATAGGGCATTTTCCATTGTAGCCCCTAGACTGTGGAATTCTCTTCCCCAGGAGATTAAGACCCAACCCTTGAAGGACTGGGTTTTCTTAAGACCCAGCGGTGCCAGGGATAACACCTAAAACCTTCGTGGGTAACCTGTTCCGGCGTACAAATGACAGAGACACGGGACACTTCCTTCGGCATCAAAGATTCGAGGTTTATTACTGCAGGGAACACAGAAGTCACAGGAAGTACAGCATGTGTAAGTTCGAGGAGTCTGATTCGACTTGCCTCTGTGGGTCGCTCCTTTTTATACAGTTCTAATGCATTGAACATCATGGTACAAAAAAGTTTACAACTCGGTTCCCATTGTAAAAACCATAAGGGGTTACTTTCATGTATTCAAGGCCCAGAAACGTTTGGTGGTTCCCAACTGTAAAAACCCATCTTCCCACACTTAGTACATTCCAATCAACAATAAACAGGTCGAAGAAGGAACAGAAACAGGTGCAGAGGAAGACAGAAACAGTGGGGAGATCGGAAAGGGTGTAAAAGGGGTGGTATCGGGAAACACGAGCTACAGGCATCAAAGGGGACGTGCCTAATGAATGCACAACTAAGACAATAGACCGGCACGGCAAGATGAGCCTCGAGCGGGGCCATCTGCCTTACAGTGCCGTCCCCCTCATCATAAAGACACTTTCAAAGGAAATGTGTCTTCCGCAAGAGTTTGGGAATCCCAGGGTCGCGAAGCGGACAGCGTCCGTTCGCTGGCTACTTGAGGGCAAGAGACAAAATGGATGCTGCATCTAAGATGGAACCCGTGGGCTCAGATGTAGAAACCCACGAAACAAACGAACGGTTTAGGTTAGCACAGCGAAAATGCGTACACCCACTAAACTCGTCATTTGCGGTTCATAGATACCAGACTCGACCATATTCGTACGAGTCAAAAAGACCACTTACGATCGTCACGGAACCTCAGACGCTCCTATTGCCCTCATGTAGGCAAGCACTAGTCAGAATCATATTCGATATTCATCAAACCATCCAGATGTTGCTGCAACATAATTCTATCCATCAGAGCTCCTTTGGTAACAGGCGGCTGTCTTATACACGTCGTAGCACAGAGGCCACATAAGGCAGGACCACACTGCACGCAAAGGCAACACGTGAACAGAAATGCTACAACAACCCCGACGATCATCAGAATCTTCCAACCCCAAGTCGACATCAGGCCCCAAAACCACCCAAGTAGCGTCCAATCCCCTACGTCCACGTGTATGGACTCAGAGATCTTATGCAACTTTGAGATGGCTTGATAGACAGTCGGAGCGTTATCTGGAATGAAAATACAGCAGCTCGAATGGATCACCTTACATACTCCACCTCGATCTGCTAAAACAACGTCTAGAACCATACGGTTTTGTAACGTCATAAGCCTATCCGCCTGAAGTTCTGCTGTGATGTTACCAAGGGCACTGGCAGTGATATTAGCTGTCGATTCCACCACTCGGGTCAACTGTCTCAGGTTCCTACTATTAACCATAGGTCCCCAAAACGGAAAGAAACCCTTGAAAAAGTCTCCTGCCTCTTGACCGGCAGTGTCCTCTTCGCTAATCACGCCCCTCACAATTCGAGTCTTGTGGTAATCGGAGGCGACTGTAAAAGTCGGAGGCAACAAATTTGCAATGTAACATGTGCCCGCAAAGTCGGAGGGCAACCACGTATACGCACGATCATGACAGACAAAGTACGTACCCTTGGTAGTCAGAAACACAGGGGAAGAGAGCATCGGTAAGACATACGTCTCGGAGCAAGCACTCTCTCCAAGATGAGCTCTCGGTCTTCGGCCACGACCTTTTAGACAGAAATTACCAAGGTGGGGTACGATCCATATTGGAGACGAGCTTCTAAGCTGTCTTTCACCCACGAGCGCACTATACTCAGCCTCACTCAGATCCCTATAGGCTCGCACCTCTTCCTCTGGGATGAGCGACGGCTCATAGATATCCCTATCTAAATCAGCGATCGCTATAGCCAAAGGCTTGTGGTACGGACCGGGACCAAAGTGCGGTGGACGTGGCTCTTGATTGGGGTAGGAATCTAGTGCACTTCGAAACATTGTTTGGAATGCTCGAGCTGAACCCTGGGAACTATAAGGAAGGACCAAATACGGAATTCCCTTATCGGTGGTATGTGGCATAAACCCACACACCCAACAATTGGTAGTGTTAACCACCAACTGATGTTGATGAAGGAGCTGAATAAAGGAATTATTCATGAATTCCGCACGTCTGGCCTGCTCGTGTTGGAGTAAGATGTGGAAGGAATGAGGAGAAACAGTGGAGGTAGTTTTAGGTTCAGGAGAAGGGGTAGGTGAGGCAGAAGGCAAGAACGTCAATATCGGATAATACACCCCACCCACCAATAGCGAAGAAACAGTTAAGAACAAGAGGAACACTTGAATCATGAAGCATTTGGTACGAGTAATTTGCTGCAACTTGAATCTTTGAGCCTGAGCTTTTTCCAAATCCACCAGCTTAGAGAACGGCATCCTCTAAAACCGTCTGCAACGTTTCTTGACGCACTTCGTTCTGTGTAGCAGTAGTCAATTCCCAGGAGTTCCCAGGAACCGACGGCCTTCGACCTAGTGTCAAGACCTACTAACCAGAAGGAAGTACACGCGCGGCCCTACGGTACACCCGGATGCAAGGTATTTTATTTACAAATATACACAAAATCTCCTAGCTGTGGAAGCAAAAACATATGTGGAAACAAACTCACAATATTTACAAAAACCAAAATTATACGAGTGTGTTCAGACTGAATGGTGTCAATGGGGTAATGTGGATGTCAAGGGGAAAGCAAAAACTTTTTTATTTGTCCTTAGTATTGGATCTCAAGAAGTATCGGCTTCTCCCAGGACGTGTCTGTTCATCAAACAACTGATCCGATGGTGGGACAGAATTCTGCTGGTCAGTCAATTGTTCAGATCTTGAGGTTTTAGGTGGCAATTGTTCAACAATGTCGTCCTGCTGCGCTGAGGGTTCTCCAACAAGCTGAGCATCGCTAAAAGGGACGAAGATCTGTGCAGTTTCCGTTTCAGACGAAGCAATGCCCTTCCTCACCCACGAGTCTGCCGGCAAAGGTAGAGGTACCTTTTTAGTATGGGTGGCGTGCACCCAGTGTTTACGACCTTCCAAACGAACAGCAGTCCTCGTGGCGAGAAGAACTTGGTAGGGTCCAGTAAAGCGGGGCTCAAGATTTCTTTTGCGTCCGAAGTTCCGCGTCACCACCCAATCTCCAGGTTGGAGCTGGTGGCCTGGACCCTCCGTCTGCGTCGGCAGTGCTTCAAAGACCTGTTGGTGAATTAACCTCAGTTAAGCAGTCAGATCATGCAGATAATCGATCAACATTGGGTACTCAAGATCAGAGAACACACTCGGTCTAGGAACCCCCCAAACATTCGCAGGCCGGCCGAACACAATCTCGTAGGGACTAAGCCCTACTCGGGAGTGTGCAGCCGCCCTAGTAGACAGAAGGGCTAGAGGTAAAGCGTCAGGCCACGAGAGACCAGTTGTAGCCTGAACCTTCGCCAGCTTCAATTTAAGGGTGCCATTATACCCTTCAACCAAACCTGCTGACTGGGGATGATTGGCGCTGTGGAATTTCTGGGTAATTCCAAGGCCCTTACACACACTCTTCATCACACTCCCCACAAACTCACTTCCGTTATCAGACCATACAATTCGTGGCATTCAGTACTGAGGAAAGTATTCCTTTAGTAGGATTTTAGCAGTGGACACGGCAGTGTTATCTTTGAGAGGGTAGGCTTCGATCCATCGGGAGAACGCGCAAACCACAACTAAAACGTATTTCAGGTTATTGCATCGCTCCATATGGATGAAGTCTAGCTGGATCACTTCAAAGGGACATGAAGGGGGAGCAAAATGGCCAGGAGGTGTAGGGGTTCCTTTTCCAGGATTGTACATCATACATATCATACAATTCTTCACCAGTTTCTCAGCACACTTCGTGATACCATCATTCTTCCATACAGGGGACAACAACTTACAAATACCTTTCGCGCTAATATGTGCCAAGCCGTGTGCCATCGTCACAACAGCTAGTACATACGCATCTGGCAACATCCACCTCTTATTCTCCGACAGATCAATCCAACAGCCATTCGCATCCAACTTTCCCGTACTCTCTTTCCACTTTGTCTTTTCAGTTTCGGTGGCCTCGTTCTGAATCATTTTCACACTCTCGATGGTATCCTCACACATACTAGTCTCTGTAGGCCACCTAACCGAACTCGTCACATACATTCTGGTACTAAGATTCCGAGCAGTCTCCTTAGCAGTTTCACAGCGAACGCATTGCCATGACCAACATCATCCGTCACCTTACGGTGTGCACTACATTTAATAATCGCCACCTGCTTGGGCAATGTAAGTGCATCCAAAAGATCATTCACGAGCTGTCCGTGTTGGATCTTTGTACCATGCGATGTCATAAAACCTCTCTCTCGCCACAAACGTCCAAAGCTATGCGCTACACCAAATGCATACTGATTGTCGGTAAACACATTCACCCGTTTCCCTTTCGACAACACACACGCTCTAGTCAAGGCAATCAGCTCTGCCGCCTGAGCAGAATTCTAATTCAATCTCGCAGTCTCCACAACAGTATTCAATGTCACCACAGCATACGCAGTCGTTACATCGCCATTCGGCAACTTAAAACATGAACCATCCACATACAGGGTCCCATCGGGATCTTCCAATGGAGTATTTTTCGGGTCTACGCGACCTTTTGTTTCCTCCTCAGTTCGTAAGTAGCAGTCATGGGGTGCTACTTCGTCTGATTCCATACTAATCGGCAACAAAGTCGCCGGGTTCAGGACATTACAGCGTTTTATTTGAATGTGACTTGCCAAAAGCGTCAACTCATAACCAGACAACCTTGCACTCGTCAAGTGCTGAGTTTTCGTACGATTCAAAAGAGTGTCAACTGCATGCGGAACCATCACCGTAAGCATATTATCCATGACCAATCCTGCAGATTGTGGGATGGACACCGCAGATGCCGCTGTTGCTCTCAAACAACTCGCAAATGCTCTAGCTACCGGGTCCAAGGTCGAGGAAAAATATGCACATGGACGTTGCTTACCGCCGAATTGTTGCGTCAAAACACTCAACGCACAACCTTCTCTCTCGTGGACGTATAGTGTAAACGGCTTACTGTAGTTAGGGGTCCCTAACACAGGAGCCGAACACAACGCGTCACGCAGTTCAGAAAAACTTTTCTGACATTCTTCCGTCCATGGTAAAGGAGTTGGAACATCCTTGCACGTAAAAGCTACCAATGGTTTCGCTAGCAATGAAAAATTTGGGATCCACTGCCTGCAGTACGACGTGATACCTAAAAAGGCACGCACATCTCTCTGAGTTGTTGGCACAGTCATTCGAGCAATCGCTGCAATTCTCTCTGGGGTCAACCTCCTTCCCTCCTTTGACAATAAGTGACCTAGATAGGTTACTTCTTGACAACAATATTGAAGTTTAGAAGGTGACACCTTGTGATGTAAGTCACAGAGATGCTGCAACAACGACACCGTAGCAAGTTTGCAAATGTCCTGAGTATCTGCAGCCACTAACAAGTCGTCAACGTATTGGATCAAGGCCGCACCAGCCGGCAACACAAACGCATCAAGCTGACCTTTCAAGGCTTGACTGTATATCGACGGACTCTCACAGTAGCCCTGAGGAGCACGTTTAAACCGGAAGCTGCGGCCACCAAGAGAGAAACCGAAAAGGTCTCTACTTTCCTCAGCAATCGGAATGCTGAAGAAAGCATTCTTCAGATCGATCACAGAGAACCAAGATGCAGAGGCTGGAATCAGAGTCAGTAGCGCCGTGATGTCAGGCACAACAGGGAACTGAGGAATCACAATTTTATTCACCTCCCGTAAATCGATAACAAAACGATAAACAGGTGTTTTTGATGGATCCGTGCGCTTCAAAATGGGCAGTACAGGGCTATTACACACGTTTCCCCGAGTCTCCTCGATAACATCTTTTTCAATCAAATCGTAGATAATTGCTAACAATGCTCGCTCACCATCAAGGGAGCTACGATACTGGGGAATACGTGGCAGTCGCACGTTAGATTTCAAGTGAACAACATAGGGGGAGATGTCAAGCAGGCCCACGTCATTGGGACCTGTTGCCCACAAAGATGCAGGAAGAGAACTCAATTCCGGTGGAAGCTTATCGATGGATAAGTACATAGGAGAGACAACTCTCTCACCTAACGTAAGCTTTACTCCTGCAGGAGAACAATACAAAGTCGCATACAAACGTTTTAGCAAATCCAGGCCCAAAAGATTTTCGCCACAGCCAGTGGTCAAAATCAGCGGAGCTTTCAGCTCACGAGGCCCAATCGTAAGAGGCAAAGGGCACGAAACCGGATTGCTAACAGGGGTGCCAGAGAATCCAACGGAAACATTTGTTAAGCCAGACAAAGGTGCGCCAGGGAGTTTCGAATGCCTTATGGAACTTTTCGCTGCACCAGTGTCCAACAGAAAAGGCTCAACGACGCCCGAGGTGGCAACTGCGACGTAAGGCCCTCTCTGATCAACCGGAACTGATACTACTCCCTCTCCTTGTCTATGGCTGTCCTAGTAATTACCGTGGTCAGCAACCTGATCGACGTAATATTCATCCACATTGTACTGAGCAGATCGCCCTTGAGACGATCCGCGCTGATCAAAACAATTATTAGAGTCAGAAGTATTAGTGAAACGATCGTTTTGAGCACCGCGACTTCTACCACGTGATGTTTGTTGAGAACCACCACGACCTCCTCTAGACGAATTACCACTATTACGCTCATTTAAAACTGGACAATCGAATTTTAAATGACCCTCTCCTCTACAATAGGCACACTGATTGTACCCTAATGAAGATCTCTGCGAAGAGGAATCATTTCGTGATTGTGACCTATTCGACTGAGATTGTGATCTGTTCCGTTGTTGCGAATCATTCTGATTCGAACGCGGAGGATACGCCTGCTGCAACAACACTTTGGTTTTGAGCTCTTTCGTCTTCTTGTCAGCACGATCAGTCTCCTCTTTCTCCCTATTCTCATAATATTGGGCCGTGGCCAATATTTGAGCAGAAGTGGAAACAGCCCACGCACTTTCTGAATTACGCAATTTGTTGCTTAAGTCAGGCAGCAAATTTGAGACAAACTTATCCACGAACAATAGCTGACCTCCTTCAGTACCCATATCTTGACCACTATGGTCAATGAATGCCTCCTCAAATCTCGTAAAGAAGCCAGAGACACTCTCATCCTCCTTTTGCTTGCAAGCGGACAGTTTGTCCCAATTCACCTTCATAGCTGGCATAAGCGTTTTCATAAGAGTTATTATTCTCTGAGGGAGATTAGTAATCAATTGTTCGGGCTAGGCCCCACCAACTTGCAGGCCATCTGCAGCAAGAAGTGCAGCCCAGTCACCGCCTAATTCTGCCGCATGGTCTTCATGCCGAATCTTCGCCCATACCGGTTGTGGTACAACATTGCCGAACAGCATATCGATATCAGCAAGATTCATTATCGTAGCATCCACGAGCTGCGATAATTCTTTATAATACCCTGCAGGATTTTTGCGAGGGTCAGGCAAAGATTGCTTTGCCTGCAAAACTTCCGAACGTTTCCATGGAAGATGTATCCACATTCTCTGGAAGTATGGCGGAATAATGGGGTTAGCATTAGGATCGCCAGGCATCCACACTGGTGGAACTTCGCGCATGAGGTACTGACCAGGCGCTGCAAGCGGTCCCTCAATGTCCTCCACAAACAATGCCCGAGGCATCGTAGAAGGACGGAAAGACAATAATTGCTCGACAGCACGTCGAACATTGGTGCCCACCAACATTCCGCTCGCAAACTGGAGCTGAAGGTTAGTCAGAGCAGTCAAAACCTCATCAGATGCATCAGCCGATATTAGGTCACGTAAAGCCTTGCACATTTCTTCAAACACGAACCTTTGTGTCGGTATGTTGAATTGGCAAAACGTATCTAACACCACACGAGGAGGATTTCTAAAGGGGTATTTCATCCAATCCATAGCCATATTATACAATGAGTCACGCTCCCTACCACCAGGAAGCTGACTTCGTCTTTGAGGACCGTCCGAACCAGCAGACTCAAGAATAGGTCCAAGAGAATTAAAGAAGTTAGTAGCAACAGAGGGGGTACGACGTCGGACAGATGGAGAAGAAGAGTAACACAACGGGGTAACAAGAGAAGAGTCAGGAGCAGAAGAGGCAGCAGGAGTAACCAAAACAGCAGGAGCAGCGGGAGCAGCGGGAGCAGGAGTATGGGGAAGTACAAGTGGAGGAGCAGTAGGGACGGAAGCAGGTAGAGGAGCAGGAACATTTTGAGGGACAGGTTGTGGAACAGGAGCAGGAGGAACAGGGGCAGGAGGAACCACAGGAGTTACAGTACCCTGTGCGTACGGAGGTGGCGATTTCAAGAGATAGGACATTAAAGGGTCATCTGCAGATTCCTCCTTCCTATCCGTACCCGTTGGTAAAGCGGGGTAACACTTGTCTACAGACATACGCTGCAATCTATCGAAAACTTCCTTTTCCTTTTCCTCCTTATCTCGCTGAAACTGCTCTGCATTTCTTACCGTGGTAACAACTCCTTCTCTCTTATTGCGTTTAATCTGTCTGATTTCTCTCTGTTTGGCTTCTTTACGCCACAACCGAAAGGCATCAAACATGGCCGGCCTTGATTTTTTCTGAAACAATTTAGCCTCAAGATTATCTAAAATCGGGGTCTCGAAACTACCATGAGGTGGCCAACTAAGGACACCATCTTTTTTAGTATAGCGAATCCAACACTCATTAACGGTAATCGGACCTAACCCGTGTTTGCTATATAGCTCATAAGTTGGAGTTCCAACCGGAGGTATCGGACACGAATCCTCCAGTCGGGAATCCGCACCACAACGTCTAAAACAACTAAACAAAGTACTACGGCCAGGCATCTTGCACGCTAACCGAGTTTCACAAACTTCAAGGGTTATAGGATTAACAATATCCCTGCAAAGAGCAAAAACCCTCGGTTTTTGGCGACTGCAGACGTCAAATATTACAACAAAGAACCAAGTATTAAGAACCACAAATGCAATGGAACCATGCAACAACTAAGCACCCACAACTAAGGACTCTGGGAGCGACCCACAAATACTTAACTCAAAGATCGATGGCGTCACCAGGAAGGCCCGTCAATCGTCTCGCTGTACCAAGGTCTACGCCAGGCGCCAAAACAGGTCTACAGTCAGGGCAGCAGTCCGTCGCAGCCGTCAGGAGGCGGGGATCTTCGCGGGAAAAGTCGTCGGGCCACTTGTTTCGACAACAGGATCGATGAAGCGGGGTGCACCTTCCCTCGGAGATTTCACACGAAGTTCCTCACGATCGTCGGGCTTGGACCGGTACCACTGATGCAGCCCCACGTTGGGCGCCAACTGAAGGACTGGGTTTTCTTAAGCCCCAGCGGTGCCAGGGATAACACCTAAAACCTTCGTGGGTAACCTGTTCCGGCGTACAAATGACAGAGACACGGGACACGTCCTTCGGCGTCAAAGATTCGAGGTTTATTACTGCAGGGAACACAGAAGTCACAGGAAGTACAGCATGTGTAAGTTCGAGGAGTCTGATTCGACTTGCCTCTGTGGGTCGCTCCTTTTTATACAGTTCTAATGCATTGAACATCATGGTACAAAAAAGTTTACAACTCGGTTCCCATTTTAAAAACCATAAGGGGTTACTTTCATGTATTCAAGGCCCGGAACATAAGTACAGAAACGTTTGGTGGTTCCCAACTGTAAAAACCCATCTTCCCACCATTAGTACATTCCAATCAACAATAAACAGATCGAAGAAGAAACAGAAACAGGTGCAGAGGAAGACAGAAACAGTGGGGAGATCGGAAAGGGTGTAAAAGGGGTGGTATCGGGAAACACGAGCTGCAGGCATCAAAGGGGACGTGCCTAATGAATGCACAACTAAGACAATAGACCGGCACGGCAAGATGAGCCTCGAGCGGGGCCATCTGCCTTACAGTGCCGTCCCCCTCATCATAAAGACACTTTCAAAGGAAATGTGTCTTCCGCAAGAGTTTGGGAATCCCAGGGTCGCGAAGCGGACAGCGTCCGTTCGCTGGCTACTTGAGGGCAAGAGACAAAATGGATGCCGCATCTAAGATGGAACCCGTGGGCTCAGATGTAGAAACCCACGAAACAAACAAACGGTTTAGTTTAGCACAGCGAAAATGCGTACACCCACTAAACTCGTCATTTGCGGTTCATAGATACCAGACTCGACCATATTCGTACGAGTCAAAAACACCACTTACGATCGTCACGGAACCTCACCCTCTCTGTCCCTTTTTAAAAAAGCGCCGAAAACCTGGTGTTTTATCAAGGCCTACCCACAGTGAGAGTATATTTTAATAGCTAGTTTTCATTTGGTTAGGCGCCTTGACGCCCATTGGGCTTAGTAGCGCTATAGAAATTTATTTTCACTTCATTTAATTTCATTTCACTCTTTAATATTAATTGATCAAAAATAATACACAAGATGGATTATCCAGTAACCATATATTTCCCTTTATTTGGATGTGAATTTGGTTTATGATTTTTTCTATACTTTGCATTGATTCTGTAAACATTAAACCATTAGGTGAAACATAGATCATGCCATTTTATTTTCATCCAATTTTATTGCTGCCTCTGGATTTTTTTCCCCAGTTTTCTCAATGCCTCTTTCACATCATTGTTTCTGACACTGTACACAAATGGGTTGAGCATTGGGATCACCATGGTTAATATTATAATTATGCCCATGTCCTTCTCTGGGGAGTATGCCGACGATGGCCGAATGTATATAAAAAGCACAGGTCCATAATTCAAGACAACACAGGCGAGGTGGGAGAAGCAGATGGAAAATGCTTTCCTTGTTCCATCGGAGGACTTGATTTTCAAGATAACAATAGCAATTAGAACATAGGAGACAAGATTACATAACAGTGGGGTAAGAAACATTACAGTACCCTCGATGAAGAGTACAAGCTCATTAACGGAGGTGTCTGAACATGACAGTTTTAGAAGAGCTGTAAGATCACAAAAGTAGTGTTGCATTTCCTTTGCATCACAATAGATTAACTTGGAGGCCAAGACACTGTGCACTAAAGCGTGAAGCGAGCCGATCACCCAGGCACAAAACACCAGTGTTATACAGACCTTCTTTCTCATCACCCGTGGATAATGCAGAGGGTGACATATTGCCATGAATCGGTCAAAGCCCATAATACCCAAAATGTAACTGTCCATATTGGTAAATGCTACAAAGAAATGAAACTGAGTGATGCACAAAGGAAAGGAAATGACTTTCGTTACTGACAATAGGTCCACCAATAGCTTGGGAACTACTAAAGATGTGAAACAGATGTCCACGAAGGCCAGGGCGCTCAGAAAGAAGTACATGGGTGTGTGGAGTCTGAAATCCATTACTATAACAATGAAGATTGTCAGATTTCCTACCAAGATAAGGGTATATACAGCAAGGAAGACAAAAAATAGGATAAGCTGCTGCTCTGGATGACTGGAGAAGCCCAGGAAGATAAATTCTTTGACAACACTCATGTTTCCTCTCTCCATTTTGCGATGTATCTGGAAATACCAAAAATAGTATTTAATTTATTGAACAACCTCCGAGTACTATTAAGGCTGTGAAGCAGACGTCCATCAAGGCCAGAATGCTAAGAAAGAAGTACATGGGTGTATAGAGTCTGGAATCCATTATTGCAATAATGAAGATTGTTAGATTCCCTACCAAGATAAGTGTATATACAACAAGGAAGACACAAAATAGGATAATGTGCTGCTCTGGATGTTTGAAGAAGCCTAGGGAAATAAATTATTTGACAACACTCATGTTTCCTCTCTGCATTTTGGGATGTATCTGGAAATAACAAAAGTAGTATTCAATTTATTGACTAACTTCAGGATGCCTCTTCAGACAATACTTCACCCTGATTTCGCCACTCATTTTTGTCAATTACATACTTGTGTAGAATTACAGATGTCAATATAGCACACTCTCAATTTTCCACTTTTCCAACTTTAGATCTCTGGCATGAGGCAAATACAATGCCAAAGTGAAGTAGACAAGGTGCCTACCTTATGTATTCTAATATGACACCACAAGAAAAATAGGCACTGATTAGAATTCTTAATGATTCAGAAATCGCCGAAGTCTCACTTATTCCGACAGGTCTTTGAAATGCTCCGCCTTATAAATAATAGAATCTAGAGTGTCCATGCTTTATTGTATTATTCTTGTAACCTATTAATATAGACATTGGGATTATGCAAGTCTACAGTGTTTTCTGCAGTTATGAATTTCCCACTTTTGCCGTACAGTTGACCATCCGCTGCATCATGTCCGACTTTAAAAAAAAAAAAATTGTTTCTAACTTAAATGGAACAAAAGTTACTAAAATTGTGGTGACACTTGTTTTGACTCTATGCAAAGGCTGACTGGTCACTTTTCAGTTGCTAAATGCTGAATCTGTGGTGAAGCCTTTGCCCAGGCAATGTTAATATTGGGTAAAAATGACAAAATGATAAACTAATACTATCAGAAACTGTGCAGCCATATGCCACACAAGTTGCATTTTCTTGATGAACGATTCAGTCAATGCTGTTGAACAATTTGGTCTTCCCATGCATCATAACTCAAGTGACTTTGCCTAATAAGCTTTCTCTCTCTTTGTCAATCTCTCTCTATCCCTATCTCTGTCTCTCTCTCTCTCTCTCTCTCTCTCTTTATCTATCTGTTTCTCTCTCTCTCTTTATCCCTCTCCCTCACTCTGTAATGGTATCCTATAAAAAACTTGTAAACCAGCCCTGTGATCTATAGAAACATTCAAAAAAATAGTTTCTGTGAGAGATTGTCCTGATGTTTTTTAATTTGCATTCCAAAGTGAGGGCACTGTTGGGCTGTGTAAAGAGCCCATCCTCACCTCTAGGGCTGACTTTGTTAAACAAAGATAAGGGTCTAGCCCTCGGTGACTGTCAGGCCTTGGAGATAAGTAATTGTTTATGGATGCAAACTGATCAATTTTCAAAGTATCACACTACATACACCACTTTTTATACATTTCAAATGTACGTCTCTGTGTTTTTGCCTGCATTCCACTATTTGAGCTGTACAGGGATGGATTATTATAATTTTTTTAATAGTACTATTGATGAAGACACTAGAGATGATAAAACTCACTGACCGCTGCATCGCTTGCAAATTATTAAACTCAAAGGCATGACAACCTTACTGAATAACATAAAAGTAAGAGCAAAGAAGTGAAAGGTGTTGGTGAATGATGTCCAAAAGATGTGTGATAAGACAACAACTGAGTGGGTTTCTGATCAAAAGATTTGTGACGGTAGAATGAGAGGTATATCTGGGTCTGTTCTTAAGCATAGTCTACAGAATATAGGTGGCTACCTTCTGTTTTCACATCAAATTGGTGTAAATGCTATGGAGCAATGCTTAAGGATATTTGGTCCTAATATCCTTGTACTTTTCAATGAGAATAAATTTAGTAGTCAAGGAAATTTCACATGCCTAGCGCTGATTAATAACAGATCATTGCATACAACAGTAAAAGCTCCATTAAGGACCTCAAACTACAACAATGCCCCTATTGCCGTTAGATCATAGCTAAGTACGGCCATATATTAAAATTGAGATATTCCTAGCCTTGGTGTATCAAGGGCAAAGGTGAGTATAATGCTTTCTTTTCTTGCTTTAATAAATACAGCAGCCAAAAGAAAAAATGTGATTGCCTAGAAAACCCTGGGAAAGAACTAATACATAGTTTAGTCAATAAGACATTTAGTATATCAATAAGTATCTTGACTGAGAGCAACAAGCCCTCTTTTCTTGTGAGAGTCAATCAAGATGAGATTCGGAAAACAAAATTATAATCGAATATAAAGCTAATAACACAGTCACCAAATCCTTAAAGATGTCCAAATGGAAAAAAGCAGCCAATATCTGGAAATGCATAAGTAAATAGGGAGGTCCGGAAGGAGGAATCCAGAGAAGAAGCTCCGTCGAGTTAATTGGATGCATCCAAACTTGTTGAAAGCACTGGGAAAGTTGATAAAAGAGACAGAGGAGAGTTAATTAAACAGTGGTGGGCTAATAGTCACCTCTGTGTCTTTAATAAAATCTAGTCTTTCAGACACCAAGGTTAGGAAAATCACAATTTTATTACAAGACTGAAGGCTCATATTATGGTTGTTAAAATCAATGATGTAACAGAGTCAGATGTATGAGCAATTGGTTTTCAATAAAAAGTTCTAAACGTATTAATGTTTGACCAATCTGCCAGACCTGAGAATATCATGTAAACGTGCCCCCACCCAGAAAGGCCAAGAAAAGCCCCTCTGGGTGAATGAACACCAAAGGAAAGAGTGGAAATGCCAGTTAAGGACATGACCCATCTAACCCAATGGGACAAAGTAGGAGCAGGAACGGGTTTGTGGGGTTTCTGAAAGGAAATATGGAGTTGCAAAGAGGAGGATCTGCAGTTCATAAAACGTAGGTTTTTCAGCTATCACCAACACATAATTTAGGTTGGGAGGGGAAAAAAGGATAATTAACTGACGATAAATTAGTTTTAGTACGTCTATTAACTTGGAAATAAACTCCCAAGGAAGAATAATGGAAAGAGGATACATCTAGTGCTCTAACATCATAAATAATTTGATAGACAGCAAACACAAAAGCACAGTCAATTTTGTAGACACGTATTTGAGAAATAAATCAGCATTGTCTGGCCATGAAATAAACAAACTTAATACCAAATCAACATCCCACATGACATTATACTTGGGTACAGGCAGTTTAGTAAAATGTACTTCCTTTAACAGCCGACAAACCAGCAGATGTTCACCAAGAGGTATTCCATCCACCCTGACATGTTCTGCAGAGACTGCCGATCTGTATGTGTTATTGGTGCGATAGTCTTTCCCTTGTGAAGCCAAAGAGGTTAGGAAATTAACCAACAAGGATACATTTGCTGAAAGGGGATATATCTACACCAGACCAACCAAGCTGATGTGTATACTTTAGCTGTGCCCGGAGCCCAGGATTGATGAATGAACTTAAACGCCTCCTCCAAAATTCCTGGGTTATTAGTTTAACCAAACAGGAGCAGAATGACGCTCACTTCCAATGCCCTTCTCAGGACCTTCCTGCTAGGTATTTAGCATTCCATCGCAGGTAAGTACTAAAGGGGGAAAGGGAATTTTGGAAGAGAAGAGACTGCTCCAAAACTCTGCCGGTTCTGCTGCGTCTTCTTCTTCTTCTTATAGTACAGGCTAAAAACATTTACATTTGTCAGCTATGGTCGTCCTCCTTAAACTTACATTATCTTTTGCATTAGATTACTTATCTTACCAGGGAGTAGTTTTACTTCTCATAATTTGTGTTAGAGTTGTATCATGAGAAGTCTTCACTCTATTCACTTGTTCTTTCTTTTACAGGTCCTTCTACTTCTGACGCTGCTCTGTTATGGTGCAAGAAAATAAGGTAAGTATATGTAACTTTAGTATTCTATAAATATGGTTCTTCCTTCTTTGTTCCTAAAACAATGCTCACTAGAACAAGCTGGAGTGATACCTTGTGCTGGGGGTCTGAATTTGATATACTCTGCCTTTTGTTTATACTGCAACACTGTGTCACCAGCCTTTTATATGTTAATCTTTTTAAGGGGAAAAAGGTGTACTGTGACCTTATTGCCGATTGGGTTACTTATAGAGGAATGCTGTATTATTAGAATCGTGCCCGCGTTAATCTTTACATGTATTATAGCAAACGCTGCACGCTTGAAGAATGTGCCTGGTTTTTATCTATGTTGTTTTTGAAGTCAAACACGACGTGAAGAAAGATCGCGCTCGCGTTTTAAATCTATTTGCTTTAATTGTACAAATGCGGCACGGAGGTAGAAGTGCCCACATTTGCTAAATAAATTTAATTAGGTTTGTTAACTGTTAAGGTGACACGAAGGAAAAAAAACGTACTCGCGTTTGAATCTGGAGGCAGTTTATTTTCTAACGCGGCACGGAGAGAATCATGCCCGTGTTTGTTAGTTCACTCAATGAAGCTTCTGAAATGTTCCAGGATTTATTGCTCAGTAAACCTTAAGCAGACGCGGCGTGTTGAAAGGTCACACCCATGTCTGGTTAACTCAAAACTACTCGTCAATGATATACCTGAAAACTTGGAATCTTTCCTTTGAAGATATAATATTTTATTATTGCCCAAAGAACATCTGCTTTTAAACTCGGCTATTTTCCTACTTTTAAACACCGGTTTTGAGCCTAAGAGATTTTAATAGTTAAGTGTTTAAGTACTTTGTCACTGAAAATTTGAATATGGTTTACAGTATTTAACACTAACCTTGGTTCTGTGAATTTGTAATGTACCGCGGAAACTAACCCTGTTAATTCCGCGACTACCCTGACTAACTTCCACGACGCTTTAGAAACAGGAGCTCTTCCAGTAAATTCTTCAGTGAAGTGCGCAGTAGAATGTTGAAGCACACCTCACCATACAGTCATTAATTAAAAGACTAGACTGCTAAACAGCGGTGTGCTGTTGCAGTGTCAGAATGTTGGCAGCCATGTTGGAGTTTCTGCGGTGCCAACTAGCCCTCCAGCTTAAGGGATTAACTGCCCTTTGGTGAGTTTGTAGTGAGAGAATAGTAGCCATAGTGGAGGTAGGAGGAGGAAACCTCCTGTGATTCGTGACAGATACCAAGGTTGAGACTGCCAATGGGGGGGGTGATCAGAACAAGGGACAGCTGCTGTCTTTGGACAATAAAAAGGAATGGAGGGAAGGCATAAAATAGGGACTAAGGCCAAGACTGATATTGGTAGCTAGTGGATCTGGTCTCCAACTGAAGAAGGAAGGAGTTTTGAAACGGGAAGCAAGGAGGTCTATTGACATGGTGCCGAAGATCAAAGAAAGATTGAACACTGAAGGTTGAAGTATCCAATTGCTCGAATCGTGAAGATGTCTGGAAAACCAACATGTTCAATTTGCCTGGAAGGTACTCTGCTATGCAAGAATTGATCCTTTGGAGGCAAAATTCCCAAAGACTCTTGGCAAGAACTACCAGAGGTTTGGACCTTGTACCTCCAAGATGGTTTATGTACCTGACCGCCGACAGATCGTCGGTCTACAAAAGTGCTGTGAATTTTGCTCTGTCCATACTACTATTATAAAGAGAGAGCCCAAACCTTTGAGGCGGGTAATCTCAAGAAGTACAGCACCAATCACAACACCCAATACAGCATTGGAAAGGACAGTTGCAGCAGATGGACATAGGCTATACAAGTGGCCACCATATACATTACAAAGGTAAAAGAACCTTAGGGGTAAAGTAGTCCCTTGTGGGCGTTGGCGTTGTGCTGTCAGCGATGGGCGCGGCAAACAAACCTTCACAGGACTCCCTTGTGGACGTGGGCCTTGTGAGGGGGGCATGGACAAACAGCAAATAGCAATATGTGCGGCATTCACGGGGCGCGAGGTGCGCCATTCCCCGTCATTAGTGGTACAAGCGAAAACGGCATTGTAAACAAAAACATTCACGTAACACCGTTGTGGGCCTGGCCGTTGTCAGAGGGGCGTGGCCAAACTTGAATAGGCGCGGCATTCACGGGGCGCGCCTCGTCGACGTTGTCACAGGGTCGTGGCCAAACACCAATGGGCAGGGCTTAGAGGGGCGTGGTCAAACACCAATGGGCAAGGCTTCACGGGCCGCTGCATTGCTACGGTGCTCAGGCGGGAGCTCAACACACTCACACTAACAGCGGCGAGCACAAGATTTGCTTATTGCTCCGGTGCTCAGGCGGGGGATAAAGCCACTCAGCCTACCAGCGGGGATCACGCCCTTCGCTTTTACCACTGCACAAATTGCTCAGGGCCTCAAGCGGGGATTAAGGCGAATGAACGGACCAGCGGACATTACAAAGGTTTGACAAAATAATATTTTACACACGCCAATGGGCAAGGCTTCACGGGCCGCGACATTGCTGCGGTGCTCAGGCGGGGTCTCAACACACTCACACTAGCCAATTTATTCTCCATCCCAATTCAACTGAAACAAAAAATGTGGTATACCGTGAGATCTTGCAATAAATTTTGCTTGCCTATTACAACCCTTTGCACACATTCTATTTCAGCCCCGGACAACGTCGGGACGGGCTGCTAGTCTTTTATAAAGGACTGGATGGCAAAGGATTCTGCAAGCATCTCTAAACAACTAATGTGCAGTGATGACTCCTGAAGAGACCATGTATCTCGAGTTGAGAGTTGACAATATCTTGCTCCCCATCCTATCCGACTTGCACCTGACTTTAAGACAAGATAAGGGGCGGCCCATTACCCCGCTCTCCCCTTACCGGTGTCTAAGTGGCTCAGCCAGAAGTAGAGCTCTTCCCTGGATTCTGAATCTAGAGTTACTTGATCTGAGTAAGCTAACCCTTTGCTTAGATGGAGAATATTTACTCTCTGAAGGGCCCTGTAATGCAGAGGGCCAGCAAACTGGCTTGAATGGAGGAAGCCAGAACACCTACCAAACAAGCTAGCGATCTGAGGGAACACAGAGGAAGAGACAAAGCGTGACGCATCTCCTTCTTTGATGGATCCACTTTTTGTTGAGGGAGTAAGAGAATTAAACAAGAAGTGTCGATGACAAAACCTAGTAATTCCAGACTTTGTGACGGAACCAGACAAGACTCCTGAACTTTTATTAGGAACCCCAGCCTTGATAAAAGATCTTGACAGAGCTTTCGCTGAGCTAGAAGAGAAGACTTGTCCTGTATCATGATTAAGAAATCACAGAGATAGACAATGAGTCTGAAGGCTACTACTGGTTTGAGAATCTTGGTGAAACACCAAGGGGCTGAAAAGAGACCAACAGTTTTGAAACAGAAAAAGGACTGACCCCCTTGAAATTGAAGAAACTTCCTGTAGAAAGGATGAATAGGAACCATCAAGTAAGAGTATTGGAGATCCAGACGCACCAACCAATCGTCTTGATGAGGTAGATCTCTGAGATGAAGAATAGCCTCCATTTTTAAATGATGGCATACTGCGAAATGAATGATCACCTTTAGATTGATAACTGGATGATACTTCTGGTTCTTCTTGAGACCAAGGAAAATGGTGCTGAAGAATTCTGATGGATCTAAAGTAGGCTCTTCTGTAGCCTGTTGTGAGAGAAGAGACTGCACTTCCTCTTGAACAAGTAGAAATTGAACCTGTGACAAATGAAATGGATGGGGTAGATGACACTTTGTCAGAATCTGATCAAGAATATGAAATAACTCTGAATAGTCTGAGTGACCCAATGATCTGAGGTTAGGGACAACCAGCACCAAGACAATATGCCAACCTGCCTCCTACGGGACGAAGGCCAAAATTGGAAGTTCTTACCTGAGACCAGATCTCCTTTGGCTCTGTATTCCCTGTTCTGAAATCCACAGGAATTGTGAGGATAGAAATGGGGCTTGTACTCCTGATAATACTCTTACTGGGAGCCTCTGTTGTAGGGATTGACCCCATGCGAAATAGCAGCCTGCAAACCGACTCCTACCCTTGCTGGCCCTGCCAAAAACCAGAGACAAGAAGATCTTCTTTATAGAAAACTGGGCTTTTTCTACGGTAGCAAAAGTGGAAACATTTTCTTTATGAAAGAATCTCCAAACAAAAGGCCATTGGTCTAAGGTCCCTCTCCTTTAGTTGCCAGGCTATTCAGCTGTGGGTCTATCTTTAGTAAAAGGCTCTTATGTCACTCCTGTGAAAGGTAAGCAATTGCATTGGCCAACATACATATAGCGCGCTGAGCCCAATTAGAAAGGGTGTCAGGATCTACCTGCTCCCCCTCCATCTTAGCCTCCTCAGCTAAATCCTGGTCAATGGATTAACTAGATCCAAAATTCTGTCCTGACAATTAGACCCGCTCTATCAACTCCTTTCTTAGGGTCTTTTCCAAATTTAGTAAAATATAATAACATATTTGGGTCAATGATAGGGGTGAGAAAATTCTGACTTTAATTTATTTATGGAGGACCTATCCAAGGAGTACCTTAAATAAAAAGAATCATAATCTGATACGTGGTCAGTAGGGAACCACTCTGGAATTTGGGTGGTGGATCAAAATAGGGATGAACATAGGATCCCCTACATGATCTACAAGATCATTGGACACTGGGTGGGACGTATTATCAGAAGGAGAAATTTTACGCCTTTCGTCCGGAGACCCATTATCAGAAAAGTCATTAATGACATTCAAATCAGCCCTGTCATCATCTACGATACCACCAACATCATTATCAGTGACCTGTAAGCTAGTAATGTTAAGGGGGGGAGGAAGGGAGCTATTAAAAAGCAACCTCCCAGGTAGGCGACCAATCTTGATAGAAACACCTTTGAAAGAACACTCTGAGGTGCAATATGTTTCTTGCCTTTTTAGAAGGAATTTCATTGGGGCCATGAAACATTTTGAAAATAGTAGCCTCCAAATTCTTTGAAACCTCTAACTTGGAGTGGGCGGTAGACTCTGCTCCGCCAGAGGAATTTGCTGAGTTTTTGGTACTCCACACTCCGCATAGCATGTGAAGTCTGGCAAAAACTCTGCTCAGCTGCAGCGGTGTGCTCACAGCTTAGTCACACCACTCCTTTTTTCTACTTCCTTCGCGCTGCCCTTTCCCCTCTCTCTGTTGACAAAAACCCTCCTTCCACTTTAAGACTTCTGCCCGCCCGTTTCCTCCCTGCCCCTTTTGCTCATGATGTCACGTGAGTAATGCTCTCACCCAGCCCTGCCTCTCAGGAGTGGGGGGATATGTTGTGGCATTGTGCTACTATGGAGGCTGGGCGGCCGGGTGCCTGGTCAGTGTGCCACTCTTTTCGTCCCATAGAGCCTCTGGTAATGTGTGTCCTGGCAATCGCCGGCAGGGCATACTCCCCTAGAGTCGTCATCACTGCTCCTCTCCACAGTGGCCTCTGGATGTCTGCCGCCTCCACTTTCGCTCTACTGGACCCGGTCAACGAGACCGAGCTGCTTCATGTGTCAGACTGTGGACTGTCTCAAACAGTCCACAGTCTGTGTACATTTATTTTGAAAGCACCTGTGATTTTTGTCCTGCCTGAGTTGGGAGAACTTAATACATTTGGATTTACAATTTCCCACCAACGCATGTTGATTACGTTTGTGAAGGAACACGAACGACCATTGACTGTATATTTGATGGAAAATACAAGTGCGGCAGATAAAAGTAAACAGAGGAAAGCGCGCAACGAGCAGCCTTAGCAGAGATTCTCAAAGGCTCCAAACAGGTAACCATGGAGACACTAAGCCAGCAATTTTCCGCATGTGAGCAGATCTCCGCAGAATTCAACTGAGTTTTTTGCTAACTCTGTGGAATTCTGCAGAATGAAACTCCACTAGCTCTGCACATCCCTACATCTAACATGGATACTGAAACAGCCTGTTGTATAGAATCCTTATTAAAGTATTTCAAATTCTCTTTCATTGTCTTGGCTTCTTCGTCTTCAGACATTGAATAGCAGTAAAATACCTCAAACTAGTCAAAATATTCACAAAAACATTGTTAAACTCAGCCCTGAGTATTAATTTGGACAAGCTTGGGAGCTGAAGGGTTGAGAACCAAGAATTTGATGGGGAGGGTTCACTGGAGGCAGCGGCTTGTCAATGGACAGGGCTCAAGCCGAGAAGCCTCCAGAGGGAGACACTCTAAAGCAGGCGAACAATACCAGGAAATCCCCGCGGGCCCAAGAGGAAACGAGTGCCAATGTCAACAGCGCTCTGGAAGAAAATCCATGAGCCACCAAGAGGGGAGTCCTTCGCTGAGGGAATAATGCGTGCATGACACATTTGGAACAAACAGACGTCAAACGAATGCTCCAATTGAACTCAGCGAGTGCGCAAGCAACTAAACAGTATGTAACCACTAAAAAAACCATAGAAAGATAACATTTTACAGCAGTTATTACCTGCATATACAATCCCTATGCATTTAGTGAGCAGAATACTCTTCTTGACTGTAAGCAGCAAGAAAAGAGTGCTTGTTGCTCTCAGTCAAGATACTTATTGTTATACTCAACGTCTTATTGGCTACACTATTGTGATTAATGTAGTAGTTCCTTCTGAGGGTTTTCTGGGTAATGACTTTTTTTCTTTTGGCTGCTGTGTTTATTATTTAAAGCAAAGAAAGTATAATCTGAGCCTCCAGTCTTGTTATAAAATCTGGCTTGCATTACATGCTATATTATTGAGCTTTGGGCAACCTTCTGCAGACAACAGTGTTTATGGAGTGCATGTCCACAGAAAATTATAAGGTCTTTGTGTAAAAGTGGGTTTAGGAAACAACAGCCACATATTGATGGATATGTGGCCTGCCCACCTGATGCCTACAAGTCCCCGATAGGAGATTGGGGATACTGGGTCTCCTGAACATGAAGTTTCTGTTGACTCCATTTTAGGGAGAACCCTCATTACAAAGGCCAACAACGTGGTTACTTTATTTATACAGCCACCCCCACATCAAATATTTGGGGTTTTTATTGAAATGATCTGCTGGAAACACCATGGTGGACATACACAAGAACACTTCTCAAATGTGCCTTGATAGAAATGGCCCTTTCTGCAGGGTCACCCCAAAACCTTTTGACTGACTCCTCCCCTTTTTGCTGAATTATTTTTTTTTGCTTTAGGACTCCATGTACTTTTACTACTGCTAACCAGTGCAAAAGTGCTTGTGCTCTCTCCTTAAAACATGGTAGCATTGGCTTATCCACAATTGGCATATTAAATTTACTTATAAGTCCCTCGTAAAGTGCTCTACATGTGTCCATGGTCTGTAAATTAAATGCCAACTAGTGGGCCTACCTCATTTGCTGTGCCACCCACTTAAGAAGCCCTTTAAACATGTCCCAGGCCTGCGATTGCTGAGCCTGTGTATGCAGTTTTTAACTGCTCTTTTGACCTGGCAATTTAAACCTCTTGCCAGGCCCAAAACTTCCTTTTAAAATATACAACATACTTTAGCCATTTGATGCCTGCTGCCTGTCTCTGATCACATGTCAGTGTTGGGTTCACAGTTGGCTTTGTGTATTCCTCTCCTGTAGTGATTCTGGAGCCAGGGCAGAAACTCTCTGCACTTTAAAGGAATGTGTTTGAAGTTTTCCCCACTTCAAGGTTACAACTGGGTATAAGTATTGGACCTCAGACACCACCACTTCAGTACACCTCTGGACCTGTGGACACTCTTCCAGGAAGAAGGACTGCTGTACTGCTGGAAGGGTCACTCTGCAGGGCTGCTGCTCTGAAGGAGCTTCTGCCTTGCTGTGCTGACCTGCTGCCTGCTGCCCTCTTGCCTGGAGAGGAAGAAGAGGAAGAGCTGGACCTGGAACCCGTCTTGAATCTAGGACCTCCGAGGGACTCAAAGGGCTAGTCTGCTGTTCTCCTGATCTAATCCTCAAGGACATAGCAGGCTCTCCACAGATCCTGGACCCATGTTCTACCAGTTCCTGAACCACAAGAGAACCTCTCAGGTCCCTGAACCCTTGGGTGTATCTGTAGATCTTGAAATCAAGATTTTGGGCTCTTTGCAAACTGGCCCATTCTCACCTGAAGAATCAGCGCAACCCACCACAAGTCTGTCTTCGCACTGTAAGCATCGTCCGTGATGCCCGACCTGCTTTTTGTGCCTCACCGGTCACCGCCAGAGATGCTTTCCTTGCTCCCGCCGAACTTCCCCTCCATGAACAGGACTTTTGGCACAATTCTTGAGAAGGTAAAACTTCAGTGGGACTAATCTTGGACTGTATCGGACCGCGCTCCCTTTGCTGCCTCAGTTATTTCTTTCAAGCCAGTGATCAAGAGCTACGGCTCAAAACCTGTTTGGCAGCATGATTAAAGGAGGAGAGAGGTTACGCTGTCAGTCACTGCCGGGTGTGTTTGTGCGGTAACCCCCCCCAGGTGCGACATCTTCTGGGGACACCCTTAGTTTTATATATATATATATATATTTATATATATATATATATATATATATATATATATATATATATATATATATATATATATATATATATATATATATATATATATATATATATATATATATATATATATATATATATTAATCCATTCATTCACTCATGTTATCAGTAATTCTCCAAGTGATTGGGATGGTCCCAGCCCACCTCTTAGTTTGGGAGAAGAAGAGGCGGTACACTGAAGTAATTGACTTTAAGCCAGGCGGAATGGATCGCCATCTCTGCCCCTGCCTATACTGTTCCTAAGCTTGGGGCTGCAGAGGTTTTGGGGACCCGAGAAGGCCTTTTGATTTCAACTAATCAAGGAATTTGCTGTCACTGTCACTGCGATCCTGCTTGCTGCTGACCATTTGGCAATACAGACCACACGCACCACCTACCTGGATACAAATGCATCTTGGGAGTTGCAGTTCACCAGCACTTCGTGAGCTGTAAATGGGTGAGCGAGTAACTGATGGGGGCGGAGTGGCTTTCCTCCAATGGAAACATGGCAGGACTTACTTAACATGGCGGGTGGCAGCCTCCTTATCACTTTGGCACTGAAGAAGGCCGTAAGGGCTGAAATACATTTGCCGCAGTTTTAATAAAAAGTGCTTCCAAGATTCCCCTGCGTGGCCTCTGCTCTTTCGTCAGGAGAAGGTTCTTGGTGATATATATATATATATATATATATATATATATGAGAGCACCAAGTTCCCCCTCTTCGGGATCTGCGTACGTGGTCAAAGCCTCCACGCCATCCACAAAAGGAAATACGGACCACCAAGTCAGCAAAAGTTCTTGTTTATTTAATTCACAAAGCCAGGTCAGCGACGCGTTTCGAGCACGAGTGCCCTTGTTCACGCTGCAGTGAAAAAATTAAACAATCACAAGCCTTTTTTAAATGCAATGCTAATACTGTGTTACCACCCCCTGGTGGTAACCTCCCGTGTCACGTGGGTAACGACAGTGAAAACAGACTTTTGCTGCAGCAATTATATGAAAATAGCACATTTTAAATGACAGTCACAGGTTAAATCCAAAATTCACAGGGTGTTGGCACATTGGTGCCTTGTGGGAAGTGTAGTTCCACCACACGGGACTACACAGGACTGATTGGCTACCAACATCGTAGGGGCGGAGCATGGACACTGTTTATAACAACGTGGCAGGCCGACCACTCGCAGCAAAAGGATCAGCTGGAGAGGGGCGCTGAAGAAGGTCATTAGCACCGAAATGCATCTGCCTGAGACGCTGCTACATTAAATTGCTTCCTTGTATCTCCCTTGCGGGTCACGTCTCTTTCTTTTGGAGGAGGTAGTGGTAACAGACATAACGCGCCAGTGCCAGGGCGCAAGTACGTGTACCCACGTCGTGCAAGAGGTATGGACTTTCTGGCCAGCTCGTCTGAGCAACTGTGGTGTCTTTGCGTGAGCAAATTAGTCCATCACCCACCAGGACGCTTGGATGACAACGCGGAAAGGGGATATTTTATCTTCTGTTGGGTGACCGGAATCCCGCGCCAACCCCCGCGAAGGAAACCAGGCGAAGCGGTAACGGCGGCCAAACAAGGGGGACTCGAGGGGGCTTTGGAGTGTACATCTGCCTCACCTCCCAACAGACTTTTCAAGGGCTGCGCCTGCCACAAAACCTGCTCGGATTGTATTACCCCGTACCACTCTGCATTCCCTCGAGGCACAACATTGGTGCCTTGTGGGAAGTGTAGTTCCACCACACGGGACTACACAGGACTGATTGGCTACCAACATCGTAGGGGCGGAGCATGGACACTGTTTATAACAACGTGGCAGGCCGACCACTCGCAGCACAAGGAGCAGCTGGAGAGGGGCGCTGAAGAAGGTCATTAGCACCGAAATGCATCTGCCTGAGACGCTGCTACATTAAATTGCTTCCTTGTATCTCCCTTGCGGGTCACGTCTCTTTCTTTTGGAGGAGGTAGTGGTAACAGACATAACGCGCCAGTGCCAGGGCGCAAGTACGTGTACCCACGTTGTGCAAGAGGTATGGACTTTCTGGCCAGCTCGTCTGAGCAACTGTGGTGTCTTTGCGTGAGCAAATTAGTCCATCACCCACCAGGACGCTTGGATGACAACGCGGAAAGGGGATATTTTATCTTCTGTTGGGTGACCGGAATCCCGCGCCAACCCCCGCGAAGGAAACCAGGCGAAGCGGTAACGGCGGCCAAACAAGGGGGACTCGAGGGGGCTTTGGAGTGTACATCTGCCTCACCTCCCAACAGACTTTTCAAGGGCTGCGCCTGCCACAAAACATGCTCGGATTGTATTACCCCGTAGCACTCTGCATTCCCTCGAGGCACAACATTGGTGCCTTGTGGGAACTGTAGTTCCACCACACGGGACTACACAGGACTGATTGGCTACCAACATCGTAGGGGCGGAGCATGGACACTGTTTATAACAACGTGGCAGGCCGACCACTCGCAGCACAAGGAGCAGCTGGAGAGGGGCGCTGAAGAAGGTCATTAGCACCGAAATGCATCTGCCTGAGACGCTGCTACATTAAATTGCTTCCTTGTATCTCCCTTGCGGGTCACGTCTCTTTCTTTTGGAGGAGGTAGTGGTAACATATATATATATATATATATATGAGAGCACCAAGTTCCCCCTCTTCGGGATCTGCGTACGTGGTCAAAGCCTCCACGCCATCCACAAAAGGAAATACGGACCACCAAGTCAGCAAAAGTTCTTGTTTATTTAATTCACAAAGCCAGGTCAGCGACGCGTTTCGAGCACGAGTGCCCTTGTTCACGCTGCAGTGAAAAAATTAAACAATCACAAGCCTTTTTTAAATGCAATGCTAATACTGTGTTACCACCCCCTGGTGGTAACCTCCCGTGTCACGTGGGTAACGACAGTGAAAACAGACTTTTGCTGCAGCAATTATATGAAAATAGCACATTTTAAATGACAGTCACAGGTTAAATCCAAAATTCACAGGGTGTTGGCGTTTGAGTGTACATAGTAATAGAAAATGACTGGTTTAAATCCATAATAACTCATAAAGTGCCACTATTTCTAATAACATGAAGTCATAAAGATCTTCTAGACCAATATCCTACAACACCATCACAAATATATAACGACAGTATATATATTGTTTAACTTATTTCAGTTGGTAAAATCTGAAATTAGGAAACATGTAAACCATATATATCCAAAACCAGATTCCCTCCAAACGAAGAAGAACAAGCCACACACAGGTAACAGGTCCAGCACGCTTTAATGGGCTTTCAGGGCATGACGCGTTTCGTAATCAAACTTTTTCAAATGCCTTTCAGTCATGAATGCTCCCAAGTGTCCACTTATCCAAAAGGTTTCTCCTCTACGATTGGCTGAGGTCTTTTGCAGGTGCCAGGGAGTGTCTCAAAACTCGTGGTTCCGAGTCTCCAGTTAGGCAGTCAATCCGGTTGGTATATATATATATATATATATATTAGTATAGATATACTACTATCATAAAGGAAGAACTTTGAACCTTTGAGGCGGGTAAACTCGGGAACCACAGCGCCAATCCACACACCCGATGCATCGTTGAAATTGTTAGGGTGTGCAGATGGACATAGGCTATATAAATGTAAAAAATATACATTATTTAAAAAATTTACGAGAAAAAAAAAGTAGTCCCATGGAAGTAGCGCCGGCCGCGATGTGCGTGCTAACATCAGTGTTCTGCCACTGCGCCGTAATTATTAATGACGTGTTGTTGGTTCCTGCAGAGACAGGGAGCTCCGTTTGAATGTATGCAGTACTCATGGCGCAAGAAGAAATGTGTAGGACACATTAATGATTTGTAGATCCAGTCATCTAACCACTCATTGCTCTTACCTGACCCAACACTACAAGAATGGGAGTAGAGCACATGAGTTTTGCTTCTAGGAAAATACATGCTTCGCTGTTCTTTTTCCAAAACTCGGGTAAGGTTCGTAGCTAGGCCTCCCTCTGCACATCTCTTTTCACGTTTTGGGGTGTCTGAGGAGAGTCTTCCTGTGCAAGTGCTTATAATCATGGTCACTGCACTCATGCTATTTTCGTGTCGTTTGCCACATTTGCCACATTATCCATCAACTGCTGCATAATCTGAAGATTTTAACAAAAAGAATGTTTTGTTTGTAGCTCACACCGATCAACAGTGACTAAAAGTGTGGTTACAAGTTGTAGTGCAATGGAAGGCCCCTCACAAAGTTTGACTGGTCACCTTTCTCTTGAATATTGCTATATCAGGGTGTTAAACTTTTATTAATGAAGTAAAAATGACGCACAGACAGTGTTAAGAATTGTAATAACAAAGTAATACTATCACAAAATGCGATGCATTATGCTGCATAGTTTGCCTTTTCTTGCCATCAAATGAAGTCAACTCTGAGGCATGATCGTCCCCGCCACATAGTTCAATTAACCCAGATTATAATTAACTGGTTCTGCCCTGGGCCTAATGAATTAGTACCCCTCAGGCAGTTGTGCGCATGTTTAAATGTATGAACATTTATGTCCCACTTGCTCCCCGGACATTTTGAAGAAAACATTTTCATGGTTGAAATTCACTGTCCAGGTGTACACTATAGCACTGTGTGATCTTCATAATGCCCGTCTGTAGCAGCAAAGGTGTTACCGCTCTTTCCTGTCACTTTTCTGTGTGTGGGGGTTATACTGCAAACCACCCTGCTGCAACTGAGCAGGAAGGACTAATCTTCTCAGACCACTGAGCAGTGATGGGAGATTAGCCCGCAACACAACTACACTGAGAGGAAAGCCAGTGGCGTAGTGCAAAATGATTGCCCCCCCTACAGAATGTGATATGGTACACTCGAGTCTCCCATATCGATATCGAGATCGTCATTAGTCTTTGGGCTGCATGGGGCCACCCATCGAAGAATTTTGGGCACACTGGTAGTGACAGTCGCTCATTCCCAAAGCATTATTATATATGGCACTGAGTTGAGGGCCCTTGGAGAATCGGCTCAAACCCTTACAGGAGATTTTGGGAGAGAAAATAATGCCAACTTATTTTTATTTAGCTATCCATACCACCATTTTGCCATTTTAAAGTGCTGTTATCAATGAGTTCTTCTTTTCACAGATTTGATGGTTCTCAGTTGACTGTCCTCGGAAGGATGGAAGGTTGTGTTGGCCTTGGTAGGATTCAAACCTATGGCCTGTAGTCTGGAACAGGCATTAGCAGTGATTATTTAACTAATAGAGACAAATTTCCTACTAAATGAGGTAGAAAACAGAGGAAGGGGAAGCAAGATTTCAAAGAATACTGGTGTGGAAATCTATACTACTATTATAAAGGAAGAACTTTGAACCTTTGAGGCGGGTAAACTCGGGAACCACAGCGCCAATCCACACACCCAATACATCGTTGAAATTGTCAGGGTGTGCAAATGGACATAGGCTATATAAATTAAAAAAATTATACGTTATTTAAAAAATTTACGAGAAAAAAAAGTAGTCCCATGGAAGTAGCGCCGGCCGCGACATGCGTGCTGACATCAGGAGCGCGGGGAGGAGCGACGTCCAGGAGCGTGAGGAGGAGCGGTGGACATGAGCATGGGGAGGAGCGGCGGACAGGCGGTGAGGAGCGGCGGACAGGCGGGGAGGAGAGAGGAGGAGCGGCGAGGAGCGGCGAGGAGCGGCGGACCGGTGAACTCAGGAGCGCGGGGCGGTGTGGCGGATGAGGTAAGGCTCCGGGGGACCCACGGACAATGTCGGGGTGGGCGGGGGCCCTGAGGCCAAGGTCGGGATGGGCTGCTACTCCGGGGCACCCACGGACAATGTCGGGGCAGGCGGGGGCTGGGGCGGGCGGGGGCCCTAAAGCCTGATTGCTCCCGGACAAGGTCGGGACGGGCTGCTAGTATATCATCTTTTAACTATGTCTATTAGTTGATGGTAGGATAATCTCTATTTGCATAGACGGGGGGGACCGTGGACACAGTAGAGTGTGGGTACGCCAACTTAACCATCTTAAGGACCAAGGTCCTGTTGCTAAGCATGGGGGGTGTAGGGGTTGGGGGTGTGGGGGATGGGTGGGAGGGCCTAGCTGGGGTGGTTGGGGTGGGTGGGGGGGTGGTGTTCTGGTGGTGGGTGGTGGCTAGGAGACAGGTGGTTTTTGCAGAAATTGTTTTGATTCTTCATAAGCTGTTGTTTAATATAGTGCTAATTGCTATACTATGTGAAGCTATCCGTAGAGAATTAAATTACTCTTTAATTGGTCAAATGTTGTTTCAGGGCCGTATGATCTCTGTTAATTCTAATGGGGGGGGGGATAGGCTTACTTGTGCAACTTGGAATATTTGCGGATTGAACGACCCCAAGAAGCGCAAGATTTTCTACAAAATGCTTCAGGTTATGCAGGTAGATTTAATCTGCCTGCAGGAAACTCACATCCCTTGGAGTAGTCGAGGTCTTCTCAGGTTTTCTAGGTACGATTTAGTTGCCTGTACTCGCCAAATGTCTACAATTAGGTGTTTTGCTATCCTGTTAAAGACTGGGGTTGGCCGGGCTAAGAGAGTAAAAGAAGACAACCACAGAAGATGGGTAGTTTTGGAGTTAATTGTGAACAACCGTCCGCTGTCTATATGTTCGATCTATGCTCCTATCCTAGATGATCCTCAGGTGTTTAGGAGCTTAAATTTGGAATTAGCTGTTTGGCCCCATCCAATGCTGTTTTGTGGTGACTTTAATATTAATATTCCCAGTTCAATTAATATATTGACTCAAATTGGTTATGTAGGGCGGAAGCCCCAAGTATATAAGGCTCTTCAAACTCTTTTAGTTGAACACGGCCTGATAGACCTTTGGCATTATCATTATCAAAATAAAGATGGCTATACTTTCTATTCCATCCCGCATAGAAAAATGGTTTGTATTGATTATGTTTTTATGGCTGTTCAAGGGGCTGGTTCTGTCAGGATAGAAGTTGTTCCTAGGACCATATCTGATCACAATCCTGTAATTGTCAATTTTCCATGGGATCGTCCTATTAGACAGATTAGACCATGGACTTTTGACAGGAAATTGCTTCTAGACAATCAGTATCAGGAGCAGCTTGCAGCTTGGATTCCATAATTTTTTAGAATTAACAGTGGTTCCGCCTCTGTCTGTACTGCCTGGGATACATTTAAAGCCGCTTTGCGGGGAGAAACTAAGAGATTTGCTTCTTATCGCTGGAAACAAGAGCAGCAGACAACTAAATATAGAATAGAAATACTTCAACAAGCAGAACTCAATTTAAGCACTAATATACGTATGGGCCAAGACACGGCAACTAGCCAGAAATTGGTCGCATTAGCAAAGTCTAACCTATTAGAACCTTTGTATAAAGATATTGCAGCCAAATATATGCAATTTCGAACTTCAATGTATGAGTTTGGGGAAAATTCAGGCAAGGTTTTAGCAAAGAGGCTTCAGCAAAGGGCTGTGTCCAGGCGTATTGTCCAAGTTATGGACCAGTTTGGCACCATTCTGAATGCTTTGGTTCATTTTTATTCGAGCCTATACACTTAGGATCCTATTACTATTGTACAACAACAAATTAATATGGATCAAATTTTCCATTCTTTGGATATTGCGAAGGTTACAGCTGAGCAAAATGAATTCTTGTCTGCACCTATTAGCTGGGAGGAAGTCGAAACCGCTATAAAATCTCTTTCTAATGGTAAAGCAGCTGGCCCTGATCTCATTCATCTGGAATTTTATAAGACTTTTCTACCTTTATTTAAGCAAGAAATGTTAGATCTTTTTAGGTTGGCCCAGGCTGGGAATGTCCCCGATTCGTGGCGACGGTCGATAATTGTTCTTTTCAAGAAAAAAGGCAAGGATGAGCTGAATCCTGCATCATATCGGCCGATAGCACTTATTAATACCGACAGCAAAATTTATTCAAGGATATTAGCCGTTAGATTAGCTCAAATTATTGTTCCTCTGGTCTCGCTCCGTCAACACGGGTTCATTCCCGGCAGGGACACAACCGATCACATACAGCGCGTTATTGCTCTGTTGGACTGGGCCAAGGCCACAAGCTCTCCTCTCGGGTGATCCTGTTGGATGCCGAAAAGGCGTTCGACAGGGTCTCCTGGGGATACCTGTGGGACGTTTTGCGCTGGAAGGGATTCACTTTGAATTTTATTCAGGCTCTCCAGGCTCTATACCTAGCTCCATCTGCTGCCATTCGTATTTCAGGGAACAAGTCTGATTATTTTTCCATCAGCAGGGGGACCAGACAAGGTTGTCCCTGTTCCCCCCTTCTCTTTGCTTTGTTTATTGACCCTTTCCTTAGTTTGATTGAAAAGTCTCAGGCCATATCTCCTGTTAGAGTTCAGGGAACTGAGTATAAGGCACTGGCATATGCCGATGATATTGTTGTACTAACTGATAGTATTGCTGGATCGTTCCCTGCATTAGAGGCTCTTGCAGACCGATTCGGTGCAATTCCGGGCTATAAGTTAAACGTCACAAAGACACAAATCATTCAATCTATGGCTATCCCACCCTCACAGGTTCCTATAGTCTCAGAGGCAAGATATCTAGGCGTTCAAATTTCGGCTGATGTAGACCAGATCTCCGATCTGAACTATTCTCCTATAATTGATCTACTCCATAACAAGTTAGAGAGACAGGACCATCTACATCTTTCGTTATTTGGTCGCTGCAACATCTTAAAGATGCTTGTCCTACCGAAATTTTTATACCTTTTCAGATCCATTCCACTTCTAATTTCTAAGCCAACATTAATAAGAGTGGAAAGGATCTGTCAGCGATTTCTATGGGGCTACCGTAAACCAAGAAGGGCAGCTAAGTGGACCTGTCTACCGCAGGATCGTGGTGGCTGGACAGTCCCGAACGTGACATATTATTATTGGGCCGCTCTGATACAACACTTTGGCGTTCCTCTATTGGGAGATTCAGTTGATATTCCTCCCCATATGTCACCATCATTATATGCAATATCGCTTGGCGATGCTACTAAAGGAATCTTAACCCGCATTCTCGAACCAAGCTATTTTAAAAAGACAACATTTAAGGTCTGTTGGGCCCTATTTTCGGTCTGGCAGAAAGTTCAGCGTCATTTTCATTTGTCCATTTGTCAAAACTTAATTACTATACCCCTTTTGATGCTTCAGGATTATTACCCTTAATATTTTAAGAGGGGGTTATTATCAGATGGAGCTCTGCAGGCCTGAAGGAAATTGGGGATCTGGCCCATCTTGGTCAGATGGCCTCATTCTCTTTTTTGAAGGAGAAATTTCATTTGCAATCGAATCACTTTTTTAAATATTTGCAACTCAGAAGCTTCCTTGATAAGAATTTCCCAACAAATCCCAAAATGTTCGACAAGATCGCCATTGTCGAATTAATACGAAGGAATGCTGGATTAGGGGGTCTTTATCAGTCCCTTCTATCTCAACTTCCAGATGATTTAGGGGATCAGAATAACAAGTGGGCGGGTAAATTTGCAGTGCCATTTATCAACCTAAGCATTCCGCTGGAATTAGCTAGATCTGTGTTGGTTTCAGGTACGCTCCGTACTCAAAGTTATATGTCAATGTTTAATCTCTATTATACTCCTGCCAACCTCGTCAGCTGGGGAGCTATTAGAGGGGGTAAAGGATCTTTCTGTCCAAGATGTAAATTTTTCTCTGCCAATTCTGTTCATATGTTTTTTGCATGTCCTGAGCGATCTTCTTTTATTAACCAAACTGAAGCTTTTATTAACCAGTTAATTGAAACTCCGGTTAAAATCACAGCGGAATTGGTAATAACTGGCTATGAATATTCAATGGCTTCTGAAAGAACTAGGTACACTCAAGCTTTCTTGTTTGTTGCCATGTTCAGACTTTGCATCACATCACAATGGATCAATGTTGAACCCCCGACTTTCTGTCATTGGAAGGCAAGGATGCTTGCATGGTTTAAATTGGAGACATCTGTGCAGGCGCTTAGAGGGAGGAAGAGGCGGCTGATCGCTGCCAAGAACTGGGCACCATTTGAGAACTGGTTGACCAATTAAAATTTATTTCACTGCATTGTATAAATTTCCACATATAACCTATGTAAAACTTATGTTTGTATGTATAATCTGTCTCCTACCACTATGGGTTTCTTAAAGGAAAAAATAAAAATAAAGTAAAAAAAAAAAAAAAGCAAAGCGCCTTCGCCATCTGGGGGGGGGGTGTGCCTGCGCCGCGCACATGCTAGTATGTGGTCCACTTCTGTCATGGTGAGCTACTATGGTGCCAGAGCTCTAATGAGTTGTGCCTGTTAAAAGGAACTATAGTGCCAGATCGGGGGACCTTGCCTTTTCGCAGCGCAATAATATCGCAGGAACCAACATCTAACTCCCTGCCAAATTTGGTGTAAGTCCGTTCAGCGGTTCGGGCTGTAGAGGTTGCTAAAGTTTCCTATGGGAATTAACATTAAAAACACAACCTTATTTTGCACCTGAATTTTTTGGCCCCCACTGCACGGATCACCCCCAAACTTTCCCAATCAATAGTACCCACCATTTTTTTTTTTTTAAATATATTTTTATTGCAGGAATCAATAAATCGTTACATAATCGACCAGCATTATAGCACAAGCAAAATCAATGAGACACAACCCTCCGTCCCCCCGCCGTAAGTTTCTTACACAGCCATTCAGCCCACAACCCTGGGGTCGGGCGGCGAAATTCAATGGGGGCTCAGAAGGATGTCGAAGCTGGTCCGGATGATCCACTGTCCGTCATCTGCTTTTCCAAACAAGCCTATAAACCCAAAAAGAAAAACCCCACCCTCAAAACACTACGAACCAAAGAAAACCCTACCCAACCCCGCCATCAGCGCATGGTAACAACCGCAACAGGATCTGCCAAGGGACCCATGGGGAAAGCAACAGTTCTGAAAAGTGCAATCGTTTATCGGGACATGGGGCGAGCTGCTTCCTCATCCTCAGAGTCGCTGGGGGCGCAATAATCCCTGAGGGCCTGCACTAACGTCTCCCACTCCAGCGCTGCCTCCTGCGCCTTCTCATTATGCTGCCTCCAAGCTAGCTGGTATCTCAGCGTGCTCTCCCCCGCCGCCCACTTCAAAAGTTCGCTGTGCCATCGGCTTCCTGTCGGACCAACTCGTGCCTTCCAGTTCCTGGTCACCTCTCGTTTAGCCAGGAGTAGCCCTAAATCGATGAACTTGATGGATATTTTATTCTTGGGGGTATGAGGGAACCAGTGTAGGAGTCCCACCGCCGCGTCAAACGATAAGGATCTCCCCGTCACCTCCTCCAGGGTCTTCCCCACTTCTACCCAATAGGATGACAATCCCGGGCAGGCCCACAGCATGTGGAGAAGGTCCGCCTCCTGGGCCAGGCACCTGGGGCAGTCCGCCGAGTTCGTAGCGAAATATCGCCTGATTTTCACCGGGGTCAGATATGCTCTATGGAGCACGTAATAGTGGACCAGTTGAAAGCGGGCGTGGCGTGTGCCCTTCCAGGCTCGCCGCACCAGCTGGGACCAGGTCGTCTCCGGGATCTCCTTGCCAATGTCCTCCTCCCAACGGTTTCTCAGAATAGTGAGGGGAGCCAGCCCCTCATTGATCAGTCTGCCGTAAAGGCAAGTGACCGCCTTCACCGTGCCCGCAGACATCATCAGGTATTGGCACACCGGAGATAAAGTGGGTTCCTCCTGCCCGCGTTTCCAGTGCGCCTGGATCGCTCGGACAAGGGCCGAGTGCAGCAGAAAGTCGCCGCGGGGGATCTCGAAGCGATCAATGAGCTCCTGAAAGGGCAAGAGCGTCCCGTCCTCGTACAGGTCCCCCACAAGCTGTAAGCCGGCGTCCTCCCAGTTCGCCAACCGTGACCAATCGCCACCATGGGGCAAAGCCGGCAGCATCCCCAGAGGTATTTCGGGCGCATACGGTGTTCTCAGGTGGCCCCGGGCGTGAGCTTGGTTCCAACACAGGCGAACAGTCCGCTCCTCCATCGACGAGTCCTGCAAGGCCAAACGTTGTCGCAGCGCTATGAAGGAGAGAACATGCCTGGCCATACCCGTTCCCCTTCTGTCTTCCGGGCCCCGGAATTCCCGGGCGATCTCCTGGGTGAAGGTCTGGAGCTGCGCCGCTAAATAATACTTTTCAAAGTCCGGCACCGCTAGCCCACCTTCATCCTTCGGCCTCATCAGGGTCTGGAGGGCCACCCGTTGGCGGCCCGAGCCCCAGAGGAATCCGACTATCATAGATCGTAATAGTCGAAACGTAGCCGGTGGGACCCAGATCGGTAGTGTCCGGAAATAATATAACAACCGGGGAAGCGCCACCATTTTAAGCAAAGCGATCCGCCCTGCTACCGAGAGCGGTAGCGTGGCCCAGAAGTCCATACAGCCTCGAAGTGCTCGAGTGGCGCGGGCAATGTTCCCATCCAGGAGGTCAGATGGCTCATGATAGACGTACACCCCCAGGTACTTAAAGCAGTCGGGTTCCCATCTAATCTCCCTACTTAAAGTAGGGGTAGGGGTGCCCCTGCGAACCGGGAAAAGACAGGTCTTAGTCCAATTCACCCGGAGGCCCGAGACCTCCCCAAACTCCGTGAGCGCCGCCGCAGCTCCATGCAGGGCGGCGAGCGGGTCCTCTAGGAAGAGCAGCAGGTCGTCTGCATACAGCGAAATGTAGTGCGGGCCTGAAGGAGTCCATAGGCCCGTATAATGGGCTCCCGACCGGAGATGCAGCGCAAGGGGCTCCACCGCCAGCGCAAAGAGAAGTGGGGATAACGAACATCCCTGCCTCGTGCCCCGTTCCACCGGATATTGTGAGGAAATCAGCGGTCCCGCCCGTACTCTGGCCGATGCAGAGGCATACAGGACCGTGGTCCATCTGATGAAGCCCTCACCGAGGCCGAACCTCCGTAGCACAGTGCAAAGGTAGTCCCATTCCAGGCTATCAAAAGCCTTCTCTAGGTCTACCGATAAGACAACCGGGCACGGGGCGTCCACAAGCGGCTCCCCTAGCAAGCGGAACAACCTGCGAATGTTCATGGTCGTGTTACGCCTGGGGATAAAGCCAGCTTGGTCCTCATGCACCAGGGAGCTCATGTGTCCCAGCAGCCTCGAGGCCAAGATGCTGCTCAGTATTTTATAGTCAACCGTCAGCATTGATAAGGGACGGTAAGACCCCGGGTCGGATGAGTCCCTTCCGGGCTTGAGGAGTGGAACCACCAACGCCTCGCACATCGAGCCCGGGAGTCGCCCGAGCCTCTTCGCCTCTCTGTATACTATCAATAACCTAGGGGCTAGAAGGTCAGCATAAGCTGCGTAGAACTCCACAGGAAGGCCGTCCAAGCCCGGGGTCTTATTCCTCGCCATCTTTTTAATGGCGCTACGGATCTCTCCCAGTTCTATGTCGGACCCCAGGGCTTTCGCCACGTCCTGCTCCACTGTTCGGAGCTCCAGAGGCCGTAGATAATTATCATTTACAACAAGGGGTGGTGAGGGACAGAGTCTCTGAATTAAACAGAATACTCTCACCCAGTCAAGAGATCAGGGCTAGATCCAACACCGTTTTTTAGCTCACTGCACCATCCCAGTTTCAGAACCCGGCTGTATGCAAATTAGTCTGTTCCTGTCCCAGTGCATGATGGTAACAGGGCAAACCAAACTACAAAAGCCAATTCTTACACTGGGAAGGAAACAAGCTACCGGGGACCGGTTTCTGGCATTTCAGCCGTCTTCGGCCCGGCTTGCTTGATCCTGATGGTGCAATGAGCAAGGGACTCACATCTGAGTATACCCTTCCACGCTTAGGGTGGACAAAAATATTTACAACAAGGGGTGGTGAGGGACAGAGTCTCTGAATTAAACAGAATACTCTCACCCAGTCAAGAGATCAGGGCTAGATCCAACACCGTTTTTTAGCTCACTGCACCATCCCAGTTTCAGAACCCGGCTGTATGCAAATTAGTCTGTTCCTGTCCCAGTGCATGATGGTAACAGGGCAAACCAAACTACAAAAGCCAATTCTTACACTGGGAAGGAAACAAGCTACCGGGGACCGGTTTCTGGCATTTCAGCCGTCTTCGGCCCGGATTGCTTGAATCCTGATGGTGCAATGAGCAAGGGACTCACATCTGAGTATACCCTTCCACGCTTAGGGTGGACAAAAATATTTACAACAAGGGGTGGTGAGGGACAGAGTCTCTGAATTAAACAGAATACTCTCACCCAGTCAAGAGATCAGGGCTAGATCCAACACCGTTTTTTAGCTCACTGCACCATCCCAGTTTCAGAACCCGGCTGTATGCAAATTAGTCTGTTCCTGTCCCAGTGCATGATGGTAACAGGGCAAACCAAACTACAAAAGCCAATTCTTACACTGGGAAGGAAACAAGCTACCGGGGACCGGTTTCTGGCATTTCAGCCGTCTTCGGCCCGGCTTGCTTGAATCCTGATGGTGCAATGAGCAAGGGACTCACATCTGAGTATACCCTTCCACGCTTAGGGTGGACAAAAATATTTACAACAAGGGGTGGTGAGGGACAGAGTCTCTGAATTAAACAGAATACTCTCACCCAGTCAAGAGATCAGGGCTAGATCCAACACCGTTTTTTAGCTCACTGCACCATCCCAGTTTCAGAACCCGGCTGTATGCAAATTAGTCTGTTCCTGTCCCAGTGCATGATGGTAACAGGGCAAACCAAACTACAAAAGCCAATTCTTACACTGGGAAGGAAACAAGCTACCGGGGACCGGTTTCTGGCATTTCAGCCGTCTTCGGCCCGGCTTGCTTGAATCCTGATGGTGCAATGAGCAAGGGACTCACATCTGAGTATACCCTTCCACGCTTAGGGTGGACAAAAATATTTACAACAAGGGGTGGTGAGGGACAGAGTCTCTGAATTAAACAGAATACTCTCACCCAGTCAAGAGATCAGGGCTAGATCCAACACCGTTTTTTAGCTCACTGCACCATCCCAGTTTCAGAACCCGGCTGTATGCAAATTAGTCTGTTCCTGTCCCAGTGCATGATGGTAACAGGGCAAACCAAACTACAAAAGCCAATTCTTACACTGGGAAGGAAACAAGCTACCGGGGACCAGTTTCTGGCATTTCAGCCGTCTTCGGCCCGGCTTGCTTGAATCCTGATGGTGCAATGAGCAAGGGACTCACATCTGAGTATACCCTTCCACGCTTAGGGTGGACAAAAATATTTACAACAAGGGGTGGTGAGGGACAGAGTCTCTGAATTAAACAGAATACTCTCACCCAGTCAAGAGATCAGGGCTAGATCCAACACCGTTTTTTAGCTCACTGCACCATCCCAGTTTCAGAACCCGGCTGTATGCAAATTAGTCTGTTCCTGTCCCAGTGCATGATGGTAACAGGGTAAACCAAACTACAAAAGCCAATTCTTACACTGGGAAGGAAACAAGCTACCGGGGACCGGTTTCTGTCATTTCAGCCGTCTTCGGCCCGGCTTGCTTGAATCCTGATGGTGCAATGAGCAAGGGACTCACATCTGAGTATACCCTTCCACGCTTAGGGTGGACAAAAATATTTACAACAAGGGGTGGTGAGGGACAGAGTCTCTGAATTAAACAGAATACTCTCACCCAGTCAAGAGATCAGGGCTAGATCCAACACCGTTTTTTAGCTCACTGCACCATCCCAGTTTCAGAACCCGGCTGTATGCAAATTAGTCTGTTCCTGTCCCAGTGCATGATGGTAACAGGGCAAACCAAACTACAAAAGCCAATTCTTACACTGGGAAGGAAACAAGCTACCGGGGACCGGTTTCTGGCATTTCAGCCGTCTTCGGCCCGGCTTGCTTGAATCCTGATGGTGCAATGAGCAAGGGACTCACATCTGAGTATACCCTTCCACGCTTAGGGTGGACAAAAATATTTACAACAAGGGGTGGTGAGGGACAGAGTCTCTGAATTAAACAGAATACTCTCACCCAGTCAAGAGATCAGGGCTAGATCCAACACCGTTTTTTAGCTCACTGCACCATCCCAGTTTCAGAACCCGGCTGTATGCAAATTAGTCTGTTCCTGTCCCAGTGCATGATGGCAACAGGGCAAACCAAACTACAAAAGCCAATTCTTACACTGGGAAGGAAACAAGCTACCGGGGACCGGTTTCTGGCATTTCAGCCGTCTTCGGCCCGGCTTGCTTGAATCCTGATGGTGCAATGAGCAAGGGACTCACATCTGAGTATACCCTTCCACGCTTAGGGTGGACAAAAATATTTACAACAAGGGGTGGTGAGGGACAGAGTCTCTGAATTAACCAGAATACTCTCACCCAGTCAAGAGATCAGGGCTAGATCCAACACCGTTTTTTAGCTCACTGCACCATCCCAGTTTCAGAACCCGGCTGTATGCAAATTAGTCTGTTCCTGTCCCAGTGCATGATGGTAACAGGGCAAACCAAACTACAAAAGCCAATTCTTACACTGGGAAGGAAACAAGCTACCGGGGACCGGTTTCTGGCATTTCAGCCGTCTTCGGCCCGGCTTGCTTGAATCCTGATGGTGCAATGAGCAAGGGACTCACATCTGAGTATACCCTTCCACGCTTAGGGTGGACAAAAATATTTACAACAAGGGGTGGTGAGGGACAGAGCCTCTGAATTAAACAGAATACTCTCACCCAGTCAAGAGATCAGGGCTAGATCCAACACCGTTTTTTAGCTCACTGCACCATCCCAGTTTCAGAACCCGGCTGTATGCAAATTAGTCTGTTCCTGTCCCAGTGCATGATGGTAACAGGGCAAACCAAACTACAAAAGCCAATTCTTACACTGGGAAGGAAACAAGCTACCGGGGACCGGTTTCTGGCATTTCAGCCGTCTTCGGCCCGGCTTGCTTGAATCCTGATGGTGCAATGAGCAAGGGACTCACATCTGAGTATACCCTTCCACGCTTAGGGTGGACAAAAATATTTACAACAAGGGGTGGTGAGGGACAGAGTCTCTGAATTAAACAGAATACTCTCACCCAGTCAAGAGATCAGGGCTAGATCCAACACCGTTTTTTAGCTCACTGCACCATCCCAGTTTCAGAACCCGGCTGTATGCAAATTAGTCTGTTCCTGTCCCAGTGCATGATGGTAACAGGGCAAACCAAACTACAAAAGCCAATTCTTACACTGGGAAGGAAACAAGCTACCGGGGACCGGTTTCTGGCATTTCAGCCGTCTTCGGCCCGGCTTGCTTGAATCCTGATGGTGCAATGAGCAAGGGACTCACATCTGAGTATACCCTTCCACGCTTAGGGTGGACAAAAATATTTACAACAAGGGGTGGTGAGGGACAGAGTCTCTGAATTAACCAGAATACTCTCACCCAGTCAAGAGATCAGGGCTAGATCCAACACCGTTTTTTAGCTCACTGCACCATCCCAGTTTCAGAACCCGGCTGTATGCAAATTAGTCTGTTCCTGTCCCAGTGCATGATGGTAACAGGGCAAACCAAACTACAAAAGCCAATTCTTACACTGGGAAGGAAACAAGCTACCGGGGACCGGTTTCTGGCATTTCAGCCGTCTTCGGCCCGGCTTGCTTGAATCCTGATGGTGCAATGAGCAAGGGACTCACATCTGAGTATACCCTTCCACGCTTAGGGTGGACAAAAATATTTACAACAAGGGGTGGTGAGGGACAGAGTCTCTGAATTAAACAGAATACTCTCACCCAGTCAAGAGATCAGGGCTAGATCCAACACCGTTTTTTAGCTCACTGCACCATCCCAGTTTCAGAACCCGGCTGTATGCAAATTAGTCTGTTCCTGTCCCAGTGCATGATGGTAACAGGGCAAACCAAACTACAAAAGCCAATTCTTACACTGGGAAGGAAACAAGCTACCGGGGACCGGTTTCTGGCATTTCAGCCGTCTTCGGCCCGGCTTGCTTGAATCCTGATGGTGCAATGAGCAAGGGACTCACATCTGAGTATACCCTTCCACGCTTAGGGTGGACAAAAATATTTACAACAAGGGGTGGTGAGGGACAGAGTCTCTGAATTAAACAGAATACTCTCACCCAGTCAAGAGATCAGGGCTAGATCCAACACCGTTTTTTAGCTCACTGCACCATCCCAGTTTCAGAACCCGGCTGTATGCAAATTAGTCTGTTCCTGTCCCAGTGCATGATGGTAACAGGGCAAACCAAACTACAAAAGCCAATTCTTACACTGGGAAGGAAACAAGCTACCGGGGACCGGTTTCTGGCATTTCAGCCGTCTTCGGCCCGGCTTGCTTGAATCCTGATGGTGCAATGAGCAAGGGACTCACATCTGAGTATACCCTTCCACGCTTAGGGTGGACAAAAATATTTACAACAAGGGGTGGTGAGGGACAGAGTCTCTGAATTAAACAGAATACTCTCACCCAGTCAAGAGATCAGGGCTAGATCCAACACCGTTTTTTAGCTCACTGCACCATCCCAGTTTCAGAACCCGGCTGTATGCAAATTAGTCTGTTCCTGTCCCAGTGCATGATGGTAACAGGGCAAACCAAAAGTCTTTGGACTGGGTAAGAGTGGTCTGTTTAACTCAGACACTCTGTTCATCACCACCCCCTTTTCTAAATCGTTTTTGGCCACTATAGGTGTGGCAGGGTATACTCAGACATGAGTCCCTTTCTCACTGCTCCATCAGGATTCAAGCAAGCCGGGCCGAAGAAGGCTGAAATGCCAGAAACCGGTCCCCGGTAGCTTGTCTCCTTTCTGGTGAAGAATTGGCTTGGTAGTTTAGTCTGCCCTGTTCCCATGATGCACTGGGCCAGGGACAGACTGATTTGCATATAGCCAGGTTCTGAGCTGGGATGGGGCAGTGAGATAAATAACGGTGATGGATCAAGCCCTGATCTTTGGACTGGGTAAGAGTGGTCTGTTTAACTCAGACACTCTGTTCATCACCACCCCCTTTTCTAAATCGTAGATAATTATCAAGCAGGTCAGGGTCTCGGGCAGAGCGACTGCGGTACAAACGTTCGTAATATTGCCGGTAGCAGCTCAGAATCTCAGGCTGAGTGTACACCTCGGTTCCGTCTGCCTTGCGCATGGATGTCGTCAATGAGGACTGACGCGTAGGGTTGGCTAGCCATGCCAGCAACGCGCTCGACCTATCCCCCTCTGCGATGGACCGAACCGTATAGTCCTTGTAGTCAAAACAGCGAAGCCGTTCGACCTCCGCCGCCACCGCCTCCTTCGCCTCCACCGTGCGTACCTGTAATTCAGGGCGCCCGGGGCGGCGAATTTCCAGCTCGCGGAGTTTCCGGTCCGCTGCATCTAGGTCGGCGAGGATAATTCGCCTCATGCCAACCTTTTTAGAAATACAATATCCCCTCACCACCACCTTAAAAGCGTCCCACTCTAACGCTCTCGAGCTCGCGGTGCCGCCGTTGGACGCAAAGTACTCTGAGATCCTATCACCCAGGTCCGCCCTGAAAACACTGTCCTCGAGGATCTCGGGCCGTAATTTCCAGGTGGGCACCGCAGGCGCCCCGGGAAACCAACGAAGGTCCAGCAGGAGGGGGTTGTGGTCCGATATGGTCCTGGTCAAATATTCAGACTGGACCGCTGCCGAAACCAGTTCGGGCGAGCCAAGAAATCCGTCCAGTCTAACGTGCAACTCATGGAGGCTCGAAAAGTAGGAATAGTCCCTAGACGAGGGGTGTTGCGCCCTCCAGATATCCGTTAGACCCCAGTGAGTCTGCCAGTCCCTACGACCCTTAGCCACGCGACGAACCGGAGAATCGGGAAGGGGTGGATGCGAGCGGTCAGCATCTACATCCACCACTGAGTTGAAATCTCCACCGAGCAGGAGGGGCCCGGAGAAGAAGTGGGCCAACGAGCCCGACAACCTGGAAAGGAAGGCAGTCTGGTCTATATTAGGAGCGTACACACAGCAAACGTTTAGGTCTCTCCCTCCCAAAGTGCCCGAAATGGCCACATAACGCCCCTCTGGATCTATCACTGTTTTCGTGACCTGGAAGGGAACCCCAGCTCTAACCCAAATCAGCGCCCCCCTGGCATACGCGGAGTATGAAGTACAAAAGACCTGCCCCCTCCATCTACGCTGTAGCGCCGCCCCTTCCGCCTTGTTCAGATGAGTCTCCTGCAGCAGCGCCATTTGTACCCCCCTACGCACTAAATAAGCGTGGACTTTGTGACGCCTGGACATAGTATGAAGCCCCCGCACGTTCCAAGTAACACATTTCAGATTAGCAATATCAGCCATTGTCCCATATCGTACTCGCAAAGTCTCCCCATCTGGGTCCCAACAAAGAAAGGACATCAATCATCCCAGCACTGATGGCGGCCATTTTCCCCACCCAAAACTTAACAACCCAAGTATGAACCAAACCCCCATCCACCCACCCCAGAACAGGACCCAAATAGCACCATCTAGTTCCCATCCAAACCATACCCTCCAACAACCCACTATCCCCTACTAATCCTGCGGTCGCCACCGTAGGAAGGCCTTAAGGGCCAGGTGCGGGCTGGGCGGAGGCAGTGGGCCCTCGACGCTCAGGCCACCAGGACTAAAGTAAGCCCAAAACAGTGCCAAAAACCCTCGGGGCAAAAACAGGGCACCCCACCCTCCCTACCCCGGGAGTCAGCATCAATTGTCGGCACCCGCCACCCCCCTGCCGGGCCCCCTCCCAAAATGAAGTAGCTCACCCCGTTACCCCTGTCCATCCAGAAGGTCTTCCACCGATTTCGGTGTGATCACCGGTGTATGGACACTATCAGTCACCGATTCCTCGGAGTCCGTTGGTGCCCCCTCGTCACCAGGGTCCGCTTCCTCCTCAATGGCATCGTCCCGTGAGCCAGACAGCGCAGACAACACCTCCAGCACTCCCTTCCGCTCCGTCGAAGTCTCTGCAGTTGAGGGCCCCCCTGAGCGGCCACGGCGACTCCGAATCCTCTTGGACCGCCGTCTCTGCTCCGGCTCCGCCGCCTGCTGAGATGAGGAGCCGAAGCCATCTTTCCCTGCTCTATAGAGTTCCAGCCAGTTACAGACATCCTCTGGGGTATCGAAGAATTGAGTTTTGTCATTGACAATTATGCGGAGCCTTGCAGGATATAGGAGCGAGTACTGGATGCCCTCGCTCCTGAGCTCGCGCTTAACTGCCAGGAAGGAAAACCGTCTGCGTTGCGTTTCATAGGTGTAATCCGGGAAGATGTTCACCTGGCTGTTCGCCACTTTGAAGGGGCCATTATGTCTGGCGGCATTGAGGATAAGGTCTCTGTCCCTAAAGTGCAATAACCGTGCCACCACCGGTCTCGGGGCACGTCCCTGCTGCGGTGGCCTCGCCGGGACTCTATGGGCACGCTCCAGGGTATAGAAGGACCCTCCGGGGCCACCGTGTCACGGAGCCAGGCCTCCAAGTATGCCACCATGTCGCCATCCTCAATCTTTTCCGGCAGGCCCACCACACGAATGTTGTTCCTCCTGTTACGGCCTTCCGCATCCTCCGCTCTCTGCTCCAGGGCCGTAATCCGGGATAGAGCATCCTTCATAGTCGCAGCCAAGGTTCGCTGCGCCGGCTCCAAGGTTTTCACCGAGCTCTCCACTTCCTTGACCCGGTCCGAAAGTTTGCCGTGGTCCGCTCTAAGGAGACCTAGGCTCGTCGCTACCTGGGCAATGTCCTGCTGGAGGGCCGAGCGCGTGGTCGCTATTGCCTCCAAGACGCGGTCAAATTGCTGTTGCATCGATGCACCACCAGAACTCTCTGGGTCCCCACGTTCCTCTTTGTCCTGGGTCTCCGAGTCTGAGGCGGCTGGGGTAGTCCCCTTGGCTCCTCTAGGTTTCCCCATGTCGCCGGGAGCACTCCGTGTGGGCCCAGGAGCAGGCGTCTCCGAGTGCTGGCGCCGATTATGACTCTCCCGGTTGCTGGGCCTCAGGTCGAGTGCCGGAGATCCCCGTCTCCAGGGCCTGTTGGATCTTCTCAGCTTCGGCTCGCGCCACCACCCCGTCGTCCGAGGGCACCGAGGAGGAGGCGGAGACAATCGTCGCCAGGTCGGGCAGGCCCCCACGGCCGAGAAAGTCCCGGGGTGAGGGTCACCAACTCCACCGGACGATTTGCGGCGCCAGAGGGTTGCGCCTCCCATGGAAGTGGGTCTGCCAGGAAAAGGTAGCCAAGTGCGGTGTAGGGAGTGGGGTCACCGCCGGGAACTCCAGACGTCCGTGTGCGGGATCCACTATAGCGTGGGCATCCACCCATCCGCCCATCCGAGTACAATCCTCGTTGAAAGAGACCGATCTGACCGATGTCCAGATCGCATATCACTGGAAGATGGCAGAGCAGGGGGTGTGCCACCGCTGGTGATGTTCCTCCAGTCTAATGGATCCGGCCAAGGGGACAATGAAGTCCGGGCGCCATGTTGGGTCGCACTCCGCAACTCCGCAAACTTCGAATTTTCACCGGGTCACCACTCGTGCAGACCGCACCAGGGGCCCCGGCAGGTCTCCGTCGGGCCGATCAGCAGAATGCGGGGGCTGGGGTGCCCCGCAGCCTCCGATTTACAGGATAATCACGGGCTCAGTCCCGGAGCCGAGCTCTCAGGCGACCATCGCCATCGGCGCCCAAGCCACGCCCCGCAATAGTACCCACCATGACACTTTTTTTGCAAAATTTCATGCAGATTGGTCAAACAACTGTAAATAGGAGGAAGGTACCCCTATATATATTACAGGGATGGGGGTATGTATGTAGACCAAAAAGACTTAAACCCTGTTTAGCAGTGTAGAGACGGGAGAGACTCCCTATTGGACACAAGAATTATATCTAGGCACAAAAAAATGCCTATTGGTACAACCCAATTCGCACTAAAACAAAATATTTGACCACGTTATTATGTTATTTTATGTTATGTTATCTGAGCTTATATAGCGCTCAGCTGCCCCAGCAAAGGGGCGTCCCGGCGCTTTCACTCACAAAGACCTATCGCGAAAAGCCACAGTAAGGGACTCCAAAACGAGCCGGCGGGGATTATTGAAAAAGGTTTCACAGCACTATGCAACATAAAATAAATATTTCAAAATACAGATATAAAAATATTAAAAAATTAATTTTATTCATTTAGACCAAAAAATTCATATCCTCCTTATTCAACCTCCCTATGTGTTACAATCTAAAGAATACAGGTATTTCAACCCTATACAGTGGGACCAATACCAGGTGGGCAAAGGTGAAGTCGCATAAAACCATACCCCCTTACCTACAGCGGTGAAGCCTTCTCACAGGTGAGACCTCAGCACAGTATTGATAACCTCATGGGCAAGTGCCCGAGTAAAAACTTCAAATGGTAAGGTGAGATCAATAGATGTGTGACCTGAGAAGTAATTTGCATGAACTGCAAAGTGCTCAAAGCAAACCAAATGTCCAAGATGTATCGCGGGGTACCAACAGCAGACATGGCATGAAAATACCAGGCAGAGTCCCGCCTGTCACCACTCCAAAGTAATTACCATGTGACGAAATCAGCCAACAAAGGTGATAATCGAAGGAAAGGTTAGCCGGCCCTTGCTCATGGTGTCAAGTGATGTGTCAGGTAAAATGGGCCCCTTCCTTTCCTCCTGCAAATAGAAAGAGAACAAAAAAAATACAGGTTAAAAACTGGACCCTAAAAGAAAATAGGGATCAAGTATACAAAAATGTCTTTCTTGATGCACTGGTGTTACAAAGGAGGAAAATCAAGTCATAGACATGATACATCGTGGGCAAAGGGAACCTGTTACAGAGAGTACTCAGGAGAAATGAGCACAGTTGGCAAACCAGTGTTCTTTCAGATGAATGGCTAGTTCTTCATCTTGGTTCAACCCCCCGGTATTTTGGTTTGAAAGTCTACTATATATTTGGACTCTTTCTGTCTTAATCTAAGAGTTCCGTCCCCTCCCCTGGGGTTTTTGTTAATCTGTTCCAGAATACAATAGCTGAGAACAGAGGAGTCGGAAAAGTGTTTGGCCTGACACTAGGAGGCCAAAATATCTGTTTTTAGGATTTAGGAGATTCATTTATCGCTTGCATTCTTACCTTTTGTTGTAAAAGCATGTGTGGTAAAGGTATATGCTTGGTAAAGGTTTGCATGGTAAAGGCATTGCAATTTGTATTGGACGTGTGGTAAAGCCATGCATTGTAAATGCATGCCTGGATATATCATACAACCATCCCATGTTAATAAATGCTGCCAGACTACTAACAATCGCAGTGTGTTGAAGGCAAAGGACATTGTGCACAAGGGAATACAGCTACAGTTTCTCCCATGAACAATACACCCATTTCAGAATTATGTGAAGCAGCAAACTGGCAGTCAGTGCATACGCTTGAAAGGGATTCCTTTTGAGTTAAAAACCAACACAGACTCTGCAGAAGATGATGCAGACCTCAACTTGTTTGTCTAAACACCCTCTTGTAGACCCCTTCTTCTCCTGGTTTCCACCTCATTTTTCTCAGATATTGCCACGCTTCGCTACTCTACAGTCTATGAATATGAAATAACACCCCTTGATGGAGAAGGAAAAGCTTCCAATTTGTTTACCTTTAATTTTTGCTCTCAATCATAGGAACCCTCTGAACTCATAAACATTTTACTTTATTTTCCCCATTAATCTAGAAGCATAAAAGAAATGTTATGGATGATTAACCTGCCCAGTTTATTACTTAGAATGAAGTGACTAATGGACCCTGCAGAGCATGACGTTGAAGGGAAGCTTCTTGAATCTCTAAGGAGCTAGTTAAGAGTTTATCCACATACTAAAAGTAGCACCCAAGGCACAATTTCCAGTTTATTTTTATTTTTATTTTCCTTTGTGGGATTATAGAAGGCACAGAGGTAGATAACATAAGTAGAACCTTTATTACAAAGCCTAGCAGCAGATGTCGAGCCTCAGAAGGAGAAATTAACAAGATCCAATGAACTTTGAGAACACACTGTTGGAACATAGCATAACACTCAAGAATATGTATTATTATAAGGCATTGGTAGAGAGTGCAGGAAGGGTATGGTGTGTGTGCAAGCAACCTTAGGCTGCTACACTAAGATTTTTTTTAAATATATTTTTAGCAGCTAACTGTGATTTACCATCTGAATTTACAATGGACGTCATATAAAGACAGAAAATTCTGTCTCATATAGTAATGTTTTATTTACAGATCTGTTTTCAAAAATGACATTTCGTAAATTTAAAATGTTTTCCAAGGTCACGTGCAATACAGGAAGAAAAATTCTTTGACATTTGCAATGTTTTCGCCCTCCATTTTGGGATGTATCTGGAATTAACAAAAGAGTATCATAGTTTTTGACCACCTTCATTATCCCTTTTCAGACAGACACTGATTCACCCTGATTTCTCCACACATTTACTATCAATTATGTTCTGGTGTAGGATTCTAGATGTCAATCCTGCACAATCTCAATCTTTCATTTTTTTTGTTCCGATCCACGGGACCTACTAAATAGCAATGGCAGACTGAAGCCGATATGGTCCCCAATGTATGTATCTGGTAGACATTGCGCCCACCTTATGTATTCTCATATAAAAGCACAGAAAAAATAAGCACCAATGACAATTTCCTGAAATTCAGGAAATCCCTGAGGTCACATTTCTTCCAACACGCGTTTGGCAAGGTCCCTCTGATAATTATTCAAAGCCATAATCCCCATACTTTATTATATTAATAATGTCACCTATTAATCCTTCAATCATGTCTCGCTCTCTTTCTCTCTCTCTCTCTCCCACTCTCTTTGTCTCTCGCTTTAAGCATGTCCTGTAAAACACATTGATGCTCTGATCTATAGAAACAATAAAACAAATATTTCTGTGAGGGATTGTCACAGTTTTTTTCTAATTCCAATTCCATTATGATGATACTGTTGTGTTGTGTAAAGAGTGCATCCTCACCATCTTGGTCTGAATTTGTGAATCTAGGATCTGGGCTTAGTTTTTTTTGGTGAGAGATATGTGATTGTTTGAGGATGTGAACTCAGCAATTTCCAAGGTATCACAATATGCAGCACACCATTGTATCTGTTTGCAGTATTTGTCTCTGCGTTCTTGTCTGCATTCCACTCTCTGAACTGTATACCCAGTGGATTTTAGGGTTCTCTATCAATATTGCTATGGATGAAGAAACCAGAGCGGCCCTTTGTGAGACCATGGGGGTCATTAGTATGGCGGGCGGATCGCCACCGCCATATGGGCGGTGGCGATCCGCCCGCTATAAACCACCGCCCGCTCTCCATTTACCCCCGTCACATACCATGGAGGGGGGGACCCCGGAGATGGAAAGACCGTCCGCCAGTTTTCAGCTCGGTCGCAGAGTCGACCGGGCGGAAAAGGTGCGAACATGGTGGCGGTGTCTGGGAGACACCGCCATCCATATTAGCTTGTCTGCTGGGTTGTGCCTTTCTGTGGCGGCAGGCAGGTGGTTTTCACCATTGGGGGCCCGTAGTGGGCCCCCTGGGATTCAGGGAGGTGGGGGGCGCACATGGGGGTACCTATGGTACCCCCCCTGCAGTTCCATGCACAACATGCCTTCCTGGCAATGTGGCGGGCGGTGCTGTCTGCAGCGCCCGCCACAATGACAGGAATGCTGGATGCGCCCGCCACTGTGGCAGACGCATCCTAATGTCCCCTACGGGACCCCCGCCCTATTGGCGGGCGCTCCCTTTTTGCGATGGGATGGCGGGCAGACAAAGTCCGCCAGGCATCCTAATGATCCCCTATCTGTGGAGGCATCCTACTGCTTAATATGCTTTAAAACAATTCATAAAGTAGATTGCAAGTAATAGTTCATTACCACTATTGTGCATGTTAATGCAGATTGCTACCACCTGCTGTTTGCTGATGGTTCTCCAATCTGCCATCTTACTAAACAGATGACTATTTAAGTCTGTTTTAAGTAAAACCGTGAAGTAACCATTTTTACTGAAACTCATCCATACCTTTTTGGAATTCCTAAACCTCCCTCCAGCTAACTCGGGATGCAGAAACTTAAGCAAGAAATTTGAGACCATAAATTATCCAATAGATTCAGCATATTCACCCTAACCTGTTCTTTTAACCACAGAACCTTTTAGGTTAAATTATTGAAAAACCATCCACATTTTTGGTTTATGATACCCCAAGGGTATGATGTTTCTTTTTTTACTCTACTAACGCTCACCATTTTTAGAGCCATATTACGGTAATTCGCATTGCTCTTAATTCAGATGTGAATCAGTTTTCTGAATCTTTCTGTACTTTGTACTGATTTCTGTAAATATTAATTGAAATGCACATGATTCCATTTTACTTTCATCCAAATTCATTAGAATTTTTTCCCCAGTTTTCTCAATGCCTCTTTCACATCATTATTTCTGACACTGTACACAAATGGGTTGAGCATTGGGATCACCATGGTGTAGATTACACTTATGCCCATGTCCTTCTCCGGTGAGTAGGCTGAGGATGGCCGAATGTATGTAAAAAGCACAGGTCCATAGCACAAGACAACACAGGTGAGGTGGGAGAAGCAGGTGGAAAATGCTTTCCTTCTTCCATCAGAGGTCTTGATTTTCAAGATAACGACAGCAATTAGAACATAGGAAACAAGATTACATAACAGCGGGGTTAGCAAAATTACAGAAGTCTCTGTAAAGAGTACAAGCTCGTTAACGGAGGTGTCTGAACATGACAGCTTCAAGAGAGGTGGGAGGTCACAAAAGTAGTGGTGCAGTTCCTTTGCATCACAATAAAGTAACTTGGAGGCCAAGACACTGTGCACTGAAGCGTGAAGCGAGACAATCACCAAGGCACAAAGCACCAGTGTTATACAGACCCTCTTTCCCATCACCTGTGGATAATGTAGAGGGTGACATATTGCCATGAATCGGTCAAAGCCCATGATACCCAATACGAAACTGTCCATATTGGCAAGTGCTAAAAAGAAATGCAACTGAGTGATGCACAAAGGAAAGGAAATGGCTTTCTTCACGGACAATAGGTCCACCAATAGCTTGGGAACTACTAAAGATGTGAAACAGATGTCCACCAAGGCCAGGATGCTCAGAAAGAAGTACATGGGTGTGTGGAGTCTGGAATCCATTACTATAACAATGAAGATTGTCAGATTTCCAACCAAGATGAGTATATATACAGCAAGGAAGACAAAAAATAAGATACGCTGCTGCTCTGGATGATTGGAGAAGCCAAGGAAGATAAATTCTTTGACAACACTCATGTTTCCTTTCTCCATTTTTGGATTTATCTGGAATGAAAAAAAATAACGTTTAATTTATTAAAACAACCACAGGCGAGGTAGTGGTGGATACAGGGTCGCACCTCAAAAAAGCTAAATGGATGGACTTGCAAAGTAGGTGTTACATAATAACCTCCACACAGACAAGTAAAATTTGTGCCACTCAGGGTAAGATACCCCACTACCTACGGTATCAGTAACACAAGAAGCACAAGTTACTTGTAAAGTGTTTGCAAAGAGACCCAGGCACTCACACTATTTCACATTGAATTAAATATGATAATTTGTCTATCCAACGGAAAACACAACAATAAGGAGAGATTCCTCCTATTACAGGAAACACAGAAGATATAGTCAACTGATTATTCATTGATTTATTTCATAATACAAAAAACTGCAAGGAGTAGCACATGGTAATTCGTTAATACACTCATAAAGCTTTTTTCACGATGTGAGTAGTAGTCCAGTCCTTGTTGTGAAGAACACAGGAAACAGCCAACACGCGTTTTGTCACCACCGTGACTTTCTCAAGGCTCCAAGTTATCAGAATTTATGCAGGGAATTTGGACGGCTCAAGGGGCATTGTCGAAGAGATCCTATTGGATCAGCATTTAAAGTTCAGTCGTGCTCAAGTAGTCACAGAAGCCATGTATTTAGGGGTTCGTATAACTGCCGCAGTCGAAACCATTCCAGATTTAAACATTCTTCCGGTTGTAGAGGCGGCTAATACTAAATTAGAGCGGTTAGATCATCTTCAACTTTCCCTTTATGGACGATGTAGTGTCCTTAAAATGTTAATACTCCATAAGTTTTTATATTTATTTAGGACTATTCCTTTAGAATTATCTCAAAGCAGTTTGATTAAGGCGGATAGGGTCTGCTATAGGTTTTTGTGGGGGTATAGGCGCTCCCGTAGGACAACTAAGTGGATGTGCCTTTCGCGGGATTGTGGGGGCTGGTCGGTACCAAATTTGGTCCTGTATTACTGGGCAGTGATGGCTCAGTCGCTGGGAGTACCACTATTTGGAGATAAAGCTGTGGGGCCATTATGCAATCGTCCGACTATTTTTGAGATTGGCTTAGGTGCTGAGGTTAAGGGTATTTTGTTGGAGGTGCTGGAGCCAAGCTATTATAAAAGAACTAGATTCAAGGTCATTATAGCTGCGTTTACCATCTGGCAGAAAATAGGGCGGAAACTACGTATCCCTAATCTCAATATATATATATATACCCCTTTTAAAGCTGCTCGACTTCTGCCTGGAATATTTCAGGATCAAACCATGTTTAGACGGCAAACGCAGGGAGTGCGGGTGATAGGGGATTTAGTTGGGGATGGGCAAGTGTTACCATATGTTTCTATAAAGGACGAATTTCAGTTTTTATCACGTGACTTTTTCAAATATTTACAGATTCAAACATTTGAAGGCTGCACCCTCTATTTTAGACAAATTGCCTATTATAGAATTGATTCAGAAAAGAGGTAGAATAGGCATGGTGTATAAATATTTACTGTCTGTTCTCCCTGATGATTTGCTGGCCCTAAATGGGAAGGTAAGCTTGGAAAGACAGGCATTGACTTAACACCAGTGTTAGAGCTTGCCAGTGAGGTTATGGTCTCTGGAACCCTCAGAACCCAAAGCTATATGGCAATGTTGGATTTATATTATACACCGGCAAAAATGTCAAAATGGGGTAGTAGAAAGGGAGATTCTTGTGCAAGGTGTGGGTTATTTGCGGCTGATATTATTCATATGTTTTATTCTTGCCCATCCCTTTCTAGTTTCTTGACAGATATCGAGCGTCTTATTAATACTACGCTTAAGATTAGGTGCACTCTGACTCCAGAACTGGTGATATTTGGTTTTGATCCTGGGAACAGGGAAGTTGTTAGAAATATGCGATATGTATCAGCTCTGCTGTTTATAGCTATGTCCCAGATTTGGCTATGTATAACCTCTCAATGGTTATCCCCTGAAGCTCCTACCTTTTCGAATTGGCGAGCTAGATTGTTAGCTATCCATAGGCTTGAATTTTCAGTTTTCTCCCCTACGGGTAGGAGGAGGAGACAGATGGCATCTAGGATTTGGGCACTGATTGAAAATTAAATTAATTGAAACAATAGGCTGTTTTTTTTTTCTTTTCTTTATTAGTTCTCCTGTCCGAGGATGAGTATCATTGTGTTTCTTTCCTGTGTCCTTTATATTTTTCCTTTGTTTTGTTTACTTGCAAAAAATGAACTTAACAATGATTGTTGTAAATTCAAACTTACTTTTCTGATGTATTAATGCCATGACTGCTTTGCTTGGATGTAAATCTCTGTCAATAAAAACTTTAAAAAAAAAACAAAAAAAAACAAAAACAAAGTTCAGTCGTAAAAGTGTCTACTTCTCTTCGAGCTCCGTTCCTGCAGATTATTTCAAAGGACCTTTCCTCATAGAGGTTCGTATGTATATACTATGTTAGCAGCAAAGATTCTTAGTTGCGTTGTCATTTGTCAATCAAGCAGCTAGGGCACTATGATAAGTCCGTCATTTTTCAATCTGTTCGTCCACAATAACCGTCTCCTCCCATCTCTGTTACCGTAGCCAAGGAAACTGGTTTTAAGGGTGAGGGAACTACTCTAAGACCTCTCTCAATATTCTCTTACAACTCTATCTACCATCCTGTCTCAGCCAGGCCACCAAAAACGGCCCTTAATTAATCTTTTCATTGAGGACATGCCAAGATGTTGTCTATGAGCTAATTGAAGAACATCTTGCATTGCTATAGGGGGAATACATTTGCCACTCTTGAACAGTAAATCTCCCTCTAGTTCAAATTCATCTGCAACCTTAAAAAAAGGTGGTACCACTGGTGATAAAACAATCTTTCCTGGGCCATCCTTTCAACACATACTCTTTCACTTTATTCCATAATTCATCTCCCTTGCAGTTATCTGTCCAGACTTTCTCATCGATGCCCTCAAAATCCTTCTCTACAAAATCACTAATAGTTGCAATGATATCTTCTTGATGTTTTTCCACATCCTTTTCATCATCATTGCAGGGCAACCTGGAAAAACAGTCCGCTATGACATTACTTTTCCCAGGTACGTATTCCACCTTAACACTAAACTGTAGTCTAGACATCAACCTAGTGATGCTAGCAGTGGCATTTCTACCACCCCCAGGTGACAAAATATGGTCAAGTGGTTTGTGATCTGTCCGGAGTCAAAAATGGCTTCCCCAAGCATAATGTGAAAGTGCTCAATGACCCATACACAACCAAGTAATTATTTCTCAATCACTGCATATTTCCTCTCCGCTTCATTCAATGTCCTAGATGCAAACGCCACATTCCACACCTCTGGGACAACACACCTCCTAAGCCATACATAATAGCGTCCACAGTATTTACACATTGCTTATCCACACAAAATATTTTGAGAGGGGGTGCTTCTATTTGGCTTATGTGTTGGAGTTGCTAACAATCTATGCAAAGTGTTGTATATGGTAAATATCCACAAATTAGACAGGCATGATGTCTGATTCTCCGATGTAATAATGTAATACACACATTTGTAAATTGGTTACACATGTCAGGATGGCAGAATCTATATGCCTTTAATGAGATATGTCTGAATTGTACCTTTACATATAACATTAGGGATATGCACATGTCCCTATGGAAAACTGTGCCACCCAGCGGTCTATTCATGCTTATGTATTGTGAACTTTGATATATTTTGGTCTGCTAGTTTCAATGTAAAAATGTGGCACACAATACTCCTAACAGGAGGATTCATGTAAAATTGTGCACATCATAGCTCCAAATCATTACCTTTTGCAAAATTGAAGCATATTGATGGATGTATATATAACCACTTCATATCAGAATATATGCCAAGATGGCCGACACTGTTACTGCTTTCCCAGAGATAGTTGGATGTAATGCCTGTTTTCCATGTCAGTGCTTATTCACTTTAAAATACTGACGGTAACAAAGCTGACCCACCTGTGAGCAAGGCGTGTAGAAAGCCAAAACACGTTTGGTTAACTGTCAGCATTGAAGCTTAAAACTTCACATGTATTGATTTGAAGTGGCTTGGAACTCTGTTATTGCTGAATAGGAGTGTGTGTCTCAGTGCTGTTGCTGGTATTGGAGGAGATTTGGGATATATATATATATAAAACCATAAATATATCAACAATTCAATTAAAAAAATATATTAATTAATGTAGACCATAAATAAATTATTGCACATTTAAAACCCCAGAACACATTTACTACAAATACCACAAACATTAAAATAAATTAAAAAATAAATACAAATAATATAAAATATATTTTTTTTTAAATTAGTGCTATAAAATCTATTTAACCAATATTATGAAAACTATTGGAGTCTAAGAATATAAAAATACTATTCCCCCTTTAGTTTATGCAACAGTAGGGAATGGGTTTGACTTTGGAGGAGTTAGTTTACTATTTCTACTCCAGTCAGTGCAATAGTAGGGGATGTGTTGGCCATCGGACGGGTTACATTTACTATTCCCACTATAGTCTAAGTAACAGTAGGGAAAGTGCTTGACTTAATTTCCTATTACTACTCCCAATACAAAAAGCACAACAGTGGGGAAAGTGTTAGACTTCGGAGGGGTAATATTTAATATTACCTCTACAGTCTGTGCAACAGTAGGTAAAGCTTTGGACTTTGGAAGGGTTAACTTTATTAATCCCACTCCAAACAGCGCAACAGAAAGGACATTTTTGGACTTCAGACAGGTTAAGTTTACTTTTCCCTCTGCAAACAGCACAACAGTAGAGAAATTGTTGGACTTAGAAGGGCTAAAATTGAGTAGTCCTACTCCACTCTGTGCATCAGTAGGGAAAGCGTTGGACTTCAGACAGCGCAACAGTAAGAAAAGTGTTGACTTTCAGAGGGGTAAATTTTATGGTCCCTACTGCAGTCTAAGTAAGGGTATATATATATATATATATATATATATATATATATATATATATATATATATATATATATATATATATATATATATATATATATATATATATATATTCAGTATACATCCCCCTCCAAGGAAAGAGGAGGGACAGACTGATTTGCATATGGCCATGTCTGAACTGGGGTGGCGGAGTGAGCTAAAGAACGGTGATGGATTAAACCCAGATCAGTTGACTGGGGGTGAGTGTTTGTATTGTCAACGCTCCGTCCATCATCCCCTTTGGTTTTTCTTTGTTTGAGCATAACGGCAGACAGGAGCCTGCACATACCCATGAATAAAGGTTTGCCACTTTCTGTTGTTGTTTGGGTGCTGTTCAACTGTGGGCAAAGTGGAGCTATGATATATATATATATATATATATATATATATATATATATATATATATATACAACAAATCTCTTTCGCAAGTTTTTCTCTGCCACTTGTGACGGCGGGCTTCCGGCCAGGTTGCGAGCCTAAATATTCCAGCACTAGGTCCTTACAGTTAGAGTAAAAAAGAACGCCGAGCCCCAATTCTTCAATGAGGCACGTAGCTCCGTTTCAGCGTGCTTCCGACTGAAGCACACGGACCCGCTGAGGCGGGGGGGTTGTCTTCGTGACCCGAAGCCGGCCACTGAAATATCTAAATGTTTGCGCTCTGCAAGTGAAGACACCCACGCTTTGTCAGTTTCCTCCTTTATTGGCTGGGCAGCAGCAGTAGAACAGCGCGTTCCCTCGAGCACAATGTCACACCATCTGTGCCTACGCGTTTCGGGACTTCTTCTCCCTTAATCATGGCATGGTGCAGGTAAGTGGGGAATGACAGCCGCCAAGTCTTTATGCAGTGTTCTGCAGGTGGTAGTAAGTCCCACCCAGACGGGCGTGGTAGCGCTATGGCGTTGTGGGTCTTGTAGTCCCCTACTAGTAAAAGGTCCGTAATGGATGCCGCTGTCATCATTCCCCTTCAGCAATTGTTTTCCATCGGGTTGGTCTTGGGAAAACACACCGGTCAGCTGCTTCCTTGTGCTGGTTCCAGCCAGGCACGTAGCTCCGTTTCAGCGTGCTTCCGACTGAAGCACACGGACCCGCTGAGGCGGGGGGGTTGTCTTCGTGACCCGAAGCCGGCCACTGAAATATCTAAATGTTTGCGCTCTGCAAGTGAAGACACCCACGCTTTGTCAGTTTCCTCCTTTATTGGCTGGGCAGCAGCAGTAGAACAGCGCGTTCCCTCGAGCACAATGTCACACCATCTGTGCCTACGCGTTTCGGGACTTCTTCTCCCTTAATCATGGCATGGTGCAGGTAAGTGGGGAATGACAGCCGCCAAGTCTTTATGCAGTGTTCTGCAGGTGGTAGTAAGTCCCGCCCAGACGGGCGTGGTAGCGCTATGGCGTTGTGGGTCTTGTAGTCCCCTACTAGTAAAAGGTCCGTAATGGATGCCGCTGTCATCATTCCCCTTCAGCAATTGTTTTCCATCGGGTTGGTCTTGGGAAAACACACCGGTCAGCTGCTTCCTTGTGCTGGTTCCAGCCAGGCACGTAGCTCCGTTTCAGCGTGCTTCCGACTGAAGCACACGGACCCGCTGAGGCGGGGGGGTTGTCTTCGTGACCCGAAGCCGGCCACTGAAATATCTAAATGTTTGCGCTCTGCAAGTGAAGACACCCACGCTTTGTCAGTTTCCTCCTTTATTGGCTGGGCAGCAGCAGTAGAACAGCGCGTTCCCTCGAGCACAATGTCACACCATCTGTGCCTACGCGTTTCGGGACTTCTTCTCCCTTAATCATGGCATGGTGCAGGTAAGTGGGGAATGACAGCCGCCAAGTCTTTATGCAGTGTTCTGCAGGTGGTAGTAAGTCCCGCCCAGACGGGCGTGGTAGCGCTATGGCGTTGTGGGTCTTGTAGTCCCCTACTAGTAAAAGGTCCGTAATGGATGCCGCTGTCATCATTCTCCTTCAGCAATTGTTTTCCATCGGGTTGGTCTTGGGAAAACACACCGGTCAGCTGCTTCCTTGTGCTGGTTCCAGCCAGGCACGTAGCTCCGTTTCAGCGTGCTTCCGACTGAAGCACACGGACCCGCTGAGGCGGGGGGGTTGTCTTCGTGACCCGAAGCCGGCCACTGAAATATCTAAATGTTTGCGCTCTGCAAGTGAAGACACCCACGCTTTGTCAGTTTCCTCCTTTATTGGCTGGGCAGCAGCAGTAGAACAGCGCGTTCCCTCGAGCACAATGTCACACCATCTGTGCCTACGCATTTCGGGACTTCTTCTCCCTTAATCATGGCATGGTGCAGGTAAGTGGGGAATGACAGCTGCCAAGTCTTTATGCAGTGTTCTGCAGGTGGTAGTAAGTCCCGCCCAGACGGGCGTGGTAGCGCTATGGCGTTGTGGGTCTTGTAGTCCCCTACTAGTAAAAGGTCCGTAATGGATGCCGGTGTCATCATTCCCCTTCAGCAATTGTTTTCCATCGGGTTGGTCTTGGGAAAACACACCGGTCAGCTGCTTCCTTGTGCTGGTTCCAGCCAGGCACGTAGCTCCGTTTCAGCGTGCTTCCGACTGAAGCACACGGACCCGCTGAGGCGGGGGGGTTGTCTTCGTGACCCGAAGCCGGCCACTGAAATATCTAAACACTGCATAAAGACTTGGCGGCTGTCATTCCCCACTTACCTGCACCATGCCATGATTAAGGGAGAAGAAGTCCCGAAACGCGTAGGCACAGATGGTGTGACATTGTGCTCGAGGGAACGCGCTGTTCTACTGCTGCTGACCAGCCAATAAAGGAGGAAACTGACAAAGTGTGGGTGTCTTCACTTGCAGAGCGCAAACATTTAGATATTTCAGTGGCCGGCTTCGGGTCACGAAGACAACCCCCCCGCCTCAGCGGGTCCGTGTGCTTCAGTCGGAAGCACGCTGAAACGGAGCTACGTGCCTGGCTGGAACCAGCACAAGGAAGCAGCTGACCGGTGTGTTTTCCCAAGACCAACCCGATGGAAAACAATTGCTGAAGGGGAATGATGACAGCGGCATCCATTACGGACCTTTTACTAGTAGGGGACTACAAGACCCACAACGCCATAGCGCTACCACGCCCGTCTGGGCGGGACTTACTACCACCTGCAGAACACTGCATAAAGACTTGGAGGCTGTCATTCCCCACTTACCTGCACCATGCCATGATTAAGGGAGAAGAAGTCCCGAAACGCGTAGGCACAGATGGTGTGACATTGTGCTCGAGGGAACGCGCTGTTCTACTGCTGCTGCCCAGCCAATAAAGGAGGAAACTGACAAAGCGTGGGTGTCTTCACTTGCAGAGCGCAAACATTTATATATATATATATATATATATATATATATATATATATATATATATATATATATATATATATATATCTATATATATATGGCAGAAAATATCCTTCAAAGAAGAACACGGAGGCCAAGGGGATTGCAGGTCAAACAGTTCGTTTATTTCCCATTCAGCAATGGCGGCGAATGCATTTCGGCACTAAAAGCCTTCCTCAGCGCCCAACACTGCAGCATGTCCTACACCAAATAGCTCCTTCCTGCTTTAATGAAAGTGCTAGCACCTGGCGCACCTCCCCCTAATGTGATCGACCCATCCTGTTGAGTCCGTGATTCAATGCTGGACAACAACTCCCAGAAGGCACTGGGGGGAGTGAGGCAGACGATAGGTCCGTGCTGGCTGACAGGTAGGTTGTGGTAGGATCGAGGCCCCAGAATAGTAAAAAGTCCACGGCTGTAGTCCTGTATCCCCTTGTACCGCTGCAGCCAGAAAAACATTGACAGTCAGCTGGGCAGGGGCAGTCAATGCGGACTTGTCACCCAATCGAAATAAAATACCTCACTCTCCCCAGCGATGCTCTGTGCATCCTGGCGGTCATTGGAGATTATCGATACCTCGATCATGTCAAAAAGCTGCAAGCAGCAAAATGCCAGCTTATCTCCGTGTCTCTTCGCGTAGCGTGGCCTTCCGTACTGTGTCACTGGCATGCACAGAATATATGGCAGAAAATATCCTTCAAAGAAGAACACGGAGGCCAAGGGGATTGCAGGTCAAACAGTTCGTTTATTTCCCATTCAGCAATGGCGGCAAATGCATTTCGGCACTAAAAGCCTTCCTCAGCGCCCAACACTGCAGCATGTCCTACACCAAATAGCTCCTTCCTGCTTTAATGAAAGTGCTAGCACCTGGCGCACCTCCCCCTAATGTGATCGACACATCCTGTTGAGTCCGTGATTCAATGCTGGACAACAACCCCCTAATGTGATCGACACATCCTGTTGAGTCCGTGATTCAATGCTGGACAACAACTCCCAGAAGGCACTGTGTCGGCCTATCTGGGACGGTGGCGTGGGGGAGTGAGGCAGACGATAGGTCTGTGCTGGCTGACAGGTAGGTTGTGGTAGGATCGAGGCCCCAGAATAGTAGAAAGTCCACGGCTGTAGTCCTGTATCCCCTTGTACCGCTGCAGCCAGAACAACATAGACAATCAGCTGGGCAGGGGCAGTCAATGCGGACTTGTCACCCAATCGAAATAAAATACCTCACTCTCCCCAGCGATGCTCTGTGCGTCCTGGCGGTCATCGGAGATTATCGATACCTCGATCATGTCAAAAAGCTGCAAGCAGCAAAATGCCAGCTTATCTCCGTGTCTCTTCGCTTAGTGTGGCCTTCCGTATTGTGTCACTGGCATGCACAGAATATATGGCAGAAAATATCCTTCAAAGAAGAACACGGAGGCCAAGGGGATTGCAGGTCAAACAGTTCGTTTATTTCCCATTCAGCTATGGCGGCGAATGCATTTTGGCACTAAAAGCCTTCCTCAGCGCCCAACACTGCAGCATGTCCTACACCAAATAGCTCCTTCCTGCTTTAATGAAAGTGCTAGCACCTGGCGCACCTCCCCCTAATGTGATCAACACATCCTGTTGAGTCCGTGATTCAATGCTAGACAACAACTCCCAGAAGGCACTGTGTCTATATATATATGAAGAAAAGTTCCTGGCTGGACAAAGATCAGGTACAGACTTCTTCCAAACTCCTGTTATTACGGACCAGCACACAAAATTATGGTGCAAGCAGTGAAGAAAATGTATTCGCCATAAAAACACAAGTGTCCGTCCATATATATATATATATGAGTAATTTCATGAATGTAGAAAGAAAATATACTCTTAATATAAATATTATTGATTAACAAAATGAAATATATATATATATATAATAAAAAAAATAAAAACAATTGATCAGTTTACATAAATATTATTCAATAACTATCAATTACTAAATAGTTGTTATTCAATTATTAATTAATTACCTTTCCACCCTATACCCCTAAAAAACAGGCTGCTCACACCTAAAATATAGCTAGAAAAAACTATTCCATAATTGATATATTTAAAATCAATTAAATAATTATATAACAATTAATATATAATTGTTTTTTAAATGTTACTTAATTAACCTCTCACATTATACGCCTGCAAAACTAGCATTCTGCAACTAAAACGTAAGTAAAATAAATCAGTATTACATGTTTACATAATTAAAAAGCAATTAAAAAATATTAAAACATTAATATTACATTCCGAATGAATTATTACTTAACTAGACACCATAGCCACTACAAACATAGCAGGCCTAGAATATATGTAAAATAAAAGTATTTCCATAATTTCAAAAATGAAAAAACAATTAAATAATTAGTTAACAATAGTTAATTAATCTTTACATATTTAACTTCCCACCCTATACCTATACAAATCTAACAATTCAATATTACATATTTACATAATTAATACTGTCATATAATTAAATGAATTGCATTAAATAATTCACAATTAACTATTTGAATTTGAATTTGAATTTAAAAACATTTGTACAGCGCTCGCATACCCAGCGGTTTCATGGCGCTAGTGGTGATCAGTGGATGGCAGCAGCAGAGAGATTTAAGGATAGGCTTGAGTGAACAAAAAAGTTTTAAGGTTTTTTCGGAACAGGGGGTAGGAAAGTGAGGTGCGCAGAGCAATCGGGAGGGAGTTCCTAATTAACTTCCCACCCTATCCCTCTACAAACCTAACAACCTGCTACAACACTATATAATTTACTATCAAAAATGAAATTGTAAATTCTAAATCACTTAAAATGACATGTTATATTTTACAAAAATTAAGTTTCATACATCTATAGAAACAATCATTAGCTCCCCAGAGGCAGCATGTATACATAGTCTCGTTAAGCCATTGGGACATTTAACTCAACCCTAGTAATTCTGACCCAATGACTCACAAACAGAGGCTCCATTCCTATACAGTCCCGCCGAGCCAATAGCGCACTCAACTCAAAGCCAGAGACGCTAACTGACTGGCTTACATACACATTTAGATTACACGAAACTCTCCAGAATAAGGCTCGACCAAAGGGTTCTTGCCCCGGATCGTACCGCAGACAACGTTAAAGCCGGGTTCTAATACAGAGAGATCCATGAGTAACCCGGAGCTCCCCACTAATAATAATCTTTAGCTAACAAGAGAGTCTCTCACGCAAGTAACCGCGTTGAATTGAGGCTTGCTTCACCGTCATTTAGACCCCTCCCAGATGACCACACAAAGAGGAGCCCTAGTGGGGTAGTCTACAATGCCACTCCTACAATGGTACTACGATTGTAAATGTTAATTTACAACAGTATTACGATTACGTACACTAATACAGCCCACCATACGTATACTTATACAGACCCACCTCCTCCCCTATTTTGATATACTTGTTGATACACCTTTTGACAAATACCTTTGTTGATAAATATATCCTCCTTTTTGATACATGAGAGAGGGCATAAACAACACACAATCCCTCCAGTTGTTCTGTACCATAGACAGGCCCCATCCTCATAACATCATATTCCCACAGGAGTGGGTAACATATATCTTGAGAACTAAGGGCAGAACCACCGACTTTTGAGTCCTCTGTAACAATTATCATGTTTTTAATCTTAGCCATTTCCAGATACTAAGTCTGAATATGTAACTTTGACACTAGTCTGATAAATAAACTTCCTACACTAGATTGTTATCATTAACCAATTAATGTATATAACCAACAGTCATTAAGCTGTTCCCCTATATATAGCCTTATGGTGGAAGATCTCCCTGAAGCTTTACCCGCTGGACACTGTCGTTGTCTGATTGTTTTTAACACTAGGTGAGTTTTGAATAGCCGTAGATGAGGAATCCCATATTGGTATTTTCTAATCTAAAGTTTTTATATTTTAACATGTCACTCTCACTGAAATTACACATCTGAGAGTGCCTGATACACTTGTGCAATGGTGTTGAGACACGCCTGATTCCCACTGGCATGCAAAATGCACAAGTACTACAGTCAATGATGTATTTTTCTATCAACGTGTTTGTGATATGCTTTTGCCTCTTCTCCTAACAGGTACTGACAATCACAACTTGAAGAAGGGTAATATAATAGTGTTATCCCCTCCACTCATCAGTGTGGTAGCCATACGAGCATACATACACCACACTCTAGATAAATTAGTGTAGACAGTCCCTTTCACCATTAGATACCTGCTAGTTAGTCTTTTTTGGTCCTGAAGAATCGCCTGATAAATTCACTATAGCGAGAAACATGTTGACCGGACTACAATAACCCTTGGACAAGAGTTGGAAACATTATTTTCCACTACTCTCCTCCAGGTTAATCGTTTTTAACTAAGGCAGTGGCCCTTCTGAAAAAAGCATTACTGGTACCACTAGCTTTATTTGAACCCACCACATCCACGTCTACCACTTTATTCTGGCCCCATACCCGCACTTCATCCATACGGCAGTTGGAAAAAGATCTCCGCTAAAGAGCCCCTCTTTGAGGTGTCGCCCGTTGGGTATTGCACCACCGACCCAACGAGGAGCAGGCCCAAATAATGAAGCATGACACCTGAAAGGGTGTGTGAGGGCATTAAATCCAACAAAATGGATTCCCAGGGTGAACTTCTGACCACCCTACCATAATTCACCAACATCACCGACTGTACCAATCTTTCCCTTCGTTAGGAACAGCGTGACAACTTTTTGAATAGTTATAGCAGGGAACAGCCAAATATTGATGTTTGTGTGGCCCAGCCACCTTATTCATCAACATCCCCTTTAGGAAAATGAGGATGATTTGTGTCCGATCACAAAGCTGCTGTTGTATCCATCTTTAGGTAAACCCAAATTACAAAGGCAATAAAGTGGCTGCTTTATATATGCAGCTGCCCACACTTTTTTAATGTCCGATCTGCTAGGATCACTATGGTGGACCAAGACAAGAACTCCGCACAAATGTTCCCCAGTATACTAAATGAAAACTCCAACAGCGTCCCGGACATAGTTTACCATTTTTCAAAGACATACTACAGTCTTTGCATTATTTTGGCATTTGATGATGTGTTAGAGTGTAATGCGAAAGTTCTAGGTGTTTGCCCGTGGAAATTTGTGACTTGCTTTAAGAAAAGTAATACGTCTGTGAAGATATATTGGAGTCCTGCAACACCCCTACACAGTGGTTCAGATATAATAAAGTTCATTGGGCTGCACTGTCCTATGTTAGTTGTTGCACTGGTAGAAATGGACCTGTTTAATTTAAGACAACATCATATGGATCCAAAGAACACATGGCTTTACTTGGAGCATTTGACCTCAAGAACTAGTGTGATAATAGGTCCCAGAATTGTATTGCTAAGCAACAGAGCCACTATTAGGGTGCTATTGAAGCTATTGTTATGGTAATGATTCAACTGGTAAATGTTCTGAACGTGATCACATAGAAAGTACACTTTCGGATTCATCTAAAAGTAGTGGCGGTATGTCAGTGTCAGTATGCTCAGGCTCACTATGTGAGCCTGATGGTGATGCTGCTGCAGTGCAGCGCCTGCACTATCATGCGCGCACTGTTGCCATTCACAATGCTTTGCATGGAACACAGTGCATGCACGACAGTAAATGCAGAGGGGAGCACAACATGTGCCCCATGCCCTACCCACATTGAACGAAATCACCCCATGGCCCTGTTTGCAGCCCTTCTTTGCATTTCCGACAACCTTTTCATGGCGGAGTTGTCAGAAAGGTAACTTGTAATCTTGGCGGTGGTGCCTGTATCAGCACAGCCACCAGACCCCGCATCTTTGCGGACTGCTGCGGGATCCATGATAACGTCGGTGTCGGCGGTGTTGTGGCAGTCTGACTGCCCCATTCGTAGTTGGGCAGTTGGACTGACAGACGTGGTGGTTGGACCGGCACCAACAGTTGTGTGGCGGTCCAACCGACAGGATCGTAATAGGGCCCTATATTGTTTGATACAAATCAGAAGTCCTGGAAATTGTACAGAAGTAGATATGCAAGACCAACATCTGTTGTCCAAGGACTCACCTCGGCAGGATATTTACATGAATATATTTAAGCTAATTCGTTATTTAATATAGCCTTATAGCCCGCCGTAGAAGGCTATACCGGCTATTAAAGGCCCTCTCCAGCATTAAAGGCCCCGAGCCGAAGGCGAGGGCCTTTAACAAGGGAGAGGGACTTTAATAGCGGTATAGCCCATCTACCAAGGGCTATAAGGCTATTAGAACATTCTGTCACTAGAGGACAGAATGTTCTAACAAAAAAAACAAAGCCTTTTGGGAGCGTGAGGGGATTGGAATCCCCTCAGGCTCCCTGAAGCCTTTCTTCAAAGCCTAGCTGTGAACAAAGAAACATTGGAATGTTGGAGCTCCAGGCTTATACCACCCATTATAAGCCCAGAGCACTCCATTGTTTTCAATGGAGCTCCTAACATTCCAATGTTCTAATACAAATTTAATTTGATGAATCAGTGTGCTATTCCAATTTAGTTTACTAGTTACAAGTTAATTATGAACATTGTAAATTAATTTTGATTCATGTTGAAGGTCTGATGTGCTGCAGGCATTTTTTATTTCTCACTTTTTATTGTCTCTTTGATGTTAACATCAGGGGGTAAATGAGCATTTGACATAACTTCTTTCCACTTCATTCAGTATCTGTGAAAAAAAAGGAAATAGATGTCAATTGTTGAAACATTTCAGTGATCACACGATGAGTATCTGGTACTTCACTTATACCAAAAAAGTTCACTTTATTTCATCATTTGGATAGTTTCATTGCAACATCAATTTTCAATCAATTTTTTTTAGTCGGTGCACTATGCATCGGTCACCTCTAAAGCTACCCACTTGTTTGTTAAGACATTTAAATGTAATCTTCTGTACTCCAAATGTATGCTCCTCTACCTTCATCTTTTATGTGCAGTGTTATACCGCTGTGGTCTATCTTTGCACTAGTATATGTAGGCTGTGAGCATAAAAAAAGCTTGTTTGCCATGTAACTACACAGTTACATGGCAAAACAGTAACCAGCTCAGCTCTTTACTAAAGTGGTAATAGGTAGGGGAAACATATCAAAGCTAATACTGGTCAGACGCCTAAGGCAGGTAGAGCCCTCCCTCCCCTCTGGGCTGGAGTGACATTCCGTGGACGGAACAGGGGATCACTATAATGGGTGATTTATTTGTGCGGAGTGAGATCTAGCAGGAGACATACAACCTGCCAGTGAGGCATTTTTTGCTCCATGGACATCTGCTACATGAGGCACAGTGGTGCCGGAGCATGAGTGCCTGCGTTATGTGTTTCTAATATTAGGTCGGACGAAGGCGCTAACTTTGCTCTACTGTCCTGACCCGTTTGAGGCAGCACTAGGATGAGGACTTGGGGAAACTATTGACTAACAAAGCTTGGAAGAGAGTGTTGGAGCTCACCCCCAGACTTTCCTGGAATTCCCGCATCAAACTCATTCAGTTCTGCGGGGCGTGGTCTCGGAGGCGACCAAGATGGACGCTTCTGGCTGAAGCTCCGCAGGTCGGGCTTGCTTCTCTTCGCCTTAGCCCGATGTCGGAGTGAGCTAACGAGACTGGACACCACCCAGCTGTGCCCGGGGACATGCTGAACACGCCGCCCGGATCCATGTCCTGATCCGACCTTCCAGGAGGGAGCTCCAGGTTCTGTGGTGCCCGTAACATAGCCAAGGCAGTATGTCTGGGTCGCTGCCGGGGTTAGTGGGAACCCGCATTTGCCGCTGCCCTGAGCTTGGCCCCCTGCCTTCCTCTCCCTTCTCCCTCCCGCTCGCCGCCTGCTCTCTAGCCGCTGCTCTCCCCGGCGCGGGTCCCGGGCCTTGGACGCGCCTTGGGCCTTATTGGCCTGGTGCGGTCCCTGATGCCGGGACCTCGAGCTTTGGGATTGGCCGGCCGGGGGGTGGGGCTGCGTGCGTACTGAGCTACGGACATGGTTGTTGTTCGGGGCTATACCGGGGCGGTCGGGCTTTGCGGGCTTCCACCCCTCGGCAACCAGGGGTGGCTGGCCACCTGCAGTGGTGTGGGGGTCCACGCTGTGGGGGTCCCCCCTTGTGTTCTGGTCCTGGTCACTGCTTAGGAGTTAGTTGCCCCTCAGGGCGTCCAGTACGGCGAGGCCATATTTGGGCCCCGGACCGCGGTGATCCTGCTGCCTGCTCCACCCGCACCGCCAGTGTCCAGCCTGCCTGCCTTCCTGGCTCCTGGTTTCCTGTCTGCCTGATGCCCATTTCAGTCTGCTGCAGGCTTGGCAGATATCCTGTACCTGGTGGTGTATGTTGAGCCCATCACTGCCTGATGCTCTGTTTGTGTCTCTGCCCCGTGCCCACAATTGATCGGCGGATATCGTCCTGCACCCTTCAGACATTTCTGCTGCCCTCCTTGTAGCCTATTGAATCGGATTGCTGCTCTCTGCTGGTTGCGTCCAGATTGCTCCTCCTGGCTGCCCGGTGCCCACGATAGATCACTGTCTGAGGGCGACTATGTTTCTGTCAGTCTCAGTGGACTTGCGGCCTGACTTCCCTGGTCCCCGTGCTCACTGATGAGTCAACGTTGTGGTGTTCTCCCGCTTAGCACAAGATCTCCCTCCCATTACTTTGGCTACCATGGTTAAGAAGGACCCCAGGCAACCCAAGCTCCAGTTCGACAAGGCACTGGGCGCTGCGGCGGAGGCCCCTACTGACCTGACATTGGAGGTCCCAGCCCCCTCGGATGCGGATGGATCATCACCCCTGGTTGCAGCCATGCTGGCGGAGATGAGAGCGGGATTTAAAACCCTGGGGGGCCGTTTTGACGATCTGGACACCAAGTTAGCGGGAATGAATAGAAAGATTCAGGCGCATTACCGAAGATTACATGTGGTCGAGTCCAGGGTCTCTGACATAGAGGACGTGGCTTCGTCCTCCTTAAAGCGACTGGAAGGGGTTGAGAAGATCCTTAAAGACGTCGCCATCAAGAATGAAGATTTGAAGGCCAGGAGTCGCCACAACAACATCCGAATCCTTGGCGTGCCAGAATCGACATCCACTGGCCGCATGGACACATTCGTGGAACAACTACTTTTAGATCTGTTCGGCAAGGACTCATTCACTGAGGGCTTTATGGTTGAATGAGCTCACAGATCGCTGGGCCCTCGTCCTAAGCCCGGTCAGCCTCCTAGGCCCATCATCACCAGGATCATGAACTTCCGTGATTGCGACACTGCTCTGCATGCGGCTCGTGACCTGGGAGAGATCCAGTGGCAGGGTAGCAGACTCTCGTTTTTCCCAGACTTTACCATCATGGTGCAGGAGGCCAGGCGCAAATTCCAGGCAGTCAAGACTACAGCAAGGAACGTGGCCCTGTGTTATGGTATGCTTTATCCTGCCCGACTTTGGGTGGACATAAATGGCAGGGCGCGGGTGTTTGACACTCCAACTGAGGCGCAGGAGTTCCTCCGTGATTACAAAGAAGACCATACGTCTGGCTCTGGGGTTCCGAGACCATCTACCCCTCCGACACAAACATCACAGTATAGTGTGGACCTCTTTTCCCAAACCGGGACTGGCTGACTTCCTTCTATGTTATAATGCTCCTTTGTAGTGTCCTACTAATGGTTGTTCTCTTCACATGTGCCACTCCGCAACATTTAGCATTTGATTGCTGTATTGCCCGACCGGCATGGCGTTACCACGCCCCGTGGTGTACACCACTGTGGTTTTCTTTGTTGTTTTAATGCTGCACTTTGTTTTCCCAGGTACGCTCATTCTGCTTAGCCTTTCGTTCTTTAAGTGCACTGGTAGTTATTTTAGGGGCTGCCTCTTCTTGGGGTGTGAGAGGTTGGGTGGGGGTGGTGGGTGGTTTGTTTTTTGTTTAATAAGGTTTTTTCCAGCTTGCATAAGATGATGTTTATTTGGTGGATTAAGATGCATGCATGTATTACTCTGATAATTGATATGCAGTTCAGATGTTATAGCTAGGAAACGTGCCCGGTCCATGGAATGTGCGTGGCCTGAATAACACCAGGAAGCATAGGCAGATGCTGAATTATGTAACCCGATTCAGAAAAGGGGGTGGTGATGAACAGAGTGTCTGAATTAAGCAGACCACTCTTACCCAGTCCAAGCAAGCCGGGCCGAAGACGGCTGAAATGCCAGAAACCGGCCCCTGGTAGCTTGTCTCCTTTCTGGTGAAGAATTGGCTTGGTAGTTTAGTCTGCCCTGTTCCCATGATGCACTGGGCCAGGGACAGACTAATTTGCATATAGCCAGGTTCTGAGCTGGGATGGTGCAGTGAGCTAAAAAACGGTGATGGATCAAGCCCTGATCTTTGGACTGGGTAAGAGTGGTCTGCTTAATTCAGACACTCTGTTCATCACCACCCCCTTTTCTGAATCGTTTTTGTCCACCACAAGCGTGAAAGGGTATACTCAGATGGGAGTCCCTTGCTCATTGCACCATCAGGATTCAAGCAAGCCGGGCCGAAGACGGCTGAAATGCCAGAAACCGGTCCCCGGAAGCTTGTTTCCTTCCCATTATAAGAATTGGCTTGGTAGTTTGGTCTGCCCTGTTCCCATGATGCACTGGGCTAGGGACAGACTAATTTGCATATAGCCAGGTTCTGAGCTGGGATGGTGCAGTGAGCTAAAAAACGGTGATGGATCAAGCCCTGATCTTTGGACTGGGTAAGAGTGGTCTGCTTAATTCAGACACTCTGTTCATCACCACCCCCTTTTCTGAATCGTTTTTGTCCACCACAAGCGTGGAAGGGTATACTCAGATGTGAGTCCCTTGCTCATTGCACCATCAGGATTCAAGCAAGCCGGGCCGAAGACGGCTGAAATGCCAGAAACCGGTCCCCGGAAGCTTGTTTCCTTCCCAGTATAAGAATTGGCTTGGTAGTTTGGTCTGCCCTGTTCCCATGATGCACTGGGCCAGGGACAGACTAATTTGCATATAGCCAGGTTCTGAGCTGGGATGGTGCAGTGAGCTAAAAAACGGTGATGGATCAAGCCCTGATCTTTGGACTGGGTAAGAGTGGTCTGCTTAATTCAGACACTCTGTTCATCACCACCCCCTTTTCTGAATCGTTTTTGTCCACCATAAGCGTGGAAGGGTATTCTCAGATGTGAGTCCCTTGCTCATTGCACCATCAGGATTCAAGCAAGCCGGGCCGAAGACGGCTGAAATGCCAGAAACCGGTCCCCAGAAGCTTGTTTCCTTCCCAGTATAAGAATTGGCTTGGTAGTTTAGTCTGCCCTGTTCCCATGATGCACTGGGCCAGGGACAGACTAATTTGCATATAGCCAGGTTCTGAGCTGGGATGGTGCAGTGAGCTAAAAAACGGTGATGGATCAAGCCCTGATCTTTGGACTGGGTAAGAGTGGTCTGCTTAATTCAGACACTCTGTTCATCACCACCCCCTTTTCTGAATCATTTTTGTCCACCATAAGCGTGGAAGGGTATACTCAGATGTGAGTCCCTTGCTCATTGCACCATCAGGATTCAAGCAAGCTGGGCCGAAGACGGCTGAAATGCCAGAAACCGGTCCCCGGAAGCTTGTGTCCTTCCCAGTATAAGAATTGGCTTGGTAGTTTGGTCTGCCCTGTTCCCATGATGCACTGGGCCAGGGACAGACTAATTTGCATATAGCCAGGTTCTGAGCTGGGATGGTGCAGTGAGCTAAAAAACGGTGATGGATCAAGCCCTGATCTTTGGACTGGGTAAGAGTGGTCTGCTTAATTCAGACACTCTGTTCATCACCACCCCCTTTTCTGAATCGAATTATGTAACCCAACACAAAATCGATGTCCTTTTTATGCAGGAAACTCACCTGTGGCACAGATGGTGCCTCAATGGCATCGGGCTGGGGCCTCCATAGATTTTTCTCCAATTATAGTAGACTAGCGGCCCGTCCCGACGTTGTCCGGGGATGAAATAGAAGGTCTGCAATGGTCGGAATAGGCAAGGTAAATTTATTTCAAAACTTGCCTGTGCGTCCGCTCAAAAGCCCTCGTTTGGTACCGCTGAAGGTGAGCGTGTGCCCTTCTGTTTGTTGTCCTTGCCGCAATATGCAAACGTGTGTGTCCCCTCCAGCCGATGCCCAGATAACCGCAAAATGCACGCACTCCCCAAACACGGCTCAGTGCACTTAGACGCCCCCATCGTGTCTACGGCAAACGCCACAACTCCTGCTTCTGAATGCTTCCGGCATCTCCGACGGCACATGCCCACTATAATGCCAAAACGCACGCCCACTCGTGTTAGAACGCTAGTCCCACACAGAACGCTTATCGCAAGCTGTATAATACCGCAGGCTTTTGTCGAATGGACACGCCCATCGCTGTATGCACACGCCCCCAGCACAACGCACACGCCCACAACGAACTACTTTGCCCCTAACGTTCTTTCCCCTTCTAATGTATATGGTGGGCTGCTGTATAGCCAATGTTCATCTGCTGAAACTGTCCTTTCCAATGCTGTATTGGGTGTTCTGATTGGCGCTGTGGTTCCTGAGCTTACCCACCTCAAAGGTTTGGGCTCTCTCTTTATTATATTAGTATGGATATGCACGCGGGGTCTCTATTTTTATACATAAAAGAATTCAGTTTAAAAACTATAACACGTATCAGGACCCTGATGGCCACTTTTTAATCATTACTGGACTGCTGCTGGGACACAGGGTCACTCTGGTAGGAGTTTACGGCCCGAACACTGACTCCCCTTCCTTTTTTCATTCCTTACAGACTCTCCTCCTTTCGATTGACACTGGACTTCTGATCAAGGGTGGAGACTTTAACCTCCTGATGGATCAAGTCAGAGACAGCACAGCTACCTCCCCTGACACCAAACCCTGTGCCCGTTCTGCCCTGCAGGAGCTCTGTGCGCAGTATTCTTTAGTTGATGTGGAATCCCATTTACACTCGCATCACCCTGCTTTCACTCACTTATCTGGGTTCCACAATACTTGGACGAGGATTGACTATTGGCTGGTTTCCCCTGGGGTGGCGGGCTGGATTGGGACAATCATGACTCTTCCCCGCACTTTATCTGATCATTCCCTGGTGGTCCTGCAATTACGCATTCCCCGAGCGGGTGGTTTTGAGAGGCAGTGGCAGTTTCCTGGCCGCGCCTTGATGGATCCCGTATTTAATGAAGAAGTTCGTCAGGCAATTGAAGATTATTTCGAATTGAACACAAGTTCTGTCGATACATGGGCGGTCTTATGGGCGGGCTTCAAGGCATACATCCGTGAGGTTTGCATCTCAAAGCACGCTGGTGTCCTGTGCGATCTGCTCTCTACCTTGGGCCATCTTGAGAGGGATATCGCGGCTGTGGATTGCATATTGCTTGATGCTACCACGACTCCCTTAGAGTGCGTCACCTTGAGCTATGCATGGAGTTCAGAGACACCGCCGATAGGGAGCTATCTTTCCTCAACAAACACAGCGTGGCGCGTCGGTATGGCGAGGGTGAACGCCCGGGTAGGCTCCTGGCTAACACTTTGCATCCTCCCTGAGGCCCCGATAATATCGTTTCAATGGCTGGGCCTGACGGCTCCCCATTGCCATCCACTCGGGATGTTTGCGAGTTATTTCTCTCCTATTATAAATCCCTTTACACCTCCCGCCTGTCCGGGGATACCGGCAATCAAGAATCTTATTTATCCGAGGTGGACTTGGTTTACCAGGAGCGTTATATGCAAGACTTTCTTTTGACTCCCATCACCCCTGACAGTGTGGTTGAGGCTATTGACTCCCTGCGGGCTTCCTCGGCTCCCGGTCTCGATGGCTTTTCCGCTGACTTTTCTAAGGTTTATAAGGACATATTGGTACCACGTCTAGTAGAGGTTTACGCCGAGGCTCTTGATGCCAGTATCATCCCTCCAACGTTCCATGAGGCGGTGATCATCCTATTGCCAAAACCCAGGAAAGATCCCATGCTCTGTGGCTCTTATAGGCCGCTATCCCTTTTGAATTTGGATTATAAAATCCTGGCCAAAGTCATAGCCATCAGATTATCATTATTGATGGAATTTATTATTTCCCCGGTGCAATCTGGCTTCGTTCCTCGTCGGTCCACCTCTCTCAATCTTCGGATGTTGTTTACAGTCCTGCACAGAATTGAGCCTTCTACCACCGCGCTGCTATTTTGCTCGACACGGAAAATCATGCGTCGTATGGGCATGCCGGAGTGTTTTGTTGCGACGGTGGCTCTATTATACACTAAACCCTTGGCTCGCCTGCGCCTCAATGGCACTTTATCTGAGCCTTTTCCTCTGTCACGCGGCAGGAGACAGGGCTGCCCCTTATCCCCTCTTCTCTTCATTTCGGCCATGGACCCTTTAGCTAGACAATTCCAGGTTGCAGTTCCTTACTGGTTCTCTGTTGTTATCTATGTATGCAGACAACACCGTCCTTTATGTTAGAATGTCCCAGGTCAACTTGGCCCCCTTAATTCGGGAGATCATCCGGTTTGGTGAGTTTTCCGGGCTCCACATTAATTGGCATAAATCAGTTATTTTTCTCCTTACGGCTGGCACCAAGCCCTGGCAGTGTGAGTTTCCATTGGGATGGTGTGACGATTCTGGCTTAGATATTTGGGGGTGCATATTCACCTGGACACCGCCTCGATTAGTCGCCTGAATTATGGCAGAGCAATTAGTGCGTTAGAGTTGCAGGTCGCGGGGTGGTTATGGCTGCCTCTGTCCATGGCAGGTAGAGTTGCTATTGTTAAAATGGTGGTCCTGCCCCGATTTTTGCATTATTTTAATAATATTCCCATTCCCCTCACCAAAGCCTTCTTTTTGCAACTTCGCTCAATCCTGTTACGCCTAGTTTGGGGAGACAAGACACCCCGGGTCAGTTGGAAGATTCTGACCCTGCCGATGGACAGAGGCGGTCTTGGAGTCCCAGATTTTTATTTATATTATTTGGTGGCATAGTGCTGTTATGCTTATGCTTGGTTCTACCCAGATGCGTGCATCCCATATTTAAAACCAGAGGCACACCTGGTACTCCCGCAGCAGCTTCTAACACTCCTCCCCACAGGTTTCCCTTGGGATCTCCGGGATGTTCAGACGGTCTCCACTACTTGCTGGGCCTGGTGCAAATTGCGCAGACTCCTGGGGCTGGACTTAATATATTTCCCCGCTTTACCCTTACCTAATTCCTCCCTTCTTTCGATTACCGGGGAAACTTTTGTCAATCGCACCCTGGAGAAATTCCATGTGTACACACTCGGGCACTTGTTTCCAGACGGGCATGCATTCTCAATATCAGAAGAGACTCGCTTTAGTGAACATTGTTTTATGGATACGTTTATTCTGACCCGGGTTCGCTCCGCTCTAAGGGCCAGGTTCCCATCCTTTCCCACGGCCCCGGTCGAGACTCCCACTCACTCTGTTGATCCAGAGCCCAGATGGGGCACACCTGATTTCTAAACTTTATCGGCAGTGTGGACCCCTCAGACCCATAGATGACTACAGGGTTCGGACGGCTTAGGAGGTTGACTTGGGTAGACCGATTTCGGACAACCAGTGGGTGCACTGTTGTAGACCCACCTCTTCTCCACCCCCTAAGGTTCTTAGCCTTCCCTCCCCGTTCAGAAGGAGTTTGCTTTTCTGCTAGCGCCGGGACACCCCATTGCTGGGGTAGCTGTTGCGCTTTACCAAACCTAGAAATTAGAAATTAGAGTCACCAGTGACATCTCCTTGAACAGCCAACATAACTAACTTCATTTCAAATTCCTTCGTTGGATGTACTTTACATCTGCCCACTCTCATAGAATTGACAATTCCAGACCACACCATTGTCAGAAATGTTTGGCTCCCTTTGCTGAGTTTGCTCACCTCACCTGGACCTGTCCTAAGATCCACCAGTACTGGTTGAGCGTGCACTCCACACTGGGTCACATACTATCCACGCAACTTCAGCCCACTCCTGAGATTGCTCTTCTTGGTTATGTGGTGAACTTTCCCAGGAAGGTTCGGAGTCGGGCTGCGCTGGGCTTCCTATTGGCCAAATGGGAGATTGCACTGTTGTGGGGTAGCAGGCGCGCCCCCACACTGCGTTCCTGGTTGAACAGTATGGCATTCTTCAATTTCAACTGTGAGGAGTTCAGTACTCTGCTTCCCAGCTCGTCCAGACCTATTGATATATGGGGCCCATGCAGGGACTATATTTACCGGTGGAAGGCAGCACTCGAATCTCAGTTGCGGGCCGGCACTACCCTTGAGGGTATAGGTTAGATTTTAGCTGCCACTAACATTTGATTGCGAGATTATTGCTTGCTTATTTCTGTGTGTTTTATGCCATCTTTACCCTTTGATGTGTAAGGTATTTTTTGTCCACAACACATTATCATTTGGTGATATGTTTTGTACCTCTGTTTTATTAGATATTTTTTATTGTTTTTCTTTTCGCAATTGCTGAATCATTCAACTGCATTGTATCTTTAATGTCATGTCTTTTTTGCAAAAACTGGAAAATAAAGGTTTAAAAAAAAAATCATTCAGTTCTGCTATTTACATAGGACAAACCTCCCCCCTCAGCGCCTACATGTCATGTCCCCCAAAGCAACGCCGGCCTGTCCTTGATGCCAAGCAGAGTATGCAGGATTCTTTCACATGTTTGGTTTTGCCCGTTATTGCACCATACTGGTCCAGAGTCCTCCAGGACGTTTTCCATGCCACTGATCAGAACTTCGAGCTCACTCCACAACAGTGTTTACTGGGCCTACATGACCATAGCACAGCCCGGAAAGTGGCAGACAGATTCATAGACTTGGTTCTCATACTTGTTCATGGACAACTGACCGTAGTTGGGAATCAACCCAAGGCCCTGAAGTATATAGATGGGGGTTGGATTTAGTAAATGGGCAGAGTGCGAGAGGGAGGCGATCTGGAAGGAAGAGAGTAGGGGTGTATGTAGTACTCAGATTTTACCCACGTGGGATACTTAACTGGTGACTTGCCCCAGACTGGGTCTTAGCGGGCGAGTTGTAGAGAAGGAACCACTGTCTGTGGCTTCTTCCTCTTCTACCAAACTGTGAGGAATGGCTCCAACTCTGCTGACCACCCTTTAAATTTTTGGGAGTGTGGTATCTTGACAGACTTTGGGTGCCTGACCAAGTCTGGATGAATGGATTGATGTCTGTGCTACTGGCAGGCGGGTTTGGGGGCATTCTTGCACACTGATCCTGCGAGCAAACCCTGCATATGTTTCTGCTTTCTCCTCACCCTGTAGTACAACTGATCGGCTGGCTGCCACATCATATGGCGCTCCTCCATGATGTATAATCATTATCATAACTATTTATCAACAATTGTTTCACTATTGAATAACAAAAACTACATTATAAAATCAAATGAATTGAATTAACTTACAGTACAGCAACACTTGAAAGCCTGAATTTATTATATACAATTTGTATCCACATATATTTGCTTCCTTATACAAATACCTTCCCTGTACTTCCATATATTTATATTTATTACTTTACTTCTAATTAAGCATTTCAATGTACTACCCTATATCTCACCCTATACCTCTGTCAATATATCCTTTACCTCCACTCTCTGGCTCATCACAAACCTCACTCTACTAATCTCTCCATTACACTACCATATTTATCACAGTCTACCTCTCTCAATATATCCTCTACCTCCTCTCTCATCCCAAACCCTGTTCTATCACTATGATTCTCAAAATAACCCCTTATGGACTCTTCCATCCTCTATCCCTCCTTGCATCATCTCATACCTCTTTTACTATTTAGATCTCCCAAACAAACCTTTCAAAACCCTTTCCTCTAACTCTTCCCTACTCCACCTCTCCATTACCCATCCCACACCTCCTCCTACTGCTAAGAGCTACACAAAACACTTCCTAGACCCTTCCCTCTTCTATCCCTCCACTATCCTCTTCAATCCAACTAACAGACTAACATACCCACCACTCAAATTATTTTATTATTTCCGTATACTTATTCCCCACTAATCCTGTTTGAGTTCTGAAGTAGCATGCTACCTGCCGAAAAGCACTTCAACACCTCATCAGGGGTAGCAAACGCTATATAAATGCAGCCCCATCCCTCTTATATCGCCCCATTATCCTTTTTAAATTCAAATAACAAACTTGCATGCCCACTGCTCAAATTCATTTCATATCTCTCTAAACTAATTCACCCTTAATCCTTTTAGGATTCTGGAGTAGCGTGCTACTCACTTAAAAAGGGCTTTGGCACCTCATCAGGGGAATAAGTGCTATACAAATGCAATTACAATTATAATATGTAAGAGCTTTATTACGAGTAAAGCGGTCCTGGAACCGCCGTATTCGTGATGGCGGTCCTACCGCTACCACCCCAGCATTCCGCCTGCCATATTATGATGGTGGTGGGACTGCCAGCAGCCAGACAGTAGACTACTGCCACGGCCACTATCCTGGATCCCGATAGGGTGGCGGTGAGGAAGGCAGCGACTGCCGTGGTGGAGCCCATACCAGCACTGCCATGCAGATTACAACCTGCCTTTTCTGTAAGCATTTCATGGTGGTAACCCCACCATGAAATGCTTGGCGGAAAGGCACGAATGGGGCCCCCAACTGGGGCTCTGGCCAAATCTCCCCATAGGGTTGGTGGGAAGAAAATGATGTGCCCCCCACAAAGTGCACGGTCATGTGTGCACTGTGTGTCATGATCAACATGGTGCATGCCACACTGTGTATGGATGACCTGGAGGCGCTGTCACAGGGGCAGTATGCTTATAAGGCTCTCCTGTGGGCAAAACATACTGCCACTGTGATACCATCTCTGCCACACTGCCAGCCCTGGATTACATTAATAATCTGGCAGGCGAGAGACCGTGGACTTGTTGGTCTTCCTGCGAATTCTGCATTAGCGTACCAACTGGAAGACCAACAAACTCTTAATCGGGGCCTAACACTTTGTCACCAAAATTGCTCCAGGCGGTCACTAGACTGCTGTTTTCATTGTTTTTCCATTCAAATGCCCATCCATTGCCATTCTACATAGTGTTAAAAATCTGAGGCAGCTAAATGAGGTGGCTATTAGCACTAAGTAACTGTAAATAAAATAAAGTTGTGAATGCCAGTAACAGGCATTTAATACTGAGAAACCATCCATCACTAGGCTGCCTCCAATGCATTTTTTTGCTCTATGGCATTTTGTCTGAATATATAAGTGTCATATGTCTTGCAATCGAGATTTAGCTTCCATCTCAGTTATGTCATAACCTGTATTAGATGGTTGTATATCAGAATAGCAAAAACAGGAATGTTATCACATAAAAAAGTTCTATAAAAAATATTGGTTACCCCATTATTGGGAAAGAAAGTGAATGGGTAACTATAGGTTTACTATTCTTTAATTTTGATACAGTTATATATATATATGTTGTCAGGGCAGAAAGATGTAGAGTTATAGGTAGTATGTCTATATATATATATGGTGGCGGTGTGGTAGAGAGCGAAATAAACTTCTGAGCACTAGTACTTGGGTTTGCCTCGTCTTTGATGCTGCTGATTGCTGCTGAGATGTCCTTCTGCCGAATATATATCTATACTACTATTATAAAGAGAGAACTTGCACATTTTGGCCAGGTAAACTCGGGAACCACAGCGCCAATCTACACACCCGATACATCTATGAAAATGTCAGGGTGTGTAGATGGACATAGGCTATATAAATAAAAAAAAAAGTAAATTAAAAAAATTAACAGGCAGATGCATCAAAGAAAATACCGGGAGCAAACGGGCAGATTCTCAGAATCTGCCCGTTTGCTCCCGGTATTTTTGCATTTGGGATGCATCATCCCAAATGCAGAAATCGCAATTTAAGGAATCTCTAAATAGAGATTCCTTAAATTGCTCTTGCATTTAAGGAATCCCAAAATGAGATTCCTTAAATGCAATGCATGAAACCCAAAAAAATAGCGATTTCGCTAATAGGGGGAGCAAATTACCATGAAGTTGAACTTCGTGGTAATTTGCTAAAACTTTGAAAAATGCACTTTTGTGCATTTTTCAAAGTTACATGTTGCGCGCACACATGCCCTTAGGGCATGTGTGTGTGTAACATTTGTGCACAGGTCCATTTCAGGGGTGCAATAGGGTGTCCTTTGGACACCCTGGCACCCTTGAAATAGCAGAACATTAGCGATTCGGTAATAGCTAATCGCTAATAAGGAATGGCTTTCCCATTCATTCCTATGGGCCTTTAGGCCCATAGGAATGAATGGGAAAGCCATTCCTTATTAGCGATTTGCTATTACCGAATCGCTAATAAGGAATCTTAAGGAATCGCTAATAACATTGCGATTCCTACATGCATCCCGTTTTGCGAGTCTTTAATAGCGATTCCTTAAAATTCGCTATTAAGGACTCGCAAAACATTACTTTGATGCATCTGCCAGTAAGTTTGGAAAACAAAGTAGTCCCCTGAAAGTAGTGCTGGCCGGGACCTAGCGCTGGCCGTGGCGCGACATGCGTGATGACCGCAACGCGACGTGCGTGATGACGATGAAGGAGGAGTGGCGGTGCATTGACAAGCGGCTGTGCAGTGAGGAGCGGCGGCACAGGTAAGGAAAGGGAAAGTTTTCGAGATTTTCCTAAACTCTCAGTGCGAGACTGTGTGATGCAGGGGGAGGCGTCGTAGGGGGGGGTGAAGTGAGGCAGACAGACGACATGCCGATGGCCTTCCTAACGCGTCTGCACATGATCACACTTCAGAAAGACATCTTGAAAGAGCCGGGAGCACAGAGAGGAGGCCAGGCGACAGAAGCACTGAGCTTTAAATAGAAATCTTTTCTCAAAAGGAAGCCAGGCTGAAGCCTCAGACGGAAAGTATAGATTTGAGTTTCCTACTTCCAGGCAGAGGATGGCACCCGAAGTTTAGCCGGAGCCAGCTGCTTTTGTTTTTGGGGAGATAGAGGAAGGCAGAGTTACGTCAGCGAAATCTTCCTAGGGTGTCTTGGCAATGGTCCTCCTGTAGGGCAGGTGTTCAAAGAAGGACCTTCGCAGTGCTATCAGCTGGAAGAGGCAGCAGTCATCATCTTTTTCGAATATGAGGCAGCTCGGAAAGGAAAATGTCGGAGCGGGAGTGAGTTGGGGCGGGAGGGGGGCGGGAGGGAGTCGGGCGGGAGGGGGGCCTGGTCCGTGTCCGTGCATGGGCAGGCACGGACAATGTCGGGGCGGGCGGGGGCCTGGGCGGGCGGTTGGCCCTGAAGCCTCATTGCCCCCAGGCAACGCTGGGGCGGGCTGCTAGTATATATATATATATACATATCTCTTTGTATACTCTGCATCCAGCGTACTTCGTACCGCAGAATAACGCACCACCACGCAGCAAGTAAATATTTTCGGAAGCTTTATTCTCTCACATCACGAATCTTCTCAGGCATGACGCGTTTCGGTTAACAAGTAACCTTGATCACATGGCGACTATGCAGTAACCTTCCACATTAAATACTTAATTTTTTCAACCATTCTCAGCACGTGATGCTAAAAAGTGAAAACATACTACTTGTGACAATGCATTTTTTTCTCTTTTTTCTCTCTTTTACCAAGTATGCCGTCCAACATTCATGTTGTTTATATATACTCTAAACGGTTTTGTTCTCTAGTAGTCATTATGAAAGTATGCAATATATTCTAAATGTGCAAAAATCATGCCATAAATATTAAATAAATAATAAATATATGCAATACAATTTCATGACATTTTACAATATTAAAAACTCTAAAATTAATCAAATTTTTAGAATTCAAATATAGCAGCATAAATGCTTTAGATCCACTGTTTGTGCAATATTACGCATTGGTTCATGTTAAAATTCTAAAAGACAATAAAACTCCAGAATTTAAAACATATATCGGCATAAATGCCTGTAAACCCAAGTATGTGTAAAATTACGCAATTACAGTACACAACGGAAATTACTCCTTTTATATGTGCAAAATAATGCCTTATAATGACTGTCTTTAAAGAAACCGATAAATAGACATTTCGCATACAAAGTTCTTTACAAAATTTCATGGCTAATAGTCCGAGCCCGGACATTAAACCCAATTTTTTCTCTGCATTGTCTAAAAAGTGCTCAGTGCATATATATACATTGAAAAAGATGTATATATGTATTTAAAAATTTGGAAATAAGAGGTTGGCTGGTGCATTAGCATAAAATTCTAATTCATCTTCTGCCGTATTTCATAATGTATAATTCACAGTTGTATTTATAAGAACGTGTGCATAGCTTCTGTGTTGTTTAATCTATATGAAGACTTACTATTCAGATTTAATATATATTTCGTCTCCAACTGTCTCAGAAGCTTTTCTCTGTCTCCACCTCTTTTAGGCACCGGTACTGAATCAATTACATAATAAGTTAAACAATTTATATTTTTATCATGAATTGCCTTAAAATGCCTTGCTACCGGGTAGGTGGGGTCGCTATTGATAATCGCTCGTATATGTTGAAGTATTCTTACACGCACTGGTTTAATGGTGCTGCCCACGTACCTGAGCCCGCATGTGCATGCAAGTATGTATACAGCGAATTCTGTACGACAGTCATAGTTGCCTTTGATTTTGTAATCATGCTCACTAAAGGGGGTGTTGTATTTAGTGGTATTGATGCCGAAATTGCATGCCCGGCAAGTTGTGCATTTATAGAAGCCCTGTTTACTTGGTAACCACATAGTTGCATGAGCCCCTGCTGTCTGTGGTTGAGAAACATGGGTGGCCATGTTTTTACACCTTCTGAAAGTTACCTGTGGTTTATCTAAAAGGTCTTCTTTCAGAACACTATCTGTTAAAACAATTGGCCAATTTCTATTGAGTATTGCTCTTATTTTCCGCTCCTGTCTACTGAACGTAGTGATTAGTCTTGGTGCTTCCTGGCTGCTTGCAGTTTCATTGTTTGCCTCGATGTCTGGTGGTAATAATTCTGATCGAGGTCTTTCGCCTGCTTTGATTGTGGCTCTGGTAGGCATGTCTTCTGTATACCCTCTGGCTCGCAACCTTTCTAAGCTCTCATTTTTGCATCTTTCATACTCCTCGGGGGTACTGCAGATTTGTTTTAACCACAGTACTTCCCCTTAGGGTATGCTGGCAATTAGGTGCTTTGGGTGAGCGCTAGATGCATGGAGGGTCGCATTGCCTGCAGTTGGCTTTCTATATGCGGTGGTAATTAATTTGTTGTCTGCTACCTGTATTTGAACATCTAAAAATTCAATAGAGTTCTCACTGCAATGCGATGTGAAGTACAGGTTATAGTCATTTACATTCAGTTTATCAACAAATTCTTTTGCACTTTGTTTGTTGCCTCTCCACACAATAAAAACATCATCTATAAATCTCACCCATAGACAAATTCTTTGCTCCATTTCTTGGCGGTAGTGTCTCACGAGGACCTGTCTCTCCCAGAACCCAACGTGCAAGCACGCGTAGCTCGGGGAAAAACAGGCCCCCATGGCCACTCCACGCTTCTGTCTAAACACATCCTTGCCAAAGGTAAAGAAATTATTATTCAAGCACCAAGTTATTAGTGACATGAGCATCTTATTGTGCAGCATATACTCCGCTGGTCGTGTATCCCAAAAATATTTTACACCCTGCAGACCTTGTTCATGATTAATGCTAGTGTATAGCGACTCAATGTCAAGAGTTAAAAGCATTAAATCTTCAGTCCACACCATACATATATATATATATATATATATATATATATATATATATATATATATATATATATATATATATATATATATATATATATATAAGTACACTTGAAATCCAATGCATTTTACTTACACTTTTGTCTTTCACGTAGTGCAAAAACAGCTGAACAGCTATACATTAGTGGCAGGATTAGACATTAGGGTGCAAAGATGATTCTTCTGGGTAATACAACTAAGTAGAATAAGTATTTTTCAAGTTATTAGGCATTTAACTCAGTGATATCTATTGTTGCTGTAATTGTGCAAATGTTTTCGTTATTTTGGGGCAGTACCGTGGTACATAGTGATGACAAGTCGTTAGGTGATTGGTTTTTAACTGCCTTATCAAAAGTTAAAGGTCGCTATTTTCTTTTAAGGTACAGTTTGCCTGTGTTCTATGTTATGCCTTACTTTTTAGGTAAGTATTAGATTTGACATGTCCCCCCTACCTATTACCATTTTAATATAGTGTTAATAGGTAAGGAAATATATTTATAAGTTTCTAAATTGGGAGTACCTCAGTACCAAAAAAAACACAATAAACTGAGGTGTTTATGGAAGTGAGTGATTTATAGTAATTTGAAGGTGGTGCCGCAAAGTTTAAATGCAAGTTATAACTATGACTTATAGTAATTGAAAAGTGGTGCATAAATGATAAATTTAAATTATAACCGTAACTTTAAAATTTCCAATGTTTGTCTAGTTCTTATACAAAAAGAAATAACGTTTTCCTAACTATAACGCATCCTTAACCATATATATATATATATATATATATATATATATATATATATATATATATATATATATATATATATACACCTTCGGTTCTCCGACTTCTTTCGGTGAGAAGAGACACGAACCCAGCAAATATGAGGCAGATCTTAATTTATTTCAATTCTCAAGACTGACGCATTTCGAACAACTTGTATATACATGTATGTATATATATTCACTGAAAAAATCAGAGGTCAAAGTAACATTATAGTTAGGTGAAAACGTGACATTCTAAACCCTAAAAACCCCAGAAATCCACCATTATGGTTATAGTTACTGCAAGTAACCATAACCTGTGCTCTAAGGTAACTATAAATAGCGCTCCCACCATGCACAGTTTTCTCTTCAATAATTTCACTGTAAATGTTGCAGTAATATTATCAATGATGTCACAGATGTCATGAGTGATGTAATATGTGGAGTTTAGCTGTTTCTCATTTTGCGATTCTCAAATAGTGATTTTTTACAGATCGCTATTTGAGAATAGCAAAATGCTATGTATGTATGATTAGCAAATAATTTTGCGAATCATACATATTCCTTAATTGCGAATCTCAAATTGCGATTCGCAATTAAGGAATGGTGCACAGACAAAATATCGACTCCAAAATATCGACTGGACATAATATCGAGTTTTAAATATAGACTGGACAAAATATCGACTGGACATAATATCGACTACAAAAATATTGTTTTTCAGGTAAGTGAAGTAATATCGACTGTATAAAATATAGATAGCAAAAATATCGAATTTTTAATAATATATAATATTTTATAGTGTATTTGTATGTAATAATATGTGTGAAAAGTGTGTATTAATGTTATAAAATATTTTATTAAATGAATTTTGTTTTTTTAATAATTGCGTAATGTAATTCTGTAGCGGGTTGTGGGTTTATAGGGGAATAGGGTGGGAAGTAATTTAATAATAATTAATTAATTAATATATGTTTGTAAATATTTATAATTAATAATTAATTGATAATTAATTAATAATAATTAGTTAATTAATTAATATAATTTTGTACATATTTTGTATTAGTAATTTATTGGTAATTAATTAATTGTAATTAGTTAATTACATTAATTAGAGTACGTTTTAATATATATAATTTTGTGTTATTGTTAAGTAATTAATTGGGAAAAAATAATATTAATTATTAAAATAATTACAGCTAATGTGTTAATATATTTACTTTATTGTTATTGTTAATTAATAATTATTTGGTAATTAAATAATATTGATAAATTTTGGGTAAAGGGGTATGTTTAGGGTTCAGGGTCAGTTTTCAGTTCTTGGGTAAAGGGGTATTTTTAGAGTTTTGGGTCAGTTTTAAGTTTTAGGGTAAAGGGGTATTTTTAGGGTTCAGGGTCAGTTTTTAGTTTTTGGGTAAAGGGGCATTTTTAGGGTTCAGGGTCAGTTTTCAGTTTTTGGGTAAAGGGGCATTTTTAGGGTTCAGGGTCAGTTTTTAGTTTTTGGTTAAAGGGGCATTTTTAGGGTTCAGGGTCAGTTTTCAGTTTTTGGGTAAAGGGGCATTTTTAGGGTTCAAGGTCAGTTTTCAGTTTTTGGGTAAAGGGGCATTTTTAGGGTTCAGTGTCAGTTTTCAGTTTTTGGGTAAAGGGCCATTTTTAGGGTTCAGGGTCAGTTTTTAGTTTTTGGGTAAAGGGGTATTTTTAGGGTTCAGGGTCAGTTTGGGGTTTTTGGGTAAAGGGGTATATTTTAGGGTTCAGGGTCAACAAATAAGATTGTAAAAAATTATTTTTATTATTTTCATTTATTATTTAATTATTATAATTTAATTTAAGTATTTTTAAGTATATTTTAGTAATTAAAATTTAATATTAATTTAATTTAACACTGTTTTTAATAAAGTCGATATTTTTTAAATCTATATTATTGTTAACGATATTTTGTACTCGATATTTTTGTACTTACCTGTTTGTAGATACAAACTCGATACTTTGACTGTCGATATTTTGTCCACGATATTTTGGCAAGTCGATATTTTGTCCCTCGATATTATTTCAGTGATCCTTAAGGAATACATCCCATTCATTCCTATGGGCCTAGAGACCCGTAGGAATGAATGGGGAGATATTCGCAATTTGCGATTCTCAATTAGAGAATCGCAAATTGTGAATGCAAATTCAAGGGTGCCAGGGTGCCAAAAGGGCACCCTGTTGCACCACTGAAATGTAAATGTGCACAAATGTAACACACATACATGCCCTAAGGGCATGTATGTGTGCCACATGGCACTTTAAAAAACGCAAAAAAATGCATTTTTCAAATAAAATCGCAAATTACCACGAACTTGAAGTTGGTGGTAATTTGGGATGCCTTATGGCCAAATTGCATATTGTCTGTGCCTCTTACATTGCATTTAAGGAATCGCAATTTGCGATTCCTTAAATGCAATTGCAAAATAGGGAATCACTATTTTCCGATTCCTTATTTTGCGAAGCTGTTACATCCTACTTACTTGAATTGCGATCGCAAACGTCGAAATTCTGCGAATTTCAGCGTTTGCAAATGAAATTTTGTTTCATACATATGGCCCTAAATCTCTAAAAAAGTGATTTCTTCACACCTACTTCTCTGTGTGTGATTAGTTAATTTTAGAGGAGGTCGAATAAGGAGTTTCCTCCCCCTCTTTTTGTGTTCGGTACTGATTTTGTCAACTTTGAGCCAAGGTGTCCCAAAGGCAGTAAGCAAACACAAGGAGATGATGGACAGAGTGCTGAAACTTTCAGACACTCACCCTCAGTCACAGATCTGGGTTGAATCCATCATCATTCTTTAGCTCACTCCACCCCAGTTTGGACTATCAGTCTTGACCCTGTGCCTCATGGGAACAGTGCAACCTGAACTGCCAAGAACAGGTCTTCCCTGGACCGGAAACAAGCATCCTGGGACCGGTACAAGGGGCAGCTGTGACTCCTGGCAACTCCTAAATGACGTCTATGCAGGGACCGTTGCAATGTCTCGTGCACTCTACACTGAATCACTCATTAGCAAAGAGGATGCGCATTGTCCATGCCCATCTTGCAAGCTCCGAGCACCACTGTCACTTGCTGAAACAAAACCATAACTTTCCCAAACTCTACTGAAGGTGTGGCCCAAATAAGCAACAGAACACAAAGAGCTTTATTTACAAAGGTAAAAGTACACTTTTGTGTGGTTTACTACTTTTCAGCATTTACCAACTACGTGTGGAGGTTTACAACTCTGCACTCCTACACTTTAGATGTGGAGTTCTGCGCCCCGATTGCGGAATCTCTGAGTGCGAAGAACTCAGTACATATCAATACAGGGAGTGCAAAGTCATAAAACTCTGCATGTAGTTTGTGAATATTGAAATGTGGTAGTTGCACAAAAGTTTAAGCTTCCCTTTATGAACCAGCCACTAAGTGTGCCCACCATTTCCGAAGTACAAGGCTAAACAATCGCATTGGTAAAACATATTTAATTCAAAGTATAAATACAGGGCACAGGAGTATCTGTCGCACTGTGGATGATGAAACAAATTCACCTGAACCATGGTCTTCTACCAGAGACAAAGTCACTTTCTTGGTGCCTAGAGGGCGAGTATATGGCTTTGCTCCATGGCAGTCTGGCAACAAAGAAATGTATTAAAGTTCTCTCAGTTGGCATCACTGCATGTATGCATTACAAAGCTGTAGAGAGCACACCCTTCATGGGCAGTGTATCAATGTGTCATGTGCGTCACCAATTGGTACAAAGTACAATCTACATCAGTATATACTTTATTCTCTATTTGAGCACACAGTAAGAATGTAGTCAGGGCAGACTAAAGGGCGGTGCGACCGGTGCGGCCGCACTGGGCGCTGACTTGTGGATGCGGTGATGACCTCAGGGGAGGGCGCTGTGTTTAGCAATAACTTATGACTGGAGAAATGAGGGGCACTTCTGCCCGGTGGCTGTGAGAGAATCTGAGGCGGCAGTCATGGGGTGTGGGGGCATCAGAAATGATTGCACATCAGGTCCCCTTGCGCTAAAGCCGGCCCTGCATGCATTAACTGACCTGTACCAAGGGCTCAGTAACCTCAAATACATGCAAAGTGGGCTTCACTGCATCAGGGGTGTACATATGACCCGCTGCTGGCCTGAATGTTCCAGGGTAATATTCCTGCATTTGGATCAAGTCCTCGTCTCCTTCTAGTATCACCTTAGCACTCTCATCCCTGAAATGTTGAACCTGCTGGATTTGAGGTGCATCAAAGGCCACTGGGATTATGTGACTCTGTGGTCGCTGCATTTTACGCATAGTTATGGATTTGTTTCATTTGCTACATAATTCGTCATTTGCTCCATAATATGAAGATTTTAACAAACAAAACATTTGTTTCCAGGTCAAACGGATAAAAATTACCAAAAATGCAGCAACACATGTTGCTGTATAGAGGAAGGCACTTCACAAAGGTTGACTGTTCACCTTTCAGTTCCATATTGCTGTCATTTCGGTGTTAAAGTGAAACCTTTGTCCAAACAGTGCTGTAAACTCTGCCACACAATTAGGACCTTACTTACTGCATAATTCCAGTAGTCCCGGGAACATGGTATCTTATCATCACCACTTCACAGTAATGGCTCTACCAGTGGCTGAGTGCAATGGTGCGAATGGTCCATGCTAGTGATAATTTCCATCCCAGAACTGAGAATCTCATTGAAGGTCTGGTCTTCACAGCGCCTCAGCACCTCTTCTGCTTCAGCAGTTCTCAATTAGTCCAAGTATTTAAAAGGATGCTCCTCCCATCGAGACCTCACCCCAGGGGTACCGGCAGGTGCCAGCCCCAGGTTAATTATCTCAGCTGTGGTGATTAACACATTATAATGATGAGCTGTGCAATACCCAGTGTTAGACCTTTGAGCCTTAGGGTGGTCCGCCGCCAAACATTTTCCCTATTTGTCTTTAATTTTGCTGTTCTGTTTTTGTTGCTTTTAGGACTCTGTGCACTTTGCCACTGTTAACTAGTGCTAAACTGCATGTGCTTTCTCCCTAAACATGGTTGGATTGACTCATCCACAACTGACATATTTGATTTACTTATAAGTTTCTTGTAAAGTGTACTATTTGTGCCCAGGGCCTGTAAATTTAAATGCTATTACCTATTGATAAACACGGCAAAAAGCAAAGTGATGTGTTTCTCTGGTAGGAAGAAACCTAAATTCCCTAACTTTCCTTGGGTTGTGGGGGGTCAAAAATTGGAAATTGTGAAATCCTACACCTTCCTTGGCAAAATTGTCACAAATAATCTAAGTGACAAAGCACATATAGACAATAACTCCCGGAAGGCTATTTCACAGGGAAAGAGTTTAGTATCCTTGTATAAAGCCACAGGTAGAAGGCATTTTTCTATTCTTTTAGATGTATTCAGAGCGAAAGTTCCTGCCTCCCTGTTATACGGAATAGAGTTAATTGATCTAAAAAAGTGGAGTTTTTTAAAACTCAGCGGAAGGGAAAATTTTGCGTAGTTTACTGTCTGTTAGTACAGCAAATTCGACTGCTTCCCTGAGACAGGAACTTGGTATACGCAGTAGCTGGGTTCAAGGTTTGGCCAGTCTTATACGTTGGGTAGTAGGTATAGCAAAAAGTGAGTCTAACACCTTAAGACATCTTATAAAAAATGAATTACTGGGAAACTTTAATGACTATTCCTTGATTGTAAAAAATTTCAGATTTGCCGTGGCACAATTGAAATTGGATAAAGAGATTTTATTTTCTTTATCCTCTTATCAATTAAAAACCATCTTGAAGTCTGCCACATGGGAACTGGGGTTTAGTCAGGACAGAGATTCCCGACTGTTGAAAAAAGGTTGTACTCCTGTTATTGAGTCTTGTATTTTGCGGAAAGCTCAACCTTATATGTACTGGAACATCTCTCATGGCGTTAGACGCTTAGTGTACTTAATAAGACAAAATCTGCTTCCGTTGAAAGTTCTTTGTGCCAGATGGTATGGCCATTCGGCACTCTGTGATCTTTGTCAGATGTATGACCAGGACTTAGATCATGTTATTTTTGTTTGTCCTGCCCTGATGCCTTTCAGGCGTAGATGGTTAAGACCAATTTGCCTACAACTCAACATTTTATCAGCTTCTTCATTTCAGGCGGCCTTGATTAACCCACCTAATGAAATGTTTTGTTTTAAACTGTACAGTTTCTTTAAATGTTTTTTGGACCTGTATTAAGATGTTAATTTTTTTTTATTGTTGTTAAATGACATCTTACGTGCTTCTTGTTTTTGTATGTATATCTTTGCTTTTATGTGGACCTCATAAAGAGTTCCTTTATCATAATAAAAAAAAATAAACTTGAAACTTAAATGCTATTAGTGAGCCTGCAGCACTGATTGTACCACTCACTTAACTGTAGCATCCTACCAGCCTAGGCACTCGCCAATAAGTACACCACACAAGGTGAGACGTTTTGCATGTATTAATTCCGCTGCGTTTAAGTCAGAACTCCAGGCCTTCCTTTAACTCATCGCCCAAATGCTTTTGTCACAGGCCTACGGTATACAGTGGGAACCTCAAGAGTTCCAGCATTTTCTCAGAACTAGACACTACATCTCCCGCTTTGTTAAATACATGCATAAGTACATACATAGATACACAAGCAATTATAATTCTTCAATTAAGCGTTGTGGTGACTAAATCACACGTTCTGGTCACTGGAAAAGGGCACTGGCAGTCGAAGTGTTCGTGATCTGCACACGTGAGGTGGAATTATTAGCAGATACAAAGTCATCAACAGTCTGTCTAGACCTAGTCTCTACATTGACATCGATGTTTGGTGAGTGATGGGCCACATGTCGAAAATTAGAGGAATCTCTCATAAGGGACTTCCCAGAACGCTGGGCAGTCACCATGTGTGCTTTGGTGTCGGTGATAGTAAAGGGTTCAACTCAAAAAGGATCATGAAATTTCATTCTTTTGTACTGTCTAACCCGCTGTTGATCTCCTCTTGTAGAAGCCCTTTTGGTTTGCATGACATCATCGATAAACATATATTTTCATCTTATGTTTGGGACCATAGTCTTTATTGTGAATGTCTTCCTCATTCTCAGATCTGAAGTTCGTACACTGGGCAGCTCAGTCGTCAGGCTCTTTCAAACATGAGAGTAGCAGGGCTTTCCCCTGTCATTGAGTGAGGGGTCGAACAGTAAGCTCTAAGAGTAATATTTAAGACAGCTTTGAAGTTGAGCTCCTCTAATACATGTACACTGTACAGCTTTCTTTAGAGTACTCATAAACCGTTCTACCAGGCCATTTTCCTGGGGCCAAAGAGGAGTGTTTTTTTGATGATTTATATCGAGGTGATTTAGAAAGCCTTTAAATTGTCGACTAATGAAAGGTAGGCCATTGTCAGACTTTAATACTACAGGTGCACCCTATGTCCCAAAGATGAGATCTAGTTTTTGAATGACCTGTACAGGTGTAGTGGATGAAAGGTCTTCTAACACTGGGAAATGGGAGTCTTCATCAACAATGACTAGAAGATGATGTCCATTCTCAAGAGGACCAAACAAATCCATAGAAATTCTTTCCCAAGAATTATGTGGCAAGTCAGACATGTTCATAGGGTGATGAATGACTTGAGATGAAGGACGATGCATATGTGACAAGTCTTCCATTCTTTTTCAACCCTTTTGTCAAGATACGGAAACTAGACTCGGTCACGGAGAGCTCTCTTGGTGGCAACAATTCTTCTATGGCCCTCATGGGTGACATTGATTACTTGTTGTAGACTCGACTTGGTTTACTTTTTATGCTCATGACTGAAACAGTTTGGCGCCTCCAGCCTCCATGTTATGTTATGTTATGGATATTTGTATAGAGCATGGCTACCTGAAAGTGTCCCAGGCATCATTCGCCTTGAGGACTTGTTCTACCCTCGGACTTTCCTTCTGCCTTTGTTGTTGAAAGGAATCCAACAGACATCTGTCTGTTACTCAGAGATAAGTAGCTTCCTCATCATTAGACTAATTAAATCTACAATGTTTCACTAGAACATCCAGTCTCTCAACAAATTCATAAATAATCTCACCTGGTCTGTGGTATTCTTGACGGAACATGTATCTTACATAATCCAAATGTGGCAGTGGATTAAACTTGACATTCAATGCCGTTTTAATTTGTTCATACATTTCTTCACCTTCTTGTGGTGGTATCTTTTTCATGGCTTCTTTCACTCCTTCACTAGCCATGCTCCTCAGATATTTCATAATCTTTTTTCATCTTTTTCATCTATTGCTTCTATGAAATCTTCAAAAGTCCCAATCCATGTAGTCCATCTATTGCCTATATTGGGAGATTTATTTGGGCAGTATCAAATACAGTTGCCTGTTTTAAGAAGGCAGCAATCATATATTCATTGGTGGACAGTTGTGTGGAGCAGAGCTTCTATATTGGCTTGTGACGTGCTGGCTGCGGGGTCAGCCTTACCAACTTTTGCCGCTTGGATCTTGCCCTTGTTCTCCATGGGAGCACTTTACTTGATGGTTTTTCTTGGGGGTTGCTCTGGGCTCCTGTGGCATGACAAGGCATTAATGGTTTTGGAAAGTAGATAAACCTTGTATTCTATTAGTTCATGAAAGCAGATAAGGTTATGATTTTTGGTCAGCTTTGTGCTTAAATGCTTCTTTACAACCATCTGGTTGGTCTCTGCTTCATAGCACATGAATTTCAATTTAATTTGTACTGAAGTATTGTACGCTGCTTTTGTAACCAGGTTTCATCCGCTTCTTTATTTTTTTTATTTTTTTGGAAAACCTTTATTGAAAATTCAAAGCACACAGCTATTCAGCCTTACATCCCTGAGGCTAGGCAGCAATATAAAGAGCGGAGAAGAGGAGCGCACAAATCAATTCAAGGAGCAAATGAAGTTTAATTTTATAATATAATTAAGAAACCTAAGATAACAACAAGAAGAACGATAAAGAAAAAATAAAGGGGAATAAGGAAAAAGGAGGTGGCAAGGTACAACATAGGAGCGGCAATGCACGATTCCAGGGGGCGAGTGGGACCTTTTAGCACTCTGCACTAACCATATTGGAGAAGTGGACAAAAGTGGGGGGGAAAGGAACCATGATTTCGTTTAAATAAAAAGTTGGGCGGAAGGAAGGGCTAGGGAGAGAGACGAACCTCCAGCAGACCTGTGTCGGGGGGCACACAAATATCACCTCTGTATTCATTCCACGCACCCCAGACAACCCCCCACCTCTTAGGCTTACCCCTAGCTATGTACACAGTTTTCTCACAGAGCATGCACCAGTCCATATTGGTTTTCCACAGTCCCACGGTGGGGGGAGTCGGGGCACCCCATTTTTGAGCAATGTCTCGCTTGGCCACCATGTACCCTAACGTGACCCAGCAAGTTTGAGCATTAGTGTAGTCAGTCGGACCCCACACGTTCAACAAGCAGCGTCGAGCTTCCGCAGTCAAATCCACACCAGTCACCTCACGCATAACCACATGCACCCGTTCCCAATAGGAAGCAATGACCTAGCATTCCCAAATGGTATGCATGAAGGTGGCCAGTGCACCGCACCCTCGCCTACAGAGACCATCCACGGAGAGCCCCATGTGAATCAGTCTGGGGCCAGTTACATAAACTCTGTGGAGTATCTTCAATTGGACTAAGCGCAGCCTAGCCGAAATTGCCACTTCTTTGGGGGAAGACACCGCACACTGCCAATCCTCATCATCCAACTAAATCCCATCACGCACCCACTGATCTCTCACATTCAACAGCAAATCCGTCCGAACATATATCAGCTTTTTATAGGTCAGGGAAATGGCACTGTCAGGCATATGGCCGTCCAGCACCCTGTCTTCCAGCGGGGATGACTCGGGGACCTTCTCACCAACAGGCAGGGCAGACGTAAGGGCATGTCTCAATTGTGCGTATCTGAAGTACTCTGTGGCACCCAGCTGGAATTCAGTCTGCAGAGCTTCAAAAGACTTAATTTCCCCCCTGGCCATCACATCAGCCACCTTAGAAATGCCAATGAGGTCCCACCGGTCAAACCCCTTCGAGTGCCACAGCCTACCCAGCAAGTCAGAGTCATAAAGTGGAGTGGCCATAGTAAGTCCATGGCGTATCCCGGACTCTCCGCCGGTCCATAAAAGCCGTGATTAAGAGCAGCCAATTGGGAGGCCCAATAGTACTGGCGGATGTCAGGCAAAGCAATACCGCCATCGTAACATGGGATAGTCAGTTTAACTACAGCGATACGCGGCCTACCCTCCCACAAGAGGGTCCATTGTAGACCTTCAATTTCCTTGAAATATTTGGAAGGGACGGGGTCTTGCGTGTTCTGGAGCGCGTATAAGAATCTCGGCAGGGACATAATCTTGAGCAATGCCGCTCAGCCCAGCAGGGACAGCGGCAGTCTTTTCCAACCCTCCACATCGCGCCTGAGGCGCGCAAGAGGGGGAAGCAAGTTGTTGGTATATCGTGCCCGGGCATCCGTTGATATATAGATACCCAGGTACTTAAATCCCTGCTGCAAGACCTGTATTGCGCAACCCCTAGGAAGACGTGGGGTGTCTCCACTGAGCACATAGAGATAGGATTTCGACCAGTTAATGACTAGGCCCGAGTACCCACCAAAAGTGCTCAACACCTCAAACGCCACAATCAAAGACCGACAGGGGGAAGTAAGATAGAGCAGGATATCGTCCGCGTACAATGAGACTCGATCCTCAAAGCCCGGTGACCACTTGATCCCACAGATGTCAGGGTGGGTGCGTATCCTGGCAGCGAGCGGCTCGAGTGCTAGAGCAAAAAGGAGCGGCGACAGCGGACAACCCTGTCTAGTACCCCTGCGCAAGGCAAAGGAAGCCGATATCCGGCCGTTGACCGTTACATTGGCCAACGGGGAGGCATAGAGAAGCCTGACCCAACTAATGAAGTCGGGGCCAAACCCAAACTTAGACCACACCGCCCAAAGATAGTTCCATTCGAGGGAATCAAACGCCATCGTCGCGTCCAGTGAAGCCAGAACAGTCGGCTCGCAGAGTTTGTGCACCCGCGCCATGACAGCGTGAAGCCTCCGAAGATTAAGAGCAGTGTTGCGGTGAGGTATAAAGCCCGACTGGTCCGGATGGACCAAGTCGGCGATCACACCCACCAGCCGGTTAGCCAGTAACTTAGCCAGAATCTTGGGTTCGGCATTCAGCAGGGAGATCGGGCGGTACGATCTACAAAGGTCCCTGGGCTTCCCCTCCTTATGAATGACCACAATGGTGGCCAAACGCTGGTCCAGCGGGAGTTCACCAGCCTCCCGGGCCTCCAAAAACATACGCCGCAGGGGCACTGCGACAGTGTCGGCCTTAATCTTATAGAGCTCCACCGGAAGACCATTGGGACGGGGAGCCTTGCCAGATCGCAGGGATCGTATCGCGAGCGCCACCTCATCAACAGTAATGTCCCTGTCCATGTCGTCACACTCGGTGTCCGACAGGCAAGGGAGCTCAACTCCCTCCAGAAAAGAGGCCGAGTCCGCGAGAAAATCGAAAAAGGAAAAACAGAAGGAGAACACTCAAACCAACCACCCCCCGCCCTGCACCCCTGCATTAGACTAAGAAGCCCCCCCAACTAGCAGTGTGCCTGTCGCCCCCAAAAAACTAACCTACGGAAAGCCCCCAGAGGAGAAAGTAGACATCCTATCACCCCCCGTTATCCTCCAAAGTTGAAAAGCTGCATTAGAAAGAAAAGGAAAAACATAAGTCAGTGACTGATTGCACTTGCAGGGCCCTCCACCGAAAGAAGTCCGAAGAAACATTGTTCATTCCTGAAGGTCAGGACCACCTGACGCCCCTTCCGACTGATCCTCAGGGGCAGTCCGACGTTGAGGCAAGGTGTCCAGCCAGTCCCCAGCTGCCACCGGCAAGTCAAAAAACACCGCCCGAGCGCCATGTTCTATACGAAGCTTCGCTGGGAAGAGCATAGAGTACTTCAACCCCATCTCCCTCAGCCTACGCTTGACACCCATAAAGCTTTGCCGGCGTTTCTGTACCGCTTGAGTGAAATCGGGGAAGAAGTTCACTTCTGCATTCTGGAATTTTAACGGACCACCTCTCCTTGATGCCTGCAGGATCGCATCCCGGTCCCTGTAGTTGAAAAGTCTGGCAATGATGGAGCGCGGAGACGCTCCCAGTTTCGGTTGGCCGCCGGGCAGTCTGTGCGCTCGCTCCACCGAGAAGAACTTGCTTAGTCCACCGGGAGCCAAGTGCTTCACCACCAAGTCCTCAACAAAGAGATCGCCAGCGTCCTCCTCCGCGCCCTCCGGCACACCGATAATGCGGACGTTCTGGCGCCGTGCCCATCCTTCAAAATCATCGAGCCTGCGGGCAAGCAGCGAGTTAGCGGCTTTCAGGTCCCGAACCTCCGAATGCACGTCGGACATGTCGGTGGTCAGGCTCGACGTCTTAATCTCGAGCGACTGGACTCTGTCGTTCGTCTTTCCGAGGTCGGCCCTGATAAGGTTGACTTCAATCGTCAACGTGTCGACCTTGTGCGACAACACTTCGTGCTGCTTGTGCATTTCGGCCTTGATGCCCGCAATGGCTCCCATAACATCCCGGAGGGTGGGTTCAACATCGTCCGGAGACACATCTCGCTGCGGATCTTTAGTGCGACCTGAAGCACCAGGCGATCCCTTGGGAAGGGAGAAACGTTCAGAGATGGTGGTCTGCGAGAGGGAAGGTTTCCTGCTGACTCTCGGGGGCTCCCCTTTGTCCGGGTCTCCTCTGCCCGCCATGATGGGCGACGGGGATATCACGACACAAAGAGAGGTCGAACCGGCACTACCACTCCCAGACGGCCGAAGTCAATATTCACCTCCACCGTCCCAGCAAAGCGTCAGGCCTCTGGACAATCTGATCTGGCCACCAGCGCAGAGCGGGGCAGCTCCAACCCTCTCGCACTGCCACCGTGTGGAAACGCCACCGTACCCCTTGTAGTGCCAGACTATTATGGCGTCATCGTCACCAATCTTCACGACGGTGTAACTCAGCTCAGGAAACCCGGATCTTCGATCGGAGAACGGGCCCCGCCTCAGCAACAGCACCGCAACAGATTCCCACTACTGTGGGACAGGATGGGTAGCAGGATCAATACGGAGGATCGGAGGGTCTTGGGAGCTCCGAGCTCACGCGGCCATCTTGGTTGCCCGCGAAGCTCCTCCTCCCGGTTTCATCCGCTTTTAGTGTTACTGCGTTTTATAGCATATGGCATTAATTCCCGTAATGATGCATACCTTTTATTTGCAGCCATTTAATTCAGTTCCTGGTCACAGACATGTAGACCTTCACTGTCACTTTCTTTATTTTCAAGCACTTTATGCAGGCTGGCTTTGTGCTGAGCCTCCATCTGTGCCAGCGTCGATCAAACACTTTGAATGCAGCACATGTGGTATGCACAAGCAGGTTGCTGGACCATGACAAACTCTCTGGAAGAGTGCTTTTGATGTACGGGCTTTGGATGCCCTATCTCTTCCCCAGATATAGCGTCCTGCCATCCTAGGCACTCACCAATAGGTAGTCACACAAGGAGAGTAATTTTACATGTCTTTATTCTGCTGTGTGTAAGTCAGAACTCAACATTCTAAGCCTGCCTCTAACTTATCCCTCCAACGCTCATGTCACGGGCCTACGGCATACATTGAGGACCAAAAGAGTTCAAGCTTTCTTTTATTAAAGACACAACATTAAGTAGCCCTTTAAAACATGTCTCACGTAGGCCTGAGCAGAGCTCACAGAGTTTCACTTAGCAGAATCCCGTGGAGTTACCGACAAACTCGAGTTCCACGAGCAGGGGGAGTATCACATCATCAAATTAAAGGTCAAATGTGGAGGACCTAAACTTAACCTATGTGACCTATTAAACAACAGCAGAAATTCCAGCTCAAATTAGCTCACATAATCATTACATCCCAGGTCATACCAGGCCCACCGTCTTTGCTCCATCTCAGGCACTCACCTGCAGAGCAGACTCCTGCTTGATGAGCATGGCGCACACACTCTAGCAAAGGTGGGCTAGTCTTTACATCTGCTTATGAAGGTCAGCCGTGCTGTAGGGTGGGCAAGGTGTGGTTTCTGTTCTGTACGCAGTGGGCTGTATTGAGGGGGGCCACACACACATGCTTACTGACTATGCATAGCAATTACAGATGATTTGTGTGATCCTTCTCCTGAAGATGACCTGAAATCACACAGGTTGGAACGTTGTTGACAAAAACTCAGTGTCCTTACGGCCATTGGAATGTAACATGCTTCTGTAAACTATTCTCCCTTGTTTTCTCATGCTGTGTACCATTTTAAGTCACGTCTTCTCGCTGTTTGCTTTCACAGTGTCATGTGCCTCACATGCGCTGTTCACCTTTTCACAAGCAATATGTGTGCACTTTTTTGCTGATTACACCTACTCACATGTAAAGTTGATATTGCTGTCTGAAACTTATTCCAGTGCCCATTATTGAATATAGACCGCGATAGTCAACCTTGGTGTTTCTTTTGTTTCCCTTTGTTCACTTGTAATTTAATTTACTGTGTACAATTTTTCATTATAATATTACTTGTATTTTACAATATTACAATACCCAGATCTCAACTGGATTTACAGGTTTTTCCTGTTGTGTCTATTATTACTTTTAGAAAGATGGCATTTTTCTGCTCTTAGCCCTGTGCGCCTGCTGCCTGTCTCCAATATTCATCTGGGGTGGGTGACAGCTGGGCCTTGTGCTTTCACTTCAGATAGCCACACGCAAAGGGAACTTAGATGTGACTGATGGGCCATTCATATCCTGATGGAGCATCCTGGGCAGAATGGTAGGGAGGGGCTGGGCACTGTCTTAAACTTACACCTGAATAGGATGTGTCCTGTCCCATCACAAAGGACTGTCTAACCCCTGTAGTGAGCCAGGGCAGTAAGGGAGGATCTCTGTGCACTTCAAAGCCCCTCTTTAAAGTCTACCCCACTTCAGAGGCACCAGTGAGTAAGGGAACTGGACTTCTAACCCTACCATCTCAGTACACTTCTGGACCTGTGGATGCTATGCCAGGAAGAAAGACTGCTGTGTTGCTGAAGGACTACCACTCTGCTGGACTGCTGCTCTACAAGAACTGCATCTGTGCTGTGCTGACCCGCCTGCTTCTCTTCTTGCTTGGGTAAGAAGGTCTTGACCTGCAAGACTTGAACCCAGAGTGATTCCAAGGGCTTGTCTGCTTGCCTCTTCTCTGTGGTGTCAGGGACATTAAGACTTCCAACCATTCTGCTATAGCACCTGGACTCCGCCATCTGTGCGTCTTGCCCTGCCAAGTGGCGCTAATCCTTAGAAGTGGGCATAAAGTGCTGCCCCAGCAGAAATCCATACATCGTTACCCTTGCAGTGCTTGAAACTGGTGTAACTTCATCGACGCCTACGCATTGCTATTGCTGCAAGGATGGAGAACCTTGCATTGCTGACGGCAGGGTGCAAAACCTCCATTACCAATGCATCTCTGACTTCATGAGGCTCAGAGCTGATGTATCACCTACATCCTAAGGATTGACAGTGATGCATCACCTCTTTTGCTCCTCGCATCTTGTTTTCGACGTCGATGCAACCCCAAACTAAAGTATTGTTTCAGCAGGCCAACTCTGGTCCCTGTATCCAATGTGTGATCTGTCACAGTTGGCCTGAATTTTGGGATTTGACCCGGTCTAGCACAACCAGATAGCCTCAGTTGGCGCTTCACGCTTTTAAGCACTATAATTGAAAATATCTTTTTTTAATTCATAAATCCAATTCTACTTGTCAGATTTTTGTAATTTTGGTCTTGTTTTGTTCATTAGAGTAATCTCTACTTTTCTAACCAGGTGTTATATCTTTTGTGTGTGGTGTTTTCACTGTTTTACTGAAGTGTTGCACAAGTATTTTACACATTGCCTCTTAAGTTAAGCCTGACTTCTCTGTGCCAAGCTACCAGAGGGTTGAACACAGGTTAACCCCTTCGATGCTTGTGACGGAACGGTTCCGTCACAAGCACTGGTTGGGCTGTGCTTATGATGGAACCGTTCCGTCACGGCCACGCCCATTTCTTAGAACCTTCAGCACAGCGCGAAAATTCGCGCCGCGCTGAAGGTGTTAATTTAGGGTGCCCCTGACTTACTCTGACTAGGATTGTGGTTCCTGCTTGGCCAAGGTGCATCCCTCTGCCAACCAGAAACCCAATTTCAAACATTGATGTAAGCACTTTATCACTTAGATCACAAATGCCTTTATAAGTGCATACAATGCCAACTTAGATCCATGCATCCAGCACTGATGTTGTGTCTTTGCCACTTCTTCCAGAATTGCCTGCAATCAATTTAAATGCCCATCAGTTCATATAAATAACTATGAATGATTATTCAGCTGCAATGTTGCGAGGAAGCTGGTTGCTGCACTAAAACTACCTTTGTGGCAAATAGACATGATCGCTTGGAGTACTATCACCAAGGCTTTAGCTCAGCTGCATATTAATGGCAGTACACTAAGGGATGGGCTCAATGGACAGGAGTGGTCCAATGATTAAGTCTGGAGCAAAAGTGAGGTCTGAAGCTAGATGAGAGTATCTGAATTGAAGAGGATGAAAACAGTGAAATCAATGCTATTAACTCAGGTACATGTTAAGAATTAATGCCCGCTCCAAAAACACACAACACTCAGACAAACTGCAGTGAATTTAAGTAATGCAAAAACAAGGACATTTTTTGGTAGCATGTGTAGTAGAAGACTCCAGACACTGGCCATCATATGCATCTGTCGAATAGTTCAAGAATATTGTTAAGTCTCTAACAAAATCTAACCCACAACTAGATGGACTGGTATGTATTCCATTGCATTACCTTTGCTAACCAGAAACAATTACCATATCTACTTTAATTTTCTCTCTTTTCTAAAGAAGGTTTGTGCTCAGCATGAATCTATATGATGTTCCTTTCTGAATTTGCAACATAAGACAGTGAACCAAGGAGATTGACTGGTGAATATTGTCCCATCACAGCTTCCATTTGTGTGCTCTAATGACTTTCGGGTAGTCTCACTTTATTTGCATAGAAAATATTTTCATCTTGAGGACCACCAGGTACCAAAACAATGCGCGACCAGCGTGGTAAGACAAAAGGGGCAGTGTAAGACAGGTAAAGATTGCAGATGATGGTAACTTTTCTGATGATGTCCACACATAAGGAACTTGGCTATCACATTTATTCCTTTATGAATTCATGCCGACTTAAAGTCGAGCCATAATGTGTGCCCTACAGCACTTTCCTATCTGTTTTTACCAAGCGTGTAGTCAATTGATGGCACTCCAGATTAGAGTAGGTTCTATAATATGCAAAATGTTGGTTAACACCACTGTTAAATCGTAGTAGAATAGTAATTTTAAGGATAAATGAGATTGAAATGCATCACAGGAACCTAGAGTCAGCCCAAGCCCACCTCCCATTTAAGGTTCAGATTAGCATAACAATGAGAATCGTATGAAGTAGATTCTGACATTTGTTTGTCTTGGTGCATGGCTAGTGGCGGCAAAACATTGAATTCACGCCGGATCATAGTAGCGTATACCCTCCATTCTAAAAATTATCTTGCTTGTATTTATACTGGAGTCGATGAAAGAGGAATTGCCCAGTGCACCCTCTAATGGTAATCTGCAGTCAATTTGGCAGAGGAAGCAGGCAGCATCAGCCTGCTAGGAAGATAGCAATAGGGCCTTGTAACAATCAATCTTATGCAATTGCCATCACTAAACATTGATTTTCTTGTGTGTGATTACTTTGTTAAAACATCTAGGATTCAAACCTCTTATCAATTGTTGGGGTTAACCTTGAGCCTTGACTGATGATCCAAGCTCCCCTTGGAGAGTTTATTGTGGAGATGGTTTAGAATAGCTTTCCTATCAAGTGACCCGGACTCCTGTTGAGCACCAGGAATGGGGGTGAACACACAACAATCCTAAAGTGAGGCTAAATGACTAACAACAGGTTAAAGAAAACTTTTTGAGGTTAATAACTAGAAGTCAAACTTTGAACACACTAAAATCTATAGAAGCCTTTGACATTTTGATCTATGCGTGTACTTATTTGGGCTTGCTATAGTTATAACAGCCCCTTCCAAAGACGTAACTGAAGCATTACTCCAACACTGTCTTAATGCTAAATATTGATTTAGATGAAAACAATCTGTCAAACTAATGAATTATTAGATAACCATAGAAATTCATAAACATTAAAAATACAATTTCACAAAAGGAAAGAAACTGGCAAAAGCAGGGTACCTGCAGAGGAGCTCAAATTCTGCAATATGTATTTTAAATCAATACTTTTTTGTTGTTCATTGTTTTTCATAATACATAGTGGTACAACCATCAAAGTGAAATGATGAAATATCAGTGCCATTAGCACTGGGTCTCTGTTATTTAAATACATGTCTTTCTTGAAGTGGGTATCGGAGAGAAATTGGCACCAAAAGCAATCAAATACTCTACTCAAAGTATGAGTGTGACAACAATAATTGTTTTATTTTTTGATATTTGGCCTTTGACCTACTTTTACCATCAGAATCTAACACTTGGAATTTATTGAAGGAAAAGTCAGTTGATCATAACTTATACATACGAGAAACATGCTTATTATCACTGTGCCCTCCAGAGTAAATTATCTTGTGCAACCTGTGCTGTTGATGGGGCATCACACATTTATGGAAAGCTGACTAATTCATTAAGTCGAACCTACCATCTGGTACATTGCCTCTTCGATTGCCTGACCTTTTATGTCTTATCAGGATTTTCTCCATTAACCTTCTCATTAATGGCTCATTGTTTTTAGCAATGATGTCTCTTCTTCAGAATATCATGGTAAATCGCCATGAACCACCTATCCACACGCACCTTTACACATATATATATATATTTAAATTCTTCACAGTTTCTTTGGTTATTGACTTGTTTTTTACTTATGTCCATTAATGCCCTTTTTACTTTTCTGATCATTTTTCTAATCTTTCAGTAGATATTCTGTCTGATTGATTTTCGGATGCGCGTAACACTGTGGCTCACAACTTTAAATGCATGGCCCCCTCCACCATTTCCTAGCAATTTCCCCAGCCTTAAATCCCTGTGGTGGCCTGGAGTCTAGAGCTTGGAATCCAAGGGGTGCTTCTCTTTCTACTTTTCCAACCTGAATTCCAGTAGTTTCCCTTATACTGATTTTTCATATTAAAGCAAATTTAAACTGCTGCAAAACTGCCAAAGTTCATATTTTATATTCCTTCCTAAGAGATCTACGCTGATTCCTCTAAGTACTGTTCATGAGAGATAATGACTTACAGACCAAATCTTTAATGAGTATAGAAAGCAGTGACACAGGAGAAAATGTTTACGCATATTTACCTGGCATTATAAATAACCAGCTCTGAATTGTCTATGCGCTTATTAGTACCAGTGCAAAGATGGCACGGTCCTTCGCAGTTTTACTAATTGTTTATAAATGTGCCATGAATATCCCCATTTTATTCCCTTTTTAGATGTTTTGGGTCCAATTCAGAAAGGCATGCTACAGTAATCGGAGGATTCTTTTACCTATTCTACTATGTCTTGTGAATCAGCCTCTGATTGTTTTAACACATTGATAGTTTGGTAATAATGTTTTATATGTTTGATGAATAGAAGACCTGATATGCTTCCACAATTCCTTCCAGAAAATCATTAGTATGGCCTCTGGGAGATAAAAGATATCACCCAAGATATCAACCCAGAAAGATGTGAACACAAGGGAGTAGATCGTCTGCGTCTTCAACATTCGTTGTTGAAATAAGTTGTGGTTATAGAACTGTTGAGGCCTGGCTTTCTTCTATAATATTGGCAGCATTAACGTTTAATGACGATTGTGATGCTAGAGAACATATAAATAGGTTAATTCTCTGTTATAACACTAAATGGTACCCAAGAATGATAGGTGCTTAATGTCACCTATTGGAGACACATAGCTTATACCTAAGTGGACTCACAGACATCTGTAGCATAAACCTTTCTTTTGAGGAAGACTGAAGAACAGGTTGAGGTGTCTATATACACTTCTAAATTTGTCACTCTTTCAAATCTAAATGTAAAACCATCAACGACACTTAGACAATGTAAATTGTTTATCTGATTCAGTTTCTGGTTAATGATTGAAAAATGTCAGCTCTTTAACATTTTCCCAGGGTGCATCATTTGTATTTGATCTTACTGACCTTGCTAGTGTACCCTTTCTCAGCTTTGTACAAATTTGTTTGGGAGGGCCTTTAGTACATTTGAAGTACTATTTATAATAACTATGTTATTAGCCACAGAAGTAAGATCATTTCTGAAAAATCTGAAAAATGGTGGTGCTAAAACACATATGTGGCAAATGTCTTAGAGAGTAAATCTCTTTGTCAGCTTCCCTCAGGCACTAAAACATACCATTGAAATAGTGTCACAAACTAGCTTTGTGATGACATAAACACATTTTAGGATCATACGTGGACAAGGCAGGCCGAGTTATTTCGCCGCCTCCAACTCCTTGGAGTTTTTACTATTTGATTTTAAAATCACTAATTTGCCTGTGTTTTTAAACCTATTGTGCACTGTATTCTGAGCCTTACCTGACCTGAATTGTACCTCCTACCCGCAGTTCCGTTCCGACGCGGCTTGTGCCGTTTGATTCGGAGGGCTGGCACGGGCAGTTCAAAACACACTTCTGGCGGAAGGTGGGTTAGCATCCTAGCTTCTGCTCGCCTCTAGAGTACTCAGGGCGCAGAGCTAAGGACACACATCGGACAAGGCAGGCCACGTTATTTTGCCGCCTCCAACTCCTTGGAGTTTTTACTATTTGCTTTTAAAATCACTAATTTGCCTGTGTTTTTAAACTTATTGTGCACTGTATTCTGAGCCTTACCTGACCTGAATTGTACCTCCTACCCGCAGTCCCGTTCCGACGCGACTTGTGCCGTTTGATTCGGAGGGCTGGCACGGGCAGTTCCAAACACACTTCCGGTCAAATGACGTGGTCAGCACTACAGTTGTTGGACACTGATAGCCCATTTAAGGTACACCTCCTGCGTTCGCGCAGCGGACGAGCACAGCGGGCGCGCCGAAGGCAAGCCCTTCTGCGCCCGTCCGCGCCCGACCGGGATCAAGGGCCATAACCCCTGCGAGATTTTCCAACGTCCGGTTAACATACTCTTCCTCCCAAATTCATGCTCTGAGGCCCCAGGTGTCCCCCAGTTGTAGCACTTTTGAGGGTTCCAGCCAAGACCCTTCATCTTGTGAAAATTGCACTTTCACACTAGAAACTCCCCAATTATGTCATTGTTTTTTGCCTACTACTAAGCCCACGTTTAATTATTCCTTCTTTAATTTAAATTGTCGTTCGCTTCCAAAGCACAAAAGAGACATTTTTGATCTCCTGTCCAATGAATCCCCAGCTGCCTTGTTCCTTACCGAGACATGGCTTCACGAGAGCTCAGGCCCTGACATTGCAGAGGCCTTACCAGGGGATTATGCTATTGTAAGTGTGGATAGGAAAAATAAAACGGGCGGAGGAATTGCTATAATCTTTAATAAGAAATATCAGTGCAAGTTCACTCCACTTAATCTTACTAACTGTGACGCAGCGTTGTTTCAACTTTTTTTAAATCCTAGTTTCACATGTTCTCGTATTCTAGTTTATCGTCCCCCTGGACCTCTTCACTCCTGGTCTGAAAAACTGTCAAGTCTTGTGTCTTTAAGCTTAATGAATTTATCTAATTTTTCGGTTCTCGGAGATATTAATCTTCACCTCGAGGACAAACAGGACTTAGCCAGTCGTAATCTGATAGCCGACCTAGCCGCTATGAATATGAGGCTTTGTAACTCAGGTCCCACGCACAAAGCAGGACATTTACTTGATACAATTTTTTCTAATCTCCCTAATATGCTCTGTTCTCCTGCACTGCCAATACAATGGTCTGATCACTTCCTGACTAAATTTAGCATCATATCTGATGCTATTCCAGAAGTTCTTCATTCAAGGGCCAGTATTCAGAAAAGAGACAGGAGGAAAGTAAATATAGATCTTCTAAAACAGAACTTAGATGACCGCCGGCCTTCCTTCACGGATGTACAGGATGACATTGAAAGTACATCGAGAAGTGTGGACAGCTGGCTTCTCAATGCAGTAGATGCCTGCCTTCCCCTTTCAATCAAAAAACTTAATTCTCATAAAATCCCAGCTCCCTGGTTCAATGAAACTCTCAAGCTAGAGAAATCCAAGTGTAAGCGTCTTGAACGAATTTGGAGGAAAGACTACTCCTCAGAGTCAAAAGAAATTTATAAAACAGAATTAAGACTATACCATAAAGCATGCATAACTGCTCGAGCTAACTATGTAGCCATGACCATCACAGAGGCTACCAACAAACCTAAAACATTGTTCTCATTGGTGAAAGAACTAGCTGGCTCAAAAACCACTGCTACCGTACCCCCCTTGAGTGGCAAAAAATGTGAAGAATTAGCCCAATTCTTTACAAATAAAATCGATAACATTCATAAGGAAATAGCTACACATCAAGGACACAGACCCCAGGTTCACCTGACCCCCGCATGGATTCCTTCACCAAATCTAGAACCAGCCTGTACTACTCCAGTTCTTAACTGCTGGCCTCCTCTCAGCATGGAGAATTTGACGGATATTTTAGGAAATCTAAAGTCAGGATCACCTAATGACCCACTTCCTGTGCCTATAGTTAAACAACTTAGCACTTCCCAGCTCTCTGTGATTTGTAACACCTTAAATTTTTCGCTCCAAAATGCCACTGTTCCAGCTGTCTGGAAACATGCGATGGTTTCACCATTATTAAAAAAACCAACGGCCGACCCAAATGTCCTTTCCAACTTCCGTCCCATCTCCTTATTACCCACTTTCTCCAAAATTCTTGAAAACCATATCCATTACCATCTTGCCCAGTTTACTGAGGATAACCATACTCTCCACTTTTTACAATCTGGTTTTCGCCCGGGTTTTTCCACGGAGACTACCTTGTTAGGAGTTACTGAAAATTTACTTAGGCTTTTGGACAGGGGTGAAACAGTGGCACTGATCTTATTAGATCTCAGTGCCGCTTTCGACACCATCTCACATCCCTTATTTATTAAAACCTTGAATGATGTGGGTGAAGGGGGGTGCCTTGGGTTGGCTGAGTTCATTTCTGGAGAAATGTACGTTTCAAATTTTTTCCAACTCAGCAACCTCTCACATCCATAGTTCCCCTCATGGTGTACCTCAAGGCTCAGTGTTAAGCCCGCTTCTTTTCAACCTTTATGTTAGACAGTTATCAGATATAGAAGAGCAAGAAGGCCTTACGCTTTTTACCTATGCGGATAATTCCCAGATCGCATTTTCCCTCTTGAATACTGCCCAGGACTCGCCATCTCCCCTGCAGTCAGGGTTGAGGAGAATTGCTGACTGGATGAATCTTAAATTCTTGAAACTTAACGGCGAGACAACTGAGGTGCTAATACTAGGCCGGCAACATGATTTATGGTGTGCCAAGCACTGGCCTTTTGAAATGGGTTCTCTCCCCCTCCCATCAGATCACGTACATAATTTAGGCTTTGTCATTGACAATGCACTGACGGAGGGAGGAGCTTCGCGCGCAACTGTGATGGCCGCGTGAGCACAGGGCTCCCGGTCCTTCGCCACCTTGGCACTTATCCTGACTTTTATCCTGGATTATGACGACGGGTCATTGAAGATGCAACCCAGCTGATATGATAGCTGTTTCCAGAAATTGATTTGGACCCCGGGAACCGATTTTACGAACTCTGAACTTTTGTGGCCTGCTCCATGGAACTGCCCCGGGCTCGAGTCAACGGCCTGCCTGAGCAGTAATTGAACAACATCGGCCAGCCTGCTCCTACTCTCTACCCAGGTCTTGGCTTTCGGTTTCGCTTTTGGCTACGTGCCCTCTTCAACATCGGTTTTGCTCCTGCTACACAGGGTTTACCCAACTCCGCAACTTCGCTCTAGTGCCGTGATTGAATGTCATTGATCGTTGTATGGCGAGTGGTAACCTGCTCTTTTAGCGAACCCCTTTGGGTGAGTTTAACGTAGCCATTTTAACCAGGTCTCAAGGTCCCCCTGGGGGTGCAGCTTTCAAGATGGCCGGCAAACCGGAGATCGATAAGCGAAAGACCAAGACTGGCCACTGCGGGGGTACCATACAATCTAACGTCATGGATAGGTACACCCATCCTAAGGGCTCCCCCGGTGGGGTGAGTAGACCTCTGGGAGATGCGGCAGACGACCCGACTACGGGAGATGATCTGACTCTACGCAATGTCATGGGCGCCATTGCTGGCATGAAGACCTCCCTTGGCCAACAATACGAGACTCTGGCCCAAAAACTTGACACCGTTGCGATCGATGTCAATCTGATCAGGACAGATTTAGCCAAGACTAATGAAAAAGTCAAATCCCTGGACGTGAAGACCTCCAGCCTCACGACGGATGTCTCTGATCTACAAACTGAGGTCCGCAATCTGCGGTCCTCAAATGACTTCTTTTCTCTCCGACTGGAGGATTTCGAAAAGCTGTGCACGACGAAACAACGTTCGTATAGTGGGTGTCCCTGAAAAAACAGATAGCCCAACTGTTGACCTCCTTGTGGAAGACCTCATCATCAACCATCTCGCACTTAAAGGCCTGAGCAACTTCTTTGCGGTGGAACGGGCTCATAGGGTGCCGGGAGGTACACCTAAACCGGGTGCTGCCCCGCGGCCCGTAATCGCCAGGATTTTCAATTTTCGCGATAGAGACGCTATCCTGCAGGCATCGCGCTTGAGTGGCCCCACGAAATTTGAAAATACCACGGTGAGCTTTTACCCGGACTTCACCCAGCTTGTGCAGAAACAAAGGATGGGGTTCCAGGGAGTGAAGAAATGATTGAGAGACAGGGACATGAAGTACGCAATGCTTTTTCCGGCACGGCTACGTGTGGAATATGGAGATCGGACATTCTTTTTTGACCATCCTGAGGTTGTAAGTGACTGGCTCGCCACGCTGCCGAGGCAGCAGGAACACTTTGAACACTCTCGAGGAGCTGAGGGGGGCCCAATGGATCAGGAATGAGAAACAGACTGGTTCTCTAGACTGCATATAGGCATTCCAGCTGTGGTTTGATGATTCTTACAATTGCTTTGTTCGAGGTGTCACCCAGTGTTGGATCTTTCGCAGACTCAGCCCACAACCACGGAAGCGAGGATGGCCCCACTCCTCTGCCCCTGCTCGGATCGCCACACGCAAGTCAGAACAGCGTGACCGCGACCCGGGAAAAGGAAGAAGGTAGGAAAAAGTAAAACAAAGAAAAAGTAAAGCCAATGCTCTCTCTTTGTTACAGCACAGCAGACCCTCTTCATTTGCATGGGAAAAGGTATTCTAACCTGCAGTCAAAAGAGAAAAGAAACACAGAAAAGAAAGAGCATGTTAACATATAGCCCAGTGTTCCTTCTCCTGAATCCTTGTTCACACACAATAAACACTTCCAACACACCCCAATCCCCTCCTTACTTGTGTAACAAATCAGGAGCGATCCGAGAAGAGCAAAAGGTCCATTAGCGGTTCAAGGACCGGCTTAGTAGAATATTCTTATAAGTGAAAGGGGGAAAAAAGTCATACGTCTGACATAAAAAACCCCTGGAAGAAAAACGTAAAGTGCACACTAGGCACTAAACAATCCAACGAAAATCCCACTTTCTGTGGCCACAGACTAGACCCGCCACCACTGGTAGCGCTAGAAAACTACACTAAACCTCGGGCACTCAGAACCCGGCAAGGCTTCCGCGATTCCCTCGGCGAGGAGAACCCTCGAGCACAGTCCCGATTCCACACAATAACAACAGCAGTACGTTCACGTGCTTTTCAAAGTGGACGCTTCTCTTACTATACCGCCGGTTCTCACTCGATCTGGGAGACGACCGAAGTGGCACCCATCCGGGCGGCTGACACGAAGCCTCGTGCAGCAGAACGCCTCCGCTTGTCAGGAAGCGATCAGAACAATCAAAGTCCCACAGGTTCCCACGAAGAATCCAGGAATACTCGAAATCCAGACTCACGAAAAACGCCAACAAGGTCAGAAACCAAGCACAGAGCCCCAGTGCTGGCGACCTAAATCCACGGAGGGAAAGGGGGCGGGGTTACCGAAAACAAGGAAACAGAGGAAGGACACCATAGGAAAATCGAAAGAAGGAAAAAGACTAGACCAGGGAGCTAAACCCTCACTAATTCCTAACAGATCCTCCCCTCAAAGGCCTCCCCACCGGGCGAGGTTTAGACGGGTGACGAAGATGGAATAGTCTAACCAGTCTGGGAGCATGCACTCCAGTAGCAGGTTCCCAAGAACGGTCTTCTGGTGGATACCCTTTCCAATCAATCAAGTACATCAACCTCCCTCGTCTCCTCCGGGCATCAAGAATAGCATTGACCTCAAACTCCTCCTCACCTTCAACCATCACAGGAGGGGGAGGGGGCAAGGTTTGATCGGTGTCTGTATATGGCTTCAACAGGGAAGTATGAAACACCGGATGGATGCGATATTCATCCGGTAACTCCAGCTTCATTGCCACCGGGTTGATCACCTGAGCTATGGGGAAAGGACCCACAAACCGAGGCTGCAGTTTCCTAGGGCCATCCAGTCGCAGATTCCTAGTAGACAACCACACCCTTTCCCCTACTGAATAGGACGGAGCAGGAATCCTATGTCTATCTGCCTGTCGCTTCATGTCATCTTTGGCCTGTACCAGATGTACCCTTGCCAAATCCCATATCCGGCTCAAAGCTATTCCTAAGGCATCAACAGCAGGCACATGACCAGTAGGTTGAATAGGGATTGCCCTGGGATGAAACCCCATAGAACAGTAAAAGGGAGACATTCCCAACGCGGAATGAAAGCTGTTGTTGTACGCGAATTCCGCAAGAGGGAGGGCCACCACCCAATCACAAGTTAAGGAAGTCAACAAACATCTCAAATACTGTTCCATGGTTTGGTTAACCCTCTCTGTCTGACCATCGGACTGGGGATGATAGGCTGAAGAAAGGCAGAGTTTCATATGAAGGGCCTCACCTAACTCAGTCCAAAACCGGGACACGAACTGGGAACCCCTATCAGACACAATGGAGGAGGGTAACCCGTGCAGCCGCACAATGGATGACACAAATATCAAGGCCATTTCCTTGGCCGTGGGTAGTTTAGGCAAGGGGATGAAATGGCCCATCTTAGTAAAGGAATCAACCACAACAAGAATCACCGTGCAACCTGATTTCAAAGGTAGGTCGGTAACAAAGTCCATACTAATCGTATGCCAAGGTGCAGGAGGTACAGGTAACGGCCTCAACAGGCCAGATGGGCTGGAATGAGATGGTTTACTCACAGCGCAAACCGGACAAGAAGCTACATACTGCTGTACATCCTGGGTCAGTGACTCCCACCAAAACCAACGTAAACAGAATTCCCTGGTTTTATGAATTCCGGGATGCCCAACCAAAGCAGATGAATGACACCAGTCCAACACAGAGTCTCGTAAAGGAGGAGGTATGAACAATTGCGAGCCGTGGTACAGCAACCCGTCTCTCTGTGCAAAGGAAGGCAGAGAGGACCAAGGTGTTAAATCCAGACCCCTCAACTTATCTTTCACAGAGGCCACAAAATCATCCAGTGTAACACTCCCCACTATCTTCTCTGATGGAATAAAACACCCCGAGTCCTTATCGGTCCCCCACTCATTGGGTTTCACATGGATGCGGGATAAAGCATCCGATTTCAATTGCTGAGCAGCCGGCCTATAGGTGATAATAAAATCGTACTCATTGAAGAATGAGACCCACCTCATTTGCCTGGGGGTAAGGGCCCGAGCAGATCGAAAGAACTCAAGATTCTTATGATCTGTAAAGATGGTAATGGAGTGACGGGCCCCCCACAAATGATGTCTCCATTCCTCAAAGGACAACTTGATGGCCAGCAATTCTCGCTCAGCAACCGTGTAGTTTCTTTCGGCAGGCAACAGGGTTTTAGAAAAGAAAGCGATGGGGTGCATAAATCCGGTCTCCGCATCCCTCTGCGACAAAACCCCCCCACCGCACCCAAGGAAGCATCGGCTTCAACAAAAAAGGGCAATGCCGGGTCGGGATGGACCAGAACGGGGGCAGAAGTAAACCTTTCTATCAGCTGATCCAGAGCCATCTGAGCCACATAAGACCACACAAAAGGAACACCCTTCCGCAACAATACCGTCATAGGGGCCACTATCTCAGAAAAATGGGAGATAAACCTGCGATAGAAGTTAGCGAATCCTAGCAACACCTGTACATCTTTCACATTTTTTGGCGCTGGCCACGAGGTAATAGCCTCGATCTTCCGAGGATCCATCCTAATGCCCTCCACCGAGACAACAAAACCAAGAAACTCAACCCTGTCGGTATGAAAGGTACATTTCTCAGGTCTGACGAACAACTGATGATCTCTCAAGATCTGCAAGACTTGCCGAACATGTTTGACATGTTCCGCATCCGTATTTGAAAAGATCAAGATGTCATCTATGTAGACAATCACGCTCACATCCAAAAACTCCCTCAGTACCTCATTGATAAAAAACTGAAAGGCAGCCGGGGCATTACACAACCCGAAGGGCATAACACAGTACTCATACAGACCGAACTTAGTCCGGAAGGCAGTCTTCCACTCATCGCCTTCACGGACTCGTATGAGATGATATGCCCCTCGGAGGTCTAATTTGGTAAACACCGTCGCATGCCTCAGCTGATCGAGCAATACCGGGATCAACGGGAGGGGGTACTTGTTTTTAATAGTACCTTTATTGAGCGCCCTATAGTCCACACAGGCGCGTAGACCACCTTCCCGTTTGGGAATAAAAAAGATTGCCGAGGAAGCCGGAGAAGAGGATGGTCGAATAAACCCCTTAGCTAACATCTCATCTAAGTACTCCTTTAAATGGAGTTCCTCCGGCCCAGATAAGGCGTAGATACGACAACAAGGTAAAGTCGCCCCACGTATCAGGTCTATGCGGCAATCAAAAGAACGATGGGGAGGCAAGTCCCTCGCTCGCCCTTTGTCAAACACCTCCGCAAACTCCACATAAGCTTCCGGTATTGTCTGCACGTCACACCGCAATCCATCTCCAACCGCACAGGATAGTGGAGTAACCCAATCAGTAGCAACTTTATAACAACTTTGCAGACAAAAGACTGAATCAAGAGTCACTGTCCTCCTAAACCAATCGATGCGGGGATTGTGGGATTGCAACCAAGGAACCCCCAACACAACACCAAACGAAGGAGCATCAATCAAATCAAACCCAAGATATTCTGAATGGCCGTTATCACATATCATGCATAAGGGTTCGGTCTGTCTAGTGATAGTACCTGAGGACAACTCCGTTCCATCTATGGCCCTCACAGGCTCGGGTTGCTCCTTCAGAATCCAGGGCACTTTCAATTGTTCCGCTAACTTGATGTCCATAAAATTGCCAGTGGCCCCTGAATCCAATAAGGCAGACACCGGAGTCCTGTGGCTGTTAGAAATTACTAAGCAGACAGTGATCATGAAATGTTTGGGGACTCGTTTGACTATACCAGAAATCTGATAGGAAGGATTAAGCCTATCTCTCATCTCCAATTCAGCAGAAGGTTGCACACAAGCCACCACCTTTTTGGAGGACAAGGAAGAAGGCTTAACTGTGCAATCCCTGGCATAATGTCCTCCTAGCCCACAGTACAAACACAAATTATGAGTTTGTCTTCTGCTTTTCTCCTCGGCTGTTAAGGGGCCCCGCACACCTCCTATCTCCATGGGTTCAGGGATCGTTCTACTCTCCCCTGGACTCCTTACCTCACCCTTCGATGGAACTACACGAGAGACCTGAAAGCGGTTTTTCTCGCCTCTCCGTTCAGTTAGCCTATGGTTCAGCTTCACCACAAGATCTATGAATTCCACACAGTCCTCAGGGGGATTCACCACCTGTGAGACGATGTCTTTCAGGTCCTCGGACAATCCTTGATAAAATAATGAAGTCCTTTTATCTGCGGGCCAATGGGTTTCGGAAACCAACCGATTAAAGGTGGACACATAAGTCAGTAGATCCTGTTTTCCCTGTCTTAGTTTCAACAGTTCAGCGTCGCTCGCTTGCATAAACGCATGCTTTGCAAAGAGACAACGCATCTGTTCCTTGAAAGCCACATAATTATACAAAACAGGGTCATCATTCTCAACTAGTGGCACGGCCCAAGACGCCGCAGTACCGGCTAAATAGGATATAACAAAGGCCACCTTGGTAGAGTCATTAGGGAACGACGCAGGTCGACACATGAAGTGCAAATGGCACTGGTTCATAAAGATACTATATTTACTGGAATCTCCAGTAAATCTTTCGGGAACCGCCAATGGTACAGGGGTGGGTGTAGTCACGTTAACTGTTAAAGGGGGATTACTGGTACTCGCGCCCCTGTCAAATTGAAAAGTAGCAGGTTGTACTATAGAAGATTTACCCATTCCCCACACCGGAGCCTTAACCTTCCCTGCACTCATCTCCTGACGTAACCCTTGGTTCTCCTGCTGTAATTCTTGCACCTTAATCTGAAGTGCATTAACAGCCCCCATCAGTTCCTGCACAGTAGGGGCCCTTTCTTCCAACTCATTCCCGTCCTCATCCATACTCGCTCGGGTGGTTGTAAATTCGTGGGCTTGGTTTTCTGTTGGATCTTTCGCAGACTCAGCCCACAACCACGGAAGCGAGGATGGCCCCACTCCTCTGCCCCTGCTCGGATCGCCACACGCAAGTCAGAACAGCGTGACCGCGACCCGGGAAAAGGGAGAAGGTAGGAAAAAGTAAAACAAAGAAAAAGTAAAGCCAATGCTCTCTCTTTGTTACAGCACAGCAGACCCTCTTCATTTGCATGGGAAAAGGTATTCTAACCTACAGTCAAAAGAGAAAAGAAACACAGAAAAGAAAGAGCATGTTAACATATAGCCCAGTGTTCCTTCTCCTGAATCCTTGTTCACACACAATAAACACTTCCAACACACCCCAATCCCCTCCTTACTTGTGTAACAAATCAGGAGCGATCCGAGAAGAGCAAAAGGTCCATTAGCGGTTCAAGGACCGGCTTAGTAGAATATTCTTATAAGTGAAAGGGGGAAAAAAGTCATACGTCTGACATAAAAAACCCCTGGAAGAAAAACGTGAAGTGCACACTAGGCACTAAACAATCCAACGAAAATCCCACTTTCTGTGGCCACAGACTAGACCCGCCACCACTGGTAGCGCTAGAAAACTACACTAAACCTCGGGCACTCAGAACCCGGCAAGGCTTCCGCGATTCCCTCGGCGAGGAGAACCCTCGAGCACAGTCCCGATTCCACACAATAACAACAGCAGTACGTTCACGTGCTTTTCAAAGTGGACGCTTCTCTTACTATACCGCCGGTTCTCACTCGATCTGGGAGACGACCGAAGTGGCACCCATCCGGGCGGCTGACACGAAGCCTCGTGCAGCAGAACGCCTCCGCTTGTCAGGAAGCGATCAGAACAATCAAAGTCCCACAGGTTCCCACGAAGAATCCAGGAATACTCGAAATCCAGACTCACGAAAAACGCCAACAAGGTCAGAAACCAAGCACAGAGCCCCAGTGCTGGCGACCTAAATCCACGGAGGGAAAGGGGGCGGGGTTACCGAAAACAAGGAAACAGAGGAAGGACACCATAGGAAAATCGAAAGAAGGAAAAAGACTAGACCAGGGAGCTAAACCCTCACTAATTCCTAACACCCAGGGGTGGCGGGGGGTGAGTCTCTTCCTCCTCTGGGGTTTCTTACCGTAGATTAGTAGTAAATTAGGGCGACAGGCACACTGCAAGTTGGGGTGGCTTTTGAGTCTAACGCAGGGGTGCAGGGTGGTGGGTCCGGTTTTGGGTGTTTGCTGGGGGATGGAGGGGGGAAAGTTGTTTATGTTTGGTTCATTTCAAGGCAATGTATTGATGGTTTTCTGGTCCTGGATGTTGCGTTCGTTGTGGGGTGGATTGAGCAGCCATTCCTGGGATGGGGGGTAGAGGATTGAAATTATTGTGTTGGAATGTTAATGGTTTGGGGGACAGGATAAAACCTGGTGTGGTGCTACAATTTTTAAGGCGCCTCTCCCCTGATGTTGTTCTGATACAGGAGACACATCTGATAGGAAACACATGCCACGCAATGAATCGACGGGGCTACCGTCTATTTGAACATTCTGGATTCACGACGGACTCTAGGGGGGTGGGTATCCTGGTCAGGGGTTCTCTCCCTCTGGAGGTTGATGACATCATCCTTGACGATAGTGGGAGGTATGCTGCCATTGTTGGAAGATGGGAAGGGAAGGTTATCACTCTGCTTTCAGTTTATGTCCCGCCTGGCCTTCAGAATACGACCTTCACTGACTTGGGGAGAGTGATTTTGGGGTTCCCGGAAGGCATCCTGGTGGTGGGGGGTGATTTCAATTCTTTGGTGTCCGGAAATAATGACCGCTACCCCCGTCGGGAACTTGTGAGGTCCCGGTCCTGGCTGAGTGGCTTCCTGGATACTCTGGGATTAATAGACTGTTGGAGACTGCTTCACCCAGGGCAGTTGCAATACACCTTTCACTCTGGTGCTCATGGTAGCTTATCGAGACTTGACTGCATACTGATGCCTGCGACACAGGCCTCCTCTGTCAGAGAGATTAGACACCTGGCGTGGGGTATTTCAGACCACTCTCCTCTATGGCTTGTCATGGAAACAAGGCTGGGAACTGAGGGTCGGGTAGCCCCGATTAACCCTTGGTATCTCCGCGACCCTAAGATCCGCGCAGAGTTGGTCAAATCATTGGATCAATACTTCATGGAAAACAAGGGGTCTGTGTCATCCTCTGTATCACTGTGGGAAGCCTTCAAGACTGTCATCCATGGCCAGGCACTGTCACTAATCAATAGTGCCAAGAAACGTAAATATGAGTCAGTTGTTCGACTTGAGACTGAAATAACTGACTTAGAAAGGGAATTGGATAGTGGTGTCGCCCAGGACAAGCTCCACCTCCTCAGTCTTAAACAACTCGACTATAGAGCACTGGTAAAAGACGCTGCCAAGGTGATGAGCAGGGAGCAGCAAGGACGTCTGTATGATGTGGGTGATAAGGCGGGAAAGTTGATAGCTTGGCTGGACAAGAAGGAGAGGGCTAGTCGTGTGGTTCCTTTGATTGAGAGAGTGGATGGGGTGAGAGTAACTGACCCTACTGAAATCGTGGAGTGTTTCTTGGAATACTTCCGAACTGTATATTCCCCTGTATCTGACAGACCGGAGCAGGATTCACATCTGCTCCTACGTGACATTACACTGCCCCGCTTGTCGGACTTAGACAGGGAACTGATGGACGCAATGCTCTCCGTCGAGGAGGTGGCGATTGCTGTCCACGCTGTGCGATCGGGAAAGGCTATGGGCCCGAATGGACTCCCCATTGAGCTCTACAAGCTTCGCCCGGATAAAATAGCACCGTATCTCCGATCAATGTTTTTAGAGTCATTAGACGCAGGCTCCCTTCCTTCTGACCAACGACTCGCATCGATTGTCGTGATCCATAAGGAGGGGAAACCGTGAGATCGCTGTGCATCATTAAGACCCATTTCGCTTTTAAACGCTGAGCTCAAGATCCTCGCAAAAGTGCTCGCAAACCGCTTGATAACTGTCATTGGCGACCGGATCCATCCAGATCAATCCGGTTTCATTCCGCACCGTAACACTGCATTGAACCTTCGGCGCCTGCATGGCGCCCTCGTGAGGGCGGCGACGCTACATGAGCCGGCCATTTTGGCCTCTTTGGACGCCACAATGGCGTTCGATACGCTGGAGTGGCCGTACCTTTGGGCAGCCCTTGCCAAGTTTGGTTTTGGCCCTGTTTTTATCAGCTGGGTGAAGTTACTGTATGATGAACCATTGGCTCAGGTGGTTGTGAATGGTCGAGTCTCCGTCTCGTTTACCCTCGGGAGGGGCACGCGCCAGGGATGCCCATTGTCTCCGCTTCTTTTCGCACTCGCTTTGGAACCCTTAGCAGCCTGGCTGAGGTTGGAGCCATCGATGAAGGGTATACGATGGACCCCGGAATTTGAAGACCGAGTGTCACTCTATGCGGATGATATCCTGCTGTATCTTACGTCGCCTCAGATGTTGCTGGTGGTGTTATTTGACGTGTTAAATTCTTTTGGGGAAAATTCGGGACTCGTGATTATCTGGTCCAAGTCTTGTGTATATGTTCTTTCGCGTGAGTCTCCTCTCTTGCCACGTGGGTGCCCCATACAGGTCTTGCAGACGGGGTTTAAATACTTGGGGGGTTTTACTGCCTTGGACCCTGCGGTCCGTTATGAGCGCAACTTGCTGCCCCCGCTCCAACGCCTAAGGTCCGACGTTGAGGCATGGCACAAGCTTCCGCTGTCCCCTCTCGGACGAGCGGCTCTATTTAAGATGATGTCACTACCCCGGTTCCTATACGCGCTACAGAATACATTCGACACTATCCCAGCGAGCTACTTCCGAGAGGTGGAAAGTCTACAGAGACAACTGATATGGGGCGGGCGCTCTCGTATTGCCCTTGCCAAATTGACACTCCCGTGGTACGATGGTGGAATTGCACTCCTGGATATTAGGCGTTACTACTGGGCCTCCCAGCTGGGGACAATTAATCATGGCACATACGGTCCTGCATCGAATCCCGCATTCGAAATGGACAAGTGGCTACTACCTGGTGGGGACTACAACAGGGTGCTTTACACAAAATCGGCTGGGAAGATGCTCACGGGCCCAACCAAGATAGCGGTGCAAGTATGACATCGTGCGAACGCTGCCATGGGTTGGAAGGATAGACTGACACGCGCGACTCCACTTTACGCATCCGAGAGACTGGGCTCTCTGTGGAAGACGAAAGGCTTCGACAGGTGGGACGTGATTGGTATACGCAGGGTGAATGATGTATGGATCAAAGACAGGGTCAAGACTTTTGTGCAGCTGAAAATCCTTCACCGGATTTATGTTACCGGTCCTCGCTTGATTAGCATGGGGTATTCCTTGGACGGGATGTACAGGCGTGGCTGCGGCTCCTTGGGCACCTTACTCCACATACTCTGGGAGTGCCCGGTGATTGTGCGTTTCTGGAATAGTGTGCATGAAGTTATGGAAGAGGTCACGAATGTTGCGTTGTTGCCTGAAGCTAGGAGATGCCGGTTGAATGTGTGGGAGCCGACTGACTATGATGTGGCGCAGACGCAGTGGGCGACCCTCGGGAATATGATTGCCAAAAGAGACATAGCGCAGTTATGGGGATCTCAGAGGCCGCCCACTGTTCTGGCATGGAAGGAAAATATGGACTGGTGTATGTTCACAGAGAAGACGGTATACGTAGCGCGTGACAAGCCTCGCAAATGGGGGAAAGTATGGGGCCAGTGGAACTCCTATTGAGGAGAAATATGTTCACCTCCCCTCACACATGTAGAAACTACCTTGCCTTCCCCCTGATCCGAGGTTCCAGCTACTATTTCAACTACAATGTCTCCTGATTGGAATTCCCCTTGCTCCCCCATCCTGTACTGTCATTGATTGTATCAAAACTGTATGCTTTCCTCCCTAACAGAACGCCTCACTGTTTCAAAGATATTGCCTTGACTCTTTATTGTTTATGTTTTAAACTTTAATAAAAAGAAATACAAAAAAAAAGACAATGCACTGACGATGCAAGACCAAGCCAACAAGGTCTCGGCCATGTGCTTTATTATACTGCGCTGGCTAAAGAAAATGATTTGGATGCTGCCAAAAGACTCTCAAAAAATCTGTAGTCCATGCTCTCATAACCTCTCGCTTGGACTACAAAAACGTTCTTTTTTTAGGGGCAAACAAAGCCGCTATAAGACGACTGCAACTGGTGCAAAATGCTGCAGCAAGATTGCTGTGCAAATGACCTAGATCTAGCCATATTTCAGGTCCCTTACGCAGTCTCCACTGGCTAAAAATAGAAAGTCGCATCAAATTTAGGACACCGAGCTACATGTTTAAAATCAAAGCTGACCTGGCCCCTCAGTATCTTCAGACCCTTGTCTATTCTTATGTGCCTTCACGAAATTTGAGATCTGCCCACATGGCCTATTTTGATGTGCCTAGAACTAGATTAGCCAGAATGGGGGGTAGATCTTTTGCTCAGTTAGGTCCCACCTTGTGGAATGCCCAGCCATTGCATATTCGTACTGAAACTAATTACGTACAGTTTCGCAGTGCTACTAAAACCTGGCTCTTTAATCAATAATTCCTCCTGCAGTTATAACGGAGACTTAACGTAATTTGTCTGTCCAGCGCCGGGAAACCCTTTGTGGGTAGCTGCTGCGCTTAATAAACTCAAATAGTAAATAAATAAATACCTACTTTTGAGCGACAGCAAGGTTTACAGTTTGGCTTGGAATACTCCACCAAAGACCATTTGCAAAGACAATCATGTAGAGATTTGAATTCACACCTGCACAGAAAGACACAGACAATGTGGCCAAATAACTAATGCCTGGCTTGCTTTAGGGGCATTGTCTGGCTTATAAAGAGGAGGCTGATGAGGTGGCCTGTTCAGTTTGAATAAGGGTTGAACAGGGTTTATAGCAGTGAAACGTGCTTATGATTGTCATGGGTTCCCATGAGGATGTGGTATCTAAAGTTTAGTGCCTCCTGATCAATAGTTAATGCAAATGAGACTACATCACCCTCAACTCAAGAAACTCTTTGGATCCATGAAAGTCTATTACGCAATTGGCTGATGGGGGAACCTTGACTGCACATTGACACTGACTGCAATATGTGAGATACCTAGGGCATATAATGGATTATCTTTAAAATGATAGGGTACAACCAAAACACCTCATGGCATTGTTAGGAATGTGGTGAGGTTTACTTGCTCAGGAAAGTATTCATCCATATTTGGGTGTCACATCGACCTACTATGGTTTGACTGGTCTATGGCAGGTCTACAATGGCTATAAATGGCAAATGTCTGAGTACTTTACTTTTGTGCATAAAGGTAAAAGCTGTTATATGATGAGATACCAAGTTCAAGTTTATTTAAGATTGATTTAGACCCCAACAGAGACATAGGGATACCTAGAAAAAAGGATCTTTTTTCCTGAAAGCAAGGAATGGTATTTGTGGAGACACATAGGGGCCAGGTGTACTGAGTGAGTTTGTGTTTGGAAACCCTGTGATACATAAAATCATGTATTATGACACAAAACTCCTATCTCTAAAGTGATACCCTCTTTTTGGCATTCAAAAGTTTTTTTCTAATTGCAAAATGGTGTTACTGAACCAAACCAGATTGCAATTTGGAATTGGGGTGGGATGGTATTTCCTTCATATTTCTGGAGGCATAAACCAGACCGCATAACACTTGAAACATGGATATGCATCACAGTATAGGGCTTGATGAATTTTCTCAGTACCAACAGCAGGCCACCAAACAGTCTGAAGCTTTAATGTAGAGGACTTTTCATTTTATATTATACTAGCAGCCAGTCCTGACGTTGTCCGGGTATGAATTGCTGCCGGCCAGTAGTATATTGTTTTGTAGGATTTCGTTTTGATAGCATTTCTTTTCTGTGACAGGCCTGTGAAACGCTCCGATTCACAGTGCACTGCTGATGCACTTAAGAGTGCGCGTTCAGTAGTGTGTGAACTCGAGTTTCCCTACGTTATTTTTCCTTGCAATATTATATGGCGCGAACTCGACAACATGGCATGAGCACAATTTACATTACAGAAGAACACATTCATTTGTGGTAGGCACGGGGAGACAAAGCGATTTGCCTGGAATCACAGGATGTTGAGCTGATGCCGAGATGCGAACGTAGCTCCCCAGCTCTAAAGTTCACAATTCTAGAACTTGTGGCAGGAGGTGTATCTAAAAGTGTATGTCGGCGTTGGCCATCAATGAGAGAGACCTGTACATTTTTCAAATGGGTGGTGAAAAAATATGAGTATGTTGCTGGAGATGTGGGCCGCCGTGCCACCAATGTACTTACCGGGGGAGGGTAAACACCCATTACTCCTCAACTTTCTTTCCGCATACCAAAACTCCGCATACTTTCATTACGAAAGTACCATGACTCCGCAATGCCATTATAACGCATGGCATTACATTTTATATGCTTTTACCACGCATACATTTACAACAAAATTCATTGTCAATGCATGAATTTTAAAAGCATGTTTTTTTAAATGTTTGGATAAGGTAAGTATGGGTATAGGGGTATATGTTTTGTGGTACTGAGGTATATGTTTTGGGGTGTTTGGGTATTTTAAGGGTTCAGATATAGTTTTGGGTTATGGGGTACAGGGGTGGTTTTAGGGTTCAGGGCTAGGTTTGGGTTTTGGGGTATCGGGGTATTTTTAGGGTTCAGGGCTAGGTTTGGGTTTTGGGGTACAGGGGTATTTTTAGGGTTCAGGGCTAGGTTTGGATTTAGGGTACAGGGGTATTTTTAGGGTTCAGGGGTAGGTTTGGGTTTTGGGGTACAGGGGTATTTTAAGGGTTCAGGGCTAGGTTTGGATTTTGGAGTACTGGGGTATTTTAGGGTTCAGGGGTAGGTTTGGGTTTTGGGTACAGTGGTATTTTTAGAGTTAAGAGCTAGGTTTGGGTTTTGGGGTACAGGGGTATTTTTAGGGTTCAAGGGTAGGTTTGGGTTTTGAGGTACAGGGGTATTTATAGGGTTCAGGGTTAGATTTGGGTTTTGGGGTACAGGGGTATTTTAGGGTTTAGGGAGAGGTTTGGGTTTTGGGGTACAGGGTATAGTTATAGGGTTAAGATGGGTTAGTGTTTAAGGGTGTTGAGGTATTTCAAGGAGTAAGGGTGGGTTATGATTATGGGGTGCAGGGGTATTTAAAGGGAGCAGGGTGGGATTAGCACACAATATGAGAAATGGCATGCAGGGCGGAACGTACCACACGCCCCCAGCATTTGTCACGCCCCCAGCACACGCCCACAGCACAACGCAGACACGCCCACAAGGGACTACGTGGCTGGCACAGCTCTTTTACCTTTTAAATGTATATGGTGGGCGTCTGCATAGCCTATGTCCTTCTGCTGCAACTGCCCTTTCCAACGCTGTATTGGGTGTTGTGATTGGTGCTGTGGTTCCTGAGATTACTCGCCTCAAATGTTTGGGCTCTCTCTTTATTATATTAGTATGGATGGATTGCTTATCAAGTTACACAGTCAATTAAAAACATCGATTTACACCGTTTAGAGCCCTGATGAAGTTCCAGGAGTATATGGAATGAAACACGTTGGCTGGATTTTATTTTAACCCTTTTTTATCGAAGAAAAATAATGAAGGAGATGCTTTGAAATTCATACTGGAATTGGACTCTTTTCTGGTGCACCATCTCATATCTTGTTATCTTGGATCTGCTGGTCAATGGTTACAAACAGCGGCAGGTGCAGGAAGAATTGTGCACAGGATATTATACTTGTTTTGACTGGAGATTGAGGTGCAGCCTACATAGTCCGTCGCTGGCTTTACTCTTTTTTTTGTAGAAAACGGTCATTTGGTTGACAGTGTAAAGAAATATCTATTCATGACATTGCATTTTATTTCTCGCTTTCTTCAATGCCTTTTTCACATCATTGTTTCTGATACTATATACAAATGGATTTAGAATAGGGCTCACCATGACATAAAATATACTTAGGGCAATATCCTTATCAAGGGCATTTGCAGCAGATGGTCGGATATATGCAAAAATCAGTGGTCCATAAGATAAAACAACACAAATCAAATGGGATGTGCAGGTGGAAATAGCTTTCCTCCTCCCATCGGCGGACTTCATTTTAAAAATGACTATAGCGATCCGAACATAGGAGAGTAGAACACAAAGAGGGGATGCTAGCAAGATTGCAGTTAGCACAGTGGAGATTAAAAACTCGATAGTGGAAGTGTCTGAGCAGGATAGCTTCAAAAGAGGTGTGAGATCACAAAAATAGTGCTGAATTTCATTGGAGCCACAATAGATTAATTTGGAGACCAAGATACCGAACACCAATGCATGTATAGAGAGGATTGCCCAGACACTGAGCAGCAATGTTATACAGAACCTCTGACTCATGATCCGCATATAATGAAGAGGGTGACATATCGCCATGTATCGGTCAAAGCCAATAATTCCCACCAAGGAGCTGCCCGTACTGCCAAAAGACATGGAAAAATAAAGCTGTGTGATGCAAGCTGCAAATGAAATAACCTTCTTCACTGACAGCAAGTCCACCAGCAGCTTTGGCACTATGAAGGTTGTGGTACAAATGTCTACCAAGGCCATAATGCCCAGAAAGAAGTACATGGGTGTGTGGAGTCGAGAGTCTATTCTGATAACAATGAAGAGCAACAGGTTTGCTAACAGCATCAAGGCATACATAAATAGGAAGATAAGGAAGAGAGGGATCTGATATTCTGGGTGGCTGGAGAACCCCAGGAGGATGAATTCTGTAGCAGAGCTCTGGTTTCTTTTGCCCATTTTCAGAGTCATCTGAAAGATTTAAACAGAGGATTTTTGTTAGCTCAATCCACAAGTGGTAATCTTTTATGTCAGTATCTTGCAACTCTAGTATCAAGATATTAGGTGTTAATCTTGTACAATAGGAATTATTTATGTCTGGTTCTGGGCAATAAATGTTATTGTCTAGTCATACTCAGTCGGAACCAAGAGGCACTAGGAAATCACTTACCTGTCACTACAGCCACTTGTAGAGCTGATTAGTTCCAAAGAATATACTCATACATAGCATAGAAAGTGCTGAGACAGTCATGTTCAAAGTGCTCAGAGAAAGCTGATGATCTCATCTGGAGGAAAAAAGGGACAATCTCTCTCCAGACTTTGTATGTCCGGGAACCACATAGAATTACCACATCAGATCCACAGTCGGATCTGTAGAGTTTACTCCATATATATGTAAGTCTCCTCTCGGTCTTTGAGTCCCTGTGTCCTCCATCGTCAACACCTTACCACGTACTTGCCCGTCAGAATACGGCCTCCCAGCAGACCGACTAAGGTCCTGCACCCGCCCACCCCTTCTTTTGTTTTATTTTTCACCTTTTTCCACTCCATCGCCTCTCCGCAACACCGTTATTCTTTTTTGAAGTTCTATAATGGGACTGGAAGTGGACCTAACCCACGGTCTTACATCTGTGGACATCATGTGGCATTAACAGTACGCACACAACTGGGAATTCACCCATCCGTCTAGCAATCTATAATTTACACATTAATTTCCTTGCTCCTTGAGAAATCATGGACATTTAAATTTGCAGGAGGGTTTAAATGCACTAACGCAGCGCCCCAACCCTTCGTCTGGAAATACATCACAGCACAACACCAGTGCTCTCTGCCACTCGGCAAATTGCTCTACATTGATCACCCTTTGCCACATGTGAATTGATTTAAATTATTTACTTAATGCCACTTTGCATAGGTTTGATTAAACAGTCATATTCATGAAATGTATAAATTGTTCACAATTTTAACCAATGAATTGATAACCTTTTCTCAAGTCTGTCTTCTAGTTTAAATCACGAGGCAGATGATCATTCCATGATGTGTTTTTTATGTCCATGGTGTAAACAGGAAATGCTTAAAAAGACACTGCCACTTCCTGATCTTTTTATTGACTTTCTTACAAAGACCGTGCTGTCGAAACGTGTCGAGTCATTAAAATACTAACCTGCAAAAACTGAAATCGCGAGTGCGGCTCTTCTTGCGTTCTGCGAGCATGGGAAATTCATATATATCAAGGCCTCGTTAGGCCGAAACGCGTAATGGCGGAATGGTGTAGAGCAAATTAAAAAATTCATAAGCACTAAAACTGGGTTTGCCTCGTCTCTTCAAGCTGGAAAATCTGCTGTAAGACTTCTGTTTACCATATATATATATAACTTAAAACCTATGGCATTTGATAAAGGATAAATTCCGAAACGCGTCATGCCTGTTTAATAAATGGACTTCACAAGCCCCGCTGTGTCGCCTTTTGTACTTCAACGGAAGAAGATGTTTCTGCATATATATATATATATATATATATATATATATATATATATATATATATATACAAGTAAAATGTCGTGTTGTTCAAGTATTCTCTGCCCCTCCTTAACGAGAGTTGCGTCGTCTTTACAGACTCCTCGAATCGAGTCTAGGATATACAGCCAAAAGATGACGACGGCGGTTCTTAATCCACACAGCGTCGTCATCTTTTGGCTGTATATATATATATATATATATATATATATATATATATATATATATATATATATATATATATATATATAAAACCATAGGTTATAGACCATATATAGTTAGGAATTCGCATTTACAAAACCTTATTTTACTCACACAAAACCATTGAAATTCCATATATAGTTAGTTGCACTAACTATATATCGCGCACCCGCAATTCACTGCTGATGATGTCACATATTACATCATTCATGACATGGTCAGTGACATCACTGATGACATCACTGATGGCATCTCAAATGACATCACTGATGACATCTCAAATGACATCACTGATGACATCACTGATGACATCTCATTTGACATTACTGATCACATCACTGATGATATCATTCATGTAATAATACGATGAACCTCTTCAGACTCTATTATAACCTTAGATACACTCAGTGTAAACAGACACTCACAGACTGTCACTCATCCATGGAGTTACTCACACACCTAGTCAGTCATGCAAAGAATCAATCACACCTCCATTTCCTCAACTATACAGTTATACAAACTTTACTTATTCAAACATATACTAACACATATTTACTCTCTTATACAATCCCTGATACAAGTTCACAATGATCCATACAGCCACTCACACATTCACTGGCTCTTATGCACAGTTATTTATATATGTCAACTCTCACATGTACTGTGTTTTACATATGTACTTACTTTGACATGTAGCACTGAGATATCCATTCACTCACCAATACACTCATGCACACAGTCAACCGCCCATACAGCTGTTTCCACATGCACTTTTGAAACCATACATCTAGTGAATCAACTGCTCACACATCTATGCACAGAGTCATACACCTCCCAGCCACCCACACACACACTCAGTCTCCCATACAAATACTTGGGCAACCAATCAATAACCCATATAGTTACTCATATAGCTACTTATCAACACATGCAACAGTTTACAGAACAACAGACATAATGATGCACAAATTAAGACAGTTTAGTCACTAACCTATGCACTCAGTGAGACACATTTAATCACTCACTCATACAGTCAGTCATGCACCTACTAAATCCTTCATCCAGACACTTATACATCCACTCATTCTTCAATATGTAAGACATATTTTAACTTTACAGAAACATACAGTCACTGGATGTTGTCATCAGTGATGTCATCAGTGATGTCATTTGAGATGTCATCAGTGATGTCATCAGTGATGTCACTGACCATGTCATGAATGATGTAATATGTGACATCATCAGCAGTGGATTGCGGGCGCGCGATATATAGTTAGTGCAACTAACTATATATGGAATTTCAATGGTTTTGTGTGAGTAAAATAAGGTTTTGTAAATGCGAATTCCTAACTATATATGGTCTATAACCTATTTTTTTTTCAGTGAATTTTCAAGGTTTTGTAAATGCTAATTCCTAACTATATATGGTCTATAACCTATGGTGTTTTCAGTGAATTTTCAAGGTTTTGTAAATGCTAATTCCTAACTATATATGGTCTATAGCCTATGGTTTTTTCAGTGAATATATATATATACATACATATATAAACATATATCATCTGTATATCTATATAAATACAAACATAAATGCATGCATACATATACTTATATGCATACAGATGCATGTTATTTACATGAAAGTTGAAAAAACACTAATAAAAGCAAAGCTAAAAAGCCACCTCATTACAAACAGAATGGCTTTAACTTAAACGAGGGCGAGATCTATTGCATTTTCAATGCTTGTTTACTTTGGTTACATCAAGAAGGCATTCAGATGTGTCACACATTTGCCATAAATTCTGAATGTTAGCACTCTAGTTGCACATTAGATCACTGTAGTAAAGCTACTGCTCACCAGGGACGTCTGCTGCTGGTATTCAAAGTGCATGTTTCAGTCTGCATGTCAGAATTTTTTTAATGAAATAGAAGAGGATTTGAGAAGTCACTCAAAATGATCCCTAATTGTTCTTTCTGAAGCACTAATCATACTTTCTATGGCAAAATTAACCCCCTCATGTTGTTCCTTTTTAAATTGAGTGTTTTCAGACTTACCACTTCATTCCAATCAAGATGGCTTCTGGTGTGCCATACTTTTGTCATAAGTAAGACTGTTAGCGCTCTAGTTGTTCTTTAGAACACTCTGGGACATTCTGTCATTGGGCTATACTTGGGGTACCTCTGGGTGATATTTGGGCTACATTTAGGCTCTTTTGTCTCTGGTGGCCATTTTGGGAGACTGTATGTCAGAATTTTTTAATGAAATTGAAGAGGGTTTGAGAAGTCACTCAAAATGTGCCCTAATTTTTCTTTCTGCAGCACTAATCATAATTCATATGGCAAAATATACCCCCTCATTTTGTTCCTTTTTAAATTAAATGTTTTAAGAGTTACCACTTTATTCCAATCAAGATGGCTTCAGGTGTGCCATACCTTTGTAATAAGTAGGACTGTTAGCGCTCTAGTTGTTCTTTAGAACACTCTGGGACATTCTGTCATTGGGCTATACTTGGGCTACATCTGGGTGATATTTGGGCTACATTTGGGCTCTTTTGTCTCTGGTGGCCATTTTGGGAGACTGCATGTCAGAATTTCTTAATGAAATAGAAGAGGATTTGAAAAGTCACTCAAAATGTGCCCTCATTTTTCTTTCTGCAGCACTAATAATACCTTCTATTGCATAATATACCCCCTCATTTTGTTCCTTTTTAAATTAAATGTTTTAAGAGTTACCACTTTATTCCCATCACGATGGCTCCAGGTGTGCTATACCTTTGTAATAAGTAGGACTGTTAGCGCTCTAGTTGTTCTTTAGAACACTCTGGGACATTCTGTCATTGGGCTATACTTGGGCTACATCTGGGTGATATTTGGGCTACATTTGGGCTCTTTTGTCTCTGGTGGCCATTTTAGGAGACTGCATGTCAGAATGTTTTAATGAAATAGAAAAGGATTTGAGAAGTCACTCAAAATGTGCCCTAATTTTTCATTCTGCAGCACTAATCATACTTTCTATGGCAAAATATACCCCCTCATGTTGTTTCTTTTTAAATTAAATGTTTTAAGAGTTACCACTTTATTCCAATCAAGATGGCTTCAGGTGTGCCATACCTTTGTAATAAGTAGGACTGTTAGCGCTCTAGTTGTTCTTTAGAACACTCTAGGAGGCTGCAGTAGAACACAAAGGAATCAACTGACAGTCTCTGTCCTTGTTGGATGTACATGTTTTACTGAGAATGTCAGACTTCATTTTCACATGACTGAGAAAGATAATGTGAATTTACAGAAAATATGCTTTCAGTTTAGCTTATAGATCCCCTTCCAAACCACTGTGGGAAAATCATGAGATATTAGTTTTCTTTCAAACAATATTCATGATATCACAGCAGAAGGTTTTTTCACATGGTAAAATCACCTTAGAACCCACCACAATTCCTAAAACGAGTATGGTACCATCAACAAATGATTTATAATGTAACTAAAGTCCTAAAACCCTCTATTAACTACAATGCTTTTTAATGAGGTGCTATCATGTATATTGGTCCCAAGATGGCTGCCAACACTTCTTGGATGAAGTGCTGACAGCCAATCAGATCAGATGTGTGGTTAGGCTCCGCCCAGATATATATCTTTTTTTGAACCTAAATTACTCAAAATCCACTGGAGCACATATATTGAGACCTAGCAAAGGCACATCGGGCTAACAGTCCCTATAATTGTGCCAAGTTTCGTGCAAATCCATTCAGCCGTTCGAGCTAAAAGTGAGGCCAACCGCCCTATGGAAATATAAATATATATATATATGATTATACCACGATTTCAGTTACCACGCATGGCTTTACCACGCGAATTTTACCTCGCAAGTGGCTTTACCACGCAGTTATTTACAACGTAGCATTTTACTACGCGTTGCAACGTCTTACCTTCACGTCTTTCTCCACGATCCCTTACTTCCATCCCCCTTTGAAACAAGCGTCAAAACACGTATACCAAAATAAAAAAAGGACTGCTTTTTTGACGTACACGGCACGTCTTTGGGGGAGGCTCTTTCCTCTTTCTTTTAAATTTATGTTCGTTTTTTTGTTAAAGTAACCTGCTTGTTATTTTTTGGGGGGGGAGACCCCCCCCAGCCCCCCTCCGAGCCCCCCCCCTCCCTCTGCCCCCCCATGCCCACGCAGATCGACTTGAAGGAATACCACGTCTCCCCCCTAGCCCGTGGTAAAGACGTCGTGGAAGGTACCCTGCGTGGAAGGCACCCTGCGTGGTAAGTGTCACGTGGTAAACGTGAGTAGTGGTAATGCCTTCGTGGTAAATGATGTTTCCCGAAATTAACATGGGAAAAATGCGTTTTGGGACCCCCATTTTTTCTCGGCCCCACCTTGATGAAACCCCCCCAAATTGTCAGGGGCTGCTCAGAAACAAAATGTTCCATTTTCCTGAAAATGTCAGCCAATTCCGTCCACAAACGCCAAAGTTATTAGACATAGAATTTTCAAAAATCCCATAGAGAAAAAATCCTAACTATATATACCTACTGGCGACCGCCAGTAGGTAATATATATATATCAGACCCTCCAGGATATCGCGATTTCGCGGTTTGCCGCGAAATCGGCACTTTTGTAAAAATGCCGCGATTTTTACAAAAGTGCACGCGAAATCGGCACTTTTGTAGAAATGAAGCGGCATTTTTACAAAAGCCGCTATATCCTGGGGGGTCTGAAAACGCATCCTCCCTGAGAACAAACAGCCTCTGTGTTCTTGGCTGGAGGCTCTGGTTTACGCACCACATCGATACAAAACCAGCCACAAACGGCGACCCACGCGGGCAGCCTCTCCAGGCACTGCAGGAAGCCAGGAGTGATTTCTATCCAGTACTGTTGTTCTACACTGGATCAACGTGAGCCAGTGGCATAATGCAAAATAATGGGTCCCCCTGCGAATGGATGGATGCACATAAAATGCCGCAAAATTGGCGCTAAATTTCCATATTTGTGCAGCTAAATTCCCATTTTTGTGCCGCTAAATTTGCTAATCCATGCCGCTATATCCTTCTTGATTTGCCAGTTTCCAGGTTGCTTAGAAAGAGCGCGGACCACCGAAGTTTGTCAAACTGCAAAGTTTATTAAAACTCCCAAACCGAAAATTGATTTCCTGTGTTTTCTCCCCCGATGCTTACAATAAATCCCAGAGGAGCACTGAGAGGCAGCACTCACAGCAGTAAAACTGAGGCAAGTTGTAGTTGTTTCAAGCGTTCTTAATTTTTATTTCTATTTTCAGTTTTTTTCTCCAAATATTCTCCATTAAAAAGTGCAAAGTGCTAAGTGCATCAGGAGCAAACAAATGACCTAAGCGTTTCGGCCAGAGGCCTTCGCCCGGGTATATATATTTTAAAATTAAAAGATACCATGAGACTTTACTGTACTGACATTTTCTAAACAGAGTCCTGTTCTCTGTCAAACAAGACTGGGTAGATTATAAAGATTAGGTTATATCTGCAATTTCCTACAAAGATTTGTTAAATAGTTTAATCTTGCAAGAAACCATAATGAGTCTACACTAAAAAATGGTTATGTTTTTTTCTTTTCCTTAACAATTTTCGGCAGTGTGATAAAAGAGCCTAGTTACACAGCAAAGGTCAAAAGTAGAAATTATACTTCATATTTCCCAGTTAGTAAAATATAGACCATTTGCCCGAAATGACTAATAGCTTTTATGTTCATTTTTGGGATTTGCCTAATTTTACCTCCTGGAAAACCTAATTTCCCTGATCTCTAAATAAGGTGGAAGAAATTAGAGGAGGATTGATCAGACATTTGACCCTCTTCAATGTGCCTAAACGATGAAGGCACATTGACAGCATCTGTATCATTTAGAAGAGAGATCAAGAGTCATTTACACGATGATTTGAGGGACCTGAATCTAACTTTTGATGGTTCCGGAGATGTAAATGATTACGTTGTTTATTACCTAGACTTATTAATAAATGGTGAAGTGTGTTATGAACACGTTAAGATTACTAAACATAATGCTTACATTGTTTGAAAATTTCCACCCTATCGCACTATGGAATAATTGATAAGAAACACAATTTCAAAGAAATAGAAGCTGACAATCAAGGATCCTCTTGCAGAAATGGAAAGAGAATGTGTACCCCAAACAACTGGCATCCCATACTCACAAAATATCAGTAGGGAATATTTTGGGAAGAAAGATAAAGTACTAAAGGCACACATGCCTTTGAACTATGTCAAATTATGCATACTCCAAAATTGTCAGACCTGATTAAACACTCCAGTTCACTCTCAAATCCTTAATTTTGTTTTAAAAGAGAACTAACATCAGGTAAAGATTAGCACACATGGCAGCTGGCAGGGAACAATATTCAGGCAGAGCCCCCTGCAGAGTTCAGATCCAACATGACTTACACTGCGTGGCTCTTATATATACAAATTCACAAAACAATTGATAAACATAGTTACAGATGTAGGAGCCACGCTATTCAGAAATATCAGACAAACTGTGTATGTGATATACTTACCAATTACTTACCGTACAAGAAGTGATGGTGCCAATGGCAATATAGTATGGAAAATGAGGGAGAATAGTGAACTTATAAAGAATTATGAAGCCTTACATTGTATTGAACATTTCCAAGGCAAAAACATAAAATACAGGGGATGATATCACTGTACAAATAGAAGCAATTATATATTTGTCTTTCAGGAACATAGGACAGACATTACACAGGAAGAAAACATACAGATATTGGGCCCGATTCACAGAACTAACTTAAGACAAAATCCTAAACTTGCTACTTATGGTATTCACAGAAGTTAGGATTTTGTCTTAAGTTTGTCTTAAGACAAACTTAAGACAGACTTAAGACAAGTCGGTCTTAAGTTTGTCTTAAGTCTGTCTTAAGTTTGTCTTAAGACAAACTTAAGACAAAATCCTAACTTCTGTGAATACCATAAGTAGTAAGTTTAGGATTTTGTCTTAAGTTAGTTCTGTGAATCAGGCCCATAATCTCTACAGCTGCATAAGCATGTCTTCAGTGGACAATTAAGTGGCAAAGTTTCGCCTTCTTGCTACAGAAAAAGATAAAGCAGATGAATAGGTATTATCGTGTGAAAGATTAAAATGATCAGCCTACAAGGTATTTGCGTAATTTGCAATGCTTCTGCTAAGTAAGTGCATTTTTTGCACAAGTTTATCATTAAATATGGGATAAATCCTCTTATCTAGAAAATAATATTCTGGATAAAGGATAAATGAAGACTACATTGTGTAATATCATGGATATGGCAATGAATTAGTAAATATGAGGTACAAACCAATAAAATGGTAAGAGTAAGACAAAAATGATGTAGCTTAGTATTCAACCAAACATGTGGCAGTGAAAGAAGACACTAGTAGAAAAAAGGACGTATACAACCTACCAACTATAACAAAATAAGTGCCATTTTTCGATTGTTTCTATTGAAATTTTGTAAAATGAAAGACAGCATTTCTGACCCAAAATTATAGTTCTATTTAAAAAAGCCTTGCTTGACATTAGTTATGCATCAATATTTTTCACTTGAGGTTTACTGTGCCCATCGAGCTCGACTTTAATAAAGGTCTAAGCCAGGTACTTCACTAGAAGCATGTTGAATCTCATTGGCAATGACTCAGATATTGGTGTGGTTTTCAAAATACAAACCTGCCCCCAGGCTTAGTGGTTGTTCTGTACCCAAGCAAAGTTGGCACCCTGAGTGACGGTTGGACAGCACTGAGGCTTTAAAGTCATTTAGGAAAGAGGTAATGTGATCAGGTTTTTCTAATTTGTTGTTCCTGGCCCTATCCCCAAACCTTTTGCCTTTTTCCCTCTAGTCTTTGCTAAATTTGTTTTTGATGGCCACTGCTAACCAGTGCTAAAGGATTTTGCTCACGCACCTAAACATGATTTAATTGATTTACACCTGGTTTGCTTATTTAATTTACTTATAAGTCCCTTGTAGAGTAGTATATGATATACCCATGGCCTGTGCATTAAATGCTACGAGTGGGCCTGCAGCACTTATTATGCCACTCACTTAAGTATCCGCTTGGAACATGTCCCAGACCTGCCATTACAGTTTGCATACAGTTTTAAGTTGCCAATATAACTAGGCAATATAACCCCGTTGCCAAGCCATAAACTTCCCTTTTATTGCATATAAATCACTTCTTAGGTAGGCCCTAGGTAGTCTGTATAGCAGGGTATATTGTAATTAAAAGAATGGACATGTACATTTAAGGTTTACATGTCTTGGTAGTGAAAAACGTATTTTTTCATCAGTATTGGGACCAGGTAGCCAGGTCATGTTTGGTATCTATGAAAGTGTTCTCACTTTCTCTCTGTTTGTGTGCTGCATGAATCCTGTACACACTGCAGCTAAGTTAAGCCTAACTGCTTTTTGTGTCAACCTACCCAGGGTTAAGCAGAGGCTAATTTAGTGTCTTTATGTGGTTCACCCTGCAAGGGATTGTGGCTGTTGCTTGACCAGGGCTCACGCCTCAGTCAACCAACAACCCAATTTCTCACAAGCCTTCTTGCTCAACAACCCCAAATTCAGAGTACAGGCTGGTAGCAGCTGCAAAATGTGTATACATTTCACCCAGACTCTCTCAGTTAAAGCCCTCACTTGCTCAGCACAAAAAAGATAGGATAAGGAAAACCTTGGTTCTATAACGTGGAGAATCTGCCTGGTAGAGAGGCTGAAGAATGGGAGACTTAGCCACAGTAGCATGCAAGTTTTGATGCCTACAGTGGGAAAGGCTAGGACCAGTAAAAACTAGGCAAACATTTTGTGCTGGTACTCACAGTATCTTGTGGAAGACACCTTTCATGTGGCTAATGGATTTCCTTTTGTTATGTGATGACATCCAGCAGGATTAAAGTCTTTGTTAAAAGTAAATAAGATGGACCAGGAGAGCAGGCAATGGCCATCAGTTGCAAAGCCAACCTATTCAAGACGCTTTGGTAAAGTAGAACCCAAGTAGTGGCATTCTGTAAATGTAGCACAATATTATAAAAAAACACATTAAACACAAGAAAAATAATAAGCAGCTTGCTACAGACACAGAAATATGCATGTTAGAGGAAAAGTCAAATCCTAATTAAATTTATATTCAGGTTCCACAAGCCTTCAGTCCCAATAACCTGTTAAGAGTGGTAGCCAATTACAGAAAAGTAGCTCGGCCGTACACCATCAGGATGATAGTTCTTAATGACCTAAAAATGTCACTTTTACCATGTGGGACAGAGTGGTCCTATCAAATTGTGAAGTTGTTGAGTTGCTTTTGCTCAGCAATACCCCTGCTTGCCCAACCCGATGTGGTAATTTTACAGAATCGATCCAGTCCTAGTCTGGGAAATCTGGTGAGGCGGGAAAAGTAAAAAAATTGGAATTCTTCAGACATGATGGTATCAGACGTTTTTTGGCTATGGTCTGCACTCCTGTAAGAGAAAAGTGGGAAAGTATAAATGGCAATCCAGCAGCCTGCTCATAAGATAGTATTTCAACATACTTTCTGTCCCAAATGTATATGTTCTGTACATTGTAGCAGCTGGATGAATCAGACTCGCTGCACTAGTAGTGGTTATAGTAGTAAGCTTTATTGTTTGGTTAATTAAAACGGTAATAATGTTACATTTTAACTTTTGAGATATAAGTATAAAACCCTATAGTACATATTGCCTTCATGATATAACGGGTAAAAGGTTAAAAAAGGTTTAAAAAAAAAAGAACATTTTAAAATTACAATTCAGTGTGGTGCGAATCTCCGTTTGTGATTTTGATTATACTGAGAGAAGGCTAGGCCAATTTTTTTTTTTTAGGGAAAGTTTGTGGAGCTTTAAAAGCTATCACAGTTTGCAGTTAATTTGAGGATCTGATGGGTTGATGCACTGAATGACAGTGGTCATGCATGTCCTGATCTTTCTTAATTTGAAATCAGGCCGCAATAAGGTGACGCGTGCTGGATATAAATGTGGACAGATGCAAATCAGATGGATAAGGTCCTCTTTTGTTTGTCCACAAAGTCTGCATGCTGTGGGACCGTTGTATTTCAAACGGTTGGTCTGATATTTTTGGTAGCTTACCGAATCGAAGTGCCATCAGTCATTTCTTTCAAATTACTGAGAATATAAGGCTAATGCAAGGTGCTTGTTTTAGAGATTCATAGGTATTAATAACTATCCATGCGTGGGTTCGCTAGCCTAAACTTGTTTTTATTTTCTCCCCACAATTGAAGTATTTCTATTTTGTTGTTAATTTGTCTAAAAGAGGAAAAAGACAGATTTTTATTCTACAGATCTCCGATCTTGGGGCCAGATGTAGGTAGCCCAATACCAGTCTGTAACGGCCATAATTACCGAATTTCGGCCGTTACCGACCGGTATTAGGCATCTGAGATGTAGGGGCCAATCGGTAATATAAGGAATTGGTAAACTACCGAATTCTTAAAATACCGATTCAGTAAATTACCGAATCCTTAATGTAGGGAGCACTCAAGTGAGTGCATTTGTCATTTAAGGATTCGTTGTTTACGACCAACTACAAGTGGGTGGTAAATATCGAATACCTTTAAAAAAGCAAATATTAGCTTTTTGTAAAGTGCCATGTGGCAGACATACATGCCCTTAGAGCATGCATGTGTGCCACATGTGCACCCATGCACTATTCAGGGGTGCAACAGGGTGTCAATGTGACACCCTGCCACCCTTGTGAATGGTCCCCCTATTACCTATTCGGTAAATACCGATTCAGTACTTTACTCCAGGCCCATAGGAATGAATGGAAATTACCGATTCGGTAAATACCGAATCGGTATTACCGGATCAGTAATACTGAATATTACCGATTTGGTAAAATGTACCGAATCTTTATCTACATCCCATTTACCGATTCTGAAATACCGAATCGGTAAAATTCGGTATGATAGAATCGTTAAATGGTAATTACCTACATGTGGCTCTTGGTGTTTTGTAGAGCTTTTCTGTGAATATTTATGGTATCAGGACTATTTGTCTTTTTCCACTTTTGTCTAAAGTCCTTTAGTAATTTCTTAGTTATCAGAATTGAGTATTATTTTGTACCAGCTTTTTATGGTGGCGTACGTTGTTCCTAATGATTCATAATTAACCTAAATTCCAACCACACCTGGGCTGGTGATGCACTTTTAGGTAGTTGGAAGGTCTGTGTATAGGTGGTAAGAAATGTGTTTATAAATATTGTATCTTTTCCATGTAAGGTGATGCTACCGTAAGCAATTGTTGGCAGGAGCCTTGCAGCTATTACAGATAGAGTGGTTTAAAAGATGGACATTCCAGTTTGTATTCTAGTGTACTGAAAGCAAATGTTAGCGCACCAGCCCTTTTTATCATGTAACTCCTCTGTTCTTGTTGATTGAATCTATTATCTAGGTAGACGCCTAGATATGTATAACTTGTGATTTCCTCCATCATCTTACCGTTCAGAAAGATCTTAAGTTTGCAGCCTGGTCGATTTTGGATCAGTAGGGTTTTAGATTTATTTGTATTGATTTCCAGGTTGTTGGTTGTGACATAATCCTGTATTTCTGTTAGCGCCCTCTGGAGGACGACTAGTGTTAGACTCATTAACGCCACGTCACCGGCGATTGAAAGGTGTGACAGGGTTAATGAGCCCAATCGAAGCAGATGTGAATTAGTCTGATCCAGCCTTCGTGCTAAGTCAGAAATAAACTGGTTGAATAGTTGTGGCGCCAGCATACATCCTGCTTCGAACCCCTATTTGTCAGGATCTTTCTCAAGACCCTAGTGCCGTCGCCCACTTTAACTCTTACCCAGGTATGAGTATATAGGTGGGTTATTGCTAATATTCCTGTCTCTCCTCTTGTGAGGAGGTTATTTTATTTGCAGAGTTGGCGCTGATTTTGGCAGTATTCTCCCTTCAAATATTCTGGCCAGGAAATCTGCCCCGGCTTCTTCTTGGTTTTTTGAGTTGTTTACTATTTTCTTTGCCCTGTTCAGATTGTTTACTTGGTCCCAGAAAGCACTCATGTTAGTTTGTTTCGCAGTGAATACTTATTTAGCCCAGTTTGCCTCGCACCGTATTCTTTTTTTGTTTCCAGTGTAATTGTTTGAATTCTTTTCTCAGCTGGTGTCCTTTTCCCATCCTAGGTGACCGGTATCTGTTGTTGTGGTGTACCTGACAGCCTTTCTTAATTCTTGTTTTAATGCTTGCATTTTACATCAAGCGGCATTATTTTCCTTCCCTGTTTTTTTCCTGGACCAGCCTGTCATTAGCGATGTCAGGTTGGTTGTGAATTCTGTCCAGGAGTTTATTAAGTTGGTATTTCTATTGCAACTGGTCATTATTGTGCTATTCAGCTTTTGTAGTGATACATTGGTCCACCTCAGGCATTTTAAGTTTGTCGTATTTTCTATGCCTTCCAGTTCCAGAATGTTCATATGCCTTTTGGGGTCTATCTCAAAATGGGTGTGTTGGTGACTATGGTCACTCTGAGTCGAAAGGTTGACTGAGAACTGAACTAAGTACGGCATCGAAGATAACAAGATGATTGTGTAGTCCAGTATTGGTTTGCGTGCCGGCTCCATGGAATGTGAATTTAGGGGAGAGAGTCATCCGAAGTCCTGCCATTGATAACCCACTTTGCCAGGAACTCTAACACTGTCACAAATGCCCGGCCCATATGATCTGGACGGTATGTCAGCAGTTGGTATTGTGATGACACGTCCTAGTGAATGTTATCTGACATCCATTTTTTGTCCTTGTCAGGTGTGTAGATCAGATTGGCGTTGAAGTCACCTGTCAGCATTATATCCCAAAGTGGATGCATTTTCTTACCTCTGAGAATGTTGTTAATAGTAGCGATTTAAGTGCTTTTGTATTATTTCGAATTTTATATAGAGCCTAGTTACCCTGGAGCATCCCAGCGCTTGTTCCAGAACCAGAAAGGTAGCAGTCAGACATAATCAAAGGCATTTTACTTGTGGGAACGCAGGTGTGTATATAAACATTGATCTGTAGTACTCTTCTGACTTCAAGGTTATTCCTGTACATGAGTTTGATTAGTTGCAGGCCAGGGTTTGGAGTTTCAAGTTGTTTGGATTTTATGTCGAGTGACTCACTGAACCTTGTACAAATACACTGTCAAGTTAGTCCCTGTTGTAGGTTGATCAACTCTCAAACCTCCTTGTGTATAGATGCTTCTGTCACAAGAGCTGAGGAGGACTCCTAATATGTCTTTGTATTTGAGGCCTTGTAGGACATTAGCAATGGTGCTCGAGCACCAGTTCTCTGGCAAATGTGTCTCTGACAAACTGGTGAATTGCAATATCTGTTGAATGTGAAGCAACTGACTCTGAAGGTAAGAAGGTCGCAAGGTAGGCCTTCTTATTAGGATTGTTATCTTTCTAAAAATTCCTTGCAAGGATGCCACATACAATATTTGATGAGATGCTTACAGCTCTCTATTTATTTATCTATCACAATATGTCTTTTTATCATAACTATTTAGCTACAAATGCTTCACTACTGAATTATTGGAAAGAAAAGAAACACAATAATAAATTAGCTTAAAGTACAGCAACACTTCATAGACTGGGTTTATTAAATGCAACTTAAATCTTGATCTATTACCTTCCTTATATATGTACACCTTCCATGTATGTATGTATCTATATATGTATTACTTTACTCTTATTGTAAAAAAAACACATTTGAGTCTGTCCAATGCACTATCTACGTTGTGTTTCACTCATTACCTCTTTAATATAGCCTCTACCTTCACTACCTGACTCATTCAAAATCTCAATCTGCTACGATGATCTCCAAAATAACCCTTTTTAGACTCTTCTATGCTCTACCCCACCTTTCATCACCCCATTTTACTACTAAAATCTCCCAAACAACCTTATACTATGACCTCCCTCCTCCATCTTTCTTTTACTGATCTCCTACTACCAGTGGTGGTTGGTGAAATTTGAAAGTGGAGGGGCGTAAAACAATCGAGCGAGCGCCATAGAAGCACAGCCTTACAGCGGGCACGTGCCTGCTTCTTTACTATGCATCAGCTGTGTAGGCATGGGGTGTGGCCACCCTACGTCCCCTATAAGTTAAATTATGTTGATTGTATGTACGCTGTTTATTTGAAATGCATTTAAAACTGAAATAAAGAAAAAAAAATTGTGACCCCCTCCCTGACAGAGATGAACACGAGATCCCTTGAAAATAGCACATGAAACATTATTTAGGTAGCTATGCTAAATCAGAGAAAACAATTTGAATGGCATAAACAGTGAGCAAGGATGGCCTGTCTCTTTTTCTGATTTCTGTTTTTTAAAGTGCATTCATTAACAAAGAGACATTCTGAGTGGGGGGTTTGAAAATTACACACCTCGAACACACACAACAATACGTGCGGCTCGTGCTGAGGCAGTGCAGTTCTTTGTGAAACAGGACAGCCCCTGGACATCGGGGCCGTGTCGTCATGTTGTTTTCTGTGCTGCGTCAGCGCATAAAGGGATTACGCTCTTCTTTTTAATGACCTTGAGCCCAAACATTAATTCGAAATATCTCCAAATTATTGCATATTTTCTTGGGTGCAGCGATCGGCACTCGGCAACACGAGGTATGCCCAGACTTCTGTTTTTATGCAGCAGTGGAAATTGCATCAGGATAAGGCCCGACATGCAAACCATTGTGAATAATGCTCACACATTCTTGGTGCATCCATTTTGCCTAAACTTTCTTTGTCATTTTAGCTTTAGCTTAATGTTGACGAGGGGGGAGGTGGGAGGGGTTTGGAAACAAAACAACAAATATTTATAAAATAAAATAAACTTACCGTCCGTAGAGTCTCCGTCCCGACTCCCGCCGTCCTAGTTCAAGTCCTGCAGGCAGCACGTCATCAGGAAGGCTGTGCGGCAGGCAGCCTCCCTCTCCACTGCCGCGTTTTTGATTGGTGCGGCCGGCTGCCCCAGGCTACGTCATTTTCTCTCTGTATGCTGATGCTGCAGCATACAGAGGGGAGAGTGAGTGGGTGGTGTTACTCGAGGGCAGGGGGAGTGGCTTGGTGGAGTGGCTTTCCCACTGTTGTTAATACTGTCTGTTTGGGCGGCCTCAGGCTACCCAAACAGTCAGTATTAACAGTGGGCAAGCCACTTTCCCAAGCCACTACCCCCTGCCCTCGAGTAACACCCCCACTCTAAACCAGGAAGTTCTGCTTTCTCGCCGAGCGAGAAGGCAGAAATAATGGTAGTTAATAACTACCATTTGTTTCTGCCTTCTCGCACGGCGAGAAAGCAGGGGGGCGGCACCCAAATGCCCCCATGGAGGATCCGCCACTGCCTACTACTATGATCTCCCAATAAACACTATTTAGACTCTTCCCACTTCTATCCCTCCATTATCGTTTTCAATCCAACTAACAGAATCACATGTCCACCACTCAAATGAAATACTAATTCACCACTAATATTTTTTGGGTTCTGGGGTAGAATGCTACTTGTCGAAAAGCGATTTGAGGCCCCGTCAGGGGTAGTAAGCGTTATATAAATACAATTACAATTATATTACAGTACTTAAAGCCCTTGGAATCTCTGCTCATTTATTTATTTATTTTATTTATTTAGTTTCTTATATCACGCCAGAATCGACCCCAATGGGGTATCTCCGCGCTTTGCACGCCGGGATGGTAAGGTTTGTACCTCTGTAGATGAGCTATGGGCCATTATTCTTCCAGGAACAAGGTTGTTTGGAGCGTTTTCCTGAAGGATATGTGATTGGTGTTTTGTCTGAGACTAAGGGGCAGTTTATTCCACAAGGTTGGCCTCATAAGGGAGAGGGCTCGGCCACCTTGCCTGGTCTTCTTAATATGCCGGGATTTTAATAGCAGTTGGTACTTGATCGAAGAAGGCGATCAGGTTTATAGAACTGGAATTTTTGGGCCAGGTATTTGGGGCCATTTCCAAAAAGGCATTTATGGACAGTGCAGCAGATTTTAAACTTAATACGTTGCCGTATCGGTAGCCAGTGGAGTTCTCTCAAAAGGGGCTTGGAGGGGTTCTTGTGGGAGTGTTCAGGATTAGTCTTGCCGCCGTGTTTTGGACCACCTGTAACCGGTTTAAAGCGTCCTCATTAGGATGTTGAGTAAGATTTTGCAGCAGGCCAAGGAAGCAAAATATATCTACAATTGTTCAGCAACATTCAGGTCCATCTTTGGTTTTGTTGCAGCATTGCAATGTTTGACTGGAAGGGTAGGGCTATTAAAGGGTTCTGTAGAACATGCTGCAGCACTTACATTGTTCCATTCCTGAAATCTAATTTGTAGGATTTTACCTTGGCTGTGTTTGAGTTAAAAAGAAGTTTTGAGCCCCACATATATTTTGGATGCACCCCCTGGCAAACAGAATGCGGAGCTGTGATGTCAAACGTCATAATCATTTTTAAAACATCTGTAGTGGATTCATGGATTGTCAAGTACACATGTCAAAAACTGAGGACTAGCCATTCAGTTAAACCATTGTGAAGTAGCACATTCATTGTGGAAAAGGATATTCGACCAGCAGCAGTCTACACCTTCTGACTGGTAAAGGAAACTGGATTGCTAAACTACTGGAGAGAGGGAGGGAAAGCAAAAGAGAGAAACAGAGCTAGAGGTCGCAATCATAATATCATCTGGTGCTGAGCTCAACTGAGTTAAAAATAATCTAGCTCCTTGATTATTAGGATTTTTTAACCATCAGTAGGTCACCTTAAATTGCATGTCTCAATGAGACTACCTCAGTAGAAAATTGTATGTGGTGGATGTACAGCCATACCAATCAACATGCAAGTTTATAAAATTTCAGTTAAAACTTCTACACTAATGTAGTTAAAATAGTAACCTTTTATGTCTAAAATCACACAAGAGGAATAAAATATGATTTAGGATCAGGAATTATAAAAGTGCTTCAGAGAAAAAATTTGACAAAACAAAATCCAATGTTATGCGTGGGGTGCAGTTTTCCAGGTCCTAGGTACGCTTTTATAGGAACTGATGATGGGTCAAAATTGTGAGAGAGTCTTTTCTTTATCCTGGTTAAAAATTTTATATTCAGACATTGCCAGATTATTGGAAATCAAACGTATTCAGGAGGCCATGACGGAGAGCAGAGCTGAGCACTGCTCCAGATGTTGACACCTAATTGTTGTTGTTCTACTGGAGTCTTTAACTTGATTTTTTTTAAAAGCTCGTCCTGGGGGTAATCAGGGAATCAAAGCAACAATGCACATATCTTCCTCTGGTCCACTTTTTCATCCTGTCTCACTCATGCCCTTAAACTTTGGTCTTTGAAATTGATTAGTAGATATGAATTTATCAGTGGTTGAAAGCTGCCTCTTGGCTTGGCTACACAGTGTGGGATATCTTGTTTTTGAGGCTCGCTAGAGATTCAACTTTCCATCAAAAAGCTACCAGAGCAACAAGCTTTCAAATCATGACTACTGAGGTTGTGTCAGTGTTGCGCATGCTTGACGCCTTGTCCCTGGCCACTAGGAAAGCATATCTTCCAACTTTTTGTGCAAGTTCTATAATGTCTTCTGTGGTACTTCTCAAGTTCCCAAACATTCAAGGAAAGCTTCTTGGACAACAATACCTGGTTCAAAGAAGAAAATGGCTTTTGCCCACATCTAGTAGGGTCCACAGCCAAATATTCAGTTACTAGTTTGGCAGTACTCCTTTTGGTCTGTCCATAGGACTTAGGAAAGCATCTCAAACCCTGACCTTTTAATCACATATTTACACAGATATATGTCCCATTTAATTACACTGTTACTAGGTGTTGGAAGGTGTGCAAATAAGTTATGGAACGCTCCTCTTAGCTCACAAATACCTATTAGAACGCATGGGTAACATTAATGTTGATGTTTACATAACTGTGAGCCTTCGTCGATTTTCCCTATTGCGGTGGTCACAATTTCTACCATTTTCTGTCTAACCTCTGCTTTCTTTCATCCCACTCCTATCTTACAAATGCTCCCTACTTCAGTTGATTGTCTATTTTTAGGATTCTTGAGTGGAACCATTTTTAAAGGGAGGACTGCCTACATTTTATGTTTTGTGTGTGTGGGTGTGCATGTTTCTGTGTGTTTGGAATTAATCAATGTCTCAGCCACACCTTAGTAACTTATTTTTCTTTAACAAATTTACTGTAACGTGCAACAGCCTTTTGTTAGTGATCTAATAGTTCATCTCTTTTACTGGGTATATCAACACCTTATTTTCTTTTTATTATTTGTCAGAGTTGACAGTATCATGTAGCATTTCTAACTGATGGCTGCATGAGATCTGCTGCAGACATTTTGACCACAGGCAATAACAATTTGAGAGAGAATATTCGGATATAGGACAAATAATAACTTAACGATAATTGTTAGGATACATTGTACGAAGTACATGAAATAAATGATCAAGGGCAAAGTTGCCTGAGAGAATTTTGATGACAAAAATATGGTGTGGACAGAATATTGTGTCAATAATATTGAGGATACAAATATTGAGAAGTGTAAATAGGTAAGTATAGATTTACTGCTCTTAACTTCACATCTATGTACCTTAAAGATAAATGTATAGGTATACATATACAAATGTATGTGTGGAGCTAAAAATGTGTTTGCCCATAGAAACTTACCTTCACAATATGCTTGGCCTAGATATTCTTGACACAATATTTCCTCAAACATGCCACACTCTGAAATTTGATATTACCTGGTGAAGAGAAAGTATTGATTGTTGTTGAAGGGTTACAGCCCATTTTGGTGTCTTTGGATTGTTGTCAGAAATAATGGCGTACATAACCATTGTGTCTTGAATAATGCTTGCAAAATTGTTACCAAATTCATGTAGATTTTTTTTATTAATTCCACTAGAGCTGTTTTAAAAAAAAAATATGGGCCCAATATTCAATGCTTAATTTGTAAAACACCATAAGTGCCAGGTCCCAAGGTATTTTACAGGAGTTCATTGCAACATGCATCACCCACTGCCCATAGCAGTGCTGCAAGTGCCAGTCCCACTGTTAGCTACAAACCATCGCCCTCCAACAAATGTCACAATTTGGATTGCTCCCATTACCCAAACGCTTTAAGATTACCTTGATGCAAATTATTATGTTTATTTAAATGATGTTGAATTTCTAACCATTCTAGTAAGCCCAAAAATACAGAAACAGTACCACTGTGTGATTGGTTGTCTGAAAGTGCCCATTTTGAGACATATTGTGGCACTGCCAAGCTCCAGCAAACACTATCACAAATTAAGCACTGACAATATTTTCACCATATGATATTCTGACAGCAATATTCTGGAACCACACAACTTTGGCCACCACAAAACTGGGCGCAAAGTTTCACTTCTCACCTGACAATTATTTTTTGGCATGTTCTCCCTAGAAGGTTCCTGGAACCAGTGATGTTGCGGATAGGTCAGGGACAGAGTTAGCCAACTTTAATCTCTGTGCTATTCCCTTTGCAGTAGCAGACAACCACAAGCAACAGTTTTCCTCATCCCCGGAGCATCACTGTTTCATTCCATAGTCCTATGTCCTCCTTAAGATCTCTGTGCGGCAGATGCTCTTACATGCAGCCTGATGAAACCTATTGAAATCTAGCATGCTAGCATCACAAGGGCAGCACATTTAATAGGGATTTCAGACTCCAAACAATTCCCTCCTCAATGTTGCAAACCTTAGAAGAGGTAAGAAAGCTGCATAAAAACAGAGGAATGTTCTCACTGTACCTGCCAGTGCAAAAGCCTTAAAAACCATAGGACCCTATTGTAAGGAAGCAAGTGGGTGTGAAAAGAAAACTCACTTCAGCAGATTTTCCTGTACGCCTATAGATCAATATAATGAGCATTCAAATCCCAAATTTCCTCCTCACACCTTACCAAAATACAGTAACTTGCATTTCTACTTCCAGGTCCTTAAGTTCAGGCAGGAATCAGACCTGTGAGACCTACAAATTTGCTTGATGGTGGAATCATCACACTTCACATGGAAAGAAATCTTTGCCTATCTTTACCTGATTGCAGGTCGCCAAAAGCCATCTCAAAAGACATTGTCCTGCACAGCAACTATACGCGGTCAAAAGCCAAAGCTCGAATGTTCACATCATTATGAGAAGTCGATGTCTTTCTCCACGCGTGGAAGCCACAACATGCAAAACATTTTAGACACATACCAGGCGAATCTGTATTGTTCGGTGGGTAAACATGATTTTCAGCGTAATCACCAGTTGAAAAGCCTCAGCAAATTTTGTGTGGTACATGATTGTGTGGTGTGAATTGGCTGTCTCTCTCATATCCATGAACCATGCCTATTGCTGGTTTTAGATCCTGTCATTGTCCCTCTAGTACAGAGGTCTTCAAACTTTTGGATGCCGAGACCCCCCTGTCAACATTTACAGGCGTAAGGACCCCCTCCTGAAAAAAATGTCTAATCCTCTAGGCAGGGCTACTGGAATTATGAGGCAGGTGAGTACCAAATTATGCGACAGTCTTGACTAAATTGTGTGAGTAGAAAATTTAAATAATGTTTTGTGATGCTGCGTATTTTAGGATAGCATTGCTTTATTATTTTGACATTTTTTAAACACAGTAACACTGAGGAAAGATTTCTTCCCATCAGTGCCAGTTTATAACCAAAATACAGCAATTAACATCAGAAAGATGTCTAGTCAACCTTTGTGAAGGGCCTCCCACTACGCAGGAATACGCGCTGCCACATTAGAAACTCACCTGGCCATTGCCGGGAGCAGCAAGGGTCCCTTCAAACCCTGGCGGTCTTGTGCAGAGTTAAGCAGTTTACCCATGACCCTTTCCTCTCACCCCTTCCTTCCATCACTCTCTTCTCTCCTCTCCCAACCCCGGATCCCTCTCTCACATTGCAAGCAGATGGTTATTAGCCCCAGGACACCTTTTGGTAACAGTAGCGCACTACAAATGTAAATAATAATAGGCAGAGGCAGGGGATCCACTAAACCCGAACACTCCCAGCCAGGGCTGGCCTTAGCACCGGTCTCACACGGTGCAACAGTCTTTCCACCTTCTCCATGAATTCCTCACTACCACTCACCAACAATACACCTCATCTCTATATAGCAACTGTCTAACAAAATACTCCTATTTAACTCACACTCACTTCTGGGATGTGAATGGTACATCTTTTGTGTACCAGGTACTTTAACCTTCTGCACTGTATGGGTGATAAGAGTGCCCATGTGACTGCACGGAGAGCAATGCAACAATGTGAGAGTAGGGTAAAAGGAGTGACTACAGGTTGAGTGAGGTGACAATATGAATTTGGGTTCGGCTGTAAGTGCAGAGTGGGACAAATTAGTGCATGGTTAGTGATTGCCTTGTGTGAGTGAGCTACAGGTTGAGCAGTGAGGGGGGGGACAGGTGAGTGAAGTGTCACATGAGTGCAGGATGAGAAGTGTGCTCGTGTGACTGCAGGGTGAGGTACAGAGTGAACAATGCAAGCACATTTTTAGTGCAGAGTGATCACAGTGAGAGCAGGGTGAGCAGGTGAATGTTGTGAGTGCATGGTGATCAGTGTGAGTGCATTGTGATCAATGTGAGTGCAGGGTGAGCGGGTGAATGTGAGTGCATGGTGATCAGTGTGAGTGCATTGTGATCAGTGTGAGTGCAAGGTGAGGGGGTGAATGGTGTGAGTGCATTGTGATCAGTGTGAGTGCATTGTGATCAGTGTGAGTGCATTGTGATCAGTGTGAGTGCAGGGTGAGCGGGTGAATGGTGTGAGTGCATGGTGATCAGTGTGAGTGTATGGTGATCAGTGTGTGTGCATGGTGATCAGTGTGAGTGCATGGTGATCAGTGTGAGTGCACGGTGATCAGTGTGAGTGCACGGCGATCAGTGTGAGTGCATGGGGATCAGTGTGAGTGCACGGTGATCAGTGTGAGTGCAGGGTGAGCGGGTGAATAGTGTGAGTGCATGGTGATCAGTGTGAGTGCATGGTGATCAGTGTGAGTGCATGGTGATCAGTGTGAGTGCATGGTGATCAATGTGAGTGCATGGTGATCAATGTGAGTGCATGGCGATCAGTGTGAGTGCATGGCGATCGCTGTGAGTGCATTGTGATTGCTATGAGTGCTTGGTGATCAGTGCAAGTGCATTGTGATCGCTGCGAGTGCAGGGTGAGCGTGAAAGTGAAGGTGAGAATGAGAAGTGAGTTGTCTGAAAGCAGGGTGCATTCCCCGAAACTTGAAGTGTAGGGTTTCAGATATTAGTTAAACTATTGCTATAATGGCATTAATCAGGGATTGAGGGTGGAGGAAATAAATAATGTGCTGATCCTCCAACAAACTTCCAGTCTTATGATTAGGGTTCCCAGCTCATTATTTTGATGGCCCAGAACTAAGCAGTCACCTAAAGCTGTATTTTTAGCACTTATCTGTGTATACTTAGAACAGCAAATGTAAATAGAAAGCACTTTTAATTGTGTCACTTTTAATTGTGTTCTATGGCTGCCTCAATGATCCATGACTGAAAATTAAAGAGAACAAAGACAAAAAAGTCACATAACTAATTAATACATACTTTTTTATTTATAACTCTAGTGTCAAGAGCAGGCATTTTTCTTTTGGCAACCCAACTTTATATTCCTTTTCATTAAATGAATTCTCACACTACAGCAAGAAGTGTAAAAATACAAATGTAAGGAATAGGCAGAGTGGGGGCCCAGGGGGTACTGGAACCATAAAAAACATTAAGCCTCTGTTACCAGTTTTCAAAGGCGTGTAAATATGCTAATGGTCTTTAAAGACCTGTGAAAAACCCAGATAGGACTCCAGACACTGCCCAGCCGAGCCCCCAGCAGCTCGAGTTTCACTGCAGCAGCCCGGGCTGAGACACAGGACGGGGGAAGAGGGAGGCTGAAGCCCTGGAGGCCAGGGCAGACGTGTGACTGTGAAGGCGCAACCCCCTTCACGGCCCCCCTGGGGGTCGCGCCCCACAGTTTGAAGACCCCTGCTCTAGTATAACAGAGCTATTCCACGGATGATGTAGGTTTTCCATGCAATTTATTTTTTTCATGCAGAAAAACTGTTTGTCCCTTTCTCACAAACTTCTCATGTTTGCTTCCTAGCAGCAGATGAAGTGTCCCACAAAAGACTACATGAGCTCCCATATCATGTGGCACAGTCTTGATTGATTCCCCTTTCCTTTCCTAGTACCCTTCAGTGACCCTTTCTTCCTGTACTCTAAGGTCTCTCCTCTCCCCCTTGATCTTGGTCCTCATTTGCTATAACACACTTCAATAGTCCACATGCATTGCCCTCTGGGCTTGCAGAAGTGACATGAAGCCCACAGCCCCTGTCTCAGAGGTAGTCATGCTCAAAGCAATTACTGACACTTGACTGCGGCCGAGTGAGGTCAATGGGAAATGGATTCAGGACAGTGGCTGCTTTACATCTGCTAAGGTTTCTCAAACCTTCAACATTTTTTATCAGAAACACATGATAAATACCCCAAATTCCAAATAACTTGCTACCATAGTTCTCATATATCAGACTACTAGGTACATTGTACCTCCCTTTGGGGAATGTTTACAACGAAGTGGTGGAGTGAGGCATTAGCCTCCTTAGCTTAACGCCACGCACCCCCATTTCTGAAACGCAGGGCTGCACCATATTTACAACAATATGGTGCAGCCCTTCATTTCCCCCTGTGGTGGACCTAAATTTCACAACCTAGCGCCAACCGAGGCACCATAGCGCAAGGGTGTCTGCCTTGAGGGGAAGACTGTGCATGTGCAGGAAGGTGTCCGTTCCTGCACATAACAATCTTTGAATGGTGTTTTGACACTTCTACATGTTCTGCGTGAAGCAGCACACATAGAAACTACAAAATGTAATATTTTTTAAAGATTGTTTATGTGCAGGAACGGACACCTTCCTGCACACAAACAATCACTGGCCTTTTGATGTTTCTATGTGTGCTGCACAATGCAGCACTCATGAAAACAGCAAAAACTACTAGAAATACCGGGATTTCCCTGGTCTTAATTTTGGCACTGACTCCTATTCACGCTGCCCTTGTAAATAGGGGACAGCATCAAAATCAATGGGTGTTGCGGTGGAACGCTCACTGCAACACCCACTGCCCTCCCCTTTCACACAAAGTTCAGCGTGAAAGGGTGCCCTATTTACAAGGCAGCGTTACGCCAGGTTAAGTGGTTAACACTGCCTTGTAAATAAGGCAAACCACATTTCGCCACAGGAACATCACTAAAAGTGACGTTCCTGTGGTAATAGGGGCTTGTAAATATGCCCCTTTGTCTATTTGTACATCAGAAGCAAAAAGGAAAACTCAAAAATAAAGTATGGCTCATGCTCTATTGAAATACAAATAACAATATACATAAGATAATTCTTGTGCATCATGTAGAGCGATTACATACATGTTTTCTAATGTAATGACAACCCAGCAGTGTCTTTTACAAATCTTCATACTCAATAATTACTTTCTTCAGGAGACAAATGCTGTCTATATAGTTGCTGTTTCGTGTGTATGAGGTTCCAGAAAGTTCTCAGTTATTTTTAAGCCTTGCAGAATGCTAGTTTGATCTCTTATATAGGCTTATTGCTATCACTCACTATGTGTGTGCTGAGTTCATGAGTTTTGTGTGGTTGGGTTTCACTCAGTTAAATGTTAATCTTGATCTGTAAGCTGTAAAATTAATCATGATATAACCTTGTTAATTGTTTTGTTGTGATGCACTGGATGCATGAAATCCACTCACGTACATTGCTCTTTTTTCCAGGAGAGGAACCAATGTAACAAAATAGTTGGTGATGAATTAGGTGCTGAGAAGCTGAGGTGTGAAAATATGAGTTCTTTCCAGGACTGATGCTCACAAGCTGAGGTACTTACAGGGTGGCATCTTCAAAGTCAAGCAATGCTGCACTACACAAGCATTAATGCATGGTTCATATAGAATCATGCCCAAGATTAACACCTCAGATGTTTTTAATCTCACAAGACCGTAAGATGTTACAATAGGTTCGACAAAGTCTTGGCAGAGGGCATATCTCTTGTGAAAGACATGTTATAGCCATGCTGGACTCAACAGCATCTTCATCAACTCATTTATCATTCAGACACAAAGTGTCTGAATGATAAATGAAGTAAATTTCAGCAGGTCAAATCTGTCAACATTTACATTGCTGGTAAAACAACAGTAAGTGTGGGTATTGGTGCAAAAAATGTCCAATCTGCTTAATATCTTCCATTTTGCAGGGTTGAAGAAGGAATAGGAGATAATTATCCCATTTATTTAATTTCAATCCCCAGGATACAGAATTGGTAGGTGTGATCAACTTCATATCCAGAGCCAGGCCAAATGTAATTAGGGCCTTATTGTAATGACTGCATATTAGTAAGATGTTTAAATACATTTAGATACATATCTCCAACTACATCCTAGCCCTTCTTTAGATAGGGTCTTACTGCAGGAGGGGCTGGAGATTAAAGGGAATCAATATTCGGGATAGCGGGATGTCAGATTCCTGTTTTCAATTGTGCATTTTGCAGTCCTTCCCATAGCGGAGAAAGAAGCAGAACATAAGAAGGGTGGCCTTCCAGCATCCCGCTCGCATCTCACAGGAGAGTACCGGATGCCTGAATCCCTCAGTGCGGAATCCAATTCCTTTAGATGCAGATTCATGGGTTGTAGTCACAAACTGTAGTTATCGCTTAAACATATATTATCATTATGAAATCACTGTGCCTGCAATGGAAGGCACCTCAACATTGACTGATCAGACTATCTGGTATTGGCTTATCGCAGGATCTCTCTATCACAAGCAGTTCATTTGCAGGGGTTTCAGAGTGAACAAGCCCCTGGGTTATGCTGAATTATTTATGTATGTATGTATACACACGCCACAGTTACCTCCCACCTGGACTATGCGAACGGCGTGTATTTGGGCCTCCCAGCGTACCAGATAAAGAAATTGCAGATGGTCCAGAATGCGGCTGCGAGATTGATTAAACATGTCCCATTCAAGCAGCACATCTCTCCTCATCTCAAAGCATTGCATTGGTTACCGGTCAACAGTAGAATCAAATTTAAGGCCCTAACTCTAGCCTTTCGGGCATTCCACGGATCCTGCCCCTGCTATCTGAAGCAGAGACTTGACGCATATGAGCAGCCTCGTTCTCTTCGATCAGGTGCTCAGAACCTGTTACGCACCCCTCGAGTTAGGAAAGCTCGATTAGGGGGCAGATCCTTTTCGCTTACGGCTGTCATGCTTTGGAGTGCCTTGCCAAACGTATTGTGACAATTCACCTCTGAAACCATTTTTAGGAGGGCAGCCAAGACCTGGCTTTTTAACCAGGAGTAGCCTCTTGGACTCTCTGTGTTACGCAGGCGGCCTGGCGCACCACTAGTTGCTATAGCGCCGGGACACCTCTTAGGAGGTAGCTGTTCGCGCTCTATAAAAGACAGTATTATTATTATTATTATATGTATGTATGTATTGGATTTTGGGAAGCACAATCCTAATTACATGGCAACAGAGCACGGTAACAAAGGCGGCACACAGATCTGCCGAACAAATGACGAGTTGATAGTGAGGAGATCTAGCTTTTTGTTACACTGTTACACTCTTGTGCTATTTATAAAGCCCTATGTGGTCCTTGGAAACCACGTTTAAAGCACTGCGGATGAGCTAAGACTTGTTATGTTATGTTATTTGCCATTTATATAGCGCACAAATCACCAATGGTCTCTAAGCGCTTGTGAGGGAACATACGTCAAAACCAAGGTTGCCCATCCCAATGTCCGGTCGATCAGGGCGTAGCTTGTCCAACAACCTGTATAAACAAGAGGGTCTTAAGTGTCCTCCTAAAGGGAAGTAGAGTGGCTTGAAGAGGCTTACACTAGGATGGAAACAGGGCTACAAAGTAACGCCGAGCAGAGTTAAAGTAGGGGAGTAAAATGAGCTTTTAGACAGACGAGCCCTTAGCTGCTACTTGCTAGCCAGAAAGGATGTGATGATCAGTGAGAATGGAGATGAAGACATAGCCAACGGGTAACTAAAAGGTGATCCCCTGTAGAGTGCAAGGGAGATGGACCAATGATTGAAAATATGAATTTACAAAAAAAATTGACTAAATCTTCGAATAATAAACATGTCTTAAATGACCTTAAAATTACACCTTATTACCGATTTGCAAAATCCGAAGCATGGAAATCTATGAAAATCATATTTTAATCGATGTGCTCTCAGTCCTCTGTGCATACTCTAGTAGATAATCCACGTAGAACAAAAGTACGCACAAGGGTTACTTAATACTTTAATGTTTTATTTATATTCTCCCCTGGTAATACATTTTCCCACTGTAGAAAGACATTCTTCCATGCTCCCTTGAAAAATGGGCTTGTAGCCTATCCTTTCCTCAGTGGAGAAGCACACACATTTTTCACCCCTTTGGGTTTCCATGGTAGGAAAAAAACATCAATTTGTTTTACAGTCTACTTTTCTGATCATCCCAGGGCTATACCTACAAACACCAGAAAAAGACAAATTATTGGCTTGCCAATGCTTGTTATTTGACCCTGCTACGAGATGAGGGGCACTCGTATGTTGCGTACGATGGGAGCTGAGAAAGGGGCAACAAGTCACAGATGGGGTTAAGGAAGGCAATAGGTTGGGTTCTAGGACCATGAAGCAAAGTCAGGACTAGACATCTGCACTCTGAACAGATTTACTTTCTGGGTTGAAGAGCAGACAGGAAGCGTCCTTAGTGGTGGCCAGAGAAAATAAATAACTAAGACGATGGAGGAAAGTGAAGGGGCACTGTGGAGACAGACAACCTGTCCCAACAGAAGGATGAGCATTGATAAGGATATGCTATAATACTAAAGGTAGCACTAGGTTGATTAGACAACCAGGTATATAAATATATATATAGCTTTGAACATATACACACACACACACAAATATATATATTTTTTTTCTAGGCTTCTTGTAACTATGTGTCTCTTTGTCTCTCTGCCTCTCTCTCCCCTTCTCTCACTCTCCCTGTGTTTGTGTGTGTGTGTGGGTGTATATATATATATATATATATATAATATATATATATATATATATATATATATATATATATATATATATATATATATATATATATATATATAATATTCCACAAGGACTGGAGCACGGACCATCTATTCAATGTTGGTAAAGTTCCTTTATTTTCCGTTTAACAAAGAGCAGCCACTACGCGTTTCAACCCAGAAGGGGCTTGATCACATGACGCGCTCCACAGCCTCATTTTACTTTTTCTACTATTTTTTTAGCCACTTCTTAAAGTGACAAGTGCAACATATTTTTGTAGTCATAGACATAGACAAACTACTTAATGCTTACAAATATTGTATTATTGTTTACCCCACATTTGGAAACCAAATTATTTAATTATTTAATCGTGTTATATATTGATATGTGACGGTGCAGACCGAACAATACATTATTCAAGTGTGAAGTTTCACCTTTAGAGCACTGCGGGATTGATTCTCACCTTAGCGCGATGAGGGACTCTCAAGAGATGGATCCCACTCACCTGCTGGTCCTCAGCCCCCCGTGAAGCACAGCTGAGGATCTGACGAAGCACAGCTGATTAACAGCTGGATGTATCTGCAAAGCGGATGCTCTCAGCAGCCCTTGAATTCTTCTCTTTCGGTGCCTCTCTGTCAGTCCAAATATTTAAAAGGATGCTCCTCGCCCTGGGAACTCACCCCAGAGACCCCGGCAGGTGCAAACCCAGACTCATTAACTCGTTTGTGGTGGTTAATGACAATGACAACAACAGATAAGATGTCTACAGACAAAGGCATATTTGTCTTACAAATGTAAACAAACTTGATGTCTCTCCATTCGTTTAAATCTTAAAAAAATAAATTGGTGTTCTCATAATTGGTCAATTTGGGGATTTATACAGACACAGTAAATTCTCGACCACAGTATTCAACTATATTAAGTTGTATTCATTGCAGTGGCACTGGCATGATGTCATTGCACACAGCACCTCCTTTGAGTTGAGAATAGACTGTGCACCTAATTGGATGTGGCCCCTTAAAATTAGATCCCGGCACAAACACCTGTAGGCTCCTACATCCTAATCTAATTAAAAATGCTATCATGTTTATTACACAATCTATTGCATTTCATCAGAACAAACCTTCAAATTCACATGTGAAAAGCGACTGGTATTTTCCAGGAAAAAAACTGATTTTCGAGGTGTGAGCACCAAACATTTCATAATATGACCCAGAAAATTGGAATGGGTGAGCATTATAGCATCCAAAGAATTCTGAATACTCAGTGGTTGGATTTGATCTGGTTTGATAACTATTGCAGCCTTCAAAGGGCACTCGCAAGAGGCCTTATGGGTATTAATAGTCTAGAGGAGGTCCATGAGAAAGATTTGTACGAGATTAGCAAACAGGAGTTTTCCTGCAGTTAGGGGGTCATTATGATGGCGGACTGACCTGCGTCCGTCCGCCACCCCAGAGGTGGAGGGACAGTCCGTAGGGGCAGCAGCGGTCCCTCCGTGCGAAATAGGATGTGACCGCCACCCTGGCAGTCATATCCTGTATTTTTAACATTGCGGCGGGTGCTGCTTGAAGCAGCACCCGCCGCAATGTTAAAACTGCATGCAGTGTATTTGCATGCACAAAGTGGCAGGCACTGCGCGGTGCCTGTTGCTATGTGCAAGCAAATGCAGGAGGGTACCATAGCTACCCCCCATGTGCACCCCCACCCCCCATTCACCCTGGGGGCCCGCAACGGGCCCCCAAATGAAAGACCGTATGCCTTTTCGTGGCAGCATTGCCACTGCGGAAAGGCATGTCCCAAGGCTAATCCTAATATGGCTGGTGGTGTCTGACAGACACCGCTACCATATTAGAGCTTTTCCGCCGCGGTCTGAAGGCGACCGCGGCGGAAAAGCGTCTCCCCGTCCGCCGATTACCCCCCAGCCATCCTAATCTGGCGGGGGTCTTTACAAACACCGCAGCGGTGAATCCGCATCCTCCGAGCCAGTGGTGGCTTCCGCCGGCCCGGAGGATGCGGATTCACCGCAATCATAATCGGCCCCCATGTTTGCACGCTAGCGACTATCTGTGGTGCCTGCCCCAAGGAGTGGGGGTCATGGGGTTTTACCACCAACATTGGATTCCTGGAACTATTCCCGATATGGGTAGCATTGATGGTTTGGCCCAGGCACCTGAGCAATCAGTTGGTGGTGTTCTGGTCGGATAATATGAGCGTGGTAGAATGCATTAACCAACAAGTGGCACTGTGTCCATTCATACTGCGGTTGGTAAAAGAGATTGTGCTACAATGTTTGAAATGGAATATGATTTTCAGAGCCAAACATGTGCCAGGCATTCTGAATAATGCAGCTGACGCCCTTTCTCGCTTTAAAATGCAGGTTTTCAGGGAGCAGCTTCCAGCAGCAGACCCCTCGCCAGCACCTTTTCCGGTTGCTCTCCGGCGGATTGGTGCCCCAGACTACCGTACCTCGTGGCATCTAGCTTAGCACCAGGACCAAGACAGCATACGAAGGGCGTTCTTGTCTTACTGTACTTTCTTAGGGCACAGATGGGTGGTTAGCTGGGCGCAAGAGGACAGTTTTGCTGCATACCTAGAGTTGATGCACAGCGAAGGGCGCTCGGTGGCAGCTGCAAATAGGCACAGGCCGGCAGTTTCCTTCTTCGCACAAGCCAAGGGCATGAGGGACCCTACGAACACTTTTGAAGTGCGCAAGGCGTTGAGGGGCTGGCGTCGCATACAGGGACACTCGACGGATGCGAGAAAGCCGATTGGGCTCGTAAGACTCACAGCCCTATTGGTGGCACTTCAGGGCGTCTGTAGCTCAACATGGGAGGTGCTGCTTTTCAAAGCTGCGTTCGCACCAGTGTTTTATGGAGCTCTAAGAATAGGCGAGCTGGTAGCAGCGTCAAAAGGTGACAAGCAGGGCGGCCTTCAAGTGGCCTGCGTGGTGATCAAGGAAGATGCAATGTGGGTGACAATTCCAAGATCAAAAACCGACCAAGAAGGACGGGGGGATACCATAGTGCTCCACCGGGCTCGGACCAACCCTTGTTGCCCGGTCTCTCATGTGGAGGCTTTTAGGAGGCAGCGGGAGGGTTCGCTGGCAGGGACACTATTGTGTCACACGGATGGTACGCCATTGACCAGGTATCAATTTAGGAGAGTCCTGGAGCTGGCGGTCGCAAAAGCAGGCCTGGATCCCACGGAATTTGGTACCCATTCTTTCAGAATTAGGGCGGCTACCAGTTGTACGGGGACTCCCAGTAGAAAGGGTTAAAAGGATTAGGAGATGGTCATCTGAATGTTACAAACGATATGTACATATTGACATGTTATAACATGGCAAGATGACTCAAGCTTGGTATTTTCTGGTTTTGCAGTTTCTCAAACCTGTCACGCGGGGGAGGAACTCGCCGAATGTCGGCAAGACATGACAGCATCGCATCACAAGCAACAAGAAGATCAACGGACATTGGTGACTTGGATTGTGGGCCACTCTTATGTGCGGCGCGCTAAAAACGTGTTTCTTTCAGGTGAAAGAAAGAGAAGGGCTGAGGAAAAGGGGTTTACTCTTTCCTTCTTTGGGAGGGGGGGCTTAGGCATCAGACAGTTCAAAGATTACTTTCTGGAACTATTATCTCAACAACCCGCCTCCCGTCAGTGGTGAGACTTCACCTGGGGGAGAACGATTTGGCCAGATTAGGGAGGCGCATCCTGATAGAAGAAATTATCTCCACTGCGGGGTGGGTGTCCAGGACATGTGCGGGTTGCACAGTAGTTCGGTCGCAACTTATTCCTCGGTGGCAGTGGCGAGGGGGTGACTCTGTCAAGGCGTTGAATCACTCGGTAAAGAGGATCAACACACAGTTGGACAAATTATTTCGGGCCCCCCGGTTGCAGACAATTCTTCACGGGTGTATTTGGGGGGAGCCTTTCTACCTGCGGGACGGGGTGCACTTGACTAAGGTCGGGAATGTCCTGTGGTCGAATAACACATTAGCATGACTAGAGGGATTTGCGAGGTGAATATGACCTTTCTTAGGAGTAGGAAGGGGGGAGGCCAGATCGTCGGGTTCCAATGCTGGACTGTGGCAGTAAGGTCATGACCGGTGAGCAGCTATTTTAAGGTCTGTGGGGGCGGCATCATCCTTTGGAAGTGTCCGCCCAGGGGGAGGAGGGGTCACTGGCCCCTCCTAGAACTTCAGGGGCAGCTGGTGACGCGAGTTAGGGCCCTCCTTCAGTAGTTAAATGGAGTTCAAGGGGTGGACCGAGTAATTAACGGGCTCGGCTGCATGGGTGGACCGAGTAATTAACGGGCTCGGCTGCACGGGTAGACGTAGACCGGGTAATTAACGGGCCCGGCTGCACACGCGCACCTACGGTAACGGGCGCAGCTTGTAAGACCTGACACCGGTTAGCGACCTTACCATATGGCCATAAATGTTAGTATGCAAAATTTTCAGATGAGGATGTTAGATTCGGTTAGGAAACAAGCTGTATTAGAATCTTGTTAAGGTTAGCCGATCATACTTGTCGATATGATTGTATCTAATGTGCCTGAATATTTTTGCATAAAAATTGTATATTTTTGTTTAACAATTTTATTATTTTGTATCTTAATAAATACGGCCGGGGGTCTTGCGATCCCCCGCCTTCCAAAGACAAATCATGTTCCGTGTCAATGTGTTCTGGGTTGATGTGGGTACACAGGGAGAGGGGCGGTAGCCATCACTGACCATGTGAAAAGGGGGGCCCTCGGCGCCCCCGTCCGCATGGCGGTGTGGCGATCCCCTCTCCCCTTGCCTCCCGGTGGTGGGGGGGGTGTGATCTCCCAGCATCCAATGATTGCGCTGGAGGTGTGCGCCACACCACCGGTTGGCCGGCGCCCGATCCCTGACCCGGAAGGTGTGGTGCAGACATCCGGGTCAGGGGGGCGGGCAGCGAGGGGCGAGGGAAGGGGGCGGCCCGCCCTCTCCCCGCGTCCCCGGGAATAAAAGAGGGGGGAGCGCTCAGGTGGCCCTTCTTGTCGCCTGACGCTCCCCCACACTGGTCGTGCCCCGCGCTCGGGCCTCCTAATTTTCCCCACCCACCATCCCTGGAACAAAGCCGTGTTGTACATTATGTATACCTGTATTGTTATTAATTAATTTGTTTCCCTTTTAGGATGTATAATTGAAGCATAAATGTCGGTTGCAATGTTTGGTGTATACTGTTATTGTGTATTAAGTATTTGCTTCCCGTTTGGGGAGTAGTGTTGAAGTATAAATAATGTTTGCAATTTTGTTTAGGCCTTTTTTCCCCTAGTAGCCTGATGATGATATGTCATGACATGTTGATTTAGATAGTGTAGTTGTCCTTTAGTTCTTTTTTCCACAGGTCGTCGTATTTATTAGGGTATTGGACATGCGGTAAGGTCATGACCGGTGAGCAGCTATTTTAAAGTCTGAGGGGGCGGCATCATCCTTTGGAGGTGTCCGCCCAGGGGGAGGAGGGGTCACTGGCCCCTCCTAGAACTTCAGGTGCAGCTGGAGACGCAAGTTAGGGCCCTCCTTCAGTGGTTAAATGGAGTTCACGGGGTGGACCGAGTAATTAAGGGGCTCGGCTGCATGGGTGGACCGAGAAATTAACGGGCTCAGCTGCATGGGTGGACCTAGTAATTAACGAGCTCGGCTGCACGGGTAGACGTAGACCGGGTAATTAACGGGCCCGGCTGCGCATGCGCACCTGTAGTAAGGGCGCAGCTTGTAAGACCTGACACCGGTTAGCGACCTTGCCATATGGCCATAAATGTTAGTATGCAAAATTTTCAGATGAGGATGTTAGATTCGGTTAGGAAACAAGCTGTATTAGAATCTTGTTAAGGTTAGCCGATTATACTTGTCGATATGATTGTATCTAATGTGCCTGAATATTTTTGCATAAAAATTGTATATTTTTGTTTAACAATTTTATTATTTTGTATCTTAATAAATACGGCCGGGGGGTCTTGCGTTCCCCCGCCTTCCAAAGACAAATCATGTTCCGTGTCAATGTGTTCTGGGTTGATGTGGGTACACAGGGAGAGGGGCGGTAGCCGTCACTGACTATGTGAAGAGATGTTGCTGCCATCTACTGGTTTAAAAAAAAAATGCATTTGCTGAGTTCATGTGGGTTTAATACTCGAGCAAGAAAACTACGTGTTAGAATTTACATGAAGGAGTGTTAAATTTACTAAGAATAACACCTCTGTCAACAGTTTTTTGTTTGCCCCCATGGAGAGAGAGCAACACGCAACATGTAAATTAATGGACAGTCATTGAGTACGTTGTACATCACCAGCTCTAGAGGAAAAGGAGCAACCTAATTTAATGATGTGCGCTCCAGTGGAAAAGAATGACATGCTAAGGAAATAGGATGGGACTTGTTTAATTTCATTTTTTGACCTTGCCTGATTTCATCTGTTAATGTGGGATGTAAAGACAACTCAAATTTCCCTATGGTGAGCATGTTAACTGTCGAATACAATTTTAAAATTGTGCACGGACTTAGCAATGCGCGTGGAACTCACCGCCTGTGACTGCCGTCAAGAGAAGTTCTGTGACGCCAAGGAGTTCATTGCTGCTGTGTGACGTTTTACAGCAGAGGCGTGCTGTAAGCCACCCGGCACCACGTAGATCAGCGTACCACCATTTTTTCTTTTTGTTTCACTTCATTTTGGTTCTGTTAAAAATATACATTTCGCTTCCATTGCCAACCACGTAATTTCACGCCTTGCCAACCACGAATTTTATGCATTTTCAAGCGTGTTCCTTGGTTCCGGTTAGTCAAGAGTTATGTGGTCATGGAACATCGTGGTACAGTTTATTTCCATTTCTTTTTAGAAGGACTTATGGTTTCAGTACATTTTTAATTCATGGAATATCGAGGTACAGTTTGTCTCCATTCCTTTGTTTGGACATATGACTAAAGTACATTCCTCAACACCTCATTTTGTTGTTGATTTTGGGTGAGACTTCGCTCACCGGTGTTTGAGTTTTTTTTTTCTGTACATTTTAACATGTGTGTTTTGCAATGTGGGGGCTGAAACTGTAGTTTCCTAAGGCAACTTTATTTTTAATCCTATACTTTGCCTCTCTTTGGGTCCTGTTTTTGTACACTGATACAAGTATGTTTTATCTGGTGTGTTCCTTATGTATGGATAAGGGGAAGTGTGTGTGTCAGTATCAGTGGTGTCAGTGGTGTATGCGAAGGGGGAGTGTGTGGTGTCCCTAGTCCTGTTAGTGTATACAGAAGGGGAGTAAGAGTGGGTAATGTTCCCAGTCCTGCAAGTGTATGCAGTAGAGGGTTTATCCCTAGTCCTGCCGCTGTTCTTGGTTGTGTGTGACATAAGCCTGTCACAGCATTGGTTATTTCTGCCTTTATCTTTAAGTGGTTTTTGAGAGCAGTGTTCTCTCATTTGGTTGTGGGTACTCTGTCGGTTACCCCATAGGCAATGTGCCGTTATTCTTGGTCTGGTATGCAGAAGGGGGAGGATGTTGTGTCCCTAGTCCTGCAAGGGTATTCTTGGTTGTGGGTGGCATATGTCTGTCACCCCATAAGTATGTTCTGGCGTGCAGTAACGGGAATGTGTTGTGTCCCCAGTCCTGCTGCTGTTCTTGGTTGTGGGTGATGTAAGTCTGTCACCCCATTATTATTGTCTGATTGCAGTAGGGGGAATATGTTGTGTCCCCAGTCCTGTTGTTTTCTTGAATGACTTAAGTTTGTCACCCCAGATGGTTTTTAGTTTCTCTGGACTTACTCTTGTTTTGTAGGTTGAGGTATTTATATCGACTTGTTTTTGTAGGTTGAAGTATCTATATCAACCTGTGTTAGTAGGTTGAAGTATTTTTATCAACCTGTGTTAGGGGTTGCAAAATTACCCTTTAGTGTTACGTCTTTAAGCTTTGTGTTATTCTTGAAGCTTGTTGACTCTTTGTATGTGTGCATGTCCATCACCACACATTTTATTTAATTCTGTCAATTTGCATGTATGTACTTTGATCTTGCATGCATGTATTTCTACAATTCTGATGGAGGGGGGATGTGTTATAATCCAGTAAGTAATTGATGCATCCTCTCTGTTCATGCCCTTGCCTTGCTGCTTAGTCTATGTGATGTCATCGGAATGTTGAGAGGGTTGATTGTAAGAAGGAGTCAGTTGGCATGAGGGGCTGAGCAGTGGTTAACTGCTCCTGGTGGGGTCTCTTGATTACATCTTAATATAATGGATCTAAACTAAAGAATAAAACTATGATCTTGGATTACACCTACGGACTATGGATCTTTCATTGTTATAACAACGGTCCCGTCCCTTCAGTGCAGAGGAGCTGGAGGTCCTTGTGGATGGTGTGCTCAGCCACTATGAACGGCTCTACGGTGCCCCAGGACAGGTGGTAAGTGCAGTGGGGGACATGTTGGTGTGCATGAGGTGGTCCCTGACTCCTGGTGTCTGCAATCTGGGCGGTGTTCTGTGGGAGGCAGTGTGGGTATGCCCCAGCAGGCCAGGCACGCTGTGATGTGTTCCTGGTTCTGTCACTGACTGATTGACCTCTATGCTGCACAGTGTTATCTTTGAGGGGTCACAAAGATGTCATGTGTAGTCTTGTGGCTGTGCTGGGTCACGACCGATCACAGCTATCTTGTGGGTGTGTGCCTCACCTGCTTTCCATGATGGACGAATGCCATATTGTCCTGTCAGTCACATATGTTGTACTGTGCATGGCTGCTGACAGATACCTGTACCTTCTATCTGTGTGAACAGCCAACTGTTCACTGACTTGCCCCCTCTTGTCTCCCATTATGGTAGTTCAAGCTGCAACATCGCAAGGCTGTGTGGAGGGTCATAGCACGTGATGTACGGGCAGTGGAGGGAGTGCAACAGGCGACACACACACTGCCACAAGCAGTGGGACGACATCTGCAGGCTCAGCAAGAATGTGGCGGATATGACACTGGGGTTGATTGACCGATCAGGCCAGCTTGCATGACGTACTATGACCCCTCTAATGCTACGTATCATAGCTGTGACACATCCTGTCCTGTCTGCACGGTTGAGAAGGGAGCAGCAGCAAACTAGCGGTGAGCACACTGAATGGGTTTGTGACTTGGGAGTGCATGCATGTATTGCTGGTCAGACACAGTAGTGACATCCAAGGTGTATATGGTGTGCTGCCATTGCATGTTGGTGGCATTAGCGGAGTGAGAGTCAGCATCCATGTCAGCCAGCTGGACATACCAGTTGCATTGTAGTGCAGGGGCCCAGGACATGCCATTCATGTCTGTGGTCCCATGGCATCACATGTGTGGTGGTCTGCATGCACTTTCCCTGTTTGTTTCATGTACATGTGTCACAGGGCCCACTAATTCTTTGACATGAGGATGTCTGGGAGGGGTGGTTCATGTGCAGAATGGGTGCGACATGTTGTCCAGCAGTCAAGGAAGTTTGGATTTTGTAATTTGCAGTTAGTGAGTGTGGCACTGAGGTTGTTGCGTGTTTATCTAGGTTCCTGATCGATACTGTGACCTTATGCCCCTATTCGGCTATAAATCCATTTATTCCCTATATTGGCATAACCGTTCAAGTGCGATATTCAGAAAGTCATCTCTGGCCTCACACGAACAGAGCCACATTCCAGAATAGTTCTCTGCCACTTCCTTTGCAACCAATTAGTGCAATGACAGAGCAGAAGTCACTATCTGATATTCCTAGATTAACACTCCGAGTTCTTCAACAAGATAAAAACTCAGCAAACCTGGAAATCCCCGCTTGCTGTGTTTTGATTAGTAATGGAACTCTAATAAGCAACTGATAGCTATCACTTCCTAGTGACATCTTTAATTGACGTCTTATGTCCAGCAAACTTGCGTCAAACCAGGCACCTGTCAGGTATAAATACTACCAACGTTGCCTTAAGCAATTGCTGGTGTCCCATTGCTGTTGTATGCTGTATGCAGTACGCTGATGCTGCTGCTGTCCCTTTGGTGGTGAAGCTACTGATACCATTATCGCTGCTAAAGCGCGAACGATGGTGTGGTGAGCTTAGGAGCTGAACAGCCGTCCCTCTGCGAAGAAGCCCAGCAGATGCCAACTACCCGCGGACGCTGTCCCCCCTCCTCCTCCTCGACGCGCTGAAGAGAGACGCTGCCTTTCTCCTGCAGAGAAATCCAGCTCCAGCGTTTCTAGTCTGCCCTCGCGGGTGACTGGGATACCGAGTTCCCCCTGAAGGAGATACCAGACCTCCATCATTCTATTCAGAGGTATGGTGTTGACTAAACCCTTAGAAGAGAATTCTTGAAGCAAACGTTGGCAAAACCAACTTAACTTAAGCTACTTACTTACTCCCCTTCCACGTGTTAGGCTTAGGTCAGGCACACTGGGGTAGGCTTAGTTAGAAGCACCAGTTGAGTATTTTAGCCTAATGTATATATGACTGTATATATGTTTTATTACTTTTAAACCATTGTATGGCTAAGAAACCATATCAATGCTTTTACAGTATTATCTTGCAATACTTATCTTACTGTACGTACTTTCTATAATAACAAGTCTTGCAATTGTGGCAATGCATTTCTCTTGTACGAGAAGAAAGACTGTTCAATAAATGTTAACCCTTTATTGACAAACGCCCGTCTCTCTATTCTCTACATATTGTGAAAGTAATCTGCACTAATCTGACTGAGTGAAATACCTGTCTATTGTTTCACACGACCCTAGAGATTGACTCTTGATCTGAGGAGCAAAGTTGTCATGTTGCACGGTTGTTGGAAAGCTGAATCCCTTCTTGTCTGTGCCAGGGAAGCTGATCACTTCCTATGCAGAGAAGAAAGTTTCCAGTGACCTCTGAGCTAGTTGGTAACACACCCAATTAAGTTTAGCATAGTCAGTGAAGGCCTGGAAGATCCGCACTTCTACGTCGATACTACTGTTTATGTTATTCCAATGCACAGGGCCTAGTGGGAAACTAGGAACTACACTACATGGCGCCCAAACGTTTGGTAAGGCGATAAACTAACGCAAGACGTTAGAGTAACTCAGTCGTGCATATTTCACACAGACCCCTTTCTCCCCTAAATACTCCAATAGACGTCTGGAGTGGGTGAAAGGTTAAAATCCGCCCGGCCTAAGTAGGAAGAGATTCCTATGTAAAGCTCTGGTTTATTCAACGTTGAAGGATACAGTGTTCCAAAATATTGTGCACCTAATCTTTGTCTCCTTGGAGACCAACTCTGCAAACCTTGCATTTATACAATGCCAGGAGAAAACGGAATCACTGGGGCCGCAGCAGATGCGACTCAGCAGGGTCCCGAACAGACTGACCCCGATGCTATTATCATCCCGGTCCACTTAAGAAAATCTATAACGTTAAAACTTATAGAAAACGGACTGACACCACAAGGTGGTACAGTAATTTTTCGTGATAGAGGCTCACGAATATCGGCAGACAGAGGTATTCTATTCATGGATAAACTTTCCAGCGGCAAACGCTAGAACAAAGGAGTTTCACTATTACAAAATAGAGGAACCTCCGGAAGAGTACGCTCCTTTCGAGGAGATTGAAATTCCACTTAAATTCCAAGAGCACCTGCTCTGGTTTAATGGCGCCCTAAAACATAATGATCACATAACTAGGCTCGGTCCACTAGGTAGACCCGGAGCAACGTGGCCGGTTCTAGCCGGCTACACACCACATCCGGACATTGGAAAAATATCTAAAGAAGAACTCTTAGTTAACATAAGAGAATTAACAAAAGCATATAAAGAGTTAGTAAAATTATTTAAAAATAATTTAAACACTCCTAAAAAGAGCTGGGATGGAAATAAACAATCCACTCCCAAGGAAAAAGTTTTCCAGTCCAGAGGAAGGTCTCCTCGACGGAGGGAAAGAACTCCGACTCGAGAACACCAGTCTCCCCAGAGGGAGCCCTCTGAGAAAAGATATAACCTTAGAAATAGGGATAATCTGAAAAAACCTGATAGAAAGTATTGATACACGTCCCTCTCGATCTTTTCCACAGAATTCGGAAAGAAGAGGACGGTCAGACCCAGGAGAGCACACCAAGTCCAAAGACAAGGAACCTGCTCAGAGTAAAAATCTCAATTTTCAAAAAAGAAGGTAGCCAGTATTAGAGTAATCAACCATGCCGAGAATATTGAGGACACAGTTGAAAAACGGGGAGTGGGCATTGACAATGTTGGACAGTGCAGCAGAAATCAGTATAGCGCGCAAGATCTTGATGAGTCATCTGGAGACAGTGGACACGAATGAATACATTCAGGTTGAAACTGCCGACACCAGACTTAGCGAGCCCCATAAAATATACAAAATAACATTGCGTATAGAGGGTGATAAGACTAGGAAAATTAGGGGTCTATTTTGGGATAAACTCTCAAAAGGCTACGATATTCTGTTAGCTGAAAAAGATTGGCCCCCTGAGTTTGTCAGGGAGTGCCCTCGTGGCGAAGAAGTGATTATGATTGCCTTCTCGAATCACATTCCGATTCACAAAAAATATACATATGCAAGGAAATGGGCAGTATCCCAGGCACCTGCATTATATAAAAATCATGTAGGATGGGATGAGGACTCTCCTCCCCACAAAATCCAGTTAAAAAATGAACCAACTGCCCAACGGCAGTATCCCATTAAGCAAGAAGCTAAAAAACAAGTCAGGGAGATCTTAGATCAACTTGAATACCAGGGGGTGACTGAAACATGCACCTCTCAAATGCACAATCCTTTGTTTCCTGTCTCCAAGCCAGACAATTCATATCGTCTAGTTTTGGACTACAGACACCTTAATGCATGTTGTAAAACTTTTGCAGTACAAAACTCGCATAGTGCAGCCCTAATGAATAACATAGTTAGGAAAAAATATAAAACGACATTAGACATATCTAATGGCTTCTTTTGTCAAAACATTGCACCGGAAAGCAGATATTTGACCGCTTTCTCTGCATTTGGGTCGCAGAAAAAATTCTGTCGACTCCCACAGGGGTTCAAGAACAGCCCAGGACTATTCTCAGCTAGGGTAACAGAGTTACTACAAATATATGATGATGAGGCATTATCTTACGTAGATGATATTTATCTCACAGACGACGACTTGGATACTCACTTGAAAAGAGTGAACACCATTATACTTGGGTTCGCAGCAGAGGGTTACAAATTCAACTTTAAAAAGTCCCGAATTGCCCATCTGACAGTACTATTCTTAGGGTACGAATTATCAAGTGAAGGGAAAAGCCTAGCGGACAACTTCTTAGAGAAGTGTGCTGTACTCCAAGCTCCAAAAACACTGAAGAATTTACAATCCATTCTAGGTTTTCTGAATTTCGGAAGAACATACATTCTAAATTACGCAGAGAGGGTTAAACCTCTCTACGAACTAATTAAACCTGATTTTAAACAAATCAATTGGACTCAAAAACACACAGAAATTTTGAGATCACTGCAAACAGACATGTTAGCAAAAACAAAATTAGATACACGTGACAACACAATCGATCTTGTAATCCGAGTCATCCCAGGAAGATGCGGATTTACGTACCTAACCTCTAATGAGGGAGAAAAGGTACCAATTTCAATTAAATCTCACTTGTACACACAAGCAGAAAAAGCATTCAGTCTCACAGGAAGAACTGTGAAAGCAGTGCAAATCGCATTAGCGAATGAACGAGAACTAGCACACGGCAAACGGATTAATATCCTTACAGCGGAATCCGCCTTCGAGGCGCTATTCAGCCCAGTAAACCTGCCTACAGTGTCACTGGATCCGAAATGGATACAGTGTGTAGATTCTCTAGGAGCGGAAGACGTGAAATACTATTTCGCCCCGCAATTCGAAGAACTGAATGATTTAGAATATGAAGAAGAATATCCTCTGCCAATCGAAATTCTGCCTCTCCCACAATACGCCTGTATAATCTATACAGATAGCTTTGTACAGCATTTCAACGTAGAGAGCAAATCCTACAATGCAGCATGTGCGATCATTAAAGGTCATTGGCTGTGCGGTAAATTCAGACCGAAAGTAACAAAAACTGAATCTGTAAGAAACTGTTCGGTTCAGAGAACTGAAATCAGATGTTTAAAGATGGCGCTCGAAAATGCAGAACGTGAATTCCCGACACTTATCGTGTGCGATTGTCATTTTTGCGTCCACTCTTACAACAATAAATTGCAGAGGTGGATTGAAAACGATTACAAAGATGACACAGGTGCCACAATAAAGCATAAATTGCTCTGGAAACAGGTAGCTCTTTTATACAAAGAACTACAAAAGACTCACGTGATTCACGCACAGAGTCTTCAACGTGATGGCATTCACGTTGCAGGGAATTCATTGGCTAATACAGCCACAGCGGAAGCAACTAAACCGGCTTCCGTAGCCACAAAAAAGCGTACAGAAAAATACATAGACGGGGAAACCATGCTGGCAGTAAAAACGACCGTAAAAGGCGACTGTGCAGCACTACCCGTAAACTATCCACTCAATTATGCATACGTAATCGATGCAAACTCCGTTCCTTTTGCTCGAATCCCTGGAGTGGGGGACAGAGTAATTCCAAACAGGAGCAGGAGGGGCTTCCTCTTACTGGAAGCACACATGGGGTTGGGTCTGAGACACCAAACAATTAAGGTTTCTCTGAAAGAATTACAATCAGAGTACTGGTGGCCAGGAATGAGCATAGATATTCAATGTTTTGCTCAAAATTGTGAAAACTGCAACAGAGATCGCAGTAATGAACAGGCCAGTGTAGTTTCAGGATCCCTGCTAGACAGCATAAGGCGGTCTATCTGCGCAATCAAAGAAGAGAAGCGCGTCCCATTGTACACAGTTAAGGCTAAACACACTTAAAAATGTGGCCTCCAGCGCTCGGCTGACGCCAGAACGGTTATAAAAGATTTGCGAGTCTTTATCGGCACATACGCAATTACCACGTTCCATTCTGACCAGGGTCCTGCTTTCAGCTCTCGAGCTTATAAGGAGGCCATGGCCAGCATGGGAATTGGGTTGCGGTATTCTTGTCCGTCGCACCCCGAAGGGAATAGTGTGGTTGAAAGAAAAAACCGGGACATAAAGCGATCTATAACAGCGAAGGTATTAGGTTCAGGCGCTGGGTGGGTCAAACATTTAATAAGTGTCCAGACTAGTCTTAACAACTTGCCAAGAAACTCTCTAAAAGGTTTCAGCCCATACGAACTATTGTTCGGAATTAGAATGAACATTCAGGACCTCGATAGTCAGATGTCAGTGGTACAAGAAAAAACAACAGACTTTGACATCAAAGATCGTTTGGCTGTTTTACAGGAACTGAATGAAACAAGAAAATCCTTAAGCAACATAAAGTTAAAGCAACAGCCAGATACCACTGACGAGGCACCACAAGCAACAGCCCCAGCAAGGCCTGTCTGGATTCCAAAGATTGGGGATCTAGTCAGAGAAAAGATCGCGGTGAAGAAGGAATTTGGGCCTTCTTACAGAAAAGCAGTACCTGTCTTGGCAGTCACCGGAACAAGATCAGTTGTACTACCGCCCCTTGCTGGTAAAAAGGAGAACAGAGTCGTGTCTATCGACCTGGTAAAACCACAAGCATGTGGCCTATAATCAACAGTAGGCCCAGTGGACTCCCAAGAAACAACAGAATACCCAAACTTGCAACAATCCAAGAGGTTCAAACTGAAAGACTAATCACATTCGATCAGCCTGCAGTGCACAGTGAAGGACTATGCAATAATGCCATGGAACTCGTGCCTCTTGAGACACAGATTGAAACGGTTCATCAAGAAACACCAGTCTACACTAATGTGGCATCAGAAAATGCTACTGAAAGACAGATTGAAAATCCAATCCCAACAATTGACAGAACTGCCTCTGGTTATTTCATCAACTTCGACAACTTCTCTGAAGATCAAAACGACCCCGAAGTGATGCCAGAAAAAAAAAAGACTTTTAAAGAAAAATCAATGGAACTCTTTCATCAACTGAAGGAAATCTACCTTATTTCCCCTTGGTTAGAGTTCTGGTTCGGTCTAGGTGTATTTTTCCTCCTGCTTTGGCTCATCATGGTACTTTGTTTGGGAAAATTCATTGAGGGAAAATATAGTACAATGGACACAGCAAGTCAGAACATCAACCTAGTCCTAAAACCACACAGATCATCCCACGTGAAGAAAAGAGAACTGTCAACAGTAAATGTCACAGCAATTCCAATACCTGGTTGGGTAGTATGGGAGAAAACAGACTATGAGATCTATTGTCCGGTCGAAATCCTGAAGTATCCTCATCAACTGAAGGTTTCCTTAAGTGACTTTGTAGAACCTAGTACATTCTCTGATGATTGGGACTTTAACAGTATTAATGACATGATGTCTGATTTAGTAATGTCAGCTAGATTCACAGATCATGATTATTTACAAGGTTCATCTAGTTATGAGCAGCTATTCTGCTACACACATTATGGTGATCATTACTTGCATAAATCTGCACAGCCTAGAAATGTTTTTATGTATAATCAATGGGAACATTGTGCTACACCACCTAAAAGCAGTTCTAAAGCATTTTTTGAGAAATTCAAATACTTCTCAGGGCTTAACACCAGTGATGCAGAAACGTTTTATTACAAACTGTTAGATAAAACAGGAATGAAAACAATGCTGACAAATTCTAAATTGATATATTCAGAAGCATTTTATGACAAAATGATGACATTTGGTTTTGATTATTGGAAAAATAACATTGAAACGAAAACCATTTGGGGTACAAAAGATTGGCAGGTACAAGGCATTGAAGCACTATTTAGAACCTGCATGATACCAGAACAAATGTTGTTTTTAAATGACACAATACACCAAACATCCTGTCTTGGCCTAGCTAAGATCAAAGACCTTAAAACACCGTCTATTCCAAAGCCAATACCTGAAAATACAACTACAGATATTGAGTTAGACGTGTCACAAATTTTACATTTCAACAGAACACATCCTGATTGGAAAAAGTGGTTAATCTGGCCTACTGACACAAACAGCTGTCAAGATAGATTCCTGAATAAAACACAGGGGTTAAAAATGACCAGACTAGACCCTAGATACTCCCAGAGACAACATCCAGGGATAATAACGACATACAGTGTAGGGAAACTCTGCCTCGAATGGCTAACATCATCCACACTGGCTGAAATTAAGCAACACTTGTCTTTACTAAAAGATGGTGCTGATTTGCGCGATTTCATTCTTGGACCACGCAAACAGCGTCAAAAGCGTTTCATAGCGACCAGTATCTATGCTGCGTACAACGAGGCTTGGAAAGTCAAACAAATTGAAACAGCTGAAGAAATACGAGAAATTGATCGTATTCATTTGGAAAAATCACTTTCTGTAGTGGACAATGGCTTAATGACTCTGTCTTCCAGAATATATTCGTTGGACAATATTGTATCCTCTGCCTTTGATGTGATAGATAGAGACTTGCTAATGTTACAACATGGCCAATCTCAATTACGTTCTATTATACAATTAGGCTGGACGCTGCAAAATCTTCGTTCAGGCTATGTGCCTTGGCGTTTAATCAACACAACGTCATTATTTTCCATTTTTAACCTTACTGATAAACAGACCAGTTTGGCACAGAAAGGAGCAGACTATACAATCCTGAGCATCGAAAAACTTGAGAGATTACCATTGACAATGTCAGAGAGTCCTGTCATTGAATGGATAATACACGGAATTATCACCATTCCGATAACAACTTTCAGATTTAAAAAGTGCCTTGAATACATACCTACTGGCCAGCATGAACAATTGGGTAAATGATATGTAAAATCTGAATGGAAATTACCATACACACATTCTTGCTATAGTGACAGCGACAAAAATGTATTTCTTAGTGGTGAAAATTGTAAACATTCACTAAGCGGTATACTTTTGTGTCAGGGTATTAATTTACACGGAGCATGTGATGGAAATTCTAACAACCTTTCATGCCACCAGCTAGTCACACCTGCAACTCAGATAGAGCCCTTCTTTATGCAACTTGCAAATGGGAGTTACATTCTTAGAACAGATCAGATGTTGTGGCCTTGTGCCAGGGAAAAGTTATCTAGTAAGCGTAACTTCCATGGTCAAATGCTGTATGCAGGCATTGTTCCCGAGTGGGCCTGCAGACACAGTGACTCCCATCTGGCCTCGTCTGAATCTCTATTCTATACGAATTGATACTTTAAGCAAAATGAAGTCTGTGCTTTTACAGACAACAGTGCCCATAACGTCATCAAAAGAGACGTATGATCTTCTAGTTGCAAGGACAGCTACTGAAGTTCATGAACTTTTATCAACAAATTGCCCCGTGCATTTCGTAGAAATGCTCAGCCAACTCCTTAACATGTCTAGTGCCACAGGCATCCCAGGCATATTTAAGACGATTTTTACGGGACTACTAACACCTTTTCAAGCAATTTTGGGAATCGTTCCTAATTTTGTCCACTCTGTTTTTGGCGGCATACCCCTATTTTTGGGACTTGTAGCAGGGATTTTATTTTTGACCCTCCTGCTTCGTTATGGCAAGCCGAAACTCAGACATAGCTCCCATGGGAATGGGAATGGAAGAGACAATCCTAGCAATGCGCTACCGGGACAGGATAACTAACGTCCTTGGATTGGCCAGGCTGAGAGATCTAAACATGACCTGGTTCCTTTCATTCAGACCTATATGGCAGAACTGTATCTTACCGGTACTTCGATGTATGCTATGCGGAGATGAGTGCGTGTTGGACATCTGTCTTTCACTTCCATCAGCAGTACCAATGGACGTCGATACTTTGCTCAGTCCAATAACGGCTCACGCATTGTGTTGTCCCCAGCGGCTACCAATCCTGATGACGGCATTCATTGAGACTCCTGTACTACGACTAGGTGGTAACAGTGGAGCGAGTGACAAAAGCAGCATCACCCAGGTACGACCTTCTGTGAGCATTGCTGCTCCCGACTATGATGACAGCAATCATTCTCACACCTGCCAAGTTACAGCGCTATCGAATTTGGTTGAACTGTCACCTGAATTTGTAGACCAATTCTTTGAGAGCCTGTCTGATACGATGTTCTCACCCGTACAGAAACAATAACTTTTGAGAAGCTTTCCGACACACAGCGTTCCCATGAACTCTGAATTCGGCCTTCAGTTTTGATCAACAAACACTGCTAAAAGCGTTGGAACTCTATTTCCCCGTTCAATTCTTTTGAATTGAACACTTTTTAATATTGACCTTTTTTTGGCACAAACAATTCTTTGCTTAAGGTAAAATCTATTCTTAGAGAACAGAAGCTTCAAACTTCTATTTCTACACACATCTAGAGACATAATAACTTAAATCAGCCTCTAGCACATTTATTGCAATGCATTTATATGTGATGATTTATCTCGCCCTTCTTCTGTTTCAGAGATATTTCATGTGTAATTCTTTTTGCATAATCGTTCATTGATTTCATATGCAATAATTTTTGAATGGTTTCTATGCTTCAAAAACGTACAGTACCTAAATTTCACGTATTACAATATACGCCTATTTCGAATGCATTTATGTATTTTGGGGTGGGCAATGTTACACATGCATCTAATTGCTCTAGTTTTAGTAATTTGATGGACATGAAAACGTGGAGTGGGTGTTGCGTGTTTATCTAGGTTCCTGATCGATACTGTGACCTTATGCCCCTATTCGGCTATAAATCCATTTATTTCCTATATTGGCATAACCGTTCAAGTGCGATATTCAGAAAGTCATCTCTGGCCTCACACGAACAGAGCCACATTCCAGAATAGTTCTCTGCCACTTCCTTTGCAACCAATTAGTGCAATGACAGAGCAAAAGTCACTATCTGATATTCCTAGATTAACACTCCGAGTTCTTCAACAAGATAAAAACTCAGCAAACCTGGAAATCCCCGCTTGCTGTGTTTTGATTAGTAATGGAACTCTAATGAGCAACTGATAGCTATCACTTCCTAGTGACATCTTTAATTGACGTCTTATGTCCAGCAAACTTGCGTCAAACCAGGCACCTGTCAGGTATAAATACTACCAACGTTGCCTTAAGCAATTGCTGGTGTCCCATTGCTGTTGTATGCTGTATGCAGTACGCTGATGCTGCTGCTGTCCCTTTGGTGGTGAAGCTACTGATATCATTATCGCTGCTAAAGCGCGAACGATGGTGTGGTGAGCTTAGGAGCTGAACAGCCGTCCCTCTGCGAAGAAGCCCAGCAGATGCCAACTACCCGCGGACGCTGTCCCCCCTCCTCCTCCTCGACGCGCTGAAGAGAGACGCTGCCTTTCTCCTGCAGAGAAATCCAGCTCCAGCGTTTCTAGTCTGCCCTCGCGGGTGACTGGGATACCGAGTTCCCCCTGAAGGAGATACCAGACCTCCATCATTCTATTCAGAGGTATGGTGTTGACTAAACCCTTAGAAGAGAATTCTTGAAGCAAACCTTGGCAAAACCAACTTAACTTAAGCTACTTACTTACTCCCCTTCCACGTGTTAGGCTTAGGTCAGGCACACTGGGGTAGGCTTAGTTAGAAGCACCAGTTGAGTATTTTAGCCTAATGTATATATGACTGTATATATGCTTTATTACTTTTAAACCATTGTATGGCTAAGAAACCATATCAATGCTTTTACAGTATTATCTTGCAATACTTATCTTACTGTACGTACTTTCTATAATAACAAGTCTTGCAATTGTGGCAATACATTTCTCTTGTACGAGAAGAAAGACTGTTCAATAAATGTTAACCCTTTATTGACAAACGCCCGTCTCTCTATTCTCTACATATTGTGAAAGTAATCTGCACTAATCTGACTGAGTGAAATACCTGTCTATTGTTTCACACGACCCTAGAGATTGACTCTTGATCTGAGGAGCAAAGTTGTCATGTTGCACGGTTGTTGGAAAGCTGAATCCCTTCTTGTCTGTGCCAGGGAAGCTGATCACTTCCTATGCAGAGAAGAAAGTTTCCAGTGACCTCTGAGCTAGTTGGTAACACACCCAATTAAGTTTAGCATAGTCAGTGGAGGCCTGGAAGATCCGCACTTCTACGTCGATACTACTGTTTATGTTATTCCAATGCGCAGGGCCTAGTGGGAAACTAGGAACTACACTACAAGGTATACCTCTGATCTCTCTCTTTCAGACGGAGGGAAGTGGTGGCAATGCATCCGGATCAGAGACCACACAAACACAGACTGAGATGGAATAGAGCAGCCCCGGAGAGGGGGTCCGAACTATCCCTGAGGACTCACATGTGGAGACCCCATCAGCCTCATCTTCAGACAGCGGTGGTGAGTCAGCACTGTTGTTAGACACAGGGAGTGAACAATCTACACCTTCAATAGGTACACAGCACACTGGGCCCACACTGCCACCAACTGCAACAAGTACTGCTCCTACTCGCAAGAGTAGGGGGAGCAGAGTGGCCTTTGGTGCAGGCACCGCTGCCCCTGCCCCTGTGACACAAACTGCCCTTAGTGCTGAGGCGGTTGATCTGCTGCAACAGCTGTGTGTAGGGCAAACAAACATGATAAATGCATTCCTGGACCATGATAGGAAGTTGGGGCAGGTGGTAGCATTCATGGAGGGGATGCATGGTGATGTTGCTGGTCTCCACAGGACAGTACAGTCCTTATCCAACACAGTGTCTGCAGCCATTCAACAGTCACATGGACAAGGGTTTACTTCAGTTCCCCCATCCACACCACTTACTGTCTCAGGGGAGAGTGACACTTCTGAACATGCATCATTTTCAGGGTATTGCACTAGAAGCAGGCACAGGCAGCAAGGCAGGCAACAGAGGCCACAGACACCATCCCCTGGGAAAGGGAAATCTTTCACAGAACACGACATCAGCTACCCTGGTGATGACACACAGGACCCTCAAGGGGTGATGGGGGGGCACAGATTCACGGGACACACAGGCATCCCCCTCAAAAGGTACTCACAAGGGCAAGGCACATCTCATGGACAAGGCACAGACTAAGGACAGGGCATCCGCAAAGGACAGAACACCACCCACGGACACGGCTCCTCCCAAGGAGCAGGTACCTCCCAAGGACCAGGCCCCTACAAAGGACAGGGCACCTCCCAAGGACAGGGCACCTCTCAAGGACAGGACACCTCCCAGGGACAGGGCACCTCCCAAGGACAGGGCACCTCCCAAGGACAGGGCACCTCCCAAGGACAGGCCACCTTCAATGGACAGGGCACCTCCCAAGGACAGGGCACCTCCCAAGGACAGGGCACCTTCAATGGACAGGGCACCTCCCAAGGACAGGGCCACTCCCAAGGACAGGGCCCCTACAAGGGATAGGGCACCTTCAATGGACAGGGCCACTCCCAGGGACAGAGCACCACCCACGAATAAGGCACGTTCCAAAGCAGGACACCTCCTAAGGCCAAGGCGTCTCACACGGCCATGGCTACTCCCAGGGAGCAGGCACCTCCCAGGGCCAAGGCGTCTCCCATGGACAGGACATCCACCAAGGATAAGACATCCATCACCCATGCATCCCCTGAAGCTGGTGTTGGTAAAGGAATGTAAACCACATGTGTCAGAGGTGGAGGCCCCCCATACCTCTACTCCCATCCACACCCGGTGAAGCAGAGGAAGGAGTATACTGTTGTTGCATCCCCCATTACACATGATGCAAAGGGCAGAAGGCAGGGCCAGAGCAAGCGTCAAGCAGGTTCCAGCACGTCCCCAGAGAGCCGACCCCCACATGCACATGATCCACCTTTGATGGGTGATGTTTCAGATGAGCCCGCACCACTTAACAGTCCAGTCATGTCCAGGGTGCCCTTCCGAATCCCAAAGAAACAGAAACACAGACCGGTAACACCTGACCACACCAATGTCGCACAAGTACAGCTGTCCCCAGCTCCCAGAGCCACCCTGCCTCCTGGCCCATACAGCCCTGTGGCTTATCATTTCAGTGGTCCTAGTGGGTCAGCTGCAGTTCACTCTTATGTGTCAGATAGTGGAACTGTGTCTGTTGTTCGCTGTCATGCCTCATGTAGTAGCATTGTGTCAGTTGCGCCCTCTCCTGTTACAGGTACTGCCAGTGTGTCTGGGTCTATCGCTCATGTGTCAGTCACTGGAGCTGTGGCTGTTTCTCACACTCCTGCATCCGGTCCTGCCAGTGTGTCTGGGTCTATCGCACATGTGTCAGTCACTAGAGCTGTGGCTGTTTCTCACACTCCTGTATCAGGTCCGGCCAGTGTGTCAGGGTCTATCGCTCATGTGTCAGTCACTAGAGCTGTGGCTGTTTCTCACACTCCTGTATCAGATCCGGCCAGTGTGTCATGGTCTATCGCTCATGTGTCAGTCACTAGAGCTGTGGCTGTTTCTCACACTCCTGTATCAGGTCCTGCCAGTATGTCTGGGTCTATCGCTTATGTATCAGTCACTAGAGCTGTGGCTGTTTCTCACACTCCTGAATCAGGTCCTGCCAGTGTGTCTGGGTCTATCGCACATGTGTCAGTCACTAGAGCTGTGGCTGTTTCTCACACTCCTGTATCAGGTCCGGCCAGTGTGTCAGGGTCTATCGCTCATGTGTCAGTCACTAGAGCTGTGGCTGTTTCTCACACTCCTGTATCAGGTCCGGCCAGTATGTCTGGGTCTATCGCTTATGTGTCAGTCACTAGAGCTGTGGCTATTTCTCACACTCCTGTATCAGGTCCGGCCAGTGTGTCAGGGTCTATTGCTCATGTGTCAGTCACTAAAACTGTGGCTGTTTCTCACACTCCTGTATCAGGTCCGGCCAGTGTGTCAGGGTCTATCGCTCACGTGTCAGTCACTAGAGCTGTGGCTGTTTCTTACACTCCTGTATCAGGTCCGGCCAGTGTGTCAGGGTCTATCGCTCATGTGTCAGTCACTAGAGCTGTGGCTGTTTCTCACACTCCTGTATCAGGTCCGGCCAGTATGTCTGGGTCTATCGCTTATGTGTCAGTCACTAGAGCTGTGGCTATTTCTCACACTCCTGTATCAGGTCCGGCCAGTGTGTCAGGGTCTATTGCTCATGTGTCAGTCACTAAAACTGTGGCTGTTTCTCACACTCCTGTATCAGGTCCGGCCAGTGTGTCAGGGTCTATCGCTCATGTGTCAGTCACTAGAGCTGTGGCTGTTTCTCACACTCCTGTATCAGGTCCAGCCAGTATGTCTGGGTCTATCGCTCATGTGCCAGTCACTAGAGCTGTGGCTGTTTCTCACACTCCTGTATCAGGTCCTGCCAGTGTGTCTGGGTCTATCGCTCATGTGTCAGTCACTAGAGCTGTGGCTGTTTCTCACACTCCTGTATCAGGTCCGGCCAGTGTGTCAGGGTCTATCGCTCATGTGTCAGTCACTAGAGCTGTGGCTGTTTCTCACACTCCTGTATCAAGTCCGGCCAGTGTGTCAGGGTCTATAGCTCATGTGTCAGTCACTAGTATTGTGGCTGTTTCTCACACTCCTGTATCAGGTCCTGCCACTGTGTCTGAAGCTACAAGGTCCCACAGTCCACCTGATTCTGTGCTGTGAGGTGCAGTTCCCATCACTAGAATCTCATTGTACTTGATGTCTGGACTGTTCATTGTAACCACCCTTGCAATATTCTTGTCCATGTGACTGTCCGTATGACACACGTCCTTGTGCTGCCTCAGATGTACCTGCTCTGTTCTGGCCACTGGTCCTGTTTGAGTTATGATGCAATGTGCCACTGACTTGTGCTGCCTCAGATGTACCTGCTCTGTTGTGAACACTGCCCTGTTGCTGTTCTGATGCTGCATTGTGCCCTCTCGTGTGCTGCCTCAGATGTACCTGCTCTGTTGTGAACACTGCCTTGTTGCTGTTCTGGTCCTGCGTTTTGCCCTCTCATGTGCTGCCTCAAATGGACCTGCTCTGTTCTGGCCACTGGCCCTGTTTGAGTTATGATGCAACGTGGCACTGACTTGTGCTGCCTCAGATGTACCTGCTCTGTTGTGAACACTGCCCTGTTGCTGTTCTGATGCTGCATTGTGCCATCTCATGTGCTGCCTCAGATGGACTGCTCTGTTCTGTACCATGGACTGTTTATGCACTTTGCCCCTCTCATGTGCTGCCTCAGTTGTGACTGCTCTGTTGTGAACACTGCCCTGTTGCTGTTCTGATGCTGCAGTGTGCCCTCTCATGTGCTGCCTCAGATGGACCTGCTCTGTTCTGTACCATGGACTGTTGATGCACTTTGCCCCTCTCATGTGCTGCCTCAAATGGACCTGCTCTGTTCTGGCCACTGGCTCTATGGTAACTGTGCTGCTTCTTGCCCCTTGATTGTGCAGCTTCTAATGGACATGCTCTGCACTCTCTCATTGCCCTGCCTGGAACTGTGCTGCTTCTTGCCCCTTGGTTGTGCAGTTTCTCATGGACATGCTCTGCACTCTCTCATTGCCCTGCCTGGAACTGTGCTGCTTCTTGCCCCTTGGTTGTGCAGCTTCTCATGGACATGCTCTGCACTCTCTCATTTCCCTGCCTGAAACTGTGCTGCTTCTTGCCCCTTGGTTGTGCAGTTTCTCATGGACATGCTCTGCACTCTCTCATTGCCCTGCCTGGAACTGTGCTGCTTCTTGCCCCTTGGTTGTGCAGCTTCTCATGGACATGCTCTGCACTCTCTCATTTCCCTGCCTGAAACTGTGCTGCTTCTTGCCCCTTGGTTGTGCAGCTTCACGTGGACATGCTCTGCACTCTCTCATTGCCCTGCCTGGAACTGTGCTGCTTCTTGCCCCTTGGCTGTGCAGCTTCACGTGGACATGCTCTGCACTCTCTCATTGGCCTGCCTGGAACTGTGCTGCTTCTTGCCCCTTGGTTGTGCAGCTTCTCATGGACATGCTCTGCAATGTGTACTGGCCACTGGGCTGACTCCTGGGTACATCAGAGTGCTATCTTTGTGATGTTTAATAAAGTCAGTTACTCATGTTGTGCACTTTGTCAGTGTCCGTGCTTGTTGTGTACTTGCATTGTGGATTTCTTGTGTTTACAACATGCCCTGTCGACCACGGATTAGTTCACACTGGGGACGCACCTGATAACAAGTGAGGCGAGTTTTGATCATGCCCCCTGCACTGCTCAATATTCATATGTTACTGGTCCGGACCAGCAAGAGTAAGGGAGTGACACCTCTGCCATTGATGGAAGGGTGGCAATGAACGCACATTTACTTACCGGAAGGCCTCTCAGGCACCCACTGGGCCGCTGGCAGTCGTTTACAAATGCAGGGACCGGCCAAATCGGTCCACCACGGCTACCCACAAAAGCAGCCCTCAGCCCCTCAGTGTCCTAGTGCCCTCGTTGCTAATCCGACGTTGCTGGTGTGAACAGGTAACAGTGTTCATGTATGCTGTGGGGTGGTATGTGTGTATTGCATGCTTGCGTACCTGCGGCCGCGACCACGACGATGCATGACTTGCTGGAAGTGTAGTACGAACAGGGCCGGGAGGGCGTGTAGGGCTGGGTCCATGGCGGTCGGGTCCGTGCGGTGGGTCTCAAGACACTGCTTTCCCTCTCCGTTGTGGTGATTCCGCCGTCTATGAGATATTGGTGTTTCCGCTGCGGTGTTCTGGTTTGTTTGCGACTACGTAATGTTGCAGACGGTCGGGATGTCATTCCTTACGGTGGTGAGGCTGGATTGGCTCCGTCCGCCATGGTGTCTGGTGTGTTCCCGTGGCGGTTCACGTTTTTCCGTGGCAGACGGTAAATGTGCCCAGTTCCCCTTCCTAATATGGCGGACGGAAGGCCCGCTGCTGGCGGACGGTGAGGTGCATTTTCCGCCGCCTCCAGCACAGCGGTCATGCATCCGTCCGCCATCCCAATGGACCCCATAATTTGGGAAGCGCTTTAGACCTTCAGCGCTTCTCCTGTAAGGTCGCCTGATATGAGTGCATACCATCACTCTAAGGGTGAGTGAGATACAGGCTTTCTACATGCATGAGCATGCACTGTGCTTAACTGCAATGAGGAATCCAATGGCACGTCTCTATTTGTTCTACTTTATTTTCTTTCGGATTACAATATAAATCAGCCAGTATTTTTGCTTTTATTTCTTTTGGTCAGTATATAACCATATATTTTAGAAAAATAACATATCAACAAAACATATAATACAACAAATCACAAGTTTTAATACAAATCTCTTTGCAATTTAAAAATACTTAGATTTGCAATAACCAGTAAACATCAACAAGTTGTCTGGACAAAGTGCAAATGCTTCTCTAAACCCGTGACATGATCCGAGAGGAAAGTGGAAAACTATAGGTAGGAAAAAATATAAATAAGTTCAAAATACCTTTTTTGCTGCTAATGCACCTACCAACTGTATAAAGTGAAACAGAGAACTGAATGATAAAAAAATAGTACTTTTTCATAAACACTGGGCATCTGACCTTAAACTCGATTCAAAAAGGGCTTTCAGACAGGTTTTTTTAAACATTAATAAGCAAAGGACACCTGAGAAGGATTTCCTCAGAACAGATACAGTTAATAAAGAGTTCCGAATACTATCTCATGGTAATCTTAAACATAAATGATGAACCATAGCTTAAATCATATTGTCCACATACGTTTCTCAGTTTAGTGACCCTTTGTGACAGAAATAATCGAGACCCAAGCATTCTGATATATTGCATTTCCTTGATAAGGCAGTATTCCATAACTGTAGTCTTTATGAGTTGAAGGCTAGCCTTGCTAATACCAGAAGACTCTGTTATTAATTTTCACCAATATTCAGAAGCATTCTTCAGATATTTGTGATCCGTGAAAGTTAAAAGCATGATCACATTTTAAAGGGCTGTCTTTATATGGAAAATTTGTAGACTTATTCTGTAATCTGGGTCAGGAAGGATAGTTTTGCCAGAGACAGTGTATATCAAGTTTGTAACTCTGAGCGTAAGATGAAATAGCTCGTTTGGAGTGGAATTTGGCAGCAACAAATTCTACTCAGGAATGTGTTTGAGGTTTTAAGAAGGTATTTAATTTAGTCTCAAAGATCAACTTTTTATCATACATCTGTTTCTATTTGAGCTTTTAGCCCTAGTTGTTTTTTAAAGGATTTGTTGAGGCCCATTACCTAGGTTGGTATTCATAGTACTCCAAGACAGGGGGCTTTGCACACTTTTGACACTGATTTTGGAGCACCGTTAGATATAATATCTACAAAAACAAATAGATGCTGAAATCAAAGCAGCTCTTAGTTAAGTTTAGTTTGCATTATGAATAACCCTGGGCGAAGTACTACGGTATGCTTGCATAGTTTACGAAGTTTGCGCTACTTGGCACTACTCGAATTGCACCTAGCACAGTGCAAACACGTGTAGTGTAGCGGTCATTCTTTGCTGGCTCGCGGTCCTCAACGTCAAGTTGGCGACCCCGAGCGAGCAAAATGACATCCCGGCAAGACTTTTTCCTCGTTTGAGATCAGCAACATCAAGTTGCCGATCACGAACGTGGAAAATAAACCTCCCGGCAAGATTCTCAACGCAGGTAGGGCAGGTTTCTAATTGCGAGTGGTCGCGTATGCTCGCGACCGCTCGGATGAGAAACTACCAGTCCGCGTTGAGAAAGCTGCAGCTCTAGTAGAAATCTACTCAAGCGGCAGAAAACGACCGCTTGCACAGTGCTTTATGCTGTTTGCACTGATTGCATAGTGCGGTCAAGCATCCGGCACTGTGCAATTAGTGCGAACAGCATTTTGCACAGTGCACTACGCAGTTCGCATAGCTACGTGTAGCTTGCGTAGTGCGAAGTGCAATTCACGTAGCTACACGTAGCGCTACTACACGAACTGCCCCCAGGGTTAATTATGAGCTTGATTGTTTTCTTCATTAAGAAATGCTGCTAGATTGCTAACATGCCCAGCCTGGTGAAGGCAGAGGGCATTCTACGGGAGGAAATAAAAACAATATCAGCTGCTCACATTAGAAACATACCTATTTCAGAAATATGTGAATCATCAAACTGGCAGTCAGTGCATAGTTTTGATAGACACTCCTTAAGCTAGAGCAGATGTCTAGGCAGAAGAGGCTGCCTATCTGAGCCACTTTGCCTAAAGACCCTCTTCTGCGACCTTTGTTCTCCTGGTTTCCTCTCTACCTTTCTCAAATATGGACTTGTTGCTAAGGTCTGCTGTCTAAGAAAAGGAAAGAACTTTCCTTCAGAGAGAAGGAAAAGCTACTTATTTGTTTACCTATAATATAAGCTCTCCATCATAGAAATCTACTGAACTCATAAACATTAAACATTCAGTTTCCTCCCAATTAAACTAGGAGGCTAAAATCAGTGTTCTAGACAGTTACCTGGTTCAATCTAAGACACAAAATAAGTGCCTAACTAAACCTGCAGAGCATGAAGGGGAAGTGGAGCTTCTTGAAACTCTAAAGGAGCTAGTCACAGTCTCTCCATGTTAAATGGCGCTCCTGAGACCCCATTTTCTACATTCTGCATTTTCTACAAGATAAAGAGGTAGATAGTGGAAGTACAATTTTTTTATTTAGAAGCCTCTCAGCAGATGTCGAACCTTTGCAGGCGATATTAACAAGCTCCAATCAACTTTGAGAACACAGAATTGGGACCTAACCTAAAATAAAGGACATGATGTCAGTACCAGGAAACAGGAAAGATTACAAGTACAGGGTGTGTGTGCAAGCACTCTTGGACTAATACAGTGGGATTTAAAAAATATATATTTTTCTCTGCTAAGTGAAATTTACAATCTTGATTTACAGTGGACTTAATAAAAAAGCACCTCACATAGGCATGTTTTAGTTGCAAAACTGTTTTCAAGAATGAAAATGTACATTTTTAAAACATTTTCCAAGATCTTGTGCGGCGATATTGTACTATTTAATATTAATTGATAGAAATACTCAAGATGGATTATCCATCTTACAAGTAACCATTCATTTCCCTTTATTTGGATGTGGATTTGGCTTCTGAATCTTTCTGTACTTTGTATTGATTTCTGTGAACATCAAACCATTAATTGAAATGTAGATGATTCAATTTTATTTTCATCCAAATTCATTTTTGACCCTGGAATATTTTCATAATTTTTCTCAATGCCTCTTTCACATCATTATTTCTGACACTGTACACAAATGGGTTGAGCATTGGGATCACCATGGTGTATATTATACTTATGCCCATGTCCTTCTCCGGGGAGTACGCCGAGGATGGCCGAATGTATGTAAAAAGCACAGGTCCATAACACAAGACAACACAGGTGAGGTGGGAGAAACAGGTGGAAAATGCTTTCCTTCTTCCATCGGAGGACTTGATTTTCAAGATAACCACAGCAATTAGAACATAGGATACAAGATTACATAACAGCGGGGTTAGCAAAATTACAGTAGTTTCGGTGAAGAGTACAAGCTCATTAATGGAGGTGTCTGAACACGACAGCTTCAAGAGAGGTGGGAGATCACAAAAGTAGTGATGCAGTTCCTTTGCATCACAATAGAATAACTTGGAGGCCAAGACACTATGCACTGAAGCGTGAAGCGAGACGATCACCCAAGCACAAAGCACCAGTGTTATACAGACCCTCTTTCTCATCACCCGTGGATAATGCAGAGGATGACATATGGCCATGAATCGGTCAAAGCCCATGATACCCAATAAGAAACTGTCCATATTGGTAAATGCTATAAAGAAATGCAACTGCGTGATGCACAAAGGAAAGGAGATGGCTTTCTTCACTGACAATAGGTCCACCAATAGCTTAGGAACTATCAAAGATGTGAAACAGATGTCCACCATGGCCAGGATACTCAGAAAGAAGTACATGGGTGTGTGGAGTCTGGAATCCATTACTATAACAATGAAGATTGTCAGATTTCCAACCAAGATGAGTGTATATACAGCAAGGAAGACACAAAATAGGATAATCTGCTGCTTTGGATGACTGGAGAAGCCCAGGAAGATAAATTCGTTGACAACACTCATGTTTCCTCTCTCCATTTTGCGATGTATCTGGAATGATAAAAAATTATATTTTATTTATTGACCAACTTCCGGGTGCCTCTTCAGACACCCAATACTTCACCCTCATTTCTCAACTCATTTGCTGAGAATTACACACTGGTGTAGGATTCCGGATGTCAATCCAGCACAGCCTCAATTTTCTACTTCCAACTTCAAATCTATGGCCTGATGTGACTAGCAATGCCAAAGTGAAGCCAACATGGTGCCTAACTTATTTATTCTACTATGAATACACGGGCATAATAGGCACTGATTATAATTTCATATAATTCAGGAAATCATTGAAGACTCTCCTTTTTGACAGGCTTATGGCATGCCCCACCTGATAAACATCAGATTCCAAAGTGTTCATGCCTTATTGTATTAACCATGTCACCTATTAATATGGCCATTGCAAATATGCAATTTTGTAATTCTGTGACGTTTTCTGCAGAGTTATGGATTTGTCATTTATGCCAAATAGTCGATCATCTGCTGCATAATTTCTGACTTAAAAAAAAACATGTTTCTACCTCTAATGGAACAAAAGTTACTAAAACTGTGGTGGCTCTATGCAAAGGTTGACTGGTCACTTTTCAGTTGCTTAATGCTGAATTTGGGTATTAAAACGATACTAATGAGGTGAAACCTTTGCCCAGACAATGTTAACATGTGGAAAATGTACAAAATGAGGATGTAATACTATCACAAAATGTGCCAAATTATGCCGCATAATTTGCATTTTCTTGCTGCATGATTCAGTCAACCCTGCGGAATAATTGTGTCCCTTGCCAAATAATTCCAGTGACTTTGCCTAATAAACCTTCTCTCTTGTTCGCTTTCTGTCTCTCCGACTCTCTCTCTCTCTCTCTCTCTCTCACACTGTCTTTTTATCTCTGTCTCTCTTCCTGTGCAATTGCATACTATAAAACACTTTCAAGTTCGCCCTGTGATCTGTAGAAACATTAAAAAAAATAGTCTGTGAGGGATTATCATGATATCTTCTAATTCCCATTCCAGTGTGTGGGCACTGTTGGGTTGTGGAAACAACCCATCCTCACCTCTAGGGCTGACTTTGTGAATCAAAGATCAGGGTTTAGCCCTAGGTGTCAAGTATCAGATGCGCCTTCAAAGACAATCATGACTCATAAAGACTACATGTCCCAGAATCCTTGGCGGCGTGGGAGGAGTATAAAAGATGGAATCTGCTGATGCTGAGCGTCGGATATTCTGGTTCCTGACCCGTGGTGGAGAGTCGTCCGTCGTTGGAGTTCCTGTTGTGCTTTTTCCTAGTACCTTGGACTAGTCTGTCAACCTGCAGAAAGATCATCCGTTCTTGCACCGGCTGGTGCGGGAAAGAGTCTTGTGTTCCGATTACCTCCAATTGGCGTGTGCGTCTGCATACGTGTTTCCCTTGTCGTTTACCATTTCCAGAGTCCCCGTTGGCTGAGCCTTCTTGCATCGGCTCGTGCGGGGAACGCCACGATTTGTTTATTCGTGAAGTAGTGTGGCTCACTGGTTAGAGGCGGCAGACCCGAGAGCAGAGGACGGCCCGGGACCAGGGTTCGATTCCCGGCGCGGCAGGTTTCTGGACCAGGGTCAGCGGACTCGATAATTCTCTCGCCTCGGTGCCCACTCTGATCAGCGGTCACACTCGGCAACTCAGTCTGGGCATTAGCTTGCCTCATCTTCACTAACGGCCCCCCAGACCGCCGGGGATGCCTGGTCGCACCCTGGAGATACCCATTAAGGGACCACCTCTCAGGGAAGCCAGGAAGGGTTTCGCAGCGGTCGAAGCGCCAGGACGCCTACGGGTAGCAGTGCGCTATATAAATGCCAACACATTTACATTTACACACTTAGTCGGCGTCCCCGTTGGCAGAGCCTTCTTGCATCGGCTCGTGCGGGGAACGCCACGATTTGTTTATTCCTTAGTCGGCGTCCCCGTTGGCAGAGCCTTCTTGCACCGGCTCGTGCGGGGAAGCTAAGAGCTGAGTTCATCATCGGGTGTCCCTGTTGGCTGAGCCTTCTTGCACCGGCTCGTGCAGGGAACGCCTAGATTGTGTTTCGTCCATCGACGTCCCTGTTGGCTGAGCCTTCTTTCACCGGCTCGTGCAGGGCACGTCGTGTTATTCGTTATTGCCAGTTCCAGACCTGAGGTTCGTTTATCAGGTACTGTAGTTACATTTCTTAAGGGTGACGTAACCCTATCTATTTCCTTTTCTTGTATCTTGCAATATTACTCTAGAAACTGGGTCCTCGCTATTGGAAGTGGAATCGTACTCCGCCTCCTGCTATGTAGGCATGGTATGTCATTTGCATTAGCATTACTTTTTCTATTACAGAAGAGATAAAATCCTGGTTAAGTATTCGACTGTTTGTGTATTACAGGTGGAATTTAGATACGCTTCATGCCAATATTTCGGACCATATAGTAGGGGAAGAGAAGTATCTTCAGGGCCTACTCTTAGTTTTCTTACAGGTATAGGGTTCAGGGGTTCTGGGAGTGTTTTGGTTGTGTCCCCTTACGTCAAGAAAAGATACGATCATTATTTATCTTTTGTCGTTACAGATCTCCCTCCCTGCTGTCCCCTTCCTTTCCTTCCTGTTTATTATTTTGTTTATGCCCTCACTTGATCCTTCCTGGACCCAGGCTGTAATAGCTAACTGGGTTCGGTTAGATCAGGAGGTGGCCTTTATCACATCGATCTGCTGATTCCGAGGACTTGGAGGATAACAGAATATCCGACCCACGGTTATACGTCCTCCCGATCAGGGGATTTTTGGGGTAATGGCCACGCTAGACGATGTCTTAGCAGCCTTGGTGCTAGTACAGGAAGAACTACATTCCTCTAAGCAAGAAACAGCAGACTTACGCACAAGGTTGGATACTATGCAAAGAAACCCTTTTAGTGCAGGTACATCGGGAACACCTCCTCCTAGTTCAGTGGTGATAGAAATGCCGGTTACCATACCATTGGCCAATCCTGAGCGATTCAAGGGCGATGCAGGTCCCATACAGGTATTTCTTACTCAGGTTATGCTACACTTTTCATGCAAACCCAGATCCTTTCCCACTAACCAGGCCAAGGTGGCTTTTCTAGTTTCGTATTTGGCAGGTAATGCTGCTCAGTGGGCAGTCCCTTTAATTCAAAGAAATGACCCCATCATTCATGATTGGGAGGCATTTAGGGATGAATTAGTAAAAGTTTTTGACAGAAGGGCAGATACGTATACCGCAGATAGGGAATTGTTGCTACTTAAAGAAGGCAATCAAGACCTGTTAACATATATAAACTCGTTCAGAAGGCTTGTCACTGAAACCAAATGGCCGGAAGCCAAACAGGCTTCATTGTTCCATCAAGGATTGAGCGAAGACATGAAGGATGTAATTGCGCAAATAGACCCTCAACCTGTGACTTGTGAGGATTTGATAAACCTGGCAATGCGGTTGGATCATCGGATGAGGGCACGCAAGGGCGACCATAAGGAAAAGAGTAGAACGGTGCCTTCTTTTGTCTCGTCCAAGGCAGCGGATAACGTCACTACCTCAGGGGCTGAACCTATGGATATAGGGGCGGTGAGAGCCGCGTTAACTACGACGGAAAAAGAACAGAGAAGAAAAAACGGGCTTTGTCTGTACTGTGGCAAGAAAGGGCATTTTGTCCGAGACTGCCCTGTAAAGCCTAAGATGTCTATATTCCGCTTCAATAAGGGGGCATCCGTGGTGGTAGAGAAACCGTCGGAAAACTAGAGGACTCTGAGGGTAACGAAGGGGTTCCTTGGAGTCAGGCAGTCATCCCTTCACTACTGAACAAATTCGTAGGAAAGAACCATTTGTTTATACAAATCAGACTATATGTACACTCTGATTGGGTTACGGTGCAGGCCATGGTTGACTCAGGGGCCACAGGCCTGTTTATGGACTCGACGAAGGCTAGTAAGCTTGGACTCCCCCTCATTTCTAGGACCATCCCTGAAGAAGTCTATGCAGTAGATGGTAGGAAATTAGACATAGGCCCCGTCAGTTACCAGACTGAGGAAACCAATATGGCGTATGGAAATCATAAAGAATTGGTCACTTTCAGTATCATCAAGGCACCTCATTATGGCATCATTATAGGAATACCTTGGTTGAAACTGCATAACCCTGACATCAACTGGGAAAAAGGCATTGTTACCATGAACTCCCCATATTGTAGGGACCACTGTTCGAAGACAATTCTAGTCCGTCCCTCTCGTTGGCCAGTAGTGTTCATGTGGCCACTGCAGCAGAAAAGGAAGTGTTCTTGCCGGAAGAGTATAAAGATTTTTCTAAAGTATTTGATGAAGTGCAAGCGGAGGTACTCCCTCCCCATAGGCAATATGATTGCCAAATCGATCTAGTCCCTGGTGCAGTCGTGCCCAGTGGGCGTTTGTATGCCTTGACTGAACCCGAAAACACTCATTTACGGTCGTACCTAGACAAACTGGTTAAGTTGGGATTCATCAGGCCTTCTAAGTCGCCTGCGGCGTCCCCTCTTTTCTTCATACCTAAGGCCAATGGAGAACTGAGGGCTGGTGTTGACTTTAGGGCCCTAAACGCGGTCACAGTAAAGAACCGCTACCCCCTTCCTCTCATTCATGTGTTATTGGAACAGGTGAAGACAGCTGTCATTTACACCAAGCTGGATTTAAAGGGTGCTTATCATCTCGTAAGAATGAGGAAGGGGGATGAGTGGAAGACCGCCTTTAAAACCAGATATGGTCTTTATGAATATCTGGTTATGCCGTTTGGGCTATGCAACGCCCCAGCAGCATTCCAGTATTTTTTGAATGATGTTCTACGAGAAATACTGGACAGATACGTCGTCGTCTACATAGACGACATTCTGATATACTCCGAGTCAGTGGAATCCCATATTCAGCATGTCAAGGAAGTGTTACGAAGATAACAGCAGCATAGTCTCTTTTGTAAATTGAGCAAATGCGACTTCCATGTAACCACGGTCAAATTCTTGGGGGTCATGCTCAGTCCTCAGGGGCAAGAAATGGCAGAGCGAAAAATCTGAGCTGTCAAGGAGTGGCCTATTCGTCAAAACATCAGGGACATACAATGCTTCCTAGGCTTCGCCAATTTTTATAGGCGCTTTATCAAACAGTTTTCTCAGGTGGTGGCTCCCATTACCCACCTGCTGAGGAAGAAGCAGCCATTTCTGTGGACACAAGAGGGAAATGAGTCCTTCACGACCCTGAAGGCAGCTTTCGTGTCAGCTCCAGTTCTGGCCCATCCAGACCCTGAAAGACCCTTCATAGTAGAGGCCGATGCCTCAGATGTGGCTATAGGGGCCATTCTCTCACAAAGACATGAGTCAACGGGGCAGATGCATCCTGTCGCGTACATGTCTAAGAAGTTGAACGGAGCAGAAACCAATTATTGCATCGCTGAAAAAGAACTTTTAGCGATAAAAACAGCATTCACCGAATGGAGACATTTTTTGATGGGTGCTAGACACATGGTAACGGTGTACACAGATCACCGAAATTTGCAATATATGACATCAGCTAGACACCTTACACTGAGGCAACTCCGGTGGATGTTGTTCTTTTCCGGGTTCCATTTCACTATTCCCTTCCGCCCTGGGGTGGAGAATAGGAAGGCGGACGCATTGACAAGACAATCATCTCTGAAAATACCAGAGAAGGAGAGTGAAACGGCCATCATTGACCCAGCGAACATGTTATGTGCCATTCAACCAGACGCCTTCCTGCAGGGAGTCCGCATGGGAATCAAGACCATGTATTGGCGGGATTGGTTACGCATGCATCCTGAATGGCAAATGAAGGATGGTTATCCAGTAAACAATGGGCGGTTACTGATACCCACGTTGCCTCTTCGCAAACAAGTATATAAATGGTGCCATGAGTCTCCTAGTGCAGGTCACATGGGGGTTGACAAGTCTATCGATCAACTCCTGCGGAAATGTTGGTGGCCTTCCTTGAGAACAGATGTCAAGGGTTGGATTGCCCAGTGTGAGGTGTGTGCAACTGCAAAGACAGATCATAGACGCCCGGCTGGGCTTCTGCAACCGCTTCCAACTCCGTCGGTTGCTTGGGAACGCATTTCGTTGGATTTTGTGGTGGGTCTGCCTAAAGATCAAGGATGCACGGCAGTGTTAGTGGTTATTGACTATCTGACTAAGATGGGTCATTTTATTGCTTGTCCACAAATACCTTCAGCTGGGCGGTTGGCGGAATTACTGATGGAAAACGTAGTACGTCTGCATGGACTACCGGCGGTGATAATCTCTGATAGAGGTTCACAATTCACAGCACGTTTTTGGAAAGCATGGTGTTCGTTTTTGCATATCGAAACAGCATTATCTACCAGCTTTCACCCTCAAACTGATGGGCAGACGGAACGGCTCAATCAAACGTTGAAACAGTTCTTGAGATGCTACGTCGACCAGGGGAAGGACAATTGGGTGAGCTATTTGTGGCTTGCTGAGGTGGCCTATAACAACACTACTCATAGTGCCACGAGGGTCTCCCCCTTTTTTTGTACATATGGACGCCATCCTCGCTTCATTCCTTTTCTCCATCCTTGTGGAGACCAAACGGTGCCTGAAGCTGCTAGGAGGGTATCACACATCAAGGAGACGCTGATAAAGGCCCAAGCTCATCTAAGAGCATCTAAGGTGGCGTACAAAGGAGCAGCGGATAAACACAGAAGACCGGGTCCACTGTATCAAGTGGGGGATCTGGTATGGTTGTCTACAAGGAATATCAGATTCCGAAAGTACAGTGTGTTCAATCCGAAATACATTGGCCCTTTTCCTGTTTTGAAACGGGTCAATCCAGTGGCCATGAAACTCAAACTACCACGCCATTTGCGGTTGCATCCGGTGTTTCATGTGTCGCTTTTGAAGCCCTCCTTATCCCCGAGATGCCAGCCGCCTCCTCCTGTTGCCTCCCAAGACCGTCCTGAATACGAGGTGGATGGAATTCTTGATTCCAGGCGAAGGGGTAGAGGCCTGAGATATCTGGTTTCCTGGAAGGGATATGGTCCTGAGGAGAACTCTTGGGAATCGGCGGCGGACGTGCATGCTCCGCGCTTGGTGGCGGCCTACCATAGGCGGTTCCCTTCGCATCCTGGCCCTTTGAGGCGCCCTCAGTGAGGGGGGATGTACTGTCAAGTATCAGATGCGCCTTCAAAGACAATCACGACTCATAAAGACTACATGTCCCAGAATCCTTGGCGGTGTGGGAGGAGTATAAAAGATGGAATCTGCTGATGCTGAGCGTCGGATATTCTGGTTCCTGACCCGTGGTGGAGAGTCGTCCGTCGTTGGAGTTCCTGTTGTGCTTTTTCCTAGTACCTTGGACTAGTCTGTCAACCTGCAGAAAGATCATCCGTTCTTGCACCGGCTGGTGCGGGAAGGAGTCTTGTGTTCCGATTACCTCCAATTGGCGTGTGCGTCTGCATACGTGTTTCCCTTGTCGTTTACCATTGCCAGAGTCCCCGTTGGCTGAGCCTTCTTGCATCGGCTCGTGCGGGGAACGCCACGATTTGTTTATTCCTTAGTCAGCGTCCCCGTTGGCAGAGCCTTCTTGCATCGGCTCGTGCGGGGAACGCCACGATTTGTTTATTCCTTAGTCGGCGTCCCCGTTGGCAGAGCCTTCTTGCACCGGCTCGTGCGGGGAAGCTAAGAGCTGAGTTCATCATCGGGTGTCCCTGTTGGCTGAGCCTTCTTGCACCGGCTCGTGCAGGGAACGCCTAGATTGTGTTTCGTCCATCGACGTCCCTGTTGGCTGAGCCTTCTTTCACCGGCTCGTGCAGGGCACGTCGTGTTATTCGTTATTGCCAGTTCCAGACCTGAGGTTCGTTTATCAGGTACTGTAGTTACATTTCTTAAGGGTGACGTAACCCTATCTATTTCCTTTTCTTGTATCTTGCAATATTACTCTAGAAACTGGGTCCTCGCTATTGGAAGCTATTGTAGGCATGGTATGTCATTTGCATTAGCATTACTTTTTCTATTACAGAAGAGATAAAATCCTGGTTAAGTATTCGACTGTTTGTGTATTACAGGTGGAATTTAGATACGCTTCATGCCAATATTTCGGACCATATAGTAGGGGAAGAGAAGTATCTTCAGGGCCTACTCTTAGTTTTCTTACAGGTATACGGTTCAGGGGTTCTGGGAGTGTTTTGGTTGTGTCCCCTTACGTCAAGAAAAGATACGATCATTATTTATCTTTTGTCGTTACAGATCTCCCTCCCTGCTGTCCCCTTCCTTTCCTTCCTGTTTATTATTTTGTTTATGCCCTCACTTGATCCTTCCTGGACCCAGGCTGTAATAGCTAACTGGGTTCGGTTAGATCAGGAGGTGGCCTTTATCACATCAATCTGCTGATTCCGAGGACTTGGAGGATAACACTAGGTGACTATCAGGCCTGGGAGATATGTGACTGTGTATGATCGCGAACTGATCAGTTTTCAAAGTATCGCACTACATTCACCTTTTTTATGTTTCCAATGCATGTCTCTGAGTTTTTTGCCTGCATTCCACTGTTTAAGCTGTACAGCGGTGGATTTTTGGGGGTTTCTGTTAATAGCACCATTGATGAAGACAATAGAGGTGTAAGATTATAATTGCTGCAAATTGCTCCACACAAAGGCAGGTAAACCTGACTAAATACCAGAAAAAGTAAAGCAAAGAAACAAAAGCTGTTGGTGAATGATGTTTCAAGAGTAAGAGATGTGTGAGAAGAAGAAAACAGAGAGGGTTACTGACAAAAGACAAGCAAAAGCATTGTCATGGTATATCTTCATCTGTTCTTTAGCAGGGTCTACAGAATATAGGTGGCCTCCTTCTGAGCACCTCAACCTGCAACAAAGCCACCATTGCCTTCAGATTATAGCTAGGTACAGGAGTATATCAAAATCTGGCTTGCATTATAACCTGTACTATTGAGCTTTGGTCATCCTTCTGAAGACAACAGTGTTCATGGAGTGCACGTCCAAAGAAAATGCTAACGTCTTCATATAGAAGTAGGTAAAAAAGCGACAGCCAAATATTGATGGATGTATGGCCTGCCCATCAGATGCTTCTCCGTCCCTGCTAGGAGATTGGGGATATTGGATCTCCTGAACATGAAGTTGCTGTTGACTCCACCTTAAGGAAAACCCTCATTGCAAAGGCCAACAATGTGGTTACTATATTTCTGCAGCCACCCCCACACCAAGGGGGTCATTAGAATGTCCGGCGGATCACCACCGCCCGCATGGCGGTGGCGATCTGCCCGACATCCGTCCCCGCCCACCACCCATTTCTCCACGCCATATCACTATGGGGGGGACCGCGGCGGATGGAAAGACCGTCCGCCGCTTTTCTGCCCGGTCGACAAGTCGTCCGGGCGGAAAAGAGTTTAATATGATGACGGTGTCTGCTAGACACCGCCACCCATATTATCATGGGGTGGACACATACCTTAAAGGCATGCGGGAATCTCTTGCGGGGGCCCGCCGAGGGCCCCATGGGACTCTGGGGGTGCACATGGGGGCTACCTTTGGTACCCCCTGCATGTCAATGTGCAACGTGGCAGGCACAGCGCGGTGCCTGTCACGTTGTGCATTGAAATGCATGATGTGCATTTTTAGCATTGCGGCGGGCCGTGCTTGCAGCACCGCCCGCCGCAATGTTAAATATGCGGGATGCTCCCGCCAGTGTGGCGGGCGCATCCTAATGGCCCCCACGGGACCCCCGCCCTTATGGCCGGTGGTCCCTTTTTAAGACGGAATGGCGGGCGCAAAAGTCCGCCCGCCATCCTAATGTGCCCCCGAGTATTTAGCTATTTTATCAAATTGATCTGCTGGAAACACAAGGGTGGACGCAGACAAGAACTCTTCTCAAATGTGCTCCCAAATACTGGGTGAAAACTCCAACAGCACCAAGGACATAGTTTATTATTTTTGAAAGACAATATCATTCTAGAATCTTCACATTATTGTGGCATTTGGCGATGTGTTGGATTGCAATGTGATGTTTTAGGTGCTTCTCAGTTCAAGTTTGTGACTGTAGCTTTCTGAGAAGTTATACGTCTGTGAAGAAACATTGGTGTCCTGCGAAATCCCTACCAGTGGTTCAGATGTAAGAAAGGGCCTGTTTTAGATTTTGGCTGGTGGGCTACTCTGTCCCAATGGTGACAGATATCCCATCGCCAAAATATAAATCCCATAGGATATAATGGGATTTATATTTTAACGGACAGGATATCCATCACCGTTGTGATGGAGTAACCTGTCCAATAAGATATAAATTAGGCCCCAAATTCACTTGGTTGCACTGTCCTATGGTAGTTGGTGCCCTGTTTGTAATAGACCTATTCTTTAATTTAAAACGCCTTGATCCTGATAACATATGGGTGGAGTAGTAGCATGTGATCACCAGAACCAATGTGATATTAGATCCCACATTTTACAACTGAGTTGCTAAGCAGCAGGGTCATTGTCAGGATGCTATTGAAGCAGTTGTTATGGTAACGATTCATTTGGTATATGTTCTGAACATGATCACACACTTTAAGATTCATCTAGAAGTAGTGTCCAATAATAAGAATACAAGATAGAGTAATTATAGTCTGTGGTTTCAGAAAGCAGTGTAGTTAAAAAATATATTGGTTGATACAAATCAGAAGTCCTGGAATCAAACTGAAGTTATACATGCAATGCCGATACATTGAAAGTGAATTTAGACAAGCTCCCAAACTCATTCTTTCAATAATTGCTACTGAACATATCATCCTTCACGATATCATTTCATCACTTGCCCTATATCTATTGGCCATTGATTCATTTCTGCAGGGTATTCACATTAATATATTTAAGTAGATTGATTATTACACATTTAATCAGATGTATCCGTGTGCTATAGTAATTTATTTTACTAGATACAAGTCCTTTTTTATATTTTTAAATAATTTACATTTACATCATATATTAAAGTCTTTTTTATTTTTTAAAGAATAAAAACGTCAATAATTTTCCCCATACTTTCTCACACAGAGATGTTGAGCTAGGAGCCAGGGGTCTCCATTTTTGTGGTAGAGGTCTCCACCAAATTGGTATTAGGTTAAATACTATCAAAAAGTCTCTTATGGTAACTCTACAGTCATAGTTACATTTGAGGGAGGTTCACGCTTCTAATTGGAGGGTGTGGAGACATGTAAGTCCACTCCAAGGTATAAATGTCCACTCAAAAATGGTGAATAGTAAAGAAATGGAGAGTTACACCTTAGTGTAAGAGTATGGCACATGTGTAAATATACATGGGTATATTTAGCTTTGTGAATTTGGCCCATGGTATTTTAGTCTAATTAAAACAACATACGCTTAAAAAAGTATATATAGTTTGATGGACAGTGAAATTTACTATTCTAATTCCAAGCCAACAAATACTGGGGAAAGCACATACATCAATAAGATTTACTATGCAAATTCAAATCAAATTAAGACCAGGGAAATGAGATAAAGATGAGAGTTACCTGTCTACCTCCTGTACAACAAGAATTGAACGAAAAACATACATTAAATGGCATAAGTTATTCATTCATTAAGCTTTATTGCAGCAATTTCAGCCAAAAAAGCACAGAATCTATATTTTCTAAAACATTAAAACATGATCAATAGCAATATTATGAATTGCAATTTTCAGTCCAACAAAATCATACCTTGTGCAAAGTCGCAGTAGTAGAGCAGGTAACCAAGCATAAAATTAAGACTATAAAAGCATATTTTAAGTTAAAAGGTTAAAAGGAGACCTAAAAGCCGGTGAGCATTAATTTTAAAAAAAAGAGCAAAACATCCCACATAGTACATAGGAAGGTATCCAGAGAAAGAAGATCACTAATAACTAGATAGCTTCCTTTACCAAAAACATACGTTTGAGCCACATTGCAAAGAGAAATTTTGAACAAACCACAGCATATACTAGCGTAGTGTCAGATTTCAAGATCCTAAAAAGATCTCGATAATTTCTAATGCCCATGTTTTTACACAATTGGATGATCCACTTAGCCCTAGATGGTTTGTACGCAGGGCAGAAGAACATTACATGGGTCAGAGTTTCCTCCTCCACCATGCACCTTGGGATAAGGACTTTGAGTGTCCTGCCCACTTATCAGTTACTGCATAGAGCGGGAGGATTCCATATCTGAATTGCAAGTATAGCCGCCTTGCTAGCGGTGGCTGGATCTGGTCTAAAATCGATTCAAATTGATAAACTGATTTAAAATCCAGAAATACATGTGTTAAGATTGTTGTAGATACTCCCTGTATTACTCTTGTAAGCTTATAAGCTCTCACAGTCTTACATAGTTGGCTTTTAGAAATAGCTGGACATGCTTCCTCGGGCGAGGCCCATAGGTCCTCCATGCGTATGGCGCGGAAGGAATCCTTAATAAACGACAACCAGGGTATACGACGTACAGACCCCAGCAATGTAAGTACCGCTCTCAATTCATCCCTGTAATGCCTTAATTCAGGTGTGCTCCACAGCCGCCGCCAATATAGCAGCGGCCTAGCCGAAATGAAGTCTTCAATTGGGAGAATTCCCAGGTCCATTAGTAGCGGGACCAGGGGGGTACTTATTGGTAAAGCTAGAATATTCCTTATAAGCTTATTTTCTGTGAGTTGAAGGCATTTGGGCAAGCAGTGACCCCAGAGTTCTCCCCTATAAGTGGCCGCCGCCCTAGCTTGGACTTTGTAAATCTCAAGTATCGGGCTTAAGGTCTTTGTCGTACAGGACTTATGGACTTTCATTAACCCTCCTACAGCTTGTGTTAATTTCAAATTTGCCTTAGCAATTTGGGTGCTCCATCCCATCTTGTCATTTAGAGACAGACCCAAGTAGTCAAATGTTTTAACTTGATCTAGCGGTCTATCATCCATCAGAAGATGTGGGCATTTAGTGGTAGTGGCATTAAAGACTATATATTTTGTTTTGTTAATATTGACCACCAATTTTCGCTTCTTGCAGAACTGGACAAATTCATTCAACACCCTCTGCATCCCCATTGGTGACTTAGAGAGGAGCAGGGTGTCGTCTGCAAACATTAGAGCAGGAAATTTAGATGACGCGATTCTTGGAGCATCTAGATCTTTTGCGAGAAGCAGGTCATCTATCAGACCATTTAGAAATAAGAAAAAGAGTGCTGGGGCCAGTACGCAGCCTTGTCTGACATCCTTTCCCACCGGGAAGGGCGCTGTTAGAGAACCGTTCTTCCTGTATCTTACCCTGGCATAGGTGTTTTCATGAAGGCGTTTAGATTGAAAACAAAGATATGGCTGAACCCCCATGTCCAGTAGGATCTTCCATAACTGGTCACGGTCCACCATGTTGAATGCCGACTTCAAGTCTACAAATGTAAGATACAAGCTCCCCCTTCTAAAACTACATGCTTCCAGTAAATAAACTGGAGCCTGAATAATCGGTCTGTGTTCGAAATTTTCGATCTAAATCCTGCTTGAAATGAAGTTAATATATCTCGGTCCTCAATCCAATCCTGTAGTCTGCCCAATGATATCCTTCCGTAAATTTTCTGTATGACATCGATGAGACTGATTGGTCTGTAATTTGCAGGCTCAATCGGTGACCCTTTTTTGAAAATGGGCACAATTTCTGCCCCTGCCCATGTTGGGGGTAATGGAAGGCCAAAAAGTATCTCATTAAACAGCAATAAAAGATATGGTGCCCAAGTTATACTATACCCCACTGCCTCAAACACTTTAGGAAAATATGCATTTGAAAGGGTGGAATTTACTATTCTAACTTCAATCAGACTAAAATGGGGTGGGGAAATGCATAAGTGAAAGAGGTGACTTTTTCATTTCACTAATCCAACTAAAACTGCGGAATGTGCATAAATGAAAGATGTGACATTTACAATTCAAACTCCAATCTAAATAATATTGGGGAAAGTGAATAAAGTGGGAGGTGGGAGATTTACTTTTCCCTCTCCAATCCTAGTTCAATTCCAGAAAGTACATAATAAAAGGGAGTTGATGAATGATGTCCCAAGAGTAAGAGATGTGTGAGAAGAAGAAATCAGAGAGGGTTACTGACAAAAGACAAGCAAAAGCATAGTCATGGTATAATGAGGGAGAACGCTTTACTATTCTAACTCTCGGTTCAACCTTAGATGGATGAAGTGTATAAAGGAAAAATAGGAAGATACATAATTTTAACCACAATCTACAAAACATTGGGGAAGGCGCTTTAATTACAAATTTAATTACAAATTTACGATCCATCTTCAATTCACCAGTAATTGGTGAAAGTTCAGTGATAGGTTGTGGTTTACCATTGTAACTCATATGCGCCTAAAATTATATAAGTGCACAAATGAAAGAGATGAGATTTAATATTGTAACTGCAGGCTTACAATGTTTGGGAAAGTAAATGATTCTGAAGGGCAAGGTTTACTAGTCCAACTGTAATGGAACTAAAACTGGGGAAAGTGCATACAGGTATGAGATTACTATTCTCTAATCCTAAAGCCTTGTGGATCATAGATGCATAAATCAGACATTTACTATGCCCACTCTAGTCTGAATTAAATAGGGGCAGCACATAAATAAAGTTGATGGTATTTTCTATTCTTGCTCCAGCCTGAGAAATATTGATGGAAGTGCATTGCTCAAAAGGATGGGTCTAATATTCTAACTCCAAACCAACCAAAATTTGTGATGAGGGCCGCAGTGGTGCATAAGCATAAATAAAAAGGAGGCATTTACTATTTAAACTCTAATCCAACTAAACTTGGGGAAAGCGCATAAAGGAGAGTTGTGAACTTTAATGTTCTAACTCAGTCTCCCAAATATTGAAGAAGATCAGAAAGTGGGAGGTGGGTGAATTTCTCTTAATACTCAAAACCAAGTTAATTTGGAGAAGTACACAAATAAAAGGAGGCAATATTCACGCTTCTATTTGTTTTTCCATTAAGTAAATAAAAGAAAGTATATAAAAGAAAGAAGCAATCTCAGAAGCACTGGGGGAAGTACCAATCTCAGAAGCACTGGGAAGAGTGCATTATTTGGAAAGGTGAAACTTATTATTCTAAGATGAATCCAATGAAAACCATAAACAATGGAAAACATATTTAAATTAAAAGGGGTGTGGTTTACTATTATAACTCAAATCCACCATAAATGGGGATGGTGTACAAATTAAAGAGATGGTATTTACTAATATACCTATAGTCTCACAGACATTGTTGAAACTGGAGATCTATAAACAGGGCTGAGATTTACCATTCTAACTCCAGTCCTAAAACTTTGGGGTACATGTATAAATCAGAGGGTGAGATTTCCTATTCTCAATCAAGTCAAAATAAAAAAATTAAAGCACATGAATACAATTTATGGCATTCTCGAATCTAGCATTAGAAAATAAAAAGCTTCTCTTGGAACCTCAAATATCCCCTGATGGGTACACTCCATTACTCAAACACACCACTCAATTGCTTGAACAGGGGTTAAATGTATTTCTTGGTGGTATGTGTCTTAAATAAATGGACCCCAATTCAAGCGATTTGGTGGTGTGTTTGAGTGGTGGAGTGTACCCAATAGGTGATATTTTAGTTTCCAAGGGGATCTTTTTATTTCCTACTGATTCGTAGTGCCCTGTTCCCCTGGTGTGAGGGACCAATTCTCTATTTTTTTCAGTCATTTTCTAATTTTCTAATCTAACTCCAGTTCACCACAGATTTGGGATTGTGCAGGATCTAAAGTGGGTAAGACTTACTATTCTATCTCTAACACAACAAATTATGGAAAATACATTAGTTGGAGAAGTGGGTTTTACTACTCTAAATCTAGTGTAAATAAAATTGTGAATGGACATAAATGAAAGGGTGACATTTTCTGTTCTAACCCCAATCTATATAAAATTGTGGAAAGTTCATAAATTAATGAGCCGCGAATGCTATCTATGCATAATATCATATAAAAAATATTATGGGGCAAAAAGTAAATTTTAAAAACATTTTGATGTCAAAAATATCATCAGACAAATAATAGATGGCAAGAATATCATGTTTTTCGTTATTTCACATTATTTTCTTTTTAATATAGCTGTTTATATTATTGTTTTATTTAATATAGTTGTATAAAATATTGCTTTTTAATTAGGTTGATAAATATTGGTTATTTTAGAATTAGAAGTGATTAGTATTATAATATTTGTGTTTAATTTGTTTTGATATATTTTGTAACATTCTATATGAGGTTCTAATTTAATTTGAAATTATTAATTTAGTAGCAGGATGTGGATTGAGGTAGGAAGTTTTCAAAAAAGAGAAATTATTGTTCTTAATATACAATTCATTTATTATGTAAATTATTTTTAATTGGTTACTAAATATGAAATGTAATTGATGAATTGTTATTTTAATTATCTGTTTGTTTTGAATAAATAGTTTTTTATTTGATCAGTGTATTTAATTATTAAATCTTGTTAATTAATTGTATATTTATTAATTGGTTTTACTTCAATTGTGTTTAATAATTAATTTTATACCAATATTTTTTATTTGTATATTATTTATTTATTTTAATTGTTTGTTTTTTAAGGTAGGGGGAAGTGCTTCATTTTAAAATATTGTAATTGTTTTTAAATGTTACCTCTTTAGTTGTAATATAAAGCTTGTATTTATTTTATTTAAAAGTTTTATTTATTTTATATTTAAATAATAAATATATTCATATACATCATTTATTTTTTTGGTCTACAATTGAATGTTTTATTTTAAAAAAAATTGGAGTGGGAGTAGTAAATCTGACCCACTCAAGGACTAGCACTTTCCTTACTGTGGCTTAGATTGGAGTGGGAATAATAAATCTGAGCCCTCTGAAGTCCAACACTTTCCCTACTTTAAGTGAAGTTTGAGAGGGAACACTAAATTTGATCCCTCCGTATAACAACACTTTCCCTACTGTTGCTCAGATTAGAGTCTGAATAGTATATCTAAACCCTCCAATGTCCAGCACTTTCTCTACTTTTTCCGAAGAGTGGGGCTGGAATAGTAAATGTAACCCTCTAAAGTCCAACATTTTCCCTACTTGCTTAGATTGAAGTTGGAATAGTAAATCTCACCCCTCCAAAGTCCAATACTTTTCCTACTGTTGCCCATGTTGGACTCAAAATACTAAATCTGACCCCTCCAACACTTTCTAGTTGGATTTTATAGATGAAACAGTGGAAGGCACTTGGTCCATTAAATAGGTCAAATTGCACGACAAAATATTAAAAGAAAGCAATTTGGTCCTAAGTGGGATCTTCCTATTTTATTGGTCATTCACTAGTACTCGATTGTCATCCACTCCTACGTCGTAATTTGTGCACCAGTGTAGTCAATCGGTATAGGAGGACCAGAATTGGCATTAGTGAATAACGTTTTTAACTCTTGTGCACAGAATTGCCGGAATTTATCACAGGCGAAATGTCCAAGATTGCAATTCTTTGCACCTTGAGAGTTGCAATCAAGCTAAGATGAGAAATGGCTACCTGTAGGGTGAGAGAGGATGGATTTCTCTCCTTTAGAGAAGGGCTTTTTTCACCCTTGAAATATGTTTGGATTTTCTTTAGATGTCTTTAGAAAATGGTTGTTTAATACAAAAAGATACTGTTTTTTCTTCTTTTTTCTGATTCTTCTTTGGTCATGGGTTACTCCTGTTTGTATCAGCTTTTGTGCTGATTCCAAACAGCAGGCTATCAAAATAGTCAGAGATTATGAAGTCTAAGTAATGAAAGCATAAACTGATGTGAGGACCTGATTCACAAAGGGCCTCTGCAGTCCTGGAGGAGGCTGGGCACTCGGGCTGAATCTTCACGTGCCAAAAGCAGAGCCTCCACCACAACTGTGGGACCTCCGCACGAGTGCCGATGCCCTTTGTGAATCAGGCAAGATGGCACATATGTATCACTTTCTGACGTCCAAACATTCATATGTAACAGATCACATCCTCTGCTGAAGAGCAAACATCTTTTGGAACACAGACTTAAAATTTTCAACATCAAGTAACCCATCTTTCTTGATAGCTAGGCGAATAGACCAAGTACAGCTTTACTGTGTAAGTAAGATAAAAAGTACATCACTTTGGACTGCGCATCCTGAAAGGCAGGTGGCCGATAAAAGAAATGCAAAGCCCACTGGATCCAAATACTAAAAGCCTCAGACATGTCACCAGTACACCACTGAGCTAAGGATAATGGACTTACGGCTACATGGCATTAAGTACTTGTACTAGAGGGCATGTAGAGTTAGGCTCCTGATTCTGCCTTCTTGGTGGTTTCTGATGCAGTGTATGGTATTGGCTCTTAAGTCTACTACATCCTTTTATAAGATGTCAGCACTTGGAATACTTTATCAAATAAATAATCAAAAGGAATCCATGTTGTCCTCATGGTGAAAGGACTCTGGTGCCACAAACTATAAGTAGTTTGTGGAGCTAGAGAAGTAAACCCGAGGCTGATTCTCTCAATCCCCAGGACCCTTGGAACCATTCCCTGGAATGTAAGAACTCAAAGAATGATTGCAAGAATCCAGAGGAAAGGTTGAATAAATAAAATATCGAATGAGCCGGCGCCAGCACAATCCAAGTTTATGATCAATAAGACATATTCAAATGATGACCGCTTTTCACTAGTACTGATTACTGTAAAAAACTATAGACCTGATTTAGATCTTGATGAGACTACCATCGTCCCGTCTCGTAGTGGTTCCAAGTACTCTGTAGAGCTGACGTCAGTCCTCCTGCCATATTTAGATGTTGCAGCAATAGACAGGTTCCTGCGGTGGCGACAGTCTTCTCAGCTGCCTAACAGTACTCCATCGCCGTTTGGCCAGTTGGTTTCTGCCAAGCCAATTTCGATGTTCCTGTTGTGCTGGTGGTGTCCTGGCAACAGAGTCCTGATGGAGTGAGGCCATGGTAGTGTGGAGACAAGTAAGTAGTACTTACGATTTTCTTACTACACATATGTAGTGAATCTTTCAATATGAATATGTAGGTAATGTGTAATGCCATTTTTTATACAAATTGCATTGCTCATCAGCATACACACACTATTCTACATACATCCACGGTCACCACAAGCTCAACACACACACACACCACCACCCAAAAAAAAAATTTATGTGTCAATACAGATGTTTACATTTTATTACAATAAGTTGTAAGATTAACACTTACGTATGGCACATAAAAGAAATTGCATGGAAGAGCAATGTGAAAATACACAAGGTGAAAGCAAATGTTACCATACTACTCATTGTGAGACAAGTGACACAGAAGCTAACCTGCGACAACAGGGTTGCTGAGCTTCGTGGTCAAGCAGCAAAAGCACAGGAAGGACCTGGACATTGGGATTCAAGACGGGAACAGAAGTGGGAACCCAAAAAAGTTGAGTTTTCACCTCTTTTTTTTCTATTCCTCCAACTAAATCTTTGAGGTTTCCCCGCCACATTCTCCTCGATGGAAAGCCACATCGTAATCGGGACAGTGGTATTCTTGGTGGGACTCCCTCCGACAGTCGCTTCGGCCTCTGACACCATTGACAAGTGAGCAAGATTGTGGAGGAGGTGGCGGGACTCTGACGGTCTTCGCTCCAGGGACCCGCCAACATTTAAATTGAGTGGGAGGACTGCCAAGCCGGCGGGCGGGAAGACTGTCGAAAAAGCAATGGCTGGACCACTTCGGCCCACATCTAAATCAGGCCCTATGTCGCTTTGTCCTCCCCATCCAATTACACCTAATCTATGCATCCATTATATAGCTATCAAATGTCCGCTCTCCTTTCCAACTATCACTTTCCTTGAGAGCACAAGTCTAAACCAAATAACCAATTAACTCCGGGATTAAACACTAACCTTGGGTTTCCAGAGTACTGCCCTATTTACCATAGAGTGCTTGAATGCCTATTCGGGGGTAGTAAGTGCTAGAGAAAAACAATTACCTAACAGGAACTTGAAACTTTTACTTTAATTAATAAATAAAGGAACCCATACATGTCGTATCATCCTACTCATATCCCATGACTTTATAATAGATTTGAACAATTTACCTCACTTTTTAACCCTTGTAAGATATTGGTTTACTGCTTTAGGATCGCAAAACTGGGCCTGGGCGGGGATTTCCGCTCCGATCGCGGTGTTTGCTACGTTTTCTGCACTCCACGCTCCGCGGAGCTCGTGGGGTAAAGAAAACTTCACTTTGCGTAGTGCAGCGGAGTTCTTTCCATGCTCGCGCTCGGGAACGGTAAGTTCGCACTGCACTCTGCCTCTTGCGAGTATTTTTGTCACTTTGCGGAGTTTTTCATAGCAAGACTCAGCGAACTACAACCAGGCCTGGGCAAAACCCTACTCAGGTAGCAATCGCATTCCTTATCAGGGTGAGCCACAAGCAACCCCCAAATGAACCTGTGCTTATACCCTCTGGTAGAGGCAATGTGCAAAGTATTTATGCAGCACTTCAAACAGTAATAGTGTGAAATGACCACAAGGAAAATCCCACACCAATTTTGAAAAATAAAACAATTTTAATAAATTAAGCAAGACAAAATAACAAAAATCCAACCACTAAAGCCGGAGATATGTAATGTTAAAGTTTTAAGAGAAAATAGCACCAAAAAGCATAAATCGCCAACTGTAGATATCTGGTCACGCTGAAACAGGACAAACCGCCCGATTCATCAATGAAAATAGCGCTCGCAAAGGGCCAGATTCTGAGAATCTGGCCCTTTGCGAGTGTGATTTTTGCATTTGGGATTCAACATCCCAAATGCAAAAATCGCTATTTGCTAATTCGCATATTTGCGAGGATTTACATTTAAGGAATCTCTATTTGAGATTCCTTAAATGTAATTCATCATCCATTTTACAATTGCGAAATCGCAATTTCGGGCCGCAATTTACCGCGAGGTCAAACCTTGTGGTAAATTGCGAAAACTCAGAAAAATGCATTTAAATGCATTTTTCTGAGTTGCACGTTACACACACACATGTCCTTTGGACATGTGTGTGTGCAACACCTGTGTTAATTTCCATTGCAGGGGTGCTACAGGGTGTCCTTTGGACACCCCTGGCACCCTTGTACTCGCAATCTCATTTGCGATTAGCTAATTGCTAATCGCAAATGAGGAATGACTCCCCATGCATTCCTATTGGCCAAAAGGCCCATAGGAATGCATGGGGAGTTATTCCTTATTTGCGATTAGCAATTAGCTAATCGCAAATAAGGAATCAGTGGGAATCGCAATTAATATTGCGATTCCTACATGAATACCGTTTTGCGAGTCTCAAATAGCGATTCCTTATGATTCGCTATTTGAGCCTCGCAAAATGGCCCGTTCATGAATCAGGCTGAAAGTCACAAGTTCACGCCGATAGCAATGAGGCCAGCTACAGGGACCCAATTAGGCTTGATGAACAAGAGTAGCTTAAATCCTAATTACAGGGCATTGCGAGGTCCTGTTTTGAGGATGTGTTGTGCAGCCGAGTCGATGTGTAGGGACCCAGCGAACTGCATAGCTGTGATGCAAGGTCATGACTCGTCATTGAGGATCACGTCGACAAGGGCTTGGGATGCAAAGCACAGTGTCCAGGATGTGTCGCAAATTTGATGTAATGCATTATTCTGAAAAGCTGAAAGGCTTTGATGCGAGAACCTGCATCATCATCAAGGCTGCCGTCGATGACCGATTTGCAATGCGAAGGGCTGTGTCGGAGAAGCTTCAACCAGTCGCGCTTCTGTTGCAGGCTGTCAAGAGAATGTGCAGTCCTTTGTTATGGATGAATCAGCACAGCCGAAGTGATGTGTGGGTTCTGCTCAGGATTGTGCTGCTCAGCAGAGGAGATTGCTCAGTTCTGATGTATTCACAGAGGGGCTGGCAGAGCACCCTTTAGCCCAATTCCAAGGGTAGAGCACTGGGCCGGCAGCACTTAACAGGATAGGACTCACAAATGGTCCAGGAGCTGGGTTCAAGGTTGTTGGAGTCTTCCGTCCCTGAGGCTCTAGTCAGAAAACCAGTCAACTAGCCCTTGGAATCAATTGGGGCCCTGGGTTCGACAGATGCAGGTCCATTTCTTTTCATCCAGACAAGAGAGAAGCAGGCAGAAGATCAGCATAGGCTGGCAGCAGTCCTTCAGAGGGGCAGTCCTTTCAGCAGCACAACAGTACTTCTTCCAGCAGCGTATCCACCAGTCTAGAAGTGTACTGAAGAGTTGGAGTCTGGGTCCAATATTTATAACTGGGCCTTAGTTTGAAGGGGGAGAAGCTTCTAGAAGTTTCCCTTTCACATTCACAGGCATCCTGCCTTCCCTGTCCTGGTTCCAGACAACTAAAGAAGGTATTGAAACCCTTTGTGTGGAGGCAGGACACAGCCCATTCAAGCTAATTGGCCTCTCATCCTGCCAGTGATTTCCAATCTAGGCACATCTAAGCTGTATTGTGTGTGGCTGTCTAGGAGGAATACACACAACCCAACTGTCTGCTACACCCAGTCATGTGAGCCAGAGACAGACTGCAGGCACTAAATGGCTCAGGCAGAAAAATGCCTGCTTTCTAAAAGTGTCATCTTCAATGTTGTAATTTAAAATCCGACTTCATCATGAAATAAGATTATTCATTGTAGTCCCAAAGACACCAAACATAAACTGGTTCCTTGCTCCCATTTGGAAAGTATCACTTATTAAATGTAATAAGGTGACTTCAATGAGTTTTTCACAACACGGATAAACTGCAACTAAAATGTATATTTCCAGATTCTAAATACACTGCACCCTGCCCCCTGGGCTGTCTATGAGTTATGATAGGAGTGACTTAAATGTAATAAAAAGGAAGGTTTGGGCCTGGCAAACGTTTTAATTGGCAAGTTGGAATGGTAGTTTAAACACTGGACACACAGGCTGCAATAGCAGACCTGAGAAATGTTTAAAGTGCTACTTAAGTGGGTGGCATAATCAATGCTGCAAGCCCACTAGTAGTATGTAATTTATAGGCCCTAGGCACAGGAAGGGCCACTTTACAAGAGACTTACAAGTAAATTAAATATGCTAATTGGATATAAGCCATTTATACCATGTTTTAAGGAATGAGCAGAAGCACGTTAGCACTGGTTAGCAGTGATAAAGTGAGCAGAGTCTGAAAACCAGCTAAAATGAATTCAACAAAACAGGAGGTCTGAAGGTAAAAAGTTAGGGTGGAAACCACGGCAAGAATGCCAGGTCTAACAAACCTTCATGTTTAAATTAAAGTTAGGTGTTCCTAAAACTGTCTCAAGTGCATTAAAAATGTCTGTGAACTCCTGTTACATCTTATCACGACCTCTGGTTAACAAGAAGGTACTTCAAGGATGGTCCTCACAATCCAATTTCCGCTCCAGCCACCCAGACTTTATACAACCTGAGGAGTCAAAAGGAAACCTAGAGGCGGGTGGTATTGGCTAAAATGAAAAGGAGTAACAACAATTTGGGAGAGAGGGAATTGTAAAGGACACTCTCAGTCCCCCTGGTCAATCTTTGTCAAACAACGAAAGAGTGTTGTGAAAAACAAATGTATAAGCACAGAGAAGGAAGAATCAACCTAAATAAATCACATTGGAAATCATTAGGGATTTCTTAGGAAGCCCTCACTCACCACCCTGGGTGGTGACATGCTTCCTCATCGGGCCCACCAGGAGAAGCCGAATGCTTAGAGTGTAAATATCCAAAACATTATTTGGTAGATTTCCCAACACATATATTTTTATTCATGTTAGGCTGACCATTGAATAAAACTTTTGTGTGGTACAGCCTTTTGACATTTTTAAATCACATTATTTTGACAGCATTGCCACGAATAACCAGCTCTGCAGTATCCTGGCGTTCTAGCACACCAGGGAGGCATTCGGCTTCTCCTTGTGGGCCCGATGATGAAGCATGGGTTTGGGGAAACCTGAACTTGGTCCTGCTCGACGTCTGTTACCCTGATAAGGAGGGACTCCCCACTAGAATAGGAACTGATCTAGAAAATGAAGTGTATGGATTAGGTAATTATACAATTAGCCTTATGATTCTTACTGTTGAATCCGAAGCCGCACCTGTTATACCCACTATGTCAGTATTGCCAGTCACTGGTGAATTATGTATCAGGAAGAAAGGTTCAGTACACTTAGGTCATAGTAAATGCACTACTGTGGTCGAATTCAGTGATCATGGAAAATCGTCCTTTAAAGCTATCAGTCATTCCTATTTTGTTTGTGGTCATACCGCATACATACGTCTACCTCCAGATTGGGATGGTACCTGTTATATTGCATTCCTTCTGCCACCTGTTTTCCTAGCTCCTCCTGATTACCACAGAAATACAAATCTAGTAAAGAATAGACCCAGAAGAGATATCCCACTTGTCGACTACACAGAAACGGCATGGGAACAGTACACCGATTTCAATAAAGGATTCTTTTTCTTTTTAGGACCTGTTCAAAATAGTAAACTAATACGCAGATTAACTAGAACACTCGAAGCAGTAGTGAATGAAACTGCCTCCGCCTTAGGTAACTTAACAGAAGAGCAGTCCGCCATGCGGGTTGTTGTTCTTCAGAATCGTCTTGTTATTGACGTCATCTTGGCAGATAGAGGTGGAGCCTGTAAGGTCATCGGGTCAAGTTGCTGTGTTTTCATACCACAAAACGCACTATCTGTATATCAAGCTATTACACGTCTCCATAAAATTGCAAATCAGATACATCAGAATCCAGGCACCTGGACTTGGTCCGGTTGGTTCTGGACAACGTTAACCGCTTGGGGATGGAAGATCCTATCCTTCCTAGGCATTGGCCTAGTCCTAGTATTCAGTTGCTGCCTGTGCCTGCAGTGCGGGCCAGCGATTTGTGGACTGTGTGCCACTTCTTGTATTGAACATTCCAGTTTCCTTTCAAGCCGTCAAAGAAAGAAAGATGAGCAAATGATGTTACAAGAACAAACTGATCGATTCATGAGGATCGAGATTTCATGAAGGGTCCGTAGGGAACAAGGAGGGAATGAGGAAATATAAATTTTATGGTCAAGTTGTGTTCCCTAGCGCGTACCCCACCGACTCCATGTACCAGCTTAAAGTGCATGTAACTTCCCTCCTGTGTCAGTTATGAAGACGCAAATACATTTGCGTCCAACGTTAACTTGTCCTCTTTCAGATCCACCCTGAATGGATTAAATAGCCCGTTCCTAAGTATGCTATGCCAACGTCTTTTTGTAGTGTACTTTACATGTTTTCCTGCTCTGGCAAAGTAGGCCCTGAATTTCTGCCATCGAGCCTCTTTTCTGGCTTCTGACTCTGACAGCCTCAGCCCAGGCTGCTTCTGTACCCGTGAACTCTGACTTACTTCCAGCGCGGCCCATCGCGCTCAGCTCAGCCTGCTTTCTGCCAAGTCTGACTATAACCTTCGAGTTATCTGTTCCGCTCTTCGAAAATGCATTCCTGCCTACTAGCTTCAGTAAACATCCTCCCCAGCTGCAGAGCCAAAGGGCCGACCTGTCTCAGTGCAAGTAATTCATAGCTCCTGTTGCCATGCTTCCATGGAAGGCCCCTTGCCCCCACGCTTCTCATGCAGACACTTAGGCGCTTATACACGCATCCACAGTTAGTATAGAATGGCTTCTACCCTAGAGACCTTTCCGTCCAGATAATATGGTTCCTAAACATCAGATATCAGATATGATAGAAGTACAAGTTGATCTGACATGCCAGACTTCTGTCTCTTTCCGTCAGTGTAAATGTCAAGTCCCCTGCACCCCTCCAGTTTCACGTCTATCACACGTCATGCAGCTGCGCGCGCATCCAAGCTTCCGATTTCTGCTGACATTGCAACATTTCTGTTAGTGCCACCCCTTTGTGACACCCATCCGTGACGTTTCTAGCACACACCTCCAGTTCACGCCTAGTCCACGCCTTCTGATTACGTACTAGTAACACGTGTATACTGTTATCTTGTCTTCTCTCAGCTGTTACGCCTACTATACTGTTTCTTATGACATGAATTAAGTATATAAGCTATGTACTGTCAATAAAATGTAGCGCGCTCTATCCCTTCTTCCACCCCTGCGGTGGGAAGAACATGATATTATGGTCCTGACCATTCCTTTTTGAGGAATAAAACCCCTAAGAACTCTAACACCACGGACTCTGGTTCTTTCTTTCCGATTTGAGTTATTATTGATTAAGTACTTACCTGCATAGAAATTAAGAGAGTAAATTATATATTTACGACACTAACATCTGGTGTTTGAAAACATGCAAAGTTGAATCAACATGCAAGCCACCACACACCTCCAGATTTGGCTATGAACTATATAGCAACACCTTACTCCTGGTGGTGCATGAGGGAAACGACCCTAACAACGCGGTCAAAACACTGCAGTACCATTAGATCGCTGCTTTTACAACGCAAGTCATTACCACGACTTGCACTGGAGGGCGCTCTAGACTAAGGAATAGTGTTATTTTCTATTCCAACACCTTCCCTACTGTACGTAGGCTGGAGTTGGAATAGTAAATCATACTATTCCTAAGTCCAGCGCCCTACAGCGCAAGTTGTGGTAACGACTTGCGTTGTAAAAACAGCAATGTAATGTACCGCGATCAAAATGATCGCGTTGAAACATCATACATCTGGTGCATGAATACAAAAAGGGTGAGAACAGTCATTCTTGAGCGTCGGTCGCTACCTTCAGTCAACAACCTCTTCCAACTCCAAGCCGTCTACAGAACAACAACAAACAAAATGTAACTACAAAAGAAGAGCAAAGATTATAATAAGTTAGAGTGATCATGAGGACACCTTGGATGCATAAGAAGCTACAGAATACATAATTACCAGGAGTGGCATGTGGAGTTTGATCACAGTAGTGGCATTGTGTAGCATCACACACTGGATCTCTTAGAAGTGACAATGTGGTCATGTAGCATCCACTCTATGTGTAACAAGAAGAAATCCCTGAGCACAAAGGCACCCTACATGGTGTGCTCATGTAATCTCCAGTCACTTATCACCCTTAAGTGGAGAACTGGAAAACAACAGTATAAATTGGTGGCACAATTCAATATAGATGAATGTTAAGCACTGTTCTGAAATAAAACACTGCACATCACATTACAAAATTTGCAAATGACTGAACCCACTACACTCAGCATTCAACTTTCCAAAATTGAAGGCCCATGTTTACAAACAGTTCATGTAGCCAGCAAGTAAAGTTGCTGCGCTGAGTGAATGGTAAAGAGCAAACCCCCATATCTGATTAGAAGTAGTGCAGTTCTGTTTCCTCCCTGCACCAGTACACGTGTGTCTCCATGCACCAATGCAGACACCCTTGTGCCATAGTGCAAGGGTGTGTGAGTTGTGGTCAGCATAGTTTTTTGAGCAGGAAGGATTGCCTCCTGCACAACAATGATGCTTTAAAGCAGTAGTTCTTAACCTTCCAACTTCTGTGGACCCCTATTTAATCATTACTACCCAATGAACTATTTTTTGAATCTGGGGACCTCCATTGAGTCACTATACTGGAATAATGCTAAGCATTTTTAATGATTTTTACAGCAAAACAATATCCCAAAAATAAAGATCTAAAGAAACAAGCATTCCTCAATGCACAAATGATGAAACATTTTATTTACTTCACAAACAAATACACCAAAAAATCCAAAATGTTAATATGAATCTTGGAGCTTTTTTAAATGTAGTTGAGGCCACTTATCGTCCATGCTATATTCTGTTTGATGCACTTGCACTGCTCCCCAAATAAATCGGAGGATACTAACCTAAATTATAGCCTCCAATTTCAAACTCCTGCACATTTACTGAACGTTTTAAAATTGTCAATTGTACATTTGCTTCTATATTAATATACAAGTTATTATTCTGTTAATATCAATTGATTTTCTCAGCAGTGGTGGGACCTCTGAGCAGGCTTCGTGGACCCCCAGGGTCCCCGGAACACAAGTTAAGTACCTCTGGTTTAAGGCATTTTCTTTCTGTATGTGTGCCGTAGAAGGCACCACATATTAAACGAGGAAAAATTAAAATTTCTCAACATTACGCCTGTCTAAGAAAAGTGCAGAATTTTTGGCATGAATCCCCGTTCTTTCTAGATATGGATTTGCATCAAAAATATGGGTGGCTGAATGGGAATGCCCAGGCACCATTAACCATTAATGGAAAGCCCCTTTGACCCAAACTAACATAAAGCTACGCATTGCACTGCTTTACTTGGTCCCCGTTTGTAATTTTTGCAGTTATATGTAGCGCGCACCCCACCTTTTGGAGTGCTATACAGGAGCACCATTTACGTTACATAAGGACACATTCATTTTTGTGGACACAAGAGATATTAAGTGATTTTCCCAGAATCTCAGGATGTTGAGCCAATGCCGAGACTCAAATCTGGTTGCCTAGTTACATAGGGCCTGATTACGAGTTTTTGCGGAGCGGAACCACCATGCCGCCTACCCGCCCCCACACTGCCAAACCGGTGTATGCACTGCCCGCCAGATTAGGACTTTTTTTGTCACTGGCAGGCGGTTCTTTGGCGGTCCCATGGCAGTGCCTATGAAATAGGCACTGCAGGGGAAACATCAAAGGCAGTAAATGCGCAGCACGGACTGGTGCAGCCGATGCCGTGTAGGTATTGGGATGCATGCACACAGGAGGATCATACATGTGCTCCCTTGCATGCACCCTATGGCCCTGAGAAAATGGGGGGTCCTGTAGGGCCCCTTTTGTTTCCTCTCTACCACGGTTTTCATGGATTAGGAACCGCCAAAGCTCGTGATATCCTTGGTGGGACTGCAGCAGTTCCGCCAATCATATTGCGGTCTCAGGATCGCCGTGCCACTGCCAGGGATCTCTGATCCCTGGCGGTTGCGGTGGTGCAATGGTGGTCATTCCTGGTGGTTGCGGCAGTGCAATGGTGGTCTGACTCTAGTTGTAATAGGGTGGTCGGACTGCCGACTCCTAATCAGGCCCATTGTCAGCAGCTCCGGCTGTTAGCCACATCCACTCCACAGTCCAAGTTAGGTTGGACTGAAAAAGTAACACAAACAATGAAAACTCTAGGTAAATATGGGCTGCACATCTTACCCCTGCTTCTGTGAAGCAACACCCACAGGAACAGACACTGAAGTGAATGTAGCAGGAAGTGCACGGAGCATGCTTTCAGTATCTTGTTAGTGATTTCATTGCAGTTCGTTTTTTATTTTTCAGGTTTTTATTTAATGTGCTTGTCGAATGTATTTCTTTCTTTACACTTCATTCAGCACCTGTGGAAAAATGTAAATGGACGTCAGTGTACTGAAACATGGTGAGTTGTGTTCACACGGTGAGTTGTGTTCACACGGTGAGTTGCTGGTACTTCACTCATATTCAATACCAGTGCACTTTATTCCCGTGCAAACCCTTCCATTACAGGATCAAGTGTGCCACGAATATGTCTTTTGTGCAGAATGACTTTTCGGTCCGTGAACTATACATCTATCACCTTAGTTAATTCACCAGGTTTAGGAACGGTAAGATTGTGTAATTTAGCACAAAATAGGGCTATATGGTGTTGAATAAGTTTACAGGGCAAACTGCAGCGCTCCCACGTATTTGTTAAGGTACCTACCTACATGTGTTCTTAAGTATTCCATAGGTTTACTCCTCTGCCTTCGACTTTTGTATGCATGGTTACACTTCTGCCGCCTGCCTGTGGGTTTGAGCAAAAAGGCCTGTTCACGACCACCTTTTTTTCGAAAAAAAAAAGCACTATATGGTTTCTTTACTGTGGTACTCTCCACCTATCTATTTAAGATTAGAAAATGACTATATCATATTTAGAAAGTCCCAGAAGACACAACTCTTTGCCTTGGCGTGTGGGCATCCCACCGGCACAAATGAAGCCTTTTGTAGCTAAGCAAATAAAATGGCGTGAATCACGCTCATTACCCAAGCGAACAGGGATGACACAATGAGCACTTTTAAAGTTGTTTCAAATGCAAGTTACATTGCTCACTACTTTCTCCACAAATTTGTGTAAGGCAGGATTGACGTCAGATTTAAGAAACCAATGTATCATTATATGTTTGTGAGCTCTTTTTGCCCAGTTTATGATAAAATGTCAAAATAGCGGGAAGCAGTGATTTTTTAAGGATTTGAGGGCCCTGGACATTACTTGTTTTGAGGGGCATCTGTCGGGAACAAATTCGAATGTTATTACCCATTTCCTGCTAACTGAAAAATAATAATGCAAAACATACTACATTTTAACAGGATCACGAATAAAAAACGAAACTAATCTTTAACAAGAGCACAAATAAAAGTTTAGATATGTACTGGCTGGGGCTAAACAATTCCTAAAATAGCTCTGGGTAGCAAGACAGAGATAGATGTAGGCAAGGGAGTGAGGGAAATTGAATAGACAGGAATCAACTACAGAGAAAGTTCACTTTCCCTCGGTGCCCCCTACAAGGGCCCTGGATAATTGAACATTTTGCCCGTGCCTGAAAAAGTCTCTGGCTGGATAATAACACCATAGAATGTGCTGCAGGCCTAGCCTCCAATTGCAGAAAGTAAATCAGAATGTGTATTCCCTTCATTTGCAACTTTTTATTACCGCATAATTTTATTTAAAACATTATTTTATTTGTTTCTTTTAAACATGCCTTAGATTTTCGAAAGCAAAAATAGCAATCAGCAAGCATAGGGAGGAACAAAAAGAGAAAACAACAACATACAAAGCCACCTCTGCCCACGCAGGGAGGGGTTGTTTACTGCATACGTCAGCAAACCCTGATCCATCATTTGCCCACCACACCAGCCTACTCCAGTGTATTAGTATCTCTGAAAAATCTCACTAGGGTGAAGCCAGAGCTCCAGGGTTCTCACCTGTGCAAAGCCAGGCTGTCCTTGGGATCAGTGTCTATCCATCAATTCTGCCTCGCCATCTTTTCCTGTTTCCATTTGGTCCTCTCTCCGTCAGACCTCTCGGATTTATTTATCAATTCTCTCCCAAGCCCCCGTTTTCCTCAGTTCTCCTGTGTCTCTGTTACCTATTTCCTCAGATGCACTGCTTCATTCTTGCGCATATTCCATAATGCCTGCTTTTTCCTTATCATATTTAAATCTCTATCGCCCTCCTAATTCTTTCGACATTCCTCCTGGCTTTAATGTTCCTCTAACCACTAGTGTCTGTCTGCCTCTTGTTCTCACACTCACGCAGTTTTTTTTTTTTACCTCAGCCTATATTTTCTTTTCTACCGCACGTGCTCTAGCTGTGTCACTCTTCTTTCTGCATCTCACCCTTCTCTCTTCCCCTCAACCCCTCTCTTCGCCTCATCTTCCTCCCTCTCCTTCATCTTCCTTGCCTCAGTTCCACCCAGCGAGCTCCATTTCATGCTCACAAATCCCTCAACACAAAAACACTGATTGTCCTACTTAATATCGACACACAGGAACATTGAGGACAGGATGTCGAGGGACAAAATATGGAAAGGTAAGTGCACATGAGGAAGTATGGGTGTACAATTTCAGACTTCACATCTACGTACCTTGAAGATGTATGTACCACGTAGGTACCTATAGGTGAAGGTAGATATGGAAAATGTAGGCTTCAATTTGTTTTGTCATTCTGTCCTCCATATTTAGTATGTACACCCAAAAAAACACATGCGCCACCTCTCTCGCTCACATACACTTACACATCCCTGCGCGCGCGCACACACACACACACTTACAAAGCTACTGCAAGTTGCATCCTTTGACTTGTCCTTTGTCCTGTTGTTGTTCTGTGTATGTAAGGAAATCTTCCCACTGTGCTGTTTGTGTCCTGTGTGCAAGAAGACTCGTGCACTGCTGCCTGTGTTTCATCCAGTGCTTAATTTGTGCCGGTGTTTGTAGTTGGGGGTCACCGGCGCTACGTTTTGTGGACTGGGACTTCAGTATCCTCATTACACCTCTCCTGGTCTACATCCCCTCTCCCAATGCTGGACCCTCTCCGCCTGATGCTTGCTTCACAGCCCCTCTTTCTGCAAAACTCCTCTTCTTCACTCACTCTGACAAGTCATTCCACATCCACCTTTCTCCAAAATCTCTTGAGCCATTCTAACCACTTCCCTCTACACTGTATACCACTGTGCTGCTTTTGGGCAAGGTCTGCCCTATATATGTGCACAAACCAACATATATAAATATATGACACTACAGCTGAGGTTCTATGTTCCATCTTACCTATCAATTTCCAATTCTCTGTTTCCACTTGAGTATATCTAACATTTGTGAATTTCAAGGGTGTTTAGCATTTTCTAGAAGCACCACCCCTAAGATGGTACCCGGCTCACAGTACATCCCCAGTGACTGACCATGGGACATGCAGTGATGGATAAAATGTCCCTCAACCAAACCAATTCCATTAATTGTGAGCCCTTACCACCTGCCCACCCTGTCCAATTACCATCCCAAGTAACTCATATAGATACCCGTGAGTTCAGCTGTGGGTTCAGTGAGACTTGGGCGCTCCTCGACATTTCAGGCATATTTAGTACTGAAATTATACTTACTAAGTAAAATTAGGCCTTCCAGCAGAGCACCTTGAATCGAGGGTACCTCAATGTATAGACGACCTTTCAGATGTACAGATTCAATATGAGCCTCTCATGAATTTTGAAATTCACACCAGAGTTGGGTAAACTGATGGCCAAACAGTGAAGTATTTAATTTCCAGACTAGGTTAATTAATTTGAATTTTGTCTTTCCGCTTAATTGTATCGAAATTTGGAATTGTATTTTAGTCTATTTCATAGTAAAAAGTATACACTGATGGATTTGCATACCGCCCGAGAACAAGCTTTACGCCCGGGATCACCTAGGCTACCAAAAATTAGTTTAAAGGAATAAACTGAGCAATAAAAAGAATAATGGCCTTCACAATTCCTGGGTTGTTTCAACACAGCCTTATATTGGCGAAAAATTTTACTGATATTGCTAGAAATGCTGGGAGATGGTATTGAATTTTGCTATTCTCAGGGACATTTAATAATGGGGTTATATTTATTCTGGGGAATATCTGAACCAGAGATATTTTCTAAGTCTTATCCACTCTACCTTGCATCGGCCATTACCAAAGGACATGCAACCTGTCCACACACATGTTTTACATGCGCAGGCTGCACACACCACCACCCTCGCTGGATCAAAATAACCACCTTCCCACTCTTTCCTCACGACGTGCCCCAAATAAATACCAAAATGCTACCTTCACCCAGCATAGCCAAAGTGCAAGGCTGAACAGTCACATTGGTAAAACATGTTTAATCAATATATAAATACAGGGTGCAAGAGTTTCTGGTAGACTGTTAATGATACGGAAATCTTCACTTCGACTGTGGTTGTCTCCAGAGGATGATATAGGTTTCTGTTTGCATAAAGGGCTGGAATATAGCTTTGTTCCATAGCAAATGGTCAAAAAATGTAGAGAGGGTCCTCATGGGCTCAGATTCAAGTATGCCCTACAAAACTGTATGGAGCACACCCCTTAAGACCATTGTATCATTGTGTAATGTGCATCACCAGCCATGTTTAGAGAACTTCCCTCGCTTATGGGTGTTCTATCAGATATATGTACCCAGGGTACACACCATGGAGCACACATGTATTATGTAACATGTATAAAGGGCTTAGTGACCTCAAATATGTGTAGAGTGGTCAGCATTCTTGCACCCTGCTACACATGTGCTTATCAGCGGCATGTATAGCATACGCCGCCAGACCGGGTGTAACCCTGCTAATGTACCAGGGACGCATACCTGGATCTGGATTCCTATTACCACCTTAAGATTGGGATACCCGAAATTGGGTGCCTTCTGGATTGGAGATGCATCCAATGATATCATTATCGCTTAATTCTAAGAGGTTACGCTCACCACCTCTGGATAATGGTGCAAGCGGGTCATCCTAGTGGTAATTACTATGTGCTCAATATTAGCAGATTATCGATTTATCAGTGATGCTTAGTAAAAACAACATTCCTATATTTCCAAACACACCAAATTTACTTGAGTTGTCCTCTACAACGCTTAACTTGTGCTGGTGGTTGCAGTGTGAGAGCACTGGCACACATTTCTGGGCTCCAAGGCTTAGTTTTTATCCCCAGACATTTTATTAGAACAAAACAGAAAGGTGAAAAATGGAAAAAGGTGGAAGAGGAATATATAGAATATAGAAAACAATTACACATTGAGAAATCAAGAATGAGAAAGAAACCTCAAGCATAGCTAAAGAGGCTGGAAGCGTAGGGTGGCGGAAGAAAGAGGCAGGAGGGGAAATTAAGACTAAGGCCGCCTTGTGATTCGCAATCCTGACGTTCTGCGGCAGTACTGGAAGCAAGTTTCTAAGACAAATGTAGACATGCATGCTCTTTTTTTGTTATTTTTTTTAAACAAATTTAACCCTGGTCATTCCCTAACTCTCATTCTATATCACAAACTCTTCTCAGGACTATAAGCCTCGTTTTGACTTCTTGGATCCCATTGGCTGTGTCGCTTGAACTTCCCACACACTCCCCACGTACCCATGCATCATCCGTCACCACGAGAGGGCGCGGATTCCAGTTGGAGGTTCCTCACCTTCTTTTCCTTTTCACTTCAATGCGATGAGGCTGATTGCAGATCTTAGAATCTCATTGAAGGCCTGGTCTTCACAGCGCCTCAACAACTCTTCCGCTTCAGCAGTTCTCAATTAGTCCAAGTATTTAAAAGGATGCTCTTCCCACCGAGACCTCACCTCAGGGGTCGCGGCAGGTGCCAGCCCAAGATTCATTATCTCAGCGGTGGTGATTAAGACATTATAATGAAGTGCTGCTGAATACCCAGAGACACATGCCATCTCTTTTTACAGATGTGATTGGATTACTGCCTCATCTTTACCATTTGAAAAATTAAATCATGTCTCATAATTGGTCAGTGCTGGGATTTCTATGTGTAATTTCTAAGCCACATCGGTGCTATATATTAATTTATATTTCTAAATCGGGCACTGGCTTAATGACCACAGTTCTGCCACACAAAGTTGCAGAGTAATATCAAAAGGGTTTTTGAGCCTGCAACGTCATTACAAGTTATGTAAAATTGCTGCACATTTGCAAATTTTCCCATTGCAGAATTTGCTAGAAACACCCAATTGAAATTAGCACTTGAAAAACTGGTAGGTAAGAGTTAAAACCTGGAGCAGTCAGGGGCAACAACTCTGATAAAGGTTATCTCCCGCTTTAAGCACGGAAACTTCAGAATGAGGTGGTAATATGGCACTGGGGAAAAATTAACCATACCCTATCTGTCTTTCCATGGGGTGAACTTATCCCATGATAATTTCCAGATACTTGGATCGTTCCCCTATGTACCCCAAAGACAAAAGTCTAATAGGTGCGTAAAATTGCAAAAATAAATGACTAAAAAATAAACATCTCATTAGCTAATGTGCCCAAAAACTCAATTAGTGATCAATGAAAGTAAAGTGGTCCCCTTGACCATCTGCCCCTGGAGATACCTGCTATATTCTCTTGCCCAAGACATGCGAAGTTACAACGTGAAGGCTCGCAGTCAGTTGCACTTCTGTGTCCTTCTGATTGGTTACTATCTGTTCTTGACATAATTCTGCACCATAACCCTTGTTCATTTCAATAACCACCACAAGAAAATAACTATGACCTCACGCAGTGAGATAATTCCAAGCATGGGCAGAGATGGCAAGAACATATTTTGTGCATATGACGTCACGATATAACCCTAAGTCAACAACTTTAAGTGTCGCATTAGGTGTTTAGGATTTAAGATGGAGCCTGGTTCTAGTTCAGCTAATCTAAGAAAACATAGGGGCCGATTCACAGAACTAACTTAAGACAAAATCCTAAACTTACTACTTTTGGTATTCACAGAAGGCATTTAATAGTAGTAAAGTTAGGATTTTGTCTTAAGTTTGACTTAATACAAACTTAAGATAGACTGAAAACAGACTTAAGACAAACTTAAGACAAACTTAAGACAGACTTAAGACAAACTTAAGACAGACTTAAAACAGACTTAAAACAGACTTAAGACAAAATCCTAACTTAAGTCTTTCTTAAGTCTGTCTTCAGTCTGTCTTAAGTCTGTCTTAAGTTTGTCTTAAGTCAAACTTAAGACAAAATCCTAACTTTACTACTACTAAATGCCTTCTGTGAATACCAAAAGTAGCAAGTTTAGGATTGTGTCTTAAGTTAGTTCTGTGAATCGGGCCCATTGTTCTGGAAAGTGGTACAATTTCATTTTGGTTGCAAATCATTAAAATAGATAAACAATCTTTATTTATTAATTAGAAATCTGCTCTAAAATATGGAGAAGTAATACACCTTCCACCAACCTGAAAGAGCTTGACTTTTTGCTGCCAATAGTGTCCACAAAATCAAAGGGGAAGTTCCTGGTTGGAATCTTCCACAATGGGGGTAGCAATCCAAAAGCCAGTGCTTTGTAGCATTTTTAGAAAACATTTATCATTTACGAACTGCTACTGATTTTATCATCACTTTTTGTGCACCTGTGAATTTAGTTTTTATTATTCATTTTCTAATGTTTGCTGTTCTTTCATCGTTTTAACCTTCCTCGCATATTTTACATGAGCATTAGATGCGTTTGGGGCAGTAACTTTACTTTAGGGGACTTTAACTTTCTTAATTTAGCTTATCCGAAAGTTGTAAGAGGCACCCAAGTGCCAAGAAGTTCCAGTCCAGGTACACTGACCAACACATTTCCTTAGTTAATTTTTGCTGTCGATTTTTCCTTCACGGCTGCCATCTTGGGAGTAGGGAAAGTCGTGTTCTAGCTTTGTGCGGGTCATAGATTACCTACGCAGGCCTATTAAAATATTATGTATGCTTGTCCAGAAAGCGCATGAGCAGCATGCCAAAGGAACATCAAAGGCAAGCACAAATGGGCTTGTCCAAGTTGACTGGGATCAGCGACCAGAAATTATAATGATCCTTTATCGCGAAACATGAAAACATCATAATCCACTGCTATCCCTTTATCTTGCTCTACAGTAGCGTTCATCTCCTTAAAGCAGTACCACCTACAATATGCGATGAAACTGTGACTATGCTGAACTCAATAAACATACTGGAAGTGAAGTCCCACAACCCTTACTCAATTAAACTCACCTTTCGTACCATTTCCCCCTGGATTACAATCAGTATCCTGGTAAAATTAAATGGGGATTTATCCATTTCTGACCAAAACATTCTACCGATATTACAGATATTTTACCTATATACAATTCACATCCTATTTTCACTGACACTTGGCTCGAAGACTGGGATGATTCCGCTAATGCTGACAATTTACAGCACAATTATTCAATCTTGATACATGGCAGGCAAGAGAGAGGCATGGTGGTTGAGTTGCTATTATCTGCAGAAAAGATTTCATGACTTCTAACACTAAAAATCTAAAACTAGATTGATCTCGGAATTATGGTAAATCCCATCTCTCTCTATCCTAATCCACCATTACGGTTTTGCTGTTACACCGACCTCTGGAATTATCTGCATCATTTATCTCAGAATTTATTGAGCCTAAATCGGCGCTCACCATGGATATTATATACCCCATAATTTTGGGTGATATCAGTATGCACTGAGAAAAAATGAATGATGAAAGCTCATCTAAATTAATACTCCCTTCAATGGCTGCAGATTGAGCCAATTAATTGAAGCTCCTACTTATACAGCTGTTCATTCTTTAGATGCCACAAAAAGCTGGCCAGACCTCCAGTTTGGGCCCCCATTGCTCTTTTCAATCTTTTCGGGTAATCCCGGAGACATTAATTCATCACTTTCTTATCACACTTCATTGGTGGACATGCAATAAACTCAATCCCCTTACTAAGCAACAAGTGATATAAAGACACTCAAATAGGATTAGTAGTAAATTGTGAATAAACGCCGTTGTATCTGACAATATGTTGCCTATTTTCAAGTTATTCGTAGTGCAATTGCTGGGCAAAGGGGTAGCAGACTCAATAGCACCTGAGATTGAAGGCAACACTGAAGAACCATCACAATTTTGCTTTGACTGACCCCAACAATGCATGCTATTCAACTCTAATAGAGAAGTTTAAGATCTTGGGAGTGTGGGAGAACTATTTAGGTGCTCCCTTTCTGTAATAGACAGGCAGAACTTAAAAGGCACTCACAATTGTTTCCATCAGTTTCTCTCCCAAGAATCTTCAATCCAAGATCCTCTGTAATAAACTGGCTAATTAATTTGATAAAACGGTCAACGATACGAGGGTGAACACCTTGGGCCTGATTCACAAAGGTAATTTACAGTTTTGAGTAATTTACGTTTCTTGGTAAGTTTACTACTTTTTGCGTATTCACAAAATTTGAGTGAAGTTGCTGTTGATAAAAACCATGTCGCCCAGAAGCAAACAGCACCACTGATGATGTGTGAACTTGATCTCAGAGCTGAGACAAAGGTCTTTGCATTGTGGAAATGTTCTATTCCTTTGACTGGCTGACTTGATTACCTTCAAAGAGGCCTTCCATGTCGCAGGCAGATATAGCTACCTCCTTGGCTTGTCCTTTTCCTCTAGCAGTCAGGCACCTGGCCAAGTGGAAGACCAGTTGCCCCAGAACTGGATCAGGGTGACCACTTGGGAGGGGTTGCTCATGTCCTGGCCACACCTCTGGGGTGGGGGGCGCAGGAGCTCTGCACAGGGGAAGAACTATGAGAGGAGCACTATGGGTTTCTTAGCTGTAGTACAAACAGAAAGTGTTGCAAAGTGGGTAGAGTTGCCCTTGGAAACGTCTACTCTCTTGGGTAGGGAAGGGCCAGAAGTCATCTCCCCCACAGGCTGGAAACAGGCATACATTTGGCACCCCCAGTACCCTCCTCAGAGCACTTTCTAGACCAGTGGAAGAACAGAACAGACCTGCTGTCTGCGACCTGAGAAGAGCCAGGAAGACTGGGCTTGCTCTCCAACGTGTACCCGGAGCAATAAAGTAGACTCCAAGGTCCCTAAGGCTGACCTCCTGTTCCAGCTACATGGACAAAATGAGCTAAAGAGACCTTCACTGAAATTTCCCTGTGAACCAGTTGCAACTGAACCTCCCCTGTTCAATGCCGCTCGCCTTTGCTGGAGTGAGTCTTGACCCCCAAGACTCACGTGACCCCCAAGTGGTGCTATCCTTTTTCTGACTAGTCTGAATGGGATCCTGCTAATCAGGACCCCGGTCCCTCTGCTTTCTCCCTTAAACTGTTGTGGTCAGTACTTAGGTACATCCCAGATTGGATACTGGGGTACCCTTATAAGTCCCTAGTGTATGATACTGAGGTACCAAGAGCATAGGTACCCCAGGGGTCCCCCATGAGCTGAAGCATCTATTATGCCGCCCATGGGAGACCATTCAAACTGTCACTACTGGCCTGCCATTGCAGCCTGTGTAAGCTGGCGCTAGCAGCATTCACGAAATATATAGGGGCCATATGTATCAAAAAAGAGTTTGGAATTCTCAAATTGCGTTTTTTAGCGAATCGCAATTAGAGAATCGCAAAATGCTATGTATGTAGCATTTGCTAAACAATTTGCAAATCTTACCTATTCCTTATTTGCGAATCGCTAATTGAGATTCGCAAATAAGAAATACCTTCCCATTCCTTCCTATGGGCTAGGAGGCCCATAGGAATGAATAGGAAGAGATTCTCAATTTGAGATTACCAATTAGAGAATCGCAAATTGAGAATGCAATTTCAAGGCTGCAAGGGTGCCAAAAGGACACACTGTTGCACCCCTGAAATATGCATGTGTGCACATTTTGTGCACATACATGCCCCAAGGGCATGTATGTGCGCCAAATGGCACTTTGAAAAAAGCAAAGAAATGCTTTTTTCTAGAAAATCGCAAATTACCACCAACTTGAAGTTGGTGGTAATTTGCAATTCCTTAAGGCCAAATAGCAAATTTCTGGTGCTTTCAGAATTGCATTTAACCCCTTCTATGCTGCGCAAATTTTCCCCCGGTGCTGAACGTTCCATTGGGCCTATGGAACCATGACGGAACGGTTCCGTCATAAGCACAGGCCACCTTATACTCATGACGGAACCGTTCCGTCATGAGCATGGAAGGGGTTAAGGAATCGCAATTTGCAATCCCTTAATTGCATTCCCAAAATAGAGAATCACCAATTCTGCGATTCTCTAGTTTCCGATGGCCTTTTGGGATGATACATCCCAAAAGGCTTTTTCCCACTTGCAAATGGGCAGATTCTGAGATTCAGCCTGTTAGTGAACGGGAAAAAGGCTTGATGCATATGGCCCTAGGTTTCCTATATCTAGGGTTACTGCACTTAAAACCTATAAGTCACCCTACAGCTGGCCTTTTCAATCATGAAGGCAGGGAGCTCGGTTCTAAGTGTGAGGGTGCCTCTGCATGAGCAGGACACCTCTACAGCCTATGGAGTCCATTCTCTTGGGTTGTAAGTGCAACCGCCAGATTACGCGATGACCATCCCAAAACTGGCTGGAACGAACCCTACCATGTTTGGTATCAAACATGTTGGAATCATACCCCCACACCTTAAACAGTGTGGGAGGTGTGATTCCATGAACTGTAAAGGCCCTCCATTAGGTCCTGAGTGCTCCCGGTACCAGTCTTCTAGACTCGGACAGTACAACATTGCTGCTGCCGACCTGAGACACGATTCTGCCCTCCTGCTGCTGAGCCAAGCTTGAGCAGACGAAGGCAGGACAATAGGTTTCCTGTCACAGGGAGGTGTGACCACCTCCCAGACAGGACTTACTGTATTGGGGCCTGGTCAGACCACTTGCCAGCGCCACTAAGTCTGCATGCTTTGGGGGGCACTTTTGGTGCCCTCTTTGCATACTTCAGTTCAAACCAGCTCAGGTAGCCGTTGGCTCCCGCTCTGGTGCAAAACTTGACAAAAAACATGGGAGTATCCTCCTCCCTGTCCAACCCTTCCCTGGGAGGGTACCCTGAATCGTCCAAACCCTTTTCTTAGGGTACTTAAGGGCTTACATGAGGGTGGTCCCTAGATGAGTCTTGGGACAAGATTACCTTCAGCACACCACTTCTACATTGACCGTCTGGGCATGCTGGACTTCGCTGGACTTCCCTCTGGGCTTCATGACTGGGAGACTCCTGCTGCTCCTGGTCTTGTCGTCCTGCTCGTCTACAGCAACATCTGTGCTTGTGATCCATACAGTAACCTTACAAGGCATATGGGCATCCAAGACACCTGAAGGAGTCAATTCCCTGCATCTGCAGGCATTGCAACTAAGCTGACCGGTCTGCTAATCTTGGGATCCTACGGACTCCGAAAGGCTCAGCAACGCAGGTGGTAGTTTTTCACATCCCTCTTCTTCCGGGAGCAGAGCAAGAACCAGTAGGAAATCCCGTACTGCCGAATGACAAGAGACTTTCTCATGTTCCCCGATGAGGTTTGAACTTTGAAAAACGAAGGTACTATTGACCTCAATTTATATATAGAGTGGAATACAGTACCATCTCTATTTTGCTGCACAAATTGTGTAAGAAAACACACTTTTTAATTGGTCCTGAAGAAAGCCCCATAGACCCGGCGGGGCACGGTGGGGCTGAAACACGTCGACCTGATTTTTACTATTGTGTAGAGGATCCAGTAACATGACCCATAACTACACATCAATAATTTTAGTTTTCTAGAATCACCTTTTTCAATAAAATATGCCTTTTAAGTTACTTCTAAGAATTTTAACCCACGATTTTTGAGCACGAGATATTATTTCTGGACACTACTACGAACCCAGTAGTTACCTCCAGGTGGAGGGTTTTGCATACTAGAAAACAAAACCCTATGATGATGCATTAACGCAATGTATTATAGCGGAGAACCAAGAAATACCGCTACACCATCTACGTGCGTTTATGAGTGTTTTTTTATGAGGGTTAACCAACACCATAAGAAACCCTGGCTGCGTAGTTACAAGTGGTCCACCCACCCCCACCCCCCCCCCCCTTGGTTTTTTTGCAACTAGGAGACTCCTGCTGCTCCTGGTCTTATCGCCCTGCAACATCTGTGCCTGTGATCTATACAATAACCTTACAAGGCATGTGGGCATCCAAGACACCTGAAGGAGTCTTTCCCTGCATCTGCAGGCATTGCAACTAAGCTGATGGGTCTGCTAATCTTGGGCTCCCACGGACTCTGAAAGGCTCAGCAACACAGGTGGTGGTTCTTCACATCCCTCGAGGCCTGCCCTCTCACCAAGTTTGAGGCCAGTATCCCTCGTCAGAGCTGCTGGAACCGAACCCCACTGCACCACATCAACTTGCCATTGGCAAGGCTCCTTGGCTTCCTTCTAGAAAGATTTTCGGGCTCGAAGTAGCCCCAGCCCCAAGCATCTCCAGTGACCAGAATCTTTATCCACACCACATCACTTGCACTGTGGCCTGCATCTTTTGGTGATCTGCTCGAGGTCCTCTTGCGACTCCAGTGCCTCCAGCATGTGGGTCCTCTTGAGGCCTCCTTTTAATTCCTGTGGGCTCCCCTGATTTCTAGGGGCCTGTCCTGACTCCCCTGCTTGTCGTGAGTCACCTGGACCATACTGGTCCTGTCACTGCACCATTTCGTTTTCCCCGTTGTTTCCAGTTGCCAAGGCTTTTTGGTGGTCCGAAGGACACCGATCCCTCAACTCCCGAAATCTGATGTAGGACAGCTTGCGAATGGCTACTGGTCTTCCACAGCATCCCTCACAGCTGCAGCTCCAAGGTCACCGTTATCTCTCCTACAACAGTCAACATTGGTGGGCATTCGTCTTCCTGTCTCTGGGTCAATCCTGAGTGACATAGAGTCTGTCCCCTCTTCTTGAAGGTACTATTCACCTTGAATCCACCTTCTGATTCCACCAGACACTTCTACTTTTTCCAGCAGCGGCATCTCCCTGAAGTCCTTCCTTGAGTTCGACGGCGGTCGACAGCACTTCACAACTATGCACCGGCTTCCCTGGTGTAGGTAACATGGGTACTAGGGTATCCACGGGTGGGGTGGCTCTCCAACCTTCTGTCTTCTACGGGGTTCTGTCAGGGTCCACTGGGAAGTGTCCTTCTTTAAAATTGTAACAGCAACTTACCCGTTGACTTATACCAAGAACACAGTTGTGTTTCCACACTGCACACAACCTCCCTGAGGTTCCTAGATATTCACCTTGGGTGGTTCCTTGGGTCCCCAGCATTTCTACATCCTCTAGGTATTGTTTTGACTCATGTTGTGGCTGGCATACCACTATTTTAGCATATGGTTTGGTCCCCCTGGGGCCCACTGTGCATTCCGTGCTACTTACTTCTTTCTATTGAAAAGTATTGTGTGCATTGTGTATATGTATGGAGAGGAGATATCTGTACATGTTAGTGAGTGTCTAATAATAAATACATATTTTTATGAATTCACTGTGGTGTTGTTTTTCACTTAATTGACACCAATACGATTTTGTGAAACAAGCTGCTTTACACTCCTTCTGGACTCAGCCTGAAGGCTGCTCTCCACAGCCACTATTTAGAGAGATTTCTAAGATTGCCTAAAACCACTAAAATCGCCATAAGGGTTTTCTGGATTAGTGCTAGGTGTCCACTTACATAAGTGCACATCATATACTAAGCCAGCTTCTCACACCTCTAAACATATCAAGAGAACTGGCACCAACCTGACAATCTGATCCAATAAATATGTTTTTTCAATGGGCCAAAGATTCAGGTTAATTCCTCTCAGAGCTTTCACACAGCAGTCTCATGGACCACTGCCTACTCCTAAAAAATGAAACGAAACGTTTCTTTTTTTATGCATCTCATTTTCCTTTGAGGAAAGCGGGCGGCATTTAAAAATTAAAAGATTGTTTTATTTAAAAGCAATCACAGACATGCTGGTCTGCTGACCCCAGCATCCCTGTGATTTTAGCAATTCCAAATGAGTCGTGTACTGAGACCTAACATGTTAGACCTGGCATCCTCAAGGTGGTCTTCCCCCAACCTTTTGTCTGCTTACCTTCACTTCTTGCTGTATCTTTTTGTTGGCCTTAGGACTCTGAGCCCTTTACCACTGCTGACCAGTGTTAAAGTGCATGTGGTGTACTTGGGATACCTGGATGGCAGGGGAAAGGTGCAACCCCTTCGGGCCAAAATAAAACCCATCTTGGTCTGGCAGCCCCCTAAACAGACATAGGTCAGAGCATTTTTGAGCCTCACTGGGTACTATAGGAAGTTTGTCAAGAGATAAGGCACAATTGATGCCCCCTTGACTTTGAAGAGGCAGCTCAGAAATGTGATTTGGGTAGAGGCATGACAAACTGCATTTGACTCACTGAAGCAAGCCATGTGCACAGCTCCTGGGCTTAGGTTCAATGACTTTTCTCAGGAGTTTATAGTTCAGACAGATGTCTCTGAATATGGCATAGGAGCAGTAGTATCACAACCCAATGAAGAAGGCCTGGTCCAACCTGTACCCTTCATCTCCTGGAAGTTACTCCTCAGGGAAAAGAGATGAAGTGCTATAGAATGAGACGCTTTTGCAGTGGTCTGGGCACTGAACAAGTTGAGGCCATTTCTATTTGGCACTCACTTCCTGATTAAACCTGACCACAGGCTCCCTCAGGTGGCTCATGCAAATGAGGGGTGAGAATCCAAAATTGTTGAGGTGGTCCATTTCTCACATGGTATGGACTTTAAGGTGGAACACAGACCAGGAGATGACCTTGCCAATGCTAACGGTCTGTCCAGGTTTTTCCACCTTAGTGATAAGAAGAAGAACTCGATAGAGGTTAGGTAGATTTGCCCATTTTCAGCTGGTGGGGGGACACGTTTTAAACCTGGCATCCTTGGGGTGGCCTTCACCCAACTTTTTGCCTGCTTACCTCCACTTTTTGGTGTATATTTTTGTATATTCTTGTTGTTCTTGGGATTCTGAGCACTTTGCCACTGCTGACCAATGCTAAAGTGCACATGCTTCTCCCATAAACATGTCGACATTGGTGTATACCTGATTGTAATATTTAGTTTACCTGTAAGTCCTTTATAAAGTGGTATACCATATGACCAGGGCCTGTAATCTAAATGCTACTGTGGACCAGCAGTACGGGTTGTGCCACCCACATAAGTAGCCTTTCAAACCTGTCTCAGGCCTGCCATTGCAAGACCTGTGTATTTAGTTTACTGCCACTACGACGTAGCATTTAAAACCTCTTGCCAAGCCTTAAACTCCCCTTTTATTACACATAAGTCACCCCTAAGGTAGGCCCTAGGTACCCCTATGGGCAGGGTGGTGCTGTGTAACTAAAAGGCAGTGCATGTATTTTTAAGTTTTACATGTTCTGGTAGTGACAAACAGCTAAATTCGTTTTTCACTACTGTGAGACTTACTCCTCTCATATGCTAGTACTGGGGATTCATTAAAACACATTTTAAACTGTAATCCCTGAACAGAAAGGAGTAGCTTTGTTGTGTTTCATACCTTTGGAATGGTGGTGATAAATCCTCTTTAAAGGTAAGGTTGGATTTGACATTACCATTTAGAAATACTACTTTTAGAAAGTGGACATTTCTCTGCTCTTATCTCTGCTCTGTGTGCCTGCAGCCTGTCTCCAATACACGTCTGGGCCGGGTGACAGCTACCCTTTGTGCATTCCTTCTAGACAGCCACAAATATAGGAAGGACTGGGTGTGACAGAGGATTTATCTGCATTCATCTACATTCTGCTACCTGGGCAAGAAGGGGGAGAGGGAGTTCATACTTACATTTGAATAGGCTGTATCCTGTCCTCACACAAAGGGCTGATTGCCCCCCTGGGTATTGTCTGGCAGACAGGTCTGGGTTGAAAGGGATAATTGTGCACTTCGGAGGTCTCCTTTGAAGTCAGTCCCTACATTAAAGGCACTAATGGGTATAAGTAGCATGGCTCTGACCCTCCCAAATGAGTGCAATACTGGACCTGGGAAGAAGTCTGCTAGAGTAAAGACTGGTGTGCTGAAAGTATTGCCACATTGCTGTGACTGACTGTTCCGAGAAACTGCTTCTCTGCTTTGCTGAGTTGCCCTGCTGCCTGCTGATCTCTGCCCTGCTGAGGGCAAGGACTGGACCAACCTCACTTGAAATCAGAGTGACTCCAAGGACTTGCTGGCTTGCCTCCTGTTTTCTGAAATCTCTGGGACACAAAAGACTCCTTGCAACTGCTGGTGCTGTTGAACTCTACCATCTGTGAGTCTTACCCTTGCCTAAGGTGCCCCCTCCAGTCCTGGGACTTTAGAAGTGGGTTGCCTGCACTACAACCCCTTTAAATCTGGGATCTTCTGAACTGCGAAACAGCCGGTTCGTGCCGGAACTGAGTCGCCTGTTCAAAGGATCAGTGCGAGCAGGGTGCAAGTTTGTCTCTTCGGAAGGCAGCATCGCTGCTCGCAACTGCGAGGCTCCAGCACTTCTGTCTGTGACGCCTGGTATCTCTTTGTGTCAGTGATGTTCACCGTGCTGTGGTAAATAATTAATATTACCTTATCTTAGAATTTCTATATTATCAAATACCTTAATTTAAGTAAAGAGAGGAGTCCGTGATTTTTGAGTAATGAAGGGACAATAACTCGAGTTAAGGGAGAGCTCCTTCACCAAGCAGGTTTAGGAGTGGTCTAAAGCTTTATTCACACAGCAGAATATTTATACAGATTCAGTCAGTAGGCAAAAAGAAAAGAAAAAAAAGAAGTGACAAGCAGTGACAAGAAAAAGGGAAGTGACACGCAGTAATTTCCAACCAGATGTGTCAAGATATGGGCATGTCTTGTGTCTCGTGAGAGTGCATGTGATGTGTTGAAATATGCACTTTTCAGTTGAAGGTCCTTCCTCATCCGGGGGGTTTATCTCTGGCTTTCAGTCAAGAACAGGAACTATTTCTTAAAACAGGAACTATCTGCTCTCTGGCTTGCAGTCAAGAACAGGAACTATTTCTTAAAACAGGAACTATCTGCTCTCTGGCTTGCAGTCATGAAGAGGAACTATTTCTTAAAACAGGAACTATCTGCTGCTAGTTCCCAGAATTGTCAACTAAGAATGAGCAACCCAATATACCCTTGAGGGCTTGGGCGGTAGGTATAAAAGGGTAATTGTGCCGTCAAGGGTTTTGATGAACTGTAGAGTATTCAAAATGATATATTATTTTGTGGTCCCAAGCATTTGACACCACTGATGCACAATTTGTGTCAGACAAAGTTTTTAAACAAATAGAGCTAATACCAAACGGTAATAAAAAGAGAGAGCAATAGCAGGGTGTATGGAAAAGTTCTGTTTCTTTTAATTATTCACAAAACAAAAATAAAATATACATGGGTATACCATTTGTTGCAAAAGCTACAATAGGAAAAAATATCAATAAAACAGCCTATTTGCAGCAATTGTTGTAGCTTATCCACCTATTTACAAGTTATATCATTAAAAGCAGTGGAATAAGCGCAGTCAACATTTCGGTCTCTAGACTTGCGTTATGGAGACCATCCTCAGGACAGACAAATCAAATCATGAATACCCTTTCTTATAGATAAATGAAGCTCATGGAGTTTTAATGGGCCTCAAATTCAAGTAGATGGTAGCGATGAGTACAATCATCTGTAAAGACAGGAATCGACTGATTTTATATCTCCCTGTGTGACTTTGGAAGTGGCGCTGCTGATGAAAACGCACAGATAGTCTATACTTCAGTTTTCTGTGTATTTAAGCGATTTGCAGGCCCTCGATCACTTTTAAATGAAATTCACTTAAAACGGCGGTCCTGGTTAAACAAAGGTCGAAGGCGATCCTCGCAGTTCAACAGGCAGCAGCAATTCAGCAGAGAATTGGCCGAACCACAGGAATGTGTGGTCAATGAACTGAGATGCCAGGTGCAGGATGTTTTGCTCGTGGGTCTGAAGGCAAAATGGATGACACACACAAAATGGGTGCTTGTCTGAGAAAATGGCTACCAGGCAGAAACAGGGAAATGATGGGGCACAATTGTCAATTTTATTTCCTCATTCCCTCCTTGCCCCAGAGTGTACCTGTCTCTATATCTCAATTTGCATGAGATTGTCTATGCATTCCTGGAGCATAATTGTTTCGTTTTCTTTCTGCTGGGTATGTGGTTTAGGAATGCAGCTTGCAGCGCATAGTCCGCACAGGGCAGGGCCACATTGGATGCAAAGGCAGCATCCAGTTATGAACAGGAATATTATGCCTGCTGCTGACAGCAATTTCCATCCCCAGGATGATCAAAGACAGGAGGTAACAGAAATGCTATATAGCATGTTCCCCCCCAGTTCAAGGGCAGCCGCACATAGGCCGTTTGCCCGCAGATGAAATAAGTATGGCGAGATGCTGAAAATGATGATTTTCCTTTGTCTTCAAAGCTCACAGTGGTATGGCAGTCACTGTGTCCTAATGGAACAGAGCCATTTTTCCGGACACATAGGTGCCCTTTTACTGTCGAGACTGAGATGGAAGGGGGTCAAGCATTCCTTTTAGGTTTAGTATTTAATATCCTGTAGGACATGGTCATGTTCCCCTGCTTGTATTCTTCGCTTTCTAGGACCGTACCTGTCGCCATTCGGGTAGCAGACAGCATTAAGGACCTTATTTAAGTCCCCCCAAGGCCACCCATTCTTGCATTAATTATTTCCATCAGGGCAGGAGGTGGGGGTAGTATTGTCGGCTGTTATTAGGGCAGACCAGGCCTCACAAGTCCCATTATAAGAAAACGGGAAGGGGAAGAGAGGCATCCCACTTTTTTTTTTTTTTTGATGAGGTGGGAGGCAGCCACATATCCAGCAATCTGTGTTATTGCTGGCCTGATATGTATAGTGTAGCATCTGTATAAAGGTATTGTTCGTATGGCTAGTCTATGGGCCTGCTCATGAGGGGGTAGGTCGTGATGTGTGTGTTCCTTGGTGCCGTTAGGTGCATGGGAAGTATGTGGTGCTGGCGGGAAAACAATGTGGAGGACCCAACCTAGACATGTCATGATAGTTATCAAGAAAAACAGTATTATCAAACATATGATAGAGCCGCTATGCAACTTCTTAACATTCTTCTTTCGGCGCCTAACTTTCTCTTTTTTCCACCTAGTCAGGGTGTCTGAGTCTGTCCCCATGTTCTGTCCACTTCACCACTGGACCTGTGTCCGTGGACTTAATCAGCCAGAGTCCGGGTGGCAGACCTCAACTTTGATTTATATTCCTGTTGTGGGGTCTGTTCTAAGGGCAATGAGGATTGTTCATTCACAGTGTCACAAGGTTTGGCAATATCACTGGTAACGGAGTCTATTTCTCCAAAGTACTTTTTGAAGTGGCTAGCGTGGAGCCAACCTTTTCTTCCCTGTTTTTGTGGTGTGGAGGACCAACTTCGGCTTCTTCCACCTGGACTCGAGAGGGCCTGTTCTGTCAAAATTTTGCACCAGGACCCAATCCCCTGGAGCTATGGCGTGGTCCTCGAGCTTGGTGTTGTCTGGAAAAGCGGCAGCAACCTGTGAACGACAAGAGCGTAGTGCAGACATCAAGGAAGCCAGGTAATCGGTAAGCATAGTACTGTCAACATCAGTATTTCTTTTAGGCATTGGCGTACCCCACATATTTGGTGGTCTGCCAAAGACCACCTCATATGGAGATAGGCCAGGTCTGGAATGTGCTACCATACGCATGTAGAAGAGGGCAACCGGTAAGGCTACCATCCAGTCCACGCCTTTTTCTATACAGTCTATACAGTCTTGGCCAATTTTGTCTTCAAAGTCTGGTTGTGTCTTTCTACCAGACCTGCTGCCTGAGGATGTCTTACACAGTGAAATTTCCAAGTGTACCCTAACAGAAGAGAAACTTACTTCATGAGTTCAGAGGAGAAGGGCTGGCCGTTGTCTGAGTAGATGACACGGGGCAACCCATACCTCGGGAAAAATTCTCTTACTAGTTGCTTAGCAGTTGTCGTCGCAGTGTAGTCTGGGACTGGATAGGCTTCTGTCCATCTGGTCAGAGCACACACTACAACTAGTACATACTTGTATCCTCTACATCTGTCCATTTGGATATAGTCCATCTGGAGAGCTTCAAATGGATGGTCAGGGGGTTGAAATCCACCCTGCTCCACCTTAACTGGTTACAAATCAAGCATGTTTTTACTTTTTGTTTGGCTGCAGCTCTCAAATGTTTGTTATGCCATATGTTCTGTATGCTATCTAACATCGCTTTTTCTCCCAGATGCGCTGGTCCATGTATGGTGTTTACTATAACCTGTACCATAGCATCCGGCAGTAGCCATACTGCTCTCTCAGGTGTCATCCAACCCTGGTCTGTAAGGACCCCTCCTTTTTCTTTCCATTCTAGCAGTTCCTGTGGGCCTGTAAGATTAGGTGTCTGGCAGATAGCTTGCACCTGCTGCCTTAGCACCCTAAGCGTGCGGCGTAAGAAGATGCCTAAGACCTGACTGACCATAATAGACCGACCCCAGCATTCTGGGACATATATCAGAACTCGAGCATTCAGACAGCCTCGTTCAGCAGCAGGCTTTCACAGAACCCGAACTCGCACCCTGGAATATTTCAAGGAGTGCCGGTTTTATTTACATAAAACGTGCCCCGATATATAGCTGCATTACATGATATCTTTAATTTCTGAAACACACTTTGTTTGGCAAATGTATACAGGTTCAGTACCTTGTAACCCAACAGGCACAGGTTTTTTGATTGTTTTCTCGGGGGGCACGGTGTATCAGATAGCCAAGGGTTGACATTCATATTTGAGAGCCCTTACGCTGTGCTGGGTTCACAGAGAAGCAGATGAATGAATTCTGTTCTAGAGAACATTGCAGCGCGCTGGATTTCATGGGTGGAGCCCACTTGGGGCCTTGTCTGAACGAGGCCTGGGTTTCCAGTTTTGCTTAATTTAGTAATCCTGCATTCGCCAAGAAATGGAATTCTGTTTGGAACTGTATCCGACCGGCGCTCAGATTTGACCTTGTCTGCCACGACCCTAAGCAACCTTTTAGCTCTATTGACTTCTAAGAACTGTTTTATTGACTTAATCTTTAAACATTCATATCTCTACATCTACTGATTGGGTTTTTAACTTTTTGGTCTTATTTTACTCAGATTATTCACTATTTTTTAAACCTGTGTGGAGTCCTTCTGTGGTGTTTTCAATAAGCTACTGTAATCTAAGTGTTGCCCAAATACTTTACACATTGCCTCTTAAATTAAGCCTGACTGCTCTGTGCCAAGCTATTTTAGGGTGAGTACAGATTAATTAAGGGTGTGTCTCTGACTAGATTGGCAGTGCCTACTTGGACTGGGTGCAAACCTCTGCCAACTAGAGATTCCATTTCTAAAATACCTCAGTAATATTCATGAGGTTGGTGTATTTGTGATCCACTGGGTATTGCAAATGTGTCAAAGACATCTTTCCTCATTGGGGTTTGTGATTACCAAACAGCAAATTACAAAAATTCGCTATTTGGTAATCGCAAACTATTGTACATGTGGCCCCTGGTCGTAACTTCTGGTGGAACACATCAAGCCAGATGATTAATGGATTTTAATACTTTCTGGACAGGTACTATTTTTGGAAAGTACTTCTACACTGCATATTAATAGGGGAAGATTATGTTTACAAATTATACAAATTATATTGTAAGTCAAACTGACTGCTGTGCATGCTTTAAATGTTTCCTGGTGTTATTATAGTAATGAAGGGGGATGTAATCTATCTGATGAATGGTATCCACTTTGTTTGCCTTTGTGCAAGTATTAATCAATTTACCCAACAGAATGGTAGTGCACTGAAAGACTTATCCACACGCAAGTGGCTTTATTGATTTCAGATATTGGCAGGTTCTTTCTGAGTCTTGCCCTGCAAAGCCCTGCTGTCTGCTGCAACCATTGCTCTATTGCTCCAGTCTGTCACTGTAATTAACGTTAGTGAATACATTGCACCACTGATATGTGCTCAAGCTCATTAAACCCCTTTACCCAGAGTGATACCTCCCTAGTAGAGGAGGATTTCAATAATCAGATACTGTTTTAATGAGGCTCCATATAAGCTGTCCCTCCTGGCTTAAACTGGAGAAAGGGGTACCCTAATGTGGATAAACAAGAGCAGACCACTAGGGGAAAAGCTGTTCTCCAATAAACTTTTTCTAAGGGACATTAGAGAGGTACCTGCATACGTGCACGGAGGCACGCGTGTACACACCCACATGTACACAAAGATACACACACGCAACCCAGCTTTCGCATGGATTTTAAAATACAATAAATAAAGACATATTTAAAAAATCACTTCAGATTCAGTTTAGTAAAGACTTTATTTAATTGCATGCGCAGAGTCATCCCAATGTATTATTATGTTGTGTTATTGTGTCTTTCTATAGGGCAGCATTTACCATGTAGTTGCACTCATGATGCTATGCACAGATATAGTTGAATGGTCGGGTTCTCCACAGGGGGCTTGTTGCATCAACCCACCTTTGGTGGGTGGTGTAGAGAATGTCTATTATCCACAGGAAGGTATTTTTTGATGGGGAGAGGGTCTTGAATCCTTTCAACCTAAGTTGTGTGAATGCAAAGTTTGGAGAGGGTTGTCTATGTGCGGGAGTTCACAGCTGAAGTTTTGTTCCTGTGTGTTTCTCGTTAACTGATGTGATTTGTCATTTGCCTGACACAAATGTTGCATGAATGAGCGTATTGTGGGCATGAAACCAGTAGCTCTCACAGCCAATTTTGCAGGACAATTGTGTGCCATTAAAATATTCACCACCTCGGCAGGTGCCCACTCTCTGGCGGATCTCATCCACCAAAGAGCCAACCTCTTTGCAGCATTAAGAATCTTGTCCTATTTAGGGTTGGCCACCAGATACAGATGGTCTAGGAACACAGAAAAAAGAGGTGTAGCACAGGGCCACTCAGTGCTCATCAGAAATATAGGGGTGTCCAGCCTCCTAGTCTTCAGATTCAACAAATTAGCAGATGGTGTAGGCGTTTAAGATAGGGTCACTTGTATTAATTATTGTAGAGTTAGTCATGATCTAATTTGAGGGAGGGAAGGTTTCTGAATTGTATTTTGTAGTGTGTTGTATGTTTTACATTATTTGTGACATGGTATGGTGGGGAGAAGTGTAGTATATTATAGAATATGTGGTATGGTGTTTGTAGTCTTTTTAATTGTAGTGATTGGATGTCTGCTTGTGATAAATTGTGACCAAGTGGGTGGTGTGTGATGTAATGTGCTGTAAGATGTATTGTTGATTGCTAATGTTTTTTTTGTTTTTTTTGTATCCTCATTTGCATGCATAGCTCCAATCTATCAAAACAAAAATTGCCACAGAGCAAGAAATCAGGCTGCGCCTCTGTACTGTCTCAGCGTCAGCTGGCAGGGATAACATAGGAGAGGGTGGCGGCCAAATCCCAGCAGTAAATACACGCAAGCCTTGAAAACTCAAGCACAGGGGCAGTTTGTTGGTAGATAGTGCCCGAGATGCCGGAGCCCCACAGGCGCCACGGCGACTTGCCATAGAACCAAGGGTGAGCGATGCCTGCATTAATCTTATCTTATCTTATCTTAAGAGGGACTTGTATAGCGCTCTGTCACCATAGGTTTCCTGGCGCTGGGTGGTACTGAGAGATGTAGAGAGGGGGAGCTAGCCAGACTGTGTAAAAAGATTGGTTATAAGAAGTTTTCTGAATTCCAGCAGAGACATGGAGGATTTGAAAGATAACGGCAACTGGTTCCAGAGTTTGGGAGCCAGATGAGCAAATCTGCAACCACCATATTTTTTGAGTTTGATTGGGACTGCGGTCCGAAGTTGACGGTGGGAGGACCGAAGGTTGCGTGCCGGATGGTAAGGAGTCACTAGGGACTTCAGAAAGACGGGGGACGTACCAGTCACAGCTTTGTAGGTCAGGCAGCCGATCTTAAATGCAGCTCTCTGTTCGACCGGCAACCAGTGGAGTTTACAGAGTAGTGGTTTTGCAGACTGCCACTTCGGGGTCTTAAAGGCTAGTCGGGCAGCCTGATTCTGCACGACTTGCAGCCTATGTAGCAGGTATTTCGGTAGGCCATGATACAAGGAGTTGGAAAAATCCAGGCGGGAGAGCACAAGGGCGATTAAAACTTGTATCAGGGCTTCAGGCGAGAGTAGGTGGGAAACTTTCCTGATTCTCCGAAGCTGAAACATACACGAGGATACGACTGCACCAACCTGAGGCTTGAGGGAGAGCTCTGAGTCTATGATAACCCCCAGGCTCTTTGCCGATTTAGCCGGGATGGGCGGGGAGCCCAGCTCTGTAGGCCAAAACTGTGGGCCCCAGTGAGTGGAGCTACTGCCAGGGAGAATTAGCTCAGTCTTCCCTGGGTTCAGCTTGAGCTGATTAAGGTTCATCCATTGCTGGATATGTAACATGACCGCCTGACAGTCGAGAGCTGCGTTAGGGGTGTTAAGAGGGAAGATGATTTGCAGGTCGTCTGCATAATTGAAGACGGTAATGTCCCAGCTCTTCAGGGAATGGATGAGCGGGCGAAGATAAAGATTAAAAAGCAGGGGAGACAGAGAGGAACCCTGAGGCACTCCACAGATGAATGGTTCCCTAGTAGCCGTGAAAGGACCCAGGTGAACAGCCTGGGTTCTGCCTGTCAAGAAGGATTTAATCCAGACCAGAGCCGAGCCCCGGATACCGGCTTGCTCGACACGGTGGAGAAGGATGTTATGGTCCACCGTGTCGAACGCTGCCGACAAGTCCAGAAGGATCAGGGCCTGAGGAGACCCTTTGTCGGCGTTGCTCCTGAGAGGGTCCATAACCGCTAAGATCACAGCCTCAGTAGAGTGGGCAGGTCTGAAGCCAGCTTGGTTAGGCTCAAGGTAGCCGGAGGACTCGATGAACTGAGAGAGGCAGCAGGTGACATGTGCCTCCAAGATCTTAGAAAAATAAGGCAGGAGAGAAATAGGCCGATAGTTGGCAAGGTCCTCTGGGTCGGCTCCGGGTTTTTTCAGCAATGGTACCAAGGCAGCTTCCTTGAAGGAGTTGGGTACGATCCCGGCTTCAAGAGAGGTGTTTAGTAGAGGCAAGATGCAGTTGGGCAGAGCCAAGCAGATGTCCCTGAAGACAGAGGGAGGGCAGCAATCATTGGGGGAGCCAGATTTGACTCGGGAGGCAAGTTTGGCGAGGGAAGGAGAGTCGAGGAGGGGAAAGTGTGACAGTGAACATGGGTTACCAAGGGAGGGGACAAGTGGAGCAGCAGGGGGGGCGGGGGGGATAGTGTTCTTGATCTTAATGATCTTTTTAGTGAAAAAGCTATTTAGAGCATCACAGGATTGTTGGGTGGGGACCTGGGAGGGGAGAGTTCTGGCATCAGACGTCAACTCGCCCATAATTCTGAATATTTCCTTGGACTTATTGGGGGCGACAGAGATTCTTTCGGAGAAGTATGAAGATTTCGCAGCTATAATTGCACTTTTGTATATTTTTCGTGCCTCAACGTAAGCCTCTGTGTCGAGTGGTAAGTAGAAACGCCTCCACCTGCGTTCCATCTGACGCAGTTTGAGCTGCTGGGATTTCAGGGAGGTATTGAACCACCTGTGTGAATTGCTGTGGCGAGAACGGGGAAATTTAGAGAGGGGGGCAAAAAGATCACTGGCTTTGGTGATCCAACTGGAAAGGTCGTTTTCCAAGGCCTGGACTGTCGCATTGCTGCGCAATGGAGGTTGAGTGTCAGCCAAGGAAGATAGGAAACCTTGCGAATCAAGGGTGCCCCATTTGCGAGCGACCCCGCCTGCTACGGCAGGAGCTTTAACAGGGCCCCTGACTGTAATCACCGTGTCGATTAGGTGATGGTCCGACCAAATACAGGGGTAACCACAGGACAGGAGAGAGTGAGATTGTAGGTCCAGATGTGGTCTAATATGTGACCCCTGACGTGAGTGGGGGAAGAGACAAGTTGATTCATGTTGAAGATAGAGAGGACTTCAAACAGCTCTGCAGCATGGGGGCCAGCATCGCTGTCGTTGTACCAATAGTTAAAATCGCCGAAGATGGTGAGTCGGGCAGATGAGGTGATCAAATTGGCTAATTGTTTGCTAAAAATGGCAGGAAACAAAGGCATAGGGGATGGGGGACGATAGAGGACAATAATCATAGGACCGGGGGAAAAAAAAAACCCAGGCTGATTGCTAATGTTGTGTAGGGGAAGAGGTAGTGTCAGGGAATAGTATAAAGCAAGTGCTGATGAAAGAGGAAGGAGAGTTGATGAGATGAAAGGTGAGGTAGACAGAGAGTTCAAGCCAGGGAGAGAATTGGTGTGATGTGGTAAAGTGAGTGGTCATGAGGTAATGGATTAAGGAAGGACAATGGGCTGTGGTAGTTAGTGGGTGGATGGGGTGCCTGTTGTGTGTATGCACTAAGCAGCCTGTGCATGGGGTGTCTTGTGCACCAAACATCCCCTAGCAGAACTGGAGTGGCTTGTGTGATGCCTCACATTGACGTCATGAGACTTTAGGGTTTGTTAAATGTGATGGCGTGTATATATAACTGTTTCTCTGAGTACAAGGAGGATATGAGAGAACGCTTTACAGTAGTTTGTTTGTGGAGTATTGAAAAGGTGCACAATCAGGGTTTCATGTGTGTTGTGACATAGTTACTAGGGTGAAAAGGAATTTGTAGACTGTTTTATTAATGTAGGTAGGCTTATGGTGTTATTTCAAACTGGTTGTCTAAAGTTATGTTCTTGCTGTTTGAAGTAGTGCTTTGATGGTGCATGTGACATGTGGCCATTCTGGGACAACATAATGACGTATTACAATTACAAAATGTGTCAAAAACACCACGTAATTTGACTTTTTTGCCACATAATTTCTTCAACCCTGACACATAGTTCCTGTGGCCCTGAATATAGTGTCAGATTTAATGCGGGAACCGTTTTAAAGCTGCAGCTCTTCTACCGTAAGGTAGCCTGTCTGTGTCTGTAACATCACTCCAAGGGTGAGTAAGATACCGGCTCTCTACATGCATGAGCTGGCACTGTGCTTAACTGCAATGAGGTTTCCATTGGCACCCACTCATTCGTTCTCCCTTATCTGCTTTCAGATTACCTTATAAATCAGACAATATGTCTGCTTTCATTCTTTTCGTTCAGTCTATAACCATTTATTTCACAAAAATAACATTTCCACAAAAAATACAATACAAAAAATCACAAGTTTCAATACAAATATCTCTCCAATTTAAAAATACCTAAATGAGCAGTAACCAGTAAATGTCAACAATACCTCTGGACAAAGTGCAAATGCTTCTCTAAACTGGTAACATGATCCTGGTGGAAAGTGGAAAACCATATGTAGGAAAAAATAAATCAGTTAAAAATTGCTTTTTTCTTTGGATGCACCTACTAACCTCATAGAGTGAAAAACAGAACTGAGTGATACAAAAGCAGTACTTTTTCATAAACACGGGGCATCTGACTTTAAACTTGATAAAAAAATGGGTTTAAGTCAGGGTTTTTGAACATTAATAAACAAAGGACACAGGAGAAGGATGTCCAAAGAACACATACAGTTACTATAGCTTTCAGAATACTGACTCGAAGGTAATCTTAAACATAAATGATGAATAGTAGCTTAAATCATATTGTCCACATATGTTTCTCAGTTTAGTGTCCCTTAGTGACAGAAATATTTGATGCCCAGGACCATCTGATATATTGCTTTTACATCCTTCATACGTAAGTGATCCATAACTGTAGTCTTTATGAGTTGAAGGCTGGTCTTGTTAATACAAGAAGGTTCTCTCATTAGTTAATTGTAACCAATATTCACAAGCTTTCTTCAGATATTTGTGATCTGTGGAAGTTAAGAATACAATCGCATTTTAAAAGGACATTTTTTATTGAACTATTCTGTAATCTGAGTTAGAAATGACAGTTTCTCCTGAAACGGCTAATAGCTAGTTTGTAACTCTGAAATTAAGTTGAAATTGCTCCTTTGGATTGGAATTTGGGAGCAACAAATTCTTCTCAGGAGTGTGTTCTGGGATTTAAGAAGGTATTTAATTTAGCCTCGAAGTTCAGCTTTTCATCATGCGTCTGCTTCTATTTTAGCTCTATATCTTTTAGGAGGATTTGTTGAGGTCCTTTACCTAAGTTCCAAATCCTACTACTTCAGGTGTGAGGGGTCTGCATACTTTAGACACTAATTTTGGAGCACAGTTAGATATACTATTGACAGAAACAAACAAAGAGATGCACAAATCAAAGGAGCACTCAATTAAGTTTATTTTGCATCATGAGAAGGATTGTGTCCTACATTAAGAAATTCTACTAGATTGATAACAGGCTCAGTCTGGTGAAGGCAGAGGACATTCTACTAAAGGAAATAAATAAGGCAAGCTGCTCTCATGAGAAACAACATACCCATTTCCGAAATATGCAAGAAAAGGGAAGAACTTCCCGTGATAGAGAAGGGAAAGCTACCTATTTGTTTAGGTATAATTTGGGCTCTCAATCCTAGACATTTTCTGAACTTATGAACATTAAACATTCAATATCTTCCCCATTAAACTAGGAGGCTAAAATAATGTTCTGGACAATTACCTGGCCCAATCCATGACATAAAAAAGTGCCTAACTAAACCTGCAGAGCATGAGGGGTAAGTGAAGCCTCTTGAAACTCAAAAGGAGCTAGTCAGATATTGTTAAAAGGAACGCCTGATGCACCATTTTCTGCATTGTGTTTCTGTTGCGGGATTGTAGAAGACAAAGAGGTAGATAGTAGAAGTAGAATTTTTATTAAAAAGCCTCTCAACAGATGTCGAGCATCGGCAGGAGAGATAAAAGAAAAAGATAAACTTTGAGAACACACAACTTGAATGTAATAGAACATAAAGGGTCTTTTGTCAATACCTGGAACCAGGAGCGACTGCGAGCATGTAGCGTGTGTGCAAACACCCTTGCACTAATACAAGGGGATTTAAAAAAATATATATATATTTTTCTCGGCTAAATGTAATTTGCCATCTTGATTTACAGTGGAATTAATCAAAAAGACAGAAAATTGTGCCTCGTGTAGGTATGCTTTATTTACAAAACAGTTTTCAAGAATGAAAAATTTAAAAAGATTTCCAAGGTCTTGTGTGGAGATATTGACATTTGTATGCTTTATTTCGACAACTTGTGTCATAAACGCTTGTACTCTTTAATATTAATTGATCAAAAATAATACACAAGATGGATTATCCAGTAACCATATATTTCCCTTTATTTGGATGTTAATTTGGTTTATGATTATTTCTATACTTTGCATTGATTCTGTAAACATTAAACCATTAAGTGAAACATAGATCATTCCATTTTATTTTCATCCAATTTTATTGCTGCCCCTGGATTTTTTTCCCCAGTTTTCTCAATGCCTCTTTCACATCATTGTTTCTGACACTGTACACAAATGGGTTGAGCATTGGGATCACCATGGTGTATATTATACTTATGCCCATGTCCTTCTCTGGGGAGTAGGCCGAGGATGGCCGCATGTATATAAAAAACACAGGTCCATAATTCAAGACAACACAGGCGAGGTGGGAGAAGCAGGTGGAAAATGCTTTCCTTGTTCCATCGGAGGACTTGATTTTCAGGATAACTATAGCAATTAGAACATAGGAGACAAGATTACATAACAGTGGGGTAAGAAAAATTACAGTACCCTCAATGAAGAGTACAAGCTCATTAACGGAGGTGTCTGAACATGACAGTTTTAGAAGGGCTGTAAGATCACAAAAGTAGTGTTGCATTTCGTTTGCATCACAATAGATTAACTTGGAGGCCAAGACACTGTGCACTAAAGCGTGAAGCGAGCCGATCACCCAGGCACAAAACACCAGTGTTATACAGACCTTCTTTCTCATTACCCGTGGATAATGCAGAGGGTGACAGATTGCCATGAATCGGTCAAAGCCCATAATACCCAAAATGAAACTGTCCATATTGGTAAATGCTACAAAGAAATGAAACTGAGTGATGCACAAAGGAAAGGAAATGACTTTTGTTACTGACAATAGGTCCACCAATAGCTTGGGAACTACTAAAGATGTGAAACAGATGTCCACCAAGGCCAGGGCGCTCAGAAAGAAGTACATGGGTGTGTGGAGTCTGGAATCCATTACTATAACAATGAAGATTGTCAGATTTCCTACCAAGATAAGTGTATATACAGCAAGGAAGACAAAAAATAGGATAAGCTGCTGCGCTGGATGACTGGAGAAGCCCAGGAAGATAAATTCTTTGACAACACTCATGTTTCCTCTCTCCATTTTGCGATGTATCTGGAAATAACAAAAAAAGTATTTAATTTATTGACCAACCTCAGAGTGCTATTAAGGCTGTGAAACAGACGTCCATCAAGGCCATAATGCTAAGAAAGAAGTACATGGGTGTATAGAGTCTGGAATCCATTATTACAATAATGAAGATTGTTAGATTCCCTACCAAGATAAGTGTATATACAACAAGGAAGACACAAAATAGGATAATGTGCTGCTCTGGATGTTTGGAGAAGCCCAGGAAAATAAATTATTTGACAACACTCATGTTTCCTCTCTGCATTTTGGGATGTATCTGGAAATAACAAAAGTAGTATTCAGTGTATTGACTAACTTCAGGATGCCCCTTCAGACAATACTTCACCCTAATTTCGCCACTAATTTTTGTCAATTACATACTTGTGTAGAATTACAGATGTCATTCTAGCACAGTCTCAATTTTCCACTTTTCCAACTTTGAGTCTCTGGCATGAGGCAAATAGCAATGCCAAAGTGAAGTAGACAAGGTGCCTACCTTATGTATTCTAATATGACACCCTAAGAAAAATAGGCACTGATTAGAATTCTTAATGATTCAGAAATCGCCGAAGGCTCACTTATTCTGACAGGTCTTTGAAATGCTCCGCCTTATAAAAATTAGAATCTAGAGTGTCCATGCTTTATTGTATTATTCTTGTAACCTATTAATATAGACATTGGGATTATGCAAGTCTACACCGTTTTCTGCAGTTAGGAATTTCCCACTTTTGCCGTACAGTTGATTATCCGCTGCATCATGTCCGACTTTTAAAAAAAACAGATTTATTTCTAATTCCAATGGAACAAAAGTTACTAAAATTGTGGTGACACTTGTCTTGACTCTATGCAAAGGCTGACTGGTCACTTTTCAGTTGCTAAATGCTGAATCTGTGGTGAAGCCTTTGCCCAGGCAGTGTTAACATTGGGTAAAAATGACAAAATTATAAAGTAATACTATCACAAACTGTGCAGCCATAAGCCACACAAGTTGCATTTTCTTGATGGACAGTTCAGTCAACGCTGTTGAATAATTTGGTCTTCCCATGCAGCATAACTCAAGTGACTTTGCCTAATAAACTTTCTCTCCCTTTGTCAATCTCTCTCTATCCCTATCTCTGTCTCTCTCTCTCTCTCTCTTTATCTTTATCTATCTGTTTCTCTCTCTCTATTTATCCCTCTCCCTCACTCTGCAATGGTATCCTATAAAAATCTTTTAAACCAGCCCTGTGATCTATGGAAACATTAAAAAAAAATTGTTTCTGTGAGAGATTGTCATGATGTTTTTTAATTTGCATTCCAGTGTGAGGGCACTGTTGGGCTGTGTTAAGAGCCCATCCTCACCTCTAGGGCTGACTTTGTGAAACAAAGATAAGGGTCTAGCCCTCGGTGACTGTCAGGCCTTGGAGATAAGTAAATGTTTATGGATGCAAACTGATCAATTTTCAAAGTATCACACTACATACACCACTTTTTATATGTTTCCAATGTACGTCTCTGTGTTTTTGCCTGCATTCCACTATTTGAGCTGTACAGGGATGGATTATTATTTTTTTTTTAATAGTACTATTGATGAAGACACTAGAGATGATGAAACTCACTGACTGCTGCATCTCTTGCAAATTATTAAACTCAAAGGCATGAAAACCTTTCTGAATAACATAAAAGTAAGAGCAAAGAAGTGAAAGGTGTTGGTGAATGATGTCCAAGAGATGTGTGATAAAACAAAAACTGAGTGGGTTTCTGATCAAAAGATTTGTGACGGTAGAATGAGAGGTATATCTGGGTCTGTTCTTAAGCATAGTCTACAAAATATAGGTGGCCACCTTCTGTTTTCACATCAAATTGGTGTAAATGCTATGGAGCAATGGCTGAGGTTATTTGGTCCTAATATCCTTGTACTTTTCAATGAGAATAAATTTAGTGGTCAAAGAAATTTCACATGCCTAGCGCTGATTAATAACAGATCATTGCATACAACCGTAAAAGCTCCATTAAGGACCTCAAACTACAACAATGCCCCTATTGCCGTTATATTATAGCTAAGTACGGTCATATGTTAAAATTGAGATATTCCTAGCCTTGGTGTAGAAAGGGCTAGATTTTATTAAAGCTGCAAAGGTGAGTATAATGCTTTCTTTTCTTGCTTTAATAAATACAGCAGCCAACAGAAAAAATGTGATTACCCAGAAAACCCTGGAAAAGAACTAATACATAGTTTAGTCAATAAGACATTGAGTATAACAATAAGTATCTTGACTGAGAGCAACAAGCCCTCTTTTCTTGTGAGAGTCAATCAAGATAAGATTCGGAAAACAAAATTATAATCGAATACATAGCTAATAACACAGTCACCAAATCCTTAAAGATGTCCAAATGGAAAAAAGCAGCCAATGTCTGGAAATGCATAAGTAAATAGGGCGATCCGGAAGGAGGAATCCAGAGGAGAAGAAGTTCCGTTGAGTTAATTGGATGCATCCAAACTTGTTGAAGGCACTGGGACTGTTGATAAAAGAGACCGGGGAGAGTTAATTAAACAGTGGTGGGCTAATAGTCACCTCTGTGTCTTTAATAAAATCTAGTCTTTCAACACCAAGGTTAGGAAAATCACAATTTTATTACAAGACCGAAGGCTCATATTATGGTTGTTTAAATCAATGATGAACAATTGGTTTTCAATAAAAAGTTCTAAACGTATTAATGTTTGACCAATCTGCCAGACCTGAGAATATCATGTAAACTTGCCCCCACCCAGAAAGACCAAGAGGCCGTAGCACCTCTGGGTGAATGGACACCAAAGGAAAGAGTGGAAATGCCTGCCAAGGACTTGACCCTTCTAACCCAATGGGACAAAGTAGGAGCAAAAATGGGTTTTGTGGGGTTTCTGAAAGGAAATATGGAGTTGCGAAGAGGAGGAACTTCTGAGATCTGCAGTTCATAAAACGTAAGTTTTTAAGCAACTACCAACACATAATTTAGGTTGGGAGGGGAAAAAAGGATAATGAACTAACGATAAATTTGTTTTGGTACGTCTATTAACTTAGAAATAAACTCCTAAGGAAGAATAATGGAAAGAGGATACTTCTAGTGCTCTAACATCATAAATAATTTGATAGACAGCAAACACAAAAGTACAGTCAATTTTGCAGACACGTATTTGAGAGATAAATCAGCATTGGCTGGCCATGAAATAAACAAACTTAATACCAAATCAACATTCCACATGACATTATACTTGGGTACAGGCAGTTTAGTAAAATGTACTTCCTTTAACAGCCGACAAACCAGCAGATGTTCATCGATAGGTATTCCATCCACCCTGACATGTTCTGCAGAGACTGCCGATTTGTATGTGTTATTGGTGCGATAGGCTTTCCCTTGTGAAGATAAAGAGTTTAGGAAATTAACCAACAAGGATACATTTGCTGAAAGGGGATATGTATCCCTGTCCAAACACCAACTACAAGAGACCAACCAAGCTGATGTGTATACTTTAGCTGTGCCCGGAGCCCAGGATTGTTGAATGAACTTGAAAGCCTCCTCCAAAATTCCTGGGTTTCTCCAGGAAGCCCTGAAATCCTCCACACTATGAGGGATAGAGAGTACTCTAGAATGAAATTGTGATGAAGACCCTGAGGGTTGAGATGTAAATGAAATTGAAGAATCCACACCGGAAGGTCCGACGATAGTCACAATAACGTTGGATACTGTCAAGGGCTGCATTTATTAGTTTAACCACACAGGAGCAGAATGACGCTCAGTTCCAATGCCCTTCTCAGGACCTTCCTGCTAGGTATTTAGCATTCCATCGCAGGTAAGTACTAAGGGGGGAAAGGGAATTTGGGACAGAGAAGAGACTGCTCCAAAGCTCTGCTGGTTCTGCTGCGTCTTCTTCTTATTATTATAGTACAGGCTAAAAACATTTACATTTGTCAGCTATGGTTGTCCTCCTTAAACTTTTTTTTTTGTAAACCAAATTTTATTGAGCACAAAGTAAGCATACAGTGAGCAAGTATCTTCATTAATCCTGGTACAATAGCAAATCGCTCATGAACAGTTGATCTGCAAACACCGTAAAGAGAAAAAAAAAAGCAAACATAAACAGTGCCAAAGAACCAACACTCATATTGTTGCATCGTAATCACTACAAGTTGTATAAACCCGGCAGGTCCATGTGCCTACTCAGGCGCGTTCCCCCTGAAATATAAGAACAGCAGAGCTTCAAGTGCCCATATAGGCATCGCACTATCCAGGTCCTACCAATGAATCAGAGTCATTCAGAGTCCAATTCCACCTGAGCAAGGAGGTATTCACGCAGGGGGGGCCTAATATCCCTCGGTCGAGAGACACCAGGCAGTTCCTCAGCATAAGTTTCCAGTTGGTCTCGACAATACACCATATCTTTCAGCCAGTCCTCTGCTTTCGGACACAATTTACTATCCCACGTGAATAGGGTACGTCTCTTTGCCAGAAGCAAGGCCAGTTGCACAAACCTCCCCACTACTCCCCGCAGGTGGGGACCATAGCCCATTAGACATAACACTGGAGTGTTACATAAAGTCACCCCCGTCATAGTAACATTTAATCCCACCACTTTCTCCCAGTACTGGAAAACCTTTTGAGATTGCCATGCTAAATGTACAAACCCTGCCTCCCCCATTCCACATCGCCTGCACTCTGAAGTCGCCCTCAGGCCAATTTTCCAAAGTTTGTGGGGGGTGTGGTATGTTTGATGGAGGAATTTAAGATGTATAATACGAAGGTTACTGTTGATTGTCAGGCGTCCCGTGATCGAGCAAATACATGTCCATTCTTCCTCCGTTATGGGAAGGCCAACGTCAGTACTCCAGCGTGTTAAACTAGGGGCAGGGACATGCGGCGTGTCTTTCTGAACGGCCGTGTACAGTTTAGTGACTAGCTTACGCTTCGTGGTTGCCTTAATAGTCAGTTGTAGGGCGGAAAGTGTTGTGGGTTCGTCTGGGAAGCAAGTGTATAGTTCCCTCATTGCGTGCCGCAATCTGAAACATGTGAATTGAAACAACAGTGTAGAGTTTTGGATGTATGCTAAGTCGTCCCCCGAAATGTACGTGCCGTCCGGATATAAGTCACCCAGAAGTGTGTAGCCCGCTTCCCTGAGTGCTCTGACCGCACCCTTGTCGCTGGCAACCGACAGTGCCGCGCGGCCCTCTATGGGCATTGCAGGTGCGTGTAAAGGAAGCCTTTGCGCCTGGCGCCTGATTGCCTGCCACGCTGCCACCGAGGTGTCGATGGTATTGATTTCTATCTTGGGCGTGTGCCTGTGAGTGTGCGTCAACATGCCGCAGAGAGGGACCGGGTGGGCATCTCCTTCCTCGACTGCAACATGTGGGGTGAACTCATGCGGCTTGTACCAGTAGAATGCGTAATGAGCCTGGCAGCACAGATAGTACACATAAAAATCAGGTGCATTAAATCCCCCCCATCATAGGATAAAGATAAGGTTTTCCAGCCAATCCGCGGTGGCCTGGTGCCCCATACCAATCGCAGTAGCTGCGTCTGTAATGTTTTAAAAAAATTCAAAGTTAGCGGGACCGGGATATTACAGAATAGGTATAAAAATGTAGGTAGCACCACCATCTTTATGATGGAAATGCAGTCCGCCAGAGACAGCGGGAGATTCTGCCATCGGTCTATCTGCGCAACAAGGGCCGTACATGTTATGTTATGTTATGTTATATGGTTTATTGAGCGCACAGCTGCCCCAGCGAAGAGGCGTCCTGGCGCTAATCCCAAGTGAAAAACAAAACTGAGGGCAGAAAAGACCGGTAGGGGAAATTATTTTCCAGGAAATAAAAGTGTTTTGACAACTTTCCTGAATTGCAACATGTCTTTCAACTCCCGTATCTGGGCAGGAAGGGAATTCCATAACTTAGCTGCTAGAAAACGGACTACCACCAGATTCTGCCCTGCCGAACGCAGAGAACGCGCAGGCACATACAGGTTCAGCAGTGATCCCAACATTTTAGGGGTAGACAGTCTAAGGATTTTAAAAGAGATACACAGGGTCTTAAACTGTATCCTTTGAGCTACAGGAATCCAGTGAAGTTTCCGGATGGAGGCAGAAGTGGGACTAAAGCGTGGCAGGCGCAGGCCTATTAAGGCCCTCGCAGCCGCATTTTGAATACGTTGAAGGCGGGCAATTTCCACCTTGTTAGCGCCTAGAAGTAAGGAGCTGGCATAATCCAGTCTGGACAGTACCGTAGCCTGAACAATTAACTGCCTGGTAACTGGGTCGAAGAATTTCAAGACTGGTTTAAGGCTGCGTAAGATTCCAAAGCAAGTAGCGGCGACCTTTTTTGTATGGACATCAAACTTAATCTCTGAGTCCAACCAGACTCCCAGATTCTTCACTTCAGTCTTAGGTGTAGGGGCTACCCGCAAAGTAGGTGGCCACCAGTGGTCACCCCATACATCTGCGTTTCTTCCCACCAGTAGTACCTCCGTCTTGGCAGCATTCAATTGGAGACAGTTATCTGTCATCCAGGCTGCTACGGCGGTCAGACCCGCTTTGAATCTAATATGGTCGATGGTAGAGCCTTCCTTAAGGGCAACCACTAGCTGCGTATCGTCAGCATAAGAGACGATGTTAAGATGCCACGCTTTAGCGACCGCAGCCAGTGGTTGGACGTAAAGATTGAAGAAGGTGGGGCTCAAAGCCCATCCCTGCGGAACACCCTGCTCAATGGAACGCGCCCCAGAGAGGAAAGGAGGAGTGGAGACACGAAACGTTCTATCGGTCAGGAAGGATCGAAACCAAGCGAGAGCCATATCAGTGATCCCTGCCTCCTCAAGTCGATGTAGAAGGATCTGGTGGGAGACGGTGTCAAAAGAGGATCAGTGCCGCCATTTGACCATGGTCAAATGTGGAGCAGAGATGCTCCGTCATAGCCGGAAGCGCCGTCTCCGTGCTGTGGTCGGCACGGAGCCCATGCTGGGTTTCGTCCAGAGTGTCGTTGGTTTTGAGAATGCTGGTAAGAACTAGATTCACATGAGACTCTGCGATTTTAGCCGCCCAGGGCAGCAGGGATATAGGCCTAAAGTTTTCTGGCTTTGACGGGTCTAGAGTGGGTTTTTTAAGTATGGGTGACACCCATGCCTGCTTCCAACTGGCTGGGACAGTAGCAGTAGAGAATGAGGCATTGACAAGACTATATAGCTGGGTCAGGCAGAGTAGAGAAGACTCTCTAAATTGGGCAGGCCTCAGAGGGTCTGCCGGCGAGCCAGATTTAATCTGCCTTGTAAGCTTGTCAAACTCTTCCCTAGAAATTTCAGGGATGACCGATATCTTAGCCATAGAGATAGGCCGAGAGACCGGAGAGTAGCTAGGTTGTGGTCCTGGGTTAAAGGCTTGGTAGATACCCCGGATTTTATCGACGAAAAAGGAAGCCAGCTCTTCACATTGGACAGCTGAAGTGGGGACAATGCTGACCGTTTTTTATAGCTAAGTTCCTTAAGGATCTTAAAGATAACTTTAGTCGGGTTAGCACTAGCCTCTATTTCGGAGGCATAAAATTCCGCTCGCACCCTACAGATGGCTTTATGGTAAGTCTTAAGCTCCTTTACATATCTGATCTTACTCTTACATGCTGCACCATAATTTGCGGTTATGACTGTTTGAGGGTCTCTGTGTAGCCATATGCCTAAATATTTAACAGGGTCAGCTGACCATATCAATGGATATTCAACCGTGGGGGGAGTAGTTATGTCTGTTAGAGGAATGATTACCAATTTGTCCCAATTAATATGTAGGCCTGAAAATAAGCCAAATTTAACATATTCCCGCAGAATGGGGGACAAATAGGTGCTGGGCTCTCGAATGTATAGGACCATATCGTCCGCATACAACGAGATCCCTACCGGTCGGTTGTGAAAGTTTAGGGCCGCCTCTCTGTGTATCTGACAAATCTTACAGGCCAGCGGTTCCAGCGCGATGGCAAATAGGAGTTTGGAGAGTGGGCACCCCTGCCTGGTACCTCTGCACACCGCGAATGGCTCTGAGGTATCCCCGCCCACCCGAACCCTCGCAGTCGGCTCCGTATACAATATCTGGATCCACTGCAGGAAAACGGGGCGGAAGCCCATTCTACGCAATATGCGCCTCATGTATCGCCATTCTATGGAATCGAATGCCTTCGCGGTATCCAGTAGAACCGCAACTGCTGGAAGGTCTGGGTTCAAAACATGAAGCATAGCGAAAATAGTGCGTATGTTTAGGGAGGTGGATCGATCCGGAATGAACCCGGCTTGATCAGGTAGCACAAGGAGCGGCATTAGAGGTTGTAATTTGGTGGAGAGTATTTTTGCTAGAATTTTGGCATCCAAATTAATGAGGGATAGTGGGCGATACGAGTCGCAGCGGTCGGGGGGCTTGTCTTTCTTTAACAAAGTAATTATCAGCGCTTGGCGCAGCGTAGGGGGGAGGCGACCAGTGTTGTGCGCCTCTGCGTACATCTCCAGAAGATGGGGCGCCTGGATATCAGCAATTTTTTTATAAAATTCAGCCTTCAGGCCATCCGGCCCAGGAGCTTTCCCGTTTGGTAACGCCTTAATGGCATTGGTGACATCCTCTACATCAATTGGGAGGCTCAAGTACTTGCAATGCACATCCGACTGCCATGCACAAGCAACGTCGTCAAGATAGTCATCCATTGCTGACTCAGCCATGTCGCCCACAGACGTGTACAGTGTAGATTAAAACGTACGGAATTGTGCCACTATGGCCGCGGGGTGTAGTGCGCCTGGCCAGCATCATCTACGATATGATCTACGGGAGACTGATAGGATCTCGTCGATAGACGACCTGCCAGGATTCTACCCGGTCTCCCACCTTCCCCGTATCGCCTAGCTATGTGTCTCTTGGATAAGAATTTCACCTCAGTGTCTGCAAGAGTGTTGTGTTCGTCTACATGCACACGTATAGAAGCAAGGAGAGCAGCAGACGGTGCAAGATCATAATTAGTTTCTAGTTTGCGCAGCTTCGCCTCCACTGTGGAGATGCGCCCCCTGATGTCTTTTAGTATACCAGCAGATGCGCCAATGCATGCGCCCCTAATCGTGACCTTGAAGGCCTCCCACAGCGTTTCCTGACTATCCACCGATCCCATGTTATGCTCAAAATATTGCACTATGGCCTTGTGAATGTTGTCGTGTATATTGGATCTAAAAGGGATTCCGCTATGAAGCGCCAAGTGAACGGTTTGTGCGGGTTGTGCGGAATGTGTAAAGTCAGGACTACCGGGTTGTGATCTGATAGCGTTCGTGGAAGATTGTGGACGTCCGTAACCCACGTGTGTGCTCCTGCGCTTACTAGCCAGTAATCTAGAAAAGACCACCCATTGTTTGCCGGCGTGATGTGTGTCGCCCCTGTGGCCCCCATACTTCTGTGCCTCCATACATCAATCAACTCACACTCCAGCATACCATCATTCCCACATTGTGCGACACGTGCCATCCTAGTACTCAGCGGGTTGGATTTGTCCAAGCAGAGGTCAAGGTAGGTGTTTAGGTACCCCCCTAGTATGAGTTCCGTGTCCGGCCATTCTCGGAGCGCCCCAAATAATTGTAAGTACATCGTCACATCGTCCACCACGGGACCATACACATTGACCAGTGTCACCAATGCATTACCCAATTTGCCCATCACGTTCGCCCAACGGCCCTCCTGGTCCGTTTGCGAGCGCAGGGCCATGAAAGCCACTCCCTGCTTCACCAATATAAGGACCCCCCGAGGGTAGGAGGAATACGAGGAGGCTAGTCGGTATGTCGCCCAGCTCTTGGCCACTCTGTCTTCCGTCAATTTCGTCAGGTGTGTTTCTTTGAGGAACGCGAGGTGCACCCGGTGCCTATCTAATTGTGCTAGTACCTGTCTTATTTTTTTGGGCGAATTGAGCCCCCTGACATTCCATGTGGCCCAGGTGTATATCGACCCGGCTATACATCTCGTGTCAGAACCCGGACCTGACAGTCTGTGCGAAAGTAGTGGGGAGCGTCCAGCAGACACAGTAGTGCAACGTGTAGTGTTGTGTAAAACATGACTTTGGCATACAATAAAGAATAACATCCGCCCCGCCCTCCACCCACTTCAGCATACCCAACCTGCTAAAGACATCGCCCTCAATTAACTCCCACAAACACCCCATCAGAAGTAAACAATAGGTCCATTGGGGATCACCCATTGGGGGTCGTGCTGGCCATAGCCACTCCCGGGTATGGGAGGGAGTGGTTCCATTCTAGTTACCTTCGTGCCTCCACTCTCGGACCCTAGCACATTAAGTGCATAGTATAGAGTTATAGACGGAATGAACTGCATAGATGAAAAAAACATCTCCCCACTCCTCAAACGTAACAAGGCATGCCCTGCGAAGGGGATACAGTAACCTCCTTACTATTCAATCATCAATGTCCGACGTTGGAGAGGCCGATGAGTGCTGTTTCTGGCATCTTAAATTTTTTGCGTGCTCCATCGCCTGCTTGGGCGTCGCAAAGATTTTGGCTTTTTCCATGGTGCCGATGCGAAGCCGGGCTGGATACAACATGGCGTACGGGATCTGTTCCGTCTGAAGGAGCTTCTTGATGGCCTGGAATTCCTTGCGGGCTGCCTGTACTGCTGCTGTGAAGTCAGGGTAAAATGACAGCGCATTTCCCTGATAGTTGATGGAACCCTTCAGTCTGACGGTTCGGAGAACAGTGTCCCGGTCTCTGAAGTTGAGCAGCCGCGCAATAATGATTCAGAAAAGGGGGTGGTGATGAACAGAGTGTCTGAATTAAGCAGACCACTCTTACCCAGTCCAAAGATCAGGGCTTGATCCATCACCGTTTTTTAGCTCACTGCACCATCCCAGCTCAGAACTTGGCTATATGCAAATTAGTCTGACCCTGGCCCAGTGCATCATGGGAACAGGGCAGACCAAACTACCAAGCCAATTCTTATACTGGGAAGGAAACAAGCTACCGGGGACCGGTTTCTGGCATTTCAGCCGTCTTCGGCCCGGCTTGCTTGAATCCTGATGGTGCAATGAGCAAGGGACTCACATCTGAGTATACCCTTCCACGCTTATGGTGGACAAAAATGATTCAGAAAAGGGGGTGGTGATGAACAGAGTGTCTGAATTAAGCAGACCACTCTTACCCAGTCCAAAGATCAGGGCTTGATCCATCACCGTTTTTTAGCTCACTGCACCATCCCAGCTCAGAACTTGGCTATATGCAAATTAGTCTGACCCTGGCCCAGTGCATCATGGGAACAGGGCAGACCAAACTACCAAGCCAATTCTTATACTGGGGAGGAAACAAGCTACCGGGCAATAATGGGCCTCGGTGGGACACCTGGAGGCGGGCGCGCTGCAAGTGATCGGTGAGTGCGTTCAATGGCAAAGAGGGGGGACAATTCATCCTTCCCGCATATTTCCCGGAGCATCTTCTCTACGTACTCCTCGAGGCCCCCCACATTCGTTGACTCCGGCAGGCCCAATATGCGGATGTTATTCCGGCGCGAGTGGGCTTTAATGTCCTCATTCTTGGCCTGGATGACTTCTAGCAGCTTGGAGATAACAGAAGTCTTCTTTGCAACTTGCTGGAGCCCCTCTTCCGCATCCGAAATACGTTGTTCAGCCTCCCCAATCCGCGTCGCCTGTTTATCCAATTTGGATGAGAAGTGGTCCATTCATCCGTTTAAGGCCTCAATTTTGCCGTCTATGGCCTGCAGGCTCGCCTGAATAGCTGCCAAAGATTTCTCCAGCGCAGTGGAGGATCCCGTAGGCGCGTCCGCCTCAGTGTCCGATGCCGAGTTCTGGCCGGGCTTCGTCCCTTTCCGCAGTTCAAACGTGAGTCGGGGCTGGGACTTATCAGGTTTACCCATGTCTCCCGTGAAGTGTATCTGACCCAGACGCAGATAAATTGTGGCGTATCTCTCCTCGTGTGCAACTAACGCCAGGGGCGGCAGGAGATATTGGGCCACAAAGTAGAGGTGTAAAACTGCTCACTGTGAGTGTCTGGGGGGAACAGAGCCTCCTATCCCTCTATAATTTCCCAACGTGATGCAAGGGTGGCAGAGTGGCAGTCTATGCCCTTATGCGCAGCAGTGGCCCCTCAGTTTGAAGGATGTCCCTCCGAGGCACATAAATCACCTCTTACGTTGATTCCGGCATAGTTCGCAGTATAGGCAAGGTCATGGATGCCTCCTCAGTTCTCTGATAGTCTTAAACACAGTTTGGCACATACACCTGAAGGTCCATGAGCCCACCGGCTGTAACGGCACGTAGGATCCCACGGCTCCCAAAATGGCGGCCGGAGCCCCGACAGCCCAGACAATGCAATGTGGTTGCTCAGAGGGAATGCAACTAGTGTCCTGTGCTTCCAGGGTATTGCCGTCTGCGGCCCCGTCCATTGCACTGTAACTTGCGTGCAGCCAGCCAGAGGAGGGGACCGCTGCCCCTGCAGGCGGCCGGTCAACGCGGCCCCGCTCCCGGCTATCCGCTCACCCAGCGGCCCCAGGATCCACTCCGTGCTGTGTCAAGGAGAGGGGCCTCCGTCTTGCATGCGGGGGGCATCAGCGCAGGTCCGGGTATAGCTGGGGGGAGCGGGAGACGGAACCGCAAAGGGCGGCGGGGGGGGGTCAGAGACCCGCTCCTCTCCTCTACGCCGGGCGCTTGTGTTGGGAGACACGCCCGGCAGAGACCCGAAGCCCGCGACCACGGCAGCCCAGCCCCACAAACAATCCCCCCCAGCCTTCCTGTGGTCCAGAAGCCCTTCGTCCGCAACAACGCTCGGCAGCACCGTCCGCCCACTCCGTGTACTATCTTCCGGTGTAGCAAGAGGATCTCCTGATCTCCGGCGCTGTCCTCAGGCCGCCATTTCGCGATCCTCTGCGTCTGACGCATGGCACTCAGCGAAGCTGTTATGAGAGCTGCCCCGGGATCGCCGCACCTCAATAGATAGCGCTTGGGCTCAGGAGCACAATTAAAGCAAAATCACACCAGGTCGTCCGAGTGGGAGAAGGATAACTGCAGGATGTCTGTAGGTGGCCGGCAGAGCAACACTACAGTGCGGCCATTTTGCCGAGCCTCAAGCCCTCCTGTTCTCCTTAAACTTACTTTATCTTTTGCATTAGATTACTTATCTTATCAGGGAGTCGTTTTGGGCTTGCCTCTCTTCTTACTTCTCATAAGTTTTGTTAGAGTTGTATCATAAGAAGTCTTCACTCTATTCACTTGTTCTTTCTTTTACAGGTCCTTCTACTTCTGACGCTGCTCTGTTATGGTGCAGAAAATAAGGTAAGTATATGTAGCTTTAGTATTCTATAAATATGGTTCTTCCTTCTTTGTTCCTTTAACAATGCTCACTTGAACAAGCTGGAGTGATGCCTTGTGCTGGGGGTCTGAATTTGATATACTCTGCCTTTTGTTTATACTGCAACACTGTGTCGCCAGCCTTTTATATGTTAATCTTTTTAAGGGGAAAAGGGTGTACTGTGACCTTATTGCAGATTGGTTTACTTATAGAGGAATGCTGTATTATTAGAATCGTGCCCGCGTTAATCTTTACATGTATTATAGCAAACGCTGCACGCTTGAAGAATGTGCCTGGTTTTTATCTATGTTGTTTTTGAAGTCAAACGCGACGCGAAGAAAAATCGCGCTTGCGTTTTAAATTATTTGCTTTAATTGTACAAATGTGGCATGGAGGAAGAAGTGCCCACATTTGCTACATCAATTTAATTAGGTTTGTTAACTGTTAACGTGACACGAAGGAAAAAAAACGTACTCGCGTTTGAATCTGGAGGCAGTTTATTTTCTAGCGTGGCACGGAGAGAATCATGCCCGCGTTTGTTAGTTCACTCAATGAAGCTTCTGAAATGTTCCAGGATTTATGCTCAGTAAACCTTAAGCAGACGCGACGTGTTGAAAGGTCACGCCCGCGTCTGGTTAACTCAAAACTACTCGTCAATGATATACCTGAAAACATGGAGGGGCAGATTTATGATGCCCTTGCTCCTCTTTGCGCCGCAATTGTGTCACTTTATTTGACGCAACGGCGGCGCAAACAATGCGCCCTATTTACAACGTGATGCATCTAGGAGATGCGTCACGTTGTAAAGCCCTGCGCCATAAGGAGGCGTTCCAGCGCCGGGGGGGGGGGCGTTCCTGCGCAGGAAAGCCTCCTGAAGGTGGTTGAGTGAAATCTATGAGATTTCACTCAGTCACTTTCAGGTCAATGCTGCGTCAAAACCCTGCGCCTGCTTGAAGCAGGCGTGGGTCTTGATGCAGCATTGTGAAGATGGGGCACCCTCGAGCCTTGCTGGAGCTGCGTCGCGCTTGCGACGCAACTCCAGCAATGCGCCACCTTTCCGGCACAGATGCGTCACGCATCTCTGCCGTTTTTGCACCATGGGTGGCGTAGCTGTGGCGCACTGTGGCGCACATTAACTGGCGCATCCATGGGGATGCGCCAGTTAACATAAATCTGCCCCGGAATCTTTCCTTTGAAGATATATTTTATTATTGCCCAAAGAACATATTCTTTTAAACTCGGCTATTTTCCTACATTTAATCACTGGTTTTGAGCCTAAGAGATTTTAATAGTTAAGTGTTTAAGTATTTTGTCACTGAAAATTTGAATATGGTTTACAGTATTTAACACTAATCTTGGTTCCGTGAATTTGTAATGTACCGCCGAAACTAACCCCGTTAATTCCGCGACTAACCTGACTAACTTCCACGACGCTTGAGAAACAGGAGCTCTTCAATGTAAATTCTTCAGTGAAGTGCGCAGTAGAATGTTGAAGCACACCTCACCAGACTGTCATTAATTTAAAGACTAGACTGCTAAACAGTGGTGTGCTGTTGCAGTGTCAGAATGTTGGCAGCCATGTTGGAGTTTCTGCGGTGCCAACTAGCACTCCAGTTTAAGGGATTAACTGCCCTTTGGTGAGTTTGTAGTGAGAGAATAGTAGCCACAGAGGAGGTAGGAGGAGGAAACCTCCAGTGATTCCTGACAGATACCAAGGTTAAGACTGCCAATGGGGGGGTGATCAGAACAAGGTGCAGGTGCTGTCTTTGGACAATGAAAAGGAACGGAGGGAAGGCATAAAATAGGGACTAAGGCCAAGACTGAAGAAACGTGTCTATATTGGTAGCTAGTGGATGTGGTCTCCAACTGAAGAAGGAAGGGAGTTTTGAAACGGGAAGCAAGGAGGTCTATTGACATGGTGCAGAAGATCAAAGAAAGATTGAACACTGAAGGATGAAGTATCCAATCACTCGAAACGCGAAGATGTCTGGAAAACCAAACGACCACGCGTTCAATTTGCCTGGAAGGTACTCTGCTATGCAAGAATTGATCCTTTGGAGGCAAAATTCCCAAAGACTCATGGCAAGAACTACCAGAGGCTTGGACCTTGTACCTCCAAGATGGTTTATGTACCTGAACGCCGACAGATCGTCCGTCTACAAAAGTGCTGTGAATTTTGCTCTGTCCATACTACTAATATAAAGAGAGAGCCCAAACCTTTGAGGCGGTTAATCTCAAGAAGTACAGCACCAATCACAACACCCAATACAGCATTGGAAAGGATAGTTGCAGCAGATGGACATAGGCTATACAAGTAGCCACCATATACATTACAAAGGTAAAAGTACCTTAGGGGTAAAGTAGTCCCTTGTGGGCGTGGGCGTTGTGCTGTCAGCGATGGGCGCGGCAAACAAACCTTCACAGGACTCCCTTGTGGACATGGGCGTTGTGAGAGGGGCGTGGACAAACAGCAAACAGCAATATGCGCGGCATTCACGGGGTGCGAGGCGCGCCATTCCCCGTCATCACTCATAAGCAATATGCGCGACATTCACGGGGCACGAGGCGCGCCATTCCCCGTCATTAGTGGTACAAGCAAAAACGGCATTGTAAACAAAAACGTTCCCGTAACACCGTTGTGGGCCTGGCCGTTGTCAGAGGGGCGTGGCCAAACTTGAACAGGAGCGGCATTCATGGGGCACACCTCGTCGACGTTGTCACAGGGGCGTGGCCAAACACCAATGGGCAAGGCTTAGAGGGGCGTGGCCAAACACCAATGGGCAAGGCTTCGCGGGCCGGGGGATTGCTACGGTGCTCAGGCGGGGGCTCAACACACTCACACTAACAGCGGGGAGCACAAGATTCACTTATTGCTCCGGTGCTTAGGCGGGGGATAAAGCCACTCAGCCTATCAGCGGGGATCACACCCTTCGCTTTTACCACTGCACAAATTGCTCAGGGCCTCAAGCGGAAATTAAGGCGAATGAACGGACCAGCGGACATTACAAAGGTTTGACAAAATAATATTTCACACACCAATGGGCAAGGCTTCACGGGCCGCAGCATTGCTACGGTGCTCAGGCGGGGGCTCAACACACTCACACTAACCAATTTATTCTCCGTCCCGATTCAACTGAAACAAAAATTGTGGTATACCGTGAGATCTTACAATAAATTTTGCTTGCCTATTACAACCCTTTGCACACATTCTATCTCAGCCCCGGACAACGTCGGGACGGGCTGCTAGTCTTTTATAAAGGACTGGATGGCAAAGGATTCTGCAAGCATCTCTAAACAACTAATGTGCAGTGATGACTCCTGAAGAGACCATGTATCTCCAGTTGAGAGTTGACAACATCTTGCTCCCCATCCTGTCCGACTTGCATCTGACTTTAAGACAAGATAAGGGGCGGCCCATTCCCCCGCTCTCCCCTTCCCGGTGTCTAAGTGACTCAGCCAGAAGTAGAGCTCCTCCCTGGATTCTGAATCTAGAGTTACTTGATCTGAGTAAGTTAACCCTTTGCTTAGATGAAGAATCTTTACTTTCTGAAGGGCCCTGTAATGCAGAGGGCCAGCAAACTGGCTTGAAAGGAGGAAGCCAGAAGACCTACCAAACAAGCTAGCGATCTGAGAGAACACAGAGGAAGAGAAAACGCCTGACGCATCTCCTTCTTTATTGGATCCACTTTTTGTTGAGGGAGTAAGAGAATTAAACAAGAATTGTCGATGACAAAACCTAGTAATTCCAGACTTTGTGACGGAACCAGACAAGACTCCTGAACTTTTATTAGGAACCCCAGCCTTGATAAAAGATCTTGACAGAGCTGTCGCTGACTCGCTGAGCTAGAAGCGAAGGCTTGTCCTGTATCATGATTAAGAAATCACAGAGATAGACCATGAGTCTGAAGGCTACTACTGGTTTGAGAATCTTGGTGAAACACCAAGGGGCTGAAAAGAGACCAAAAGTTTTGAAACAGAAAAAGGACTTACCCCATAAAATTGAAGAAACTTCCTGTAGAAAGGATGAATAGCAACCATCAAGTAAGCGTATTCTAGATCCAGACGCACCAACCAATCGTCTTGATGAAGTAGATCTCTGAGATGAAGAATAGCCTCCATTTTGAAATGATGGTATACTGCGAAATTGATGAGCACCTTTAGATTGATAACTGGATGATACTTCCTGTTCTTCTTGAGACCAAGGAAAATGGTGCTGAGGAATTCTGATGGATCTAAAGTAGGCTCTTCTGTAGCCTGTTGTGAGAGAAGAGATTACACTTCCTCTTGAACAAGTAGAAATTGAACCTGTGAGAAATGAAAAGGATGGGGTAGATGACACTTTACATTGATGAAGAGATGCACACCTTCTTTTCCCATTTCTTTTTTATCTCCAATTTTATCTTTCCTTTGTAAACAATTGCGTGCAGATCGTTTTTTAGGCGTACCCCACTGCCATTAGTCAAAAATGAACTTATATGAAATGGGACTACATCTAGCCCCAAAGAACCGGTCGCACAGCTTCATGCCGCCCCTGGCGTGCATGTTTTCACCAAAACTTTTTTCTTTTCTTTTTGGATTATACCAACTTTTATCCAATATTTTAGCTTTTCTTGAAACATTTTATTCTCATTATTATCCAAATCCACAAACCGGATCAAATGCCAATTTTCAATTTTCATCCATTCAAACTGTGCCAATCCAGGCCTCTTGTAAGAATACGAAAGATGCAAAATTCATCGCAAGCTGTCTTTATTTCATGTAAAAAACCCAATGCATTTCGGGCATCTTGGTGCCCTTCTTCGGGGGTCACTACAATAAATAATAACAGAATAATTATTAACACCGCTCTAATTGAATACATATCTGATTGCGACAAAGTTTCTTAACATTTCATATTTTTTGACATTGGATGTCCGCACATTACACTTCATCTTTCCCCTCTCACTATGTGCTTAATAAGATGCACACTTGTCCCTCCTATTTCTTCCTTTCTGGCCTTATCCCTCTGTCCTGATTCAATTATAGACACTTTCTGGGACCATCTGGAAAGTGTCTATAATTGATAAAATCAGATATGTATTCAATTAGAGCAGTGTTAATAATTATTCTGTTATTATTTATTGTAGTGACCCCCGAAGAAGGGCACCAAGATGCCCGAAATGCATTGTTTTTTTTACATGACATAAAGACAGCTTGCGATGAATTTTGCATCTTTCGTATTCTTACAAGAGGCCTGGATTGGCACAGTTTGAATGGATGAAAATTGAAAATTGGCATTTGATCCGGTTTGTGGATTTGGATAATAATGAGAATAAAATGTTTCAAGAAAAGCTAAAATATTGGATAAAAGTTGGTATAATCCAAAAAGAAAAGAAAAAAGTTTTGGTGAAAACATGCACGCCAGGGGCGGCATGAAGCTGTGCGACCGGTTCTTTGGGGCTAGATGTAGTCCCATTTCATATAAGTAGATGACACTTTGTCAGAATCTGATCAAGAATATGCAATAACCCTGAATAGTCTGAGTGACCCAAGAATCTGAGGTTAGGGACAACCAAGCACCAAGACAATATGCCAACATGCCTCCTACGGGACGAAGGACAAAATTGGAAGCTCTTACCTGAGAACAGATCTCCTTTGGCTCTGTATCCCCTGTTTCGAAATCCACAGGAATGGTGAGGATAGAAATGGGAGTCGTACTCCTGATAATATTCTTACTGGGAGCCTCTGTTGTAGGGATTGACCCCTGGCGAAATAGCAGCCATCAAACCGACTCCTACCTTTGCTGGTCCTGCCAAAAACCAGAGACGAGAAGATCTTCCTTATAGAAAGCTGGGCTTTTTCTACGGTAGCAAAAGTGGAAACATTTTCTTTATGAAAGAATCTCCAAACAAAAGGCCATTGGTCTAAGGTCCCTCTCCCTTAGTTGCAAGGCTATTCAGCTATGTGTCTATCTTTAGTAAAAGGCTCTTACGTCACTTCTGTGAAAGGTAAGCACTTGCATTGGGCAACATACATATAGCACGCTGAGCCCAATTAGAAAGGGTGTCAGGATCTACCTGCTCCCCCTCCATCTTAGCCTCCTCAGCTAAATCCTGGTCAATGGACTAACTAGATCCAAAATTCTGTCCTGGCAATTAGACCCGCTCTATCAACTCCTTTCTTAGGGTCTTTTCCAAATTTAGTAAAATATAATAACATATTTGGGTCAATGATAGGGGTTAGAAAATTCTGACTTTAATTTATTTATGGAGGACCTATCCAAGGAGTACCTTAAATAAAAAGAATCATAATCTGATACGTGGTCAGTAGGGAACCACTCTGGAATTTGGGTAGTGGATCAAAATAGGGATGAACATAGGATCCCCTACATGATCTACAAGATCATTGGATACTGGGTGGGACGTATTATCAGAAGGAGAAATTTTACGCCTTTCGTCCGGAGACCCATTATCAGAAAAGTCATTAATGACATTCAAATCAGCCCTGTCATCATCTACGATACCACCATCATCATTATCAGTGTCCTGTAAGCTAGTAATGTTAAGGGGGGAGGAAGGGAGCTATTAAAAAGCAACCTCCCAGGTAGGCGACCAATCTTGATAGAAACACCTTTGAAAGAACACTCTGAGGTGCAATATGTTTCTTTCCTTTTTAGAAGGAATTTTATTGGGGCCATGAAACATTTTAAAAATAGTAGCCTCCAAATTCTTTGAAACCTCTAACTTGGGGTGGGCGGTAGACTCTGCTCCGCCAGAGGAATTTGCTGAGTTTTTGGTACTCCACACTCTGCATAGCGTGTGAAGTCTGGCAAAAACTCTGCTCCACTGCAGCGGTGTGCTCACAGCTTAGTCACACCACTCCTTTCTTCTACTTCCTTCGCGCTGCCCTTTCCCCTCTCTCTGTTGACAAAAACCCTCCTTCCACTTTAAGGCTTCTGCCCGCCCGTTTCCTCCCTGCCCCTTTTGCTCATGATGTCATGTGAGTAATGCTCTCACCCAGCCCTGCCTCTCAGGAGTGGGGGGATATGGTGTGGCATTGTGCTACTATGGAGGCTGGGCGGCCGGGTGCCTGGTCAGTGTGCCACTCTTTTCGTCCCATCGAGCCTCTGGTCATGTGTGTCCTGGCAATCGCCGGCAGGGCATACTCCCCTAGAGTCGTCATCACTGCTCCTCTCCACAGTGGCCTCTGGATGTCTGCCGCCTCCACTTTCGCTCTACTGGACCCGGTCAGTGAGACCGAGCTGCTTCATGTGTCAGACTGTGGACTGTCTGAGAGCCGGGAGGCGGTGAGTGCCCCTTACATTTTTGTGTACATTTATTTTGAAAGCACCTGTGATTTGTGTCCTGCCTGAGTTGGGAGAACTTAATACATTTGGATTTACAATTTCCCACCAACGCATGTTGATTACGTTTGTGGGGGAACACGAATGACCATTGGCTGTATATTTGATAGAAAATACAAGTGCGGCAGATAAAAGTAAACAGATGAAAGCGCGCAACGAGCAGCCTTAGCAGAGATTCTCAAAGGCTCTAAACATTTAACCATGGAGACACTAAGCCAGCAATTTTCCGCATGCGAGCAGATCTCCGCAGAATTCAACTGAGTTTTTTGCTAACTCTGTGGAATTCTGCAGAGGGAAACTCCACTAGCTCTGCCCATCCCTACATCTAACATGGATACTGAAACAGCCTGTTGTATAGAATACTTATTAAAGTATTTCAAATTCTCTTTCATTGTCTTGGCTTCTTCGTCTTCAGACATTGAATAGCAGTAAAATACCTCAAACTAGTCAAAATAATCACAAAAACATTGTTAAACTCAGCCCTGAGTATTAATTTGGACAATCATGGGAGCTGAAGGGTTGAGAACCCAGAATTTGATGGGGAGGGTTCACTGGAGGCAGCGGCTTGTCAATGGACAGGGCTCAAGCCGAGAAGCCTCCAGAGGGAGACACTCTAAAGCAGGCGAACAATACCAGGAAATCCCAGCGGGCCCAAGAGGAAACGAGCGCCAATGTCAACAGCGCTCTGGAAGAAAATCCATGAGCCACCAAGAGGGGAGTCCTTCGCTGAGGGAATAATGCGTGCATGACACATTTGGAACAAACAGACGTCAAACGAATGCTCCAATTGAACTCAGCGAGTGCGCAAGCAACTAAACAGTATGTAACCACTAAAAAATCATACAAAGATAACATTTTACAACAGTTATTACCTGCATATACAATCCCTATGCATTTAGTGAGCAGAATACTCTTCTTGACTGTGAGCAGCAAGAAAAGAGTGCTTGTTGCTCTCAGTCAAGATACTTATTGTTATACTCAACGTCTTATTGGCTACACTATTGTGATTAATGTAGTAGTTCTTTCTGAGGGTTTTCTTGGTAATGACTTTTTTTCTTTTGGCTGCTGTGTTTATTATTTAAAGCAAAGAAAGTATAATCTGAGCCTCCAGTCTTGTAATAAAATCTGGCTTGCATTACATGCTATATTATTGAGCTTTAGGCAACCTTCTGCAGACAACAGTGTTTATGGAGTGCATGTCCACAGAAAATTATAAGGTCTTTGTGTAAAAGTGGGTATAGGAAGCAACAGCCAAATACTGATGGATATGTGGCCTGCCCACCTGATGCCTACAAGTCCCCGATAGGAGATTGGGGATACTGGGTCTCCTGAACATGAAGTTTCTGTTGACTCCATTTTAGGGAGAAGCCTCATTACAAAGGCCAACAACGTGGTTACTTTATTTATACAGCCACCCCCACATCAAATATTTTTTTTTTTTTATTGAAATGATCTGCTGGAAACACCATGGTGGACATAGACAAGAACACTGCTCAAATGTGCCTTGATAGAAATGGCCCTTTCTGCAGGGTCACCCCAAAACCTTTTGACTGCCTCCTCCCCTTTTTGCTGAATTATTTTTTTTTGCTTTAGGACTCCATGTACTTTTACTACTGCTAACCAGTGCAAAAGTGCTTGTGCTCTCTCCTTAAAACATGGTAGCACTGGCTTATCCACAATTGGCATATTAAATTTACTTATAAGTACCTCGTAAAGTGCTCTACATGTGTCCAGGGTCTGTAAATTAAATGCCACTAGTGGGCCTACCTCGTTTGCTGTGCCACCCACTTAAGAAGCCCTTTAAACATGTCCTAGGCCTGCGATTGCAGAGCCTGTGTATGCAGTTTTTAACTGCTCTGTTGACCTGGCAATTTAAACCTCTTGCCAGGCCCAAAACTTCCTTTAAAAACATACAACATACTTTAGCCATTTGGTGCCTGCTGCCTGTCTCAGATCACATGTCTGTGATGGGTTCACAGTTGGCTTTGTGTATTCCTCTCCTGTAGTGATTCTGGAGCCAGGGCAGAAACTCTCTGCACTTTAAAGGAATGTCTTTGAAGTTGTTCCCACTTCAAAGGTGCAACAGGGTATAAGTATTGGACCTCGGACACCACCACTTAAGTACACCTCTGGACCTGTGGACACTCTGCCAGGAAGAAGGACTGCTGTACTGCTGGAAGGGTCACTCTGCTGGGCTGCTGCTCTGAAGGAGCTTCTGCCTTGCTGTGCTGACCTGCTGCCTGCTGCCCTCTTGCCTGGAGAGGAAGAGCTGGACCTGGAACCCGTCTTGAATCTAGGACCTCAGAGGGACTCAAAGGGCTAGTCTGCTGTCCTCCTGATCTGATCCTCAGGGACATAGCAGGCTCTCTACAGATCCTGGACCCATGTTCTACCAGTTCCTGAACCACAAGAGGACCTCTCAGGTCCCTGGACCCTTGGGTGTATCTGTAGATCTTGAAATCAAGATTTTGGGCTCTTTGCAAACTGGCCCATTCTCACCTGAAGAATCAGAGCAACCCACCACAAGTCTGTCTTCGCACTGCAAGCATCGTCCGTGATGCCTGACCTGCTTTTTGTGCCTCACCGATCACCGCCAGAGATGCTCTCCTTGCTCCCGGCGTACTTCCCCTCCATGAACAGGACTCTTGGCACAATTCTTGAGAAGGTAAAACTTCAGTGGGACTAATCTGGGACTGTATCGGACCGCGCTCCCTTTGCTGCCTCGGTTATTTCTTTCAAGCCAGTGATCAAGAGCTACGGCTCAAAACGTGTTTGGTAGCATGATTAAAGGAGGAGAGAGGTGTCGCTGTGGCTGTCACTGCCGGGGGTGTTTGTGCGGTAACCCACCCCCACCCCCACCCCCCCCCCAGGTGCAACATCTTCTGGGGACACCCTTGGTTTTATATATATATATATATATATAATCCATTCATTCATTCATGTTATCAGTAATTCTCCAAGTGAGTGGGATGGTCCCAGCCCTCCTCTTAGTTTGGGAGAAGAAGAGGCGGTACACTAAATTAATTGACTTTAAGCCGGGCGGAATGGATCGCCATCTCTGCCCCTGCCTATACTGTTCCTGAGCTTGGGGCTGCAGCGGTTTTGGGGACCCAAGGAGGCCTTTTGATTTCAACTAATCAAGGAATTTGGCTGTCACTGTCACTGTGATCCTGCTTGCTGCTGACCGCTTGGCAATACAGACCCCACGCACCACCTACCTGGATACAAATGCATCTTGGGAGTTGCAGTTCACCAGCACTTCGTGAGCTGTAAATGGGTGAGCGAGTAACTGATGGGGGCGGAGCGGCTTTCCACCAATGGAAACATGGCAGGACTTACTTAACATGGCAGGTGGCATCCTCCTTATCACTTTGGCACTGAAGAAGGCCGTAAGGGCTGAAATACATTTGCAGCAGTTTTAATAAAAAGTGCTTCCAAGATTCCCCTGCGTGGCCTCTGCACTTTCGTCAGGAGAAGGTTCTTGGTGATATATATATATATATATATATGAAACAAAGGCTCCTCCTCAGCACGCTCTGCGCTCGCAGACACTGCTTCCACGCCAGCAGAAATGAGGAACGGACCAACGAAGTCAGCAAAAGATGTTTTATTGTTCCAACAGAACCAGCGACGCGTTTCGAGCTAAAGAGCCCTTGTTCACGCTGCAACATGTTAAGAATAATAATGCTTTTTTATACTTTTAGTGATGACAACACTACCCCCTAGTGGTGTTCACCCGAGTCACGTGTGCAACAGATAGTGAAGAAATACTTCCGCTGGTAAATTTTTTCTTTTGCTCATGATACATAGAGAAAATACAATTACTGGTTAAATCCAAGTAATGACCCAACTACAAAATTGAGCTGGTTGTAAAAGGCCAAAATGTCACACAATGTAAACAATCGAAATACCATTAAAATAGGTTCGATGGGCCATGTCAAATATTGTATGTTACATATGCAAATATATACATTATAGCAGCGAAGATTAAAGTGCAAAAAGTGTGTAGAAAAGTGCATAAGTGAAAGAGTTTCAAAAAGTGCAAAGTGCGAGGACGAGCCGCATTACCATCAGAACAGAGATACCCAATACTTCATGTTAATCTACACTCATAATATACTGAGTTCATAATAGACTGTATTATTAAATAGAAGGTTCTCTAAAAATTACAAATGGTAAAACTCTATATCAAAAAAGTTAAAAATGGGAATATGTAAAAATAATACCATATCTCATATATATACACACTCACATATCAAGAACAACTGTACAATACAAAACCTATACAAAAAGTAGAAAATATTTCATCTGGTTTCAAAATAATACAGTTCAAATATATAACTTGATAGGAACTAAGTATAAAAGACTTAAATGTCAGAATAAATACAGAACTGCAAAATACCAATGAAACAGATGGAGGTGTGCATTAGGAAAAATGCATGTAAATTATAAAATATTAGATACAAAAATACTCAGAAACCACTACTCTACAAATCGGTACAATGTGAAATATATGTTATCAGTTACGTAGGTACTAGGATACAGTGTAACTCCTAATAGGGAACCTAACTAGGAGAACAAGGACCACCCGTATAAGGACACTGGATAAAGACAGATAGCTCAGATAAGCTGCAACCAAATGCGTATTTACAGATAATGGTGCATTTCTTCGATATTGTTGAGCCCATTAGGCCAACGGCTATCGAGCTCGAGAATAAATCTGGACTCCAGTTTTCTAAGCTGTAGTTCTCGATCACCCCCTCTCTTCAAGCATGGTACTGCTCCAATAACAAAGTAACTAAGGCAGTTCAGATCATTCTTGTGTACCCGTTTGAAGTGCCGGGCGACCGGGTAAGTTGGGTCACTATGTAGTATAGCCCGCAAATGCTGTAATATCCGGACATGCACCTGGAGCTTAGTGCTGCCAACATATCTAAGCCCACAGGTGCACGTCAGGACATAAATAGCATGATCTGTCTTGCAAGTATAGTTACCAGTGATCGGTTTGGCAACTGTACTAAAAGGGGTGGAATAGTGTGTAGTAGTGGTACCGAATTTACATGCTCGGCAACTAGAGCATCTATAGAATCCTCTGGTAGGACGTAACCAAGGTTTTTTCATTTTAAGTTCAGGGGCTGCCTTATCCAAAGAATTACCCATAGTTTTTGCGCGTCTAAAAGTCACAGTAGGGGAAGCAGGCAATCTGGTGTTGAGTATATGATCACTCAGGACGATAGGCCAGTTTTTATTCATGATGGACCTAATTTTTCTGTCCTCTCTACTATAGGTAGTAATTAGACGCGGGCAATCCAACTGGGGTTCAATGCTATTAGGGGATTCAGTCTCAGAAGTGGATGTAAAAAAGAGACTCTCCCTAGATCTGGATAGCGATTTATTCATGGCTGCATTTAAAATGGTATCAGAGTAGCCCCTCGCTTTTAATCTTGTCATGAGTTCTCCTAGACAAATATTATAGTCTGAAGGGGAGCTACAGATCCTTTTTAACCTTAAAATTTCACAATACGGGATTCCTGAAATGGTATGTTTCGGATGCATACTAGTTGTGTGCAATGTAGCATTGCCCGCTGTGGGTTTTCTGTGTAATGTAGTGTTAAGTGTACAGTTGGTACCATACACCTCAACATCAAGAAATTGAATTCTATTTTTATCAATATGCGCTGTAAAGTTGAGATTGAGTGAATTGCTATTTATATCTTGGACGAATAAAAGGGCTTCCTCTTTACTGCCTCTCCAAGCAAAAAAATGTTGTCAATGTACCTCAGAAAGCATTGAGGACCTGCTCCTCCCACCAGCCAACGTGCAAGCACGCATAGCTGGGAGAGAAGCAGGCCCCCATCGCCACTCCTCTAAGCTGTCTGTAGATCTCTTTACCAAAAGAGAAAAAATTATTGTGGAGACACCATTCCATGAGGCACAAGATGACCTTATTATGTTCATAGTACATTATAGGTCTGCTGGAGAGGTAATGCTGTACTGCGAAAAGCCCTTGTTCGTGATCTATGCTGGTATACAGCGACTCAACATCTAATGAGATGAGCCACATGTCACTCTCCCACTTAATACTAGAAATTTTCGTTATAAAGTCACTGGTATCCCGGGTAAAGCTGGGGAGTTGTTTTACAAAATCCTGGAGGAAAAAGTCGATGTATTCCCCCACTTTCTCGCCCACACTACCTATGGCTGATACAATTGGCCTGCCGGGTGTAGGTTGCGTAGCTTTGTGTACCTTTGGGATAAGGTAAAGAGAAGGCAAGATAGGAAAATTAATGTACATAAATTTATGTTCTTCAGATGAAATTAGACCCTCTCTTTTCCATTGGCTTAACGACTTATGGAGTTTAGATGTAGCCTTCTCATAGTCTTTTTGTGAGGCTTTAACATAGCATGAATACATACATACATACATACATATATATATATATGTATGTATATATATATATATATATATATATATATATATATATATATATATATATATATATATATATATATATATATATATATATATATATATATATATATTCACTGAAAAAACCATAGGTTATAGACCATATATAGTTAGGAATTAGCATTTACAAAACCTTATTTTACTCACACAAACCATTGAAATTCGCATATATAGTTAGTTGCACTAACTATATATCGCGCACCCGCAATCCACTGCTGATCATGTCACATATTACATCATTCATGACATGGTCAGTGACATCACTGATGACATCACTGATGACATCACTGATGACATCTCAAATGACATCACTGATGACATCACTGATGACATCTCAAATGACATCACTGATGACATCACTGATGACATCTCAAATGACATCACTGATGACATCACTGATGACATCTCATTTGACATTACTGATCACATCACTGATGACATCATTCATGTGATTATACGATGAACCTCTTCAGACTCTAATATAACCTTAGATACACTCAGTGTAAACAGACACTCACAGACTGTCACTCATCCATGGAGTTACTCACACACCTAGTCAGTCATGCAAAGAATCAATCACACCTCCATTTCCTCAACTATACAGTTATACACACCTTACTTATTCAAACATATACTAACACATATTTACTCTCTTATACAATCCCTGATACAAGTTCACAATGATCCATACAGCCACTCACACATTCACTGGCTCTATGCACAGTTATTTATATATGTCAACTCTCACATGTACTGTGTTTTACATATGTACTTACTTTGACATGTAGCACTGAGATATCCATTCACTCACCAATACACTCATGCACACAGTCAACCGCCCATACAGCTGTTTCCACATGCACTTTTGAACCCCTACATCTAGTGAATCAACTGCTCACACATCTATGCACAGAGTCATACACCTCCCAGCCACCCACACACACACTCAGTCTCCCATACAACTACTTGGGCAACCAATCAATAACCCATATAGTTACTCATATAGCTACTGATCAACACATACAGCAGTTTACAGAACAACAGACATAATGATGCACAAATTAAGACAGTTTAGTCACTACCCCATGCACTCAGTGAGACACATTTAATCACTCACTCATACAGTCAGTCATGCACCTACTAAATCCTTCATCCAGACACTTATACATCCACTCATTCTTCAATATGTAAGACATATTTTAACTTTACAGAAATATACGGTCACTGGATGTTGTCATCAGTGATGTCATCAGTGATGTCATTTGAGATGTCATCAGTGATGTCATCAGTGATGTCACTGACCATGTCATGAATGATGTAATATGTGACATGATCAGCAGTGGATTGCGGGTGCGCGATATATAGTTAGTGCAACTAACTATATATGCGAATTTCAATGGGTTTGTGTGAGTAAAATAAGGTTTTGTAAATGCTAATTCCTAACTATGGGGGTCATTACGATCGCGGACGGACTTGAGTCCGTCCGCGACCCCAGAGCATGAGGGAACGTCCGCATGGGCTGCGGCGTTCCCTCTGTGCAGATTAGGATGTGACCGCCTGGGTGGCGGTCACATCCTCTATTTTAACATTGCGGCGGGTGGAGCTTCAAGCTGCACCCGCAGCAATGTTAAAAAAGCATGCACAGCATTTGCGTGCACAAAGCGGCAGGCACCGCGCGGTGCCTGCTGCATTGTGCACGCAAATGCAGGGGGGTACCATAGGTACCCCCATGTGCACCCCCTACCCCCCACTACACCTAGGGGGCCCGCAACGGGCCCCCGCAGTGCAGTTACACATGCTTTTCCACGGCGGAAAAGCCGCCGCGGAAAAGCATGTTCAAAAGCACATCCTAATCTGGCTGACGGTGTCTGAGAGACACGTCACCATTTTAGTGCTTTTCCGCCGCGGTTGTAAGCCAGCCGCGGCGGAAAAGCTGCGGACCTAAACCATGACCCACCAGCCATCCTAATGTGGCGGTGGGTCCTGGTGGGTCCGCAGAGGATTTTCCGCATCCTCCGGGCCGGCGGTGGCTTCCGCCGGCCCGGAGGATGCGGAAAATCCTCCATCGTAATGACCCCCTAAATATGGTCTATAACCTATGGTTTTTTCAGTGAATTTTCAAGGTTTTGTAAATGCTAATTCCTAACTATATATGGTCTATAACCTATGGTTTTTTCAGTGAATTTCAATGGTTTTTTAATAGCAAATATCAAAAGCTGTAAAATGTATTCTTCTTTTAAAGGAAAAATATATTTTATATGTATTTAATATAAGTTTTTTATCTAAATACATTTTTTGAGGGAACGAATTTATCAACTATCATGCTGAAGAAGAGTGTGGGGGAAAAAAACAAAGAGGAGGACTAAGAGGAAAGAACAATCAGTTCAAAAATACAATTTCTTTAAAGCATGAAGTGCTTTTCCACACATTTACATTTAAATAACCCATATTAGAACATACAAAATATCTACAGAGGAGACGGTGTACATTGAATTGTAGACTCTTCATTGGTACCTACATGTTGGTACTTACATCACCTGCACAACACAACAGCTCTATTCAGAGCTACCCTACCTCAAAGCACTCTAAAATATTATTTTACTATTTCCCTTGGTTTTCCCCTTGTTACGCTTTCCGGAACGCTACCCAGTGCGCGGACCGGGCGCTAACCGTGCGAAAACTTGAAAAAAAAGGCTTTTTTTTCTTTACATATATGGGCCTCCTCAGCCACCCTCAGAAAACCTAGGGGGTCAGGATATGTCTCCCATGCCCCCTTATACCCATTCCCAACATTGTTTATCCTCCATCTTGTGACTAAATTTGTCCGAAACACAAGATGGCGGACTCCCGTTACGCTACCGGTGAGCTACCCGGTTCGCGTACCGGGTAGCGCTTCCACCGCGAAAAATTGAAAAAAAATATATTTTATTTTTTTGCCCTTTAATAGCCCCCACATCAATCCTAGGGGGTCAGGAGGGGTCTACCTTGCCCCCATTCATTCATTTCCCCCTTCGTTTATTTCCACCTCTTGTCTCTCGATCCTACCGAGAGACAAGATGGCGGCCGTTCCGGACTGTTTAGAATGTTGACAGTCACCGGAGAGCCAATCCGCTTCTCCTCACGAAGTTCCGTTACGCGTCTGGTACGCGAACCGGGGCGCTAACCGGGACGCTGTCACAGATATATATATCTTTTTGAACGTTAATTTCTCAAAATCCACTGGAGCACATATCTTGAGACCTAGCAAAGGCACATCGGGCAAACAGTCTTTACAATTTTGCCAAGTTTCATAGAAATCCATTCAGCCGTTCGAGCTAAAAGTGAGTCCAACCGCCCTATGGAAAACTCAATGTTAAAAACACGTTTTGGGACCCCCCTTTTTTCTCGCCCCCCGCTTGACGAAACCCCCCCAATCTTTCAGGGGACGCTCAGAAACAAAATGTGCAATTTTCCCAAAAATTTCAGCCAATTCCGTCCATCAACGCCAAAGTTATTCAACATAGAATTTTCAGAAATCCCTATTCAAAAAATCCTAACTATATATACCTACTGGCGACTGCCAGTAGGTTATATATATATATATATATATATATAAAACATTTCTATGGCAAAATGAAACCCCTCATTTTGTTCCTTTTCAAATTAAATGTATTAAGTGTTACCACTTTATTCCAATCAAGATGACTTCAGGTGTGCCATACTTTTGTCATAAGTAAGACTGTTAGCGTTCTAGTTGTTCTTTAGAACACTCTGGGACATTCTGTCATTGGGCTATAGTTGGGCTACATCTGGCTGATATTTGGGCTACATTTGGGCTCTTTTGTCTCTGGTGGCCATCTTGGGAGACTGCATATCAGAATTTTTTTAATGAAATATAAGAGGATTTGAGAAGTCACTCAAAATGTGCCCTAATTTTTCTTTCTTCAGCACTAATCATAATTTCTATGGCAAAATGAACCCCCTCATTTTGTTCCTTTGCAAATTAAATGTTTTAAGTGTTAACACTTTATTTCAATCAAGATGACTTCAGGTGTGCCATACTTTTGTCATAAGTAAGACTGTTAGCGCTCTAGTTGTTCTTGTTCTTGTTCTGTCACTGGGCTATAGTTGGGCTACATCTGGCTGATATTTGGGCTACATTTGTTTTTTTTGTCTCTGGTGGCCATCTTTGGGCTACATTGGGCTACATTTGGGCTCTAACATATATATAGCCCAATGTAGCCCAATATTTATTTTTCAAAGTTAATTTTCGTAAAAACCACTGGAGCATATATCTTGAGACATAGCAAAGGCACATCGGGCTACCAGTCCCTACAATTTTGCCAAGTTTTGTGGAAATCCATTCAGCCGTTCGAGCTAAAAGTGAGTCCAACCGCCCTATGGAAAATTCAATGTTAAAAACACGTTTTGGGACCCCCCTTTTTTTCTCGGCCCCCGCTTGACAAAACCCCCCCAAACTTTCAGGGGACGCTCAGAAACGAAATGTGCCATTTTCCTGAAAATTTCAGCCAATTCCGTCCATCAACGCCAAAGTTATTCAACATAGAATTTTCAGAAATCCCTATTCAAAAAAATCCTAACTATATATACCTACTGGCGACCGCCAGTAGGTAATATATATATATATATCTATACTACTATTATAAAGGAAGAACTTTGAACCTTTGAGGCGGGTAAACTCGGGAACCATAGCGCCATTCCACACACCCCATACATCGTTGTAATTGTCAGGGTGTGCAGATGGACATAGGCTATATAAACTTAATAAATATACGTTATTTAAAAAATTTACCAAAAAAAAGGAGTCCCTTGGAAGAAGCACCGGCCGCGACGTGCGTGCCCGATGTGAGGAGCGCGGGGAGGAGCGCCGTGCAGGAGCGCGAGGAGGACCGGCGGACATGGCGCGGGGAGGAGCGGTGAGGAGCGGTGGACAGGCGGTGAGGAGCGGCGGACAGGCGGTGAGGAGCGGCGGACAGGCGGGGAGGAGCAGTGAGCGGCGGATGAGGTAGGTTATTTATTTATTTATTTATGAGCGGTGAGCGGCGGAAAAATGAAGCAAAAATGAAAATCGTGAGCAAGAGGAAGCAAACGGAGCATTACAAAAGTGAGCCAAACGGTGCATTACTGGAGGAAAAAGTTACGTGTGCAGGTTACAAAAGCGTACATCGTGAGCAAGAGGAAGCAAACGGAGCATTACAACAGTGAGCCAAACAGTGCATTACAGGAGGAAAAAGTTATGTGTGCAGGTTACAAAAGCGTAGAAAGTAAACATAGAGGTATAGGAGGAAAAAGTGACGTGTGCAGGTAGCAAAAGGAAGCAAACGGAGCATTAAAAAAGTGAGCCAAACGGTGCATTACAGGAGGAAAAAGTTACATGTGCAGGTTACAAAAGCGTACATAGTAAACATAGAGGTATAATACTGCAATATATGGAGGAAGGCTCCGGGGGACCCACGGACAACGTCAGGGCGGGCGAGGGCCCTGAAGCCTAATTGCTCCCGGACAACGTCGGGTCGGGCTGCTACAAAAGCGTACAAAGTAAACATAGAGGTATAATACTGCAATATATGGAGGAAGGCTCCGGGGGACCCACGGACAATGTCCGGGCGGGCGGGGCCCTGAAGCCTAATTGTTCCCGGACAACGGAAGGGCTGCTAGTATATATATATATATATATATATATATATATATATATATATATATATATATGTATATATATTAAGCTCAAACTGTCCCAGTCCTTCTCCTGCGCTCCAGCCAGACTCGCCGAGAAACAGGAAACGGACACCCAGAATTACGTGGTTAAACAGGTCTTGTTTATTTCAGCCACAGTCAGACGCGTTTCGAATACAAAGTATACTTGTAGACTTGTTTATATATTTATATATATATATATTTTCCACACTACTTACTCTCTTGTTTTGAGGAGTGTGGCAGATTATTCAGACCGTGCCTGGAGGTCCGTTTTCCATCGACGCTCCCTCTGGTTTGGCTGGCAGTGGAGCTTTCTTGGCGAACGTGGAGTGTATATAAATATATATCTATATATATATATATATAGATATATATATATATATATATATATATATCCTATTGGCGGTCGCCAGTAGGTAGTTATAGTTAGGACCTATTATCCATATCACATTCGAAACATTCTTTTCCCAATAACATTGGCGCCAGGTGCCGAAGCTTCGCATAATTTTCTAAACAGGTGGGGCGCTCGGGTTGGCTCCTATCTTAAAAGTTTCGGGGTGATTCGGCAAGCGGGGGCCGAGAAAAAAAGGGGGTCCCAAAACGTGTTTTTTCCATTTCCATAGGAAATTTTAGGCACAGCTACAGCCCGAACTGCTGAACGAAATTACACCAAATTAGACAAAAAGGTAGCCCTTGGTTCAGAAAGAACTCTTTTTATTGAATGGTGTAAATCCGTTCAGTAGTTGCTGAGAAAATGAAAATTAAAAAAATATTGATATATAGAGGCGCGCTGGATCCGCGCACCCTGCCGATCACGAGCTGCATGCTAATTGGCTGTCAACACAACAAACTAGGAAGTGTTGACAGCCATCTTGTGCCTCTGTAGAACCGAGGCACAAGAAAAGAGCAGCCCCCCTCCAATAATTTTAATTTTTAAAAAACACTGGCCATACCCCAGGGGATGGGGTCCCTGCGGCCGAATATGGCTTCAGGAGGGGGGCCATGCAGCCCCCTTCCATTATTAAAACAAGCATTTGCAATGCAATACGTCTCGCATTTGCGAGAGTTTGAGCTATTGGCTTTGTAAAATGACAATGCCTTTAATTTATGTGTTGATTTTGAAAACAAATAAATAAAAGGCATTGTCATTTACAATGCTAATAGCTTAAACTCTTGCAAATGTGAGACCTATTGCATTGCAAATGCTTGTTTGTAAAAGCGCCCCATGCCGCGCTTTCACTTTAATGGCAGTTGCGTCCCTTTCTTTAGCCGAGCCACGTCTAAAAAAGGTGTGTGCGTGCCATTAAAGTGAAAGCGTGGTATGGGGCACTTTTACTAAAAAAACGCTTTTGTTTGTCGAGTTAACAAACACATTTTTTTGTTGTTAAAAGCGCTCCATTAAAATGAAAGCGCAGAATGGGGCACTTTAAGACAAAAAAGTGAACAAATAGGAAGACAAAAAAACATACGGCTGCATTTTGCGCCACAAACAACAAACCAATATATCATCTGAAGAGGGCCGTGCTATGAAAAACAAAAAAGAAAGCATTACAGGCAGGAGAAAACTATTTAACCAAATAGTTCTCGGAGGCTGTAATTAAAGCCTACTGAGTAACAACACACGTAAGAGGACCAGTCCTTATGGGAGTTTACAAGATGAGACAAAGCGGTACTAAGGAGTGACTATAAGAACATTGACTAAAGAAAAGCCACAGCTTACAAAGGACAGTGACAGGACAGGAGCCAATTAAAAAGATGGGCGGAAAATCCATACCTGAATACAGCATGCCTCGCAGAGCAGCGCATGAGCTGCCCAGGCTCCACCAAAAAAGCATTATCCTGGCTAACAGGGGCACTGCTCCTTTCTGTTGCAACCATAGAGGTGTTTGCTTAGGAATTACCTGGTAACAAAAATCATTTAGCAGTCAAGTGGGGTCTGGCTATAGCCTTGTCTGGATGTGTGAGCTGTGATTTAAAATATATGATATTGGTGTTGAAGTTCATTAGGTCACGCAGTTTCTGCTGGAAAGGTCAAGGGTCCATATACTCACATTTATCATGTTTGAGAGGTGTGTCTTTGATGTTAAAATTGTACACCTCCCAGGTATCGAGGAGAACTCTGTGACTCGCCTACCTCCGAGCTGGCTATGTCCCGTGATGGACCCAAAGGTCGAATTTTGCGCTAATTTATAATCTGCCTGATTTTTGCACTGCTCTACATATATTGTCTTGTTTGTGACAGATTTTCTGACTCTGCTTTTTCACTAATAAAATCTTATATTAAAAAAAAAAAATTGTACACCTCCATTTCATGCTGTTGTAGGAGCTTGTCAGTGGAACACAATAGCATCGCTTTAATGAACTACAATAATTTGTGCAATAACACTATATTTAAAACTCTGTCTTTCTACTCAAAAGTCCAACCTTGATGAATATGTTCCATTCACTCTCAATGTCATGTCACTTCTGATTAGTGGCACAAGGGGAGTATGAATTGGGCTGTGTGTATGTGTGTTTGTGTGTGAGTGGCACATCACAGTTTTAATGGGGATGGCAAAGGAAAGTCCCCAAGAATAACACATGCTCCCAAGTTTTGCAAGGTGACATGATCTAACTTGATTTTATGTAAATGGGAACATGAGTGGTACAAGGAAACTCAGACACTGGCACCACACTTTCCTATGCAAAAATTGCTATGACTTAACGTTGACATACCCATGAAGTGAGTTGGCATGTTGGTTCTTAACTATATGTGTCCTAAAGGGACGAAAGAAAAAAATATGCCTGCACATTAATTACTTCCACAAAACCGTATAAGTAACTTTACATCACTTTTGTGACCAATACTAATTAAATCACACTAACAACCTCAGAGAGAGATTCCTTATGTGCTTAGCAAACAATAATTAACAATCAATATGTATACAGAATAATATTTACGTCACAGAGTGAGTAATGTGGGCACACGTACATTATCGTTGTCCATCAGGGAAAATTACAAATATACCATCAGTTTGATCATTGCTAACACATTTCAATTTTACTTGGATATTTTGGCAAGGGTCTTTAGCAGGAATTAAAAGTTATGGGCAGAGGGCAAAAGAGTAATTTTTCTTACAGCAGTGATAACAGGAAATCTTTATATTTTAAGGATAGTGGGCCATATTATCAGGAAAGGGAGATACATTATCGCCGCTTTTATCAGCAGGAAACTGCCGCTAAAGTGGCGATAATGGGCTTGATAATATGCTCTTGTGAATTCCCATAGAAGCACAGGTTCTGGTGTTAACCTGGGCTTCTATGGGATGATTGATATGCTTAATGACTCGATAGACCGCAACAGTACACCCGCGCATCTGTTTCAATATGCAGCTTAACTCTGGATTCGTTTTCACTAAGCCTCACGTTCATTACTGAAGCCCTTGTCACTCAAGCCTGTTTTCATGAGTGATATGTTGAATGCGCCTACACACCCGCGCACATTGTTTAATACGCAGTTCACTCTGGAAAAGCCCTCACTGTCACCTTAACCCAGCACATCTCACAGCCGGTCCATTATTGAAGGCCTTCACGATGATCCAATCTAGTACACCGCGGACACGCGCCCCCACAGCCTGATCATTTTTGATCCCACATAGCCTAGCCTTGAGCACTTTATTTTACATACTCCGCGTCAGACTGAAGCCTTGATCCTTTCCCCTTCCTCCCAAACTTAGATACAACTAGCCACCGTGCGGCACCATTTCAGGCAGAGAATCTTCCTCCTGAACTACATATGAGTAACCACAACTCACCTCTTTGCTCTAGGTGCAACGTCCTGTGCACCTCTTTCATTTCTCTGATACACAGCCTCTTGTACTTTTCAGACTGTCATCCTTCCCACACCTGTCTTGATAAAGACCCGGCGCGACCACCGATTGGGGAGCACCAGGGTCGAAACGTTGACGCTTGTCTTAGGTCCAGAACTGTTTTTAATATGTCCAATTGATCAACTAATAAATAATTTTTGATTCAACTTAGACATTTTTAAATTTTATCACCACCACCATCACTTAGCACTTACCATTTCACAGAACCAGCTCCGCAGTAAATCTGGCGTTGTAGCACAGTGGGGAGGCATTCGGCCTCTCCCAGTGGGGCCCGATGATGAAGCATGTCGAAGGTGTTCTATACAAACCTAAATGGGCTTTGTATCCCAGCATTCCCTGCTCTTGTGTTTGTTGTTATAATTAGAGTATTTTCTTCTACATCGCCGGGGTCCGGTTCGAGGGCGACGTAGGCATACTGAGGGTGCTAAGCGTCGAGGGCGTAAGTGGAGACCATCTACCAACCTCCAGCTAAGTAGTGATTACACTCCGAATTACCGAAGGGCATCACATTGATTTTGCTTCTTTTTCCCATTGATTTGCCATGTTACAGGATGTGCCGAATACGCTTCCACCCCCCTCCTGAGACCCATGGTGTTTATTCCCAACACCTACTAAGTGAGACATTTTTTATTTTACTGCGATCTTATTATGCCATTTACATTGATCGCTTAGCTGACGATCTTCTACGAAGATTTTCACCTTTTTAACCCATAGTCACAGCTAGTCCTTATCACGAATAGCACACCGCACTTCTCCTAGTTCATCTGAACCCAGGGCTAAGAGGTGGTGTTAACCATAGCGCTATTCATCCACGGTCAGTACGACTATCACGTTTGGAGCACGTATTTTACAGTATACAACCAATAACAACCAGGATAAAATACTAACTGTTTGTTCTGTCCTACTTGTTTGTCTCTGTCTTTTAATTTCCAGGTGCAGAAACGATAAGTAGAAGCCTCCTAAACCAGGAGTAATTAGGAATATTTTATTCATTCCTAATTATTTGCACTTTTTTCACTTTAAAACTTTTTTCACTCTCACGCCCCTAGGTAAGGGTGGGCTTTAGCGTGCCCATACCGCCAGGGTTTTACCACACACAGTCCTGATGAATTGCCGGGTAAATTAACACTGTTTCGATGGCAAGAAACATGTCGACTTACTTTTAGGAACCCCCACTCAATTAAAATGGACTGTTTCCTCACATATTTTAATTCCTGAGTCTTTAGTGATCATTTAATAAAGTTTTTGATACACTACTGACTATTTTAAATACCCCCAACACTCACTAGTCCTAATTGCACTCAACACGCCCTTAACTCACTATCCCGCTCCGCAGTAATCCTGGCGTTGCAGCACACCAAAGAGACACTAGGTCTCTTTGGTGGAGCCCAATGATGAAGCATGTCATCACCAGGTGGTGAGCGAGGGCTTTCTTCAACATCCCAGTGTGGTTGTGTTTGTGCTCCCTAGAACGGCTTAGCCTGTCCTATAGACACTCTTTTCTTGATTTTTGACTCTTTATACATATACTTGTCACTATACCTTGCATTGAGTGTTTAAAGCCTGAGGTGCTCACCTACTAGCAATACTGACCTACTAGAAACAACTGTGGGCTGATGTATTAAGGGTTTTTACCCATTCTCTGTGGGTAAATGTGATGACACGTATTAGGGAAGATTCTTATGAAACCAGCCATTTTACCTGTCAGTGAAAGAATCAAACGCAGCCAAAATATCAAATATGATTTTGATATTTCCTGATGCTCTACAGTTTATAAAATAATTAAATGAGACCTAAAACATGCTTCTAAACCCTGCATCTTTAGACCAAAGACCACAAATCTGAAAAAAGCAAAAGGAAGAAGAAACAATATTTTAGTGGCATCCCTAAGCATCAAAACTCAAGCAGAATAATGTTAGCCCAGTCTTTCTCGCTGCTAGCTTGTATAACAAAGTTACATTGTATTTGCCCCTTCAGGGAGCAAAAAAATGACTCTTTCACTCTCTTTTTCCTTTCTTTGAATGGCATTTAGTTTGTGCAGGGGTTTTTTCAGTGCTTATATGTTTACACTGGTGAGGGCTATTTCTCTTTCAGTGGTGTTTTATCAGTTATTATAGGTTTAACACCTTGGCTGCTTGAGTGGATCTTCTCCTGTGCTGAAGGTCAATGTTAATGGGGGTGGTCATGACAAGCTCAGCTCGTCATGAGCACAGCTCCACTGTGCCTCATGACGAGCTGAGCTAGTCATGAGCATGGAAGGGATTAAACCTAAAACCACACAGCCTAATTATATTTAACGGTTTTGGCTAAACAAGAAATGTTGCTGTTAAATGCTTGTCATTTTCGAGCAGTAAATGATTTGCGAGTGCCTTGTTCCTAGATATCCGCACATACGGATTACAATACAATGTTAAAGACTGGGCTGTCAAAGCACACGTGGATATTACGCAGATGCCACTGTGTTGTGAAGGCTTAACGGCCATTAGCAAGGCCCAGTTGTGCTTGGTAACACGTAATCGGAGCGTGAATCGCAGCATTCATACTGCTACACAGTGATGATTTTGTCAAATCTGTTTTTATTGATACAGTAGCACCACATGCCCTTTGTGGCTAGGGGAACATTTATTGTCACAGGCTTGGCATAATATGTATACTGGTTGTAACTTTAGCAACATTATCACAATCCAAGCACGGTTTTGTTGTTATGATTCAATAGCCATTCTGTAAAATGGATGGAGGCATCTTTCTGTGGTATGTACTGAATACGGATACTCTATTAGAATATTCGATTATGTGTGTTTCAGAAGCTGCCATACAACTTAAGGGCTCCCTTATTTATGCATAATATACTGTGTAGTTCCATACAGTCTTCCTTATTTTAGGTATATTTTACCGTGTAGTCCAGGAGCGAGCCCTCCCGGATAGTCATAAACATTGTATATGCAGCATCAAACTATATTGTTTTGAAAAGAAAGCAAGGTACAAATCAGTTAGGGCTCGATATGCCAGCGCAGGCAAATTGTTTACAGTTGCCAATTAAGTTGTGCTTTCGTGGTGTAATTTTTCCAGTGTTTGGGACAGTGCTCAATCACTTGGTATGGAAGTGGGAGCTATGCAGGGGGACATTAGTTGAGCGGCGGCTTGCGGTGTGTAATTTCTGCTTTGTTATAAGGACAGGCTGGGTGGCATCCTTGACTGCTATGGCATAGTGGGTGGCAAGCTGCATGATAAAGTTGGGGTAAATAACTCAGTTCAGCTTCAAGAGGTGGACGTAGGCCCTGGATGCATGGGGGCACCTCTCGAGGGATGTGAGATGAAGTCCTACATGTGCTCGTTATGTGTAGATATGTCAAAGTGTGCATAATATGGGCTGAAGGCAACATGGAATGCGAAGGGCCATGGCATTGCTAAGCTAATAAGAATTTGCTTGCAACTTTCCTTTGCAACCTAGCACCCTGATATGATTTATACTAGGGTATGAACTTTGACATTCATCACATGTGACTCTCTTCAGAAGCCAGATGGCATTTGAATACACCTATTGAGGAAAGGGATTACAATGGTCTAAGGTTTAACGTGTGACAAGCGAATTTGAAATACCAGGGGGAAAGTGTATAGAGTGTCCTTGCAATGTTAAGATGGGGGGCTCACTAAGCACAGGACAGACACATGTATAATTTACAGAATGTCCTTGTACATGTTTGATACAAGAACACAAAGCTGCATAGTTTGCCTGTGTATGTTGGTGCGCCAGGCACATGTGAAGCCATATTTTAGGCTCATTAGGGCATCAAGGGCAGACCATGGTGCGTTTACACTTAGCGAATCACTCTTTCCTGGATCATGGGAGGCACGATTGCTCCTCAGCCTCTCCGGAGGCATCACCCTGCCTGTTTCTTGCTGTATTCTGGGTTACAAGCAACTGGGTTCAACGTGGTGTGCACAGCCCTGTCATGAGAAGACTCACGTCGCCGTTTCTTGACCAATGGAGGACAAAGGAGGATGAGCGGGTGGGCCGGTGCGGGGACCAGTGTCGTCAACGTAGAAGTGATCAGCTGGGATGTGCTTCCTGAGTGGCTCAGCTGTGTTACAACGTAGGTGAACACCCACTGATAGCTGATGGTGATATAATATCTGAAACCCTTGCTGGTGGTAGTGGGTGAGCAAGGTTGAAGTTTCTGCATTAGCAGTCGAAAGGATGCTGGTTATGACCAGGGACTCCAACCAGCTAAGCAAATGCTATTTGCAAACGTTGTCGGGTTGTTCTGTTGGGGGTACATTGCATCAGAATGCATGTTCTTTTGAATAGAACTGTTAATCTGTTCACAGAAGGGGGCCAGTAGGCGCACCCAATTGGTAATTTCCCCTGTGGGCCCAAACCTTCTTTTCTTTACATATGTTACCTCCAAGGTAGGTTATAGGATTCCACATTGGGGCAAATTACTTACCGAGGGAGTTAGCATATTACAGGAAGTTATGTGCAGGGTTTGGAGGTCAGACCTACTTGGCACTTGCATCGGGGAGGGTCCCTCAGGTATCCTTTCAACACTTATGGCGTCAAACAAAACACCTCAGGCCTTGTTGTCTCACCTCAAGGGTATCCCTGCACATGGTGCACAATGATGTATTGTGTCACACAGTACCACTGCACCCATGTGCCTGTGCACTTGTACCATCAATATCCTTGTGGCATCGCGCACTACCATCATACCCCCTGTGCATTTACAATAGATCATTAGTTGCCTGGGGGTTGGTCACGCTGTAGCTCGGCACTCTTGGGCTGGACCTACATAATGTGATGTACATGTGGGTCACACATTACTGACATCCTAGGGCTTGTATGATTATGCAGGTTATTCTTGTGTGGTGTCGCATGGGACCAACTCCTCCTGGGGCTAGGGCACACTTGGGTGCTGATGTTGTCAGAGAGACTAGTTTTATGCGCAGTATCACGCAGGATTGTAATGGCGCTAGGGTAAGCACTCATCAATGCAGATGCCCGCTGTGGAAGTTAGGGTGGGGGGCCAGGTGTCTTATGGTTGACCTAGCTGATTTACTGATAAATCTCTTGGAACTGCACGCATGGGTGTCAGGGCCAGTAAGCTAAATGCTGCTAGTGGGCTTGCACCACCGGTTTGTTCCACCCGCAGAGGGAACCATGTAATTTTGGCAGACCTACACTACAGTGTAATGCTACTGGTGCTATGCTAAACACTTGCAGTTGGAAGTTTGGTGGGAATGCATCTGCTGCTAAGCTTAGCTAAAGCTTAGCATGTAACGGCAATGTAATACGGGCATGTGTACTGCATCTTTCGTCAGGAAGCTGGAAACACTAATCGTTTGTGTTTGTTTTTTATTTATGTATGACCGGCTCCATGGCGGATACCTGGGAAGTGCTCCACACCGCAACAACTGCTAGAGGTGAACAGCCAAGGGGGACCTGTACATCCAGAACTGGAGTGGCAAGCAGCGGCAGCAAGTGTGATGGGCAATCGATCAAGGGCTCAAGAGGTGCCAACAATGGGTTGATTGTTTATCGGTGTGTTAACCATAGGTAGTGCTAGCCGCAGTAATGTAGCAGTATGTTGCTTAACATAATATGGCAGTATGTTCCTTATCGGGAAACTGTATTTCTACCGTAACGGCGCCTGTGCTCGCAGGTGCCACCGTGGTCGTGGTAGTATATTGGTAGGTTACCAATTGGTGGTGCCAGCGGTAGTAATGTGGCAGTACATAGGGGTGTGCCTTGCCAGCTTGGCCGAACCCAGGAGTAATAGGAATATTAATAAACCTCAGCACCCCTTGTCGGGAAGCAGTACTCTGCCTTTACGGCACCTGAGCTCCCAGTTGCCATCATAGTAGGCATACACGGAACATTTCCCAGAACGTAGTGGTCTGATGTAGGTGGTTCACAGACTTCACGATATGCCAGTGAGAGATTTTGAGGGCCTGTGGTTTCCCGGGTAGCCTTTCAATTGCACCAGCAGTGGGTGTCATAGTCGGGAGTGCCGTGTCTTATCGGGCGCAGCGTGATGCCATCAATTGGGGCCATCTGGTGGCTCCATGGTGGCAGGTCTCATTTCCCTGGATCAGACAGCCTATCTAACATGCACTTAGGAGGGGGTGTGAAAGGAACAGGTACACCGGGACGCCTGGGTAGAAGTGGGGGGCGACATGTCTGTGCCCGGGGTACACCCTGGCGCAGACATTCCAGAGCTTCCGATAGGGGAAGCAAGTCTGTGAGGCCATTGTGCCACTGGAAGCAAATACCTAGTAACAAAAAATGGTGAGGCTAGCCAGGGCTTGCTACTACAGACCATAGCCCAGGGGTGCATCTGGGGGGAGTCATGCTTCTTAAAAGACAGGGTCCATTTGTCCACAACTGGGAATTAAACCATTGCAAAGAATCTTCTTGCCTAGTTAGTGGTGTATAGGGACAAGCATTGCCTTGCAGTTGGTTGGTAGGGCCTGATAGTCGGACTACAAAAAATATAACGGCTAGGTTTATGAATTATAAGGATAGGGCATGACCTTTCAGTGTAGGAGGGTAGGGGGGCCAGATAGTCGGTCAACTACGCTGGCCTGTTGCGGTAAGGTCATGATTGGTGAGCAGTTAATTTAAGGTCCTAAGGGGGGGGTCGCCCAAACGGAGGGACAAGTGGTCTTTCCTAGAACTCCAGGGGCAGTTACAGCCTGTTTGCTACATGGGTGCGGGGGAGGGGAGAGTCCCGCTTTCTCTAGGCTGGTTGGCCACCCCACACGTGCACAATGACGCCAGTAAACGGCGCAGAGATGCAAGGGCCCCCTTTAATGGAGTTAATAGGGCGCATGCGGGTAACCGGGGGGTGGAAGTACCCTCACGGTAAGCGGGCACTCTGCGCATGCGCCTTCAACAGAAGGGCGTGATTAATCAGGCATATGGGGTAACCGGGGGAGAAGTACCCTCACGTTAAACAGGCCCTCTGCTCATGCGCACTTTGACAGAAGGGTGTGGTTAATCGGGCATACTGGGGTAACCGGGGGGAGAATTACCCTCACGGTAAACGGGCCCTCTGCGCATGAGCACTCCTTCAGGAGGGCGTGGTTTAGTGATAAGGATCTGACACCAGTTATTGACCTTGCCGTAGGCCCACATAGGATACGCAGAAAAGAAAGATTGTATAATATGAATGATATGTTAGTTTCGGATAGGAAATACCTTGTACTAGAATTATGTTAAGGTTAGCCATCTGATATCTATATATACATCAATTGTAACGTTTTCTGCGTAATTGTGTAAATATTGTTTATTTCATTTTTGATTTATTGTGTATGTTTTAATAAATACGGCCGGGGGTCGTAAGAACCCCTGCCTTCCAAAGAAATCCCTCTCATGTCCTGGTTAATAATATTGTTAACGGAAGGGGGGATCCTCGGGCAGTCCCTGACCATAAGGAAAGGCGGTGCCGACATCGGCCCCGCCCCAGGTATGGCGGGACGCACCGGCCCCCACCCGCTATCCATCGGAGCTGTCGGGGCGCGCCCCCATCGCATCACCATGACGCGGCGGGCGCGCCTCAACATAGATTGGAGCCCGATCCCGGGGTGACCCGGAAGTGATTGAATCACTTTTGGGTCACCATGGAACAAAGGCCAGGCCAGTTAGATACGGCCTGGCCGAAGAGGGGTTAAAAGGCCGTGGAGCGCGGGAGTCTGCCTCTTTGACTCCGCGTTCCACGGCCTCCCCCCCCAGCCTCTAGGAGGCTGTAATTCTTTTTCCCCACCCACCATCCCCTGAAGCAGATGATTGGTATTGTGTGTTATGAAGGTTTTTGCAGTTTTGCTACTAATGTTTATGATGACAAGAGTGCCTGACTAACACGTTTCTGTTCCTTAGAACTTTCTCCCATTTACAGGTCATCAATCGTCGTATTTATTGCTATTCCTTGGTCAGGCGGTAAGGTCATGATTGGTGAGTAGTCAATTTAAGGTCCTTAGGGGGCGGCGCCATTCTTGAATGGGGTCGCCCAAACGGAGGGACAAGTGGTCTCTCCTATAACTCCAGGGGCAGTTACAGCCTGTTGGCTACATGGGTGCGGGTTAGGGGAGAGTCACGCTTTCTCTTGGCTGGTTGGCCACCCCGCACGTTCACAATGACTCCAGTAAACGGGGCAGAGATGCAAGGGCCCCCTTTAATAGAGTTAATAAGACGTACGGGGGTAACCGTGAGGTGGAAGTACCCTCACGGTAAGCGGGCCCTCTGCGCATGCGCACTGCAACAGAAGGGCATGGTTAATCGGGCATACGGGGGTAACCGGGGGGAGATGTACCCTCACGGTAAACGGGCTCTCTGCGCATGCGCACTCCTTCAGGAGGGCGTGGTTTAGTGATAAGGATCTGACACCAGTTATTGACCTTGCCGTAGGCCCAAATAGGATACGCAGAAAAGAAAGATTGTATAATATGATTGATATGTTCGTTTCGGATAGGAAATACCTTGTACTAGAAGTATGTTAAGGTTAGCCATCTGATATCTGTATATATCAATTGTAACGTTTTCTGTGTAATTGTGTAAATATTGTTTATTTCAATTTTGATTTATTTTATATGTTTTAATAAATACGGCCGGGGGGTCGAAAGACCCCCCGCCTTCCAAGGAAATCCCTCTCATGTCCTGGTTAATAATGTTGTTAACGGAAGTGGGTGGGTCCTCCGGCAGTCTCTGACCATACTTCCATTGACATTTACTCTTTGTTTTTGTGTTTTTTACAGTCGACTCTCTGAAATGACCTATATGATATGTAGTGCTTTAAAAAACTGATAAAGAAATAAGCTACTAAGTTTCACTATCCTAGCTAAATTGTCTTTCTGATATATCTGTGCTGGGGAATTCGCATTGGAGCCTGAAAATCCCTTGATGCACATCAATCCCGCATCATCTCAGGAATTCTCAGTGGGTGCCCCTCAAGAAGATGACCCTTTTTAAAGCCCTCCTACTGCTTCATAGCGCCTTTCACTCGCCTGCCTCTAGTATCTATCAGACAGGTGAATGTCTGCTCTTTCATCGACAGAATTACGTTCATCGCATGCTCTGTTGGTTGTGGTCCTGAAGTTACAGTGGTTGCTCCTTTTCCTTTCTAGCTGCACATGGAAAGGGGCGACCACTCGGTCCCCCCGAACGTATTGTTGGGTGCCCCGATCCTCCCGGGAAACCATTTTGGGCGGGGGGCGTGTCTCGGCTGGTATGCCCGAAGCGGCGTAGCCGGGGCGCGCCTTTTTCCCGCCCAAGAGGGGTTGTCCTAGACACCTACACCAATGACCACGCCCAGTAGGCGTACTGGAGGAGGGTACACGCCCTCCCGAAGAAGAATAAATAGAGCGGGAATCCAAAGAAGCGTCCTCTTGTTCCTGTGCTCTGAAGGCTGCACCCACTCGTTGCTCGTGAGACCTCGACGGAACAAGTGGCAATTTTGAGAACTTGTAATTCTTGTGTTTCTCTTTCAGTGACTTTAAAGCGAAGGATCCAGGACCGTGTTGATCGACTCGGAGCGGATAATCGAAACCATGTCTGGCAAGAAGGCAGGAAAGAGTTCCGAGACAGACAAGGTGCTACGCATGTTGGTGAACAGAATAGCGGGCATGGAACGAAAAGTCGGACAGGTCCCAGCGCTTGGTCGAGATTTGGCGGTCGTCAAGAAGTAACTGGCCGCAATGAACAAGCCTGGTAACCCGAAGAAGGTAATAGGCCCGGCCTTGCCGGGAGTCGTCCCCGAGGGTAGAGGGAAACGGGTCAAGAGGAGGGCGGTTGCAGGGGAGGGTTCGGTCCCTGAGGTGCCCCCGGTCACCCCTGCCATACCAGCTGATGACCCGGTACCAACCCCAGACGCGGGTCAACCGATTCCGGTTGTGATTACGCCCGCTAACGATGAAGATATGCCTCCTGAATTGGCCACCCAGTTGGCCGCATGGCTCAATAAGAAGGCAGGGGGTGCTACGGCACCCGGAGACACGGCCGAAGAGGCCAAATTACTAATCCAGCAGTTGCGGCAGTCGCGAGATGCCGCGAAGGCGAATCTCCCTCTTGTTTCCCCACAGGTGATACCGGAAGGACCGGCGGCTGGTCGCGAAAAAACGTCGGGAACAACGACCGAACCGGGTGAGCTCGCTTTGCCGCTGGCGGGGGAGGGCTCATTACCCTCAAGACGGGAGAGGGTAGTACAACATATCCCGATTGCCACAAAAGAATTGATATGGGCAGACAAGTATGTCAATATGTTTTCGTTATTAACTGACCATCGCGAGATGGAATATGCTAAAACACAGGAGGATTTGTGGCACCCGAGCGTCTGGCGCGCCAAGATGGCGGAGTTCAGGGTGGAGGAGACAATAACGAATTGGGCGAAGGCCTTTGCAATGTTTACTGCGATTATTGGTGAACGTAAGCCCGAGGTATTGACTGAACTGTCTTGTTATCAAGCCCGTATAATGGATTTTTATGAAATGTATGAGGGGGACAAATGGAAAGGTTACGACATGAAATTCCGTAAAGCGAAAGAGTATGATTCCTCTCTGACATGGGACTGCCTCGACTCAATTTCTTGGCATAAGCAGCTCCTGCCTGGGATGGCAGGGACATCCTCGCCAGGTGGGAGTGGGTCGGGGGTTTCCCGCCAAAAGCCCACGATGCCCTTTCGAGCAGGCGCCGGTGGTGATCACCAGCCGAAAACCGGCGGGAATGGTGGAAAGCGGGGGGTCTGTTGGGGCTTCAATCGAGGCAACTATAACAGACCGCAGGGTACATGTAGGTTCAAGCATGTGTGTGCGGGCTGTGGGAATTCCTCACACCCGGAGAGTTCATGTAGATCGAAGAATAGCGGGTCGGGAGGTAAAGGAGGGTCCAAGCAAGACTGAGGTGGATCATTGTGAACAATTGCCTACCCCCGTTGATCTCATGGCTATGACTCCTTGGTTAAACAAATACCCTGATCATGTCTCTGCTGGGGTGTTGCGGAAGGGATTCTTATATGGCTTCCACATCCCGGCGGGGGATTTTCGTGGGGAACCTTTTTGTAAAAACCAGCTATCAGCACAGCATAATCCTGGTGTGGTGACGAGAAAAATTGCTAAAGAAGTGAGCCTGGGCCGAGTGGCAGGGCCTTTTCAGCGCCCGCCATTGGCGGGTTTCATCTGTTCCCCATTAGGGGTGGTCCCGAAGAAGGACCCGGGGGAGTTTAGGCTGATCCATAATCTGTCTGCTCCAAGGGGTCTCTCGGTGAACGATGCTATTGACCCAGAAGTTTGTTTGGTGCGGTACGCATCATTCGATGATGCCGTCACCATGTTAAATCGCCTGGGCACCGGGGCGCTGATGGCAAAATCAGATACCGAATCAGCATTCCAGTTGCTCCCGGTACATCCAAAAGATCAGCGTTTGCTAGGTTTTGCATTCCAGGGGAGTTATTACATGGATAAATGCATGCTGATCGTTTGCTCCATTTCATGTGCCTATTTTGAGAAATTCAGCTGTTTTTTAGAGTGGGCATTCACCGAGGCCACAGGGCATAGGCATGTGATGCATTATCTAGATGACTTTCTGTTCTTGGGAGCAGCCGGCGACACGAAATGTGCGCAGGCGCTACAGGACTTTTGCATCCTCATGAGGGATTTTGGAGTGCCATTGGCACCAGGTAAGACGGTGGACCATCTACTTCACTGGAGTTTCTGGGAATTGAGCTCGATTCTGTGGAGGGATGTTTCCGTTTGCCAGTGGGAAAGGTAGCTAAATTTAGGGCTTCCCTGGAACTTTGCCTTAGTAAGGAGAAAGTTACAGCAAACAGTGGGTCAGCTTAACTTTGCCTTAAGGGTAATACCAATGGCCCGCCCCTTTTCACGCTCTATTGCACAAGCTATGGTTGGTCTCAAAGAAGGACACCACCGCACGAGACTGTCTGCAGAGGTTCGCCAGGATATGCGCATTTGGTTGGCATTTCTGGCAGACTTCAACGGTCGAGTAGTGTGGAACAAGCCGCCAGCGTCTTCGGACGAGCTGGGTTTGTGGACTGACTCGGCGGGGAGCGTGGGATTTGGCGCCATCTTTGGTAACCGATGGTCGGCGCAAACATGGCCGGCGTGGTGGCACTCCTGCGGTCTCACAAGTAACATTGGGTTCCTGGAGCTATTCCCTATTTTTGTTGCTCTGATGGCATGGCCGGACGAGTTCAGAGACCGCTCTGTGGTATTTTGGTCTGATAATATGACTGTTGTCGAATGCATTAACAATCAGGCAGCACGCTGCAAATGGATCTTGAGATTGTTGAAGGAAGTTGTGCTGCTTTGCATGAGACTGAATGTACAGTTCAGGGCGAAACATGTGCCGGGTGTGCTGAATCATGCGGCTGATGCACTCTCTCGTTCACATATGTTCAAAGAGGGAGCATATCCACTATGTTGGAAACAAGTTTCAATAGCTCCTCTGCTGAAAAAATCTAATCTAGACATTTATGACCCTAGTAGCTATCGGCCTATATCCAGACTCCCTCTACCGGCCAAGCTTATTGAAAGGATCATGAACGTTCAGCTCTGTGACTTCCTCCGATCCTCTGGGGGCTTGGACCCTGCTCAACATGGGTTTAGGGAAGGTCACAGCACCGAGTCCGCCCTCATTAAATCCACTGAGGAAATCAGGAAGGTGATGGATGCTGGAGGACGGGCAGTCCTGGTGCTCCTGGACCTATCCGCAGCCTTTGATACGGTCCACCATGACATTCTATTGGACCGTCTTGAGGGCTGCGGAATCCAAGGAGTCGCATTGACCATGCTGAAATCCTTCCTAGCAGACAGGATACAAGTGGTGGCCATGGGAGATTTTGAATCGAGCCCTTTTACCCTTCCAGGAGGGGTTCCTCAGGGCTCCTCCCTGAGCCCTACCCTATTTAATGTTTATGTTACCTCCCTCGCCCCGGTGATTCGTTCTTTTGGCTTCGAATTAACATCGTATGCAGATGATACTCAAATTGTGGTATCTCTGCTCCCGGGGCGAGAGGAAGGAATTGCGGCCAGATTCCAGGATTGCATGACGGCAGTAAGTTCATGGATGGCTAAGAACTGCCTTAAATTGAATTCCTCTAAAACTGAGGTTCTTCTCTTTGGAAATGTGACCAATCTCTGGACCCCTGACTGGTGGCCTCACGAAATGGGAGCCCTACCCATTCCAGCCACTACAGTAAAAAACCTGGGGGTAATTATTGACTCCCAACTCTCCTTTAAAGCACAGGCTAATGCCTTATCATCCTCCATTCACTGGATAATAAAAACTATTAGGAAAATTCTTCCTTTCCTCTCCAGTGATAGCAGGAAAACGGTGGTGACAGCACTTGTGCTGCCTCGCCTTGACTACTGCAATAGCATGTATCTGGAGGCCCAGCAGGGAGTTCTGAACAAATTGCAAACGCTACAAAATGCTGCTGCCCGACTGATTACCGGTCTACCTAAGTTTGCATCGGTAGCTCAGGAATTTAAAAATCTACACTGGCTTCCAATACGGAAACGTATAATGTTTAAGGCTCTTTGTATGGTATTTAAGGCAGTAAATGGAATAGGTCCATCCTTCCTTCAAGAACACCTCCAACTGTACAAACCAGGGCGACAACTAAGATCTGCTAATAAAAGCCTGGTCATGACTAACCGTATTAGGAAAGCCCGTTGGGGAGGCCGTAGCTTCTTCCACGGAGCATCTAACATCTGGAATGAATTGCCTCTCGCCCTAAAACAAAGCAATGATCTCCTGACCTTCAGGAAAAATATCAAAACATGGCTTTTTAACCTCCAGTAACTTTCTTTGCCTCTTGGAGATAATGTATCGTTTCAGCGCCAGGACACCGCCCGGTAACAGCGCGCTCAACAAATGGTAAAAATAAATAAATAAAATAATATGCAGGCGTTCAGGGGTTATCTACCTAAAGCGGACCTAGCCGCGGCACCATTCCCCGAAGCACTCTGGCTAATCGGTGCCCCGGATTACAAGACCTCGTGGCAGCAAGCTTAGCCCCCAGGACGAGGAAGGCATACGAAGGAGCGTTTCGTTCCTATTGTGCATTTTTGGGTCCGACAGGGAATCAGAACTGGGGTCAGGAGGATTCCTTCCTAGAGTTCCTGGTAGCACTGCACAGAGAAGGCCAATCAGCGGCAACGGCCAATAGACACAGGGCGGCCATTTCATTTATGGCGCAGGTGCATGGCATCAAAGACCCAACAGGTTCCTTTTTGGCGAAAAAAGCCCTTCGCGGCTGGCAGCGCCTCGAGGGTCGCAAGCAAGATGTGAGGCGCCCGATTGGCTTAGAAAGGTTGACCCTACTCATGGCGAAACTAGTCGTGACATGCTCCTCCCAATTCGAAGCAGTTCTGTTCCGGGCAGCTTTCGCATTAGCGTTCCATGGGGCTATGCGGGTGAGCGAACTGGTCGCAAGGAATAAGAAAGATGTGGAGGGAGGCTTGTGCAAGGATCACATCCTAATTAAGGGTGATTCGATGGTAGTCACGATAGCTAGGTCCAAGACTGACCAGGGAGCTATGGGAAACAGTGTTGTTGTGCAGCGTGCCCGATAATGTGTATAGAGGAATACTTGGCATTGAGGGTGGATACATGGGGGGGGAGTTTGCTGAGGCACAACGATGGCACCCCACTGACGAGGTTTCAGTTCCAGAGGGTGCTAGTACTGACAATCGCTGCGGCGGGCATGGACCCGTGCGATTTTGGGACCCACTCCTTTAGGATAGGGGCTGCTACTGAGGCTACAGCCAGGGGTCAGAGTGCAGAGGAAGTGAAACAATTGGGACGATGGTCCTCGAATTGCTTCAAAAGGTATGTGCGATTGCACATGTTGTGAAGTCAAGTGACATGCACTCACGCTTCTTGTCTTTTGTTTGAATTACAGTTTCGCGAGCATGTCATGCGGGGCGGAATTTGCAGTCGACCCAGTACCAGGAGACCAGCGGTCATGGATCACCGTCTGAGGAGAGAGTGGTTTGGGTCGTGGGCCACTCATACGTGAGGTGGGCCGGGGACGTATTCAAAGCAGGTGACGCGACTCGCGCAGCTGGGGAATACGGGTACAGAGTGGCCTTCCACGGAAGGGGCGGGCTCTGTATTGACCAATTCGAATCTTTTGTTGAGGGTCTCTTAGGGCGGCAGAGGTCACCGCCATCTATAGTCATAGTACACCTAGGGGGCAATGACTTGGTGACTCTGGGTAGACGAGTATTGTTCGAGCAAGTTTTGTCTGCCGTTAGCTGGTTGGCAAAAAGAATCCCGGGGTGCACGATTGCCTGGTCCCACATGATTCCCAGGAAAGTATGGCGGGGGGGCCTTTCGGTGTCAGCACTGAACCATTCGGTGAAGAAGGTTAACAATAAAATTGGTCGATTGTTTCGCTCTGCACAGTTGCATAGTATTCCTCATGGGTGTATTCGGGGTGATCACATGTATCTACATGATGGGGTACACCTTTCCCGGGAGGGGAATGTTTTACTCATAGGAGACTTCATAGCATGGCTAAGGGGTTTGAGGAAGCATGACCTTTAGGAGGAGTCTTGGGGGGCCGGATAGCCGGTCAACTATCCGGCCTGTAAGGTCATGATCGGTGAGCAGTAATTTCAAGGTCCCTAGAGTGGGGCGCCACCCAATATGGATGGGAGCGCCCGGGGGGAGGCAGCCATTGGCCCCTCCCACTGGGAGGCAGAACTCACTAAGGATGGGTCGCCTAAGGGGAGACGGCCATAGGCCCCTTCCAGGGGAGGAGGCGGCTATATGCCCCTCCTACGAATTTCCCGGGGCCCGGATATCTGCGACGGCGGATAGAGAGTGTGGGGATGGGGGGGGAGTCCACGCTGTCCTTCCTACAGATACCTCACACGGGAGCTCGGACGACCTTTAAGATGGCGTCGAGCGGAAAGGGGGGCCCCCAACAAGACAAGGGAAATTACAGTTGCAATGAGGGTACAGTCCTCTGCGCATGCGCCATTCACACCGTGAGGGCGACAGTTTTGGTAGTAGGGATCTGACACCGGTTAAGACCTTGCCGTTGGCCCTTAATGCTAGGATGTACAATTTTAATTTAGAATGTATGCATTTGCAGGATGTTAGACTCGGCTAGGAAACCTTTGTATTAGAGATTTGTTAAGGTTAGCCAAAGAACATGTCTTCATCGTAATGTAATACATGTAAAATTGTACATGATTATGAAACTTTTATTTAATGTTTTAATTTTGTTTCATATTTTAATAAATACGGCCGGGAGGGTGACTCCCTCCCGCCTTCCAAAAGTTCAGAACTGCGTCCGACTTCCCATCCTTGGGGATTGTGTTGGGAAGGGGTGACGGGCATCCCGGCCATATGCTTGGAAGAAGCTGCCTTCGAACCTTCAAAGCGCTAGATAGCAATGAGTTGCAGTTTCGTAAACTGTTAAAAACTCGGCGATTTGCTTCCTCATAATTGGGTTAAGGCTGAGGTTTCTGCAAGTACTTTCAGAGCCAAGACGCATCTGGAAGCAGCTGTGCGCTTTACAAAGCACCTTCATTCATTATCTGTCTTCGACATCATATTTTATCTTTAGTCTTTCCTTGTCTCACTTGCAGCACCAGTACCATCCTGGCACGACAAGGGCATATGAAGGGTGTTGTTCTTGATGTGAAACCAGAGAGGGTCATTTATCACCTTCTACTTCCTTTCCATCCTCGGTGACTGCACAGAGAAGCCTTCTATCAGCCTCAAGCAGATCAGCGGCTGACAAATGCCCCGTTACATAATACAATTTAACAAAACGCTGGCTGTTTATTTTCTCTTTGTGCTTACATAATTCTGCCCTAAAAGTGATTTGCTTACATGCTGTCAAAGACATCTGCAGACATGCTGGTTTGTTTAAGGTAAAGGCTGCGGTGGCAAGAAATACCAAAAAAACGCCCGCAAGTGGTGCTTCCTCCGACCAAAGGCTACAAAAACATTGGAGCCGCGGCCTCTATTCCATTTTTAGGTCGAGCAGACCTAAAAAGCATGCGAAGCATGCTTTGTCTGCGAAGACATCTTTTGTTGGCGTGTTCAGAGGAATGTGAGACCGCGTTCAGGCACGAGCTTCGCTGTCTCAGATTCCTCCTCGAGGGCGCGCACGTCGCCATGCACCTTCTCTGCCTCGCATTCGCAGCCTCTCTCAATCACACACATTCACGCATGCGCACACACATTCCCACGCGCACACACTCCCCCCTCCCCCCCAGGCATACACACACACACACACAGGCAGGCAGGCAGGCACACACACACACACGCACGCACCCCCCTCCCCCACCACTCACGGGGCTCACGCACACACACAGACACACATATTCTCCCCTCCACTCACCGTGCTCTTTTGTCGCGTCGCCTCGCTGAGCTCCTTTTCTCCGGCGCATCTCCACACGCGGGGCACTTCTCAGGATCTTCACGTGACCGCAGGCCCTCCCTCCATGATGGGAGCCCCGCATCAACGCCCAACACCGGCCTCTTCCGGCCGCGTCACAGGCCCCGCCCATGTCACGGGCAAGGATGCCTAACTTCCTGGTTACTTTGAGCTGTGCTTTTATGCTGCAGAAGTACCGCAAATTAAGTTATTGGGTAGTGTGATTGATTGAGTAGACAGGAATGTGTCCGCTTTTCGTAAAGAGCACGGAGAGTGGGAAGAATCCGGCTCGGCTCGTGCCAACTGTGGAACTTACCCTAAGCAGCGTACAAGACGAGGATGAACAAGACACGGCCAACTATGCTCCTGAGTCAGAGAGCAGAGGACCAGGGATTTCCCGTACCACCTCAAGTCTCCATCTGTAAACAACAAAAGTTCCAATACAATGTGTGTTGGACGTTATCTTTAAAAGTCCCAGTAAAGTTAGGCTGACCAACCGTCCGTAGCAACCGTTGCTCCAATCTTTTGCCGTGAACGACAAACAAGCGATCTAGGATTGGCTTAAAAGGCATCAGCCAATCCTAGAGCTCACTGGTACACTGCAGGAGGGCTCTCATTGGTGAGAACAGCTTTAGGTTACCCAGCCACGGGAGCACGTTTTGAGCCTTTTATTTTTTTAAACTTTACATTTTTCGGGACCGGTCACCGGACTCGACCATTGAACTGTAGACTTCTGTGTGTGTGTGTGTAGGCCTGGTGTTGGCCTAACTGTGTGCCGCTACTGCCAGTCTGCCAGAGGAGGAAGACCCGGACCAGCAGGGCTCGAGTCGGGGTGCCACGCTGGTGGACGGCGTCCCCCCACTTATTTTAGCAGGTTTTTACCGGGTGGACGCCGTCCGCCCTGCCCAAAAGCTGAACTTTCAATTAGTAGTGGCAGAGGCAGGATGAAAGCAATGGATGATTGAGTGAGAAGAGGAAGATGGTGCCGAGAAGGGAGAAGCAGATGAACGAGGAAAGAGGACACATGAGAGAAGAACAGAAGAACATTCGAGAGGGGCGAATATGCCAGCGGAGATCCAAGAGGCAGGAGTCAGGCTATGAACAGAGGGGTGGAGTGACACTGCAAGGGCAGCTCAGGAGGCGTGCCTCGGGCGTGGACAGAGGGGGCAGTGTCACGGTTAGTGGAGAAAGCTGTGACAAGTCTACTTCTACACATTGACCCTTCTGAGATAGTCTTACCACAGCCGGCAAATATGAGCGAGATAAGGCTCGTTACAGCAGCCATAGTGAAAATACCTGTAATGAATGGGGAATACCTTTCGTGACGTCACTTCCTGTTGTGATGTCACTTCCGGTGACACCACCTAACTTGGAGCGTCCCCCCACTTCTTTTTTTAGGACTTGTGCCCTCCGGACCAGAATCACCAGTCTGCCGCGGACCCGCCCTTACCCATCAAACATCTTCTCATTCCGATTCGGTGCCTACATTCGGCAGAGTCTGAAATTGCTCCTGCGCAGTCATCTACAAAAAAAAAATATCGCCAGAGAAGCCATATCGCCGCTTGCTTAGCAACCAAATCTGCATTTTGATACAATAAATGTTAATTTCAACTTTTTTTTTTAGCTATTACCATTTTGTTACTCACTGTGCGAGGGCAGTCCAGTGCGAGAGGCTGAGTGATGCAAGCGTTCACCCACAGCCGTATGTCACTGTTGGTATGTGCTGTGCATGTGGAGGTCAGCTGGGCTGGGTGCACGGGGACATGTCTGGAGGGCCCTAGTGGGAGGGCAAAGATTGAACTGATACGAACGCTCCACTTTAAACCTGAAAGGGATTTAATCTGCAAGACCGCTAACAAAATCTTATGCTTGCATTCACCGCGAGCAGCAGGTCCTCTCCCACCAGTCGGACAGGACTGCCGGAAGTTGGGTCCCATGCACATGTGCTGCAATGGGCCTGCTGACATTTTCAGACCCAGGGGCACATTCAGCAGCGCATGCACCTTGTCTGCATTGGCTCTGAGCAGCAACATGCAACCCGCCTGCACCTACCCTCTAGAACCAACCCCACCGTGCCCACACGATCCCCTTGTATGCCTAAACAAGCTCCAAGCTGCCGCAAGCACCACAACTCCCGTCCCCCACCCCCAAACCCCATGCCACGCTCCTCCCCACACAGATCTCCTGTAGCCCTGTCCGCTCTCCGAGAAATAAACTCACTGAGCTATTGGTATTATAAATGACAATGTGTTTTATTTGTTTTTTTTTCTAATAGCATAAGTAAAAGGCATTGTCATTTACAGTACGAGGGTTTGAGCCTTTGGCATTGTAAATGACAATGCCATTTATTTATCTGGTTTCAAAACCAACACATAGATAAAAGGTTTGTCATTTACAATGCCAATAGCTCAAACTTTTGCAAATGCGAGACCTATTGCATTGCAAATGCTTGTTTTTCATTCTTTTAAATTTTTCATACATGATGACAATAGTTATGACATAGCATACAGCAGATACTATTGCATTGACTTGACCAGCACCTATGATGGAGAAAAAAAAATTAAATACTGACACATGTGCCAATTGGAAACTATACAGAATTAATATACAAACAAAAATAGTGAAGAAAATAGAAAACAATTATTCTTCAATCCATTTGGTCAGTGGTGCCCACACCTTCCTACCCCATTCCTGTTTCCTATGACCTTTAAGTCTGTAAACTGCTAGGTTCATACTATATATGGGCAGTTATCTTGCTCTCCGTTAGGGGATCAGGACTGATCTATTTAGATGTAACATTGGCTCTTAAAATAGCCATTGCTACAAATATAAAACCAGTATCTGACCTGGTCAGTCCCATAGTATTTTGGGTTTGATCCGTACCCAAGATCACTAACCCAGCTGTAATTGACAAAGACTTGCCCATTACCTGGGTCAGGAAAGCCTCAATATCTCGTAGATATTCGACCAACTTAGGGCAGCTAAAGAACATGTGTATTGTGTCGGCTGCCAAGAACCCACATCTGCTGCATGAATTACCCCGCGGGACGCCCAATTTCCAATTTTCCCTGGAATGTAATATAGGTCAAGATAGACATATAATGTTGTGCTCTCAAGCTGCCGGTTATTAAAGTTTGATTAGCTAATTCAATTAAGCCTTCCATGTCCATACTACTCTGCGGCAATTTACTCTCCCATCTAAGAGTCGGAGTGGCTAAATCGTCAAGAGGCACAGAAAGTAAAGTTTGAAAGATTTTCCCAAGTCTGGATTTAGAAACTAAAATATCCAACAACAGAACCTTAACATAGTTCCCCCTCCCCTGTGTCATAGTTTTCGTCAGGAAGCTTCTGATTTGTAAGAATTTAAAAAAATGTCTTGTGGGGAGTCCGTATTTTCCCTGCAGTTCGAAAAAGGAAATAATTTGGCCCTCAGAAAAGAAATCTCCCAAAACCTTAACTCCCAGGGCACCCCACCCCCTAGCTATTGGGTCCTGAAAAATCGGCGGCAGTAGGCCATAAGAAAGCAAAGGGGTATATGCATTTAAATTCGAGATCTCAACCTGTCGCCTAATTTTCCTCCATATTGAGAATACTGATTGAATTAACTTGAGTTTTGTTTTCTTGTAGTAGCTTGGTTCAATGATTCCGACCAAACAGTTTTTCGCTTCCTCACCTAATGAAAGCTCATATATTGTAGGTTTGATTGGTTCAGGGACTCTCAACTTACTTCTGGCCAGCAATATCCCCATGTGCTATAACAAATCTAACCAATGGTACAACCGGAGAGACGGAAGTCCCCATCCCCCCCTTGATTTTGGAAGGATTAGCCATTTCGCTGCCCTTCTAGCTTTATGATAACTCCACAGAAATCTAATACAGATTCTTTCAGTTTTCGCCAAAAGTAACTGGGAATTTGAGAGGAATTGTCCGGAACAGGTATAGAACTTTTGGGAAGATAGACATCTTTATAACATTACAGCGCCCATGCAGTGAAAGATGAAGATGATCTAATCTTAACAATGCTTGATCGGAGCTTTTTATTATAGGTAACATGTTCAGCTCAGGGATTCGCTCAACCACGTTTGTGATCTTTAACCCAAATAAGTTGCCACTGGTACTATTGGGATCTCCTGCGGTCTAGCAGTATCAGAATGTATAACCTGAGTTTTATCGGCATTTAATTTATAGCCTGATGTAACACCAAATTGTTTAGCTATATCATAAACCGCAGGCAAGGCAGATCTTATGTTTCTCATAAATATGGCTACATCATCAGCGTATGCTAGTGTTTTATATGAGGTCCCATTCACTGTGACAGCTTCGATCCGTTGATCAGCATCCAACTTGCTGAGCAACGGATCAATATACAGGACAAACAATAGTGGTGAGCAGGGGCACCCCTGGCGAGTTCCTCTACTGATGGAAATCGCCCAGAAATCCAAACACGGGCCTTAGGTGAGACATATAAAGCATGTATAGCTGTAACAAATTCCGGTGGGAATCCTTTGATCCTTAGCACCCTCCAAAGAAACCCCCAGGAGACCCTGTTGAATGCTTTCTCTGCATCCAACAGGATCATCCCCAGGGGCATCCTTCAGGCCTGAGCCCAGTCAAAAAGTGCGTTTGCCCGCCTGACGTGGTCCAATGTATCACGCCCAGGGATAAAGTTGTGTTGCCCTATAGAGACAAGAGGGGTAATAACCCTTCCCAGCCTTAATGCTATTATTTTAGAATATATCTTACTGTCTGCACAGATTACCGAAATGGGAAGATATGAAGAGGGGCTGAGTTCTGGCTTGTCCTTTTTAAAAAAAACTACAATAGTGGTATAATGCCAGGAATCAGGCGTATAGCCACTCTGAGCCTTTAAAAACAACCGCTCTAGTTCCCCAAGAAGGACTTGTCTAAAAGTGCGGTAAAATTCTAGGGGTAATGCATCGGGGCTCGCAGCCTTACCTGCAGCCAGTGATATTATGGCCGACTCAATTTCTTTCCCTGAGATCTGGGCAGAAAGTGTCTCCCTCTGTTCAAGAGTAATCTGAGCCGCATCATAGTCAGACAAAAAATCCTCGCCTGCATCTGCTAAACCCTCTTTTTCTGTGGTATAAATTCCCTGGGAGACTAATCGATTTCTCGTGTGACAGTGTATTAGAAAACACATCTAAATATGTCACTTTCTTTTTACAGCCATTAGTACAATCTATCCCTTCCTTCGTCAAAGACGCCAGAAACCTTTTGAAACGCATCAACCCTATCTGTTGGGATGATAATGTCAATAGTCTGTACGCCTGCATCCCACAAGAATTGGGGATTCAGGCATGTAGGACATTTCTGAAAGAGATCTTTATTGCTTCCCTTTCATACTGAGATGCTCTTAGACATGATTCAGTTGTGTCTAAGCAACAATTTCTTTCTTTTTGACAACTGTATGTACAAAAAAATCCAGGGAAAGGCAATGGGAACCTGCTTCGCCCCCAGCTTTGCAGGTTTGTACCTCTGCTGGTGGGAGGAGCAGGTTGTCAACAAGACCAGACAATTATTAGACCACGCCGTCCTCTGGTTGCGATACATCAACAATATTTTTTGTGACTGGAGTGGAACTGAGATCCAGGCACGTGAGTTTGTGGAGGCCCTTAGGACATAGTGTTGACTAAATAAATCACACTTGGAATAGAGGCCGCGGCTCCAGTGTTTTTGTAGCCTTTGATCGGAGGAAGCACGCATTGGTGACTGTTCTTGATTGATGGGGTGGCTACCCCTGCTGCGAGCTCGCTGTGTTAGAGGCTCGGGATCAAGCCAACTTTTGATGTGGATATATATATATATATATATATATCTTACCTGCTGGCAGTCGCCAGTAGGTAGTTATAGTTAGGACCTATTATGCATAGGAAATCCGCAGCATTCTATTCCCAATATCTTTGGCACCGATTGATGAATCTTTGCGAAATTTTCTAAACTTTTGGCCAGCTCTGGTCCGCTCCTATCCTGAAAGTTTCGGGCTGATTCACCAAGTGGGGGCTGAGAAAAAAGGGGGTCCCAAAACATGTTTTCCCCATGCAATTTCCCATAGGACCTTCAGCCACAGCTACAGCCCAAACGGCTGAACGGAATTACACAACATTTGACAAAGAGGTAGCCCTCAGTTCAGACTTGTGCCTTTTGCTTATATGGTGTCAATCTGTTCAGTAGTTCCTGAGGAAATTACAGTTAAAGTCATTTATTTATCTATGGGCGCGGTGGATCCGCGGAGTGTGCTAGGATTGTCATCGTACCATAGGCGCACCCTTCCGATCACGCACTGAATGCTAATTGGCTGTCAAGTGGTTGTCAACATTCGAAACCAGGAACTGTTGCAGGAATTTTGTGCCTCGGCAGAAGCGAGGCTGAGGAAGTCAGTGAAATATGTGTGGAAAACGTAGAAAGGGGGCAGGGTAGAAATATTTTTACCCTCTAGACCTGTGTATGGGGCCCCAGAAGGACCCCCAGGGCACACAATTTTTTTTTTAAACCCTGCAGGTGTGTGTAGGGTGCGCGGACTCTGACATAAAATTAATAAAATAAAACAAAGCTTTATTTATAATTAGCCCCCGGGGGTGGTGAGTGGGCAGTGGCAGAGCGCTTGCACTCCTGACGCTTCCGTGACTGTGTGGGGGAACCTGCTTTCTGTTTTTAAATTCATCGTGCTGTCATTTTTATCTTTGTTCTTGCATCTTAAGTAAACGAGGCGAGTGTGAGGGACGTGGGACAACTCACCTTGGGGGACAGCTGACTGCCTCTGCTCAATTCCTTCTCCTCCCCGCCCTGACGCGGTAACTAGTACCGTTGCGCGGAGGGCGAGGGAGGCAGAGCCAGGCACTTCTGGTGGATCGGTCAGCGGTCCAGTTGCTGGGTGAGGGAAGGGAATAAAGGTGCATGTTGAAGCGGCCACGCTGCCGGCGTGCCAAAGGCAAGCCCGTCTGCACCCGTCCACGGCCGTTCCGGGACCGGGGCCAGAACCCATGGTCGACCTGGGTTGGTCCTGCAGTTCAGCTCCTATGAACTGCGTGCCCTCTGCTCCCCTTTGGCTGAGCTATGCAGGCACAGTATCCTAGCTGACAACCAGGGCTGGAACTGTAAGCACTGCTCTTTTAAGCCCGTTCCTGGGAGGGCGATGGAGGAGGCGAGCGCACGCCTGAACTGCTGTCTGGTGAATTGTAGATCTCTTACGAAGCACAGATTAGAGATCTTCGACTTACTTCACGCTGGAGATTTTAGAAGCATTACCCAACGGCTACGCGATCATAAGAATTGATAAGTCTACTGGTAGAGGAGGTGGGGTAGCAATAATTTTTAAACTCACTCTTCAATGCTCGCTGGAGCCTAGCACCATTGCTGATAGTGAGGTGGGCTCGGTCAAGGTGAACCCTAATTACATCGTGAAGGGGCTCCTGATCTTTAGACCTCCGGGACCTCCTACTCGGTTCTCACCTAGCCTGACTGAGGTTCTTACACAACGGGCACTACCCTACAACAAACTTTTATTGCTTGGTGATCTAAATTTACACTTTGAGGAGCTCTTAAGTGGAGGGGCGGGTGCTCTACGCCAGGAAATGCTGACGCTGCAACTTAGGCTCATATCTGAACTACCCACTCATCAGGGGGGACATCTACTTGACCCCATTTTTTCCAACAGGGAGGATATAGTAGCCGATGCCCCTCTCCTGGTCCCGTGGTCAGACCACTTCCTAATCCCTTTCGAACTATGGGTGCCAGAATCGAGGGCTCGGGATAAACCTATGCCGGATGTTAGTTGCCAGAAGTGGGTTGGCTTTTCCAGAGAAAAATGTAACAATGCTCTGATCCAGGGAGGGCCACCGGGGGGCACGGATATTGAAAGTGCATGCGCCAATTTAGATAGGCGCATTATTGAGGCACTGGACAGTACCGCCCCTTGGGCACCAAGAAAGAATCCAGGAAGGGCGTACCAATCTGCTCCTTGGTACAATCACGAACTGCGCTCTTCTAAAAAAGAGTGCAAACACCTGGCGAGGAGATGGAGGAAGGGCTTCTTGGACCAGGGGAGGAGGAAGTATAATGTTATGCTGAGAGAATATCATGGGATCATTAGGAAAGCCAAGGCTACTTAATATCAGGAAAGAATTGGGGCAGCAGAGAACTCTGCTAAAGAACTGTTTAAGATCTATAAGGAGATCTCCTCTTTGGCCACCAGAGCTCCGCTGGTTTCGGGATCTGTAGAGTCCTGCAACCGTGTAGCAGATTTCTTTGCAGACAAAGTTGAAAAAATCTTCCCCACCTTTCCTGAGTCTGCTAGGGTAGCTAAAAAGTCTGGTTTAAAGGCTAGAGAGGCCTGGGAGGGAGTAGAGATGAGTAACCTCTCAATCCGCCCCCCCCAGAGATGCTAATCCTAACCGGTCCGAGTGTTAAGCCGGGTTCTCCTAGAGACCCGACTACCCCTAAGGTATTGAGGGAGAGCATTACTACTATTGAGCCCTACATTAGACATCTCCTGGAAATGTCTTTTGTCACCTATACAGTTCCTAGCAGTTGGAAAGAAGCGGTGGTGCTCTTTACCCAAGAAACCTCATATCAGCCCGAACTATTGGACAATCTGCGCCCAAATTCTCTCCTGCCTTACTTTGCTAAGGTGACAGAGAAAGTGGTGAATAAACACCTTATGGCGCATGTTGAGAAATACCACCTCTTTCTTCTCTCCCAGTCGGGCTTTCGTGCCAGGCACTCTACAGATTCTGCTATACTCTTTGCCACGGAAATGATTAGGCAATATGCGGATGCTGGACAGTGGCCTTAATCCTGTTGGACTTAAGTGCCGCCTTTGACACTGTGGTCCATCACACCTTGCTTCAGTGTCTGAATAAAGACGGCAGCTTCCAGGTGAGGCAAGGACCACACTACTCTAAAGTCATCAAGCTAAATCAGGGGGTGCTGCAAGGCTCGGCCCTGAGCCCGACCTTGTTCTTTATGTGGCCCGCTAGCTATGATAGCGGATGGCTTCGGGATCAGGGTCGTGTCCTATGCCGATGACACGCAACTGGTGGTCTCCCTGACTCAGGAACAGGACTCGGCAGCCGTCAACTTCGTGTCATGCTTGCAAGAACTAGCAGTCTGGATGGCAAATAACTGCCTGAAGTTGAATGGCAATAAGACCGAGGTGCTTATTGTGGGGCGAGCCCCGTCAGTGTGGTCATCGGCCTGGTGGCCTCAGAGTCTGAGACCTACTCCTACGTCTCGCGATCAGGTGAAGAACCTTGGTGTGTGGCTGGATTCCAAGCTCTCCTTTGAATACCAGATTAGGCGGGTGGTGGGGACCTGCTTTGGGGTCCTTAAGGGCCTTCGTACAACTCTGGATTTGCTGCCCGTTCCTGCCAGGAAGACTATGGTACACGCCCTTGTGACGTCTCGCCTCGATTATGGAAATATACTGTACCTGGGTGCTACGGCCGAGTGCTTGAATAGACTTCAATGTCTACAGAACTCAGCCGCACGGCTGGTCCTGATGAAACGGAGGCGGGCACCCTCAAGGAAGGCTCTGGCGACCCTTCACTGGCTACCCATTAGGGAACGGGCACTGTTTAAGGCACTCTGCGTTTGCCATCGCATTTCCCAGGGTTTGGGTCCTGCATACCTGACTAACCTGATCACCCACTATGCTCCCACTAGATTACTTAGATGCCGTGGGACGGGCCTGTTACTTGTTCCCAAGGTTCAGAAGGCTAGGATGGGTGGCCGGTCGTTTCGGCGCCTGGCTCCTCAGAACTGGAACAAACTTCATCTGAGCCTTAGGCTAGAGGTTTCCGAGGTTAAGTTTAGGAAAGACCTGAAAACTCATCTCTTTCAGCGCTTGTAGGGTCTCTTGAGTTGTCTGGGTTGTTTTGCGGTTCAGGTTCTTCGGTAGTCAGCCTCTCATCACAGTGCGGGGACACACCAGCTGGTGTAACCAAGCGCTTTACAAATGCTCATATTATTATTATTATTATTATTATAGCGGGGGCAAAATTATTAATGTTTACGGGGGCCCAGAGGGGCCCCCCAGCCCCAGGGATTGTCAACCCTAAAAAAAAACGGTGGGGGAGGGGTCCAAGGTCCCCAAAGCCGTGGGGACCACCATCCCCGTAGCTTTATGTATTGTGGGAGGGGAACTGTGTGGCCCCCCTCCTGGAGCACTCGAGAACCCCGTTACCCCCAGGGTCTACAAAAAAATGGTTGGGGGGGCTGCAAGGTCTCCAAAGCCTTGGGGACCCGCACTCCCCAGGGCTTTATGTATTGTGGGAGGGCCGGTTCCTGCAGTGTCCCGGGGTGTCCATCCGGCCCTTCCATAGCAAGGAAATGTGTTATCTCTTTCAAAATGTAAATGAGATTGCTTTTCCACATGGGGAGCTGCATGTTAGTAGCTCCCTATGTGGAAAAGCAATGGCGGCTCCCAAACGTGTAGAAGTTGTGCACCGAAGGCGCTGAAGTCGTGCTCCCTACAGAATAAGAGTTGTGCATCCAGCGCGTGTACACCAGGGTGCCGCACTGAGTTCTGCGCTGGGTGCGCAACTTTTAATTTTACCGTAAAAAATAGCCCCTATCAGTAATTTCTAATATCCCCGGGGACCCTACCCCCGGGTCTTATAAAAAATGTTGGGGACCATGGGGGGACACAACAACAAGAAGAGAGATAGGGAGAATGAGGAACACTCTTAGTCCCCGGTTAAGTTTTTATAAACAAGAAAAGAGTGACCGAAGAAAAAATGGAGCAGCTGGGGGAATGAAACTAACCCCACTCAGGTCAGTTTAGAAAGCCCTCACTCACCAACCTGGTTGGTGACATGCTTCATCATTGGGCTCCACTGGAGAGGCCGAATGCCCCCCCTGTGTGCTTCAACGCCAGATCTACTGCGGAGCGGGTTATGTGAAATAGACGTGGAGTGAATTAGTTAACAGTGATAGTGATAGTTAAAAATGTCTTATGTGTCTCAAAAAAAGTATTTAATGTTTGATCACTTGGACATAAATAAAAATTAGTCTAGGAAAATGGTCCAAATAAATTGTTTGGTTATTTCCAGAAATTTAATCGTCAGTCAGCATGTTTCTGCCTTGAAACGGTGTCAATTTACCAGGCATTCATCAGGACAAAAAAAGTGAACTAAACCCGGGTGGCGTAATTGGCACACCGCCCTCGACGCCAGGCACCCTCTTGACACCTGCATACACCCTCGCAAACCGGATCCGGTTTGCGAGGGTGTATGCAGGTTCCAAGAGGGTGCCTGGTGTCGAGGGCAGTGTGCCAATTACGCCACCACCCCCCTCCCGTGATCCATGATGTGTAACTAACCTACCATCCAAGTGCATCATTACATTTTTTGAGGTTTCCTAACGAAGGATTACCTGAGGAGGAGTACGCTCCCCCTTAATGCACTTTCACTGTTTTTATATAGCACGTCCCGTGGTTAGGGTGGGCCTTAGAGTGCCCATACCGCCCGGGTTTAGTTCACTTTTTTGTCCTGATGAAAGCCTGGTAAATTGACACTGTTTCAAGGCAGAAACATGTTGACTGACAATTAAATTTCTGGAAATAACCAAACAATTTATTTGGACCATTTTCCTACACTAATTTTTATTGATGTCCTAGTGATCAAACATTAAATACTTTTTTGAGACACATAGGACATTTTTAACTATCACTGTTAACTAATTCACTCCACGTCTATTTCACATAACCCGCTCCACAGTAGATCTGGCGTCGAAGCACACTGGGGGGGCATTCGGCCTCTCCAGTGGAGCCCAATGATGAAGCATGTCACCTACCAGGTTGGTGAGTGAGGGCTTTCTAAACTGACCTGAGTGGGGTTAGTTTCATTCCTCCAGCTGCTCCATTTTTTCTTCGAATTGACCATGGGGGAGACACAATGTCCCCACGGTCCAGCCGGCTCCTCGCGTCTTTTGGAGCCGGTATTGCTTTTCCACATGGGGAGATGCTAAGTTGCATGTGGACTAGCAATTTGGTTTGGATTTTGAAAGTGAGAATAGATTTCACTTCTGTGTCTTTCAAAATCCAAAGTAATTTCGGTATGGGAGGGCGGGAGCCGCGAGACTTCCGCCCTATCATAGCAAACAACAGTGTTCTGGGGGTAGGCACCCCAGGAAAGTGCAGGAGCCGGTCCCCAGGGCCCTCGAGGGTTCCAGGTGGAGGGCCACGCAGTCTGCCTCCCACAATACACAAAATCCCAGGGATGGTGGTTCCTAGGGCTTGAGGGGGGTCGTTGAGGTCCCTACACTTCTGATTTTGGAGGGGGTGGGCTTGGAGCCCCCCACAACTATTTATTTTATAGCCCCGGGGGGTGGCTCTCAGTCTTGTATAGGAAACAGCAATGTTGAGAAAATCTTGCGGTAAGATAACAAAGGATTTTGAAGTCCATTTTCGGTGTTTTTGTTGTACTTTGCAGGCGTTAAAGTGACAACAAATTTAACTCTGTCTTTTTAAATATCACACTAACGGCTAGATGTAGGTAATTTAAATTTACAGATTCGAAAATACCAAATTTTACCGATTCGGTATTTTCGAATTCGTAAATGCTATGTAGAAAAAAAATTGATAAAAAATACTGAATCTTTAATATTCTGTATTTACCGAATCGGTATTTACTGATTCGGTAATTGCCATTCATTCCTATGGGCTATAGGCCCATAGGAATGAATGTCAATTACCGAATTGGTAAATACCGATTTGGTAAAATTGGGAAAGAGTCAAGGGTGGCAGGGTGTCACTTTGACACCCTGTTGCACCCCTGAATAGTGCTGGTGTGCCTATGTGTGCCTATGTGGCACACATACATGCCCGAATGCCTACATGTCATTTACCGGTCGGTAAATGATGATTCGGTAAATACCGAATCGATAAATAATGATTCATTATTTACCGAATCGGTAAATTTGCCACCTACATCACAAAAGGCTATGACCGGTCGGTAACGGCCGATTTCGACCATTACCGACCGGTAATAGCATTCCTACATCTGGCCCTAACTTTTGTAATGTCGACAATCTCGTCTTCCATTTAAATAGGCACAAAGTATTTATTGAAGTTCATTGTGAATCGTGAAACAACACTGTCTAATTGTGATCGATAAAGAAGTGAATGAGTTGTGTACTTGTTTTGCTCGTAATGTGGATAGGGGCAGGTTTACAAGTTCATTGCGTTACTATTGTATTACTTTTAAGATGGGAAAAGTGATGCGAAAGTGGTGCAAGGGTGTTGTAAATCTGGTTTGGATTTTGAAAGAGAGAGCAGGGTGCATCTGTAGGGTAAGTGCAGGTTAGTGTAGGAGTAACAATTACTATTCTAAGTCCAGGGGGGTGCATCTGTAGGGTAAGTGCATGTTAGTGTAGGGGTAACAATTACTATTCTAACTCCGGGAGGGTGCATCTGTAGGGTATGTGTTGGATATTGTATGAGTAACAATTACTATTGCAAATCCAGGGTGTTGCATCTGTGGGGTATTTGTTGGATAGTGTATGAGTAACAATTACTATGAAAAAGAAAGGAGTTAAAGGAGAAGGAGACACGCACTTTCACAGTGAAACTGGAAGAAGATAAAGTGACGAGAGATGATTTCTGACGTGTTTAGGCTTGAAAGCCTGGTTAATCATTAAATGGGGTCTGGCAGATAAGTGCGTGCTTATTCTGCAAGAAGCCTTTCGGGGTCTTGCGAAAGCAAGTCATCTTTAATAATTGCCTCCCGCTGCTGTGTACTTGCAAGGTCTTCTGATTTGCTCGTATGTTAAAAACAGAAACTTTCTACACCTCTTTTTTATTGGTTGTGAAGCATTGTAAGAAGACGTATTACTGACCTATCCCTTTTCTTGCGCAGATTTTAAAACACATTTGATTGGCTGTTGTGTGGTTAACTCTAACTTCCTGATCCTAATATTGATTGGCTTGTTTTTTTCTATGTGATGTTACGATAACCCTCACCATGTATGTAGCCCATTTTGTGACGCACTTTATTTTACAATGCGTTTCAAACCCTTATTGATAATATGCCCCCAGTTGTGGTAGGGTGTTTTTAATTTAAATTGTCTACTGTGCTTACGAGTTTGTTGACTGTGAAGGTATTTAAAAATATTATTCTATTTTCTATTCTACCATAATTGTGCTGACTTTTCTCCTTAAGCATGGAGTACCTTGTCCTTTCATTAAATGTATAATTCTTCAAACCATCCTTGAAAGAAAAATGCACAAGCTTTTAAAATATTTTTATTGAGTCTTTTATATTCATCACATGGGTGAAATGCAAAATCTTTTTTTCATTCATTAGTATCACGCGTTGGACCACATTTATTTTATTTTATCATAAGCACTCATTCCTTATGTTTACATTATATAAGTGTTTCCCCATCATTTTTATTTAAATGTTTGGGCTTTTTTTACTTTCAGATAAAGTAGTATAGAAGTGCTACGACAAACTCTCCCTCACTACTTCATCTTTCTTTTTTTAAGTACATTTCATTTCAATATTACATTTAACAATCATTTTTAAAAATGGAAAGAATTATTAACATTTGAAGTCACAATTTTATTATTTTTTCCAAAAAAGTGCTCGCGAACATATTCCTCCTGTTCTTCACAAGTGAAAATTGGTGAAAGCACTACTTAATATAAATACTTTTATCCCATTTTCACTCTAGAAGATAAAGAGTATTCTCTTTTATTCCAAAGTGTTTCGTTTTTTCGTCGATAGTTTATTTATACTACATTTTTCAATCATTAAGAAATACTTGCATACTAAAAAAAATATTATTTATTATGTTTTGAAATCCTCTGTTGAATGTCATCCAACTCCAGTTGAAAGATCATAAAGTTATATATAAATTAAAATATACATTAACAATATGATCCCTCTGTGGAAATGAAAGATAAATTCAAGATGATGGCGTGGCTCCTAATTATTACTTTGTTCCTAGTAATTCCTTAATTAACGTATTTTTCTTGTAATGGTTCTTTCTTCAACTAGTTATTATATTCCCTTTAAACCTAATCATACCACATCTATAATCATTTAAATTATTTTACTTTCTTTTTAAAAAATATCAAACATATACCCATTCAGATAATTTACCTCTCTTTGATATACTTTCCTTCCTCCGTCGAAATTCATCCAACTCCTCTGGAAGGAAGATAATGTTTAATGTATTTTTAAATATACATTAACAATATGTTACCTCTGAGGAAATGAAAGATATTTTCAAGATGCTTTCCGAAGCCCCGAATCATTACCTTGCTCATAGTTTCTTCGCCCGTATTGATTCTCTGAAACGAAAGTAATTATCCCACGGGTGTGGTTTATATACTTTTTGGTTACTTAACACTTTATGGGATCAATTTATTGCTCCTTCCACTTTTAAGTCACGTTTTTCAGTTGACAGGTGTTCTCATTTCCACTGTTTTAGTACGATACATGTTTATGTAAACGTGCCACTTTCCATACTTTTTAACTCTCGTATAATTTCTAAAATGCTTTATTTAAATTCATTTTTCTTATTAAAGCATTTCTATAGGTTACTTTTTTTAATACGAGTATTGACATTCATTCCCCTTTTTTTCGACTTATCATTCTAGTAACTTCCCTTTTTTGTAAAACTTTTTTTATTATTCTTCATTACCCTAAACCCCTATTTTCCCTGCATCCCGTTCCAGAGATACTCTCCATTAAACTTTGAGTATTCTAATTTATATCCAAATATTACTTTATTTAATTCCATTACTCAGAGATTTAATACATTTATTTATCTAATATTTTTAATCTTTCTTTATACACTGCAAGGGATACTGTTATTTGTCTAGAACCACACTATGAATCAGTGTTCATTTGGCAAAATTGAGAGAGAATGATTTGGTTGGTTGATGTGTTTGCAGTTACATAAGTACATATACTCTTTCAGTAAGCCTGGCTTTAGAGCATGCAGTGCTTCAAACTACTATGCATTATGCATGTAGTGATGTTACCACTTTCACACTTGTGCTTCAGGACTACAATTCCCCAGTCACTATCTTTATACTCCAGCAAACACAGTGTGACTGCTGCTGCAATTTCAAAATGAGTCTTTCAGTACTATGTAGTAATTCATTCACTAAAGTAAAAGTCAACCAATTAAGAATTAACCCAGTGTCTTTACTTATTAATGTAATCATTCAGTCAGTAAGCATGTACTCATGCAGTGAGCTAGGCTTTAGGGAATGGAGTGATGCAAAGTGCTATGTATTATGCATGTAGTGGTGTAATAACCTTGACATTTGTGCTTCAGGACTACAATTCCCCACTCACTATACATACTAGGAGTCTCCAACTAGTAGCTCGGGAGCTACTGGTCGCTCACCAGCACCCTAAAAGTAGCTCTCAGAGGTGAATCCAAACCAAGTCAATCTCAGAGATTCTGTGATTATTAAAGTAGGAAGTACTGCTCATTTCATTACCCTTAAGAGTTACAGACAGCCAAACCAATGGCAGGGGCTGTTGATAACACTCAAACATACACTGTGGTGGCGTATCAATTAATCAATTAGGGATGTATCGAGCGCAGTACTCACCTGTGAGTTTTTCCAGGTGCTGGGGGAGTATGTAGGGAGGATTTGTGCAGCTTTGGTGATTCGAAAAGCCAGGTCTTATGGCTGTTCCTGAATGCTTTTAGTGTGGGTGTTCATCTGATGCTGAGGGGGAGTTCATTCCAGGTCTTGGCCATGATGTAGGAGAAGGGTATGCCTCCTGTCTGGTTCTGTGGATACAGAGGATTTCGGCCACGGCCTGGTCAGTGGAGTGGAGGTTTCATTTGGGGGTGTAGAAGGAGATTGATGTATTGGAGTCCGGTATTGTGTAGGACTTATAGGTGTGTGTGAGCAGCTTGAAGGTCAATCTTTTTTCGACGGTGAGCAAGTGGAGTGCTCATTTATGCTGAGTAATGTGGTCTTGTCGTGGGATGCTGAGGATGAGTCTGGCTGCAGTGTTCTGGACAGTCTGAAGTTTATGAAGTAGAGATTTCTTGATTCTGGCATTGAGGGCGTTCCCGTAGTCCAGCCTGCTGGTGATGAGTGCTTGAGTGATGGTCTTCCTTGATTCGGGGGATGGGTCTATTTGAAGGTCTTGCTGAGTATGTGGCGGGTGTTGAAGCATGTGGAAGCTGCAGTGTTGGCCTATGGGTCCGTCATATGAAGCATGTTTATCAACTTTAAATCTAAGTTGGGGAGACTTACTGCTGTGGTAATACCATTTGTGGCACACTGCATGTGATGATTTGAATTTTACTTGATTAGAAGCATTTAATATTGATAAACGTTTTCCTAGCATTCTGCTGATAACTTCACCTGGAATTTTCTGGTGGTTACTACTGATAATTGTGCTTAGGGTGGTCATAGTGTAATGTTAATACATATCCCCAGCAGAAACCCTATACTTCACATACACCACTACACTACCCTAAACCCTAAAACCCTACCCCCAGCATGAACCTCTATACTACATAAACACTACTGCACTACTTTAAACACTAAAACGCTACCTCCTACATTAGACGAACACCACTACACTATCCTAAACCTTAAAATACTACCCTCAGCACGACCCCCTACACTATACAAATACCAGTGTACTACCCTAAATGGTAAATCTACCACCAACACGACCCCCTACTCTACACAAAGACCAATGCACTACCTAAGAGAATTGTTTTCACTTCTGCTCATTTTTCTCTTTCAATATATGCTACAATGCACAGCATACATTTTAGGAGAAAAATGCCTTCACTGATTGTTTTTGTGCAGGAAGGTGTGTCTTCCTGCACAAAAACAAACTCCACACGACACAGATATTCTTACACCATGGTGCAAGGGTGCCTGTATCACCACATGCCTGCAGTTTAAGCAGCAGTGCAGAGGGTGGGACAGACTTCCAACATATTTATGTACATATGTTGCATCTCTGTGCTTCGGAAGTAGCTCAGCACGCTGTAACTAAAGAGCTTACAGTGTCATGTTACAGCACTTCCTTATAGTTCTGCAGTTACACATTCACCATATTTGACAAATGCATTCTTTAGTCAATTATACAGTATGTATACATTTATGTAAACTTTCACACACTAGCATATACCTTTAGCTCTTTCTTTAACAAGACATGGTTGTTCCCTGCCTAATCCCCCCGTCCTCCTGAGAGTTCTGCAACTACAGCGCCGAGACACCCCAGGGTATTTGCGCGCTTTAAAAATCGCCAAATAAATAAAATAAATAAATAAAATAACCAGAGTAGTTAGTACTGAAAAAAACTTTTTTGGGTTTTTTGTACTTTTAAATATTTTTTTGATTTTTAGAATTTTTTTGTTTTTGTTTTTTTAAATGAAAAAAAAGTCAACAGGACGAACAAAAGCATGAACTTTGAGGGAATTAAAAAAAAACTAACATTGATGGTTATCAATTGCTCTGCAAACTAGGTCTACTGATTGCTCCCCATAACAAATTAAACGATTGCACTTCACGCAGTGCATTCTAACTTTCCCAAATTGGGGACATATGTCTGGTGGCGATGTTGAAGGTGATGCACCAGAGGTACTTGGTATTGCCGGTGGTGGAGGTACATTTTGGCGTAGTCTTCTAAATTCTTCGTGAGCATAGTTGACAGGATACATGACTTGCGCATACTAGCAGTGCCACAGGAGTATTTCTTGTTTGGATCTCCTCTGGACAGTACTGCCTGGCAAATGTTGCATGATACTTTGGTGGCATTACATTTCTTTTGCCACTCTGGAAAAGTAAACAATTTCCATACGATGGATGTGTATCTTTTGGGAGGGTGAGGTTCTGGTAGAAATTGTTCAGTAATCAGATGATTGTTGCAGTGGTGTAGCCATTTTTGATTCCAAAAAAGAAGTTCAGATTTCCAATTAACAAAAAGTGACGTTCTTTTCAGGATAGGTCTTCTCGTAAGGAAGGTCTAAGAAGAGTAATTGCAATGGGTGGGGTTCTTCAATAGTTAGAACAGTGAGTGTTATAAACCAATTAAATCTCTTTTTTTTGGTCACATGGGATCCGCGTTGGGTGCGTACACGCAGCACGCATCTAGCACGACTTCTCAAAATTGCATTTAAAAGTAATATAAGGTTATAAAAACTAAAAGAATATTATTTTTTCCCCTTAATATTTATAACAAATACATAAATATATATATCTTTTTTTATATCGAAAAATTTTGCGGAAGTCGTGCGCTCACCGTGTTCAACACGTACATGACGTCATGCAGAAATGCGTGCGAGGTGTGGCGTGATACGCATATATTGCGTAATTGTTTGAAGTCACGTACGGGTCGCATAGCAATCGCGCATGAAAATACGCACCCATCGCACACCCTACGTGCATCCTACAGAACAATTGTAAAATGGCATCTACGTTCTGTGCAGCAATCGAGAGAGGTGCGCTTTGGGTGCGGGACTGCTCAAAAAATTGTTAAAAAAAAGAAAACAAAAAAGATTATAAAAATATTTTTAAAATATAAAAATATATATATATATATTACGTTTAAAAAATATATTTAACGATGTGTAATGTAATCTAAAAAATAAGATATCCAAAAATCAATATATTTTAAATACATTTGTAAATCTGTATCAAAGAAATAAAGATAACAATTAATAGATGAAAAAATTGTTATTAAATAAATGTTTCAAAATCACTGAAAAAAAACCTTGGGTTTCAGGCAGGTTACACTTTGGAATTATCTTTTAAAAAACCATTGAAATTCACTGAAAACACCATCAGTTTCAAGCATGTTATAGTTAGGAATTATCATTTAAAAAACCGTAGAAATTCACTGAAAAAACCATAGGTTTTAGGGGTGTTATAGTTAGTTGTACATTTCACTCATACAAAACCATTGAAATTCCTCCGTTATAGCTAGTTGTACTAAATGTAACTCTCACGCCCGCAATCCACTGGTGATGATTTCACATATTACATCATTCATGACACACACAAAAAAAAATATATATATATATATATATATATATATATATATATATATATATATATATATATATATATATATATATATATATATATATATATATATATATATATATATATATATATATATATATATATATATCCATACTAATATAATGAAGAGAGAGCCCAAACCTTTGAGGTGGGTAATCTCAGGCACCACAGCACCAATCACAACACCCAGTACATCGTTGGAAAGGGCAGTTGCAGCAGAAGGACATAGGCTATGCAGACGCCCACCATATACATTTAAAAGGTAAAAGAACCGCGCCAGCAAAGTAGTCCCTTGTGGGCGTGTCTGCGTTGTGCTCTGGGCGTGTGCTGGGGGTGTGACAAACGCTGGGGGCGTGTGGTACATTCCGCCCTTCATGCAATGTCTCATATCGTGTGCTAATCCCACCCTGCTCCCTTTAAATACCCCTGCACCCCATAATCATAACCCACCCTTACTCCTTAAAATACCCCAACACCCTTAAACACTAACCCATTGTAACCCTATAAATATACCCTGTACCCCAAAACCCAAACCTATCCCTAAACCCTAAAAATACCCATGTACCACAAAACCCAAACCTAGCCCTGAACCCTATAAATACCCCTGTACCTCAAAACCCAAACCTACCCCTGCACCCTAAAATACCACTGTACCCCAAAACCCAAACCTACCCCTGCACCCTTAAAATACCCCTGTACCCCAAAACCCAAACCTACCCCTGAACCCTAAAAATACCCCTGTATCCCGAAACCCAAACCTAGCCCTGAACCCTAAAAATAACCCTGTACCCCAAAAACCCAAACCTACCCCTGAACCCTAAAATACCCCTGTAACCCATAACCCAAACCTAGCCCTGAACCCTAAAAATACCCCTGTACCCCAAAACCCAAACCTAGCCCTGAACCCTTAAAATATCCCTGTACCCCAAATTCCAAACCTACCCCTGAACCCTAAAAATACCCCTATACCCCAAAACCCAAACCTAGCCCTGAACCCTAAAAATACCCCTGTACCCCATAACCCAAAACTATATCTGAACCCTTAAAATACCCAAACACCCCAAAACATATACGTCAGTATCCCAAAACATATACCCCTATACTTATACTTACCTTATCCAAACATTAAAAAAAACATGCTTTTACCATTCATGCATTTACAACGAATTTTGTTGTAAATGTATGCGTGGTAAAAGCATATAAAATGTAATGCCATGCGTTATAATGGCATTGCGGAGTCATGGTACTTTCGTAATGAAAGTATGCGGAGTAATGGTATGCGGAAAGAAAGTTGTGGAATATTGGGTGTTTACCCTCCCCCGGTAGGTACATTGGTGGCACGGTGGCCCACATTTCCAGCAACATACCCATATTTTTTCACCACCCATTTGAAAAATGCACAGGTCTCTCTTATTGATGGCCAGCACTAACATAGACTTTTAGACACACCTCCCGCCACAAGTTCTAGAATTGCGAACTTTAGAGCTGGGGAGCTACGTTCGAATCTCGGCACCAGCTCAACATCCTATGATTCCAGGCAAATCACTTTGTCTCCCCGTGCCTACCACAAATGAATGTGTTCTTCTGTAATGTATATTGTGCTCATGCCATGTTGTCAGGTTCGCGCTATATAATGTTGCAAGGAAAAATAAAGTAGGGAAACTCGAGTTCACACACTACTGAACGCGCACTCTTAAGTGCATCAGCAGTGCACTGTGAATCGGAGCATTTCACAGGCCTGTCGCAGATAAGAAATGCTATCAAAACTAAATGTACCGACCTCCAGTAGGTATATATAGTTAGGATTTTTTTGAATAGGGATTTCAGAAAATTCTATGTTGAATAACTTTGGCGTTGATAGACGGAATAGGCTGAAATTCTCAGGAAAATGGCACATTTCGTTTCTGAGCGTCCCCTAAAAGTTTGGGGGGGTTTCGTCAAGCGGGGGCCGAGAAAAAAGGGGGGTCCCAAAACGTTTTTTTAACATTGAGTTTTCCATAGGGCGGTTGGACTCACTTTTAGCTCGAACGGCTGAATGGATTTCCACAAAACTTGGCAAAATTGTAGGGACTGGTAGCCCGATGTGCCTTTGCTATGTCTCAAGATATATGCTCCAGTGGTTTTTACGAAAATTAACTTTGAAAAATATATATTGGGCTACATTGGGCTATATATATGTTAGAGCCCAAATGTAGCCCAATGTAGCCCAATGTAGCCCAAAGATGGCCACCAGAGACAAAAAAAAACAAATGCAGTCCAAATATCAGCCAGATGTAGCCCAACTATAGCCCAGTGACAGAATGTCCCAGAGTGTTCTAAAGAACAACTAGAGCGCTAACAGTCTTACTTATGACAAAAGTATGGCACACCTGAAGTCATCTTGATTGGAATAAAGTGTTAACACTTAAAACATTTAATTTGCAAAGGAACAAAATGAGGGGTTTTATTTTGCCATAGAAATGTTATATATTACCTACTGGCGGTCGCCAGTAGGTATATATAGTTAGGATTTTTTTGAATAGGGATTTCTGAAAATTCTATGTTGAATAACTTTGGCGTTGATGGAAGGAATTGGCTGAAATTTTAAGGAAAATGGCACATTTTGTTTCTGAGCGTCCCCTGAAAGTTTGGGGGGGTTTCGTCAAGCGGGGCTGAGCAAAAAAATGGGGGTCCCAAAACGTGTTTTTAACATTGAGTTTTCCATAGGGCGGTTAGACTCACTTTTAGCTCGAACGGCTGAATGGATTTCCACAAAACTTGGCAAAATTGTAGGGACTGGTAGCCCGATGTGCCTTTGCTATATCTCAAGATATATGCTCCAGTGGTTTTTACGAAAATTAACTTTGAAAAATATATATTGGGCTACATTGGGCTATATATATGTTAGAGCCCAAATGTAGCCCAATGTAGCCCAATGTAGCCCAAAGATGGCCACCAGAGACAAAAAAAACAAATGTAGCCCAAATATCAGCCAGATGTAGCCCAACTATAGCCCAGTGACAGAATGTCCCAGAGTGTTCTAAAGAACAACTAGAGCGCTGACAGTCTTACTTATGACAAAAGTATGGCACACCTGAAGTCATCTTGATTGGAATAAAGTGTTAACACTTAAAACATTTAATTTGCAAAGGAACAAAATGAGGGGTTTCATCTTGCCATAGAAATGTTATATATATATGTATATATATATATATATATATATATATATATATATATATATATATATATATATATATATATATATATATATATATATATATATATATATATATATATATAGTTAGGATTTTTTTGAATAGGATTTCTGAAAATTCTATGTTGAATAACTTTGGCGTTGATGGACGGAATTGGCTGAAATTTTCAGGAAAATGGCACATTTTGTTTTTGAGCGTCCCCTGAAAGTTTGGGGGGGTTTCGTCAAGCGGGGGCCGAGAAAAAAGGGGGTCCCAAAACGTGTTTTTAACATTGAGTTTTCCATAGGGCTGTTGGACTCACTTTTAGCTCGAACGGCTGAATGAATTTCTATGAAACTTGGCAAAATTGTAGAGACTGTTTGCCCGATGTGCTTTTGCTAGGTCTCAAGATATGTGCTCCAGTGGATTTTGAGAAATTAACGTTCAAAAAAATATATATATCTGTGACAGCGTCCCGGTTAGCGCCCCGGTTCGCGTACCAGACGCGTAACGGAACTTTGCGAGGAGAAGCGGATTGGCTCTCCGGTGACTCTCAACATTCTAAACAGTCCGGAGCGGCCGTCATCTTGTCTCTCGGTAGGATCGAGAGACAAGAGGTGGAAATAAACGAAGGGGGAAATGAATGAAAGGGGCAAGGTAGACCCCTCCTGACCCCCTAGGATTGATGTGGGGTCTATTAAAGGGCCCCGCGGGGCAAAAAATAAAATAGATTTTTTTTTGATTTTTCGCGGTGGAAACGCTACCCGGTACGCGAACCTGGTAGCTCACCGGTAGCGTAACGGGAGTCCGCCATCTTGTGTTTCGGACGAATTTAGTCACAAGATGGAGGATAAACAATGTTGGGAAAGGGTATAAGGGGGCACGGGAGACATATCCTGACCCCCTAGGTTTTCTGAGGGTGGCTGAGGAGGCCCATATATGTAAAAAAAAAAATTCAAATTTTCGCATGGTTAGCGCCCGGTCCGCGCACCGGGTAGCGTTCCGGAAATCGTAACAAGGGGAAAACCAAGGAAAATAGTAAAATAATATTTTAGAGTGCTTTGAGGTAGGGTAGCTCTGAATAGAGCTGTTGTGTTGTGTGGGTGATGTAAGTACCAACATGTAGGTACCAATGAAGAGTCTAAAATTCAATGTACACCGTCTCCTCTGTAGATATTTTGTATGTTCTAATATGGGTTATTTAAATGTAAATGTGTGGAAAAGCACTTCATGCTTTAAAGCAATTGTATTTTTGAACTGATTGTTCTTTCCTGTTAGTCCTCCTCTTTGGTTTTTTTCCCCACACTCTTCTTCAGCATGATAGTTGATAAATTCGTTCCCTCAAAAAATTTATATACATAAAAAAATTATATTAAATACATATAAATATATTTTTCCTTTAAAAGAAGAATACATTTTACAGCTTTTGATATTTGCTATTAAAAAACCATTGAAATTCACTGAAAAAACCATAGGTTATAGACCATATATAGTTAGGAATTAGCATTTACAAAACCTTGAAAATTCACTGAAAAAACCATAGGTTATAGACCATATATAGTTAGGAATTAGCATTTACAAAACCTTATTTTACTCACACAAAACCATTGAAATTCGCATATATAGTTAGTTGCACTAACTATATATCGCGCACCCGCAATCCACTGCTGATCATGTCACATATTACATCATACATGACATGGTCAGTGACATCACTGATGACATCACTGATGACATCTCAAATGACATCACTGATGACATCACTGATGACAACATCCAGTGACTGTATGTTTCTGTAAAGTTAAAATATGTCTTACATATTGAAGAATGAGTGTCTGGATGAAGGATTTAGTAGGTGCATGACTGACTGTATGAGTGAGTGATTAAATGTGTCTCACTGAGTGCATGGGTTGGTGACTAAACTGTCTTAATTTGTGCATCATTATGTCTGTTGTTCTGTAAACTGCTGCATGTGTTGATCAGTAGCTATATGAGTAACTATATGGGTTATTGATTGGTTGCCCAAGTATTTGTATGGGAGACTGAGTGTGTGTGTGGGTGGCTGGGAGGTGTATGACTCTGTGCATAGATGTGTGAGCAGTTGATTCACTAGATGTATGGGTTCAAAAGTGCATGTGGAAACAGCTGTATGGGCGGTTGACTGTGTGCATGAGTGTATTGGTGAGTGAATGGATATCTCAGTGCTACATGTCAAAGTAAGTACATATGTAAAACACAGTACATGTGAGAGTTGACATATATAAATAACTGTGCATAAGAGCCAGTGAATGTGTGAGTGGCTGTATGGATCATTGTGAACTTGTATCAGGGATTGTATAAGAGAGTAAATATGTGTTAGTATATGTTTGAATAAGTAAGGTGTGTATAACTGTATAGTTGAGGAAATGGAGGTGTGATTGATTCTTTGCATGACTGACTAGGTGTGTGAGTAACTCCATGGATGAGTGACAGTCTGTGAGTGTCTGTTTACACTGAGTGTATCTAAGGTTATAATAGAGTCTGAAGAGGTTCATCGTATTATCACATGAATGATGTCATCAGCGATGTGATCAGTAATGTCAAATGAGATGTCATCACTGATGTCATCAGTGATGTCATTTGAGATGTCATCAGTGATGTCATCAGTGATGTCATTTGAGATGTCATCAGTGATGTCATCAGTGATGTCATTTGAGATGTCATCGGTGATGTCATCAGTGATGTCACTGACCATGTCATGTATGATGTAATATGTGACATGATCAGCAGTGGATTGCGGGTGCGCGATATATAGATAGTGCAACTAACTATATATGCGAATTTCAATGGTTTTGTGTGAGTAAAATAAGGTTTTGTAAATGCTAATTCCTAACTGTATATGGTCTATAACCTATGGTTTTTTCAGTGAATTTTCAATGTTTTGTAAATGCTAATTCCTAACTATATATGGTCTATAACCTATGGTTTTTTCAGTGAATATATATATATATATATATATATATATATATATATATATATATAGAGAGAGAGAGAGATAGATATATCCCTGCACGGCCACGAAGATGCCCCACTTCAGATAGTGCAGGTCCATGTGCTTTGATAACAGGGCACCAAAATGAACGACGTCTCCGCTTTGGCTGGAGTAATTACAGCGACCCAAAGGTACATTATTGTTTGGAGGGAAAGGCACAACCACATCCACTACGGAGTGAAACCACTTACCTGAACTACAAGATCCTAAATGCACTGAATGTATACACCCCTATGGGCGGGACTGTGAATATAAACGCGAGTGCAAGATGATTAATGCAGCTGCTTCTTCTCCCAACGCCAGGCCAGTGATCAAAGGAAGCATTTCCAGAAACGCGTATGGCAAAAGGTGAAAAACGTTATGCTGGGAAGACAAGACTGGTTGTGCTGTTGCCTGCTAATAAATAAGGTGAATTAAAAGTTGTGTGAGGCATCTTCATTTTGCGAGCAGCTTCAAATGTATATATATATATATATATATATAATTGTGCACTGTGGTATTAATGTCCTCTCAAAAATGGTGAACAGTGGAGAGTTACACCTTGGTGTATGAGTATGGAAACATGTGTAAATATATATGGGCATATTTATCTTTGTGAATTGGGCCTGTAGTGTTGAAAAACATCAGAGCATGAAATAAAGTCTATTTAATACAACGTACACATAAAAAAGAATCTATCGTTTGATGGGCAGTGAGATTTACTATTCTAATTCCAAGTCAACAAATACTGGGTAAAGTACATACATCAATAGGGATTTACTATGCTAATTCAAATCAAATTATGATCAGGAAAATTAGACAAATGAATGAGATGGAATGTAATGAACATCGTATGTATTTAGGAATCCCATAATTGCAGCGGGCTTTCACATTCTAGGCAGAGTTAACTACCTGTGCTACTTCTGCTGAAGTAATTGGGTTCCTTCATTCGAGCTAAAGTCAGTAAAGTAAGCTCTTCTAACCAATTGCTCACCACTTCAAGGGAAGTATCATATGAATCAGAGTAGAGTCTTGTATAGTGATGAAAAAACACGTCTCCTATACCTTGTGAATGAGTTATAAACCCATCTGAATTAAAATCTTGTATCTGTCTAATTCAATTGAAATTTGATCTATGCTTGACCGACCAGGCTAAGTAGAATTGTGTTATGACTTAATATCCTAGCTGACAGCCTATGTTCTGCCTGTCAGGAAGGAGAACATCTGTTTTGATGCCAATCTCCTGCAGGACTTATGAAGTTGGATGTTGACTAATAGAGTCTCGAATAGGTGAGACTATATACATTATAATGTTTGTATTCACACACTTTTGCAGTGCTGGTTTGGGCCATTGATGTCTTGTAAATACTGGGACCTTATAATATGCATACAGTGTTTTAACATGTGTTCTTATATTGTTACAGAATGTGGATCTGACTACAAGCTGGTACCACAGAATATTCCCATACCAGTAAAAGTATGGTAACCTATTTTAAAATTATTGTTTGCACAATTTAAGCAGAGTGACTTAGCAAACAGTCCTGAGGAATGCCAAGAAACTTTCCGGTCCATTAAGGTAGAAACATGTCAACCTGATACTAAAAGGGAATATCCATATCCCTATTTTCACTGAGCTTATTTTAATCTATCCACTGGGGACACTAATAAAGATTAATCTTGTCCACCAGGAGCTAGTTTTAAATCACATTTGATTCTATTTTTGTTTGAACTCTGCCCCTCACTCTGCCCTACATTGGATGACACAAAACACCTCACGCTCCACTCCTACGGGGGAGTTGTAGTCCCACTGGGTACCTTGCGGTCCCAGTGTGCAAGAGGGAACCCAATGATGAAGCATGTCACCCAAGGGTGAGTGTGGGTTCTCCTCTTAAACACATGAGTGCATCTGTCCCTTCCTCCTTCTCCCTAGCTTTTTTAGTTGCTCAGAGACACCATTTGATTACTTTTTGTGAGTGTAGAATCTCCTGCAGGTGTCAGATAAGGATGGGATGGTAAATTGTGTCAAATGCTGCGAAGCAGTCTAGAAGGATCATCCGTATGTCGTCTGTAAGGGTGAGAGCGTTGTTTCCATGCTGTGGTTCTTTGTGGTAATAAGTGTCGTGCATAGGTTTTCATTGGGTGCAGTGGTTGCCTACAGATGCTAAATGCAGGACTTGGGGCAATTTTGGAATATATCAAGTAGTAATAGTGGGTGTGGCTCGTCTTTTTGGCGAGGAAGCATTGTTTAATGAGGGATAGCTCAGGTGTTTGGAGCGGGATTTCTGGGTAGACTGAGAGACAGCTTGGCTGTGTGAATGCTGTATATAACATTTATGTGTAACTTGAAGCACAGCTCGGCTACCAAATGCAAGAACCACTGTGATCAGTTTCTCTTAGTGCAAATAATTGCTGGAATGGTGCCTACGGAGAGGCAGTACAACGTAGCAGCAGCACTTCCCTTCTATAGGTATTGCATCACTGTGTTGTGCCTTTCTAACTAGTGTAGTTTGGCAGCAAAATACTTGCAAACCCTAACTCTGCTGTCAAAATAAAGCAGGAGCAGTCAAACACAGTATAACTCTGAGCATAATAGGTTACCAATACAATACACAAGGAAAATACGCTTTTTTGTGCGCAACACGATCCAATGATTCGATCACACTTTTCCTATAATTACTACAGATATTTAGGAATCACCTTTACAGAGAATTTAGTCATTCTCCTAGAAGGTGGTCTGAAGAAATTAGTAACAAATATACACATTTTATCAAGCACATTGTAATTCATGTTTTAACACTAATATATATTGGTGGTTTTGATTCTGTTTGTGACTTGGTCACAGGACAAAGCACCACCTTGGTGGCTTACTGCATGGGTGAAGCTCAGTCATGCATTGCATATGAGAACTGCTCAATGTGGGGTGCTAACAACAAGTATGTTATGTTTACGATAGTACAGATTCATGGCAGGGCATATAACATGTTATAATATAGCCAAATTAGTGGTGTTCAGTCTATTTTCAAGATGAATTAATGATGAATCAGGAATCAAGCCTTTCACTTGCCAGTCATACACCCCAACCAGGTATGTTAACTCACTAAGCTCAGGTTTTTGAGACCTGTTCATGAGTGCAGACTATAACAAGTATTAGGAAACAGGAAGGGATCTCTACTGATGAAGGATATTATCCAGAAACACGAGTCGTGTCTCGTGTCTAGAGTTACCTTATACCAAGTACCTACTTGCACCAATCTTGGTGAAATACTTACGAACTTTGTCCTGAATCATATGAACTGCATGTACCAGAATGCAAAGGGGCTGTCCGGCAGAGAGGGTAGGAGTGTGCTCCCTCTTTGTTTCCTTTTAAAGGGCTCCTGTGAGCCTCCGTAGCTGACGAGCTATTGGTGATGCACCTGCGCGCCCGAGAGGCAACAAAGCCTGTTAGTGTTGTTTGGCAGCCTTCAAAGCCACCCTAAACTGATCTCTACTGATGAAGGATATTATCCAGGAACACGAGTCGTGTCTTGTGTCTAGAGATACCTTATGCCAAGTACCTACTTGCACCAACCTTGGTGAAATACTTACGAGCTTTGTCCTGAATCATATGAACTGCATGTACCAGAATGCAAAGGGGCGATCCGGCTGAGAGGGTAGGAGTGTGCTCCCTCTTTGTTTCCTATAACAAGTATTAGTTGCAACCTCTTGACGAGAGGCCAGTAAACATACTGTTATAACCTCCCGCTTGGCACCTTCCTTCCACCCCTCCCTTCTTTTCCCCTTTGGTAGCCCCTTGGAACCTTTAGGTGAAGGCAGCATTAGAATGTTGGTGAGCTGCGCTTCATAGAACATCACCGGCACCAGCAGGCTGAGGGTGCAGCTTCCTCTTATTCATAATAAAGAACTTTCAACTTACTTTCTTCGTGATCTGTTACTACTGACAGGGACAGCGCTGCACCTTCCCCTGTTGTTCCTTCATCCTGCTGGCTGCCTGGAGGAATCACTGCGGGTCCTGCTTCTTGGCGTTGCAGTTCTTCACGGACCATTTTTCTAGCTGTCTCCTCCAAGCGGTGAGATGTCCTACTTCATTTCTTCAAGGACATTCTTCTTGGGTAATGACGGCACGTCTTGGGGCTGATCCGCTATCAAACCGCCCGTTGTAAGCACTCCTGGGATTCACGGGGTGAAGTCTCATCATCCCCAGCTATTTGCTTATCGCATCATTTGCTGTTGTTTGGCGCCCCTCTCAGGATTTATTTGACGGCGTTTCACCTGAAGCATATAATTTACTTCACACACGCCTCGAGGCGAGGTCCGCTGTTGTCCTTCCCTGCCGTCTGAACGCCTGCCTGTTAAGTTGCTAGTGGGTACATTGGCAATTTGCAAGGAGGGGCAGCGTACTATTCGCATTCCTGGAGCCGCCTGCCCTTGTTCCTGAAGAGCCACTTCACTTGTTCATGTTCCCCACAGCAGTGCCGCCTGACTGAGTGGTCGCGGTGCCGCTTCATGGTTTTCAAGTGCCCAAGTGTGCTCAGTGCTAATTCTGCATCCCAGTGACCCCCCCACATACTACCACCATCTTGTAGGGAAGTCCAATACACTGTGAAACCGCCTTGATCTACGTGGTACGGTTGAGGCAGAGCAAGGATATTTTTGGATACATTTCGCAGCGCTCGCTTTCAGAGCGTCTGTGTGAGAAAAGGAAAGGCTCATCAGCGTGTGCTGCTTTTTGGTGTTCACACATGGCGGATTGAGTTCAGGAGTGGCTCAGGATTAGTTTCTTGTTTTGCTGGCAGTCCTAAGTGAGGAAAGGTCGGAGGCACCTGTCTTCCTGAGAGGTCTCCAGTCAGGAAATTCCAGCCCCTCCTACCAGACTGGCACTTCTCAACAGTTTATAGTCATAAAAACAGGACAATAGTACACTGTGGATCTCCTCCGTGGAACAGTATTTCAGTCACCACAAATGTGATTTTGGGCCAGATGTAAGAAGCTGTTTGCGATTCGCAAACGCCGGAATTTGCAGAATTCCGGCGTTTGCGAATCGCAAACGGTGTTTTGGTATGTATGAGCCAAATCGCAAAATAAGGAATCGCAAAAATTGTGATTCCTTATTTTGCTCAAGTATTTAAGGAATCGCAATTTTGCGATTCCTTAAATGCTATGCATCAAGCATTTTATTTTTGCGAATCCTCATTAAGAAACCGCAAATTACCACCAACTTGAAGTTGGTGGTAATTTGCGAATTCTTTCACAAATGCACTTTTTTGCATTTGTGAAGGTGGCATGTGGTGAACATACATGCCCTTAGGGCATCTATGTGCGCCATATGCACACACATGTACATATCAGGGGTGCATCAGGGTGTCCTTATGACACCCTTGCACCCTTGAAATTATTCTCAATTTGCGATTCTCAAATTGCGAATCGCAAATTGAGAATAACTTCACATTAATTCCTATGGGCCTCCTGGCCCATAGAAATGAATGGGAAATTATTCCTTAATTGCGAATTCGCAAATAAGGAATAATAAGAAATCACTAAAAATTGCGATTTTTTTAGATACATACCATTTTGCAATTCTCAAATAGCGATTCTCAAAAAATCGCTATTTGAGAATCGCAAATAGGTATTTTGATACATCTGCCCCTTAGTCATTGTTGTATTCATTATTTGTTGAGATTTGCTCCTCTCAGTGAATATTTTCAAATTTTATTATATATATATTTCCAATTGTATATCACATACACACTCTCAGTATTTCCATTGAGGTCACACACCTGTTAGACTCTAAATAATTTCTAGTAGCACTGTAAAAACTACCTATTGATATGGCTGGTGCAGGAATGAGTCAGCTATCCCCCATCTTAAATGAGTTAGGAGAGCCAGAAATACCGTGGAGAAGATGGGAAGGAATTTTCAAATCATACCTAATAGGAGGAGGTAATTTTTCAAATGTAAGGAAGCCACATATACTGTTGCATAATCTTGGTATTCAGGAAAGAAAAGTTTTTGAAGATATCACAGGAAGACTTGTGGAGGACGAACCTCTTGAGGAAGAGGGGGGTGGCGTATATGAATACACATTTGGAAATTGGAGGCACATTTCAGGGTTGAATTAAATGTGGTTCTTGAAAGACACAAGTTTTTCAAAAGATGTCAAAGGAAGGATGAGAAAGTTTCCTCGTATGTAGCAGTGTTAAGGGGCATGTCCGCCACTTGTGAATTTAGAGCTCTGACAATCTCCCTGATTAGGGACCAATTAGTCAGATGCACAAATGATGTGAAGGTTCAAGAGGAACTCCTTACTAGAAATCCGGACCTTGAGGAAGCTATTAGCATAGCTAAAGGGTTGGAACACATGGCACAGTGTATGAGAGAGATGAAAATATCAGAAGGGTTTAAAGAGAAGGGAGAACCTAAAGCTGCTAGCAGTGAGGAGGCAGTTTGTAAAGTAAGCACTAAAATAGAGATGTATCAAGAAATAAAGTTGAGAGCTTGCAGTGTATCAGATGTGGTAGCACTAGTCATTTGGCAAACAATTGGAAATGCGGCTGCCCTGCTAGGAGCATATTGTGTAGGAAATGCAACAAGAAGGGGCATTTTTCTAAAGTGTGTAATGTATTCAGCCCTAAAATTCATGTAATTGAATACCCGGAGATAGAGAGAGAGGAGGAAAAGACCTTTATTTTCCCGATTGAAGCGGGGAGATAAAAACTCAGTAACCCACATGTGAGATTAGTCTTGATGATGAAAAATTCAAGGTCTATGCAGACTCGTGTTCCCTGTTTATACTTGTAGAGAAGAAAATCTTTAACGAGAAGTTCTCTAAGTACAACATCAAGTTAGAAAATGCTGATATATGTCTATCAGGTTACAATAGACAACCCATACCCTTGGAAGGAATGGCAAGAATGAGAATTTCTTTCAAAAACAGGCACACAGTGGGGAAGGTTTATATAACCAAGCGAGGCTCAAGTCTTCTGGGGTGAAAACACCAGAAAGAACTAGGTATTACCCTGGACCCCAATAATCATGAGCAAGTATTACTTATTGAAACCCCAGTAATTGGTGTCAACCTTACCAAGTGGTTTCCAGAGGTGTTTAATGAAAACCTGGGGTTATTAAAAAATTATATGCACAAAATTGTTCTAAAAGATGGAGCTGTACCAGTAGAACACAAAACACGTTCCATCCCATTGCTCATGAGAGAACCCTTGAAATTGAAAATTGAAAAATTGGTCAAACAGGGTGTTATTCAAGAAATTGAAAGTTCGGCATGGTTGGCACCCATAGTCATCACAACCAAAGATAGCGGAAAGAGTATTAGGCTATGTGGGGACTTGAGGGCATTAAATTCGAACATTATAGTTGACAGACATCCCTTACCAAGAATCAATGAGATGCTGAGCAAAATACAAGGAGCGAAGTTTTTCAGTGTCCTTGATCTTTCTTCGGCATACTATCAGATCAGGCTACATCCTGAATCTCAACCCTTGACTGCATTCACCACCCCATTTGGCAACTACAAATTCTTAAGGATGCCATTCGGATTGGCGTCTGCAGCTGCTGCATTCCAACGAGCAATGCAACATATTCTTAAAGATTGTCCCGAGACTATGTGTTTTCAGGACGATATTCTGATCTATGGCTCAAGTGAAACAGAACACAATCATAATGCTAGATTGGTCCTCAGGAGGATGAGAGACGTTGGGTGCACTACTAAAGTAAGTAAATGCAAACTGGGGGTAACGTCAGTTGACTATTTGGGACACACAATCTCGGAGGAGGGCATAAAACTGAAGATTGATCTTGTTGAAGCGGTGAGAAGAGCTTCTACCCCAACGTGCAAAGAGGAAATTCTTTCATTTCTAGGTTTGGCTGAATATATGGCTAAGTATGTCAAAAATGTTGCAATACTTTCTCAACCCCTCAGAGATATCATAAAAAAAGACAAAACATTCTTGTGAGGCAAAGATCAGAAGGAGGCACTTGAGACCATAAAGGAGGCCATCATTTCAGCCCCATTCATTGGAAAATTTGATGTAGATAAGGACACTATCATTTCCACGGACGCCTGTGGTAAAGGTATTGGGGCAACACTTTTGCAAAGGATTGACAACAAATTGAAAGTAGTGGATCTCGCTTCTAGAACTCTGTCTGGGGCGTAATTAAATTATTCAACAGTTGAAAAAGAGGCATTGGCAGTTTATTGGGCTATAAAACACTTCAGTTTCTATGTATGGGGCTTACCTATCGCAGTATGTACAGACCACAAACCCTTACTGTATTTGTTTACTAATAAGGACATTGAAAACATGACCTCCCGCATTGTAAAATGGGTACTGGGTCTACAAGGCATCAATTTTAAAATGCTGAATGTTCTTGGTCAACAGAATAAAGTAGCTGATTTCTTATCAAGGGCACCTGTGGAAAAGGAGTGTGCAGAAGCCACAGATGAAGAGTGTGTTTTGGAGGTAAGGCTCCCAGCTGTAACGAAAGACCAATGGGACAATCACATGGAATTGGATGAAACTCTCAACAAAGTAAAAACTTATGTAATAAAAGGATGGCCCAACAAATGCAAAGACCTTTTAGGGGTCATACAACCATTCTGGAACGTAAGAGATGACTTGTCGATTGAGGGGAGGTTTCTTCTTTAGTCAGGGAAAATTGTTCCTCCGGACGGACTGAGAAGTCAAATAATCGATCTCACACACGAAGGGCACTTGGGGAGGAGTCTCTGCAAGGCAAGATTAAGATCTGAATATTAGTTCCCTGGAATAGATCATTTAATGGAAGAAAATGTGAAGGACTGTTATGATTGTGGAATGAGTGATAAATCTAGAAGTGCAAGGCATACCCCTCTCATACCTGTTGAAATCCCTATGTCTCCATGGGACAAGCTGGGCTTTGACATCACAGGCCCTATACAAGCTAAGGGACCTCAGGATTGGTACCTCTTAGTGCTCATTGATTATTACTCTAACTGGATCATATATAAATTAATGAACAGCATCAAAACAAAATCTCCTATTGTATTCTTGAGTGATGTGTTTTCAAAGGAGGGCATTCCATCCACTATAGTCACAGATAATGGGGTACAGTTTGTGTCGGAGGAGATGAAAGAGTTTCTTAAGGACATGTCCATTTCCCACTTACGCACTCCATTGTATTATCCAAAGGCAAATGGGAAAGTAGAGAGAGCTAATCGTATGTTAAAGGAGTGCATTCAATTGGCAGTTAAGTCAGGGAAGCCTATTGAATCATCTATTAGAGATATGCTATGGTCATACCATACTACACCTAGGCCTAGATGTAGGTAATTTTATTTTACCACTTCTTAAATACCGAATTTTACCGATTCGGTATTTAAGAAGTGGTAAAATAGAGGGGGGGGGGGATGTAGGTATTACAGAATCGGTAAATACCGAATCGTTAAGATTCGGTATTTACCGATTCTGTAAATACCGATTCAGTAATGCCCATTGATTCCTATGGGCATTGAAGCCCATAGGAATCAATGGGCATTACCGAATCGGTATTTACCGATTCGGTAAATACCGATACCAGCAAGGGTGCAGGGGGTATCACTTTGACACCTTCTAGCACCCCAAATACAGGCATGTGTGCCATGTGGCACACAGACATGCCCTAAGGGCATGTCTATCTGTCACATGGCATAGGTTTGCATGCACACATGTGTATGCACACCTGGATTCGGTATTTTACCACCCAATTGGATTGGGTGGTAAAATACCGAATCTGAAAGGCCTTTGGGACTCAGAAGAGTCCCACCTACATCTAGAAGTTACTGAATTGGTAGAAATACTGATTCGGTATTTTACCGAATCGGTAAATTTACCGATCCGGTAAATTTACAGATTCTGTAAAATTGGCCCCCTACATCCCAAAAACTCATTTACCGGTCGGTAACAGCCGAAATCGGCCGTTACCGGCCGGTAAATGGCCACCTACATCTGGTCCCTAGTCTCTCCACTGGTCATACCCCGTTTGAATTGTTGAGGGGGAGGAAGGCGGGCTCAAAGTTGTCCCCAACTGGCTGAACCCGAAAGACAAGGTAGTGGTCAACCCGGAAGAGTTCAGTAAGAAAATGGAATCCAGACAAAAGAAGTGCAAGGAGTGGTACGACAGGAAATGGGGTGCAAAGGTCAGGTCACTCAGACAGGGGCAAAAGGTTTACATCAGGAAACTGAAGGGTCTAAGTGGTTAAGGTGACAAGTTTTATGCTCCAGAGAAAATAAGAGAGATAAAAAAGAATGTAGTCATACTAGAAGACGGGAAAAAATGAAGCATGGATCGTGTGGCCATAAGCCCGAGGGAAGTTGAACACAAGGAGCCAAGCAGGTCTATTATCCAGGGTACCAGGTCTGACGAGGTTCAGGTGAGAAGAGGGATAAGGCCAAGAAACTCTCCCGGTTGGCACAAAGACTACAGAATGGTGTGATCACTGTGACAGGCAGTAAATGTATGACCTTCCCTGGTTGCTTGGTCTTCTGCGCAAGACCATTAGCTGTTATGTTTTTTTTCTTGTATTGCTCTTCCTTCTTCTTTCACCTTCCTCTTTCCCCTTTATTTCTCTCAGCGGGGAAGATGTGTTATAACCTCCCGCTTGGCACTTTCCTTCCACCCCTCCCTTCTTTTCCCCTTTGGTAGCCCCTTAGAACCTTTAGGTGAAGGCAGCAGGCTGAGGGTGCACCTTCTACTTATTCATAATAAAGAACTTTCAATTTACTTTCTTCGTGGTCTGTTACTACACATACTTTTGGCCCACAATCGGGCAAGAGCGCCTTTCTGGATATGCAATAATAAACACTTAATGAGCACGTTTTCCTGCCAGGAAGAAATTATCTGGGTATTGGCAAAAAAGGCCAACATTTTGAAGTAACTTTACAAAAACGTATTTAATGTGCTTTGTACTGAAATCTGTTCAAACTGCGTGTTACTTAATTTCTCTCAACCCCTCCTTCATTTTAAGAGGGGTTTTAGCGTGTGATTTTAATTGCCACCTGTGCCCGAACTTGAGACCTGTTAATGAGGATTGGTCTCGTTGCACGGTGGAGGAAGGTCCGCACTTCCAGCACTCTAGTGAGGGGATGGAATTGGATAGGATAGGGTCCTGAAAAGCCACACCCTAGTACACACCATTGATCTTGTGGCTATAGGAAGTGGAGGTGAGGTTAACCCGACATTCAAGGGCAGAGGGTGTCGCTCCTTATAGACTACATAGTGGTCTCCAGCCTATTTAAAGACTGGATAAGAGGGGCAGAGATGGAATGGAGCATATTTAGCAATCACAACCCCCTAGTGTTGGAGTTAAAAGACCTGTCCTCTAGAAGTGTTAGAAGAGGTGTTGGGGTAGATAGCACGGAGAGGGCAACGGATCAGGGGAGACGACTAAGATGGTCTAAAGTGGACGGGGACACTGTTTGTAAATCTCTAATGGAGAAAGGCAACGAAGAGATTAGGGTGTGCCTTGACCTTTCTGTGGAGGGCCCCGCTGTTGTTAAAGCATTTGAGGAAGTGGCGCACCTAATAGATGGACTATTGAAGACCACTGAGCAAGGTAGAGCCAACACCATCCCCAGATGGTTCGATAAAGATTGCTCTCGGGCACATAAAGAGCTAAAATCTAGCTTGAAAACTATACCTCGGGACAAGTCACATATCTCACAGTGTAGGATTTCATACAAAAAGGCACTTAAGTGCAGGAAATAATGCCTCCAATCACAAGCCTGGGAGGATTTAAGGGGTGCAGCAGATATAAGGGACATGACAGCGTTCTGGAAAATTATAAGTAATCCATGTTTCCAGGATACTAACGCCCCAAGGTGGAGCTGTGGGCCCCCATTCTCACAAGGGTTTTAAATGCGGCTGTCGCATCTGGCCTCCCGCGCTCATGGTCATCGGCAACAATATCGATGATCGATGTAACAGCCAAAGTGCTGGGTCGAGTGGTCCTTAACCGCCTCACGGACTGGGCTGATGCACACCAATTATCACAGTTACCCAGTATGGGTTCAGGGCAGGGAGATCAACAACGGATCAGTGCCTGAACCTCTATCTTTTGGTGGCAAAATATACTTTAGCTAGTAACAAGGCTGTATACCTAGGGTTTATGGACCTCACTGCTGCTTTCGATCATGGTATTAGAGAGAAGCTGTGGGCCTTGATGACCAGATTAGGGGTTGATCAGGACTTGGTTAACATTCTGAGAGCATTGCACTGGAACACCTCTGCCAAAGTGCGTTTTAACTCGGAAGGGGCACCACAGCACCTTTTTCATGTAACAGTGGGGTTAGGCAGGGATGTATTTTAGCTCCGTTTTTGTTTTCCTTATACATTAATAATTTAGACCAGGTATTAGGCAAATTAAAAGTAGATTCCCCCCAAGTAGGTTCCCGTCCTGTCCCGGTGTTGTTGTACGCAGATGTCGCTGTGCTTTTAGCCACACCCCTAAGGGACTCCAGCGTCTGATACACGGGTTTGTCAGTTTCATGGACACCTTAGATTTGTCTGCACACCTGGTTAAGTCCAATGTCATGCTGACAGGAACCAAACCATGTAATAAGTTCTCTTACAAGATAGGCACACATAAACTAGGGCAGGTACAGTCCTTTCCTTACCTAGGATTGTTCTTTGATGGGCTTTTAAATTTGAAATCTTTAGTGGAAGAGCAGTGCTCCAAACTGGTGGCTTCGACTGGGGCGATAATGAACTATAGACGCAGGCTGGGACGGTGGTCGCCCGAACAAGTTATGAACTTATATAGTTCAATTTGTTGTTGTAAAGTGGTATATGGGTCTGAAGTTTGGGGCTTAGTAAGCACCCAGCAGCTACAGACAGAAGAGAACAAATATTTCAGAAAGGTACTTAAAACCCCACAAAGTACTCCTGCCTACATTATTCATGAAGAACTAGGAAGGGTATACATTGAGGACCTGATAAAGGTCAGACCCCTTATGGCCTGGCTGAAGATTTGGACTAACATTGAGGCAGACCTAAGCAGACAAATTATTAGAGACTGCTTAAAAAGGGACAAAGGAATGAGTATTCCCTGGCTAAAATATGGGAAGTCCACACTTGAGGGAATTGGTTCTAAGGATCTTTTTACCAACCCCACGGAAATTATTCCCCGAGATAAACTGAGAGTCAAAAGAATTTTCTTGGAATTGGTAGCTTCACGTAGGGCGGCTGCAGAAGAATGCAAAACCTCAGTTGGTGCTTATAGAATGGTGAAAACAGAGGAAGGAATGGAACCTTACCTCCCCCTCATGTATAATGCACAGGACAGATTTTTAATCACCCGTTTTAGGCTCAACCTTTTACATCATCTACTGGCTGATCCACCAGGTTTTACTTTAACGGTTGAGCAGAAGGGTACCTGCAGCTGCGACAATAGGTCTCCGCAGGATACCCTTCATTTTGTACTTTTATACCCATTTTATGTTTTACCTAGGCGTAGTTTTTTAGTAGGAATTTTAAAACAGGCAAAGTTCAAACAAGCCAAAGTCGCCTTACTGTTCTTGCAAAGGGCTAATGATCCTCATAGTCTGCTCTGTATTATGAATTTTATTAAGGTCGCTTTAAGGTTAAGGAACTCAAGAGGGCGGTGTTGAATGGATTTTTGGTCAATTGTTTTCAACCACTGGGATATGAATTGTATCTTATTGATTTTAACTGTATAATATGCACTTTCATGGTATTTTCTAAATACTGAATAAAGGACTATTGATTGATTGATTGACTCCAGCAATGCGCCACCCGTACGCGACAAGATGCGTCACGCATCTGGCCCTCCTTACACCATGCTGCACCGCATTGTAAATGTGACGCATCTGTGGTGGCGCAAGGGGGGGATTGCGTGACACATCTGTTCTGACTCATCCCTACTGATTTGCAGAGATCCGCCAGAAGTTGTAAATCTGCCCCTTGGTATTTAGGGAATTGCATCAAAAAACATGGGTGGCTGCATGGGGACACCCAGGCATCAGCGTGAAACGCCCCTTTAAGCAAATTAATATAAAGCTGCGAATTGCGATGCGTTGCATTACTTTGGGTTACGATCCAATACAAAGCACCATTTTTGTTGGTTTGCAAATCACAGCAAAAGACAGGTTGGGTTAAAAAAAGCAACACAAACAATAAAAACAACACCCACAGGAACAGACACTGAAGTGAATATAGCGGCCTCCAGCCCACCTATCATTCCTCTCAAAGCGCTAGAGGGGCACTGAGCATGCTTTCGCTACCCTGGTTGTGATTTCATTACAACTACGTTTTATATTTTTCAAACATTTATTGCCTCAGGCATTTATTATGCTGGCCTTAACATCATGGAGTTAATGTGCAGTCGAGCGTATTTCTTTCTTTACGCTTCATTCAGCACCTGTGGAAAAATGTAAATGGATGTCAACAAACTGAAACACATCAGTGTTCACGCGGTGAGTTGCTGGTACTTCTCTTACATTCAATACCTGTGCAAAACCTTCCATTACAAGATCAAGTGTGCCACGAATATGTCTTTTGTGCAAAATGACTTTTCGGTCCGTGAACTAAACAAGTCACCTTAAATTCTGCAGGTTTAGGAAGGGTAAGATTGTGTAACTTAGCACAAAATGGGGCTATGCTGTTTCACAAGGTCACAGGGTCAAACTGCAGCGCTCTCACGGATGTGTTAAGATACCTAAATATGTTTTTTTGTATTCCATAGGTTTACTCCTCTGCCTTCCTCTTTTGTATGCATAGTTATACTTCTGCTGCCTACCTGTGGGTGAACACAAGAAGGGTGTGAGCAAAAAAGCTGCCACACGACCACCTTTTTCTGAAAAATTCACTATCTGGGTTCTTTACTGTGGAACTCTCTACCTATCCATTTAAGATTCGAAAGTGACTATATCATATTCAGGAAATGCCTGATAGCACACCTTTGGGTAGGCGTTTGGGTAGCCCACCTGCACAAATTACGCCTTCTGTAGCTAAGTAAATGAAATAGTGGTGAGTCACGCTCATTAGCTAATAGAATAGGGGTGATACAATGAGCCTTACTGATACTGTTTCCAATGCCAGTTAAATTGCTCAGTGGGTTAATTACTTGCTCCACAAATGTGTGTGAGGCAGGATTAACATCAGATTAAGAATCGAATGTATCATTATATTTCTGGGATCTCTTTTTGTCTCGGTTTGTGTTAAAATGTCAGAACAGCTTAAAGCAGTGTTATTTTAAGGATTTTGGAGGCCCTGGGCATGACCTATTTTGGGGGCGACTGTGGGGTCTAAATTCGAATTTAATTAGCTAATTCAAGTCTGCATAATGCCAAACATACTACATTTTAACAGGATCACTAATAAAAATCCAAACTAACCTTTAACAAGAGCACAAATAGAAGTGGAAATATGTGTGTGTTGGGACTCCAAAATTACTAGAATAGCACCGGGTAAAGAGACAGTTGTAAATATTGACAGAGAGTGAGGGAAAGTGACTAGACAGAAGTCAACTACAGAGAAAGTTCACTTTCCCTCGGTGCCCCTTACAAGATGGGGTCATTGTGTAATCTAACATTTTGCCAGTGCCTTTAAACGTCTCTGGCTGGATGATAACACCATAGAATGTGCTGCAAACCTTGCCTCTAATTGCAGAAAGCAAATCATAATTTATATTCAGTTCATAAGTAATTTGCATTTTTACTGCTTATTTGTTTTTAATTATGCATTTTAAACATGTCTTCTCTGATTTTTAAATGCAATGTAGCATGATTCACATGCACATGTACCAGGATAAAGGTGTAACATAAACATTAGCAAACATATGGAGGAACAAAAAGAGAGGAAAACAACAACATACCAAGCCACCTCTGCCCACGCAGGGGAGGGATTGTTTACTGCATGCTTCAGCAAACCCTGATCCATCATTTGTCCACCACATCAGCCTACTCCACACTAGTCTCACTGCCGTAAAGCCAGAGCTCCAGGGTTCTCACCGGTGCAAAGCCAGGCTGTCCTTGGGATCAGTGACCATCTATCAAACTCGCCTCTGAACCTTTTCCTGTTTCCATCTGGTCATCTCGCCCTAAGACCTCTCCTATTTGTTCTGCGATTCTTTTCCACACCCTCCCCTGATCCTCATTACTCTAGAGGTAACTGTCTCTGTTACCTTTTTCTCAGCTGCACTGATTCATTCTTGCAAATATTCCAAAGTGCCTATTTTTTTCTTTTCATATTTAAATCTCTATCGCCTCCTAATTATTGCTCCTAGCTTCCTTTCCGCACCCCTTCTGGCTTTATGGACCTCTAAGCACCAGGGTCTCTCTGACACCCGTTCTCAGCCTCACTCAGTTTTCTTCATGGGTACTCGCAAACATGTTCCCGGGGGCCAAAACATTTGGTCTTTGGTATGTCCGAGGGCCACAATGAAGGTCGGGGGAAATTGGGGGCGAAAAGTGGGAATGGCACAATGTGGAACCAGAAGACCTGGGATGAATCCCAGCTTCCCCACTTGAGCAAATTGTGTGATCCTGGGCAATTGTTTTATTTCCCTCCTTTTTCCTCGTTATTGCACATAAGAGGATCTCGAAATACATGACTTCTGGATGTGTGCTGTACAAAACCTTCTCCTGTGTTTGGATTGGATTTAATCTCTAATGTTGTTGGGGGGGGGGGGGAGAGCATGACCGTTTCTAAATTGAAAAAAAATACTTCTGAATTCACTGCAAAAATCTGATTTACAGAGATGAAATAGTTCTGCAGGTTAACAAAATACGCTTTTTGAATTCTGATCAGCCTATCATATTTTTACACGTTTGCTGTCTTTAAAGAGGAAGGTGTTTCTAAAGTTAAGGGGTGAAGTACACCTTAAATATTTCCTTTCTTTAACTTTAAATAAGTTTTAAATACATGCTTACTGTTTATTTGACATGTTTTTAATTTTTCTGCGGAGTCAAGTAAAAAGCAGCCCAGTGCTGCTCTAGACTAGGGGGCTGCATGCAGAGGTCAGGAGTGTTGCATGTGCCCCTGGGAGTTACTTTGAGCATCACTGCCTCAGCCTGTATTTTCTTTTCTACTGCACAGTCATTACCTGTGTCACTCTTCTTTCTGCATCTCACCCTTCTCTCTTCCCCTCAACCACTCTCTTCGTCTCATCTTCCTCTCTTTCCTTCATCTTGCTGCCTCAGTTCCACCCTGCTAGCTCATTTCATTTTCAGAAATTCCTCAACACAAAAACAATTATTATCCTAGTGAATATGGACACACGAGAATATTGAGGATAGGATATCGAGGAACAAAATATGGAAAGGTAAGTGCACATGAGGAAGTATAGAATTACTGTTTCTAACTTCACATCTACGTACCTTGAAGATGTATGTACCACGTAGGTACCTATATGTGGAGTTTGGCATGGAAAAGATAGGCTCACGTGACTGTCAATATTTTGTTGATACTGTCCTCGATATTTATTATGAACATAAAAAAACACATGCACCATCTCGCTCACTCCTCACTCGCACATACACACACACACACATACACACACAAGCTTACAAAGTTACTGCACGTTGCATCCTTTCTCTCTGAGGAAGCGTGAACTGTTGTTGTTCTGTGTATGTGAGGACATCCACCCCCTGTACCTGTCCTGTGTGCAAGAGGAATCATGCCCTGGGGCCTGTGTTTCCGTGGTGCTTAACTTGTGCCGGTGTTTGTCGTTGGGGCCACTGGCTCTTCGTTTTGTGGACTGGGACTTCATTATCCTCACCACACTTTGACGAACAGAATGTGGAGAAAGAGGGGGGAAGAGAAAGATAGGAAAAAAAGTTACAAAGATAGAAAGACTTGGTAAAAAGTACCTGCCAGTGCGGGATAAAGAGACAGGAAGGGCCGATAGGGGTTGAAAAAGCCAGGAGTTGCAATCAATACAAAGCAGTTTTGGAATTCAGCAACCCTGGAATTTGGCAGTGGCTTCTAAAAAAAACTTTGCCCCCACCCCAAAAATATGTTTTATATTGTTCAAATTAAGCACTGATATCTGACCCTTGTGTGAACTTGCAGAGGCCGTCCCCAAAAGGGCCATCGATGGCTGGCACCATAACAGCACAGTGGACCCATAAGAACTGTTTTGACCTATTTTAGCTCACTGCCTGGTGGCTACTTCGAAGGGGGAGTATGCCTCCGCTCCCCCCTTTAAGGTTCAAAGCACACCAGATATGGCGCGAAAGGAGTGGGCCAATGGGTGAACAGGTACTTTTTAGCCTCCCAATAGTGCTCCCAATGGTAACCCCCCAATGACCATATAACCCAATAACCCAACAACCCAATAACCCCACAATGGTGCCAAGGGGTTTTAAAAGGCGCACTGTCCCCCCTGGTCAGACCACATTGAAGAATATGGGGCAACAGCACGCAGGACTTCAAGAACCACCAACCCACACCAAACCAACATTTTGTGTTGCAGGGCTGGCAGCAAAAGGTGAGACCATTTTTGGGTTAAGGTGGCTCAGATGGTATATCCCAGGTATTACAAACACTACTGACTCACGACCAAGGCAGAAAGGCAGTCACTGCGCTGTACAGCTCTCTCAGACCCGACTCTACCAGTAGCGGCCCGTGGTGGGAGTGCTGCCGGGCGGTGACGTGGGCGTGGGAGGGGCAGGGTGGGGGTAGTAAAATCCGGAATACAGCTGCACAGAGGTAAGTAAACAAAAAATAAAACAAATTTCTTTGCGCGTGCTGCATCGCCAAATTTCTTCATTTTTATTAATTTTTCCAAACGGATGTGTCAAACAGTAGCTTGAAAGATTTCCCAATTTACCAATGATCCTGTACTCAAGGTGTATTTTATTGCCACAGTTTTGTAATGTTCAGCTTCTCAGCTGTGGTATTATTTCTTAGTTAAAGTCGACTGATAATGTTAATGCAAACTCTTCACTATTCTTTTATTCATGTACGCACAGATTACTTACTGGTAATCTTCATTATTCTGAGTCCTAGTTTTCCTCCTATGAATGCTCCTTCTCCTCTCCTGTCCTTATCTCCTTCTCTTGACACCATAGAGGTGGAATCTGCAGGTTTTTGGCTTTTTTACTAGGTGATGTTGTGAGCAAAGGGGAGCGGTGATAAGTAGGAGGAGGGCTGAATGTTGGCATCAAAGGGGAGATAGATAACAGGCCTTCTCCTACAATGCACCAATGGTGTGGCTGTCCATCCAGGTGGGATTCCATAGACTCCACCCTACTCGGCTTCAGGAGAGAACTCAACACCTTCTTCTTCAGGGAGCACCCCATTGCAGTGTAACCTCATGGTAGCTGAAAACAGTTGAAACGTTGCCACCCACCTTGAGCCAAACTTCCCCTTCCCCTGGTCTACATCCCCTCACCCAATGCTGGACCCTCTCCGCTTGATGCTTGCTTCACAGCCCTCCCTTCTGCAAAACTCCTCTTCTTCACTCACTCTGACAAGTCAATCTACATCAAACTCCACCTTTCTCCACAATCTCTTGAGCCATTCTAACCCCTTTCCTCTACACTGTATACCACTGTGCTGCTTTTAGGCAAAGTTTTCACTGTACAAGTGCACAAACCATCATATATGCCAAGTAGGTGACATTGTCCAGATTTCATCGCTTCTCCTGTGGCGGCAGGGGCTTTGTGCTGGGAGCTTCCAAGGCCTGGAATGCTCTTTTACTATACATTAAATCATGCCCAATATATTAGCTTTCAGGAATAAGGCTTTGCTCCATAATAAATGGTCAGAAAATGTGGAGAGGGTCCCCCATGGGCTCAGCTTCAAGTATGCCTTACAAAACTGTATGGAGCACACCCCTTAAGACCACTGTATCATTGTGTAATGTGCACCACCAACCATGCTTAGAGAATGTCCCTCACTTATGTGTGATGTATCAGATATATGTACCCAGGGTACACACCATGGAGCACATATGTATTATGTAACATGTATAAAGGGCTTAGTGAGCTCAAATATGTGTAGAGTGGCCAGCATTCCTGCACCCTGCTACACATGTGCTTATCAGTGGCATGTATAGCACACGCCACCAGACCGTGTGTAACCCTGCTAATGTACCAGGGACACATACCTGGATCTGGATTTCTATTACCCCCTTAAGACTGTGATCCTTCTGGATTGGAGAAGCTTCTCCTGTTGCCTGTTGTTGTAAGAGGCACCCATGTGCTAGGAAGCTTCAGCCCAGGCACAGTGACCACCACATTTCCTTAGTTAATGTTTGCTGGCGATTTTCCTTCATTGCTGCCATCTTGGGAGCAGGGAAAGACTTGTTCCCCATAATCGCAAAACATGAAAACATTATAATCCACTGCTATCCGCTCATTTTGTTCTAAGGTAGGGATCGTCTCCCTTAAAGCAGTATCACCTACAATTTGTGACGAAACAATGACTATGCCTAACTCAATAAACATACTGGAAGTGAAAGCAAGCAACCCTTACTCAATGAAACACCCCTTCCCGCCCCATTTCCCCCGGATTACAATCTGCATCCTAATAAAATTTATTAGGGACTTATTAATTTCTAAACAAACCATTCCACAGAAATTGAAGATAATTTCCCTATATACAACATATATCCAATTTATTACAGAGACTCGGCTCGAAGACTGGGATGATTCCGCTAATGCTGACATTTTACTGCACAATTATTCAATCTTGATACATGGCAGGTAAGAGAGAGACATGGTGGTTGAGTTGCTATTATCTGCAGAAAAGGTTTCATGACTTCTAACACTAAAAATCTAAAAGTAGATTGATCTTGGAATTATGGTAACTCCCATATCTCTTCCCCCTGATCCACCATTACGGTAATGCTGTTACACCGACTTCTGGAAATATCTGCATCATTTATCTCAGAATGTGTCGAGCCTTTATCAGCGCTCACCATGGATAATGTATACCTTATGATTTTGGGTGATATCAATATGAACTGAGAAAAAATGAAGGATGAAACCTCATCTAAATTAATACTCATGCAATGGCTGCAATCAATCAATCAATCAACACATTTATATAGCGCGCTACTCCCTCGTGAGGGTCTCAAGGCGCTGAGAAGGGGGCTGGATGCTGCTACTGCTCGAAGAGCCAGGTCTTGAGGTGTTTCCTGAAGGTGAGATGGTCCTGGGTCATACGTAGGTGTGCGGGGAGGGAGTTCCATGTTTTGGCTGCCAGGTAGGAGAACGATCTTCCTCCGGCGGTGGTTCTTCGAATCCGTGGGACGGTGGCTAGGGTGAGGTTGGCTGAGCGGAGCTGTCGGGTGGGAGAGTAGAACGAGAGGCGGTTGTTGAGGTATTCGGGGCCCATGTCGTGGAGCGCTTTGTGTGCGTGGGTGAGGAGCCTGAGCGTGATCCTCTTGTTGATGGGAAGCCAGTGCAGATTTTTCAGGTGGGCCGATATGTGGCTGTGGCGAGGGATGTCGAGCATGAGTCGTGCGGAGGCGTTCTGTATGCGTTGTAGTCGTTTCTGAAGTTTAGCGGTGGTTCCTGCGTATAGGGCGTTTCCGTAGTCCAGACGGCTGGTGATGAGGTCCTGGGTGACTGTTTTTCTGGTTTCGGTGGGGATCCACCGGAAGATCTTTCGTAGCATGCGCAGGGTGTTGAAACATGATGACGAGACGGCGTTGACTTGCTTGGTCATCGTGAGGGAGGAGTCCAGGATGAATCCTAGGTTGCGTGCGTGGTCCGAGGGTGTTGGTGCAGAGCCTAGAGCTGAGGGCCACCAGGAGTCGTCCCAGGCAGATGGGGATTGTCCGAGGATGAGGACCTCTGTTTTGTTCAACTTCAGGCAGCTGAGCTTCATCCATTCTGCAACGTCTTTCATTCCTTCCTGTAGGTTGGTTTTGGCGGTGGCTGGGTCTTTGGTGAGAGTGAGTATCAGCTGTGTGTCGTCGGCATAGGAGATGATGTTGATGTTGTGTTGGCATGCGATGGCCGCGAGGGGGCTCATGTAGATATATTGAAGAGGGTTGGGCTGAGCGAGGAGCCTTGGGGTACGCCGCAGATGATCTTGGTGGCCTCCGAGCGGAAGGGAGGGAGGCGGACTCTTTAGGTTCTGTTGGAGAGGAAGGAGGTGATCCAGTCCAAGGCCTTTCCTTGGATCCCAGCGTTGAAGAGGCGAGTTATTAGGGCGCGATGGCATACGGTATCGAAGGCTGCCGAGAGGTCTAGGAGGATGAGGGCGGTTGTTTCTCCTTTGTCCATCAGGGTCCTGATGTTATCGGTGGCTGCGTTGAGGGCAGTCTCAGTGCTGTGGTTGGCTCGGAATCCGGACTGGGATGGGTTGAGCGAGTTGTTTGCCTCAAGGAAAGCAGTCAGCTCTTTATTGACGGTCTTCTCGATGACTTTGACCGGGAAGGGAAGAAGTGAGATGAGGCAGAAGTTCTTGAGGTCTTTGGGGGTCTGCTGTTGGTTTCTTCAGAAGGGCGTTGATATCTGCGTGCTTCCAGCTTTCGGGGAAGGTTGCTGACGCGAATGAGATGTTTATGACGTTCCGGAGATGGGGTGCGATGATGGTGTCGGCTTTGTTGAAGATATGATGGGGGCAAGGGTCCCAGGGGGAGCTGGAGTGGATGGAGTTCATGACGTTTGTGGTGCCTTCAGTGCTGGTGGGGGTCCAGGCGTTGAGGGTGGTGTTGAGGGTCGCTGGTTTGGTGACCGGAGGCGGAGTCTGGGGTCCGAAGCTGTCGTGTATATCTGCGATCTTACGGTGGAAGAACGTGGCGAGGGAGTTGCAGAGTTCTTGTGACGGTGTGATGTCGTTGTTGCTGGCGCTTGGGTTGGAGAGCTCTTTGACGATGTTGAAGAGTTCTTTGCTGTTGTGGGTGTTGCTGTCTAGTCGCTCTTTGAAAGATGTTCTTCTGGTGGTGCGGATCAGCTGGTGGTGTTCGCGGGTGGCGGTCTTGAGGGCTGTTCTGTTTTCTGTGGTTTGTTCAAAGCGCCAGGTTTTTTCGAGGGTTTGGCAGGTTTTCTTTGATTCTTTGAGGGCGTTTGTGAACCATGAAGTTTTCCTGTTGCCGGTCGTGCCTGGGGGGTTCTTCAGTGGTGCGAGGTCGTCGGCGCAGTTGGTGATCCACTGTGCCAGGTTGTGGGCTGCGTCGTTGGTGTCGGCGGTGTCGGCTGGCGGGTTCTGGTTCAGCGATGAGTGGAGCTGGTCCATGGTGATTTTGCCCCAGCATCTGCGGGGGATTTGTTGTGTGCGGTGGTGGGAAGTAGTCTTTTTGAAGGTGAAGTGGATGCATCTGTGGTTACTGGCGGAGAAGATGGGGTGGAGCGTGTGGCCCGCGATGTGGGTGGGGGTGTTCACCAGTTGCTTGAGTCCGAGGTTGGCGAGGTTGTTGAGCAGGCTGGTGGTGTTGTTCTCGCTGTTTTTCTCCGGGCCTGCGGGCTGATGAAGTCGGCAATGGGTTCCCTGAATTGTGTGCGCGGGCCCGGGGGGTCTGTAGATGAGGGTTCCTCTAAGGGTGGTCTTGGGGTTGGTGTGAATCTGGAAGTGCAGGAGTTCGGTGGCGGAGAGTGTGTCTTCGGCATTGATCGTGATGTTGATGGTGTTCTTGTAGATGGTGGCGATTCCTCCTCCTGTTTGGTTGACGCGGTCCTTCCGGTGATCTTGTAGCCTTCCGGGATGGCTATGGTGATGTCGGGGGCCGAGGAGGCGTTCAAACAGGTTTCCGTGAGGAAGGTGACGTCTGGCGCTGTTGTGTCAAGGAGGTCCCATAGTTTGACGGCGTGCTTGTGGACGGAGCATGTGTTGAGGAGGATGCACTTGAGGTGGTTGTTGTTGCGTGGCCCGGTGGGTGTTCTGCAGGTTCGAAGGCAGGCGTAGTTGCAGGTTTGGCAGATGAAGGGTCAGTGGGTTCGCTTCAGGGTGGCTCGGTAGCAGGTGAGTGTTCATCCGGTGTTGAGTGCGTTGAGGGTGGCGGAGTCGTATTTCAGTCGGGTAGCGTGTATCTGGTGGGGGCCAGGGGTTCTGGCGCTGGGCGCGGTCCAGGCGCAGACGGGCTTGCCTTAGGCGCACCTTCGGCGCGCCAGCGGCGCGGCCGCGGTGCGGCCTCCATATGGAGGGGAGTGGGAGGGAGGAGCAGCTGGGAGGCGGGAGCAGGGCGGCGACTGGGAAAGCGGGGGCGGGGACGCAGGGACGCAGGGACGCATCGGTGGGAAAGAGTGGCACAGAAAGAAAAAAGGGGGGGAAGGACACAGGGCATGCAGGGGTGGAGCCGCAGGGATGCAGTGGCGGGAAAGAGTGGCACAGAAAGAAAAAAGGGGGTGAAAGGACACAGTGGCAATGCGGGGGAAGGGGGCACAGAAAGCAATCAGGCACAAGGGCACAACGGTCTAAAAAATACAGTACAATCCAAATACAATTAATACAGAGTCAAGGGCAGCAGGAGAACGAGGGATAGAGGTCAGAGGGGGCAGAGGGCACTCACAAGACCCCAGGCAGCGGCAGGAGCAAAACGGCGGCAAACAGCAACAGCGGGGGTAGCCTCATGGGAGGACTGCGTGGCAGCTGGGGGGGCGACCTGCCTGAGGACAGGGTCAAAGTTCGCTCCCTTCACCGCTGCGCGGCCTCCATATGAGGGGGAGTGGGAGGGAGGAGCAGCTGTGAGGCGGGAGCGGGGCAGCGACTGGGAAAGCGGGGGCGGGGACGCAGGGACGCAGGGACGCATCGGTGGGAAAGAGTGGCACAGAAAGAAAAAAGGGGGGGAAGGACACAGGGCATGCAGGGGAAGAGGGCACAGAAGGCAAAGGGGCACAAGGGCACAACGGTCTAAAAAAATACAATCCAATCCAAATACAATCAATACAGAGTCAAGGGCAGCAGGAGAATGAGGGATAGAGGTCAGAGGGGGCAGAGGGCACTCACAAGACCGCAGGCAGCGGCAGGAGCAAAACGGCGGCAAACAGCAACAGCGGGGGTAGCCTCACGGGAGGACCGCCTGGCGGCTGGGCAAAGGTCGCCCCCCCCAGATTGCATCAATTAATTGAAGTTCCTCTTATACAGCTGGTCACACTTTGGTGCCACACAGAGCTTGCCATACCTTCAGTTTGAGCCCCTATTGCTCTTTTCACTCTTTTGGGTTAGCCCCAGAGACATTAATTGACCACTTTCTTATTATACTTTATTTGTGGGAATGCGATAAACTCAAAACCCTTATTAAGCAACAAGTGATATAGAAACACTGGAATAGGATTAGAACTAGATTGGGAATGGATGCCTTTGAATAACTTGAATATGGGCAACATATAGCCAGACACAGAATGCAATTGCTGGGCAATGGGGGTAACAGACTCCATTGCACCTGAGATTAAAGTCAACACTAAAATATTCAAAACTCTGCTTTAACTCACCCCAGCAATACATGCTATTCAACGTTAATGAAGAAGGTTAATGTCTTAGGAGTGTGGGAGCATTATTTACGTGCTCCCTTTCAGTATTAGCAGATCTTAAAAGGCACTCCCAATTGTTTCCATCAGTTTCTCTCCGAAGAATCATCAAATCCATATCCTCTGTAATAAACTGGCAAATTACTATGACAGTAAAGTCAAGGATTCAAGGTTGTACACCTAAGGCCTGATTCACAAAGGTAACGTATACTTTTGAGTAATTTACACTTTGTAGAAAGTTTACTACTTTTTGCGTATTCACAAAATCTGAGTGAAGTTGCTACTGAACAAAACTTGTCAACCAGCAGCAAACAGCTCCACTGATGAATTCTGAACTTGCTGGCAGAGCTGAGACAAAGGCCTTTGGTGTGGGGGGATGTTCTCTTCTCTTCCACTGGCTGGCTGACAATCTGGGGTGTACCCATGAACTTAATTATCTTCAAATAGGCCTTCCATGTCACAGGCAGATGTAGCTCACTCCTGGGCTTGTCCTTTCCCTCTAGCCAGTCAGACACCAGGTCAAGTGGGTGCTGAGAGGCCCCAGAAATGGTTTAGGTTGACCAAAAGGGAGGGCTTGCGTAATGTTCCTGGCCATACTTCTGGTATGAAGGTGGCACAAAAAAACAGGAACACGGCACTCGCTCACTAATGTTGGGACCCGTGGCAAAGAAGTGAACTCAGAGAGGTCTGAAGGATGAGGAGGGTTTGGGATATTTTTATGTTAGATAGAAGATAGTTGGGGGTAAATGACTTTCTGCTTACAATGGCAGTTGGAGGTAAGAAGTGCAACTGACGTCCTATGTCATTTGGTGCTTTGTAGGGAGGATGAAGTCTTGACCCAAGGGCTTAGGTATGGAAGGTATTGGAAGAGAGGGGAGGGTGCTAAAGTGTATTCCTCCTAACAAATCCTGAAACCAGAGACTTGGATCCAAAGATACCAAGAGGACCAGGACCAATGTGTCAAGCCAATCCAATGAAGAGGTGTTTCCAATGGGCAAAATATTCGGTTTCATCCCTCTCAGAGCTGTTACATTGCAGAAAATCCGATTTAGTGGGACCTTTCATAGAAAGTATTTGTTCTTGTGGAGCTCTCTTTGATTACAGCCTGCAGCCTTTTCCGGCAAGAAGAATCCGAGCTCCAAAAAAGTAACTACGTTGGAGGATAGAAATATTCATTGGGCAAAAGTTTGTAAAGTATCTGGCCAGCGACGGACATTTCCTGTGTGTCAAGTTCAAATTTCTGCCATTCTAGCCAAAATTCAATGGCTTCTCAAAGACCTCGTGTAGCAGCTATTCAATGACGTGGAGACCTCTCTGGCTACAGCCTGCGTACTTTCCGTGCTGAAGACTTTTGGCATGCATTTCACAAACGAGTCCGAAGGTAAAACCTCTAACTGAGATAAGCCCGATTTTGTATCAAAACTGTGCTCCATCGCGGTCAGTCTTAACTTTTACCTAGGTACAATCAGTTGATTTTGTTTGACGCTTCCTGCATTTTGGTGCTATTTTTACATTTAAACTTTAAAAATGTATAATTTGATTTACCATGTGATTCAGTGTCCTTTTATGTATTACAATTTACTGTATTTTTCTAATTGGTTAAGAATTTTGCTTGTGTTGTGATTTGACTTTATTACTGTTTGAGTACTGAATTCATACTTTTCACATTGTCTCTTAGTTAATTAAGCCTGTCTGCTCCATGCCATAGCTACCAGTGTTGAGCTGAAGTTTATTTAGCGACTTTAGAGGTTAATCTCGACAAGGGTTATGATTATTACTAGAAGTGAGTACCCACCACTACTCAACTAATACTCCCAATTCCTCACACAAACCATGTGACAAACTTCTTTTTCTTGGTCTGTACAACTTCCTAACTCTTAAGCCTTGTATGATTTTCAGGATTGATGCGAAGTCCTAGGAATTTTGAGGGAGCTTTGTAGCCTCCTGAAGGAACGCTGCAGCATGTGGATGTAGGATGAATTGCCGGCCTGTATGCTCTTTCTTTAGCTGATATTGATCTAAGAATATCTAACCCATTTTCCAGATGTAATTGATATAGCCAATTTTCTAAGTTCATAACCAGCTTCTGTTACTTAGTATCACCAGGTCTGCAATTCCAGCTGGACACACGTAAGTTGAGCTCCAACAATGAGGAGGGACCATCCTCTAGGCAGACAACTTCTCAGAATCGTATTTCTAGACTTTCCAGGGTGATGAACAATTTGTGAGTATTATATATAGGTAGGATATTTCCCACCTCAGGTGATTCTGTTTCATTTTCATATATACTAAAACAATATTGTCATGAGTGGAAACTCCCATTGGTCTAAGTTATGCTTAGTTTTGTTTCCTCCGTTGTTTGAAGGAATAGGTATCCAGTTATGCTTGTTTATGCCACATAGGAGTTGCTCAACGTCTAGTTTCCTACCAGAAAAGTCATAGGGCCAGATGTATGAAGCTCAAATGGGTTCGCAAACGCCGAGATTCGCATTGGAGCAAAATGGTATGTATGTAGCAAATTTCAGTGCAAAATAAGGAATCGCAAATTTGCGATTCCTTATTTTGTGATTGCATTTAAGGAATCGCAAAATTTGCAATTCCTTAAATGCAATGTATGATGCAAAAAAAATTGCTAATTGTCCCTAAGGAATCGCAAATTACCACCAACTTCAAGTTGGTGGTAATTTGCAAATTTCTTGAAAAATGCCAACTTTCGCATTTTTCAAAGTTCCATGTGATGCACATACATGCCCTTAGGGCATGTATGTGCACCACATGTGCACCCATGCTTATTTCAGGGGTGCAACAGGGTGTCCTTTGGACACCCTTGCAACTTTGAAATGAATCTCAATTTGCGATTAGCAAATTGCGAATCGCAAACTAAGAATAATTTCACATTCATTCCTAGGGGCCTCCTGGCCCATGGAAATGAATGGGAAATTATTCCTTAATTGCGATTAACAATTTGCTAATCACAATTTGGGATTTTAAGAAATCGCTAAAAAATTGCGAATTTCCACATACATATCATTTTGCAATTCTCAAATAGCGATTCCTTAAAAATCGCTATTTGAGAATCGCAAAAGTGTATCTTGATACATCTGGCCCATAGTCCTGTTTCTTCCCCCACTTAAGCTCACTGGCTAAAGTGACAGAGCTAGATCAATGTTTCTTGGAGACAATAACTATTTTACAGTTGTATGCCCTACAATTCATCAAATCTCATTGTTTGTAAAGCAAAATGTTTTTTTACAATGTACATAACCTGTTTTGTAATTCCGAAACACCTTTCAAATTCCCAAAAAGGGGTTTTGTGAATCATTCTAAATCTCAATAAGAAAGTAATACATTTCTGAAACTTTGTAAGACAAATATGTCGCTAGCTTTGATAGTCTAGCTCTCTATAAGATGCACGTTTTGCCAAAATTAGAGTTATGAGAAAGAAAACCCAGTCGACTGTAACCCACCCTTCCACCAACTCCTGTCAGGACAAGATATGTTTCAGCCAACACTGAGTCCTGTAAGCCTATAGGATTATTTATAGGTGGCTTCTTGAGCCCTCTTTCCACATGGATCAATGGACAATACATCCATACTGTATATTTTAAAAGGCTTTAATGAATTCATGCACTAACATAGTGCTGAATACATGCTAGCAGCAAAGTAACAGAACTGTAAGGCAATAACTGAAATCAAAGAGATTTGTGACAAATGACAACCTATTTGATTGTTTTCAATGCAATCCATGTTGAAAGACCCACCCCAGGATTATAGCAGAAAGCTAAACCGGCTCTGCATCAAAGCGCAAAGACTTGAGTTTCCTAGAATGGTAAGCACATACCTTGTAAACATACAAATATGTTTTTAAAAGTTGCTAGTGCCTGCCTGACAAAGTCTTCCAGTGTCTTTGTTTTCCATTCGGTGCTCACAGGAGTCAGAGGAGACAACAGCAATTATTCAAGTCTTTGCCCTTGGGACTTCAGCACAAAATTTCAGACCTTCTTCCAAGCTGGAGAAGTCCCCTTCCCCACTATAACTGTGAGTTCAGTTTAAATAAATTTCCAGACTTTATAATAAAAATGTAAAATTTTTGATGCAGAAAGGAAAACAGGTCCTTATATATTTTTGAGTACATGAATTCAATGAAATCAACAGGGAGTGCACAAATTGCTGGTAAAAATGGGAAATACATAATAGAGAGATCCTTAAAAGCGGGGGCATTCATATTTCGCTTGGCCATGAGTTTTGTCGATGGTTTGTGACCACAAATCATTGAAAAGCTTCCAACACCTCAAAGAAGACAAACTCAATCCCCTCAGGGGAACTGTCCCCATAGGAGAGAGTCCCCTTTGGGAATTGCCTCAGGGGCAGTATGAGGTGGTCCCCGTGTCTTCTCCCTGATGGCTTCTCAAATGTTAAACATTTCATTTTAAAGCAGCACCTGTCTCTTTACAAAATTCAGCATGCTCAACAAAAACAAACAGGGATATTGTTCTGCTGTCCATTACAGGTCTCTATCCCTTTGTTCATAGCCAATCTTGGTTGGCTCGCACATAGCAACCTAGCTAATATTCCTTATGCAGGACATTCAGTTAAGCCATAAATGGGCATTTTATGAACTGACCTATTAGTACATATCTTATATTTTAAAATTAGAGACGGTGGGCAAAAAGTTGAAGCAAAGTTTGCACCCACTATTTCTGACCTGTCTGTTAGTACACCTGGGCCATACTATACATTGTGTCCCCGGGGTGCAGCAGGCACGTGCACCCGCTTTGAGTGCCCTCTGGATCCAATGGTATTACAGAAAGGGCTACAGATGCTTGTACGTCCCCTTCTGTAATACAGATAGTGCTGGTGCACATGTTGCTCCACCGCTTTCATGAGAGAGCATTCCCTCATATGCATGGGGACCAGGCATGAGGGAAGCACTTTGCCTCTGCACCAGCGCTGCATTACCGACATGGGTGTAGAGGCAGACATACCTTTAAGAGACACATAGAAAGGGTGCCACAAAAAGGTGGCACACTTTGAGTGCGCCTCCTAAAAGCAACAATCTGGGGGTGAGAAACGGGGCCCCATGCACCCCTCATACATACACCTGCACGCGGGTGCAGACAGTCACTGCACATGCCTGCAAGGCAATCTCTAATCCCCCTTAAAAGTGCAGGCAAGTTGTCACCCGCACAGTGTAACACAGAGCATCTTTTAAAGAGGTGCGCCACATTTCACTTGAATGCGCGGCCCTGTGGGCAGCACAATTTTGCGACTGCCCTGGGGACAGCGCATTCATTTTAATATGACAAACTTTCCTTGTTTGCCCAGGGCGCACTGTGATGAAGTCGATTCCACAGACAGGCATGTAGTTTAAAGGAGATTTATTGACGAGTAGAAATAGTTAGTTCATATCTATAAACCTGGGTCGTAACTGTCATCCCATGGAATCCGGAACACAGCAGTATTCCTGATTGCAGGTATGACACAACAACACCACACATTCCCCTTCGTAAAGGAAAATTACAGTGACATAAGCAATTGATAAAGAACGAGAACAAACAAACAATGTACAATATGAATGCTGGAAAGTAAAGACATAAGTATGAATACCTGAAAAACAAATTACATAATACACAAATTGAATCACCTATAAAGATGATAGTCTTTAGACCACACAGGAACATGACATTTCCTCTGTGCTCGTTGGACAGGCACATTGTCATCAGAAGAACAGGAAGACTTATTTTCAGGGAAACTGTGAAGGGTTGTAGAACCAGAGAATTTCCTCCAATTGCTAGCACAATTGGAAGACCTCAAACCGGATGGAACTCTGGACTCTGGTAACTCATCCTTGGGCCACAACCACCTAGGAACCTTAACCACCCTAGACAAGTTTCACACGTTACCGTCTGAAAGTTCAACAACTTGTCTTCCAACATGCGTGACCATCAAAGGACTAGAATACCGTGACTCACCAGACCTGACATTTCTACACTTCTTGACACGGACCCAATCATTGACAGAGAAATGGGAAGAACCACTACATGGAGCACGATCAACCTCAACAGCCCTACTAGTACCAAGCATTCTCATCCAAGGTTGAGTTATGTTGGAGCCACTCCTCCTCCCTCTCATCTTCTCAAAAGGAGACAGATCACCCATACTCCTAGGTGTGTTTCTGTAACACCACAGAACTTCACTAATGGTTTGTTCACAATCTCTTCCATTCTGCAAGGCAAGTTGAAGACCTTCCTTAAACACCCTGATCCACCTTTCAACGATGCCATTACTTTTGGGATAATACACTGACACACGTTTATGTTTGATACCATGACGTTCCAAAAACTCCCTCATCTCCAGGGATACAAATTGCACACCATTGTCAGTTGTAATAGATTCTGGAAAACTCTCCCTTTCAAACACTTCATTCAAAAACTTGATCACTACACTAGATGTTATGCTAGAAACCATTTTTACCTCAGGCCATTGAGACAACTGGTCTATCAAAATTATAGCATACATCACACTCTTGTTAAATGACAAAGGACCAGCAATATCCAATGAAACACTTTCCCAAACCCGTGAAGGTCTGGAGATGGGAAACCGTTCATACGGAATATGTTTTTGAGACTTATCACTCAAACAGCAATCCAAACAGTCTCTGACATGCCGTTCTATGCACTTATCCATTGCTGGCCACCAGAATTCACTTCTAATCCTTCTTTTCATGGATGTCATTCCAGGATGTCCTTCGTGATCCATTTCTAAAATCTTAGGTTGTAATTCACGAGGGACCACTAATTGCAGACCCCTAAACAAAACTCATTCGACAACCGACAACTCCTGAGCAACATGAAAGAAAGGAAGAAACTCATCAGACAACAACTCTTTGCGTGGCCACTGGGTTTTCACAAAATTACAAATATCACCAAGAACAGAATCACTACAACAAGCCAATTTCCATGCATCCTCATCAATACAACCTTTGGAGATTTCACAAATTGACACAACATTATCATCATCCTTATCTTCTTCAACAACATTGTCATCAGGAATGGGCAATCTAGACAAACAGTCAGCTAACACATTCCTAATACCAGGGATATACTCTACTTTAAAATGAAAATCCTGAAGCTTGTATTGCCATCTAGCAATCCTTGAAGTCGCTTTTCCACAACCTTTGGTAGTAAACAAATCCACTAAAGGGCGATGGTCAGACCAGAGCTTAAAAACAGTACCATACACATATTTGCAGAAATATTTTATGCCCCACCAGCAAGCAAGAGCTTCCTTCTCTAAAGTAGAATATTTGCACTCAGCATCCCTTAAAGGTCTAGATGTGAATCCAATTGTTACCAATTGACCCTTTTGACGCTGCATTAAAACCGCACCAACACCTACATTACTTGCATCAGTGATGATAAATGAACAATGTGCAGTATTAAACGTTGCTAAAGCAGGTGCAGATACGATATTTTGTTTCAACAACAAAAACTCTTTTTTGCAATTTTCATCCCAAAGAAATTGAACATTTTTTTTCATCAAGTTCCTCATGCTAACAGTCTTATCAGAGAACAGGGGAATGAATTTCGAATAGTATTCGGCAAGCCCCAAGAAAGACCTGAGCTGATCTTTGTTCACAGGGTCTGGAGCTAATTCTATGGCCTTGACTAAATTCATTTTTGGGGAAATGCCTTCTTTACTAATAGTATGTCCCAAATAGTCAACAGAAGATACACCAAATTTACATTTTTCCTTTGTAAGTGTTAGACCACTATCTTGCAACACACATAACACTTTATACAAAATTTCGGAATGATCAGATGGATTAGATGCAAAGATCAAAATGTCGTCTTGGAAGTACAAGACATTATCAAAATCCTTAAAAAGGTTATGCATCACCCTTTGAAAGACAGAAGATGCTGATATTAGACCAAACGGCATCCTTTTGTACCTGAAAGCCCCCTCTGAAGTGATGAAAGATGTCAAATGCTTACTATCCTTGTGTAATGCTATCTGGTGATAAGCATTAGACAGGTCTAAAGTAGAAAAAATGGATGCCCCCTTCAATTTAGTGAACATTTCATTAATATTAGGGAGCGGATGTCTATCCACCCATACGTTCCCATTTAAATCTCTTAAATCCACACAAAGTCTCACTTTGCCGTTGGGCTTGTGAGCGACAACGACTGGGGATAACCAAACAGAAGATTCTATCTCCTCAATGACATCTAAATCACATAACCTTTTGAGTTCAGATTTTACAGCATCTCTTAAATGTAAAGGGACATTCCTAACTTTATGGACTTTTGGTACAGCATCTTCTCTAAGAATGATTTTGTATTCAAAGTTTTTCAAAAGACCTAAAGTGGATGTAGAAAAAACAGAAGGAAATTTCTTTTCACATTCAAAGCCGAGATCAGACTCTACACTCATGACCAGATCAGAATACCCTAGCACTTGTTCAGGGTGATTGGGATCCAATTTTATCATTAAGTCCCTCTGTTGAGGCCATCCCAATAAACAAGAGCCATCTTTAGCCACATAAACCTTGGAATTAATAGTTTTACCTTTGAAACTAAGGGATGTCGTAAAAAAACCAAGAATATCAATGGGTTTCCTCCCATACCCAAGCAACTTTATGTCTGGTGGAGATAATTTAAAACCTGGAAACTCTTTTATCCATTCTTCACCAATGAGAGTACGTTTCGCCCCAGAATCTGCCATAACATTGATTTCCTTCCCTCCAACATTTACAGTGCAGTAGGGAGAATCTTTATCACATGCATTGACTTCATACACTGCAAAAAGAAATTCTTCTTCTAAGTAATCGTCATCAATTTCATTGACATGCTCATCTGAACTTCTTTTTTGATTAAAACCCCTACTTTTAAACTTGTTCTTATTCTTACACATTTTTCTAAAATGACCCTTCATTTTGCAATATCTGCACACTTGACCAATTGCCGGACACCTTCTATCATTTGCTAGGTGATCCGGACTACCACATTTAAAACATGCAAATTCTCTCCTTTCTTGGAATTGTTGGTTTCTGTTTCTGAACGAAGATCTTTCCTCAAAGTTAGATTTCTTTACAATATTGACTTCAGCAATACTTTTTTCTGCAAGTTCCTTAACTCCAAGTTTCATGTTTTCAAAACGATGTGCGATATCTAACGCTTTGTCTAAAGTCAGATCCTCAGTGTCTAAAAGTTTTCCTTGAAGCTTGACATCCGCAATTTTGTGAACCATCTGATCACGCAACATCTGATCATGAAAGGTTGAATAATTGCACTTAGATGCCAAAACTCTTAAGTCATTCATAAATGAGTCAACAGATTCACTTGGTAATTGACCCCTACTTAAAAATTTATGTCGGGCAACTACAACGTTGACTTTCTTAATATACTGTTTATCCAACTGTTTGATTGCTTCCTCGAAGACATCAATCGCTTCTTCAGAAGATGATACACCACTTGCAGACAAAGGTAAATGGCTTAAGACATGTCTTCCTTCAGCACCTAGACAATGTTTTAAGATGGCAAGTTTTCGTTTATCGTTATAGTCATCTCCACCAATAGCTTCAATGTAAGCATAAAAACCTTCTTTCCATCTTTTCCATTCACGGATAGGTTCACCTGGATTTGGTAGAAATGGTGGTGGTGCTGAAAAGCTTTCCATTTTAATAAAGCAATTTGATAGGTAAATGTAGTGTTCGTTTTGCTTTATATATTTTCTTTTTTTTTTTATATAAATTTTAAATCAAAATTAAACTTTCTCATAGAGTTAATGCGAAATTCAAACTTTCTCGCAGAGTTGATGCGAAATTCAAGAGTTAATGCCAACATCAAACCTTTTTTAGACGATTAATGAGGTTAATATACGAAGTTAGCAGATTGGCATTGCATTTCAATGAATTTTGTCCCAAAAGATGGCCGCCGTGCGTCAAAAAGCGTAAAAAAACGTTGTGACGTCACGCGCATGCGCACCGGCTCGAGTTACTAGACTCGCGCATGCGCACCGGCTCGAGTTACTAGACTCGCGCGAATCATGAAAGTGACCAAAATTAAAAATATCCGTAATACAAAGGCATAAAACTGTGGTGGTTTCACCTTCTTGATGCTGCCACAGTCCGTGACGCTCCGCAGACAACGCCGACAGCTCTTCGTGATCCTCCGCATCTGACGAGAGGCAACGATGCAGGTAGGGACTCCAGGTTGTTTTAAGGTTCTTGCTCAATCGTCGCCAGTGTGATGAAGTCGATTCCACAGACAGGCATGTAGTTTAAAGGAGATTTATTGACGAGTAGAAATAGTTAGTTCATATCTATAAACCTGGGTCGTAACTGTCATCCCATGGAATCCGGAACACAGCAGTGTTCCTGATTCCAGGTATGACACAACAACACCACACGCACCTTTTGAAAAGAGCACATTGGCACAAACTATGAAAGTGAGAGGAGAGAGGAGTTGGCCTAACAGCTGGGGCGGTCGACCTTGAATCTGGAGACCTGGGTTCGAGTCTCGGCAATGATGCTGAACATCCTGTGATTCTGGGCAAATCACTTACAGCCTGATTCATGAAGCAAAATTGCGCTCGCAATAGCTGCGAAAATCTATTGCGGGCGCAATTTCCTAAATCGGTATTCACCACGAAAATAGCGAAATCGCAAACACAGAATTGTGAAATCGCTAAAAGATTCGCAGAATCCCGGCAGTAGACCATCAGTGAATCGGAATTAGCGATAAACCACGGAATCTGCGAAAATAATAGCGATTTCGCAATACAATCGCAATCGGTATTCAAGAAAAATCGCAATTAGCGAAAAAACCAAAATCGCTGTTTGCGAGGCGCAATTTAAGGACAACCCAAAGCAGGTGGTAACCATCAAAGACATTGTAAATTTTTTTTCGAAAAACCGTTGGCCAATCAGTAACTGGTGCAGGCCTGACCAAACACACTTAAGGAGATGCAGCATCAGCATAAGGAGTGTCAGAATGCCAGGACTGTACATGGTGGTCAGGCGGCGAAGGCTACAGCGAGCAGCACGGAGGAGACGCAGAATCCAGGACAGGATATTCCGCCAGCGGGTCACCCTGCTGGGCCAAACCAGAGAGCAAATAAACGCAAAGTACCGCCTGAATGGGGCAATGATCATCAAGCTAATTCAGGACCTTGACCCCTGATGCAGCACCCAACAAGGCGGACCAATGCCGTGCCAACACATGTCCAGGTATTGTGTAGCCTGCACATCCTGGCCTCCGGGAGCTTCCAGGGGATAGTTGCGGCTGCTGGGGGGATATCCCAGCCCACCATGTCCCGCTGCCTAGGGAGTTTCCTTGACGCAATGCTGACCCAGCTACACCATCACATCAAATTTCCCACCAGCCAACAGGATTTGGATGAGACCAAGCATCAATTCTACAATGTTGCGCATTTCCCATATGTGATAGGATGCAGTGACTGTACCCACATCCACATCTGCCCACCAGCTGCCTCGGAGTACATGTACCGCAATCGCAAGTCCTACCACTCCCTCAACATCGAGATGGTCTGCAATGCTAAGACATACATCACGGACATAGTGGCACAGTACCCGGGGAGTACACATGACTCATTCATATTCCGGCACTGCGGCCTCCACACACGACTGGCCAGGGGAGACTTTGGGGAAGGACACCTACTTGGTAAGTACACTTTGCCCATAATGTCCCACTGCGATGAAGTAGCTGCGCTGCACAGGCACTCACCCTCTGCTCCTCTCATTCAGGTGACAGTGGCTACGCCCTCCGTGAATACCTCCTCACCCCATACCTCAACCCTGCTACACCACAGCAACGGCGTTACAATGTAGCACACATACGCACAAGGAATTGCATTGAGAGGACATTTGGGCTACTGAAGAGCAGATTCCGCATACTGCACAAGACTGGTGGGGCCATGTACTACAGTCCTGATGTGTGCTGCCGCATTGTGGCTGTGTGTGCAATACTACACAACATTGCTACCAAGCGCCGGATACCTGTAGACATCTCTGGCAGTGAGTCGGAAGGGGACGACCGGCCACCTGCACATGTGCGTAATGCACGCGGGGAGAACCCAGCTGAAGGACACAGACGCCGCAACCACATCACAATGAACAGTTTCTAGTGCACCCACTCCCCTCACCCAACAATTCACAATTGCATGCAAATGGAAATAATGACAGGAGGCCGATGTATGATGCAAGAATAAATATTATTGTTGAATTCACAATAATAATGTTAAGTTTCTATCCTTTCTATGCAAGCAGTATTGCGCCATACTGCTGCGAACAAAACACAGGACATGCTTGTATCGTCAGCATGTCCCAGCAAATGTACATGAAACTCAAGTGCGCCTCCGGCGCGCAGCCCCCAATCGCCTCTCCGGCTCTTCCTCTGCCACGGCACGTGACCCTGCAGTGGGCCTGGTGCTGCGGCGTAACATGGCAACCTGTGAGGCAGACAGGCTGCTGACACTGGAGGTGCCCTCGCTGGTATCGTCCCCCCCCCCGACATTGCCTGGCCCAGTAGGATGGAGTGCCAGTACGGCAGTGGTGACCTGCTCCAACACTCGGGCCACATCCTCACAGCATTGGATCAACTGCTGCTGCTGCGCCTGGGACCGTCGCGAGAGCTGGGAGGTGGCATTCCCAATAACATAGTTAGAGCGGGTGTAGGCTGACAGACGCGTAAGTAGCTGCCGGTGGCGGCGGCGGGCGGTGTTGCGCTGCGATATGAGTGCAGCAGTGTTGGCCTCCATGGCTGCCGTCATGCGGTCCATCCTGTCGGCCACATGGAGCTGCATTTGGATCGCCCCTTGCCGTTGTGCCTGCAGTTGGTGTATGCGTAGCATCCGGCGATCTATGCTCAAGCCTGGCACGCGCACATCCATCCCCCTCCTGCCGCTGCGTGCAGTGTTCTGCTGGTGAGCCCTGCCATGCCTGATCTGCTGGCTGGCCACAGTGGGTGTGCGCACTGTCACCGCAGTAGCTGCACCAGATGTAGAGGGTGCAGCTGGTGGTGGAGTTGAGGTTGTCAGAGGTGCTGCGCCTGATGGTGGTGGAGCAGATGATCTTGCCCTGGCTGCGGGGATAGGTGCTGCCCTGATGGTGGTGGCGCAGATGGTCTTGCCCTGGCTGCTGGGATAGGTGCTGCGCCTGATGGTGGTGGCGCAGATGGTGTTGCCCTGGCTGCGGGGATAGGTGCTGCGCCTGTTGGTGCAGGATGTGTCGCTGTTGGCACCTCCTCGGCATCCTCTGGTTGCTCGTCAATGAGCAGCCTGTCGCTATCGCTGCTGTTGTCAGCGCCACCTGTGAGGGGAAGTGGACGTTCATTAGTTGCATGTATCTGTCACACGTGCAGTTGCTACATGCATGCTGGATGACATTCCCTGACTGGCTGTGGCATTGCGTACTTTGGGACATGTCTGGCTGCATTGGGGTACTTGTACATTGTGGGCAGACTACTTGTCCCACAATGCTTTTGGGCATTACCTAATGTGCATGGATGGCATGACTTTGGAAGATTATGGGAGGCTATAGGGTCTTGGCCATTGATAGGGGACAGGGTCGCAGTCGCATGCCACTTACCTTGGCTGTCTTGGGTGGGGCGGGATGAGTCCAGATTGGTGACCCCAATGCACGCCTCTGGCTCTAGAGTGTCCTCCACGCGGTCCTCCATGGGGGTGTTGGGAGGGACTGTAGGTTCTCTGCCTCCAGTAGCCAGGGTCTCGCTGTCATGGTTCCACATACCCCTAGCACACATATCCTAAGACATGTGCTGATTTCTCCCTTATGAAAACCCACCCCTGTCCCGTGCTCCACGCACGCTTCAAGTCAGTGTGATTTGGTGTTTTCATAAACTTCTGCTGTAATACATGTTTATCACCTTCTTAAGGTTTTTGCTAACCTTGCTTTTCTTTGTGCCTTTTTGCTTGTAAACTATTGTATTGCCTTGTGTGGTTATTGGAGTTTGAGAGCGCTGTATACTTGCATTTATGACCTTCGCGTATGCTCTGTGAGAGACAATGCCCCTGCGAAGGTCTCACGAATCTCTCCTCGCATCCCTACACGCTACCTTTCGGTGCGCGCTTGAGCTGGGACTGCAAGCAACGTCCCCGCGCACGTTCACAGAGCGTGACTGGGAGCGGCTGGGTGCGGTCCAGTATTTAAACCGCACCCAGCCTTCTGGAAGGCGCTTTGCCTTCATATTTCCCTAGGAGAAGGTCGCTTCTGATGGAGGAACTCACCTGAAGGAGAATTCTATCCTGGCAGGACTCCATGGCGGTGCTTCTTATTTCCTGGAGCTAGAAACCTCAAGAACTGAGTTTGAAAGCTAAGTACTTTACTTGATTTAAGGCGCCCTTCGCAAGAAAGGTCAACAGAATTTTTGGAACTATTATTTTGCGAAAGCCTTCGCGAAGAAAGAGACTTGGGACATTTTATGCCTATTAATGTTTTGAGAACAATTTGCCAGTTCATTTATGTGTTGAATTGTGAAGAGATTTACAAGGAGCTTTTAGACTTTATTTGAAAATAGTGTGATAGAAGAAAGATACGTAGGATTTGGTGTGTCTTGTTTTATGCTTCTTTTTATAGCACAATTAACAGGACTAGAAACCCGAGATCAAGAAGCAAAGGTTTATGTCAAGTAAGTCTTAGGAAGAGATAGGAAGAATGCAAAGGGTCTCTTAAAGATACTAAATTAATTCTTCCTTTCTTTTGTGTAAACTTCCAGACGAACAAGCTGACATTACACCAGTTGACTTGACCAGCTATCCTAGAGGACATCTGACGACTTCATCACAACTACCCTACAACCCTACAAAGACATACTGGGCAAAGGCCTACAACTTGCTGATTGCAGGTAGGGGAACCTCTGAAAAGCGTCACTTGATTTTTGGAGCTCTAATTAGATAGAATTTGTAGAGAAGGGCCGAGGAATAGTTTAGGAGTGTTGAATCTTAAAACCGGAATACTAAAGTCTTGGTGCTTGTTGCTTCGCAGGTCGACAGCAAGAATTAAAGTCTTCTCTTCAACGCCCAGTACCGGCCCTCCTCCCTAATTTCTAGTTTAAACCTTGCTGTGCATATTCAAGTCAGTGAGCTTTAGTTAGTGATTAGGGAAGTTGGTCCCTTGCGTCCCTGCGAAATCATCCACGTCTTCCAAGAGAACTTCAGTCAAGACAAGGTAAGGGACGACGTGGTTAGCTTTGACAGAAGGCAAAGCCCACGTAGATAATTTCGCCCGGACGCAATGGATCAAGTTAACATGCAGGACTTAGCAGCAGTTTTAGAAGCAATTAGGCAGGATAACGCAGCCTTACGTAGGGATTTATCCTCTCTTCAGGACTCAATTCAGCAGAAACCAACCACTTTTCAGAGTTCATCGTCCAGTGCTAATACCAAGACTCAGATCCAAGTGGTAACTCCGTTCCCCACCCCCTTAGCCCCACCTGAAAGATTTTATGGGGATTGAAATAAGTTTTCTGTATTTTTACAGCAATGTCACTTACATTTTATAGCTAAGACTACAGCCTTCCCAGACGATTCCTCCAGAGTAGCATTTATGTTATCCTATATGGGTGGAGATGCAGCTCTTTGGTCAGTTCCTTTAGTGGAAAATGACGATCGAATTTTGTATAATTTTAAGGATTTCGAGAGGGCTTTAAAGAAGATGTTTGCAAAACATCTTTTCGTTTCAGTCTGCAGACAATGAGCTTTTAAGTTTAAAGCAAGGATCTTCGGATCTGATACATTATATATCTACCTTTAACCGTCTAGTTTTAGAGGCTGACTGGCCATACGACAAAAGAGTTTCCATCTTGTACAGAGGTCTAAGAGAGGAATTAAAGGACATGATAACTCAGATTCTCGAACCCCCTGATGACATAAGTGAGTTCATTGATTTAGTGGTAAAACTTAATCATCGTATTTCTGAGAGAAAAGGAGAAAGAGGGAAGACTGAGCATAAGGTAGTTTTCTTTAAGGAAAAGTCAACCTCGAATCGAGAATCAGGTCCAAAGTCTGACTCAGCTGAACCCATGCAAATTGGTTCGATCCGTGGTCCTTTATCTAAGGAGGAGAAGGATAAAAGGCGACGTTTAAACCAGTGTTTATATTGCGGAAAGACAGGACACTTCGTAAAAGAATGCCCCACACGACCTAGCAAGTTTAAAACTAAAACTTCCGATTTGGCCATCACACAGGAAAAGTCGGAAAACTAGTACACTCGGTAAAGGGAGAGGTCAGTTTATCGGGTGGTCTTTCTAGTTTGGCCTCAACTCTTCCTCCTGCAGGTTTTAGACACTTTTCAATCCTAGTAGAACTCCGAGATCTGCTTCCAGAATCCCGCACAAGAAAAGTGGAAGCCATTATAGATTCCGGGGCTACAGGTAACTTTATTGATTCCCAATTTTTCTTACAGTTAGGTTTTCAGTCTGTGTTTAAAGATCACCCAGAAACCGTTAGAGCAGTTGATGGTAAAGAGTTGACTTCAGGGTTGGTAAACAGACAAACCGAACCTTTAGAGATGGATTGTTCTCCTATACATCGAGAAAGAATACAATTTGACATAATTGATGCCCCTCAATTTAAAATGATTTTGGGGATACCTTGGTTAATAAAACACAACCCAATCATAGATTGGGTAACCAGGTTAATTACCTTTAAGTCATCCTTTTGTGCAGAACAGTGCTTCCTAATCAATAGACCTAAGGACATAGTTCAAGGTTTTGATTTCGGAATTGAATCACCCAATGTCCTGCTTTTGGATGGGGTCCCATCAGTTTATAACGACTTATCTGATGTGTTTGACAAGAGAAAAGCCAATACTCTACCTCCGCATAGAGATTTCGACTGTAGAATTGATCTCATGCCATGAGCAACCTTGCCCTGCAGTCGCATTTATGCTCTTACAGAAGCAGAAAACACTCATTTGAGAGCATACCTTGACGAGTACCTTGCAAACGGCTTCATTAGGCACTCCAAATCTCCGGTTTCTTCAGCTCTTTTTTTCATTCCGAAGAAGGGAGGGGAATTGCGCACGTGCATAGATTATAGGGCACTAAACAACGTCACAATTAAGAACAGGTACCCCTTACCTTTGATTCCAACACTTTTGGACCAAATAAAGAAGGCTAAGATTTATACAAAACTGGACTTGCGAGGAGCTTATCATTTAGTCAGGGTAAGAAAAGGAGACGAATGGAAGACGGCCTTCCGCACTAAGTTTGGTCTCTTTGAATATCAAGTCATGCCTTTTGGTCTGTGTAACGCTCCTGCCGCCTTCCAGTTTTTTATAAACGAAGTGTTGCATGAATTTATTGACATCTGTTGCGTAGTTTATATAGATGATATTCTCATCTACTCTGATACCGAGGAAGAACATGTACAACAGGTCCGCGCCATTCTTCAAAAACTACTCTCAAATTCTCTTTATGTTAAGTTGGAAAAAAGTCTGTTTCATGCCTCCAAGGTGGACTTTCTGGGTTACATTATTAGTCCCGAAGGTATTGAAATGGATCCTAAAAAGGTAGAAGCTGTAACAACCTGGCCCAGTCCAACTTCTGTGAAACAAATTCAAAGCTTCCTAGGCTTTGCAAACTTTTACTGTAGATTCATTCAGAACTTTTCTCAAATAATTACACCCATAACCAAGTTACTGAGAAAAGGAGTGAAATTCTTATGGACCTCAGATGCTGAAGAAGCCTTTCAAAATTTAAAGAAGAGGTTTACCATGGCCCCAATCTTGAGTCATCCAGACCCCAATCAACCGTTCATTGTAGAAGCAGATGCATCTCAATATGCATTGGGAGGAATTCTCTCACAACAAAATTCTGATACAGGCCAAATGCACCCTATAGCTTACTTTTCTAGGAAGTTGTCAGAAGCAGAACAGAATTATGCCATTGCCGATAAGGAATTATTGGCAATTAAAGCGGTTTTTGAAGAATGGCGCCACTACCTGTTAGGGGCTCGTCATCCCGTAACTATTTATACTGATCACCGAAATCTTCAAGCTCTAAGATCTGTAAAAGCTCTGACTGCTAGACAGTTACGTTGGTCTATGTTCTTCAATGACTACACTTTTGTGATAACATATCGTCCTGGAAAAGAGAACTTGAAAGCGGATGCTTTGTCTAGAATTGGTGAGAAAGGCCCAGAACAACCCGAAATTGTCCATCCTGTAATCCCGACTTCTTGTTTCAGGGAAGTTTATCCATGAGTAACATTATTAATGACATCAAGGAGACCATGAAAGATAAGGATGTTGAGAAGTGGAAAAAGGATTATCCTGACCTTCATGAGAAGAATGATTTGATGATGGTACATGGTTTGATTTTCGTTCCTAATGAAAAGATTCAAAAATCCATAATCCAGCTTCACCACGATACCATGTTATCTGCTCATCCTAGCATTTTGAAAACTATGGAACTTAAAAGACGAACCTTTTGGTGGCCTTTGATGTTCAAAGACATTCAGTTGTTTGTAGAAACTTGCAGTGTTTGCATTCAAAATAAGACTTCTCATCAAGCTCCTAGCGGTTTGTTAATGCCTCTACCTATCCCACCTCAACCCTGGCATACAATATCGCTAGACTTCATAGTTGAACTACCTGAAACCAAGAAGGGATTTAATACAATTTTAACAGTAGTGGATCAGTTCACGAGAATGGCCCATTTCATTCCTTTAAAGAAACTTCCCACTGCTTTAGAGCTTGCTCATTTGATTATGTCACACGTGATAAGATTACACGGAATTCCTTCAGTGGTCATTTCGGACAGAGGCTCCCAGTTTATTTCTAAGGTTTGGCAAAAGCTGGGTACATTGTTACAAATGGATGTTCGTTTGTCTTCTAGTTACCATCCCCAAACAGATGGTTTAACGGAACGAACTAATCAAACTATCGAACAATATCTCCGATGTATGTTACCCAATGTTCCTGAAGAATGGTCTGATCTTTTAAGCCCCTTAGAGTTCGCTTATAATAACTCTGAACATTCATCTATCAAAATGTCTCCGTTCTTTTGTAATTTTGGATTCCATCCCAAATGTATTCCTGAAAGTTCTACTAACTATGATTCTGTACCCGCAATTTCTGACTATGTATCCAAAGTATTTTCTATCCAAGAAGAGGCTAAATTCAACTTGGCAAAGGCGAAAGAATCTCAGAAAGAGATCAAGGACAGACATCGATCTGAACAACCTCAATATAAAGTAGGTGATAAAGTATGGCTGAGTACTAAGAACTTGAAACTTAGAGGAAACCGGAAATTCAATCCAAGGTTTATTGGTCCCTTTCCTATTGAGAAGGTAATTAACCCGGTTTGTGTAAGACTGAGTCTCCCTCACAAGTACTTGATACACCAGGTTTTCCATGTCTCTCTGGTTAAGCCATTTCATCCCCTGACCCGTATTTCTAAATCTCCGCCTCCCATCATGATTGATGATCACCCTGAATTTGAGGTTAAAACAATCTTAGATTCCAAAAGAGTTCGAGGAAAACTGTTTTACCTCATAGATTGGAAAGGTTACGGCCCTGAGGAAAGATCATGGGAACCTTTGGACCATCTAAAAAACTCTCCTAGATTGATCCGACTCTTCCATTTACAACACCCTTAGAAACCAAAACCCATTTCTACTGTTCTTGGGGGGATCTTGAGGAGGGAGTACTGTCATGGTTCCACATACCCCTAGCACACATATCCTAAGACATGTGCTGATTTCTCCCTTATGAAAACCCACCCCTGTCCCGTGCTCCACGCACGCTTCAAGTCAGTGTGATTTGGTGTTTTCATAAACTTCTGCTGTAATACATGTTTATCACCTTCTTAAGGTTTTTGCTAACCTTGCTTTTCTTTGTGCCTTTTTGCTTGTAAACTATTGTATTGCCTTGTGTGGTTATTGGAGTTTGAGAGCGCTGTATACTTGCATTTATGACCTTCGCGTATGCTCTGTGAGAGACAATGCCCCTGCGAAGGTCTCACGAATCTCTCCTCGCATCCCTACACGCTACCTTTCGGTGCACGCTTGAGCTGGGACTGCAAGCAACGTCCCCGCGCACGTTCACAGAGCCTGACTGGGAGCGGCTGGGTGCGGTCCAGTATTTAAACCGCACCCAGCCTTCTGGAAGGCGCTTTGCCTTCAGATTTCCCTCGGAGAAGGTCGCGTCTGATGGAGGAACTCACCTGAAGGAGAATTCTATCCTGGCAGGACTCCATGGCGGTGCTTCTTATTTCCTGGAGCTAGAAACCTCAAGAACTGAGTTTGAAAGCTAAGTACTTTACTTGATTTAAGGCGCCCTTCGCAAGAAAGGTCAACAGAATTTTTGGAACTATTATTTTGCGAAAGCCTTCGCGAAGAAAGAGACTTGGGACATTTTATGCCTATTAATGTTTTGAGAACAATTTGCCAGTTCATTTATGTGTTGAATTGTGAAGAGATTTACAAGGAGCTTTTAGACTTTATTTGAAAATAGTGTGATAGAAGAAAGATACGTAGGATTTGGTGTGTCTTGTTTTATGCTTCTTTTTATAGCACAATTAACAGGACTAGAAACCCGAGATCAAGAAGCAAAGGTTTATGTCAAGTAAGTCTTAGGAAGAGATAGGAAGAATGCAAAGGGTCTCTTAAAGATACTAAATTAATCCTTCCTTTCTTTTGTGTAAACTTCCAGACGAACAAGCTGACATTACACCAGTTGACTTGAGCAGCTATCCTAGAGGACATCTGACGACTTAATCACAACTACCCTACAACCCTACAAAGACATACTGGGCGAAGGCCTACAACTTGCTGATTGCAGGTAGGGGAACCTCTGAAAAGCGTCACTTGATTTTTGGAGCTCTAATTAGATTTTGTAGAGAAGGGCCGAGGAATAGTTTAGGAGTGTTGAATCTTAAAACCGGAATACTAAAGTCTTGGTGCTTGTTGCTTCGCAGGTCGACAGCAAGAATTAAAGTCTTCTCTTCAACGCCCAGTACCGGCCCTCCTCCCTAATTTCTAGTTTAAACCTTGCTGTGCATATTCAAGTCAGTGAGCTTTAGTTAGTGATTAGGGAAGTTGGTCCCTTGCGTCCCTGCGAAATCATCCACGTCTTCCAAGAGAACTTCAGTCAAGACAAGGTAAGGGACGACGTGGTTAGCTTTGACACTCGCTCAGCCTCTCTGCCACCCTTTCCTTGGCACGACCTCGGAGGTCGTACCACCTCTTCTTCAGCTCCTCCAGCGACCTGTGTGCCACGCCCACAGAGTTGACTTTAGCCGCTATCCAAAGCCAGATTCGGCGTTTCTCCGCCTCAGGCACCCTCCTGGAGTCTTTTCCAAAAAGTTTAGGGTGGTTATCAACCACCCCATCAATCAGGTGCTCCAACTCCTGTTCAGAGAATTTGATCTTCCGCTTGCGCCCGGTGTCGCTGGGCCCTGGTACAGCCTCCTCTGCCATTGCTGCAGTGAGATAAGTTGAGGATTTGCAAGTTTGCAGGTGTCCTGGAAGGAGCTCAGTAAGATGCAGCCTCGAGATCAGCCTCACTGTTCTGAATGGGGGTGGGAACTGGCTGCTCCCTGGTTGTGATGTCATCACTGTGCTCGAAATGCGACTTCCCGTTTTTCCGATCTCGCAAATTTTGCGAGATCGCATTTAGCAATCTCGCAATTAGCGATATCGCAATTAGCGATATCGCAATTCCTACACAGATGTTGACGGAAATAGCGATTATTCTGCGATTTCAGAAAATCGCTAACACTTTTTGCGGCCGCGTGCGAATCGTTTTATTTTCTCGGTAATTTTGATGAATGCCGATCTGCGATTTCTAAATTGCGATTCGGTGTAAATCGCAACTTAAAAATCGCAGAATTCGGATTTCATGAATCAGGCTGTTAATCTCCCTGTGCCTAACAAAAATGAATGTGTCCTCGTGTAACATAACTGGTGCTATGTAAAGTGTTTCAAGTTCGCGCTATATAAAACTCTGCAAAAATTAAGAAAAGTGTATATGGCCCTTGGTCCTAACTTCTGGTGGAACACATTAAGCCAGAGAATGAATGGATTTCGACACTTTCTGGGTAGGCACTCGTTTGGGAAGTATTTCTACACTGCATATTTGTAGGATGAGTCTGTGTTTACAAATTATATTGTATGTCAAACCGGATGCTCTACATGCTTTAAAACTTTTCTGTTTGTCTTATAGTAACGGAGGGGAATGCAATCTATCTGATTAATATTATCCACCGTGTTTGCCTTCGTGCAAGTATTAATCAATTTACCCAACGGATTGGTAGTGCCACCTGCCCATAAGCAAGTGGCTTTATTGATTTTCTAATATTGGCAGATTTTTTCTGAGTGTTGCCCTGCAAAGCCCTGCTGTCTGCAGCAACCATTGCTCTATTGCTCCAGTCTGCCACTGTAATTAACATTAGTGAATACATTGTACCACTGAGATGTGCTCAAGCTCATTAAACCCTTCTCCCAGAGTCATACCTCCCAAGTAGAGGAGAATTGCACTAATAAGCTACTGTTTTAATGAGGCTCCATTTAAGCTGTCCTTCCTGGATAACACTAGAGAAAGAAGTACCCTGATGTGAATAAACAAGAGCAGACCACTGGGGCCAAAGCTGTTCATCAATAAACTTTTTTTCAATGAATATAAGAAAGGCACCTGCACGCGTGCACGGAGGCACCCATGCGCAAACATACATAGACGCAACCCAGCTTTTGCATGGATTTTAAAATGCATAAAATAAATATTTTAAAACTCACTTCAAAGGGCAGTATTCAACGGGAAGTTGCATTCATAATGCTATGCACAGCTATAGTTGTATGGTTGGGTTCTCCACAGGGGGCTTGTTGCCCCAACCCCCCTTTTGTGGGTGGTTTGGATGATGGCTATTATTCACAGAAAGTGTTCTATGAGGAAGGGGGAGAAGGTCTTAAATACTTTCAGACTAAGACATGTGAGTGTGAAGTTTGGAGAGGGTTGTTTCTGACTGGGAGATCACAGCTGACGTTTGGTTCCTGTGTCCTTCTGGTTAACTGAAGTGACTTGTCATTTGCCTGCCACAAATGTTGCTTAACTGGGCCCATTATAGGCATTGAACCAGTAGTTGCCCCAACCAATTTGTAGGATGAGTGAGTCCCATACAAACATTCACCTCCCCTGCAGGTGGACACTCTCTGGCGGATCTCACCCACCAAAGGGCCACATTCTTTGCAGCATTAAGAAGTCTGTTCTATTTAAGGTTAGCCTCCAGATACAGATGGTCTAGGAACACGGAAAGAAGAGGCGTAGCACAAGACCACTGACGGTAGATATAGGGGTGGCCAGCCTCCTAGTCCTAGAACTGAATAAATTTTCTGATGGTTTAGGCTTTTAAGATAGAATCACTTGTTGTATTAATTATTGTTGAGTTAGCCATGATCTATTTTGAGGGAGGGGATATGTTCTGATTTCTATGGTGGGGGAAAATGTAGTTTATAGAATATGTGGTTTGGTGTTTGTAGTCTTTTAATTGTGGTGATTAGTGATCTGTTTGTGATAAATTGTGATCAAATGGGTGGTGTGTAGTGTATCGTGCTCTAGGATGTATTTTTGATTTCTAATGTTGTGCAGGGGAAGAGCTAGTATCAGGGAATAATATAAAGCAAATGCTGAGGAGAGAGAAAGGTAAGTCTATGAGGTGATAGGTGAGGTGGACAGAGAGTTCAATCCAGGGAGAGAATTGATGTCACGTGGAAAAGTGAGTGGTTATGAGGTAACAGATTGAGGAAGAACAATGGGCTGTGGTATGTAGTGAGTGGATGTGGTGGTGTTGTGTGCATGGACTAAGCAGGCTGTGCACGGGTCTGTCTTGTGCACCAAGTATCCCCTGGCAGAGCTTGAGTGGTCTATATGATGTGTCACATTAACGTCATGAGACGCTAGGGTCTGTTAAATGTGATTGTGTACATATAAGGGTTTCTCTGATTAGCGGGGGTATGGGCGAAAACCTTATAGCATTTTCTGTGGAGTATCGAAGAAGTGCATCATCATGGTTAAGTATGTGTTGCAAGAGAGGAACTGGGATGAAAAAGAATTTCTGGGCTGTTTTTATTAATGTAGGTAGGCTTATGGTGTTGATTTAACCTGGTTGTCTAAAGTTGTGTTCTTGCTGTTTGCAATTGTGCTTTGATGGTGCCTGTGACATATGGCAATCCCCGAACTATCATACAGGGGTATGGCACTACCGGTCAGAGTGAGGAGATGATGTCAGGATGCATGTGTTAGTCATTGTTGACTACACAGGGCAGGGCAGGTAAAAGTGTAAAAATGTAAATCCAGTATTTGTAAAGCGCGAACAGCTACCCGAAGGAATACCGGCGCTGGAGGCCGTCGGGAAGATTAAGTGAGCTATTGCCCAGAGTCACATGGTGCTGGGCTGACTTGCCGCCAGTTATCGAACTGTGAGCCCCAGATTCCAGCGTCAGTCGCCCTGGCCGCTGTGGCACAACTCTTCGTATGCATGTGTGTACCTTGCCCAGTTAGTGAAGAAGACCCTTGTGTGTTTTCACTGCCTATGAGTGTTGCTCTTCCCATAGGTTAACATGGGACAATAGTGGAAAGGACTTCAGGCTTCAATAGTGGATTGCAGTGGAGCAGCTTCATAATGTTTCCTGTCATTGGATTCACAATGGCAAACCCTCTCCTGAGGTAAGGATGGTTTTGTTATTACTAGCTTAGAAATGCCAGTTCTAGGACGTGCAAAAGCCTGACAATTTGAAATGTGAGTGCACTCCCCCCCTTAACTTAATAACCATTCCTTGAAAACTTCTTGAGTAGGTGCGTGCGATCAGAAGCCGTGGATCGCCCCTTGCCACAGTCAATATAGAACTATAGAACAATGTAGAGCACACATCTCGTGCTCATAACTGTCGCACTGCTATAAGTGGGATTCTTCCCTCGTAGTAACCAATTTATCACAGTACTCATCAGTAAAACTTTGATTCCATTCACTTATCCGATTTCTTTTTATAACTTGACCTTGTTCATTTAAATGTAAATTGATACTTGTATAGCGCACTACTCACCCGCAAGAGTCTCAAGGCACTTGTACGAATACTGCTGTGGAACCCATCCTGGCTTTCCCTGTGAGGCGTCCACTCCTGGGCGCCCCCAAGGTGGGGGCCAGGCATCCTTAGCGTTGTGGGGGCCGTTGTGGAGATTAAGCCAGCTATTGCCCAGAGTGGGACTCCATGATTAGAATAGGCACCGAGGCGAGAATTATCAGGTCTGTGGAATTTTGAGCCCAAGACCCGCCGAGGCGGAGAATTGATCCCTGGTCCCTGGCTAGACCTCTGCATCAGGGTCTGCCGCTCTAATCATTGAGCCACACATCTCCACTTCATTTCATCACATCGGAGACGGTATTAGTACACCTGCATATTTTATTAAACTTTTCATTCTCCAGCTGTATACCTTTTAGGGCTTTGTACAACGGTGCGTTTTCTACAGGTGAATCAATGGAGTTAATATGATGTAAACAGACCCAATGCATTTCGAGCCAATAAGGCTCTTCGTCAGGGGTTTCTATAAAAGATCAAAGAAACAGCTCAGCTGACCAATCCATGTACATAATAACACTAACATAAAGCAACAACAATATCATACCCATATACTTGATGCCTTTTCTAGAAACAAAAAACGCACTGCTGCGTAAATTACGTGCACCCGTCCTCACCCTGCATAACCCAAACAGCAAAATAAATTTGTGTTAAAAAACTCCCCATTTATTAGTGGGGAGTTTTTTAACACAAATTTATTTTGCTGGAGAATGAAAAGTTTAATAAAATATGCAGGTGTAATTATACCGTCTCCAATGTGATGAAATGAACAAAGGTCAAGTTAAAAAAGGAATCAAATAAGTGAATGGAATTAAAGTTTTACCGATGAGTACTGTCATAAATTGGTTACTACGGGGGAAGAATCCCACTTATAGCAGTGCGACAGTTATGAGCACGAGACGTGTGCTCTACATTGCTCTATAGTTCTAGGAAGTGGGCATTTCTCTGCTCTGAAACTCTTTGTGTGCCTTTTAGTTTAGCTACATCTCTCACTGGAGGCTGGGGAAGCACATCTGTGCATTCCCAAGGAATAGCTATAAACATTGGGCATGCAATTGGACTGACAGATCTCTGCCATTTGAGGGCCTAGCTGGATAGATAGGAGGAACAGATTTTGACACTTGGCATCTGGAGCCAGATTATGGTCGCACTAAAGATTAGGATCTGCAATTCTTGGCCTCGTGGCAGACAGGCTTGAAATTTAGGGGTGACATCTGTGGTTTAAAGGGAAACCTCCTGAACCACCCCCCAATTCTAAGGCACTCCAGTATATCTACTGGTGCCCTACTTCAGTAGGAAAGAGATACACTTGTGAGGGACCAAAGAACCTGGAACAATGTGGTGCACACTGCCGGAGGATCCTGTTGTGCACAAAGAAGATTACTGCCATTGAGAGGGATCAAGCACCCTTCCTGAATTGGGGATGGCCTGGGTCCTCAATGAAATCTTGTGGCCAGGTACTGTTGCCAGGATTAGACCTGGGTACTCAGAGCGACTTACAGGGTCAAAGGGACACTTCTGAGAATGATCAGAAGCGGTCAAGAGGGTGTGTGAGCCCCCCCCGCTGTGCTTCGCAGTGCTGGGCTGACACTGAAAGGCCCTGGTGTAACCCTTTTGAGTGACTGATTATTGTCCTCAGCCAGCTTCTGCTCCACATCCTTTAGGTTAACTTCTCGAGTGATGGCCAACACCCATTTGGTCTACAGAGACTCTGCAGATTGTTACCGATTGACCACCAGATATCAGCTGCCCTGCATTAGGGTGCCTTGTGCGTATGTGTGTGAGCGTGCTGCATGAAGACTTACCTGATATCAGTAGCACCATGTATAGGTGCTGAGTGAGTGTGTGTCTGTGTGTGTGTGTGGAAGTGACAGTCTGCGGACTGCCTGTGGTTGACGACACTAGCCGGCAGTGCTGCGTTACATGTTGATTTCTTGCCAGAGAAACACTATGGTTGACATTGATTTTACCCACGCCGCCGGGCCCCACAGTGCTCTCTTAAATGTTATTCATTGTATGTACATATTTCCAATATGGTTGTGGCCTGGGGTGCACCCCATAACTGTGTGGTATTGAATTATAAGAATTGCCAGGGTGGACATAGGTTTGACAACCTGTTGCACCGCATAAGGGTGCGCATACTACTGGTGGCATTTAAACACGGTTGGGCCTAGTACTGCGAGTAATATTTCCAAGTGTGATTTATGCACTGAAAGACATTTTGTTCATGTTGTGTTGAATATTGTGTATGTTGAATGCAAACATTATTTACATACATCACTTGATAAGCCTGATAGTTCATTGCCCAGCTACCCAAGGATGAGCGCAAGTCATACAGTGAGTATAATCACCCGCCCCTGAAGGGATTGGTAGGTTATGGCTGGCTAGGGCATCACCTCTGCCAACCAGATAGTGCCAGTTCCTATAAGTGATATTGATATGTTGACTATGTTTAAAATATTGGTGAAAAATCCTGCTTACTGGTTTAGTTGGATTTTACAATACTAATTTAGAAATCCCACTTTTAGAAAGAACGTATCTTCCCTTCTAAACGTAATTAATGTAAGTGCAGACGCTATTTCCAACTAGCGCGCAGCATGACAAAAATTATTTTCTGTACGGCTGATTACTTGCATTCCGTCTTTGGTTTATACTTTAGATACGCTGAGATTATCACCCACTGGTACCGGGTGTAGTGCCGCTGCTCTACTGTCGTTAGATACTCAGACAAGCGATACCAGGCTGTTTAAGTAAGTGTTGATTCGAACGTAAAGCGCATAACATTTTTTAAAATATTAGTCGTTCTATACTGACACTGATCTTATTTATCAATAGGAATCTCAGAATTCCCTATTGCCGTGAGTAATCTCCATGTTTATGTTATCAGTTCTTGTGCACTCATGATAATTTACACGCTCACCTGATGATAACTTTCTTCCATAATACACCCTGCATATGCTTTTTGCACGCGTTTTGACACATTGACTGAACTCTCGTTTCCCGTGCACGTTGGAATACACTTCACACACCATTGGTTTGCTTCCTACCATCAACGAAGAAACTTGACATGATTATGTGCACTTAAGTTTTATGCATTGTAATACAGATAAGTTCTGAATTAAGATGGGCTATAATATGCCTTTGACTATTGAATGGCAACTTCTTGCACTTTATTATGATTTGGGTTATAACATATTTGGTTTCAGAGTTCACTGTGACACTATGCGTTGAACAGCGACAAATATTTTTGGTTTCTTTTACAGATGGGTCCCCTGAAGAAGGGCATGCTGATGCCCGAAAAGCATCAGGATTTTTGTTGAATATTTGTAAAAAAAATTGAAGGATTACCCGAATTGAGATACTCGTGATGATTGATTATTTATGAAAATAACATACAATAAACTTTGAATCTGCAACCAAACTCTTCGGAAAGATTAATTTTTGTTCTAACTACACATGCCCCAATGGGCATGCTGGCTGTGCACTGAGGGACATTCCCTAATCAGGAGATGCATCTTTGATTTATTCATACCTGAGACTTCGTAGGATTGGAAAGTGATACCTCAGGAGCACGCAATACAGATCACACTTTTGGAACACCTTGGCAGTACGTGACACATACATTTTTGTACTTTTAGAAAGTGAACATTTATCTGTCCTATAAACTCTTTGTGCCTTGCAGCCTGACTTCAATACGTGTCTGGAGCTGGCGACAACTACACTTGGTGCCTACTTGTCAGACAGCCACAACAAAGGCAGGGTTGCGTGGGACAGGGGTTACATTTGCATTCATCTACATACTGATGGTCTTCCTAGACTGGAGGAGGGCGAGGTCATTCACACTTTATATTTGTAGAGGTTGTGTCCTGTCCTGGCTGATTTACGCCCTACTCAAGTCTGGAGCCAGGGCTGGGTTGAAAGGGATTGTTGAGTACTTCTAAAGGTCACCATTTGAAGTCACCCCTTCATAAAAGACAATTTTGAGTATAAGTACAGGGGCTCTGACTCCATGTGTTAAAGCACTTTTGGATTTGGAACTGAACCTCTGTCAGAAGGACTGCTGCGCTGCTTAAATGCCCCATCTGGACAGCTTTTTTGCTTGTTGCCTGCTGCCTGCTAACTGCTGTGCTGCTCAAAGGACTCAACTGGACTGCTTTGATGCTTATTGCCCTGCTGCCTGCTACTCCATGAGCCTGGTTTAACCAGATACTGCCTGGGACTTGTAGCCAGATGCTACTAGTTCTACAATTTGCACATTACCAGTGGACTGTTTTGTTGCCAAGAGAAACCACCATTTCGCTAACTGCCCTATTTGTTGGCCTGCAGCCAGCTACTTTCCTTTGTGTCCCACGTCAAGGGTTGTCCAAGGGCAATCACAGATTGCCCCAGAGCACCTCTACCGTGAGACTCTACATCTTTGGAGTCCGGAACCAGTGGGCTGCAAGAAGAGCCGTTGTCAACCGCTCCTTGCTTGGCAAAACCAGCGCATGACTGATCACCTTGTACTTGGAAACAAAGCGTGCGGAGCACTGGGAGTTGTGATTGAAATTTTCTCTCCCCGCTGAATTCTGAGGTGTGTGTCCTGCCCCTCCTTGAGGACGCACAAAAGGGCACTCATTCAATGTGGTAAAGATGGGGGTGAGACTTCAACAGAGGCTCCCGACTCTGGCTGGAGACTGGCCATATTTGAAACATCAAATCACCCGCGGACTCGAGTAAAATTACCATAATACAACTAGCAGGTACACAGGTGCTCTGGTACACTAGGGGATGGCTAATAACCACATAAAATTTAATAGGAGTGCAGGGGCCCTGCACTCTATAGGGTTATGGTGTTATTTAGTGGTCTATGTACTTATGGTAATACCTGGCAGTTTATGTGTTTTCCTTCTAACAAAACTGCTGCATTTTCATGCCCTGATGTTGGTCCGTTTTAGTCTTGCTTTGTCCAGGAGAACAAGCTTTATCTCAGTATATGCATAATATGCGCAGTATTTATGCTTCATGTCATCTTGGTCTGAGCTTATGTATATTATACTTAGGCTTTCCTGTTTTCAGTTTCTATTTTTTCTTAATTCTGGCGGGGTTTTTTCAGTTCTTCCAAACCTTAAAGAAACTGTGATTATCAGTGGTTACACATTTTTTGGGCCATTAAAAACAACAGAAACAATGTTTTTACGGTGTTTATGGAATTTTAATTTAATGTTAATTATTGCTTGCTTTCTGCACTGATAGTGCATGTGTGTAGATAGTGTGTGTACAGGGTATATGAGGTCCACATAAATTTTAACAAATCAAACTTATTGTACAATACTTTAGTGAGTCTTTGGTCCTGCGCGCTCGCTCTTACCTTCCTATGTAAAGGTTTGTCTGTGAAAAGGCCTTCTCAACATTGGCACTTGAGACGGGCAATGCCAAAACAGCCAATACACAATTTGGTAACGCTGGCCATGACATAGCTTTCCATGCCAATACTGGTGCACCTAAAGATTGTTATTATCTAGGACATGTTCTGCAACATATGTATTGATTTGGGCACATATGCCCTCAGTTATTGAAGCGGTCAAAAATGAAGCAGTACTTTTCAAAGTTTGGAGAAAATTCAGAAGGGATCTAGCATTTGCGCAAAGTACCTCAGTGAGGCCTCATTAACTTCAAATGCCATGGTTGTTGAAGAGACATTTCTGTGTAGCATTGCAAGCCATTTTCCATAGACTGTAAAATAACATATTCTACATTGCTCTTCAACATTTCCTTGGTTACCAAGTGGTAAGAATTCCAACATGGAGCATGTTGCAGTGCCAAAGTCACTAAAATTGTCTCCCAATCTACTCTCAAGGTGATGTTTCACATCTACACCAATTACGCTGAACACTTGGTAGACAAGGGTGTTTTCAGACTCTGGGTATTTTGATTATGTGCACTACAGCAGTCACGTTTTCCTGTAAAATCTAAAGATGCAGTGGACTATACTTTTTCACATCACTAATAATATGCAACCAAAGATCATCACATTTCTTGTCCTTGGCATCATCACTAACCAAAAATTCTCTAAATGGTGGCCACATGGATAATATAGCATCACAGCCTCTAGGATTGAGAACCACCGGCTAAATGACACAGTTACTATGACTCTTTCTTTGATGCCACACAATGCATAAAACGAGAAATATTTGCATTTTATTTCCCGAGCATAACCAAAGGGTGCACCAGAATGGACTACAAAGTCAATAGTATTTTTCATTAACTCTTAAGATTGTAAAGATGCTTTCAGCATACCATCTAGCAAGTGACCAGGATGTCTTACAGGGAAGCACTGCAGCTCAGGTATCGATTTTGACAGACCATCATACAACGTAGCTGAATTACTGCAAATATAAACATTATCCCTCGAATCTTTTTTGAACTTGGTAGGAACTTCTTTCAGCAGCATTCCAAGTGTCATGTTTTCACCACTATCTCAGATGCTTGGTGACAACATTCTTTTCACATGTACCACTTGCTACACCTGGAATTGAATGTTTAAAGCCTGGGGTGTTTGGCAATTCACTTACAATCAATACTGATGTGCTAGAAAAGGGGGCTGATGTATCAAAGGATTTCACCCATTCTCTGTCTGTGGGTAATGTGATGGTACATATTGGGAAAGATTCTTGGGAAACTAGCCATTTTACCTATCAGTGAAATCAAATATAACCAAAATATTAAATATGATTTTGATATATTCCGATTCTCTACAGTTTATAAAATAATTAAATAAGACCTAAAACATGCTTCTAGACACTGCATCTTTAGACCAAAGACCACAAAATTGAAAAAAGCAGAAGGAAGAAGAGAGCATGTTTTAGTGACTTCCCTAAACAACAAAACCCAAGCAGAATAATGTTAGCCTAGTCTTTTTTGCTGCTGCCTTGTCTAACAAAGTTACATTGTATTGGTCCCTTTAGGAAGAAACAAAAATGACTCTTTCACTCATCTTTTCCTTTCTTTGACTGCCACTTAGTTTGTGGTTGCGAAGGTGTTTTGTCACTATTTATATGTTGGCACCAGTGATGGCTATTTTCCTTTCTGTGTGTTTTTATCAGTTATTATAGCATGAAACCTAAAACCAGATAGCCTAATTATACTATATTTTTATATAACTTTGTGTGGAGTTGCTTTTGTGGTGTGTTCATTGTGTTTTGTGTGAGTTTGTTGCGCAAACGCTTTACACATTGCCTCAGATGATAAGCCTGACTGCTCTGCGTCGAGCTACCAGAGGGTGAACACAGGTTATCTTTGGTGTGTAACTTCTTGCCCTGACTAGAGTAGTGGGTTCTGCCTTGCTTAGGTGCAAAGCTTAGCCAACCAGAAACCCCATTTATAACAGCGGTACTTCTTCTGAGAGGGAGAACGATGAGCGGGAAAACCCAGGTGGGAAAACCCAGGCAGCAGAGGTGTGACTGGATCTGGCTGGAACAAACGGGAACTAGAGGCCACAGGTAAGTGGCAGGCTAAGTGTTTAGGTCCAGTTTGTTTCTCATCTTGACTCCATAAAGGACTCTCAAATGATGGATCTCATTCACCTTCTGGTACGCATCCCCTGATGAAGGACAACTGAGGATCTGAAGAAACATAGCAGATTTTAGCTGCAAAGCTGATGATGACTGCTGCCCTGGAATTTTCTTGTTTCTGTGCCTCTCTGCCAGACCAACTATTTAAAAAAATACTCCTCCCCCTGGGACCTCACCTCAAGAGTCCCAGCAGGTGCAAGCACAGAATCATTAACTCATTGGTGGTGATGTATACATTTGACAACAAAGTATAACGCACTTGGAGACAAAGGCAATGTCTTTTATAAATGTAAACAAACTTGATGTCTGGCCATTTGTTGATAACATTCTAAAAAAGCAATTGGTGTTCTCATAATTGGTCAGTGCTGGGTTTATACAGACACAGTAAATTCTTTTCCACAGTATTCTTCTATATTATGTGTTTTATTCGTTAGAGTGTCTCTGGCATGTTGTCAATGCACACAACACCTCCTTTAGTTGGGAAAAGACGGTGGAACTGATTGGATGTGACCCCTTAAACTGAGATCCATGCGCAAACACTTGTAGGCTTCTGCCTCCTAAATAAAAGTGGAATGATATTTATTGCACACAGTAAGTACCCAGTGGGGAAGTTTTCACAATCTATTAAATTTCATTTGGTCAAACCTTAACAGGTGAAAAGCGCCTGGTATTTTCCAGAAAAGGCAGATTTTAGAGAAGTGAGCACCAAAATCTTGATAATATGACCCAGGAATTTGGAATAGGTGACCATTATTCCACCCAAATAATTCTGAATACTTTGGTGTTGCATTTTTATCTTGTTTGATAATTATTGCATCCTTCAAAGGGCACTCATAATGAGGCCTTATGGGTTTTAATCATCTAGAGGAGGTCCATGAGGAAGAATTGTGGGAGGTTAGCTAACATGAGTTTTCACAGAAGCAACTAATTGTGGTGCCTGCCCCAAACATGCATACCTCTACAATCAAATTGCCAACAAACTAAACCATTAGAAGGAATACCAAATGCAAAATACCTGTACTCACCTGGCATCACAGCACTCATCCCACTGCGACACAAACATGGGCATACTCAGAATGGTGATTTCATGTTGGAGTATAGGGGATACCGGAAGCAGCAGGCCCTGACCAAAGTTAGTGGAAACAATCTAGTGTAGTTGCCCTGCAACGGATAAATGTAGCATCCACTCTACTCCATTATGGATCTCCCTATTTCACTATTGAACATAGTCATGGCCAATAGAATTATAATATTAAGGGGCTACAGCATTTTCCCCTTAATTATGTATTTGTCACATAATCCATCATCTGCTGCATAATCTGGAGATTTTAACCAAAAAAAAATGTTTTTAGCTCAAACGAACCAAGTGTTACTAAAACTGAAACAACATGGTATTGCAAAGTGGGAGGCCTTTTACAAAAACTGACCGGGTCCCTTTATGTTGCTTATTGTGTATTTGGGTGTCATCCATGTACTAATGAGGGAAAACCTTTGTCCACAGCATAATGAAGTATTACTATTACAAAATGTGTCACATTACGTCACATTAATTTGGCTTTTCTTGACACACTTTCTTCAACCCTGCCACATAGTTCCTGTGGCCCAGAATATAGTGTCAGATTTAATGCAGGAGCCGCTTTAGAGCGGTAGCGCTTCTTTTGTAAGTTGTCCTGTCTGCGACCGGAACATCACTCTAAGGGTGAGTGAGACACAGGCTCTCTACATGCATGAGGTGGCACTGTGCTTAACTGCAATGAGGTTTCTTTTGGCACCTATCTATTCGTTCTACCTTATTTCCTTTCAGATTACCATATAAATCAGACAATATGTCTGTTTTCATTCTTTTCGGTCAGTCTATAACCATTTATTTCACAAAATAAAAATTTCCATAAAATATACAATAAAAAAAATCATAAGCTTCAAAACAAATCGCTCTGTAATTTAAAAATACGTAGATTGGCAGTAAACATTACATTTTGACAACTTCTCTGGACAAAGTGCAAATGCTTCTCTAAACTGCTAACATGATCCTAGTGGAAAGTGAAAAACCATGGGTAGGAAAAAAATCAGTTAAAAATAGCTGATTCCTGCAGATTCACCTACTAACTTTATGGAGTGAAAAACAAAACTGAACAATAATAAAACTGTTTTTTGTTCATAAACCCAGGGCATCTGACTTTAAACTTGATAAAAAATGGGTTTCTGCCAGGCTTTTTTTAACATTATTAAACCAAGGACACATGAGAAGGATTTCCACAGAACAGATACAGTTACTATAGATTTCAGAATACTGTCTTGATGGCAATCGTAAACATAAATGATGAATAGTAGCCTGAATTATTTGTCCACATACGTTTCTCAGTTTATTGATCCTTTTTGACAGAAATAATTGAGGCCTAGGGCCATCTGATATAATGCATTTACATCCTTGATAAAGCAGTATTTCATAACTGTAGTCTTCATGAGTTGAAGGCTAGCCTTGGTAATACCAGAAGGTTCTGTTATTAGTTCATTTTAACTAATATTCAGAAGCATTGTACAGATTTTTGTGATCTTTAGCAGTTAAGGGAATGGTTGCATTTGAAAGGGCGGTCTATCTATGGTAATTTGTAGAATTATTCTGTAATCTAGGCCAGGAAGTATAGTTTTACCAGGGACTGTGTATATCAAGTTTGTAACTCAGAAACTTAAATTGAAATAGCTCCTTTGGATTGAAATTTAGGAGCAACAAATTCTTCTCAGGAATGCACTCTGGGTTTTAAGAAAGTATTTAATTCAGTTTTAAAGTTCAGCTTTTTATCACACGTCTGGTTCTATTTTAGCTCTATATGGTTTTGGAGGATTTGTTGAGGTCCATTACCTAAGTTACAAATCATACCACTCCAAGAGAGAGGGCGCTGAATACTTTAGACAATAATTTTGGAGCACTGTTAGATATAATATCCACAAAAACAAAAAGATGCAGAAATCAAAGGAGCACTCAGTTAAGTTTATTTTGCGTTATGAGAAGGATTGTGTCCTACATTAAGAAATTCTACTAGATCCGAAAAAGGCTCAGTCTGGTGAAGGCAGAGGGCATTCTACTGAAGGAAATTAATAAGTCTCTCATGAGAAACATACCCATTTAAGGAATATGTGAGGCAGCAATCTGGTAGTCAGTGCATATGTTTGATAGGCACTACTTAAACTACAGCAGATGTCTAGGTAGAAGATGGTATCTATCTCAGTCTGTTTGCCTAAAGACTCTCCTTTGGTACTTTTGTTCTTCACGGGTCCTGTCTAAGAAAAGGAAAGAACTTCCCGTGTTTGAGAAGGAAAAGCTACTTATTTGTTTAGGTATGATTTGGGCTCTCAATCCTAGACATTTTCTGAACTAAAAAACATTAAACATTCAATTTCCTCCCCATTATCTAGAAGGCTAAAATCATGTTCTGTACAATTACCTCACCCAAACTATGACATAAAAAGTGCCTAACTAAACTAGCCGAGCATGAGGGGTAAGTAATGCTTCTTGAAACTCTAAAGGAGCTAGTCAGATTTTATTAAAAGGTCCGCCTGGGGAACCATTTTATGCATTGTGTTTATTTTGCGGGATAGTAGAAGGCAAAGAGTTAGATAGTAGAAGTAGAATTTTTATTAAGAAACCTCTCAACAGATGTCGAGCATCGGCAGAAGAGATAAAAAATAAGATAACATTTGAGAACACACAACTTGAATGTAACTCAACATAAAGGATCTTTTGGCAATACCTGGAACCATGAGGTACCGCAAACATGTGGTGTGTGTGCTAACACCTTTGGGCTATTACAAGGGGATTTAACAATTATATATATATATATGTTTCTCTCCTAAATGTAATTTGCCATCTTGATATACAGTGGAATTAATTAAAAAGACAGAATATTGTGCATCGTGTAGGAATGATTCATTTACAAAACAGTTTTCAAGAATGAAGATTGTAAAATGTAAAAAGATTTGAAGATCTTGTGCCAAGATAGTGTACTCTTTAACATTAATTGATAAAGAATACTCAAGATGGATTATCCAGTAACCATACATTTCCCTTTATTTGGATGTGAATTTGGTTTATGATTCTTTCTATACTTTGCATTGATTCTGTAAACATTAAACCATTAAGTTAAACATAGATCATTCCATTTTATTTTCATCAAATTTTATTGCTGCCCCTTGATTTTTTTCCCCAGTTTTCTCAATGCCTCTTTCACATCATTATTTCTGACACTGTACACAAATGGGTTGAGCATTGGGATCACCATGGTGTATATTATACTTATGCCCATGTCCCTCTCCGGTGAGTAGGCTGAGGATGGCCGAATGTATATAAAAAACACAGGTCCATAATTCAAGACAACACAGGTGAGGTGGCATAAGCAGGTGGAAAATGCTTTCCTTGTTCCATCGGAGGACTTGATTTTCAGGATAACTATAGCAATTAGAACATAGGAGACAAGATTACATAACAGTGGGATAAGAAAAATGACAGTAGTTTCGGTGAAGAGTAAAAGCTCGATACCAGAGGTGTCTGAACAGGATAGCTTCAGAAGAGGTGGAAGATCACAAAAGTAGTGTCGCATTTCCTTTGCATCACAGTAGATTAACTTGGAGGCCATGACACTTTGCCCTAAAGCGTGAAGCGAGCCGATCACCCAGGCACAAAACACCAGTGTTATGCAGACTCTCTTTCTCATCACCCGTGGATAATGCAGAGGGTGACATATTGCCATGAATCGGTCAAAGCCCATAATACCCAAAATGAAACTGTCCATATTGGTAAATGCTACAATGAAATACAACTGAGTGATGCACAAAGGAAAGGAAATGACTTTTGTTACCGACAATAGGTCCACCAATAGCTTGGGAACTATTAAAGATGTGAAACAGATGTCCACCAAGGCCAGGGCGCTCAGAAAGAAATACATGGGTGTGTGGAGTCTGGAATCCATTACTATAACAACGAAGATTGTCAGATTTCCTACCAAGATAAGTGTGTATACAGCAAGGAAGACAAAAAATAGGATAAGCTGCTGCTCTGGATGACTGGAGAAGCCCAGGAAGATAAATTCTTTGACAACACTCATATTTTCTCTCTCCATTTTGCGATGTATCTGGAAATAACAAAAATAGTATTTAATTTATTGACCAACCTCAGAGTGCTATCAGAGCTGTGAAACAGACGTCCATCAAGGCCAGAATGCTTAGAAAGAAGTACATGGTGTATGGAGTCTGGAATCCATTATTACAATAATGAAGATTGTTAGATTTCCTACCAAGAAAAGTGTATATACAACAAGGAAGACACAAAATAGGATAATGTGCTGCTCTGGATGTTTGGAGAAGCCCAGGAAGATAAATTATTTGACAACACTCATGTTGGGATGTATCTGGAAATAACAAAAGTACTGTTCAATTTAACTTCAGGATGTCTCTTCAGACAGACAATCCTTTTTTTTAATGCTTTTATTGGGAGTTAGTGCATGGTCATACACCATGAACACATTTCAAAAATACAATGCGTTGGCACCCCTCTTTGTAAAGAAGAACAATCAGAACAATGAACATCACATTGAATAATTTCTCTCAGGTACATTCTTGTGATCAGAGTATAGTATACATTTACATGACTTTTACCGCTTCAACTACATAGGTTTGGGATGTGAGTGGTCGAGATTCCTTGACAGCACCCCTTACCAAAGTGCTTATTCAGAAGCTATTTCGCTCTGTGCCAAGTTGATCGCGACAATGCACCATGTCCTTCATCCACATGTCAGTCTTTGGGCCCATTCTGCTGTCCCACGTGAATACGACATGTCTCTTTGCCAACAGCAAAGCACTCTGACAAACCTACCCACCGCAGCTTTCGATTGGGAGGCATGTCCTAGTAAGCATTCCACTGGCGTACAGCGTATTACCTGCCTCGCCATGGCATGCAGCACCGAGATTACCTTTTCCCAATATTTAAACACTGACTCACACTGCCATGCTAGATGTAAAAAGTCAGCACCACCTTGCCCACATCTCCTGCAGTTGCTCGATTCTCCGAACCCTATCTTATGTAACTTTTCATGAGTAAAATATACGTGATGTAGAAACTTCAAATGGATAATTCTCAAGTTACTATTCGATGTCAATCAACCGGTCAGCTTACATATCTGTTCCCACTTTTTAACAGTAATCAGTGAAGGCAAAACAGCGTTCGACCGTTCCAGGCTCCTGTTCAGCCCAAGGGCCATTTCCCCCTGTATCGCCTTATACAACTTAGTTATCAGCTTCTTCCTAGTCGGTGTGGCTATCACTAATTGTAGTGCCTGCAGCGTTTCCGGTTCACCAGGGAAAGAGGGGTAATGGTCGTTTACAGCATGTTTCAATCTAAAGCATGTGTATTGAAACAATAATATAGAATTGTGTACGTAACTTAAATCATCCCCTGTGAGATACTTCCCTTCCGGATATAGGTCGCCCATGTTTATGATCCCGCCTCTTTTAACGCAGTTATAGGCCCATTTTCTTGAGCAACAGACAATGCTGCATGTTCAGGAAGGGGTATCGCCGGAGCGTACAGAGGGAGTTTGTGTGCCCGCCGCCCGATCGCCTGCCAGGCTACTATAGTAGTATCTATTGTGTTAATCTCAGTCTTAGGCGTCTGCCTATTAGTGTATGTGATGACGCTTCTCAAGGGCACAGGATAGGCGTCCCCTTCTTCTACCGGCACATGTGGTATAAAGTCATGAGTCTTGAACCAAAAGTATGCATATTGAGCCTGCGGGCTGAGGTAGTACACATAAAAATACAGGGCGTTAAACCCCCCTCTATCATATGTCTGTGTTAACGTATGCCAGCTAATTCTCGGTTGTTTATTTCCCCACACTAATCTCAGCAGCTGAGTTTGGACACTTTAAAAAAACTTTTTCGTCAACTAAATTGGGATATTGCAGAACAGGTATAAAAACTTAGGAGGAATAACCATTTTGATTACTGCAATGAGATCCGCTAGAGACAGCGGCAGAGTGACCCAACGATCCACCTCCTGCACCAGTGTGGTATATGCCCACCCGTAATTCTCCCTAATCACAACTTCAGTATTCCGGTCTATCCAAACCCCTAGGTATTTGACTGGTTCTGTGGACGATACCAGCGGATATTGTACTTGGGGCACCGCTGTAATTAAAGTTAGGGGAATTATGACAGATTTCTCCCAGTTTATTTGAAGTCCCGAGAATAGGCCAAATCTGATATATTCCCGTATGATCGGGGATAAGTATCACTGCGGCTCACGAACAAAAAGGACCATGTCGTCCGCATACAATGAGATTCCAACTGGCTGATTGTTAAAATTAAGGGAAGCAGCCCTATGGCATTGCTGGATTTTGCACGCTAGGGGTTCCAACACAATGGCAAAAAGTAGGGGGGACAAAGGACAACCTTGCCTAGTACCCCGCTCCATGGGAAAGGACTCCGATGTAAACCCACCGACTCGGACCCTAGCTGAAGCGTCTGTCTACAGAACCTGAATCCAGCGTATTAAAACTGGAGGGAACCCTATTCTATGTAATAGAGGCAACATGTACCTCCATTCTATAGAATCAAACGCTTTTGCAACGTCTAATAGAACTGCAGCAGCGGACAATTCAGGATTGAGCATGTGGAACATAGCAAAGATAGTGCGTAAATTGTGGGACGTGGATCGTTCTGGGATAAAACCGGAATGATCCGGCAGCACGAGAAGCGGCATAAGTGGCTGTATTTTAGTGGCTAATATCTTTGCTGAGATTTTTGCATCCAAATTTATCAATGATAAGGGACAATAAGAGTCACATTGGGCATGAGGTTTCTCTTTCTTTAAAAGAGTGATGATTAAGGCCTGACGCAATGACGGGGGGAGAGCTCCTTAATCGTGAGCCTCTGCATACATCTCCAGCAAATGCGGTACAAATAGATCTACATAAGCTTTATAAAATTCTGCTGTAAGACCATCTGGGCCAGGAGCTATGTTGTTAGGCAGAGATAGGATAGCTTCCTTAACATCATCTTCATCTATAGGCTGACTTAGATACTTTCTATATACGTCTGAAAGCCATGCGCAAGCTGTGTCCTCCAGATAGTCATCTATAGCTGCCTCCTCCATCCCACCCCGTGTGGTGTACATAGCTGGATAAAAATCAGGAACTGCTCTACTAATTGCATGTGGGGTACAGTGCTCCGTACCCTCTGCATCAATGATGTGATCAACTAGGGGACTGTCTACCCTTTCACGCAATCTTGCAGCCAAAGTCTTGCCTGGCCTCCCGCCCTCGCCATAAGCCCTGGCCACGTGACACTTGGATAAATATTTCACTTCTGTGTCTGCTAGTGTCTGATATTCTTCTACTTGCTCGTGAATTTGGGCTAGTGCGTCCAAGGACAGTGCCTTCTGATACTGAGTCTCGAGCTCCTCCAGTTTTTTCTCAATTTCAGTCAGCTGGCCTCTAATGTCTCTGAGGATCCCCGCTGATGTACTTATACACACCCCTCATATCGTCACCTTAAAGGCTTCCCACAGGGTTGCCTGACTGTCGACTGATCCTACATTGAGGGCAAAATATTGTATGATAGCAGCTCTAACAGTCTCATTATAAACCGGGCCCAACAAAGCATCAGTTCTAAACCTCCAAGTGAATGGCCAGTGTGGATTAACTGGAATAACAATGTCGAGAACAACGGGATTATGGTCAGATAGCGTCCTCGGGAGTGTATGAACATCCTCCACCCACCCATTGGCTTCATTATTTAGCAACCAATAGTCCAGCCTAGACCAACTGGTGAAATCAGGGGTTATGTGTGCACCCTCCAAGACTCCCTCGTTTCTCAAACGCCATACATCCAGCAACCCCATTTCAAGCATGACATCCCTAATACACTGTGCAACTTTGAGCGTGCGCACGCCTACCGGGTTAGATTTGTCTACTTGCAGGTTGAGATGAGTGTTGAGATCCCATCCCCATATGATTGCTGCGTCCGGCCCAGTGTGCAACACATTGACCATTTGCAAAAAAGGTGTTGTGTCATCCACCACAGGGCCATACATATTTATCACTGTTACCATCGCTCGCAACCATAGCCCAGCAACTCTTGTTATCTACACAGGTGCGCACAGCTGTGAATGTCACCCCTTTTTCACAATAATAAGGACACCCCTTGCATAACTGGAGAATGACACAGCTAGTCGGAAAGCTGCCCATCGGCATTCCACCTTTCCTTCTGTGTGTTTGCTCAAGTGGGTCTCTTGTAGGAAAGCAATCTTTACAGCATGTTGATCCAAATGCGCTAGCACTTGCCTAACTTTCTTGGGTGTGTTCAACCCCCGAACATTCCAAGTTATACATTTATACATTTCCCCCATAATTTTAGCTGTCAGCAAAGCAGCTGTAACAACATAGCATTCTATTGCGCATGTACGTAGCGCCACACAGATCATAAACCGCACTATAGTCCCGATCACAGTACCTCCATTGTTTAAAAACTAACCTTACCCTATCACCCCCACCCACTTCAGCATCCCCAATTTGCCAAAGAATCGACCCTCTTGTAACTCTCATCCCAACTTATACAATAGGTAATACCATAACAGGTGGGGAATACCCATTGGGGAATGCAACGGCTTCCTCCACTCCCAGATCTGGTAGGGAGGGGGCCGCCGAGATAGTATCTGGCCCTACTATCGCAACCCAATCATCAGTTGTTAGGTCGGAGACATGATGTAAAACAGAAGACACAGCACTCTTGTCAGCAACAGATATATGAAGGGACCGGTTCTTTATAAAACTGCCCTGACTCTCCCATCTCCGAACCTTCCCCATCCAGCAACGGAACACACCCAGACCTGGTCATATTGATCACAGCAATAATGATCAATGCCCCTACAAACACGGCCTACGTGCAAGCATCTATTCCCAAACCTGTAACATGAAAGACCTCCAGAGCAACATTAAACTACAGCGCAGCACATGTGAATGTAAGCATGGAAATGCACTTTAACAAGACCCAGATCCCCTTACTGTTCAATCATCAATGTCCGATGTGTGTGCTGGGGAACTCCGCTGGGGCCATAATGATCTAACATGTTCCATTGCCTGCTTAGGGGTTGTAAAATCTTTGCCATGCTCTGCTACTCCTATCCGCAGCCCTGACGGGTACAGCATAGCATATGGGATCTGTTCTTTTATTAACGCCTTTTTCACCACGTGAAACTCCTTGCGGGCCACCTGTACCATTGTTGTAAAGTCAGGGTAGAAAGATAAGACGTTGCCCTGATAGTTTATTGTACCCTTTTGTCGTGTTACACGCAGGACAGTATCACGGTCTCTGAAGTTGAACAATCTGGCAATTATAGGTCTTGGTGTAGCGCTGGGCGGAGGTCGTGCCGCTAAGGATCTGTGAGCTTGCTCCACAGCAAACAGAGTTGACAGTGCGCCTGCGCAGCATATGTCCCGCAGCATCGTTTCCATATATTCCTCCAGCCGCCCCACATTGGTGGATTCTGGAAGGCCTGAAACAGGTATATTGTTGTGTCTAGACCTCGCTTCAATGTCCTCATTCTTTGCTTGAATGACAGCAAGCAATTTTGTGATATCAGACGTCTTCGCAGCAACTTGTAATCCGTCTTCAGGGCCTGTAATCCGCTGTTCCGCCTCACCAATACGGGCCGCCTGCTTGTCTAGTTTTGAGTAGAAATGATCCATCCTCCCATTGAGGGCCTCGATTTTACCATCGATGGCCTGGATACTAGCCTGAATTACAGCCAATCATTTCTCAAGTGCGGAAGGGGCCTGGGCCACTGAATCTATCTCTGAGTCAGAGGCCGCGTTATGTACCGATTTGCCGCTCTTTCGCAGTTCAAATGTAAGCCGCGATTGGTTCCCGTCCGGCTTGCCCATGTTGTACCCCAGAGCAGGAGGGGGGTCGCTATGCAGCAGGAGCACAACACCACATGTTACAGAGAGGCGTGCATACTCCCACCCTGGTAGCAGATCCGCTTACAGCGTTTTTAATAACCCACTCCTGGGCTCAATGATAGTGCAGCAGAAGGCCAGCTCCGAGGCCCGCCCGCCCTCGCACACAATGTAGTTCTCTGAAGCCCCCAGCAGTGCTCCCGCCTCACCGCACACCGCCCCGCATGTGCTACCTTACTCACACTGTGTCTCTGCACAATGGGGCCTTGATGGGTGCTGGTAAGTGGTGGGGGGCTCCGGCAGCCCGGGATAATACCACAAGTCAATTCCTCCCAGCAGACAAACCTCCGAGCCTCGGCCTCTATGCGGCCCACACATCAGGCTGAAGCCGGCCACTCGCGTTCCAGAGCAGTCCGGCCGTATCTCTCAGGCCCTTCGCAGCCGGCACAGGTTCCTCTTGACGTGATATCTACACGGGGCTGGTGCCGCACTTAGTACACGTCGCTCTGACCCCCTTCCCACAGCAGTTGTCCCAGCATATAGCCCCCACATGGCCAAGGCACTCGGAGGACGGCTCCAGCCCGCTCACACAGCCGCCATCTCAGCGAGGCCGGTAGCTCGCCACGATGTTCGTGAGCACCTCCTGAGGTAGCTTTTGCTGGCGAAAAACACACTGTCAGCATGCCCAAACTGCCAGTAGTAGGTCTCAACGCAAGGGACCAATGGATTGCACAGTAGAGGCAGGATAATTAAAGGATGACTATCGGCGGCCAGCAGAGCAACACTACAGTGTGGCCATCTTGCCGATCGCTAGGCCATTGCCCCCCCAAGACAGACAATACTTCACCCTAATTTCGCCACTCATTTTTGTCAATTACATACTTGTGTAGAATTACAGATGTCAATCTAGCACAGTCTCAATTTTCCACTTTTCCAACTTTAGATCTCTGGCATGAGGCAAATAGCAATGCCAAAGTGAAGCCTACAAGGTACCTACCTTATGTATTCTAATATGACACCACAAGAAAAATAGGCACTGATTAGAATTCTTAATAATTCAGAAATCCCGGAAGGCTCACTTCTTCCGACAGGTTTTTGAAATGCTCCGCCTTCTAAATAACAGAATCTAGAGTGTCCATGCTTTATTGTATTATTCATGTAACCTATTAATATAGACATTGGGCTAATGCAAGTCTACAGCGTTTTCTGCAGTTATGAATTTCCCACTTTTGCCGCAAAGTTGAACATCTGCAGCATCATGTCCGACTTTTTTTAAAAAATGTTTGCTTCTAACTCCAATGTAACAAAAGTTACTAAAATGGTGGTGACTTTTGTCTTGACTCTATGCAAAGGTTGACTGGTCACTTTTCAGTTGCTAAATGCTGAATCTGTGGTGAAGCCTTTGCCCAGGCAGTGTTAACATTTAGTAAAAATGACAACATGATAAAGTAATACTATCACAAAATGTGCAGCCATATGCCACAAAAGTTGCATTTTCTTAATGCATGATTCAGTCAACCCTGTTGAATAATTTGTTCTTCCCATGCAGCATAACTCAAGTGATTTTATCTAATAAACCTTTGTCAATCTCTCTCTATCCCTATCTCTGTCTCTCTCTCTCTTTATCTCTATCTATCTGTTTCTCTCTCTCTCTTTATACCTCTCCTTCACTCTGTAATGGTATCCTAATAATCACTTTTAAACCAGCCCTGTGATCTATAGAAACATTCAAAAAAATAGTTTCTGTGAGAGTATGTCATGATTTCTTTTAATTCTCATTCCAGTGTGAGGGCACTGTTGGGCTGTGTTAAGAGCCCATCCTCACATCTAGGGCCGACTTTGTGAAACAAAGATAAGGGTCTAGCCCTAGGTGACTGTCAGGCCTTGGAGATAAGTAATTGTTTATGGATGCAAACTGATCAATTTTCAAAGTATCACATTACATACCCCACTTTATATACATTTCCAATGTATGTCTCTGGGTTTTTGCCTGCATTCCACTATTTGAGATGTACAGGGAGGGAGTATTACTATGTTTTTAATAGTACTATTGATGAAGACACTAGAGATTATAAAACTCACTGACCGCTGCATCTCTGGCAAATTATGCAACTCAAAGGCATGGAAGCCTTACTGAATAACATAAAAGTAAGAGCAAAGAAGCAAAAGGTGTTGGTGAATGATGTCCAAGCGATGTGTGATGTGTGATAAGACGAACACTGAGAGGGTTTCTAATCAAAAGATTTGTGACGGTAGAATGAGAGGTATATCTGGGTCTGTTCTTTGGCATAGTCTAATATGGCTGAGATACCCGCCACCCCCTCTCAACACAAATCCCCAAGGATGGGAAACCGGAAACAATTCTGAAGTTTTTGGAAGTCGGGAGGGAGTGACCCTCCCGGCCGTATTTATTAAAATATGAAACAAAATTAAAACAAAATTAACAGTTTCATATTATGTACAATTTCATAACCACATTGCGATGTTTGGCTAACCTTAACATATTCTCTAATACAAAGGTCTTCCTAGCCGAACTAACATCCTACAAAACATTTACTTGAAATTTTGAAATTGTACATCCTAACGTTTAAGGGCCAACGGCAAGGTCGTAACCGGTGTCAAGATCCCTAACCCAGAAATATCCCCCTCACTTGTGAGGGGCGGCACAGAGGCGTACCTCAAGTGCAACTTACCAATTTCCCTTGACTTGACGGGGGCCCCCAATAAAACTCGACGCCACTTAAAGGTCGTACGAGGACTCGTGTGAGGTATCTAGAAGGTAGCGTAGACCCCCCCCCAAACCCCACACAACTTACCACATCTGCCGTCGCAGACGTCCTGGCCCCGGGAAATTCCCCAGGAGGGGGCTGTAACCCCTCCTACCCAGGAAGGGGTCTTGACCGCCTTTCCTTTCCTTTCGGCGACCCATCCTTAGAAGGGACCGCCTCCCCATTGAGGGGCCAATGGCCACCTCCCCTGCGCGCTCCCATCCGTAATGGGTGACGCCCACTCATAGGGATCTACCAATTAGTGCTCACCGATCATGACCTTACCGCCCGACCAAAATAAATACGACAATGCTAACTAAATTACAAATGACTAATTCTAAAAGACAATAGCAACAACAACTTTATTAAATGCATGCTTACTCACGGACACCAAAGCAGAATTACTTTATTTTGCAAAACATAATACCAATCGACCGTTCTTTATTGCATACTCAAAGTCATTACGATAATACGACAACCTGTAAACGAAAAATTCGAATTAACATCAACTTTATCCAAAACCAATCGCTGTCTTCAGGGGCTGGTGGGTGGGTCAAAAATGGCTCTTCGTTCCGTCTCGAGCTCACGTGCAGCGAGGAGGTGCAGCTTCAGAGCACAGGAACAAGAGGATGTCTTCTGGTCTTGCTTCTCCTTTTATCCGTCTTCAGGGCGGGCGTAAACCCGCCCCTGCCTGCCCAAGGGCGTGGCCAGCCGCATCCGTGTCTAGGCCAACCCACTCTAGGGCGGGAAAAGGCGCGCCCCGGCTACGCCGCTTCGGGCATACCAGCCGAGACTCGCCTCCCGCCCAAGATGGCTTCCCGGGGGGATCGTGGTACTCTGCCATACGTTCGGGGGGACCGAATGGTCGCCCCTTTCCATATGGCTGAGATACCCGCCACCCCCTCTCAACACAAATCCCCAAGGATGGGAAACCGGAAACAATTATGAAGTTTTTGGAAGTCGGGAGGGAGTGACCCTCCCGGCCGTATTTATTAAAATATGAAACAAAATTAAAACAAAATTAACAGTTTCATATTATGTACAATTTCATAACCACATTGCGATGTTTGGCTAACCTTAACATATTCTCTAATACAAAGGTCTTCCTAGCCGAACTAACATCCTACAAAACATTTACTTGAAATTTTGAAATTGTACATCCTAACGTTTAAGGGCCAACGGCAAAGTCGTAACCGGTGTCAAGATCCCTAACCCAGAAATATCCCCCTCACTTGTGAGGGGCGGCACAGAGGCGTACCTCAAGTGCAACTTACCAATTTCCCTTGACTTGACGGGGGCCCCCAATAAAACTCGACGCCACTTAAAGGTCGTACGAGGACTCGTGTGAGGTATCTAGAAGGTAGCGTAGACCCCCCCCCAAACCCCACACAACTTACCACATCTGCCGTCGCAGACGTCCTGGCCCCGGGAAATTCCCCAGGAGGGGGCTGTAACCCCTCCTACCCAGGAAGGGGTCTTGACCGCCTTTCCTTTCCTTTCGGCGACCCATCCTTAGAAGGGACCGCCTCCCCATTGAGGGGCCAATGGCCACCTCCCCTGCGCGCTCCCATCCGTAATGGGTGACGCCCACTCATAGGGATCTACCAATTAGTGCTCACCGATCATGACCTTACCGCCACAGGACCGGATAGTTGACCGGCTATCCGGACCCCCCACAACACTCCTACCTAAAGGTCATGTTTTAACGCTTTTAGCCAAGCTATGAAGTCTCCTATGAGTAACTCATTCCCCACCCGAGACAGATGCACGCCATCACTCAAATACATACTGTCCCCATTAATACAACCATGCGAAATAGAATGCAGTGTACTGGAGCGGAACAACCTACTCACTTTGTTATTAATTTTTCTTACCGAATGATTCAAAGCTGAAACAGAAAACGCCCCCCGCCACACTTTCCGTGGGATCATATGGGACCACGCAATCGTGCACCCTGGAACTCTCCTTGCTATCCAACTTACGGTGGAAAGCATTGCCTCCAGGAGAAGTCGTCTACCAGTGGTGACCAAATCATTGCCCCCAAGATGCACTATGATTACAGACGGCGGTGACCTCATCCGCCCTAGCAAACCCTCGAAAAATGATTGAAACTGGTCAATACAGAGACCGCCCCTTCCGTAGAAGGACACACTGTACCCGTATTCCCCAGCCACGTGAATCATGTCACCTGTCTTGAATACGTCCGCGGCACGCCTCACGTATGAGTGGCCCACGACCCACACCTCCCTTTTCACAGCCGGTGATGTGTGACCGCTGGCCCGGTGTTGGGTCGACTGCAAAGTCCGCCCCGCCTCGTAGGCTTGCGTAACTGAAAACCAAACAAACAAGAAGCATGAGTACATCATTACAGCTTCACAACATGTGCAAACGCACATACCTCTTATAACAATTGGAGGACCAACGCCCCACCCGTTTAACTTGTTCCACATTCAGACCCCTGGCTGTAGCCTCTGTAGCAGCCCCTATCCGAAAGGAATGGGTCCCAAACTCGCCCGGGTTCAAGCCCGCAGCTGTAATCGACATCGCAAGCACCCGCTGAAACTGAAACCTTTTCAGTGGGGTGGCGTCAGCGTGTCTCAACAAGGTCCCCCCCCATGATGCCACCCTTCGTGTTAAATAATCCTCTAAACACATCACCGGGCACATGGAGGACCCGGGAATCCTGCGTATGATTATGCAGTCACCCATCCCACTCTGATCGGTCTTGGACCTTACAAACGAGACAGTCATTGTCTCCCCTCTGATCTGTACGTGTTCTGCGCACAGCCCTCCCGTCACATCCTGCTTGTTCCTCGCCACTAATTCGCTTACCCGCATAGCCCCATGAAATGCCAGCGTAAAAGCGGCCCGGAATAACACTGTCTCAAACTGAGATGAACAAGTTGCAGGGAGTCTGGATAATAACTGGGCCAACCTATCCAAACCTATCGGGCGCCTTTCGTCTACTCTGCGACCCTCAAGGCGTTGCCACCCACGTAGCGCTTTTTGTACAACGAAAGACGCTGTCGGGTCCTGGATCCCATGAGCCCTAGCAACAAAGGAAATGGCAGCCCGATGCCTCTGGGCCGTGGCCACCGATTTCCCAGCCAGATGTAAAGACATCAGAAAGTTCACTACCCATTCCTCCTGACCCCAAAGCTCCTCTCTAGCAGTCCCCAAGAAGGCAAAATAGGACCGGAACGCCCCTTCATATGCCTTCCTCGTCCTGGGTGCTAAACTCTCTCCCACGAGGTTACGAAGTTCGGGGCACCGAGAGACCAGAGAGCTTCGGGAAAGGGTGCCGGCTCCGGGTCCGCTGTGGGACGAAAACCCCAGAAGGCCTGCATACGAAAACGAGAAAGGGCATCAGCCGCCTGGTTCATTACCCCAGGGACATGTCTTGCTTTGAATAGCACATTCAATTGCATACACAGTAATACGATTTCCTTGAGCAGCCTCAAAATCCATTTGCATCGTGCTGCCTGGCTATTGATACACTCAACCACGGTCATATTGTCAGACCAGAATACCACAGAGTGATCTCTGAACCCTTCAGGCCATGTTCTCAGGGCCACCAAATTGGGAAAAAGTTCCAGGAAAGCAATGTTACTTGTCAATCCACTGTCATGCCACCATGCCGGCCACTTTTGTGCAGACCAACGAGTGCCAAAAATGGCACCAAAACCTATGCTCCCAGCCGAATCTGTCCACAGCCCCAGCTCTTCAGAGGACACGGCCGGTTTGCTCCAGACGACTCGACCATTGAAATCCGCCAGAAATGCCAACCAAATGCGCATGTCCTGGCGGACCTCTGCCGAGAGCCTTGTGCGATGATGGCCCTCCTTCAGGCCGACCATGGCTTGAGCGATCGAGCGGGAAAAGGGGCGGGCCATTGGTATAATTCTCAGGGCAAAATTCAACTGTCCCACTAACTGCTGTAATTGATGCAGCTTAACCTTCGATTCATTTATACACATTTGCAGGGATGACCTGAACCTTAACACTTTGTCCCCTGGTAAACGGAAACAACCTTCTCCGGAGTCCAACTCGATCCCCAGAAACTCGAGGCAAGTCGAAGGACCAACAGTCTTACCTGGTGCCAATGGCACGCCAAACTGATTCATTAAGACACAAAATGCAGACAAAGCCTGCCCACATTCCGGATCCCCGGCTGCCCCCAGGAACAAAAAATCATCGAGATAATGCATCACATGTTGGAAACCCGTCTTCTTTGTGAAGACCCATTGTAGGAAACTACTGAATTTCTCGAAATAGGCACAAGATATAGAGCACCCCATCGGCATACACCTATCCATGTAATAATGACCCTGAAACATGAAACCTAGGAGACGCTGATCGTCTGGGTGTACCGGGAGCAACCGGAACGCTGACTCGATATCAGATTTCGCCATCAGCGCACCGGGCCCCAGGCGATTCAAAATGGCCACGGCCTCATCGAAGGATGCGTACCGCACCGAACACACTTCCGGGTCTATCGCTTCGTTTACGGAAGCACCACGTGGGGCTGATAAATTATGTATCAGCCGAAACTCCCCCGGGTCTTTCTTGGGGACCACCCCTAAAGGAGAACAAACAAAGTTAGCCACCGGGGGTACACTAAATGGACCGGCGACTCGACCTCGAGTAACCTCCTTCCGGATCTTTGCCTGTACCACGGTCGTATGCTGCAAGACCGATATCTGATTTTTACATTTCTCTATTCCTTGAAAGTCCCCCACTGGGATGCGGAAACCATATGAAAAACCGTTTCGTAACACCCCAGCGGAAGTACGATCCGGGTATTCGCTGAGCCAGGGAATCATTGCCAAGGTATCAATCGGGGTAGGTAAAGGCGCCCCTCAGACTATATTAGACCTGTTTGGCGCTTCCTCTACCCCCGTTATCACCCGTTTTGGCTCTGCACGTGGACTCAGGATGGGATGATTGCCCACACCCACTACATTCGTGTCTAAATTTGCACGACCCCTGGGGCCTAGTACATTTACCTCTGTTAAAGTTCCAACAGACCCCCCTTTTACCTGTATTGCCGGTAGGCCTCGGGTGACTGTCGGTACCCGTACCTGATCGAAAGGGCGTCCCCGCATATTGGCGGGAAGGTTCGCCAACGCTACTCCCTACCAATGGCAATTTCAACATACCAGTATCCTCCATTTTGGACCAGGACACAGAATCATAACAATCCCAAGTTAAATTCTTATCGTGTTCTTTTGCCTTTCTGAACAGATTATCATAGCAGAACCAATGATTACCCTCGTGTGATACAGAGTACCCCATGATTCGTGACTGATAAATCGGCAATTCGGGTAGCAATTCGGGCCTTCGTTCCCCCAAGATCGATGTAAAAATCCCCCACGCTTTGCCCCAATTGCCAATGTTTTCATTTACCTTAAAGACGGCCATCTTTGCGCGCCAAACACTCGGATGCATGAGGTCTTTCTGGCCCTTAACATGCTCCATCTCATAATGATCAGTAAGCAACGAGAAGATGTTTACATACTCCCCTGCCCATATCTTTTCCTTAATAGCTACCGGGACATGCTGACCCAACTTTTCCCTTCGAGAGGGTGCTGACTCATCCCTCGCAATCGGCAATGGCCGCTTACCTGAACCGGACGCTGTCTCTGCGACTGAACCAGTCCCCGACTTCTCTACTACCGCAGCCGGCGTGGATACCTTCGCTGCTTCCCGAGTTTCACGCAGTTGCTTCATCAAGATCTGCGCGTCGGTAGCCGTGGCGCCCTCGCTCCCTTTACCCAACCACGCTGCTAATTGTGCTGCCAACTCGGGCGGCATATCTTCCCCGGACACGGGAATGACCACTACGGGAATCGGGTTCCCTTCTTCCGGCACGGGAGTGGGTGCTTCGAGCGGGGTACTGGGACCCAGGATGTCTCCCCCAGTTGCTCCCCTCCTGGGCCTCTTGCCTTTTCCTCCCGGGGCTGCTCCCGCCAAAGGACGTTTCGGCCCCTCTTCCTCGTTTTTATCCATTCGCCTCTTTAGGTCGGTCATCTCTTTCATGAGAACGCGCAGCATCTGGTCGGTAGTCATTCGCTTTCCCACCTTCTTCGGCATTCTCCGACAGAGTATCTGAAAAACAAACAAGAACGATTACAACGCTCAAAAATGGCTCTTCGTTCCGTCTCGAGCTCACGTGCAGCGAGGAGGTGCAGCTTCAGAGCACAGGAACAAGAGGATGTCTTCTGGTCTTGCTTCTCCTTTTATCCGTCTTCAGGGCGGGCGTAAACCCGCCCCTGCCTGCCCAAGGGCGTGGCCAGCCGCATCCGTGTCTAGGCCAACCCACTCTAGGGCGGGAAAAGGCGCGCCCCGGCTACGCCGCTTCGGGCATACCAGCCGAGACTCGCCTCCCGCCCAAGATGGCTTCCCGGGGGGATCGTGGTACTCTGCCATACGTTCGGGGGGACCGAATGGTCGCCCCTTTCCAAGAACATAGGTGGCCACCTTCTGTTTTCACATCAAATTGGTGTACATGCAATGTAGCAATGTCTGAGGTTATTTGGTCCTAATATCCTTGTACTTTACAATGAGAATAAATGTAGTGATCAAGGAAATTTCACAAGCCTAGCAGCCATGTCTGGAAACGCATAAGTAAATAGGGAAATCCGTAAGGAGGAATCCAGAGGAGGAGATGCTCCGGTCGAGTTATTCGAACTTGTTGAAGGCACTGGGACTGTAGATAAAAGAGACCAGGGTGAGTTAGTTAAACAGTGTTGGGCTAATGGTCGCCTCCGTGTCTTTAATAAAATCTAGTCAATTTAATTCAATAAAACTTTATTTGGTTACATATAAATAACCATAAACGCACACAATAAAAACAATGTTAAAAAATACAGGGCAGATATCAATATTTACACCAATTAGCACCGTTCTTCATACACAGCTTAGATTTCATTGTCATCATTTTCACATCACAATCGTTTTCCTGCATCTAAAATCATTTTTTTTTAAAGCGGAAACAGAAGCTACAATAAGTACTGTATCAAATTGTTGGAGAGCCACAAAAGCTGGCCGACATGACCTCATACCAAGTGTTTTTAAGACTGGGACAATCCACCTTTTACTCTGTACAGAGTAAGATTTACAGAAAAATAGGACATGTATGGTGGACTGATCAGAAATGTTGTCACATGGGCATTTACATAGCTGTTTTGACCAGTCATTAATAGGTATACAGAGTCCCGATGTGAAAACGCATCAGTAAAAAATTGATCATAATCATTGATTATAAGGCTTGCATATGGCTGCATTTTAAAAGTTGTTATTGTAAGGTTATGTGCTTGTACTGTGACCTTACCCAATTCAACATTTAGTCTCTGTTCACTGTGGTAGCGCAAGCATTCGTTCTTAACATGTTTTCTAGATTGCCTCGCCAAAGTTTGCGGATCATCATAAAATTCTCGATGGGCTAAATTATATAAAAACATTTTGACATAAGACAGCCATCTAATGTTCGCCACTCCATCTAGGCCCGCACAATCTAATAGGGTCTCCTGATTAAACTTTGTTTCCTCTGTTGTCCATATCCTATGCCACAACAGGGCCGGCTGAATTTTTAAGATGTCTTCCAAATAGGGCAAACCTAGTTCTGTGTGGCACATGAAAGAAGAGGTACCATTAGGGACCATTAATAAGAATCTCAAAAACGTGTTTTCAGCTACCTGACGGGAGCTGACATCCTCATACCCCCAAATACCTGCTCCATATGAAGCTAAAGTAACACTTTTTGCCTTATAAGTATTCAGTAGTTCCACCGTAGGGCGTCAGCCTAGTTTCCTACTAAAATTCACGACTGCAGATATGGTTTTTTATGTACAATAATCTCCTTGTTTTTACAGCCTGCACTCTTGACCCCGTGCAATCAAATAAAATTCCTAAATAGGAAAATATCTGGTTTGGTCTCAATATATCCAGCTCCATAATTCATAACAAATGTTTTGGTTGAATTAATTGTAAGACGCCGTTCTGTCATAAACTTTGCAAAGCTGGATACCACTCTTTGGAGTCCTAACGGCGTGCGGGCCATTAGGACCGCATCGTCCGCATATAACAATGCAGGAATAGGGCGTTTACCAACCACATGCAGGTCAGTGCATTCTTTCACCAGAACCTTTCAAGGTCGTTTATATATAAGGTAAAGAGAAAGGGGGCAAGGACGCAACCTTAAGTGGACCTGTGCATTCCGTGCCCACCCCAAATCATACTCTAGCCCTTGCCTCTAAATAGAATTCTCTTAAAAACGAGATTACAACTGCTTCACTCCCAACTCCTCTAGTCTTTCAGACAACAAGGCTAGAAAAATCAATATTTTATAACAAGACCGAAGGCTCATATTATGGTTGTTTAAATCAATGATGTAACAGAGTCAGAAGTATGAGCATTTGGTTTCCAATAAAAAGTTCTAAACATAATAATGCGCGGAGATACCCCTTCGGGGGTCTATTCAGGCGCTATACAAGCACATAAATAAATAAAATAAATAAATAAATGTTTGACCAATCTGTCAGACCTGAGAATATCATGTAAATTTGCCCCCACTCAGGAAGCCCAAGAGGCCGTAGCCCCTCTGGGTGAATGGGCACCAAAGGAAAGAGTGAAAACGCCAGCCAAGGACATGACCCATCTAACCCAATAGGACAAAGTTGGAGCAGAAACGGGTTTGTGAGGTTTCTGAAAGGAAATATGGAGTTGCAAAGAGGAGGAACTTCTGAGATCTGCAGTTCATAAAACGTACGTTTTTGAGCAATTGCCAACACATAATTTAGGTTGGGAGGGGAAAAAGGATAATAAACTGATGATAAATTAGTTTTGGTACGTCTAATAACCTGAAAATAAACTCTTAAGGAATAATTACGGAAAGAGGACACACCTAGTGCTCTAACATCATAAATAATTTGATAGACAGCAAACACAAAAGCACAGTCAATTTTGCAGACACGTATTTGAGAGATAAATTAGCATTGTCTGGCCATGAAATGAACAAACATAATAGCACATCAACTTCCCACATGACATTATACTTGGGTACAGGCGGTTTAGTAAACTGTACTTCTTTGAACAGCCGACAAACCAGCGGGTGTTCACAGATGGGTATTCCATCCACCCTGACATGTTCTGCAGAGATTGCCGATCTGTATGTGTTATTGCTGTGATAGGCTTTCCCTTGTGAAGCCAAAGAGGTTAGGAAATTAACTAACAAGGATACATTTGCTGGAAGGAGATATGTATCCCTGTCCAAACACCAACTACACTATACCAACCAAGCAGACTTGTATACTTTAGCTGTGCCCAGAGCCCAGTATTGTTGAATGAACTTGAAAGCCTCCTCCAAAATTGCTGGGTTTCTCCAGGAAGCCCTGAAATCTTCTACACTATGAGGGATAGGGAGTCGTCTAGAATGAGATTGTGATGTAAATTGGGAAATGGAAGAATCCACACCAGAAGGTCCGACAATAGTCACAATAACGTTGGATACCAAGGTTGAGACTGACAATGGGGGGTGATTAGAACAAGGGACAGCTGCTGTCTTCGGACAATGAAAAGAATCGGAGGGAAGGCATAAAGTAGGGACTAAGGCCCAGACTGAAGAAATGCGTCAATATTGGTAGCTAGTGAATCTGATCTGCAACTGAAGAAGGAAGGGAGTTTTGAAACGGAAAGTAAGGACGTCTATTGACATGGTGCAGAAGATCAAAGAAAGATTGAACAATGAAGGATGAAGTCTCTAATCGCTCGAATCGTGAATATGTCTGAAAAACCAATCGGCCACCATGTTCAATTTGCCAGGAAGGTACTCTGCTTTGCCAGAATTGATCCTTTGGAGGCAATATTCCCATAGACTCTTGGCAAGAACTACCAGAGGTTTGGACCTTGTACCTCCAAGATGGTTTATGTACCTTACCGCCGACAGATCATCCATCTAAAAAAGTGCTGTGAATTTTGCTCTGTCTTTTATAAAGGACTGGTTGGCAAAGGAACCTGCAAGCATCTCTAAACAACTGACGTGCAGTGATGACTTCTGAAGAGACCATGTATCTCTAGTTGAGAGTTGACTACATCTTGCTCCCTATCCTGTCCGACTTGCATCTGACTCTAAGACAAGATATGGGGTGGCCTATTACCCCACTGTCCCCTTCCCGGTGTCTAAGTGACTCAACCAGAAGTAGAGCTCTTCCCTGGATTCTGAATCTAGAGTTACTTGAACTGAGTAAGCTAACCCTTTGCTTAGATGAATAATCTTTTAGTCTCTGAAGGGCCCTGTATTGTAAAGGGCCAGAAAAATGGCTTGAATGGAGGAAGCCAGAAGACCTACCAGACAAGATAGCGATCTGAGGGAACACAGAGGAAGAGACAAAGTGTGACGTGTCTCCTTCTTTATTGGATCCACTTTTTGTTGAGGAAGTAGGAGAACTGAACAAGAAGTGTCAATGACAAACTTTGTGATGGAACCAGACAAGACTCCTGAACTTTTATTAGGAACCCCAGCCTTGATAAAAGATCTTCACAGAGCTGCCGCTAAGCTAGAAGACAAGGCTTGTCATGTATCATGATTAAGAAATCATCGAGATAGACAATGAGTTTGACTGACTTCTGAGGAATGCTACTACTGGTTTGAGAATCTTGGTGAAACACCAAGGGGCTCAAAAGAGACCAAAAGTTTTGAAACAGAAAAAGGACTGACCCCATTGAAATTGAAGAACCTTCCTGTAGAAAGGATGAATAGGAACCACCAAGTAAGAGTATTGGAGATCCAGACGCACCAACCAATCGTCTTGAAGAAGTGGATCTCTGAGATGAAGTATAACATCCATTTTGAAATGATGGTATACTGCGAAATTGATTAACACCTTTAAATTGATAACTGAGTGATACTACTTGTTCTTCTTGAGACCAAGGAAAATGGTGCTGTGGAATTCTGATGGATCTAAAGTAGGCTCTTCTGTAGCCTGTTGTGAGAGAAGAGACTGCACTTCCTCTTGAACAAGTAGAAATTGACCCTGTACGAAATGAAAAGGATGGGGTAGATGACACTTCGGCAGAATCTGGTCAAGATATATCCAATAACCCTGAATAGTCTGAATGACCCAATGATCTGAGATTAGGGACAACCAAGCATCTAGACAATACGCCAACCTGTATCCTATGGGACGAAGGCCAAAGTCGGAAGTTCTTACTAAGCATGGGCGAATTTTGCGAATCTGGCGTTCGCGAATATGCGTATTTGCGAACTCGCAATCTGCAAAATCCGCGAATTCTAGCGAATTTGCAGATTTTTTTTTGTGTTCCCAAGGGTTTCTGCCAGTTCGCAAGGGTTTTGTACCAGTTCGTAATTGCAAACTTACTTGTCGGCTCGCAACGGTCGCAACTATGTTGTTTCTACGTCTGGTTCATCATCACAGGTTCCCAGTACCCTCTGTTTCACCACTGCCACCCTCTGTTTCACCCATGCCACCCTCTGGTACATCAATGCAACCCTCTGGTTCATCATCACTGTAGATTGTAGATTATGGGGGGGAAAGCAAGCACACCTGCCCTGCTTCAACAGACATGAATTAATTTGGGGTTGATTTATTAATGTGTCACTGTTTTAAAATTCCAGTCTGGCACCTGCTTCCTTATCTGTAATTTGCTTTTTGTTGCAGCGCAATTTTTTTTCCAGGACCTTTGTGGCCTACTTGTAGCTATTCTATGAGCCTGCTGTGAGGGTCAGAGCCGGGTCATACAATTGTTGCAACTAGCAACTGAACTCTGGAGAGGCCCCAGTCAGGAAGCACTACAGGGAATGGTTACTATTACTAATGATGAGTTTGAACTTTTGCACCTGCTGAGTGCTTTCAGTTTGCAAAATTCGTTCTTCTGCAGAACAGCAACTGTAATGCCCCAAACAAACATAGGCAACTGAACTCTGGAGGGGGCCCTCAGGAAGTACTACAGGGAATGGTTACTAATGATGAGTGAACTTTTGCACCTGCTGAGTGCTTTCTGCAGAACAGCAACTGTAATGCCCCAAACAAACTTACTTATGAAAGTTGATTTCTAATCCAAAAGTGATCCAAAGAGAGTCAAAAGGCCTCAAATCCAAAAAAATGCAGGCAAATGTCAACCTGAGGAGTTATTCTGATAAAAATCATCATTTTCAGAAGGTCTATGCTGCTTGCTAGTGGAATTCTTGTGCAGAATTGCAAATTTTGTAATTTTGCGAGTGCGAGATTGTTGCTGCCCACCGCACCTACATGTTCGCAATTGCGAATTCTCGCGATGCGTCACCAAATTCCCGCGGTATCCCGCAGCAAGATCCAAAATGACGCAGCACGCGCAAAATATCGAGAAAAACAACTCAGCAAATGCTGAATGAAAGTAAGTGAACGCCGCACGGCGCAAAATTGTATCACCAAGAAAAAAAAATCCGCTGCGTGCGAATTTGCGGATTTTTGGTAAATTTGCGAGCGTTCGCGGATTGGGAATTTACCGAAAATTTCCATGCTTAGTTTTTACCTGAGAACAGATCTTCTTTGTCTCTTTATCCCCTGTTCTGGAATCCACAGGAATGGTGAGGGTAGAACTGCGGTTTGTACTCCTGATAATATTCTTACTGGGAGCCTTGATTATAGGAGCCTCAGTTATAGGGATTGACCCCTGGCGAAATAGCAGCCAGCAAAGCGACTAATACCTTTGCTGGCCCTGATCAAAAACCAGAGACGAGAAGATCTTCATTATAGAAAACGGGGCTTTGTCTACGGTAGCAAAAGTCGAAATATTTTTCTTTATGAAAGAATCTCCAAACAAAAGGCCATTGATCTGACGTCCCTCTACTTTGGTTGCCGGGCTATTCAGCTGTGGGTCTATCTTTAGTAAAAGGCTCTTACGTCACTCCTGTGAAAGGTAAGCACTTGCATTGCCCAACATACATATAGCACGCTGAGCCCAATTTGAAATGGTGTCAGGATCAACCTGCTCCCCCTCCATCTTAGCCTCCTCGGCTAAATTCTGAATCCTGGTAAGTCGACCAACTAGATCCAAAATCCTGTCCTGGCAATTAGGCCTGCTCTTTCAACTCCTTTCTTAGGGTCTTTTCCAAATTTAATAAAAAAAAATTAACATATTTAGGTCAATGATAGGCGTGAGGCGTGAGGAAATTCTGACTTTAATTTATTTCTGGAGGACAAATCCGAGGAGTATTTTAAATAAAAAGAATCATAATCTGATACGTGGTCAGAAGGGAACCACTCTGTGGAATTTTGGTGGTGGATCAAAATAGCAATGAACATAGGATCCCTTAAATGATCCACAAGATCATTGGACACTGGGTGATACGTATTCTCAGAAGGAGAAATTTTAGGCTTTCGTCCAGAGACCCATTATCAGAAAAGTCAATAATGACATTAAAATCAGCCCTGTAATCATCTAAGATACCATCATTATCAGTGTCCTGTAAGATAGTAATGTTAAAGGGGGTGGAAGGGAGCTATGAAAAAGCAACCTCCCAGGTAGGCAACCAATCTTGATAGAAACACCTTTGAAAGAACACTCTGAGGTGCAATATGTTTCTTTCCTTTATAGAAGGAATTTCATTGGGGCCATGAAATATTTTAGAAATAGTAGCCTCCAAATTCTTTGAAACATCTAACTTGTGGTGAGTGGTAGACTCTGCTCCGCCGGAGAAATTTGCTGAGTGTTTGGTACTCCACGCTCCCCTTGGCGTGTGAAGTTTGGCAAAAACTCAGCTCCACTGCAGCTGTGTGCTCACAGCTTAGTCACACCACTCCTTCCTTCTACTTCCTTCGCGCTGCCCTTTCCCCTCTCTACTTTGACAAAAACCCTCCTTCCACTTTAAAACTTCTGCCCGCCCGCTTCCTCCCTGCCCCTTTTGCTCATGATGTCACATGAGTGGCTTGTTGCTCTCAGTCAAGATGTAGTAGTTCTTTCCAAGGGTTTCCTGGGTATTAACTTTTTTTCTTTTGGCTGCTGTGTTTATTATTGCAAGCAAAGAAAGTATAATCTGAGTCTCCGGTCTTGTAATATAATATGGTATTACATGCTCTATTATTCAACGTTGGGCATCCCTCTGCAGGCAACAGTGTTTATGGAGTGCATGTCCACAGAAATGATAAGGTCTTCGTGTAAAAGTGGGTATAGGAAGCAACAGCCAAATATTGATGGATTTGTTGCCTGCACACCTGATGCCTACCCATCCCCGATAGGAGATTGGGGATACTGGGTCTCCTGAACATGACGTTTCTGTTTACTCCATTTTCAAGAGAACCCTCATTACAAAGGCCAACAACATGGATACTTTATTCCTACAGCCAACCCCACATAAGTATTTGGTTTTTTTATTGAATTGATCTGCTGGAAACTCCATGGTGGACCTAGACAAGAACACTGCTCAAATGTGCCTTGTTGGAAATGGCCCTTTCTGCAGGGTTATCCAAAAACCCTTTGCCTTCCTCCTCCCCTTTTTGCAGAATTAATTTTTGTTGGATTTAGGACTCCATGCACTTTACTATCTCTAACCAGTGCTAAAGTGTTTGTACTCTCTCCTTAAAACATGTTAGCATTGGCTTATCCACAATTGGAATATTAAATGTACTTATAAGTCCCTCGTAAAGTGCTCTACATGTGTCCAAGGCATGCAAATTAAATGCTACTAGTGGGGCTGCCTCATTGGCTGTGTCACCCACTTAGGTAGCCCTTTAAACATGTTCCAGGCCTGACATTGCAAAGCCTTTGTATGAAGTTTTTAACTGCTCTGTTGACCTTGCACTTTAAACTTCTTGCCAGGCCCAAAACTTCCTTTTAAAACATACAGGTCACCCCTAAGGTAGGCCCTGGGTGGGACAGAGGCAGGGTGCAATATATTTAAAAAGGTGGACATGTAATTTTAAGTGTTACATGTCCTGGTAGTGAAAAACTCTTAAATTATTTTTTCTGTACTGCAATGCCTATCTCTCCTATAGGATAACATTGGGATTACCTTATTACATTTTATAAGTGTAATTTCCAATTAGGAAGAGATAAGACCCCCAAGTCTGGTGTCTCTAGAATCACAATTAAAAATCAAACTTATGGTGAACTCGGATTTTAAATTGCAAGTCTGAAAATGCCACTTTTAGAAAGTTTGTATTTTCTTGCTTTAGCCATTTGGTGCCTGCTGTCTGTCGATGATCACATTCTGGGGTGGGTTCACAGTTGGCTTTGAGTATTCCTCTCCTGTAGTGAGCCTGGAGCCAGGGCAGAGACTCTCTGCACTTCAAAGGAATGTCTTTGAAGTTGTTCCCACTTCAAAGGTGCAACAGGGTATAAGTATTGGACCTCAGACACCACCACTTCAGTACACCTCTGGACCTGTGGACACTCTGCCAGGAAGAAAGACTGCTGTGCTGCTGGTAAGGTCACTCTGCTGGGCTGCTGCTCTGAAGAAGTTTCTGCCTTGCTGTGCTGACCTGCTGCCCTCTTGCCAGGAGAGAAAGAACTAGACCTGGAACCCGTCTTGAATCTAGGACCTCAGAGGGACTCAAATGGCTGGTCTACTGGCCTCCTGATCTGAGCCTCAGAGACACAGCAGGCTCCCCACAGATCCTGGACCCGTACTCTAGGAGTTCCTGACCCACAAGAGGACCTCTCAGGTCCCTGGACACTTGGGTTTATCTGTAGACCTTGAAATTAAGATTTTGGGCTCTTCACAAACACGCCCATTCTCACCTGAAGAATCAGCGCGACCTGCCACAAGTCCGCCTTCGCACAGCAAGCATCGTCTGTGACACCCGACCTGCTTTTTGTGCCCCACTGATCACCACTAGAGATGCTCTCCTTCTTTTTGACCATGGCGAATTTCCCCCATGAACTGGACTCTTGGCACAAATCTTAAGAAGGTAAGACTTCAGCAGGACTAATATGGGATTGAATCAGACTGCGCTCCATTGCGGTTGATCTAAACATTTGCATTTGACCTGGTCTAGCGCGACCAGATGTCCCCCGGTTGGCACTTGTTTCTAAGCACTATTTTACATTTTAATCTTCAAAAATGAGTTACTCCACTTCTACTTATCTGAGTTTTGTGGTTTGGGTCTTGTTTTATTTATCAATAAAACTATATGTATATAACCTGGTGTGGAGTCTTTTTGTTGTGTATTCCCTGCGTTACTGTCTGAAGTGTTTCACAAATACTTTACACATTGCCTTCAAGCTATGCATGACTGCTTTTTGTCAAGCTACCAGAGGGTGGGCACAGATTAATTTGGGGATTGCTGGTACCTTACCTTGACTAGGATTGTGGAAACTGCTTGACCAGGGCTCACACCCCAGTTAGGCAGAAACCCAATTTCTAACATGCAGCAAAATGCTGGATGGACATAGTTTCTTATCTTTGAAAGACAATAGCATGCTAGAGTGTTCACATTATTGTGGCATCTGATGATGTTTTAGAGTACTATGTGAACGTTCTGGGTGTTTGTCAGTTGAAGTTTGTGACTGTAGCTTTCTTGAGAAATAATACATCAGTGAAGAAATATTGTTGTCCTGTAAAATGAAATCTCTACACAGTGGCTCAGATATAATAAAGTTCCCTGTGTTGCACTGCCCTGTGGGAGTTTGTACACTGGTTGTAATAGACATATTGTTTAATTGAATACAACTTAAACTGGATCCAAAGAACACATGGGTACAGTACTCAGATGTGACTGCCAACACCAGCACCCTGCTCGACAACCTCGCCAATCTTGGACTCAAGCAGCTGGTGTCCACCCCCACCCACCTCGCCGGACACACACTCGACGCAGTCTTCTCATCCTGCAAAGACATCGTCTTCAACCACGCCACCGGACTCCACTGGACGGACCACAGCTGCGTCCACTTCACCTTCAAGAGAACGACGACCCACCACCACCAGCAACAGGCCGCCCGCAGAAGCTGGAACAAGATCACAGCAGACCAGCTCGCCACCTCCCTGAGCCAGCACCCTCCTGCCAGCTCAGCGAACCCCAGCCAGGCCGCCGACAACCTCACAAAGTGGATCAGCAACTGCGCGGACGAACTCGCCCCGCTGAGGACCCCGCCCAGCAGACCCGGCAGCAAGAAAGCCCCGTGGTTCACCGACGAACTCAAGAGCTCCAAGAAGAACTGTCGAGCCCTCGAGAAAGTCTGGAGAAGGGAACCTACACCGGACAACAGGACCACCTTCAAGCTGGCCACCCGGAAGCACCACCAGCTGATCCGCGCCGCCAAGAAAACTGCATTCAAGGACCGGCTGGACAACAACGCACACAACTGCAAGGAACTCTTCAACATCGTGAAAGAGCTATCCAACCCCAGCGCAGGAAACAACGACATCACCCCATCGCAAGACCTCTGCAACTCCCTCGCTTCATACTTCCACAACAAGATCGCGGACATACACAACAGCTTCAACAACCAACCAACGCACACCAAGACCGAACAACCACCCCCCACCACCACCCTCCACGCCTGGACCCCGATCAGCACCGAAGACACCATCCGCACGATGAACTCCATCCACTCCGGATCACCGACCGACCCCTGCCCTCACCACGTCTTCAACAAGGCTGACGCTGTCATCGCACCCCACCTGCGAGACATCATCAACACATCCTTCAACACCGCCACCTTCCCTGAGAGCTGGAAGCACGCCGAACTCAGCGCTCTACTCAAGAAACCCACAGCGGACCCCACCGAACTCAAGAATTACCGCCCCATCTCGCTCCTCCCGTTTCCAGCCAAAGTCATCGAGAAGACCGTCAACAAGCAGATGGCCGCCTTCCTCGAGTCGAATGGTTCCCTCGACCCCTCACAGTCCGGCTTCCGAGCCAATCACAGCACCGAGACCGCCCTCATCGCCGCCAACGATGACATCCGAGCCCTGATGGACAACGGAGAAACAGCGGCCCTCATCCTCCTAGACCTCTCCGCGGCATTCGACACGGTCTGCCACCGCACCCTAGTACAGCGCCTCAGCAACGTCGGAATCCAGGACAAGGCGCTGGAATGGGTCATCTCCTTCCTCGACGGAAGAACACAGAGAGTCCGCCTACCACCGTACAAGTCAGAAGCCACCGAAGTCATCTGCGGCGTCCCTCAAGGATCCTCTCTGAGCCCCACCCTCTTCAACGTCTACATGAGCCCCCTCGCGGCCATCGCACGCCAACACAACCTCAACATAATCTCCTACGCCGACGACACCCAGCTGATCCTCTCCCTGACCAACGACCCCGCCACTGCCAGAGCCAACCTGCACGAAGGGATGAAAGAGGTAGCCGAGTGGATGACGACCAGCCGCCTGAAACTGAACTCGGACAAGGCGGAGGTCCTCATCCTGGGCCCCTCACCCTCCGCCTGGGACGACTCCTGGTGGCCTCCCGCCCTGGGCACCGCACCCAAACCGACAGACCATGCACGCAACCTGGGCTTCATCCTGGACTCCTCCCTCTCCATGACCAGGCAAGTCAACAACGTTTCCTCGGCGTGCTTCAACATCCTACGCATGCTACGGAAGATCTTCTGGTGGATCCCCACCGAGACCAGAAAGACCGTCACCCAGGCCCTCGTCACTAGCCGACTGGACAACGGCAACGCCCTCTACGCCGGTACCACCGCCAAGCTCCAGAAGAGACTCCAGCGGATCCAGAACGCCTCAGCCAGACTCATCCTCGACATCCCACGAACCAGCCACATCTCCGGACACCTGAAAGACCTTCACTGGCTCCCCGTCAAAAAAAGAATCACCTTCCGCCTCCTCACCCACGCACACAAAGCCCTACACGACCAAGGCCCGAGCTACCTCAACAGCCGAATCAACTTCTACGCTCCCAAACGCCACCTCCGATCAGCCAACCACGCCCTCGCCGCCGTCCCCCGCATCCGAAGAGCGACTACAGGAGGAAGGTCCTTCTCCTACCTGGCCGCCAAGACCTGGAACTCCCTCCCTCCCGACCTGCGCCTGACCCAAGACCACCTCTCCTTCAGGAAGACCTGGCTGTTCGAGCAGTAGCGGCACCCCCCCCCCCCCACCCCCAGCGCCTTGAGACCCTATGGGTATGTAGTGCGCTCTATAAATGTCATTGATTGATTGATTGATAACCAATGTGATAGTAGGCCCCACATTTTATAATTTGTTGATAAGCAGCAGGGTCATTGACAGGATGCTAGTGAAGCAGTTTTTATGGTAACAATTCATTCGGTAAATGATCTGAACATGATCACACTGAGAGTACACTTTAGGATTCATCTAAAAGTAATGTGCAATATTAAGAATACTGGATAGAGTAATTGTAGTTTGTAAGTACAGAACGCCGTACAATTAAAAACTATATTGGTCAATACGAATCAGAAGTCTTGTAATTGAGCTGAAGTTAGATATGCAAAGCTGATGCATTAGAAGTGCCACCATCCTTTCCATAACTGCTGCTGAATATTACATCCTTCACTAGATCATCCTTTCATCACTTGCCCTATATATGTTGGCAATTGACTCACTTCTGCAGGGTATTCACATTATTATAGTTAAGTAAACTCATTATTACACATTTAATCAAATTAATCAGTGTGCTATAGCAACTTATTTTCCTAGTTGCACGTTAATTATATAGTTTTTTAAATATTTACATTAATAGTTTATATATATATATATATATATATTACCTACTGGCGGTCGCCAGTAGGTATATATAGTTAGGATTTTTTCTCTATGGGATTTTTGAAAATTCTATGTCTAATAACTGTGGCGTTTGTGGACGGAATTGGCTGAAATTTTCAGGAAAATGGAACATTTTGTTTCTGAGCAGCCCCTGACAATTTGGGGGGGTTTCATCAAGGGGGGGCCGAGAAAAAAGGGGGGTCCCAAAACGCGTTTTTCCCATGTTAATTTCCATAGGGCGGTTGGCCTCACTTTTAGCTCGAACGGCTGAATGGATTTGCACGAAACTTGGCAAAATTGTAGGGACTATTAGCCCGATGTGCCTTTGCTAGGTCTCAATATATGTGCTCCAGTGGATTTTGAGTAATTTAGGTTAAAAAAAAGATATATATCTGGGCGGAGCCTAACCACACATCTGATCTGATTGGCTGTCAGCACTTCATCCAAGAAGTGTTGGCAGCCATCTTGGGACCAATATACATGATAGCACCTCATTAAAAAGCATTGTAGTTAATAGAGGGTTTTAGGACTTTAGTTACATTATAAATCATTTGTTGATGGTACCATACTCGTTTTAGGAATTGTGGTGTGTTCTAAGGTGATTTTACCATGTGAAAAAACCTTCTGCTGTGATATCATGAATATTGTTTGAAAGAAAACTAATATCTCATGATTTTCCCACAGTGGTTTGGAAGGGGATCTATAAGCTAAACTGAAAGCATATTTTCTGTAAATTCACATTATCTTTCTCAGTCATGTGAAAATGAAGTCTGACATTCTCAGTAAAACATGTACATCCAACAAGGACAGAGACTGTCAGTTGATTCCTTTGTGTTCTACTGCAGCCTCCTAGAGTGTTCTAAAGAACAACTAGAGCGCTAACAGTCCTACTTATTACAAAGGTATGGCACACCTGAAGCCATCTTGATTGGAATAAAGTGGTACCTCTTAAAACATTTAATTTAAAAAGAAACAACATGAGGGGGTATATTTTGCCATAGAAAGTATGATTAGTGCTGCAGAATGAAAAATTAGGGCACATTTTGAGTGACTTCTCAAATCCTTTTCTATTTCATTAAAACATTCTGACATGCAGTCTCCCAAAATGGCCACCAGAGACAAAAGAGCCCAAATGTAGCCCAAATATCACCCAGATGTAGCCCAAGTATAGCCCAATGACAGAATGTCCAGAGTGTTCTAAAGAACAACTAGAGCGCTAACAGTCCTACTTATTACAAAGGTATGGCACACCTGAAGCCATCTTGATTGGAATAAAGTGGTACCTCTTAAAACATTTAATTTAAAAAGAAACAACATGAGGGGGTATATTTTGCCATAGAAAGTATGATTAGTGCTGCAGAATGAAAAATTAGGGCACATTTTGAGTGACTTCTCAAATCCTTTTCTATTTCATTAAAACATTCTGACATGCAGTCTCCCAAAATGGCCACCAGAGACAAAAGAGCCCAAATGTAGCCCAAATATCACCCAGATGTAGCCCAAGTATAGCCCAATGACAGAATGTCCCAGAGTGTTCTAAAGAACAACAAGAGCGCTAACAGTCCTACTTATTACAAAGGTATGGCACACCTGAAGCCATCTTGATTGGAATAAAGTGGTTACTCTTAAAACATTTAATTTAAAAAGAAACAACATGAGGGGGTATATTTTGCCATAGAAAGTATGATTAGTGCTGCAGAATGAAAAATTAGGGCACATTTTGAGTGACTTCTCAAATCCTTTTCTATTTCATTAAAACATTCTGACATGCAGTCTCCCAAAATGGCCACCAGAGACAAAAGAGCCCAAATGTAGCCCAAATATCACCCAGATGTAGCCCAAGTATAGCCCAGTGACAGAATGTCCCAGAGTGTTCTAAAGAACAACTAGAGCGCTAACAGTCCTACTTATTACAAAGGTATAGCACACCTGGAGCCATCGTGATGGGAATAAAGTGGTAACTCTTAAAACATTTAATTTAAAAAGGAACAAAATGAGGGGGTATATTATGCAATAGAAGGTATTATTAGTGCTGCAGAAAGAAAAATTAGGGCACATTTTGAGTGACTTTTCAAATCCTCTTCTATTTCATTAAAAAATTCTGACATGCAGTCTCCCAAAATGGCCACCAGAGACAAAAGAGCCCAAATGTAGCCCAAATATCACCCAGATGTAGCCCAAGTATAGCCCAATGACAGAATGTCCCAGAGTGTTCTAAAGAACAACTAGAGCGCTAACAGTCCTACTTATTACAAAGGTATGGCACACCTGAAGCCATCTTGATTGGAATAAAGTGGTAACTCTTAAAACATTTAATTTAAAAAGGAACAAAATGAGGGGGTATATTTTGCCATATGAATTATGATTAGTGCTGCAGAAAGAAAAATTAGGGCACATTTTGAGTGACTTCTCAAACCCTCTTCAATTTCATTAAAAAATTCTGACATACAGTCTCCCAAGATGGCCACCAGAGACAAAAGAGCCTAAATGTAGCCCAAATATCACCCAGATGTACCCCAAGTATAGCCCAATGACAGAATGTCCCAGAGTGTTCTAAACAACAACTAGAGCGCTAACAGTCTTACTTATGACAAAAGTATAGCACACCTGGACCCATCGTGATGGGAATAAAGTGGTAACTCTTAAAACATTTAATTTAAAAAGGAACAAAATGAGGGGGTATATTATGCAATAGAAGGTATTATTAGTGCTGCAGAAAGAAAAATTAGGGCGCATTTTGAGTGACTTTTCAAATCCTCTTCTATTCATTAAAAAATTCTGACATGCAGTCTCCCAAAATGGCCACCAGAGACAAAAGAGCCCAAATGTAGCCCAAATATCACCCAGATGTAGCCCAAGTATAGCCCAATGACAGAATGTCCCAGAGTGTTCTAAAGAACAACTAGAGCGCTAACAGTCCTACTTATTACAAAGGTATGGCACACCAGAAGCCATCTTGATTGGAATGAAGTGGTAAGTCTGAAAACACTCAATTTCAAAAGGAACAACATGAGGGGGTTAATTTTGCCATAGAAAGTATGATTAGTGCTTCAGAAAGAAAAATTAGGGATCATTTTGAGTGACTTCTCAAATCCTCTTCTATTTCATTAAAAAAATTCTGACATGCAGACTGAAACATGCACTTTGAATACCAGCAGCAGACGTCCCTGGTGAGCAGTAGCTTTACTACAGTGATCTAATGTGCAACTACAGTGCTAACATTCAGAATTTATGGCAAATGTGTGACACATCTGAATGCCTTCTTGATGGAACCAAAGTAAACAAGCATTGAAAATGCAATAGATCTCGCCCTCGTTTAAGTTAAAGCCATTCTGCTTGTAATGAGGTGGCTTTTTAGCTTTGCTTTTATTAGTGTTTTTTCAACTTTCATGTAAATAACATGCATCTGTATGCATATAAGTATATGTATGCATGCATTTATGTTTGTATTTATATAGATATACAGATGATATATGTTTATATATGTATGAAAATTGATAGATATATATTCACTGAAAAAACCATAGGCTATAGACCATATATAGTTAGGAATTAGCATTTACAAAACCTTGAAAATTCACTGAAAAAACCATAGGTTATAGACCATATATAGTTAGGAATTAGCATTTACAAAACCTTGAAAATTCACTGAAAAAACTATAGGTTATAGACCATATATAGTTAGGAATTCGCATTTACAAAACCTTATTTTACTCACACAAAACCATTGAAATTCCATATATAGTTAGTTGCACTAACTATATATCGCGCACCCGCAATCCACTGCTGATGATGTCACATATTACATCATTCATGACATGGTCAGTGACATCACTGATGACATCACTGATGACATCTCAAATGACATCACTGATGACATCTCAAATGACATCACTGATGACATCACTGATGACATCTCATTTGACATTACTGATCACATCACTGATGATATCATTCATGTGATAATACGATGAACCTCTTCAGACTCTAATATAACCTTAGATACAATCAGTGTAAACAGACACTCACAGACTGTCACTCATCCATGGAGTTACTCACACACACATATATATATATATATATATATATATATATATATATATATATATATATATATATATATATATATATATATATATATATATATATATATATATATATATATATATATATATATATATATATATATATATATATCAGTCAAGTACCAGACTCCCAAACAGTGAAGTGGACCACATGGAAGCTTCTTTAGGAAAACACAAGGTTTATTCACAACTTGCTCGTGACATCAGCACATGGTTGCAGCCTCAATAATGTTTGTAGCCAAACGATGTCACGAGCAAGTTGTGAGTAAACCTTGTGTTTGACTGATGTTAGCGGCTGTTCAGGTCGCGAAGAGGACCCCCGCATTCCTGTGCGGACCTGCAGCTCCACCCGGTGCTTGCGTATGGAGGGAAGCTGTGTGAGCGCTATTCCAGTGCGCGCTCACACAAACACTGTTTGCAACTATAAAGCTGCGTGACAAAGGAGCTGGAGGCCCCCTCAACCCACTGGGGCATGAACATTGTTTACTGGCAATAGAACTCGCTTACCCACTAGGGAAGTAATTAATGGACTTCAACGCCCAGAAGGCCGTAGGTACGGCCACGCCCCCGCCCAGGGGCAGGCGTTTTTACCAAATACTTTGAAGAGAGCGAGATCGCTTGCATTCACTCAACGCCACCGAAGAAGGGAGATGGTGAAACCCTGAAACGCGTTTGGCTACAAACATTATTGAGGCTGCAACCATGTGCTGATGTCACGAGCAAGTTGTGAATAAACCTTGTGTTTTCCTAAAGAAGCTTCCATGTGGTCCACTTCACTGTTTGGGAGTCTGGTACTTGACTGATGTTAGCGGCTGTTCCGGTCGCGAAGAGGACCCCCGCATTCCTGTGCGGACCTGCAGCTCCACCCGGTGCTTGCGTATGGAGGGAAGCTGTGTGAGCGCTATTCCAGTGCGCGCTCACACAAACACTGTTTGCAACCATAAAGCTGCGTGCCAAAGGAGCTGGAGGCCCCCTCAACCCACTGGGGCATGAACATTGTTTACTGGCAATAGAACTCGCTTACCCACTAGGGAAGTAATTAATGGACTTCAACGCCCAGAAGGCCGTAGGTACGGCCACGCCCCCGCCCAGGGGCAGGCGTTTTTACCAAATACTTTGAAGAGAGCGAGATCGCTTGCATTCACTCAACGCCACCGAAGAAGGGAGATGGTGATCCCGAAACGCGTTTGGCTACAAACATTATTGAGGCTGCAACCATGTGCTGATGTCACGAGCAAGTTGTGAATAAACCTTGTGTTTTCCTAAAGACGCTTCCATGTGGTCCACTTCACTGTTTGGGAGTCTGGTACTTGACTGATGTTAGCGGCTGTTCCGGTCGCGAAGAGGACCCCCGCATTCCTGTGCGGACCTGCAGCTCCACCCGGTGCTTGTGTATGGAGGGAAGCTGTGTGAGCGCTATTCCAGTGCGCGCTCACACAAACACTGTTTGCAACTATAAAGCTGCGTGCCAAAGGAGCTGGAGGCCCCCTCAACCCACTGGGGCATGAACATTGTTTACTGGCAATAGAACTCGCTTACCCACTAGGGAAGTAATTAATGGACTACAACGCCCAGAAGGCCGTAGGTACGGCCACGCACCCGCCCAGGGGCAGGCATTTTTACCAAATACTTTGAAGAGAGCGAGATCGCTTGCATTCACTCAACGCCACCGAAGAAGGGAGATGGTGATCCCGAAACGCGTTTGGCTACAAACATTATTGAGGCTGCAACCATGTGCTGATGTCACGAGCAAGTTGTGAATAAACCTTGTGTTTTCCTAAAGAAGCTTCCATGTGGTCCACTTCACTGTTTGGGAGTCTGGTACTTGACTGATGTTAGCGGCTGTTCCGGTCGCGAAGAGGACCCCCGCATTCCTGTGCGGACCTGCAGCTCCACCCGGTGCTTGCGTATGGAGGGAAGCTGTGTGAGCGCTATTCCAGTGCGCGCTCACACAAACACTGTTTGCAACTATAAAGCTGCGTGACAAAGGAGCTGGAGGCCCCCTCAACCCACTGGGGCATGAACATTGTTTACTGGCAATAGAACTCGCTTACCCACTAGGGAAGTAATTAATGGACTACAACGCCCAGAAGGCCGTAGGTACGGCCACGCCCCCGCCCAGGGGCAGGCGTTTTTACCAAATACTTTGAAGAGAGCGAGATCGCTTGCATTCACTCAACGCCACCGAAGAAGGGAGATGGTGATCCCGAAACGCGTTTGGCTACAAACATTATTGAGGCTGCAACCATGTGCTGATGTCACGAGCAAGTTGTGAATAAACCTTGTGTTTTCCTAAAGAAGCTTCAATGTGGTCCACTTCACTGTTTGGGAGTCTGGTACTTGACTGATGTTAGCGGCTGTTCCGGTCGCGAAGAGGACCCCCGCATTCCTGTGCGGACCTGCAGCTCCACCCGGTGCTTGCGTATGGAGGGAAGCTGTGTGAGCGCTATTCCAGTGCGTGCTCACACAAACACTGTTTGCAACTATAAAGCTGCGTGCCAAAGGAGCTGGAGGCCCCCTCAACCCACTGGGGCATGAACATTGTTTACTGGCAATAGAACTCGCTTACCCACTAGGGAAGTAATTAATGGACTACAACGCCCAGAAGGCCGTAGGTACGGCCACGCCCCCGCCCAGGGGCAGGCGTTTTTACCAAATACTTTGAAGAGAGCGAGATCGCTTGCATTCACTCAACGCCACCGAAGAAGGGAGATGGTGATCCCGAAACGCGTTTGGCTACAAACATTATTGAGGCTGCAACCATGTGCTGATGTCACGAGCAAGTTGTGAATAAACCTTGTGTTTTCCTAAAGAAGCTTCAATGTGGTCCACTTCACTGTTTGGGAGTCTGGTACTTGACTGATGTTAGCGGCTGTTCCGGTCGCGAAGAGGACCCCCGCATTCCTGTGCGGACCTGCAGCTCCACCCGGTGCTTGCGTATGGAGGGAAGCTGTGTGAGCGCTATTCCAGTGCGTGCTCACACAAACACTGTTTGCAACTATAAAGCTGCGTGCCAAAGGAGCTGGAGGCCCCCTCAACCCACTGGGGCATGAACATTGTTTACTGGCAATAGAACTCGCTTACCCACTAGGGAAGTAATTAATGGACTACAACGCCCAGAAGGCCGTAGGTACGGCCACGCCCCCGCCCAGGGGCAGGCGTTTTTACCAAATACTTTGAAGAGAGCGAGATCGCTTGCATTCACTCAACGCCACCGAAGAAGGGAGATGGTGATCCCGAAACGCGTTTGGCTACAAACATTATTGAGGCTGCAACCATGTGCTGATGTCATGAGCAAGTTGTGAATAAACCTTGTGTTTTCCTAAAGAAGCTTCCATGTGGTCCACTTCACTGTTTGGGAGTCTGGTACTTGACTGATATATATATATATATATATATATATATATATATATATATATATATATATATATATATATATATATATATATATATATATATATATATATATATATATATTCAGGCAAAACGGCGTTCCAAGCGCGCACTTAGGTACCAAAAGAATCCACACCAACAAGCAGGTCTGTCAAGTAGGTAGGGTTTATTCACGCCATAAGCCCTACGTGACGCGTTTCGCACTCCATGAGTGCTTGTTCACAAGCGCGCCACCCCCACTGGACGAGGGATACTCCATTGAGGTTGTCGTTGGATGTTATATATATATATATATATATATATATATATATATATATATATATATACATATATATATATGTGTGTGTGTGTGTGTGTGTGTGTGTGTGTGTGTATATGTATATATAGTTAGGATTTTTTCTCTATGGGACTTTTGGAAATTCTATGTCTAATAACTTTGGCGTTTGTGGACGGAATTGGCTGAAATTTTCAGGAAAATGGCACATTTTGTTTCTGAGCAGCCCCTGAAAATTTGGGGGGGGGTTCGTCAAGGGGGGGCCGAGAAAAAAGGGGGGTCCCAAAACGCGTTTTTCCCATGTTAATTTCCATAGGGCGTTTGGCCTCACTTTTAGCTCGAACGGCTGAATGGATTTGCACGAAAGTTGGCAAAATTGTAGGGATTGTTAGCCCGATGTGCCTTTGCTGGGTCTCAATATATGTGCTCCAGTGGATTTTGAGAAATTTACGTTTTAAAAAATTTATATATCTGTGACAGCGTCCCAGATAGCGCTCCAGATCGCGTACTTTTCGCGTCGCGGAGCTTTGCGAAGCGATGCTGATTGGCTCTCCGGTGTCTGTCAACATTCTAAACAGTCCGGAGCGGCCGCCATCTTGTCTCTCGGTAGGATCGAGAGACAAGAAGAGGTGAAAAACGAAGGGGGAATTTAATGAAAGGGGGCAAGGTAGACCCCTCTTGACCCCCTAGGAATGATGTTGGGGTTATTAAAGGGTCCCGTGGGGAAAATTTAAAAAATTTGATTTTTCACGGTAGAAGCGCTTCTCGGTTCACAAATTAACGGCTGAATGGATTTGCACGAAACTTGGCAAAATTATAGGGACTGTTAGTCCGATGTGCCTTTGCTGGGTCTCAATATATGTGCTCCAGTGGATTTTGAGAAATTAACGTTTAAAAAACAGGTATATCTGTGACAGCGTCCCAGATAGCGCTCAAGATCGCGTACTTTTCGCGTAACGGAGCTTTGCGTAGCGAAGCTGATTGGCTCTCCGGTGTCTGTCAACATTCTAAACAGTCCGGTGCGGCCGCCATCTTGTCTGTCGGTAGGATCGAGAGACAAGAGGAGGAGAAAAACGAAGGGGGAATTTAATGAAACGGGGCTAGGTAGACCTCTCTTGACCCCCTAGGAATGATGTTGGGGTTATTAAAGGGTCCCGTGGGGCAAATAATAAAAATTAGATTTTTCGCGGTAGAAGCGCTTCTCGGTTCGCAAACTGGTAGCGAAACGTGAATTCGACATTTTGTGTTTCGATTTCATTAAATTACTAGGTATAAGGGGGTACAGGAGACGTATCCTGACCCCTTTTGTTTTCTGAGGGTGGCTGAGGAGTCTCATATATGTTGATACATGTCTTCCAGCGGCTGTGCGTGAGCGTTTTTTTTTTTGTTGCGTGACGTCTGTTAACGTTCGATTCGATGGAAATCAGGAAGTGTTGACCGCCATTTTGTCACTGCGAGTAAATATTTTGTTTTAAATAATTGTTAGAAATTAATCCTTATTGATAAACATTGTCTGCGCCATCTTGTCTTTTTTGCAATGCCACACTTTTGTTGAGCACGGCAGCCATTTTAGATGCCTTGACCAGACCCACTCTCTGCACGCCGCCGATCCTCAGCATGGCTCCTCACCCTCGCAAGCATCTCCCCCACGCACTGGTCACCCCCGCTCTCTCTCTCATGCATGGGCCAGAAACCTCCTCCCATGTGCGCTGCTCTTCCCTGAGAATCACACCCTGTGCCCGCCCGACACCACCCTTTCACCCAATTCACTACCGCACCCTCTGACACTCTTCTTCCTCTGTGTCCGATTGTTCAGGCCGGTCCCAGGCTATCACCTAGCCCTGCAGATGTAGTTTATGGCCCCAGCTGTAGAGAATCACCCCTCTTCAAAGGAGTTACAGTAGATATGTCATACCACACGCGTTCCTACTATCTGATAACCATCCTGTATTGTGCTTGGGGAGGGGATTCTCACTGTGAGGGTGTGTGGGACCGAGCCTGAAGCGGAAGATTCCAGGGATGCCTCTTTGTACATCAAAGTTTTTACAATTATGTGTCACATTATAAATATATAGTACTCCAACAAAGTAGGATTATAACACTTTAATAACTTTTAAATATATAGAACGCAACAAAAACAGTAAATACGTTTAAAAAAAATTTTGAAAAAAGAAGCAACAATGGTCAGTAGCTGTGTTTTGTGCGAATAGACCCAAGGCAGCACAACGTGCTGAGTTCTGGAGGGCACCCAGGTGATGTTACCTGGGGGCCGCACTGGTTTTTGGTATCCTACAATGCAGCTCTGAAAAACGGCGTGGGGCGTCCCGGGGGGTGCGCGGGGAGGCCTCGTCAGTAGCGGTCTGTTGTGCGAATAGTCCCAAGGCAGCAGAACGCGCTGAGATGTGGATGGCACCCAGTGATGTCCAGTAAGTTGTCGCACTGGTTTTGGCATCCTACAATGCTGCTCCGAAAAACGGCGTGGGGCGCCCCGGTGGGGGGGGGGGGGAGGCGGCGTGAACGGGTCTCCCCAGGTGGAGGCTCGACGGCTGTACTGGGGCGCCCCTTTACCCTTTCAGTTGCCATTCCGCCCGCTTTTGCTACACTGTGCCTCATCCGCCATTCAGCTGTTTATCGCCCGCTCTTGCGGCTACAGCGTCTCGCTCAACATGTAGTTGAGTTGCGCCCACTCTTGCGGTGCAGCGATAGGCGGCTGCCACAGGACTCTTAAAATGGCGGACGGCTCTTCGGATTTGGGCCTGGTCCACTAACATGGCCCTGGGACACCTTGGAACTCGGACGTCCCCTGAGCCTTGAAGATTTTACAAAAGTCTTGGGGGCTCCCGACTCCTGAAGGCTTCCGGTGGGGAGCGGCTGCCATGATTGCTCGCGGAATGACCCCGACGGAGCCACGAGATGGTGGTGCTCTCATGCTGATGCCAGCTTGAGTCTGAAACATCTAGAAACAAGGTGGGGCTTTCATCGTTTGGGAAAAAAAAATGTTTTAATCCAATGAAAAGTGATATTTTTAGGTCATATGATCAAGCCTTCCATCATTAGGAAACCAAAAGTAAAATGAACCAATGAAAAGTTTTATAAAGAAGTCACATGACCTGTTATGCTTACGTTACGTGCTGCTATAAAAAGCGTAGAAAATCCGTTGGCACGTGAGGCGGCGTCAGTAGCGGACCGATGTGCGAATAGGCTGAAGGCAGCACAACGCGCCGAGATCCGGATGGCACCGAGGTGGTGTCCAGCAAGTTGCACTGGTGTGGCCATCCTACAATGCTGCGCCGAAAGTCGGCGTGGGGTGCCTGGGGGGGGGGGGAGGTGGCGCAAACTGGCCTCTCTCGCCTCCTCAGGTGGAGGCACCTGATGTGCAGTGCGGCGCCCCTTATCTTTTCACTCGCCGTCCAGCAGAGTTGCGCCCGCACTTGCTGCTACAGTAGGCCGAAGGCAGCACAACGCGCCAAGATCCGGATGGCACCGAGGTGGTGTCCAGCAAATTGCCGCACTGGTGTGGCCATCCTACAATGCTGCGCCGAAATTCGGCGTGGGGCGTCCCGTTGGCCTGTGAGGTCGCGTCAGTCAGTGGGGGCTGTTTGAGAAAGCAATGTGATGCTGTGCGTCGCCCCCAAGATGGAGGCTCCTCGGCTGCAGTGGGGCGCCCCTTGGTGTTTCACTCGCTATCCAGCTGAGTTGCGTCCGCACTTGCGGCTACAGTAGGCCGAAGGAAGCACAACGCGCCGAGATCTGGATGGCACCGAGGTGGTGTCTAGCAAGTTGCCGCACTGGTGTGGCCATCCTACAATGCTGCGCCGAAAGTTCCATGGTCCGGCGGAACTTTTTTCCTTTTCCTTTCTGCATCTTGTCCCACAATCCGTTTAACCTTTAGACACGACCAGGTCCCTGAATGTGTGCAGGGGGACGCTATTGATTGAATCAAAATGGCGGCTTCACACAAAGCTGACTCAAGCGTTGCTGGTGATGCTATACAGACAAAAAATGGTTTTCAGTTTGTACATTCTTCAGGATTTTTCCATCCAAGTCTGCTTGAGAGTTTGTAGAACAATGGCTTTAGATCTTGCCCTCCCCTCTTTTGACTGTTGGTCTTGTTGCCTATGTCTTCTGTTGTCATTTAACTGAACCTTTTTTGACTGCCGAAAGGGGTTCTGGTCCGACCGCTGGTTGGTGGAGATATTTTGACTATATCCTGGACCTGCCCGGCCTCGCCCAAAATGGCGCCGGTATAAATGGGACTCGTACCTCCTTGTTGTGTACTGGTTGCACAACCTTGATATCACGAGATACGTATGCAGTTTTGAACCACATGGCGGGCGGGAATGAGAATTGATTGAATAATTTGACATCCCTATTGATATTAAGTTCTGATGTGTTATTGATTACTGTACTATTGAAAGTTCGAATTAACGTCACCCATGGTACTTGCCCGCAAATGTATATCTAGATAATTTTATTGTAAGTGGCCCTGTCGTATTTTAATTACAAAATGTACGTCCACCGATTCCGCAACTGTTAGACACCTTAGTTCTTGAAACCTAATGGCCCGCTCGTTGCGTTCCTCTACAGTGTAAATGTCTCCTCATCATATACGATTCCAGTTTGCTCCGTGGCCGGCCCACGTGGTCATAGGCCCGTATTTGTATACTGACATTTTCACAATAAAAGTTTTAAAACAAAACATGGTAGTAGTATTTACATTGGTAAAGTTTTTAATTTTAGTCACTGTTTTCGAATCAGTAAAAGGCAAGTGAAATAAAGCAGTCCAATTACATGACGGATAAAAGGTATAATACGCAGGAACGCAGTAAAGATAAATGGTCAAGGGCTGTTGTGTTTTTTACTCCTGCAACATAAAGTGATCGATAAGAATCTGATATTCGGGCGTATCGGCGACTAAGACAGCAGGCCGAGCATCTTTTGCTCAACGGCTCCGTCATGGGACGAAGAAACGCCCTTTTGCTACAAAAAGGAATATATTTTACTTGCAGGACAGTTGTAAATTTTCCGGGAAAATACATTAGCCTGGAACATTATAACATATATGTTTAAGAAAAAATAATGTTCGAAAGCAATAAAAAGCGTAATTTTTAGGTCATATGACCAAGCCTTTCATCATTAGTATAACAAAAGTAAAATGAACCAATGAAAAGTCTTATTAACAAGTCACATGACCTGTTATGCTTACGTTACGCGCTGCGCGCCGCGCCCCGGATTCCTTCCGGGAAGCTGCGCTTCGCGCATTGGAGTACTTCCGGGTGCGCTAACGCGGCGTGTCATATAACGCATTACGAGACAACGTAGGTCCAGAATATAGTCAAAATGTCTCCACCAACCAGCGGTCGGAACACAACCCCTTTCAGCAGTCTAAAAAGTTCTGTTAAATGACAACAGAAGGGACAGGCAACAAGAACCATCAGTCAAAGAGGGGAGGGCAAGTTCTTCCCTACCGGGTCACGTTGGGGCGCTACCGGAACTGATCGAATTGGTAGTCTACAGTGTTTCTGGATGTTTCAGACTGAAGCTGGCGTTAGCATGAGAGCACCACCATCTCGTATCTCAGTCGTGGCCATTCCACGAGCAATCATGGCAGCCGCTCCCCACCAGAAGCCTGCGGGAGTCGGGTCCCCCAAGACTTTTGTAGAATCTTCAAGGCTCAGTGGACGCTTTCGAGAATGGGGCCCAAGCCCTAGCAGTCAAGCGTCCGAGTTCCAAGGTGTCCCATGGCCATTTTAGTGGACCACGCCCAAATCTGAAGAGGCGGCCGCCATTTTGAGAGTCCTGTGGCAGCCGCCTATAGTTGCATCGCAAGAGCGGGAGCAACTCAACTACATGGTGAGCGAGACGCTGTAGTCGCAATAGCGGGCAGTAAACAGCTGAATGGCGGTAGAGGCACAGTGTAGCAAAAGTGGGCGGAATGGCAACTGAAACGGTAAAGGGTCGCCCCACTACAGCGTGTCTTCAGGTCAAACGGATTGTGGGATAAGGTCCAGAATGGAAGAGTCATCAAAAGGCAAAAAGTTCCGCCGGACCCCGGGAGCCGGCCGCCTATGTCGGGGGCGATCTTAGGCCACGCCAGGGCAACACGACTTGGGGAGGGGGCAGAAGTCAAGCGCACCCTCCCAGTCCGCGCCACCACACCGTATGTTGAAAATCTGAAGCCATCGTTCTACAAACTCTCAACCAGCCTTGGATGAAAAATCTTGAAGAATGTACAAACTGAAAACCAGTTTTTGTTTGCATAGCATCAGCAGCAACGCTTGCTATCAGAATGCATGAGTTTCATGCTCGATCGATTGAGCTAGCCGGATCAGGCAACAAAAAGTATAAAATAGTTATGTAAATAGTTATTTAATAAAATGTTTTACCCTGTTACTTTGCTGGTGTGTTGTATATATTTATAATATTTGCATAGAGTTTATCGTTATTTTGGGCGGGGTGGGTGGAGGAGCCGAGCTGTCTTGCAGCCATCATGGTGTGGAGCTCAGTTCATCTCACTAGTTTCGTATTTCTCATGAAGGGTTGTTCCTAATGTTTCTATTTTAGCGAGGTCAAAAAGAGATCCCATTAGTGGCCTACTGATTTTGCTCGATTATTTTTTTTTTAACACGATTTTTCACTATCTGCAAAGACTAAACAGAGTATTGCGGCTTTGTGCTTGTTAGTAAATAGAGAATGAACTAAAGAGAATAAATTCTAAAATAGTAAATGCTTGGATAACAATCAATCAAATGGAGAGACAAGCAGGCACGACGGATTACAACGGGGGCAAAGGCCTGCGTTAACTACCCTTCACTATCTGCAAAGAGAGAGTACTTCTAAGAGAAAAGAGGGGGGGGCAGCGTTTAAAGCACATCAGCGTGCATAAACACGAAAATGTTTTTACCTATCACGTACTTGACATTTGACAGCTTTTGATATTTGTTATTAAAAAACCATTGAAATTCAATGAAAAAACCATAGGTTTTAGCCCATATATAGTTAGGGATTAGCATTTTCAAAACCTTATTTTACTCGCATAAAACCATTGAAATTCGCATATATAGTTAGATGCGCTAACTATATATCGCGCACCCGCAATCCACTGCTGATGATGTCACATATTACATCATTCATGACATGCTCAGTGACATCACTGATGACATCACTGATGACATCTCAAATGACATCACTGATGACATCTCAAATGACATCACTGATGACAACATCCAGTGACTGTATGTTTCTGTAAAGTTAAAATATGTCTTACATATTGAAGAATGAGTGGATGTATAAGTGTCTGGATGAAGGATTTAGTAGGTGCATGACTGACTGTATGAGAGAGTGATTAAATGTGTCTCACTGAGTGCATGGGTTAGTGACTAAACTCTCTTAATTTGTGCATCATTATATCTGTTGTTCTATGAACTGCTGCATGTGTTGATCAGTAGCTAAATGAGTAACTATATGGGTTAATGATTGGTTGCCCAAGTATTTGTATGGGAGACTGAGTGTGTGTGTGGGTGGCTGGAAGGTGTATGACTCTGTGCATAGATGTGTGAGCAGTTGATTCACTAGATGTATGGGTTCAAAAGTGCATGTGGAAATAGCTGTATGGGCGGTTGACTGTGTGCATGAGTGTATTGGTGAGTGAATGGATATCTCAGTGCTACATGTCAAAGTAAGTACATATGTAAAACACAGTACATGTGAGAATTGACATATATAAGTAACTGTGCATAAGAGCCAGTGAATGTGTGAGTGGCTGTATGGATCATTGTGAACTTGTATCAGGGATTGTATAAGAGAGTAAATATGTGTTAGTATATGTTTGAATAAGTAAGGTGTGTATAACTGTATAGTAGAGGAAATGGAGGTGTGATTGATTCTTTGCATGACTGACTAGGTGTGTGAGTAACTCCATGGATGAGTGACAGTCTGTGAGTTTTTGTTTACACTGAGTGTATCTAAGGTTATATTAGAGTCTGAAGAGGTTCATCGTATAATCACATGAATGATGTCATCAGTGATGTGATCAGTAATGTCAAATGAGATGTCATCAGTGATGTCATTTGAGATGTCTTCAGTGATGTCATCAGTGATGTCATCAGTGATGTCATTTGAGATGTCATCAGTGATGTCACTGAGCATGTCATGAATGATGTAATATGTGACATTATCAGCAGTGGATTGCGGGTGCGCGATATATAGTTAGCGCATCTAACTATATATGCGAATTTCAATGGTTTTATGCGAGTAAAATAAGGTTTTGAAAATGCTAATCCCAAACTATATATGGGCTAAAACCTATGGTTTTTTCATTGAATATATATATATATATATATATATATATATATATATATATATATATGAAATCCAACACATTGCCGGCGGCAGCCGTCAGCGAGCATACACGTTCACAGACTCCTTAAATGATCACCGCAAGCCAGGCTTCTTTGCGAAAAGATTTATTTCCAACAAATGGTAAAGGTGGCGCCAGTCATCAGACGCGTTTCGGCTTACGTCCTTGCTCACTGATGAGCGAGTGAAGTGGAGGTCACACATATATACAAAGTAAGTGCACATTTGAATTTCGCGCCCAAACCAAGAACTAAACATCGATGGTGGACTCACATGGAAAGTCACATACCAAACCCGATATGCGGGCGCCATTTTGTAGTGGTGTAAGGTGGAATACAAATGTGTACTTTAACCATCTCACAAATAAATCAATTCTGTTGCATCAAGTAGAATCAAATCAAAACATATCCCAACACATAAATAATATTGTTATGTTTGTAAAGAAAGAACGTTATGGCACACTTGACAATCAAACATAGATATACCGTTTGAAACATTGTACAAATACATACATATATGATTGAAACAAATTTTGGAAATGTTTGTAGTGGTGTAAGGTGGAATACAAATGTGTACTTTAACCGAATATATCTTTCCATTCCGCAAACAAAAATCCCGCATACCATCACTCCGCATTTTTTAGTCCGCAAAATCCATTACTCCTCAAGCAATAATTCCGCAAATTTTTACAACGCATATGACTTTACTACGCATGCAATTACATGTGTGGTGAAGTCATATACTTTGTAAAAGTACTTTATTTAAAAATATATATATATATATATATAAAAATATAGATATATATAATATAAAAATATAGATATATTTAATTTTTTTAATTAATAATTACCCTATACACCCTAAAAACGAATCCCACCCTAGTCCCTTTAAATACCCGAGCACCCTTAAACACTAACCCATCCTGACCCTAAAGATACCCCTGTACCCCAAAACCTTAACCTACCCCTGAACCCTATAAATACCCCTGTACCCCAAAACCCAAAACAACCCCTGAACCCTAAAAATACCCCTGTACCCCAAAACAACCCCTGAACCCTAAAAATACCCCTGTACCCCAAAACCCCAAACAACCCCTGAACCCTAAAAATACCCCTGTACCCCAAAACAACCCCTGATCCCTAAAAATACCCCTATACCCCAAAACCCAAACCTACCCCTGAATCCTAAAAATACCCCTGTACCCCAAAACCCAAAACAACCCCTGAACCCTAAAAATACCCCTGTACCCCAAAACCCAAAACAACCCCTGAACCCTAAAGATACCCCTGTACCCCAAAACCCAAAACAACCCCTGAACCCTAAAAATACCCATGTACCCCAAAACCCAAAACAACCCCTGAACCCTAAAAATACCCCTGTACCCCAAAACCCAAAACAACCCCTGCACCCTAAAAATACCCCTGTACCCCAAAACACAAACATACCCCTGAACCCTAAAAATACCCCTGTACCCCAAAACCCAAACATACCCCTGAACCCTAAAAATACCCCTGTACCCCAAAACCCAAACATACCCCTGAACCCTAAAAATACCCCTGTACCCCAAAACCCAAACCTACCCCTGATCCCTAAAAATACCCCTGTACCCCAAAACCCAAAACAACCCCTGAACCCTAAAAATACCCCTGTACCCCAAAATCCAAACCTACCCCTGAACCCTAAAAATACCCCTGTACCCCAAAACCCAAAACAACCCCTGAACCCTAAAAATACCCCTGTACCCCAAAACCCAAAACAACCCCTGAACCCCAAAAATACCCCTGTACCCCAAAACCCAAACCCAGCCCTGAACCCTAAAAATACCCCTGTACCCCAAAACCCAAAACAACCCCTGAACCCTAAAAATACCCCTGTACCCCAAAATGCAAACCTACCCCTGAACCCTAAAAATACCCCAGTACCCCTTAACCCTTAAATACCCCTGCACCCCATAACCCAAACCCACCCTTAAAATACCACTAAACCCAAAAAACATGTATTCCAAAACACCAAACAAAAACCATATACTTACCTTACAACTTACCTTAAAACATATACTTTTACCAATCATGCTTTTACAACGATTTTTGTTGTAAAAGCATGCGTGATAAAAGCATATAATATATAAAGGCATGCGTTGTAAAAAAATGCGGAGTAAAGGTACCTGCGTTATCATGGAATGAGGAGTAAACGAATGCGGAGTAAAAAATGCGGAGTGACGGTATTTTACCACTTTAACCATCTCACAAATAAATCAATTCTGTTGCATCAAGTAGAATCAAATCGAAACGTATCCCAACACATAAATAATATTGTTATGTTTGTAAAGAAAGAACGTTATGGCACACTTGACAATCAAACATAGATATACCGTTTGAAACATTGTACAAATACATACATATATGATTGAAACAAATTTTGGAAATGTTTGCACAATATATCAATTAAATGCGTAAATGCACAGCGCGCTAGTGTTTTATGTTTCATTGCGATATGAACACAAAAATGGACATAAATTCATTTTCATGTTTATCAATCGACTTGATGCAATCTATATATAGAGCGAGATGTTATTGCATATTGATTTATGGTGAGTGGGCAAATGTCCGTATAAATACGTTTGGAAACACAGAACAAAATACATTTACATTCCTCAATAGAAAACCAATTGGGTAGAATAATTGGGGAATTTCAGAACAGAGAATATAATTAATCGTCATTCAAGTTATAATTCCATAGTTATACTGTACCCCTTGGTACCTATTATGGGATGTTTGTAAAAGATAACTCGAACCCGATTATGTCACGTGGGGTGGTTGTGGTAATGTGGCCAAGAGTATGGAAATTTGCCAACCATTTTGCTCCACAGTGATCTACCAATCGTGTGTTTGCCAAGAAAAAAGCCCAACTCAACATTTAAGAAAAACGTGGATGGTCAAGTATTAGTAATGGGACACTCCAATTAAAAAGTGAAGGCTTAAAAACTGAACTTCTCATATAAATACCATGAGAGCCGTAAAACTGTGCGTTTAAAGACAATAAAGTGCTAAAGTGTGAATGTGTACTATAAATGTTTCAAAAAGATCTGTATGCCCAAGTTACTTCTTTTAACTTTTTACATTCTGATTTTTATTGTACTCAGGCTACACTGGACAGTACTAAAACAACTGACAAAAAAGAGATAGGGAATTATGTGGACAAATCCATTTGAAAACCATGTACTCTAGTTATACATATCGGTAGGTGTCAACCTACCGTGCAGAATTCCAGTTAACCATATTGATTAACGTTCACCGCTTACACAGAAGCCCCAGATCAGATACATACCAATGGGTAAGCTAAACATATAATGGCAACTATAAGAAATTGCGCAAGTCTTCCCCTATGTTCAAACCCCCGGGGTGCTTACTTTTATATATATATATATATATATATATATATATATATATATATATATATATATATATATATATATATATATATATATATATATATATATATATATATATATATATATATATATATATATATATATACATATATATATATATATATATATATATATATATATATATATGTTTGTATATATATATATCAATAGACCACTCTTCACGCCGCTTTCCATGCGGCGTCCCGATTTCCAAGGATAAAGAGAGATGGACTCCAAGAAATTTTCTTTTTACCGCAGCCGCAGGTAAAATTTATTTTGCATATTTATCAAACGTGCATATTCCGAACAGAAAATCCAAACGCGTTTCGGCGTTCTCAGACGCCTTGCTCGCTGGTATATATATATATATATCTGTTTGAGGCTGCTCGCAGCAAAATGCAGATGCCTCACAAGACGTTTAATTCACCTTCTTTATTGGCAGGCAACAGCAAAACCAGTCTTTTCTTCCCAGCAAAATATCATTCGCCTTTTGCCATATGCGTTTCTGGAAATGCTTCCCTTCATCACTGGCCTGGCATCGGGAGAAGAGACAGCTCTATTAATCATCTCGCACTCGTGTTTATATTCACAGTCCCGCCCATAGGGGCGTATACATTCAGTGCAGCTTGGATCTTGTAGTTCAGGTAAGTTGTTTCACTCCATAGTGGATGTGGTTGTGCTTTCCCTCCAAACAATAATGTACCTTCGGGTCGTTTCTCTAGGCAAAGCCGGTTTGCTGCTGTAATTACCCCAGCCAAATTGGAGATGTTGTTCCTTTTGGTAACCTGTAATCAAAGCATACGGACCTGCATGGCCACGAAGACGCCCCACTGCAGACAGTGCAGGTCGGTGTGTTTTGACCACAGGGCACCAAAAGGAATGGCGTCTCCGCTTTGGCTGGGGTAATTACAGCATCGAACCGTCTTTGCCTAGAACAACGACCCAAATTTATATATATAATTGTACACCATTGTATAAATGTCCGCTCATAAATGGTGAGCAGTGGAGAGTTACACCTTGGTGTATGAGTTTGGACACATGTGTAAATATACATTGGCATATTTATCTTTGTGAATTGGGCCTGCAGTGTTGAAAAACATCAAAACATAAAAAAAAGTCTGATTAATACAACGTACACATAAAAAAGAATCTATAGTTTGATGGACAGTTAGATTTACTATTCTAATTCCAAGCCAACAAATACTCGGTAAAGTACATACATCAATAGGGATTTACTATGCCAATTCAAATCAAATTATGATCAGGAAAATTAGATAAATGAAAGAGATGGAATGTATCCATCTAGCTCGGGTCCAACAAGAATTGAATGAATAACATAAATTAAAGGGCGAGAGTTATACTATATTACACTTTCTCAAAAACATTGGGAAAGGTGAGTTATTCGAAGGGGTGAAGTCTACTATTCTAACTTCATGTAGGGTCTGATTACAATGCTGTAAGAAACGGCTCTGACCCGCGGTCGGTGCTGCTCCTACGGAATCGTAATCAGCAGTTTGGATTAATTTACGCCCGACCCATTTGGATGGAGTCGGTCGGAAATTAATCCAAACTGGACTTCTGAATGAGAGCTCGTCTGCCATTCGGGAAGCCTACTGTAATCTCAAGGGCGGCTCTTAAAAAGTCGGATTCCAACAGCCTTTTTGTGCCGGCCTTTCAGACACAGAAAGGCTTTTGGATGTCGACCTTGGGGGGCCCCTATGGGTGCAAGGCCTCCGGACTCTAGCTCCGAAATATTGAAGTGCATAAAGTGGGAGGTGGGAGATTTACTCTTTCTACTCCAATCCAAGTTAGTTTGTGGAAAGGACACTAATAAAATGAGGTAATATATATGCTTTTAACTATTAGTTTAACATTAAGTAAAGAAAAGAAAGTATATAAAAGAAAGAAGCAATCTCAGAGACACTGGGGGGAGGAACCAATCTTGGAAGCACTGGTAACAATGCATTAATTGAAAAGGTGAAATGTATTATTCTAAGATGAATCCAACTAAAACCATAAACATTGGAGAACGTAGATAAATAAAAATGGGTGTGGTTTCTTATTATAACTCAAATCCAGCTAAAATAGGGAAAGTGTAAACATGAAATAGACGGAATTTACTATTATACCTATAGTCTCACAAACATTGTTGAAACTGGATATGTAAACAGGGCTGAGATTTACAATTCTAACTCCAGTCCTAAAACATTGGGGTACATGCATAAACCAGAAGGAGAGATGTACTATTCCCACTTAACTCCTAATTAAAAAATTTAAGCGCATAAACAAAATTTGTGACATTTTCTAATCTAACTCCAGTTCACCATGAATTTGTGAGGGGGCATCATTTAAAGTGGGTGGGACGTACTATTCTAACTCCAATTTTATAAACATTTCTGGAAAATAGATTAGTCAGAGCAGTGACATTTATTACTTTAAATACAGTGTAAATACAATTGTGAAAGGACAAAAATGAAAGGCTGACATGTACTGTTCTAACCCCAATCTAAACATAATTGTGGAAAGTTCATAAATCAAAGACATATGATTGGTATTCCAACAAAATATCTAAAGTTATGGTGCACAAATTACATTTTAAAAACATGAAGATGTCAAAAATATCTTTGGACAAATTATAGATGGTAAGAATATCATGTTTGGAGTTATTTAATATTGTTTTATTTTTTTAAATAGCTGTTTATAATATTGTTTTTTTAATATAGTTGTATAAAATATTGTGTTATAATTAGTTTGATAAAGATTGGTTATTTTAGTATTATACGTAATTAGTATTATATTATTTGTATTTAATTTGCTTTAGCATAGTTTGAATGTTTTATTTAATTGTTTTTATTTATTTAGAAATTGTTCATTTAGTAGCAGGTGGTGGATTGGGGTGGGAAGTTTATTTTCAACTATAAATTATTGTTTTTAATTAATAGTTTTTCTTTAAATGCATTTTGAAGTGGTTACTAATTATGAAAATTCATTGATTAATTGTTATTTTAATTATGTGCTGATTTTTAATAAATTGCTTTTATTTGCACAGGATATTTAGTTATTAAATGGTGCTAATTAATTTTAGATGTATTAATTGTTTGTATTTGAATTGTGTTTAAAAATACATTTTGTACTAATATTTAATTTTTTTATATTATTATGTTTTTTATTTATGTTAATTGTTTGTTGTTGTTTGTTTTTACGATAGTAGGGGAACCACTTTTTTTATTGTTCCTTATTTTACCTTTGTTGTTTGTAACATAAAACTGTTATTTCTTTCATTTTAATTTTCTAATTATTTTATATTTAATTAATAAATATAATATTTTACTACGTTTACTATTTTTTGGTCTACAATTAGAATCAGGAGTGGGAATAGTATCTAGAGCCTTAAGTATGGAAGCAGGGAGAATCAGGTATGCATGAAGATATGCAAGTGTTGTATGTGCGATTAGTGTGGGAGGACTAGTTAGAGGAGAGTGGTGAGGGGGTGGTTCGAGAGCCACGAGTGTTGTGTGTATGGACAAGTGTGAAGAGAGCGGCCATGAGATGTTGGGAATAATGGAAGCGGAGAGTGAGTTCGAATCTGCGAGGGACAGGTGAAACAATGTCTTAATTGAATTTTTAATGCTATGTAGAGAAACATATAGGTATGCTGTTTTTCTTGATGTGTTAACTTACAGTTACCCCTGATAAAGGGCTCGGATAAGCCCGAAATGCATTGAGTTAAATAAAATAAATGCTGCTCCGAACGATCCTTTGTATTTTTGTCCGTGTCTTTGAAGAGGTCTGGATGGGCATACTTGAACATGGGAAACAATGAAAATACAAGATGCCATACATGTGGAGTACAAAAGGAAAGCATAATAAGTTTTGCATAAATACGGTGGACTATCATAGATTCATATGGAGAGACTACAAAGCGGAATCATTAGTAGGATCTTGCATCCATTTCAGCAGTGCGGCTGGGAGTGGAGCGTCTTTGGGCTCCCCACAGTATCAGAAACATCAGGGTACTACCAGCCTGGAGTAGGAAGAATGTGTTTCAGTTGGACTTCATCGATGAAATAGTGGTAGGCACTGGGGTCTTCCATTTGTGTCGGTCATTCACTAGCACTAGATTATTGTCCCATTATATGTTGAAATTCGTGCACCATTGTAGCCCTGCCAGTTGGTCTATGAGGACCAGAATTGGCAATAGTGAATAGAGTTTTTAACTGTAGTACACACTATTGACAGAATTTATCGCAAGAGAAATATCCAGGATTGCAATTCTTTACAATCAAGTTAAGATGAGGTTTGACTACATGTTGGGTTTTGGATGGCAACAAATAGGAGGGGATGGATTTATCTCCTTTAGAAAAAGGCTTCTCTGTTCCCTTAAAATATTTTTAGATTTCTTTTAGATGTCTTTAGGAAAGGGCTGTTTGAACCTTAGTAGAAACAGATCTAATGTTTTCTTCTTTTTGTGATTTTTCTTTGTGATTGGCTACTCTTGTTTGTATCCTTTTGATTTCTGATTCCAAACAACAGGAGTAGGAAAGTAGGATCTGCTTCTTATAGTTACCCCCCACTTTTTGCTTTTGCACCCACTGTATTTGACTAGTCTGGCTGGGATTCTGCTAATCAGGACTCCAGCCTATCTGCTTTCTCCTATAAAGTGCAATGCAAGTAATTGGTACATCTCCAGACTGGATACTCGGTACCCTTATAAGTCCCTAGAATATGATACACCATGTACCCAGGGCAGAGGTATCCCAGAGGCCTCCCATGGGCTGCAGCATGTATTATGCCACCCATGGGAGACCATGCAAAATGGAACCTCAGGTCTGCTTCTGCAGCCTGTGTAAGCTGGTGTCTGCACCACTTACTTTAGATATAGATTCACTATATCTATATATATATCACTACACCTAAAACCTTATAATTCACCCCTATAGTAGGCCTTATCAATCCTGAAGGCAGGGTGTGGGTTTTGCGTGAGAGGATGCCCCGCATGAGCAGGGCCCCTCTGCAGCTTTCGGAGACCTTTCTCCCGGGCTGTGTGTGATACTACCAGACATATAGGTAGAGGTACATTATAACCAAGTGGTAAACACTATTTTGAAAACTACTGCAATGAAGTAATTCGTGTTTGGGGTAAAACACCTTGGAATTTTACCTCCACACCAGTAACTGGTGTGGGAGGGATGATTCTTCCCCTCTGAACCAAGGTTCTGGGGGTGTCTAAGTTTACCGGTACCAACTTTCTCGAGCCTTACAGCACAAAATGGATGCTGCCAGCCACAGACACTAGTCTTCCCTCCTGCTGCTGAGCCTAGCTTGAGCAGGGGAAGGCAGCACAATAGTCATCCTGTCACAGGGAGGTGTTACTACCTCCTAGACAGGGTTTAGTGTATTGGAGCTGGCTGGGTGCACTGCCTCAGTGCCAGAAAGTCTGCACGTATGCCACATTTGGTGTCCTTGTGCATAGTATAGTTCAAACCAGTCCTGGGAGCCATTTGCTTCTGCTCTGGTGGGTAACTTGGCAAAGGGACATGGGAGTAGCTTCCCCCCTGTCCTGACACTCCTATAGGAAGGTCCCGAGAATCTGTCCAACCCTTTTCCGTGGGTATAAAATGGGTTACCTGGCTACAGGACATTACATTTTATGTGGACAAGATTCTGCAAGAAGAAACTACTATGCTTTGACTGTCTGGACAGCGCTGGACCTCACTGGACCTTCCTTGGGCTCAACTTTGTCCCATTGACTTCCAAAGCTGCTCCAGTGTCTGATTTCCAGATAGGCTCCGTGCAGGACTCTGTGGACATCTCAAGACAACCTAAGCATCTCCTTTGGAGTGAAGGATGCTCTCCCCTGCTAAGCAGGTACCGCAATACATTCAACCGGTCAGCTAATTCCAAGCTCCTATGGACCCCGACAATCACAGCAACACAGGAGGTGGATGCCTGAACGTCCCGAGGTTGTGCCTGCCCTCTTACCAAGTTTGAGGCTACCAACTCTCGTGAGGACCGCATAACCCGTACCTCTGTGCACCGCGTATATTTGCAGCAGCACAGCCTGATTATGTGCAACAATTCTGTGCATTGGGCTATCTCTAGCCCTGACCCAGCGCACCTTTCCTGAGAAGGAGTCTGGCATCTTCGCACTCAGTACCCTGCTGGCTGGTCTCCTGTGAAACCGCCTGAGGCCCCCTCGCGACTCCTGGACCTCCGGCCTGTGGATCCATTTGAGTGTCAACTTTGCTTTTTCTGGGCTCCTTTGGTTAATATAGACCTGTATTAGATCAGTCTCTGCATTGCAACCTCATGTAAGCTTTATTACCTCACCAAAAGTGTGGCTGGGAAAATTTTGTGCATCAGTTGATGTAATTGTCATATTCTAACTCTATAAAATGTTGATATAGAATAAGATGGCATGTGTGTTCTAGGACTCTCACAAGAGAACAAGTCAATGGAGGTGGTTGATATTCTTACAACTTCTAATTGTGGCAATAATTGCCATTTATTGTTTTTCCCTTTTTTTACGGTACCCACCGACGCCCGCAGGATACTGTACAGGTGGATAATTCAGTGTTGTAGTTCATATCTCTTGCTGATGTTATCTTTGGGCTTTGTGCTCGGATAGGTTAGCAGTAGAATACTGGAGTTCCTGGACTTTGAGGAAAAGTTACCAAACAATAAATGTTTATATTTGGCAAACTGTGAGAAGTTGATGGGAAAGTAACAGATGCCCCTAGCCCTGAAATATTGCCTTGCAGACTTTGCAGAAATGGACATTGGAGAATTGTTTAATTGGCTACCCAATAATTCACCCTAACACTGGAGAATATCTGTAGTAAAGGCCAACATATATATCTGTGTTCCTCTGTTTCTCATTTGTTGTGTTATGTTATGTGGACTCGTAGAGCCCAGTATCAACTGGGTAAGAGTCTAGCCCTCCTAGGGCAGAGCTGTGGTGTTCGAAGAGTCAGGTCTTCACCTTCTTGTAGAATTCAAAAAAAGTAAGAGACTCTAGGAGAATGCCGACATACGGATCCATTTCTGAAAATGCATGGGATGTTTTCAAGTAGGAGTCCAGCTGAGCAGAGGTGTCTGGAGGGTCTGTGGAAGGAAATGCAACTGTTTAGGTAGGTGGGACCGATGTTGTATAGTACCTTGATAGAGTGAGTAAGGACTTTAGCTGTCAGGAGCCAGTGGCGCTCCATGAAGTGTGGTGTGATGTGGATAACACATGGGAGGTTTAGGGTGAATCTGGCTGCCACGTTCTGGATATTTTTGAGTCCTCTGGTGAGTTTCTTGCTGATTCCTGCATTGAGGGTATTCTTGTTGTCCAGTTTGATGGTGACTATGGTGTACGTGATGGTCTTTTGGGTGTTGGTTAGGTGCCATCTGAATATTTTCCACAGCTGTTGAGAGCATGGAAGCAGGATGCTGTGATGGCGTTGACTTCCACAGTCATGTTCAGTTTGAGGATAATGATGATCCCGAGGTCCTTGGCATGGGTGTGGGTCTTACGTTGGACAGCCACTACGGGAAGTCCCTGGTGAGGTGATCCTGCTGAAATCACTACTTCTGTTGTGTCTGTGTTTAGCTTGAGATTGTTGACTTCATCCAGTTGGTGACTTTGGTCATGCAGCCTGTGAACTTTTTCCACACTTTGTGGTCTTGTGTGAGAGGGAAATTTTGAGTTGCGTGTTATCAGCATAGAAGAGGATGTTGATGTTGTGGATGACCCTAGCTCGAGGGATCATGTAAGCATTGAAGAGGGTAGGGCTGAGGGACCAGCCTTGTGGTACTCCATGGAAAGTTTGTGCATTTCTGATGAATACGGGGTACAGGCTGACAGCTTTTTAATTAATTATTTTTTATAACTATGCAGCAGGATCATAACATATAAATAGAAATTCATTAATGTGAGACAAATAAAAAAATGAAGAGAAATCATGAATTTCTTCTGCAATCCATCTCCACATGATAAATGTGCATAGTAAAGTAACATAGTACTTAATCCATGCATAATTCATCTTGTCTTTTACCAGTTTTTGCAAGTTTTAAACTCTTTAACCCCTTCTGTGCTCATGACGAGATCAGCTCGTCATGAGGCACGGTGCTCTTGTGCTCATGACGAGCTGAGCTCGTCATGACCACACCCATTTCTATTATGGTCCAGCACAGCAAAAGAATATCCCAAGCAGCCAAGGTGTTAAACGTGAACCCTGTACACTTTACATACATTATTTCATGCAAATGGGCTCTTTGCATCTTATTAATCCACTGGGACATTGAGGGGACAGTGTCTGACTTCCAATTCACCAGAACTAATGACATCCAAACCTCCAGTACGACAATCCAGAACTGCTCCATGGTTCTCGGAGAAACTCAGAACAGCTAAAGCTCAATGTAAAACCATAGAACGGAGATGGAGAAAGAGCTACGCACCTGGACTCAAATCGAGTTATAAAACTGAACTAAAAAAGTATCAAAAACTGGTTAGATCGGAGAAAAGTATCCATTTTAAAAACAGAATTGAGCAAGCAGACAATCCAATGAGAGAACTGTTCAGTATCTACAAAGAACTCACAATCCCCTCAAGACTCGACACTCAAGACACATACTCTGCTGAGATATGTGATCTGATTGCTGACTTCTTTGTAGAGAAGGTGGATAAAATCCATGCCACCTTTGTAAACAATAAAACTCTCTTAAACACCAACCCGAATACCAGCTCCACCCTAACATACAAATCCCCACTAACTAGCTTTAAAACCCCTGATAAACATGAATTGTTGGGTATCATTAATGGCATACAGTCCGGCTCCCCCACTGACGCCTGCCCACCGGACCGGTGTAAGGGAGTTATGGAAAGTACATTAATTGACCACATCAGTCACATGATCACTCTATCGTTCCAGGAATGCCATGTTCCGGAAGTATGGAAAACTGCCCAAGTTATGCCATTAAAGAAAAAGCCCAACATTCATATTTCCCAGCTCCAAAATCTCCGCCCAATCTCCCTTCTCCCATTCTGTGCTAAAATCATAGAAAGAAATCGCTAACAAACAACTCATGTACTTGGAGAGAGAAGCTCTCCTTCACCCCTCTCAGTCGGGATTTAGATCAGGCTACTCGACTGAGTCGGCAGTCCTATACTCGACAGAATGTATCAGGCAGATAGTGGACGAAGGCGAGACAGCTGCGTTGGTCCTGCTGGACCTTAGTGCAGCATTTGACACCGTGCTGCACTCAACGCTGCTGTCTCGTCTTTCGGACATGGGAGTAATGGGCCCAGAACTTGCTTGGCTGCGCTCCTTTCTGGCCGACAGAAGTTTCCAGCTACACTGCCCACCCTTCAGATCATCTCCTCGGAAGGTGAGCCATGGGGTTCCACAGGGCTCAAGTCTAAGCCCTACGTTATTTAACATCTATATGGAACCCCTGGCACACATTGTAGAGGACTTCGGGGTGGGCATTGTCAGCTACGCTGACGACACCCAGCTGGTGTTTAAGCTAACTCCTGACCGAAGAGAAAATGCCACCAATTTCTCGGACTGCATGTTGGCAGTAGCGGCCTGGATGAATAACAACTGTCTCCGTCTGAATGGCGATAAGACCGAATTACTTGTGGTCGGGAGAGTAAATTCTGTGTGGTCTCATTCATGGTGGCCTAGCGAGCTGGGTAACCTGCCTACCCCTGTAGAGGCGGTTAGAAATCTAGGCGTTATGCTGGACTCAGACCTCTCTGGCAAGACCCAAGTCAACAGGGTAACGGGAAGGTGCTTTAGCATATTAAAAGTTCTGCGAAAGGTGTTGGATCTTCTTCCTACCGAAGCCAGAAAAACCATAGTCCATGCACTGGTGACACCCATTTGGACTATGGGAATGCCCTCCTGATTGGGCTCAGTCAGAAGGGCCTACATCAACTACAATGCGTGCAGAACGCTGCCGCACGCCTGGTGCTCGGACTCCCAAGAAGAACTTCTGCTAAAGCTGCCCTGACCAGACTCTATTGGCTGCCAGTTAAGGAGAGAATTAAGTTTAAGACCCTTTGCTATGCCCACCGCATCGCTCAGGACAAAGGTCCTGAGTACTTAAAAAATCTCCTTACTATACATCGTCCAACCCGGAACCTTAGATCATCTGGCATGATGCTAATCAAACTCCCCCGAATCATCAGGGCCAAAATGGGAGGAAGATCCTTTAGGTATTTAGCCTCTAAACACTGGAATGCGCTCCCGCTCCACCTGCGGATGGAGCCATCTGAACTGAGATTTCGGACAAAACTGAAAACTTATCTGTTCCCCAACATGTAATCCTCCCCTGAGCCTCCATTTCCACAGCTCCTCTGGATCTCTGTATTGGATTAGCAGTTAGCGCGGGGACACACAGTTCTGTGCAGCGAGGCGCTTTATAAATGTATTATTATTATTATTATTATTATTATTATTATTATCTTGCCACCAGTATGGAAATGAATGCTAGGTGGCACTGTCTAATTGACACTTCCCCAGTTGAACCAATGTCCCAAACAGCGCTCCATGACTATCCGGAAATACAACTCACTCGAGTGTTAAACTAATTCCTGCAAAGATGTCTTGGCAGAACTCCATTAAATGAGTGCAAGTAAACATAATATGGAGTCAGTCCAAGTTCGTATTGTTACATCTAAAACATTTACACTCTACCCCTTAATATAATTTATGGATCAAAGGTGGAGTATGATACAACATCTACTTGCTAAAAAAGGAAATTCTTCTTGAATTAGCAGCTTGCACGGCTTTTGAACTGAGTCGGTTAAAAAATCTCCACTGCGAGATATCAGTTTACACCCTGTTGATGATTTAATTTTCTGCAGTAAATCTAAAATCAGTGCCTCATTTCATTTAGGATGCAGTAGTGTATACCCGTTCCCCGTATCCAGCTATTTATATTTAGACACAAAGTAAGCTTTACTAAGGGAGGATGGTGAAGTCCAATCTCTGAGTGTCAACCCATCACAAAAATGCCTAATTTGGACAAAGCTAAAAAAAAAGTGAGGAATTGAGGTTAAGATTCGTATTAACCAATCGCTGCCACTGAGAAAACTCATTGTTGTGGAAAAAATCTTGCAAACTCAGAAACCCCAGCTGACCCCACCTCTGAATGTATGAGTAGACTTAAGTAAGCACAGCAACCTATAGTCTGATTGTTTTAGTTGGGGATAATGCCTAAAAATGTTACCATTCTTCCCATATCCTAGTAAACTGTTTAACAATTATGTGGGGTGTTTTATATCTAGACTTCTTTGGTAGCCTTGGGATTTTCAGGAAAGGAATAAGGCAAATTTCCGATGGTGGTACCATTTGTTCCAAATAGGGATTTGCATTAGCGTTGGAATAGGACATTAACACCCAGTTGAGAAATTACGCCTGATAACATTTCACTTTGGGCAGCGACAACCCTTCTTTCTCAGCATCTAACTGGAAAGCCAATTTTGTATCTGGGTTTCTACCCTGCCAGATAAAGTGTTGAATTACTGTATCCACAAATTTAAAAAAGGACTGTGGAATTGTAATTAGAATGTTTGTGAACACAAATAGTAATAACAGGAGAGTGCACATTTTCATCAAGGTGGCCAGCCCCATAATTGTCATATAAATGTTCTGACATTGACTTATTATCCAGTGATCTTTGTCTAAAGTAGCATTACAATTTAGTGTATATAAAGCTCCTAGATTAGAGATTACAAAAACCCCTTAAGACCTTATAGTTAAGGTAGGGGAATAGTGAGATTGCATAATAGGAGGTAGCACATCTGGAGAGCAATCAAAAAGAAGGGCTTCCAAATTGGCATGGTTTATCTTATACCATCCCATTTTAGAAAATTCACCTATTTTCTCAAATGCATTTAACATGTTAGTTTTATCTGCCACTAAGTAGAGAACCATGCCATCAGCAAACAGTTTTAATGTAGCCGCCTCTGCCACTGGAGCTTTGATATATTGGGGCCTTGGCGAATAGTGCAAGCAAGCGGCTCAATGAGCAGTGAAAACAAAATAGGGGAGAGAGGGCAGCCCTGCCGTGTCCCACAGCTTATAGTAATATTCCAAGCCATACTGACATTTATGAGTGTGCCCACCTTAGCCCTTAGATATAAACTTCTAAGGACTTGAGCCAACCCAGACGGGAAAGCAAATTTAGTTTCAATTGTGAACAAAACATTCCACTGGCCGAGACTGAATACCTTTTCTGCATCCATCATTACAACAGCCACCTTGGTGTTCTGAAATGTAAAAACATCTATCTCATGGATTGGGTAATGTGTATTATTTGCCATCCGCCGACCCATAAGGAACCCATTTTGATCCCTATGGATAATTGGTGGAACTACTTGGGCAAGACGATTCGCTAATTTTTTAGTTAACAGCTTGTAATCGCAGTTGAAAGGGATAATTGGGTCACAGGAATTCACATCCTTCTCTGGCTTGTCCTTTTTCATAACGACTAATTCCGTAAAAGAAATCGGAATTTCGACTCCTCTCAAAATGTTGGTAAATAGTCTAACTAGAAAAATATTTAACTGTGTAGTGAACAGACTATATATTTCAGTAGGAATCCCATCATTGCAGCGGGCTTTCGCATTCTAGGTGGAGTTAACTACCTGTGCTACTTCTGCTGAAGTAATAGGGTTAAGCAAAGCTTCCCCTTCATTCGAGCTAAAGCCAGTAAAGTAAGCTCTTCTAACCAATTGCTCGCGCCTTCAAGGGAAGTATCATATGAATCAGAGTAGAGTATTGTATAGTGATCAAAGAGCATGTCTCCTTTACCTTGTGAATGAGTTATAATCCCACCTGAATCAAGATCTTACATCTGTCTAATGCAATTAAAATTTGATCTATGATTGACCGATCATGCTAAGTATTTTCCGAGGTTTTCATTTTTTTCATACCTTTTTTGTAGAATTGTGTTATGACTAGGCCTAAGGGGTGAAATTCGCTCCGTTCGTGGAGTTTGCAGAGTTTTCTGCACTCCGTACTCCGCGGAGAGCAGAAAACTCCGTATTGTGATGTGCAGCAGGGCTTTTTCCCCGCTTGCGATCGCAAACTGTAAGCTCGCAATCGCGAATGGTAACTTCACGAGCGAGCTGCCGCTCAGGTAGAATTTCTACCCGAGCTGCAGGTATACCAGCACAAATTGCAGTTCACACTGCACTCTGCCACTCTTGGAACTTCGCAGAGCGTTTTTGTAACTTTGTGGAGTTACGCTTAACAAAATTCTGCCAACTACGCCCAGGCCTGGTTATGACTTAATATCCTAGCTGACCGCTTATGTGGTGCCTGTCAGGAAGGAGAACATGTGATTTGATGCCAATCTCTTGCAGGACTTATGAAGGTGGATGTTGACTAATAGTCTCGAATTGGTGAGACTATATACATTATAATGTTTGTATTCACTCACTTTTGCAGTGCTCGTGAGGGCCACTGGTGTCTTGTAAATACTGGGACCTTATAATATTCATATAGGGCCAGATGTAGGTATCCAAATACCGATCGGTAATGGCCGAAAATACTGATTTTCGGCCGTTACCGACCTGTATTTGGATACTGAGATGGAGGGCATGAAAAAATACAGAATCAGTAATTTTACCGATTCGGTAAAATTACCGAATCTGTATTTTGAAATGTAGGTAGCACTGTAAACAGTGCTACAGGGCTTTAAGGATTCAATATTTACCACCGACTATTAGTTGGTGTCAAATAATGAATTCCTACGTAAATGCAAATATATGCATTTACACCTGTGCCATGTGGCACACAAGCACTAATCAGGGGTGCAACAGGGTGTCAAAGTGACACCCTGCCACCCTTGACTATTTCACAATTTTACCGAATCGGTAAATACCGATTCAGTAATTACCGAATCTTAACGATTCGGTAAAAAATACCGAATAATTACCTACATAGGTTTTACCGATTCTTAAATACCGAATCGGTAAAATTCGGTATTTTAGAATCGGTAAAACCTTTTTACCTACATCTAGCCCATAGTGTTTTAACGTGCGTTCTTATGTTGTTACAGAATGTGGACCTGACTAAAAGCTGGTACCACAGAGTATTCCCATACCAGTAAAAGTATGGTAACCTATTTTAAATTTATTTCTTACACAATTTAAGCAGAGTGACATATCGAACAGTCCGGAGGAATGCTAAGAACCTTTCCGGTCTATTAAGGCAGAAACATGTCAACGTGATCCTAATAGAGAATATCCATATCCCTATTATCACTGATCTTATTTTAATCTATCCACTGGGGGACACTAATAAAGATTAATCTTGTCCACCAGGAGCTAATTGTAACTCACATTTAATTCTATTTTTGTTTGAACTCTGCCCCTCACTCTGCCCTACATTGGATGACACAAAACACCTCATGCTCCTCTCCTATGGGGAGTTGTAGCCCCCATTAGGTACCTTGCGGTCCAAGTGGGCAAGAGGGAACCCCATGATGAAGCATGTCACCCTAGGGTGAGTGTGGGTTCTCATCTTGAACACATAAGTGCGTCTGTCCCTCCCTCCTTCTCCCTAGCTTTTTTAGTTGCTCAGAGACACCATTCGGGTACCTTTTGTGAGTGTAGAACCTCCTGCAGGTGTCAGATAAGGATGGGATGGTAAATTGTGTCAAATGCTGCGGAGAGGTCCAGGAGGATGAGGGTAGCTTTGTCTCCTCTATTCAGGATCATCTATATGTCGTTTGTGGTAGTGAGAGCGTTGTTTCTATGCAATGGGTCTTTCTGGGAATAAGTGTCGTGCATAGGTTTTAATTGGGTGCAGTGGTTGCCTACAGGTACTAAATGCAGGACTGGTGGTAATTTTGGATTATATCAAGCAGTAATAGTGGGTGTGGCTCTTGTCTTTTAGGCGAAGAATCATTGTCCGTGAGGGATAGCTCAGGTGTTTGGAGCGGGAACTCTGGGTAGACTGAGAGGCAGCCTGGTTGTGTGAATGATGTATATAAAATGTATGTGTAACCTGCAGCACAGCACTGCTGCCTAATGCAAGAACCACTGTGATCAGTTTCTCTTAGTGCAAACAATTGCTGGAATGGTGCCTACGGAGAGGCAGTACAGTGTAGCAGCAGCACTTTTCTTCTATAGGTATTGCATCAATGTGTTGTGCCTTTCTAACTAGTGTAGTTTGGCAGCAAAATACTTGCAAACCCTAACTCTGCTGTCAAAATAAACCAAAACCAGGTTCTGTCAAATGCAGCTAACTCTGAGCATAATAGGTTACCAATACAATAGCATTCCACAAGGAAAGGACACTTCTTTGTGCACAACTCGATCCAATGATTCGATGTGGACATCACACTTTTCCTATAATTACTACAGATATTTGGGAATCACCTTTACAGAGAATGTAGTCATTCTCCCAGAAGGTGGTCTGAAGAAATCAGTAACAAATTACACATTTTATCAAGCGCATTGCTCAGCCAAGATTTGACACTAATATATTTTAGTGGCTTTGACACTGTATGTGAAGTGGGTCTTAGAAGGGCCTTGAAAGCTGGATGCTATAATGTATGTTATTACGAGACACTATTTCTGTTTCTTTCTGAGTGATGTAGTCACAGGACAAAGCACCACCTTGGAGGCTTACTGCATGGGTGAAGCTCAGTCATATATTACATATGAGAACTGCTCAATGTGGGGTGCTAACAACAACTATGTTTACTGTAGTACAGATTCATGGCAGGTCAAACAACATGTTATAATATTGCCAAATTAGTGGTATTCAATCTATTTCAGGATGAATGAATGATGAATCAGGAATCAAGCCGGTCACTTGCCAGTCATACACCCCAACCAGGTGTGTTAACCCACTAAGCTCAGGTTTTTGAGACCTGTTCATGAGTGCAGCCTATAACAAGTATATGTTGCAACATCCTGATGAGAGGCAGATAAACATACCTTTGGCCAACAAACGGGCAAGAGCGCCTTTCTGGATACGCAATAATAAACACTTAATTATCACGTTATCCTGCCAGGAAGGAATTATCTGGCTATTGGCAAAAAGGGCCAACATTTTGGAATAACTTTTAAAAAAACGTATTTAATGTGCTTTGTAATGAAATCTGTTCAAACTGCGTGTTACTTCATTTCTCTCAACCCCTCCTATAAAGTTCTGCATAAGTAGTCTATAAACGTTGTCAAATCCACAAAATCAAGTATGCTCTAATAGTCTTGGGATCGTCCAAAATATTTAAAATGGACAGTTTGGCACTTTTTTGTTGTATTGGCTCAGAGATTAAGTCCGCTCCCAATTTTTTTAACCGCATCCGCGCTAGCGGGTTTTCCCGCTGTGCGCTGAAATTTGAAAATCGCGGGTAACGTGACAAAGCCAGCTCGTCATCCGCGTAGCGCAGGTAACGCCCATGACGCGCTGGCTTTGTCATCCGCGTCGAAGGGGTTAAGTATTAGCTCTGCCTCCATCTCCATTGCTTGGTGTGTCGGCCACTCTCCCCCAAAGTTCCGCTCTAGCCGCGCCCATCTACATCATTCTCCTTTCTAAAAATGAAGTCACTTATTTACAAGGAGTTCACGTAATGCTGCGCAGCAAGTAAAGCTGCTGTGCTACGTTGAGTGAATGGCGGGCTGTACCATATCTGAAAAGAAGTAGTGCAGTTCTGCTCGCTCCCTGCACCGGCACATGTGTCTTCCCTGCGCCAGTGCAGGCACCCGCATAGATTTTTGTGCAGCAAGGATAGCTTACAGCATAAAAACTATGCTTTAAGGCATTTTCCTCTCTGTAGAAGGCACCAGGTATTCAAACAGGGAAAAAACAAGGAGAAATGAAAACATTTCTCCATATTACGCCTGTCTGAGAGAGGCACAGAATTTTAACACACATCCCTGTCTGCAATTTTTTGGAGATAGGGATTTGCGACAAAAACATGGGTGACTGCATGGGGACACCCAGGCGTCATCCGTGAAACGCCCCTTCATGCAAATGAATATAAAGCTGCGAATTGCGATGCATTGCATTACTTTGGGCTACGATCCAATACAAAGCGCCATTTTTGTTTGTTTGCAAATCACAGCAGGAGATAGGTTGGGTTAAAAAACTAACACAAACAATGAAAACTCTTGGTAAATCTGGGACGAACACCCTACGCCTGCTTCTGTGAAACAACACCCAGAGGAACAGACACTGAACAGACGCTCCAGGATTTCGTGATTTTGAGGTCTGCCGCGAAATAGGCACTTTTGTAAAAATGTAGCGATTTTTACAAAAGTGCCTGCGAAATCGGCATTTTTGTTAAAATGCCGTGATTTTTGCAAAAATGCCGCGATTTTTGCAAAAATGCCAGCAAAATCGGCACTTTTATAAAAAAAAAACCTCGATTTTTACATAAGTGCTATTGGTGCAATGATTTGTGAAATATGCTGACCCCCGCTCTGTGATGTGCTGCGAGACTTGGTTCACAGGCACTGACTGCTGTGGCAAGCTGGCACCGTCTGAGGTTGCGAGCTGTCACTGTCAGCCCGTGGGGATGCGTTGTGGTTGTGTGGGAAGATGGTGCACAGGGCAGAGGATAGAGGTCTTGGACTGCCTCCACATTAGAAACATGGAGGTCACCACTGTGAGCCTGTACAATCTGTTTAATCTCAGGGGATTGTTCAGCCACCAGATGGTACACCTGTATGATCTCTCGATGTACTGGATAATATTTCTAGCGATGGCTTGGGTTTGTATATCTTTGCAACCTGAAAGACACTTTTGGAGGCATATGCCTGAGATTTAATTTATTTTTTAATATGAGAGATTGGGCTGTATTCATAGGTCTGGGTATGTACCATTTTATGTCACCTGAGGACTAGCTTTTCTGCCAGATGTGTGATCCTGTATGATATATGTTCAGTCAATGTGCACCCAAGAGAAAACTGCAGTAAAGTGGAAAATGCTATGAATGGTAAACATACAGGAGTATTGTAATTGCTAGGTCTGGTGGCTAAGTGGACAATTAAATCCACTCCAGGGATTTGTGTATGAGAAGGAGAAGTGTGGCTCAATGGTTAGAGCGGCAGACCCTGATGCAGAGGTCTAGCCTGGGACCAGGGTTCAATTCCCCGCCTCGGCGGGTCTTTGGCTCAAAATTCCACGGACCTGATAATTCTCGCCTCAGTGCCTATTCCAATCATGGAGTCCCACTCTGCAACTCTGGGCAATAGCTTGCTTAATCTCCACAACGGCCCCCGCAATGCTAAGGATGCCTGGCCTCCACCTTGGCGGTGCCCAGGGGTGGACGCCTCACAGGGAAAGCCAGGATGGGTTCCACAGCGGTATTCGTACAAGCGCCTTGAGACCCTTGCGGGTGAGTAGTGCGCTATAAAAGTATCAATATACAATTTACATATCTAAGGCTTGCTTACAGGTTCAAATCCAAGTGGGTCCCCTCAATCGTTCACCCCTCTATGGTTGATAAAATTATTAAATTCAATGGCATGAGGGTTATAAATAACCCTAATTGGTCCTAGCATCCTGAACAACAGTGTAGACCCCAATAGCGGTATCATATTGCTTGTATTTTTGGCATATACTCTTTGCAGGGGGAAAGCACATCAGAGAGCCACTACTTCTTTAATGATACAAAACAGTATATATCTGCTGTGCACCTAATTTTTTGTAGTCTTCTCTCAATGTACACTTAGCTACACGCATTATTTGCATTTAGCAAGAAATTGTACTTATTGAAACATTGGAAAAGTTCATTTAGCTCCCCCTCAGGCCTCCTTGTAACACTGTTGGCTTTTCAGCAAATCTATTGGAAAGTTATGTTGTGCCAAATCCACTCATTGAGCTCAATTGTCCAAGGTTTTGTGGGTCGGAAGAATGTAGAACCTATACAATCATTCCATTAGAAGCACACGCCTTTTTAGCTTGGGTTGGTCTTTTGTTGGTATTTTGGGCTAGCATTGGGCTGTTGTTGCAGCTGTCTGTTAGCACAATACTCAACTTCAATGAAGCACTAGGAGCTCCATCTTAAAAAACTGACAAATTGGTGGGCTGGCACAGTTACACATCCTTCATGGCCAGTATGGCAGTGCTTGGTACAAAGGACATGTCACCATTGTAGTATCAAAGCAGATTTGTGGAGCTTATGATGTGTGCTAAGAATATAGGACCATAGGAATCAATGGGAAGGCATTGACATTTTGCGAATTTCAATTAGCGATTCGCAAAATGTTAATGCATTCCATGGGTGCAGGGCCCCTGAAATGTATTTTGAAGTGCATGTTTCACACACACATGTCCTAAGGACATGTGTGTCTGTAACATGACAGTGTTTTAAAATGCAATTTTGAGCATTTTATTACATTTTCGCATATTACCACGAGGTTCACCCTCGTGGTAATTTGCACCCCCTAATTGCGAATTCGCAATTTGAAACACAATCATGCATTGCTTTTAAGGAATCGCAAATTTGCGATTCCTTAAAAGCAACCGCATTTTTGGAAATCGCTAAAAATAGCGAATTTCACAAAAATGCATGATGCATTCCAAAAACTGTGGCCGTTGGTCTTTGGTATATCCGGGGTCCACACTGATGGTCGGGGGAAATTGGGGGCGAAAAGTGGGTGTAGGGGAAGCAAAGCATGTACAACTAGTGGCTGAACTGAATGGCACAATGTGGAACCAGAAGACCTGGGATGAATCCTGGCCTCCCCAATTTACCAAATTTTGTGATCCTGGGCAATTGTTTTATTTTCATTTCCCTCCCTTTTCTCTATTATTATACATAAGAGGACCTTGTAATGCAGGACTTCAGGATGTGTGCTGTACAAAACCTTCTCCTGTGTTTGGATTTAATCACTAATGTTGTTGTCAGAGTGGGGGGCGGTATGACCCTTTCTAAATTAATGTTTGAAAACTATCTCTTTAACAAAAAACACTCTTGAATGCACTGCTAAAATCTGATTTACTAAGGTGAAATAGATCTGCAGGTTAACAAAATATACTTTTTGAATTCTGATCAGCCTATCATATTTTTACACATTTGCTGTCTTTAACCCCTCCCATGCTGGTGACGAACCCCAGCCGTCACGCCCCGCGGTGGGCGTGTGCGGATGACGTCTGGGGTTCGTCACGGCCCGCCCTGTTCTTTTGTTTACCGCACAGCGGTAAAATTGCGGCCGCAGCGAAGGGGTTAAAGATGCAGGTGTTTCTAAAGTTAAGGGGTGAAGTACACCTTAAATATTTCCTTTTTTTAACTGTAATTAACCTTTAAATAAATGCTTGCTGTTTATTTAACATGTTTTTAATGTTTGTGCTGAGTCAAGTAAAAAGCAGCCCAGTGCTGCTCTAGACTAGGGGGCTGCATGCAGAGGTCAGGGGTGTTGCATGTGCCCCTGGGAGTTACTTTGAGCATCACTGCCTCAGCCTGTATTTTCTTTTCTACTGTACGCTCTCTACCTATGTCACTCTTCTTTCCGCATCTCATCCTTCTCTCTTCCCCTCAACCACTCTCTTCACATCATCTTCCTCTCTTTCCTTCAGCTTTCTGTCTCAGTTCCACCCTGCTAGCTCATTTAACAACAATATTGTGGGCAGGATATCGAGGGCCAAAATATGGAAAGGTAAATGCACATGAGAAAGTATAGAATTATTGTTTTTAACGCCACATCTACGTACCTTGAAGATGTATCTACCATGTAGGTACCTATATGGGGAGTTAGGCATAGAAAATCTAGGCTCACATGACTGTCAATATATTTTGATACTTTCCTCGATATTTAGTACACCTGATATTTTGTTTCAATATTTAGTATTAACATAAAAAAAACACATGCACCATCTCTCTCACTTTCACATACACACAACACACACACACACCCACACACCCGCACGCACACACACACACAAGCCTACAAAGCTACTGCAAGTTGCATCCTTTGTCTTCGTGGAAGGGCGAGCCATTCTTGTTCTGTGTATGTGAGGACATCCACCAGCTGTACCTGTCCTGTGTGCAAGAGGAATTGTACACTAGTCCCTGTGTTTCTGTGGTGCTTAACTTGAGCCGGTGTTTGTCGTTGGGGGCCACTGGCTCTTCGTTTTGTGGACTCAGACTTCATTATCCTCACTACACTTTGACGAACAGAATGTGGAGAAAGAGGGGGGAAGAGAAAGATAGGAAAAAAGTTACAATGATAGAAAGACTTGGTAAAATGTACCTGCTAGTGTGGGGTAAAGAGACAGGAAGGGTAGAGTGGTGGTTAAAAAAGGCAGGATTTGGAATCAATACAAGGCAGTTTTGAAATTCAGCAACCCTGGAATTTGGCAGTGGGCTTCGAAAAAAACTTTGCCCGCACCCCAAAAATATGTTGTATTTTGTTCAAATTAAGCACTGATATCTGATCTGGGTGTGAACTTGCAGAGGCCGTCTCCAAAAGGGGCATCAAGGGCTGGCACCATAACGGCTGCGGTGGATCCATAAGGACCGGTTTGACCTATTTTAGGTGACTACCTGGTGGCTACTACGAAGGCGGAGTATGCCTCCGCTTCCCCCCTCAAGTTTAAGAGCACACCAGATATGGCGCGAAAGGAGTGGGCAAATGGGTGAACAGGTAATTTTTAACCCCCCCAATAGAAGGGGTCACATCCCATCTCACAAAGGTGCCAAGGGGTTTTAAAAGGAGCACTGCCCCCCCTGGTCAGAACACATTGAAGAATATGGGGCAACAGCACGCAGGACTTCAAGAACCACCAACCCACACCAAACCAACATTTTGTGTTGCAGGGCTGGCAGCAAAAAGTGAGACCATTTTTTGGTTAAGGTGGTTCAAGTGGCTGTAGCCCAGGTATTACAAACACTACTGACTCACGACCAAGGCAGAAAGGCAGTCACTGCGCTGTACAGCTCTCTCAGACCCGACTCTACCAGTAGCGGCCCGTGGTGGGAGTGGTGCAGGGCGGTGACTTGGGGTGTGGGAGGGGCAGGGTGGGGGGGGGGTAGTAAAATCCAGAACATGGCCGCACAGAGGTAAGTAAACAAACAAATAAATAAAACAAATTTCTTTGCGTGCGCTACATCGCCAAATTTCTTCATTTTTATTATTTCTTCCAAATGGACGATCAAACCAGTAGCTTGATAGATTTCCCAATTTACCCTGATCCTGTACCCAAGGTGTATTTTTTGCCACAGTTTTGTAATGTTCAGCTTCTCAGCTGTGGAATTGTTCCTTAGTTAAAGTCGACTCTCTCCTCATGTCCTTACCTCCTTCTCTTGACACTGTAGAGGTGTGATCTGGAGGTCTTTAGATTTTTTACAAGGGGATGTTATGGACAAAGGGGAGAGGTGATAAGTAGGAGGAGTGCTGAATGTTGGCATCGAAGGGGAGATAGATAACAGGGCTTCTCCTACAATGCTCCTAGGGTGAGCCTGTCCATCCAGGTGGGATTCCATAGTCTCGACCCCTACTCGGCTTCAGGAGATAACTCAACACCTTCTTCTTCAGGGAGCACCCCATTGCAGTGTAACCTCTTGGTAGACGAAAACAATTGACATGTTGTCACCCACCTTGAGCCAAACTTACCCCTCCCCTGGTCTACAACCCCTCACCCAATGCTGGACCCTCTCCGCTTGATGCTTGCTTCACAGCCCTCCCTTCTGCATAACTCCTCTTCTTCACCCACTCTGACAGGTCATTCCACATCAACCCCCACCTTTCTCCACAATCTCTTGAGCCATTCTAACCACTGCCCTCCACACTGTATAACACTGTGCTGCTTTTGGGCAAGGTTTGCACAAACCATCATATATGCCATGTTGGTGACATTGTCCAGATTTCATTGCTTGTGCTGGGGCGGCAGGGGCTTTGTGCTGGGAGCTTCCAAGGCCTGGAATGCGCTTTCACTATATATTAAAACTATGCCCAATATATTATCTTTCAGGATAAGGCTTTGTTCCATAACAAACGGTCAGACAATGTGGAGAGGGTCCCCCATATACTCAGCTTCAAGTATGCCCTACAAAACTGCATGTAGCACACCCCTTAAGACCATTGTATCATTGTGTAATGTGCATCGTCCAACCATGCTTAGAGAACGTCCCTTACTTGTGTGTGATCTATCAGATATATGTACCCAGGGTACACACCATGGAGCACATATGTATTATGTAACATGTACGAAGGGCTTACTGAGCTCAAATATGTGTAGAGTGGTCAGCATTCCTGCACCCTGCTACACATGTGCAAATCAGTAGCTTGTATAGCACACACCACCAGACCGGGTGTAGCCCTGCTAATGTACCAGGGACACATACCTGGATCTGGATTCCTATTACCACCTTAAGACGGTGGAAGACAGTGAAACTCCTCTCATGGCTGGGGAACAAGGAGGCACACTCAAAGAGAGCCCACGGTTGGATGACCCTAAATACATATATGAAGCCGGGCGCCCAAGCCTACTTCAACTTGGGATATGACAAAAACATAAAAATCGCTTATGAAATATAGATTTGTACTGCTCCAGCGCCCAGCATCTCCCTCCCTGGCTTTGCAACAAAGCTGGCTCTGTGTGCCGCCTATGTGGATCGGCTCAGGAAGACATGCTGCATCTACTATGCTCCTGTAAAGAACTCACAATAGCACAAAAGAAATTTCTGAAACAACTTTTCAATCAACAAGGTATTTGCACCAGGAGGCAAGCTCTGCTGGCATGTTTTGCACCTAGTGATCCACAATTGAACTGCAGAACAGTAAACTATCTGAGACTGTGCAGCAGCAAAATGCCAGAAATACAGACAATAGGAGCCTAGCCAGAAAAAAATACATGCAAACGTTCAAGGGGTCTGAGGACACATTGAACATATAATTCAAGTTGATAAAACTGACAAGTTATTTATGCTACTATAGCTGCACAAAATTAACAAGCTTTTTCAGCACGGTTTTTAGGCACAAGAGTTTTATATATGTACGTGATAGTTTGAAATTGAATATATTTTTTGTATTCCAACAGTTTTAATTAATAATGCAAATAAACTACTTGACTTTGACCTTAAGACTGTGATCCCTAAAATTGGGTACCTACTGGATTTGAGATACATCCTATGATATTATTATCGGTCCACCATAAGAGGTTACGCTCACCACCTGTGGATAATGGTGCAATTGTGCCATCCTAGTAATAATTACCATGTGATCAACGTTAGCAGATTATCGATTTATCAGTGATGCTTAAAATAAACAACATTCCTATATTTCCAAAGAAACCACATTTGCTTCAGTTGCCCTATGCAGTGCTTAACTTATGCTGGTGCTTGCAATGGGGGGCACCAACACTCATATTCGGATTCAAGGCTTGTTTTTCCTCTCAGAACAGGAGAGAATGGTGAAAAACAGATAAAAGAGAAACATAGAATGTAGAAAACAGTGACACATTGAGAAAACAAGAAAGAGAAAGAGAGAGTAGGTGGAATTTAGACTAAGCCCCTTAAGATTTGCAAACCTGACATTCCGCGGCAGTGGTGGCAGCAAGTTTAAGACAAATGTAGACATACATACTTTTTTTTGTTATTTTTTGTAAACAAATTTAACCCAGGTCATCTCCTAACTCTCGTTGTCTATCGCAAGCTCTTCTCAGGACCATGAGCCTCTTTTTGACTCTCCCAGCTTCTTGGATCCCATTGGCTGTGTCACTTGAATTTCCCACACACCCCTCACATCCCCATGCTGCATCCTTCACAACGAGAGGGCGCGGATTAGAGTTGCGGGTTCCTCACCTTCTTTACTTTTCACTTCAATGAGATGAGGCTGATTGCAGATCTTAGAATCTCATTAAAGGCCTGGCCTTCACAGCGCCTCACCAACTCTTCTGCTTCAGCGGTTCTCAATTAGTCCAAGTATTTAAAAGGATGCTCTTCCCACCGAGATCTCACCCCAGGAGTTGCGGCAGGTGCCAGCCCAAGATTCATTATCTCAGCGGTGGTCATTAAGACATTATAATGAAGTGCTGCTGAATACCCAGAGACACATGACATCTCTTTATACAGATGTGATTGGATTTCTATCTCATCTTTTACATTATAGAAATAAAATCATGCCCCATAAATGGTCAGTGTTGGTATTTCTATGTGTTAATTCTAAGCCACATTGGTGCTATATATTAATTAATTTATTTGCACAAGTGACTCACCATAGATTTGTTGGCCATCCAAAGTTGGGGAGTAATATCACAAGGGGGTTTTAGCCTGAAAAGTTATTACAAGTTATGCCAAAATGCCACACAGCTGCAAATGTTCCCAGTGTAGAATTGCTATGAACACCCAGTTGAAATTAGCACTTGGAAAACTGGTAGGTAAAAATGAAAACCTGGAGCAGTCGGGTGCATCAACTCTGATAAAGTTTATCCCCCGCTTTAAGCACAAAAACGTCAAAATGAGGTGGCAATCTTGCACTGGGGAAAGGTCACTCATACCGTCTCTGTCTTTGCATGGGGTGACATTATCCTATGATAACTTCCAGGTACTTGGATTGTTTCCCTATTTATCCCAACGACCAATGTCAATAGGTAGGTAAAATTGCTAAAATAAATACCAAAAATGAACATCTCAGTAGCTAATGTGCCCAGAAACTCGATTAGTGATCAATGAAAGTAAAGTGAAGTCCCTTTGACTATCTTCCCCTGGAGATCCTTGTTATATTGTTGGTGTTGGATTGATTCAAGACTGGCAATGTTACAATGACAGGATAATGTAATTCGTGGTGAAGGTGTTTTACTCGCAGTCAGTTGCTCTTCTGGAGTCCTTCTGAATTGGTTGCTACCTATTATTGAGATTATTCTGCACCTATCCCCCTGGTTCATTTCATACAACCATCGCGAGGTGCTAACAAGGATCTCACGCGGTGAGTTAATTTAATCCTTGGGCAGAAATGGCAAGGACATATGTTGTGCATATGACCTAACAATGTGACCCTAAGTCAACAACATTAAGGGTCATATTAAGTGTTTAAGATTCAAGATGGAGAATGGAACTAATTTGCCCACACTTAGAAAATATAGTTCTGTGAAGTGGTACAATTTCATTTTGGTTGTAATTCATTACTATAACTAAATAATTTTTATTTATAAATTACAAATTTGCTTTTGAATACCCCTTCAACCTGAAAGTGCTTCTTTTCTTCCAGGCAATGGTGTCCCCAAAATTAAAGTGGGAGTTCCTGGTTGGAATCTTCCAGGATGTGACTACTTCTCCAAAAGTTAGTGCTTTGTAGTAATTTTAGAAAATATGTATAATTTACATATTGCCACTTTTTGTGCACCTGTGTATATTCTTTTATTATCTATTTTGTAATTTTGCTGTTCTATTAATTTTTGAACATTTCTCTCATATTTGACCCGAGTATTAGATGCGTTTACGGCAGTAACTTTACTTTAGGGTACTTTAACTTTCTTATTTTAGCTTCTCCTGTTGTTGTAAGAGGCACCCATGTGCTAGGAAGCTTCAGCCCAGGCACAGTGACCACCACATTTCCTTAGTTAATGTTTGCTGGCGATTTTTCCTTCATTGCTGCCATCTTGGGAGCAGGGAAAGACTTGTTCCCCATTATGGCAAAACATGAAAACATCATAATCCACTGCTGTCCGCTCATTTTGTTCTAAGGTAGGGATCATCTCCCTTAAAGCAGTATCACCTACAATTTGTGACAAAACAATGACTATGCCTAACTCAATAAACATACTGGAAGTGAAAGCAAGCAACCCGTACTCAAATAAACAACCCTTTCCGCCCCATTTCCCCCGGATTACAATCTGCATCCTAATAAAATTTAATAGGGATTTTTAAATTTCTAAACAAACCCTTCCACAGAATCTGAAGATAATTTCCCTATATACAACATATATCCAATTTATTACTGAGACTCGGCTCAAAGACTGGGATTATTCCGCTAATGCTGACCTTTTACTGCACAATTATTCAATCTTGATACATGGCAGGTAAGAGAGAGACATGGTGGTTGAGTTGCTATTCTCTGTAGAAAAGGTTTCACACGTTCTAACACTAAAAATCTAAAAGTAGATTGATCTCGGAATTATGGTTACTCCCATATCTCTTCCCCCTGATCCACCATTAAGGTAATGCTGTTACACGACTTCTGGAAATATCTGAATCATTTATCTCAGAATTTATCGAGCCTTTATCAGTGCTCACCATGGATATTGTATACCTGATGATTTCGGGTGATATCAATATGAACTGAGAAAAAATGAATGATGAAACCTCATCTAAATTAATACTCACTGCAATGGCTGCAGATTGCACCAATTAATTGAAGCTCCTCTTATACAGCTGGTCACACTTTTGATGCCACATAGAGCTGGCCATACCTTCAGTTTGGGCCCCTATTGCTCTTTTCAAACATTTGGGTTAACACCATAGGCATTAATTGACCACTTTCTTATTAAACTTCATTTGAGGGAATGCGATAAACTCAAAACCTGTATTAAAGACACTTGAATCGGATTAGTACTAGATTGGGAATAGATGCCTTTGAATAACTTGAATATGGGCAACATATAGTCAGACACAGAGTGTAATTGCTGGGCAATGAGGGTAACAGACTCTATTGCTCCTGAGATTTAAGTCAACATTAAAGCCTTCAAAACTCCTTTTTGACTCACCCCAGCAATACATGCTATTGAACTTTAATGGATAAGTTTAAGATCATAGGAGTGTATGAGCACTATTTACGTGCTCCCTTTCAGTATTGGCAGAAATTAAAAAGCACTCCCAATTGTTTCCATCGATTTCTCTCCCAAGAATCATCAATCCCATATCCTCTCTAATAAACTGGCAAATTACTATGACAGTAAAGTCAAGGACTGAAGGGTGTACTCCTATGGCCTGATTCGCAAAGGCAACTTACACTTTTGATAATTAACACTTTGTAGAAAGTTTACTACTTGTTGTGTATTCACAAAATCTGAGTGAAGTTGCTACTGAAAAAAACTTGTCAACCAGCAGCAAACAGCTCCACTGATAAAGTGTGAACTTGCTGCCAGAGCTGAGACAGAGGCCTTTGGTGTGGGTGAGATGTTCTCTTCTCTGGCTGGCTGACAATCTGGGGTGTGCCTATGAACTTAATTGCCTTCAAAGAGGCCTTCCATGTCACAGGCAGATGTAGCTAACTCCTGGGCTTGTCCATTCCCTCTAGCCAGTCGGACACCAGGTCAAGTGGGCGATGAGAGGCCACAGAAATGGTTTATGTTGACCATGTGGGAGGGGGTTGCTTATGTCCTGGCCATACTTCTGGTGAGGGGGGTGCACAAGAGCTCTGCACAGGAGTAGAACATTACTGTCATATTGGTTTTAGGCAAAGAGGGTCACAAGGGGTTTCTTTGCTGTAAGACACACAGAAAGTGCTGTATAGGAACAGCGTCATCCTTGGGATAGGTAGGTGCATGGAGTCGTTTACACCCACAGGCTCGTCCCAGGCATACATGTGGCACCCACAGTACCCTTCTCAGAACAGTTTCTGGACCGGTGGCAGAACAGAAGAGGACCTGCTGTCTGTGACCAGAAAAGAGCCAGGAAAACTGCACTCGCTCACCAACATGGACCCTTGGCAAAGAAGTAAACTTTAAGGGTCTTAAGGCTGACCTCCTGCTCCAACTACACAGACAAAATGAGCTACAATAGATTTTCACTGCAATTTCTCTGCAAACCAGTTGCAACTGAACCTTCTCTGGACAATGCAGCTGGCCTTTACTGTAGTGAGTCTTGATCCCCAAGGTCTGTACCTGACGTCCTGGACCATTGGTGCTAAAGTGTATTCCTCCTAACAAATCCTGGACCCAGAGACTCAGAAATGTTTTTGTTGGAAAGTCTCAATTGAAGAAAAACACGTAGGAAGCGTGTTTAAACGAGACGAGGTTTATTTAGCATCCACTCATCACAAAGTCCAGTTTTATAATAATACTAACTCCCCTAACAACATTACTCCATTAGACACGAGCTGGTCACAAGCTATGAAACAATAAGCACGCTCGTGACAGCTCGCATAACATTACAAAAATAGTACCCAACACACCTTCCCCCCTTTAAACAAAAACAACAAAACAAACAACCCCCCCCCAAAAAAAAACCAAGAAACAAAATAAGAGTAACAACATTACAAATCTAGTCCATTACAAAATCGTTATACCTAGCCGGCATACGGTGAGAACGCACAATTCTGGTGTTACCAGGATTGCACTCAGCATATGTACAATTCCCTTTATCATTTTGTTCCCCAACATCCAAAAATGCATTGCTGTCATAGTCATTCTCATCTGGACTAACCCCAGTAAGCACCGAAATTCTACTTAAATTCCAAACTGAACCACCATCAACCCTGACTGCATTCCTAAAAACCTCAATCACCTTTTCAGGACTTGACCACACAGGAAAACCTTTGCCCACACCTTCCTTTTTTTATACGAACAAAATCACTCACTTTTATTGAACGACTAGATGTAGAAGCAACCTTCTTTACCATAGCATGTTTCATTTTATTTTTATATGACTCAACTCTGCGTTGAACTGCCTCAAAATCCACTTTCAAAAAATTGTCGGATCCACATATATTTTTCTTCAACCACCAAGGTGCCAACCTTGTACTAGGTTTACGCCCTCTTAAGAGTTCAAAAGGATTAACCAAAGTTACAGAATTTGGTGAAGTTCTGTAAGCCAACAGCATAGATTGTAACGCATTTCTCCAATTCAAATTGCCCTTAATTGAAAGTTGAATAGCCTCTTTGATCACACGGTTGAACCGTTCAACCTGGCCATTGGCCTCGGAATGGAAAACTGCAATTCTTCTATGAACAATACCACATTTAGCCATAAATTGTTCCATTTCCTTGCTAACAAACTGTGGGCCATTATCAGTTACAGCTCTTGAGGAATCCCCTCTATACAAAAAATCTCATCCAGAAACTCTATTACATGGTGAGAAGTAACATCCTTGACCATCTTGTCCTCCGGCCACTTAGAATAATAATCAATAAGGACAAATCCAAAGGCTTCTTGTCTAGGTAAACAACTAAATGGACCAATGATATCTAAACCAAGCTTACGCCAAGGACCAAGGGGTAAATCAATTGGATGAGGTTCCGGACGCAAAGCAACAGCTGTTTTATCACGGTTCGAGCAATGAACACATGAACGCACAAAATGGTCCACACAAGAATCAATCCCTGGCCACCAAAAAGACTCCTTTGAGCGTCTTCTGGTGAAGGATATTCCTAGATGCCTCTCATGAGCAATCTCACAAACAACATTCCTGATAGAAAAAGGCGGAACAATTTTGTCTCCTCTTAGAACCAAATCATTCTCCACAGCAAGTTCTTCCTGAACCTTAAAAAAAACCATCATATCCCCAGATAATTTCCTCTGTTCCGGCCAACCATGTACAAGATAATTCTTGACATTGCACAATTCCAAGTCTTTACTCATTTCCGTTAACCAAACATCTTCCTGCAAAGATGGCCGTTCACCACAAACTAGATTAACATCACGCATAGTGAAAGCAACCTCACACTCATCCTCTAGAACCACCTCAGGACTGTCCATTTCAGAAACTAGTCTTGACATGCAATCTGCATGTACATTCGCCTTACCCTGAACATACTCAATTTTACACTGAAAAGACTGCAACCTTGAAGCTAATCTTGCAAGACGCGCCGACATGGTCCTGCCACCACCAGGAGCCATGAGAAAAACAAGAGGCTTATGGTCAGTTTTTATTATAAATCTTGTACCCAACAGAAAAGCTCTAAAATGTTCAGCTCCCCAAACACATGACAACAATTCCCTTTCTATAACGGAATAATTCTTTTCGGCATCTCTCAAAGCTCACCAACGCAAGAACCCATTCCTTCTCATTGTCTCTCTGCAAAAGGAAACCACCCAAACCAGAACAACTGGCATCCACCATAACAACACATTTCACACCAACCACAAAAGGTTTAAGGCACGGCGCATTCAGAACAAACATCTTCAATTTCTTAAAAGCTTGCGTCATGTCATCAGTCCAAACAAATTTTGCATTCCTCTTTAACAAACATCTAAAAGGATCAACCTTTGCAGAACAATTTGGAATGAATTTAGCATAGAATTCAATAAGCCACAACAATGCCACCAGTTGTTCTTTTGAAGAGGGTAAAGGAGCATTTACAATACTTTCAACATGATTTCTTTTCGGTTTAATTCCCATTCCACTAATTGTATGCCCTAGATATTCAACCTCTTTACATCTAAACTTGCATTTGTCGAGACAGAGGGTAAGCCCTTTCTCTGACAAAGCAGAAATCACACACTTCAAATTATTATCATGCTCCACATCATTTTTCCCGTACACCAGAATGTCATCCTGAAACACCACAGCGCCATTTAACCCCTCCAAGGTGTCTCTCATAAGTCTCTGAAACATTGAGGCAGCACTCGCCAACCCAAATGGCATATGACAAAATCTGTAAAGACCCTCTGGAGTAATAAATGCGGTGATGTTCTTAGATTCCTGAACAAGTACCACCTGATGGTAGGCGCTGGCCAAGTCAACACAAGAAAAGACTTGTGCACCAGCTAAGGTTGAGACCATTTCTTGAAGATTCGGTAAAGGGTGTGAATACACCCAAATGGCACTATTAACACTACGAATGTCTACATACAACCTAAGCTCACCAGAAGACTTAATCGAAATCACAATGGGAGAAACCCAGGGGGAAGATTCTATTGGTTCGATAATATTCTTTTGACATAAGTCCTTCAGCATATCTTTTAATTTGCCCCTATATGTTAATGGAACATTCCTCACTCTGTGTCGAACAGGGATAACATTCTCATGCAGCTTGATGACGTGTTCAAAACCTTGATACCGTCCCAGAGTCCCACTAAAAACACTTGGAAATGATTTCCTCAAACTATCTACTAACTGTGAATTATCATCATGAACACTTGACAAACACTGTGGTTGCACAACAAAAACAGGAGGATTGGCTCTTGAATCAATTTTCCTTTCCAACTGGTGTTGGTGCGGCCAACCTAAAAGTGACAATCTAGATCTTGATACATAAATTTTCCCAAACGTGTGGCGGTCAGAAAATTGTAAATTAGCATTAAAAAATCCAAGGAGATCAATTTTTGTGGCCTGTGTAACCACCAGGAAATACATCAGGTTGGAACAACATTCTATGAGGACACTTCTCACGAAAAACATTCAAGGAAATGATGGTATACCATGCTCATAAGTCTACGAAAAATTCCAAGTTAATGTCATCAACAGTTAGCACACAAGACGGAAATTTTGTACAATCCCCATCCTCACATACATTGATAACAGTGTTTACTTGGAATTCGCTCTCATCTTCTAAGGTATAACTTTCACAACAATCATGTATACAATTCACTTTAACTGGTAACGATCTACAGAATCTTGTGAAATGGCCTTTCTTGTTGCATTTTGAACATGTTTTCCCTAAAGCTGGACAATTTCTACAATCTGCTAAATGCCCATTGCTTCCACATCTAAAACACAGTAATTTTGAGTTCTTTTTTTCATACTTCTGATTTCTGAACTTGTTATCCATTCTAGATGAAAAATCACTTCTCGGCGAGTAGTTTTTCTTTGACCTATCTGAATCCTTAGATACGCTGAAAACATCACTTTTTTATCATTTCCTCTAATTTCCTTCACAAATTTTTCTGAATGTTCTATAGACTTTGCAATCTCTATGGCATTGTTTAGGGACATATCAGATATCGTCCAAAGTCGTTCCTGCACTTTTTTGTTATTAGTTCTCATCAAAATGTGGTCCCCTAAGACCTGCTCATAAGAAATGTGTTCAAAATGAAGCATGGGCGAATTTTGCGAATTCGCAATCCGCAAATTTGCGGATTTGCGAACTGGCAATCCGCAAAATTCGTGAATTAGCTTGAATTAGCGGATTTTTTTATTTTTGCGTGTTTGCGGGTGTTCGCGGGGTGCTTTGCGTGTTCGCGCGTGTTCGCCTGGCGCTTTGCGTTTTCGCAGAGTTTTTTTTGCCTGGTTAATCACTGACACCCTCTCGTTTTTTATGCCCATCTGCCCTCTGTACCACTCGTTTCTGTGCCCTTCTGCCCTCTGCCCCACTCATTTTTTGTCCCCTTCTGCCCTCTGTCCCACTTTTGTGCCCTTCTGCCCTCAGCCCCACTTAGAATGGCGCCGGCAAGCTGCCAGCGCCATTCTAAAATAGCTACAAATAGCTTCAACAGGAAGCACTAATAGATAAAGTAAAGCAGGTGCTCGAGTTGAAGGTCAAATTAAGTTACACAATCCTTAATCACCCCAGGTTTGGGGTGATTAAGGATTGTGTAACTGAATTTGAGCAGCACCTGCTTTACTTTATCTATTAGAGCTTCCTGTTGAAGCTGACTTTTGTAACTATTTTAGAATGGCTCTGGCAGCTTGCCGGCGCCATTCTAAAAGAGTTACAAAAGTCAGTTTGAACTTTTGACCCAATCCGTTCCGCTCGCGGATTTTGCGAGAAATTCGCGAATCTCGCGGATTGCAAATTTACAGAAAATCTGCAAAATCCATGAGCGAAACGGATTTTCCGCCCATGCTTATTCAAAATCACACGTAACAGCTAACGATCTTAAAGCTGAAACAAAATCTTCCACAGGTTCATCTGCACTTTTTACCATATCTTAGACTTAACTGCAAGGAAGCATATTCATATACATTAATATTCCCTGGATTTACTAGAGCAGGTAATGTTTTGAACTCTTTCAAAGCAATTCCACCCAAACAATGTTTCAACAGCGACAATTTCCTTTCTGGCTCACATTCCCCCTCCTCCAACACCTCTACATAAGCAGGAAAAACAGGTTCCCATATTTCCCAAGCCATGGGAGGTTCACCTGGGGACGATAGAAAGGATGTTCAAGTTCAAGTTCAGGAATTTGTATAGCGCACTACTCACCCAGAGGGTCTCAAGGCGCTTGAGGGAGGGTGGGGGCATTACTTATCGAATAGCCAGGTTTTTAGTTGCTTTCTGAAGGAGAGGTGGTTCTGTGTAAGTCGGAGGTGAGTGGGGAGAGAATTCCAGGTTTTGGCCGCTAAGTAGGAGAAGGATCTTCCTCCCATGGTGGATCTGTGGATGCGCAGAATTGCGGCGAGGGCTTGATTGGATGATCGTAGTTGGCGGGTGGGTGTGTAGAAGGTCAGTCGTGTGTTGAGGCATTCGGGTCCTAGGTCGTAGAGGGCCTTGTGTGCGTGGGTGAGGAGACGGAACGTAATTCTCTTGTTGACGGGGAGCCAGTGGAGATCCTTCAGGTGACCGGAGATGTGAGCATGACGGGGAATGTCCAGTATGAGTCTGGCTGAGGCGTTTTGGAACAATGCCTGACATTTTAAATCAAATAATATACAAACACAAATTGTATAATAAATATTAGACAACTAAACATAATTCTTTTTTTATAATAAATACATTTTAGTAATTAGTACAGTATATTCGATATGATAACTAAAATAAATGGTGTGCGTGTCACCGACGCAACGATTACACCATTATAAAGAAAATGTTTTAAAACCATAAGATGAGACACGCGGTGTGCGTGTCACCGATGTGAGTAAGTAAGGATTTAGATTTCCACCTTTAACCCGAAAAGCGACAAATCATCCGCAGTATGCTTCTTTTCCCAATGGTGTTCCTAAACGACACAGAAAATGGCGTTCACGTCGCGTGATAATCCGACACGTAACACGTAACATGATGACAAACCCAACTTGAAGATTCTGTGCCTCGTCAGTCTCTTCAGTCCGCGAACGCCGGCTCCTCTGAATGCGAAGATCAGACGGCAACACAATTGAACTCGTGACTCAATCAAAAAATGCTGTGAGCAGTAAGATTACTTCCCTTGTATTTTAAATTTCCTTTCTTTCTTCTTTGTTCCCAGAAAGGCATATAGTGCAGATTAATCCATAACCGGGTCTCCACAATCCTTGTGAGGGCCTCACTGCCTGATCCGAATTAATTGTAATTAAACAAAAAAATTCTTCCTTTAAAGTCAATAAATCCTGTTCTTCTCGAAATAGCAGGTAACAAATCCAGCCCGTCGCCAGTGTTGGAAAGTCTCAATTGAAGAAAAACACGTAGGAAGCGTGTTTAAACGAGACGAGGTTTATTTAACATCCACTCATCACGAAGTCCAGTTTCATAATAATACTAACTCCCCTAACAACATTACTCCCCAACATTCCACATATATGAACCACAACAAGGTCCCCAACATTCCGACACGAGCTGGTCACGAGCTATGAAACAACAAGCACGCTCGTTACAGCTCGCATTACATTACATAAATAGTACCCAACAGTTTTGGCTCGAAAGATATAGAGAGGACCAGGACCAATGTGTCAAGCCAAGCCAATGAAGAGGTGTTTCTAATGGGCAAAAGATTCGGTTTCGTCCCTCTCAGAGCTGTTACACAGCAGAAGATCCAATTTAGTGGGACCTGCCAGAGAAAGTATTTGTTCTTGTGGAGGTCTCTTTGGTTACAGCCTGCAGCCTTGTCCCACAAGAAGCATCTGAGCTCCCAAAAAGTAACTAAGTTGGAGGATAGAAATATTCATTGGGCAAAGGTTTGAAAAGTATCCGGCCAGCGAGGGACATTCCCTGTGTGTCAAATTCAAATTTCTGCTATTCTAGCCAAAAATCAATGACTTCTCAAAGACCTCGTCTAGCAGCTATCCACTGATGTGGAGACCTCTCTGGCTACAGCCTGCATACTTTCCATGCTGAAGACTTTTGACATGCATTTCACAAACTAGTCCGAAGGTAAAACCTCCGACTGGGATAAGCCTGATTTCTGTATCCAAACTGGGCTCCATTGCGGTCAGTCTTAACTTTTACCTAGGTACAATCAGTTGATTTTTTTGGGCACTTAGTGCTTTTTGGTGCTATTTTTACATTTAAACTTTAAAAATGTATCATTTGATTTACAATTTGATTTGGTGTTCTTTTATGTATTAAAAGTTACTGTATTTTTCTGAATGGTTTGGGATTTTGCTTGTGTTGTGATTTGTACTGTTTGAGTACTGAATACATACTTTTCACATTGTCTCTTAGTTAATCCTGTTTGCTTTGTGCCATAGCTACCAGGGTTGACCGCAAGTTTATTTAGCGACTTTAGTGGTTAATCTTGGCAAGGATTATGACTTGAAGTGGGCACTCACCAATCCTCAACTAATACTCCCAATTCCTCACATAAACCATGTGACAAACTTCATTTTCTTGGTCTGGACAACTTCCTAACTCTTAAGCCTTGTATGATTTTCAGGATTGAGGCGAAGTCCTAGGAAATTTTGAGGGAGCTTTGTAGCGTCCTGAAGGAATGCTGCAGCATGTGGATGTAGGATGAATTGCCGACCTGTATGCTCTTTCTTTAGCTGATATTGATCTGAGAATATCAATCCCATTTTCCAGATGTAATTGATATAGCCAATTTTCTAAGTTCATAGCCAGCTTCTGTTACTTAGTATCACCGGGTCTGCAATTCCGGCTGGACACACTTAAGTTGAGCTCCAACAATGAGGAGGGACCATCCTCTAGGCAGACAACTTCTCAGAGTTGTATTTCTAGAACATCTATGGTAATGAATAATTTGTGAGTATTATATATAGGTAGGGTATTTCCCACCTCAGGTGATTCTGTTTCATTTTCATATATACTAAAACAATATTGTCCTGTGTGGACGCCCAAATTGGTCTAAGTCATGCTTAGTTTTGTTTCCTTCATTGTTTTAAGGAATAGGTATTTAGTTATGCTTGTTTACACCACATAGGAGTTGCTCAACATCTAGTTTCCTACCAGAAAAGTCACAGTCCTGTTTCTTCCCCCACTGTAGGTCACTGGCTAAAGTGACAGAGCTAGATCAATGTTTCTTGGAGACAATAACTATTTTACAGTTGTATGCCCTACAATTCATCAAATCACATTGTTTGTAAAGCAAAATGTTTTTTTACAATGTACATAACCTGTTTTGTAATTCAGAAACACCTTTCAAATTTCCAAAAAAGGGTTTTGTGAATCATTCTAAATCTCAATAAGAAAGTAATACATTTCTGAAACTTAGTAAGACAAGTATGTTGCTAGCTTTAATAGTCTAACTCTCTATAAGATGCACGTTTTGCCAAAATTAGAGTTATGAGAAAGAAAACCCAGTCGACTGTAACCCACCCTTCCACCAACTCCTGTCAGGACAAGATATGTTTCAGCCAACACTGAGCCCTGTGAGCCTACAGGATTATGTATAGGTGGCTTCTAGAGCCCTCTTGCCACGTGGATCAATGGACAATAAATCCATACTATATATTTTAAAAGGCTTTAATTAATTCATGCCCTAGCCTAGTGCTGAAAACATGCTAGCAGCAAAGTAAGCAGAACTGTAAGGCAATAACTGAAATCAAAGTGATTTGTGAAAAATTACAACTTATTTGATAGTATTCAATACAATCTATGATGAAAGACCGACCCGAGGATTATAGCAGAGAGCTAAACGGGCTCAGCATCAAAACGCAAAGACTTGAGTTTCCTAGAATGGTAAGCACATACCTTGTAAACATACAAAGATGGTTTTAAAAGTTGCTAGTGCCTACCTGACAAAGTCTTCAAGTGTCTTTGTTTTCCCTTCGGTGCTCACAGGAGTCAGATGAGAGAACAGCAATTATTCAAGTCTTTGCTCTTGCGAATTCAGCACAAAATTTCAAACCTTCTTTCAAGCTGGAGAAGTCCCCTTCCCCACTATAACCGTGAGTTCAGTTTAAATAAATTTCCAGACTTTATAATAAAAATGTAAAATCTTTGATGCTGAAAGGAAAACAGGTTCTTATATATTTTTGAGTAAATTAATTCAATTAAAGCAAAAGGGAGTGCACAAATTGCTGGTGAAAATGGGAAATACATAATAGAGAGATCCTTAAAAGCAGGGGCCATTCATATTTGCGCTTGGCCATTAGTTGTATCAATGGCTTGTGACCACAAATCATTAAAAAGCTACCAACACCTCAAAGAAGACAAACTCAATCTCCTCAGGGGAACTGTCCCCATTGGAGAGAGTCCCCTTTGGGAATTCCCTCAGGGGCAGTATGAGGTGGTCCCCGTGTCTTCTCCCTGATGGCTTCTAAATATTAAACATTTCATTTTAAAGCAGCACCTGTCTCTTTACAAAATTCAGCATGCTCAACAAAAAAACAGGGATTTTGTTCTGCTGTCCATTACAGGTCTCTATCCCTTTGTTCGTAGACAATCTTGGTTGGCTCGCACATAACAACCTAGCTAATATTCCTTATGCAGGACGTTCAGTTAAGCCATAAATGGGCATTTTATGAACTGACCTATCAGTACATATTTTATATTTTAAAATTAGAGACAGTGGGCAAAAAGTTGAAGCACACTTTGAACCCACTATTTGTGACCTGCCTGGGCCTCTGGGCTGTATTATACATTGTGTCCCAGGGGCGCAACAGGCACGTGTGACCGCTTAGAGCGCCTCTTGGGGTCAATGGTATTACAGAAAGGGATACAGATGCTTGTGCGTCCCCTTATGTGAAACAGATAGTGCTGGTGCACATGTTGCTCTACGCTATCATGAGAGAGCATTCCCTCATTTGCATGGGGGCCTGGCATAAGGAAGCACTTTGCCTCTGCACCATCGCCGCATTACCGACATTGGTGTAGAGGCAGACATACCTTTAAGAGACACATTGAAAGTGTGCAACAAAAAGGTGGCACACTTTGAGTGCGCCTCTTAAAAGCAACAATCTGGGGGTGAGAAACGGGGTCCAATGCACCCCTCAAACATGCACCGGCAGGCGGGTGCAGTCAGTCACTGCACATGCCTGCAAGGCGATCTCTAATCACCCTTAAAATTACAGGCAAGTTGTCGCCCGCACAGTGTAACACAAAGCTGCTTTTGCGCATTCGTAGCTTGTTACACCCTAACAATGAACCTTTTTTTTATTATGCATTTATGTTGGGAGCAGAGTCCAAAATGTTCCTATACCGTATTAATGACCCAAATTATTTCAAGAGGGTTAAATTGAAGATCGCACAAGATATAGTATATATTTGGAGGGCTATTGTTAACAAATTCCAAATACCGCTATACCATCCTAAATTACCGTTATGGGACAATCCAGCTTTCCCAGGAATTTTTCATGATGGGGGTGGGAGACAATGGGCACATCTGGGTATTAAAACTTAGGGGATTTATGTGATAATACCGGGTTCTCAACATTTGGGAGACTTCAACTTCTCTATAATGTTACGGAGAGCATGCGCCTAATATATTATCAAATCCGAGATTATCTTATACGTAGCCTTAAACTTATTGAACTGACAGATTCTAGCATATGGGAATGCAATCATTCAGCTAAAGATAGATCACTGATTAGCTCTGCATGAAAAGGATTTAATTCTCAAAAAGAAGGCGATTGAGGCAAATTAGCTATACGATGGAGTAAGAAATTGGGTTGTACCATCACTGCTAACTCTATATCCCTTGCGCTGGATACTATCCGCAAATCAGTACACTCTTCTAGTTTAAGGCCACAATCATACAGAACTATTTGTTCTTTATAATATACCCCTGCATGGATTGCGAAATGGGCAGCAAGTAACTCAAGTAGTGATCGAACTAGATGTCCAAAATGTGATTTATTCGCTGCTGACATAGCGCACATGTTTTGCTTATGCCCATTATTATCAACATTTTTGGGGAGGATTGGAAAAGACTGTGTTTCATAAACTTAATAGATCTATTTCATTCTTGGTAACAGACATATTATTGGGCCCACAATCATGCGATTATACCCAGAGAGAACTTATTAGTATTATACTGGTTTGTGCTAGGTTAGCTATTGCTCGGGATCCACCATCGACGGCAGAATGGTGGGCCATAGTTAAAGATACACACAATATGGAATGCACACTAGCTAAAATCAGGGGAGTAAGTGCGTTACATAAACTAGGAAAAATTTGGGAAGAATTTGTTTAGTAGCTTGTAGGAAATTATGCTGGTTTACAATGGTTTCTTGAAAGGCTACCTCCTCGTCTTTACAAAAAGTATCCATTTTTGCCGCTTGCTATACTTGCCCGTTTGTTTGTTGTTTCTTATTTGTTATGGTGATTCTGTTTTTCTTGTTCTTTGTTACTCTGTCCTCATGTCATCAATAAAACATTTTTTTTTAAACAAAGCTGCTTTTAAACAGGTGCTCCATATTTCCTTTGAATGTGCTGCCCTGGGGACAGCGCATTCATTTTAATATGACAAACTTTCCTTGTTTGCCCAGGGAGCACCTTTTGAAAGGTGCACAGTGACGCAAACAAGGAAAGTGTGCCATATTCGCAATATGGTCCTTGGTCCTAACTTCTGGTGGAACACATTAAGCCAGAGAATTAATGGTTTTTGATACTTTCTGGGTAGGCACTATTTTGAGAAGCATTTCTATACTGCATATTTGTAGGATGAGTTTGTGTTTACAAATTATAATGCATGTCAAACCGGCTGCTGTGCATGCTTTAAATCTTTTCTGGTTTCAGTAATGGAGAGGAATATAATCTATCTGATGAATGGTATCACTGTGTTTGCCTTTGTGCAAGTACTAATCAATTTACCCAACAGAATGGTAGTTCACACAAGGACCTGCCCATGAGCAAGTAGCTTTATTTATTTTCTAACACTGGCAGGTTCTTTCTTAGCATTGCCCTGCAAAGCCCTGCTGTCTGCTGCAACCATTGCTCTATTGCTCCAGTCTGCTACTGTAATTAACGTTAGTGATTACATTGTATCACTTAGATGTGCTCAAGCTCATTAAGCACTTCTCCCCAGAGTGATACCTCCTAAGTAGAGGCGAATTGCACTAATAAGCTACTGTTTTAATGAGGCTCGAATTAAGCTGTCTGTTGGAAGCGGATGTCCCTGTCGCTTACCGCCGCCACCAAATGTTGGAAGCGAGCGTCCCCGACCCCCTACATCAACGTTAGGCTAAGTAAGGACACATGAGATACCTGAGATACCTCTCAGTCATCTGAGATACCCCTGCTCACCCCCTTAGTAGCTTGGCATGAGCAGTCAGGCTTATCTCCAAGGCACGAGTGTTCAGTATGTGCAACCACGCTCACAGCAACCTCATGATGTCCTCACAAACAGACTCCACACGAGTATTGATAAAATGAGTATAATCTTTATATAAGCAATTATACGATATGACCACAAGATACAAAATCAACATATAAGAATGAGTAGTATTCCTACCGGTGGGTTGGTAGGTTCTAATCCCAACCACTGCTTCTAACCAACAGTTAAGCTCACTTCTAACCATTTCCAAAAGATTAGGCAAGTCGTATTGCTAGAAATACACACGTTGCAAAAGGAAACAAATACTGCAATGCTTAACGATATTCTTTTATACTGAGCAACAGAGAAATAATGCCATACGTAGAGCCACAGTCATGTACTTTGCAATTGAAGGAATAATGCAATGCGTATCACCACCAGCATGCCCTGTACCAGGAAGAAACAAAGCAATGCGTCACGCTAAAATCCTGTGTGGTGCAATGAAGAAATAATACACTGCCCCATGTTATACTCAGATACTATGCACTGAAGAAATAATGCAATGTGCCACATTACTATCAGGTAATATACAAGGGAAAAATAATGCAGTGCGTAGCACACCAAGCATGTAGTTCGTCAGGCACAAATGAAGTCAGGCGTCATACGACACTTTGATAGTTCATTAGCAGCAATAATGCAAAGTGTAATATAACAGTTTTACGTGGTCCGTTAACAGTGCCCCATTGTGGATCAAATGATGACACACAAAGTACTGCTTCCCACTCCGGCCCCAGTACTGCCCCGTCTTGGGTCAGCACCGGCCGGAATCCGACCCGAAGCAATGGCTCGCACAGCTGACTGAAGCGGGAGGCCGAGAGAGTGTCCCTCAGGGCACACACCCCTCCCCAGGTGTTGATCCACGTTCCCTGGAGGGTGGGGTGCGATCCCACTCTCCTCCCCATCGTCAGTGACTTGGACCTTGACCCAGAACACCGTCAGGGGCTGCAGCGGTCTTGGGCCGGCAGCTCAGCTCTTCATTGACTGCTGGTCCAGGCCGCTGCTGATTGACTCCGAGAGCCCCAATGGCTTGGCCCACACTCTAGCGGTCTCAGTCCACACCAAGACCCGCCCTCAGCTCTGTGGAGACTTTACTTCAGTTCGGTGCACACCCTAACCAGCTAACCAGGCACTCCTCACCAGCACCTCTGGTTGCACTTTGACACGCACACCGCACATCCGAGACTCACCTCTTCACTGGCGCTCACGATGATCCGGTGCTCTTCACCAACGCTCCGCTTGCACCACAACACGCACCCTGCGCGTTCGGGCCTCTCCTCTTCTCACAGTGCCCACTATGTCCAGGCGCTCTTCACCAATGCCGTAGCTGCACCGCGACACTCACTCTTGCATGTCCGAGTCTCACCTCTTCTCCTGGTGCACATGATGTCCAGGCGCTCTTCCCTTATGCCCTGGCTGCATCACTACACAAACTCTTGCACGTCGGAGACTCACTTCTTCTTTTGTTGCCTACGAGGCATCGGCGCTCTTCACCAACACCCGGGCTGAACCACGACACACACTCAGCGCGTCCGAGACTCACTTCCTCCGTTGGTGCACACGATGTCAAGGCGCTCCCCACCAATGCCCTGGCTGCACCATGACAAGCACACTGTGGGTCCGAGTCTCACTACTTCCTACGGTGCACACGAGGCCCAGGCGCTCTTCACCAACACCCAGGCTGCACCATGACATGCACCCTTGCGCGTCCGAGTCCCACTTGTAACTCCAGGTGCCCAAGATCACTGGGCACAACTTGCAAAGTTCTCAGGCTAGACAGAGCACACGCACCCACAGCGTATCTGAGAGTCTTCTCTGGAAACCTTTCTGATCCTGTATTTCCAAACAGGGAGCAGGCTCACCTCGGGCCCTTGGGGTTACAAGACACAGCACAAAGCACAGTCTTATTCAAGCAGGGGGACCCAGTGCCTCCAAGCACAGTTCCAACAGCCTCTTCCTTAGTTAGAACAGCAAACTGCAGGACCAGCCCCAGATCACGAAGCAAGGATTGGTCTATCCACCACAGTCTCTTCAGTTGTTCCTTCTTTAGCAGAGGTTCCTCTTGACCACAGAAGTTTGTATGTGCTCAGGGGTCCTTGGCCCCTCCCTAAATCAGTTCTCAGTGTCTACCTCCCAGTGTCACCTCTATCCCCTTGATACGGGGTCTGGATCCTTAATCACTCAGCAGGAGATAGGTCAATTGGTTTATAGCACCAGCCCAGGCTTCTCCTCCTCCTACTCTCCAGATGCAGGGCAGCCTGGTGACATCTTAACCCCTCCCTGGGTCAAGATCTCTCCCAGCTCTTCTCACCTTTCAGTTCCAGACATACACTCCACATTTCAGAGACACACAGTAATGCTCAGAGCACAGATCTCAGCTACTTTCTAAAAGAGTGGTTTATAAACACACAGTGAAAAAACCACCTTCACAGAAAGATGCATTATGACACTGTGAGTCCACACATACCAAACTTCACCTTTCCATTATAAAATGACAGGAAACTAGGCTAACAAACACAACACCCAGCCTCCCTCATTCTGTCCTATGGGCAGAATGGCCTTTCAGCAGTGAAAAACGAAATGGAGAGTTTTCACTGTCAGAACATAACACACACCTCAGTTTGTGTTCTGCCTTTTACCTACATTGCACCTTGCCCAGGGGTTACCTGGTACCTATGACAGCGTTGCCCCATGTGTATCTAAAAGGGAAAGTCAGGCCTGACAAGTGGTTGCACTTCACTTCATGCTAACTTAGCATTCTGCACGCAGGCCCTACACTGAAGGCCTGAGTTCCCTTCTCAGCATGCCCTTGCATTACTAGCCCTTGCACACACAGTGCACATTACTAGGGACTTTTACTAGTAAGGCAAACATACCAATTATGGCCAACCAATCACCATTAAATTCTACATAGGGAACTCCTGTACTTTGACACTGATAAGCAGTGGCAAAGTACCCAAAGCCCCTAAATTGGCATCTCTAGGTCAGAGAAACGATCTAAGGGGAAAGCAAAAAGTTTAGGGAACTTTAACCAAAAGGCCAAGTCCTACACTGTCCCTCCCTCCTTGATAACACTAGAGCAAGAGGTACCCTGATGTGGATAAACAAGAGCCAACCACTGAGGGCAAAGCTGTTCACCAATAAACTTTTTCCAAGGGATATAAGAAAGGCGCCTGCGCACGTGCACGGAGGCACGCATGCACAAACATACATATACACAACCCAGCTTTTACATGGATTTTAAAATACATCAAATACATATTTTAAAACTCACTTCTGATTCAGTTTCATAAATACTTCTTTAATTGCATACACAGAATCACCAACACAAAAAAACTGAATTCCTTCTCATCTCCTCTCCCAATCACACACCCAAGATAGACTTATGGTTGAAACATCTAACTTCCTTTTATTGTGCTCCCCACATCATTGACTCCGCGAAATCCTTGGGAGTCACCATAGACAAACACTTGAACATGCAGGCGCAAATCAATATTTCCACCAAGGGAGCTAATCATCAGATAAGCATACTAAGGAAACTTAAACCCTTCCTCCCACAAGAAAGACTTAAAAATGGAGGTAAAAGCCCTAGTGCTACCAGGATTGGACTATGGTAGCACCACTCTATGCGGTCTCCCCAAATACAAGCTAGCCCTACTGAGGGCGTCACTTAACCCTGCGGCCAGACTGGTATCAGGAACCAAAAGACATAACCACATCTCTCCGACCTTGAAAGCTCTGACCTGGCTACCCTACGAGGCAAGAATACACCTAAAGATCGCCTACATGACCCACAAAGCACCGCATAGCAATAGCCCCAGTTACTTAGCACGTAAGCTAGAACGATCAGGAGGATGCAAACAATTGCGAAGTGCGAGTTCACTACTACTGAAACCACAATCCTTTCACAAAAAGAGAACCGGTTGCGAAGCATTCACAGGGAACGCTCCGAAGATCTGAAACCCCCTACCTCCAGTGGTAGGCGGAATCTCTTCCCTTAAAACGGCTTCTAATGAACTAATTCACATCCTAAGACTTTAGCTATATGATCACTACCAGTCACATATGTTACCCTTATACTACTGTCTACCTCTTTTTGTATTGAATGACGAATAACTAATGTATGTATACTACCTCAACCACTTAATATGTAATAAATGTGTATTGTAAAGCGCTCTGATTCCCTCGTGGATCATTCCTTGATGGTTACTAGTCCCCTATGCTAACCATGTATTCCTACCTACCTCTTTTGTATTGAATGGCCAACACTGAATGTATATGTATACTATCTCAACCTTCTAATTGCTCAACTACTGTGTATTGTAAAGCGCTCTGATACCGTCGTGGGTCATGTACTCGCTATATAAAATGTTATAAATAAATAAATAAATCCCAATGTTTTTGTTGTATTGTGTTATGGTATCTTTGTGAAGGGCATTTGCCGGGTAGTTGCACTCATGATGCCCTGCACAGATATAGTTGTATGGTTGGGTTCTCCACAGGGGGCTTATTGCCCCAACCCACCTTTGATGGGTGATTTGGATGATGTCTATTATTCACAGAAAGGTGTTCTATGATGAAGGGGGAGATGGTCTTAAATACTTCCAGCCTAAGACATGTAAATGCAAAGGCTGTCTGTGTGTGTGAGTTCACCGCTGAAGTTTGGTTCCTGTGTCTCTCTGGTTAACTGAAGTGATTTGTCATTTCCCTACCACAAATGTTGCTTAACTGGGCCCATTGTAGGCAGGGAACCTGTAGTTCTTCCAACCAATTTGTAGGATGAGCGTGTCCCATTAAAACATTCACCTCCCCTGCAGGTGGACACTCTCTGGCGGATCTCACCCACCAAAGGGCCACACTCTGTGCAGCATTAAGAAACTTGTCCTATTTAAGGTTAGCCTCCAGATGCAGATGGTCTAGAAACACAGAAAGAAGAGGCATTTCACAGGGCCACTCTGTAATGGCGGAAGATATTGGGGTGGCCAGCCTCCTAGTCCTAGAATTTAACAAATTAACTGATGGTTTAGGCTTTTATGATAGAATCACTTGTTGTTGTTTTAATTATTGTTGAGTTAGCCATGATCTATTTTGAGAGAGGGGAGATGTTCTGATTTCTATTGTGTGGGTAATGTAATGTATAGAATATGTGGTTTATAGCCTTTTAATTGTGGTGATTAGTGATCTGTTTGTGATAAATTGTGATCAAGTGGGTGGTGTGTAGTGTAGCATGCTCTATGATGTATTTTTGAGTGCTAATGTTGTGCAGGGGAAGAGCTACTGTCAGGTAATAATATATTATAAAGCAAGTGCTGAGGAAAGAGAAAGGTTAGTCGATGAGGTGATAGGTGAGGTAGACAGAGAGTTCAAGCCAGGGAGAGAATTGATGTGATGTGGTAAAGTGAGTGGTCATGAGGTAACAGATTGAACAATGGGCTGTGGTATGTAGTGAGTGGATGTGGTGCCTGTTGCGTGTATGTACTAAGCAGGCTGTGCACGGGTCTGTCTTGTGCACCAAACATCCCCTGGCAGAGGTTGAGTGGATTTTGTGATGTGTCAAATTGACATCAAGAGACTCTCTAGAGTCTGTTAAATGTGATTGTGCACATATAAGGGTTTCTCTGATTATCGGGGGAGTATGAGAGAAAACTTTACAGCATTTTCTGTGGAGTATTTAAGAAGTGCATCATCATGATTAAGTATATGTTGCAGGAGAGGAACTGGGGTGAAAAGGAATTTCTAAGCTGTTTTATTATTGTAGGTAGGCTTATGGTGTTGATTTAACCTAGTTGTCTAAAGTTGTGTTCTTGCTGTTTGTGGTTGTGCTTTGATGGTGCATGTGATGTGGCAATTCCGGGACTAGTATATTGGGGTATGGCACAAGTGGTCAGAGTGAGGAGATGATGTCAGAATGCATGTGTTAGTCATTGATGGCTGTAAGAAACAGTGAGTATGAAGAAGGTGTATGGCTTTTATCAGAATGTGTGGTTTGTGGATAATCGTGCTGTGATCACACACCGTAAGAAGTGTCAGGACATACACAGTCTGATGCGTGTGTCTGTAGGGAAAGCACTGGGTTAAGGATGGAGAGACACTGAGGAATGTGCATAATGAAGTTTGAGGATCTGTGTAGGAGAACAGAACATGGGGCATGTTATGAGTATGGCAAGAGTGTGTGGCCAGATGTTGGACTATGTATTTGATGAAGACTCAAGGTTCAATGGGGATACTAGGCTTTTCAATACAGGGCTTCATGGAACAGTATATGGCTTCCTATATCCTGGAAACACCCCAAAGGAGAGTAAAGGATAATATTTTATTTGCTGGCTCTGGTCAGAAAACCGTGGGTTTTCTCACAGGAGGATAGTCATAAGCGTCTCCTCAACCACCTCTTAGCCTGAGCTAGCACTAGAGCTGTGGTTTACCCAGAAACGTTGCATTCTAATACCTCTAGATGTGATGGGTGAGGGTTTAACAGTAGTCTTTTGGGGTGAGGGCTGAACTGTCTTGTGCAATTGTTTGTGAACTCTGGCCTAGTGTGCTGAGGAAGTGCCAGTCATCAGCACCTGCTTTCTTGATCTTTCCTTCATCCTCTCATTGGTATTGGTACACTCTTGTAGGGCCTTGCATTTGTGAACATGCCTTCTGATGTGTGAATTGCTATCCCAGGTTTTATGTTCTTGACTGGCCTTCTCTCTCTTTATTCACTGTTCCCGCCAATTGTTAACTAACAATCCTGGCTCACCCTCCTGTATTCTTTGACTCTTGTGTCCCTGGCCTTCTTCTTCCAGGGCTAGCTTTAGGGCTGGTGGTGCCCGGTTCAACAATCTTTGTCGGTGCAATGACCTTCATCTTTACGCATCCCTCACTACCATCCTCCAACGGTGCCCTTATCTCTATAGCTCTATTCATTACATAGTAGTGTGTCAGGGCGCTTTACAACACACACATATCATACAGAAACAATGAATAATGCAAGTGTGTAAATCACTGTATAGGAACAGTTACATAAGACATTGAGCACTGCAAGGTTCAGGAGTTACATATTGTCCATACCGTTTGTGCTTTTTCTGGAGAAACACAAAAACAGGCTTTAATATGTAATGTGGTGGCTGGGGATGTCTGCACTAATATGAATAAGAATAAGTTGCTACACAAAGGAGCACTTTTTAGCAATCTTAGAATACCAAGGGATTGAGAATAATAAAAATTAGGTTCTAAACTTAGGCCTTGCAGTTTGCAGCATGGCTGATCACCTTGTGCTTGGAAACAAAGCTTGCGGAGCGCTGGGAGTTGTGATTGAAAGTCTCTCTCCCCGCTGAATTCTGAGGTGTGTGTGCCCTGCCCCTCTTTGAGGATGCACAAAGGGGGCACACACTCAATGTGGTAAAGATGGGGGGGTGAGACCTCAACAGAGGCCCCCGACTGTGGCTGGAGACTGGCCATATTTGAAACACCAAATCACCTGAGGACTCGAGTAAAATTACCATAATACAACTAACAGGTGCACAGGTGCTCTGGTGCACAAGAGGGATGGCTAATAACCACATAAAGTTTAATAGGAGTGCAGGGGCACTGCACTATATGGGCCTCATTTATGAGGCCCCTTGCGCCATTGGAATGTCACTTTTTGTGACGTCCTGTGGCACAGAAGCCTGCGTGATATTTATCAGGCAGCACTAAGCCACTTTTTTTGGCTTAATGCTGCCTGATAAACATCAGTCCCTTTAACGCAGTGTTCTGTGTTAAAGGGGCGTGCAATGGGTGTTGCTGGGGGCGTTCCCAGCAACATCCATGGCCTTTTGAGGCTGCCCCAGATTTACGAGAAATTAAAAATCTGAGGCAGTGCTAAAAGCTTACAAGTACATATACAAAACCTCTAATCTGACCTATAAATCTTTCAAAGTAGAATTAATCTAAACATTTCACAGAGATGCAACCTTGATAGAAAGGATTCACATAAACATATTATTCTTTAGTTTTTCATTTATTTTCATTTTCATAGTTAACGAGAAAAAAAATTTGGGGCATTTTTTAGTATTTTTTAACATAGAGCAAAACTTTTTTTATGATTCAAGACTAGATAGACAATATTTACAGTGGCAGATTTATTTTTTAACCCCACATAAAAGCTACACAGTGTTGTCAGTCTCTCTATCACTCAATCTACATCATTCATTCTAACTCCACACATAGTCATACCAGTGATAAAGTACAATAAAAAACAACAAAAGACATCAATACATCTGAGAATCCCACTTGATCTTTTATAAATTAATTTCCATGTTTTTTTCGCTTGGTGATTTCTATACTGTATATTACTTCTTCTTTTAGTTCTTATTCCTTATATGTTTCTTTGTCCGGGGGTTCCAGATATATAGGGCCTATATATCAAAAATAAATCTCCCGCCTCGCCTTTGCCTTACCTGAGCCGCCCGCTCCGGACTTCACCGCCACTCCTCGCCTCTCGTCACCGCTCCTCCCCGCCTGTCGTCATCACGCAGGTCTAGGTCGCGGTCAGCGCTACGTCGCGGCCGGCACTAGTTTTAGGGGACTACTTTGTTTTGAAATTTTAATTTTTTAATTTACGTTTTATTTTTATTTTATGTCGCCTATGTCCATCTACAAACCCTGAGGATTCCAACAATGTATTGGGTGTGTGGATTGGCGCTGTGGTTCCTGTGTTTACCTTGCCAAAAGGTTTCTGTTCTCTCTTTATACTAGTAGTATAAAAGTATAGCTGGGCTACAGCATTTTCCCCTTAATGATGTATTTGCCACTTTTGCCACATAATCCATCATCTGCTGCATAATCTGGAGATTTGAAAAAAAAAAGTTGTTTCTAGCTCAAACTAACCAAATGTTACTAAAACTGCAGCAACATTTTATTACAAAGCGGGAGGCCTTTTACAAAAACTGACTGGGTCCCTTTATGTTGCTAATTGTGTATTTGGGTGTTATACATGTATTTATGAGGTAAAACCTTTGCCCACACAATGAAGTATTACTATTACAAAATGTGTCACATTACGTCACATTCATTTGGCTTTTCTTGACACGCTTTCTTCAACCCTGCAGCATAGTTCCTGTGGCCCGGAATGTAGTGTCAGATTTAATGGAGGAACCGTTTAGAGCTGCAGCGCTTCTACCCTAAGGTAGCCTGTGTGCGTCCAGAACATCACTCCAAGGGTGTGTGAGATACAGGCTCTCTACATGCATGAGGGTGCACTATCTATTCATTCTACCTTATTTCCTTTCAGATTACTGTATGAATCAGACAATATGTCTGCTTTCATTCTTTTCGGTCAGTCTATAACCATTTATTTCACAAAATAACAATTTTCATAAAATATACAATACAAAAAATCACAAGCTTTAACACAAATCGTAGATTAGCAGTGAACAGTAAATTTCAACAACTTCTCTGGACAAAGTGCAAATGCTTCTCTAAAATGATCCTAGTGGAAAATAGAAAACCATGGGTAGGAAACAAATCAGTTAAAAATAGCTATTTCCTGCAGAATCACCTACTAACTTTAGAGTAAAAAACAAAACTGAACAATAAAAAAACTGTTTTTTTCATAAACCAAGGGCATCTGACTTTAAACTTGATAAAAAATGGGTTTCTGCCAGTTTTTTTTAAACATTAATAAACAAAGGACACATGAGAACGATTTCCACGGAACAGATACAGTTACTATAGATTTCAGAATACTGTCTTGATGGCAATCCTAAACATAAATGATAAATAGTAGCTTGAATTATTTTGTCCACATACGTTTCTTAGTTTAGTGACCCTTTTTGACAGAAATAATTGAGGCCCATGACCATCTGGTATATTGCATTTACATCCTTGATAAGGCAGTATTCCATAACTGTAGTCTTTATGAGTTGAAGGCTAGCCTTGTTAATACCAGAAGGTTCTGTTATTAGTTCATTATAACTAATATTCAGAAGCGTTCTTTAGATATTTGTGATCTGTGGAAGTTAAGACATGATTGCATTTTATAGGGCGATCTTTATATGGTAATTTGTAGAATTATTCTGTAATCTGGGCCAGGAAGGATAGTTTTACCAGAGACTGTGTATATCAAGTTTGTAACTCTGAACTTAAATTGAAGTAGCTCATTTGGATTGAAATTTAGGGGCAACAAATTCTTCTCAGGAATGTGTTCTGGGTTTTAAGAAAGTATTTCATTCAGTCTCAAAATTCAGCATTTTTATCACACATCTGCTTCTATTTTAACTCTATATGTTTTTAGAGGGTTTGTTGAGGTCCATTACCTAAGTTCCAAATCATACCACTCCTAAAGAGAGGGATCTGCATACTTTAGACAATAATTTTGGAGCACTGTTAGATATAATATCCACAAAAACAAAAAGATGCAAAAATCAAAGGAGCACTCAGGTAAGTTTATTTTGCGTTATGGGAAGGATTGTGTCCTACATTAAGAAATTCTACTAGATTGATAACAGGCTCAGTCTGGTGAAGGCAGAGGGCATTCTACTGAAGGAACTAAATAAGGCAAGCTGCTCTCATGAGAAACATACGCATTTCAGGAATATGTGAAGCAGTGAACTGGTAGTCAGTGCATATGCTTGATATGCACTCCTTAAACTACAGAAGATGACTAGGTAGAAGATGGTATCTATCTCAGTCCGTTGGCCTAAAGACTCTCCTTTGGTACTTTTGTTCTTCAGAGTTCCTCTCTAAGAAAAGGAAAGAACTTCCTGTCATTGAGAAGGATAAGATACCTATTTGTTTGGGTATAATTCAGGCTCTCAATCCTAGACATTTTCTGAACTCATAAATATTAAACATTCAATTTCTTCCCCATTATCTAGGAGGATAAAATCAGTGTTCTGGACAATTACCTGGCCCAATCAATGACATACAAAAGTGCCTAACTAAACCTGCAGAGCATGAGGGGTAAGTAAAGCTTCTTGAAACTCTAAAGGAGCCCGTCAGATTTTGTTAAAAGGAACACCTGAGGAACCATTTTAGGCATTATGTTTCTTTTGTGGGATCGTAGAAGACAAAGAGTTAGAAGTAGAATTTTTATTAAGAAGCCTCTCAACAGATGTCGAGCATCGACAGGAGAGATAAAAAAAGATAACATTTGAGAACACACAACTTGAATACAACTCAACATAAAGGATCTTTTGTCAATACCTGGAACCAGGAGATACTGCAAGCATAGGGTGTGTGTGCAAGCACCTTTGGGTTAATACAAGGGGATTTAACAAAAATATACATATATTTTTTCTCTGCTAAATGTAATTTGCAATCTTGATTTACAGTGGAATTAATCAAAAAGACAGAATATCGTGCCTCGTGTAGGAATGATTAATTTACTAGATAAACAAAAGAGGGACCCTGAGAAAACCAATTCTAAGGGAACATCCAACCAGGGAAAAAGACAACCTAAAGAACATCAGAAGATGTCCCCAACTATAGATAAGGGTAGGGCAATAGCTACAAAATATAGAACAATTCACCCAAAGAACAGCTCAACTGATTTTTTATTCATTTGCTATTATTAAATATTTTATCATTTTCTTTCAAAATAGTCAGACAGAACAAACACAGAAATTCATCCATGAAAATACCACAAATATGTCACATAGAACTATAGTCATATAAACTTGGCACAAAAATTCATAAAACACAAAAAACAAAAAAAAAAACAGCTCACAATTAACAATATCCGAAAAATATAAATGTACACACTATGGGGCTCATTAGGATGATGGGCGGACTTTGTCCGCCCGCCATCCTGTCGTAATTCGGGACCGCCCGCCATTAGGGTGGGGGTCCCGTGGGGGGTATTAGGGTGTGCCCGCCACTGTGGCGGGCACATCCTGCATTTATAGCATTGTGGCGGGCGGTGCTCTCTGCACGCCCGCCACAATGCTATAAATGCATCAATGCATTTGCATAAACAAAGCGGCAGGCACCGCGCAGTGCCTGCTGCTTTGTTTAAGCAAATAAAGGGGGGTACCACAGGTACCCCCTGTGTGCAGACCCCACCTCTCCTTCACTCTGGGGGCCCACAGGGGGGCCCCAGAGTGAAGACCGCTTTCCGTGGCGGCATCGCCGCCATGGAAAGGCATCTCTTTGGGCCCATCATATTATGGCTGGCGGTGTCTATGAGACACCGCCACCATATTAATCCTTTTCCTCCCCGGCCTCAAGGCGACCGGGGCGGAAAAGTGGCGGACGGTCTTTCCGTCCGCCGCAGTCACCCCGCCTTTCTAATATGGCGAGGGGGAATTCAGGAGAAGATGTCGGGCGGATGGCCCCCGCCAGGCCGGCGGTGGCTACCGCCAGCCTGGTGGGGGCAATCCGCCCGACATCCTAAAGGGCCCCTAAGTATCCAACAACCAGGGATTACATACATCAAGCACATACAATCAATCAAAAACACATTCAATTACAAAAATATATAGAACATCAGACATAGTGTGCCTGTGTATCTTTCTAATTATAATCCAGGTGAGCGTTTTGTGGTAACTCCTTCCACCTTGCGCGCCTTATGTTATGTTATGTTATGTTATGTTAAAAACATTTTTATAGCGCACAGCTGCCCCAGCCAAGGGGCGTCCCGGCGCTTCAGAAAGTAACAAACACAACACAGCAGCTACGGATAAAAGTGCACAGAAAGGAGGCTAAGCAGAATGAGGAAAAAGATTAGTTTTAATAGCCCTCCTAAACTTCAGGAGCTCATCCATTTCACGGATATGTAGCGGAAGGGAATTCCATAGTTTAGCGGCCAATACCCTAAAGGACCGACCGCCAGCTCGACACAGCCTGAACCGAGGAACAGCTGCCAGATTCTGTCCCAAGGATCTCAAAGTACGGGCAGGCACATAAGGCACCAGAAGATTGCAAAGATTCTGGGGGAGGCCAACTTGAGGATTTTAAAAGAGAGGCACAAGGTCTTAAAATGAATCCTCTGTGCCATAGGCAACCAGTGCAGCGAACGGATGGTACTTTCCGCAGAGCAGAATCTAGGTAAGCCCACCAGGGCTCTGGCTGCGGCGTTCTGGACACATTGCAACCGAGCAATCTCTGCCTGATTGGCTCCCAATAGGAGCGAGCTGGCATAATCAAGCTGAGATAAAATGGAGGCCTGTATAACCAACTGCCTGGTGGAAGGATCAAAGAACCTCAGAATAGGTCTTAACCCTCGTAAGATGCCAAAACAAGTGGCCGCCACTTTTTTAGTGTGACCACAAAAACTAAGGGCAGGATCCAGCCATACCCCCAAGTTTTTTAACTCCATAACAGGGATGGGAGTCACACCCAACTCAGGGGGCCACCATGTATCACCCCAGAGGTCAGTCCGCTTGCCCACAATCATGACCTCCGTTTTTTTAGCGTTTAACTGGAGACAGTTGGTATTCATCCAGCTAGCCACTGCAGAGAGTCCATTCCGGAATCTGGGGGCGTCAAGGTCGGAGTCACCACTCAGGACGACCGCCAGCTGAGTGCCGTCAGCATACGAGACCATAGTAATGCCCCATTGCTTGACGACACACGCCAGCGGTCTCACATAAAGATTAAATAATGTGGGACTCAACGACTAACCCTGCGGCACACCCAGCTGCAGCGGGTGGGACTTGGACTCAAATGGAAAGGGGCGACCACTCGGTCTCCCCGAACGTATGGTGGAGTACCCCGATCCCCCCGGGAAGCCATTTTGGGCGGGAGGCGAGTCTCGGCTGGTATGCCCGAAGCAGCGTAGCCGGGGCGCGCCTTTTTCCCGCCCAAGAGGGGGCTGTCACCAACGCCGCTAGCCACGCCCTGGAGGCGGATTGGAGGTGGGTCCACGCCCGCCCGAAGAAGGATAAAAGGAGCGACAAGCCAAGGAAGCATCCTCTTGTTCCTGTGCTCTGAAGCTGCACCTCCCCGTTGCACGTGAGCTCGAGATGGAACGAAGAGCCATTTTTGAGAATTTAATCTTGTGTTTCTTCTTTCAGTGAGTTCGGAGCTTCCTGGCCTAGGACCTTGAGGAGTATACGCGGACGATGCCTAGCAAGAAGGTCGGAAAGAGGGTCGGGACCGATCAGATGCTTCGTATGCTGATGAAAGACATGGCAGATATGAGGAAGCAGATGGCGGTGATGAATGGTGCAGGGGGACCTAAGAGGGTCAACGGACCAGCATTGCCGGGAGTGGTCCCTAACGGGAGAGGTAGAAGGGCCAAGAGGGGAGCGTCGGGTGGGGAGGCCCCGGTCCCCGAAGCACCCCCAACGCACCCGGTCACCCCGATCGAGGCCCCGACTCCGGTCCCGAACGCGGGGCAACCAATCCCTGTGGTAGTCACTCCTGTGAACGGGGAGGATATGCCTCCTGAGCTGGCTGCCCAGTTGGCGGCATGGTTGGGCAAAGAGAACGAGGGGGCCACGGCTGATGAAGCCAGGGCGATAATGAAGCAGTTGCGGCAATCGAAAGATGCTGCGAAGGCACCGTGTCCTTTTGTTTCCCCGCAGGCTCCCGTGGAACAACCAGTATCGGGCGTTGGTTCGGCAGGAACTACGGTCACAGTGGCCGGTTCAGGTAAGCAGCCATTGCCGATTGCGGGGGAGGGATCGGTACCTTCAAGGAGGGAAAAAGTTGTTCAGCATATCCCGATTGAGTTAAAAGAAAGGATATGGGCTGATAAATATGTGAACATGTTTTCCTTGTTGACCGATCACTATGAGATTGAGCATGTAAAAAACCAAAAAGAGTTTCTGCATCCTAGTGTATGGCGCGCCAAGATGGCCGGTTTCAGAGTTGATGAATCGATAGGCAATTGGGGCAGAGCGTTTGGAATGTTCACTGCAATTATGGGGGAACGTAGGCCCGAATTATTGGTGGAATTAGCCGTGTATCAGACACGTATCATGGAATTTTATGAAACATATGGTGGCAATCAATGGTTTTGTTACGATAGCATATTTCGTAAGTCCAAGGAGCACGACTCATCCCTGACGTGGGATTGTTTCGACTCCATTTCCTGGCAGAAAATGGAGAAGTCAGGCACGGCGAAGTCGCCATCTTTGGGGGGAAACATGGTCGAGTTTTCCCGCCATTCGTCTGGGGCGCCCTTTCGGGCGGGATCAAGCAATGATCAGCACACAAGGAATAATGGCAACTCAGGTAAAAAAGGGGTCTGCTGGAGCTTTAACAGAGGCAAATGTACTAGGCCGCAGGGATCTTGCAGGTTTAGGCATGAATGTGCAGGGTGCGGGCAGTCCTCGCACCCCGAGACCATGTGCAGAGCCAAAACTGGTGATACGGGAAGTAGAGGGGGCGCCAAACAGGTCTGAAATAGTCCGAGGGGCGCCTCTCCCTACCCCGATTGATATCATGGCACTGATTCCTTGGCTGAACGAATATCCGGATCATATCTCCGCTGGGGTGTTGCGAGATGGTTTTTCGTATGGTTTCCGCATCCCGGCAGGGGATTTTCAGGGTAAAGCGCAATGTAGGAACCAACTGTCGGTTCTGCAGAATACGGCGGTGGTACAAGCAAAGATTGGGAAGGAGGTGACCCGAGGTCGGGTTGCCGGACCATATGACATGCCGCCAGTTGCTAATTTTGTTTGTTCGCCTCTGGGAGTGGTCCCCAAAAAGGACCCTGGGGAATTCAGGTTGATACATAATTTGTCAGCTCCAAGGGGTCTTTCGGTGAACGATGCGATTGACCCGGGAGTTTGTTCGGTGCGGTACGCATCTTTTGATGAGGCTGTCGCCATGTTGAATCGCATGGGGCCCGGAGCGCTGATGGCCAAATCAGACATTGAGTCGGCGTTCCGGTTGCTCCCGGTACACCCAGATGATCAGCGTCTCCTTGGTTTCATGTTTCAGGGATGCTATTACATGGATAAATGTATGCCAATGGGTTGCTCCATCTCTTGTGCGTATTTTGAGAAATTCAGTAGTTTTTTGGAATGGGCGTTCACAAGAATAACAGGGTTTACACATGTTATGCATTATCTTGATGATTTTTTTTTTTTATTTCTGGGGGCAGCCGGGGACATAGAATGTGCACAGGCTTTGAAGGAATTTTGTGATCTCATGAATCGCTTTGGCGTGCCATTGGCACCAGGTAAGACAGTGGGCCCGGCTACTTCGCTCGAGGTTCTTGGAATAGAGCTCGATTCCGAAGAGGGGTGCTTCCGTTTGCCTAAGGAAAAGGTAACGAAATTTAAGGCATCGCTTGAAACATGTATTAGCGAGACGAAGGTAAATTTACATCAGTTGCAGCAGGCTGTGGGTCAGCTGAATTTTGCCCTTAGAGTGATACCGATGGCTCGCCCCTTTTCCCGCTCTATTGCTCAAGCCATGGTCGGCCTTAAGGAAGGGCACCACCGCACAAGGCTCTCGGCAGAGGTCCGCCAGGACATGCACATATGGTTGGCATTCCTGGCGGATTTCAACGGTCGTGTCGTGTGGAACAAACCAGCGGTCTCCTCCGTGGAGCTGGGGTTGTGGACTGACTCGGCAGGGAGTATGGGCTTTGGCGCCATCTTGGGTAATCATTGGTCAGCACGAACCTGGCCGGCATGGTGGCACGAGAGTGGGCTGACAGGTAACATTGGGTTTCTCGAACTGTTCCCTATTCTGGTGGCCTTAAAAACATGGCCTGAGGAGTTTTGTGACCGCTCAGTGGTGTTCTGGTCGGACAATATGACCGTGGTTGAGTGTATCAATAGTCAGGCAGCACGCTGCAAATGGATCTTGAGACTGTTGAAGGAAATTGTCCTGCTGTGTATGAGACTAAACGTCCACTTTAGGGCAAGACATGTGCCAGGGGTGTTAAATCAGGCAGCTGATGCGCTTTCTCGTTCCCGTATGCAGGCCTTCTGGGGTTTTCTGCCCTCAGCGGACCCGGTGGCGGCACCATTTCCCGAAGCTCTCTGGTCTCTCGGTGCCCCGGACTACAAGACCTCGTGGGAGAGAGTCTAGCACCCAGGACAAGGAAGGCTTATGAAGGGGCGTTCCGTTCTTATTTGTCCTTTTTGGGTTCAGCTAGGGGGGAGCTTTGGGGCCAAGAGGAGTATGTCCTGAATTTTTTGTTATCATTACATCAGGTAGGCAAATCAGTGGCTACGGCCAATAGGCACCGGGCCGCCATTTCTTTCATGGCACGGGCCCATGGCATACAGGATCCCACCGCGTCTTTCTTGGTACAGAAGGCGCTGCGGGGGTGGCAACGCCGTGAGGGTTGCAGAGTGGATGAGAGGCACCCGATAGGTCTGGAAAGGTTGGCCCTGTTGCTGTCCGTACTCCCTGCGACATGTTCATCTCAATCAGAGACAGTGCTATTCCGGGCCGCTTTTGCATTAGCGTTCCATGGGGCGATGCGGGTAAGCGAGCTGGTAGCGAGGAACAAGCAGGATACGGGGGGAGGTCTGTGCCGGGAGCACATTCAAATTAAGGGGGAGACAATGGTAGTCTCATTTGCCAGGTCCAAGACCGATCAGAAAGCGATCGGGGACAGCGTAGTGGTTCAGCGGATTCCGGGATCCCCCATGTGCCCGGTAGCATGCGTTGAGGAGTATTTGGCGCAGAGGGCGGCATCATGGGGGGGAAGCTTGCTGAGGCACGCCGACGCCACCCCACTGACTAGGTTTCAGTTCCAGCGGGTGCTAACGATGGCAATCGCAGCGGCGGGCTTGAACCCGTGCGAGTTTGGGACCCATTCCTTCCGGATAGGGGCTGCTACAGAGGCTACAGCCAGGGGTCTGAGTGTGGAAAAAGTGAAACAGTTGGGGCGTTGGTCCTCGAATTGTTATAAAAGGTATGTGCGGTTGCACATGTTGTGAAGCCTATGTCATGCACTCACGCTTCTTGTTTTGTTTGGTTTACAGTGTCGCGAGCGTACGAGGCGGGGCGGACTGTGCAGTCGACCCGACACCTGGGAACCAGCTGTCAAAGATCACCGGCTGAGGAAAGAGTGGTGTGGGTCGTGGGCCACTCATACGTGAGGCGTGCCGCAGACGTATTCAAAGCAGGTGACATGATTCACATGGCTGGGGAATACGGGTACAGGGTGACCATCTACGGAAGGGGCGGACTCTGTATTGACCAGTTCCAAAGTTTTATGGAGGGTTTGTTAGGGCGGACAAGGTCACCGCCATCTGTAATCATAGTGCATCTTGGGGGCAATGATTTGGTGACCACTGGTCGACGAGTACTTCTCGAGTTGATACTATCCACAGTGAGTTGGTTGGCGAGAAGGGTTCCGGGGTGCACGATTGCATGGTCCCATATGATTCCACGGAAGGTGTGGCGGGGGGCTAATTCTGTGTCTGCTTTAAATCATTCAGTGAAGAAGGTGAATAACAAACTTGGTAGATTGTTCCGTACAAGTACATTGCATTCTATTCCGCATGGATGTATCAGGGGGGACCATATGTATCTAGAGGATGGAGTCCATTTGTCCCGGGTGGGGAATACTTTACTCATAGGAGACCTCGTAGCTTGGTTAAAGAGTTTGCAGCCATGACCTTTAAGTAGGAGTTTTTGTGGGGGGTCCGGATAGCCGGTCAACTATCCGGCCTGTGGCGGTAAGGTCATGATCGGTGAGCAGGAATTAGAAGATCCCTAGAGGTGGGGCGTCACCCATTATGGATGGGAGCGCCCGGGGGGAGGCGGCCATTGGCCCCTCAAACGGGGAGGCGGTCCCCTCTAAGGATGGGGACGCCGAAAGGGAAGGCGGCCATAGGCCCCTCCCTGGGGAGGAGGGGCTAGGGCCCCTCCTGGGAATTTCCCGGGGCCAGGACATCTGCGACGGCAGATGTGGTAAGTTGTGTGGGGTGGGAGGGGGGTCTACGCTACCTTCTAGACACCTCACACGAGTCCTCGGACGACCACTAAGATGGCGTCGAGTTAACAGGGGGCCCCCGCTAAGACAAGGGAAATTGGAAGTTGGCACAGAGGTACAGTCCTCTGTGCGACCGCCCCTCACAAGTGAGGGGGGAGTTCTGGTATTGGGGATCTGACACCGGTTACGACCTTGCCGTTGGCCCGTAATGTTAGGATGTACAATTTCAATTTTGAGTAATGCATTTGCAGGATGTTTAGTATCGGCTAGGAGAACCTTTGTATTAGAGATGTGTTAAGGTCAGCCAAGAACATCGTAATGTGTAAATGAAATTGTACATGATATGAAACTGTTATTTTAACGTTTTAATTTTGTTTCATATTTTAATAAATACGGCCGGGAGGGTAACTCCCTCCCGCCTTCCAAAAGTTCAGAACCGTTTCCGTCTTCCCATCTTTGGGGATTGTGTTGAGAGGGGGTGGCGGGTATCTCAGCCATATGGAAAGGGGCGACCACTCGGTCCCCCCGAACGTATGGTGGAGTACCCCGATCCCCCCGGGAAGCCATTTTGGGCGGGAGGCGAGTCTCGGCTGGTATGCCCGAAGCGGCGTAGCCGGGGCGCGCCTTTTTCCCGCCCAAGAGGGGGCTGTCCTAGACACCAACGCCGCTAGCCACGCCCTGGAGGCGGATTGGAGGTGGGTCCACGCCCGCCCGAAGAAGGATAAAAGGAGCGACAAGCCAAGGAAGCATCCTCTTGTTCCTGTGCTCTGAAGCTGCACCTCCCCGTTGCACGTGAGCTCGAGACGGAACGAAGAGCCATTTTTGACCCACCCACCAGCCCCTGATGACAGCGATTTGTTGGAATAAAGTCGAGTGTCGTGATATTGTTTCTCTTACAGGTTGTTTTGAAGTTGGTAATTTGGTGTGTAATAAAGTTGATAATTTTTCCTTTTCAGCATGTTTGATTCAGCAAAGTAGTGGCACCTGATGCTCGGTAGAGATTATACTTTGAATTGCTTAAGTATAAATTGTTTTTCTCCACTTTAGTCTTAGATTGTCGTATTTATTTTGGTCGGGCGGTAAGGTCATGATCGGTGAGCAGGAATTAGAAGATCCCTAGAGGTGGGGCGTCACCCATTATGGATGGGAGCGCCCGGGGGGAGGCGGCCATTGGCCCCTCAAACGGGGAGGCGGTCCCCTCTAGGGATGGGGACGCCGAAAGGGAAGGCGGCCATAGGCCCCTCCCTGGGGAGGAGGGGCTAGGGCCCCTCCTGGGAATTTCCCGGGGCCAGGACATCTGCGACGGCAGATGTGGTAAGTTGTGTGGGGTGGGAGGGGGTCTACGCTACCTTCTAGACACCTCACACGAGTCCTCGGACGACCACTAAGATGGCGTCGAGTTAACAGGGGGCCCCCGCTAAGACAAGGGAAATTGGAAGTTGGCACAGAGGTACAGTCCTCTGTGCGACCGCCCCTCACAAGTGAGGGGGGAGTTCTGGTATTGGGGATCTGACACCGGTTACGACCTTGCTGTTGGCCCGTAATGTTAGGATGTACAATTTCAATTTTGAGTAATGCATTTGCAGGATGTTTAGTATCGGCTAGGAGAACCTTTGTATTAGAGATGTGTTAAGGTCAGCCAAGAACATCGTAATGTGTAAATGAAATTGTACATGATATGAAACTGTTATTTTAACGTTTTAATTTTGTTTCATATTTTAATAAATACGGCCGGGAGGGTAACTCCCTCCCGCCTTCCAAAAGTTCAGAACCGTTTCCGTCTTCCCATCTTTGGGGATTGTGTTGAGAGGGGGTGGCGGGTATCTCAGCCATAAGGTGGGGTGACTACTTTAAAGGTCCGATCAGCAAGAAAAGATCTGAACCAGTCAAGTGCAATGCCCGATACACCTGCCTCATCAAGACGTTGAAGTAAAATCCTATGTGAGACCGTGTCAAACGCGGCACTGAGATCCAAAAGGATCAGTGCCGCAGTCTGACCAGCATCAAGCACGGAATGAAGGTGCTCTGTCATAGAGAGCAGTGCAGTCTCAGTGCTGTGACCAGCGCGGAAACCGTTCTGAGATGGATATAGAATACCTGCCCTAGTGAGATGTTCAGACAGCACCCCATTCACAAAGGCCTCAGTGATTTTAGCAGCCCAGGGAAGGAGCGAAATTGGGCGGTAGCTCTCGAGTTTGAGAGGGTCCAAGGTGGCCTTCTTCAGTATAGGTGTCACCACAGCCTGTTTCCATTGAATGGGAACGACACCAGAAGAAAGGGAAAGATTTATAAGGTGGCGCAAAGGAGGAAGGCAGAGATCCGCAGAATCTTTGAACTGGGCTGGACGCAGGGGATCAGCAGGCGAGCCAGACTTAACCTTGCTGACCAGCGTAAGAAATGCCTCAGAGGAAAGATTAGGAAGGGAGACTAGGGCATGACCTCCGGTCGGTACAAGGTTAGAGGGCTCAGCAACCGGCTCAGTGCTTGGGGAAAGCATGGTAAATAGCTTGGACCTTTTCAATAAAGAACATGGCCAAGTCTTCACAGTGGTCCGCTGAGCAGTTTTCTGTCACAGCAGCTCTGTTAGCCGTCAGTTCCTTAAGGACCTTAAAAATAAGTTTGGACGGGTTCAAATTATTACTAAATTCCTGAGCGTAGTAGGCAGCCCGGGCTCTACATACTGCTCTAAGGTAGATTTTGACTTTCGCCAAATAGAACTTTTTTTTCTCAGTCTCATAGAATTTCCGCCAGTCCCTCTCTCGCAATTTGCACGCTTTTTTTTAAGGGCAGCAGGGAACTGTAGTACCATGGGCTGGAAGCTCTAGAACGGCGTTTAGTCCAGACAGCAGGAATCAATGCATCCAAAGCCCGAGAAACCCACTCAGAAAAGAGATTATAACCAGACTCAACATTAAGAAGAGGGCCTAATGGATTAAGCTCCAAAAGATGGTGGAAGTCCTCCAGATTGAGTTTCTTCCATTGACGTTTGAGCACAACTCTGTCCACGGGCGTAAAGAGGTGCTCTCTAATCTGGAGTGAGATTTTAACAAAAAAATTATCAGTCCACGCGACTGGACTAGGTCCAGCCACTTTAACCCCAGTCAGGTTGGTAAATACTGGATCAAGAATATGACCACCTACATGGGTGGGGAAAGTGACCAGTTGAGTAAGCTGGAACGCCTCCAGATCAGCCAGAGTACTACTAATAGCTGGTATGTGACTACAATCGAAATGGAGATTAAGGTCTCCAATTATGCTAAAGTTAGCACAACCTATTGCCAGGGAGCTGATACACTCCGGGAGAGCCTTTCTGAAGGTCATATCACACCCAGGAGGACGATAGATAAGAAGACCAGAAAAGGTGAAATGATGGCTGAAGGAGATTTTAAAAAAAGCACTTTCACATCCTGCCTGGTCAACTATCTTCCAGACACAAGGATAACTGGATTTCACAGCCATCGCAATACCACCACCCCTGGATGCCCGATTATGAGTAAAGATGGAATATTCAGGGGGAAGAGCAAGATTAACAGCTGTCATATCCATATCCTGAAGCCAAGTTTCAGTCATAAAAAACACATCTGGTGTCTCGTCTTTTAAAAGGTCATGGACTTCTAAATAGTGCTTCCGAAGAGATCGAATATTGAGATTCCAAATAGTAATATCTCGGGAGACCGGAGGTCTTAGGCAAGATGGGTTGGCCGAGGGAGAGCCCACCACGGCCGAAGGCAACGAGGGGGCGTCAAGAAACCAGGTGCCACAGGCACAAACAAATGGGCCGCACGAAGGGCTGACCGGTCCATGCAAGCAGTCAGGGGCCGACCGCCTAATACCCAACAGCTCATCCCTAGTATAACCACACGGCGGAGACATTGCCAGAAGATAGACCAATATCACATGAATAGAGTAGAGCCCTGCCTACCGCCTCCTTAGAGCTGACGGGCGCAGACGGGCAGGACTCTGGCACGAATCAGGCGCAGTGAAGGCGCGCCCGCCCGCTGCGCGAGACCGCTGCGCGCTCAAGGATTGGCTAAAATAGGGCCACCATGTGAAGTCCGCCCCACTAGGACGCTCAAGATGGTGCCCAAAAGCGTCAGTACCCCTCCCAAGATGGCGGCCGAAATTCAACTAGATACTAAGCCCCCAGAACCGGACCCGCTAAAGCAGCGGTGGTGCACTACTTTTAAATGCAGGTAAGAGGACAGCTACCCCCAGTTAAAAACAAGGAATAAGAGAAAAATTATCATAACATAAATACACAGCAGGTAATTTAAAATGCGCAGCGCGCTTTCCACACAGCGCTAATAAGCGCGAATCCGTGATGCACTGCCAAGCGAGTGTACCTTCTCATGTAGTTACACTCCAGGTTTTATGTACTTATTATTATAACCTTTTTAATCCTCTCTTCCCTATAATCTCCAATCCTTTATGTGGCAAATAATGTTTGCACCTTATGTTGTGATTCTACCAATATCTTGCCTCTAGGAGCATATTTTCCTGTATGTGTTTTGGGGTCCTTCACTGAGCTACCTGTACACTATTTTTGGTCCCTATTTAAACATGGTAAATTGGGTTTACTCAGCTGCGTTGTAGTGTCCTGGCTACCGGGACCCTCTCTCGTAGAGATGTGGCTATGGACTCTAGATCTCTTCCCATTTCTTGCACTTAGGCTGCTAATTCAGTTTCCTGTAGTTCTTTTAGTTTTCAGATATATTGCATGCCCTCTGGCTGATCTCTACAGTACTTACTTGTTCTTCGCAGATCAGTCCTCACAACATCTTTTCCTGTTGGTTTTATTCAGGAATTCCAGTCTCTTAGGAGGTTTATCCTGTTCTACTCAGACTCCTGGTTCTGAAAAAGAGTCTGTGCCCTTAGATTGCTAAGGTGTACTTTATGATACTGGTGATGGATATTCTCTCTTGATTTTCACATGCCTGTTCTGGGATATACGGTTCAAATCATGGTTGGATTGTCAGGTGTATATTTATACACTATGTCCTTTCTTTTTAATTTCGTCTTTTACTTCTTTTTTTTGATTGTATGTATCAATTCTGCGCACACTGTGAATGTCTTGCTCAAAGTTTGTCCCTGATTGGTCCTGTTTTTAACTTTTTTATTCTCTTCAAACTCTTCTCCCACAGACAGTCTCTTCAGCCCGGATGTGCACACAGTATTATGTTTTTATTTTTTTGATGACCACTCCTGGGTAACGTATACTGATCAAAGCAGGAAATGTGTGCCCTGACGAAGGAATCTCTATAATGTGTTTGGTACTTTCCGAAGCGCGCGTCAGCGCTTTTTCTTCTTTTCTGTATGTGTTCTGTATGATATAATTGTGAATTGTATATTTTGTTTTTTGTAATGTCTGATGCTCTATATATTTTTGTAATTTAATGTGATTTTGATTCATTGTATGTGCTTGATCTATGTGTTCCCTAGTTGTTGGATATATAGTGTGTACATTTATATTTTTCGAATATTGTTAATTGTGGGCTGTTTTTTTGTGAGTGAGTTTTTTTGTGTTTTATGAATTTTATAACTCACTGTACTAGGGACCGCCCGCCATAAGGGCAGGGGTCCCGTGCATGGGATTAGGATGCACCCGCCACTGCATCGGGCGCATCCCTCCCGCCGCAATGGTAAAGATACATGTTGTGCATTTCAAAGCACAACGTGACAGGCACTGCGCGGTGCCTGCCACATTGTCCTTTGAAATGCTGGGGGGCACCATAGGTACCCCCAATGTGCACCCCCCACTTACCCCCCGGAGTCCCTGGGGGCCCGCAACAGGCCCCTGCAGGGAGTCTCCGCATGTCTTTCCGTGGCGGCAATGGCAATGACAAATGCCCATACTAATATGGCTGGCGGTGTCTGATAGGCACCGCCACCATATTAAACTTTTTCCGCCCCCGGTCGCAAGGGGCGGAAAAGAGGCAGACGCTCTTTCCGTCCGCCGCGGACCCCCAGCCATCTTAATATGGCGTGGGGTCATTGCAGCAAGGATGGCGGGCAGATCGCCACCGACAGGCCGGCGGTGGCTACCGCCACCATGGCGGGGGCAATCCGCCCGCCATCCTAATGGGCCCCTTTGTATTGATTCTGTAAACATTAAACCACTAAGTGAAACATAGATCATTACATTTTATTTTCATCCAAACTTATTGCTGCGCCTGGATTTTTTTCCTCAGTTTTCTCAATGCCTCTTTCACATCATTATTTCTGACACTGTACACAAATGGGTTGAGCATTGGGATCACCATGGTGTAGATTACACTTATGCCCATGTCCTTCTCTGGGGAGTAGGCCGAGGATGGCCGAATGTATGTAAAAAGCACAGGTCCATAATTCAAGACAACACAGGTGAGGTGGGAGAAGCAGGTGGAAAATGCTTTCCTTCTTCCATCGGAGGACTTGATTTTCAAGATAACTATAGCAATTAGAACATAGGAGACAAGATTACATAACAGTGGGGTAAGCAAAATTACAGTAGTCTCGGTGAAGAGTAAAAGCTCGTTAATGGAGGTGTCTGAACACGACAGCTTCAGAAGAGGTGGAAGATCACAAAAGTAGTGTTGCATTTCCTTTGCATCACAATATGTTAACTTGGAGGCCAAGACACTGTGCACTGAAGCGTGAAGCGAGACGATCACCCAGGAACAAAGCACCAGTGTTATACAGACCTTCTTTCTCATCACCCGTGGATAATGCAGAGGGTGACATATTGCCATGAATCGGTCAAAGCCCATAATACCCAAAATGAAACTGTCCATATTGGTAAATGCTATAAAGAAGTGCAACTGAGTGATGCACAAAGGAAAGGAAATGGCTTTTGTTACTGACAATTGGTCCACCAATAACTTGGGAACTATTAAAGAGGTGAAACAGACATCCATCAAGGCCAGAATGCTTAGAAAAAAGTACATGGGTGTATGGAGTCTGGAATCCATTATTACTATAATGATGATTGTCAGATTCCCTACTAAGATGAGTATGTATACAGCAAGGAAGACAAAAAATAGGATAAGGTGCTGCTCTGGATATTTGGAGAAGCCCAGGAAGATAAATTCTTTGACAACACTCATGTTTCCTCTTTCCATTTTGCGATGTATCTGGAAATAACAAAAATAGTATTTAATTTATTGACTAACTTCAGGATGCTTCTTCAGACAGACAATACTTCACCCTTTTTTCGCCACTCATTTTTTGTCAATTACATACTAGTATAGGATTATAGATGTCAATCTAACACAGTCTCAATTTTCCACTTTTCAACCTTTAGATCTCTGGCATGAGGTGAATAGCAAGGCCAAAGTGAAGCTGACACAGTGCCTATCTTATGTATTCTAACATGACACCACAAGAAAAATAGGCACAGATTAGAATTGCCAATAATTCAGAAATTCCCGAAGGCTCACTTCTTTTGCAGGTTTTTGACATGCTCCGCCTGATAAATATCAAAATCTAGAGTGTCTATGCTTTATTCTATTATATATGTCACCTATTATTATGGGCATTGGAATTATGCAATTCTACAGTTTGTTCTGCAGTCATGGATTTGCCGCTCTTGCCCTATAGTCAATCATCTGCTGCATCATGTCTGACTTTTAAAAAAATTTGTTTCTTGCTCCAATGAAACAAAAGTTACTAAAATTATGGTGGCACTTGTCTTGACTTTATGCCTTAGTCTACTGGTCATGTTTCAGTTGCTAAATGCTGAATCAGGGTATTAAAATTATACTAATGTGGTGAAACCTTTGCCCAGACAGTGTTAACAAGAATATAAATGACAAAATGATGAAGTAATACTCTCACAAAATGTGCTGCCATATGCCACAAAATTTCCATTTTCGCGCTGCATGATACAGTCAACCCAATTGAATATTTTGGTCTTGCCGTGCAGCTAACTCAAGTGGCTTTGCATAGTAAACCTTCTCTCTCTTTGTCTCTCCCTCTATCTCTCTCGCTCTTTTTATCTTTCTCTATCTGTTTCTCTCTCTCTTTATCCTTCTCCCTCGGTCTGTAATGGTATCCTATAAAACACTTTGAAGCTAGCCTTGTGATCTATCGATCATATCTTCAAAAAAATTTTGATTTTTTCTAATTCTCATTCCACTATGAAGGCACTGTTGGATTGTGTAAAGAGCCCATCCTCACCTCTAGGGCTGACTTTGTTAATCAAACATAAGGGTTTAGCACTGGGTGGATGTCAGGTCTTGGAGATATGTGATTGTGAATGGATGCAAACTGATCAATTTTAAAGTATCACACTACGTACACAAGATTTTTATACGTTTCAAGTGTTCGTCTCTGAGGTTTTGCCTGCATTCCACTATTTGTGCTGTACAGAGGTGGATTTTGGAGTTTTTTTGTTAATAGCACTATTGATGAAGACAAGGCATACTCATTAAATTCAAGCATCATAATGTGATTATTGCTGGAGATTTTAACACAACAGGTCTGGATCATGCCCCAGTTGCAGCTAGCAATGGGAAGAAGTCCGGCTCTCTGATTTCCCTTCTTAAAAACTCCAAGCTACAGTCCACTCATGGAATAAAATAAATTACCCACCCCGCATGGATACCCAAACCGACCTTTAGAACATATCCACTATAGATTACATTCTAATTAATTAAGGGTTGGCACATAAGCTGAGCGACTTTGTAGTGGATGACAGAGAGGAAAGCAATCACAGGCCACTTCATGCCACTTTTAACCTGACCCTGGAACCAGCGGAAACCCGGGAAACAATTAGCACAACCCTGGGTGAGGAAAGACATATAGCCCATAGAAGATTAAAATGGACCTCCAATCTTAGTAACAGACTACAGGAGTATATCGTTGCAAAGGAAGAGGTTCCTCAGACATGGCAGACAAGGAACGTCATAAGTAACTGCGAAATGCTGACAGCGGAGTTACAGAAGAACCCAGGAAATGCCCACCAGCAAAGAAGGAGCCTCAATTTAAAACTACCGTCTCATGAACTAAGAGCACGGAAGTGCCTGAAACAATAACGTGCCCTCAAAAAGGCAACTAAGGCAAAAAAGAAAGGAGCTGACTCATCACAGAGGCTCTCCACCTCGGTCCTGTGAACCACATATAAGAAGAAAGTGTGGGATTAAAAAACCAGCACACGGAAAAGAATTGGCTTAAAGTGTTCTCCCTACTCAAAAAAAAGATAACATCAAGTTATAGAGATACATCATCAGCCTGAGCTCCCAAAGTCCACCCTAACAGATTAAAGTTGCTGGCAACGTGTGGGAACAGTACGTGAAAGGTATGTACACAAGCGAATCATACAAGGTGGGCTCTCCCATTTCAGAGTGGTCTCAGGAGGCAACCGAAGATATCTAACCTCAACCCAAGAGCGCACAGGACGAAACCGGCCAGTCAGTTTGATGGTTACACAGAGGAGGAGGCCCAAATGGCATCCCAGCCCAAGTTTTTAAATCTGCTCTAGCTTTTTTTGCACCAATTTTCACTCTTCTTTACAATCACTCACACACCGCAGCAATGCTACCACAATCCTGGAAAGGTTCAATCCTGTTCCCAATACACAAGAAAGGAGACCATTGGAACCCCGCAAACTACAGGCTAATAGCTCTGCTAGACATCGAAGCTAAGGTCTATGCCCGTCCACTACTAATGGCCCTAGAGGACTGGGTGGACAAGAACGGTATCCTTCCGCCTTATCAAACTGTCTTTAAGGCAAAAAGCTCCACCATGAATAACATCTTGGCACTGTCTTGCCTCTCTAAGCAAGCGGCAATGAATAACAACCTGCCCCTGTTTTGCTGATTTATAGACTATACCACAGCTTTCGATAGAGTCCATTGAGGTAGACTATGGGAAAAACTCGAATCCTGGTGGATCCTAGCAACTCTTTTAAAAGCAATAAAACCCCTCCATTAGGGGACATGGCTCAAGGTCAAACTAAGTCCAACAACAGCAACCTCGAGAGTCGAAACTAGCACGGGGCTAATGCAGGGCTGTGTTTTGGCCCCACTATTATTCAACCTATACACAGCAGACCTGGGGCAAGCTCTGAAAAACGCCAGCCCAGTACCTCTGAGATGGGGCAAGATGACCCTCGCCATCCTTCAGTATGTGGACGACACAGTGATCAAGGATCATACCAGGCTGGGGCTCCAAAGAGCTCTAAAGAGTCTAGCAAATTAATGAGAATAAGACAAAGATAATAATCTTTGGCAAATATCCTCACAAAAAGCAAGCTCCTGGTGGCTGGGTGACCACAGAATCAGGGCAGCCACATCATACAACGACTTGGGGGTATAGTTAACAGAGAGGGCAACAGCTGCTAAACACATAAAGGAGCTAACTCCGACACATAAAGGAGCTAACTCCAAAAATCAATAGAATAATTCTCTCACTTCGACGTTTGAGCCATTGCCTAGCAAGTCCATCCACAGAGCCCATGTTGACAGTTCTCAGATCAAAATTGATTCCAGCAATTACTTACGGCCACTTAGCCTTCCCAGTTGCACTCGAAAAATCCATCACTGCAGCCCAGGTAAAAGCTTACAAGCTCGTGCTACAGGTGCCCAGAACACCAGGTTAAGGTGGAAATAAGACTGAATAGACCGGACTTGACACTACAGGTGTCCCTAATACAATATTATATCAGTGTGCTTAAAGCCCCCAAACTACTCTCAAACTCTTCCTGAAAACGATGTTCAGGTCAGTGGGATCCCCATGGCACTCTAAGCTGGACCAAGCAACACTCTTACTGAAAATAGAGGCAGAGAGCATGCCCTTACATGAAATTCAATACACTGTCCGGGCTAATGCTGTGAAGTGCCAAGTCCAGACCATCTCTTTTGCACTAGGTCGTTCCGCACTCCGGTACAATTCCTTCACACTGGCACTTGACAATTCGTATATCCCTGGGAAAGTTCAACCTTACATGCGAGACCCACTCAACCCAAGCTAGAAGAAAAATTTTGTTTCTGTGCCTTATTGCCCTCAAGATCTCGGAGTTCAATTCAACATGGGTGTGAAAAGACAACGCAGTCTCCTGCCGGCTATATAATTACCACAGGGAATCCTGGTTACATCTGCTATTCTGCCTCCCCTTGCTGGCCAGTGATCGATTCCTGTGCCCTGTCCTATGAGAGAAGGGCTTTAGAACGTGTAAGGACGCTTCGGATTTGTGCTTCTCATAAACTATTATCTGCTTACTTGCAAGAGCAGGCAAGTTTATTCATCAAATCAGAATTGCACTTGACTTCCAGCAACAGGCAGCAGATCCCAGGGTCGCAATTAATTCGCAATTAACCCAACCGGCGCCCTAGCTTTGACGGTCGCTCTTCAATCCAGGAGCCCTCTCACATGGACAATCAGACCATAAAGCCTGAGTGGGGCCTAGTAGGATGCACAGCAAGAACTTCTATTAAAGACAACTTATGAACCTAAAAGGACTAAGCAAAAACTGGAATGAACAATCATTAAAAAAGAGTTGATCTGACATATTTATTCATTTTTAAATCGGTAGTCTTAAAAAGACACAAAGTAGCAAACAGAGCATATGCAGGCATGGGGCATTTTTATTCGATTGTCAGGAAGCTCTACGTGGAGGGTGGATGGGAGGAGGGGAGTTTCTAATGTGTTTTATACTGTAAAGATTTTAAGTAATCATACAGTTAATAAAGAAATTCAAAATTCACTAGAGATTATAAGACTCACTGATTGCTGCATCTCTTGTAAATTATTCCACTCAATGGCAGGGAAACCTTACTGAATAACACAAAAGTAAAATCAAAGAAAAAAAAGGTGTTGATGATTGATATACCAAGAGTAACAGATGTGTAATAAAAAGAAACCTGAGAGGGTTACTAATCAAATTCAAACAAAAGAATAGTTAAGGTAGAATGAGAGGTATATCTGGGTCTGTTCTTTAGCATAGTCTACAGAACATAGGTGTCCACCTTCTCTTTTCACCTACAGTTGCTGTACCTGCTATGGAGCAATGACTGAGGTTATTTGGTCCTAATATCCTTGTTGTACTTTTCAGTGAGTATTTAGTGGTCACGGAAATTTCACATGCCTAGTGCTGATTAATAACAAAAGATCATTGCATACAACAGTAAAAGCTCCACTAAGGACCTCAACCTACAACAAAGCCACCACTGCCTTTAGATTATAGTGGAGTATGGCCATATATTAAAATTGAGATTTTTCCTTAGCCTTGGGTTATGAAAGGCTAGATTTTATTAAAGACACAAAGGCAAGTTTAATGCTTTCTTTTCTTGCTTTAATAAACACAGCAGTCAAAAGAAAAAACTTCATTACCCAGAAAACCCTGGGAAAGAATTACTGCATTACATCATAATAGTTTAGCCAAGAGGGCGTGGCTTGGGCGCCGATGGCGATGGTCGCCTGAGAGCTCGGCTCCGGGACTAAGCCCGAAATTATCCTGAACATCGGAGGCTGAGGGGCGCCCCAGACCCCGCATTCGGTTGTGCGAGGCGACGACACCCTGCCGGGGGCCTTGGTGGAGTTTGGACGGGGGTGGCTTCGAGGAAATGCCGAAGTTTGCGGAGTTGCGGAGTGCGACCCAACATGGCGCCCGGACCCCTTTGTCCCCTTGATTGAAACTACGGAGTTGAGGAGGTCGCGCGGGTGTCGCTTGGCACCCGGCTTCACCATCCTCAGTTGTTTTAGACATTGGACATTGGCAGGTTCGGACCTTCTACAACGGGTTCATACTCGATTAGACGACCGGGCGGGTGCCCACGCACTAGAGGGCACCGGGCGCGGGTGCCCTCTGTTCCAGGCGGTGGTCTGCACCGCGACTCCGCAACTAGCTACGATTTCCTGGCCAGCCCAACTACATGGATGGCGCGACACTCTGGCGCCACAGGTCAACCGAGGGAGTTGGTGGCCCTCGCCCCGGAGCTATATTGGGTGAACGGGCCTGCCCGTCTCGGCGACGGTTGTCTCCGCCCCCTTATCGGTGCCCTCGGACGCCGTGGCGGTGGCGTGAGCCGAAGCGGCGGAGTCTCCACAGGCTCTGGAGAAGGAGATCGCCCGTACCAGACTTGAGAACGAAATCCCGGGAAGGTCGTGCTGGACACTTGTACACGGAGACGCCCACTCCGGGACCCTCGCGGAGAGCCCCTGGCAGCATGGGGAAACCTAAAGGAGCCAAGGGATCCAGCCAGACCACCTCAGACTCTGAAGCCCAGGACAAGGAAGAGCATGGAGACCCTAAACGGCCTGGTGGCGCACCACTCCAGCAACAATTCGACCGTGTACTGGAAGCGATAGAGGCAACTCGGTCGGCCCTCCAACAAGACATTGCCCAGGTGGCGACCGGCCTGGGCCTCCTTAGGGCAGACCATGGTAAACTCTCAGACCGGGTCAAGGAGGTGGAGGGCACGGTGAAGACTTTAGAACCGGCGCAGAGGACCCTGGCTGCGACGATAAAGGATGCCATGTCCCGAATCGAGACCCTCGAACGGAGGGCGGAGGATGCGGAAGGCCGCAACAGGAGGAATAACATTCGGGTGGTGGGCCTGCCGGAAAAAATCGAGGATGGCGATATGGTGCGATACTTGGAGACCTGGCTCCGAGACACGGTGGTCCCGGAGGGCCTGTCCTCCTTTTACACTCTGGAACGGGCCCACAGAGTCCCAGCACGGCCCCCACAGCAGGGACGAGCCCCAAGGCCAGTGGTGGCGCGGTTGCTACATTTCCGGGACAGAGACCTGATCCTAAATGCCGCCAGGCACAATGGCCCGTTCCAGGTTGCCAACAGTCAGGTGAATATCTTCCCTGACTACACCTACGAGACGCAGCGCAAGCGGTTCTCCTTCCTGGCGGTTAAGCGTGAACTCAGGAGTGAGGGCATCCAATATTCACTCCTATTTCCCGCAAGGCTCCGAGTCATTGTCGACGACAAAACCCAGTTCTTCGACACCCCAGAGGAGGTCTGTGACTGGCTCGAACTGTACCGGGCAGGGAAAGATGGTTATAGCGCCTCGACCCATCAGGCGGAGGAGCCGGAACAAAGGAGGCGATCTAAAAGGGTCAGGAACCGCCGCGGCCGTATAGGAGGACCCTCGACAGCGGAGACATCATCGGAGCGGAGGGGAGTGTTGGAAGTTCTGTCGGAACTGTCGGGAGCAAGAGGCGAAGTCATCGAGGAGGAGGAAGAAAACCCGGGTGCTCAGGGGGCACCATCGGACTCGGAAGACTCAGTGGCAGACAGTACCCATACACCGGTGATCACACCGAAATCGGTGGAGGACCTTTTGGACGGACAAGGGTAATGGGATATGCTGCCTTGTTTTGGGTGGGGGCCCGGCAGGGGGGAGGCGGTTGCCGTTCTTTATTGCTGACAACGAAGGAGGGAGGGTTGGGGGGCTGCTGCTCTTGCCCCGGAAGGTTTTGACACAGGGGGGGGCTTATTGTAGTCCTGGTAGCCTGGGCGACGAGGGCCCACTGCCTCCGCTCAGCCCGCACCTGGCCCATAAGGCCTTCCTACGGTGGCGACCGTAGGACTAGTGGGGATTTTGGGGTTGATCTCCGTAGAGGTTTGGATGGGATCTAGATGGTGTAGTTTGGGTCCTGTTCTGGGGTGGTTGGGGGGGGGCTTTGTTGGTTTTTGGGTGGTTTGGTTCTGGTTGGGGAAAATGGCCGCCGTCAGCGCTGGGAGGATTGATGCTTTTTCTTTGTGGGGACCCGAACGGGGAGACTGTGCAAGAACACTCTGGGACAATGGCTGATGTTGCTAACTTGAAATGTATTACTTGGAACGTGAGGGGGCTTCACACTATGTCCAGGCGTCACAAGGTCCATGCTTATTTAGTGCGTAGGGGAGTGCAAATGGCGCTGCTGCAGGAAACGCATCTGAACAAGGCGGAAGGGGCGGCGCTTCAGCGTAGGTGGCGAGGGCAGGTCTTTTCCACGGCGTACTCTGCTTACGCCAGAGGGGCGCTAATATGGATTAGGGCAGGAGTCCCCTTCCAGGTCACGAGGACAGTGTTGGACCCAGAGGGGCGTTTCGTGGCCATATCAGGCACGCTAGGAGGGAGGGACCTGAACGTTTGCTGTGTGTATGCTCCTAACGTGGACCAGACTGCCTTCCTTTCCAGGTTATCGGGCTCGCTGGCCCATTTTTTCGCCGGCCCCCTCCTGCTGGGGGGAGACTTTAACTCCGTAGTGGATGTAGACATGGACCGCTCGCATCCCCCGCTCCCCGATTCACCGGTCCGGCGGGCGGCTAAGGGCCGTCAAGATTGGCAGACCCGCTGGGGTTTGACGGACATTTGGAGGGCGCATCACCCCGCGTCTAGAGATTATTCATACTTTTCGAGCCTTCATGAGCTGCATGTCAGACTAGATAGCTTTCTTGGTTCGTCCGAATTAGTTTCGGCAGCGGTCCGATCGGAGTACTTATCGCGGACCATCTCGGACCATAACCCCCTCCTACTGGACATTCGCTGGTTCCCTGGGACACCGGCAGTACCCACCTGGAAGATGCGTCCCGAGATCCTCGAGGACAATGTCTTCAAGGCGGACCTAGGGGAGAAAATCACGGATTATTTTGCGTCCAACGGCGGCTCCGCGAGTACTAGGGCGTTCGAATGGGACGCTTTCAAGGTGGTGGTGAGGGGCTACTGTATCTCTAAGAAGGTGGGCATGCGGCGTGTTATCCTGGCTGACTTAGACACAGCGGACCGAGCGCTCCGCGAGCTCGAAATTAGCCGCCCCGGACATCCGGAATTGCAAACACAAACGGTAGAGGCGAGGGAGAAGGTAGCGGTGGAGGTCGAGCGGCTCCGATGTTTCGATTATAAGGCCTATACGGTCCGGTCTATTGCGGAGGGCGACAGGTCGAGCGCGTTACTGGCATGGTTGGCCAACCCTACGCGCCAGTCCCAAACGACGACAAATATGCGTAGGGCGGATGGGACCGAGGTGTGCACCCAACCGGAGATTCTTAGTTGCTTCCGGCATTACTACGAAAGTTTATACCGCAGTCGCTCCGCACGTGACCCAGACCGGCTTGACGAATATCTTAGCCCACTGGAACTCCGCACAGTAGGACAGGAAGTGGCGGAAACCCTGGGTTCTGACATCGACTTAGGGGAGATCCGCGGGGCCATCAAACGGATGGCGAGGAACAAGACCCCGGGCCTAGATGGCCTTCCGGTGGAGTTCTATGCAGCTTACGCTGACCTCTTGGCCCCTCGATTACTGGTGGTCTACAGGGAGGCGAAGAGATTGGGTCGTCTCCCTGGCTCGATGTGTGAGGCGTTGGTGGTTCCTCTCCTCAAACCAGGCCGAGACTCGTCTGACCCGGGGTCCTACCGCCCCCTTTCAATGCTGACGGTGGACTACAAAATATTGAGCAGCATCTTGGCCTCGAGGCTGCTGGGACATATGAGTTCCCTAGTGCATGAAGACCAAGCCGGTTTCATCCCACGGCGAAATACGACTATGAACATCCGAAGGTTGTTCCGCTTGCTTGGGGAACCATTCGTGGATGCCCCGTCCCCGGTAGTCTTATCGGTGGACTTGGAGAAGGCTTTTGATAGCCTGGAGTGGGACTACCTATGCACGGTATTACGGAAATTCGGCCTCGGGGAGGGATTTGTCAAATGGACAGCAGTCCTCTACGCTTCCGCTTCGGCCAGGGTTAGATCGGGCCCTTTGATTTCATCGCGATATCCGGTGGAGCGTGGCACGCGGCAAGGGTGCTCCTTATCCCCGCTTCTTTTTGCACTGGCGGTGGAGCCACTAGCGATACATCTTCGCTCGGGAGCCCATTATACGGGCTTATGGACAGCGGCGGGCCCACATTACGTCTCGCTCTATGCGGACGACCTGTTGCTCTTCCTGGAGGACCCGGTCGACGCATTACGGGGAGCGGAATTAGCGCTAACGGAGTTCGGAGCGGTCTCAGGCCTCCAAGTGAATTGGTCTAAGACCTGCCTCTTCCCGATGCGTAGGGGTACCCCCACTCCTGCGCTAAGTAAGGAGATCAGATGGGAGCCCGACTGCTTTAAATACCTTGGGGTATTTGTGTACCACGACCAACCCGACCTCCTAGATGGAAACATTGCCCGTTGCATACGAGCACTCCGAGGTAGCATGGACTTTTGGGCCACGCTGCCGCTCTCCGTGGCGGGACGCATAGCCCTGCTTAAAATGGTGGCGCTCCCCCGACTATTGTATTACTTTCGGACTTTGCCGATCTGGGTCCCACCGGCTACGTTTCGTCGCTTGCGTTCTATGGTGGTCGGGTTCCTTTGGGGAACGGGCCGGCGGCGGGTGGCCCTCAATACCCTGATGAGGCCGAAAGACGAGGGGGGGCTCGCTGTGCCGGACTTCGAGAAGTATTACCTAGCGGCGCAGCTCCAGACCTACACCCAGGAGATAGCCAGGGAGTTCAGAGGCCCGGAGGACGGTAGAGGGACGGGTATGGCCAGGCACGTCCTCTCCTTTATCGCGCTGCGACAGCGCTTAGTTCTACGGGACCTGTCGATGGAGGAGCGGACTGTCCGACTCTGTTGGAATCGGGCTCATAACAGAGGTCGCCTACGGACGCCATATGCGCCTGAAATACCATTGGGGATGCTGACGGCCCTCCCACACGGAGGAGATTGGTCACGACTGGCGGACTGGGAGGATTCCGGTTTACAGCTCGTCGGGGACCTGTACGAGGACGGAGCGCTCCTGTCCTTTCAGGATCTCATTGACCGCTTTGGGATCCCCCAGGGCGACTTTCTGCTGCACTCGGCCATTGTGCGAGCGATCCAGGCGCACTGGCAAAACGGGCTGGAGGAACCTCAATTGTCTCAGGTGTGCCAATACGTCATGATGTCGGCGGGCACGGTGAAGGCGGTCACTTGCCTCTACGGCAGGTTGATTGCCGAGGGGTTGGTTCCTCTCGCCACACTGAAGTCCCGCTGGGAAGAGGACATTGGTAGGGAGATCCCGGAGACGACCTGGTCCCAGCTGGTGAGACGTGCCTGGAAGGGCACACGTGGCGCCCGTTTCCAACTGGTCCACTATTATGTTCTTCATAGGGCGTACCTGACCCCGGTAAAGATCAGGCGTTATTTTGCCACGGCTTCGGCGGAATGCCCTAGGTGCCCGGCTCAGGAGGCGGACCTCCTACACATGCTATGGGCCTGTCCAGGACTGACGTCCTACTGGCAGGAGGTGGCGGCGACTCTGGAAGAGGTGACGGGGAGGCACTTATCATTCGATGTGACGGTAGGGCTATTGCACTGGTTCCCCCATACCCCCCGGAATAAAATCACCAGTAAATTTATCGACTTGGGGCTCCTACTTGCTAAGCGAGAGGTGACCAGGAATTGGAAGGCACGAGCTGGTCCTACAGGCAGCAGATGGCACAGTGAGCTTTTGAAATGGGCGGCGGGTGAGAGCGCGCTGCGGTATCAGTTGGCTTGGAGGCAGGGCAATGAGAAGGCGCAGGAAGCCGCGTTAGAATGGGAAACGCTGGTGCAGGCCCTCAGAGATTATTGTACCCCCAGCGACTCCGAAAGTGAAGAAGCAACTCGACCCGAGTCCCGTTAAACATTAGCATTGACAGCACTATTACCTTCCCCGTGGGTCAAGCAGTGGATCCTATGTTGATGAGCTCCCTGGCGCTGATGGTGGGGGAGGGGGGGAGGGGGGGTTTTCACAGTAACTGGGAATTTTGAGGGGGGGGTTTCTTTTTGGGGTTTGGGGTTTGTTTAGAAAAGCAGATGACGGACAGTGTGTTATCCGGACCAGCTCCAGCATCCTACTGACCCCAGCTGCATTTGCCGCCCAACCCCAGGGATATGGGCTGATTGGCTATATAGCAACGTTATGGAAGGGGGTCGGTGGGCTATATCTTGTATAAGTTGTTTATAATACGATACTGGTCGTTACTGTATTGTTTTACTGATTCCTGCAATAAAAATATATTTAAAAAAAAAAAAAAAAAAATAATAGTTTAGCCAATAATACGTCGAGTATAACAATAACTATCTTGACTGAGAGCACCATGCCCTCTTTTCTTGCAAGAGTCAATCAAGATGAGTTTCAGAAAACAAAATTATATTCGAACATAAAGTTAGTATCACAGTCACCAAATCCTTAAAGATGTCTGGAAACGCATAAGTAGATAGGGAAATCTGCAAGAAGGAATCCAGAGGAAGAGATGCTCCGGTCGAATTATTTGGATGCAGCCAAACTTGTGGAAGGCACTGGGACTGCAGATAAAAGAGACCACGGACAGTTCATTAAACAGGCACATCCGTGTCTTTAATACAATCTAGTCTTCCAGACACCAAGGCTCAATCTCAATTTTATTACAAAACCAGAGGCTCATATTATGCTTGTTTAAAGCAATGATATGATAGAATCAGATGGTTGAGCGATTGGTTTACAATAAAACTTCGAAATGTTTTAACGTTTGCCCAATCTGCAGACTCATGTAAACTTGCCCCCTCAAAAATAGTCCTAGAGGCTGAATGGAAGCCAAAGAAAACAGTGGAAATGCCAGCCAAGGACATGATCCATCTAACCCAATGGGACAAAGTAGGAGTAGAAACAGGTTGGTGGGGTTTTTGAAAGGAAATATGGAGTTGCAAAGAGGAGGAACCGTGAGATCTGCAGTTCGTGAAACATATGTTTTTAAGCAATCAACACATAATTTAGGTGTGAAGGGGAAAAGAGGATAATGAACTGACAATAAATTAGTTTTGGTATGTCTATTAACTTGAAAATAAACTCTGCAAGCCAGGAAGCCTCACCAATGCACAGAGCAAGATGCTAGGAAGTGGGGGAACAAGACCAGGAAATCCCCACTGGCCCAACAGGAAACGAGCGCCAAGGCCAACAGCTCTGTGAAAGAAAATCCCAAAGCCACCAAGAGGAGAGTCCTTGGCTGAAGGAATAAAATTTGTATGATGCCGTTGGAACAAACGGACGTTAAACAAATGCTCCAAATGAACGCTGCAAGCGTGTGAGCAACTAAACAGTATAAACCACTAACAATCCATACAAGATAACATTTTACAACAGTTATAACGTGCATATACAATTGCTTATAAACTTAGCTAGCAGAATACGTATGTCCACTGCAAGCAGCAGGAAAAACGAGGGCTTCTTGCTTTCAGTCAAGATAGTTATTGCTATACTCAACGTCTTATTGGCTACACTATTGTATCTTTCCCAGGGTTTTCTGGGTAATGAAGTTTTTTCTTTTGGCTGCTGTGGTTAGTAAGCAATTGGCATATTTTATTTACTCATACATCTCTTGTAAAGTGCTCTAAATGGGCCTGTAAATGAAATTCTACTTATGGCCCTGCAGCATTGGTTGTGCCACCCACTTAAGTCGCCCTTTAAACATGGCCCAGGCCTGCCATTGCAGAGCCTGTGTATGCACTTTTTAACTGCTCTGTCGACCTGACAATTTAAACCTCTTGCCAGGTCCAAACCTCCCTTTTAATATATGTAAGTCACCCCTAAGGTAGGCCCTGGAGGGCCCAGCGGCAGGGTGAAGTGTATTTAAAAGTTGGACATGTACTTTTAATTTTCACATGTCCAATAAAAAACTCTTAAATTCGTTTTTCAGTACTGCAAGGTGTTGTAAATAGATTAGGTAGTTAAGATGGATTTATTAAGTTACATAGAATAAGACAGCAGAGCAGTAAACCCTCACAGCTGACCAGACCAACTGCCCAGGCTGGAATCTCACACACCAGATAGAACACACTTAGGTACTATGGGAGATAGAGAAGGTAGGAACACTAAGAAAGGACTACAGACACCAAGTAGCCATATTGAACCAAGTAAGAATATACAACACAAGGCCCATCTCTTCCATAGGATAACATTGGGATTATCTTATTACTTTTTATAAGGGTACTTTCTGATTGGAAAGAGATAAGACACCCTTAAATCTGGTGTCTCTGGAATCACAATTTAAAATCACAACTTATGGTAAGTCTGATTCTACATTTTAAGTCTGAAAATGCCACTTTTAGAAAGTTGCCATTTTCTTATTCTAGCTTTTTTGTGCCTGTTGCTTGTTTCTGTTCACATGTCTGGGGTAGGTGAGAGTTGGGCTTTGTGTATTCCTCCTAGACAGCCAAACACAATGGGAGCTTAGGTGTGACCTCATGGGCCTTCCTAGCAGGATGGGAGGCAGGAGCTGGGTATAGCCTCTCTTACACCTCAATAGGCTGTGTCCTGTCCACACACAAAGAGATGCATACTCCCCTGTAGTGAGTCTGGAGCCAGGCCAGAGACGTTATGCACTTCAAAGGCACATCTTTGAAGTCTCTCCCACTTCAAAGGTACAATTGGGTATACGTATTGGACCTCAGACACCACCAATTCAGTACACCTCTGGACCTGTGGATACTCTGCCAGAAAGAAGGGCTGCCATGCTGCTGGAAGGGTCACTCAGCTAGACTGCTACTCTGAAGGAGCTGCTGTCTTGCTGTGCTGACCTGCTGCCTGCTTCCCTCTTGCTTGGAGAGGAGGGACTGGACTTGCAACCCATCTTGAATCTAGGACCTCAGAGGGACTCAGAGGGCTAGTCTGGTGGCCTCTTGATCTGAGCCTCAGGAACATAAAAGGCTCTCTACAGAACCTAGACCCATATTCTTCAAGTTCCTGACCTCCAAGAGGTGCCTCTTAGGTCCCTGGACCCCTGGGTAGATCTGCAGATCTTGGTATAAAGCTTTTGGGCTCTTTACGAACTGTCCCATTCGCACCAGAACCACACTGCTCACCCGAAGAATCAGTGTGAGCCGCCACAAATCCGTCTTTGCAAAGTAAGCACCATCCACCGATGTAGATCTCCACCGCAAAGCTCCAGCCCGTCTGTTCATGACACCCGGCCTGCTCTTCGTGACCCACCGATCACCGCCCGCCAGCTACACTCACCTTGCTCCCGACAAATTTCTCCCCCACAAACTGGACTCTTGCCATCATTTTGAGAAGGTAAAACTTCAGCTGGACTTATCTGGGACTATGTCTGACCCGTGCTGCATCGTGGTTGGCCTGAACTTTTGGATTTGACCTGGTCCAGCGTGACCAGATATCCCCAGTTTGAGCTTGTTTCTAAGCTCATTTTTACAGTTTAATCTTCAAAAATGAATTACTCCGGTTCTACTTATTGGATTTTTGTGATTTCGGTCTTGTTTTATTTATGAAAATTAAATTTTGTGATTTGACTTGGTCCAGCGTGACTAGATATCCCCAGTTGGAGCTTGTTTCTAAGCTCTATTTTACAGTTTAATCTTCAAAAATGCATTACTCCTGTTCTACTGATTCGATTTTTGTGATTTTGGTCTTGTTTTATTTACAAAAATGTAACTATATTTGTCTAACCTGGTGTGGAGTCTTTTTGTGGTGTTTTCACTGTGTTACTGTCTGAAGTGTTGCACAAATACTTTACACATTGCCTTCAAGTGAAGCCTAACTGCTTTGTGCCAAATCAGAGGACAAGTACAGGTTACTTTGGGAATTGCAGGTGCCTTATCTAGTCTAGAATTGTGGTTACTGCTTGACCAGTGCTCACATCCCAGTAAATTAGGAACCCAATTTCTAACATGCCGCATACTGGGTGAAAACTCCAACAGCATCCTGGACGTAGGGGGTCATTAGGATGGCGGACGGACTGAAGTCTGTCCACACCATCCTGCAGTAAACCAGGACCATCCGCCATACATGGGGCGGTCCCGCACCACAAATCACCATGGCGGACACATTCTGCAGTTTAACATTGCGGCGGGTGCTGCTGAAAGCAGCACCCACCTCAATGTCAATATGCCATGTTGCGCATTTCACAGCACTACGTGGCAGGCACCACATGGTGCCTGCCACGTAGTGCTGTGAAATGTAGGGGGTACCATGGGTACCCCCCAAGTGCACCCTCGCCTCCCTCAACACAAGGGGGGCCTGCAATGGGCCCCCAAACCCAGTCCCCGCCAGCCTTCCCATGGCGGTTCCATCGACATGGAAAGGCTGTCTCCAGCCATCATCGTAATTTGGCTGACGGTGCCTACTAGGCACCACTGCCATTTTATTGGTGAGGACCGCTCCGCTAGGCAATCCTAAGGATTGCCTGTGGCGGTTCCGTGGAGGACGGTCTTAGCGATGGCCAAGGTCGCGATGACATTCCTCCCACCATCCTAATTTGGCGGGGGAAACTTGAGGTCCGCGTACAATTAGACCTCCACCATATGGCTGATGGTGGCGGTACTTCTGCCATCGTAATTGACCCCATAGTTTCTTATTTTTGAAAGACAATATCATGCTAGAGTATTCACATTATTGTGGCATTTGATAATGTATTAGAGTGTCAAGTGACAGCTCTAGGTGTTTGTCAGTTGAAGTTTGTGACTATAGCTTTCTTGAGAAGTAATATGTCTGTGAAAATATATTAGTGTCCTGCAAAATCCCTACACAGTGGTTCAGCTATGATAAGGTTCCCTGGGCTGCACTGCCCCATAGTAGTATGCACACTGGTTGTAATAGACATATTGTTTAATTTAAAACACCTTCATCTGGATCCAAAGAACACATGGGTGCAGTAGTAGCATGTGATCACCAGAACCAATGTGATAGTAGGCCCCACATCTTATAATTTGATTTATAAGCAGGATTGGCATTGCTAAGAAGCCATTGAAACAGTTGATATGGTAACAATTAATTTGGTAAATATTCTGAACATGATCACACAGAGAGTGCATTTTAGGATTTGTCTAAAAGTACTGTGCAATGTTAGGGATACTGGATAGAGTAATTGTAGTATATAGGAACATAAAGCAGTACAAATAAAAACTATATTGGTCAATACAAAACAGAAGTCCTGGAATCGAACTGAAGGTAGATGTGCCAGGCCAATCCATTAGAAGTGGCTTAAGACAAGCTCTGCAAACCCATCCTTTCCATAACTGCTGCTGAACATTTTATCCTTCACTAGATCATAATTTCATCACGTATCCTATATCTGTTGCCCGTGGATTCACTTCTGCATGGTATTCACATTAATACATTTAAGAAAACTCATTATTACACGTTTAATCAGATGAATCAATGTGCTATAGCAACATACTTTACTAATTAATTATAAATATTTAAAAATACTTTACATTATTTATATATATATATATATATATATATATATATATTTTTTTTCAATGAAAAAACCATAGGTTTTAGCCCATATATAGTTAGGGATTAGCATTTACAAAACCTTATTTTACTCGCATAAAACCATTGAAATTCGCATATATAGTTAGTTGCGCTAACTATATATCGCGCACCCGCAATCCACTGCTGATGATGTCACATATTACATCATTCATGACATGGTCAGTGACATCACTGATGACATCACTGATGACATTATCCAGTGACTGTATGTTTCTGTAAAGTTAAAATATGTATTACATATTGAAGAATGAGTGGATGTATAAGTGTCTGGATGAAGGATTTAGTAGGTGCATGACTGTATAAGTGAGTGATTAAATGTGTCTCACTGAGTGCATGGGTTAGTGACTAAACTGTCTTAATTTGTGCATCAATATGTCTGTTGTTCTGTAAACTGCTGCATGTGTTGATCAGTAGCTATATGAGTAACTATATGGGTTATTGATTGGTTGCCCAAGTATTTGTATGGGAGACTGAGTGTGTGTGGGGTTGGCTGGGAGGTGTATGACTCTGTGCATAGATGTGTGAGCAGTTGATTCACTAGATGTATGGGTTCAAAAGTGCATGTGGAAACAGCTGTATGGGCGGTTGACTGTGTGCATGAGTGTATTGGTGAGTGAATGGATATCTCAGTGCTACATGTCAAAGTAAGTACATATGTAAAACACAGTACATGTGAGAGTTGACATATATAAATAACTGTGCATAAGAGCCAGTGAATGTGTGAGTGGCTGTATGGATCATTGTGAACTTGTATCAGGGATTGTATAAGGGAGTAAATATGTGTTCGTATATGTTTGAATAAGTAAGATGTGTATAACTGTATAGTTGAGGAAATGGAGGTGTGATTGATTCTTTGCATGACTGACTAGGTGTGTGAGTAACTCCATGGATGAGTGACAGTCTGTGAGTGTCTGTTTACACTGAGTGTATCTAAGGTTATATCAGAGTCTGAAGAGGTTCATTGTATAATCACATGAATGATGTCATCAGTGATGTGATCAGTAATGTCAAATGAGATGTCATCAGTGATGTCATTTAAGATGTCATCATTGATGTCATCAGTGATGTCATTTGAGATGTCATCAGTGATGTCATCAGTGATGTCATTTGAGATGTCATCAGTGATGTCATCAGTGATGTCACTGACCATGTCATGAATGATGTAATATGTGACATCATCAGCAGTGGATTGCGGGTGCGCGATATATAGTTAGCGCAACTAACTATATATGCGAATTTCAATGGTTTTATGCAAGTAAAATAAGGTTTTGTAAATGCTAATCCCTAACTATATATGGGCTAAAACCTATGGTTTTTTCATTGAATTTCAATGGTTTTTTAATAACAAATATCAAAAGCTGTCAAATGTCAAGTATGTGATAGGTAAAAACATTTTCGTGTTTATGCACGCTGATGTGCTTTAAACGCTGCCCCCCCCCCCTCTTTTCTCTTAGAAGTACTCTCTCTTTGCAGATAGTGAAGGGTAGTTAACGCAGGCCTTTGCCCCCGTTGTAATCCGTCGTGCCTGCTTGTCTCTCCATTTGATTGATTGTTATCCAAGCATTTACTATTTTAGAATTTATTCTCTTTGGTTCATTCTCTATTTACTAACAAGCACAAAGCCGCAATACTCTGTTTAGTCTTTGCAGATAGTGAAAAATCGTGTAAAAAAAAAAAATAATCGAGCAAAATCAGTAGGCCACTAATGGGATCTCTTTTTGACCTCGCTAAAATAGAAACATTAGGAACAACCCTTCATGAGAAATACGAAACTAGTGAGATGAACTGAGCTCCACACCATGATGGCTGCAAGACAGCTCGGCTCCGCCACCCACCCCGCCCAAAATAACGATAAACTCTATGCAAATATTATAAATATATACAACACACCAGCAAAGTAACAGGGTAAAACATTTTATTAAATAACTATTTACATAACTATTTTATACTTTTTGTTGCCTGATCCGGCTAGCTCAATCGATCGAGCATGAAACTCATGCACTCTGATAGCAAGCGTTGCTGCTGATGCTATGCAAACAAAAACTGGTTTTCAGTTTGTACATTCTTCAAGATTTTTCATCCAAGGCTGGTTGAGAGTTTGTAGAACGACGGCTTCAGATTTTCAACATACGGTGTGGTGGCGCGGACTGGGAGGGTGCGCTTGACTTCTGCCCCCTCCCCAAGTCGTGTTGCCCTGGCGTGGCCTAAGATCGCCCCCGACATAGGCGGCCGGCTCCCGGGGTCCGGCGGAACTTTTTGCCTTTTGATGACTCTTCCATTCTGGACCTTATCCCACAATCCGTTTGACCTGAAGACACGCTGTAGTGGGGCGCCCCTTTACCGTTTCAGTTGCCATTCCGCCCGCTTTTGCTACACTGTGCCTCTTCCGCCATTCAGCTGTTTACCGCCCGCTCTTGCGACTACAGCGTCTCGCTCACCATGTAGTTGAGTTGCTCCCGCTCTTGCGATGCAACTATAGGTGGCTGCCACAGGACTCTCAAAATGGCGGCCGCCTCTTCAGATTTGGGCGTGGTCCACTAAAATGGCCATGGGACACCTTGGAACTCGGACGCTTGTCTGCTAGGGCTTGGGCCCCATTCTCGAAAGCGTCCACTGAGCCTTGAAGATTCTACAAAAGTCTTGGGGGCCCCCGACTCCCGCAGGCTTCTGGTGGGGAGCGGCTGCCATGATTGCTCGTGGAATGGCCACGACTGAGATACGAGATGGTGGTGCTCTCATGCTAACGCCAGCTTCAGTCTGAAACATCCAGAAACACTGTAGACTACCAATTCGATCAGTTCCGGTAGCGCCCCAACGTGACCCGGTAGGGAAGAACTTGCCCTCCCCTCTTTGACTGATGGTTCTTGTTGCCTGTCCCTTCTGTTGTCATTTAACAGAACTTTTTAGACTGCTGAAAGGGGTTGTGTTCCGACCGCTGGTTGGTGGAGACATTTTGACTATATTCTGGACCTAAGTTGTCGCGTAATGCGTTATATGACACGCCGCGTTAGCGCACCCGGAAGTACTCCAGTGCGCGAAGCGCAGCTTCCTGGAAGGGATCCGGGGCGCGGCGCGCAGCGTGTAACGTAAGCATAACAGGTCATGTGACTTGTTAATAAAACTTTTCATTGGTTCATTTTACTTTTGTTATTCTAATGATGAAAGGCTTGGTCATATGACCTAAAAATTACGCTTTTTATTGCTTTCGAACATTATTTTTTCTTAAACATATATATTATAATGTTCCAGGCTAATGTATTTTCCCGGAAAATTTACAACTGTCCTGCAAGTAAAATATATTCCTTTTTCTAGAAAAAGGGCGTTTCTTCGTCCCATGACGGAGCCGTTGAGCAAAAGATGCTCGGCCTGCTGTCTTAGTCGCCGATACGCCTGAATATCAGATTCTTATCGATCACTTTATGTTGCAGGAGTAAAAAACACAACAGCCCTTGACCATTTATCTTTACTGCGTTCCTGCGTATTATACCTTTTATCCGTCATGTAATTGGACTGCTTTATTTCACTTGCCTTTTACTGATTCGAAAACAGTGACTAAAATTAAAAACTTTACCAATGTAAATACTACTACCATGTTTTGTTTTAAAAACCTTTATTGTGAAAAAGTCAGTATACAAATACGGGCCTATAACCACGTGGGCCGGCCACGGAGCAAACTGGAATCGTATATGATGAGGAGACATTTACACTGTAGAGGAACGCAACGAGCGGGCCATTAGGTTGCAAGAACTAAGGTGTCTAACAGTTGCGGAATCGGTGGACGTACATTTTGTAATTAAAATACGACAGGGCCACTTACAATAAAATTATCTAGATATACATTTGCGGGCAAGTACCATGGGTGACGTTAATTCGAACTTTCAATAGTACAGTAATCAATAACACATCAGAACTTAATATCAATAGGGATGTCGAAATATTCAATCAATTCTCATTCCCGCCCGCCATGTGCTTCAAAACTGCATACGTATCTCGTGATATCAAGGTTGTGCAACCAGTACACAACAAGAAGTTACGAGTCCCATTTATACCGGCGCCATTTTGGGCGAGGCCGGGCAGGTCCAGGATATAGTCAAAATGTCTCCACCAACCAGCGGTCGGACCAGAACCCCTTTCGGCAGTCAAAAAAGGTTCAGTTAAATGACAACAGAAGAGATAGGCAACAAGACCAACAGTCAAAAGAGGGGAGGGCAAGATCTAAAGCCATTGTTCTACAAACTCTCAAGCAGACTTGGATGGAAAAGTCCTGAAGAATGTACAAACTGAAAACCATTTTTTGTCTGTATAGCATCACCAGCAACGCTTGAGTCAGCTTTGTGTGAAGCCGCCATTTTGGTTCAATCAATAGCGTCCCCCTGCACACATTCAGGGACCTGGTCGTGTCTAAAGGTCAAACGAATTGTGGGACAAGATGCAGAAAGGAAAAGGAAAAAAGTTCCGCCGGACCATGGGACTTTCGGCGCAGCATTGTAGGATGGCCACACCAGTGCGGCAACTTGCTAGACACCACCTCGGTGCCATCCAGATCTCGGCGCGTTGTGCTTCCTTCGGCCTACTGTAGCCGCAAGTGCGGACGCAACTCAGCTGGATAGCGAGTGAAACACCAAGGGGCGCCCCACTGCAGCCGAGGAGCCTCCAACTTGGGGGCGACGCACAGCATCACATTGCTTTCTCAAACAGCCCCCACTGACTGACGCGACCTCACAGGCCAACGGGGCGCCCCACGCCGACTTTCGGCGCAGCATTGTAGGATGGCCACACCAGTGCGGCAACTTGCTGGACACCACCTCGGTGCCATCCGGATCTTGGCGCGTTGTGCTGCCTTCGGCCTACTGTAGCAGCAAGTGCGGGCGCAACTCTGCTGGACGGCGAGTGAAAAGATAAGGGGCGCCGCACTGCACATCAGGTGCCTCCACCTGGGGAGGCGAGAGAGGCCAGTTTGCGCCACCTCCCCCCCCCCCAGGCACCCCACGCCGACTTTCGGCGCAGCATTGCAGGTTGGCCACACCAGTGCAACTTGCTGGACACCACCTCGGTGCCATCCGGATCTCGGCGCGTTGTGCTGCCTTCGGCCTATTCGCACATCGGTCCGCTACTGACGCCGCCTCACGTGCCAACGGATTTTCAACGCTTTTTATAGCAGTGCGTAACGTAAGCATAACAGGTCATGTGACTTCTTTATAAAACTTTTCATTGGTTCATTTTACTTTTGGTTTCCTAATGATGGAAGGCTTGATCATATGACCTAAAAATAACACTTTTCATTGGATTAAAAAAAAAAAAATTCCCAAACGATGAAAGCCCCACCTTGTTTCTAGATGTTTCAGACTGAAGCTGGCATCAGCCTGAGAGCACCACCATCTCGTGGCTCTGTCGTGGTCATTCCGCGAGCAATCATGGCAGCCGCTCCCCACCGGAAGCCTGCAGGAGTCGGGAGCCCCCAAGACTTTTGTAAAATCTTCAAGGCTCAGGGGACGTCCGAGTTCCAAGGTGTCCCAGGGCCATTTTAGTGGACCAGGCCCAAATCCGAAGAGCCGTCCGCCATTTTAAGAGTCCTGTGGCAGCCGCCTATCGCTGCACCGCAAGAGTGGGCGCAACTCAACTACATGGTGAGCGAGACGCTGTACCCGCAACAGCGGGCGATAAACAGCTGAATGGCGGAAGAGGCACAGTGTAGCAAAAGCGGGCGGAATGGCAACTGAAACGGTAAAGGGGCGCCCCAGTGCAGCCGACGAGCCTCCACCTGGGGAGACCCGTTCACGCCGCCTCCCCCCCCCCCCCCCCGGGGCGCCCCACGCCATTTTTCGGAGCAGCATTGTAGGATGCCAAAACCAGTGCGACAACTTACTGGACATCACCTGGGTGCCATCCACATCTCAGCGCGTTCTGCTGCCTTGGGACTATTCGCACAACAGACCGCTACTGACGAGGCCTCCCCGCGCACCCCTCGGGACGCCCCACACCGTTTTTCGGAGCTGCATTGTAGGATACCAAAAACCAGTGCGGCACCCAGGTAACATCACCTGGGTGCCGTCCAGAACTCAGCACGTTGTGCTGCCTTGGGACTATTCGCACAAAACACAGCTACTGACCATTGTTGCTTCTTTTTTCAAAAAAATGTTTAAATGTATTTACTGTTTTTGTTGCGTTCTATATATTTAAAAGTTATTAAAGTGTTATAATCCTACTTTGTTGGAGTGCTATATATTTATAATGTGACACATAATTGTAAAAACTTTGATGTACAAAGAGGCATCCCTGGAATCTTCCGCTTCAGGCTCGGTCCCACACACCCTCACAGTGAGAATCCCCTCCCCAAGCACAATACAGGATGGTTATCAGATAGTAGGAACACGTGTGGTGTGACGGATCTCATTGGGTGGGGGCCTTGATCTACTGTAACTCCTTTGAAGAGGGGTGATTCTCTACAGCTGGGGCCATAAACTACATCTGCAGGGCTAGGTGATAGCCTGGGACCGGCCTGAACAATCGGACACAGAGGAAGAGGAGTGTCAGAGGGTGCGGTAGTGAATAGGGTGAAAGGGTAGTGTCGGGCAGGCACAGGGTGTGATTCTCAGGGAAGAGCAGCGCACATGAGAGGAGGTTTCTGGCCCATGCATGAGAGAGAGAGCGGGGGTGACCAGTGCGTGGGGGAGATGCTTGCGAGGGTGAGGAGCCATGCTGAGGATCGGCGGCGTGCAGAGAGTGGGTCTGGTCAAGGCATCTAAAATGACTGCCGTGCTCAACAAAAGTGTGGCATTGCAAAAAAGACAAGTTGGCGCAGACAATGTTTATCAATAAGGATTAATTTATAACAATTATTTGAAACAGAATATTTACTCGCAGTGACAAAATGGCGGTCAACAGTTCCTGATTTCCATCGAATCGAACGTTAACAGACGTCACGCAACAAAAAAAAAAACACTCACGCACAGCCGCTGGAAGACATGTGTCAACATATATGAGCCTCCTCAGCCACCCTCAGAAAACAAAAGGGGTCAGGATACGTCTCCCGTACCCCCTTATACCTAGTAATTTAATGAAATCGAAACACAAAATGGCGAATTCACGTTTCGCTACCAGTTTGCGACCCGGTTCGCGAGCCGAGAAGCGCTTCTACCGTGAAAAATCTAATTTTTATTATTTGCCCCACGGGACCCTTTAATAACCCCAACATCATTCCTAGGGGGTCAAGAGGGGTCTACCTAGCCCCCTTTCATTAAATTCCCCCTTCGTTTTTCTCCTCCTCTTGTCTCTCAATCCTACCGACAGACAAGATGGCGGCCGCACCGGACTGTTTAGAATGTTGACAGACACCGGAGAGCCAATCAGCTTCGCTACGCAAAGCTCCGTTACGCGAAAAGTACGCGATCTGGAGTGCTATCTGGGACGCTGTCACAGATATATAAATTTTTTAAAACGTTAATTTCTCAAAATCCACTGGAGCACATATATTGAGACCCAGCAAAGGCACATCGGGCTAACAGTCCCTACAATTTGCAAATCCATTCAGCCGTTCGAGCTAAAAGTGAGGTCAAACGCCCTATGGAAATTAACATGGGAAAAACGCGTTTTGGGACCCCCCTTTTTTCTCGGCCCCCCCTTAACGAACCCCCCCCCAAATTTTCAGGGGCTGCTCAGAAACAAAATGTGCCATTTTCCTGAAAATTTCAGCCGATTCCGTCCACAAACGCCAAAGTTATTAGACATAGAATTTTCAAAAGTCCCATAGGAAAAAAATCCTAACTATATATACCTACTGGCTATCGCCAGTAGGTAATATATATCAAAGAACACCTCCGCTTTGCTGGGGGCCACCGGTCCTGCAGGGCGAGCTCAAGGCCAGGAACGGAGATCCTGGAAGAATGCGGGTTTGACCACGAACAAAAGAGCCCAACAGCGACTTGTGAGGCAGCTGACTTTATTCGTCTCATCGTGGGCAAAGCATGCTCGTACTCCTTACGCGTTTCGGCATCACTGACGCCTTGTTCACAGTTGAGCAATATTTAAAACCAAGCAGTCACGTACCTGCACAAAAGTACCTCAGGCCCCAGAATGCACCAACATAGTCATTTTTGAACGTGCATGTTAATTCAATTTGTGCTGAATAGCGTGGTTTTCTTACATATTGCAGTAATGTTCCAGATCGGTGCATTCATTGAAAGCTGCTTGGTGCCAACTGTTGTCACACGATGTTGAAATGAATGCCGCGTCTGCCCTGTTCCAAAGAGAGGAATCGCCCTCTCTCTTCTCCCTTTCTCACTCGTCTTTGCCATGTTGCTGCGGTTGTCCCTTTAAGCTGGCAAGCGGCGAGGAGCGGTCCATGCCCCCTCATTAAACATAACAAAGAACACCTCCGCTTTGCTGGGGGCCACCGGTCCTGCAGGGCGAGCTCAAGGCCAGGAACGGAGATCCTGGAAGAATGCGGGTTTGACCACGAACAAAAGAGCCCAACAGCGACTTGTGAGGCAGCTGACTTTATTCGTCTCATCGTGTGCAAACCATGCTCGTACTCCTTACGCGTTCCGTCGTCACTGACGCCTTGTTCACAGGTGAGCATTATTTCAAACCAAGTGGTCACGTGCCTGCACAAAAGTTCCTCAGGCCCCAGAATGCACCAACATAGTCATTTTTGAACGTGCATGTTAATTCAATTTGTGCTGAATAGCGTGATTTTCTTACATATTGCAGTAATGTTCCAGATCGGTGCATTCATTGAAAGCTGCTTGGTGCCAACTGTTGTCACACGATGTTGAAATGAATGCCGCGTCTGCGCTGTTCCAAAGAGAGGAATCGCCCTCTCTCTTCTCCCTTTCTCACTCGTCTTTGCCATGTTGCTGCGGTTGTCCCTTTAAGCTGGCAAGCGGCGAGGAGCGGTCCATGCCCCCTCATTAAACATAACAAAGAACACCTTGCCTTTTGATGACTCTTCCATTCTGGACCTTATCCCACAATCCGTTTGACCTGAAGACACGCTGTAGTGGGGCGCCCCTTTACCGTTTCAGTTGCCATTCCGCCCGCTTTTGCTACACTGTGCCTCTTCCGCCATTCAGCTGTTTACCGCCCGCTCTTGCGACTACAGCGTCTCGCTCACCATGTAGTTGAGTTGCTCCCGCTCTTGCGATGCAACTATAGGTGGCTGCCACAGGACTCTCAAAATGGCGGCCGCCTCTTCAGATTTGGGCGTGGTCCACTAAAATGGCCATGGGACACCTTGGAACTCGGACGCTTGTCTGCTAGGGCTTGGGCCCCATTCTCGAAAGCGTCCACTGAGCCTTGAAGATTCTACAAAAGTCTTGGGGGCCCCCGACTCCCGCAGGCTTCTGGTGGGGAGCGGCTGCCATGATTGCTCGTGGAATGGCCACGACTGAGATACGAGATGGTGGTGCTCTCATGCTAACGCCAGCTTCAGTCTGAAACATCCAGAAACACTGTAGACTACCAATTCGATCAGTTCCGGTAGCGCCCCAACGTGACCCGGTAGGGAAGAACTTGCCCTCCCCTCTTTGACTGATGGTTCTTGTTGCCTGTCCCTTCTGTTGTCATTTAACAGAACTTTTTAGACTGCTGAAAGGGGTTGTGTTCCGACCGCTGGTTGGTGGAGACATTTTGACTATATTCTGGACCTAAGTTGTCGCGTAATGCGTTATATGACACGCCGCGTTAGCGCACCCGGAAGTACTCCAGTGCGCGAAGCGCAGCTTCCTGGAAGGGATCCGGGGCGCGGCGCGCAGCGTGTAACGTAAGCATAACAGGTCATGTGACTTGTTAATAAAACTTTTCATTGGTTCATTTTACTTTTGTTATTCTAATGATGAAAGGCTTGGTCATATGACCTAAAAATTACGCTTTTTATTGCTTTCGAACATTATTTTTTCTTAAACATATATATTATAATGTTCCAGGCTAATGTATTTTCCCGGAAAATTTACAACTGTCCTGCAAGTAAAATATATTCCTTTTTCTAGAAAAAGGGCGTTTCTTCGTCCCATGACGGAGCCGTTGAGCAAAAGATGCTCGGCCTGCTGTCTTAGTCGCCGATACGCCTGAATATCAGATTCTTATCGATCACTTTATGTTGCAGGAGTAAAAAACACAACAGCCCTTGACCATTTATCTTTACTGCGTTCCTGCGTATTATACCTTTTATCCGTCATGTAATTGGACTGCTTTATTTCACTTGCCTTTTACTGATTCGAAAACAGTGACTAAAATTAAAAACTTTACCAATGTAAATACTACTACCATGTTTTGTTTTAAAAACCTTTATTGTGAAAAAGTCAGTATACAAATACGGGCCTATAACCACGTGGGCCGGCCACGGAGCAAACTGGAATCGTATATGATGAGGAGACATTTACACTGTAGAGGAACGCAACGAGCGGGCCATTAGGTTGCAAGAACTAAGGTGTCTAACAGTTGCGGAATCGGTGGACGTACATTTTGTAATTAAAATACGACAGGGCCACTTACAATAAAATTATCTAGATATACATTTGCGGGCAAGTACCATGGGTGACGTTAATTCGAACTTTCAATAGTACAGTAATCAATAACACATCAGAACTTAATATCAATAGGGATGTCGAAATATTCAATCAATTCTCATTCCCGCCCGCCATGTGCTTCAAAACTGCATACGTATCTCGTGATATCAAGGTTGTGCAACCAGTACACAACAAGAAGTTACGAGTCCCATTTATACCGGCGCCATTTTGGGCGAGGCCGGGCAGGTCCAGGATATAGTCAAAATGTCTCCACCAACCAGCGGTCGGACCAGAACCCCTTTCGGCAGTCAAAAAAGGTTCAGTTAAATGACAACAGAAGAGATAGGCAACAAGACCAACAGTCAAAAGAGGGGAGGGCAAGATCTAAAGCCATTGTTCTACAAACTCTCAAGCAGACTTGGATGGAAAAGTCCTGAAGAATGTACAAACTGAAAACCATTTTTTGTCTGTATAGCATCACCAGCAACGCTTGAGTCAGCTTTGTGTGAAGCCGCCATTTTGGTTCAATCAATAGCGTCCCCCTGCACACATTCAGGGACCTGGTCGTGTCTAAAGGTCAAACGAATTGTGGGACAAGATGCAGAAAGGAAAAGGAAAAAAGTTCCGCCGGACCATGGGACTTTCGGCGCAGCATTGTAGGATGGCCACACCAGTGCGGCAACTTGCTAGACACCACCTCGGTGCCATCCAGATCTCGGCGCGTTGTGCTTCCTTCGGCCTACTGTAGCCGCAAGTGCGGACGCAACTCAGCTGGATAGCGAGTGAAACACCAAGGGGCGCCCCACTGCAGCCGAGGAGCCTCCAACTTGGGGGCGACGCACAGCATCACATTGCTTTCTCAAACAGCCCCCACTGACTGACGCGACCTCACAGGCCAACGGGGCGCCCCACGCCGACTTTCGGCGCAGCATTGTAGGATGGCCACACCAGTGCGGCAACTTGCTGGACACCACCTCGGTGCCATCCGGATCTTGGCGCGTTGTGCTGCCTTCGGCCTACTGTAGCAGCAAGTGCGGGCGCAACTCTGCTGGACGGCGAGTGAAAAGATAAGGGGCGCCGCACTGCACATCAGGTGCCTCCACCTGGGGAGGCGAGAGAGGCCAGTTTGCGCCACCTCCCCCCCCCCCAGGCACCCCACGCCGACTTTCGGCGCAGCATTGCAGGTTGGCCACACCAGTGCAACTTGCTGGACACCACCTCGGTGCCATCCGGATCTCGGCGCGTTGTGCTGCCTTCGGCCTATTCGCACATCGGTCCGCTACTGACGCCGCCTCACGTGCCAACGGATTTTCAACGCTTTTTATAGCAGCGCGTAACGTAAGCATAACAGGTCATGTGACTTCTTTATAAAACTTTTCATTGGTTCATTTTACTTTTGGTTTCCTAATGATGGAAGGCTTGATCATATGACCTAAAAATAACACTTTTCATTGGATTAAAAAAAAAAAAATTCCCAAACGATGAAAGCCCCACCTTGTTTCTAGATGTTTCAGACTGAAGCTGGCATCAGCCTGAGAGCACCACCATCTCGTGGCTCTGTCGTGGTCATTCCGCGAGCAATCATGGCAGCCGCTCCCCACCGGAAGCCTGCAGGAGTCGGGAGCCCCCAAGACTTTTGTAAAATCTTCAAGGCTCAGGGGACGTCCGAGTTCCAAGGTGTCCCAGGGCCATTTTAGTGGACCAGGCCCAAATCCGAAGAGCCGTCCGCCATTTTAAGAGTCCTGTGGCAGCCGCCTATCGCTGCACCGCAAGAGTGGGCGCAACTCAACTACATGGTGAGCGAGACGCTGTACCCGCAACAGCGGGCGATAAACAGCTGAATGGCGGAAGAGGCACAGTGTAGCAAAAGCGGGCGGAATGGCAACTGAAACGGTAAAGGGGCGCCCCAGTGCAGCCGACGAGCCTCCACCTGGGGAGACCCGTTCACGCCGCCTCCCCCCCCCCCCCCCCCCCGGGGCGCCCCACGCCATTTTTCGGAGCAGCATTGTAGGATGCCAAAACCAGTGCGACAACTTACTGGACATCACCTGGGTGCCATCCACATCTCAGCGCGTTCTGCTGCCTTGGGACTATTCGCACAACAGACCGCTACTGACGAGGCCTCCCCGCGCACCCCTCGGGACGCCCCACACCGTTTTTCGGAGCTGCATTGTAGGATACCAAAAACCAGTGCGGCACCCAGGTAACATCACCTGGGTGCCGTCCAGAACTCAGCACGTTGTGCTGCCTTGGGACTATTCGCACAAAACACAGCTACTGACCATTGTTGCTTCTTTTTTCAAAAAAATGTTTAAATGTATTTACTGTTTTTGTTGCGTTCTATATATTTAAAAGTTATTAAAGTGTTATAATCCTACTTTGTTGGAGTGCTATATATTTATAATGTGACACATAATTGTAAAAACTTTGATGTACAAAGAGGCATCCCTGGAATCTTCCGCTTCAGGCTCGGTCCCACACACCCTCACAGTGAGAATCCCCTCCCCAAGCACAATACAGGATGGTTATCAGATAGTAGGAACACGTGTGGTGTGACGGATCTCATTGGGTGGGGGCCTTGATCTACTGTAACTCCTTTGAAGAGGGGTGATTCTCTACAGCTGGGGCCATAAACTACATCTGCAGGGCTAGGTGATAGCCTGGGACCGGCCTGAACAATCGGACACAGAGGAAGAGGAGTGTCAGAGGGTGCGGTAGTGAATAGGGTGAAAGGGTAGTGTCGGGCAGGCACAGGGTGTGATTCTCAGGGAAGAGCAGCGCACATGAGAGGAGGTTTCTGGCCCATGCATGAGAGAGAGAGCGGGGGTGACCAGTGCGTGGGGGAGATGCTTGCGAGGGTGAGGAGCCATGCTGAGGATCGGCGGCGTGCAGAGAGTGGGTCTGGTCAAGGCATCTAAAATGACTGCCGTGCTCAACAAAAGTGTGGCATTGCAAAAAAGACAAGTTGGCGCAGACAATGTTTATCAATAAGGATTAATTTATAACAATTATTTGAAACAGAATATTTACTCGCAGTGACAAAATGGCGGTCAACAGTTCCTGATTTCCATCGAATCGAACGTTAACAGACGTCACGCAACAAAAAAAAAAAACACTCACGCACAGCCGCTGGAAGACATGTGTCAACATATATGAGCCTCCTCAGCCACCCTCAGAAAACAAAAGGGGTCAGGATACGTCTCCCGTACCCCCTTATACCTAGTAATTTAATGAAATCGAAACACAAAATGGCGAATTCACGTTTCGCTACCAGTTTGCGACCCGGTTCGCGAGCCGAGAAGCGCTTCTACCGTGAAAAATCTAATTTTTATTATTTGCCCCACGGGACCCTTTAATAACCCCAACATCATTCCTAGGGGGTCAAGAGGGGTCTACCTAGCCCCCTTTCATTAAATTCCCCCTTCGTTTTTCTCCTCCTCTTGTCTCTCAATCCTACCGACAGACAAGATGGCGGCCGCACCGGACTGTTTAGAATGTTGACAGACACCGGAGAGCCAATCAGCTTCGCTACGCAAAGCTCCGTTACGCGAAAAGTACGCGATCTGGAGTGCTATCTGGGACGCTGTCACAGATATATAAATTTTTTAAAACGTTAATTTCTCAAAATCCACTGGAGCACATATATTGAGACCCAGCAAAGGCACATCGGGCTAACAGTCCCTACAATTTGCAAATCCATTCAGCCGTTCGAGCTAAAAGTGAGGTCAAACGCCCTATGGAAATTAACATGGGAAAAACGCGTTTTGGGACCCCCCTTTTTTCTCGGCCCCCCCTTAACGAACCCCCCCCCCAAATTTTCAGGGGCTGCTCAGAAACAAAATGTGCCATTTTCCTGAAAATTTCAGCCGATTCCGTCCACAAACGCCAAAGTTATTAGACATAGAATTTTCAAAAGTCCCATAGGAAAAAAATCCTAACTATATATACCTACTGGCTATCGCCAGTAGGTAATATATATCAAAGAACACCTCCGCTTTGCTGGGGGCCACCGGTCCTGCAGGGCGAGCTCAAGGCCAGGAACGGAGATCCTGGAAGAATGCGGGTTTGACCACGAACAAAAGAGCCCAACAGCGACTTGTGAGGCAGCTGACTTTATTCGTCTCATCGTGGGCAAAGCATGCTCGTACTCCTTACGCGTTTCGGCATCACTGACGCCTTGTTCACAGTTGAGCAATATTTAAAACCAAGCAGTCACGTACCTGCACAAAAGTACCTCAGGCCCCAGAATGCACCAACATAGTCATTTTTGAACGTGCATGTTAATTCAATTTGTGCTGAATAGCGTGGTTTTCTTACATATTGCAGTAATGTTCCAGATCGGTGCATTCATTGAAAGCTGCTTGGTGCCAACTGTTGTCACACGATGTTGAAATGAATGCCGCGTCTGCCCTGTTCCAAAGAGAGGAATCGCCCTCTCTCTTCTCCCTTTCTCACTCGTCTTTGCCATGTTGCTGCGGTTGTCCCTTTAAGCTGGCAAGCGGCGAGGAGCGGTCCATGCCCCCTCATTAAACATAACAAAGAACACCTCCGCTTTGCTGGGGGCCACCGGTCCTGCAGGGCGAGCTCAAGGCCAGGAACGGAGATCCTGGAAGAATGCGGGTTTGACCACGAACAAAAGAGCCCAACAGCGACTTGTGAGGCAGCTGACTTTATTCGTCTCATCGTGTGCAAACCATGCTCGTACTCCTTACGCGTTCCGTCGTCACTGACGCCTTGTTCACAGGTGAGCATTATTTCAAACCAAGTGGTCACGTGCCTGCACAAAAGTTCCTCAGGCCCCAGAATGCACCAACATAGTCATTTTTGAACGTGCATGTTAATTCAATTTGTGCTGAATAGCGTGATTTTCTTACATATTGCAGTAATGTTCCAGATCGGTGCATTCATTGAAAGCTGCTTGGTGCCAACTGTTGTCACACGATGTTGAAATGAATGCCGCGTCTGCGCTGTTCCAAAGAGAGGAATCGCCCTCTCTCTTCTCCCTTTCTCACTCGTCTTTGCCATGTTGCTGCGGTTGTCCCTTTAAGCTGGCAAGCGGCGAGGAGCGGTCCATGCCCCCTCATTAAACATAACAAAGAACACCTGCGCTTTGCTGGGGGCCACCGGTCCTGCAGGGCGAGCTCAAGGCCAGGAACGGAGATCCTGGAAGAATGCGGGTTTGACATGAACAAAAGAGCCCAACAGCGACTTGTGAGGCAGCTGACTTTATTCGTCTCATCGTGTGCAAACCATGCTCATACTCCTTACGCGTTTCGCCGTCACTGACGCCTTGTTCACAGGTGAGCAATATTTAAAACCAAGTGGTCACGTGCCTGCACAAAAGTACCTCAGGCCCCAGAATGCACCAACATAGTCATTTTTGAACGTGCATGTTAATTCAATTCGTGCTGAATAGCGTGATTTTCTTACATATTGCAGTAATATTCCAGATCGGTGCATTCATTGAAAGCTGCTTGGTGCCAACTGTTGTCACACGATGTTGAAATGAATGCCGCGTCTGCGCTGTTCCAAAGAGAGGAATTGCCCTCTCTCTTCTCCCTTTCTCACTCGTCTTTGCCATGTTGCTGCGGTTGTCCCTTTAAGCTGGCAAGCGGCGAGGAGCGGTCCATGCCCCCTCATTAAACATAACAAAGAACACCTCCGCTTTGCTGGGGGCCACCGGTCCTGCAGGGCGAGCTCAAGGCCAGGAACGGAGATCCTGGAAGAATGCGGGTTTGACCACGAACAAAAGAGCCCAACAGCGACTTGTGAGGCAGCTGACTTTATTCGTCTCATCGTGTGCAAACCATGCTCATACTCCTTACGCGTTTCGCCGTCACTGACGCCTTGTTCACAGGTGAGCAATATTTAAAACCAAGTGGTCACGTGCCTGCACAAAAGTACCTCAGGCCCCAGAATGCACCAACATAGTCATTTTTGAACGTGCATGTTAATATATATATGACTGACTGACTGACTGACTGACTGACTGATGGTATTTCTAAAGCGCACTATTGCTGAGGCGTCTTGGCGCTGTGTAAGATAACTGAGCAAGTGCTAGCCAATATATCATTGTGTAAAAAGCGATGTCTTGATTTCCTTCCTGAACAACCTCCGGTTGGAGATCTGTCTGAGCTGTGACAGGATTGAGTTCCATAACCTTGAGGCCAGGTGGGAAAAACCCTTGCCTCCCCATCGTTGTCTTTTGAACTTAGAGACAGTGACCAAACCCTGTGAAGCAGACCTCAGAAGGCGCTTTGGATGATACCGAATGAATAGATGTTGGAGGTCGGAGGCACCATCTCCGGACAGTGCCTTGTGGACCAAGCATAATGCTTTAAAGTCCACCCGCCATTGTACTGGGAGCCAGTGTAACTGCCTAATTGAACGAGAGGTGGGGTGATACTTAGACAGATTAAGAAGCAGTCTCGCTGCTGCGTTTTGAACTGATTGCAGCTTCGCCATTTGTGCAATGCCAGCTCCAAGATAGAGGGCATTGCCGTAGTCAATTCTGGAGAAGATAGTGGCAATTATAACAGTTTTCCTGAGGCAGAAAGGGATAAACGGCAAAATCTTGGCAAAATCTTTCTCAGCCCGTTAAGCGTGAAAAAGCATGCTGAGAGCACTTGGTTAATCTGTGGCCTCCTGGACATGTCTTTATCGAACACTATACCAAGGTTCTTAACTTTGGCCACTGGGGCCAGACAGGCCCCTGCTGAGGTGGGCCACCAGAGCTGATTCCAGATAGATGCTTTTTGGCCGAACTCAAGCACTTCAGTTTTTCCCATATTCAGCTTTAAGAAGTTCTGGTTCATCTACAGCATGACCTTCGACATACAGAGGGAAAAGTCGGCTGCCTTGGATTCCACTGAATGGGAGACTGACACGATCAGCTGTGTGTCACCTGCATATGACACCAGCTTAAAGCCTTGTTTTTTAATTAATTTCACGAGGGGGACCACATAGATATTAAACAAGGTGGGCGACAACGCAGATCCCTGAGGAACTCCTCCAGGGAGGGTGAATTTTTCTGATTGATAACCATTCCATAAGATAACTTGTTCTCTATCGGACAAAAAGGAGGTCAGGAGATCCAGCGCTATGCCCTTGATACCCGAGTCCCTGAGCCTTTGAATGAGAACCTCGTGGTTTACGGTGTCAAAGGCCACAGTTAGGTCCAACAGGACCAAGGTGACTCTACTTCCCTCGTCCATGCCCTTTCGTATCTCCTCTGCAGCCATTATTAATGCTGTTTCCATGGAATGTTTAGCACGGAAGCCATGTTGGGTGTTATCGAGGATGTTGTTAGTCTCAAGATGGGATTATAGCTCCAGGTTCATGGCTTTCTCCAGTAATTTAGATGGCAAGGGCAGGCAGGAGATAGGGGGATAGTTTTTGTCCATCCACGGGGTCTAGCTTTGTCTTTTTTAGTAGCGGCCGGATGCAGGCCTCTTTCCATACTAGCGGAAAAACTCCTGAGATCAGGGCTTGATTCAAAACCGGCAGTACTAGAGCACTGATCTCTGTAGGTGCCAGATGCAGTACATGGGATGGACATGGATCCATGGGTGAGCCAGACTTGGTTTTTAGCAGCAGATCTGCCACCGTTTTCTCATCAAGTAGAGGAAACTGTGATAGACTTCCCTCGGTGCTGCTTATAGCAGCTTGCCTATCTTGCATAATCTCTGTGTAGTTGGCTGCAATTGCCAGGTCATTATAGACGGATTGTACCTTAACTTGAAAGTAGGAGGCCAGCCTATCCGTAAAAGCTTGGCCTGGCATAAAGTTAGCGTCACATGGGCAGTTAAGCAGGGCGTTAACTGTAGAAAACAGTTCTCTGCCAGAATTCGCAGCATCCTGTATCTTCCTTTAGTAATATATAGTTTTGGCTTGAATTATTAGATTCTTGTAATCCTCAAGTGCCGCACAGTAAGTCTTCTTGTGGGCTACATCATAGTGTGCTCTCCAGGCACGCTCTTTCTGTCTACAATTGATTTTAGCCGTTTTCAATTCTGCTGAGTACCAGGGTGAGGACACCCTTTTTTGCCGCAAATTAAATGATCTTTCTGGCTCTACTTTATTAGCAGTTCTGTGAAGGCTGTCTTGCAGAGCCAAGGCAGCCTGGTTTGCATCAGTCCAAACCGTTAAACTGTCGTCAAGAGCCCCTGTCAGGTCAGACCTTATAACTGACTTCCAGGCGCGGTATTTCCTGAGGGGGGACCTAAGTCTTCTTCTGTGAGTGGTAGTACTGAATGTGATGGAGAAATACACTGTGCAGTGGTCAGACCATGGGATAGGTGTAATTTTGCTTAGTGTAATGTTGAGATGGTTAGAGCAAATGCCATCCAATGTATGGCCTGCCTTATGTGTCGGTTCCCTGATAATTTGCTCCAGATTATGGCACGTAAATACATCTAGAAGATTAGCCGTATCCTGGTTATTTTTATCCTCAAGATGGTAATTAAAGTCTCCTAACACAGTATAATTTCATCTTTTAAGAAGAATTTGAAAACCTACTTGTTCCCTAAAATTTGCTAATACCCTTTCTGTAAGCCATGCTATCTGTTTATATACTGTGTATGTATCATCCAAGTCTAAGCGCCAGGATTCCCGATGGGTGACAGAAAATGCGCTATATAAAAGCATCTATACATACATACATACATACATAATAGTCATACTCGAGGCATGTCTCTAAATAAGTTTGAATAGCAGCTGAGAAAGGAGGTCTAGCACTAGGAGGTCTATATAATATTAGGCCAGAAAAAGAAGAAATGTTGTTAGATTTCAGTGAAAATCTCATTATTTCAGCGCCCTCGAGAGTCTCTGCCATCATCAGGAGGGTAAGAGAGGATCATTAGATTATAGCTAAGCCTCCACCCCTTCCTTCAGCTCGGTTGACATTAGCAACCGTGTATCCCGAAGGAATAGCGGTGTTCCAGTCAGGGTCGCTGCTGTCATTAGCCCATGTCTCTGTTAAGAATAAAGCGTCCAGGTCTTCGGTCTGTATTAAGCATTCTAGTTGGTATTTGTGTTTGGCCATGGATCTAACGTTAAGAAGCATGCAGTTGAAGACCTCACTGTTATCATTGACTTGATTATTACGTTGTATACCACTGTTCTGCGTTAGGTGACCCTTTGGTGACCGGGAAATGGTGTTGTGCCCCTCCGTAGTTGCCCAATCGCAGGATTTACAGCAACAGGACCCAGCGGGTAACAAGATATTATGGTGGTCACACATACCTGTATTTAATTTTAAAAGACAGTTTTTCGCGTATGTAATCCTTTTACAATGACCAGGGGTTCTGGCGCATGGCGCAGTCCGGGCGCTGACGGGCGCAGGCGGGCTTGCCTTTAGCGCGCCGTTGGCGCACCGCCGGCACGCCCGCTGCACGGTCGTTGCATCAGTTGTTATATGTGAGCTGGGGGAGAAACTAGCGGCAAAACTGGAATTGGGATGCTAATCTTCAGGCGGGTTGGTGAAAATACCCGAGCCCCGCGTTAGCGATTCCAGTCCGGTGCAGGTGAGGGAATTAAAAGACTACGACTGTCAAGAAAATGAAACGCGCAATTTAGGAGGTTAGTTAAAATGCCTCAATCCAGCAAGAACACAAGCAGCATTAGCCAGTTACCTTACGACTGCGCGAACGCTGCAGCGCTGGCTTTATGTGAGCTGGGGGAGGAACTAGCGGCAAAACCGGAACTGGGACGCTAATCTTCAGGCGGGTTGGCGAAAATACCCGAGCCCAGCGTTAGCGATTCCAGTCCGGTGCAGGTGAGGGAATTAAAAGCCTACTAATCTTACTCCTGATAACATTTCACATTGGGCAGTGCCAACCCTTCTCCCTCAGGATCTAACTGGAAAGCATCCATTTTTTAATATGGGTTTCTTACCCTGCCAGATAAAGTTTTGAATTGCTGTATACACTAGTTCAAAAACGGCTGTGGAATTCTAATCCGAATGTTTGCAAACACAAATAGTAATAATGGCAGGATACACATTTTTACCAAGACGAAGTGCCCTATAATTGTCATATAAAAGTTCTGCCATTGACTTAATATCCAGTGATCCTTGTCTAAAGCAGATCGAAAATGTAGTGCATACAAATCTCCTAGATTAGAGGTTACAAAAATCCCCAAATACCTTAAACGCAATGTAGGGGAATAGAGAGATTGCATGGTAAGAGGTAGCACATCAAGTGACCAATTAAAAAGAAGGGCTTCCGGGACGTGGCTTGGACGGCAATGCAGGCAGATGCCTAAGTCCGGGACCTACGTCACCCTGAACCAAAGAATGGAGAAAAAACCAGCGAAACTGCCCGGGAAACAGGCCACAAAAGGAGCAAAGGACGTGGGAAACATCGGAGCAGAGGAAGGGAATTGAAGCAGAGCCCACAAATAAAAGAAGCAGGAAACAGCCAGCCAAAGTGTGAGGAGCACTGTGAACCCAAAATGGCTGCACATAACGGAGGAGCAGAGCAATAACGCCAAACTCACCGTATGTACGAGCGCATGCCAGAGCAGGGAGCGAGCATATGCAAGAGCAGCAGCGGAGGTCTGATCGCTGAGTTTTGACCGAGCGAAGCCTATACAGCCGGTAAGACCGCGCAAAGCCGGCAGAGCGGATTGGCAAGAGAAACGAAACGTGGTAGCGGCCATTTTGGGGAGTAGGAAGGCGGGGCCAACAAACAAGCGGAAAGAGGCAATGCCTCACCAGGCAGAAACTAGAGATATCAGTGCCTAGAGCGGCACAGCCGGAAGCGAGCGCACCATACCCGCAGCCTCAGAGTGCCTACTGTGCACCCCCCCAGCAGAGAAATAAGCCAAACTCACCGCAAGCACGAGCGCAAGCTTGCGCAGGGGGCGAGCATATGCAAGAGCAACCAGCCAAGTGTGAGGAGTGCTGAGAACCCAAAATGGCGGCACATAAAAGAGGAGCAGAGTAATAACGCCGAACTCACCGCAAGTACGAGCGCAAGCCAGCCCAGGGAGCGAGCATATGCAAGAAAAGCAGCGGAGGTTTGGTCGCGGAGTTTTGACCGAACGAAGCCTATACAGCCGGTAAGACCGCGCAAAAGCCGGCAAAAGAAGATCGGCAAGAGAAACGAAACCAAAACTACCTTACTACAACCCTGGTAGCGGCCATTTTGGGGAGTAGGAAGGCGGGGCCAAACACACTAGCGGAAAGAGGCAACTCCTCACCAAGTGCCCACTGTGCACCCCCCCCCCCCCACCAGGTAGTGCGAGCTGATCCTCAAGAGCTGACTGCCCACCACACCTCAACCGGCAGTGCACCGATCAGACAGAGAGGACGCAAGGCACGCCCTACAAGAGGAGAGCGGTTCCTGAGGGCTACAAACAGGCATGGGGAAGGCACAAACATAATATCGAGGCCAGGCCAAAGAAGCACGGACCCAACCACGGCAAAGCCAACAGTGAGTATGTTCGCAACTGACATACTGTAATAAGCATTGTGCGACGAAGGGCGCAACAAGTGAAACCGGAACTGGGTACTGCCAGCACAGCCATCGTACGGATTAACAGAACGGAGCAAGCAGGAAGACGCTCCCTACAAACACAGGAGGGCACGCTGAACCAGGCAGAGCAGCCGCCACAAACACAAGGGGGTACTACACCACAAGCAAACCACCTGAACGGCACATCAGCCCCTCTGGGCTCCATCCCCCGTCGCAGCGGATAAACAAGGAAGCAAACAGCGACGGAAGAGCTCCCTTGGCGCTAGCACTACCCAGCCACACAACCACACGAGTACTACCAAGGCCACCATTGGAGTGAGCGGCAGATAACCCAAGGATACCAGCCGCAAAAGCGAGGAATGTACAGAAAAAGAACATTGCATCAAACACCAAAGCAGCACAGTACCTGCAAAGAAACGAGCTGGCTTTTGTCAAGACCAGGACGAAGATGATACGGTGGCCAAGCAGATTCAGACTGGACAGCACACCCGCAAGCAAGGACACCGGGAGCGCAAGCAACAACAAAGCTCACCCAGCAAGCCAACAGGAAGACGATAGACTGAGAACCTACCTAGCAAGAAGGGGCTTTGACAAAATGGCAAGTAGAGATGACAAAATCGCCAGCGACAACAAGAAAGTCAGAAAAGATCCAACCGAATCCCCATCGAAGCTGAAAAACAACAATAATAACGAAATAACACTAGACACGCTCCTCAAAAAGATAAATGAGGGCAACGAACTTGCAAAAGCCACAAAAAAAAACATAGACAATATACAAATGGAACTCACAGCCATACGAGCCGATCAGAGCAAAATGAACGGCAGGATTGACGTGGCCGAAAAGAGGATAAGCGATCTAGAAGATAACACATCCAGAACAAACAGAGACATGCATTACATGGTAAAAACATCAAGCGATCTACAAAAAATGCTGGCGGAGCAAGACGACCGAAGCAGGAAGGGGAACACCCGACTCCTGGGTGTGCCAGAAGGCGAGGAGGACACAACCGGCTCATGCGCGGCACTACTAGAAGACCTACTACCAAAGCTGACCGGCTTAAAATTCGACAGGCCTTTCGAGGTGGACAAGGCGTACAGGATACCAGCCTTAAAACAACCGCTGGGGAAGGGCCCGAGGCCGATCATATGCAAACCACTGAGAGCAAGCCACACGGACGCCAGTTTTGCCTTCGCTAGGAAAGGCCAAAACGTGAGATGGAACGGTCAGAAGATCATCATAACACAGGACTTCTCTAAGCTAACGGTAGAGACAAGGAAAGGATTCCTGGCACTCAGGGACAGACTCCGGAAAGCAAATATAACTTTCAGCTTTGACGGGCCAGCCAGAATGCGAGTCACTGACAGGGGGGGTTCAAAGATCTTTGACGAACCAGCAGAGCTGCGGAGATACCTACAAGGCCCAGACACCGAGGAAATGGAGGCACAGAGCCCAGGAGCAGCGAAAAGAAGAGCTTCATCAGATGGTTCCGAAGGGGGGCCAGAAGGAGGACACTAGCAGAGACAATCCACCTCAACACAACGGAGCTACCTCAAGAAAACAACAGATCTACCTCAAGGAAACAGGCACGGAACTGCTCTTAAGCCATGACAATGTAGTTACCCCGCAAGCGGCACCAGAATCAACAAGTCATCCAGGCAAAGATTCTGCCGGATACCTCACGAAGAGGCCAGAACCACTGCATATCCTTTGCCACCGGGGATAAGATGTTTATAAGGGAAGGGCAGGAGGGGGAAAAGAGACTCGGGGATGACGGAGGGAGGGAGGACCCATGCAGTCGCACGCCTATAGCACGATGACAGGGGGGAGGGGGGGCGGGTGGGGTGGGGGGCTAGGGGTGGGGAGCCGCACAGCACAGTTAGATGCGCCTTATTGTCTTCACATACTTTCTATCTTTTCCCTTATCTATCTCCTGTCCATCTCCCGGGGGGGGAGCCAAACAACCTACCAGACCAAGACCAACAGCGCACAGGGTGGTACGCAACTACACACGCCATAAGAGCTAGCGAAACAGACAAACCACCATGACTACACAAACGCACACCCAGCCACTCTCGGATATCAAAGTGGTGTCTCTCAATGTAAAGGGCCTTAACCACCCCATAAAGCGCCGGAAGACCCTAGACTATCTAGCGAAGCTCAAAGGGGATACATACGTCCTCCAAGAGACCAGGGCCTCTGAAGCAGACGCGCAATGCCTCAAAGCGAAATGGATAGGAGAGATAGTATGCTCACCAGCAGTGCACAAGAAGGGAGGGGTCATTACAATCATAAGCAAAAAAGCCAAACTCGCGATACAGGAATATAACGCAGACACAAACGGAAGGGTACTAATCACAAGCCTAAAAAGAGGTGAGGAATCGATTCACGTAGCCAACATTTATGGGCCCAACTCGGCGGACAAAGCCTTCTGGGAGGGGGTGGAGAACAAACTGAGCAACATCCCCCAGGTTGAACTACTGATCTTAGCGGGGGACATGAACCAGACCATAGATAATGCCACAGACAGACATCCACACAGAACCAGCCACGGACCACAGGAACAGAGCACCCTCAAAAACCTCTGTGCCAAACTAGAGGTAGCAGACCCATGGAGACTCCAACACCCAACCGCAAGGGAATACACCTTCTACTCACACCCGCACAACTCATATAGCAGAATAGATTACATCCTCATGTCTGCCACTCACATACACCTCACAGACACGACGGAGATTGGCCCAATCACAATCTCAGACCACGCACACATCACCCTCACGATCAGCGGCAAACACAATGAGAAGCCCAGCCGCAGCTGGCGACTAAACAGCGACATCCTAGAATACCCAGCCAACATAGCGGAAATAGAGGAAGCAATTAAAGAATACCTTGACTTCAATGACACGTCAGAGATAGACAAAGGGACCCTGTGGGAAGCACTGAAAGCGACATTAAGAGGTAAACTCCTAAACATTAAATCTAGAATGAACAAAAAAAGGAACAGAAAAATAACAGAGCTAGAGAATCAGATCAAAGCACTAGAAAGAGGCCATTGCGCAAACCTTTCAGACAAAAACACCCTTACAGAGCTAACCAAAAGGAAGTATGAACTCAACAGAATTCTGCGCGAAAGAGCAGGCACATGGATTAACAAATATAAATCCATAAACCTGTGCTCGGCCAATGAAGCAGGGAAGGCTCTAGCAGGATACCTAAAAGCAAAGCAGAGACAACACTCCATAGCAGCAATAACAGACAAAACACACACATCCAACAAACAAATCCTAGAGGTTTTCAAAGACTTATACAAAGAACTATACACAGCTGACAAGAACCTAGCAATAGACGGAGGTGCGAGTCTGCTAGAGAAACTCAACCTTCCTAGGCTCACAGACCAGCAAAGAGAAACATTAGAAGGAGTGATAACGGTAGCAGAAGTAGAAATGGCAATAAGCTCCCTAAAACCAAACAAAGCGCCTGGCCCTGACGGGTACACGGCCGCATTCTACAAGCAATTCCAACACCTGCTGAAAGACACCATGGTCGAGGTGTTCAAGCTCTGTGCGCAAAAAGGCAGCATGACCGACTCAATGGCCGAGGCTAACATCATAGTCATTCCCAAGGACAGGAAAGACCCGCAGTGCTCAGAAAAATAACTGCCCGATATCGCTCATCAATGTCGACTGCAAAATATATGCCAAAATAAGGGCTGCAAGGCTAAACATGTTCCTGCCCACCTCATCCACAAATCACAGGTAGGATACCTATAAAATAGGCTCTCTCAGAATAACACGAGACTCCTATGTCATCTCATACACCGCACAGCCAATTGCCAAGAAAAAGCAGTCATGATCGCGCTAGACGCGGAAAAAGCCTTCGACAGGGTCTCATGGCCTTTCCTGGACCTGTGCATGGACAAATTCGGACTAGGTGCCAGATACCGAAGCATGGTGATGTCGCTATACAATAACCCCAAAGCCCGGGTAGTAGCCAACGGGGGCACATCAGAAATCTTCACCCTAGAGAGAGGTACAAGGCAAGGCTGTCCACTCTCCCCAAGCCTATTCCTACTAGCTCTGGAACCACTCCTTGCCATGATCAGAGATAACCCGCAGATAACAGGCGTTCAAGTCAGGGATAACACAGTTAAATTAGCGGCCTATGCGGATGACATTCTGATCACAACCAACAACCCCGAAACCTCAATAGCAGCACTAATGCAAACAATTGAGGAATACGCCGCAGTTTCAGGTTACAAATTAAACAGGGAAAAGTCTGAGTGCAAGCCCATGAACTGTCACACAACAAGTACAGTCCTGGGCACATCGGGACTAACGTGACAAAATAAACCCCTAAAATACCTCGGCCTCCTCTTTGGCAGAGACCTAAGGTCAACCCTCGACCACAACGAAGAGGCCATCCTCAAGACAATCAAAGCGAAACTAGAGTCCAGGAGCCCCAAATTCATTAGCTGGTGTGGAAGAGTAGAGTCCATCAAGATGATGATCACTCCCATGCTCAACTACATGCTCAGCATGCTGCCACTAACACTAACGGAGGAATTCTACAAGAAACTTGATAAAACAATCAACACATTCTTGTGGAGCGGGAAGAAAGCCAGAATAAGCCTGCAAAAACTAAGATTAAGGAAAGAACTGGGGGGGCTGAACATGACGAACTTCAGGGCCTTCCAAACAGCATGTCTGGCAAAACAAGGTATACACTGGATCAACCCAACTCCAGACTACACACCAGTCTGGCTCGATTTAGAGAGAGACATCCTGGGAGGGGCCAACCCGGTAGCAGTACTCACAGCCAATAAGCATCCAGAGGCTAACAACGCCGTGCTCAAAAACACTAGGATTGCACTCCTAAAAGTAGACAAAGAAATGGAATAGAGCATCAAAAGGTCAAAATGGGAGTCGATCTGGTATAACTCAAAAATAACGTACAGAGGTAGGACACTGGCAAACAAAGAGTGGTATGAGAGAGGTATCACAACACCTGCTCAGCTAGAAAAGGATAATGCTCTGCTCACATTTGAAACGCTGAAAACCACCCACAGCCTTCCAAACATTGAATTCTACGAATTTCTTAAAATCAAAGCAGCCATAGCCAAAGCAAACCTCTCCAAAGAGACCCCCTCCATCATCAAATACACGCAAAACCTAAACAAGATAGGCCACCAAACAGCTCATATACACAGACTCATATGCCCACGCATGTCAACAATAAACACCAAAACCATGTCCTTCTGGGAAACAAGACACAACAGGACCTTCAGCGAGGAGGAGAAATCCAAGCTCTTGGTCTCAGCGTCCAGGAATAAAGTATCCGCTCAACTAGCGCAAGGAAAGTTCTGGCTACTGCACAGAATGTTCTGGACGCCAGCCCGACTAGCTGCAGTAGGCGCCACAGAATCCGACAAATGCTGGAACTGCCATAAAGAGAAAGAGGATCTGACACACATCATATACGAATGCCCCAAGGCCAAGGTCTCTTGGAGCACAGTGTATAACTTCATCAACACAATAGTGGGAGGGAACATACAACGAGGCCTAGAAGGAAAAGCCACAGCTTTTCTAGCCCCTGACCTAAAATCCAAGGAGGATAGGGAACTAGTGGACCTTCTGCTCACAGCAGCTGTCAAGACAATACTAGCGAACTGGAAGAACACTAGCAAAGCTACATTTAAGAGGTGGTTCAACTGGGTAACCTTCCTGAGAGGCGCAGACAACATCACCGCAAAACACTCAGCGAACCACACAGCCAAAGGGGAAATGTGGGCCGCCCTAAACTCACACCTTGGAACACACAAACCTCCGTAGACCAACATCACTTCACTGGTATACACCCCCCCCCCCCCCCCCCCTCATTTCTTTTCTTCTTCTTCTTTCTCTCTCTCTCTTTCTCGGCCAACAGTATTGAGGGGCAACAACCACCTGCCAAGCAATCATTAAGCAATGCCAATTGTCATTAATGCCAATGTCGATATACATAACTGTGCATTGAGATTGTCTGTCCTGCACCCGCATCACTACTGTACTGTATTGTATTATACTTGAAAAAGAATTCAATAAAATAATTTTGAATTAAAAAAAAAAAAAAGAAGGGCTTCCAACGTGTTTTATCCTATACCCTCCCATTTTAGAAAATTCACCTATTTTATCAAATGTGTTTAACATGTTAGTTTTATCTGATATTAAGTAGAGAACCATGCCATCAGCAAACAGTTTTAATTTAGCTGTCTCTATTACAGGAGGTTTAATATTCGGGTCTTGGAGAATAGCGCAATCAAGCAGCTCAATGAACAGTGAAAACAAAATAGGGGACAGAGGGGAAGCCCTGCTGTGTCCCACAGCTTATAGTATTATTCCCAGCCATACTGCCATTTATGATTATGTACGCCTTAGCCTTGATCATTTCCAGACAGAAACGCAAATCTACTTAAAATTGTGAACAAAACATCCCACTGGTTGTGATTGAATGCTTTCTCTGCATCCAGAATTACAACAGCCGCCTTGTTCTGTACTGTAAAATAATCTATTTCCTGGATTAGGTAATGTGTATTATTTGCTATCTGCCGAACACCAGGTTAAGTATTTTCTGACCATTCATTTTTTTAAATTTTGTTTGTAGAATTGTGTTACGACTTAATATCCTGGCTGACAACTTATGTTCTGCCTGTCAGGAAGGAGCAGGCTTAGAGGAGAACATGTGTTCTGATGCCAATCTCCTGCAAGCGTCAGATAAGGCTGAGATGGTAAACTGTGTCGAATGTTACTGAGAGGTCCTGGAAGAGGACGGCCATTATGTCTCCTCTGTTCAGGATCATCTGTACGTCGTCTGTGGTGGTGAGAGCGCTGTTTCTATGCTGTGGCCCTTTATGGTAATAAGTGCCATGCATACGTTTTCATTGGGTTCAGTTGTTGTCTACAAGTGCTAAATGCAGGGCTGGTGGCAATTGTGGAATATATCAAGCAGTAATAGTGGGTGTGGCTCTTGTGGATAAGAAGCATTGTTCCATGAGGAATAGCTCAGGTGTTTGGAGCAGGAACTCTGGGTAGACTGAGACACAGCTTGGCTGAGTGAATGCTGTATATAATATGTGTGTGTAACCTGAAGCACAGCACTGCTGCCTAATGCAAGAACCACTATGATCAGTTTTTCATAGTGTAATCAAATGCGGCAATTGCTGCAATGGTGCCTATGGAGAGGCAGTACAGGTAGCAGCAGCACTTCTCTTCACTGTGTTGTGCCTTTCTAAGTAATGTGGTTTGGCAGCAAAATACTTGCAAACCCTAACTCTGCTGTCAAAATAAACCAGGGGCTGTCAAATGCAGTATAACTCTGAGCACAATAAGTTACCAATTCAGAAGCATTACACAAGGAAAACACACCTCTTTGTGCACTACACGTTCCAATGATTCAATGTGTACATCACACTTTTCCTGTAATTACTACAGATATTGAGAATCACCTTTACGGTAATCATTCTCCGAGTAGGCGGTCTGAAAAATGAGTAACAAATGACACATTTTATTATTAAACACATTACTCATCCTAGTTTTAACACTAATATATGTTAGGGGTTTTGACCCTGTATTTGCAGTGGGTCTAAGAAGTGAATTGAAAGCTGGTTGGTATAATGTATAATATTACAAGGCACTATTTCTGTTTCTTTCGGAGTGACTTAGTCACAGGACAAAGCACCACCTTGGAGGCTTAATGTGAAGCTTAGTCATGCATTGCATATGAGAACTGCTCAATGTGGGGTGCTAACTATGTTTACGCTAGTACAGATTCATGGCAGGGCAAACAACATGTTATAATATTGGCAAATTAGTGGTATTCAGTCTATTTCAAGATGAATGAATGATGAATTATGAATCAAGCTTGTCACTTGCCAGTCATAAACCCAAACCATGTGTGTTAATCCACTAAGCTAACCTTTTTGAGACCTGTTCATGAGTGCAGCCGCTAACAAGCACATGTTGCAACATCCTGATGCGAGGCAGGTAAACATACCTTTGGCCAACATTCGGGCAAGAGCACCTTCCTGGACACGCAATAATAAATACTCAAAGAGCATGTTATCCTGCCAGGAAGGAATTTTCCGGATATTGGCAAAAAAGGCCAACATTTTGTAATAACTTTACAAAAACTTGTTTATTGTGCTTTGTACTGAAACCTGTTCAAGCTGCTTTTCTCTCAACCCCTCCGATAAAGTTCAGCATAAGTAGCCTATAAAAGTTGTCAAATCCACAAAATCATGTATGTTCTAATAGTACTGGGTTTGCCCAATAAGTTTAAAATGCACAATTTGTCACAATTGTGTTGTATTGGCTCTGAGATTAAGTCCACTCCCAACTGTTTAAAGTATTAGCTCTTCCTCCATTGCTTGGTGTGTCGGCCACTCTCCCCCAAAGTGCTGCTCTAGCCGCACCCCTGCACAACATTCCCCTTTCTAAAAATGAAGGCCCATATTTACAAGGAGATCACGTAATTCCGGACAGCAAGTAAAGTTGCTACTCTACGCGGACTGTACCATATCTAGTTAGAAGCACTGCAGTTTTGTTCCCTCCCTGCACAGGCACACTTATGTCTCCCTGAGCCAGTATAGATTTTTGTGCAGGAAGGATTGCTTCTGGACAAAAACTATGCTTTAAGGCATTTTCCTCTCTGTATGCAGAAGACATCATGTACTCAACGAGAAAAAACAAGGAGAAATGAAAACATTTCTCAATATTATGCCTTTCTTAGAGAGGGCAAGAGTTTTGGCACATATCCCTCTCTGCCATTCTTTGCAGATATGGATTTGCATCAAAAACAAGGGTAGCTGCATGGGGACACCCGGGCGTCATCAGTTAAATGCCCCTTTCGCAAATTAACATAAAGCTGTGAATTGCGAGGTGTTGCGTTACTTTGGGTTACGATCCAATACAAATCGCCATTTTTGTTGGTTTGCAAATCACAGCAAAAGACAGGTTGGGTTAAAAAAGTAAACAAACAATAAAAAGTCTTGGAAAAATCGGGGCCGAGCATCTTGCGCTTGCTTCTGTGAAACAACACCCACAGGAACAGACACTGAAGTGGATATAGCGGCCTCCAGACCACCTATCTCGCCTATCCAAGCACTACAAGTGCACTGATCATGCTTTCGGTACCATGTTAGCGATTTCCTTACAGTTACATTTTTAGGTTGAGCATTCAAGACCTCTTGTTTATACTTTAGTATATACTTATAGGTGTATTTACTCATTGGGCCCTGGAGATCAGCCCTAAGACTTTTCTGCTTCTGCTTAAGGACATTTTTTTCTGTTCAACTGCCTCTATTTAACTGTCTTGATAGAAAACGACCGGTAGAGGTCAGTAAAATACCAAGGGACTTTATTTTTTTATTTTTCTGGCAACTGCCTCTATTTAACTTTCTTGATTGAAAACGACCAGCAAAGGTCAGTAAAATACCAGAATTACTTTAGCATTCTCTAGATTCCAGTCCATCGAAATTGTCTTCCACGGGCACCAGAAGACAATAATATATTTTTCAAATCTTGTATTTTCTGTGATATGACCACCGAAGGCCCTGATTTTATATTAAAAACATAGCTTTGGACTATAACATTTCCCGCTAGAAGGTAATATTTTTCTTCATGTGTCCCCATACCTGCCACGCAGTTTGGTGCTTACCTTCCCTCTATGTTAAAGAACAGTAGATGTTTCAGCACCCAGGCTAATGTGCTGCATAACTAAATACATATAAGTTCTCAAAGGCGAGACTGATTTCATTGCAAATGATTGTTTTAATTTTCAAATATGTATTGTATCAGTCATTTATTATGGTGGCCTTAACATCATGGAGTTAATGTGCAGTTAAATGTATTTCTTTCTTTACGCTTCATTCAACACTTGTGGAAAAATGGAAATGGATGTCAACGCACTGAAACGCCTCAGTGTTCACACGGTGAGTTGTGTTCACATTGTAAGTTGCTGATACTTGACTTGTATTCAATACCAGTGCACTGTATTCCCGTGCAAACCCTTCCATTACAGCATCAAGTGTGCCACGAATATTTCTTTTGTGCAATAGGACTTTTCGGTCCGTGTACTAAACATGCCACCTTTAATTCTGCAGGTTTAGGAAGGGTAAGATTGTGTAATTTAGCACAAAATGGGGCTATGCTTTTGCACAAGGTCACAGGGCCAAACTGCAGCGCTTTCACGGATGTGTTAAGGTACCTACAGGTGTTCTTTAGTATTCCATAGGTTTACTCCTCTACCTTCGCCCAGTGGTGGCCGTCACAAACAATGGGCGGTGGGGCGAGTGTAGGGATCACGGGAGGGGGAGTGTGGGAGGCGGGATGTTATAATAATGTTTTTAAAATTATTTACTGTAATTTGCTGGCCATCACCTGTGTCATGCTTCCTCATCCCAGCAGACACCGACTGAGGCCACCACGTCACAGACTCCCATTGAATACCTGCGCTGCTCTCCTAGAGAGCAGCGCGGGGATTGGCCTGAGCAGACTGAAAAGACGCTCCACTCAGGCCATGGAGTCTGTGGGGGTTTCTAAAGCTAAGTCAATGAAATAGTGGCGTGATTCACGCTCATTACCCAGACGAACGGGGATGATACAATGACCCCTTCTGATACTGTTTCCAATGGCACTTAAATTGCTCAGTGGGTTAATTACTTACTTGTTCCACAAATGTGTGTGAGGCAGGATTAACGTCAGATTCTCTGTCCGGCGACTACTTCGAAGGGGGAGTATGCCTCTGGCTTCTACCTTCAAGGTTGAAGGCGCTCCAGGTATGGTACGAAATGAGTGGGCCAATGGGTAAACAGGTATTTTTTGAACCCCCAATAGAAGGGGTTACATCCCACCCCACAAAGGTGCCAAGGGGTTGTAAAAGGCGTGCTGTCCCCCCTGGTCAGACCACATTGAAGAATATGGGGGACAGCACGGAGGACTTCAAGACCCACCCACCCACACCAAACCAACAGCCTTTGTCGCAGGGCTGGCGGTAAAAAGTGAGAGCATTTCTTGGTTAAGGTGGCTCAGATGGCCGAACAAAGCCCACTCACCTGAGGATGCCTTACTGCAGGGTGAGTGGAGGCCAACAGGGGGAGTAAACGGAGCACAGCACTCGCAGTCCAGACCCCCCATTAAGATGGCAGGGCACAAAATGCACAGACATGGTGTCGAGGCAGGCTCTAGTGACAGTATGAGGCTACCCATCCCTCACAAACAGAGTTAAACCAACTGGAAACCTAATGTCCCCCAAATCAGCATGTATGAGAGCCCTAACTACAAAAGGTGCCACAAAGGACAAGCAGATGAGAGGACTGGATTGAGATGTGACAACCCTGATTTACGACCTATCAATGATGTATAATTTATGATCTGTCACTTTTAAATGATTTATAACCTTGTCACTATGATTTATAACGCTTTCATGATTTATGATATTTATGAAAATGGTTAATTTATGGCTGGGCCCTGTGATCATGCATGCTGAATAAATTGGGGCCATGTTTCTTCCCACAAACAAAGTGAACAAGTCTTGTTCGAGCAATTTGTTTATGTATTGGCTTGAGCATTGAGCGCATGCGCAAACTGGAGTGAGCGGGTTCATTTTTCACCACATGAGAGCTAATGCGACACGGCATTTTTGGCGCGTCTCTGATCAGAAACATATCTGACCTTCACAACTATTATGGGATTAGTTTAATGCGATTCCTAGACCTGACCTGTTGTACAGCGTGGGGTACAAGAAGGACAGAAATATTTATCTTGTGTTTGGCAATATTTCAGTGGTGAAAGAAGACATATGTAAATATCAGTACTGGTATTGTTGTTAACTCTTCATTGTTACGTCCTGTATTATTCTGGTTGTCTTTTTGCCCAGCCCATTTCCTAGCGTGGATAGCGACACATGTCCTTAGAATGTAATTTTATTAATTTTTTCAATTTCTTCATTTTTATTTTTTCTTCCAATCTGATGGGTCCCCCATTCAAGTATGCCCTACAAAACTGCATGAAGCAAACCCCTTAAGACCACTGTATCATTGAGTAATATGCATCACCAGCTATGTTTCGAGAAATTCCCTCACTTGTGTGTGATCTATCAGATATATGTAATCAGGGTACACACCATGGAGCACACATGTATTGTGTAACATTTATAAAGGGCTTAGTGAGCTCAAATATGTGTAGAGTGGCCAACATTCTTGCACCCTGCTACACGTGTGCTTATCAGTGGCGTGTATAGCACACGCCACCAGACTGGGTGTAACTCTGCTAAAGTACCAGGGACACACACCTGGATCTGGATTCCAATTACCACCTTAAGACTGTGATCCCCGAAATTGGGTGCCTTCTGGATTGGAGATGCACCCTATGACATCATTATCGCTCCACCACCTGTGGATAATGGTGCAAGCGTGTCATCCTAGTGGTAATTACCATGTGATCAATATTAGCAGATTATCTATTTATCAGTGATGCTCAGTAAAAATAACATTCCTATTTTTCCAAATAAACAATATTTTCTTGAGTTGTCCTCTACAGTGATTAACTTGTGCTGGTGGTTGCTGTGGGGGGCACTGTCACACATTTTTTGGATCTAAAGCTTATTTTGCATCCCCAGACTTTGTCTCTGAACATGTAAGAAAGGTGAAAAACAGATAAAGGAGGAAGAGAAATACAGAATATAGAAAACAGTGACACATGAGAAATCAAGAATGAGAAAGAACCCACAAGCATAGCATAGCTAAAGAGGCAGGAAGCAGAGGATGGTGGTAGAAAGAGGCAGTAGGTGAAATTAAGTCTACTCTGCTTTGGGATTCACAATCCTGACATTCCGCAGTGCTGGCAGCAAGCTCCTAAAATGTTTTTAGACATGTGCTTGTTTTTTGCTATTTTTTGCAAATGTAACACTGGTCATCTTCTAACTCTCATTCTGCAGCCCAAGCACTTCTCAGGACTTCTCAAGACTACGACCCTCTTCTTGACTCGCCCAGATCCCATTGGCTACGTTGCTTGAACTTCCCACACACCCCTCACATACCCATGTTGCATCCTTCGCCACGAGACAGCATGGATTCCAGTTGGAGGTTCCTCACCTTCTTTTCCTTTTCACTTCAATGAGAGGAGGCTGATTCCAGATCTTAAAACCTCATTGAAGGCCTGGTCTTCACGGCGCCTCACCAATTCTTCTGCTTCAGAAGTTCTCAATTAATCTGAGTATTTAAATGGACGCTCCTCCCACTGAGACGTCACCCCAGGGGTCGCAGCAGGTGCCAGCCCAAGGTTCATTAACTCAACAATGGTGATTAAGACATTATAATGAAGTGCTATGGAATACCCAGAGACATGTGCCATCTCCTTTCACAGATGTGATTGGATTACTGCCTCATCTTTAACATTTCAAAAATAAAATCATGTCCCATAATTCATCAGTGCCGGGATTTCTATGTGTATATTCTAAGCCACATTGGTCCTATATATCAATGAATATTTCTAAATATGCACTATTTAATGTATTAGTATACATGACTGACCATAGTTTGATGACCATCCAAAGTTGCGGAGTGATATCAAAAGGGTTTTTGAGCCTGTAACGATATTACAAGTTTTGCAAAATTGGTGAACATCTGCAATCCTTCCCATTACATAATTTGCTAGGAACACCCAGTTGAAATTAGCATTTGAAAAACTGTTAGGTAAGAAGCAAATCATTTATTTTTCACAGCCTGGTTGGCAGACAATCTGTATTTTATTAAAGACAAGGAGACTAAGATTATGCAAACCTCCCTTATTGCCAGCTCACAGCAGCAACCTTTGAAGAATATGGAACTTCAAGAACATTCTAATAAGGTATTAAGTCCCCCCACATGCAGCCATCTTCCTTCTTTGGCTCTGCGAACAAGATCATTTCAAAGAACTTCAACTTCAGAACGTAAAACTTCATCAATGGAAACTTCTTTCTCTTAAAGAAAAAAAAACAAGAAATTTGAGATAGTAAACTTTAACCCCACTAGGGAGGGTATCAATGTGGAGGGATAACCTTGGCCTCCGTGTCTTTAATAAAATCCAGATTTTCTGCCCAACATGCTGTGATGAATCTACATTTCATGGCTTGACATGGAGGTAATATTATGCAAGTTTAAAGTGCATTTAACATATTATCAAGGCGTTTGCAAAAGGTCTAAAATAACAACTCTAAAATATATTTTCATAGGACCAATCTTCAGCTCCAAACATAATGACATCCACACCGGTCTCTTTCATTACCTCCTTCACCTTTGTTGCTGAGGTGTGAGAATGATTCAGAAAAGGGGGTGGTGATGAACAGAGTGTCTGAATTAAGCAGACCACTTTTACCCAGTCCAAAGATCAGGGCTTGATCCATCACCGTTATTTATCTCACTGCCCCATCCCAGCTCAGAACCTGGCTATATGCAAATCAGTCTGTCCCTGGCCCAGTGCATCATGGGAACAGGGCAGACTAAACTACCAAGCCAATTCTTCACCAGAAAGGAGACAAGCTACCGGGGACCGGTTTCTGGCATTTCAGCCGTCTTCGGCCCGGCTTGCTTGAATCCTGATGGAGCAGTGAGAAAGGGACTCATGTCTGAGTATACCCTGCCACACCTATAGTGGCCAAAAACGATTCAGAAAAGGGGGAGGTGATGAACAGAGTGTCTGAATTAAGCAGACCACTCTTACCCAGTCCAAAGATCAGGGCTTGATCCATCACCGTTATTTATCTCACTGCCCCATCCCAGCTCAGAACATGGCTATATGCAAATCAGTCTGTCCCTGGCCCAGTGCATCATGGGAACAGGGCAGACTAAACTACCAAGCCAATTCTTCACCAGAAAGGAGACAAGCTACCGGGGACCGGTTTCTGGCATTTCAGCCGTCTTCGGCCCGGCTTGCTTGAATCCTGATGGAGCAGTGAGAAAGGGACTCATGTCTGAGTATACCCTGCCACACCTATAGTGGCCAAAAACGATTCAGAAAAGGGGGTGGTGATGAACAGAGTGTCTGAATTAAGCAGACCACTCTTACCCAGTCCAAAGATCAGGGCTTGATCCATCACCGTTATTTATCTCACTGCCCCATCCCAGCTCAGAACCTGGCTATATGCAAATCAGTCTGTCCCTGGCCCAGTGCATCATGGGAACAGGGCAGACTAAACTACCAAGCCAATTCTTCACCAGAAAGGAGACAAGCTACCGGGGACCGGTTTCTGGCATTTCAGCCGTCTTCGGCCCGGCTTGCTTGAATCCTGATGGAGCAGTGAGAAAGGGACTCATGTCTGAGTATACCCTGCCACACCTATAGTGGCCAAAAACGATTCAGAAAAGGGGGTGGTGATGAACAGAGTGTCTGAATTAAGCAGACCACTCTTACCCAGTCCAAAGATCAGGGCTTGATCCATCACCGTTATTTATCTCACTGCCCCATCCCAGCTCAGAACCTAGCTATATGCAAATCAGTCTGTCCCTGGCCTAGTGCATCATGGGAACAGGGCAGACTAAACTACCAAGCCAATTCTTCACCAGAAAGGAGACAAGCTACCGGGGACCGGTTTCTGGCATTTCAGCCGTCTTCGGCCCGGCTTGCTTGAATCCTGATGGAGCAGTGAGAAAGGGACTCATGTCTGAATATACCCTGCCACACCTATAGTGGCCAAAAACGATTCAGAAAAGGGGGTGGTGATGAACAGAGTGTCTGAATTAAGCAGACCACTCTTACCCAGTCCAAAGATCAGGGCTTGATCCATCACCGTTATTTATCTCGCTGCCCCATCCCAGCTCAGAACCTGGCTATATGCAAATCAGTCTGTCCCTGGCCCAGTGCATCATGGGAACAGGGCAGACTAAACTACCAAGCCAATCCTTCACCAGAAAGGAGACAAGCTACCGGGGACCGGTTTCTGGCATTTCAGCCGTCTTCGGCCCGGCTTGCTTGAATCCTGACGGAGCAGTGAGAAAGGGACTCATGTCTGAGTATACCCTGCACACCTATAGTGGCCAAAAACGATTCAGAAAAGGGGGTGGTGATGAACAGAGTGTCTGAATTAAGCAGACCACTCTTACCCAGTCCAAAGATCAGGGCTTGATCCATCACCGTTATTTATCTCGCTGCCCCATCCCAGCTCAGAACCTGGCTATATGCAAATCAGTCTGTCCCTGGCCCAGTGCATCATGGGAACAGGGCAGACTAAACTACCAAGCCAATTCTTCACCAGAAAGGAGACAAGCTACCGGGGACCGGTTTCTGGCATTTCAGCCGTCTTCGGCCCGGCTTGCTTGAATCCTGATGGAGCAGTGAGAAAGGGACTCATGTCTGAGTATACCCTGCCACACCTATAGTGGCCAAAAACGATTCAGAAAAGGGGGTGGTGATGAACAGAGTGTCTGAATTAAGCAGACCACTCTTACCCAGTCCAAAGATCACGGCTTGATCCATCACCGTTATTTATCTCACTGCCCCATCCCAGCTCAGAACCTGGCTATATGCAAATAAGTCTGTCCCTGGCCCAGTGCATCATGGGAACAGGGCAGACTAAACTACCAAGCCAATTCTTCACCAGAAAGGAGACAAGCTACCGGGGACCGGTTTCTGGCATTTCAGCCGTCTTCGGCCCGGCTTGCTTGAATCCTGATGGAGCAGTGAGAAAGGGACTCATGTCTGAGTATACCCTGCCACACCTATAGTGGCCAAAAACGATTCAGAAAAGGGGGTGGTGATGAACAGAGTGTCTGAATTAAGCAGACCACTCTTACCCAGTCCAAAGATCAGGGCTTGATCCATCACCGTTATTTATCTCACTGCCCCATCCCAGCTCAGAACCTGGCTATATGCAAATCAGTCTGTCCCTGGCCCAGTGCATCATGGGAACAGGGCAGACTAAACTACCAAGCCAATTCTTCACCAGAAAGGAGACAAGCTACCGGGGACCGGTTTCTGGCATTTCAGCCGTCTTCGGCCCGGCTTGCTTGAATCCTGAAGGAGCAGTGAGAAAGGGACTCATGTCTGAGTATACCCTGCCACACCTATAGTGGCCAAAAACGATTCAGAAAAGGGGGTGGTGATGAACAGAGTGTCTGAATTAAGCAGACCACTCTTACCCAGTCCAAAGATCAGGGCTTGATCCATCACCGTTATTTATCTCACTGCCCCATCCCAGCTCAGAACCTGGCTATATGCAAATCAGTCTGTCCCTGGCCCAGTGCATCATGGGAACAGGGCAGACTAAACTACCAAGCCAATTCTTCACCAGAAAGGAGACAAGCTACCGGGGACCGGTTTCTGGCATTTCAGCCGTCTTCGGCCCGGCTTGCTTGAATCCTGACGGAGCAGTGAGAAAGGGACTCATGTCTGAGTATACCCTGCCACACCTATAGTGGCCAAAAACGATTCAGAAAAGGGGGTGGTGATGAACAGAGTGTCTGAATTAAGCAGACCCCTCTTACCCAGTCCAAAGATCAGGGCTTGATCCACCACTGTTATTTATCTCACTGCCCCATCCCAGCTCAGAACCTGGCTATATGCAAATCAGTCTGTCCCTGGCCCAGTGCATCATGGGAACAGGGCAGACTAAACTACCAAGCCAATTCTTCACCAGAAAGGAGACAAGCTACCGGGGACCGGTTTCTGGCATTTCAGCCGTCTTCGGCCCGGCTTGCTTGAATCCTGACGGAGCAGTGAGAAAGGGACTCATGTCTGAGTATACCCTGCCACACCTATAGTGGCCAAAAACGATTCAGAAAAGGGGGTGGTGATGAACAGAGTGTCTGAATTAAGCAGACCACTCTTACCCAGTCCAAAGATCAGGGCTTGATCCATCACCGTTATTTATCTCACTGCCCCATCCCAGCTCAGAACCTGGCTATATGCAAATCAGTCTGTCCCTGGCCCAGTGCATCATGGGAACAGGGCAGACTAAACCACCAAGCCAATTCTTCACCAGAAAGGAGACAAGCTTGTTTCCTTCCCAGTATAAGAATTGGCTTGGTAGTTTGGTCTGCCCTGTTCCCATGATGCACTGGGCCAGGGACAGACTAATTTGCATGTAGCCAGGTTCTGAGCTGGGATGGTGCAGTGAGCTAAAAAACGGTGATGGATCAAGCCCTGATCTTTTGACTGGGTAGGAGTATTCTGCTTAATTCAGAAACTCTGTCCATCACCACCCCCTTTTCTGAATCGTTTTGTCCACCACAAGCGTGGAAGGGTATGCTCAGATGTGAGTCCCTTGCTCACTGCACCATCAGGATTCAAGCAAGCCGGGCCGATGACGGCTGTAATGCCAGAAACCGGTCCCCGGAAGCTTGTTTCCTTCCCAGTATAAGAATTGGCTTGGTAGTTTGGTCTGCCCTGTTCCCATGATGCACTGGGCCAGGGACAGACTAATTTGCATGTAGCCAGGTTCTGAGCTGGGATGGTGCAGTGAGCTAAAAAACGGTGATGGATCAAGCCCTGATCTTTTGACTGGGTAGGAGTATTCTGCTTAATTCAGAAACTCTGTCCATCACCACCCCCTTTTCTGAATCGTTTTGTCCACCACAAGCGTGGAAGGGTATGCTCAGATGTGAGTCCCTTGCTCACTGCACCATCAGGATTCAAGCAAGCCGGGCCGATGACGGCTGTAATGCCAGAAACCGGTCCCCGGAAGCTTGTTTCCTTCCCAGTATAAGAATTGGCTTGGTAGTTTGGTCTGCCCTGTTCCCATGATGCACTGGGCCAGGGACAGACTAATTTGCATGTAGCCAGGTTCTGAGCTGGGATGGTGCAGTGAGCTAAAAAACGGTGATGGATCAAGCCCTGATCTTTTGACTGGGTAGGAGTATTCTGCTTAATTCAGAAACTCTGTCCATCACCACCCCCTTTTCTGAATCGAGGTGTGAGAATGAGCAGCTCTATTAGGCCATCTATGGGATATTAGCATTTGTGCTGTATTCCTTTTCTTAAGCAGTAATCCCAAAAAACATTAGCTAGATCTTCAAGCATCTTGGAGTGAGGACCTCCCATCTTGTTGACGTACCTAACCGCAGATAAGTTGTCCATATGTAACGTTACAGAACACTTCATCAAGTCCTTGGTGAAGAAACAAATTGGAAATGAACCGGCCAGTAATTCCAAGCAGTTGATGTGCAATTCCTTTTCCTGAAGTGTCCAGCGCCCCCTGATGATGAGTTGCAACATCTCGCACCCCATTCTCCTAGACACATGTCCGACTCTACTAATGTCTTCGGCTCCTCACCATAAATGGCTCTACCGTTCCATGCTTTGGCATTCTTGAGCCACCATAATAGTTCCTTCTTTGAATCCTGGCCCAAAGACAGCATTTGAGTGTAAGACTAGGTTGTTATCAATGTTCTCGCTTTGAGTGTTTGGAGTACCCATTCATACAGGAGAGTCAAGAAAATTGCTGGATCGTTGAAGACAGGAGACCCAAAATTGTTGATAAAGACCTTAAGGGGAACTCTTTTTTCCCTAATATTTTCCACAACTCCTTGCAAAGCTTCCTCAGCTTCTCCCTTGGTAACTTTAATTCTGCCTGTATTGTCTTTACGACAAAGCACATAAACTGTGTCTCACGGCACGGCACCAGGGAAGATTTCTTTCTTGTTTATGACAAAACCCAAGAGCTCTAATAAGTTTATGGTGAGATCTGAACAACAGGAAACCACCTCTCTGAACTGAGCCATTAGCAGAATATCATCCAGGTATAAAATTAATCTCACCCCCTTGCTCGGAGCCAAGCTGGTATTGGACGAAGGACCTTAGTGAAACACCAAGGGGCAGAGGAAAGCCAGAAAGGGAGACTGTAAAACTGCCAAAGTTTGCCAATCCAAGTAAATTGGAGAAATTGTTGATGCAGGAGCCACATTGGGACCGTCAGATATGCATCCTTGAGATCTAACCTTGTCAGCCAATTCCCTTTTCTTAGTACATCCCTTAAAAGGTGAACTTCTTCCATTTCGAAATTATGGCAGACCACCCATTCATTCAGCTCTTTTAAATTTATCACCGGACTCAGCCCTTTGTCTTTCATCTATACTAGGAGATATTGCTGACAAAACCTGACTCTGTTCCCTCTCAAATTGCTCCTTTCATCAGTAAATCCTCTGCCTCCTGTGACACTAGGATTGTATCCTACTGCAAGGGCATCATTTTAGGAGGAATCTTCATTTGTATTGATAAGTCCATAAACTCAATCTTTTTTTTTTTTTTAAACTGTTTATTTGCAGGATAGTAAGATTGGAAGCCTGAGTCATTAAATTCCAATTCCCACCAAATTAGTCCAGGCTGCCTTCCACCTTTAGAGGGGTATCTGAAAGGTCTTTCAAACCCCTTACCTGTGGAAATTCCTTTCTGTTTTTAATCCCCTCAGAAGGATGTCCCACGGAACCTCTGCTTTTGGAGGTAGAAGCTCAAATGGGCGGCTAAGCTTGAATGAGGGAACCTTGCGCCACAGACCAGGGAATGTCTTGTTGAAGCCTGACCACGGCTGCGGAACTGATCCTGTGTTCTGCCGCCCTGCCAAAAACCTTATCTTGGAACACTTTCGTAATGTCCTTCTGGGACTTTTGCATTGAACCCACATATTTGTCCTTGTCCCTTATAAAGTCATCACTGAGGTGTAACCCTTGGGAGGCGGGCCTCCTTCCTTACCCCCAATTTGACTAGTTTAGGATCAATTTTAAGTAGAATGCCCTTTCTTCTCTCATTCGAGAGGATAGTATTGGGGTTCCTTAGATGGCATATGGCTCCCTGTGCCCATTGGCACAGTTCCTTGGGGTTGATGAGAGTCTCGCCAAGATAAGCTACCTCAGCCATCTCAAACATTTTAGTCAAAGGGCTAGTAATGTCAAGAAGCCAGTCCTGGCAGGACTTCAGGCCCTTGTCAAGATCTTTTCTTTTCTAAGGTCCTTTCCACCCTTGGCAATGAATGCCATCACTTTTGCATCTAGTTCTGGGGTCATTGTGACCTTGTCTGGGAGAGAGGGTCATGGGCACTCAGATCTCCGGAAAGATCTGACCTCTTTCGGAATTTTTTTCCAAATCAAAAAGATAGGTACTCAGCAATATGTTGAAAGGGAGCCCACTCTGGAGACAAAGGATGTTTGATGAGAAGGGGATCAAACATGTTATCCCCAAAGCGATTCACGATGTCCATTTTAAAGCCTGAGGCCTTATATGCCTCATCAGTCATTCCCATCTTCCTAACCTCTAACTCCTCGATATCTGTCTCAAAATCAGAGAAATAGGAGAGTTTGATTTCATCCTCCAAACCTTCGTCGCTGTCAATGACAATGGGAATTTCTGGGCCTTTTTTCTTGCCCATCTGTAGTGCCCAAGGCACTGCACATATCACCACCTATGCTTGTTAAGATTTGGGAAGTGGCTTTCCCCTTCAGCCTTCTTCCTCTGGCCCTGAACTGCCCCATTTGCCCCGTCAGGGTGTCCTGCGTCAGCAACTGCCCATCCTTTCTTTGAAAGGACATCCAATTTTCTTTTAATCGTCTCATCTAGGGACCCCATTACCTTATCGAGGAATTTGTTTATAAGCCCCTCCAATTTATCCTACATAGTGTTTTCCAAAGGTTCATGGGACATGTTTAAATAAATAAGTAACTACCAAATTACTAAGACCTGAAACAAACCGCTGTTCCGCACAATTGGTTGAACTACAGCTGCCAGAAGTCAATTAGGTTGGCCAAAAAGTTAAAATAGCCACTCTATGTATTTTACTATTTTTATCCCAAATTGTTCAAATGGCCGTCGGCACAAACGTAGTGTGCATGGCCATCTGCCAAGGAACTTTCCTTTTAGTAATACTGACAATCTGCCCTCTTTCTATTTCCTTAAAAAAAATACTTTTAATTTGGGCAGTGCGATCCTGACACGTCTGACCCCTGAAGTCAAGCAAAGGTAAAATCAGCATATGCCGGCAGCCGCTGAGGAAAGGATGGCTGTTGGCAGTTTTCAAAAGCCATGGAATGCCGCAGAGGGTCAGGGATGGTTCCCGGGCAACCTCCAGGCGACCGCCGGGAGGTGAATGAGCTTGCGCATGCTGTCAGCCGAAATGGAAGGCGCCCACTGCAAGCCTGTTTTCAAAAGAAAAGCCGGCTACAAAGAATGCTTTCCTCATAGAGGTTCCCGCTGCTATGGCAATGGGAGCATGAAATCGGCTTTCAAAGAAATCCGGCCCACCGAATGAACATTTCCCCCCCCTTAAGAGTCGAAAAAAATACAAGGATTTGCTGGGTACAGAGGAGAAAACTACTGACCCAGCATTACAGAAAGCAAAAATACACTCCGAGTAAACATAATATGTGTAAGAAACACCCTTCTCCCCAAAGGAAGTGATAAAAAATTAAGCAACAAGGAAACCAAACTATGAAGTATTCTTCCCACAGGGGTGGATGAGAGGGGTAAGGTACAAACAATACAGTAGAGAGTATAGAACAGAAAAAAGACAGTACTTATCTTGTGAGTAACAGCAACAAAGAAGGAAGAAGACTGCATGTGGGGGGACATTATACCTTGTTAAAATGTTCTTGAAGTTCTATATTCTTCAGTTGTTGCTGCTGTGAGCAATAAAGGAGATTTGCATAATGTTAGCCTCTGTGTCATGCCTTAAAATCTGGAGCAGTCGGGTGCATCAACTCTGATAAAGGTTATCCCCCGCTTTAACCATTACAACTTCAGAATGAGGTGACAATCTTGAACTGGGGAAAGATTACTCATATCCTCTCTGTCGTTGCATGGGGTGAAATTATCTTAAGATAATTCCCATGTACTTGGATTGTTCCCCTTTGTACCCCACTGACCAACGTCAAATAGTTAGGTGAAATTCGCAATAAAAATACAAAAAATGAACATCTCAATAGCTAATGTGCCCCAAACTTGATTAGTGATCAATGAAAGTAAACTGAAGTTCCTTTAACGATCTTCCCTTGGAGATCCTTGCTATATACTCTGTGTTGGATTGTTCTAAGACAGGTAATGTTACAACGACAGGATAATGTGATTCATAGTGAAGGCGTTTTACTTGCAGTAAGTTGTACTTCTGGAGTCGTTCAGATTGGTTGCTGTAATTGGCATCATTTTGCACCTATCTTCCTAGTTTATTTCATATAACCATCGCTGCGGAAATAACTATGACTTTGCGCAGGGAGATTATTTCATGCATGAACAGAGATGGCAAGAACATATGTTGTGAATGACATAACAATGTAAGCCTGAGTCAACAACATTAAGGGCCATATTAACTGTTTAGTATTTATGATTGAGTATATAACTAAAAATTCTTTATTTATTCATTACGAATCTGCTCTACAATATGGATAGGTAATACCCCTTCAACCTGAAAGTGATTGATTTATTGCCGTCAGTGGTGTCCCCAAAATCAAAGTGGAAATTCCTGGTTGGAATCTTCCAGGATGTGAGTAGTTGTCCGAATGTTAGTAATTTGTAGTATTTTTAGAAAATATTTAGTATTTGCAAATTACTACTGATTTTACCATCACTTTTTGTACACCTGTATATTTTTTATTTATTTATTTTATAATCTTTGCTTTTCTATACATTTTTTAACCTTCCTCTTATATGTGACATGAGTATTAGATGCATTTAGGGCAGTAACTTTACTTTAGGGGACTTTAACTTTCCTATTTTAGCTTCTCCTGTTGTTGTGAGAGCCACCCATGTGCCATGAAACTTCAGCCCAGGTACAGTGACCACCAAGTTTCCTTAGTGATTGTTTGCTGGTGATGTTTCCTTCACAGCTGCCATCTTGGGAGTAGGGAAACTTGTTCTACATTATCGCAAAATATGAAAACATTATAATCTACTGCTATCCACTAATCTTGCTCTATGGTAAAGATCATCTCCTTTAAAGCAGTATCACCTATAATTTGTGTCAAAAACATGACTATGCCTAACTCAATAAACATACTGGAACTGAAAGCTAGCAACCCTTACTCAATGAAACTCCCCTTTTCGCCCTATTTTCCCTAGGATTACAATCTGTATCCTAATAAAATTCAATAGGGACTTATTCATTTTTGACAAAAACATTCCACAGAAATTGAAGACATTTCACCTATATACAACATATATCCAATGTATTACTGAGACGTGGTTTGAAGATTAGGATGAATCCTCTAATGCTGACAATTTACTGCACAATTATGCAACCTTGATACATGGCAGGCAAGAGAGAGACATGGTGGTTGAGTTGCTGTTATCTGTAGAAAAGGTATCATGCCTTCTAACACTAAAAATCTAAAAGTCGAATGATCTCGGAATCATGGTAACTCTCATCTCTCTTTCCCCTAATACACCATTACGGTAATGCTGTTACACCGACTTCTGGAAAAATCTGCATCATTTATCTCAGAATTTTATCGGCGCTCACCATGGATATTATATACCTGATTATTTTGCATGATATCAATATGCAATGAGAAAAAATAAATGATGAAAGCTCACTGCAATGGCTGCAGATAGAACTAATTAATTGAAGTTCGTACTTATACCGCTAGTCTCACTCTCAATGCCATACACAGCTGACCACACCTTTAGTTTGGGGCCCTATTGCTCTTTTCAATCTTTATGGGTAACCCCAGAGCATTAGCTGACCACTTTCTTATTATACTTGTTTGGAGGACATGCGTTAAACTCAAACCCTTATTAACCAACAAGTGATATAAAAACAATTGAATAGGATTAGTTCTAAACTGCAAATAGCTGCCTTGGAATAACTTGAATATGGGCAACATATAGTCTAATACAGAGTGCCATTGCTGGGCAAAGAGGTAACAAACTCCATTGCACCTGAGATTGAAAGCAACACTAAAGACACCTTTGAAAGTTTGCTTTGATTCACCCCAACAATACATGCTATTGAACTTCAATAGGGAAGTTTAAGATGTTGGGAGTGTGAGAACACTATCTACATCCTCTCTTTCTGTATCAGGGAGGCAGAACTTAAAAGGCTCTCCCAATTGGTTCCATCAGTTTCTCTTCCAAGAATCCTCAGTTCCATATCCTTTGTAATAAAATGGCTAATTCCTATGACAATAAGGTCATGGTTTCAAGGGTAAACACCTAAGGCCTGATTCACAAAGGTGATTTACACTTCTGAGACATTTACACTTTTTGGTAAGTTTATAATTTTTTGCTTATTCATAAAATCTGAGTGAAGTTGCTACTGAAAGAAACTGTCACGCAGCAGCAAACAGCTCCACTGATGAGGTGTGAACTGGCTGCCAGAGCTAAGACAAAGGCCTTTGGTGTAGGGAGATGTTCTCTTCCTCTGGCCAACTGACAATCTAGGCAGTGCCCAGGAAATTAATTAGCTTCAAAGAAGCCTTCCATGTCACAAGCAGATGTAGCTAATTCCTTGGCTTGTCCTTTCCCTCTAGCCAGTCAGGCACCAGGCCAAGTGGAAGATGAGCTGCTCCAGAACTGGTTTAGGGTGACCATATGAGAGGGATTGCTCATATCTTGCCCACACCTCTGGTGGGGGGTAAGGCGGGGCACAATAGCTCTGCACAAGGATTAAAAGTGTCTGCCATATTGGTCTTAGGCAATGAGGGGCACTGGTGGTTTCTTTGCTGTAGGACACACAGGAAATGATTTATAGGAGGCAGGGTTGTCCTTGGGAACGTCTACTCCATTGGTTAGGAGGGGCCTGCAGTCATTTCTACCCACAGGCTGGTGCCGGGCATACATGTGGCACACATTGTATCGTCCTCAGAACACTTTCTAGACCTGTGGAAAAACAGAAGATAACCTGCTGTCTGTGACCTGAGGAGAGACAGGAAGACTGCACTTGCTCACCGAAGTAGACCCAGGGCAATGAAGTGGACTCTAAGGGTCTTAAGGTTGCCCTATTGTGTCAGCTACATGATCAAAACAAGCTACAATAGACCTTCATGTTCCCTGTAAACCAGTCTGAACTACACATTACCTGGACAATGCCACTGGCCTTTGCTAGCGCTTGTCTTGACCCCCAAGTGCTGTACCTGAGGCCTTGGACCCTTGGTTGGTGCTGAAGTATATTCCTCCGAACAAATCCTGAAGCTAGAGACTTAGAAACTTGTTGGCTCCAAAGATATCAAGAGGACCGGGACCAACGTGTCAAGCCAATTCAATGAAGATGCTTCTTAAATGGGCCAAAGATTCATGTTCATCCCTCTCAGAACTTTGACACAGCAGAACATCCGATGGAGTGGTACCTTGCAAAGAAAGTATTCGTTCTTATGGAGCTTTCTTTGGTTTCAGCCTACAACCTTGCCCCACTAGAAGTATCCAAGGTCCAAAAAAGTGACTACGGTGGAGGGCAGAAATATTCAACGGGCAAAGGCGCAAAAAGCATCCGGCATGTGAGGGACCTTCCCTGCCAAACGTCTATAGCTTCACAAAGAAGTCGTCCAGCAGCTATCCAATGATGTGGAGACCTCTTTGGCTATAGCCTGCATACCTTCCGTAACTAAGTCTGAAGGTAAAATGTCGGACCGGGCTTAATTAGATTTCTGTATCCTAACTGTGCTAGATCATGGTAAGTCTTAACTTGCACCTAAGTACAATCAGTTGACTTTGTTAGCCACCTAATGCTTTTTGGGGCTATTTTTACATTTTAACTTAAAAAAATTATAATTTGATTCAGATTATCAGAGTTTTGTCATTTTGTTGTCATTTCATGTATTAAAATGTACTGTATTTTGCTACATTGGTTTGGGATTTTGCATGTGCTGTGTTTTGACTTTATTACTGTGTGAGTACTGGATAAATGCTTTTCACATTGTCTCTTAGTTAAGCCTGTCTGCCCGGTGCCAGAGCTACCAGGGGTGACCTTGGGTTAATTTAGTGACTTTAGTGGATAACCCTGACATGGATGATGATTATTACTTGAGGTGGGTACTCAACACTCCTCAACTAATACTCCCAATTCCTCACACAAACCGTGTGGCCAAACTTCATTTTCTTGGTTGGACAACTTCCCAACTCTCAAGCCCTGTGTGATTTTCTGGATTGATGCAAAGTCACAGGAATATTGAGAGAGCTTGGTAGCCTCCTGACGGAATGCCGCAGCACATGGAAGTAGGATGAATTGCAAACCTGCCTGTTCTTTCTTTAGCTGGCATGAATCTAAGAATAATTATCCAAATTTTCAGATGTAATTGACAGCCAATTTTCTAAGTTCATAGGCAGCTTCTGTCAGTCAGTATCATCAGGTTTACAGTTTCAGCTGGACACACCTAAGTTGAGGTCCAACAGTGAGGAGGCACCATCCTCTAGGGGACAACTTCTCAGATCTAGTTGTACTTCTAGACTTTCCAGGGTGATGTGCATTTGTGAATATTATAGGTAGGGCATTTACCATCGCAGGGGTTTCTGTTTCATTTACATATGTATAAATCAATATTGTCCTGTGTGGCAACCCCAATTGGTCTAAGCCATGGTTAGTTTTGTTTCTTCCGTTGTTTGAAGGAATAGGTCTCCTGTTATGCTTGTTCGTGTCACATAAGAGTTTCTCAATATCTAGTTTCCTACCAGAAATACCACAATCCTGCTTCATCTCCCACTTTAGTTCACTGGCTAAAGTGTCAGAGCAAGATCAATGTTTCTTGGAGCCAGCAATCTTCTTACCGTTGTAGGCCCTGCAATTCATTAAATCACATTTTTTGCAAGAGCAAAATGTTTCTTTACAATGTGCATAACCTGTTTTGTGATTCAGAAACGCTTTTCAAAATCACCAAAAGACGTTTTGTGACTCATTCTGAACCTCAATTTGATGTTAATACAATTCTGAACCTTTGTAGGACAAATATGTCCCTAGATTCAATAGTCTACCTCTCTATAAGAGGCAGGTGTTGCCAAAATTGGAGTTATGAGAAAAAAAGATCTAGCCAACTGTAACCTACGCTCCCACCAACTCCTGTTGGGGCAAGATACGTTTAGGCCAACACTGGGTCCTGTGAGCCTACAGGATTATTGATAGATGGGTCCAAGAGCTCTCTTCCCACATGGATGAACACACAAGAAATCCGCACTTTTGCGCCACCGGAACGTCACTTTTTTAACATTTGAGTGGCGTAATGTGCCACTGGCATATTTATAAGGCAAGTAAAGCCACGTTCCATGGCTTTTCATGGCCTCATAAATATGTGCCACTTTCATGCAGAAAACTGCGTGAAAGTGGCGTTCCATGGGTGTTGCTATGGACGTTCCCAGCAATATCTATGGCTTTTGACACTGCCCCAGATTTACAAGAAATCGTAAGTCTGAGGCAGCGCCAAAAACGTAAGCCTTCCCAGGGGAGGTGTAAGGGAGGCACACATAGGAAGAGGAAAAACCACTTGTGATCGTTTGTGGCAAGGAAGGTTTCCCCTCCTGCACAAAAATAATCATCACCGTAATGCAGGAACCCTTGCATGACGGTGCTAAGGTGTCTGCGCTGGCGTACGGCAGCCCATTGTGCGCCGGTGCAGAGAAAAAGGAAAGGAATGCGCCGTATTATAGATATGGCACATTCCTGCCCTTTTCTTTTGCAGTAGGGCAGTGCAGCAGCAAGGCCTGCTGCGCTGTCCTACGGAAAAACCCCATAAATGAGGCCCAGAATATGTTAAAAGATTTTAATAAATTCATGCCCAAGTCTAGTGCTGGATACATTTTAGCAGCAAAATAAGCAGAACTGTAAGACAATTACTGAATTCAAAGCAAATTGGGAAACAATGACAACATATTTGATGGTATTCAATACAATCTATGTTGAAAATCCCAACCAAGGAATATAGGGGAAAGGTAAACCTGCTCTGCATCAAAGGGCACATCTGTAAATTTCTTAAAATGGCAAGCACATACCTTGTACACATACACATATGTTTTTCACATTTGCTACTAAAAAGTCTTCCAGTGTCTTTGTTTTCCATTCGGTGCTCACAGGAGTCAGATGAGATAACAGCAATTATTTAAGGCCTCAGCCTTGGGACTTCAGCACATTCAGACCTTCTTTTAGTCTCCTTTCCCACTACAACAGTGAGTTCAGTTTAAATACATTTTCAAACTCTCCATTGAAATGTAAAATATTTTGATGCATAAAGGAAAACAGGTCCCTATACAGTTATAAGTAAATCAATTCAATGAAAGCAACAGGGAGTGCACAAATTGCTGGCAAAAATGTAAAATATATAACAGAGATGCCCTTAAAAGTGGCAGCCACTCAGATTTGCAATTCACCATGAGTTGTATCAATGGCTTGTGACCACAAATCATTGAAAAGTACCAACACCTCAAAGAAGACAAACTCAATCTCCTCAGGGAAACTGTCCCCATAAGAGAGAGTCCCCTTTGCCCTTGGGGGCAGTATGGGGTGGTCCCGTGTCTTCTCCCTGATGTCTTCCCAAATGTCAAACATGTTATTTTAAAGCAGATGTCTCTTTCTGAAATTCAGCATGTTCAACAAAAAGCAGGAATAGTGCTCTGTTATCTATTACATGCCTCTATCCCTTTGTTTGTAGCTAATCTTGGTTGGCCCGCACATAGCAACTTAGTTAATATTCATTATGTTCATGTATGTTCAGTTAAGTCGTAAATGGACATTTTATAATCCAACCTAGTAGTACATATTTTATATTTTAAAATGAGAGACGGGGCAAAAAGTTGACTCATAGTTTGCACCCACTATTTGCGTCCTGCCTGTTAGTACACCTGGTGTCACATGTACAGAGGTTTTCTGTGGTCACAAGCAGGCCTGATTCGCAGAATCAGTCTGTTTGCAAACGCAAAATACTTTTTTACATGTGCAAAGCCCTATATGCGAGTCAGTAACCTATTACCATATCGCAAATTGGGTTTGCAATTTGGTATTGGGAAGAGGCGTGTTTAGGTGGTCCACTCCCAATACCAAATCACAGTGGTACGTGTGAATGTTATGCAACCGAAATGCAGTTGCAAAACATTCGCATTTTACTGCCTACTTCAAGTAGGTGGTAACCCAAACGCAAATGGGAATGAGTACCTAGGAACTCCTATCCTTTTGTGAATGTTTTAAAAAACATTTTCTAAGAGCAGGCAGTGGTCCCATGGGCCACTTTCCACTCCTACAAAATAAAAAGAAAGCTTTATTTTTTTTTTTAAATGCATCTCTTTTTCCTTTAAGGAGAATGGGCAGAATTTAAAAAATGAAAATTGCTTTATTTGAAAGCAATCACAGACATGGTGGTCTGCCAACCCCAGCATCCCTGTTATTTTAGTGATTGCCAATGGATCGCAAACTGAGATCTCCCGTGTTAGACCTGACATCCTTAGGGGGGTCTTCCATCCAATGTGTGCCTGATTACATACACTTCTTGCAGTATCTTTTTGTTGGCCTTGACCACTGCTGACCAGTGCTAAAGTGCAGGTGGTGTACTTGGGATACCTCGTGGGCAGGGGAAAGGTGCAACCCCTTCAGGCCAAGATAAAAACCATCCCCCAAAAACCCAGGCTAAGGTCACCACGTTCTTGGGCCTCATTGGGTACTATAAGAGGTTTGTCAAGGGATATGCCACCATTGTTGCCTCCTTGACTGAGCTGACTTCAAAAAAGCAACCCAGAAATGTGATTTGGACAGAGGCCTGCCCAACTGCATTTGGCTCCCTGAAACAAGCCATGTGCACAGCTCCTGTGCTTAGGGCCCCTGACTTCTCCCAAACGTTTATCATTCAGACAGATGCTCCAGAACATGGCATAGGGGCAGTACTATTGTAACTCAATGAAGAGGGAATGAGCAAACCTTTATCCTTCATCTTCAGGAGGTTACTCCCCAAGGAAGAGAGGTGTGGTGCTATAGAAAGAGGAGCTTTTGCTGTGGTCTGGACAACTCTTTGGCACTTACTTTCTGATTCATACTGACCACTGGTACCGCAGGTGGATCACCCAAGTGAGGGGTGAGAATCCAAAATTGTTGAGGTGGTCCATTTCCCTACAGGGTATGGACTTCAAGGTTGAACACAGGGCAGGAATAGACAACGCCAATGCTGACGGTCAGTCCAGGTTTTTCCCCATTAGTGATGAGAATTTCCTATTGACTGGGTAGATCTGCCCATTTTCAGCTGGGGGCATGTGTTAGACCTAGCATATTTAGAGTGCCCCCCCAACCTTTTGCCTGCTTACTTCCACATTTTGTTGGCCTTAGGATTCTGAGCACTTTACCATTGCTGACCAGTGCTAAAATGCATGCGCTTCTCCCCTAAACATGTTGATATTGGTGCATGCCTGATTGGAATATGTATTTTACCTGTAAGTCCCTTGTAAAGTGGTACACCATATACCCAGTGTCCATAATCAAAATGCTACTAGTGGGCCTGCAGCATTGGTTGTGCCAAACAGCTACATTTATTTGTCACTACTGTGAGACCTACTCCTCTCATAGGCTAGTATTGGGGATTCCTTAAAGCACATTTTAAGCTGTAATTCCCCGATCAGAAAGGAGAACCTTCATCATGTTTCATATCTTTGGAATGGTGGTGATAAATCCTCTTCAAAAGTAAAGTTGGATTTGGCATTACCCTTTTAGGAATGCCACTTTCAGAAAGTGGAAGTGTCTCAGTTCTTAACTCTGCTCTGTATTCCTGCAGCCTGTCTCCAATACACGTCTGGGCTGGGTGACATCTACACTTTCTGCATTCCTTATATTCGGCCACAAACATAGGAGGGGCTGGGTGTGACAGAGGACTCATCTGCATTCATCTGCATTCTGAGGGAACTCACACTTACATTTCAATAGGCTGTGTCCTGCCCTCATAGAAAGGACTTATTGCCCCCAAAGATAGCCTGACAGATAGAATTGGGTTGAAAGGGATCCTTGTGCACTTTAGAGGACTCCTTTGTAGTCACCCCCAACATCAAAGAACATTTTTTTTGTACAAGTACCAGGGCCCTGACCCTACCAAATGTGTACACTACTGAACATGGGAAAAACTGCTGGAGTAAAGACTGCTGTACTGTAAGGATTTCCACTTTGCTGTGACTGACTGTTCTGAGGGACTGCCTCTCTGCATTGTTGAGCTGCCCTGCTGCCTGCTGATCTCTGCCCTGCGGAGGACAAGGACTAGACCAACTCACTTGAACCCAGAGTGACTCCAAGGGCTTACTGGGTTATCTCCCGTTTTCCAAAATGTTCGGGACACAAAAGACTTCTTGTAACCTCTATTTGACTCTGGCATCTGTGAGTCCCACCCTTGCCTAAAGAGCTCCCTCCAGGTCTGGGACCTTGGAAATGAGTTTTCTGCACTACAGCCCCTTGAAATCAAGCTTTTGGGCTATCCGCGAAAGGTCCGGTTCTCTCTGGAACAGCGTCACTCACTTGAAGGATAGCCCGAGCAGCAGCATCACCTCTCGTGACAACGAGGACTAAGTCCTTCTATCCGTGACGCCCAATGGCTATTTGCACTCCAGAGTCCACCGTCAGCAATGCTCACATGTTCGCTTCAAACTCCCTTTCTGCTAATGGGACTCTTGGCTCAACTTGAGAAGGTAAACCTTCTGTGGGACCTGTTTGGAATTGTATCTGACCCGCACTCCAGCTGGACTTTTCAGATTTGGCCCAGTCTAATATGACCTCAAGTAACCCTTTAGTGCTATTGTTTCTTTGGACTGCTTTATGGTTTTAATCTTTAAAAATTCATATCTTGACTTCTACTGATTGGATTTTTGTTATTCTGGTTTTATTTTACTCATATAAATTTCCTCTTATTTTTTAAACTTTTGTGGTATTTTACATTGAGTTACTGTAATTTAAGTGTTGCACAAATACTTTATACATTGCCTCTTAAGTTGAGCCAGGCCACTCTGTGCCAAGCAATCAGAGGGTGAGCACAGGCTCATTTAGGGTGTGTGTCTGACTTACCCTGACTAGAGTGGTGGTCCCTATTTGGACAGGATGCAAATCTCTGCCAACTAGAGACCCCATTTCTAACATATCTCTTTAATATTCATGAAGTAGGCATATTTGCTACTGACTGGGAATTGCAAAATTTGTCAAAGACACATTTCTACATTATTGTTTGCAAATAGCGAATCGCTAAATTTTGCAATTTGGTAATTGCAATGTGGCCTCTGGCCCTAACTTCTGGTGGAACACATTAAGCCAGAGAATTAATGGATTTTAATACTCTCTGGCAAGGCACTATTTTGGGTAGTATTTCTACACTGCATTTTGGTAGGATGAGACTATGTATACAAATTATATTGTACGTCAAATTGGCTGCTGTGCATGCTTCAAATCTTACTCGTTTTTATTATAGTAATAAAGGGGAATGTAATCTATATGATTTATGATACCCACTGTATTTGCCTTTTTGCTAGTATTAATCAATTTACCCAACAGAAAGATTTACCCAAAAGCAAGTGACTTTCTTGATTTCTAATACTGGCAGGTTCTTCGTGAGTGTTGCCCTGCAAAGCCCTGCTGTCTGCTGCAACCATTGCTCTATTGCTCCAGTCTGTCACTGTAATTAACGTTAGTAAATACATTGTACCTTTGAGATGTGCTCAAGCTCATTAAACCCTTCTCCCCAGAGTGATACCTCCCAAGTAGAGGAGAACCACACTAATAAGTTACTGTTTTAATGAGGCTCCAATTAAGCTGTCCTTCCTGGCTTACAATGCAGAAAGGGGTACCCTATGTGATGTGGATAAACAAGAGCAAACCACTGGGGGCAAAGCTGTTTACCAATACACTTTTCATTAGGGGCATAAGAGAGGTGCCAGCACACGTGCATGGAGGCACGCGTGTACACACCGACGGGTGTGCAAACGAACACTCACACACACGCATGCTCGAACATACACATGCACACACAGTCACCGGCACCACCGCAACACAGCTATCGCATAGAATTTAATAATCATTTAATAAAGAAATACTTTTAAAATCACTTCTGATTCAGTTTAGTAAAAAATTAGCATGTGATCTTAAATCGGAGCTTAATGCGTTTGACCTCCACTTAAAAAACTTTGAGGCTACTCACACGAAAGGACATCTTCTCGACCCGATATTTTCAAATATCCCCCAGCTAGAAGTATCTCCCTCTCTCCCCTTACCCTGGTCTGACCACTTCTTTATCCCGTTCGCATGGCAAACCAACACTGACTGCCCACAGGTGCAGGAGCCTCGCACTCTGGAGGGAGCATGGTCTAAACTCTCCTTTGAAAGCTGGACCCTTGAACTAGAGCACACTGCCCCTCTTTCTGGCCCTGACCCTCTGAAAGCTGACATTCATTTTACCAATTGGTTGACTAACACCCTTGACTCTGTAGCACCTAAGAAAAAAATGGAAAAGAAGAGCAGGGTCTTTAAATCACCATGGTACTCTCAAGAACTTAGAGATCTAAGAAAAATCTGTAAAAACCTGGAACGTAGATGGAGGAAAGATTGGGCCCTCCCTAATAAGGAGAAATATAAAGCAGCCATCAGGACTTATAAAACAGCTAGGAAAACAGCTCAAGCTTCCTTCTTTGAAGAGAAAATTAGAACGTCCTCTAATTCATCTCGAGAGACATGTAAATAGTAAAAGATCTTCTTAAAATTCCTAACCCCCCGACGGTGCAGGATACTTCAGACACCAGATGTAATCAATTAGCGTCATTCTTTGAGAACAAAATATTAAACATCTTACAATCCCTACCGCAAAAGTCCCACACCTCTGTCCCTGCGGATCTCACCGCCGCTATTTCTGGCCCCTCTCTGGATTCCTTTGCCCAGATATCCAGAGAAGATTTTCAAACTGCTCTGTCCGCCATGAAGAGTGGATCCCCTAATGATCCGGCACCCATGTATATTCTACAGCATGTGGGACCTACCATCTCCCCCTTGGCTACGGATCTCATTAATGCCTCATTTGATCAAGGGGTGGTTCCCCTGGTTGGAAGCACGCAGTAGTAAAGGCGCTACTAAAAAAATCAGAACTTGACCCCCTTGACTTCGCCAACCTTCGACCAATTTCTCTGCTGCCAGGGCTTATCAAGATCACAGAGAAAATTGCAAACCAACAACTCTCTGCTTTCTTAGAAACCAATAGGCTGCTTTGCACCTCTCAAACTGGTTTCCGCCCTGGCCAGGGCACTGAGACCGCTCTATTAGCAGTGGTCGAGGCAGCAAGGTGCATCTTGGATTCGGGAGGATCGGCTGTGCTGATCCTCCTGGATCTAAGTGCAGCATTTGATACTGTGGAACATAAGATCTTAGTCCAACGCCTCTTCAACTTAGGGGTAAGGGGCACAGCATTGCTGTGGCTCATATCCTTTCTGAAGAACAGAACTTTCCAGGTTTGGGAAGGTAGCGCTCGTTCCAAGCCATTTCCCCTCCAGTGTGGAGTGCCTCAGGGCTCTTCATTGAGCCCTACTTTATTTAACATTTATATGGCCCCCCTGGAGGATGTGGTCACTCCCTTTGGGATTAAAGTCGTTACATACGCAGACGACACCCAATTGGTCGTCTCGCTTTCCCTGGAAAAGGGCAACTCTGAAAACCTGCATAACTGCCTCTCCGAAATCTACACATGGATGTGTGACTCTCGACTTAAATTAAACGTCACAAAGACGGAACTCATGCTTCTGGGCCAGCAAATGACATCTCTTCCTACCTCCATCTGGCCCTTGTGCCTAGGGGTCCTCCCTACACCGAAGAAGGAACTTAAAAGCTTAGGGGTGTGGGTTGAGCAGGACCTCTCCCTTAAGACACAGGCCAAAAAGACTGCTGGCACCTGTGTGGGCTTACTCAGTTCAGCCCGTAAGATTCTCCCCCTACTTCCGGCACAATCCAGAAAGTTGCTCATTCAGGGTCTAATCCTATCCGGATTAGACTATAGCAATGCCCTTTTTCTGGCCGCTCCAGAATCAACCATCAACATCCTTCAGCGTGTCCAGAACTCAGCGGCTAGGCTGCTGACAGGCACTCCCCGGAGATCATCGGCTAAACCGGCACTCAAGGCCCTCCACTGGTTACCAGTCCCGGAAAGGATCAAATTTAAGTCCCTGTGTATTACCCATAGATCCCTTTAGGGCAAAGGGCCTCATATCCTGGGAAATATGCTCTATCCCTACAAAGCCACCAGGACTCTGCGCTCCTCCCATGGAAACCTGGCCACTGTTCAAAGAGTTAGGAAGGCTCGAACTGGAGGGCGCCGCTTTTCGGTCACTGCCGCGACCCGGTGGAACTCCCTTCCGATTAGTCTTCGATCCGAACCGAGCCACCTGAAATTTCGTAAACTCCTGAAAACGCTCCTGTTCCCACAGGATCCATAATAACATCCTTTGCCCCCCTCAGCTCCCCTCAGCCTTCCTCTGTACCCGAGCGCTGGGATGCTCCCGGGCAGCCATGCACTTTATAAACCCTATTTAATTTCATTTTCATTTCATTCATTTAATTCCATGCACAGAGTCATCACAATGTTTTTTCATGTTGTTTTATTGAGTCTTTGTATAGGGCAGCGTTCATCAGGTAGTTGGACTCATGATGCAGTGCACAGATATAGTTGTGTGGTTGGGTTCTCCACAGGGGGCTTGTTGCCCCAACTCACCATAGTGGGTGGTTTGGAGGATGTCTATTATCCAACGGAAGGTGTTCTATGAGGAAGGGGGAGAAGGTCTTGAATACGGGTTTTCTGTGTGTAGTAGTTCACAGCTGAAGTTTGGTTCCTGCATCTCTCTGGTTAACCAATGTGATTTGTCATTTGCCTGACACAAATGTGTATAACTGGGCACATTTTAGGCACAGAACCAGTAGCTCACCCACCCAATTTGTAGGACTCTCTGGCGGATCTCACCAACCAAAGTCCACACTCTTTGAAGCATTATGAAGCCTCTACTATTTAGGGTTGGCCTCCAGATACAGAAGATCCTCTTTTCTGCCATCTAGGGAACAAGTGATTTTCTGGGATGATATCGGTCAGAGGAGTTTATACTCCCTGGTGGAGTCCCTCAAGGCTCGGCCCTATCCCCTACACTTTTTATTATTTACGTAGCTCTCCTGGCTAGACTAATAAAAAGCTACGGCTTTACACTGGTGTCATATGCTGATGACACTCAGCTCATAGTGTCTGTAACCCCAGTCAGTGGATGCCATGGCAGCTGAGTTCTGTAAGTGCACCTCTTCCTTGATGACTTGGATGAATGCTAACTTTTTAAAGTTGAATACTGACAAAACTGAGGTCCTAGAGTTGGGTCAGAAAGTTTCGATCTGGAATCATATTTGGTGGCCAACTACTGCCGGTACCTGTCCAGTGCCGGATAACAAAGCCAGGAACCTCAGATTCATGTTCGACAAAGACCTCACCTGGGCCCCTCATATCAATCAAGTTTCATCTGCTTGTGTCTTTATGTTAAAAGGCCTGAGGAAGATTCTCCCTTTCATCCCTTTTTCTTTGAGGAAACGGTGGTAGTTGCCACGATTCTTTCTAGAATTGATTATGGTAATGCTCTTTATTTGGGAGCAGGCGCTGCCCAATTTGCCAAACTTCAGTCAATTCAGAACGCATCAGCTAGAGTTTTGCTCAAGTTACCTAAACATCACCCTGCATCGAATACTATAAATCAACTTCATTGGCTCCCAGTCCGACGACATCTCGACTTTAAGACACTTTGCTTGGTGCACAAAGCCTTGTTTGGTGGTGGGGCTGAGGATGTGCAATCCTTGTTTTCCCGTTACTTGCCACCACGTTCCTTAAGGTCAGCCACCCTTGGCCTGGTACACTTCCTAAGATAAAAAGAGTAAGGTGAGGAGGAAAGCGCTTTTCTTTCCTGGCATCCAAACTTTGGAATTCACTGTCTACACACTTGAGAAGGTTACCAAAGAGATCGTTCTTTAGGAAGGAAAATAAAACATGGCTCTTTTCCCAACCCTAAACATGCCAGCTGCTATGCTTAGCTACTTTACTCAGCGCCAAGACGCCTCAGCTGTAGTGCACTTTATAAATACCCTCAGTCAGTCAGTCAGAAAGAAGAGACATAGCACAGGGTCACTCAGTACTCACGTATGATATAGGGGTGGACAGTCTCCTAGTCCTTGGATTCAACAAATTAGCAGGTGGTGCAGGCTTTTAAGATAGGGTCACTCGCTGTAGTATTAATTATTGATGAGTTACTTATGATATAATTTGAGAGAGGGAAGTTTTATGATTTGTATAGTGCAGTGTGTTGGGTGTTTTCCATGATTTGTGAAATGGCATGGTGAGGGGATATTATAGAATAACTGGTATGGTGTTTTTAGTATTTTAAATGTGGTGACTAGTGGTCTGTTTGTGATACATTGTGACCAAGATGGTGGTGTACAGTGTAGTGTGCTGTAGGATGCATTGTTGATTGCTAATTGTGTGCACAGGAAGAGGTAGGTAGTGTCAGGGAATATTATAAAGCAAGTGCTGAGGAGAAAGAAAGGTAAGTCGATGAGGTGATGGGTGAGGTAGGCAGAGAGTTCAAGCCAGGGAGAGAATTGGTGTGATGTGGAAAAGTGAGTGGTCATGAGGTAATGATGAGGAAGGGCAATTGAGTGCCTGTTGTGTGTATGCACTAAGCAGGCTGTGCATGGGGGTGTCTTGTAAACCAAACATCCCCTAGCAGAGTTACAGTGGCTTGTATGATGTGTCACATTGATATCATAACACTCTGTTAAATGTGATGATGTGCATTTAAATGTTTCTATGATTAGCAGGAGGGTGTAAGAGAAGGCTTTACAGCAGTTTGTTTGTGGAGTATTGAAAATGTACATCATCATGGTTCAATGTGTGTTGTAAGCTAGGAACTGCGGCGAAAATGAATTTGTGGACTGTATTATTAAGGTAGGTAGGCTTATGGTGCTAATTTAACCTGGCCATCTAAAGTTGTGTTCTTGTTGTTTGTAGTTGTGCTTGATGGTACGTGTGACATGTGGCCATTCTGGGACTAGCATACAGCAATATGGCACAAGTGGTAAGAATGAATAGATGGTTCAGGCGGCATGTGTTAGTCATTGGTGACTGTAAGAAACAGTGATTATGAAGAGGGTGAATGGGTTTCTTCAGAATGTGTGGTTAACACCTTAACTGTGCTGAACGTTCCGCGCTAGTGCGGAACGTTCGTTTGCGCGGGTGGGGCCGCGACAGGCAACGGACGTGCGCAGCGCTACCGAGGTAGTGCACGCGACGGCCGTTGGCCGTCGGCAGCAGCGATGAGGTTAATCATGGAGTGATCACAAACTGTAAGAAGTGTCAGGGGCTGCATGCTCTGTTGTGTGTGTGGGGGTATTGAAAGCACTAGGTTAAGGATGGAGAGACACTGAGGAATGTGTATAATGAAGTTTGAGGATGACTGTGGGAGAACAAAACATGGGGCATGTTAAGATTATGGTAAGAGTTTGTGGCCAGATGTCGGACTATGGATTTCATGAAGACTCGAGGTTAAATGAGGATGTTAGGCTTCTCCACACTGGGCTTAATCGAATAGTATATGGCTTCTTGTATCCTTCAAACACTCCAAGGGAGAGTAAAGGATTGTATTTTATTTGCTGGCTCTGCTCAGAAACCTTGGGTTTTCTCACTGGAGGATAGTCATAGCCTCTTCAACTACATTTTTACCTGAATTAGCATTGGAGCTAGGGTTTGCCAAGAAACTGTGCATTCTAATACCACTGGATGTTATGTTAATATATTTATTAAGCACCAAATACCCAAAGGTGTCTTGGTGCTGAGGTCTTGAGTAGCCAGTTCATGTTAGCCACAGGTCACTATTTACTGAACAACCAAGTTTTCAGGGCCTTCCTAAAAGCAAGCAAAGTTGGAAGTGTTCTAATATAGAAAGGAAGTTAATTCCAAAGTTTAGGGGCAGCCACCCTAAAGCTTCTTCCACCCCAACTGGCTTTAGAAAATCTCAGAGTTACTAGCAATTTAGCTCCTTCTGTGTGCAGATGCCTTTTAGGGACATACCAATATAAAAGGCTTCTCAGGGACTTGGAACCAGAGTCGTGGAGTACTTTGTAGGTAGTGCAGAGGACCTTAAAGATGATCCCACTCTTAACTGGGAGTCAATGCAGCTTTTGCAAGTGTTTCTGAACTGAATGATGCTTAAGAGTTCCCAGCAGAATCCTGGCGGCCGCATTCTGGATCATTTACAGCTAATTAAGGTGTTTCTCGGGTACTCCAAGATAGAGACCATTACAATAGTCTAATTTAGCAAGAACCAGTGAGGTGATCACCGTTTCCCTGCTGACTATGGCGATAAAAGGTAGTATTTTTTAACAATTTTAAGCAAAAAGAAACCAATGAGGAAACGGCATTAACTTGTGCCACAAAGTTCAGTTTATTGTCAATGATCACGCTAAGGATCTTTGCCTTGGCGGCTGGGACTGGTGCTGTTCCTAATTCAACGGACCACCAGTTCTGTGACCAGTTTGGCAAAAAAATTGCCAAAGATGACTACTTCAGTTTTATCTGAATTCAATCCGAGACAGTGAGATGTGATATGTGAGGGGCTACCTCTTGTGGTTAGTTACTGGTGAGGTTGGTTCTTTTACCAACCCATGCTGTTTTTTTGTTGTGTCAAACCTGGGTGTGAACGACATGATTAACATCCTTCCAAACAATCCCAGTGGGTGCATGTTTAGAGCAGTCGTATAGTAGTCTTTAGGGGTGGGGGCTGAACTGTTTCATGTCTTGTGCATTTGTTTGTGAACTCTGGCCTAGTGTGCTGAGAAAGTGCTAGTCACTAGTGCCAGATTTCTTGACCTTTATCCCTGGCCTCTGATGGGTATTCGTCCACTGTTCTAGGGCTCTTGCATTTGTGAACGCGCCATCTGATGTTATTCTGATGTGTGATTTGCTTCCTCTGGTTTATGTTCTTGACCCTCCTTCTCTCTGTGTATTCACTGTTCCCGCTACTTGTTGACTCCACCAATCCTAGTTCCCCTTCTGTATTCTTTGACCCTTGGCTCTCTGGCCTTCTTCTTTTAGGGCAAGCTTTAGTGCTGGGGGTGCCTGGTGTGATGATCTCTGTTGGTGCAATGACCTTCTTCTCTACACATCCCACACTACTATCTTCTAATGGTACTCCTTGCTTTTATAGCACTATTCATCCCAAAATAGTGTGTCAGAGCGCTTTACAATACACACATATCATACAGAGACAATGAATCATGCATGGGTGTGTAAATCACTGTATAGGAACAGTTACATTAGACATTGAGTGCTGCAAGGTTCAGGAGTTACATATCATCCATACTGGTACACATTACATGCTGAGAGTGCTTGGTCTGGAGAAACATAAAGACGGGCTTTAAAATGCAATACACTGGTTGGGGTTGTCTGCACCAATAAGAATACCAATGCATTAGCACCCAAATGAGCCCCTTTTAGCAATTTTAGATTAACAAGGTATTGAGAAAAATTAAAATCAGGTTCTAAACTTAGGCCTTGCAGTTTGGAAGCAGCTCTTGGATGCGAGTTCACAGCTAGCTGTCCTATATTGGAAGGACTGTAATTTACTATCTGTAACAAAAGGATTGCTGTGGCAAAAGCAGTAACCAACTGGGCTATCTACCTAAAACACAAATCTGATATCTGCATAATATGTTGTGCTTTGCAGCAGGAACATTAACTCTCCATGCGATTTTATAATGAGTAAAAACTGTGAGAAACTCAAATCACTCCAGCAAGTACATTAATCACCAGCCATATCTTAATATTTTTATTGTTGCCTGACTACAAGCTCTGCAGCAGGTACCTTCAACACTGTAAGATATTTTCAAATGCAGCGCCATTCGCGCATGTCGCCCAGTGAAATGGTAATGGTCGCACCGCCCTGAACCAGGCACTGTCTACTTTAGTATGGTTGTCTCCAAGAAATGGTTCACTAGGACCTCTTTCCCAAAGATTCACTGATTTCCCAAAAGATGAGGACTATCATTCTTCCATCAATCTAATTGCTGGCATAACATTAAGTTGCAAGCATAGTATTTTTCTGGGAAGAAAATCATGGTCTGCACTCTGCCTTCTGTGGCCCATGCGGCCCCAATCAAGGGGCGTTAATACTGTTATTAGACTACAGCTCTACAGCTCATGATGTTCCACCATGCCCCAGCTCAGCTCCAAGCATTACGGTTGCCCACAAACTGGCTCCAGCTTTTACACCATAAGGTAGATCTACTGATTCAAGTAAGTTACACCATTCCTCCTGGTTTTATTAATGACTTTTGCCCCAGAAGAAAGGCATTTCTTTGAAGAGCTGTGTTTAGGGAGTCACTATAAGGATATTCTGTAGGCTAAACCTGACATGAGAGTGTGGTGTGAGAGAATATGTGTTATTTGGTAGTTGAGGTGCTAACTTTTGGTGTGGTCTGGAAAGAGACAGAAGACAAAACAAGGTTTAGGTCTGATGTGGCAGTGGAAGATATAAGGAAAATTGATGCGATGTAACTGCTTGAAGGTGGTAGTTTAGGTTGTGGTGTTAGGGCACAAATCTATCCCAGTTTGATCTGAGATCTCCTACCCGAGTCGGTCCAGACTCATGTATGAAGACCCCTACTCCAAACACAGCATTTTAGCTGCATTTTGAAAAGGCAGCTAAACTATTGATGTCACTTCATTATATACATCAATCAGCCATGAAATCAGCTTGAAGGCAATTACGTACTTTTTGAGGCAGAGGCCAATTGAGGAATTACAGCATACTCAAATGTTGATGGAAATGCTTGAACCCTGCCTAAGGAATAACGGGGCATATTACCAACGATTAGCGATATTTATCGCTAACGAGGCGTAGTAACGATGTTTTTTATTGCTAAGCATCGCCGGAAACTATCTCTGAGATAACGTGCTATTAGCTACGTTTATCTCCAAAGTGATAATTTTTCCGTCGATAGCTTGAATGTCGCTGAGAATACAGCGATATTCACGCATTAGCGACTAAATGTTTTTAGCCATGTTATCCACCTCCCATTGGATAACATGGCTAAGAACTGGTCTGGGCAGGTGTTAGTTTTTGGCGATATTCGCGCTTAGCGCGAATATTGCCATCGCTAAGCCTGCCTTGCAAATAGGCAGTCGCTAACGGGTTGGGAATGCCCACTTTGCATGTCATTAGCGATAATTATCGCTAACATGCAAAGCGGGCCCAAAACCGCTCGCTATTGCCTACAAGCTGTCGCTGTCGCTAATAGGGCAATAGAATTTTCGCCGCTTAGCAGACGAAAACGGCCGCTAAAGCGGCGAAAATTGCCTATCTCCCACCTTGATAATATGCCCCAACATCTTTATTTCTTTATTTGTAATCAAAGCTTTTACTCCCAAATCTATGAACTGCAATGGGAGTTTCCTTATCTCTGGTGGTAGGTAGGAGCCATTTCTGGTAGAGGAGGAGCCCTATTGTGAGAAGAAAGATGCCCTGGGACTATGGAGGACTCGTCTGGGGCTGCCCACCCTCACCATCAAGATGTGTCAGAGATTGATGCTGTGTGGGTGGATCCCAGTCAGGAGGGTGGACAAGGTTTAGAAAGGACAAGGACCTAGCAGAGTGAAGCTGTAAATACGGAGATGTGTCCCTGTAAATAGTACTAAGGTGAAGGACCATGCAATGGCAGCGGTTTTATAAGGACAGAGCTCCAGAGACAGTGCCATGGAGAAAGTGAAAAGAGGGAAGAAGTCTGCTTTACCGTAAGCATAACTCTGAAAATAACCCATGAAGTTTCCTGTAGTAACACTTTAAATGGTGAAAGAGACATAAAGAGCAGCTTTGGTTAATGTGTAGTTGATTTCTTAATTAAGTTGACTGTTGCACAGGCTAGTCCATGCATGTGGAGGGACCGGTATGCAATATATATATATATATATATATATGAAGTGGCATCTCCAACTGATGCCTGCATAAAGTTCGATGGGCGAGAGAAGGGGACACATGGCGAGTGAACTTTGATTTCTGCCACGGTTTCCCACAAGCACTGGACGTCGTCATGCAGCATTGTGGGACTGGTAGTCCCCGTCATTGAGCAGCATGAAGAAAGGTCCAGCGCAGGGGAGCCTCATTCCACAAGAGAAGGTGGGGCTATACCATAAAGAACGTCAGTGAGAAAACGTTGCTGAGACTGCTGGCACTGAGGAAAGCTACGCGCTGAAACCGGTCTGCCTAAAACCATTTAATAAAGCAGCCTTTGAACCCCAGTGAAACCCTGCTGCTTCCTTTGTTCTTCTGCTGGAGGGCGAGAAGTGATTGAATTTATATATATATATATATATATATATATATATATATATATATATATATATATATATATATATATATATATATATATATATATATATATATATATATATATTGCAAAGGCTGCGATCTCCTGAAGACTGCAAAGAAGCGGATACAGGGGGGGGGTAGCTTGAATGCCGCGCGTGATGGCAGCTTGACAACAGAGCTCCGCCGTCGGGTGCCCAAAAATGGCATTTTGTCTCCGGTTTTCGGCGTCGGAGAGACCCCTGAGGCACTGCATTCTACCCATGAAGATGAGGTGAGCTGCGCATAGTGTTTTCAAGCCACCTGCTTTCTCTGGAAACGTCCGAAAATCGGCCCGTTTTTACTGCGGCCACCATATTGTTTTTTGCTACTGGCTCTGCTGCTCGTTTTTTCACTGCATAATGACTTTTCTATTGAATTTTCTGAGAGCCTGTAATTATGGCCGGGATGCCAATCACCCCCTCCCAACACAATCCCCAAGGATGGGAAGACGAATGCAGATCTGAACTTTTGGAAGGCGGGAGGGAGTTACCCTCCTGGCCGTATTTATTAAAATATGAAACAAAATTAAAACATTAAAATAACAGTTTCATATCATGTACAATTTTCATTTATACATTTCACTGCAGTTACGTTTATTGGCTAACCTTAACAAATCTCTAATACAAAGGTTCTCCTAGCCGAGTCTAAACATTCTGCAAATGCATACTTTCTAAATAAAAATTGTACATCCTAACATTACGGGCCAACGGCAAGGTCGTAACCGGTGTCAGATCCCTACTACCAGAACTCCCCCCTCACGGTGTGAGGGGCGGTCGCACAGGGGACTGTACCTCTGTGCCAACTTCCAATTTCCCTTGTCTTAGCGGGGGCCCCTTATTTAACTCGACGCCATCTTAGTGGTCGTCCGAGGACTCGTGTGAGGTGTCTAGAAGGTAGCGTGGACCCCCCTCCCACCCCACACTGTTCACCACATCCGCCGTCGCGGATATCCTGGCCCCGGGAAATTCCTAGGAGGGGCATCGAGCCGCCTCCTCCCCTGGGAGGGGCCTATGACCGCCTTCCCTTCGGCGACCCCATACTTAGTGGGTGCCGCCTCCCCTTGTGAGGGGCCAATGGCCGCCTCCCCCCGGGCGCACCCATCCATAATGGGTGGCGCCCCCTCTAGGGATCTTGAAATTACTGCTCACCGATCATGACCTTACCGCCCGACCAAAATAAATACGACGTTTTTGAACCTAATGAAGAGAGCGATAAAGCGGTTACCTGGACATTGTCCTAATCATCCACTTATCTACCATGCTACACATTCCATTAGACTGTGATACTCCGCTCAACTGGATGAGAAAATTGTTATGAAGCAAATCACTTTATTGTAGTTCGAACCTTCGACATCTTTATTACACACTAAAAAACCTTGGAAAAAGATACTATCAATGCAAATCCACTTCATTGCATTACTAATCGTTGCCATAAGGGGCTGGTGGGTGGGTCAAAATTGCTCCTTGTTCCGTCTAGGGTTCACGTGCAACGAGAGGGTGCAGCTTCCAAGCACAGGAACAAGAGGATGCTTCTCTGGATTGTTGCTCCTTTTATTCCACTTCGGGAGGGCGTGTACCCTCCTCTGGTACGCCTACGGGGCGTGACCAACGGTGTAGGTGTCTAGGACAACCCCTTCTTGGGCGGGAAAAGCGCGCCCCGGCTACGCCGCTTCGGGCATACCAGCCGAGACACGCCCCCCGCCCAAAATGGTTTCCCGGGGGGATCCGGGCACCCAGCCATACGTTCGGGGGGACCGAGTGGTCGCCCCTTTCCATATGGCCGGGATGCCAATCACCCCCTCCCAACACAATCCCCAAGGATGGGAAGACGAATGCAGATCTGAACTTTTGGAAGGCGGGAGGGAGTTACCCTCCCGGCCGTATTTATTAAAATATGAAACAAAATTAAAACATTAAAATAACAGTTTCATATCATGTACAATTTTCATTTATACATTTCACTGCAGTTACGTTTATTGGCTAACCTTAACAAATCTCTAATACAAAGGTTCTCCTAGCCGAGTCTAAACATCCTGCAAATGCATACTTTCTAAATAAAAATTGTACATCCTAACATTACGGGCCAACAGCAAGGTCATAACCGGTGTCAGATCCCTACTACCAGAACTCCCCCCTCACGGTGTGAGGGGCGGTCGCACAGGGGACTGTACCTCTGTGCCAACTTCCAATTTCCCTTGTCTTAGCGGGGGCCCCTTATTTAACTCGACGCCATCTTAGTGGTCGTCCGAGGACTCGTGTGAGGTGTCTAGAAGGTAGCGTGGACCCCCCTCCCACCCCACACTGTTCACCACATCCGCCGTCGCGGATATCCTGGCCTCGGGAAATTCCTAGGAGGGGCATCGAGCCGCCTCCTCCCCTGGGAGGGGCCTATGACCGCCTTCCCTTCGGCGACCCCATACTTAGTGGGTGCCGCCTCCCCTTGTGAGGGGCCAATGGCCGCCTCCCCCCGGGCGCTCCCATCCATAATGGGTGGCGCCCCCTCTAGGGATCTTGAAATTACTGCTCACAGATCATGACCTTACCGCCACAGGCCGGATAGTTGACCGGCTATCCGGACCCCCCACACTCCTACTAAAGGTCATGGCTATACAAACCCCCTAACCATGCTATGAAGTCTCCTATGATTAAAACATTCCCCTCCCGGGACAAATGAACCCCGTCTTCGAGATACATGTTGTCCCCCCGGATACATCCATGCGGAATACAGTGCAACTGTCCTGAACGAAACAATCTACCCAGCTTGTTATTAACTTTCTTTACTGAAATATTCAAAGCTGACACAGAGAGGGCCCCTCGCCACACCTTCCTTGGAATCATGTGTGACCATGCTATCGTGCACCCCGGAATCCTCTTTGCCAACCAGCTAACAGTGGATAGAACCCGCTCGAGGAGTACCCGCCGCCCGAGCGCCACCAAGTCATTGCCCCCCAGTTGCACTATGATTATAGACGGCGGTGACCTTGTCCGCCCTAACAGTTCCTCGACAAAACACTGAAACCGGTCAATACAGAGCCCGCCCCTTCCATGGAAGGTCACCCTGTACCCGTATTCCCCAGCTGCGTGAATCATGTCACCTGCTTTGAATACGTCCGCGGCACGCCTCACGTATGAGTGGCCCACGACCCACACCACTCTTTCCTCAGCCGGTGTTCTTTGACCGCTGGATCCCAGGTGTCGGGTCGACTGCACAGTCCGCCCCGCCTCGCAAGCTCGCGAAACTGTAAACCAAACAAAAGACAAGAAGCGTGAGTGCATGACATTAGCTTCACAACATGTGCAACCGCACATACCTTTTATAACAGTTCGAGGACCATCGTCCCAATTGTTTCACCATTTCCACACTTTGACCCCTGGCTGTAGCTTCCGTAGCAGCCCCTATCCTGAAGGAATGGGTCCCAAAATCGCTCGGGTCCAAGCCCGCTGTCGCGATTGCCAAAGTTAACACCCGCTGAAACTGAAACCTTGTCAGTGGGGTGGCGTCGGTGTGTCTCAGCAAGCTTCCCCCCCATGCTACCGCCCTTTGCGCCAGGTATTGCTCAACGCACTGCACCGGGCACATGGGGGACCCTCGCACACGCTGGACCACAATACTGTCCCCCATCGCACCCTGGTCGGTTTTAGACCTGGCTATTGTGATTACCATTGAATCACCCTTGATCAGAAGGTGTTCCCGACATAGACCTCCCCCTACATCCTTCTTATTTCTTGCCACCAGCTCGCTTACCCGCATAGCCCCGTGGAATGCTAATGCGAAAGCGGCCCGGAACAGCACTACTTCGGACTGGGAGGAACATGTCGCGGGGAGCACTGACATCAACAGGGACAATCTTTCCCACCCAATCGGGCGCCTCTCGTCTACTCTATGACCCTCGAGGCGTTGCCACCCTCGTAGTGCCTTCTTAACCAAAAAGGACGATGTAGGGTCCTTGATGCCGTAAGCCTGTGCCATGAATGCAATGGCGGCCCGGTGCCTATTGGCCGTCGCTGCTGATCGGCCTGCCTTGTGAAGTGCTACTAAAAAACTTCAGTACATACTCCTCCTGTCCCCACTTATCCCCTCCTGCTGGACCCAAAAATGCACAATAGGAACGAAACGCTCCTTCGTACGCCTTCCATGTCCTGGGGGCTAAGCTGGCTCCCACGAGGTCCTGTAATCCGGGGCACCGAGTGACCAGAGAGCTTCGGGAAATGGTGCCGCTACTAGATCCGCAGAAGGTAGATAACCCCTGAAGGCCTGCATGTGGGAACGAGAGAGTGCATCAGCCGCCTGGTTCAATACACCCGGCACATGCCTTGCCCTAAACTGAACGTTCAGTCTCAAGCACAGTAGGACAATTTCCTTTAATAATCTCAAAATCCACTTGCAGCGTGCTGCCTGGTTATTTATGCATTCAACAACGGTCATGTTATCGGACCAAAATACCACTGAGCGATCAAGGAAATCGTCCGGCCATGCCTTCAGGGCCACCAAAATGGGGAACAACTCAAGAAACCCAATGTTACCTGTTAGCCCACTGATGTGCCACCACGTCGGCCATGTTTGCGCCGACCATCGATTACCAAAGATGGCGCCAAATCCCACGCTCCCTGCCGAGTCGGTCCACAAACCCAGCTCGTCCGAGGATGCTGGTGGTTTGCTCCATACCACTCGACCGTTGAAATCCGCCAGAAATGCCAACCATATGCGCATATCCTGGCGAACCTCTGCAGACAGTCTCCTGCGGTGGTGTCCCTCTTTGAGACCGACCATGGCTTGTGCAATTGAGCGGGAAAAGGGGCGGGCCATTGGTATCACTCTGAGGGCAAAGTTAAGCTGGCCCACCACTTGCTGTAACTGATGGAGAGTTACTTTCTCTTTGCCAATGCACAATTCTAGCGAGGTCCTAAATTTCATTACTTTGTCCCTGGGCAAACGGAAGCATCCCTCCACTGAATCGAGCTCAATTCCAAGAAACTCGAGTGAAGTAGATGGCCCCACCGTTTTCCCCGGTGCCAATGGCACGCCGAACCGTTTCATGAGATTGCAAAATTCCAGTAAAGCCTGTGCACATTCCGTGTCACCGGCTGGCCCCAAGAACAAAAAATCATCTAGGTAGTGCATAACCTGTGTATAGCCCGTAGCTCTGGTGAACGCCCATTGCAGAAAACAGCTGAATTTCCCAAAATAAGCACAAGAGATGGAGCAACCCATTGGCATACATCTATCCATGTAATAGCGTCCTTGAAACACAAAACCTAACAGACGCTGATCTTGAGGATGTACCGGGAGCAACCGGAATGCTGACTCAATATCTGATTTAGCCATCAGCGCTCCGGGCCCCAGGCGATTCAACATGGCGACGGCCTCATCAAAGGATGCGTACCGCACCGAACAGACTCCAGGATCAATCCCATCGTTTACCGAAAGACCCCTAGGAGCCGACAAGTTATGGATTAACCTAAATTCACCGGGGTCTTTCTTGGGGACTACTCCCAACGGTGAACAAATGAAATTAGGAACCGGCGGGTGCCTGTATGGGCCGGCGACCCGGCCCGAGCAACTTCCTTCGTAATCTTGTTTTCTACCACCCTCGGGTGCCGCTGAACGGACAGTTGATTTCTGCACAGTGAGTCCCCCCGAAAATCCCCCGCCGGGATGTGGAAGCCATATGAAAAGCCGTCCCTTAACACCCCAGCGGAGACATGATCAGGGTATTCGTTTAGCCCGGGGATCATTGCCATGATATCTACGGGGGTAGGTAGTGGTACCCCTTGGCCGATATTAGACCTGTTTAGTACCTCCTCTACCCCCGGTGTCCCCATTATTGGCTCTGCACAAACTCTCCGGGTGGGAAGAATGTCCGCAACCTGCACACTCATGCCTGAACTTACATGTCCCATGTGGCCTCGTGCACTTGCCTCTGTTAAAATTACAGCAAACCCCTTTTCTACCCCCATTCCCACTACTCCTGGGTTGGTGATCACCTGCGGGGTTTGCTCGAAAGGGCGCCGCCGATTGATGGCGGGAAGGCGCCGACCCATACTCGCCAAGCGAGGACGACTTCGTCGTGCCCGGCAAGAGCTGCTTCTGCCAAGAGACGGAGTCGAGACAGTCCCACGTCAGAGACGAATCGTACTCCTTGGCCTTACGAAACTTACGATCATAACCTCTCCACAGATCGCCCTCATATGTTTCATAGAAATCCATTATACGTGTCTGATAACAGGCTAACTCAGTCATAATCTCTGGCTTACGTTCACCCATAATAGCAGTAAACATCCCAAAGGCCTTGGCCCAATTCGAGATCGTCTCATCCACCCTGAAGGCCGCCATTTTTGCGCGCCATACACTCGGATGCAACAAATCCTTCTGAGCCTTAACATACTCGATCTCGTGATGATCAGTCAGGAGCGAAAACATATTGACATATTTATTAGCCCAAATCATCTCTTTCGTGGCCAGAGGAATATGCGGAACTACTTTCTCCCTCCTTGAGGGCAAAGACCCCCCGTTTGCCATTGGCAATGGCTGCTTACCAGACTCCATAGCCGGTCCTGCTGATTTTCTGCCGCCAGCCGCTTGTACTTCCGAGGGAATCTGTGAGGGGACAAGAGGGACATTCGCCTTCGCAGCATCTTGCGATTGCCGCAACTGCTTCATTAGCAACCTAGCCTCTTTGGCCGTGTCTCCGGGCGCCTCTGCACCCTCGGTATTCTTTCCAAGCCATTGCCGCCATTTTCTTTTTCATGTCCGCCATGTCTTTCATCAGCATGCGGAGCATCTGCTCCGTCCCTGCCTTCTTTCCGACCTTCCTGCCAGGCATCGTTGTCAGAGACTCGACCTTGCTGCTTAGCTGCTCGACGAGGTCCTGGATCCGGTGGAGAAGGCTCCTGGAAGAGAAACACAAAAATTACAAGTTCTCAAAATTGCTCCTTGTTCCGTCTAGGGCTCACGTGCAACGAGAGGGTGCAGCTTCCAAGCACAGGAACAAGAGGAAGCTTCTCTGGATTGTTGCTCCTTTTATTCCACTTCGGGAGGGCGTGTACCCTCCTCTGGTACGCCTACGGGGCGTGACCAACGGTGTAGGTGTCTAGGACAACCCCTTCTTGGGCGGGAAAAGCGCGCCCCGGCTACGCCGCTTCGGGCATACCAGCCGAGACACGCCCCCCGCCCAAAATGGTTTCCCGGGGGGATCCGGGCACCCAGCCATACGTTCGGGGGGACCGAGTGGTCGCCCCTTTCCATTAGATGCTGTTTCTTGTTTCAACGCTATTTTTCCAACGCCATTCCTTCTTCATGAATTGAGGTGCCGCCATTTTGTCATGAGAGCCAGTTGGAGCATTCCTTCCACACAAATGCTTCACTAAGATTTTTTGACCCTCTTTTACTGCGCTCTGTGGCTATTATTACTCTTTTTATGCCTTCTTGTTGTCGTCCTCTCCTGGAGTGCAGTGTTTTGTTTGAAAAGCCTGTTGCATTCAAATAATTTCCTATTTCTCTATATGGGGAAACTCCGCAACCTCAAACTCTCTACCTCTTCTCAAGCTCGCACTTGCTCAGATTCTGATTCTGCTCCTCCCGACATGGAGGAAAGTGTGTCACAACAATCAGCTTTGACTTCTGGGGCTATTCCTAAAACTCCATCGACAAGTAAGCTCCACAATCTGCTTCAACTAAACGACTTAAAAAAGATCCTCCTTCTCCAGGTTCTTCGTCAAATTCTGCCACCATGGATCTTATACTGGAGGAAATTCGTGCGTTGAAGCCTTTTATGTCTGAAACTACCAAAACCTTGCAATTTTTACATGAAAAATGGTCTTCTTTGGAGTCTCGAGTCCTTCTTGTGGAGCAGTCAACAGAATCTCTTCAGAATTCCTGTTCTAAGATTGCCTCTCTGGAAAAGGACATTTCCCTCCTCAAGAGACAGGCGGAAGATTTGGAAAATCGAAATCGCAGAAATAACCTCCGTCTTTATGGTTTGCCTGAACTCACAGAAGGTTCCAACCCGACTGAATTCTTTCAATCATTTTTGCCAAAACTTCTGGATCTTCCTGCTTCCAGCAATTTCAATATTCAACGAGCGCATAGACTGGGACCAAAGATTTCTACGAAACCTCGAGGAGTTATCATGTTATTCTTACAATATACTGATCTTCTCCAAGTTTTATCTGCTGCCAAATCTAAAAAAAGAGATTGTTTGGGAAGGTCACCGCCTCTATCTTTCCCAAGATGTGGCTAAAGTAACAACAGACCGATGCAAACAGTTCCTGGATCTACGCCCACAACTGCGTGCTCTTAACGCCAGGTTTAGTCTACTTCATCCCTGCCTTTTCAAGGTTACCTATAAAGATAAGACTACTACTTTTGATGATCCCGTCGCTTTGCTGGAATTTCTCAGTCGACAAGGTGCTGAAGTTATGGACTTCTCAAGAATTGTTTGAATTATTAAGCTTATAGTTTAACTAATTTGCTTCTTTCTTGTCGCGTTGTGTTTTCACTGTGTTTTTCCCATTTTTTGTCGCTTTTTGCCTATATTTTGTGTCTTTTTTCATCTATGTATGTTATGCAACAGCTATGTTTTGTCTCTTTTGACGAATAAGTCTCTGCTTTCCCTATTTTTCAGGTCTACCCTTATCTCTCTCCATCCCAATGTTACCCTTTAGTCATGTACCATGGTGTCTGATGGCGTTTTTCTCTTATTGTTGAGCTCATCGTCCCCCGCTGTCGTCACCCCTGCTCTTTAGTCTGTATCTGTAAGTATGTTCTTCATTGTTACTCTTTGTTATTCACTGTCTACTGTTTCTCTTTCTCTTCCTCTCTTCTTTTCTCTTTCTCTTTTACTCTCTCTTACTATTCCTTTGCTTATACAAAACTACGTACTTTCTCTTTTTTCCCTACTTATGTCCTTCCATTCTTCGTTTCTAAACTTTCTCATTCCTTTGCTTTTCTCTCATCTAATGGTTTTTCCTTACATTCTTTTGCGGATTCAAGTTCCGGGTTGTTACATGGAACGTTAAAGGGTTGAATAACCCTATTAAAAGACAACAGGTTTTATCTCATTTAGCTAGTCTCAAAGTGGATATAGCTCTGCTTCAAGAGTTCCACCTTTCTGACTCTGAAGCTTTAAAACTTAAACGTTGCTGGATGGGTCATGTTTTTCCTTCACCTGCTTTGGGTAAGAAAAATGGGGTTGTGTTATTATGTCACAAAAAGTTAAACGTTTCTCTTATTTCTCAGGAATGTGCTGTTGAAGGTCGATGGGTACTAGTTACATTAACTATAGATAAAATTCCTGTGGTTATATATAATGTTTATGCTCCTACTGGTGTTGATAAATTGTTTTGGCCTGCCGTATCAGAGAAATTAGCTACGATTACTGAAAAGTATGTTATTTTTGGTGGTGATTGCAATCAAATCTTAGATCCTATTTTAGATAGAAATTCTAAAGTCAAGTTTTCCACCTCTAAAATGCATTCCCAGTTCTCTGCTTCCATACACAACAATGCTCTTGTTGATATTTGGAGACTGTGTAATTCTGACCTCAGAGAATATAGTTTTTATTCTCCCACACACCACTCCCAATCCTGCATTGACCTATGGTACCCCCCAGCATTTACATGCACAAGCGGCAGGCACCGCGCGGTGCCTGCCGCTTTGTGCATTTAAATGTTAAACATGCATTTTTAAACTTGAAGCACCCGCTTGAAGCACTACGCCAACGACATTCTTCTGTATTGTTCTGACCCCCAATCTTCACTCCCTTTCTTTTTACAGCAGGTCTCCTCTTTCTCCAAAGTTTCTGGATATCATCTTAATGTAGATAAATGTGAGATTCTACCTTTGAATACTCTCTGTCAAAAAAAAAAAATTTTTGGGAACACACTGGGTTTTTGTGGCAACTGCCGAAAATTAAATAATTAAGGATTTGGTTTGCCCCTCTTGTATCTGATACTCTTAAAATTAACTTTGAATCCATTTCTAAAAAATTGAACGCTGCCATTACACGTTTGAACCCTCTTTTTCTTTCTTGGTGGGGCCGGATCGACTCCATTAAAATGAGGTTGGCGCCAATTATATTATATATCATATCTATGATCCCTGATCATATTCACTCTCATTATTTTAAAACAATAGACTCCATTCTTCTGAAATTTTTGTGGAAGGATAAGCGCTCTTGTATTGCTATTGCTACCTTGAAGAAGGAGAAATCTATTGGAGGACTTAAATTTCCTGATTTTCAATCTTATCACAGAGCTTTTTCTTTGAAACAAGCTGCTAGGTGGCTTTCTTCTGACCTTCCCTTTTATCCTCTATTGTGGCTTGGAATGGAATCTTCCTTCCAAACATAACCTCATTGCGTAATCCCATCATCTCTCACTCTCTTAAACTTCTTATTCCCTATTTATCCTCCTTGTATCCATCTGCTATCTCTACTCATCTACAACCCATTTGGCATAATAAACATATACAAGTTCGTAGCCGATCCATTTTCTGGAAGTCTTGGCATTCTCGTGGTTTAATATGGGTTTCCCAACTTCTCTCTTCTAATCTCCCTCTTTCTTTTGCTGATCTACAAACACGTTTTTCTCTTCCCTCCTCTTCTCGCGCTCAATATATTTCACTATGTCCTTCTCTTGTTTAGTATCTTCAATCACTCCCCCCTACTAATGACATTCCCAGTCCTCTTTGTTCCATTTCTTCTGCATTGGATAACCTTCCATCTGCCTCCTTTCTTTATAAAAATTTTCAATATTTAGGGGATAGGGCCAAATCCAAGGTTGAGTTGGCTTGGGAAAAATATTTCTTACAGGATTGGTCCATTCCTCTTTGGGACAAGATTTGGATGAAATCACATAAGACCTCTAGAGCTGCTAATACTACCCAAACTTCATATTTTATTTATAATCGCACTTTATTTACCCCACTTGCCTTATCGACTTTTTCCTTGGAAACCCCTTCCACTTGCTGGTCCTGTCCTTGCCCTTGTGCAGATTTGAAACACATGTTTGATTGTCCGCCCATCTCCCGTTTTTGGAACCTGGTATGGGCTCAACTCCAGAAGATTTTTAAATTCCAATTCCCCTTCTCCAGTGTCAATGTTTTTCTAGGTTTCCTTTCCCCTATTTTCTCTCAATCCTCACACCAACACACTTTATTAGACCTTTTGGTAGCTATTGCTTTTCATCTCATCACCTCCAATTAGAAACAAGCTACTGAAGTTTCTTTTTGTGCTTGGTGGAATGTGGTTTGCTTCCACCACAGACTTGACACTAACTTTGTTACTCCCATTTCCCTAGCAATTAAACGGGATCTTTTATGGCTCCCTTTAACCACTTACGTATCCCTAGTTGCTTCCTTGACACCTTTTTCCAATATTGAAAATGCTGAGGTTCGGAAACCACCATGATTTTTTCCATTGCCTTTTGATATTCCTATTGAATGTGCATTTCATATCATTTCACATATTTTAATTCTTTATTTACAGTGTTTTTTTCCTTACAGTATTACTTTACCCTGTATTTATTCTTACTGTTTCATGACATTTTTATTATTTTCTTATTCACATTAGATGTTTTTGCTTGGTTGTAATTTTTGATTGTTTCTTCATTTTCTGTCTTTGCTTCTTTATCTTTCAATAAACTCAAACTTAAAAAAAAGAAGCGGATACAGACCCAAATTTCGTGTGGTGAGATTTTTATTGTTTAGTGCAGAAAATCGCCATGACGCGTTTCGTGCTACCCAGAGCGCTTGATCACATGACACAACAGGATGCTAGGGCATTGGTTTAAATGTACACAACACTGGTCACATGATTGAGCCTACAAGTTGCATAGACATAGAAAAATTACATCTTTAGGTACAAAACTACAATGTTTACTTTCCATTTATAGTAACCAACTTGTACATAGTTTTAGTTTTCATATTTTGGCATAATATTCATGTTACATAAACAACCAAGTTTGCGTAAAACCAGTGAGTCCAAAGAATTTGTGAAAATAAGTGCAAAATAGTGCAAGATGTTAAAAACGATTTCACTCGTGTGAGATATAGAAGCTTTGTCATAGTTACATTTTATACGTTTTTCTGTGAGCCAGAGCAGCAAAGATAAGCACATTAGCATCGGAGCCCCGATGCTTTTCATTTTCCAGAGCGGCCGTATTTTCAATGTAAAGTGCAAATGCATTCAATAGATGGAAATACTGGTTTAAATACCAGATGAGATGAGGGAATATTGATATATATATATGTGTGCTCTAAATTAGATCACATATCTATGATGTTTTACCAATTAAAGATACACATGAGAAAGGGTAAACATTCTATGCTCATATAACTATATTACATATCTACACAATGAATAATAAATATTAAATAAATAAGCCATGTAATAAAAACCTTTAAAATGGTTAAATAATGGCTAAAATTCATTATCATTGGAAACAATTTATAGTGACACATAAAATATCCTTCCATATAAAATACAAATATATAAATATGTACATAAAATCTGTATCAAAAATCTTTCGTTAGAAAAGCATATATATAAAAATTTGTCCTCATGATTGCTATGTACCCGCTCTATTATGTGATTCTTGACTAGGTGCAGGAAGTTTATTACTCTTCAGTAAATAAATCCTCTGTAATGTTGAGTCCTGATGGATGCTTTGTATTTAATTCTATTATATACCTGGTCTCTAGGCGGCGCAATTTCTCCTCTCTGTTACCGCCTCTTCTACTTGCCGGGACATAGTTAATTACAAAGTACTTGAGCTCTTTACTTTTAGAATCATGTTTAGCCTTGAAGTGTCTTGCCACCGGGTAAGTATTATCCTGGTTATTAATTGCTCTAAGATGTTGTAAGATTCTTTTATGGACAGGGAGCTTATATATATATGCAATTCCAAGAAGTCTGCAGTTACGCCGTGCGCCTGCCAATTAATCATCGGTGCCAGCCATGGCGGCAGAAGCCACAATGTCTCTAGAAGAATTTAAATTCCAGTCAGAAAGGAGGTAACACCAATTCAAACCACAGGTGATTTATTGAGCAAGAACAACGCGTTTCGGGCGGAACGGTCTTTATTGAGTTACCATACAATCGTCCGTAGTGCCATTAAATATGTCATGATAAAAAATAGAAATAGAAAACATACTGTAGTGTGCTGTTAACGATAATCATTGCTAAACACGTGTCAAAATAAATAGAGAACCTTGTAAAGAATATTGAAGAAATGTCATAAGTGACTGCGTGTCAAAAGCTGACATGTTCATAAAGTAATGTTATTTCTCCTACAACACTGTGTATGTGCATTGTTGGCATAGCAGTGACCTTTGGCCTTATCATGGCCACTATGCCCACTCCACTGAGTCCACAGTAGGATACGTGTTGGATAGGGGAGAGGTTTAAAATGACTATTCCCACTCCAGTGAGTGCAACAGGAGGGAAAGTGCTGGATAGCAGAGGGGTAAAAATTACTATTCCAACTCCAGTCAGTGCAACAGTAGGGAAAGTGTTAGATAGCGGAGGGGTAAAATTTACTATTCCCACTCCAGTGAGAGGAACAGTGGGGAAAATGATGGATAGCTGAGGGGCAAAAATGACTAGTCCCACTCCAAAGAGTGCAACAGTAGGGAAAGTGCTGGATAGAGAAGGGGTTATAATTAGTATTCCAACTCCACTGAATGCAACAGTAGGATAAGTGTTGGATAGTGAAGGGTTAATAAATGTATTTCCACTCCACAGAGTGCAACAATAGGGAAAGTGTCTGAATTGTGGAGGGGTAAACATTACTATTCCCACTCCAGTGAGTGCAGCAGTAGGGAAAGTGTTGGATAGCGGAGAGGTGAACAATACTATTCCAACCTCAGTGAGTGCAACTGTAGGGAAAGTGCAGGAAAGAAGAGAGATAAAATTACTATTCCCACTCTAGTGAGTGCAACAGTAGGAAAAGCGCTGGTTAGTGGAGGGCTAAAAAATTACTATCCCCGATCTAGTGAGTACAACTGTAGGGAAAATGCTGGATGGGTAAAATGGGTAAAAATGGGTAATGAGTAAAAATTACTATTCCCACTCCAGTGAGTGCAACAGTAGGAACAGTTCTGGATAGCTGAGGGGTAAAAATTACTTTTCCCACTTTAGTGAACAGTAGGGAACGTGTTGGATACCGGAGAAAAAAAATACTATTTACACTTAAACACTTAAATTTTTATATATATATATATATATATATATATATATATATATATATATATATATATATATATATATATATATATATATATATATATATTTTTTTTTTAAATCTGAACTATTGCAAGCATGGAAGAACTAAACCCAAACAGAAAATCATGGGATAAATAACACCAATTTGGAGATACAATGTGAAATGTGACCGTCCATGCACAACATGGCAGGTACTGCACCTTTCACCCACATATCCCCCACTTCGGAGAGACCAATCAGGTCCCATTTAGCAAACCCAGGCAGACTCAATAACATCCCCAGATGGCAGGATTCCAATAGTGGAGTGACTCGGGAAAGTTTGCCCTTCCCATCAAGTGCTTTTGCAGCCGTGTGCCAAAGTGAAACCGTGGTGGAGGTGGGTGGAAACAAAAGTAAATGCTTATGACCACCGTATAGTGCCCTCATATAATTGCCTGCCGCCATGTTAAAGCGATCCATTCGATACGCCGGGTCCGTAATGGGACGGTGGGACCAATGAATAAGAACCACCAGTTGCAAAGCCCAATAATACATTTTAATTGCAGGTAGTGCAATCCCACCATCAGACCAGCCATGCAGGAGTTTGACCATAGCGATTCTAGGAGTGCCACCATTCCATAACAATGAGCGGATCTCAGAGTCAATTGTTGAAAAGTATTGTGGTGGGATAGGGTAGGGGTTTTCTGCATGGGGTATAAAAAGCGAGGGATTGCCATCATTTTAAAGAGGGCGGCTCTACCAAGCAGGGTAAGGGACTGCCCTCCAATGCTGTACGTCGGCTCAGAGGCAATGCAAGGGAGGAAGGAGGTTCCTCTTGTGGAAGACGTCCATGTCTTTTGTAATGTAAATACCCAAGTATCGGAAACCTTCAGTGACTACACTGGCAGTACAGCCCAGGGGAAGCGGAGGAGGATCACCACTGAGGACATACATCAAAGATTTGTCCCAATTAATGGTGTATCCAGAATACTTCCTAAGAGAGTAAGGATATGAAGCACTGTATGTAACGAAGACCAAGGTTTGGCTAAATATAAAAGAATATCATCGGCATGAAGGGATATCCTATCCGACCAATCTGGAGCTCACTTCAGCCCACAAATAGTTGGGTTCCCTCTAATCCACACCGACAAAGGGCTCCAGTGCCAGGGTGAATAACAGCGGCGACAGGGGGCAGCCCTGCCTAGTGCCCTACCCAAGCTCAGAAATTGTGGATCTGCCTCCGTTAACTGACACTCGGGCCATGGGACTGGTATATAATAGGCGCACCCAGGCCAGAAAGCGTGGACCAAAGCTGTATCTTTCCAGAGAAGCAAATAGAAAAGACCATTCCATCATATCAAACGGAACCTCTAAGCACTCTTATACACTAAATGCATTTTTAAAATTGTGATAATTTCCCAACTCTTGGTTATTTATTTTCTTAACATTCGTTCCAACTGGATTAACATTTGTTTCAGACTCATTTCTCCCATATTTCCTCCTGATTTGAGATCATTTGATTTATCTTTCACATTTTGAATCCTTCTCGCCGCTCCCTCTTCTATTCTTCTGTAAGGGCTGTGTAACCACTTGATTTACAAGTACCAAATATCTGTGTGGGTTGATTCCCACTTGTTACACTACTAATAAGTTCTTAAGGAGTGATTATTTAATAATGGCAAGTTATATGGAATTCCCCTATAGGGAGATGTTAGTGTGTTTTTTTTTCTCTCCAGTCACATTTATCCACTCGCTGCGACAGAACCTTCCACCCTCCTTGTATACGTGCAGAGTCTGTGCTCTCACCTTGGGAGTCTCCTGGGTGCACATCGTCCTCCGACTCCCTTCGTCTGATGCTCAACCTTGGAGCCTGGAGGGTGTATGGATCCTGATTCCTCGTGTCAGGTTTGTCTTTATCTTCTTGTTGTATACAGCCGCATCCGTGATATGTTTGCCAATCCAAATAGTTTCTTGTACCTTGACACGCGCTGTATGATTTATAGTCTATTTGATTGAGTGTTTCTGTGGCAAAGGGTACATAGGTAGCACAATATGCCCATTGAAAAATCTAATACTAGAGCATATAAGAGCCACATTGAATAAATACACTATCGATGCAATTGGAAAACATATGATAACACATAAAGGAAAGAACAGGCTCAATATCACATATTTGGGAATAGCTACTGTCCCAAGAGATGAGAGGGGCAGGACCGGAACTCTAAAACTGAGACGGTTGGAGTCACAACTTATCATCAGGTTCAAGACAAAGATCCCTTCAGGCTAGAATGGGGACGAAGAAACATATATTCACTTATAATGGAACTCTATAGTTTGTTTCAGACTCTAACAGTAAAGGAACATTGATTTGGGTTAATGTTAAATTTGAATAAGATACTCACATCATCTGGGGGGGCTAGTGTTGAGAGATTGGATGTTTAATTAAAATGAAGGTGCATACTATAGGTAAAGGCATACACATAAATGATGATACCTATGACATCCCCAACAAGGGGGATTATTGTGGCACTCAGTCGTAATTTATGGAAGGGATCAGCACTCAGTTCCCCCGCAAATTCACACGTATCGCTAAAAAACTACAGGGGTTGGTTCTTCTTTAATTTTCCTTTTTGATTCAATGATGGACCCGCTCCATGCTTATTACCGATGGTAACACTGTAATGCAATCTTGTTGTTCTCTTCTGCACTATATTTGAGGAGCTGAGGGTCTTGGTCGTTTGTTTGTTTTACAATCAATAAAAAGATTTAAACCATAAAAAACTATAGAATGTGAGGAGCTGCACAGTACTATACCAAATGAATAACATTGATAATATTGTTTTTATAACATTGGCACACAGTCAGGATTATAGATAAACTAAACAAACTATGGTGTGCATTTATATTTTTGAATTATGTACACCCACATTATCCCACTTGATTTTGTTGAATATGGAAATGATGTATTATGATATTTGTTCTGATTTGGACAACGTGGACTACTATTACCACAATGCCTCTTCATGGATGATGTGGGAGAGAGGTATTTAAGATGGATTAAAATTGTTTATCGTGATCAAGATCAGTTTGGTTGAAATGCGTAGATGGAGTGTTTTCGCTTTCAATAAATGATTGGAAATTCCCTGGCCAGTGTAGCGTTATTATCCTTTTGGTGGACAATATTATTTCCGGGGCAGTCCACCCCTGACACGTGCACCGGCTGTGCAAATTAGGTAGTTATTGTTAGGAGCATGTTCCCATAGAAAACGCGTTTTTTGACATGCCTACTATATCTTTGGCGTTGTTTGACGAATCTTCACAAAATTGTCCCCAAAAAGTGCCCTGGTGATGGTCGTTGTTCATGGAAGTTTCTCAGTGACAGTGATCCATCAAACTGGGGCTGAGAAAAAGGGGATAAAAAAGTGTTTTTCCCATGTTAATTTCTATAGGGGATTTGAACATGACTACAGCCCGACCCCCTGGATGGGATTACATCAAATTTGACAGGAAGGTAGATTTTGGTTTTCAGATCATGCTGTCAGTTATCCAGTGTAAATCCGTTCTGTAGTTGTTGAGAAATTTAAGGGAAACCAAATAATGATATCTGCGGTCACAGCTAGTTTGCGAATAATAACGAGCTCAAGCATGGAAATGCAGAGCACAGATTGACTGTCAGCACTTGAACTAGGAAGTGTTGGCAGCCACTTGGGATAGGCTTCATCCAGGTCCCAAAAAAAAGAAAAAAGGACAGTGTATGAACACTTACCCCTTGCTCCTGGGGTCCCAGAGGGACACAGGCAGGGCACAAAAAGTATTTTAAAAACATTAGTAGCAAATTTGCAGCAAAAAAACAAAATGCAGACTCCCATGATTGTTTTCAAAAGGGCCCCCAGTTGGACCAGATCCTGGGGCATGCAGCGATTTTATCAAAAAAGGAGGGGGCGCATGGGCCCCCTTTTAAGGCTCTTTGTATCCCAGAGACCACAACCTCCCCAGGGATTTATTTACACATTGGAGGGGGGCCACACAGACCCCCCTCCATGGGCACTTTTGAGCCTCATGGACCACCACCTGCCCTGGGCTTTTGTTAAAATAGTGGAGGGGCTGTGCAGACCCCCCTCGATGGGCTCTTTAGTGCCCCGGCTACCACCACCTCCCCGGGTCGTTAGAGCAAACAATAGCAGGGTCCACTGCCACCCCACGTCCTGCGGACCACCACTTACCCGGGCCAGCTAATCAAAAACATGTAGGAGGGTCATGAAAACAAAAGGAGAGGGGGCGCATGGCCCCCCTACAGGAGCTAATATTGGTCCTGGGGAATGCCACCCCCCCTGAGCTGGTTCCTGCTATGCCCAAAGGGTCGCATACCTGGGACATAGCTGTTTGCTTTGGCTTGGCGGAAGCAAGCCAAAGCAAACACTCCAGTTCCAGCGGGCGGGAGCTTTCAAAGTTCTCCCACCACCTGGAGACGGAGGTTTCATCTTGTTCCTTACCCGCAGACATGAAGGCAGGGAAAGAGGTGAAACCATTGCTCTTGCACACATTTCCAGCAGCTCCCTGTGTGCAATAGCGATGCTGGCTCCCGCAGGAAACGGGGAGTCGGCTGGGATGGCGGGGGCCTTGAGGCTCCCTCCCTCCTCCTGGTGCCAGGTAAAAAAGCAAAAAGAGGCAAAATGAGAGTCAGAAGAGAGCAGAACGAGTCAGAATAAAGGTCAGCAAGGAGCAGAAAGAGGCAAGATAAAAGTGAGACACAAGCAGAAAAAGGCAAAAAAAGATGGAAAACAAGTAGTAATAACGGGTAGAAACAAGTTGAGAGAGGTAGAATAAAGGTCAGAAAGGGGCAGAATAAAGGTGAGAAACAAGCAGAAAGAGGCAGGAAAAAGGTCAGAAACTAACAGAAATAGGCAAAATAGAGGTCAGCAATGAGCAGAAAGAGGCAAAATAAAGGTGAGAAACGAGCAGAAAGACCCAGGTTAAAGGTCAGAAACGAGCAGCACGAGGCAACATAATGGTGAGAAACAAGCAGAAAGAGGCTATAAAGGTGAGAAATTAGTTGAAAGAGGCAAAATAGAGGTAAAAAACAAGAAGCAAGAGGCAAAATAAAGGTGAGAAACGTACAAAAAGAGGAAAATAAAGGCCAGCACCAAGCAAAAAGAGGCAAAATAAAGATGAGAAAAAAAGTTCAGAAATGAGCAGAAACAGGTAAAATAAAGGTCAGGAACGAGCAGCAAGAGGCAGAATAAAGGCCAGAAACTCACAAAAATAGGCAGAATAAAGATCAGAAGGAAGCAGAAAGAGGCTTAATCAAAGTCAAAAACTAGCAGAAAGAGACCAAATAGAAGTGAGAAACCAGCAGCAAGAGGCAGAATAAAGGTCAGAAATGAGCAGAAAGAGGCAAAATAAAGGTCTGGAGCGAGCAAAAAGAGGCAAAATAATGGGCAGAATGAACAAAAAGAGGCAAAATAGAGGTCAGAAATGAGCAGCAAGAAGCAAAATAGAGGTCAGAAATGAGCAGCAAGAGGCAGAATAAAGGTTAGGATTGAGCAGAAAGAGCCAAAATAACTGGCCGAATGAGCCCAGAGAGGCAAAATAGAGGTCCAGAGTGAGAAGAGAAAAGGCAGAAAAAAGAATTGAAAATGAGCAGCGGAGGGACAAAACAGAAGACATCAGAGGGTCCATCAATCAATCAATCAAGCATTTGTATAGCGCGCTACTCACCCGGAGGGTCTCAAGGCGCTTGGGGGGATCCTCTACTGCTCGAACAGCCAGGTCTTGAGTTGCTTCCTGAAGGTGAGGTTGTCTTGGGTCAGGCGGAGGTGGGTGAGGAGGGAGTTCCACGTCTTGGCGGCCAGGTAGGAGAAGGATCTTCCTCCCGTTGTGGCTCTTCGGATGCGGGGGACGGCAGCGAGGGCGTGGCTGGTCGATCGAAGCTGGCGGGTGGGAGTGTAGAAGTTCAGGCGGTCATTGAGGTATCTTGGGCCTTGGTTGTGGAGAGCTTTGTGTGCGTGGGTGAGGAGTCGGAATGTGATTCTCTTGTTGACGGAGAGCGAGTGCAGGTTTCTTAGGTGTGCGGAGATGTGGCTGTGTCGGGGGATGTCCAGGATGAGTCGTGCTGAGGCGTTCTGAATACGCTGGAGTCTTTTCTGGAGTTTTGCGGTGGTACCGGCGTAGAGGGAGTTGCCGTAGTCCAGTCGGCTGGTGACGAGGGCCTGGGTGACCGTCTTGCTGGTTTTGGTGGGGATCCACCAGAAGATTTTCCGTAGCATGCGTAGGATATTGAAGCATGACGAGGAGACAGCGTTGACTTGTCTGGTCATCGAGAGGGAGGAGTCCAGGATGAAGCCCAGGTTGCGTGCGTGGTTCGTTGGTTTGGGTGCGCTGCCCAGGGCAGGGGGCCTCCAGGAGTCGTCCCAGGCGGAGGGCGAAGAACCCAGGATGAGGACTTCAGTCTTATCTGAGTTCAGTTTCAGGCGGCTGTTCATCATCCACTCGGCTACGTCTTTCATCCCTTCGTGTAGGTTGGTTCTGGCGGTGGTGGGGTCGTTGGTGAGGGAGAGGATCAGCTGGGTGTCGTTTGCGTAGGAGAGGATGTTGAGGCTGTGTTGGCATGCGATGGCCGCGAGGGGGCTCATGTAGATGTTGAACAGCGTGGGGCTGAGTGATGATCCTTGTGGTACGCCGCAGCTGACTTCGGTGGCTTCTGATCTGAACGGGGGGAGGCGGACTCTCTCTGTCCTTCCGGCGAGGAAGGAGATGATCCATTCCAGTGCCTTCTCTTGGATTCCGACGTTGCTGAGGTGCTGTAAAAGGGTGCGGTGGCAGACCGTGTCGAACACCGCGGAGAGGTCCAGGAGGATGAGGGCCGCTGTTTCCCCATTGTCGAGCAGGGCTCGGATGTCATCAGTGGCTGCGATGAGGGCGGTCTCGGTGCTGTGGTTGGCTCGGATTCCGGACTGCGAGTGGTCGAGGGATCCGTTCGTCTCGAGGAAGGCGGTCAGCTGTCTGTTGACGGTCTTCTCGATGACTTTGGCCCGAAACGGGAGGAGAGAGATGGGGCGGTAGTTTTTGAGATCGGTGGGGTCTGCTGCTGGTTTCTTCAGGAGGATTCAGAAAAGGGGGGTGGTGATGGACAGAGCATCTGAATTAAGCAGAATACTCGTACCCAGTCAACAGATCAGGGCTTGATCCATCATCGTTTTTTAGCTCACTGCACCATCCCAGCTCAGAACCTGGCTACATGCAAATTAGTCTGTCCCTGGCCCAGTGCATCATGGGAACAGGGCAGACCAAACTACCAAGCCAATTCTTTTACTGGAAAGGAAACAAGCTTCCGGGGACCGGTTTCTGGCATTACAGCCGTCTTCGGCCCGGCTTGCTTGAATCCTGATGGTGCAGTGAGCAAGGGACTCACATCTGAGCATACCCTTCCACGCTTGTGGTGGACAAAACGATTCAGAAAAGGGGGGTGGTGATGGACAGAGCATCTGAATTAAGCAGAATACTCGTACCCAGTCAACAGATCAGGGCTTGATCCATCACCGTTTTTTAGCTCACTGCACCATCCCAGCTCAGAACCTGGCTACATGCAAATTAGTCTGTCCCTGGCCCAGTGCATCATGGGAACAGGGCAGACCAAACTACCAAGCCAATTCTTTTACTGGAAAGGAAACAAGCTTCCGGGGACCGGTTTCTGGCATTACAGCCGTCTTCGGCCCGGCTTGCTTGAATCCTGATGGTGCAGTGAGCAAGGGACTCACATCTGAGCATACCCTTCCACGCTTGTGGTGGACAAAACGATTCAGAAAAGGGGGGTGGTGATGGACAGAGCATCTGAATTAAGCAGAATACTCGTACCCAGTCAACAGATCAGGGCTTGATCCATCACCGTTTTTTAGCTCACTGCACCATCCCAGCTCAGAACCTGGCTACATGCAAATTAGTCTGTCCCTGGCCCAGTGCATCATGGGAACAGGGCAGACCAAACTACCAAGCCAATTCTTTTACTGGAAAGGAAACAAGCTTCCGGGGACCGGTTTCTGGCATTACAGCCGTCTTTGGCCCAGCTTGCTTGAATCCTGATGGTGCAGTGAGCAAGGGACTCACATCTGAGCATACCCCACCACGCTTGTGGTGGACAAAGCGATTCAGAAAAGGGGGGTGGGGATGGACAGAGCATCTGAATTAAGCAGAATACTCGTACCCAGTCAACAGATCAGGGTTTGATCCATCACCGTTTTTTAGCTTACTGCACCATCCCAGCTAAGAACCTGGCTACATGCAAATTAGTCTGTCCCTGGCCCAGTGCATCATGGGAACAGGGCAGACCAAACTACCAAGCCAATTCTTTTACTAGAAAGGAAACAAGCTTCCGGGGACCGGTTTCTGGCATTACAGCCGTCTTCGGCCCGGCTTGCTTGAATCCTGATGGTGCAGTGAACAAGGGACTCATGTATTATTTTTAATTTATGTTAAAAGTTTAAAATACTATAAAAAATAACAATATATATTAATGATTTAAAATATAAAAAAACAAAAATCTATAACAAATTAAAACAGTAAACTATTAAAAAATATTTAAACTTCAATTTCACAATACAATCAGTGCAACAGTTGGGGAAGTGTTGGACAGCAAAGTCGTAATATTAACTTTTCCCACTCCACTGACTGCAATAGTAGGGTAAGTGTTGGATAGCGGAGAAATACAATTTACTATTACAACTTTAGTGAGTGCAACAGTAGGGAAAGTATTGAATAGCAAATGGGTAAAATCACTATTCCAACTCCAGTAAGTGCAACAACAGGGAAAGTGTTGGATAGTGGAGGGGTAGAATTTACTATTCCCACTCCAGTAATAGCAACAGTAGGGAAAGTGTTGGATAGCGGAGAGGCAAAAATTACTATTCCCAGTCCAAAGAGTGTAACAGTAGAGAAACTGTAGGATAGAGGAGGGTTAAAAATTACTATTCCCACTCTAATGAATGCAACAGTAGGATAAGTGTTGAATAGCGAAGGGGTAAAAATTACTATTCCAACTCAAGTGAGTGCAACAGTAGGGAAAGTGTTGGATAGCGGAGGGGTAAAAAATAATATTCCCACTCCAGTGAGTGCAACATTGGGGAAAGCCTTAAAACACAAATTACTTCCCACCCTTTACTCTATAAACTCAACAATCCACACCTACAACTAATGACACAATCACCATAACATTTTAAATAATGTAATTAACATCAATAAACAAAAAATGTATAATAGAAAATAAATATACTACTTAACACCCTTTACCCCTAGAAACCCCAAAACACACTCCTAAAATGAATTACAAAAACACCATAATTAATTACCAAGTAACTTTTTCAAATAATCAACAATTATTAATTCATCAATTAAAAACAAATTACTTTCCATCCTCTACACCTATAAATACCACAGCATGCACCAAAAATTAATTACACATTTACCATAATTAATTACCAATTAATTAATTTAAATTAATTAACAGCCAATTATCAATTCCTAAAGTAAAAATTACTTTCCACCCTCCACACACCTAAAATTAATTAAACAATAACCATAATTAATTACCAATTCATTGTTTAATATTAACAGCCAATTAATAATTAATTAATTAATAAATAATTACTTTATAATTTTAAAACTATAAAATATCACTCAAGCAAATATTATTAAATAAAAATAATCAATTAATTTAATATAATTAAATTACTTCCCACCCTATTCCGCCAATAAACTCACAACCTGCTACGGAACTAAAAACGCAAAATGCAAATAAAAAAATTAATAACTATTAAAAATTTAGCAAATATATTAAAAATACAAACAATTCTTATACAAAAATAATACATCACATACATATAAAATATATACTAAAATACATAATATTATTAAAAAAGCAATATTTTTACCTACATTTTTGCAAACGATATTAAACACTTGGATATTTTTAAAATCAGTATTATTTACCTTAACTTTATATTCTTGACCATGATATTCTTGCTGTTGATATTTCTGAACCACAATACTTATTACTGGATATATATGCAACTCGATATTGTTTACTTGATAATCTGTCTGCACACCCCACACACTCACATACCCATACAGCCATTGACGCAACCACTTACCCATCCATACATCCATTCACACAACCACTCACTTACCCATACAGATACTACCAGAGCTACTCACTTCCCCATACAGCCACTCAAACATCCATTCACTCATCCACAAAACTACTTACATACCCATTTATACATCAATACAATCACTCACACACCGCTCACTCATCTCTACAGCCACTTACACAAATACTATGAGGCCCATTAGGATGGCGTGCGGATCGCCCGCCATCCTTGCTCTAAAGACCCCCCGCCATATTAGGATGGCGGGGGGGACCGCGGCAGGCGGGAAGACCGTCCGCCGCTTTTCCTCCCCGGTCGCCTATGGTGGCAGTGTCTATCAGACACAGGCAGCCATATTATGATGGGCAAATTTGAATGCCTTTCCGTGGCAGCAATGCCGCCACGGAAAAAGGAATGCGGAGAATCCCTGCGGGGGCCCGTTGCAGGGCCCCAGGCACTCCGGGGGGTGGGGGTGCACATGGGGGGTACCTATGGTCCCCCCCCCTGCATTTCAATGTGCAACATGGCAGGCACCGCGCGGTGCCTGTCATGTTGTGCTTTGAAATGCACAACGTGCACTTTTACCATTGCGGCGGGCGGCGCTTTCAGCACCGCCCGCCGCAATGGTAAAAATACAGGATGCGCCCGCCAGTGTGACAGGCACATCCTAATTGCTAAGGCGGGACCGCCGCTCCTATGGCGGGCGGTCCCGTTTTGCACGGGGATGGCGGGCGGGCAAAGTCCGTCCGCCATCCTAATGGGGGCCTTACTGTACAAAACAGTCACTCACACACTAATTCACTTACCCATACACCCAGTTAAACAGCCACTCATGTGCCCATACATCCACTTACACACCCAATCACTCACCCATAAAGCCATTCACACGGCTACATATTTACCTCTATAGCCACTCCCAAACACACTCATCCACCCATAGAGCCACTCAAACAGCCACCACAGTCACTGGTTTATTTTGGTTTGATCTGTTTTTGCTTCAATGGAGCATTCAACAGTCAGATACATTATCGATGCCACCACAGTCACGGATACAGCCACTCACACACACACACACACACACTCACACACCCATACAGCTGAATATAGCATGTTACAATGCATGCTATAACATTGTGTACTATTACAACGCAGATGTTGCAACAACCAAGTTGGTAGTACGTGATGCATTTACATCGCAAGTCATTACAATGACTTGCACTAGGGGGTGCGCTGGACTTAGGAATGGTATTTATTACTATTTTTTCTCCAGTTGGCACAACAGTGGGGAAGCTGTTGGAATTTATTTCCAATACCTGAGCGCCCCGTAGTGCAATTGATTGTAATGACTTGTGATATAATTGCATCGTGCACTAACAATGCGGTTGTTGTAATGGTAGCGCGATGCAATGACAGCATTGTAAACGCTGTTTCCCATACAACTACGTACACAGTCAGTCACTCACCCATACAGCTACCCACACACCAACTTAGACACAGTTTCAGCCACTCACACAACCGTACAGCCACTCAGACACCCACTCCTACACTGATACAGACAGTCACAGTGCCACAAAGATGACATATATAAGAAGCAGTATCATTCATTAGTAGTACGAAAATAATATTAATTTAACTTATCCAGTAGCTTGCTATATATCTTTAATTCTCTGAAACGTTTACAAAACACTTACACTCACTGGATGATGTCATCAGTGATGTCACTGACCATAGCTGGCTCAGGTAACTATAACGACTGAATTTCACTGGTTTTGTATGAGTGAAATCTGAGCCAACAAATAATGTCCCTGTAACCTTTGTTTTGTATGTATGTATATATATTGAAGTCCACAGTCCTGCAGCACAAGGATTCCAACGAACACCAGCACAAAACAGGTACAGACCACAACGAAGAGTGAAGAAAGTACTTTATTCCAAAATGGGCATATAAGTACATTCATATATATTTATATAAATGTGTGTGTGTATATATAGTGACATCAGTCATCAGATGTCATCAGTGGTGTCACTGACCATGTCATGAATGATGTAATATGTGACATCATCAGCAGTGGATCGCGGGTGCGCGAAATATAGTTAGTACAACTAACTATATAGGAGCAATTTCAATGGTTTTTTAAATACTAATTCATAACTATATAAGGCCTGAAACCTATGGTTTTTTAGGTGAATTTGCAAGGTTTTTTAAATGCTAATTCCTAACTATATAAGGCTTGAAACCTATGGTTTTTTCAGTGAATTTGCAAGGTTTTTTAAATGCTAATTCCTAACTAAATCAGGCGTGAAACCTATATGTTTTTTCAATAAATTTCAAAGGTTTTGTAAATGCTAATTCTATTAGCGGATAATGTTGATATATGTAATTATCTTTCTGGGACCACCTGAGCCGCCATCTTGTTTCTCAGGAGAAGTGAGGCACAAGAGAGCACAAAACAAGAGTAGAAAACGCGAAAAGGGGGCAGGGTTGAGACCCCCTGACCCCCTAGCCCTTCTCAGGTGGTCCCAGAAGGACCACCAAGTGCAAAAAAAAAAAAAATGCACTGGAGGGACCCCTGGACCAGAGGTGCCCAAAGGCAAGCCATACCAAGTCATAGATGAACTCAAGTAAACATAGATGGGCCTAGCACGCTTTTGAATCAAAGCTAAATTCCATAGAGGTCTTTGTGATAGTCCCCATTCTACATGGGATCATATTCCTTCTGTTGCTTGGACCGACCAGTCCACCAGTTTCATAGGAGCCATGCTCTTGAGTATAGGAGGAAGTCTGAGAGCTCCAGCCTTCTCTGCTTTGTGGTTCTTTGGAGGATTCTGTCAGCTACCCAAGGGCAATCAATCGACACACAAAAACAAGAATTCATCAAAGAATTCTCATTTCAGTAAGATGGGGAGGGATTGGAGCTCCTACAGGACTCCAGGTAGTAGATTCCTCTTAACAGAGTTGACCCTGCATAGTTACTCACCAAATTTTTAAATCGCGGGGTACGCGCACTGTACGCGATTTTTGTTGTTGTTTTTTTGTTTTTTGTTTTTGCCCTTGGGGGTCCTTTTGGGACCCCCTGAGAAGGGCTAGAGGGTTGGGGGGTCTCTACCCTGCCCCCTTTTCTCGTTTTCCAATCTTGTTTTGTGCTCTCAGTTTGGAATGTTGACAGTCGACTGTCAGCCAATCAGAAACTCGCTCGCGCACGCAAGGGTACGCGCACGTACACATACGGTACGCGTACAGCACGCGTACGGAGCGCGTACGGTGAGCGCATATAGATATATAATTTGATCAAATTCAATTTTCTCAACAACTACTGGAGGGATTTTCACCAAATATAGAAAAGGCACTACTGCATACCTGTCCCTACCATTTTGCTAAGTTTGGTGTAATTCCGTTCAGCCGTTCGAGATGTAGCCGTGTCTAAAGGTCCCATGGAAAATGGCATTTGAAAAATTGCAAATTCAATTTTCTCAAAAACTACTGTAGGGATTTCCACCAAACATAGCAAAGGCACATCTGCATACCAGGCCTTACCATTTTGCCAAGTTTGGTGTAATTCCATTCAGCCATTCGGGCTGTAGCCGTGTCTAAAGGTCCCTATGGAAATTAACATGGGAAAACACATTTTGGGACCCCCCTTTCGGCACCCACTTGACGAATCCCCCCGAAACTTTCAGGGAAGGAACAGAGCGGAGCTGGCCAAAATTCTGGAAAATTACATACAGATTCCTCAATCGGCGCCAAAGTTATTCCCAATAGAATGTTGAGCGCATATAGATATATAATTTGCTCAAATTCATTTTCTCAACAACTACTGGAGGGATTTTCACCAAATATAGAAAAGGCACTACTGCATACCTGTCCCTACCATTTTGCCAAGTTTGGTGTAATTCCGTTCAGCTGTTCGGGCTGTAGCTATGTCTAAAGGTCCCATAGAAAATGCCATTTGAAAAATTTCAAATTCAATTTTTTCAAGAACTACTGGAGGGATTTAGACCAAACATACAAAAGGCACTGCTGCATACCAGTCCCTCCCATTTTGCCAAATCTGGTATAATTCCGTTCAGCCGTTCGAGCTGTAGCCTTGTCAGAATGTCCCTATGGAAATTAACATGGGGAAAACACGTTTTGGGACCCCCCTTTTTTCTCGGCACCCGCTTGACGAATCCCCTCGAAACTTTCAGGGAAAGAGCGGAGCGCAGCGAGGCAAATTTAAGGAAAATGAAAGGCAGATCCCTCAATCGGCGCCAAAGTTATTCCCAATAGAATGTTCGGAATTTCCTATGGTAACTAGGTCCTAACCATATATACCTACTGGCGACCGCCAGTAGGTAATATATATATATATATATATATATATATATATATATATATATATATATATATATATATATATATATATATATATATATATATATATAAATTCCAATCCTGGATCCAAACATGCAAAACAGGCGCTGACACCGTGGGATCACTTTTTCAAGGAAAAGTTTTCTTTATTCCATTAGGATGGTTTGACGCGTTTCGGCAGCAAAGAAACGCCTTGCTCACAACAGTTACATACACAGTGAAAGTGCTATATATACAAAGACAACAGTGATTGATTAGGAGGTGGGAGAGTGTGTTGCCATGGTGACTTCCTGACAGATATGGGAATTGATAGTGGGCGACCCAGTATACCCTTGAGGGTTTGGCAAAGAGTATGATGGGGTAAAGATACGTTCAAAATTCCTGACAGATAGGCATGGTAGAGTTGTGTTTCCCTACATGTGATGAGTCATGTCAACTCGTGGAGTCTGTCTTCTAAATAATATAACAAAGTGGCAGATATTTGGTTTGGACTGAACTAAATTGCGAAAACATATTCTAGTCATATGTAGACAATTAAATATTAAAACGTTACACATGTTAGGTTGCACAATATATAAAAACGAATATCAAATAATAACATCCTCATGGCAAGTTCAGTGTTGAAAAACGGCTTAATAGTGAATCCAGTGAGTCATAGATTAATTAAGGTACATTGTGGCAGTGTGCTTGTAAACAAGAACCTTGACAACTAGACACATGTGGAATGTAATGTTCTAGTGAAGTAATACCCAGACCGGTGTGGGTCAGTGCTGCGGTGGTTTGTTATCCAACATGTTGCGTCTTTCAGCGCATGAATGCGCAAACAGTGTAATGTTAGTCAGGCCTTGACTGGCGAATAGGAATAGTGTCCTTGACGTTTTATTTACTAACTAATAGTAGTTTTCTAATCTGGCCATATACTGCTATATATATATGTGTGTGTGTATAATTTATTAATATACATATATAAATCCCATACTACTGTAAAACCTGATTTGTCTCTAAGCATCAGAGAGTATTTTCTCAAAGGTATAAAATGAAGGTAATTGAGCTAATGAATCATTGATTGAAGACTGCTTTGAGACTTGGGTTAGGAAGGTCCCTCTGGAAGGCACATCCATTTAAATATCCGGACTGACAGAGAACTACTGAAACAGATCATCTGTGCAGCAGCTGCTAACGTTGAAGCTTCATGAGCTACAGCAGTTAAAAGCCAGCATCCTTCCAGAGTGAATGGAACCTGCAATTAGAGATTGACATGGTCCTCATGGCTGCTGTGTCCAATCAGAAAAAGTCACTGGATCTGGATACATTTTGAATAGATTAAGGTAGAGTTTGAGAAATTCGGATAACCTAAAAATGACAAATTTGGTTTTGGTGGATGGATCAAAGCTTGCAGAAGGAGCTAAGGGTTAGGATGTGATGCGACCCATAGAACTGAAAGACATTCCTTTGTCGGCATATTGGTACATTTTATCTTCAAAATGTGTTATTAATAAATTAATAAATGATGTATATGAGTAAATGATAGCAAAGTCCTCTATGTGAATTTACTATGTAATGAGCACTGGCCATGTGGTGAAAGTATCAGTCCTACCATGCACTTGGATCAATACCCATGCTCAGGAGGCCATATAGGGGGTTCTCTACACATTTTGATTATGGGGTCCATTGGGGGCCATCTTCTAATAACAAGCATGAATGTGACGTTCACAATGATATCTACAATGCTATTAATACAAACCTTCTGATTGGCCATCTGGTTGTTCTTTGTGCAAGTTCAATAAAGCATGGGTACTGCAGAGCCAATAAGTGGTGCTGTCTGTACACTAACAAAGGTACCTACATTTGGGATGCGGAGAGTATATACAGAGTCCTATGTGCGCCAGTGGGCATTTATGGAATAATGTTCATGAGACGAGTACTTTTGACTTTTGAAGAATGCGCATGTGCTTCAAGACATGTGTGAAGTCTTTTCAGCACACTTCCCATGCTACACACAGGACTACAGAGCAATGCCCTTTTTACTCTTTCTGTACTGCACACAAGCTGTGGGGTCCATGAGGGGTGCCATTTTTACACATTCTGTACTAAACTTTTGCCATGGAGTCCATGATGGGCGTTCTCTGTCAGCTGACTGCATTACACACAACATGTGGAGTCCCTGAATGGGGCTCTCTGTATATTGACTGTATTGCACACAGGATGCAGGGTCCATGAGGGTTGTTCTCTATATACTGACTGTACTGCACACAAGTTCTAGGGGACATAAGGGTGTCTCTATATGCTAACTGTGCTGCACACAAGCTCTGGGTTAGATGAGGGATGGTCTCGATATAGTAACTCTACTACACCCACACTCTAGGTTTCATGGATCTGTACTACACGCTTGCCATTTGATCCATGAGGAATGTTTTCTCTAGACTTGGGGGTGTTCTTTGTATCTTTGTAGAGTGATTGTAGTCCATCCTTTGGGAGCAATTAGGGGTGTTCTCTCTAGACTGAATATACTGCAAAACAGTTGTGGGGTACATGAGGGGTATTCTCTGTAGACGGACCATACTGCACACAAATGTTGCGTCCATGAGGGGTGTCTCTGTAGACTGACAGTACTGCACACAGGCTCTGGGGTTCAGGACCGGGACTCTTTGTTCACATACAGTACTTGCCATTTGGACCGTGACGTGTGTTCTCTCTCATGACCTGGCTTTTCGGCTGAACAGCACTGCTGACCCCCGCCCCCAGCACCTTGAGACCCTCACGGGTGAGTAGCGTGCTTACAAACCCCTGATACATTGATTGATTGATTGATTGATTCTCTCTAGACTGACTATACTGCACAAAGTTTGTGGGGTACATGAGGGCTGTTCTTTGTAGACTGACTGTACTGCACACAAGCCCTGGTGTTCATTGTGGTTATGAGGGGTCTTTTATGTAGACTTGTTGTCCAGAACACAAGCTGTGGGGGTGGGGTCCATGAGGTGTTCCCTCTGTATGCTTTCAGTGCTGCACACAAGCTCTGGGGTGTTCTCTGTGGACTGACTGTACTGTATGCAGGCTGTGGGGCTCACAAAATATGTTCTCTGTAGTCTGTACTGCATGGAAACTGTGGAGTCTATGATGCGTGTTCTCTGTACTCTATCTGTATTGCACACTTGTCCTGGGGTCCAGGTAATGAGTTCTCTGTGGACTGACTGTAATGTCAAGAAGCTATGGGGTCAATGGGAGGTGTTCTCTACAGATTGACTGTATAGTATTCAGGTGGGGTTTCCATGTGGCATATTCTTTGTGGACTGACTTTACTGTAGACAAGCTCTAGGACCCATAATGGTTGCCCTCTGTGCATGGTCCCAACCACATACTTTCCGTGAGGTCTATGAGTGATGTTTACTCTACACTGACTGAACTGCACACAAGCTCTGAGGTCCTGGAGAAGTGTGTTTTCTATAGAACGACTGTTCTTCACATAGGCTTTGGGCTCATGACGTGTGAACACACATTTACTGTGAGCTCTTCTAGGGATATTTTCTGGAGATTGGCTGTACTGTCTACAATCTATGGGATCCATGAGGTTTGTTCTCTGTAGACTGAGTTTACAGTACACATGCAATGAGTGGTCCCTGATGATCGTTAGCTGTACACTGACTGTACTATACATAAGCTCTGGGGTCCATGATGGGTGCCCTCAGCACTTGGTCTGTACTACATACTTGCCTGGGGTCCATAAGAGGTGTTCTCTCTAGAATGACTGTACTGCAAACACGCTCTGGTATGCATGAGGGTAACCAGTGTACGCTTTCTGTATTACACACAAGCTGGGCGCCAATGCTTTAGTAGTGTAGACCAGGCATCTATGCACCGATATCTCTATTCAATGTGGGTGCTACACATGCTCTGTGATAATGTACACAAGGTGATGTTAAAATAAGGGCCTCATAGCACAAGAGCATGTGTTCCACGAAATATAAGCTGAAGAGAAGAGAGGCCATACCTATCATCAGGAAAAGCAAGCAGTAAGCATGTAAACAATTAAATGCAATCAGTCACTATCAACCAATCCGAAGCGAGGCATTCCTTGTATTCAACCTGAGGCAGTGTGATGCTAACAGAAAGAATGGAAATAGGTGAGAACTACCTCTTGCTCAGTAGCTCTTTGATATCAGATTAAAATATGTGGCTAGTGACAGAGCCCCGCTACCTTTGGATAGGTATGTGCTACATAAATACCTCCTACTTATCTCCCTATATACATATGTGTTTAGTCTCCTCAGGGAGAGCATATGGGGATTTTAGAGATCAGGGCTGAACATATTTAGATAAATCAACACAACTTTCAGTCTTAAACCTCTAGTTCCACTAAAAGAGATGGAACTTCTTGTAAAACATCCAGTGTTAATCACCTTATACATGACTTAAGCTTGTACATGAATAAAGCTTGTTTGAGTAAGCGTCTTTCTACAAAATGGCATCAACATGATTATAAACCATTAGGGTATGTGATTCTTCAGTAGGTATTGATATATTCACAGCAAGATGAGCAACCACATAAATTGATGTTTGATTGGTATCAATCAGGGCTTAGGGATCCAATCAGGAGGCAATTGATATAAGAAATTCTATTAAGGATGTGGGCTTTACCTCCCACTGGGTTTCTTTTATCGCCCAACCTCTTTAAGTGCCTTTAACCTTTTAAAGTGCCTTTAACCTCTTTAAGTGCCACTGATTCCTCTAGGCCTAGGTTAGACCTTAAAGTAATAAATGAGCCCACTGTCACCATTGCTTCAAATAACAGTTGTATGCCTTTATCTGGATTGTCAGACAAAGACTGACTGGTTACTCCCCCTGACTGTCATCAAAGCACAATATCATGGACTGCTTAAAGAAGGATTTGGAAAGATTGTATGACATATATCCTAAAGATGTGCTCTTAATATTGGGCGATTTCAATCATAGATTAAACCCCCATAAAATTGACTCATGGCAGAGTGACGTGCTAAGAGCCTATAACATAGAATTTGCGAAATTCTCTTACAGTGATAGCTCTACCCAAGATGTAAAGCTGAGCGCAGCTGTTGGGAGCTATGGGCCTGATCTGTGTTAACGGAAGGAAAGAAAACGGATCAACCCGCTAAACGTACTTTTAAGATAGGGCAGCAGTTGTGCCCCATAGATTATGTATTTATTCAGGCTCGGTGCTTCTACTTAATAAACCACTTTGAAGTACTTGGGGTGGAGGGTAGTGACCATTTCCCACTGCTGATGGAATTACAGATAAACAGGGACCCACCAAGACAGAGGGTGCTACAAATTGATGTGGATTACCCAAAGCGGCTTACAACCCGGATTAGTGAGGAATTTCTAAAGAAACTAGGAGCTCACCAATTATTAGTTGGGCTAGAAAACCCCCTACCAGGGGAGGCTTTATCCTGGTACGAGGATACAATAAGTCAAATGGTGGAATGCCTTAGGATAAAAATCAAACAGGGAAAGTATGAGCAAAAAAGCAGAGTTAGGGCTCCCCCAACTAATAATCCTTGGTTTGATGATGAATGTCGGTATTTAAAGGCTGTTATCAGGAAACACGAAAGAGGCCTTAGGGGCAATTATAATGATATTTCATCATTAGAACTAAAAAACCTAAGGTTAAAATATAAGGCGACCATTAGAGATAAAAAAAGGTTATTTAAGGAAAAATGTTGGGTGAGCTTACTCGAGACTATTGAAGAAAAAAATGTTAAAGGATTCTGGAAACTGATTAAGGAATGCACGGGTGAGGTGGCGGGATGCATGATGTGCTCCGTCCCAGAGGCCAAGTGGGTAGCCTATCTAGAGGAAATATATGGTAAATGGCCGAGCAAAGGGGAAATAATTTCATCAAGCTGGCCAGAAGTGAGGGATGATACACTAGTGCATTTCACCTCAGGAAATATTAGGATTGTAATAGCTGGCTTAAACCTAACCCGAGCGGTCAGACCAGACGATTTACCAGCAATTATCATAAAAACTAACTCAGACTGGTGGGCTGAGTTTTTTTCAAATATGTTTCAGGGGATATTAAAGACTGGTATCATGCCAGAAAGTTGGAAAGGGGCAATCATTAGACCAGTTCATAAAAAAGGCGATGTAAATTCCCCCCAAAATTACTGCCTAATAAATCTCCTCGATATTGGGGAAAAGGTATTCTTCAAGGTAATCCTAGGCCTGCTAAAGGATTGGGCAGAGGACAACCAGTTAGTACCCCCAGAACAGTGTGGGTTCAAAGAAGGGCATTCGACAGTGGACCACTGTTTTGCTCTCTGGGCCATCGCGCGGAAGTCGATAGAACAGAGGGGTAATTTATTCTGCTGTTTTGTGGACTTCCGCGCGGCTTTCGATCTTGTGGGCAGGGAGCAGTTATGGGCAACCTTGGAAGGATACAATCTACACGGAGACCTTTTGGCCATCATAAAAGCCTTACACACAGAAAACTGGGCCCAGATAATCTTGGACGAGGAGGGTGGATTGTCTGGGAAGATCCAGATTGGAAATGGCTCGAGGCAGGGTTGCGTACTCGCCCCACTGCTTTTTTCTCTGTTTTTGGCCGACCTACCAGCAAAACTAAGTGAGGTTAAAGGGGCAAGTCCAAAATTGGGAGGTAATCATGTTTCCTGCCTATTATACGCGGATTATCTAGTGATTATGGACCTGACACAGATAGGCCTCCAGAGGAAATTAAACATGTTCAACGAATACTGTCGGAATAAAAGGTTAACAGTGAACATGGATAAAACTAAAATGTTATGCTTCGGTAGGAGTAAAACTAGCTTCCTGTGGTATCTGGATACAAAGCCACTCGAGAGGGTGAACGAATACAGATACCTGGGAATCTGGTTTACGAGTAACCTTAAATGGTATACCCATCTGGAGGCTCTCAAAAGGAGGGCATCTGCCTCTGTGAAGGGGCTAAAAAGATTTAATAGTGTGTACGGAGAAAACTCAGATAGGCCGGTCATAAAAGCCTACCTAGCAATGGTCCCCCCCCAATTCCTGTATGGGGCAGAAGTGCTCTATTTAAGTGGGAAAAAAAGGCGGGATAAAGAGGAGGGAAATATTTTAAAAAACCTGTTCTCTTTGCCTAAATCCTCTATGGTACATGCTGCAAGACTGGAGCTGGGAATTACCTCCTGGGCAGTAACTGCCTGTATGGCACTAATCCGCTTTTGGCAGCGCCTAGGGTCTGGAGAGCACTTAAAAATTTCACAGTGGTGTAAAAGTGAAATTGTCGCTAGTGAACTGACTGGGCGAAAGAAACAAGTGAAGCCTATGGTGTGTTGGGTTTAAAACTATGCCCGGAACTGGGTCATCCGCGTATAGCTAGGAAGGAACTGAGGTCACTGGGAGCCGAGACGTCCCGCACATATGATAGAGAGTATCTCTCGCAGAAAGTTTCGGTGTCGTATATGACCCTGGCCTGGGAACCTAACCAACAGTACCCCTACATAGACAGATTGCTCAGCTACCGCCTAAGACGTGAGGTCCTAAAAGTGCGAATGGGGATAAACCCCTGCTATGGGAACAAGGAAGCCAAAAATTTTATGTTGAACAATAATGGAACCTGTACTTGCGGGCTGGGTACCCACTGCGATATTGTACATATTTTACTAGACTGTATGATGTTTTTTGAATTACGAAAAGAGATTTTATGCCCGATTTTTTAAAAATACAGGATCAGAAATAGGATGCAAGCTGCTAGCTTTATAGCTGAAATGATGTATCTAGATATTGCTTGTGCTATGGGGAAATTTTTGTGTAAAGTCAAGTTGTTCCTAAAGTGTTCAGAGTAAATATCTTATGCAGTGCTCATGGGGGGAGGATGAGCCTGTATATGTAAAGGTTAACGTTATGATTTGGAACCTTTGGAATTGATTTGATGCTGATGGAAATTACCTGACTTAATTACCCCTAGGGGTATTTTTGTATTTAGTACGAAGGAATGTACTATTTTACGGGAAGTACAAATGCTATGTTTTTAATATGATCTTGTTTAAGTATTAACAGTAATTTTATGTATAGGGTACACTTTTAAGGTTGTAATTAACCAAATAAAGTTTTCTTACTGACTGACTGACTGACAATATCATTTTTGCCCACTTCTGAGTCCACTAATAGCCAGGGTGAATCACCTAGCCTGGGTTCTGTGCAAGTGACAGAAGAGGGATCAGCTGGTCATGGAACATCGCCGACGTGCAACAGGAGTTGTCAATCGACAACTAGCTACAATTGGTTAAAATAAATTGTTATAGTATGCTGATAAGAGACGTAGGCTTTAGGAAATCTTTATATAGGTGGTTTCCAATCATTCTGTACACCAGTCATGCCTACCTTATCAGGCAGGCTGAAAGGGGGTCTTGCTGTTCCAATGTTTACTTTCTGTTATCAAATCTTTTAACTGAATTTACCAGATTATGAAAATGTTTTGCTAACTAATTTTTATTTTAACTTCTTTTCTGCTCTGCCTGTTAATTTAATAGAAGAATAGGTCTATGTTATCTCAAATTTTGTTAAAAATAATGGTGATCAGGTAGCTATTCTCTGGCTTTGGGATCATGACATTATTAGGTGTCCTTTTAGTGTGGACCGTGTATGTGAGGGTCACAGATTGGCAGGGAGAGAACATTACACATTTTTCCCCCACACACCATATAGGGAGCATTAAATCAGATAATTATGAGGCATAACTTTTTTTTCTTCAGACTTCCAATGACAGGGCTTGGCATTATCCGCCAACCTTTGACGAGAAAGGCAGAGGAAGTACTACTCATTTTATTTTAATAGCTCCATAGCTTGCAGCCAAAATAGCAGACTCTGAAATCGGTTTCTCCAACATTAGTGATCATAATCCTGTGACAGTCCATTTTAATCTTTTTTTCTTTTATGAATAAACAAGAGTGGAGGTAGCTCCTGTCTACAACATCATCTAAACAAGTGAATTCGTATGAAATGGGACCATATTGATCCCACTCAAGTTTTTAATGGTTTAGTAGTAGAAAAGAATGAGGCGGTAATGTACTGTTTGTCGGAAGATGTCAAATCAGGGAACATTTTAAATAGCTTTGCTGAGGTATGCAACACGTTATCACGAATGTTGACCATCAAGAAACCACACAAGATCCACCAGTTTATAAATGGTTCAACTCTGCCTGCACCACTGCCTCTAAAAACCTAAAAAGAGCCACTAAAATATCCCCAGCCAAGACATGAATACAAAACCACCCTAAACAAAAAAGGAAAAGAAATAAACAGGAGGGCTTTGTGAAGATCTGGAAGTAGCCTCACAGTTTTGGGATAATAGAGCCTTTTGGGAAATTGTCAATGGTCCCTATTTTTTGGAGCAAATTAGTTCAAGGTTGGAATGCAATATTCCGGCTGAGAGTGGGTACTCCACTTTTCAAAGATCTTTGATCCAGACAATAAGTCATCTGACAAGTCATACTCTTTAGACCCAGAAATCTTAACCTGAGTAGTGCTACCCTTTCAAGTTATTCCATTGAGGTAAGCGATGTTTCCAAGGCCACCTTAAGATCCCCTGGCAGGAAACCTCAGACCCTAATGGTGTCCCAATTAATGATTTTAGGCAAAATCCCCTGTTTTGGAGACCACTATCAACAAAAATATTTAGTGCTGTAATTAGGGGTGGTCCATTATATTCTTGAAGGGAGTAAACTATAGTATATATTTTTAAAAAGGGGGAAGGAAATCTTCCAGCCTGTTATCGCCCGATTTCTCTCCTGGACCCATCTGCAAAACTATTAGGGAGAGTCACTCTTGAAAAGCTGGCAGACTGGGCAAAAGCAAATATTTTTTTTCTGATGTACAATACAATTCCAATCAGACTTGGGCATGGTTGAACAATACCTACATTTATTTTTGTTAATGGGGAAATATATCAAATCCAGGAGAGTTTATTTACACAAGGCATTTATGGACCTCCCCTGTGTTTTTAACTTGATGGACAGGAGGAAGCTCTGCGGTCTGATGGAGGTGGCGGGCATTGAGATTTTGCTGATAGACCTCCTTAAGCACCTGCAATCACCAAAGTACGATATGGTAAAAAAGGAGAATATCCCTGTCTATCAGGATCAATCTTGGGGTTAGGCAGGGATGTATTTTAGCCTCCTTTTTATTCTTATTCTCTATTAATGCTCTTGATTCAGAGCTCTTGACAAAAGGGAAGGACTTACCCTAGGTGGGAGCCACCCAGTCCCTGTACTCCTTTACGCATACAAGGCAGTTTTATTTGCACCAACCTTAAACAGTATTCAGACTTTACTTGACTCTTTTAATGATTTTATGGGTGATTTAAGTTTAAAAGTGAACCACCAGAAATCTTATATAATGACCTGAGGCTCCAAAAACACACGTACCAGATTGTACAAAATAGGGGGATTTCCTTTGCAAGGTTTCAGATTTTAACTTTTTCGGTATCCTTTTTGATGGAAACTTAAAATGGGAAAAGCTACTCATTCAAAGAGCACACAAATTTACTGTGAGGCAATCTTCATATTTGCAAAGAAATTAGGCCATAAGCCAGTCAAATAAATGATCTTACTCTATCAAAGTAAATGTTTCTCATTTAGGATATACAGGACTGGAGTTTGGAGCTATAGTGATCCGGGAAACCTGCAATCATTAGAATTTTTATGTAGGCTGTAAGCTATTTCCAAAAGCACTGCAAGTTACATCGCCAATTCCTACCTGGAAGAAACTGTGAGTATTGCACCATTAATCTTTGGTGAAAATTATGATGCTCTTCAGAAGCCAAACCTTCTCGACTGGTTGTGGAGGACTGATTCAGACAAGATAATATGGCCTTGATTCCTTGTCTAGGATATGTCAAGCAAGCTTTTTTAGATCTTAGCAAGCCAAACTGTTTTTATTCACCTGATTGCATCAATGTTATTTCAAAGGTGGAGATACAAGCCTTATTTTATAAGTCTTGAAGTGATGTCTGACTTTCCAAAGCGTCAACGATGAACACCATTTTTCATTACGCATGATCTTGAATACTATAGGGATTGAACTATACCTAAAGTGGGTAGAAAATTTTGAATATAGATTCTATACCTTGTGTTCCAGATTAAGCACTGTGCACTTTCTAGCTGCTTTCCAGTAAAGGGGTACTTGGTTTCCCTCATTGCCCATTTGATCACATTTATGATTTTTGTAAGTTGTATAACGCTCCCAGATCCCAATTCTTGTGCCCTATCTTGTGTGCCAGAGTTTTGCATTCTATAAAGAAGGCTTGCAATTTTACAGAGTCTTGATTTTTACCCTACCTGTTATTGTGTGATCAGTTACATTCGCTGGGCGCTATAGATCAGAAAGCAATTTGCCACTTGATATTGTTAATATATAAGACTCTACCTTGGTTCCCTTTTTGCCTTCAACACCTTAAAATTAACTGAAAATGTAAAATGAAATAACTCTATTTTCCCTTTTATCGAATTTTCTATTTTTTCCTGCGTTGATATTTAATCTTTTATATATTCACATTTAGAATGTCTGGCTCCAACTTTTAATACCGTTATATAACTTCATTCTGTAATATGGAATATCATCACACCTTTAAATGAATATTTTATTATTGCTGTGAAGTTTTTAAATTTTTAAATTCTTTTTGTATTTTTTTACTTTGAATGTGTGTGTTTTGATACCATGTTCTTTTTATGGCAGCTGCCATAAACTGACTGTGGACTTTACCTATATTTTATAGATCTTGCCTAGAGATAAAAGCCTATATTTTGCTTAATAGTCCGGACTAAGGTTTAGAACCTTTTACAATTTTTTCATGTGTTGAGTCTCCTGTTGCAGATAAATTCCAGAGATCTGGCCTTTTTCTACAGGACTGGTTTGATAGCTAGAGGTGCATGGGAAACGTGGCAGTAAGTAAAATATCATTTGAAGTAGGTATTCTATTTCTGTTATTGATTTTCCGTAATGCCACTGCACTGGTTAGGTATTACTAAGCTTCCCAGAGTACTTCGAGCAGAATACAAGGCAAGACAATACTAACTTAAAATGGGAAAAGAGTTTGAATTGTCAGAAATCAAAGTCAATTTGAATGGTGATGGGAGAGATGAGTTTCTAAGGACTTCCTAAAAGAGATATCAGGCCAAGTTGGTACTTGGACAGACAATGGGTTCAAAAGTTCTGTTGTACTTCCAGTGGCAATTTTTAGTCTTGGCAATTCCAAATGAAAGGAGTTCCCAATGTCTGCTTGAGATAGCAAGCCGGTGACATATTTTGTATTTTAGGGATAAATAAGTAGTAGATTTTACTTATCCTTTCCCTCGATGGATAACAGATGCAGATCTCTTAGTGTGGGGAAGATATGATCACATATTTCATGGAGGAAATGTGGAGTGAACACAGCATTAACAAAGAGAGGATTGGGTACATCAACTAGAATGGTATTCCAAAAGTTCAAATAAGAAATTATTTAATAAAAGGGTTCAATTTTCAGCTGCATGGCTGTGAGCAGAAAGTTGATTTTTTAGGCAAGCAAGTGATGATGTTTGACAACTGAGTATGTTTGTGTGAAGAATGAGGGATGAATTAGAGTCAGTAGGGATTTTACTGCCCAAGCATATGAAGGAGAGAAACTGTTTATTATGAGTTCAAGAAGGAGTGATGGATCAAATGTATTTTTAGTGTGATTTTTAGCAATGAAAACTATCAGTAAGTGTACTGTCACCTGGGTGTTTGTTCATGTGATAGTTTTTTGACCCAGGACTCAATGCATTTTACCTTATTCTGCAAACATTTTATCCATATTCGGAGGCAGTTCATTTTACCTATTTTAAGGGGCAAAGGACTTTTACAGTCTAGACCTGCTTTTAGGTATTTACAGATGCTGAAAAATGTGTGGGAAAATTTTAACATTGCTAGTTTTCTGACAGTAGCGGTCAGAATAAAGAAAAAAATGATTACTATGAATTAGATCATTTTTAACTTTGAGAAATTTTTTACTTTTCTATCATGATGTGTTTTGTATATGATCATTGCAAAACCACAGTTGATGGACAGAATGCAGAACAATGTCATACATTTACCCCAGTACAGAGATCTGGGCCTAAATCCATCGTTTTCTTGCACTCCACACCACCCCAGTTCAGACATGGCCATATGCAAATCAGCCTTGACCCTGTGCCTCATGGGAACAGTCCAGCCCGAACTGCCAAGCCATGTCTCTCATGGACCGTAATCAAGCATCCTAGGACCGGTTTCTGGCTATCAGCTGTCTTCGGCCAGGTTAGCTTGACTCCAGTGGTGTGGAGAGCATGGGACTCACGTCTGAGCATACCCATCCCACTCGGGGTGACAAATGCAAAACCACAGTTGATGGGCAGAATGCAGAACAATGTCATACATTCACCCCAGTACAGAGATCTGGGCCTAAATCCATCGCTTTTTTGCACTCCACACCACCCCAGTTCAGACATGGCCATATGCAAATCAGCCTTGACCCTGTGCCTCATGGGAACAGTCCAGCCCGAACTGCCAAGCCATGTCTTTCCTGGACTGGAATCAAGCATCCTAGGACCGGTTTCTGGCTATCAGCCGTCTTCAGCCAGGATAGCTTGACTCCAGTTGTGTGGAGAGCATGGGACTCATGTCTGAGCATACCCATCCCACTCGGGGTGACAAATGCACAACCACAGTTGATGGACAGAATGCAGAACAATGTCATACATTCACCCCATTACAGAGATCCGGGCCTAAATCCATCGTTTTATTGCACTCCACACCACCCCAGTTCAGACATGGCCATATGCAAATCAGCCTTGACCCTGTGCCTCATGGGAACAGTCCAGCCCGAACTGCCAACCCATGTCTTTCCTGGACCGGAATCAAGCATCCTGGGACCGGTTTCTGGCTATCAGCCGTCTTCAGCCAGGATAGCTTGACTCCAGTGGAGTGGAGAGCATGGGACTCACGTCTGAGCCACTGCCTGCTCCTAAAAAATTTAAAGAAAACTTTTTATTTTTTAAACGCAACCTGCTTTATGTTAAGGAAAATAGGCTGCATTTAAAAAAGAAAAGATTGCTTTATTCAAAAGCAATCACGGACATGGTGGTCTGCAGACCCCAGCAGGCCACCATACCTGTGATTTTAGCGATTTCCAATGGGTCGCAAATTGCGACCTACCTCATTAAAATTAACATTCATCAGGTAGGTCAAGTTGTGACCCACTAGGAATCGCTATATGAAACTCATGGAGTTTTATGCATTGGAAATAGCGATTACCTAATTGCGATTATCAGAAAATCGCAAATAGGTAATTGCTATTTCCAAATTCGATACATGTGGTCCTATATTCTTTAAAGTACTTTAGAATCAGCAGCAGCATTAAGATTTATAAGTCCAAATGGAATCCTTAGAGTAAGTCCAAAAAATGGTTGGCATCACATTTTACACCAAACACACCTAGGTACTCTTAGGATATCTGTTTGGTGATGAATTCTGTTTTTGTAGGATTCAAATAAAGATAAATAATTTTTTAGATGAATTCCGCATTACCACAGATGGTACTGTATAAAACAAGAAAGACTTACAGAAACAACACATATCAAAGCCCTTTACAATGGATGCCACTGTTGAAGAAGAAGGGTATTTCTTATTTTACTTTAGATCATGTTTTAACAGTTAAAGTTTGAGAAGACATGCCTATAAGACTCCTTGAAGATATGTATCACTAATGAGATTTTAAGCCTCTTAAAATTGGTAGGGTTAGTGAAGAAACCCATGCTTGTTGGAGGCAGTGCTCAGGAGAGCCACTGTCAATGTTGGATTAAAAACAGAAGTTACCTGTGTTTGGCCAACAGCAGTTATACCTTTCAGTTACTTGCTGAAGGTTTCAAAGAAATCCCAGAGACTGAACTCCTATAAGAAGAACGAAACTGAGCCCAATGCTGCAATACAACATCCACAGCGCAAGCAGCACAGTATAATCAGGCGACAAACAGGTCAGCTCTAACCCTGGGCGAAGTACTACGCTACCCTCGCGTAGTTTGCGAAGTTTACACTACTTCGCACTACGCAAATTGCATGTAGCACCGTGCAAACATGCGTAGCGCTGCGGTCATTTTTTGCTTGCTTGCGGTCCTCAACGTCAAGTTTTTTTTTTTTTTTTTTTAATTTGTTTTTTATTGTTGCATCATAGTATATGGGTACAGTGTAAATCATCTGCTGACGTGGCGTCAACATTCAGCCACGATCAGCCAGGCGCGCAACGTTTTTTGTTTTTATATAACTGGTACAATTAGGTACTTCCTCCATGAAACAGTACAGATCGAGCAAATATGTCTTCAGGCTGGGATACAGTAAACGTATTCCGCAAGGGGGACGGAGAATAACAGTGGGTATGTGAGTTCCCGCCTCGAGGGCGTAGGATCGGGGCCTGTACAGTGTGCATAGTGGTGCTACCAGAGAACGGGGGGGACAAAACTGTGTGGGGGGAAGCATATGGGCGCTAGCAGGGTCCAGGTAGGGGGATACTGGTGACGGGCGTCGGGGGGGCAAGAGGCTGTCCAGTTTTCACTCTCAGGGGGTGAGGGACGGACAGGGGGTGGATACATCCCGTGCATGTGAGTAATGGGACGGGTGATATGGTAGATGGGAATTGACCAGGATGCGTGGAGCACCGGGATTCGGCCCTGGGATGGTTGACATTAGGCAGAGACTACTGGCCCCCTCGGGCGGGGGGGGGGAGTTGTAGCCAGGTCTTCTGCATGCAAGGACTGCCGAAAGCTATGAAGGAGCATGGCCCATTCCATGGAAATGGGAATTTTACGCGCGCCCCTGGCTTCCTCTTCCCTAAGAGCATCCTCCTCAGCTGCCGCCCATTTACAGACCGCCCCTGTCCATGCTGCTATAGGGGGGCCCTCCGGGGACCGCCAGTGCATGGCTATGCATCTGTTCGCCAACAGGAGCGCCAAGGACACGAAGCGTCTATGCACCGGTTCTTGCTTAGGGACATAAAAAATGCCTAGTGCGCTGGACTTCCAGGTGGCTAGTTTGGTAAGACCTGTGAGTTCCGACAGTGTTCCGTGCATAAGGGGTGAAGGTTGGGACAACTCCAAAACATGTGACGAAAATCTGCATCAGGGGAGCAACATCTGGGGCATAGGAATGGTGTGGAGGGATAGAACTTCTGCAGGCGCGCTGGGGTGAGGTATGCCCTGTGCAAAATATAGTATTGGATGTTTTTGAAGCGGGCATTCCTAGAGACGCGTTTTGGAGCCTCGAGTGCTTTAGTCCACTCCGAGTCGTGTAGTGTGCGACCTATGTCCTCCTCCCACGTAGCACATAAGGTCATCAGGGGAACGTGCGAGAGTTCCCGGATAGATTTATATAGCCAGGTGACCAAGTGGCGTCCCACTCCCATATGTAGGATAGTATGTAATACTGGATGCGTGTCTGGCTCGCCGGTTTGGAGATTATAATGGGGCCGGTACCCATCGAGCAACTGTCGGTATCCAAGGAATTGACCTGGGGGGAGCCCGTATTCAGTGACCAGTCGGTCGAGTGATTTCAGCTGACCTTCTTCAAAGAGCGACCCCATATCTGTGATGCCACAGTGTGACCATTCGGTCAACAGTGGAGCCGTGAAGTAGGAGTCCTGCCTGGGGCTGCCTATCAACGGTAGTAGCGGGGAGTATGGAGGTCTACTGGGGGACATCCGGTTGATCCGCATCATGCACCGGCGCGCTATCGCTACCTGGATGGGGTATGTTTGCCGTGGCTTGGTGCCTGGGAGGAGAAGACGGGTGAGTTCCGGGGTTGTGATTCTGCCGGGGTAAAAGTCTCTTGGGGGTAACGGTCCGCCATCCAGTATGACAACCATTGGAGCTGCGCCGCAAGTCCTCAACGTCAAGTTGGCGACCGCGAGCGGGCAAAATTATATCCCGGCGAGACTTTTTCTTCGTTCGCGATCAGCAAGTTGCCGATCGCGAGCGTGGAAAATAAACCTCCCGGCGAGATTCTCAATGCGGGGAGGTCAGGTTTCTCATTGCGAGTGGTCGCGTATGCTCACGCCCGCTCTCTATGAGAAACTACCAGTCCGCGTTGAGAAAGCTGTCGCTTGAGTAGAAATCTACTTGAGTGGCAGAAAACGACCACTTGCACTGTGCAAGATGCGGTTTGCACTGATTGCACAGTGCAGACAAGCATCCGGCACTGTGCAATCAGTACGAACAGCATTTTGCACAGTGCACTATGCAGATTGCGTAGCTACGCGTAGCTCATGTAGTGCGAAGTGCACTTCGTGTAGCTACGAGTAGCGCTACTAAGCGAAACTACGCCTAGGGTTAGTCAGCTCTAGAAGCTAGGGTTTTTGCTGATGAAATCACTTTTTCGTGTGCTGAGAAATCATTAAGTGTAAAAGATTGCATTCTGCTAAATCAGTAGCCTGGTGGACCCCTAAATGAACATTGGCTGTTAGACCCTCCAAAGGCGAGTTGGAAACCCACACAGTGTAGTAGTTTCCAGCTAGCCTTACTGCCACTGTGTGATATTGGCTCCTCACCCGGTAACCACATCGATATTGTGTGATATGTCTGGAGGGCAGTCCACCGGATGTTGGGTTGGCAGAGGACCACCTCTCGACTTAGAGACTCTGTGTGACTGATGAGGATATATTTGTCAAAACTGTGTACACAACACTTGCAAAGATGAATGCTTATCAGGATGCCCAATGTTGCCAAATTACTCAGCATTCTTTTTTATTTTGATGCAGGAAAAGCCAAACAGCAAAAGAAAAACAAACCCTATTGACGTGTAGAGAGCTTTCCTCCTCGGTCATCAAAGGCAATTTCTGTTTTTTGTCCCCCAACTCCCCTTCCCTGCATAGCCATTCTGGGCAGAGAAAATCTGTGATGGAAGACCTGTCCTACAGGATAAGGTGCGAGTTCTGCCAATGTGGAGCCCGGTGAGTCTCTTATGTTAAAACATGGTGGTTTCCACCACGTGAGATGGAGAACTTTGTTGAAACTAGGCAGAAGAGGAGCAGATCCACTCCAGCACCACCAAAACCTAAATCATGTCATTAGTACTTCATCTGTGGATTCATTTAATTAATTTGTACAGTTCTTTGATGCAAGTTCTAGGGCATTTTGAAGTGTCTGTAAGTCAGAAATGCAAGAATCAACAAGTAGAAAATGTTAATAAGTAGAAACATTGAACAATGATGGGCTATCAGCATGGAAGCTAATAAAAGTCAGCAGTTGATGTCCCTGGCTTTGCAATCACTGTCACAGGTTCAAGAATGCAAGTGCAGGAAGTATAATGTGGTTTAAGAGCCCTGCTTACTATCTAGTTTCCATTATTTGGCAGTTATCTAGCCCCTTCAAGACAATATGCAAATTTGAGAGATACAGGGTGCACCAGTGAGAAAGAAAATGTGATTCTGGGTCAAAGGGTGAGCTATGTCACTTTCTCTACCAGTATCGAGCTGGTGATTCTTTATCTGTGCTTGTTGGAAAAGCATTATGGGACCTTTGAGGGATTTTCACCAAATAAAACTAGGTGAGCATATGCCAGATCCAGAAGTAAAATTATGACAGCCATCAAGTGACTCTGCAAATCCTCACCCTTATCAGGGCTACTAGGATGCCGCACGAAGTAAAAAATGATGTGGCAACTTTATCTAAATCATGTGTCAAAAGAAAAATATGCAGCATATTCTATGCAGTACTAATAGCATCCTTTTGGCTAGGAGACACATTTTCATGAAATCTGACAATGATGCGACAATTAGGTCTCAAATGAGGTAAACCTATAATTGTGTGGCAAATGCTGCAGCAACAGACTCTCCACAGAATCGCATAAATTCACTGGCATTCACCACTGTTTATTAGCAGTTTGTTTATGAAAGATAAACAAAACCTTAACATTGTTATTCTACTCAATTCCCATTGCTAGCTACATCTTAAAGAAAAAACATTTTTCATGCTTTCTACCACAAAATAAACATGTAATTAAGAGAAATACATAAATGGTAATGTGTACTATGAACCTATATTCCTATTTCAAGGTTCCTGAAACATTTATAAACCACTCAGACGTTGGTCTCATAGTTTATGATGCCACTGAGTCTGTTGAGAAGGGAGAACAGTGGATGTGGTGCAGGCAAGTAACTTGGTAATGGAGGAGCTCAGAAGTATGAGGACGTGGCCCCCGCTTCACCTTCCTCATCCATACACCTCTCTCATGTACAGCCCATCGGCCAAGTTCACCTCGCGATTTGTCCACCCTGGGCCCTCTGGTGGCTTCCAAATGCATGTGATCTGTAGTTTTGCTAGGAGCATGGCTAGATTGATAAATCTGTTAGTGATCTTACATTTGGCCAGGCACAGGTACCAACCCAGCAAACGTGTTCGGGAAGCAGGAAACTTTAGGGTGGGTAATATCATTACCAGACTCTCCAACCTAAACTCTAAAAGAGAAAGACAGACCCACACCATATGAAACATCTCTGCCCCCACCTCCCCACGTCTAGGGCATGCTGCTCTGGTAGCCTAGTAAAATCTGTTAACCCTACCTGAAGTAAGATAGGCTCTGTGAAGAAAATAAGTTAATTAACTTAAACCAGAGACCTTTGGATCCTGCTCTAAAATATTTAACCAGTCTGGATCCAGGCCCCCAGATCATCTGCCCACTTCTCCTGTAACCGAGTCAGGGGAGTAACGATATTAACTAGGAGAGCCCTATACAAGCCCATGATCACCTTGTAAGTACCCGTGGAGGTACAAAACAGATGGAAGCTCTGGTGTTTAGGTGGCTACACCTGCCTTGCCCTCCAGTGTTTCTTTATCATCACCGCAGCCACCCCATATAACAAAACCTGCCCCACGGGTAAACCAAACTCAATTTTGCAGGTCCTCAAATGGGAGAGACTCCCCCGTCCGGAACAGATCACCCACCAGGTAATGCCAGAGCCCGCCCAATCCGCATGCTTCTAGCAATTTCTTCTGTGCCACAGTACCTCCAGCTGCTGCAACACCAACTCAGTAGAATACAGGAATCATGTGTGTGTTTTCTGCAAACAATTCAACCAACATTGCCTCCCAACCCCCCTGCCTGGGGGTCAAAAGCAACTGAAATCGCTTGCAGGATGTGGTGGTAAAAATGACCCACAACTCTCTCGAAAGACTGCCCAATAAACACCCATTGGGTGTACCCTTGTATCTGGGCTGCTAAATAATATGACTTACAATCCGGGCCGCAAAGCCACCCTCCACCACAGGTCATTGCAATTTAGCCAACACCAACTGATACCTACCACTACACCAGATAAAAGCAATCAGTAATGACTCAACCTCCCAGAACACACTTGAAGATTGTGATAACATGCCCCAACAACACAGCTTTCTCCCAGGTGAGCACTAGGAGGAACAGCGGTCTCAATGAGTCAGTAATCTCCAGTTGCACCTGACAGGGGACCCCGGATACAGAGAAGTGCAATACTCCCGGAACTAATTGTTGATAATGTCCTGCCCATATATACAACCTCCCAACACCGTCTGAATCTCCAGTATCATGGAGCTCCTCTTAGTAGGGTTAGCCAACCACACCAGCAGGGATCCTGACTTGTCCCTCTCAGAGTGTGCCCTCATATACTCCCAGTAATCAAAACAACAGACCTTCTCCACATGCCCCACCAGCGTCTCTTCTGCATCTAACAGCAACTGCTGCAAAGCAGGGTTTCCAGACCTGCCCTCTCCACAGACATGTGTCATTTCCTGTGCTTCAACCTCCGGTACCAGGTATGATGCACTCCCACCATTTCAGCAATACAGCGCCCCCGGATAACTACTTTAAAAGTGTCCCACTCCACCTGCAGAGTTGGTGTCATCATTGTGTTATCCTCAAAGTAATTTCTTATGTCCTCCCCAATCATGTGCTGAAACACCGGATCCTCAAGAGTCTCAACTTTCAACCTCCAATCAGGGATGCAAGGGCACGCCATCTCCTATTTCAGGTAAGCAAAACAGGGTTATGATAAGAGATTGTCCTAGTCACGTACTCATCATTCTGCACTGTGGCATGTACCCCAGGAGTACAAAGAAACATGCCTAAGTGGATGCGCAACTTGTGCATGCCCTAAAAGAAGTAATAGTCCCTGTCCAGTGGGTGGGTGCACCGCCACTTATCACAGAACGCCCACTGGAGTTACCACTCAGTAAACTTTAAGGTCCACTGTGGTCCACTGTGGAGTCACAAAGAGATGGATGGCTTCTATTCAGAATGGGGTCAGCCAGACCATTAAAATCCCCCACACGGATCACAGACTGCAACATATAGGGCGCAAGGGCTCTTGACAACTCATCAAAGAAACCCACCTGGTCTGAATTAGGAGGATATATGCTAAATATGCTAACTATGGTTAAGTCCCTCCTGCCAAGGCAGCCAGCATACCTGCCAGCTGGGTCCACTAATTCCCTAGGCTTCTGAAAGAGAAACCCAGGCCGCACTCATAGGTGAACCCTTCTCGCAAATGCCAAAAAAGTGGTATATTATGTCTGACCCCTCTACCGTTTGTGTAGTGCTAACCTATTAGCAGTAGTCAAGTGGGTCTCCTATAAAAGGGCAATATGAGCCCCCAACCTAGGATATACATACACTTTATATTGTTTGGACATATTATTCAGTACCCAGACTTTCCAGGACACAAACCTATCTCTCAGTGACTCTGCCATGGTTAATACAGAAACAGATAGCCCAACAACCAGGCAGTGGGGCTTCCCAGATCCCCCCCCCCCCCATTCGCCCAAGAGCATGGCAAAGAAAAAGCACAGTGGATGGTGCAGCTAGACAAACAGAAACAAACCCTACTCCCCCATCCCAGGACCAGGACAAGAAGGCAACATCTCCCCATTCAAACCAACAACACAGGAACAAAGTGTGTGTAACCATCACATGCATAACAGCAGCAGTGGAATTTGCCACTTTCTGTAACCCCAGCATCACTACTCACCATCCGGCCATGAGAAAGTGTATTACCTGTAAAGCTGGCCATCACAGGAACAGGTGAAAGCCAAATGAGCCCCACACCTGCCATCCACCACACCATCACCTCCCCACAGTGGCAGCACTCAATAATAGTCAGAGAGGATCATCACCAGTTCGAGGCATACTTTGGGCCAAAGCAGAGTCCATAGTAGAGACTAAGGCCCTGGCTAAGTCCGTGTTACGTGCTACATCCTCCCTCGAATTTGGCGGTGGGCTCACCCCACCACACTCAGCAAGGTGAAAGGCCCTCAGGGGCAACATCGGTCAGCAGCCACATCTCCAGGTACCAGATCATATCAGACCCCTCAGCGTTTTATGCCCGCCAGGTGCCCAGTCAAGGTCTCAACTTCAGATAACAAGTCTCTCAGAGTATGCTCGGTAGTCGTGACCCATTCAGCCAACTTCTGAATGTCATCCCGTAGATTCACCATGTCGACTACCACAGTGTCCATTTTCAATTCAGGGCCTCTCATGAGTCCGTGATCACCTTCAGACTCACATGGAGGTGTCCTTGTGGTGTTCCAGGCTGCTCATGTCCAGACCTTAATCTGCAGTTGGGGGAAAGCAGGGTGACATTACAAGGCAGTAGTGTGGTACAAACCCCCTATGCCCCATTGAGGTGACAAAGGCCCAGGATAAATGCAGGATGGCAGTGTTAAGCCAGTAGCGCTGCAGCTTCTAACTTCCTCCATCAGCGTCAGGCTACGGCCCGAAGAGTCAAACCTTGCTAACAGTTTGCAAACTCCACTATTTGAAATAAAACAGTAGCTCAGAAAATAGCGGGTTATATGAATTCTCTTTATGCCCCACAGGTGTGCACAACAGACCCACTGTTCTGCCCTGCACCATTAAAGACCATCAATATACGACACCATATCTTCCAACTGGAAACAACCTCTACAACGCAACTTTTACAACGCACTACCTTTACAACGAAACTTTTACAACACAACATCCATTACAACGCATGCATTAACAACGCAACCATTACAACGCATGACACTACAACACACACCACTACAACGCATGCTATTACAACACAGTCATTACAACGCATACCATTACAACGCATATCATCACAACACATAATACCCTTACACTATCCAACACTTACCCTACTGTTGCACCCCCTGGAGTTAGAATAGTAATTTTAACCCCTACACTATCCAACACTTACCCTACTGTTGCACCCCCTGGAGTTAGAATAGTAATTTTAACCCCTACAATATCCAACACTTACCCTACTGTTGCACCCCCTGGAGTTAGAATAGTAATTTTTACCCCTACACTATCCAATACTTACCTTACATGCAATGTAATGTTATGCGTTGTAATGGTATGCGTTGTAAATGTAGTATGCGTTGTAGTGGAATGCGTTGTAAAGGTAGTTTCAGAGAATTTGTTGTAATGGCATGCGTTGTAATGGTATGCGTTGTGATGGATATTGCGGTGAAAAAATGCGTTGTAAAGGTAGGCGTTGTAACGTCATACATCCCTTCCAACACAAGTATATCAATTATTAGGTCTGAATAGTCATGAAGGTGACACTCTGAAGACAAATGTAGAAGTTTGTGTTAGACTGTCAAAATCACTTTTTGTTCCTTCCAGAACCCTACGAACATGGAGAAGAGAAACCATAGCTCTGCTACAGAATTCCTTCTCTTGGGCTTCTCCAGTCACCCGGACCAGCAGATCCTTCTCTTCTTTGTCTTCCTCACCATGTACACCATCATCCTTCTGGGAAACCTCACAATCTTCTTTATTATCAGGATGGACTGTAGACTCCACACACCAATGTACTTCTTTCTGAGCATCCTGGCCTGTGTCGACATCTGTTTCACATCTATGACGTTGCCCAAGCTGCTAATAGACCTGGTGTCATCAAAGAGGACAATTTCATTCTCCGCCTGTATCACCCAGTTGCATTTTTTCCTTTCATTTGGCAATATGGACAATTTCTTGCTGGGAATAATGGGCTTTGATCGATACATGGCTATATGTCATCCGTTACATTATACTCGTGTTATGAGACAGAGGTTATGTGTGTTATTAGTTCTCTGCTCCTGGGTGATCGTCTCTCTTCATTCATCAGTTCACAGTGTCTTGGCCTCTAAGTTATACTATTGTGAGTCCAATGAAATCCATCACTACTTTTGTGATATCCCACCACTTCTGAAGCTCTCGTGTTCAGACACCACCATCAATGAGCTGGTCCTCTTCACTGAGACAACTGTGATCTTGTTAACCCCTCTTCTTTGCATTTTAATCTCCTATGGTCGAATCACCTCAGTCATTCTAAAAATCAAATCCTCTGATGGAAGGAAAAAAGCCTTTTCCACCTGCTTCTCACACCTTACCTCCACAGTTCTATTCTATGGGCCTGTTCTTTTTACATACATTCGTCCGTCGTCCGCCTACTCTCTTGATAATGACATAGGGATAAGTGTAATGTACAGCATGGTGACGTCTATGCTGAATCCATTTGTATATAGTATTAGAAATAATGATGTGAAAGATGCTTTCAGAAAATTGAGAGCTAAAATGCAAGGCCACCAATAAATGTTTTTAAAAAACTTGTAAAGACATGATGTCTCATGATAGACTATAATATAATTGCCTGTGAATATAAGTGTGCATGTATATATATATATATATATATATATATATATATATATATATACAAAACCCCTCCAGCATGCTGAAGGAAGAGGCCAGATGGGGAATCAATGTAAGAGCTTTAATTGGACAGCATACAGGCATAATCAAGGTAAGAGCTTTAATTTTTTGACAGCATACAGGCATAATGCATTTCGGCCATATGGCCTTCCTCAGACGCCGCTGCTAACCAAGAACGTAGCCACACCTCTACCTTTAAATGGTCCTGCATCCTCCCATTGGTGGGAGCACCCTCCATCCCCAATCATGTGTTCGCCCACCAAGTGCAGCACTGTAGGCACTGCAACTATATCTGTGTGTATATATATATATATATATATACTTCATTAATAGTAATGAGGTAGTTCGCAATTTGCGACCCCCTAGGAATTGCGAAGATCACAGGCGTGGTGGCCTGCTGAGGTCACCAGACCACCATGTCTGTGATTGCTTGCTTTTAAATAAAGCAATCTTTTTTTGTAAAGCAGCACATTTTCCTTAAAGGAAATCCAGATGCTTTACAAAAAGTGAAATGAAAAGTTTTCTTTAAATTTTTTAAGGCCAGGAAGTGGTCCGTGGGACCACTGTCTGCTCTTAAAAATGCTTTTACAACCATTCACAAGGGGAAGGGGTCCCTTTGGGACTACTTCCCTTTGTGAATGGGTTACTACCTACTTGAAGTAGATGGTAATATGCATATGTTTTGCAACCGCATTCACGGTCACAAAACATCCATGCATACCGTTAGGATTCAGTATTTAGAAGGGATGCCCTAAACACGCTCCTTCCAAATACTGTATCGCAACCCATTTTGCGATTCGGTAACAGGTTACCGAATCGCCAATTGGGGTTTGCTGCATCAGGAAAGCATTTGTTGCCTTCGCAAATGGGCCGATTCTGTGTACCGGCCTGTTTGCGATGGCATGAATGCTTGATGCTTGTGCCCCTTGGTTCCCATATTCCCATTTAGGAACATTTTAAAAAAACAATGAGGTATATGGTGGTAGAGTAGAGGTATTCTGACCCACCCAACCTTGTGGGTGCACCCATTTAAAAATATTTTTGGGTGGTGCTGTTATCCTGCTGGAGTCCAGCGGGAATTAGCGACCCCTCTGGACTTTCACAGGGGTCCCATATGAGCCAACGCCGCTCTGCCGCTCCCACTGCACAGGAGAAGAGTGCTGCGTGACGGGTCTGTGGTAGTTGCCTGCTAAGGGGTTTTTGACCACCTGTCGAGGGGGAAGTGGGCAGGGTTGGCTGCAGATGTAGCATATTAAGATAACATTTTATATATACCATTGAAATTCACTGAAAAAGACAAAGGTTAAAGTTGAGGTCTATGTAAGTAAAGTAGTAAGATTTTAACGAAGGTTAAAAACTGGAAGATATTCACTGAAAAAAACTAGCTTTTTAAGTAGAGTTATACATAGGACTATTAGTAATGAAAATAAAACTATCATTCAAACTAAAAAAACACTGAAATTCTCTAGTTATACGTTACTGACAAAACAATAACTTGCATTGCCATACATTTCAGACATCATCAGTGATGTAATATTTGCAGACAAAAGCAATGCAACATAGAGATGCAAGTCTCCCACCCTCCTAAACAATATCTGTTGGAATCATAAAAATGGTCCAAAACAAATACAGCTTGCCAGTTATGATTAGCTGCATTGCAATAACTTTCATCCTCGTACTCCTCATTGGGACATCACTATTAACATCACTGACAACATTACGTAAAACATCACAAATAACACAATTGATAAAATAAATGTAATCAGTGATATAGTCCCACATATTTAATATTAAATGTACATAAGACATGCCTATATGGCATACAACAAACTGAACTAAGTACAAATACCATAGTACGGTACACACATTAAAGGTGCATCCCAACATAGGAAACCTCTCTCGTGGAGGATAGCGCAACTCCTCATTAATATCATTCCTTTCACTCAGAAGGATTAACCCACCAGCACCATCCACTTTTCTCACACGGATTAATCAGATTACATTGGAGTGCGTCAGACTATATAACTATACTGTTTCATTATTCAACTCTGAGTGACTAGTCAGCGCACCAACACAATGTTATACGAGGACATAGCCAGGACCACTGACCAAAGAGCAGATACATTTGCATTTACATTCGATGAAACTCAAAGGATCTATTCTTTAATTGGGGAAACAACAAACGTCAGTCAAAGCACAGGATAAACTCAGTCTAACATAAAGCAACTTTTGTATATCTCAAAGAAAATAATAAATCAACGATTACACTGTAGTACGCTCATCAATACCACAAAGCACAAAGAATAACGGGTGACTGCGGATCTCTCTAAAATCTACACTATGTAAGAACAATACCAAATTCACTGAAAAATGGCAAGCTATTTTAAATAAATGCTCATTAGACCTCATATTGTTAGTAGTGGAAGAATTGGCAAAAGTATTGGAAGATCTCAGCAAAGAAACTCAACACCTAAAACAAGAACTAAGTGACATGATGTCAAAGGACGAGATGGACAAGATGTTGAAGGATCTTAATCAAAACTAGACAAATATACTAAGGAAATCAATGAGAGGAAAATTAGGAAATTCCGCCGTCACACCATGGACTATAATTTAGGAAAGGTATACAGTTGGGCAGACATATACGCCCAGAGATGTCAACAAAAACCCAATTATGGAAGATTTTCAAACATGGATGCTTCCTCGTCAGACGACACACAACAGAGTGATCACAGATCAAAAGAAACAACATATCAAAGAGCACAATAACTGAGTGAAACAAACAGAGAAACCACTGAGGACGTAGGTCCATCCACATCATCTACAACAACAGATACCAACAGACGAGGCAGGGGGGATGCTGCAAGAAGCAAACAAATAACCAGTAGCCAAGGGCACTCGGTGCCAAAGAATCTTGTGATCAACATTTCCAAGCAACAATTGACCAAGTTTCAGAAAGAGACCCTTCAAAAAGGGAGTTCATTTGTACCAACACATCACTCAAACTATTTAGATACAGAGCTCCGCATGTACAAGTTCATGCGGACCATTCGCCTACAACACTTTTTCTCAAATGTAATTCAAGAGCCAATTCAACCCAAGGCTAATACACTACTCGGACTGAGATCTAAAAGGACGTACCTGGCACCAGTGAGCAATAAAGTTCTAGATGCCTTTGAAACAGTCATAAAAAAGGAGTTACAGAACATTTACAAGCAACCTAAATCGAAATCTAAAAACATCACCCAGAACGAAATACAAGCTCTGATACAAATTGCTTTAAATACTGAAATTACCATCTGTCAAGATGACAAAGGAGGAGCAATGGTTATTTTGGATACCAGTTGCTACATGAATAAAGTTGCGGAACATGTTAGTGACACCTATACTTACACACCTATCGATTTTGACCCTACATGTGAGTTTCAAAAAATCCTGCTGAACATCTTAAACCAATATTTGGACAATCGCAGTATCTCCACCGAAGACAAAGAATATTTACTTAAAAAGAACCCCGCATTACCATACCTATACATGATCTCCAAAATTCACAAGCATGCTACCAAACCTCCATTCAGACCAATAGTATCAATGATGGATTCAATACATGAACCGGTAGGAAAATATCTAGATAAACATCTGCAACCGCTAGTTCAAAACATGACAACCTACATCAAAGACACAACAAATTTTCTCAACACATTGGAATCTTTAAAAAAAAGAATTACCAACCAGACCATCTTATTCACTATTGATGTAAAATCCTTATACACCTCCATTCCTCTTAATCTTCGCATCGCAGCAGTAGAATCTTTTTTGATCACCAGTGATAAAGAGGACTCATTGCCAGTTTTTCTAATGGAATTATTGCATTTCACTCTTTACCATTCCTATTTCAAATGGCAGGACAAGAATTATATACAGGCATCGGGTACTTCGATTGGCAATTGTTCCGCCCCCACATTTGCAAATTTGTTTATGTATATATTCGAACTTGACAACATCTTAAATCAGGAAGTATGGAAAAAACATTTGATCACATATAAGAGATACATAGATGATATCTTTGTTTTATGGGAGGGACCAGAACATACACTACTAGAAGCAATAGAAAATCTCAACAAGGTCAATCAGAGAATCAAATTCAAAGCATCAATCAGTGTTCACCAGGTCACATTTCTGGATACATGCATCATCAATCACAATGGACAACTCAACACTCAAGTATACACAAAACCGACCGATAGGAGCAACCTATTGCACCTTCATTCATTTCATCAATCAACACTGAAGAGACACTTGCCATACTCCAAATTACTTCGCCTCAAAATAATATTTCCTACCAACGAATAATACATAAAGAGCGCAGAGGTGTGTATCAACAAATTTAAGGATAGAGGATATCCTGAATTGATAGTACAGGAAGCAATGATGAAAGCAGAAATCAAAACACAAGATGAGTTATCAAGACCTACAAATATAGAAGATGGTACCAATAGAATGGTGTTTGTATCCAAATATTCAACAGAAAGCCATCGTATAAAAAAACTATTTTGAAATACTGGCCGATGTTGAGAACAGAGACAGATTTCAATGTGATCTTCGAGTCACCACCAAGATTTGCGTATCAAAGAACTCGAAATTTGAAACAAGTATTCAAAACCTCTAAAAACATTTCAGAGAAGTTAAAAGGTACCTTACCCTGTTTGAATTGCGTAAACTGTAATGCCATCATAAAAGGAGACACTATCAGACACCCTCACACAGGAATTTCCATCAAATTGAAAGTCACAGCAACTTGCAACAGTGAAAATGTAATATATTTGTTAAAATGTCCTTGCGGACTAGCGTATGTTGGCAAAACTGAATGCAAAATGGGGATACGCATGAGTGACGGCTCACTTTAATAACTTCAGTCAACTAAGTTTCTGTGTTTTTGAACGAGTCACAGGGACGTGACGGGACTCATTGGATATATTTTCTTAATACCGTAAGCCCCAAGGTAGAGAATTAAAAACTTGAACTTAGTTGTTTTCTTTAAGATATTGGTTGTTAAGACTTTTATTGAAACGTGGACACTTGGCATTATTATAATGCATTCATGTATATTACGTTCTTTCACATTCAAAACAGTTTTCACTTCACAGCATTGAACATTGAGGAACAATGTTATTGTTTATTCACACCAGAAGAAGATCTATTAGCTATAGAAATACGTGCATCATTATGTTATTTATGTTTTTTGTTTAGGCTTAGGATTCACTTGTGGTAGAATGTTTTGCACTTTAATATGAGGTATTCTGATGATAACCCATTTTGTAAATGTTTATTAACATCGGGACATGCACCGTTTTTAAATATCACAAAATTCCTAATTTTCAAACACCACAGGACACATTGGGATATACACCATTTGAAACTACGAATTCTTCCATTTTCATACATCACATGACACCATGACGTATCATGTTCTATACAACGGCGCCCCGTTCAATGGCGCTCACTATCTTGTGATCTTTACATGCAGATGCACCGAACTCTTTCATCAAAGCCGATTCATGGTCACTTTGGGTTAGAAGCTCGATATTATTATCACGTCTTTTGTAATACACAGCGTTACCAGAATGCCCCACTTAATACCATTATTTACTACTTAGGATACAGCTGTGATGCAATAAGGGCTGTGACAGTGAGGAATACTCACCGCTAACTATTTCTCCAAGCAAGCACCTTGTTCTTTATATGCTTACTATTCATAACCGTTAGGGATATGACGTTTCCACTAAGCATGTGTTAATTTTTCTTTACTTAGGTCGATCTATGTGAACCATTTATTTTTTTGAAAAAACCCACCCAATATATAAACTGGCTAAGTGTATACTTACAGACTATGGGGCCGATTCCGAATCTGGACGGAAGGGCTCTGAACCCTTCCGACCGCATCCATCAGTTAGTGCCGGCAGGATTCCTTCCCAACCGAGCCATTCCGATGGGCTCGGTCGGAATGGAATCCAACTCGGATTTCCGGATGGCCTACGATGGGCTCGGAGAGACAGTCTGCCATCCGGAAATCCTTCAGTACTCCCCCGGTTGCCTCTTTATGACCGAGGGAGTACGATGGCAGTCAGAAACTGTCTCTGGGGGCCCCCAGCAGGGCGCCCATGGGTGCGAGGCCGCCAAATGGCAGCCTGGGTCACTATTAATCCCTGCACCCGGTGGCAGGCACCTTGGGGTGCCGGCCACAGGGTGCAGGGATGAACTGCACCCCTGTTCTACACAATGCAGTCATGCATTACGCTCGGAATGCATGCTTGTATTGTGAGGTATACAAATGCGACCGGTCGCATCGCACTACCAGGGCCGTAACGGACAACAGCAGGTCGGTCGGTTATGGCTCCGGACCGATGTCGGACGGACTCAGGTCCGTCCGACATCCGAATCGGCACCTTAGTGTTCACATACTTTTTGGGTACACAATAGTATTCTTCACCTCAGCAATTTATGAGAATTGTATGCATGATACAAAATTAGCGAATTCACTATGATATGGGGAGCATGTTTCACAGCTGTTTAGATCATTTCTGTACGCGTTAATAACAAATATTCAGTGTGAAGGCAATGGTTCACCAAAAGCGTTCATCATGAAAATGGTGCTTTGAATTTTCACTTTCTTTAATTGGTTTTCACCGCTTCTCGTCGGGGTCACATTTTCGTTAAAAAAGCATAACAGTACCACACAAGATTTGCACATTAACTACAGTGAATGAACTGACTTAAGGTCATGTGTGAGGAGTGACCTAACGTTTCCTTTAAAAATTACAGATATTATGCCCCTGACGAAGGGCTTCAGCCCAAAATGCATTGGGTAACCAGGCGCACAGTTTATATTGTGTCAAAATTGTATTTTTCCATCATGAAGATGAAATGATTATAAGGAAAGAAGTATTAAGAAGTTTCAAATTAATCTCCATGAATAAAAGAAGAATAAATTTTATTTGAAATATCGTTTCTTGAACATTTGTTTACATGTTATATCTGAGTGCAAGTAGGGAAAGTCCCTCTCTTGTGGAGGATAGCGCAACTCATCATTGATATTCCTGTCACTCAGAAGGATAAATCCTCCAGCACCATCCACTTTTCTCACACAGATTAATTGGATTACATTGGAGTACGTCAGACTATATAACTTTATTAACACAGGAAATCTGACACATTAAATACCAATGGTAAGGTAAAGTTGTATTTATTCATTTATATGAGTGATTTGTAATGCATATAATGCTTGCTCGCCCCAAAATCGAGGAACTGAATCACAACAAACCAGGCTCAATACTAGGCTTTTTTTCTGCAAACGTAGCTTTTTTTGGTGTGGTGTAAATTCATTCGTTTGAGCTAGTTGAACCACAAAAAGGTGTGAGGTAGACTTTGAAGGTTAAATGAGAGAAAACTTTGGTATGACCTGATATGAATTGTGGTCACTTCCTAACCTCTGAAACAGTGGAGGGTCTATGGTCCTGATATTTTGTACTCTATCCATCAAACTCTATATCAGGACCTATCTTGCTCTCAGACAAAGATCTTTAGAATGGGACATGTTTAAATGAAAAAGAAGGTTTAAAATTGTAATATTGCGATTGTTTACTGCAAAATACTCAGCATTCATTGGGCCGCCCTTCGATGGATTAGCTCCTCTCTAGCTGGAAGAACCCAAACAGTCAACTTGACGCCTTGACGCCTTGACCTTCAGAGCCTAGTAACTCATCTGTGGAGTATATAAGTAAAATATAAACAATTTGAGCATCTGAATATTTACTCTGCAATAGGCAGACATTAATACAACATATAGAAGATGAATAAAAGACAAAAATAAAGTAAACAACTTATTTATAGAATGACTCCTTCAGGGTAGCTCTAGCTACTGTTAAGACATTTTCTGAATAGACAACTGAATGCTGCAGACCATCAAATTAAATGTGTACAATATTAATATTTTCTTCCTGCAAAAAATCTGTTTCAAGGTGTTACCACAAAGGCTGATCAATTTGCCCTTTTTGCATAAAGATTCCAAACATGTGACTCTTGGGAAAGCTTGCAGAATCATAAGAATTGTGCACTTTCTAGACCCTAGCAAATGCCCTTCTTTATCTCATCTCCTGAAGCCAAGTTGCAGGAATTTCATAAAGTATAATTTCCTAACCAAAACCATTAGCAGCAAAGTACAGATGTTAATTTCGACTTTTAAACTATGGGAAATTATTATTGTGAAATATGGATCAAAACATGCTCAATAAGCAATGATTTTAACACAATGGTCAAATGACATTCTGCAGATCTATTGAAAATTAAATATTCTTGTTTGTGAATTTGCAGTGGGGAGCGCCACAATATTAGGCATAGGAAAGCATAACTTGAATTAACACTTTCACATTCTCTATCACTACAAAGTGGTGAATAGGTCAGATTTGTATTTATAGTGTGTTTTATATTCACTCCCTTTTTTTAAAAGTGCAATATTTACAAACCCAATCAAGAGATCTGCAGCTCCAGGTCTGCTGTTCTTACTTATGTATAATGTATTACATCAAGGGTTTGTTTGTGAGTCTTGCAGGGCCTTCCACTCCCCAAAAAAGCATCTGCAAAGCTTTACTATAACTGACCTGGAAGACTCATCTCAGAGTTGGTAATTGTCCACGACTCCCATCTCAAGAAGTGCAGCTCCTTACACCAATTTATCGCCGCCCCAACATGAGAAAAAACTGCTTTTGTGAAAAAGGCTGTGAATCTAGCATTATATAGACTCAATACCTGTCAGTCTAATGGGAGCCGCAAATATGCAAAAAATATGGTTTTACACATGAGACCCTAAAGTCACGACTTTGTAATTGCGTGAGTCTTATGGAGGAATCCTTGATCCTCTGTAGCTTTTTAGAAAAAGGAACTTAATTGGTTTAAAAATGTGAGATCTTTCAACAGCACAATACATTATTTAATTAAATAACCCTGGTTCTACATACTGCCACCATGTGGTCTGGAATAAGAGAGCCAATCACATCTTCTGTTGCTGTCCAGAAAGTTGAATATGGCTGTGCATGCTTTAACAATTTCAAGGAGTATCTGGAACATCCCAGGCGGCACTTGTGCAGCCAAAAAAGGGACCTAATATTGAAATGTGGGTGCACCTGAGAAGTATTTTTCCAATCACAAACTTCATCTCCAATATTCCATGGAAAAAACACTGGACAATGAGCGTGCAGCCTGTATGTGGTTTCACAAGATTTCAGAAAAAGTATATTCATGACTAGGAAAACATTTTCCCAGCCTAATTGGAAACACTGACATTGACCCCACTGAGCTCTTCTACACTTTCCACCCCTGCGATGGACATATCGCTTTGGTAAAGTGTAGGGGAATGTAAAAACTTTTTTTTTTACTTCTAAATGATTTTTCTACATTAATTTAAAATTATTTATATTTTTAACAATGTAAATAATTTCAAGTCCATACCTCCATGATGTTCTATAGGAGGGATTTGCAGTACCCCTGAGTGCCCATTCATTATACTGGACTTACTCCAACCCTGAGTACATATACTATGGTTTTGGGACCATTTTGAATGTGGTAACTTTACAAGTGCAGTTTGAGAATAGTATTGTGCTTACTTGTTGTGGAAGTCCTCCCCAAACCACTCCAGAACCCTCCCTAAGTCCTTTTTACTTCTCTCCTAACTCCTCCCATTTACTAGTAGGTATGTTCCTTTTTCTAGCTACTACCCCGGTCCCTCCTTCTTTTACTACTAAGGGCCCGAATACGATCTCCCTAGGAAAGCCTTCTGTACGACTCGGATCCGGAGGGATTTCCAAGCGATTTGTGCTCTGCGAGTTTGAGTGACCCTGTACAATTCACCCTTATGTTGACGGACTCGGTTCGCTCAGACTCCCTTTGAACTCTATTGGAGACTGTATACTGAACGCATACATAGGCTGCCATAGCAAAAAGAGGTGGGTGGGGAAAAGCGTACACCCTGTGGTGGGAAAGGAGGGACCCTTGGGTACTCCCATGGGAAAGATTCAGAGGGCCCCAGATGAAGCGGGGCCCGCTGCCGCCCCCTAAACTCTGATTCCCACAGCTGTTTTATCTCGCTGAGACCGAGTCGATACAGCTGCCTGAATCCTGAATTGTACTCACTCGTACGGAAGCCGGCTTCATTCTGCCGCACTATTTGGCTGTGAACAAGTCGAACTGACAGGATTGGGTTTGGAAATGATTTGGTCGACGCTGAAGAGATCTTCGCATCGTACTTGGTCATTCGGAAGGGCGACGATTCGATCGGAAACCTAGGCTCCGAATCGTATTTACTCATTCCGGAACCCATCTGGAGGCCTTCCTAGCAAGATCGTACTCAGGCCGTAAGTGGTAAATGGATATGTGTGAGGGACTCGTAGAAAAATAGAAGTGGAGGTTTACACTTATACATTTATGTATTGCATTTTGTAGAAAGTAAGTAGTACTACTGAAGTACTATTTTACATAATACGAAATTCAGTTTGTAAACCTGGGTAGTGATTTTTTATTATGTAAAAAAAGACAAACTGTTCATTTGTTTAATTTTTATTTGTTTACCACTTGTTAGACCTTTATATTATTTTCTGTTGTGCCTATTAGGAGGCGACCACCACCATGGCCGTCGCATCCTGTATATTTAACATTGTGGCGGGCGGTGCTGTAATGCAGCACCCCTGGGTATGGGCTCCCAAGCAGCAAGGCCAAGCCACAGTCTTATGTATACAAAATAGAAAGACGCCAATGCTGCCATTAATTGTTCACCACAAATTTAACATCTCACAATTGACTGAAACATAAAGTGAGGGGATCTGAATCTCTTGAATAAATCTTTAGTTTTATTAACGTTTTACTTCATTTAGATTTTTTGATCATTTTTTTAAACAATTTATCAGTTCAACAAAACATATGACATACAAGATATGAAAAACATTCTATACATTAAAACACTCCCCTTCCAACACTCACACATACACTCACTTGTGAATCATAGTCAAACACTCTCATGCACACTCTACATTACACCATTCATATTTACAATTGTTCAAAATCCACTGTTTACATATAATGCCATAGATTATAGTTCACGCCTATTTGTATATTTCACAAAAAGCTTATATATTAGTTGACATCCTTATGGCATGAAAAACACAAGATCTACGCGTTTCAAACTCTTCTCATTATCGAGTTCTCATCAGGACCACACACTGTGAAATGAAAAAGAGGAAGGGAGACCTAGGTTAGGTGTTTATGTTCAACCATCTTAGAAATTACTATGTGGCTCAACAGCCGCCTCTCCACCTCTTACCTCTATATAAGTGTAACAAATCAATTTGTAGAAGTCCTCAGGCCCACGGCGCGGGACAACCTAAACAACATTAAAACATAAAGCTCAGCCGAGCTATATACAAATGCTCTGTGCATGATGTTTGTATTCAAATTCACAAAATCTTACTCACCGGTGTGTCTTGGTATTCACACCAGCTCTCTGTAATCGAATAATGAGATCTGGGTTAGATCAAATTATTGTCTATCATTAGAGAGACCAACCTCGAAAACCGTTTTTTTTAACAAAAAACGTTCCTACCTAAGTGTTTCTTATTGTCCTATGATGTTGGAGGGGTGTAGTTATTCAATACTCTCCCTGTAATAACAAACAGGGGTCATAATTACTGCAATGAACTGAGCAGGGTTAATTCTAAACACCCGTTATAAGTCCATGTGATTTATTGTTCGGGTAGAATTACCTTAAAAGAGGAGAGCCATTGTAGGGAGCCGGCATGTAATAACCGATGGTGTCCTGAAATGACAAAACATGTTTTCTTGTCATTCGGGTTGTTTGACACGCTGTCCCGGATTATGGTGTCGGGTCATTCGTGCTCAGAACTTAGAGCGTCTAGTTCGCCATTTACCTTAGTTTTGGACTGACATCGTCGAACACCGGATCCTGGGGGTCTGCTCAATCGCGGTCACTAGTGCAGCTTGTTGTGCGCCTGAGTGCCGTATATTCACTACCTCTGGGTCGCGCCATCTTGGAGTTTGCCATTATATTTTTAATACATCAGATTCCAACTAAATCGTTCGATGTGTTATACGGATCTATATTTCCAATATTGTTAAGGTGTTTGTAAATTCCTGAATTTGCATTAATTCCTTTGTGTACAATTTCAGTGGCGGCGGCGCCATCTTGGAACGGGTTTGAAATGGAGTTCATTGATTGGTTTCTAAACACGGCTGAGGTTTTAGGGACCTTGTAAGTTGTCATAATAGTTGGTGATCTTTTCTTCATGCATATTACTGAGCATTATCCTGAAATCGTTTTCTATAACCATCTTTAATGTTTATGATGAATGTAGCCACCTCTAAGATAGTTTATACAAATTTCATTTAATCCTTCAGTTGCCGAATTGAATTTAACAATCATCATTGCCTCATAACGTGATAACTTTGCTTCAAGGTCCCCTCCTCTCTTATCCTGCTCAACCTTGGTTATCACAGTCCAACGCAAATCAGTTTCCAAATGGTTTTTTACTTGCCAATGCTGCACCAATGGTGCATTCGGTACCTTCCGTTTTATTCTTGATTTATGTTGTTGGATTCTAGTTTTAATCTCCTGATTGGTTTTCCCAACATACAATAAGTCATACAGACATGTTATGCCATATATGACGTAGCGTGACTTGCAATTGGTGAATGTTTTGTGTCTCCATGAAATTGCCTTATGTTTAAAAATGATACCTTCCTCTGTGGTCGCACAACAATTGCAGCTGCCACATTTGCAATGGCCTTGGATTGGTGGCAGGCCAATCATAGTTCTCAAAGTGACTTGTTCTTTAGCAGGCATTGATGCTCTTATGAGTTTATTTGCTATGCTTGCTTCTTTGCGAAAAGCAAATAAGGGGGCTTTTGAGAATTCCTCATTCAGGTTTTTAATCAAATGCCAGTTGCTTTTGATTTCCTTTTTTAACATATTCGAGTTGGGGCAGTATGTGCTGACTAATACCATCCGGTCCGTTTCTTGTTTGGTCTTCTTCTCTAAAACTAGTAATAGCGGTGGGTAACCCAATATACCCTTGCGGGCTTGGGCAGTGAAAGTATTGTAAAGGAGGTTGCCAGCAAGGGATTTATTTGGCGCTTGGAATTTAACAGTGTAGTACAGTCAATATTAATTAGACTTGACAGCTGAATGAAACAGCAACTGTTCAACTTGTTATGAACCTGTTAACCCAGATCTATGGTAACTACCACACTAGCCCCATAGAACTACAATAATCAGAACAGATTCTGTGAAACTCTTGTGGTGTCAAACAGTAAATGAAAAATTGAACACAAGAATAAAGGTGAAGCAACACGAGGAAAGTTTGTTCTTTGAAAAAATTATTATTATTTATATTCATCCAGAAATAAATCATCAAAAGAAAATCAAGGGTGTACAGTTATTGACAAATGCATATATTTCTTATGTAAATGGAGCTGATGAAACAATCCATAAATACAGAAGAAAACAATCCAGTCTAGGAAAAATTAAATAAAATTGACTTCTTTAAAAGATGATGAATAGAAAGCCAAAGGTTGGAGAGGAGACTTGGATTGAATTGTCGACGTTTCGGTCTCAGTGGTGTAATCCAGAGACCATCATCAGGACAGGGAGATAATGCAATAAGGAGGACCCTTATACAGTGTATGAGACCAAGCTATTGGTGAACTTGCATAGAATTTAAAAGTTCATTGCCTTAGGGAAGCTTCAAGTCTGCCCTTAGATTATATCCAAAAGTCCAGGTCAGCAAAAGATTCTTTATGTTGAAGGAGCCTGTAGCGTGAGTCTCAGGATCCAAGATAGTTCGAGAACGAGTGAATCAAACGAAGCATCAACTCTGTATCCAGTGAGGAATTAATGGCAGCATTGGCGTCTTTCTATTTTGTATACGTAATGCAGCACCCGCCAATGTTAAAAGGGCATGTGGTGTATTCGCATGCACTACGTGACAGGCACCTCGTGGTGCCTGCCACCTTGTGCATGCAAATGTCGGGGGGTACTTGCGTTGTGATAACTGCGTTGTAATGGTAGCACGGTGTAAACACTGGTTTCACCGCCATGGAAAGGCTGGCTTGAGCCAGCATTGTAATATGGCGGACTGTGTCTGCTAGGCACCACCACCATTTCACCCAATCTGACTGGTCAGCCAGGCAGTCTGAATGAGTGGCAGGTGGTCTTTGCGCCCGCCATGGTACTAGAACGATTCACACTGCAATCGTAATTTGGTAGGGGGGAAATCCCGCCAACACCGCACGGCTGGTGTTGGCGGGCCTTCCACCATCGTAATCGGATCCTTAGTCTCTATTCTACTCGAATAGCCAGAACCAAATACAGTATATGTTGGACCTGGCCCTCTTCTCAGGGTCACCCACAAAATGCTGCTTTCACTCCTCCTATCTTTCCTGAATTCTTTTTGTTCGCCTTCAGACTCTGTGCACTGTACCAGTGCTGTAGTGCATGTGCTCTCTCCCCTAAGCAATTGGTTCACACCAAATTGGCATACTTAATTTACTTACAAGTCCCTTGCTTAGTGTTATGCTATATATCCAGGGCCTGTGAATGAAATACCATTAGTGGGCCTGCAGCACTTATTATGCCACTGACTTAAGTAGTCCTTTAAAACATTTCCCAGGTCTCCCAATGCAGCCTGAATACAGTTTTAAATATTCCAATTCGACTTGGCATATAACCCCCTTGCCAAGACTTATTCTCCTCTTTTATTGCATATATGTCACCCCTAATGTAGGCCCTAGGTAGCCTATAGGTCAGGGTGCATTGTAATTCACAGATTGGGCATGTACTTTTACGTTTTACATGTCCGGTAGTAAAAAAACTCCTAAATTCGTTTTCCGCAACTGTGAGGCCTACGTGTCCCATAGGATAAAATTGGGCTGCCTTATTACATTTAGTAAGTGCTACATTTCTTTTGGGACCAAGAAACTATTTCATGTTTGGTATCTACAAGATTTTTAGAAAGTTGGCATTTTTCTGCCCATAGCCTATTGTGCCTGAAGCCTGTCTTAGATAACTGGGTGTAAGTAACAATTAGACTTTGTGAATTCCTCCCAGATAGCCACATAATAGAGGGATGAAGGGTGCCTGATCTGTTGGCAGAATGGGAGGTGGAGCTGGGCACAACTTCACTTACAACTGAATAGGATGTGCTCTTCCATCACACAAGGGGCTTGTCCCCACTGTATTGCTCCTGCAGCCAGCTGGGATCCAGAGAAGGGGATTCCAGAAATTCCAAGCACTTCAAAGAGAAACCTTCAGAAACGTCTCCCAACCTTCAAAGAGAGTGGTCGTAGTACAAAAAGTGTCCTTGGGGATGTGCACCTGCTTTGTGCGCCCAAAGGGTACTTTGGTATTAGAGATTGGGCTGCAGATGCATATGCAGCCTCTTCTGCAATACAGATAGCGCTTACTCACATGCAGTGGCAGGGCTATCTCAAGAGAGCATTCCCTCATTTGCATGGGGGTGTGATCCCATGCAAATGAGGGCATCTGTTTACCTCTGAGCTTAAACTGCATTATGGAAGTGGGCACAAAGTCAAAGAAGCTGTTCCCTGATGGCAGCCCTCATGCACCCGAGTGAGGGGGGGGGGGGATGCACTGCCTTATAATCAATTTAATCCTTCTGATATTGTACTCAATAATTTCTGACAAGGGGTGCGTACCCACTACCTGTTAGGACCCCGAAGGTTATAGTCAATAGTGTTGAGACAGGAATACAATCCCTGTGTGGGTATCACTGTTCCTATGGCAATAATGCCCAAAGTATTCAAACAATTGACCAATTGTATAAAAAACTAAATTGTAAATAAAAATTAACCAACACTCATTTTTTGCTGATATGTGTGTTTACCTCACAGCATTTAGAAAGAATGATTATACATGAACTTATGATACAAATCGTATATGAACAAACATTTGAGCGGATCTAAGCTCCACCCAGTTTTTCAAAATTTTCTAAATTTACATAAACACTATACAACATCTGTTGTGCTTTTGCAGATTTTAGCAGACGTAGAAAATCAGCCCAATGCATTTTAGGACATGGGGGTGCCTTCATCAGGGGCGCATCTGTAAATAAGCAAATGAATTCAATCTATTATAATGTATAAATGGAGGAAACTGCCTCAACAACAAAAATTAAAAGATAAGGTCTAGTAATACCACATAATACCGATGATCTGATCATGTTAATGTGCTCTTGCAAAGGTAAAAGACCGTGAATTAAATTCTAAATCCCAATGACTCACACAAGACAATCCATGTGCACGAAACACGTGTATACAGCAGTGATTCAATGTACCATCAATACAAATATCAAGTGACTAAATCCTAAATCTCAATGACTCACACAAGAAAATCCATGTACACAAAACACGTGTATACAGCAGTGATTCAATGTACCATCAATACAAATATCAAGTGACTAGTGTAATGTAATATACGCGAAGAAGGCGACAACAGTGCTAAACAAGTGGTGTGGTGGTTCACCTGCTATTGAATACAACAAAACTCTCCGTCTTAGTCAGGTCCACAGCTCACTTTTGAAAGAGGTATTTCTGCGAATCAAAATACTAGATGTTAATATATATCTCTGCGCATGCCTAAAATTGTGTAAATCGCCCATAGTATAAGGTGGAACAGTCCTTACCAAAGAGATATACCTCTTCTATTCATCAACCGTATATGGATAGGAACCCCTGAAAGAGAAACACAGAATCCTCATGAACCCCACAGTCATCCCCTTTTAGGCAGATGCCATCACTCACTGCACCCATCTGCAAAGGGCTCACAAATCCGACTTTAATGTGAAGCAGGTTGTAGCCTGTACATTGAAACAAGGAGCACTTTTTAGCAGCCGGTCCGTATTTCACTTCAATATGCTGCCCCAGAGCAGCATGCGTTCACGGCTGCCCTGTGGGGCTAGTTTGCTGGCCTTCTGTTCAGAGCTACAGAGACATGACAAGCTCCAACCATCTTGACACCAGCAGCTAGACCTAACCTGAGTGAGTTCCTGACCCCCAAGTGGTGCCCCTCAGATTCTGGACCCTTCGTGTTTCTTCAGTTGAGCTCTATTGGCACTTTTGGGCTCTTCGTGAAAGTGAACAGGTCAGTGTGCACCACCTGCCATTGTGCAGTTTCGGCAAACCAATGCTTAGCGCTGCAGCATCTTCAGCTTATAGTGAGCGCCAATGCGAAGCTCCAGCCCCAACTGTCTGCAATGCCAACAGGATCTCTGCTCTACAGTGACGACCATCGGTGAGTCTCTCCCTGCTCCTTGTGCATACTTCCACTGTGAACAGAACTCTTTGCTCTCAACTGTGAACTGAACTCTTTTAGCGGGAAGACCTTGTTCCTTGTATATGACCCGCACTCCATCGCTTTGTGCTTTTGATGCAATTTTCACTTAAATCTTTATGAATTCATGACTCTCCTGTTTGGATGTTTGCCATTTTGGTGTCAAATAGTTTATTAAAATGTATAGTTCAAAATTGGTGTGGGATTTTTCTTTTGTTGTGTTTTCACTTTATTACTGTTTTTGTGCTTCATAAATACTTTACACATTGACTCTAGGTTAGGCCTGACTGGTATTTGTGTCAAGCTACCCAGGGTTAAGCACAAGTTAGTTTAGTGACTTTTTGTGGCTCACCCTGCCAGGGTGTGACTGTTGCTTGACCAGGGCTCACACCCCAGTCAACCAACAACCTAGTTTCTCACAGTATAGTACAAGGCAAAACAATGCATCAACAGGTGAATTCCCAGTATTGAGTCTTTAAACAGACTAATGTGATTTGTGCTCTCTAGGTAAAAGGAAAACACTATCTCAGAATATCTAAGCATGAAGCAACTAGTGGCTTGACATGAATTCAGCCTCTGGAGTGAGCAAGGAAAAGTCTGGAAATATCCCAAAACAAGCATGTGATATCATTTTTGAGACCGGGAAATCACATTGTTGACTTGGTGTGTAACAAATGTTACATCACAATTTCCAGTAATACAACAGAAAACACACGATTCGGTAAATGGCGTTTGCGCTAATACTAATGAATAGCCATGTATTATTCTATTCAAAAGTAAAACAAAGGCACATAGAAATGATATACCTGATGGAGGTGCCAACTTATGAACTTATGAAATATCCTCTTGTCCAGCAGATATTTCAAGCATTGAGAGGAGCCACCATCATGGCTACTCCCATCACTGCATTGCAACTTTGCCAGACGGTTCCGGTGCGGGATTTTCTTTTTGAAAATCAGAAACAGTGTCATGGGAGATATCTCCCAAAGCGAGGAAGGGGGCAATGAACACTTTTCAATGCTCCTTATCACTAAGTTTTTCCTGGCAGTGACTGAGATTGAAAAACAGCTATATGTCTGCCAGTCTAAATTAGGAGGGAGGACACTCTCCTGGGAAATTAGCAGTGCTTCATAAATCTGCTGATTGGTTGACATAGAGCCAAACCTCCAATGGCCTTACTTTATCAGGTCAATGGAGTTTCATTGCAACAGAGTTGTCTCCGCCGTCGTCAAACTGTGATCTGCCCAAATGTAAATTGGACAGGCGTATAACAGTCTTGGCGGGGAAGGAATTTTGTTGCCGTTATGACAAAGTTCCCTCTCCACTAAGATAAAAATCAGGCCCAAAATCATGGACCCCAATATGTAAACAAAACAATTTTGTTACTTATTCTCACAGACTGTTTCTGTCACTCACAAGCGACCTGACAATTACTACATTGTAAAAAAGCTGATTTGATTAAAGTAAAAGTTTTTGACACAGATTTCAAATTGTGACCTATGTTTGCATACGGTAAAGATTGATAATCAAATATATGTGCCTTATGGAAGAGTGAATCAACCAAAAAATAACACTTTGGAACATGACTCACACGCTCAGCTTTGTAAAATAGGTGCTCCAATGTGCTCCAATGTGATCTACGTGTACCTTCTCATTTTGTATTTTTTTTTTTATTGAATTGGCACTTGTTCTTTATTATTTTTGCAGAAATTTTAGAATATAGAAAGAAAATAACATACAAACCTCTGGCCTCAGTCAGACGGCCATGTGGTAGGAATGCTGAGGCACCTACCTTTCCGGACCAACGCATCGAGACCTAAGGAATGTTTCCCACCCAGAGTGGAACGCACCTCCATCAAAGGAGCTGCTTAGACCCATAAAACAGTGAAGGTAGGTTCATGCAATGATGGAAAGGTATTTCTGTTTACACTTTTTCTTTTTTTTAGACAGATTCATTAAGTATAGTCTATATTTCAAATAAAACAGTAGCCCCACACTCTCTGGGAGTTATCTCGCAGTGTAATGGTGTACTTTTTTGGATGGAGACAAAGATGGTTAAGGTGCCGAACTTAGGGGGTCATTACGATGGCGGAAGGCCCGCCACTGCCAGCAGTGCGGTGGTGGGCCCTCTGCCATCGGAAAGCAATTTTTCCCTGCCACATTATGATGGCAGGGGGAATCGCTTTCTGACACGGCGGACACAAAGACCGCCCACCATGCTATCGCTGCAGGCAAGCATACTGATTGCCTGGTGGAGCGGTCAACATGCACCTAGCAGGCACCGTCCACCAGATTAGGATGCTGGCCGCAGCCAGCCTTTCCATGGCGGGTAAACCGCCATGTAACGGCTGGCAGAGATTGCTATCGGGGTCCGTTGTGGGCCCCCCAGGTGTTGGGGGGAGGCGGTGGTGAACTGTTGGGGTTCCCATGGTACCCCCCTACATATCCATGCACCAAGTGGCAGGCACTGCGGCGGTTGCAATGATAAAGATGCGACCGCCACAGTTGTGGTTGCATTTTTACCATTGCGGTGGGTGCAATGGTAAAGTTGCAAGATGCGACCCCCACGGTGGCGGTTGCATCGTGATTCTCCGTGCAGGACCGCCGCCATACAGTTGGGCTGTCCCAAGCACCATCACAATGGCGGGCAGACTGTCATGCGAAGCTGACCACACATGGCTTGATTAAATAGGAGTGGCAATGGCATATCATCGGCAGAGCCTCCGCCAAGAGGGTTTTTCAATGGTGGAGGTGGCAGCTGCTCTGCCATTGGGAAGAAGGTATCTCCCACACTCTCAAAGAGGCTGGGTATATGAGAAGTGGGGGAACATGGCAGCCCAACTTTCTGGCAGATGCCCATTAACTCATCTAAAGGAGGCTGCTGTATTTATTTAATAATTAGATTATTTGTACGTATAATTTCAAGTACCTTTCATCATTTGTATATCTCTTAGTACAAACCTAATGATCTTGTGCACTAATAATCTTTGTTACTTTAATGCCTGCTGAATCGACGCTGACGATATAATTCAGTGTTCCAAATGTATTTTTTGTCATCAGCATTCTTTTAAACCATTCCAATGTTTGTTCAAGAACCCCTCACCTACAGGCTGTGGACACTGCCAGTGAAGTTTAGAAATATAGAGGATGGAATATCGGGTGGCCACAATATCATGACCAAAATATCAATCGTAAATATATCGACAGGTGATTATCCACATATTTCTTATAACTAACACCACAAATATATACTTTGACATTATTCATATCTTCAAGATACTTAGATGTGGAATTAAGAATAGTAAACCGCTACTTACCTACATACATCTACATCCTCAATATTTTGGTGTTCGATATTTTGGTCATAATATTGTGCCCACTCGATATTCCATCCCTGGAATTCTTGCCCCAAAAGTCACTACCCTAGCCTAAACATGGCATTATGTTCCTGGGCATGTTAATGATAATTTCATTGGGAAAGGCTTACAGTGGCTTTCTATTGCAGATTGTCTCACTTGTGGGCCTTCACCAACAAAATTGCTTGCTAATAGAGTCCCGTAAAATTCAGCCACAGCTTGTGGCTGAATTTTTGTGGGACTCTAGCAGCAAGCAATTTTGGTGATGATGGGCAGTTCATTGGCTTGATTCGCCAACTCCCATTGGCAGTACTTTAAACCAATAATTTGTTTCTCATCCATTTACAATAAACTTTCTTTATGGTTATGGAGCACAGATCCATTCTAAGAAAAGGATCAGCCTTGCTTGTAATAACCTACAAAAATTACCATTGTATGAGTTATATTTAGTGTGTATCAAAACCTTTCTTGTAGAAACCACATTTTCCGCAAGCTCTGAGAATAATTTTATTTTCATGTTTTGAGAGGTTGTAAGCTAGTTCCAACTGTATGTTTATTATGTATATAATACATTGCATCTGTGTGAACATTAAGACATCCCTAAAAATCATAAATTTGGTCAGTTATGAGAACACTGATTTATTTATATTTCAGACAGAAAGATTAAACAGCAATCACCCAACTCCCTCTAGGTTTCAATATGTATTTCCTCATAGGAATAAAATGCATGCAGCTAAGCTAATGAGTAAGTGAGTGATGTCTGCTAGAGCCATGGGATGGAGAGGTCCCTATGGACGGAGCATCCATTCCATTTAAATATTTGGACTGACAGAGAAATATTGAAACAGAAGATAAGTGAGGTTGCTGCTAGCATAGAGTCCACCAGAGCTGTAGAGAGAAAGCCTATATGTTTCCAGAACTGAAGGAGACCAGCAGGTAAGAGATCACCAACTCTTAGAAGGCCCTCATGTCTTCCACAGAACACTGTGGAACATTGGACATGGTGCATATATTATTCTATGCATGTTCAAGAGATGTGTATGGACATTTATGCATGTAGAAAGGTCTTGCAGTACTGGAGAGTTTGAGTACCTTCACACCTTGGTCTTGAGGATTCTGTCAGACCAGGACCTGTTATCTGTTTACTTGAGTAGCATCAAATGTAAAATGTGGGCATTTATATCCTGCTTTTGTGTCAATTTGCTTGTAGGATTTGTAGTTATTGTTGGTTTATGGGTGTATATCTTTAGTACTTTATGTATGTGCAATCAGGAGAAGTGGGAAGGCATTACCTGACTTGAGGTATGGGTATGTATGTATTTGTTATAATGTTTTGTTCTTGTGAATATGAGCATGGATATACTTACCTAAATGATGTATCTGCACTGTGTTTGATGACTGTGAGGTGTTTGTATTTGCTAGTTCCTCTGGGGTGTAGGGTGTTAATTTCAGACTTTCTGCCCACAATTGATCTTATATATGCAGGCTTACCACAAGGAGAGAAATGAGAGGATGGAAACACAGAACCGATCCCTCACACCCGGCCGGTCATCTCTCCTATGGAAACCACCAAGAGCCAGTGGTGTGGCATTCCTCCCCAACTGTATTGCACTCATGCAAAGAAAATCAAAAACACCCAACCACTACACTCCAATGGAGAAGAGACTTCCTCCATCTGGGAGAGCAGCCTCACATCCCTCCTCATCTTTGTGCCTTGGTTTCCAGTGTGTCCACAGCATGCATCCTCATAGCAAACTAAACTAAAGACTTCGGGAATATGGGCTGTGCTTAACGAGCAATATATGTTAGTGCAACTAGTTGTAGGATTATTGTGAATTCATAGATCACATGGTGAGTAGAGAGATTGCCGTTAACCATCTTGATTGTTGTAGCACCATGCTCTGTGTATTCAATCCTTTTGACTCACTGTATCTGCTCTTACTTCATTTTATTTTCAAAATGGCAGGTAGGTTTTGAATTAGTTAGGATTACAAGACTAGTTCAAATAAGTTTTTTTGTATGGTGCAGATATTTTCCGTTATACACAAGATTAAGGTAAGGCTGGGAAATGACTTCTGTGCACATTGGCATGAGGCTGAATGGAGAAATACCCTATATGAAGAAGCGTAGCCATGATGGAGTCAATATACTTTTCAAATATCACCATGCTGCAGAGTTTGGGAAGAACATACTGTTTAATCCTTTGGTAATGCACTAGTGAAAAATTGTCCCTTCCTAGAGTCCTTTAAACATTTTTAGTTAGGTGCTCATGCTGGGTGACCTCTGAAGTCATTCTGTACTGCACATTTCCAGCATGTCAAATCAGATGTGTTGTATCACTCTTCTTTGTGGAAATGCGTGGCCCATAGCTATCCGGCGAATCAGAAACCACAATTGATGCTAGTCATTCAACCAGTACAGTTAAATATAGGAAAGCACAGTAGACTTAATAGATATCACTGTATGTGCCCTGCAAAGTGTGCAGTACAACCACAGTATCATGCACCCCGCAGCACATAACAGTCAGCTACAAACAGTGCAGCACCTGTGCAGTATGGTCAGCCCTTCATGGGCCTGTAGCAAGTGTGCAGTATAGAAAGTGTAGAGAAGATACATCTCATTGGCCCTGTAGAAAGTGTCCAATATAGAAAGTGCAGAGCATATGCATCTCATTCACACGGTAGATAGTATGCAGAATCCACTTAATTATTTAGAATGATTTCTTTAATTTTTTTACAAATATTTGAGGCCATAAGTTATTCAATGAATGCAGTATTTCACAGTTATTTCAATATATGAATAACATGCTACCTCTATCATGTTTCATAATCCCTCATTATCCCTTCATCATGCTAGGATACTTTTAGTTTCATATTTTTCATTTTCTATATTTTTTAATAATTGTGCCTACTATTTTAAATCAATATCAATGATTCCCAAATATCACTCAAACAAAATGAATATGCATTTCCATCAACGCTTGCACAGGGTGGTTTGGGGGCACCGGACATAACGTTGTATGCTCTAAGTGCCCAAGCCCAGTCTCTTCATTACTGGCTTAATGCATCCCTGTTCCAGCCACACCACGGACGTTGAGATAGACTGCACAGCTCCATGGTCACAGTCAACTACACTATATGCACCATACAAAAATCCCAAAATCAATACTGCTGAATGTGTGCCCTGGTCTTGGGAGTCACATCTGCGTTTTTTAGCTCACTGCACCATCCCAGCTCAGAACCTGGCTACATGCAAACTAGTCTGTTCCTGTCCCAGTGTATGATGGGAACAGGGCAAACCAAACTACCAAGCCAATTCTTATACTGGGAAGGAAAATACTCAGACATGAGTCCCTTGCTCACTGCACCATCAGGATTCAAGCAAGCCGGGCCGAAGACGGCTGAAATGCCAGAAACCGGTCCCCGGTAGCTTGTCTCCTTTCTGGTGAAGAATTGGCTTGGTAGTTTAGTCTGCCCTGTTCCCATGATGCACTGGGCCAGGGACAGACTGATTTGCATATAGCCAGGTTCTGAGCAGGGATGGTGCAGTGAGCTAAATAACGGTGATGGATCAAGCCCTGATCTTTGGACTGGGTAAGAGTGGTCTGCTTAATTCAGACACTCTGTTCATCACCACCCCCTTTTCTGTATCGCTGGTCTTGGGAGGGCTTGAGCGGGAGAGATGGCCTGACCATTCTAAAGGCTCCCTCCATCCCACTAGCCAGTAATGCTATGACTGCTTTTAGACAAGGGCGCTATTGCTCGCGTACAGAAATGCAACATCAACCTGTTTTCGAACCTCTACTCCGACGACCAGTTCCTCCCACTGTCTGATACTGCAGTGTCTCCACCCCCTACACTTTTCGAAACACTGCTTAATTATCAATTACGCTCCACCGGCCATGTTCTACATGACAAAATCCCTTTTCATCACACCGCCCCTCCTTGCTCTGGAGCACCTCCTCACTTCGCCATCTCCCCGCTGATTGATCACCTGTCTTTAGAACACTATGCAGTACTCCTCCCTGGTTGTATCATCTAGTGCATGTGTGGCCTGCTTGGAGGACATCTCTCCACCCCTCTCGGATGCACCAGGGGTCCTTCTGCTGTGGCCATAGGAGTTTCTCTCCCCCAACTATAGACTTCGGCTTATCCACTTTCTTTGTACACCACCTATACCGCACCCCAATGCAGCTCTTCATAATGGGGCTGGCTCCGGACCCTTGCTCTCTGCCTGCAATCTTCCCCTGGTTTCTTTATTCACCTTGCATAAAAATGCCCAACAGTGGCATCCTTCTGCCACTATTCACACCATCACTGGACTCTCACCTCCCCTCACCTCTGTGGTGGGGTTATTGGGGTATGTTAAAGATACACGCAGCTCCTGCCACCGCCTCACTGCCATGTTACTCCTGCAGGCTAAACACAGGGTCAATAACAAGAAGTATCCCGCCCAATGAAAACTGATATGTTAGATATAGGCACAAATCTCTATTGAAGGGTCACCATACACTAGGGGGTAGGAAGCACGCCCCATCCTTTAAAGCATGCGCGAGCAATGTGGTGTTTTTTCCAGGAAAAAAATTGTCACACTTTTGGGAACTTATGCCTTTACGCTCCCGCCCAGGGATATATGGGAACCATTTGCCTCTTTCCTCTGCGACAGGGACTCCAGTTCTCCTGCAGAGGAAGCAGCCGGGGATAGGGATCAACCTGCTGGTGTTAGGTGAATGTTGATCGCCTTCATGCATTATCTGTTGCACAACAATGTGATACTTTTCGGCTGCTAACACATCTCTCCCAGTGTTTCCATATGCGATTTCAATATTCCTATTACATGTTGCTTTTGTAATCCTTACTATGTGCCGATAACACTCTAGCTCTGACTTCTTGGGCCTGAGCTACTAAAAGTGACTTACTGGACATTTGTGTAGCTTACTATGTACCCCTTCTTGTTCTGGATTGTGTAACCGTGGCTACTTCCCTGATTGTCCTTCCCGCCCTGATCCCCCATCCCTCCTGCTTTCTCCCAATCTCCTCCCCAATTATGCTGTTGTCTTGTTATTTTGACAAATACCAATAAAAACAATTATTTTATTTTAAAAAACGCATTTTTATCTCTTACCTAAAATTTGAATACATCAAAATCTATGCATTTACCAATTTTCCTTCACTGGATGTTTAATTGTTAGAGTTATTATAAATGACTGTCATTACCTAGTGGTTTGCACAATATCCCCATTTGTAATTTTGTTTCTCTCAGTTTTATTCCAAACTCTTTCTACACTTCAATTGAATTTAAACAAGCTATTGCGATTTGTTTATTTTTTTTTTTAAAGAAAGAACAAAGACCATCTTGCCTTTTATTACGCCCATGTGATATAAAGTCTCTGAAAAGTTAATTATATAACTTTCTATCCAGCATAACTTTGTAGACATCCCTACGCCTTCCAAAATAGTTTTCACTTCTTTAGTTATCTGAAAGCAGAACTGAATAGAGGCATGCAAAAACACCATGAAATGTTTGACATTAGATCTCACAATACGTTACATATTTCTGATCTATATTCATTACTCCTCAGTTTATACCATCCTATGGTTGGTCACACATAAATGGTAAAGCAGTGACATTTTAACATATATATTTTTGGGGTGTTTAAAAATCGGATCTTTGAACAAATTTTTGCTGTTTGAAAAGGATTTGATCTTCTTTGTTTCTTTACCAGTGTATGCAGTGTATCTTGCGAAGAAAACATTTTTGCCTCCCATAAATGGATATCTGAATATTCCTCTCTGTCAATACACTATTAAGAGTTTTTCTTTAGATACTCTTGCAGTAAATTTTCTTTTTCCAGAGTGTTCCAAATCCTTCTTTACAAATGTGACACCAATTTTACATGTTCTACTAAATGACATATTCAATTTACTCTTTTCCAAGCCTTCTGAATCCTTTAGTTTTTTATTTTGAATATATGACGTTACAACGCGATACTTTGGATCGCGGTATGTTACATCACGGTTATTATAACGCAAGTCGTTACAACGACTTGCGCTAAAGGCGCTGGACTTAGGACTAGTATGATTTATTATTCCAACTCCAGCGTGTGTAACAGTAGGGAAGGTGTTGGTATAGTAAATCATACTAATCCTTAGTATAGAGCGCCATCCAGCGCAAGTAGTTGTAACAACTTGCTTTGTAATGACCGCAATGTAAATGTATCACGGTGTAAAGACCGCGTTGTAAAGGTCGTTTCCCTTTTATTTAATGCCACTTCCTGTGGTATTGCAACCTTCATATTAAGACTCCAGCAAAGCCCTTTTGCAAACTCTTTCTAACATGTCTACCTGTCTGACTAAATATTGTTCTTCCAGATATACAATATACTTCGCAGAAGTGTGGCTCACTGGTTAGAGCAGGCAGACCCTGAAGCAGAGGTCAGACCCGGGAACAGGGTTCAATTCCCGACGCGGCAGGGTCTTGAGCCCAGTTGTCCACTGCCTCGATAATTCTTGCTTCGGTGCCCACTCTAATCATGGGTTCACACTTTGCAACTCTGGGCATTAGCTTGCTTAATCTTCACAACGCCCCCCGCGGAGGGATGCCTGGCTTTCACCTTGGGGATGCCCAGTACGGGTTATCTCACAGGGAAAAAGCCAGGACGGGTTCCCAAGGCAAGCGCCGAGATGCCCTAGGGTAAGTCGAGCGCTATATAAGAACACACATACATACATACATCCTTATTAATCGACTAAATGATAAATGTTCGTTTAGCCATGTAGTATGAAAAAGTGTTACGTATTTTTTATACGAATAAGTATGTTTACAAAGTGGTGTCCAAGCAATGTTATTGTTGTATAGAACAATTATCACTTCGTGCCAGCCTTCTAGTGTCATCATCAATAAATCTCTACCATCCATTAATATGTACCTTTCACTTTGTATTCTCTAGAACTTAAAAATGTATGTGTTTGTGAGGGCTGTATTGCTTCCATTGCTCCCTTTTATTCTCAACAATAAAGTAGTCAGTCTTTCAACACTGTCCTGTAGTCAGAACTTTTATTATGACTTTTAGGAAGTGCATACTTTGTGGACACATTTTCTATTGATTATTGAGTTTTCAAAGAAGGGATGGTGTTGTAATAGCTGTATATACCAGTCTTTGTTCGTGGCTACTAAAGAGAAACCCATATCTAAAGGATTTATCAAGAAACTGCACTCATTTCCTAATCAGTATAAAAGTTGATTTTCTAAATTATGTTGGGCAACAAACTGCAGGCACAAAATAGACAATTGAAGGACTAATGAACATATAACATGCACCTGAAATATTTGTAATTGATGAGGCAGGAGAGTTGCAGGTAGCATAATGAGATTCTGCTGCAATTCCCGGTCCTGTCTTAGGCTTCTGGTCACTTACAGTACCTAGTCATGGCCCTGGTCCTTGTGCTGGCCAACAAGAACTTACGGGGCCCACTAACCCACGTCGCTCAGAGGGGCAATAAACAAGTTCCAAGTGCATCCTGAGGATTAGAACTGCATCGCTAGAGTATGGGTGAGGCTCCTATGAACAGGGACTTGACAATCTCCTCCTTGAACACGTTACATATCACTTTGATGCACAGCCTTCACAAACATGCCCAGTCCCCTTACTATGATATGTACACATGTGAAAATGTTCGTTTACCCACCTTCAACTGGGTGTTAACATTAAAATAAATGTATCCTCAGTGGAAACAAGTCACACTCGTGTTGTGTATGTGAAAACATATTGTGTGTGTTGCAAAGTGTGCAAATAAAGGTCCTGCCGTGCATTTACACACAACAAATCTATATCCCATCAGCCAACATACTCAATCATCATACATACAAGAAACTTCAAGAAAAAGTCCTGTACTTGTAAAATGTATTTAAAAAGAAATTGGGAGCAGGAGTAGGAAAGTGGGGTGGCGTACTAAAAAAGGGTATAATGATGAGAAGGGTGTCGTATCGCTATGCAAAAATCAACTGTTAAAAAAACTAAAGTAACACCTGACTCCATGGGGCAGGAGATGGGGATTTCAGACTAGTGCGGAGGTAAAAAAAAAGAAAATATTTCGATATAATTGTCTAACAAAAGACATTTTTCTGAATCCAGCTTTCAAAAGTAAATGTGCTTAAACAGAATCGTAAGCCAAATTATAATTCTTCTACTAAGCCGGACACAGCATATCCTGCTCTAGTGGCAGGGAATCTGGCCACCCGGATCTCCATAGTCAGCTAATACCATGACTTTCACCACGTTCCGCTGTACAAGCAAGAGCACAGGGGAAGCTTGTACCTAAACCCCCTGCAAGGATAGAGGCACAGGGTGGGTGGCAACAATGGTGGTGGTGCAGGAAGGGTTCACAAAACTATTGGAGGGAATGTGGGGTGAGTATTGCTTGTAGTCCAAGAGGCGGATCATGATGACTGAAGACAGCGAAATTCCTTTAGCCAATCGGCCTAGGATTCATGCTGGCCATCCGCCCTCTTCACCACTTGTGTAAACGACCGCAGGGCCTCCCTTTGTTCAAGTCTCAAACTAGTTAATGATGACCAGGTAATGTCTGTCTCTTGTCATCAGAGACTGGATCCTTAAATAGGAACCGGATAAGGTGACAGGTTTAAAGTCCACACCTCGGTGCTAATGTTCCAGTGGATGGACAGCGCCTAGGGGAGAAGTGAAGGGCAAGGTAGCCCCAGGATAAGGCAATGCAGCCATCTCATTACTTAACACCTGAACCGCTGGCCTCACACTCACAAGCCTCTGAGTCTTTGATGGAGGTGAAGTTCACCACCTCCTCAGTGCCCGACTTCCAGTCGTTTTGACAAGCGCATCAGCCTCCAGACTCTTTTTATGTGTCCTCTTCTTTATTACTTTGGTGGTACCCTCACGCTCTACAACTTTGGCCTAAGCTGCTAAAGAGCAAATGACTACTTGTGACATAGCAATGAAGGTACAGATCATCTTGAGATATCCATCATAAGATTTAATATTAAAAAATGTGCAATACAGAGTTGATCAACAGGGTGGTTGTTATCAGTGCTTTATTGTCATAGAGATCAGGGGCTCATTTAGACAATATGTATTCCACTCAACACATTCCTTCATTCTACATATACATCATGGATCCCATGTATATCTTAAAATCGGTGCCTGGAGTAGCATCAGAGGTCCATCCAGTATGTGCTTAAGTCCCAGGCCTTATTGAAGTTGACTGTGGTGCACTTCCTGGCAGCATCTTGTCATATCTCCTGGAGTGACTTGTGGCTAAGCTGTGTTTCTAGCCCCCTTGAAGCTAAGGGGAGTTAGGAGGGCACCTCTCCCGCAATTAACACACCCTCATGTTTGTGGTTAGGAGCCCTTTCCATTCTCTTCTCAGCCATTTTAGGTTGCAGATGAAGAGCTGCATGAGTGAGGTTTATGTCTTCTGTGTGGTTTGAAATGTTCAAGAATAGCACGTTCTGAACTTCTCCATTGGACAATTCCTGGTGCAAAGCAGAAGTACCATTGTACACTATGTAATATTATCCATTGTACACTATGTAATATTATCCAGTTTAGGAACTTAAAGAGTTAAAAATGAGCGACAGAAGGAAGGGGTAGGTACACAGCAGCTACCCAAGGATTTACTGGACACTCCAATTAATGTTAACACTTGGAACCCCACATCATCTGTCAATCCACTGAAATAGGAAACTCGGGCCTGATTCATAAAGTTAACTTATACTTTTGGATACCTTTACAATTTAGTGTAACATTATACTTTCCAGTATGTACAAACTCTGTGAGTGAGTTACTACTTAAATAAAAACAGTAGTAATTCCAGTCCTACACAAGGGCAACCACTGGTACTTCAACACCCTCCCATAGAAAATAATGGAAGTATGCGCTTAAAATAAAACCCCCTTAAGAAATAATGTTACAATAGCCTAAATATAAAATAAGCTAAAAGTATGTAAAAATAATACATATTTATTATTTAATTATACAATTATGTACGTAATTTTTTATAACTATTAATGCACATTAAAAACACATTTTTTGTGTGTTTATTTTTCATTTAAAGCTTTGATTTTTGTAATGTAATCGAGTTCCATTAATTAAAGTTTTAATTCACAATTATTTTAATAATGCTCTAGCAATGTTTTTAATTTGTTCTACATACAAAATATGTTTACATTAATATTTAACGCAAACTTATTTTTAATACCAGGAATACCCAAGTACGCATGAATATGGCATCACGTATATAGCCAACTAAAACCTCTTCTCTGCAATATAATGCAGCTCAGGAAGTCACAACCAGAAATCTACAACAATTAATCAGTGACAGGCCTCCTTATCGCAACCGTAGACCCATATTTAAAAGAAGGCAATTTAATCAGTTGATTTTCATCTCTTGACAGTAGTCTCCTAGGAATGATAAAAACAATGGAAGGGCCAAGCCAGAAACCCATTTTAATACTACCATGCACTCTCTCAGTAGTTCATGGACCTCTATCTCATTTTTTTAATGACAGGTCAAGCCGAAGTCAGACTTTCAGATATCCTGCGTCAGGGGACAGAAGCATGTTCCACCTAAATTCCACAAAAGTGGATGCGGTTCTCCTCCGTGGAGTAAACCAAAACTCATGATCATGCTAAATGTAATTTGCTTGAATTTCGACTTGGTGATGGTGCATTAGCTTGCCCTATAGTAGCTATGCGAGAAATTGTAGCGTAGCCAGGAAAATTAGGGCATGAGGAAGGGCCAGATTCTGGAATGTCTTTATGAACTATTTAAGAGTACATTAATTATGGTGTGCTTTATAACCCAATGTAGTGTGTCCTCCACAGTGAACATCATACGTAGCATAGGGTTAGCAGATATTTAAGCAATGATGTGGGCCTTCATGGAGAAGACAGGTCAAGGCTCAACCAGAGAATTTGAAGCTTCCATTTTTCCAAAAGTCTTGATTACCTGAAAATGGCTAAGAATCGCAATGTCCGAAGTGATTGATTAATGTGGGTTATTCAGGTATGCTTCAAGGGTGGACTCCATTGTTTCCTAGAACAATACAATTGTTGCTTTGTTGTTAGTTCTTGCATTATGAAAGGCATGACCACTGCATGAACATATTCTTAACTGCTTTCAGTCTCATCACTTCTTGGGAGAATTTTAAGGCCCCTCCCCACCCCCCTAGTTTCATTGAAGGCGTGACTTGCTGGAATACTTGATTTTGCCCTACAAATGACCATGTGTTACCCACTAGTTTTTTTCTATAAGTGAACGTTGATGCACTTTATCTGTGACTAACTGGTATCAGCAGGTATCTACATTTTGTTCTACTCTTTCAAGTCTGCCAAATGTGCTCCAAAGATACTGTTTACGGACATTTTGACAATCTAAGTTATTTAAGAAACCTCAGTTTTATTGTGTTAAGCCCCTCCTCCAAGTATATATACTAACTTTTAACCAAGGGATGTCTGAGGGGTTCCTTTAATATGAAGGCTGCATGTATAGGAGACTCTGACACCAGATATTGGGTCTGATATGGGAAAAAGGAAAATTACAGGCACAGCTTAACATTAGGTATTATCACACCAGTGAGACAATGCTTAGATAATAAATGCTAGAAAAGTGCTACACAAGACCGGGGCGGGAACTAATCTGGTTTTGGGGTACCAAGAAACACTGTTTTGCTGCTTCTAGATCTACACCACCATGAAGGCAGGAAACCAGAGCTCGGCTACAGAATTCCTCCTCTTGGGCTTCTCCAGTCTCCCAGAGCAGCAGATCCCTCTCTTCTTTGTATTCCTAACCATGTACATAGTCATCCTTCTGGGAAACCTGACAATCTTCATTGTGATCAGGATAGACTCTCGACTTCACACACCAATGTATTTCTTTCTCAGCATCCTGGCTTGTGTGGACATCTGCTTAACATCTACTACAATGCCCAAGCTGCTGGTGGACCTCCTGTCAGTGAAGAAGGCAATATCTTTCTCTGCTTGCATCACACAGTTGCATTTTTTCCTTTCATTTGGCAACATGGACAGTTACATGCTGGGAATAATGGGCTTTGATCGATACATGGCGATATGTCACCCTTTACATTATGTACGCATTATGACAAAGAGGTTCTGTGTGTCGCTGGTGCTCTGTGCCTGGGTGATCGTCTCTCTTCATTCATCACTTCACAGTGTCTTGGCCTCCAAGTTATACTATTGTGGCTCCAATAAAATCCATCACTACTTTTGTGATATCCCACCTCTTCTGAAGCTCTCGTGTTCAGACACCACCATTAATGAGCTTGTCCTCTTCACTGAGACGCCGCTAATCGTATTAATCCCACTTCTTTCTATTTTAATCTCTTACGGTCAAATCACTGTAGTGATTCTGAAAATTAGGTCCTCTGATGGCAGGAGAAAGGCCTTTTCCACCTGCTTCTCACATCTCACTTCTACAGTCCTCTTTTATGGACCTGGGCTTTTTACATATGTTCGTCCATCTTCCGTTTACTCCCTTGATAAGGACATAGGAATAAGCCTCATGTACAGCATGGTGACCTCTTTGATAAATCCATTTGTGTACAGTATCAGAAATAACGATGTCAAAGAGGCATTCAGGAAAGTGGGATGTAAAGTGCATAGCCACCAATAAATCTTACCTAACAAATATGGAAGGAAATGGTGTGTCCAAAATGTGTACATTGTACACTAGAATTGTCTTTATCTGCATGCATGAGTCTATGTATAAATATATACAACTTTGAAACAAAGGATTTTGTCATTTCCTCTCTACACTTATTTACTAATCAAACTTTACAAAAGTATAAACAAACCTCATTTGAATGGGAGGCTATTGTAACATTTCCAAACAGGAAGACCAATGACATTTACCATTTATGGTCAGGTACTAAGTCAATGTCATTCCACACAGACCTCTCATGACTTTTACGCATGACATCACAAATGTAATAATCGGTCATATGATATTACACCGTAAATCACATCATAGATAATGTTGCTGTGTGCAGGTGAGACAGATCATGACCTGCATCTATGTCCTGTATGGGCAAGTGTTATCGCCACACCCTCTATGAGATGCGCATAGGATATGGCTACCGTACCTGTCATGTGACACTGCCTTGTGCATAGTACACAAACCATCGGAAAGAAAGCCGCGATGTGTAAAGCATATAGAACTGTCCAAATCTTCAGATAAATGTGTCAAAATAAAATAATATGTGTTCATGATCTTGGTGGGTGTGTGGATGTAAAATGTGAAGGGAAAATCAGAAGAGACCTTTGCTTTCGTCCTTAGAAAAAGTAACCAATCTAGCCCAAACAAAACTCATTGTGTATATTATATACATATACTGCATCCATCCATCAGCCAAGGACCAAGCATGTGTAAATTAGGTGTGATCATGCTCCAGTAGCAAAATTTTAGCCTGAACTGCTCGGCAACATATCCTCTCGCAGTAGAACAAGAAACCCCAGATGGGTTTAGGCGTTGTAGTTCCTCATCAGAAAAGGGCAGATTCAACCCTGTAGCACAGAGGTTAGCAACCTTTTCTGTGCCTCGCACCCCTAGGAAATGTTTGATTAGTATTTGCACCCCCTACAAAAATCTCACTGAATTCTTATAATGCATACAGTACATACTTTTCCTCTTTGTCGCACCCCCTGAAATGCCATCTTCCACCACCGGTGGTGCGGGCAGCCCAGTATGGGAACCCCTAATGTAGCACATTGAGCTATGATACCCTTGTTTGGGTCTCGTCACTCACTATGGCATGCAAAATAATTGAGGAATCTGTCTTAAGCTCGACAGCAGCTCTGCCATTCTTGAAATGGGGTCCACAGAGGGCAATAATTGGAGTCTGAGCTGAATATAGCACAATAAGGGGTTACAGACCTGATTGGGCTAGGTGAAAGAGAGGTGGGGCAATGGGGAAAAGAGACAGCTTGCCTGGCTCCTCAAAAAGAAAAATGGGGCCACTTGAAAGAGAGTAGGCATCAGGAGTTGTTATCTACCATGGTAAAATAACCTATGAGCCCTATTGAGGCCGCCATCCCTATTCTTCACTCTTACCCAAGGTCCACAAGGAACTGGTAGGAAACTTCACCGCGCGAATGGATCAATTAGTTTTCTTTTTTGCAGAGTTTATGGTCACATGTGATAAGTGAATTTTGTAGGAGCTCCGTACCAACCACCATTAGTCCAGTAATCCTGTTTTGTGGGACAGAGCACCACAGGTGCAGCCAGTGCCTGCAACCTCCTGGAGAGGCCTAGCCCCTCGTTGTAGTTTGCCTGATGACAGGAGAGACTTAGGTGCCACTTGAGCTGCGATGCAGTGAGAGGCTGTTCCTCAAGATGGCAACCCTCTTGCAGTAAGGAGGCATGGCCAGACAGGTTCTGGGAAGGAAATGTCAAAGAGGGCCCTTGGTGTTTGGAAACTGAGAACAAACTTGGTAGCATGCAAACATCTTGACTGATAAAGGAGATGTAGCAGCGAGAGTTTGGTGTCCGCCACGGCACAGACGTCCTGGCAGTGCCATCAGTAGCACTTCACAAGATGTAATTAACAGTGCGGTGAAGAGGAATGAGAGACATATAGGGAACACAACAAAGGGAAGAGTGAAGGGACCCTGTCGGCCGAAGAGCTTGTACAACAGCATGTGGCCAAGAGAAAAAAGAAGGGACCATGGAGTCGACCAATCAGAGGTTTGGTAAAATTTGGTGGGCAAGGCGAACAAACTGCATCTCATGACAGCGCATAACAGCCGCACTGCGCCCTTTCCAGGAACCGTACCATACTTATGTATCTGTATTACTACACACAGCCAACAGTCATTGTTTTTGTGGTGGTTGTTGGCCACAGTTTTATTACTCATTACATAAGTCATATTTGTACAACTCCCCTGGACACCTTCTTGGAGCCGGGGTCATAAATCATGATCATACATTATCACAATTGGGTATCACTCAGTGTCATTTGGACATCTTAAATCAGGGGTCATAAATCCTCAGGTATCATAAATCATTCTGTCACAAATCTGTCATCATTTTGTTGTCATAAATCACTCTGCCTGATCATCATAAATCAGCAGCCATAAATCATGGTCATAAATCATCGGAATGTCATACATCATTCTGTCACAACTCTGTCATCATTTTGTTGTCATAAATCATTCTGCATGGGCATCATAAATCATCAGCCATAAATCATTGGCTGGTCATAAATCACTGGTTAGTCTTTTGCTTATTTGCATATCCTAGGGTCGTAAATAACCCTGACAGCTCGTAGACTGTTCTTTGTTATTTTGCACACCCCTTTGCGTGTGGGGGGGTAGCCTTTCCCCGGAGCCAGGCCCCAATTCGCTACCTTGCTAGTCTCGCTGCGCCCTGCTGTCTGGCGAGGGCTGGGCTGCGAGTGCCGTCTCCGTTTGGTACCCCGATTTTTGTCAGGTGCACTCACCCAGCCCTGAGGCATCCCAGAGTGAGTGGCCCTCCTTCTACACACAGCCCTGACAAACCAAAACACCTTTTTTTTCCGCCACGCCGTCAGGGAGGCTTCCGTCTTCCTGCAGCTCCCCCTACCCTGTGTCGTCCCTTTGCGCCTCCGGCTGCTCTTTCTGTGGACATGCTCATGCCGTCGCTCCCCTTGAGCGCTAGGATACCCACCTCTAGCCGCATCTCCATGAGGCTGACGTCTCGTAAGCTCTGACAGCAATCTTCCCACGAACCCCATGGTGTGCTCTGCTCTGTCTTTACTATTATGTCGTGGCACGCTTGTGTCCTTTTCGGAGTCTTACAGCACTGTCGCCTCTCCCCGTGGGTCATCATTGAAATCAAAAACAAAATTGGGAGATAGTCAGATACCGCTTGTGGAGGCGCGATACAACATACCTTACTTAAATAGCCTCCTCTACTTCACCCAAGCTCCTGGCAGGCTCCGCCTTTCATCTTTCACCCACCTATTTTTTGTGAGCCATAAAGGTCCAGATGAAACAGTTTTGCTGTACATACCACCCGCTCACCCGTCCTTATTTATTCATTATGTTTATTCATGTGGCACGCATACACCCGTGTAATGAACTTATAACTTACAGCTGGGAAAAGCTGCTCCTCGAATGATGCCCCTTTTATAGGCGGGGGCCCCTATGTGGTGTGATTGCCCGTAAAATAGGTGCATAACCTGATTCTCATGTCCCTGTCCCCGGGAAGCAGCCTTTTATCTTCTCTTTCGGATTACTGCTAACCCTTATCTTTTCTAAAAAAGTTACCATGGTAATGCGTCTGCTTAACTTCATAAGTGCACACCTTCCAATCCGCCTTTTCATGAATACGTATATATATATATATTCATGCAGGTCACTTTTTACCGTGTAGTGTGTTCTGTTATAGAACAGAATGCCTAGTGAGGCACATTCCATATAGCATGCAAGGTGAAACAACAACACTGCTAAAAGTCTTTTGGGATCCCAATCCTGCTCTGAGGGTATCGCTTATTAAGCATTGCCTTGTTTGTTCAAGTATCTTTCATGAAAAATGATATCACCATTCTAGCCCAAATAAAGAATTAGGGCCTGATTAGGATGGCGGTGAGACCGGCACCGACAGGCTGTCCGTGGTGGTCTCACTGCCATCTGAACCAATAATTTTACCCCGCACCACATTAGGATAACGGACGGAGCAGAGGCGGTCAGAAAAACCGACCGCCGCACATCCAGCGGGCTCCTTGAATTCACCGGTGCAGTGGAGGGCCCCGCAATCCCTGCTTTGGTGGTGATGCCTACCCGGTACTGCCGCAGTGATTACAATGTCCCTCCCCGCCAGCCTTTCCATGAAAAAGCTGGCAGAAAAGGACATTGGGGGCTCGTAGCAGGACCCCATTCTCCTCCTGGCCCTAGGCTGTGGGCACTGGGGGGCACCTATGGTGCCCCCCTATATGTCTCTGCACCATGTGCAGCCAGCAGCACACGCCACAATACAACAAATAGGCAATGCGACCGCCTCAGTGGCAGTCGCATCGTAATTTCTTCTGTGGGAGTGCCACCTTATAGGCAGGCGGTCCCAAATAGGAAACAATGGCAAACGGACTGAAGTCCATCTGCCATCATAATCAGGCCCTAAGTTCCTGTGAATGGCTTTAGTAATTTACCGGATGAGGATGTGCTGCAGAGCAACTCTGCCACATATACTAAGTGTTTGTTGCACACACTACTATGCTTGTAGATATTCTTTAGTTCTAGCACTGGATTCAATAGAATGTTTTGCTCAGTGTTAGAATGGTTTGTTGGGCTGACGGGTAATAAGGCACTGTCAGATAGGCTAGTTTATTTGGGCCTGTGTGCAGGATCTCTTTTTAGTCCTGTTGACTATGATGGGACTAAACAATCAACCACAAACTGACCCTGTCAAGCTGGTCCATCTGGCAGTGTAGAAAGCCAGACTGCCCGACAGGCTAAACACAATGCTGGTCTTGGTATGTGTAAGAAAGGGGATTATTATTTGTGGAGGGCAGTAGCCTATCTCACGCAATATTAACACTAACTTTTCAGGAAGAATCCCAAAGTCACTAAATTATTCTGAGATGAACCGCCTAGTCTCTGTGGCACAACATTGACAGGTTTATCTTATTTGAAATGGGTAATGTATGTTTTCAGTACCAGCCAGTAATAAAGTCAAAACAATGAACACTAAAAATATGAAAGACGTCTGCATCTATTTGGGTGCATCTGGGGAATCTTGCTGCGGCATTTATTTTATTTGTTTTTATTTATCTGGGCATCCCGTACAAAGTTAAACTATACCAGCTTAAATCAAGAATTTCTAGAAACTTCTTAGGTGCTCCAATTTTACTTCTCAATAGAGTTTTCAATGTTGCTCACCCATTTAACCTTCAATGTTTCTAGGGAGCATTGAGGTTCGTACAGACGTGCTCAATATATCATTGGGCAGAACTATTAATTTCTTATTTAGAGCTGCATCTCTAATTTCTTATGTGTGGGGTTTGGTTTATTCCGTTTCCTCCAACCTCTTTACTATAAAGGCAAGGGATCTACCTAATACAAGTTGCCAGTTTTGGATTTCATAATCATGTATTATCATGTTAGTTTCTGAGTCTGCCATCAGATAGCTCTCCTACTGTGGGGATCGATTCATTTTCTTTTCCGCATCTCTTAGGGCAGAACAGTGTCTAGTAACGTTTTCAAAGATTATTTGACTGAACATGTGTAGTTGCATACTTTTTGTTGAAGTAGACTGTTGAGTAATGGCTGAAAACCCCACATGGCAAGTTATTTCCAGGTCTCATGGTTTTCTTGTTTCTTGGTTGAGCTGTTCTCTTAATCACTTACTAGTCAGTCTTGTAGTGTCAGAGCACACATTGTCAACAATGCTTAATACTCATTAGTATTAGTAGTTGTCTCCTTCATGACAGCACTGGCTTTGATGTCGACCATGGCTCCTGTTAGAAGTGACTCTATTGCTTTGGATGTCAGTAATTTAAGTATCATTTCCAAAGCTTAGTGGGTATGTGACCGCTGGTCTACTATACTGGAATGGACCGAAGACAACAAATTAGACATGAACAATGAAACCAGTCCACTTGAGTAGGTCTTTCAAATGCAAGGGTAGTTTGGCCTACAATAATTTAAGGGAGTAGGAAAGAATCAGCATTCTTTCAGAGGTGGTTGTTTTTGGTAGCAAACATTTTTGATTTGTGTTTCCACAATACATATTGTGGTTTTCTAAAGCATCGTATTAGAGGTTAGCATAAACTTTTCTTTAAAGAATGGCATGAGGTGGCCTTTAATTAGTGATTGTAGAAGACGAAGAAATAATTAGTGTACACCAATTTTGAGTCATGCAATGGTGGATATAAAAAAGAGGATATTCATTTTCTCTTGGATGGGGAACCTAGTCCTATTTTTGTTGCTCCCTCAACTGGGAGAAAAATTGTGGCCTAGTAGTTAATGATTGGCACAGAGGATTTGATGTCATTCTGTAGCTATTAGTCAATGTATTTGCCACTCACTGATAGGCATAATTAATTTGAGATGGCATGAGACTTCCTGTAGTGTGCATTTTGGGCTGCAGCCAATCATTGTGAGGGTTTTTATTATTTCAGAGTATAAATGCTTTTTTACATGCAGAATGTTTGTGATTAATAGATTCGGGGGAGTAATACGGAAGGTAGCTCAATCTGAAAAAGGGACCAACTGAGCCAGAATTCTAAAGAAATTAATTTTGTCACTAAGTAGGAAGCTATAGCCAGTAGGAGGTGTGCTAGGAATGATTTAGTGACAAGTGTAGTAGAGGATTGTGGTGTATCTAGGTTGTTGTGGGTCCCAATGAAAGTTAGTATTACAGCCCTCTATTCCCACAGTTGGTTAGTAGAACATACACAATAGATATCTGTTGGGAGGTACAACAGGTGTGGCCTAGCTGTACTAAACCAAACTGCTTTAATATCTAATACATCATCATCTGGTCAGTGGATGCCATTGACCTCCCCTCAACAGGTAGAGAGTTTACCACCGGATTTAGAAATTAGACAGTGATTTATATCATGACGGTTGGAGTTTACTTCATCAGGATGATGGAGTAAATTATTTGGTTACCATGACAGAGTAATTAACTACTAAATTTAGAAATGTCAACATAATGGAACTGTGCCTCAAACATATTTTCTTTTTATTTCGAAAATGGAAATTTCAAAGTAGGATTTTCTTTTTGAAAATAAAAAATATCCCACCCCAAGAAGGGAGTTTTCTCTCATGGTTAGGAAAGCACTAGGGAGTGTTCACTGCTCCTTACCCCCAGAGCTTTCCTGGCAGTGATGGGCAATGAAAACTGACCTATATGCTTGCCCAAGTAAATTAGGTGGGATGACAGAGAGGTCAGCCTCTGTGACCCTTACTCCGTTGGGCTGTCAGAGTGGAGTAACCATTGTGGAGACAGATCAGTCTCCATCATGGTTACACCAAGGGTTCTCCTGCATCTAAATTCCATGGGTGGGCCATCGTATTAGTGGTAATGATACTCCATCGCCATAGCAATGGAGTATGCTTACTGCCAATAGAGAAATCAGACCCTTAGTGCTATAAATCTGGTTAGAAACAAATGATATTTTCACTAACTGATAATAAATCTAATAAATGTATAGGCATTTATATAGCGCACTACTTACCCGGAGGGTCCCAAGGCGCTTCGACCGCTGCGAAACCCTTCCTGGCTTCCCTGAGAGATGGTCCCTTAATGGGTATCCCCAGGGTGAGACCAGGCATCCCCAGTGGTCTGGTGGGGCCGTTAGTGAAGATGAGGCAAGCTAATGCCCAGAGTTGCCGAGTGGGATCGCTGATCAGAGTGGGCACCGAGGCGAGAGAATTATCGAGTCCGCTGACCCTGGTCCAGAAACCTGCCGCGCCGGGAATCGAACCCTGGTCCCGTGCCGTCCTCTGCTCTCGGGTCTGCCGCCTCTAACCAGTGAGCCACACTACTTCACTGCTTACCTAATCGGGCGGTGGGCTTATTCACAAACTGATGATTGAGTGGTTCATTTATATCCTTATGGGTGACATGCCTGCACACCACCAGAGGTTAAGCCCCTACCATATTGAGAAAGTCCTGCTACCTTGGCCCTATTACTAAGGGCTTGCTTTGTCATTGCATCATGCAAGGGGACACAAGGCAACAGAAGCACCTAAGTCAGAATTACTAAGCCAGGCACAGACGCCTTGCATGGCTCTGCTTGGCCTGGTAAATCTAGAGAAACACAAGCCAGAGCAAGTTGAGAATAGTCTGGGAATAGTAAACCTGGGAAGGCGTCCAAATGCTGCGCTGTCCAACAGATGTGTATCATGGAAAAATATGTTTATGTCTCCTTGTTATTACCTTTTACCATGTGTGCTTCATTCCCTGGATAAAATGCCTCTGAGCGTTGTTTATGTGCAAGAAAGTGTCTCTTCCTTCACAAAAACAATCCTGCTTGTAAAAGAGGCACCCTTTCCCTCTGGCACAAGAGGGCCAGTATTGATGACCCTAGGCAGCACTCAGTGGCCAACACAGAGGGAGAGCAGAAATGTGCCATATTTTAGTAAATATCGCAAACTCCGGCTCTCTCCATTTGATGCAGCGCAGCAAGGCGTCTTGTTACATTGCGTTGCTCCAAATGTTAGTAAATCTGGGGCCATATCTTTTGATCTGCTCAACAAACTTTTTAAGTTTCTCATGCAAACTCCAGTCAGGTTCATTACTTTTTTTTGATTTTCAACAAAAAACTTGTGTGTTTGTTTTTGAAAAACAAAATATTAATGGCCCTGACAGGAAAGGAATTTTCTCCCAGCTCTTCAAGGGAACTGTTTAATTTTGCTGCCTGTGACTTCTATGCCTCACAGGGTAGTACTGGGCAGGAAGATCTAGTTTGGGTCACACTGCGCTAAGCAGGGTGGGGTGGTTTGTAAGTCTGGGAGGTGATTCCACATTTCTTGTGGAGTTTGCAGAGTTTTCCGAGCTCTGTGTCACGCGGAGTTCTGAAAAATTCCTCGCTCGCGTTCAACGTCAAGTTGGCGAGTGCGAGCAAGGAAAATCCCCTTCCAGCAAGATTTTCCCTCGTTCACGATCATCAACATCAAGTTGGCAAGCGTGAGCGTGGAAAATCAATCTCCTGGCGAGATTTCGCAAGGCGGGTGGTCAGATTTCTCATAGCGAGTGGTGGCGTACACTTGTGTACGCTCCCGTTGAGAAACCATCCGTTCGCAGTGAGATAGCTGCCACTTGAGTTAAAATCTACTCTAGCGGCAGAAAGGAAACAGCGCCCGCTTACTCTGTGCATGGTGCCGTTCGCGATAATTGCACAGTGTGGACAAGCATCTGGCACAGAAAATCACAGCGAACGGCATTTATCTAACGCACTCTGCTGCTTGCGGAGCCGCGTAGCGCGGCAGAGTTTTTTTTGCTCTTTGCGAAACTCAGCGAACTCCGCCTAGGCTTAGTGGTTTGTCACTGTGACCTGGAGGCCTAGTGGAGGAAAGTCTGCCTAACCAAAGGTTTCCACTGGGGAGACAGTAAATGCTCCACTGTTGGCAAACCTGACGTTCCCCAGTCTTCGCTGTTGGAAGACCTGCCATTTCCCCATCACTAACCACGAGTTTGGAACAAATTGCCAATATATGCCAAACTGCTTAATATCTACTATATTTCTTTAGCAAAGAAGTTTTTTTCTTCCTCTGTCTAGGTTGGTTTTGCAGGTGTACATTTAATTTCAATTGGAATAAAATTGTGACCCACTACTTTGTTTAGTTTCCAGTTGTAGATATGGATCTGGACATGTTGTGGCATACACAAGAAACCCCATGATTAATTGCACAAATTACTCTCCATCTGATCTGTCGGAGCATCAATAAGAACTCTAGCTTGGATGACCTCTACCTGTGTGATTGTTCCTCCTTCATCATTAGTCCTGGGAAAATCTAACCATGAGCATCACACATGTGAAAATATAACCTGGGGCTGTATCCTGTTGGCCTGCGCTGGCTCAACATGGAGCTGATCAAAGGTTAATGTGCCTGTAGTGTGTAAAGTGAATTCTTTTAACCCAATTTGAACTCTATTTTTTCTGAGTTATAGTTTGAGTTACAGATAGCACAGCTTGGAAACTGTATGCAGGATCTGTTTCTCATCCACCCTATTTGAAATAATATCCTAACTAGGGTTATTATCAGAATACAGTAATATTCTTTTAACACTGCAGAGGCTTAAAAACAAGTGCTGAGCGAGTGCAACCTAAAAACAAATGCGCTAGTTATAATGGACACGGATGCCACAATAGATGATTCTGAACACTAAATAATAGGAAAGAGTCGTAAATGCAATGTTTATATTGTCTTCAATGTGATGAAGTTCTTTAGGTTTGGACAGCATCCATTTTAGGACATCCTCATTCCTCACTCCTCATCCTTACTTCGCATCCATTATCCCTACTTCTCATCCATCACTACTACTTCTCATCCCTTCTTCTCATCTTTTATCCTTGCTTCTTATCAATCACCCCTACTTCTCATCCCGATTTCTTATCCATAATTCCTACTTCTCATCCCTACTTCTTGTCCATACTTCTCACCCATCATCTCTAATTCTCATCCATGATCCCTACTTTTCATCCCTCCATCTCATCCACCATCCCTACGTCTCATCCATCATCCTTACTTCTCATCCATTATTTCTACTTCCCATTCACCATCCCTGCTTCTCATTCCTATTCCTCATCCATTATACCTACTCCTCATAACCATCATCCCTACGTCTCATCAATCATCCCTACTTCTCATCCATGGTTCCTACTTCTCATCTATAAACCCTACTTTTCATCTATCATCCCTACTTCTCACCCATCACCCCACTTCCCATCCATCATCCCTACTTCCCATCCATCATGCCTAATTCTCATCCGTCTTTCATCATCCCTACTTCTCTTCCATCATCCTTGCTTCTCATCCATCATCCCTATTTATCATCCATCATCTTACTTTTCATCCATCATTCTTATTTCTCACCCATTATCCCTACTTCTCATCCATCAATCATAATCTTTACTTCTCATCCATCATCTCCACTTCTCATCCCAACTTCTCATCCATCATTTTACCTCTTTGGGTTGTTTAGAAAGTATTGTGTGGCTAATAATCTAATAAATGTTATGGATAAAACTAGAATTGTTAAATTTTGTAAGAAATCCAAATTTTACACATGTGTTCTCAGGGACATGCCTGTGAAGGTGACCACCTTATATAAGTATTTGGGGATGTTATTTAAATTAAAGTGGTCTCTGCAACAGGAAGTAAGGAATGCCAGGGTTTTATTAATGGTCGGCGGGCTAATTAAATTTAAGAAATGCATTGGTGGCCCCCTTAATGTTTATCTGGAGCAGAACTCCTTTGCCTAAACTCTTATTGGTGGGATAAGTGTGAAGGTGAATGCTTGAAGAAACTACTTTGGTTACCTATGGGTGTAATGATCCCATCCTTCATAGTAGAAGAAGATTTGCAGTGCTGCAACTTCTTAGCTTGGAAATCCACCGTACGTTTTTGGGGTGAAGTCCAGGGTGTGGAGCAACGAAAAATCTCATCCTTCTGTTTTTTTTAACAGTGAACTATTATGGGCAGGACAGGTTAAAGCTAGACTCATGAAATGGCATCAAATCTAATTATTGCAGACTATGATGTGGTAAAGCCATCCTCACTTTTAAAGAAAGACTTGAAGGGAATCAAAGATTACGGCTGTGCGTTATTTGGCATTGAAGAGGTAGGCAAGTTATATGTGGACTCATGGCAGGAAAATCGAGTGTTTCCCTTTTAATCTTATTTAGCTACCCTCTCCTAAGTCTGCTGTTTTTTAAATTTCGTGACAATATATTTTCTGCTATTTCTCAATTTTCTCACTAAAATAACTAATACCCACCAAAAAAAAAGAAATCCTGTGTAGCTTTTAAATCGTGTGTTTTGATGTATCTATTCAGTTTTACAGACCTTGGTCCAAATAAACTGATTTTATTACTACTACTATTTTAGATATTTACTATTCTTGACAGGCTACCTTTGTGCAAAAGTATAGTCTTCATGTTATTGTATAATGCCTTTGTTGCATGTGAGTATAATATAGTTCTTTTAGGTGCTGTGGTAGGTATTTATATTGCCATTGAGTTTGTTTTCACTATACCAAGATCTGAAAAACGTGTAATAAAATGTAAGCAAGCATTTTGACCACAAGTTTTCATTGACAGAATTAAAAAATTTCAATAAGTGCAAGCTCATACTTTTGTAAAAAGAAATCTTTCAGTCCCACTATTGTATTGTATTTATTGTTGTGGTGCTGAATAAAGGTTATTAGGCAACTGCTTAAAATTGTGTGATCTTTTGTCTACAATGGTATGCCAGTAATAGATGAGGGTAACTGGTATGTATTTCTGTAACTGACCCAGAATCCTGGGGTGAATTATACAGTCCAGTGGTTGGTTTCACCTCTTAAATCTAATTTTATTAACTTGTGTTCAGCTTCTAAGCCTCTATATGGAATCCTCTGTTTGCACACATGGCTATATTTACATTCCTCCTCCATACCCAATCATTTATCCATTAATTTCCAATGTTCCGCCATGACATCTGTGGTATTCTTTTTTTCCATAGAATCCATGGCGTCCCTTTAAGAGAGGGGAGCAAGCTACCATTTGGTGGTTACCTTAACTTCTGAAAAGAATAGTTCTTTCTCTATTGTAATACAGGAACATCAAATGTTTGTCACAGCTCTGCAGAACTTTGGTTTCAATATTTCTCTATCAGTTCAAATATTTATATGGGCACCTCTTCCTTATGGACCTCTAATCCAAGGTTTCTAAGCAGATAACATTCACTGATTTATTAATGCAATTACCTTTGTTTAATTTCTGTAAGAAAGTACTTTCTGATAGCAAGAAACAAATGGCTGGTTTCTAACTAATCTTTATGTCAGGAGTTTTTATAAAAATAACCATTGCACTTATGATTGGATTTTGTGTGTATTTTTATGTGTATATTATTTGTGGCAGATTGGTTTTGTCATGCACATTATGGATGAAAATAATACGTGTTTTGAAACTACCAATAAAAAAAATATTTCAAGTAAAATTATTGTTGATGATTTTGAGATATAATGCCAATTTCAGCTGAGGTTGGTTTGGGACTTAGTCAGTTTTTATAAGCAGGTGAGTAAAGGTGAGCACTATAATATTCTGTAACATAAGACCACACAATGGAGACCTCCATATTGATAGCCTCAGACTTAATGCTGATGGTACTCAGTGAAAATAATTACAAAAGACCCCTGTAAACTGATAAAGGCAGAAAATTACCATGGACATTCTGAACCAATGTGTAGAAGACAGTGCAGACGCTGACCCCAAGAGCATGCATATTCTCTCGCCTAACTTGACATTGTCCCAACACAGTCGCGATGGCATAGAAACCTCAATATGTTAGTTGATTTATAAAATGAGAAGATATGCAACAAGACCACCCTTCACATAACCAAAAACTAGCAAAGAATGACAAGGTGACACATAGTACAAGTTGACAGCGTGTTATGCTTTGATATGTAGCCCAAATATTGACACAAAATTCTGTAATGTAATAGTGTGCAGTTGTATTTGCCAAACTCAATAAAACTAAATAGAAAAATGTAAACTCACACATAAACTATTGTATTGTATGTGTAAGGACCCACCTCTCAATACCTCCAATTCTGATTGTAGTAAATACACAGAGTTTTGAAGTGATGAAGCGGGGGGGGGAAGGGGATTAGGAAGGGAACAGCTGGGAAGGAGATCTGAAAAGGAAAAGTTATTGTTGCACGTATTCTGTTGCTTCTTTCTATCCAAGAAGTAAAATTATACAAGGACTATGTTGGAATTATTATGGAATCTACTTAGTTTTCAGTAGAACTAGACTGACCACATATTTATGCATATGTATAATTATTACACATTCTTGTCCTCTTATTGTCCTTCTCAAACAAAGATATTTGCAGAATGAGATTCCCAAAGAATCAGCTCACAAAACTGTCTTTCCTCTTTTTTCAGCAAATAATTATGGAGAACCTGTCAATGTACCTCTAAACTTCTTGAATGCCTCTTTGACATCATTATTTCTGACACTATAAACAAATGGGTTCAGCATAGAAGTCAACATGCAGTACGTTATACTTATCCATATGCCCTTATCAAGCGAGATGACTGAGGATGGACGAAGATATATAAAAATTATTGGGCTAAAGAAAATGACTGTGGATGTGATATGGGAGAAACAGGTAGAAAATGCTTTCTTTCTTCCTTGGGAGGACTGTATTCTCATAATGACTATAATGATATGACCATAAGAAATTAATATACAAAGGAGGGGGGATACCGCAGCTGCAGTGGACTCAGTAGAGAGAACAAGCACATTAAGGGAGATGTCTGAACAGGATAGCTTTAGAAGAGCTGGAAGATCACAAAAGTAGTGCTGGATTTTATTAGAGTCACAATAGATTAGCTTGGCGGCTAAGCCACTATGCAATGCTGAATGTAGAGAGGCGATCACCCAGGTACAGCTCACGGTCAAAGCACAGAAGCGCTTTGTCATAATCTGCGCATAATGTAATGGATGACAAATTGCCATGTACCGATCACCGCCCATTACTGCCAGCATGAAAGTGTCCATATTGCCAAATGCAAGGAATAAAAATAACTGGGTGATGCAAGCTGAGAAAGATATGGTACCCTTCACAGATAGGAGGTCCGCCAGCAACTTTGGCACTGTCACAGTTGTGAAACCGACATCTACCCAAGCCAGGATGCTCAAAAAGAAATACATCGGTGTGTGAAGTCGAGAGTCCATCCTGATGATTATAAATATTGTTAGGTTTCCAAGCAAGGTGACAGTATAGATAGCGAGGAAGATGAAGAAGAGAAGAAGCTGCTGCTCTGGGCGAACCGGGAATCCCAAGAGGATAAATTCTGTGGCAGAGCTCTGGTTTCTTATCTCCATATTGAAGCAGATCTGTAAGGAACAAAACAGTGTTTTTGTAGCCAAGCAACTGTTTGCCATTATCACTTGTCTTCAGCGTCTGTCGTGAACCCTACTTATCAGGGGGCATACCCGGGTATATCTCCTAAGCCCCAAAAAGATTTATGGGTAACATACCCTCTTCAGAAAAAAGGAGAATGGGCAGATGTCTCTCATTCAACACTACACGCAGTGCTTAATTTATAAACAAATAAGTGCCAGTGCCCAAATTACAGCACCTACAATACAACTAATCATCACGCTGCTAAAGTGTAGCAATTCAGACTGTTCAAGACCCCTAAAGCTATAAAAATGGCTTCTGTGGTAGGTATTAGTGGTTTAAATGTATATTGAACTAATAAAACAACCCTCAGCAGCCAAGGGTACTTCATCCCCCAACCAGTAGTGCGCTAGGAGGCCTCTGTGCAGAGTGATTGAGAAAGGGAGCGGGGCCTCTGAGGACGTCTTATCGATCTTGCTGTGGGGGACTTACTTGTTACAACAATAGGGATTTGTGGCCCCCAACGACCCTCACTTGCCGAGTAGTGCTCAGGAGGCCCGTGTGCAGAGGGGTTGTGAAAGGAGGCGGGCCTCCGATGACATCTCAGGAATGCGGCTGGTGAGGGACTTACTTGTCGCAACAGTAGGGGTTCTTGACCCCCAACGACCATCAGCAGCCATGCAGACTTTGTCCCCCATAAAAGGTATAGGAGGTTCCCCTGTAATATATAGCAGGGAAGGGGATCTTGACACAGAGAAAGATTTAGAGTCCCTGTCTTAAACGTAGCAGACTAGGATTGCTGAGCCATCTCTCTTAGAGGGGGTCTAGATAGGGACGTAGAATTATTCTACATATCCCTGAACAATACAATTTGGTGACAAAAGCAAGGCAGACTAGACAACTAAAACAAAGTGAATTAAAATGAAACAACTAGTGGATACACCAAGCAAACAATTTTTAGATTAAAAATCATGAAATTTATTCTTTACCTCCCGGCTGGGTTACAATCTAAAACATAATAAAAAAAACAATTTAAAAAACCACCAACAGTGATAATACAGTGAATATATGTACAGTCAAAGTAAAAACAGTCGACGCAGCGTTTCGGTGCTATTCAATCTTGACACCTTCATCAGGACATTAACAACATTTGACTCCGTATCTGTATTTCAAGTGGGAAGAGCGTTTCAATTGCTTTACGGTTTGTTGTAGACTTCTGGTATTTATAGTCTCTTCGAATTTCCATCCAGACGACAGCACGGAGGAGCAGGGAGGCCGAACATTTACCAAAAGATATCCTTTTCTTCCCATCAAGATAAGAATTGGAGGACTAAATATCACCATAGCATTATTCTAAGAGACTCACCTGATATCAAAGCAGGTTTAAAGACCTTAAGAAGTTACTCCCTTTATCAACGGTGGCCCCTCCGTGCACATAGAAGATCTTATTCTTGATCCTTAAGCTCAAGAGACTATAAATACCAGAAGTCTACAACAAATTGGAAAGCAATTGAAACGCTCTTCCCACTTGAAATACAGATACGGAGTCAAATGTTGTTAATGTCCTGATGAAGGTGTCAAGATTGAAAAGCACCGAAACGCTGCGTCGACTGTTTTTACTTTGACTGTACATATATTCACTGTATTACCACTGTTGGTGGTTTTTTAAATTGTTTTTTTATTATGTTTTAGATTGTAACCCAGCCGGGAGGTAAAGAATAAATTTCATGATTTTTAATCTAAAATAATTTTGCTTGGTGTATCCACTAGTTGTTTCATTTTAAATCACTTTGTTTTAGTTGTCTAGTCTGCCTTGCTTTTGTCACCAAATTGTATTGTTCAGGGATATGTAGAATAATTCTACGTCCCTATCTAGACCCCCTCTAAGAGAGACAACTTTGTCCCCCAACCAGTAGTACGCCAGGAGGCCCCTGTGCCCTTAATTAGGGGTAGCAGAGCAATACTCCACCTGCTCACGGAACTTCCCGGAATTTGGTAGTGTTTTTCAGCAACTCCACGGAATTCGCACAGTGAAATTCTGCAAACTCCACCCATGCCTAGTTTTAACGACACCATCTCTCGAATCTGCTGCGCTTAAGCGCACAGGGTTTTTAATGTTCTGCTAGCAACAATAGGAGAAGTTAAAATCAGATTCCTACTGTGTTCATGGATCAACTAATAGCAAAGCTAAAAGTTCATCAGATTTATAAATGGAGGTGCATCCTAAATGATTGATAAGGTGTGTGTGGTATCATGTATGGGCAAGAGGTTGAATGCAAGAACAAGTCAATGTGCAGATGAATGGATTCATGAGTGTGAGAATGAGTGTCCAAGTGCATTGATGGAAACATCAATTTATCCAACATTGAATCATTCTTGCATTTATTCATATATTCATTCACCTATCCTAATAACAAAAAGACACTCACAAACCTAACCAATCAACAACGAAGAGGGTAATTTCAGTGACCACTCACACCTATTGTCTTTGCCAATTCTTATTTCATTTTAAATCTGAGAGTTGCATGTGTGTGTAAATGTGCTGTAGATGATGATGGCTCAGATTGAGCATCAAACATCAGGAAGCTAAAGGTTACCCCGTGGTTTAATGTCCTTGGAGATGCTGGGCTGGGTGAAATAGCATCCTCTGTGTCCGGATGAGAACTTCAGAAAAGAAAGAGGTGGCATTTGCTGTCATCTGGGTATCTGCTGTAGTCTGCTTATGCTTCTTTACTGTACAATGGTGAGTCGGTGTCACAGACTTGCACCAAGCTGTGCTTCAGTCAAAATGATGGTGTTTGCCTCCACCAATGAGAGGGCTCAATATGACATTCAATACTTTGGAGACTTTTTAGATATTGACGGTCCTACTGTGATCCATTATTACCAGCTAGGCGGAACAAAATGCTTTCATGTGTTCATTTTGTTCCACCTGATTATTAGTTGTTGATAATGTGTTTTCCTCCACCAGTTTTTCTGGGTGTGGAAGAATCTGAATAGATTTTTTTTAGCCTGTAGAACTGGCCAGAACAATCGAATGAGATTTTGACAGCAGCCAAGTCTGATTCAGGTTTTTTTTTTACTAGCAGACACAAGTGAACTATGTTGTCCTTCTACTCCCACATGTCCTTCCTCATAGAGCGTGCAGCATATCTTTGCCATCTATTCAGAGTTGGTGGTAAATGTTTGTGGTAAATCTCACGGAATTGAGATTTACCGCATATTTACAGACTAGGGCCCAGATAATCTGACCCTACACTGTAATTCCCCATTCCATGGGGACAGAGGACGCCCGCATTGACCATCTATCCCATACACATTGTGGACCAACTACCACATATTACCCTTTATTAACTCTTGAAATCTGCTGATTCAAGAATGTGTGCACAGGAATGACTTTCATGGATCTCACTGTGTGTCTCTTGTATGTTGAATCATAACAGGTGTCTGGGAAACACCACATGGATTGCAAACATAGTTGTGTTATTAAAAGTGTACATTGGACCACCTCGGGGACTGCGCAGCTTATGCACCTCATCAACGGTTTACTGAGAACATCTCTGCTACCAGATCATGGCAGCAAACCTGCATTTGGGGTTCTTTAAAACTTTAATTTCTTGTGTCACAGCTATTATTCTATGTGTGTCACAGGCAATGTTCCCTCTAATTTCTTTCCTCTATGTGCAGCAGTGTAAGGTCTCTGTGCACTGCAGCAAAGGCTATGTGCAAATAGAAACCATCCATGCATGAGAGCACAGCTATGAAAATCAGTGGCAAATACCAGTCTAAAAAATGTGTTTACAAAGAAGTGTGAAAAGTTAATTTCCGCACATATAGCTCCATGTAATATGTTCTTGAGACATGTAGATTCACATGCCATGACATGAATTGTTCACACAGGCATGTACTCTCCAGGTTTAGAAAAGGACAGAACTACGAAGGTTGTACTATTATAGGATTTTATTGAACATTCCCGATTGGAGCACTGTTCATCTTCTTTACAACCATCAATATGTGTTATAACTTGGTATGTCTTTCCCTCTCCCTGCCCCCCTCCCCTTACATGGTCTCACCCACCTTTAGAATGTTGGAGTGAAGCTCGCCTTGGAATGTTGGGGAGCTCACTCCAGTTGTTGGCACTGAAGAATCCGGTTCGCATTAAACTCCTCTTCACTTCACTTCCGTTTGGAGTATTCTTCTTAACAAATATGTCCAGCGCTTTTAAATGTACATGTATGTTTAAAGGAGTTGAGAAGACATGTACACACTTTGATCTTGGACCTTCAGTGAGGCTACAGACAACATGCGATACCTGTCTGGATTGTCATTTGTGTACGTATAGTGGCAATGTGTGGTGCAACCTTCAGTGGCCTCCTGACAATGGCCCCAGCACATATTTTCTGAAAATTAAGCACTTAGTGTAACTAAGTATCCTTTCACACAGGTATGGCTGAAAACTTGACCAAGAATCCTGTGCTTATAAAACTTAAGCTCTGTTTGCACGCCCCTGGGTTTTCTGTTGCTAGATCCAGACACAACAACGACAGACATACAATTAAATCAAGCCAGACCAATTGACTTTTTCAATACTTGCTAGCTGTATCAAATAGATAAGTGCCAATGATTTTGTTGTAATGATGGGAACTAAAAAATGCTGGCCTTTGCACTCATTTTCTCTACGCCTAGGCCAGTTTTCTCCCCACTTTTTCCTGAAATCCTCCATTTGCATATCTTGGACATCATCTCTTTCCACTTTAGCACCATCCTTTTGCTGTCCTGCACATACTTCCTTTCATCTCATCTACTTCAATAGATCCTCCCCACACAGCATCCACCTGCTATAAGCACTGTATCTTGTTCCTCATTGGCCCTGACTTGTTTTGAAAGTTGTGCAACTTCTCCAAACACTTTCCCAAGATTACAATGTGTACATATGTCACTATCACTCTCTGTGGTCTGCGGTGAGGACAAAAATTGGAGGTGCATGTAGTCTGAACACGTTTAGGACCCAACTCACCGACAAGCACTGTGAGAAACTGACACTGCATTCTGCCTCAAGTCCAGAGCTATCATTCACGTCCTTTCATATTCATGCATCCACAATTCCTACTCAATAACACCGCTGGATGTAGCCTAACTCAAAATGAACACTGCACAAGTGTCATATGTTGCATACAAAACTACAACTCCACAACATTTGAAAAAACAAATCCTCTTAGGAAATACAGGATGAAATAATATGTCAAGGATCCAAGTACCTTAGAGTATTTTGTTTTTAATGGGCTGGTTATACGGTGGTAGGAGCCAGGTGGCAGCGTACGAACTATAGTTGTGCTTATGTCGAGCCACAACACAATGGGCAAAGAATGCACAGTGAAATCTGCTAAAGAATAAAAAGTGCTTGTAGCTACTCAACCAAAAGGTTTTGGTGATCCTCTAAACCAAAAAGTTTGGTGATCTTCAGTTACAATGTACACACATACACTTTTATGCTTGTGTCTTAGTAAACAAATAATGTAGTCAAATGGCCAACACATCTACTGCAGAGATCTGCAGCATGCAGAGCACATCCTTGAAGACTGATAGCGTTAATATCGCTTTAAAAATGCAACACAGCTGGACCCTTCTTTTTGTAAAAGAGTCCTCTCCCCATGCTTGAGAATCCTAAACAACATGTGGAGTAGAGCATAATAGATACAGAGCCTGGAATTTTTTATATGTTTATATGTTTAATAAGCTTTATTGATGAAGACAATTACAAAAAGTAAGCCAATAACTTAATATATTAACATTAAAATGACCAGAAGGGAAAGTGGGCAGCAAAATAGAATGGAAAGCTATGTTCATTTTGACAATATCATAGAGGGAGGGGGAGAAAGGGAACAGAATATAAGTCAACAACTGAAGATCGAATGTCAATATCAATACAAGCTACTAAAGAATAAGGAAATAATCAAAACACCTACAAAACAATACAATGATGGAAAATTGTATAAAGAAAAAAAACCAGCAATAATAATAATCTCTGTAGGTTGAAATTACTCAGAAGTAGTACGTAATACACACACTTTGGAAGCTTATTTAAATAACTAGTTAAAGATGACCAAAATACATCCCTGTTTACAGCTGTTTTAAAAGAAGAGGCAAAAGCAATATCCAATCTGTGATAGCGACAAACAGTATTCCACCAAGACTAAACTGAGAGATTAGTGGAACATTCCCATTTAGTGTAATTTGCTGAAAGGCTAAAGCTGACATCAGGTCAAATAATTCCTTTTCATTTATAGGTAATCCCAATGACTCTCATAAACTTCCTATAAATAGAATACCATTCGATAGATGAGTATGCAAATCAAAGATGATTGAAATAGGAGACTAGGTATTATTCCAAAAGGAGGCTACAGCAGGGCAGGAGAACAAGAGATGCATCAAATCAGCAAAAGGAGTGTCACAAGACCAACAAGCCTTACTACTAGTGTATGTATAGCTAGCTATGGATAGTGGGGTAAAATATAATCTATGGCATAAGAAAAACATGGATTGAGTGGTGGATGCGGACCTTGAGATCTTCAAAGATCTAGCCCAGGTCTTACTCCAAAAATCGGTATTCCAAACACAACCCAAATCCGTCTCCCAGGTAAGTTCCAATTTAGATTTAGGACTATCAGACTGTGGGGTAAGAACATGTTTATAGATCAGGGATGCTTTGGGAAGTACCGTTAAAATTCTAAGAAGTGGATCCTCTGCAGGTGTAACGACATTTGAAAGAAGAGTAGAAAATACATCTAGAATAATTCCCATTAGGATTGAGAATTTGTGCAAAATGAGTGAGGACACTTAAAAGTAGCCTGACACTGAGGGAAAGAACAAGGAGTCATACCATCAAACACATCTTAGACCCAAATAATTCCCCTGGATCTCTAGGATTTCCAATAAAGAGGTCTATTGTTAATGGTAATGAGATGATTGTACCAAAAATGTAAGAAGGAGTCTCTATAAGTGATCTTCACTTAGCAATGAAGCCTTAATATTAAATAAGTATGTTTGAACAGTGGGAGGTAGGTGATATTGGCCCTCGTAGTTAAGGCAAGAACTTCCTTTACAGAGAGAAAGGTCCGAGTAAGGACCGTTCAATGGTGACCCATAACGGGATGAAGGGGGAGGAGTTAGTGAGAAGCGACTTAGAACCTAGCCTAAGACAAAAAGTCTTGTGATAGAGACGGAAGTCAGGAAAATTCACTCCTCCATTAGATTTAGGTTTCCTGAGTTGTGACAAGGAAAATCTAGATTTTTTATTATTCAATAAAAATTTGGTGAGGAGGGAATCAATATTCGTAAAATAAATAGACTAGAATATGAATGGGAATCATAGAGAAAATATACAGCAGATGGGGCGTAATCATAATTTTAATAGAATCAAGATGACCCCACCATGAAAGGAATAGAGGATTCCAGGAAGAAAGGAACTTCAAAATACCATCTTGTCCTTCCCTCATGTTAATTTTAACGGAATCCGATATGGATTTGTTGAACCAAATGCCTAAGTACTTGATTCAAGAACTATTCCATCAGAAATTAGTTGAATAAAAATGATGTTTTAAACAAATTTGGGTAATGAGAATAATTTCTGTCTTGTCAGAATTGATTTTATAACCTGAAACTTATGAAAAATCTGAAATTTCTTGCATTATAGGAGAAATAGAAGATTTAGGAATAGATATAAAAAGCAAAATATCGTCCACATAAGTGTTGATCGCCATAAAGAAATCCAGAAATAGAAGTGTTCTGGCGGGTATAAGATAGAAAGGTCTCAAGTGATAAAATAAATAGAAGGTGAGATAAAGGGCAACCTTGACGCACACCATGCTTCATTGAAAAGAATTGAGAGAGAAGGCTGTTAACTGTTACAGAAGCTCTAGGAATTGTATATAGTAAAAAGACATGAGAAATAAATTTAGGGCCAAAACTATGCCAATGAAGAGCTTTAAATAAGAAGGACCAATCCACCCTATCAAAAGTCCTCTCCGCATCAATAGAAATTGCAGCTAAAGAGTAAGAGAGGGCTGGAGCCTTATTCAAAACTAAAAGTATTAACCAAAAATTATCTAATGGTAGGTAGGTAAATTTCTTTATTCAGCATTATACAAAAAACCATAAAAGTACAGCTAAAAATGCTAATAATACACATATTCTTGTCATCTATACATAAGATTAAAAAGAAAAAAGGGCACGGAAGTATTCATTACAATTCATTACAATTTGTTAGTCCACTGTCTGACCCCCACTCCTTTTCACGGTTCCTCTTGTCTCTCTTAATGTAAGTGCTAGCCTTAAAAAACTTGTGATGGAGAGCAGGGTCAGGGGATCTTGCGCCATTTGTAAGTGTAAAAGGGCAACCTTAGCATGCCTAAATTTCATTTTCTTCAACAACTTAATCAGATACAGGCGCCTGGGCAATGAATAAAAAGGGCGTAACAATACAAAATGAAGGGTATCCTGTGGAGATCGTTGATCGCAGCCGCAGGAACCCTTTGGCTCTACGTAATTAGTAAAACCTGCCGGATCAGCTAATAAATAATGTAAAAGGTTGAGCCTAAAAGGTGTTATTAAAAATCTGTCCTGAGCGTTGTATGTAAGGGCAAGGTACGGTTCCGTTCCTTCGCTAGACCTCACTAAGCCATAGGCTCTGACTGACTGTTTTCTCCATTCCTTCTCCTCTCTAGAGGCATTTATATAGATGGTAAACCTCTTCTTCACACTAGCTTTATCCCGGCCTACACCTCCGGTCGGGTTTGAGTAGAGATCCTTACAGCCAATATTTTCAAAAATGACCTTAAGAGACTTCAGCATGGAATGTCCATTCCCGTATCCCTGCCAAGGCAATCCGTAATTATTTGCCTGGTCAATTCTGCCTCCGGGTTGTCCCAGATCTTTAGTCATGCTAACAGGGGTCTGACCTGAATCATGTCCTCTATAAAGGCTTCCCCCCCAGCTCTTCATGGGCAATGTAAGCAGGGGCACCCTGTGAGACCTTAAGGAGCCTTCTCATGTATTTATTCTCCTCCACCTGCAATTTATCAGAATTGGTGAACCCCCAGAGTTCCGGACCATACGCCACCTTAGAATAGCAGATAGAGTTATATAAGCTCATCATTTCCTCCGGGGACCACCGTCCCAGTCTACGACCAAAATTCATTATTGCCCCTGTGCTTGACAATAACCTGTTACAACGCTCCTCAAGTAATATTTTAAAATGTAAGTGCCCATCAAGTAAAATGCCCAAGTAAGAGAAGGACTGCACCTTCTCTAGTTTGTGCTCGCCTATTCTATAATTAAAACATTTCCTTTGTTTTAACCCTGCTTCGATTACATACGACTTGGTTATGTTGGCAGATAGATCTAAATTTCTCATGAAGTCCATGAAGCCATCTATCAATGTATTTAGCCACCAATAGGTATAAGTTTAGGCATTAATCTGCGGTTGATCTATTAGCCCTAAATCCACACTGGACGTCAGTGATAATGTGTTGGTCCTCGGCCCAATTCATCAGGCGATTTAGGACAACACGTCCCAGGACTTTGGCCGTAACGTAAATAAGGGAAATTGGGCGGTAACACTGAGGATTATCTCTATTCCCCTTTTTAAAGATAGGCACTATTGTGGCAGACGACCAGGAGCGGGGAAGTCCTGTAGCTATAGCAGCATTTAATATTCTTGTTAAAATTGGAGCCCACAGATCCACTTTACTTAGGTAGAGGTCCGGCGAAATCCCATCCGGTCCCGGTGCCTTATTTTTACTGAGACCCTGGATACCTGCATTGACCTCCTCTAGGGAGAATTCAAGTGTTACGTTCCACCTCCCCCACCCCGCACCATTATCAGGTGCCTCCTTGTACCTCCGGTTATAAAGCCCTCTATAGTGCTCCATTCACTGTTCCGGGAGAACATTAGATCCTATCTGTAGGCTATTTACATCTTGGAAACAGGGGTTATCGATTATCTTCCAAAAGGTGGTTATATCCTTCCTTTCAGCAGCTCCTCTTAGATCCTCCCAAGTTTGGAGGGCCTTTTTCCGTCGATTTAATTCCTGCTTGTAATTTAGCCTACATTGCATCACCCTTTGTTTGTCCCTTGGGTTACATCTCAAAGAGGCTCTCAACTTGCTCTGTGCGAGAGAGCAGGCTTTATCAAACCACCTAGGATCCTTTTTAGGCTTACCCTGTCCAGTTGTTTTTAAAAGGGCATCTATCAGTTGACCCATTTCCTCGAAAAAGACCACTAAACGTGACCCTTCCACTGATAGGTCTAAACATTTCACTAAAAGCAGTCCGCCCTCTTTTGCTAAAGATCTATAAAAGTCTTCCCCATAAATTCTCGCTCATTTCAGGCACCTACCCTGATCAGTGATCTTTTCTAAATTTGACCCACCCCCCTCTTGGTCATCCTACTTGCATTTGGTGCTAATAAAGACAGTACTAGGGGATTGTGGTCACTAAAGCCGCTCAAATCTATTAGAAAACCCTGTACCCTTTTCTTTCACAATGAGACACTAAAATAAAATCAATGAAGGGGCTACGACCCCTTCCTTTAAAAGTTGGGATAACCCGCTTATTAGGGTCAATGACCAATTAGTCCATTGTGTGTTCAAGCATATGTTTACTCATCAACATACTCAATTCCCTACCCTCCACTGTGTGCTCAAAATGCAGACCCTCCTCAGAATTGCAGGAGGTCCAGTCTTCTTTAATAGGTAGAAAATGTGGGCACAAATGGCAGTTAAAGTCCCCCGCGACTAAAAGCATGGGCACCAATGTACCCTGCTTCTGCTCCTTCAGGTGACTTAATCTCTCATCAAGCTCTCTCGCTCTCTCGCCTCTTGAATTATAGAAATTCACCAGGTTTATATTAAAATCCTTATTTTTAAACCCGAGGCCTAACAGATCTTCTGAGTTCCATTTTAGATCAACCCAGCTCCTTCCCATACCCACATCTACAAATATTAAGAGTTCTCTCCTCGCTCTTCCGGACATGGACTTACTTGCCGGTATCCCGAACGATTTATACCCGACTAAATGAAAATTACTGTGGTCTACCTCCCAGGTTTCCTGTAAGCATATTATTTTGAACTTTCTAAAATATTCCAACCACTCCTGATTCTGAAATTTAAATGCCAGGCCTGCAACGTTCCAGGATACTAGTTCAATAGTGCTCCCTGAAATATTTACATCGGGGCAAAGGTCTGTGATGAGTTTATCAATACTTTGGGACGCTTCAATTCCAGGAGTCCTTATTATGCAGGGGACGAGCTTATGTGTATTCAATATATCTTTTCTTGCCGGCTCCACCACCTGTGGCTTTGAGTTTGTCAGGGCCGCAATCGGTGCATTCTCGTTACCTGATTCTACTCCCTGAAGTCAATCCACTTCACTGAGGTGTCTGCCCCATTGGAGCGGTGCATATCTGTTTTGCAGAGGTAGTGCCGACCCAACCCCCCCATGTTGTCACTACCTGCTGATCATATGTGTTTCCCCCACCTGGTACACCAACCCAAGGATCATTCCTCACCTCTTCAGCCCCCCTCTAGCTCTACTTGGCTTGCCAGAACTGGCCTTAAGACCATTATAACATCCAAGATTCGGTATACAATCTGGTGGAACATATAAATATCTTAAATTCCGAGCCTGAACAAGAGATTTTATCCAGGGGCCCCAGCAAACATGGGCCACCACCCTGGGGTCATTGAAATTAATGACAACGCAGTCTCCTGCGGTGTTTTTTGTCCTGCCTCCTACCCAGTTGACTCTTCTTACTGAGATAATTTTACACCTTGCATCTTGGGGCAATGGTCTGTTTAAATTTAGCCAGTGTGTTGTCTTGTTTTTAAGTCGGTCATGGTATTCGGTTTTACCATCTTCCAATTCTGGAACACCGGTCAGGACAACAACATAAGGGGTACATGCGGGGGATAGGTCTAAGTGGGGACGCAGATTCATTGCCTCATGCTTGTCCCTAACCCTATCGTTACTGTGGGTTGTTTCCTGTACATTTAATGGGACTGTAATTCCTCCTCTTGCTGAACCTCCCCTTAGGTTATCTGGGCCCGTGGGGTGGGCGGCCGGGCCCATTGTTGATACTACTCTAAGACTGGGGCAGGCATCAGGGTCCCTTCCTTCCTCCCCTACTAACTTGTTTACACAGCCACCATTTACTACTTCCTTCTCAATGCGTCCCAAGGTGGGCATTATCAGTCCTTCCAATTTCTCAAGTCTGTTTTCTATTAGTAAAAGTCTATCCATTAGTGGCTCCAATGACAATGAAATAAGGGCACCTATTTTCTGCCAGTGCACTTCTTCCAGCTCCACTAAGTCAATTATATTGTCATCCATGCTGGTGACAGTTACGGCAGACACCGTTACATGTGGGACTTCAGTAATTGGTGTGTCCATGTGTGACAAAATACTCTGTTTGCTTGACTTAGAGGTCTTGGATTTCTTTCCCGTGTGTTGTGTGCCTCCTCGCGTGCCTCCTCTTTTTCTCTTGCCGCACCCCCCCTCCATGTTGAGTCCATGGATTGTGAAAGCTCTTTATGGACTTCTGCCACACACACAACTGTGCTCTTTGTTTGATCCGGCAGTGTCCTTTTTGGCAGTACAGGGGGATCTCCTTCTTTGTTAGGTAGAGGGGGGGGGTTAGGATTTGCTCTGCGTCTGCACTCTCCGACTGGGGTTCCATAGTAATGACAGGCTGGCACAATCTTTCCAGGGAGCGCGCATTGATTATGCTCCCCAAAGATGAGCGTTTTGCAAATGCCGGGTCATGGAAAGGCGCCGTTCCGTAATGGCATTCTTGTGCGCAAGCACAGATGAGGCCCTGGTTATAAACTGGTCAAGGGTTCCTGCCACATACCCTATTCCCGCACCTTTCCTCCCTCTTCCCTCACGTGCTGTCATATTAAGTTACTATTATTGGGGGAAGAAGTTGTTACAGTCGGTTTAAATATTGATGTTAGGGCCCACTTACTGAACGGGTGCTTCCACCGTTAGAATCCAAGACCTTGGAGGGGTGGCCCAGCCCAGCCTCTTCCTGTCTCGGACGGGGTAAGAGGCTGCGCTATGAGCATATTGGCCCGCCTCACCCTCACTCCCTCACTCGCGGCAGCTGTATGGTCCTGCGCTGCACTCTGAGTGATAAAGTCCCCCCAGAGTGTGCGGATGGTGGCGAGACAGCAGTAGGACAGCAGCGACTACCCCTGGGACCCTGTCTCACCAGGGGGTTCCACGGAAGCAAATGCGGGCGAATTCGGGTGAAAAACGCCAAGGGCAATGTTAGTCTACCTTTGACCCAGCCACATTGTTCTAGACCAATTAAAAGCGGCTGGAGAGGTTCAAGACGTAGAGCAAGTAATTTGGCAAATAGTTTATAAACAACATTTGCAAGGGATATAGGACAATAGTTTTGACATTGTTTAGGATCACGCCCATCATTATGAATTAGACATATTGTACCTTCCAAAAGGGTACCATCCGTCTTACCAGTACAAAAAAAGTATTTAAAAAGATCCAAGAGTTTCGGAAGTAGTAGGTTTGAAAACTGCAGATAAAACTCTACTGTGAACCCATCTGGGTCCAGAGTTTTTTTTTTTTAGGGATAGTTAAAGATTTAGATAACTCCAAAATCGATATATCAGAATATAGAGATGCAAAGTCAAGATTAGCATGAGAAGGCGGGGAAACGCAATCAAAATAAGAATCATTAGAGGAGATGAAAGTGGGAGATTCTGGGGTGTATAGATTTATTTTTTTTATTTATATTTTCACAGCGAGAACACACAGACAAGAAAATACATTACAATGAATAGTCACAAAAATTAACACAACTAAGTACACAGGAAGATAAATAAATAAATCAGCAAAAAGGTCATCAACAATTATAAATAACCATACATAAGCAGGGAAGGAAAAATCAGAAACAGGGAAAAATACATAGGGATAAAATGTTTCAAACAAATTCTGCCAAATTAATTTATACTAATCAATATCATTCCTCAAAGTAATTACGGAGCGCACCCCACATTTTTAGACCCAATTGTCTCCTCCTAGATCCTTTAACTGAGAACAAACCCCATTCCAATTTATATAAGCTGTACATTTTAGCTCACCATTGTTGAAAAACAGGTGGATTTTCCTGCAGCCACTCAGTTGCTATGCACAGCCGGGCTACTGTCATAGAAAAAAAAAACAAAGTAGCAATGTTGATATAAAACTTCCACCTGCCTATTCATAGGAATTTTCCCCAGTAGCATCATGGCCAGTGTAATAGCTAGCGGGGTTTTAATAACCAATGACAAAAACTTTTCAATATCCAAAATAAAACTTTGGAGTTTAGCACAGCCAAAAAAGATATGTAAACTATCAGCGTCATCCTCCCTACAACAAAAACATTAACCCTCGTATCGACCCCCCCATTTTGCCATTCATGCCGGGGTATAGTATAAATCAAATAAAGTTTAAAAAAATTGGACTTTAAGGTTTGCAGACATTAATGAATCTTTCGCCAACATAAGCATATCTTCCACTACAATTTCGGAGTCCCCTAAAGCAGTAACCCACTTCAGTCTAACTTTATCAAGGTCATCTGATCTTCCCAATAATAACATTTGATATATAACTCCAATTTTTACCTGCCTTTTAACCCCTTCTACCACCATATTTGTTTGCATAGCCACATTTGGGTGAGCTAAAAAGTCTCGAATTTGAAGAAATTTGGAGAAATAGGTTCTGGGAAGAGCAAACTGGGCCATTATTTCCTCAAATGATTTACAACTCCCATTATCCAGGTACAGTTCCCCCAAAACTCTAACCCCTTTCCTCTGCCACATTATGGACATATGGTCCAAGAATATACCTGGTAAATCCCTGTGAGCCTTAAAGGGTGTATAATAGCAAATTTTCCCCATTGCAGTTGTTTTAAATAACCATTTCCAAACTTTAAATGCACTGATCAATACTTTAAAGCGCGTGCGTTTATAATAACTTCCATCCAACTCAGTCAGTCAGTCAATACATCTTTATTTCGGTTAATAAAAACCATAACAGCAATGCGCTACAAAAATTCATTATATACACATTATATACACATTAAATTTTGTACAGAAATAAGATATAGACATGATTGCAGTTCAAACAATCTAAAACAGTTAAAATCCTTGATTCAAAGAGAAAAGAGACAAAATCTGTATCATGTATATAAAGGCCCAACCCTATTTTGAGACAATCCTCATTCAGTTATGTGTCCTCCTGATAGTGAATTTATTAGGGTGAGTCTGATTTTATTTATTCGTGCTGCTGCTACCAAAAACTGGCTACACTATGCATAACCTGCATAGAATCAAGCATTTGTAAATGTAGGAGGGCAGGCCTCACCTGGACGAATTTTAGTTCCTTAAGAACAGGGTATAAAAAAGTTTTACGGGCTACCAGAAAGTGCTCACAAAACATCACCAAGTGGAGCGTGTCCTGTGTAGAGAAACTATCACAGGTGCAGGGTGGAGTATCTTCAGGGGTCCCCCACTTCAGATAGGTGCCTAGTATGAGGTGGATGAGGTTGAACCTGAATCTAACTAAAAGGAAACGATGGTAAGAGTTGGTCACGTACTTCAGATAGGGTTCCATGACTGGGGAGATCGTAAATTGATAGATTGATCTAACCATAGGTTTCCTGAGTTCAACTTCCTCCCTTTTCAACTCAAGTAAATTGAGGAAGTTACGCTTGATCCACCCTAGATCCTCATTCCTGAGACCCTGCGGTGACAGATACATTTCCGGACGCCCCAGCCTCACGCATGCCGCTCTAACATACGCGAGCTAGGGTATTCTATCTACTCTATCCAGGGCCATACAATCCTTGAGTATTAGGTGGTTAAGCGTGATCTCCTCATTTAGCCAGGTTTTAACCCATCGTAATAAAGGGGCCATTTTTAAGTGATCAGAAATATACCCCAAGCCTACTTCACAGTGGATGGAATATGTGGGGAATGATTGAGGGAGTGACAGAAGGGATCGTAGGAACTTATTTTCTATGATTTGGATCCCTGTTGTTGGAACATAGCCCCATATATCAGCCCCATATGAGGCAATTACAACGCACTTTGATTTATAAATGCGGATCATAGCCTCCATGGGTCTTGCACCCAATCTTTTTGAAAAATTCATAAGGGCTGTGGTAGATCTTGCAACCACGTTACCCTTGAGTTTCAACTGGGGTCCCCAATTCCCTCTTTCATCAAATAATACCCCTAAATAACAAAAGGAAGGTACCCTTGAGATTGGCGTTCCATTGCATCTAAAGGTTTTGATCTTCATGGTTTTCCTACGTAAACCAGCCACCATTACGTAGGATTTCGAGGTGTTGATTTTTAATTCTAAAGCCTCCATAAAGGAGCCAAAATGATCTAACAATCTTTGTAATCCAGTACCAGTTCGAGCAAGTAGGACGGCGTCGTCCGCGTACAGGAGGACCGGTATAGCCGACCCTCCCATACGCGGCACGTCCAGGATGGCCAGATCTAAAGGTTTACCCAAAGAGTTAATGTCGAGCATAAATAGGAGAGGGGCCAGAATGCAACATTGTCTGACCCCTCTTCTAGATCTAAATTGCTCGGTACATCTGCCCTCCCTTGTTACCCTAACAGAAGCCGACAAGTTCTGGTGAAGATCATTTAAAGAATTAACCAACGTAATGTCCAAACCCATATCCCGCAAAATGAACCATAATTTAGAACGATTTACCAAATCAAATGCGGAAGAAAGATCCATAAAACCCAAATATAAAAGCCCCTCCTTCACCACTGTGTACTTACTAATAATAAAATGAAGGTTTAGGCATTGATCCATGGTCCCCTTATGTGCCCTAAAACCGTACTGGAGATCAGAGAGAACCCCACTCCCCTCAAGCCAATCTCCCAATCTCTGTAAGATAACTCTGCCTAAGATCTTTACGGCAGACTCCAGCAGGGAGATTGGCCTGTAGCAAGCGGCGTCTCCCCTGTTCCCTTTCTTGAAAATCAGAACAATAATAGAGGTTGACCAGGAGGATGGGGAGCCTGTGGTGAGTATTGCATTGAAAACATTTGTTAGAATTTTGGACCAAAATTGTGGGTACAAAATATAAAGATCTGCAGGGACCCCGTCCGGGCCAGGGGCCCTATGTTTGCTAGTATCTTTAATTGCCTTTTCCACTTCAGGGATGTTAAACTTAATGGACATATTGTTTCGAGGTACAACTAGATCTGAGGGAGTAGTAGGCTCAATATCATAGATGTTTCTAAAGTGATTAAGCCAACTCTCATCTTCAATTACGCAGTCCATATCTGATTTCCCCTCCTCAGTGAAAAAAGACTGATTAATGATAGCCCAAAATGTTTTGCTGTCTCTCAACACATCAACAGATTGTAAATGACCCCAAGCTTCTTCCTTAATTTGGTTCTCACGATTTGCAAGTGCCAGTTTGTATTCCTTACGAAGGTTCGCCACAATTAGCCTATCCCTGGGTTTACGTTTCAGTGCTTTAAGTAGGGCACTATGGGCGAGTGAGCATTTTTTGTCAAACCATTTAAACACCTTCTCACAATGTGAGCCATTTCTAGACTCCAAATTCTTGGAGGTCCGTGAGCATATCTCTAAATAGGCATCCACAACATCAGCCCCTGATGCAGTGGAGTCTAAGCAGACAGCCATATTGTCCTCAGTTTCCTTTGCAAGTGTTTTAAAAAAGGTTTCTGGAATAAACCTCTCCCATTTTACCCTCCTACCCTGCCCTCCAGTTGACAAGTCTTTTGAGGCCACCACGCTTGATTTCCTCCCATGCAAGAAACTCTCAAGATCTATAGCCAATAAGACGGGGTTGTGGTCACTAAAAATTGCGATCGCTACACTGTACTCCTGCGTTTTGGCTAACACCCCAGGGGAAACAAAAATATAGTCGATAACTGTGTTTGCGTCCCTCCCAATAAATGTAGGTGCTCTAAACTCGTCATTACCTAAGCCTGGTTCGAATAAATTTGAGTTGGCAAGAAGACTCTCAAGGGCATCACCATCCTCACTATGTTCAAAATGGGGGACCCCTTCCACAGGTGATCCTCCGTATACATCATTATAACAATCCCCTCACAGGGGTGAATATTAAAATCTCCCATAATAACCATCTCTGGGACAGAAGTGCGATCATGTTTGTAGACTGACAGAAAATCAGCCAGGGCAGTCAGATGCTCATTCTCAGATGAACCCGCCCTAGAATTATAAAAATTAACAATTAGAAGTTTTTGTTGATCTGAAAGAGTCCATTCAATTATTAATGAGTTCAGAGGGGTGGGATCTATTTTTTTGAAGACCCCAACCAAGTTAAGTGAGAACAGTGTAAGCAAGCCCCCTTTAGCTCTTCCTCTCAGCCCCGGTACTGCTGGGATTGAGAAACTAAGAAAGCCATCTAATGAAAAACTGGGTGATGTATCCCATGTCTCTTGAAAGGCCAAAATATCATACTGCTTTACAAAGCCCTGCCATAAAGGGTCAGAAGTTTTTTTGATTAGTCCAGCCACATTCCAAGTTAGCATTTTGCAACATGGACTTATTATTTCTTTATGTGTGTTTTTAGCTCCAATTTGTAGTGGACTTCTATTTCATTGACTCTAATTACTATGCAGTGCCAAGTTGATCCATTTTACATTTATTTCTGTGTTTCTTTCTACCTCTTTTTGCAAGGTGGTACATTCATTTTTCTCTGGAGATCTAGCAAGTGCATTTCTTAGGACTGGTACAGTCTTTGTCCCTACCTTCTTATGTTTCGGTGGAGTTTCATCTCCTATAAAAGGACTAGGGTAAACCTCTGGAATTTGTTTGGTAAGTATTATACCCCAGGTTTTTAATATCTTTTGCTCCTTCATTATCTGATCAGCTATAGATATTGAAGATAGTGAGATTAAGGTTGGGGTCTGGCTATTCCTGTCATCCTCCATAAATTGAACAGATATCATGTCATTAGATACAATGTTATTGAGGGAAGGTATGGATTTAAAAAGTCGCAGTAAATTCCCTCGATTAAGAATATCATATCTACCTCTGGAGCGGAATTCTGGTGTAAATATGAGTTTCTCATTGGTTTCAGTATTGTGTTGATTTGCAGCCTCCGTTTTTTTAGTATGTTTCGTTGTACAGGTTATTGTTTTATTCCCATTCACGCATTTAATCTGCAAATGGTCTCGTTCAGATATTATGTCGTGACTACTTTCTGCCCTTCTCTCAGTTAGGGCAATGTCTTTTTTTTGTATTTTCCTTCATACATGCTTTGAGATGAGAATTCAATGTTTCTGTCTCTTTAGTAGCGCTGCTTCCATTCATTGTATCAGAGTTAAAAGTAGTTTGATCTCTTTCTTCCTTGTTTGGATTTTTATCCTGGTTAGGTCCCATTTGAAGGACCTGCAGTATCCATGGAAGCCCTAGAGTGTGAATGAAGACATTTCTGAAGATCTGCAGGATTTTCAAATGTAGAGGTGCAGTTCTGGAAAGTCACTTTAACCCCTTCCATGCTCATGACGAGCTCAGCTCGTCATGAGGCACAGTTGTGCTGATGATGAGCTGAGCTCGTCATGACACCAGCAAAATGGCAATTTCCAGCACAGGGGAAAAATAACCACAGCAGCGATGTGGTTAAACAAGCAAGGATGAAATAACCCATTCCGCGCACCCATGTTACACAAGGCTGGTCAAAGCACAAGGAATTATTTCCGTTGTTTGGCAGTTAATTTGGAGACATCTTCAGATAAAAACAATTTAGCTCCAGACCAAAGTAATTGTTTTTTAGTTTTAGCTGCATTTAGGACTTGTAGAAGCTCAGTAAATGTACAAAATAGGATTATTATGTCACAGGGTTTTAAAGGAGCAGACGAAGAAGAGAAGTGGGGGCCTAGTCTATGAGCGCGTTGAATATTCAAAACTGTTGATGCTGGAAGCTCCAGATGTTTTGGAAGGATGGCGTGAAGAAGGTTACAGGATCATCTTCCTCAAATCCTTCTGGAAGGCCATACCAGCGAAGGTTATTGCACCTGTTTCTATTTTCAAGATATTCAGCCAATTTTTTTTAAGAGTAAAACATCCTTCTCGAGAGATAAAACCTTTTAGAGACTTCTGTATATCACTTACATGTTGTTCCACTGTGGATACTCTTGAATCAAGTGAGGACCACTTCGTATCTAAACCTGTAGACGAGTATTGGTTTCCTCAATAAATGGTCTAAAAGCCTGTATCTGCTCCAAAACTGTGTCCAAAGAAACAGGCACAACATATTGTGGCAGAGAAGGGGGGTCTTTAGTTAGCAGAAGAGGGTGAATGCCTTTTTGATGGTGTCCACATTGAACATTACCAACCTGTTTGCCAGTAGGTTTCCCCACACAGTCAGAGCCACGAACGATGGGAAAAACTTCAGGAAGGCTATGCCCAGTCCCTGTTGTAGCCAGTGTGCTGGCAACCTTTCAGCACACCACCTTCCGACCCAGAACAAACCAGAGCCATGAGCCCCTGCTTCCTTTATCTACCTCCCAGAGGGGTGAATACACTGGCATGTTTCTCTTCACCCCTCCCCCCCCCCAATACTGCCTACACCCTTGCAACCTGCCCTATATATGGCAACCACTGTGGAGTGCAATACCCACAAAATCACATACTCATTTTGGGCTGGTGGGAGGTTCAACTTTTGCACCCCCTCACCCTCTGATGGTGCCGAAGGAGTCAAGAAGAGGCTTAACCCACCTCTCCTGACTTCTTTATACCCTTTCTTAACTGCCAATGCTCCCCCTTAACTACCTTTACCCTGTCCTGGCCCTGTGATCCAAGAATGTCTCTGGGGAAAGACTAGTCCTTGACTGCTTTCCCCGGGTCCCGTCATCTCGGAATAATCACATGCCATACCTTCACTATAGCGTAAAAGGCCATTTATTTGGACAGGATTTCAAAAACATTAAAAAACATAATTTCCAATATCTCTAATACATCATTTACTTCTGAAAAATGATTATCAGACTTTCACCCATTGCCCCATACACTGCTTCATTCTTTCCTTCCACTCCCCAATCTCTCTCTCACGGCCCCTACTAACACTCCTCAAATGCAACCTCTTTGTCTCGTTCCAAAGAACCCTTCGCTCTATCTTCCTTCACCTGTGCTCCCTTCATCTACCATCCCAAGAGGTGTATATGCCTGTATGTGACTCTCCACCCCTCTAAATATGGCCATCCAGAAAACCCTATAGGGCATTTTACTGCACCCCTTGGCCACTGCCTCTTAGTACCATCATTAGTATGTCCTCGTACGTCAAGTCAGTTCCACAATTGTCTCACAATGTCCCTCATCTCCATCATGTAGTACATATTGTCCAGGTGCGAAAGATGAACCCCATAATTTCTAAAGCGAGACTGTTCCTCCTCATTTATGCCCCCATGAGACGTCACCTTAGTGTCTCTGGCCATATAAAACACCTTCATTACCCTGTTAAGTTTTCTCTAAGCCTTGTCGATTGCAGCATGTTTCCGTGCATCCCTCAACTGAATTGGGGCACTAATTCAGTTAAAACCAAACATGTCCCTGAAAGTTTCCCCTTGATTGACTCTAAGTCATGCTGCATGTGTTGCAGCATCATCAACCCCGACAACTGGACACGATTGTTTTCTCCAAAATGTAACTGGAGCATGTCTGAGCAGCCTTTTGGCAGAACCAGCTCTGCCAATTATGGTAAGGAATTGCTCCAACCCACTCCCTCCTTTCCCTACCATAGCACTTTATATCTACAGCTGTTTAATCCAGGTTTTGTCCATATATCTTTTGATCACATACTTTGCCGCCCACTGCACAAAGGATTGTCCAACTATCCATGTCATTAGCTTAGTTGACCCAGGACCCGTCACCCAACTGTAGCAAAAAAGAAGGTGTTAGCTCCCATGTCCTTTGCTCATAACTCCCTCATTTTGGGATGTATCGCTCACAACACGGACGTCCATCAGGCTCCCCAAACTTGATCCACAACAGAAGCTAGCTCCTCCTGGTAGAGTCAGCTAAACACTGCTCGACCGGCCTAATCACTCTCAGACCCCTCATGCCCAAATGTCTGCAGGTAATGGCGTCCTGTTGTCCTCTGCTCCTGGTGACAAACTGCAGAACCGGTGGCACTGTGAATGAGGTAATAAGTCTGCAGTGTCATTGCTCGCCCGGCACATGTTTTGCTCTACAATGGACACAGACGTTGATCTCTAAGAACCAGTTTGAGTCATATTACAGGAATATGCAAATCAACCATAGAGATCTCTAGGTAGGGAGAGTCCAGCGCAGGTAAACCAACAGTAGGTCTCCTACATGAATGTAGTAACTGTTTACTTCTGCCTAAACAAAATATTAAATCCAGCATGTCCACAAAAACCTGATAAAAAGTAGGAGTAGTAGTAGTAGTAGTAGTAGTAGTAGTAGTAGTAGTGGTAGACCTGGGAATGTGTCAAAATGCTGGGTCTCCCCAGGTGAGCTTTAACAAGGAGAAATATCTTTAATTCTCCTAGTGTGTTCCTCTTTCTACATGTGCAGTATTCTGCAGCACACATAGCAAGAGGACAATGCCTCTCAGGGTTGTTTTTGTGGAGGAAGGTATTCGTGCATCTACCACCACCTCATAGCATTTCACACGAGAATATACTAAGAACACACAGGGTCTGAGGTATAGAAACGAATACTATTTACCAAAAAAAAAAAAATAGCACTTTAATAAAAATTATACGGCACGATTGCACTTTAAAGATTTTTAGCACTTATGCACTTTAGCACTTGAGCACTTTAGCACTTTAGGTTAAAGGTTCAATTGGAGGAGAGTATTCAGTTTTTTGCACTAGCCGTGTGTCAATTATTGAAGCTGCTAAACTGTTTAAGTGTAACTGAAATTGAATGTTCTTGGTTCTTTGGTTTTAGCTGTGTTTCTTCTCATCTGCTTGATTTTATTCTGATTTTATTCTGATGATGTGTATAATAATCCCTGCTGAAGTATGTTTGTTAAATAGGTACTTTTTTGTATTTCTTGCACTGACCTCTGCTCTGCTCAATAAAAAAAAAAATTAAAAAAAAAGAAAGATGTAATCTAATTAGGACAGGGAATCATGTGGGGGAGAGAAAAAATAAAATTCTGTTATATCTGGATTACATAGTCTCCAGGCATCCGCCAAGTCAGTCTGCATGAGTGTAGTATAGAATTGCTTATGAGCCTTGTCAGGGATAGAACGAATTGGGATTTCCTGTCAATAAATGGGTCAATGATCTGGTTGCAATCATCTCCTAGAACAAAAAAATCATCTTTATGTTGAATACACGTTTTTGTAACATTAGGACAAAAGGAATAATCCAGCTGAGTCGGACCATAAACATTGAATACAGTTAAAGATATATTATTATTAAGTAACTTAACAAAGAACCATCTACCCTCCGAGTCCATATCTTGAGAGATAACAGAACAGTTCAACTTTTTATGACATAAAATATTTACGTAATTTTTCTTAGTAGTTTTAGGGGACAGTAAGACAAAACCGACCCAATTTCATTTGAGTTTCAAAGCTTATGTTTCTGATAAATGCGTTTCTTGCAATAGAACTAAGTCAGGATTATATGAGGCTAAATGGGATAATATTTTCTGCCTCTTTATAGGGTTAATAAAACCTTTCACTTTACATGAAATAACTCTGAATGTAGAGAATGCAAATTAGATATGAAATGACTCTATCAACAGTATTAAAGAGATAGGGATAAAATAGTGAGGGGAAGGATGTATAAGAGAAAAAATACAGTAAGAACAAGGAGAGAAACATTAGAGAAAAGGAATAGGAGGGAGAGAAGGAAAATGGTAAGCTAAAGAGAGAAGACAGTACATGTCAAAAGAAAAATTGACGACTGAGATACATACCTTCAAAGGGGAACAAGTGAAAAACAAGGACTGGCTACAGACAATAAAGACGGCACAGCCAATTAAGGGAAGATTGCACCACGGCAGGCAAGCTAGATGAAACAGGAGACGAATATGTGTAAAATCCAGATGATCTGTAATGGTGATAAGAAAAGAGAAAACAAATGAACCATCAACAAAAAACCTGTAAAGAATGCATACATGTGAATCAGGAGAAAAACTGATTATTCAAGGCAGTTACATAAAAGTCAAGTTATAAAAGAAGGACCTGCAGTATCCATGGAAGCCCTAGAGTGTGAATGAAGACATTTCTGAAGATCTGCAGGATTTTCAAATGTAGAGGTGCAGTTCTGGAAAGTCACTTTAAACAAGCAAGGATGAAATAACCCATTTCGCGCACCCATGTTACACAAGGCTGGTCAAAGCTCAAGGAATTATTTCCGTTGTTTGGCAGTTACTTTGGAGACATCTTCAGATAAAAACAATTTAGCTCCAGACCAAAGTAATTGTTTTTTAGTTTTAGCTGCATTTAGGACTTGTAGAAGCTCAGTAAATGTACAAAATAGGATTATTATGCCACAGGGTTTTAAAGGAGCAGATGAAGAAGAGAAGTGGGGGCCTAGTCTATGAGCGCGTTGAATATTCAAAACTGTTGATGCTGGAAGCTCCAGATGTTTTGGAAGGATGGCGTGAAGAAGGTTACAGGATCATCTTCCTCAAATCCTTCTGGAAGGCCATACCAGAGAAGGTTATTGCACCTGTTTCTATTTTCAAGATATTCAGCCAATTTATTTTAAGAGTAAAACATCCTTCTCGAGAGATAAAACCTTTTAGAGACGTCTGTATATCACTTACATGTTGTTCCACTGTGGATACTCTTGAATCAAGTGAGGACCACTTCGTATCTAAACCTGTAGACGAGTATTGGTTTCCTCAATAAATGGTCTAAAAGCCTGTATCTGCTCCAAAACTGTGTCCAAAGAAACAAGCACAACATATTGTGGCAGAGAAGGGGGGTCTTTATTTAGCAGAAGAGGGTGATTGCCTTTTTGATGGTGTCCACATTGAACATTACCAACCTGTTTGCCAGTAGGTTTCCCCACACAGTCAGAGCCACGAACGATGGGAAAAACTTCAGGAAGGCTATGCCCAGTCCCTGTTGTAGCCAGTGTGCTGGCAACCTTTCAGCACACCACCTTCCGACCCAGAACAAACCAGAGCCATGAGCCCCTGCTCCCTTTATCTACCTCCCAGAGGGGTGAATACACTGGCATGTTTCTCTTCACCCCCCCCCCCCCCAATACTGCCTACATCCTTGCAACCTGCCCTATATATGGCAACCACTGTGGAGTGCAATACCCACAAAATCACATACTCATTTTGGGCGGGTGGGAGGTTCAACTTTTGCACCCCCTCACCCTCTGATGGTGCCGAAGGAGTCAAGAAGAGGCTTAACCCACCTCTCCTGACTTCTTTATACCCTTTCTTAACTGCCAACGCTCCCCCTTAACTACCTTTACCCTGTCCTGGCCCTGTGATCCAAGAATGTCTCTGGGGAAAGACTAGTCCTTGACTGCTTTCCCCGGGTCCCGTCATCTCGGAATAATCACATGCCATACCTTCACTATAGCGTAAAAGGCCATTTATTTGGACAGGATTTCAAAAACATTAAAAACATAATTTCCAATATCTCAAATACATCATTTACTTCTGAAAAATGATCATCAGACTTTCACCCATTGCCCCATACACTGCTTCATTCTTTCCTTCCACTCCCCAATCTCTCTCTCACGGCTCCTACTAACACTCCTCAAATGCAACCTCTTTGTCTCGTTCCAAAGAACCCTTCGCTCTATCTTCCTTCACCTGTGCTCCCTTCATCTACCATCCCAAGAGGTGTATATGCCTGCATGTGACTCTCCACCCCTCTAAATATGGCCATCCAGAAAACCCTATAGGACATTTTACTGCATCCCTTGGCCACTGCCTCCTAGTACCATCATTAGTATGTCCTCGTACGTCAAGTCAGTTCCACAATTTTCTCACAATGTCCCTCATCTCCATCATGTAGTACATATTGTCCAGGTGCGAAAGATGAACCCCATAATTTCTAAAGCAAGACTGTTCCTCCTCATTTATGCCCCCATGAGACGTCACCTTAGTGTCTCTGGCCATATAATTGCGGGTTTATATATAGCGCTAGAATCAACTCCCGGAGGAGTATCTCCGCGCTTCGACCGCTGGGGAACCCGTCCTGGCTCACCCTGAGAGATGGTACCTAATGGGTATCTCTAAGGTGCGACCAAGCATCCCCGGCGGTCTGGGGGGGCCGTTGTGGAGATGAGACAAGCTAATGCCCAGAGTTGCCGAGTGTGGTCCCTGACTGGAGTAGGCACCGAGGCGAGAATTATCGAGCCCGCTGACCCTGGTCCACAACCCTGCCGCGTCGGGAATCGAACCCTGGTCCCGGGCCGTCCTCTGCTTACGGGTCTGCCGCCTCTAACCAGTGAGCCTCACCACTCCCATATAAAACACCTTCATTACCCTGTTGAGTTTTCTCTAAGCCTTGTCGATTGCAGCATGTTTCCGTGCATCCCTTAACTGATGCGGGCACTAATTAAGTTAAAACCAAACATGTCCCTGAAAGTTTCCCCTTGATTGACTCTAAGTCATGTTGCATGTGTTGCAGCATCATCAACCCCGACAACTGGACAAGATTGTTTTCTCCAAAATGTAACTGGAGCATGTCTGAGCAGCCTTTTGGCAGAACCAGCTCTGCCAATTATGGTAAGGAATTGCTCCAACCCGCTCCCTCCTTTCCCTACCATAGCACTTTATATCTACAGCTGTGTAATCCAGGTTTCGTCCATATATCTTTTGGTCACATACTTTGCCTCCCACTGCACAAAGGATTGTCCAACTATCCATGTCATTAGCTTAGTTGATCCAGGACCCGTCACCCAACTGTAGCAAAAAAGAAGGTGTTAGCTCCCATGTCCTTTGCTCATAACTCCCTCATTTTGGGATGTTTCGCTCACAACACGGACGTCCATCAGGCTCCCCAAAATTGATCCACAACAGCAGCTAGCTCCTCCTGGTAGAGTCAGCTAAACACTGCTCGACCGGCCTAATCTCTCTCAGACCCCCCACGCCCAAATGTCTGCAGGTAATGGCGTCTTGTTGTCCTCTGCTCCTGGTGACAAACTGCAGAACCGGTGGCACTGTGAATGAGGTAATAAATCTGCAGTGTCATTGCTCGCCCGGCACATGTTTTGCTCTGAAAGCAATGTTCAACCATAAACAGCTCAGCATAAACTGGCACAGCAGCCACAAAACCCTCAAATCCTTTGCTCTTTGTCTGTTAGTCAAGTCCACCACTGCCAGGTTGTCCACATTGAACATTACCAACCTGTTTGCCAGTAGGTTTTCCCACACAGTCAGAGCCACGAACGATGGGAAAAACTTCATGAAGGCTATGCCCAGTCCCTGTTGTAGCCAGTGTGCTGGCAACCTTTCAGCACACCACCTTCCGACCCAGAACAAACCAGAGCCATGAGCCCCTGCTGCATCAGATAAAATATGCTCCCGTCACATCGTGTTCTACTCATAATACATTATGGACACACCACTGAAACATCCGAAAAAGTCTTCCAGATGCAAAGATCCACTCTAACTGCCAGAGATCCGTATCCTGTGACAGGGCAAAACTGCCCCCAACATCTCCAAGCCCAATCGCCTGCAAAACGTGCTTCCTCCCCTCACCACTCTGCATGCAAAATTCAGAAATCCCAACAACTTCTTCACCTTCCTCAACTAATCACCTTGACCAGAAACTGCTGAATCTCCTGTACCTTCACCTGAGGCAACCTGCCCACCAACAACTCTGTGTCCAGCTCAATCCCCAAAAACAGCAATACCATACTGTTGCCATCTGTCTTTTCGGGGGCCAATGGCATGCCCAGATCCAAAGCCAATTGCTCAAATTGCACCAGTGCCCTGCGGCAATCTCTGGAGATCTTCCTGTCAACAAACAAAAGTCATCTTGATAAGATAACACCTCCCGATGTCCACTCGGTTTGGTAAACACCCACCCCAAAAAGGTGTAGTAGGTCTCAAACAGTGCACACAAAATGGCACAGTCCATGGGCAACACCCTGTCCACATAAATGCCCCACCCCCCCTAATTCCATGCCATGCAGAAAAAAGTTCTCCAACCAATAAATGGGCAATAACTGTAAAGCAGATTTGATATTGCAATGTATTTGCTCCGCCCCTTGGACACAACAAATCATCAACCAGATAACTTGATCCACTAATGCATACACTACTCTGGTGTGTTCTGCAGCAATAAAATCATTGACCGAAACACATTCCAGCCATGACAATTGGTGATTCATTCAGAACTTCCCAACCCCTTTCTTAGGTACCAGCCTTAGCGGCAAAACCATCAAATCTGGTAAAGGCCAATCAAAAAACGTCCCAACAACCGTCCCTTCATCAACCTCCTTTCAAATATTTCAGAGCCACCACCTCGGGGCTTCTTTAGCTGACAGTATATTATCTGTCCATTGGCATTCCCTAGGACCCTGGTATCCAACTTGGAACCCCTCCCTGAAACCCCAATCCAACTTCAAAGCTGCCTCCTTGTCTGGGTATACAGCGAGCCATGGAAGGACACCCCTACTTTAATGGGTGTAGAAGCCCTTTAGTCCAGCTGGGCCCTTATGTCCCCTGTCTCTGGCTCCCCACCACTGCTCTGTGAGGCTGGCCAGCATAAAACACTGAGTAAGAGGTGTGTCTTCCCCACATTTTGAACACTCATGTTTAAACTTTCACAGGTGTCTGGGGCAGCAACCCTTAATAAAATTCCAACATGCCCCAACACTGAATCCTGCTGACTTTGGCACATTACCTGCCCCTTGCTGGGTGGGCGGGGCTGAAAGGGCCAGTAAATTATCAGAAGACCGCTAGCTGTATGTGTCGGTGCTGTCGAGTGTGTTAACGATATCCACTGCTTCCATAACTACAAGTCCACTTCCCTTCAAGGTTTGTCTGGGTTAAAGCTCACCCGCCTCTGAACTCCTCATAGTAGCTGAGCCAAGCATACACTCCAAAATGCATTTGAGCCTTCCTAATGATGTCCATGTACTTAAAAAGGGCTAGTATCCTGCCTGCATGCTTCCCACATTACACACTGGCATAGATTAGGAAAGCCAATTTCCAGTTTTCCATATTATTGGGCACCCTGATCCTCTTAGTCAGTTCCCATTCCTACTCTTTGCACCCTTCTTTCACCTGTATGTCCCTATACAAGAGTTTGAAAACATCAAGGTAATCATACTTCCATATCCTTTTCTGAGCCTTGTCAGAAATATGTAACCCCAGGGGCATCGCCAATCCCATTTAACTCAGCCGCTTCTTTTAGGTCTCCTCCTTTTTGGTCTTGTCATTCCCTACCCCATCTGTCCCTTTTGTTCCGTCCATGTGGACCCCTTTCCATTCTGCGTCCATCTGGATATCTTTCCCTTCTTTCACCATGTCACCTCCCATCTCTTAGGGCATCACTGTCTTTTTTGCGACCACTTCATCTTTAGCCCCCCCTTTCGCCACTGACCCTATCACCTACCCCCACCGACTTACACGCTTTTCCCTCTGTCCATCTCTCTTGAGCATCCCATACAGCCCACCAATTACTGTTACCTGCCAATACTTCGCCAGTGCCCCGCTTGTCCTTGCGATGTCCACCGCATGCTTGGACTTCTTTCCAGCAGTGCTTCCCTTGTCCGCACTTGACCTCTGAAAGACACCAACTGCACTTCTGGTTGCCTCTCCTCTTCCTGTCTTACACACCTCCAGTACACCTGCATCATCATCATCCTACAGCTCACCTTCCTCCCATTCATCGCTGCCCTCCTCATAATCCAACAGCAGCTCATCCTCTTCAGTGCCAGTATCACACAACTCTCGACCCGCATTTACACCACTCTTACTCACAGGCATAGCTCTTGCCACCTTAATGAATCATTCCAGGTGGTAGCCATTGGACTGAGCCCATGGTGTAGGGAGGGCTGCCGTAGACCCCCCACCCCTTCAAGCCAAAGTCCTGAGTCCATCGTGCACCCTATTCTCTTTGCCAGCTGTCTGCCAGCCTCCTCTGCTGGCATCGTAGTTCCATCACCTCCCAGGCTTCACCAAACTGGGAGGCCCTTTGCACCACCAGGAACATGAGCTCCATTGTTCCCTGACCCAACCTCTTTGTCTGGCACCCACTGCCATCGGCTTCACTCAGCAGGCATGTCCCCCTGGGCCAGCACCCCTGTGTCAGCTGCCAAAGCACTGCCAAAACTCTGGTCAAAAGCCACCTCCCTAGTTCTGCAGAGGCGCACCCACCTCTCCTCTGACTCTTGATTCATCAGCCACTGCTCCCTGATGTGCACCTCTAAATTTACCCCTTGCCAGTTTGCAATCTTCATTGGCCCCAGCCCTGCTGGCCGCGGCTCAGTCTCCACCTGACAGGCATAAGCCTGTGCTTGTGCATGCTCCTCCACTCCCTCACCTGCCCTGCATGCCCATCCTTCTTCCTCTTTTTTAAGGTAGGGCCTTCTCAGGTATAAACTTTGGCCCCATTTCCCCAGTGGCCGGCCTGGCTGACACGTCTAATATCAATAGGGTTGCAGAGGGCCCAGTACCTCATAGGTGGCATGTTGCTTTCCTTTTGAAAACGCATGGCTGGCTCTTCTAGACCCTCCCCCCCAATGGGCTCTAATGGTCCGTCCGCTCCTTCATTCCTTGACTTAGTGGGGAGGCTGTGACATCAGCACAACGATGTGCTCCTCTGCCCTGCCCCGCCCCTGTGATTATTCTTAGATTTCTCCCACGGGGTGAACAAGTAGCAGTGGGGCCGTGACAATGCCCAATGCGCTCCACATTGGGAAGGCCATTCCAACCCATGCTGTAATAGGTCAGCCTGCCCTGCTGCACCTAAAGTGTACAGGGCATTAAGAACTGTGTCTGCATCTTCACCTGACATCCCACTGATTGGAACTGCATTCCCCTGCCTTCACAACTATCCTCAACTATTGTGTCACGTACTCTCCGATGGTGCTGAAGGAGCCAGGAAGAGGCTGAACCCACCTCTCCTGGAAGCCCATGCAACCTTCAAAGCCACGGTCACCACACACCGCCTCCTCCTCAAAACCACAAAGAAAATGGCCCTCCAAGACACAACGCACACAACAGCAAAGAACTCTTCGCCATCATCAAGGAGTTTGCCAGGCCCAAAAGCGAGACCACAGACATCCCACTCTCCCAAGACCTCTGCAACAAACTCAGCACCTTCTTCCACCACAAGATCAGGCAGATCTCTGACAGCTTTGACACCCAAGACCTTCCAACGATGCCCGCCACCACAGCACACAATGAGGCCACACCCTAACAGATGATTCTCAACTGGACCCGCTCACTACAGACTGCACACTCAAGACCTTGGAGACCGCCACATTCTCCGACGACTGGAAATACGCTGAGACCAACTGCCTGCTGAAAAAGTCTTCCGCCAACCCGACACACCTCAAGAACTTCAGACCCATCTCCCTGCTCCTCTTCCCAGCCAATGTCACCGGAAAGGCCATCAATGCTCAACTCTCCGAGTTCATTGAAGCCACCCGTGTCTTGGGCATCTCTCAATCCGGCTGTTGAAGCAACCACAGCACAGAGACCACCCTCCTCGAAGCTACTGGTGACATTCACTCCCTACTTGACAGGGGTAAAACAGGAGTCCTCATCCTTTTAGACCTCTCGGCTGCCTTCAACACCGTCTCCCACCGCACCCTAATCTTGAGACTCCATGGCGCTGGCATCCACAACAAGGTCCGAGTCTGTATCCACACCTTCCTCTCCGTTCAATCACAGCGAATCAAACTACCACTGTTCCTCTCAGAACTCACAGAGATCTGCTGCGGAGTGCCCCAGGGCCCCTTCCCGAACCCCACTGTTTTCAACATTGTTAGAACTGGCTATTTCTGGTTGGCTAAGGCCGACGCCAAAGCTAGGCAGAAACCACCATTCTAGTCAGGGCAAGGGAGTCACGCCAAGATAACCCCTGCTCACCACCTGGTAGCTTGGCACAAGCAGTAAGGCTAAACTCGGAGGCAATGTGTGAAGTATTTGCGCCAGCACACAACAGCAACAACATCCTAGGCACACCACAAAAGGAACTCCACTCAAGGTTATTATAAAATAACTTTTGTATTGTAAAAACACATCAGATAGTATCACACAATATACATGGTGCCAACTGGCATGGGCAATATTCACAAGGGATTATATACAAGACAGGGCCGCATGGGCCGCTGTCAGAATCAACACTTTTAGAAATAGAATAAGTATAGCACAAAATAACAGTTATAGGTCACACTCCAGTAACTACTGGGAACAGGTAAGTACCACCTATGCAACCCTAAACACCTTAGGAGAATGTCACGCAGGGAACCAGGACCTCACTAGGACCACCTGTACTAGAAAGAACAACCACCTAAGAATAAAATACATTTAGGGGTATAGGTAAGAACACATTACACATGATGCAAAACCAACATTCAGAGGTGTAGAGAAGGAAAGACACATGATGCATAAAACATACATTCAGCGGTGTCAAAACAAGGCACATGATGCATCAAAACACATTCAGAGGTACCGGAGAAAACACATGATGCAAAACCAACATTCAGAGGTGTAAGGAAGGAAAAACACATGCTGCATAAACCAACACATTCAGAGGTGTAAAATCAAGGAAGACAAATGATGCATAAAAACATTCAGAGATGCCAGAACATAACTCAATAGCGCAAAAACACATGATGCATGAAAACATTCAGAGTTGTAAGATCAAGGTGCGTAATCATATTAAATGCATTACATTTCCTAGCACCACATCACATTGCACGATGGTAATTAGGCAATTACCATCACATAGATAATCATATTGCGCCAAAATAAAATCACATACCAGCCCCCCATCTAATAAAGGGACTAAAGAGCCCTGTGTCCAGAATGTCAGGGCGCGCTGTCAATGCAGCGCCAGTCAGGGGTGCGCCACCGGCGCAAAACTTAAACGTTGCAGGTGCCCAATACTTGAGGGGCACCTGGGAACATCCCAGGACCTAAACGGTGCAGCTGCCCACTAATTGCTGGGCAGCTGGGAAATAAAACTGCGACAGGGTCCTCACTGACTCTAGGACAGGACTGCACTCAATCGTTGGAGCCACCCAGGCTCTTACACAACACTGCGCAGAACGCTGGAGCCACACAGGCTCTTGGGATGATAATGTCCCCGTGGTCGTGGGAGCCTCGAGGCTCTAAACACAAATGCCCCCAGGGAGCCTCGGGGGCTCTAGACAACGTTGGGGCGACCCACTGCCAACCGGGGCCGCCCTGAATGCACCACCAGGATCACGCCCCTAGTTGAGCACATCATGGGCCTGCTAGCCCAGAACACAATTCTCCTAGTTGGTGCGGCCCACTGGGCAAACGGGGCCTCTCTGAGTCGGTGCCGGTCTTGGCACCACCATCATTTGCTCCCTTGGGGGAGGGGGCAGATCCCCATTGCCCCCCCTCGCTCCGCCCTACTCACCGGCTCGGTCCTCGAGACCCGGCCCAGCTCCAGCGTCGGGCGGGGGATCCGCGGGGCTCTCTTCTTCTCCGGTCTCCCTCTCAATCACGGGAGACCGGCAACATCGGCCATTGCCTCCTTTGGGCACCAGCAGGGCTCTCCCTAGAACGCGGGAGCCCTCCTCACATCGGCGCCGCCATGCTCCTTCCTCGCTCAGTGGGCGGGACCTCTCTACCCACTGCTCTTTGCCATAGCGATAGAGCCGCTGGCATGCCGCATTAGACAGCTGTATAAAAAGAGCGCGTTCAATTGCTTTCAACGGCAGATAGGAGTGTCGCTATATGCAGACGACATAATGCTATATGTAAAAGACCCGCAGTTGAATCTCAATCCACTCCTGCGGGAGCTTCTTGTTTTTGGGAGAATGTCAGGAGTGCACATGAACTGGAAGAAATCGCAATTCTTCCCACTCACGGCAGCTGTCGAGAAATTCCAGCTGGACTACCCCTTGGAGTGGTGTGACACTGATCTTCGCTATCTGGGCATAGTGATATCGCTTAATAGAGAAGAGATGATTAGACTCAATTATGGAGTGGCCATCTCCAAACTGGCCGATAATGTCACAAGGTGGATGTCCCTGCCGCTTTCCATGGCAGGCAGAGCCTCGCTGGTGAAAATGGTGGTGCTCCCACGTTTCTTGTATTTATTTCAGAATGTCCCCTACCACCCCGGCGCCTACTTCTTTAAACGACTGAGGTCGGAACTCCTTAGATTATTCTGGGGGGGCAAACAACCACGACTGAAATGGTCCACCTTAACACAGCCTTATGAAAAAGGGGGGTTTGATGTACCGGATTTTGAGATATATTATATGAGCGCTCAGGCGCAATATGCATATTATTGGGTACATCCCGCGCCTTTTATGCCACAGGTGGCATAAAAGGCGTAAGAATGGATTGTGCACCCCCTCCCGCTCAATGGGATGATACAGGGGAGGGTTGGAGATGTAGAGACACCGGCTACCACGGTAACATGCACAATAGATGCGTGGAGACAAATTGCAAAAGCTTTGGAGGCCCGATGCTTTACTCACCGGCAATGCCAATCACATACCATCCAAAACTGTCCGTATTACAGGAGACAGGATTTCAGATCATGTGCAGACGTATTAAGCTGGCCACATTGGGGGACCTGTTCCTCGAGGGTACACTCCGTACAAAAGACCAACTATTTCAAGAGGTGCAACCCTCTCCCTTAGAATTCTTCTACTACATCAGGCTCCGGCAGGGGCTGCGTGAGGTGCTGCCCCACTTTCCAGATGAACCGGGGGTGGTTTTGCCGCTGCATGCTATGCTAGTGTCCGATGGCCGACACCTAGTGTCGGAGCTATACAACACCATTAGAACGCGGCGAGAGGCTCCCGATAGCCATGTGCGAGACAGTGGAGTCTGGAGCTGGGCGTTGACGTCACTGATGAACTGTGGAAATACTGCTGTAACATCATGGCCAACATATCATCTAGCTGCAGGCTTAAAATCAAACATTATAAATTGTTCAGAGATTCTATTACACGCCGGTTAGGAAACTGAGATTTCACTTGGCGGACGACGACAGGTGCGTCCGATGTCGAGCGGAGGGAGCGGGATTTCTTCACCTGGCGTGGGAGTGCAGGGGAGTGCATGAATATTGGACTCAGGTCCATGAGGTGTTGCAGGTCATGACTGAAGGAGCTATACCCTTGGATCCCCTGGTCATGCTATTAGGATACACGATGGACATACCCAAACTTTACCGCAGGTTTGCAGATATCTCATTATTACTTGCAAAGAGGAGAGTAGCATGCAGATTGGGGAGGGGAAGGGCTCCGAAATTTAAGGAGTGGATGGACGATGTGGTATACTGCCAGGAGCAGCATAACATATATGCTGACTTGGTGCCTGTGCGCTGTAGGCCAAAGGACATTTGGAGTCCGTTGAAAACGTACTGGTTGTCTAAGGCGACACAACAGGGAGAATCGGAGAGTGATAGCCAGGATGGCGGGGTGTGAATGGAACACTGCTCTGGGAATACATACTGATGGCGTAATGGAGATGGCTCGCTAGCGCTGGCCGCTGAATACCCTGGTGTGAAGTATGTACTGATGGCCAGGTACTTCTTAATGGCCCTTAGCGGACTCACTGATGATATCACTCTCTGCAATTATAGCACTGTGTGCACCGCTAGGAATGTTGCTGAGTAATGTGAACGGACGATAAACCATTGTACTGTGAACTGTGAATTATGCTGCACTTAGATCCTTCTTGCTGATTTACCCGCCCTTTGTAGATTATGGTCTGATATACCATGCGCATTGTATACTGTATTGAGACATAACACTATCCCATCTGTGACATGCCCGCTGTGAAGTACAACCTCACTTGTCAGAAGAGAGTGGAAATGTGACTTGTATTTGTGTGACCAATCTGTATGTAATGTGATATATTAGATTGTTCAATAAAGGTTTAAAAAAAAAAAAAATACTGAGCGCACGGAAAGATTCCCAACCTATGTCTCAAAAAGTTTATTTTTATGGACTTCGAGTAACCCTGGTTGAGAAATTGTGGGGCCAGTGATTTGTAGGAATTGAGGGTCATCCAGGCATGCGATCTATTTGAAAAGCTTGCTTTGTCCTCCACCAAAGAAATTTGTTTTAAGGTTTTCCAGACCAGTTTTTTGAAGTTGGGATAGCCAATTTGTGCATCCCAGAGTTCTGTAAGTTTGGTGTATTCTAAGGCTAGCTGAAGGTAGCTTCTGGCTAGGGACCACTCCCTATGCAATATATCCTGCCACAGGAGATGGTTTAGCGAGTTTATGGTGGCACTTCTTATCCTGTACAAGCAGGTGATATAAGTGCCATACCTAGCTAGATCTTGTCGTAGAAGTCTGAACTCCAGCCTTATTTCAGCAGGTGATATATAGGACAGAAGGCTGAACATAATTCTATAGGCTTTGACCTGAGTATTGTCCAGCTCCCTTGCATCTCTTCCCCGCATAGCCTCGCTACCCTGTCAGTTTGTTTGCAACATTTTTTAGCGTTAAGGTGATCAACAGGCCTTTCCTTCTGACTTCCCCTTTCTGGCACCAAAAAGACACTTCCTTGTCGAATATAACCCCAAGGTACTTGTATTCCAGAACCGGGTCAAGTTTTATGCCTCCAAGGAGCCAACTTTCTGGAGGTTCTTTTTTTTGTTTATTGACATTGTCCTTGTCTATAAACAACAAAAAGCTGTTAGCAGGATGTTGATGTGTAGTTATTGATCCCATAGGCATTACTGCCTTGTGCTGAAAGTTGGTGACTTGTTGTTAGATTGCATTTTATTTGATTTGATGTATTATTTATTACGTTCTTACGTCTCTTTGCACCTGCTCTTTAACTTCATGCTTCCTCCTATGCGTAATATTCTTGATTTGCCATTATGTAATTTGTTTGATTGCACTATATATGTTTTAGATTTATGAACTAAGGGGCACATGCATGAAGCAATTTTGTATTCGCAAACGGGCCTATTCGCAGAATAGGGCCGTTTGAGAATACAAAAAAGGCTTTTCACATGCATCAAACCTAAATTGCGATGTGGTAACCTGTTACCGAATCGTAAATTGGGCTTTGCGATTCAGTATTTTGAAGCGGCGTGTTAAAGGCCTCCCTTCGAAATACCGAACCCTAACAGTACGCATGAATGTTTAGTGACCGTGAATGCGGTGGCAAAACATTTGCAGATTACCACCTACTTCAAGTAGGTGGTAATCCATCCGCAAATAGGAAGGGGTTCCAGAGGGACATCTTCCCATTTGTGAATGGTTGTAAAAGCATTTTTAAGAGCAGCAGGCAGTGGTCCCACTTATCATTTTATTTTTTGTAAAGCATCTTGTTTTCCTTTAAGGAAAATGGGGTGCTTTCCCAAAAAAAGGTTGCTATATTAAAAACTTCAGCAGGCCACCATCACCGTGATTTTTGTGATTTCTCGGGGGTCGCAAATTGCTATCTACCTCATTATTATTAATAAGGAAGAGCGATTTACGACCCCCTAGGAATCGCAATCTGAAACTCTTTGAGTCTCGTGTGTTGTAAATTGCGATTACCTAATTGCAATTGTCAGGCATTCGCAATTAGGTATTTGCAATTGACCAATTTTGATGCATGTGCCCCTATGTTACTAATCAATGGTTTTCTCCATTGTAAGGCTGACAGCTGAAACAATAAACATTGAACTGTTAGAATAATTACAACTAATGTCTCTCTAGCATCAGCATTTGAGGATAGTGTCAATCACTTCATCAAATTGTACAGTGATTTCCTATTACACAAAGTGAAGTGTAATGCACTGCACATAGTCAGTTGTACCCATAGTCTGTCAGTTGTCACCTACTTGTTTTTACCAACTGACAGGATCTGAAGTGAGATGCAGTAACTCAGTATACCTGGTAGGGTCAGCAATGAAAGGACTGGCCAGCACTCTGGGAGTAGCTGTGCTGCTGAGTTCGCAGTAGGTGCAGAGGCGCGTGACCATGTGACTATAAAAACATTTTGAATACATGTGCAAATTTCGGCTGGCTGCTCTTTAATAAAAGGAGAATGCCTCCAACAAGGAGGTAAAAGGAATATAGATACCATACCACTCTTGTTTATGTATGCACTGTATAGCAAAGAAAACTGGACATGTTCCCTCGTTGGTTTAAATTCTAAGCAACATAATAAATGTATTGAAATTCACAAAGAATCATGAACAGTACTGCGTTTGTCAGGGAGCTTGCCCAGTTAAATGTGTATTAGGCAGAAAAGTATGTCTAAGTGAATTTACATCTGTATTTTTTTATTGCCCGGAACAATATCCTTTCACATAAGCGAACTTTATTATCAAAATTAATCAAAATGATACAAAAAAACAAAAAAATTAAAACAATGGAAATTCTGTTTTGAGCAGTATTAACAGCAGAGGAAGACTTTACAACAAAAACTAAAAACAAGTTCTGCATTGGCAATTTAATGGTTTCCTATTACACTGGTACAAACGTGCTAATGATGTATCATTAGCACAACTTATGAGCCTTTAAAAAAATGTATAGTTTGGTTTTTATGGTACTGATGCTGTTTCCTACCACCTTGGTGTTGGGTCAGATGTTATCTATACCCACACCAGTTGAAAACAGATTTGCTCATGCCTTTGAGAGGAGCCGATCACTGACCAATTTCAGGGTGGTATTGCAACACCAAATGATTTGTTGACCTCTAAAATGTTATGAGTTTCTGTTTTTTATATTTGCCTTTGCCGCACCATGCCGCTTGCTAGCTGAACATGAATTTCTTCGCCTTTCCAAATGCTTCAGTTTAACACTATATATTATATCAGTCCCTGGTGTTAAATCAATTTTCAGAGTTGGGGGTGCTGACTTCAATGTTGCATCACAGAAGTCATAAGGATTGTGGAAAAAACCAAGCGTCACACAAAGAACATGTGCAGCAAATAAGACATGCCCATTCAGACGGAGATTGGCATGAGTGTGGTAAGTAGCGAGTGGTATGTAGCACACTGTTGCAAATATATTAGTTTTACAACGCAACATCCATTACATCGCATGCCATTACAATGCAACCATTACAACGCATGACACTACAATGCATACCACTACAACGCATGTCACTACAACGCATACCATTACAACGCATAACATTACAACGCATAGTACCCTTACACTTTCCAACACTTACCCTACTGTTGCACCCCTGGAGTTAGAATACTAATTTTTACCCCTACACTATCCAACACTTACCCTACTGTTGCACCCCCCTGGAGTTAGAATAGTAATTTTTACCCCTACACTATCCAATACTTACCATACATGCAATGTAATGTTATGCGTTGTAATGTTATGCGTTGTAATGGTATGCATTGTAAAGGTAGTATGCATTGTAATGGAATGCGTTGTAAAGGTAGTTTTTAAAAATTTGTTGTAATGGCATGCGTTGTAATGGAATGCGATGTAATGGATGTTGCGTTGTAAAAAATGCGTTGTAAAGGTATGCGTTGTAAAAGTATGCATTGTAACGTCATACATCCCAAGTAAAGTATCTTGATTTGTTTGATCCTATTAAAATCTTTGTTTCTATCATTCTTCAGAATTATAAAAAAAGCCCTTCATTTGTGATTTCCTAATTGCTGATATATTTTGAAGTATTTGTACAGTTCTTTACTGGTATTTACATTTTGTTGTGTTTTGTGTTTGTAGATAATAAGTCTGGGGACGGGAGTGAGAGACCTGCAAGGATTCTTTGAGATAATTGGCAACATATGTCTAGAGTCCCCACACGGACAGATAAAAGGGAGAGTGAAGGCTACATTCCCAGCATGGAGCATGAAGAAGACAGGGAGGGTGGGAATTTATGGAGGGTTTGGAGTAGCAGCCCTTGCCGTGAGAGGTGGGATGGCTCAGCGGGTTGGGATATTGTGGATTACAATTGGAAATAGATGCATAGTGTATACATATGATACCTTTTTCCTAACCATAAGATAGTGAAATTGTCCCATATCTCTCCTTACAAAATCCTATAACTTTGTGGTCAGAGAAAAAAAGGAAAACACCAATCCCCATGTCAAATGAGTAAGCAGCGATTTGTCTGTAAACACTGCCCAACTTTTAACATCTGTCTTTAAATGGACTGCAACTGTGACAAGACAGATACACACTTTAAAGGCATCTTTGTTGCTCATTCATCTTCTGACCTCTGAGCTTATTTTGTGTAGAGTACAACCTGAAATGGTTTCCTCTAATGTGCTCTCATTTGGTCTTTCAAGGTAAATGAGATACTGAATTAAAACATTTAGCCAGAAGCTAACATGATTTAATCAAGTTAGGTAAGGTGGGATTATAGCCCAGATGTATCATTGATCAATCCAATCTCTGGACAGATAGAGTCTTCAAATTCCTATTTATTATCAAATTGCGCTGCATCAAATGGAAACAGCAGGAATATGCCATGTTTACTATGGTGCAATTCTGCTCTCTCTCTCTGTGCTGGTGTACGGTGTGCAGTCTAGCGCCATTGCAGGCCCCCTTGTGCCATAGTGCAAGGGTGCCTATGCTACAGTAAGAATTATTTTTGTGCAGGAAGGGACTCCTTTCAAAAACAATTCTCAGACGCATTTTCCTATTTCTCTGTGTGCTGCTGAATGTGGCACACGTAGAAAGAAGAAATTACTAGAGAAATGCTACCTTTTTTTAGATTATATGCCATTCGGACCTGTAGGCAGGCAGTTAAACTGTGTTTTTCCTCCAGCGATACTAAATTGAATTGTCAGGTTGTGAAGTTCTTCGATTTAATGAAGGAGAGATTCAAGCATACTTTAAAGACTTATCGGGACTTAATAACAACCTTGAATTAACAATAGTAACTGCTGTATTTTAAATCATTTGTACTGTCATATGGCGTTTTATATTTTTGTAAAGATTTTAATGAATCATATACAAATAAAAAATGTTTTTACTTACTACTAGAGAAATGCGCATGTTTCCCTCGTTACACTTCTTTTGGGAAGGCAAAGCAACGTTGATCACTCTTGGTAAATGTAAGAATGCAGCAAAATCCATGGGTGCATGCTTGGGAAAATCCAAGCTCCACCCTTGGAATGCCTTTCCAAAGCAGAATAATGCAAGCCAGCTACCTGCTCTTCTTTGCATTACCCTGGAGTCACTAAGCCACAGGGAAGGTGGATTGGTGTGGCTCAGGAAATATTACTTAAGCCCTTGAGTTACTTTGTGTTTCTTTGCGCGACGCATTGCCAAAACAACAGCTTTCTAAATCTGGTCCTACATGTTTTAATAAAATCTAGAAAATGGTACAATGTTAAGCGCAAGGGAAGGTACAACACTTTATTTAATTTTATTACCAGTGCCCTCTCTCCCTTAACAAGAGCCGACTTCTTTTGCGTCTGGCTCAACACTACAATGTTGTCAGTTAAGTAGATGTGTGCACCCAGAGTGTGATCTACATTACAGCTCTGCTTGAGGCACATTAAGTGCAGCTGGCTCAAAAGAGATATTCATTGGCCTGTTCTGCCTTTTGTTCCAGTGAAAAATCAGATTGTACTTATCCACTCAGTTGACCTAGGATTGAGAGTTTTGTGTTGCAAAAACTGCATTAGATAAATAGTGTGGCAGTGCTTGTCCTGGCACTATTTTGTTGTCCTTCCACATGGGACAAGGACTGAACTAGAGCCAGACAGAAGACTCGACCCGCACTTGAGCCTTGTTCGGCTTCCGTAGCTCAACTCACACCATGATTAGATGAACACAGATATACACCCCCCTCTCTCTCCCTCTCTCTCTCTATATCTCTCTCTTTCTCTTTCTTTCTTCCTTTCTCTCTTTCCCACTCTCTCTCTTTCTCTCTCTCTCTTTGCCCCTTTTCACAATGGTAGAAACACAACTTAAAACGACTGTGCTTCTCAACTGTTAGAAAAAGGGACATCTTGTGTTATAAAAGATGTGCCTTGCTTAGATTTATAAAGAACACCTTTTAAATGGCCTATTGGGCATGTGCAAACCACATTTTCCTAGGACACACCTTTCACAGACCCACATCAACAGTCCTATAGTTAGTTTAGAGCTGATTTACAGGGACGGGCTGGGACAGAATGTAGGCCCTGGCCCCAAAATAAAGGGTGGCCCCAATTAGGGAGCCAGATAGCTTTAAAAAAAAGTGTGCCAAGTATGCAAATATGGGTAGTTTTGTTTTTGTAAAAACAGGCTGTTGAAGTCTTTCTGCAAGGTACGGAAGCCTACATGGATTTATGCTTGCACGAAATGTTTGTGATAATGTCTGGGAAATCAACCATAAACAAACATTGGGAATGTAAATAGGTCCAGATTTTAAGGGATGTTGGATGGTAATGTGAAGCAATACAAGTAAGTAGAATAGGAATAGATATGTCTTTATGTGGAAGCAAAGTACTGCAGACTAATATTGGTGTAGGTCAGGTGACAGTTGCGCTGTCATGCCAGACCTAAAACCTAAAAAATCCGTGAAGGTTTCAGACTGCCCTTCTCCCATCTGTGCTGCTGGCAGAGAAAAACAACATACATTATCTAGTTATCTTAGACATTTCAACAGCAGTTAAAATGCCATGTGTGGCCCCTGAAAGTTTGAGATCTGGCAGCTGGATAAATAAACAAAATGATCACAACTGCAGGGAGGGACAGCACTTTTTTGTGGTGGGAGCACAAACCTTCTTCCCAATCAAAAACGTGCTGCTGGCCCCAACATGTGGGCAGAGCCCCAGTCACTCTCTAGTGATGCTCACATCATTTTCTGGTGAAGCCAGACAATAAAAGCAATCAACCAGACCATAAACCAGGCTCACAAACAGACAAGCACACTAGTCCACACCCTATTCGACTGGCCCTTCTGGCACTGTCAGATGCTGATCCTGGTGATTTCCCCTAATTTGTCCTGCCACATGTGTGGAATTTATGTTATACAGAGAAGGCACATGGGCAGCATAGACTGTGTACACACAACACTCCCTCCTTGTGCAATACAGGAAGTTCTGTGAAGTTTTGTGAACAGTTTTTAGAGCAGAAGGCACCTCTCACAGGTCCAGCACACCCTGTACATTATTGAAAAAAGGCAGAAAAGACATTGTATTGTTATCCATCCCCCTTCAGACTCTGCAGCCTGGTGCATTTCCAAAAGTGTACAAACACACCCCACATAGACCTATGCATCCCATGTGATTTAATACATATGCACAGCTGGCCGAACTGCATGTGCCCCCCTTCACTAACTACTCAATGACTCCTCCTCTCCTTCTACTCCTGAAATCCCTCTAAGGGGGCAGGAAAACAGGCAGCCACTTACCCAAGCTTTATTAATTTGATGAGAACAGTTCCCTTACTTTTTAATAAAGAGGCACACCCGTCCCTGAACACCCCCAGGGTTATGTTAAGGGAATTTTTTGTATAGCGCACTGTCACCGGAGGTATCATGGCGCTGAGAGGGTGCTGAGGAAACAGAGGGATTTTAGCGGGAATGTGGGAAAAGCCAGGTTTTTAATGATTTGCGAAATTGAATCAGAGTACCGGAAGTCCTAACTGAGAGGGGGAGAGAGTTCCAAAGTTTGGGGCCGAGAAAGGCAAATCTTCGACCCCCAGATCTACAGAGTTTGAAGGGAGGGACCACCAGAAGATGTAAGTGAAGTGATCTAAGGTTACGTGAGGGACAGTAGGGGCAGATCAGGGATTTCAGAAAGGCGGGACAGGAACCAGAGAGAGATTTGAAAATAAGACAGCCAACCTTGAAGGCAGCCCTTAGGCTAACCGGGAGCCAGTGTAGCTTGATAAGGAGGGGTTTGGCGGACTGCCACTTCGGAATCCCGAGGGCCAGTCTCGCCGCCTGGTTTTGGATGACTTGCAACCTATTGATGGAGCATTTGGGCAAGCCGTAATAGATGGAATTTGAAAAATCCAGGCGGGAGAGAACAAGGGCCATGATGACTTGAAGCAAGGCATCGGGAGTAAGAAGGTAGGCCACCTTCCTGATCCTGCGCAGTTGGAACATGCAGGAGGAAACCACTGTCCCCACCTGCGGCCCCAGAGAGAGCCCAGCGTCAATAGTGACCCCGAGGCTTTTCACCGAGGTTACCGGGGTGGGAGGAGAGCCAAGCTCTGTGGGCCAGAAATATGGACCCCAGTGGACGGCGCTCCTACCCGGCAGGAGGAGCTCCGTCTTACCGGGGTTCAATTTCAGCTGGTTCTGACACATCCACTGAAAGATATGGGACATGACTGCCTGAAAAGTAGGAATAGAAGAAGGAGAGTTTAGAGAGAAAATGAGTTGTAGGTCGTCCGCGTAATTGAAGACGCGGACGTCCCACTGCCTCAGAGAAGAGAGAAGAGGGCGAAGATAGAGATTGAAAAGAAGAGGGGATAGAGAGGAGCCCTGAGGGACCCCACAAGACAGATGTTCCCTAGGGGCCCTAAATGTACCTAGGCTGAGGGACTGGGATCTCCCCATAAGGAAAGATTTCACCCAGGCCAGCGCCAGGCCCTGGATGCCGGCCTGTTCGACACGGTGGAGGAGGATGTTATGGTCCACCGTGTCGAAAGCGGCCGACAGATCCAGTAAAACCAGGGCCTGGGAGGTACCCTTGTCAGCTCCGTCTCTCAAGGTATCTAGGACAGCCAGGATCACAGCCTCCGTAGAATGACCAGGGCGGAAGCCGGCCTGGTTGGCCTCGAGAAAGATGGAACTCTCGATGAACCCCGAGAGACAGGCAGTGACATGGGCCTCCAAGATTTTTGAGAAAAAAGGTAAGAGAGAGATAGGACGATAGTTTGCCGGGACGGCAGGGTCGGCTCCAGGCTTCTTCAACAGAGGCACTAGAACGGCCTCCTTGAAGGAGCTGGGTACCGTCCCGGAAAGAAGAGAAGAATTGAGCAGAGGAAGGATACAGTCGGGTAGAGAATGGCAGATGTCGCAAAGTATGGAAGGTGGACAGTGGTCGTCAGGGGAGCCAGACTTGATCCGGGCCGCCAGGTTGGCTAAAGATATAGCGTCTAGTGGGGGAAGCTGGGTGATAGAGAAAGCATTATGAGGGGGTGTGATGGGAACAGCATCCAATGAGGTGACCGGGATAGTGCCCTTAATCAAAACAATCTTCTGTAAAAAAAAGGTGCTAAGTGCATTGCAAGATTCCTGGGTAGGGGCCTGGGACAAAAGCGTTCTGGCGTCAGACGTGAACTCGTCCAGAACTCTAAAAATCTCCTTCGACTTACAGGGAGCTGACAGGATATGCTCGGAGACATAGGTTTTCTTGGCTGCAGAGATAGCAGATTTATACCTATTACGAGCTGCCACATAGATATCTCTACTTGACGGGCAGTAGTCTCTTCTCCATCTGCGTTCGAATTGACGAAGTTCTAACTGTACAGTTTTGAGGAGTGGAGTAAACCATTTATGAGAATGGTTATGACGAGAGCGAGGGAACTTGATTAGTGGGGCAAAGATATCGCTTGCTGATATGAGCCAGTTAGAGACTTGCCCATCTAGCTCATTAATGTCAGAGTCATTGGGGGGAGGCGGACGTGTGTGAGACAGATGAGTTAGCAGTTTGGAAGAGTCGACGGCCTTCCACTTACGAGCCATGCCACCCTCCCGCGAAGGGATCCTGACCTGACCAGCCATCGAGATGGTGGTATCGATAAGGCGGTGGTCCGACCACACGCAAGGTGTAATAAGCGGGTGGGAGGGCTTCACCCCATAGACCCAGATATGATCAAGTATATGGCCACCACTATGGGTGGGGGAGGTGACTAACTGGCTGAAGTTCAGGCTCGAGAGACCTTCAAACAATTCGAGGGCGTGGGGGCCAGCGTCCCTGTGCTGAAACCAATAATTAAAGGGTGAAAGGGAGAAGGATGCCCTCCTCTACTGAGAAGTGAGAGAAGGGAGAGGTAAGTGAAGAAGAAGCAGGCCTTCTCTTTAGGGCCCCCGCTCTGAAGGAAAGGTAAATGTGGGTAGTTAGTTCATCATCAAATCTGAAGGCTGCCTGGGAGCCAGTATAGGCTTGAATTGATAGAATCTGGAATTTGTCCTTTTAATGGAAATCTCTCAAAAAGATTTTCTCTCGGTCCAGGCAGCATGTTACTAAAATCATAACATTTGAGACCACTGTAATCCTATAAAAACAATATTTCTGCACTTTTTGCGGCAGTCTATGTATGGTGGGTGTAACGTGTTTTAAATTAAAGGACCTACATATTCAGAGAACTCTCTGTCACAGGCTTGGACCTCTTTGCACTATATATATATATACACACGTCACTATTTGCCCAGTACACTGACCAGGATTCAAATCAGTGACTGTTCAGTCACACCCACAGACATCTGAAGTGATTGCATTAACCAACTGAGCTTTCCTACTGGAAAAAATGTTTTTCCCACATATAAATATAAGTTGCTACATACAACATACCCTTTTCTTTTTTCCTCTAGAGCACATTACTGTATTCCAGTAATGTGATTTTTTATCCTCATTGCTTGTCTTTTCTTATAAGATTGTGTTTTATTACAGTATTGACATTCTGTGCTTTTTTAGTATTCTTGTTCAAATAGATTGTTTTAACCTCAGTTTTATCTCATGTTCTTTATCCTCTGAATTCTGTAATGTTTTTAAATATGTGTTCACTCTCTTAATAAAAACTATTTAACAAAAAAATAAATATAAGTTGCATTTATTTTCATTTAAGGTGTGTGCATTGTATTTTATATGGAGTTATTCATAGGTAAAAGGTCAACAAAATAGTCTCTGATTATTTTGTTCTTATTAGCCGCGTCTCTCACCCGCCCCACACTTGCGGACCCAGACCTCATTGTACTCAGAGTCACAGTTCCCATACATTCTTTTATGCACTTTGATTCCCGCTGTGCCTCATGGAGTCCAAAAACAAGTCTTGTGCATGTTGTATTATCACATCTTTTTTTATTTTTTATTTTAAAACCGTTTGAACATATCAAGCATGTCACATAAGAGCGCCCACCGCCCTCCTCCCCAACAGTTTCACAGGACAAAGCATATTCAATAAAACCAATATTAGAACATTGGAATGTTGGGAGCTCCATTGAAAACAATGGAGTGCTCCGGGCTTATAATGGCTGGTATAAGCCTGGAGCTCCAACATTCCAATGGTTCTTTGTTCACAGCTCTGGCTGTGAACAAAGGCTTCAGGGAACCTGAGGGGATTCCAATCCCCTCATGCTCCCAAAAGGCTTTGTTTCTTTTGTTAGAACATTCTGCCCTCTGGTGACAGAATGTTCTAATAGCCTTATAGCCCTTCGTAGATGGGCTATACCGCTATTAAAGTGCCTCTCCCTTGTTAAAGGCCCTCGCCTTTGGCTCGGGGCCTTTAACGCTGGAGAGGGCCTTTAATAGCTGGTATAGCCCTCTACGGCGGGCTATAAGGCTATAATATACCCCCCAGCAGTGTGTCACACATCATCATCCATGCCCCCCCATGTGTCGGGCACAAGGAGGTCTACCCCCATCCCATCAGAGCCCCCCATCCAGACCATAGTATCGTCTCCATTTCCCCCACACTCTACTGAACCTCTTGGGTCAACCCCGGGCTTTATATGCGACCCTTTTTTATTATCACATCTTTGAGTAGAAAACACTCGAGATAGACCCCTGGAAGTAGTTACCTTACCATGGATTGTGCAAGGACTACAATGGATGCCAGATTTGGGGCCATCATATATGCTTCATTTTTGTCTGACAGCTACGTTCCTACTAGGGGGCATAGGGAACCCCTTTGTTCCTCCATCTTCCTGAGAGTAACTGTTGTGGTTGCAGCAAAATGTCTGGAGGTAATGGACTGCGTGTAAATTCCTGGGTAATTCTACATAGAGGTATGGAGAGTGGAGAAAGAGTCTTCACATAGCTAAGTCAGAAATGGGCCAGGGTGAATGAAATTACTGTTACACAGACAAAATTGAGTAATGTCTTGTTACACAAAATTGACAAAATGACCCTGTTACACCACTTTGCAGCATGAGCGAACGGTACAACACAAGCAACCATCATGCTTGCGGATATTGTAGTTCCAAATGTTGATTTTGTATTTCACTTGTTAGTTAATGTTTATTTTGGAATTGTCATTCCTTAAAATATACAATAATTAGTTTCTATTCAAAACAATGAAGAAGCACATGTTCATTGAAATGAATATAAATTTGAGCTATCATGGGCAAATTATGTCAACCATTCCGAGAAAAGTGTCCTATTAGGTACGATTGCTATGTTCCCAATCCCTGCATGCTGACTGGTTGCTCAGACTTCCTAAAGAATCTAGTGGAGAGATTATAATAGTGTGCGCTAAGTGTTAGCTAATAAACACTTTAGCAAATTGTGCAAGCTTGGGCTATTCTGTGGAAAAACTGGGCAGAGGAAAGTAAGTATTACGTTTAGGCAAACCGGAAAAATGACGAGTCAGGCAGCTCGCCTCTGCAGTGTCAGTGTGCAAGATAAAAAGAGGAGGAACAAACTAAATTTCACCTTACATAGTTTTAGATCATTTTTCAAAATTGTGCCTAGTTATACAGAAGCAAATTAGGCACATTTTGTACACCCCTGGCTAAAACCCACATGAGTAGGAAGGAATAAGTTACTTATTACAGGTTAAATCTGGATTGCCCTACAGCTGAATAGCTCCTGTAAGGCCGCCATCCCCTCCAAGCAACCAGTAACTGCCAGACGTACATCAGCACACACAAAGCAACATTCCATTCCACCACCACCACATGCTCTCTTTCACCCTCACACCTCAATTTAGCAGCTCACACATGCCTAGATGGAAATATGCAAGATGTAAAACAAGCCTCCTCTTTTATTAGAATGACGTTCAAAGGTAAACTGTTATGTTAGCCTAACATGTAATCTTATTCTGCTCCAAGTGTCTCTCCTTAAATTTAAGTTCATCTGACAAGCCTTTATCCAGCCTGCAAGGTTCTATTTGGCGTTCTCTGTTGCATAGGTGACCAAATTACTCAGCCTTGTACCATCACCCATATCCATCAAGCGCGAAGGTCCTGGTATGATGGTCCACGGCAAGCATAATGGTTTACATGGGCATGTGAATCTCTTACCTGTTGTTCCCCATCACTTGCAGCCAGCCTGGTATCTACTGCCGGCCAGCAGCTCCGCAGAGCTTCTGTTTCAGTATTGCTTCATTAGTCCAACTATTTAACCATTTCTCTTTCCAAAGGGACCTCTCTATTCAAATCTCCAAGCAGATAACCTATTCTGGATCATTACCTCATGCTGTTTCTCATTATATCTTTGGGGATGTTTTCCCTGAGACCTAGAGACGACTGGTTAATTGCTGTTTACTCTCTATGTTTTCAATCATTGTGACTAAGTTTCTCATGGTTGTCCCAAATAACGATTGTGATCACTACAAACAAATTGATTGCCATGGAGTTGATCTGTGCCACATAAATTCATGAATCTGTTACTTGGTTGTAAATCTTTCAATAAAATATAATAATCTCAGCACTGCTTTAAAAATGTAATGTAACTCACCTTGAAATATTAACAGGTCACCCTAAAGTACACATTATTGCCCACAAGGTTGGGTTTCTGATTTTTAAAAGTAAATTGTGCAAAATCAAATGAAAATTGTCATTTTCCTTCAGTGACTAGCCCTCGGAATCTATTTTGATTGGCAGGGATGTAGCTGAATCCACGAAAATCTCTACCTTTTGACAGGAACAATAATCAGTCAAATACTATTTTGCATATTTACTAACCATTCAATTAATTAGTGAAATTCTATTTTTAGTAAATAGTCAGGAAAGAAGCTCTTTAAAAGTTACCTTTTCTCCTACTAAAGTTTCAGAGGCTAATTTACCTGCCCGCAGTTGCCCAACCTGTGCCTTACCTTTTAAAAAAAAATGTTATTAAGGTTTTATTAAAGTACAACAAGAAAAAAGATTAATAAGAAAGCATGGTATTACAGAGCAGTATTAAGCAGCAAGTTAAAACAGTAAAAGATTGCATAGTCACATGTCAATGTGCATATATATCTAAACCTGTACATTATTAAATACAAGTCCATACTGCAGTGGATTAGGCACGGCATCCAATTAAATACCCAGCAATCTCTGCAATGACACATTTACCTTAGATATGCCCCTGTTTACTGCGGTTCCAATGGATGTAATCTGCCCCTGTGTAAAGGTGTCGCTGCCATCCCTCTTTGTAAGGAGGTAAGATTGAAATGGCTGCCAAATATCAACAGGACTAGCAGCAGGTGGCTGCAATTGTACCTAGGTATCACTAGTGCTATTACAATATGTCATACTGTGAAGCCATGCATGCAATGTGGGGACATGCTAACAAGCCCACTTGATAGCCACCTCGCGTTTAGCGATAATTAGTGCAATTGCAATGAATCAGCGCTTAGATTTAGGGAGATCTTGCATATACCCCAGCAGTGATATCAGGGACGAGGGTGTAACCTCCATTTCCACCATATGAGAGAGTTCCCCAAAGTCTGATCTCCAATAATATTCTATCTTGCTACAGGTCCCTGTCATATGTGCAAAATCGACTTCCGGGGAAAGGCACCTCAGGCATTTGTGTGGATGCGAGGGGTCCATATGATGCAGTTTATTAGGTGTCATGTATGCCCTCCACAAAAATTTTAATGCAGCAACTTGTGCCGGTGATTAGGGGAGACCAGGCATATTTGAATACAGCACCGTCCCCACTGTACGTCTGTAAGTGGGTAGCCCAGGTCCCAAGCTGCCCACACATGTATCATGGCAAGGAAGCTTGCCACTGCTTCCTTGTACATCCGAGCAATTAAATTACTCCCATCCTTAATTACCCCTGTCAGCATTGGAAATTGAGGGGGCTGCAAAGGCTAGCTATACATGCTCGCACGCAATGCCCTCTGCAACATTTGCAACATGAAGTGATCAATTTTAGTGGCATCTCTGAATCGGGGATCCTCCGTACGTGAAAAAATATGACCGCCGGGGAACAGATCAACAAATGTAATCAGCTGAAACTTGGCCAGTGTTCGCTTTACTAAAGACTCCTGCAAAATGGGGACCCAGCCATTTCCTGCAAGTGCCAAGGCAGATGGGTATAGTATACGGGATACCGTTACCCGCAGCAGCTTGTGCCATGCCCAGCTGGTTGTGGACAGCATCTGAATGTCTTGCTGATCACGCGGGAACCCAACTGGCAGTATGGTGATGAGTGGTGCCGGAAGCACCAGATCGGCCTCAGGTCTATATTATGGGATCCCGACATTTGCATGATACAAGTGTCGGGCAAAGCTCTCCTGCGCTACCAGATAGTAAACCTGAAAGTTTGGTACCCCAAACCCACCCCTCTGAAACGGCAGCGTTGAGATATCCAAACCAATGTGGGGTTGTTTACCTCCCCACACAAGTGGTATCAACAATGTACGAAGGGCCGCAAAGAATCTATTATATAGTGGTATAGGAATGTTTAAGAAGAGTTATAAAAACTGTGGAGGACCACCATCTTAATTATAGCTATTCTACTTGCCATTGACCGGGGCAGTTATAACCAACAATTTATATTACGTTCCAGTTTCTCCATCACCGGTCCATAATTCAGATGGAGAATACAATTCTTTTCACTATGGATGTAGACTCCAAGGTACTTCACTGAGTCCTAACAACAGACCAATGGTTAGTCCACCGTTCTCTCACAGGCAGCCTCCATCACTTGAAAAGCCTCTGACTTCTCCCAGTTGATATGTAGCCCAGATATGGTGCCATATCTCGTCACCTTCCGTAGAAGTGGTGTTAAATTATCGTATGGGTGCCGTACATATAATATATTTTCATCAGCATACAATGTAAGTAATAAGCGTCCAGTATTAAATTGCAACACCCGATAACAATGCCTTTCTAGTGGATGTTGCACCAATGGGTCAAGGGCCACAACAAATAGCAGGGGAGAAAGTAGGCACCCCTGCCGGTTGATTTGAAACGTGATATTCAATGTGTCATTGTGTCGAATACGGGCAGTGGGCATCGTATACAATAACCTGACCACCGCCAAGAACCGTTCCGGCACCCCCAGTTGTTCCATAGTAGCATATAGAAAAGGCTACTCAAACGTGTCAAAGGCCTTCTCTGCATCAAGGAGGATGGAGGCTGCCGGGACTGTCGGTGATATTCTATGCAGAGTGGCAAATAACGTTCGAAGATTAAGAGCTGTTGATTTGTGAGGAATAAAACCAGATTGTGCAGAAGATATCAATTTATCCACAATTAATGCAAGCCTTGTTGCCAATATTTTAGCTAGGATCTTATTATCGAAATTTAAGAGAGAAAGTGGTCAGTATGAACTACATTTCCGCACATCCTTCCCGAGCTTTGTAAGCAAGATTATAACTGCTTTTCTCAAAGTGGGTGGGAGTACCCCTGCCTCAACAGCCTCCTGATACATGTCTATTAGATGAGGTATAATGAGATTCTTATATTTTCTGTAGAAGCAACCCATAAACCCATCGAGTCCTGGTCCTTTAGAGCCGTCCAGAGCATTGATAGCCACACTCACTTCCTCCTCTGAAAAAGGCTCGGCCAGAAACTTCTGATGAGCCTTCTCCATCCAAACCAGTGAGACCTCATCGAGGTAGTCACTGTTGTCTGTGGGAATCCCAATAACCCTTGAGGTGTACAATGCTGTATAATACTTAAGTACCTCCTATAGGATCCCAACATTACCCGTTATTCGCTCTTCATTATGTCTGGTCAGCACGGCTATATAGGTTGGCCTGCGAGACTGTTGCATCAGTCTAGCTAACATTCTAACCGGCCTCTCGCCTTCCCCATACCGCCTTGCCAGCACATATTTTCCTAGGAAGTATGCCTCTCGTTATGCTGCTTCCCAAAAGTCAGTCATTAACGTTGCTCGTCTTAACAGATATGGGGTACCTGTGGTGTTCACTTTCATATGGTCTAATTCGGTCAGCTGTGACTCTATCTGTGCTAACGTTTGTCACAGATCCCTGAGTACTCCAGTTTTTTTTTAGATACACACCCCCTTGTATATGCCTTAAAGGCTTCCCATAGAGTAGCCTTGGAGTCCACGGATCCTACATTTATTGCAAAGTACTCGGTGATCGCTTCCCCCAATTCAGTTGCAAAAACTGCATCTCTCAGGGCCAAATCGGGAAATATCCATGGATGCTCCACCCCTGCTCTAGGGACCTTCAGTTTAAGCAACACAGGAGAATGACCGGATAATGTATGTGGCAGGTGGATGACTGTATCTATCCATAGTGCCACCCCAGTGGACTGGCACCAGTAATCCAGATGTGTCCAGGTGTTGTGGGGTGCGGAGTAATGTGTGTACTCCTCCCAGTCTGTACAGTGGTACCTTCACGCATCCACTAACCCGAACCTTCCTATAGTGTCCAACAACACCCGCCTTGCCCTGGGTTTTGTGGCTATCCTGGCTGCTGTGCCTGCGCGCTCCGGATCAAGTAATACATTAAAATCCCCCATGTATATGTGGTCTGCCCCAATGCTCACCATGTGGGTATGAATAGTGTCAAAGAAGTTGGGGTCATCAACATTTTCTGCATACACATTAACAAACAAGACAGAGTGCTCAAGCAGATGTCCCTTCACCAATAAGTAATGCCCCCATGCATCTCAAAAGACCTCCTCCTCCTTGAATGGCACCCGTTTATGTATCAACATTGTAACACCCCTGGCATGTGAACTATACCCTACAAAATATGTATGTGCCCCCCCAGCTTGAGGCCAATGATGCCCTGGCGTTAATTTCCAAATGAGTCTCTTGTAAAAAAGCAATGTCCACCTGATGGCGTTGCAATGTCGGCCTGATGGCGTTGCAAGTAGTTGGTCACTTCTTTACATTTACAGGCATTATTGAGGCCACTAACATTCCAAGACATCATTACCACATTATTAACCTTGATCTAAATTAAACATTTCAATCTTACTGACACCTGGACCATTATTGCTGCACTGCAAATGACGACTGTAAGAAAGCCATACATCTAACTTTTGCCGGCGAACCCAATACCCCACCTCCTACCACCCATCCCCCATACTGAACTCTAGGGGGAAATCCCCACTCCTTATAACCGTGTTTGAATGAACATACAAGCAAAAAAGCATTATACTATAAACCTGCATGAACGTAAACAGGTGCATCTGTACTTGAGGGGTGGTAACATCCCTCCGCTTCCCCTTAATCTTGACACTAAGTCCCTGCATATGTGCATCTTAGTCATCACAGGCGGTGCTCCAGTGTGCCACTAGCACACACAAACAGCAGTGCGTTTTTAAATGTTGACTGAAACATATCATTACCAGCCATTGCTTTGGTATATCAATTTTAGTGTAACTTAGCTGGCAGAAAAGAGATCAGCACTTGCACCAGAGTCTGGAATGTCCTGCGATCACTGCGGGGACGTCGTACCATGCTTCTTTACCTTATTAGAGTATTTCTGGCAGAACTCCTCAGCGTTTTGAGGAGAGTTGAAGATTTGAGACTGTCCATCAACATCCACCTTTAGCCGCGCTGGGTTAAGCATTTTGTACCGCAGCCCCAGCTTTTGCAGGGACGCCTTAACCCCGGTGTATTTTCTACGTGCTTCCTATACCATTGCAGTAAAGTCCGGGTACATGGATATGGTTGATCCCGGCCATTCAAGTTGGCCCTTCTCACGCACCATCTGTAGGGCGGTATCCCTGTCTCTAAAATCCAATAACCGGGCTATGATAGGTCTTGGCGGGCAGCCTGGATTAGGTCGTGGTCCCAGAATACGATGAGCATGCTCAACCACAAATGTATTAGTAATGACTCACCGCCAAAGAGATCTATGAGGAGTGTTTCCACAAAACGGTCCAGCCACCCGGTATTCGTAGGTTCGGGTACCCCATAATATGAATGTTATTTCGCTGACCACATGCCTCTAAATCTTCGTTCTTAATAGCTATGGCTTTAAGGAGCTTATCCAGTCTTTCATACTTTTAGGTGGTCTGCGCAGCAGCATCCTCCAGGTCAGAGACTCTGCCCTGTACCGTGGTCAGACACCCTTCCTGCCTCAGTTGTGTGCGTCACTCTGCCGTCCACCATGCTGGTCTGTTGCGTCGCAGTGCTGGTGCCAGGTGTTTTAAAGGACAAAGTGCTTTGCTTAGGGTCCTTACGCCCCATACCTAATAATATTATCACGGTGGTCTAAGGCAGGAGGACAGTCCCCTTATGTCCGACTGCAATGCGGTGTATGTTGGGCCCCCATTGTTTGAGGGGTCACTCCACTATGTGGTACTGCACATGCTCACCGTCAACCCACTTCACCAATGCCCCACCGCAGTGGAATCGATGTGGCCTGATTACAGCTCCAAGTGTCTTCGCCGTTGGATTACCGCCTGCATACCCCTGATGTTATCCAATCTAGGCAGGCCCCTGCCGTCAGCTCGGCGGTTGCACAAAGGGCAGGGGGAAGTACCACCATCTGCTCTGTCCCCTCAACAATCAGGCCCCTCCGACTATCTGTACCAAGCCACAGGGGTCCTCCACAGTGCCATACAGGGCACACCTGACTGGACGATAAAACCGCGTCACCGCCGTTCATGTACCATTGCTGTGGGGCCCACCATCGCCCGAATGGGCTCTACCGCTGGTTTTGGCCATAATGGGGGGAGGCAAGGGGGTGGTCGCATCTAATGGAGGGCCGCGGGGCAGCGTAAGCACAACAGCTCCCGGCCGGGCAGCCGGTTCCCAGGCTCACCGCGGTACCTGACACCACGGGGAGTGTCTGTGTCCCGTTGGGAGTCTCTGCAATTCCTTGCCCCCACCGCAACCGCTCACGTCAAATGCACCGCATGTTCCGTCTTCTGGCAATCCCCGCAGGCCACGGCCCGATCCCACCCAGATCCTTACTCGAGTCCCAGGCTTCTTTCGAGTCTACAGGCCTCACCACACCCAGCCTCTGTGCTTCAGCGCTGATCCGCGCAGCGATCTTCAGCCGGGCCAATTTTCATTTTGCCCGGCATACAACCGCCGCCTCTGTCTCACGCAGCATTCTTCAAAACAGTATCGCCATCACAGCCACCAGGACAAGCGGGTCTTAGGGAGTCAGCGGCAGAGCTACAAGCCTACGCGGCCATTACAGTTGGCGGCTTGGCCACACCCTCAACCTGTGCCTTAACTTAATGACTTGAGAAAACTGCTTCCACAGCAGAACACTGACTTATACCTGGTGAGAGGATGGACTGTGGGTGGAGAGTATGAAACCTAGCAACTCAGGAAAGGCAGCAGGGAAGGTTCCAGGAACTTCTTTAATGTACAAGGTACAGAGGCAAAGCCTGACCTCTCATAGGTTAGTGTAAGGGGAGCCCTAAGGAAAGGGCAGTTTTTGTTCTTTAGTCCCAAGGTAGCCAGTTGGGCGACAGCCCCTTGGGAAGAGGATGTGTCCCTGAACCTGTTTTAGTAGCTGAGATGGAGGGAGCTGCTCATTTACCTAAAAACATCTTGCACCTGCACCAAAGCTCCCTCTAAAGGCAGAAGGCCTTGTACGTTTGATTTCCTTTAGAATTATGCAATGTGGAGAGCTTGCAGGATATACTTCAAAAGTGTGTAGGGTTGCTTCCTTGAACTTTTTGGGAAATTGGGTATGGGGTTTTGTAGGAGTCCCACCCACCTACTGACTAGTGGAAATCATAAACATGACCCCCCTCACCAAGAGGCACACTATGGAATAGGAAAATTAGAGTACACATATGTAAACGGTATAGAAATTTTGTATGTAGAATTGACACTAATCCTAAGGTAATTTCCTTTGTAGCCTCGAGAAACGCTAGCCTGTCCAGTTTGGGAAGCCGATCTTAAAAATATATGTTTCTCAATATTATTTTACATATGGTGTCTCTACTAATGTGTACCCTATATCCTGAGTAGGGTGTTTGCCCTCATATCCATGAGTAAAGAACAAGGCGAGACATCTGTGTTCAAAACTTTATGAAACATTGTTGAGCACACTACCACCGACATGGGAACAACCAATCCTCAGATGTCCTCATGGTTCACTAACTTGATATACTTACATGGTGCGACAAGGAGATGTTAGGCTTAGGGCCCACAATTGTATATAAGAACAAAGCTAGAAACTTCATTTAAAACTTTATTTAATGTTGTTGTGTACACTTTTGATACCACAGACATCAAAACTGAATCTCCAGAGGTCCTAATGGTTCAGTAGTTTACCAGTTTCACATAGTGCGACCACACACCACATGATGAGGTGACGCGTCTACGTTGACGCGACCACGCCCCCTCCAACCCGGAACAGTTCACAGATTTGACTTACAAATGGTGACGGAAATCAGGTGAACGGTGCGAAAACCCGGGGACGCAGACCGATTAGGTGTGCATACGGGGCAGGACCCTTGACGTTGTAAGTATGTGGCAGTATGGACACTCACTGTGCAGTATGATGTAGCACCGTCTCCGATTACGAGTCCCTAACAGCACAAGCGACTCTTTCCTTTTTTCCTTAAATATTACTCTCTCCTTCGGACCGAAATTACCAGAGTTTGACTAAAGAGCTACCCCACAGTGCTGCGTTCCCTCGAGCGGCAGACACTCTCCCAAATTGGGGTAAATGGAGTTTAATGCAAATTGTCAATGTAACTTTAATGACTGATGATGTGTGTGAGATGTAGTGTGTGGTTTGAGTGAGAAGGGTGTGGTGCGGAGACAAAATTCTACAGAATACATATTCACTTCACTTGGACTAGTAGTGGAAGAATGCGAGTTATATCGCCACTTCACTAAATATTTTCAGAGCAGTTTACTCTATTAGGAGTTTGAATCAAGATCACGTAACAAATGACTACAAAGTATGATGGCTCCTACACGCCCTCCCTGTTTGACAAGCATGAGTGTACAGAGCACATCACAGAAGGGAATTTTGAAATGCAAGAATTCTTTCGATGGTTAGTCTTTTTTCCCTCTGTCTTTCTCACAGATGGAGTACAGAATACCTACTGAAGAATAAGATAAGTGATCTTTTTCGGGTGTGTTACACTAAGGAGCTGCTATCTGTCCTTACATATATAGCGATAGGTATTAACCGCTTTTGATGATTACCAGGGAGGACATTTTTGCCCTGAAGAAAGTCCGGGACCTGTTTAAGCCAATTTTTTGGACTGAAACATGTTGGCACTAGGGTCATAGGACCATAATACACTTTGTGACCCACATAGTTTTTTGTATTTTAAAACCCCATGTGGCTTCACGAATAAAGGGATACTGGGATCTGCAGGAGGAGTTTTAATCTTTATACCCCCTGGCCATTTCTTCCTAAGTGCTCCCTGAAATATGGTCGAGCCAACCCTGACTTTTAGGATGATGAAGCATGACACTACTAGAGTGTGTGAGGGTAATATTAACAAAAGGAATTGCTTCCTTTCCCACAATCTAGTGGGCAAAAGTTGAAAGGTCTCTTTCATTTTTTCCCATATTGTTGAGCTTTTAGACTTGGTCTACAAGCCTGTGGGGTACTCGTTGTGGCAGATAACCCAGAGGAACCCTCCTCATAACACTTTCTGGACCTGTGGAGGATCAGAAGGGAATTGGGCCTACTGCATATGACCAGAGAGGAGCCCCGAAGGACTGGGCCTACTCCCTCTTGTACATATGAAAAAAACGTGGACTCCAGGGGTCAGTTGAAGGTCCTCATATGTGGCTATAGGGAAACAACAAGTTGAGAAATGCCTTTTTCCTAAAGTGACCCATTGACCAGTACCAACTGGACCTTGACTAGACCTTGCTGATGGCTTCTGCAGACATGTGTCATGGCCCCTAAGTGCTGTCCCTGAAGTCCTGGGATACCTGTAAGTGATTAGGATTTACTGCTGTAGAAACCTTGAAAAGCTGGGCCTTATAATTGTTTGGACTTCCAAGAACTCCTGAGCTCTCAACTGCACCTAGCGGCACCTGTGTCCGATTTCGCTGCAACTTCCTCGGATACACCTTCATCAGTGCACTGTTTGTGTACTCCATGAAATTGACTAAGCCAGAAGGTAAAATCTTTTACCGGGACAAAACCCTGTGGTGTACACGACCCATGCTCCACTGCGGTAAGCCTGAAATTGTGCCTAGGTCCTGATTCATTCTCAAAAGTTAAAGAAATGATATCTCTCAGTCGCCTAATGGATGACTTTTTGTTTGTTTTGGTGTCATTTTGTTTAATACATTTTACTCTATTTTTCTAATCCATTTGAGTATTTTATTGTTTGATGCTTTGACTTTATTACTGTTTGTTACTTTATAAATACTTTACATATTGCAGTCATATAAGCCTGTCAACTTTGTACTATGGATACCGGGTGGCTGAACTCCAGTTAATTGCTGGCTTTGGGATTCTTCATGAAAAGTTATTATTATTATTCCTTGATGTGGGCTACTGTTCACCATAAATAATAATCCACTTTTTTATACATACCAACACCGGTATTGACTTTGCCTGTCAGGCATTTTGGCATTCTACACTGCCAGATAGGCCCCATTCTCCCTCCGTCTCCCCTCTGCATGCTTCATCTGTTCTGCGTCGCCGTTCTCCTCATTCACCGTGCCTCGAGTCCTGGCGCCGATCGCAGTACCTACTTCAGTAAGACGGCGGGTGCTGATGGGTGGGAGGGTGGTTGGATCTGCTGCGATCTTCTGATGATCACTTTAGGGGGGTCACTTCTTTGTAAGCGTTGAGGAGGTCTTGGTTGTTCTCTATCGGTCGGGGAACCAGCAGGCGTTTGCCTCGCCGTTATTTAGAGTGTGACATGGTCTTGTTTTATGCAGATCGTAGAGGATATTTCTGCCTTCCCACCGGCGTGAGGGTTCTGGCTCTCTTACGATAACGGAGGGCCTTTTGACCGCCCGCCGTATCTCCAATTCCAATTTCCCTCATTGTGCCTCTGTCCCCTACCCCACCGTCGGCAGTTTCCTCTTCTACTTCTCCATTGCTGGGGATGAACGACTACGCTAGTGAGCTTGTTTGGCCGGGGGGGATGCAGGATAGCTGACTGTGGGCCCTGCGTTCTTGATGCGACTTTTAGCCCTTTACGGGCTTGTAACCTGTGTGGTCGCACTGTATACCTGGGTCCATCAGGCCTGTTGTTGGTGCCTGCCAGGGGGTCCTTTCCCCACAGAGCTTCCTCTTTGCAGGCTAGTAGATGGGGCGTTATTGCTTACAGACCCCCAATCCCCTTGGTGGGAGCTTGACCGCACTCCATGTCTTGGGGGCAGCCCCTTGGCGGTCACGCGCTAGCGGTATGTTGGCCTCCTTGCTGCTGGCTTCGGTTCTGGTGCTCACCTGGACCAGTCTCGATCGTATTCTCCCCGGGCTCGGAAGGGGTCACAGAGCCTCCTCCACTGCCTTGGTGCTGCCATCTTAATGGTGGGACCTCCGATGGTGTTGGGCTTCTTGTCAGATATTCCTTGTGTCTGTTTTGCCATTGTGGTATGGCAATGCCACTGAATCAATACGCTCCTGCATCTGCCGTCGTTGTGGGCTCCACAACTCGGGTCACGAATCTTGTCGCCTCTGGAGCGAAGACCTAGGCTACGAGTGCTGCCATTTTGGCTCTGTTCGTCTGCACGCCAGCTCTGTCCCCGGGCCAATTCTGCATCCCAGCTCCGTTGATCTCGTCCGGGATAAGTGCTGAAGCTCCCTGTCATCTTCCACATGGCCCCGTCCTGGCAAACGGGAACCACCGGCACCTGTAAATATCGGTCATTTGGGCTGCCTGCTGGAACTCTATGCAGACACTACCACCATTGTGGCTGTCGAAGCCATGCCCTCGAATGGAGCCTATCAATATATTTGCAGGATTGGTAGTATTTTGGACCAAAGGAAATCTGGGGAAAGGTTAAGGCTAAATATTGCATTTTACACCATAATATTTGATAAATTGGGTAAACAGCTATTGCTCCTACAAGCATTGTATAAGGTTACCTGTGAGAAGTTGGCCTGGTATATGATGTGCACTAAGTAAAGTGGGCACCATGCACCAGTCAAAACAACCCTTCATTTAGGAGGTCAAAGATAACCTTATGAAAGCTATCCAAGTGGTAGCTGTGGAGAGCAGCCTTCAGGCTTTGTTCTTGAAGAAGTGTTAAGCAGCTTGTTTTACCAGAATGCAATCTTATTGTATTGGTCAAATGAAAGGAGAACCACACAGTAGTTATAAGAATATATATTTATTATTATAACACCTTACATACCTCACAGTATCTGCTACACGCAGATAAACACAAAGCACACAATACTGTAGCACAGAAACAATCATAAATAGCACTAATACACAGTGGGCTCCAGGGGGAGACCAAACCATATCCTAAAATAGTGGTATAAGAACCACGACTCGAGTCAAGACAGGGTCTAGAGAGTGTAGAATCACTGAGACCGCAGGGAACCACCCAAGGTGAGTGAGCAGGGACCCCACAGAGGACGGGTGTAGTGTGAGAACACGACCGTGTGCTACGTACAATTCAATGGGAGAGTCGCGCTGCAGTTTTAAAGTTTAAGGATCCTTCCCAGTGGATTACAAGGAAACCCTCTGGAACATAGAAGGTTGGAGTGCCATGCCACCCGTGGATACTGAAGTACCAGAGTAACCTATCCCAGGGAAGCCAGGTGTATAGGGCTGAAGTGGCATCAGAAACCGCCTTCGTTCTTAATGGGAGTCTTCAAAGAAATGCCACTGCTGGAAAGAAGAAAAGTGTCTGGTGGAATCAGCAGGTGGATTCTTGATGAAAGCATTGAGGACAGAGCCTGAGTCACTCAGGAGTGACCAAGGGCTCAGCAGACGAATGCCCACTGATGTCCGGTCCTTCAGGTGTGAAGAAGGAGACCTTGACTCTACAGCTGCCAGGACCAGAAGACATTGAGGATGACCAGGAGCTGGATACGAGCCGTCCCACAAAGTATGTCGAGTGCTGAGGGGTCGGTGTCCGGCGGGAGCACCAACAAGACTTGCCAGCTGCAACCCACCAATAAGGTCAAAGAAAGTTACGGTCTGGCCCAGCAAGGACCAGAGGACTCATCACAGCAGGGGGAGTCAGGGCAGGCCTGGAGCAACCAAAGGAGCGCAAGAAAAGCAGTGGTTTCCCTCAAATGGACCCACAGGTCGAAGGCACAGGAGTCACGAGGGGACATCTAGCATTTTCACAAAGCAACAGCTCACAGGGCACAGAGTGTGAGGAGGCTAAATTCCTTTGTAGAAAATGTGCGCAGAGGTGAGGGCTATTGACAGCCCAATGAACAAAGTTGGGGAACCCCAACAAGCATATGCAATTGCAAAAGTACATGGTGCACAGGAGTTCGGGTTATGCGGTCCCCACAAGGGATACTGACCTCAAACTCTGCTAGAGGGCAGCTCAACCTCAAGAAACAAAGGGACCCACCTCCTGTGTTGCTGGAGCCTTCAGAGTCTGCAGGAGCTCAGGATCAGCAGATCGGTCAGTTGCAGTATGGTGCCTGCAAACACAGAGGAGTGACTCCTTCACCCCAAGGGAGATTCTTCAGTTGTACTTGATGCTCCACAGGTCATACACGGACATGTATAGTGCAGCAGCACAGACGATGCTTTGGATGGAGAGGGAGACGAAGTCGGGCCCAGTCAAAGCCCAGCGAAGTCCAGAGTGTCCAGACGGTCAAAGGTCAGTGGTTTCTTGTTCAGAATCTTGTCCACATCGAATCTAGGGTCCTACAGCCAGGTAAGCCCTTTTGTACCCACAGGAGAGGGTTGGACAGATTCAGGGGACCCTCCCAGGGGAGGGTCAGGACAGGGGGGTGGTTACACCCATGTCCGTTGTCCAGTTTCACGTCAGTGCAGGAGCCAACGACTCCCAGAACTGGTTTGAGCTGGACTATGCACAGGGACACTAAATGTTCCCCTTGTGCAGACTTTCAGGCATTTTGGAAGTGCACCCACCAAGCTCCAATATACTAAATCCTGTCTGGGATGTCGTCACACCTTCCTGTGACAGGATGCCTAATGTGCTGTCTTCCTCTTCTCAAGCTTGGCACAGCAGCAAGAAGGCAGAAATGTGTCTCTGGTCGGCAGCATCCATTTTGTGCTGTGCGGGTTGAGAAGGCTGGTTCTGGGAAGACCAGGGACCCCCGAAGCTTGCTTCAGAAGGGTGAAATCACACCTCTCGCACCAGATATCGGCGTGGAGGTATGATTCCAAGGTGTTTGATACCAAACATGACATGTTTTGTATCAGCCGTTTTTGAAATAGCATTTACCGAGAGGACATAATGCACCTCTACCTATATGTCTGGCTGTGTCACAGACAACCCGGGAGGATGGTCTCCAAAGGCTGCGAGGGGCTCTGCGCATGCAGGGGCACCCTCTCACATAAAACCCAGCACACTGCCTTCATGATTGTCCAGGTCTGCTATAGGGGCGACTTATGGGTTCTAAGAGTATAGGCCTATAGATATAGTAAACCTATATCTTTCGTTAGTGGTGCATGCATCAGCTTACTCAGGCTGCAGGAACCTGTAGTTCCATTTTGCATGGCCTCTCATGGGAGGCATAATACATGCTTCAGCCCATGGGAGACCTCTGGGGTACCTATGCCCTGGGTACATTTGTACCATATACTAGGGACTTATAAGGGTACCCCAGTATCCAATCTGGAATGTAGCTAAGTACATGTCAATACATTTTAGGGAGAAAGCAGATAGATTGGGGTCCTGATTAGCAGGATCCCAGCCAGACTAGTCAAAAACAGTGTAACATCAAGCAAAAAGTGGGGGTAACCATAAGAAGCTCTGTGTAAAACCCTGGGTGGAAAGTGGTCAAAAACACTGTTGGCCGACCAGGAAAGAGTTTGTTCTTAAAGAAAAATAGCGGAAAAGGGTACATAGCAGTATGCAATCACCGACATTTCTTTTGCCTGCAGCAAACACTGACATCATTTTTTAAATTATTTTTTTCAGTTTTTTTGCATAGCGCGAACTTGACCGGAAAGAGTTGGAGCACTATACATGGGCACCAGTTACGTTACACATGGACACACTAATTTTTGGTCGGCACAAGGAGATTACGTGATTTGCCCAGAATCACAAGATGCTTAGCCAATGCCGAGGCTTGAACCTGGTTCCCCAGCTCCAAATTCAGTAGCTTTGGCCGTTAAACCACATCCTCTCCATCTTCCATCCTTGTATGGAAAGATATGCAAAAAGCTTTTATACTGTGTATTATGTCTGACCTGCAACAGAGATACCTTTCCAACTATTTAGACATCCGGAGAACTCTCATAATGCACCATTGACTTATGGCAAATTTTAAAAGGAGAGTTGTGTAAATTCCTACCCCAAATTATGCCAAGTGTGCAAACAATGCAAACGCCCTGCTTTTTCTATGGTAGATTCCAACTTTTTACAAAAGTAAACTTAAAAAAAATAAGTCAAATGTTTAAGTTTACAGCAAAAGGTTTCCAACCATTGCCTAATTGGTCACATGTTAAGGAAGAGCACATAGAAAATATTCAAATAAGTTAAAACTCTGTCCAGTAAGTCTAACCGTCTGCAAAAAAAAAAAAATGTCTGTATCATTATCAGTTTTGCAGCCACTCTACCCAGGAGCAATCTTGACAGTCAGCCTGAACATTAATTCTGATTTTACATATTCATATGCAAGTTTTGCATTGTGAGTCTTTCTGGTTCCAGGTAAGAAAGACCAGTAGGTTACTTACTGTCCTGAATATGTGAATTTTTCACTCCATATTTCTACTTTAACCAGTACTGAAAACATAATCTTTATCCTCATCCCTTTAGCTAACACTACCACTCTTCTACAACTTGTGGAATCAACAGCTATTATTCAACTAATATTTCAACTAGGTCTATGGAATGCTACATACAGCTTTTTTTACCAGAATTTCACCATATTCAATTTTGTTACTTTCCAGAACTTGCCAAAAAAGATTTCAACGCAATACGGTACATTCCTCTAAGTCAACCATCTCATCCATTACACTTCCATAAATGCACACTGCAAAATGTAGCAAATTTCTACAAGATGTTTTCAATGAGGAAGGTACTCCCAAAATACTCATCACAGACAATGGGGTACAGTTCACCTCTGAACCCATGAAAGATTTCCTAAGGAAATCTGCTATTCTCCATCACATGACAGCCTTTTATTGCCCACTTGCTAATGTGTTGGTAGATAAAAACAACAGGCTAGTCAAAGAATTTCTTCAGAGAGCAGAAGTCATGAAAACACCAGCCAAGGAAGCTTTGCAAGAAACTATATGGGCCTACCTCACAACCCCTAATGCTGTTACTGACATGTCCCTTTTTTTGTCTCCTAAAGGAAGGCTATCGAAAACATCCATCACACCTGCCTGGATCAGAAAGAATCAAGTCACATCAAGAGCGGAACAAGGAAAGATAGGATCCAGTCACATCAAAAGCGGAACAAGGAAAGATAGGATAAGTTGAACAGTGTAAAAAGTGAAAAACCTGTCTAACCATAGATGATTTGGTGAAGATAAAATTACTTAGGATTCGCATAGAAGGGAGTAGTCAATACTCATGTCCCTACCAAATCGTTTAAATGGGTTGCAATGTGGTGAAACTGAGTGATAGACAGGAGTGTTGTTGATAGTGTATCCCAAGACATCAGTGATGTTCAAACAGGTAGCCATTGCGCTCCATGTCCGTCCAAGTAGGAATCCCTAAGGAGCACCTCCTTTTGGCACAAAGAATTTATTTTGGATTGAAAATTGCATATTCCCCTATACCCTATTTGCTTTAATCTGTGTATTTTCATAAAGTGTATTTCTTCTTAGGTTCTTTTCCCTTTGGTTTCATATTCCTTGTTGACATTATTATTTTGCTCAGTTTACTTCTTACACCATGCTATTATACATACTGTGACACATATTGATTGCTGTTTCATCACCTTGAAAGGGAAAGATGTGTTGTAATCTGCTATTTATACCGCAAAGTCTCCAGGTTTCATTTATTCATTACTGTTGTTATTCGCACCGGTACTCCCAACACAGGACTGTACCATTTCCCTACTGCATTCCACCCACAGTTTCTTCTACCCTGCCTCCCCTTGCCTATTTACATGTTTGGAACATTCCAACTGTCAGCTGTCTTGAGAGAACGTTGTTAGTAGTTACAGTTGACTGGGATTGGTGATGCATGCGTGTTAGAAATGGGATTTCTGGTTGGCTAAGGCTTGCGCCAAAGCCAGGCAGAAACCACCATTCTAGACAGGGCAAGGAAGTCACCCGCCAAAGATAACCCCTGCTCACCCCCTTGGTAGCTTGGCACGAGCAGTCAGGCTTATCTCGGAGGCGATTTTGGAAGCGTTTGCGCGCGCACCCAGCAACAATACCCAAGGCCCACCACAAAGGAAACTCCACGCAAGGTTATATATAAAAATAGCCTTTGTATTATACCAAACACATTAGTAAACTCACACTTTACAATGTGCCAGTGGCACGGGCAGAATTTACAGGGGATTATATACACGGGACAGGGCCACGTGGACCACTGTCAGGAAGAAGCACTTTTATAACTAGCACTTTGTAGGAATAACGCTTAGCACATAGCACATATAATAAATGTAGCACCAAATAGCAAATGTAGCACACCAAGGTAAGTACACACTACGCAACCCTAACCACCTCAGGCATATATCACGCAGGGAACCATGAACTCACTAGTAGAACCTATATTAGGAAAAACAATCTCCTAAGCATCAACATACATTCAGAGGTATAGGCAATAAGCATTGCATAAATGCAGAAATCACAGATGCATCAAAAAGTACACAGAACTGGCCCCAGGCCAACCTGGCCTCTCGGGGGCTCACATGCCCAATGTCCAGAATGTCTGGGCTGGCTGCGCAGGCAGCCAAAGAAGATACGCAAGGGCCTAAATGAAGCAGCTGCCCACTAAATGCTGGGCAGCTGGGGGACTGAGCCTGGCACCAGCATGCCTCCTGGCTCTCCTCTGGGCTTCTGAATAAAGGATCACTGAAATAATATCGAGGGACAAAATATCGACTTGCAAAAATATCGTGGACAAAATATCGACAGTCAAAATATCGAGTTTGTATCTACAAACAGGTAAGTACAAAAATATCGAGTACAAAATATCGTTTACAATAATATAGTTATAAAAAATATCGACTTTGTTAAAAACAGTATTTAATTAAATTAATATTAAAATTTAATTACTAAAATATACTTAAAAATACTTAAATTAAATTATAATAATTAAATAATAAATGAAATTAATAAAAATAATTTTTTACAATCATATTTGTAAAAACATATATATATAATAACATACTATAATTAAATAAGATACTATTATATTACCGTACAATACCAGAAGTGTAAAAAATACTATTCCCACTCCAAAGAGTATCGACTGTCACATTATCGATTTGCAAAAATATCGTTTAAAAACTGAAAACTGACCCTGAACCCTAAAAATACCCCTTTACCCAAAAACCCAAAACTGACCCTGAACCCTAAAAATACCCCTTTACCCAAAAACTAAAAACTGACCCTGAACCCTAAAAATACCCCTTTACCCAAAAACTCAAAACTGACCCTGAACCCTAAAAATACCCCTTTACCCTAAAACTGAAAACTGACCCTGAACCCTAAAAATGCCCCTTTACCCAGAAACTGAAAACTGACCCTGAACCCTAAAAATGCCCCCTTACCCAAAAACTGAAAACTGACCCTGAACCCTAAAAATACCCCTTTACCCAAAAACTGAAAACTGACCCTGAACCCTAAAAATGCCCCTTTACCCAAAAACTAAAAACTGACCCTGAACCCTAAAAATACCCCTTTACCCTAAAACTGAAAACAGACCCAAAACCCTAAAAATGCCCCTTTACCCAAAAACTGAAAACTGACCCTGAACCCTAAAAATACTCCTTTACCCAAAATGTATCAATATTATTTAATTACCAATTAATTATTAATTAACAATAACAATAAAGTAAATATATTAGCACATTAGCTGTAATTATTTTAATAATTAATATTATTTTTTCCCAATTAATTACTTAACAATAGCACAAAATTATATATATTAAAAATGTACTCTAATTAATGTAATTAACTAATTACAATTAATTAATTACCAATTAATTACTAATACAAAATATGTACAAAATTATATTAATTAATTAACTAATTAATATTAATTAATTATCAATTAATTATTAATTAAAAATATTTACAAACATATATTAATTAATTAATTATTATTAAATTACTTCCCACCCTATTCCCCTATAAACCCACAACCCGCTACAGAATTACATTACGCAATTATTATAAAAACAAAATTCATTTAATAAAATATTTTATAACATTAATACACACTTTTCACACATATTATTACATAAAAATACACTATAAAATATTATATATTATTAAAAATTCGATATTTTTGCTATCTATATTTTATACAGTCGATATTACTTCACTTACCTGAAAAACGATATTTTTGTAGTCGATATTTTGTCCAGTCTATATTTAAAACTCGATATTATGTCCAGTCGATATTTTGGAGTCGATATTTTGTCTGTGCACCCTGAATAAACAATGGTGCCCAAAAACAACGTGGTAGCCTTGTGGGCTCTAGAAACAAAATGCCCAATTTGTCAGAGCCTCGTGGGCTCTGAAGTAATTGTGTGCCCAGACGTTGGAGTCCCCCTCTGGGGACTTGGAAACAAAGGCCCCCAATGCGCGTGATGGAGCCTCGTGGGCTTTAAATAAAAAAATGCCCTCAATGTTGAAAGAGCCTTGTGGGCTCTGAAAACAATGAATGCCCCACTACGTTGGAGCGGCCCTCTGGCAGGTGGGGCCGCTCGGGTATGCAGGCGCCGGTCCTGCGCCTCACCCTTGCTCCCCCGGTCAGCCCCACTCACCAGTGAGACTGCGGGGCTCCTCTGGCGGCCTGTGAGCGGCGGGGGGGGGGGGCTCTTTCACTTTGGAGAGCCTGGCCGGAGAGGAAGGATGCTTCTTCCTCTGGCCAGTCTCCGGGTGGCTGCGGGGCTCCCTACACACCGGGAGCTCCGCTAGGGAACACGCACCTTCTCTCACAGGCTTCTTTCCCGCGTTGGAGCACCGGCTTCTTTTTCTGCGGTAGCCAATGGCAGCACGGCCCTTTGGACGAGCCTCCAGGCTCCGGGGCGTTGGTAATTAGCGGTGCGGCAATCCTTCCTTGGGGCAGTCAATGGCAGCGCGGCCTCACTGAGAAAAAATACTCTTTACCCCAATAGCCCCTCTAGCTATCGCCCTATTTCCCTCCACCCTGCTGTGCAAAAGTGAGCGAAAAGCTGGTTAATAAACAGCTGCTTAACTATGCCGAACTACATGGTTTTCTCCACCCGGCTCAATCAGGCTTCAGAGCCTCGTATAGCACTGAGTCTGCTATGATCGAAATCTCTGAGGCCATCCGGGAAACTTTAGATGCAGGAGGCAGGGCCGCATTGGTCCTATAAGACCTGTTGGCTATGCTCGACACCATGCCGCATATCCTGCTTCCTGGCCCCTCTCCAGGAAATTGGAGTATCAGGGTCTGCATGGCGGTGGCTGCAATACTATATTGAGGGCAGAACACAGCAAATCTGGACTCCTCCATATTCAGCCTCCCCCCAGATTCTGACCAGGAGGTGTGCTGCAAGGGTCTATATTGAGCCCTCTGCTCTTCCACATTTAGTTGTCACCCCTTATTCAGATGGCTGAAGACCTCAGTGCCAAAGTCATCGCGTAGGCTGACGACACTCAGCTCCTCTTCACATGGAATAAAATGACTCTTCCACCTCCCTTAAACCCTGCCTGTCAGCTGTCTTCCGTTCGCTCTCATCTGCCCAGTTAAAATGCAATGAGGAAAAAAACTAGATTATTTTTGTCGAGAACTTTCCTCCTCAGTTTCTGAACTCCTTCTGGCCAAAAGAGTCCACCCTGCCTACACCCGAGGGCCAACCCACGAAGAACTTAGCGATCTGGGTTGATGAGAAATTGAGCTACAGCCCTCAGATTAAGAATTTAACTGGTCTGTGCTTTGGCACCTTGAAATCATTAAAAAAAGTTCCTCCCATTTTTCCCTAACACAAGAAGGGAAACCATCACATGTGCACTGATAACTTTGCGCCTTGATTACGTCAGTGCCTTATACACTGGTCTGCCCGGCTACCTACTGAACAAGCTTCAGGTATTGCAAAAAGACCACCTGCATAATCTGCACTGACTGCAAGTGAAAGAGAGGGAGAAAGTCAAGTCCTTGGTCTTGGCACATGCAGCTCTCTATGGGCTTGGTCCTGCATACTTAAGAAACATTTCAGGTTCTAAGTCCCTTCCAGGCAGCTTCGTTCAGCCACAATGCTCTTGGCCCACTTGCCTAGGTTCCGACTATAAAGGGTGGACAGCAGCTCCCTTGCCTATAGAGCAGCTGGGGCCTGGAACCAACTCCCTCTTGACCTACACTGCATTTAGGATCCTAAGCTCTTTGGGAAGAGGCTTAAGACCTTCCTTTGTATCTGGTTTGCTTATTTCTACTCTACTCCCTTCTCCACCAACAACTCAAAAACAAAGTGGAAACAAACATCCTCTTGTTTGATAGTGAGTGCGGATAAAGATTACAAAGGGGCACCAAAGTTGCTTTAGTTGACATTAGTTACATTAGTGATGTATGATCTTATCCCTTGATGCGGGGCAACCACAATCCTTAATTGACTGCATGATAGCAGCAACTTCCAGTGAAAAACAGACCATGAAATGATAGTGTGGGCGAGGGGACGCCAACCTTTTCTGTAGTGAAAGCTACTTCTAACCAGTGAAACTCATTGTGAACAACTGAAGACCAAGCCACTCATGCAATGTTGCCAGACACCCCCACTCTGAGTTTCATTGGATTTAAGCCTGAAGTCCATAGAGCCAAAGTAGTCGGTCGGAGACAAGTGTTTAGATTTCTCTTCCAGGTTTTAGTTTTCATGGGTTGGGTAGAAAGTAGTTTAACTGGTTCCTTGATGTGGAATGTAATGATGTGGTGGTCAGTCCAGTCACAGGGGAGACTCAAATCAAGTGGAGTCGGTTTTTGAAATCAAGGGTTGAGCCTTTATCATGTGTGGGGCTGTTGCAGATTTGGGTGAGTTTAAGGTCTAATAAGAAGTCTTTTAGGCTGCTGACTCATGGGTTGTGAATGTCCTCCCATTGGAGATTGAAGTCACCAAGGAATATTTGAGTAATTTGTTGCCCGTCCTTTGTAGCTGTAATGCCCATAAGATGTTCGATGAAGGTGAGGTTATTACCTGGTGGGTGGTAGAATGCGTTTAGAGAGCATATTGGTTTATTATTGCTAGTGATGTCTAGACACAGGTATTCACAGGAGGATAGTATCAGGAGTGGAAGCTATTTTTTGGGAGATCGCACTGATGTATACAAGCAATACCCCCACCTGGCCTATCAGTGCTGTCAAGTCCTGGTATGTAATGGTTTGGGGTACTAGTATGTCTAGGATGGGTGTAGATGATTTGTTTAGCCATGTTTCAGTCAGAATTAGTAGGTCAGGTTCATTTGAAAGTATGAGGTGAGCTATATCGGTTGCATGTCTTGAGGCAGACCTACAGTTTAGAAGTATACATTTTAGCCGAGTTTTGATGGGTGTTGTGGTGGGTTTGTGTAATATGGGGACTTGCAGGAGGTTGTTTTCAACTATACCTCTAGAAATGAATAAGTATTGGCAGGACTGGATTGGATAACGGCTGCTTTAGACACCCTGTCTGAGTGCGTAGTGTTAATGGGGATGGCCGGTAGCTCATAAGAACGGAGTAGGGAGGTTAAGTCTTTGTCTGAAAGAGAGACATTCATTCTACTCGGACAGGATGAAGCATTAGAGTAGGGCATTGTTCTCCAATTTAGTGGAACAAGTTTCAGGGAGCTTGTGTGCCACTGTTGGGTGAGTTTCGAGTGGTTGATGTGGTGGTAATTTCTGGATTTAGGTTCTGAGCGCATGTATTTAGGTTGTTGTAGAATCAGGTCATGAAGCGTTTTCAGGTCCTCTTTGACTTGTTGTAGAGATAGTAGTATCTCATCAAGCCTGGGGGCTGGTGTCGGAGGTAACAAATTTACCTGTCTGGACTGTGGTTAAGGAAGAGCGGGTGTACTGTGTGTGAAGTTTGGGAGGGAATCGTATTCTGAATGATAGAAAATAAATTTTCCTGTGTGGTTCTCAAAGAGGGGGAGTGTGGAGGCGAGATGTGGGGAGGGGAGGATGTAGGTTATGTGTGGGACCATGGGATTTGTAGTGGGGGTGCAGGGGCAGGTGGGAAGGAGGGAAGCGAAGAGGTAGCTGTGTGGTTATCAGCATGGGGGGTCTAGAGGCGAGATGTGGGGAAGTTAAGAAGTGGGTTATATGTGGGCCAATGAGATTTGTAGCGGGGGAAGGGGCAGGTGGGCAGGCGGGAGGTGAGGAGGTAGGTGTGTAGTTGTCTGAGAGGGGGTATAGAGGAGAGATGTGAGGAGGTGTGGATGTGGGTTATGTGTGGGGCAAGGGGATTAGTAGTGGGGGGAAGGGGCGGGTGAGAAGGCGGTCTGCAATGAGGTAGGTGTTTGGGGGTAAGAATGGGACCTTGGATCTAATAGTGGTGGTAGGGGCGGGGAAGGAATTGGGGGGATGTGCGTTATCACGAGGATGTGAGGAGGTATAAATTGGGGTTGTGAGTGGGACAAAAGTAGTGTTGGTGAGGGGAGATGGTGCAGGGGGAATAGGGAATTCAGGGAGATAGGGGTGTTGGGTGTGGATGGACCAGTAATATTATTGGAGGTGCTGGGGGACGAGGAATAATTGGAGAGCTGTGAGTCATCTTGAAGGGTGATATTTGGTTGGAGTCTTTAAACTTTTTCCTTAATGAGAGGAAAGAGATTATCCAGTAAGTTAAGGTTATAGTATGATGCTTGCATAAGGATGATCCCATTATGGTAATATGGTGATTGTCGGTGCAGCATTGTAGATTGGGGAGGGGATGATGGATAACGTGAGGCCATGTGCTGATTTCCTAGTGGAGGCAATTGAGAAAAGGGCCAGAAAGACTTTCCTCAATTGGGCTCTTCTTTTGGTATAAAAAATTATGTTGTTAGTTATGTGTCCTGTGTTCGAGGAGAAGTAATGGTCAGAGATTGGTGTTTCGGGGTGAGATTTTAATAAATTATGTTTAAAGCTTTTAGATGCTTTTTTGTAAGGTTCGGGGGGTAATTGATGGAATATGTATATACACCAGTGGGCTCCATAGTGGAATTGAAGCTTGTGGGAGGGGGGTAGAGAGGGGTGGGGGGTACATGGGATAGATGGCACTAGGAGATTTAGGCGGGGTTGGGTTGGGTCAAGTGTTACAAACAATCAAACACTCACACCCAGTCAACAGATCTGGGTTTAATCCATCACCGTTCTTTAGCCCACTCTGCCACCCCAGTTCAGACATGGACATATGCAAATCAGTCTGACCCTGTGCCTCATGGGAACAGTCCAGCCCGAACTGCCAAGCCATGCCTTCCCTGGACCGGAAACAAGCTTCCGAGGACCGGTTTCTGGCAATTCAGCCATCTTCAGCCCGGCTTGCTTGAATCCAGTGGCAAAGTGAGCAAGGGACTCACGTCTGAGCATACCCTGCCAACTTATGGCGAACAAAGCGGTACAAAAGGGGGTGGTGATGGACGGAGCATCTGAACCAATCAAACACTCACACCCAGTCAACAGATCTGGGTTTAATCCATCACCGTTCTTTAGCCCACTCTGCCACCCCAGTTCAGACATGGCCATATGCAAATCAGTCTGACCCTGTGCCTCATGGGAAAAGTCCAGCCCGAACTGCCAAGCCATGCCTTCCCTGGACCGGAAATAGGCTTCCGAGGACCGGTTTCTGGCATTTTAGTCATCTTCAGCCCGGCTTGCTTGAATCCAGTGGCAAAGTGAGCAAGGGACTCACGTCTGAGTATACCCTGCCAACTTATGGCAAACAAAGCGGTACAAAAGAGGGTGTTGATGGGCACACCACTGGACTGCATTCTGTCCATCAACTGTTGTTTTTGCATTTGTCACCCCGAGTGGGATGGGTATGCTCGGACGTGAGTCCCATGCTCTCCACACCACTGGAGTCAAGCTATCCTGGCTGAAGACGGCTGATAGCCAGAAACCGGTCGTAGGATGCTTGATTCCGGTCCAGGAAAGACATGGTTTGGCAGTTCGGGCTGGACTGTTCCCATGAGGCACAGGGTCAAGGCTGATTTGCATATTGGCATGTCTGAACTGGGGTGGTGTAGAGTACAAAAAAACGATGGATTTAGGCCCAGATCTCTGTACTGGGGTAAATGTATGACATTTTTCTGCATTCTGTCCATCAACTGTTGTTTTTGCATTGGGTCAAGTGTTCTCACCTGAGAACTAGTTGAGTAGGGCAACGCAGCAGATTTCTGTGGTTTATCGGGAACCAAACCGTTATGAGTGAAACACTTCAAGATGGCCACTACGTTTACCACAAGGAGCTGTTCCCGAGGGGAGTCCTCTCACTCTTTCCATTGATTGTTCCAATTGGGGAGTGGTCCTGTTTGCTTTTCTGAATGCAATGTATTTAGTAGTCCTTTTTCGTTTTCGGTGTAGTACATTTTAACTAGAGGACCCTTGTCTGTTTGTAATTATGTTCGGGCCGAGGTTAGTCCCTTCTTGATTGTTAACTCTAATGCTGCCATTTTGTGTAGCTTTTAGAGTCAAAGATGTAGTGCCTGCAGGAGAACACAAAATCCCAAAACGGGCTCCCATTGCACGTAGGCATGAAGCAAAAACAAATCACACCGTACCTCGGGCACAGCCCTGATGGGTTCACCTTAATAGAGCTAGTAGACTGCTGTCAACAGCAGGAACTGGCCCGAGCATAGTGCAGTCTGTAGGTTGATTCGTCTGCAGGCATATCCTTAAATGCTCTAGCTGAGAGTTTATGGCTCAGTGCTCTCTCTTTCAGCAGTACAAGCTCTTCTGTTACGGTGCGGTTCTTTAAAGGATTTGCACCATCCCCGGGAGGGGCGGGGGAAGCGCCGTACCTTCTGGATGTTTGGCTCCCCTGCTCGCCGGTCAGTGTGTCAGTGGTCTTACATTGTAAAGCAATATTGTGTTGCCACCCAATGAACCCACAACATCAGTAAACACACAACTATTGGCCTTGAATAATTTGTGATGTTCTACTTGAAATCAAAGCCACAAGAATTATCATCATCATCCTAAACTAAACACATCACTGATAAAAAAATAACTTGAGAGTGAAAAGTATGTCTACTCAAACAATGTTCATTGCATGCCCCTAACTCATTAGTCAAACACCCATAACTGGTCATATCAAGATGACAGCATTATGTCTTAGTTCCTAATATTTTCTAAGTAAAGTAAGATATCTTGGGTACCTGTATGCAGTTATGGTCAAATCAGATCACATTTGGCAGTATCTGTCCCCAAACAGGTCTGTCTCCTTTTATTAGGAAGCACACGAAAGCCACCGTTCTTTTATCAGGTGAATTCAGCCAGGACAGACTTTGTGCAAAGTCAACTAGTGTGGAAACTTTAATCACTGTAAAAACTGAAGAAAATGGAAAATCCTTGAATATGACACGCTAATCCAAAGATTTGTGAAAGCCGGCACCGAGGGTACCGCTTTGGTTTAGATATCATCATACATACACAATAGAACAAATGTGATCCATATTCCTCCCTTCTCATCTAAACCCTACAGCAAAAAGTAGGTATCCTTCATGGCACTGTCATCTTACACCTCTTCTTAAACGTCTACATGAAATCATTCCTAGAACTGATCAATGTTTTTGAGATGACCAGTTAGAGCTACAAACACACATACACTTCTTAAATTGGAAATCCCAAAGGACATTGGAAACTACAAAATCTTCAGCTGCCTACAGGCCATTGACGAGTAGATGGCATGGAGCTGCATCAAAATGAAACACCTTCAAAACTGAATACTCACCTGTGGTGACTTGAAAATCTATTACCCTCTCAGCCCCTGACATGATGATCTAGGACCACTAAGAAGATAAGAAAATCTTGCCATTATTATGGAATTCAAGCTCCCAATGAATGCCCAAGAGGATAAGCTATCAAGATCAAGCTTTCTTAACATGAAACATTTTGTGGCAACTTCTCGCACCTACGATTTCCCCCAAGTGACAACTTCTCTTATCCTATCAAACCTAGATTATGCTAATGGTCTACATCACAGCTCACCTTTATCACCCATGAGGTAATTAAAGAGAATTCAGAACTCTGCTGCCAGATTACTACTATATTTATAGCCACAAGCCCATGTCTCCCCCTCCTTAGGAGTCCTTCACTGGTTACCAGTTGCCAGAAGATACTCCTTCAAGCTGCTTTATGTCACCCCCAAGGCAGTACATGGCAAAGGACCGCTTTACATTTGGCAAAAAACACAAATTACACCCAACAAAGAAACCTACACTATACATTGACACTCGGTCTCAACGTCTGAGCTTACAAGAAAAAGATACCTTGATGGAACATCTAGCAGGTAAACTATGGAATTCTTTACCATCAAAGATAATATCCATGGAGAATCATCTCAACTTCAGAAGACAAGTCAGAAGCTGGTTCTTCCCTACATGATTACAATTCTCACTACACAACAATGTACAACAATAGTAGGAACAAGACATCAAAACAATAAATTATTAACATTTTATATTAAATGTAAAAAAATAATTCTCTGCTATATACGTAACAATGAATGCTTATTTATAGCTTACACGTCTATGTCTATATATAGAGAAATTGTAATGGTTATGTACAAATGTTTTGGTACACATATGTAGGTATATTTGTCTGCATTTTATAGGAGGACAGCATTGTTATGTGTATGTATATGTGAACGCATACACATTCATATTTATCTATGTATATATTTAGCAACATTTCATATATATGAGAACACAGCCTACTTAAGGCAAGTAAAGACAATGCATTATTTATGATTGGACACTCGACCTTACTTAAAGGATTTAAAATAAACAGCATCAATGGACCACAAGTCCCAGTAAACCCTGTTGGTATGACGCACTAAGCACACGCCCACTGAGGGGCTTGTTTCTAATAAAAGGTCCAAATGAAATTGATGCAATATCGTGTGCCTTCATTTGCAGCCCATGAGGAAGGGGGTGGTTCCCTGAAACGCGTTGGGCGTTTGAATGAAATGTGAAGCAGCGAGGCATGCTAAGCTGTAAGCCCGGAGGGAAGAGACCAGCTGTGTGCCTCTTAAATGCTTAGGGCACTTTGAGGATTATACATATATATATATACCTCCCATTTCAAAAGGAAAATGAGGAAAATGAGCACGCACACAAGTCTACAAGTTAAAAGCTTCTTTATTACATCTGGCCTTCCTCAGCTCAAGAAGTCAGGAGAGAGGCGTTTCGGCTGTCACAGCAGCCTTTGCCAATCATATGTATATATGTATGTATATGTAACCAAGGCCGCTGGGACGGTCGAAACGCGTCATGACTTTCCGGTTAATGGTTGAATAAACAAGATGCTGAGAAAAGCTGGTCCTTGCCTCGTGTTTCTTTGAAGGAGCGCTGCTGCGAGGTATTTGCAGATATATATATATATATATATATATATACTCAACTCAACGTAGAAAGAAGAAGCTGTGGCAATATATATATATATATATATATATATATATATATATATATATATATATTGCCACAGCTTCTTCTTTCTACGTTGAGTAGACCAAAAGACACGGCACAGCAACAGATGGTTTTTAGCGTTCTTTATTTACACACCAGTGCAAAAAGTAACGTGCATCAAATGTGTTTCGGCTCCTGCCTTCCACTGGACCATAGAGTCCCTAGGTCTAGACCTTGTTTAAATAATGTGAATAGTGTAAGTACCCTCTACCATTTCCATGGTCATCTTGACCAACCCACCCAGCAACGTAAATGCATGGCCAGTACATGTTTAAAGGTATATACACAAATATGTACAATTAACGTAAAGTACCATAGTGGTGATCCAGAACTATATATTCAAAATAAAGTATTTGCACCATTATTATGTTCCATTGTTACATATCGATGTCAGAAATTAATGTGAAGTACCATTGGTAAAACAGAGCCGATAAGAATAAAGTATTTACAAGAACTATTTACAATCAGATCCATCTAAACATTTATGGTATTGTATTATACCTTTCCATGTGAAGTACTCAAACTGAGGACTAAATTAAATCAGGGTAGATGGTGACCTAAAATTATATGACAATCAATTCGGAAAATTTACGAGAGACCAAGGTTTTTAAAGTTGCGAGATTGCTGCAGTAATCTAAATAAAGTATCATATAGACATAGAAAAAAGTCTCAGTAATGCATAGTGTCATTATCCAGGTATAGCACAACCTCTCATCTATAATTACATGCACTATTTCGACAATTTCTCCCCATGCAGCTAAGCATAATTATTGTAAAGTACCAATCTTGATTTGATCCCTCATAGTGTTCTATTATTGTCATATGTTCTATAACTCAATTTTCCCACATTTTCTATCCTCTAGTGAAGATTTTAGGATCTGAAAAATCGATCGGTTCTGATTCCATGATATTCACAACATGTACATATTCCAGCTTCAAAAAGACGGCATTCCCAACATTCCATAGAATTCCACACATTTAAATGACAGTATCATTAAATTATCTCTATGTCACATCACAAATGTACATACAGTTCGGCATCCAAGTTATGACCAAACGGTGCCTCAGTTTCCATGTTCAGTATCATTCGTGACTCTAAGCGTCTCAATTGTTGTAATTGGTCACCACCCCGTTCCGGGAGTTTGCACAGTTTGATTCCCGAATATTTCAGAAGAGTGGAGTCACTTTGATGGTATTGGGCAAAATGTGTAGCCATTGGGTAGCACGGGTCCTTGTTCTTTATCGCCCTTAGGTGTTGCAATATTCTTAGCTTTAGTTTATTTATAGTGCTCCCAATGTAATATTTGCCACAAGGACATTGAAGCCTATAGACCACACATTTGGAATCACATGTAATGTGGTCATGTATGGTTTCTTTTCTGCCATTCTGTAGTAAATAGTGTTTGATGTTCTCCCCATGCTCACAGGCCTTACACTTGTGGCATTTCTAGAAGCCAGGTGTTGTCAGCCATCTCTGTTTTTTCTCCTCACGTAGTTCTAAATGACTTTGTGTCAATATGTCTCTTAAAGAGGAGGTTTTTCTGTATGTTATGCTGGGATTTTTTGTCAGGCTCTCACTCAAAGTTTTATCCAGACGGAGAATTGGCCAATGCTTTTTATAGGCTTTTCTCATTTGTATGCTTTGGTTGTCATAGTCAACTATTAGTCTGGTTGTCTCACTGCCCTGATCTGTTTCATGTTCTTAATCTCTCTTGAGTTTTTTATTCTTTGGGGATAGTAGTTCTTCTCTTCTTTTCAGATGCATACGACTTTTTGCAGTGGCAATCACTTCAATTGGGTATCCTCTTTCAAGGAATCTGAGGCTCATATTCTCTATTTCCTTATTCAGGTCACCTTCCTCAGAGCAGTTCCTTTTTGCCCTTAACATCTGTCCATACGGGATACTCCATTTCAATCTAGTTGGATGTCCACTGTTAGCATGTAAAATGCTATTGCATGCTGTTGGCTTTCTGTGGATTTTTGAGCAAAGTCTGTTGTTTATGACAAAAATTTCCACATCAAGAAATATCAGAGAATGGAGCTAGTTGTGGATGTGAATTTTAGACTGTATCGGTTTAGGTTCAAGGATTCAGTGAAGGCTTTCAGTGAGTTCTCATTTCCGTCCCAAATGACGAACAAGTCGTCAATGAAACGACACCACAATTTGATTTTAGGCCCTTCCGGATTTTCTTGGTCTTTCTTAATCACCTCAGTCTCCCATGCCCCCATCAAGATGTTCGCATATGTGGGTGCAAATGAAGTCCCCATTGCTGTCCCCTGTTTCTGGAGATATGTTTCCCCCAGGAACAGGAACGCATTATGAGTCAGGCAGTATTAGAGCATGTCCAGTAACATAATGGAATGTTCTAGAAAATTCACAGATCGTGCCTTCAGGGCTTCTTTCACAGCCTCTATGCCATCCTCATGGCGTATTGAGGTGTATAGTGATGTGACATCGATTGTTGCCATTTGATAGGTTGATTTCCATTCACATGTGGATATTCTCTGCAAAAAATCCATTGTGTCCCTTAGAAAAGATGGTAAATTGGTCACATAGTTCATCAAAAAAATATCTATGAATCTTGAGGTAGATTCTAGTAGAGACCCTATTGAACTCACGATGGGTCTCCCTGGTGGACGGTCTAGTGACCTATGGATTTTTGGTAGGAAATATATGGTGGCCATGATCGGGTTGTTCGTTTTCAAGTAATTGTACTCATCAAAATCCAATAAGCCCCTATCTTTCCAGGTTAACAATTTAGAATGATATTCATTTGTCCATGCTTCTAATGGATTCATGGTCAGTTTTTCATAGTGTTCCTGGATAAGAAGATGTCGATTTGCTTCCTCAATGTAATCTGTGACATTTTGGATAACGAGGTTGCCCCCTTTATCTGAGGATTTTATGATTATGGACGCATCATTTTTTAAGTCCATCATTGCTTTTTGTTCTTCCAAAGAAAGATTTTGTCTTCTAGTTCGTCCATTTTCTGTGGATTTATCCGAGATTTTCATTATTTCCTCAACCATAAGTTCTTGAAATAAGTCGACTTTATTGCCAGGTGGAAGTTGTGGACAAAATTTAGAGCTTCTTTTCAATCCACTGTTTCCACCTATGTTGGTAGGTAGACCAATGCTTCCACAGAAGTTAATTTCCATTTCCGAGGTGATTGTATTATCCTCTTGGCTATTGGAGGGGGTCTCTTTGATTGATGTTAAAGTTATCATAGCAGTTAAGTCCTTCTGTGTAACTGTTGATATCCTATTTATTTTAGAGGCACATGTTTTTTTGTTGTTATTATGCCGAGTTTTTTCAGTGAAGTGTTTTTTGAGTTTCACCTTCCTGCAGAATTTGTAGAGGTCAATGCGAGCGTTTGGTACATTCATAGTCTTTGTTGGGCAAAAAGAGAGACCTTTATTTAAAAGTTTTAGATGACTGTCCGAAAGTTGTTTATTCGATAGATTTACCACTATTTTGGGCACGGACATTTGTTTCTTCACTTTTATTTTGGCTTTCCTTTGCCTCGCTTTGTTTTTACTTCTTTTTCCACCCCGTCTGGTTTTTGGTTTGTCGGGGGTTTCTTTGGTGGACGTTGTTCCCTTCCCCAAGCATTGGCTCTGCCTCTTCCTCTTTGTCGCGTTATCATGTGCGCTAACTTGATCTCCCCCTGAAAATCCAAAGGGACTGTACTCAGTTCTCCTTCAACTGAGCTTCCCTCGGAGCTGTCTACTTCTTCCGTGGGATCAGTGGATCTGTCCGTGTTTTTAACCATCGCAACATGGCTCCTTAAGGTGTCATATTTTCTTGCGAAGGTGTAAATTCGGCCATTCATATAATCCAGTCTGTCTCTCATGAACTTATTGGCCTTCCTTTTCTCTACCTCCATCTCATGCTTGGCTACCTTCTTTTCCATATTTTCCAATGCTTCTTTGCTCTCTTCAGATGTAGGAATGTCTGCGAGTTCTGCTTCCAGGGCCACTATCGTGCTCAAATTTTTTCAAGTTTTCTCTCCGCATGGATGATTAGGGTCCTCATTAATTTGTAAGAGCATTCATTTGTGTCAGTCTGCCATAATTTTATCAGATCAGTGTCCAGGTCATTCAAGGTTGGCATTATTAAGATCCTCAATCCTCGAGGGACTCTTTTGAATTCAATATATTTTTCTAATGATGTTTTCTCCCACCACTTGTTCACTTCCTGGATTCGCTGATACTGTAGTTCTCGTACAATATTGGCAATTGTTCTCTCCTTAGTTTTCTCTCCCCCATCTTTCTTAGCGTCCGAGAATGTTGTTGGTGAATTGTCATCATTCAGAAGCTCACTCGCCCTTAGCTGGCGATTTCTTGTTTTGTCTGCCATGTTTTAACTTATGCTGGGTAGGATTATTAATTATCTTCTTCTTGACACACTGCTACAATTTTACTCGGTGTGTTGAGTGTTCGTATTTAAATTGGGATAACCAGCTCCTCTGATCCCAAAGTTAGCTGGACCCAATTGCACGCTTCTGTTGCTTCCTGTGAAGCACCTTGTGCTCACACAGTGATTCCAAAAATGCTGCGCTGTCCCTTTAAGGATAATCTGAACTCGTCAATCTCACCGATGACGTGGTGCCTCAGTTTCCTTGCAGGGCAAATCGCTAATGTTTTCCCATTCACTCAGGATTCTCTACCAGGCTGTACGTTTTCAAAACTGGTGAGTGATATTGCATGTATTCCCAGATTCCTTCCGTCAATTTTATATCACACGCCAAGCTTTCACACTACACCAGGGCTTCCTTCGCCGGGGCTCGTTGAGCCGAAGGGCGATCGTCTCTCACCCCACCCGAACGCAGCCTCCGCTGCGCTACAAAGTTAGGCAATTTGACAAGCTCCGCAACGATTCACTCACCCCAGCTCCGGTCGCCTCCGTACTGTCCCGTTGGCGTTTAGCGTTTCTTCCGCTGCGAATCTATATATATGTGTATGTGTGTATATATATATATATATATATACATGTGATCAAGCCTTGGCTGAGGCGAAACGCGTCATGGCGACTGGTGGGCTGTTTATTCTCCACGAATAAATGCACTGACAACAGGAGCACGGAGTCTGTGGCTTTACTCGATCTTTCCGACTTTTGCTGTGTGGCGTGGCGTGGCTGCGCTTTGCTGCGTTGCATCGGACTTAACGATATATATATATATATATATATAAATATATATATATATATATATATACACTAAACTTAAATATATATACTCAACTTGGTTTGCAGGTCTAAACTTACAGTACAGGCAAAAATTAAGACTTCAGGTCTAAACTTCGATCTCAGGTCTAAACTTAGACTTCAGGTCTAAACTTAGACTTCAGGTCTAAGTTTACCTTTGTGAATCGGGTATATATATATAGATTAGAACGTCAAAAGAGAACTCGAGGGAGATCTGCTACCCAATTTCAACAAGGACTTTTAATTGAACACCCGCGCCTTTTCCAGTACGATAAAAGATACCCAGTGGGTGTAATTACCAGTCCATCCCAGCAACATTTACCCGGTACTACAGCATCCTGGGAGCTGTAGTTTGTTCACAAGCTGTAGAGGAGTTGCCATCACGTGACCACTGTCAGCGGACTACCGCCAATGGGAGAGACACTGGACATTCAAAAAGGTGGGGGTGAAAGCAATTCCTTGTACTCAGCGGTATCTGACGAAGACCGAAAGGCTGAAATGCATTATGCATAAGCTGAATTATTAAAGATTTCCTGACGCTTCCCCTGAGTGGCCTCTACCTGTTCTCTTGGGAGTGGGATGCTGTGGATGTTTTCGCGCCAGCCAGAGGCGCGTTGGAGGCCCCCGTTCTGCCAAGAGGCTGGAGCATCACTGGTACCCCGCTGATGTTGCAGCTCTGTCTTGGATCAAGGTATTGATTCAACTCCGGACCACCTTGAAATGCATGCTTTGCCATGGGATGCTGCGGGCGCAGCTCGTTATTAACAAGGAGACAGATGCACTGTTATTCTGTCTCACGGCCAGCACACGCACCACGGGGTTAGAGCATGCATAAGATGAATTATTAAAGATTTCCTTATGCTTCACCTGAGTGGTCTCTACCTCTTCTCTTGGGAGTGGGACAACTATTTCATCTTCAATGACAAACTATTCCATCAGACGTGTGGCACTGCGATGGGCACCTGCTTCGCCCCCAGCTATGCTAATTTGCATATGGGCTGGTGGAAGGAGCAGGTGATCTGGAAGCAGTGCCAGGAGGAATGGGACAACAACATCCTCCATTGGAGTCGCTTTATTGACGACTTGTTTGTTGTCTGGAGAGGCCCATTATCTGACTTAAATGTATTTTTAGCTAAAATACAAAAAACAGTTTGAATTTAAAGTTCACTAGCACTGTTAGTACGGAGTCTGTTAACTTTTTAGACCTTACAGTCTATATAAAAGACAATAAACTACAGACAAAACTGTATAGGAAAGAAACATCTGGGAACACTGTGCTTCATGCCAGTAGTTTCCACCCTACTAATTTGGTGAACAGTATCCCCTATGGGGAAGGTCTGAGGGTGCTAAGAAACTGTAGTGACCCTAATGAAAGAGATTGTGCATTAGATGACCTTAAATCACGTTTTAAACAACGAGGGTATAGTGATAACTGTTTGAACACTTCTTTTACAAAAGTCAGACAAAAAACCAGAGAAGATGTCCTCTTTAAACACAGGGGGAAGATGAAGAGTAACGCTGAGAATGAGTGTAGGTTGATTACCAGCTATAACAAACTGCATGGATCAGTGAGGAAAATATTGTCACGACATTGGCACATCATTAAAAATGACCCAATTCTAGGTCCCTCACTAACTAGTAGACCCCTCATAACATTCCGGAAGGCAAAATCATTCAAGCAAATGCTGGTGAAAACCACAGTGACGAAAACTAAGAAAAAGAGCAAAAAGAGTAATTGGTTAACTAGGAAAGATGGTTTTCTGAAGTGTAGTAAATGTAAAGCTTGCGAGCATGGAAGTAATGTGAGTACATACAAACCAGGTCTCTCCAATAGAATCAAAAAGATAAAAGGACAATATGACTGCAAGACAGATTATGCCATCTATGTTTTGAAATGTGACTGCAACCTGCAATATGTGGGGAGCACGATTAAGCCCGTTCATCAACGGGTGTTGCAACATCTAAGGGCGATAAAAAATGCAGATAGATCTTATCCGGTCGCCCGACATTTCGAAAGGTTTCATGATAGAAATGCCAGCAGTCTGTCCTATTTTGTAATTGATTCTATACCCGTTAATGAAAGAGGGGGGGGCAGGATTAAGAGGCTTCGCAAGCTTGAATCGTGGTACATTGTGGAATTAAATTCTAAAAGTCCATACGGATTAAATATTGAAGAGGATCTGTATACGCACCTATGAATTTTGACTAATATTGATGTGATGAATATCTCTGTATTTCTGAATTCTAGGTAGTGCCATTCATTTCTTTTACCACTAGTTAGAATTTTGCTTTTTCACTTTAAAATGAACTGAATGACTCGCCCACTGGGGCTAGATTCTAAAGTCTATCAGACTCTGATTGTTGATGATATTCCGTCATATAATTGCGAGTATGAATTTTAGCATAGAGAGGAATGGGAGAATTAATTTAGCATAATAAAACATCTTGCTGAGCAGGCTTTTACACACTAGTATGTTGAACTTGTGAAGAGGTAAAATGTTATGCCCACTTGGGCTGGATTGCTTGCAATAATAGGCGACAGCTATACCTTTTCCTTTGAATATTGTGCTTTAAAGATGTGCGTGACCATTCGTGTGTAAATTGCGCGAAAATTCTTTGCTGTAATAGTAATAATATTCTTCATTCATCTAAAATGAATATGTGACCATTTTCGAAAATTAACTCCTTTTCTAATGCAAATAAATTTTATTTGTATGATGGAATTGTGCATCATGGATGGTTTCATTAGTCTGTTGTTCAGTTTTATGATTTTATGGGTCATGTGATGAGTCACATGACACTTATGCACTTTAAATGTTGTTTGTTATTTGAAAACTTTATTCGTGACCAAGCCTGCTGGGTCAGGCGAAACGCGTTGAAAAGCGGCGAAAATAGAAAATAAAGAAGTTTTCACCACATTGATGTCGTCTCCTCTCCATACTTCGTGTTGAGGTTGAGTTTGGAATATAAGATTACGAGAATTCATGCATGTGTATGCATTAGATGGACAAAAATGTCTATGTAATTATGGCGTGCATGTAGATATATTTATGTTCTTGAGATTATGCATTGTATTAATATATAGGATTTCATTGTACAGAAAAATAAACAAAAACATCAAAGTATATTTATGGTTACATATATATGTATGTGAAAGTATGTATATAATATAAGTACATGAGTCTCTGTATATGAGCTTTATGCCTCATTTTATGATAATGCATGTACATAGGATTATTTAAATATGACTATAGGCTAGAGTACTGTACAAAGTATATTCCTCTTCATGTTTTCCATAATAATTTAACCATAGATATAAAAACATCCTTTTAATTCTAACATGACAAAATGTTTACGTAGATAAGGTTGTCTGTATACATGTGGTATGTATTAGGGTTTATACTTAATTTTATAAAAATGTACATATATGTACATATTGAGGAAAAAACAGGTTATGTATTTTTCCACCACATGGGAGGACAGGCCTCACAGCTGGCAGATTCCAGATGCTGGGTGCAAGATGGAGGAAGCTTGTGAAGCTTGTGATGACCCTGAGGCTTCTGATCAGGAGGCCACCCAACTAGCCCTTGGAGTCACTCTGGTGTCCCTGGGTTCAAGATGCAGGCCCAGTCCTTCCCACGTAGACAGGCGGCAGCAGAACAGCACAGTAAGGCAGCAGAGAGACAGTCAGCCTTGCAGCTAAACGGCACATTTATCCATTTTGAAAATACTAGGGTAAATGAATGAAATCTTAAGGGCACACACTTAACAACCTAACCCAACTAATACTACTAGGAAAAGGAAACACACAACACTAGCCTATTATTGATATAGATCTAACCTTGGTTTATGGATTAGCATGCTAGTCACTGCAAAGCACTGCAACGCCTCATCAGGAGTAGTAAGTGCTATATAATTACAGTTTACAATTACAATTTACAATAAGATTATTTACTTATCAACTGTGGATGTTAACAATGTGTCTTGTATCTGCAGCAATTAAACTATACTTTCTAGCGTGTAAACATGTCCATACAAGGCCTCTTTATTTTTTGTTCTATAAGAAATGTAGTTGATTTATATAGTGGTGGTAGGAACTCATAAACAAAACATTCAGTTACTTAATGCATGGTTTTCATAGACCTGAACAGCATGCTTTTGCAAAGCACATTAAATAAGACCTAATATTCAAACGTTTAGACACTAGTCGGCATGACTTAAGTCTGTGATGATGGCTGCAATATGATTTTCGTCCACTCTGACAGAGAAAACAGCCTTAGTTAACATTTTAACAAGATGCTGTATTATATTTAATCATAAATAAAAAAACATCAGATCACTTATGTCCCAAATGCTATGTATATTCCATTCTAGAAACAAACTAACATCTTGTTATCTCCACTTTTCTGCTTCTGAGTAGATGTGTGCAAAATGGTCGTAATTAGATTTTTGCATAATTCTGTCAAATTTCAGGAAAATGATGAGAAATTGAACATAATTATCCGAAAAGCAAATCCCTCATTTAGTGCTTTTTCCTAACATGAAATGTATCCTTGTGTCAAAAAAGGTGCCTTTTATACCCTCAGCTATTCAAAATTGCTTTAGAACATTTCTTGGTTACATTTTGTTGAACCCAAATATTAAAGGAATTTTGTTTGGATCTCATAAACTGAGTGGAAAGGGGTGAAGGGTGAAGTATGATGAAAACAAGCTCTTATCTACTAGTAATCCTGCATTGTCATTATCTGTACTCTTTGAGAAAGTTGCTAGGTATGCTAGAGTAACTGAATATACATTAATTATTAGCAAATTTGAAGTACTTCCCCTAAATCAATATTGTCTATTTAGAATAGGACAAACATTAGTTAGGAGCATGTTTTTTTCAACACAGTTAGAGACAACATTAGATTTGATGTATAATATATCAAAGAAATGCTTGAATCTTTAGTTAAGAAATGGTCTCCTCCTAATCTATCACGAGGGTGGTGCTGGCTGTGATTATATTGTAGTTGGTATCTACATTGCCATTTAATTTATATTAACATTTTTTATCTATTTATACGCTTTTTGATACATTTCAGTGGAAAAATAAAATAACATGAATTCTGTATATAGATTAAGGATATATTGGACAAGGTTGGCATTGGTTAAGATCATCTGAATCTACGGCAATCCCAATTTGGGTGACATTAGAAAGTGCATTTATTGACCTTTTTTTCTTTGAAATAACATTTATGCATATACTGGAAACCAGCTAAGGATTTCCACCCTATTTTAAAGAATATGGTTAAACTAATCTCATCTCATATTTTGTATCAGTCTTCCAACAGAGATAGTTTCATTGAGTCATTAATTACATGAAAACTATGAAACCCCTTAAAGTCACACAACACTATTTTACCTTTTTTGGAAGAATTCTATGTAAAATCCACAAGTAAGCAAAATGCAATGCATTGTTTGTTTTCTGCCCAACAGTTCACGATATCTCTCTCTCTGTATGAAAAGCCTGGATAGGAATTTCAATTATTTCCAAACAAGTCAAGCTACAATCAGAATGTTCCTGAAAGGTTCTAGAGAGCAATTGATTTTTAATTGTGTCTCTAAAATATGTTTTTGTTTGTACACTTTTTTGTGTCCACATGTTTGTTTATTAGCTAAATATATATTTTTCATTTGACAGTTAATGTAAGTAGTATACATCAATAATTATAATACTACCTGACTCAGAAAAATAATAATTCTAATAATGTGTGTTATAAAACTGGGTATATTTTTTCATTTATTACCTGAAGATTGCCAGCTAATTTTAAAAGTGAACATTCGATGTTTAAGTCTAATTTTCGTGAATGTGCTTAGCCGCTTCTTTTTGAGAATTTGATGTTTTTTACAAGTGGCACTAAACAAATGTAATCAAGTTCTTGTTAGAACTATTTGATGATGGCGGAATCTTGAGAACAACAAACACATTTGCTTTCTCATTAACTTTATAATGTTGTGTGATTTTTGTCAGTGAATGATCAGTGAAAAAAAATAATTGGCATAATTTACCACAACTATATGTTCTGACTTGAATTTTACCATGTCTTGGAACAACGTTTGGCAAGTGGACATGAAATTCCTTTGATGATTGATAGCACTCATTTGCAAATACATTACAAATACACAGTCCCTTCAAATCACCAGTTCCTGTGTAATATTTACCACTTCCTAATAACTTCAGGTCCTGCTAACATTTGACAATGTTTCCAATTAATAAAATGCAAACAGTTTGTTGTAATACTAAAGATGTGGTCAGAGCTTTCCTAGTAGTAAAGCAAAAGCATGTGGCTGTTCTATGGTATGTATAAAATTGATCTGCTTAAAGCATTCAGGTATTATAATGCCTACTTCTTGGCTCTCCAGTGCAGCTGGACTATAATAAATAGTTGCACCTTTTAAAGCTATATATGCATTAAGAAATGAAAGTGAATATACTATTTTGTTCCTAGAAATACCCAACTCAAATTTCTATACCTTTGGCTAAAGATATAGGTCTCAGAATTAAAGTGTTTCATGGGGCTTTAAAATAGGAAACTAAGCTAATAACACTGTGTAGTGTGCTGTCCACGTGTGCCCCTCACGCGTAGACACTTTTTAGATTACTGTCTCGCGCTGCCCGTTAGTGCGTGAGCCGAGCACAATGTTGACAGTTGGAGTAGATGGTTATGACAGTTGGATCCAAGCAGCACCGTGCTTGCACACATGCCATGTGTAGTCTGTGGGATCTTTGCTTTGGATTTACAATAAACGTACTTACAGCTTTGGATGCCTCCTGTCATCACTTCACACTGCAATAAGGACATTACACCCCTGTGACTATCAGATATATGTAGAAACCTGCCTACATATCTACTGAAATGATGCATGTCTTTTTAGTTATCGGCTCAGCATCTTATTAGAAGGTATTGTGAAGTGGATCTATGAGGAGATTCTTGAGAGTACCTAAATCCTATGTGAGAAAATGTCCTAGTGACCTTTATCTATCACTGCTGAGATGTAAGGTATGGTGCACAAGCATTCTAGCTGTTGATTTCAGAATTTGATACCCCAGTTCCTCCCAATAGACACCATCTTGAAATTGGATTGCATCATATTAACATTGGACATACTCCTTGTAGACCAACGAAATAAGCCTTGCTTTCTTAACTGTCCTGTAAATAACCTGGTTCTTTAAATGTTGGCAAATATGGTCCATGCACCACTTAAACGGCAAACAATATCAGGAAGATTATTGCCAGAAAAATGTAAGCCCATGGTGGCTCTATATATTCAATATCTGTTCAGCCCATTTTTCTTGCCAATTTATACTGTAACTCAAAGCAAATTCATTTTGGTATGAAAGAAGCATGCTGTATGTGTATTCCCCACTCCTCTGCATGTGGTGGTTTTTATAACAACATTCTTACAGGTTTGAGTCTGAAGTCAGTGGGTTTCTGATGCACAATGGTTAAATAAATTCAATTTAATTATCAATGTTATGCCTTTATGGCACAACCGATGCAGGTGGGTCTGACAGCACTACAGTGGTATAATCTGCAACATTTCCTCTCTTTCTTTCAACCTCCACGGTGTTTACTGTTTGTCGAGCTGCAATTTGACTCCATTTCAGCTCAGTTAGAAAGCCTTCTGGCTGTGGTGCAGGTTGCAGTCCTAGCAAAAGTACTGTATGAATGTGGAGGATGGGCCACATGTAAACTGTCCCCTCTTCTTACATCCGACAATAGTGTAGAATTACATTTATTTTACCTTCTGTAGCTAGTACTGGTACTTTTTCTGTCAATAGTTTTTTAATAGTTTCACAAGTTCCTGGTAGCCAGTCTGGAGCAGCAGTTGTGGAGGGAGTTAAAACCTGAGCTTCAGACAAACTGTGTCTGGGCTGCTGTATATCCTGTAACAGATCAAGACATGATGGATCATGATGATTTTCATCTTCCAGGAGAGAAAGAATGCAATCTTTTTAAACCCCCGAGATAATCAAGAATATAATCTTTATTCCAAACAAAATTTCATCAGGCGTACGGTTCAGTAATACACATGTCGGAAAATTGCTTCACACACTTTGAGTACTATGTAGGTTTTTTAGCCAGGGTGCATCATTACTTAAAACTCTTATGGTCAAGGCTTCTTTACTCATGCTGTTGCAAAGCCGTTCGGATTAAGTTGCAACCGGTTAGAGATGTGAAGATGTACCCCCCACTTGGGTAAGTGCCTCTGCTAATGTTTTAGAAGCAAGGCCCTTGAGCTGAATAAAAGGTAGGAATCCACCTGCTGTTGCAAAGTACAAGTCCTTTGTGACTGTGCAAGCCATGACTTAGATCCATAACCACACCCAACTACAAGAATATACTACTACCAAAATGATATCAATGGAGAAGGGGGAAACAGCCTTAACTAAATTGATCTTGAAGGATTGTCTCCAATTGCATGTGGCCCAGGAGATTCCATGACTATCTTATGTACAATCGGAATGTGTTCAGCTTGGATGTGCCAAAGTGTATAGTGACCCGGATTCATGTTCAAAAGTTTCCAAGTTATCTCTGAAGCATATGTTTCTGAATAAGGCACAGTCAAAAAGACTTGAGGGAGATAAAGTGAAATCCTCAGTAGTTGCCTGTGACACTGTATTCCTTGATTGTGCTTTTATGATTTTAACAATCGAATAAAGCTTGTTTTGACTTGACTTGACTTGAAATCCTCAGTAGTTGCCTATAATCTTTTATACTATGAAGATGGTCTCTCACCATTCCTATCTTATACACAGAATACCCAACATCTTTACGTGTTGACAAGATTTTGTTTGAACTTTTTACCTTTTATGATTGGTTACCCTGCAAACAGTTTTTTCTTCACTGATCTGAATTTTGTGCCCTGGCTACGGAGTTTTTATCTGATCCACTTTGCATATTATATTATTTTGCACATTATATGATTCTCCCAGAAAACTGTTTTTAATCACTACTCTTAGAAAATGCACATTTAGGCATTGCAGACCAGCGCAATTGTTCTTACAAAACCTCGATAGGACCTGCGTCTGTTACACAGTAGACTCATTTATTAGGCAGGCAGTTAAACTCTGGAAACGTGTGAATCCTTGAAATATTGATGTTATTGATTTTATGATCTATTGCCCTAATCCTTCTGAGCACTATGATTATGTTTTTATGGCCCTCTTTTAACATCTCCTTTCTTGGATCCAATATGAAATGTTCTTTCTTTTTTACTTCTTGAGACGTGCAATCCTCTGATGTATTGCTTTTTCATGCACTGCATAATCTTTGCTGCTGGCCCTTAAGCATTGTGCTATGTTTTGATGACGTGTAGTTTTAGCTTGTTAATTGCACAAGATGTAATACTGTTTACCTTATGTTTTACTTATACAAATATAATCCTTTCAATGTGATATAATATTTTATCTGCTGTGCTTTTATGCCACAGAAATGTGGAAAAATATAGCTCTTTCGACTGACGGATATCAAGTTTACTGGCAGAAAAGGACCAATATAAACTATATAAATGTTTTCAAATGATTCAGTTGTATTTGTTAGAGGTGTTCCACTAGCCATGCAACTATTGAGGGTTTAATTAGCTAGCATAGTACATATTGCAGAGTTGACTTTGAAAAGAATTACCACCAGTAACTTCCACATAATATGTGTAGAGCAGATGACTCTCCTGCATCAGCTGCATCTATCCTCTCATGAGCTGTTTTCTTTGGTAGAAGACAACTTGGTAGGTTTGCTGTTGTCTTCTTTTAGATTTAGGGTAGATAAACAGATGGGCTGAGAGAAGCAGGAAAATGGGTGCTACACCAAAAGTAACAGGTTTTGTAGATGTCTATAGTGGAGGCAATGAACTGAAAAGTTCAAGGAAAAACATTAAATCTATTGCAGTGTTTGGCTTCAGTTTGAAAGAGTCAATCAACTCCTAAATAGACAGGAAACAGGTCTTGTCTTCTGGTGTTTCTCAGAGATGTCACTGGGAAGTTGGCTGCTTTCATCTGCATGCAAATGAGTTCCAATGATGTTACCAAGTAATGTTTGCAACTGATCCCAGGAAAAGATTATGTAAAGCTGGAAGAAAGTCAGCGCCATCCTGAATGTTGTACCTTAGTACAAATGGAGGCAATTAGATGACAATACAAATTGCAGTCCAACAATATAGGAAAATTTGGAACCAGTCTTGATCCCTTTTACAGATAGAAGAGGTGGGCGAAAATGATTTTAGATCCACTGCTTCTTAAATTGCTCCAGTCCAAGATGATTGGCAGGCACACCTTGTATTTCTAAAGATTGTGCAGCTTTTTATCCAGCACAGGAGGAATTGTCCTACCTATGCCACATCAGTATAATGAGGACTTATAAATAGTATTTATTAGTGCTACCTGTAGCAGTGTGTCACATTATCGCCCGTTGTTTGTCATGTGGTTGTCATCAACATCTCAGCATCATCACTGATTTCTTACTAATGTCTCTCTTGTGTTATTTGATAAGCCCTGTGTACAGAAGAGCATTATCAATGGCTCAGCCTCATCATCATCTGAGCATAGTGTCAATCATTCCCTCAAATGTAACAATGATTTCCTATTACACGAATTGAAATATAATGCCCTGCCCTAATTCTGTCAGTTGTGACCTACTTGCGGCAGATTTATGTCGGACTTGCGGTACTTTTGCGCCGCCGTTGCGTCACTTCTGTGACGCAGTGGCGGCGTAAACCCTGCACCACATTGCGACCTACTTACATCGTGACGCATCCATGGAGATGCGTCACGGTGTAAGGCCCTGCGCCACATGAAACCTGCGTCAGGTTTCATGCGGGCGTTTCCACGCAGGGGGGGGCGTTCCGTTGCAGGAACGCCCCTGAAAAGTGACTCAGTTAAATCTACAAGATTTCACTGAGTCACTTTACCAAAGCTGATGCGTCAAAACCTGCGCCTGCTTGTAGCAGGCGTAAGGCTTGACGCACCACGTTACAGATAGGGTAAGTTGGAAAAGTGCTGGAGTTGTGTGCCGCACACAACACAACTTCAGCACTGCGCCAACTACACGCCCTAGATACGACACTCATCTGTTTATTCCTGTGCCATGGTGTGGCGCATTGTAAATGCGGCGCATCATGGGTGGCGCAAGGATAAACTTGCATGCCGTATCTTTCCTGGCGCATCTCTGCTGATTTGCAGAGATGCGTCAGGCAACATAAATCTGCCCCCTTGTTTTTAAGGGATTGCCCAAGGTCTGTCAGTTGTACTTGTTTTTAACAACTGACAGGATATGAAGTGACATGCAGCAACTCAGTGAACTTGGTGAGGTCAACAATAGAAGGAGTGGTCAGCGCTCAGGCAGTAGCTGTACTGCATGGTGTACAGTTGGTGCAGTGGCACCGGGTCCACTGAACCCTATAGTTGAATTCTTATGGGACGTTTGATCCAATTTCCTTTCTTGCACTAGGGTCATGTTGTACTTGCTACTCCACTCTCAGCACCGGTTAGTGTGGAGTTATGTAGCCGCAAGAGAGGCATGGCTGGTGAGACGGTTCGAGCGGGGAGGCATGGCATTGAGGCACTGCATGAGCCTTTCAGGTTAGTGAACAATCTTTACTAGTCCTTGGGCAACTTTGTTGCCCTTCCTAACATGCCCCAAAAACATCATATGACATATTGAGCATATTGATCAATTTTGCAAAGGATAACCTATTAGAAATAAACATAGCGAAAATTAAGGTCATGACAATGAGTCACCGCTTGCATCCACGACAACAATTCAAACTAGGCTAAGTGAACTTGGAGGGAGTCACAAATTATAAATACTTCGGCCTAAGTATTGACAGCAGATTTAACTTCAAAACACATGATGATGGTTTAATCAAGAAAGGAAATGGATTGATATATGCTTTTTGCTCTATAGCGAAGACTTTAAGCGGTCCATCGTTCAAACCATTACTGGCTGTTGTTAAAGCAAAGCTCTTGCCAACTTTAGCCTGTGCTACTGAAGTTCAGCATGGCAAGGAAGTAGCAGTTCTTGAGAGAATGCAAATGAAGGCATATAGAACAGTATTTGCTCTACCGAGAAATTCCTCTCCTGCGCAGATTCGCCTAGAGTTTGGTTTACTGCAGCAACGTCTAGCAAGAATGTATGCGACAATAAAACTGTGGTATGAAATTCGGTTAAGCTGCCAGAATCCGCTTAATAGCGCCATTTGGGAAGCTCAAGAGAATAATCCACGATCAGCTTATCACAAATATTTGCAGTTATCAATACAGTTAATGAAAGGTGTCAGAGTTATGGAACTTGAACTTACCATTCACAACATTTCAGCGACTAATAAATAAAGCAGCAAAAAGACACTTGTTAACGGAGGACAAAATTATATTCAGCAAGCGCTCCCATGCCTGGATGGTACTGCAGTGCTATACGATCTTACAACCAGCGGCTTATTTGGACATAACATATTCCGTTCATCTAAAAATGAAATTGTTAGCAATACGTCTTGGGGCTCTACCAACTAATGCTGATCAACCCCTCTGGAAATATAGTGTTCGGCCCTCATGTGCATTATGTGGTTCTCGGAAGCAGGACTTTGTACACCTGATCTGTATGTGTCCCGTTTTAAAACTAAATCGTCTTTTATTGTTAAAAAATCCTTTTAAAGATAGGGGCATACGCACCTGAAGATCTGCTATATTAAAGTGTCTTGATCCATATGAGCTGCAACTTATCTGTAGATTGGTAGAGTGTTTACTCATATGAAAAATTGATTTGAACTAGTATTTTAAATGGTATTTTACTAAAGAGATGAAACCTTTGATACATGGTTCAATTATTGATTTATCCAATTGGAACTGGTTTCTGCAGCAGACAACCAGTACGTTTAATAGGTATATCCACTTGTGCTAACACTGTCTTGATATGATGTGATCAAAAGCTGTACATTTTATTAATGGTAATTAATGGTTTTAACATGTACAGTATATGTTCCTCTGCAGACTGTTTAATTTTATTGGAATTGTTATGGTTTTAATTAACTTAAACAATAAAGATAATGAATTAATGAATGAATCATGCATACAGGTGCAAATTTCAGCTGGCTGCTCTATAATAACAGGAAAAAGCCTCCTGCAGGGAGGTAAAAGGAACATAGACACCGGACCTCTTTTGTATATTTATGTCACTGTATAGCAAACTAAACTGGCAATTTGCCCTAGTTGGTTTACATGTGAAGCATTGTAATAAATGTATTAAAATTCACACAAAAATCATGAACGGTACTACAGGGCAATAACTTTCTCATTTTGCCAGAGCTCTTGCACATTTAAATGTGCAGCAGGCAGAACATTTTATGTGTAAATGAATTTAAAACAATTTTTTTTCATCGTCGGGTATAATATCCTTTCACATAAGTGAGCTTTATTTTCATAATTAACCAAAATGAATTTTTTTAAAAAATTTGAAAACATGAAAATTCTGTTTCATAAAGTATTAACAGTCGGTGCAGACTTTACAAAAGAAACTAAAAAAAAATATGACAACCTCCCATAAATCCGAAACCATCACATCACTGTAATTTCATTTATTAGCCCCAGGTTTTGCATTGGCAATGTAATGGTTTCTTATTCCTCTGCTTCAAACGTGCTAAAGATGTATCATTAGTACAACTAATTAGCATTAAAGAACAATGTATAATTTGTTGTTTATGGTACTGATGCTGTTTCCTGCCAACTTGGGCTGTTGTTGCTCTATACCCCCACCAGCTGAAATTAGATTTACTCCTGTCTTTGGCAGGAGTAGATCACTGACAATTTTCAGGGTGAAAATCCAACAGCAAATGATTTGTTGACTCTAAAAATGTTAAGAGCTTTCTGTTTTTTGCCTGTGAAGAACCCACAAGCCGTCCCTTTGAGGAGGTTTACTCTAGTGCAAACTTACATCCTTATGGTGTAATTTTACTCATTGATAACTTCAGATAAGTCTTCAAATGTACATTTTGTGAATCACAAAGTTGATATTGTCACTCTTCAGTGCTGCTATTTATGCTTTTATATACAAGTGAAAATATAGCTTGGTGAATTGGTCCTGATGTGGCCAGGTAGTCAGGTAGTTTGAGGAATGAAGGTACAACAGAGAGGAGTCAACAGAACCAGCAGAAATGCACTACCAAACTTCATAACTATGTGATCATTTTCAGCATGCAATTAGCATTATCTATTATTACCAATGAGATTGGCTGACTCGTAACTAGAATTTCTGAATTATCAGCACTTAGCTAGGATTCCCCTAAATCTCAGTGGGCATTGCACTAAAACAAAGTCAGAAACAGTGACATTTTGAGGATTTTGGGAGACCGCCAAAACATATTTTGTAGGTCCCTGTATGGAACAAATTCGACTTTTATTACCCATTTGAATCACACAAGCCACCAAACAATACTAAATGATATGTTAAATTTGAAGAAGGTCAAACAAAAACAGTTGAATATGTCTTGGCTGAGACCCTAAAACTCGTTAAATTGAAACTGGTTTTGAGAGACAGAGTTAGAGAGTTGGAGGTAACTGTAGGCGAGAGGAAGAGAGGTTTAGATAGAGAAGTAAAATGGTCAGAGGTTAAAAAGAGATTAAGTTCAATTTCCTACCAGGCCCCTTGTATGGTGTGACCCTGGGTGATGGTCAACGTTTCCCAGGCCATAAAATATCTCTAGTTCAAAATATGCACCATTAATTATCCAACCTTGTATGGGTTGAGATTTCCAAAATGTAGGAATTCACAAAGGTTTTTGGAAAATTGCCCGGATTTTTACCAGAGGGCCAGACCTCCCTGCCTACACTTGGAAAACTTTTCAAATTCGATTTGTTTGGGCATGTACAAATATAGAAGTGAATTAAAAAAGCAGGAACATGAAAACAAACTTTAGAACTTTTTTCGCCACTGGGAAATTGTTTTTCCTCATGGAGCAACCCCTTCTCCATCATCTTTAAATTTTTGGCAATACAAAGGGGGAGAGAGATAGAGTTCAAATCAAGGAGAACATTAATTCCTAAGTGAAACCATAAATGTTGTCTCCACAGGCCACAGAGTTATGGATTTAAAGGGGAAAGAGGAGGGACATGTCAAGTAGGGGTTTGGGAAGAGAAAGAATTATTGTGGCTTTCTTCAGGGTGCTTGGATCATTGAAAGAAGCAGTATGACAAGGTGTTGCTTCAAGAAGTGGATGCACTGGTCACAGAGCACTAGTGTTAGTCACTATAGTGTAGTGGTCACTTCCTAACACCTTCAGCATAGCGTTCTGGCCACACCATTCACCTTTGTGTGCTATCTGGAGAACAGGGTATTTCTTTAGGTTGGAGCAAACTGTATGTGCATGGGCAACCCTAGAATCACATATACACACAGACGAATGTCTGACATAATATCGACAGACAGAATATCGAAATACAAAAATATCGGCACAAAAATATCGACATCAAAAATATCGGAGTCATATCTTCATAAAGGTAAGTACAAAAATATCGAAAAAATAATATCGTAGTACAAAAATATCGAAATTAAAAATATCGTTTTTTTAAATGTATTAATAATAATGTAAAAATTATTTTAAAATACATATATTTTACAAATATTAAATAAAAATATTAAAACAAAATTAAAACTAATACATATACATTTAAAATAAATAAAACACTTAATAATTTAATGTAATTATTTTTTTTTATTTCATTTAATTGATTTAATGTAAAAAAAAAATATTTTTACCCTGTACGCCTGTACCCCAAAAACCCAAAACTGACCCTGAACCCTAAAAATATCCCTGTACCCCAAAAACCCAAAACTGACCCTGAACCCTAAAAATATCCCTGTACCCCAAAAACCCAAAACTGACCCTGAACCCTAAAAATACCCCTTTACCCAAGAACTGAAAACTGACCCTGAACCCTAAAAATACCCCTTTACCCAAAAACTGAAAACTGACCCTGAACCCTAAAAATACCCCTTTACCCAAAAACTGAAAACTGACCCTGAACCCTAAAAATACCCCTTTACCCAAGAACTGAAAACTGACCCTGAACCCTAAAAATACCCCTTTACCCAAAAACTGAAAACTGACCCTGAACCCTAAAAATACTCCTTTACCCAAAATTAATTAATATTATTTAATTACCAATTAATTATTAATTAACAATAACAATAAAGTGAATATATTAGCACATTAGCTGTAATTAATTTAATTTAATAATTAATATTATTTTTCCCAATTAATTAATTAAGAATAACAAAAAATTATATATAAAAAAATACTCTAATTAATGTAATTAACTAATTAATATTAATTAATTACCAACTAATTAATAATTAAAAATATGTACAAAATATATTAATTAATTAACTAATTAATATAAATTAATTACCAATTAATTATTAATTAAAATATGTACAAGCATATATTAATTAATTAATTAATATTAAATTACTTCCCACCCTATTCCCCTATAAACCCATAACCCGCTACAGAACATATTTATCAAGTAATCAATTAATTTAAATTAATTAATAATTAATTCTCAATTAATTAAATAATAATTCCTACTAATTAATAATTAATTTAACATAATTAAATTACTTCCCACCCTATTCCCCTATAAACCCACAACCCGCTACAGTAGTAAAAGACAATATTTAATTAAATTACATTAAAAATAAATAATAAAATATAATAAATACAATATAATATGCACTAAATTTATTTAAAAATTGATATTAGTAACATCGAAGTTATTTATTTCGATATTATTGACATCGATATTTAAAACTTCGATATTACTGATATCATACTAATATCGATATTAAGACTGTCGATATTACTTACCTTCGATATTTTGTCCCATCGATATTTAAACTTCGATATAATTGTATATCGAAATTTAAAAGTCGATATTTTGTCTGTGTACCCACACAGACAACTATCACTGTACTGTTCTGAGTCAGCAAGTGACATCAAAGAGCAAAAAGGAGTAAAGGTATGTGCCACTTTACATTTTCTACATCAAGAGACACAAAAAAGGTATTTATTCTTCACTGGCCTCTGGAGTGGAATGTGTTCATGTTTTGGGCCATCTAAGTAATCAGGGCAACAGCAATTATGCGATTCTGTGACTCTTCCCTCATTATTATGTGGTGTATTATGCCACATATTTTGCCTTATCTTTCCACATAAATTGGTCCTCCCATGACGCTTAATTGCAGTAGCACTGCCAATAATGAACCATCTTGCATTGTAAATCTAACGTTTCACTGACATACAGGTGCCTGCAAACAACATACAAACACATATATAGACACCCACAGTTGCAGGTCAGCAAGCCAGCTAATACCAAAGGAAGCCTAGAATTTGTCGAGCCAAGAATCCAGCACATCCCTAATAGCCAAACAAGGGCAGAGTCATTAAAAGAATTGACATCTTACTCAAAAAACAAATTTTATGTAAATATAAACACTGACCTATTGTGGATGCTAACATAGACTACAATGGCAATGATTCATTATGAAGGGCTTTAGCACAGCCAGTCCTGCGTTGTGCGTCACAGATCAGAAAATTAATTTACTGCTTGGCTTCCGTCTACTACTTCAGAGCGAGGCAGCCTGGCACAGACAGCCCGGATTCAAATACATCGATTTGTTTAGGGATACGATCGTATCTCTAAATAAATAAATAAATCTATTTAATATTTGTACAGGAATGTGAAGGAAATAATTTCAGTGTGGTGCAGCCTCAGAACCCTAATGGAGAATCAAACAAAGTTTTTCAAAATTATTCCAGTCAATGTTATCATTTGTGCATCCCCAAGTAAAGTATCTTGATTTGTTTTGCTCCTATTAAAATCGTCGTTTCCATCACACTTCAGAACTATGAAAAATGCACTGTGTTAGTGACTTCCTAATTGATGATATATTTTGAAGTATTTGTACACTTCATTATTGGTATTTAAATACATATTTGTATGTACCAATGCTTGTTGTCTGGCCAAGGAGAAAGAGTGTCTGCAACCCCACATAATGCTTATAGTAGACCCCCTTCTTCCCTGAATGTCCAGTGTCCAGTGTAGCAACCCTATATACAGTGCAGAACAAAGAAGGCCCAGAGCCAAATATTAAGAGAAGTATAGGAATGTCAAGAGACAAAGCAGGAAAACATGAGTCAACTGCAGGTATAACTCATAAGTCGGGGTCCTTCAGCAGGACTGGGGAAGGACTGTGGAATGCGTCTTGTAAATATTGAGTCTGGAGATGGGAGTGAGAGGCAGGCAAGGCCTTTTTTCAATAACTTTTGCCATATGTCTTGGGTCCGCACACGGACAGGAAAAAGGGAGAAGGTCCTTGAGGAGCAGAGGTTGTAGTGGCAGCATAGAACATGAACAAGACGTGTAGAGGGGGAATTCCAAAGGGTTTGGAGTGGCAGCCCTTGCCCTGAATGGTGAGATAGCTCACTGGGTTGGGATATTGCAGAAATAGATGCATTGTTCGCGGTGCTTGTGTTTTTTGTGCAATTTTTAAAGCACAAAATGCTTCCTTGCATCCATTTTAAATGCAGTGATTTTGTATTTCACTTAATAATGAATTATTTTGGGTAATGTTTCAAAAACTTTTTTAATTATACAAAAGAAAATTATGCCAATTCCGCACACCCCTGCCCAGAGCCCACAAAAGTAGGAAGGAATAAGTTATTTATTACAGGTGTGGTCATCAATGCAGCCCTATCTGTACAGCTCTTGTGAGGTCTCCATCCTCTTCCAGCAGTGATGGTATTATGGAAAGGGGTGACCACTCGGTCCCCCCGAACGTATGGTTGGGTGCCCCGATCCCCCCGGGAAACCATTTTGGGCGGGAGGCGTGGCTCGGCTGGGATGCCCGAAGTGGCGTTGCCGGGGCGCGCCCTTTCCCGCCCAGGAGGGGTTGTCCTAGACACCCGCACGGAAGACCACGCCCCAGCAGGCGTACCGGAGGAGGGTCCCCGCCCTCCCGCAGATGGATAAATAGAGCGGGAATCCAAAGAAGCGTCCTCTTGTTCCTGCGCTCTGAAGGCTGCACCAACTCGTTGCTCGTGAGCCCTCGACCGAACAAGCGGCAATTTTGAGAACTTGTAATCTTGTTGTTTCTCTTTCAGTTATTTGGAGTACGAAAGGATCCAGGACCTCGTTGATCAACTAGTGCAGAGTATACGCAGCTATGGTCGGCAAGAAAGCAGGAAAGAGCTCCGAGTTGGAGAAGGTACTACGCACCTTGTCGAATCGAATGGCGATCATGGACCGAAAACTCGGTAAAGTTGACTCGATCGGTCGAGGTTTGGCCGATGTTAAAAAACAATTAGCGGCCCAGAACAGCTCAGGCCGTCCTAAGAAGGTAATAGGCCCGGCCTTGCCGGGAGTCGTCCCTGAGGGTAGGGGAAAGCGTGTTAAGAGGAGGGCGGTTTCTGGGGAGGATCCGGTTCCTGAGGTACCCCCAATCGCCCCCATCACACCAGCGGGCGGCCCGGTACCAAACCCAGATATAGGTTTACCGATCCCCGTTGTGGTTACTCCTGTTAGTGATAAGGAGATGCCCCCGGAACTAGCCATCCAGTTAGCGGCAGTGTTGCCATGGCTCAAGAAGAAAGCGGGGGGGCAGTGGCCGCGGGGGACCCGGCCGAGGAGGCTAGACTAATAATCGAGCAGTTACGGCAGTCGAGAGAGGCCGCGACGGCGAATGTTCCTCTTGTTCCCCCACAGGTGGCGCCAGGAGGACCTGCGGTTAGCCGGGAAAAGGCGGCAGACACGACGGTCGAACCTGGTAAGCACACATTGCCAATGGCAGGGGAGGGTTCGTTACCTTCAAGGCGCGAAAGGGTGGCCCAGCACATCCCTGCGGCCACAAAGGAACTGATATGGGGGGAGAAATATGTGAATATGTTTTCATTGTTGACTGACCATCGTGAGATGGAATATGCGAAATCCCAGAAGGATTTATGGCACCCCAGTGTATGGCGGGCCAAGATGGCGGAATTTAGGGTCGATGAGACGGTAGCGAATTGGGTAAAGGCCTTTTCGATATTTACGGCAGTCATGGGGGAACGAAAGCCTGAAGTCATGACTGAGTTGACCTGTTATCAGAACAGGATTATGGATTTTTATACCATGTAAGAGGGGGATGAGTGGAAAGGTTACGATATGAAATTCCGAAAAGCGAAAGAGTTTGATGCAACTTTGACTTGGGATTGCCTCGACTCGGTGTCATGGCACAAGCAACTCTTGCCTGGGGCGACAGGTACGTCCTCGCCGGGCGGGAGCGGGTCGGGGCCAGCTCGCCAGAAGCCCGCGGTGCCCTTTCGAGCGGGCGCCGGTGGGGAATATCAGCCCAAGACCGGCGGGAATAGCGGCAAGCGGGGGGTTTGTTGGGGCTTCAATAGAGGCAACTGTAGCAGGCCCCAGGGAGCATGTAGGTTCAGGCATGCGTGTGCGGGCTGTGGGAACTCCTCACACCCGGAGAGTAGCTGTAGATCTAAAAACAGCGGAACGGGAGGAAAAGGGGGGTCTAAGCAAGAGTGAGGCGATGTTTTGTAACAGATTGTCTACACCCGTCGATATCATGGCTCTGACCCCTTGGTTGAACAAATACCCTGATCATGTATCCGCCGGGGTGTTGAGAAATGGATTCCTACACCGCTTCAACATCCCGGCGGGAGATTTTCGGGGGGACTCCTTCTGTAAAAATCAGTTATCTGTACAACATAACCCAGGAGTAGCTGCAAGAAAAATTTCCAAAGAAGTCAGCCTGGGGCGGGTGGCGGGGCCTTTTCACCGCCCGCCGGTGGCGGATTTCGTGTGTTCCCCGCTAGGGGTGGTCCCGAAGAAAGACCCAGGGGAGTTTAGACTCATTCACAACTTGTCTGCCCCAAGGGGTTCTTCGGTGAACGAAGCCATTGACCCATATGTTTGTTCGGTGCGGTACGCATCGTTAGATGATGCCGTAGCCATGTTAAATCACTTGGGCCCCGGAGCGCTGATGGCGAAATCAGACATCGAATCGGCATTCCGGTTGCTCCCAGTACACCCGCGAGATCAGCGCTTGCTAGGTTTTGCATTTATGGGGAGTTATTACATGGATAAACGCATGCCTATGGGTTGCTCTATTTTATTGTGCCTATTTTGAAATGTTCAGCTGTTTTTTAGAATGGGCATTCACCGAGGCCACGGGGCATAGGCATGTTATGCACTATCTAGATGACTTCCTGTTTCTGGGAGCAGCCGGCGATACGACATGTGCGCAGGCGCTGCAGGACTTCTGCATTCTCCTGCGGGAGTTCGGAGTCCCATTGGCACCAGGTAAGACGGTTGGCCCATCTACTTCACTGGAGTTTCTGGGAATTGAGCTCGATTCTGGGGAGGGATGTTTCCGTTTACCGATGGAAAAGGTGGCCAAGTTTAGGGCTTCCTTGACGCAATGCCTGGGCAAGGAGAAAGTGACCCTGCACCAGTTACAGCAAACAGTGGGTCAGCTTAACTTTGCCTTAAGGGTGATACCAATGGCCCGCCCCTTCTCACGCTCTATTGCACAAGCTATGGTTGGTCTCAAGGAGGGACACCATAATACGAGACTGTCGGCAGAGGTCCGCCAGGATATGCGCATTTGGTTGGCATTTCTGGCGGACTTCAACGGTCGAGTTGTGTGGAACAAACCACCAGCTTCTTCGGATGAACTAGGTTTGTGGACCGACTCGGCTGGGAGGGTGGGATTTGGCGCCATCTTTGGTAATCAATGGTCGGCACAAGTATGGCTGGCGTGGTGGCACTCCAGCGGTCTGGCAGGTAACATTGGATTCCTGGAGCTATTTCCCATTTGGGTTGCTCTGATGGCATGGCCAGACGATTTCAGGGACCGCTCGGTGGTGTTTTGGTCTGATAATATGACTGTGGTTGAGTGCATTAATCAGCAGGCAGCCCGCTGCAAGTGGATCTTGAGATTGATGAAAGAAATTGTTTTGCGCTGCATGAAATTGAATGTACAGTTCAGGGCAAAACATGTGCCAGGCATACTGAATTATGCAGCTGATGCACTCTCTCGTTCACACATGCAGGCTTTCAGGGGCTATCTACCCACAGCGGACCTAGTGGTGGCACCGTTCCCCGAAGCGCTATGGCTAATCGGTGCCCCGGATTACAAGACCTCGTGGCAGCCAGCTTAGCTCCTAGGACAAGGAAGGCATATGAAGGGGCGTTTCGTTCCTACTGCACATTTTTGGGTCAATCAGGGAGACAGAGCTGGGGTCAGGAGGAATCCTTCCTGGGGTTCCTGGTTGCGCTGCATAGAGAAGGCCATTCAGCGGCAACGGCCAATAGGCATAGGGCGGCCATTTCATTCATGGCACAGGTGCATGGCATAAGAGATCCGACGGATTCCTTTTTGGTGAGGAAGGCACTCCATGGCTGGCGACGCCTCGAGGGCTGCAAGCGGGATACGAGGCGCCCGTTTGGTTTAGACAGATTGTCTCTACTTGTAGCAAAGCTAGATGGGACGTGCTCCTCCCTTTACGAAGCAGTTCTGTTCCGGGCAGCTTTCGCCTTGGCATTCCATGGGGCTATGCGGGTGAGCAAACTCGCCGCAAAGAACAAGAAGGATATGGAGGGAGGCCTGGGCAGGGATCACGTCCAAATTTGGGGTGATTCTATGGTAATCTCTATAGCCAGGTCCAAGACTGACCAGGGAGCTATGGGGGATAGTATTATCGTGCAGCGCACACGGGGGTCCCCCACTTGCCCGATAAAGTGTGTAGAGGAATACTTGGCACTGAGGACGGCTGCATGGGGGGGGGGGAGTTTGCTTAGACACAAGGATGGCACCCCGCTGACGAGATTTCAGTTTCAGAGGGTACTGGCGCTGTCAATCGCTGCCGCGGGCATGGACCCGTGCGATTTTGGGACCCACTCATTTAGGATAGGGGCTGCTAATGAGGCTACAGCCCGGGGTCAGAGTGCGGAGGAAGTGAAGCAGCTAGGCCGTTGGTCCTCGAATTGCTTCAAAAGGTATGTGCGATTGCACATGTTGTAAAGATCAATTGAAATGCACTCACGCTTCTTGTCTTTTGTTTGCATTACAGTTTCGCGAGCCTGTCACGCGGGGCGGAATTGGAAGTCGACCCAGCATCAGGAGACCAGCGGTCGAGGATCACCGACTGGAGAGAGAGTGGTATGGGTCGTGGGCCACTCATATGTGAGGCGCGCCGGGGACGTATTCAAGGCAGGTGACGCGACTCACGCATCTGGGGAATACGGGTACAGAGTGACCTTCCATGGGAATGGCGGACTCTGTTTTGACCAATTTCAATCGTTTGTTGAGGGTCTTTTAGGCCGGCAAAGGTCACCGCCATCTGTAGTCATAGTACACCTGGGGGGCAATGACTTGGTGACACTGGGAAGACGAGTGTTGTTAGAACACATCCTGTCGGCAGTTAGCTGGTTGGCTAAAAAAGTCCCGGGGTGCACGATTGCCTGGTCCCACATGATCCCCAGGAAGAGTTGGCGGGGGGGCATTTCAGTGTCAGCATTGAACCACTCCGTGAAAAAGGTTAACAATAAAGTTGGGAAATTGTTTCGCTTCGCGCAGTTGCATAGCATTCCTCACGGGTGTATTCGGGGAGATCACATGTATCTGAATGATGGGGTTCACCTGTCCAGGGAGGGAAATGATTTACTCATAGGAGACTTCATAGCATGGTTAAGGGGTTTGAGGAAGCATGACCTTTAGGAGGAGTGGGGGGGCTGGATAGTCGGTCAACTATCCGGCCTGTGGCGGTATGGTCATGATCGGTGAGCAGTAATTTCAAGGTCCCTAGAGGGGGGCGCCACCCAGAATGGATGGGAGCGCCCGGGGGGAGGCGGCCATTGGCCCCTTCCATGGGGAGGCGGCACCCACTAAGGATGGGTTGCCTAGGGGGAGACGGCCATAGGCCCCTCCCAGGGGGGAGGCGGCTAGATGCCCCTCCTACGAATTTCCCGGGGGCCGGATATCCGCGACGGCGGATAGAGAGTGTGGGGATGGGGGGGGAGTCCACGCTGTCCTTCCTACAGATACCTCACACGGGAACTCGGACGACCTTTAATATGGCGTCAAGTGAAAAGGGGGCCCCCACGACAAGGGAAGTTACAGTTGGCAATGAGGGTAAAGTCCTCTGCGCATGCGCCACTCACACCGTGAGGGCGGGATTTTGGTAGTAGGGATCTGGCACCGGTTAAGACCTTGCCGTTGGCCCTTAATGCTAGGATGTACAATTTTAATTTAGAATGTATGCATTTACAGGATGCTAGACTCAGCTAGGAAACCTTTGTATTAGAGATTTGTTAAGGTTAGCCAAAGAACATGTCTTCATCGAAATGTCATAAATGTAAAATTGTACATAATTCATGAAACTTTTATTTAATGTTTTAAATTTTGTTTCATATTTTAATAAATACGGCCGGGGGGGTAACTCCCCCCCGCCTTCCGAAAGCTCAAACCTGTGTCTGTCTACTCCCATTGAGAATTGGTGTTGGGAGGGGGTGGCGGGCATCCCGGCCATATGGAAAGGGGCGACCACTCGGTCCCCCCGAACGTATGGTTGGGTGCCCCGATCCCCCCGGGAAACCATTTTGAGCGGGAGGCGTGGCTCGGCTGGTATGCCCGAAGTGGCGTAGCCGGGGCGCGCCCTTTCCCACCCAGGAGGGGTTGTCCTAGACACCCGCACGGAAGACCACGCCCCAGCAGGCGTACCGGAGGAGGGTCCCCGCCCTCCCGCAGATGGATAAATAGAGCGGGAATCCAAGGAAGCGTCCTCTTGTTCCTGCACTCTGAAGGCTGCACCAACTCGTTGCTCGTGAGCCCTCGACGGAACAAGCGGCAATTTTGACCCACCCACCAGCCCCTTATGGCAATGTTTGTTTAAATAAAGTTTGATTAGTAGAAATGTATAGGCCTTTTTTCCTTTGTAGAGAAGTAAGGGAATGTTTCACATAATAATGTGGCTTCTGTTTCTAGGATAATGTTTCCCTTTGTAGGAAAATGAAGTTGATGACTCAAGGCTATGTCAGAATTCTTTCTTCCCTTAGTAGGTAAAACAACTGTCGTATTTATTTTTTGGTCGGGCGGTAAGGTCATGATCGGTGAGCAGTAATTTCAAGGTCCCTAGAGGGGGGCGCCACCCAGAATGGATGGAAGCGCCCGGGGGGAGGCGGCCATTGGCCCCTTCCACAGGGAGGCGGCACCCACTAAGGATGGGTCGCCTAGGGGGAGACGGCCATAGGCCCCTCCCAGGGGGGAGGCGGCTAGATGCCCCTCCTACGAATTTCCCGGGGGCCGGATATCCGCGACGGCGGATAGAGAGTGTGGGGATGGGGGGGAGTCCACGCTGTCCTTCCTACAGATACCTCACACGGGAACTCAGACGACCTTTAATATGGCGTCGAGTGAAAAGGGGGCCCCCACGACAAGGGAAGTTACAGTTGGCAATGAGGGTAAAGTCCTCTGCGCATGCGCCACTCACACCGTGAGGGCGGGATTTTGGTAGTAGGGATCTGACACCGGTTAATACCTTGCCGTTGGCCCTTAATGCTAGGATGTACAATTTTAATTTAGAATGTATGCATTTACAGGATGCTAGACTCGGCTAGGAAACCTTTGTATTAGAGATTTGTTAAGGTTAGCCAAAGAACATGTCTTCATCAAAATGTCATAAATGTAAAATTGTACATAATTCATGAAACTTTTATTTAATGTTTTAAATTTTGTTTCATATTTTAATAAATACGGCCGGGGGGGCCCCGCCTTCCAAAAGCTCAAACCTGTGTCTGTCTACTCCCATTGGGAATTGGTGTTGGGAGGGGGTGGCGGGCATCCCGGCCATATGGACATGTGAGCCGCTTACCTGCTGTTCCCTTCACTCATGCAAAAATGCAGCCCGCTTGTTATCTACTGTAGATCAGGACATGATCATTTTCACAGCAGCTCCGCAGAGCTACTGCTTCTGTATTGCTTCATCAGTCCAAATATTTAACGATTTCTCTTTCCTAAGGGACCTCTCTATTCACATCTCCGAACAGATAACATTACATTGCATCATTAACTCAGCTGTTTCTCATTATTCCTTTGACGAGGGACACTCTGAAATCTAGAGACAACTGGTTAATTGCTGTTTGCTCTCGATATGGGAAAATATTTTGACAAATGTTCTCATGGTTGTCCCAATTGACGATTGTGATCACTACAAACAAATTGGTTGCCACAAAGTTGATCTGTGCTACATAAAATTAATAAAACTAGTACTTGGTTGTGAATCTTTCAATAAAATACAATATTCTAAGTACAATTATTATTCTCACCAATAGCCTGGTTTGTAATTTACATCTAATATTTCCAAAATAATATTATCATTAAACATATGGTACTTAATGTAGTTTCATTTAAGACTGACATTTGCCTTCAAACTACACTGTTGGCCGACTGAGAAATGGTTTGTTCATGGATATCAACATCAGAAAAGGTGCGGACAGTTAATATAACTATTGAAAGTTAGCACAGTGTAAAAAATTACCATTTTTACGTCATCACTCTGATGTTTTTACCTTTTTCAGGGTTTTATTTTTTGCTGACATTAGAATTCTCTGCATTTTGCTCTGCTAAACAGGAGCTTGTGCTCCCACTATAAACGGGGTTACATTGCACTACCCCTGATTTGCTTAGCTAACGTGCCTAAAAGTCCCTAGTATATGGTGTAGAAAATGCATCCATGTACTGACATTTAAATGCCACCTGTGAACTGCAGCACCGATTGTACCATCATCAGTGATGGCCTGTTCAACATGGCTTCGGGCCTACTGTGTAGCATGACAGCAGCAGCCTAAAGAATGGCTTTTCGACCTGTCAAAATAAGTAATTTTTAACAGTTGGGAAGCCCTGTTTTCAAAATATTAATGTCACCTCACTATTAAATATTAATAGGTCACCCAAAAGTACCCATTGTCGCCCACAGGTTAGGGTGTTTCATTTTTTAAAATGAAAATTGCTGAATTAAATTAAAATTGCCATCTTCCTTCAGTGACTAGCCCCCAGAAACTATTGTCCCTTTAATCGGTAACTTTTGACATGAACAATAATCATCCAAATCTATTTTTATATTTATTAACCATTCAATTCATTGGTTAAAATCAATTTTCAATAAATATTTAGGAAAAAAACTCTTAAAAAGTTACCTTTTCTCTTTCTGAAGTTCCAGAAACAAATTCACCTGCCAGCAGGTGCCCAATCTGTGCCTTACCCTATAAGGGTGTGAAAACTGGTCCCACAGCAGAACACTCGATTAGGCCTGCTGTCAGGATAGTCTGTGGGTGGAGATTATGACATCAAGCAGCTCAGGAAAGGCAGCTGGGAAGTTTCCAGGAGCTTCATTAACGTGCAAGTCACAAAGGCAAAACCTGACCACTCATACTGTAGTGTAAGGGGAGACCGAACAAAAGGACAGTTTTTGTTTTAGTCCCAAAGTAGCTAGTTGGGCAGCATCCCCTTGGGAAGAGGATGTTTGCTTAAACCTGTTTTAGTAGCTGAGAAGGCGGGAGCTGTTCATGTCCCTAAAACACCTTGGACTGGCTCCCAAGCTCCCTCCAAAGGCAGAAGGCCTGGTCTATTTGATTTCTTTTAGAATGGTGCTATGTGGATAGTTTGCAGGATATGCTTCAAACGTGTGGAAGGTTGCTTCCTTGAACTTTTTGGGGAATTGGGTATGGAGTGTCTACCCACTGGCTAGTGCAAATCGTAAATGTGTCACAAGAATGAACCCTCCTCAGAACACCTTCTGGACCTGTGGAGGATCTGAAAGCGGCTGGACCTACTGTGTATGACGAGAGAGGAGCCCTGAAGGACTGGGCCTGCTCCCTCATGTATCAATGTTAAAGAAGTGGACTCCGGGGATCAGTTGACGAACCTTCTGTGTGGCTATGGGGACACTACAAGCTGCAAGATGCCTTTTTCCTAAAGTGAACAGTACCAACTGGACCTTGACTAGACCTTGCTAGTGGGCTCTGCTGGAGTAAGTCCTGGCTCCTTGGTGCTGTCCCTGAGGTCCTGGGAGTCTTTTAAGTGACCAGTAGGATCTGCTCTGGAAACCTTGAAAGGTTGGGATTTAGAAAATGTTTGGAGCTCCTGAGCTGTCAGCTGCACCTAGCAGCAAATATGTCCGATTTAGATGTAACTTCTTCAGATACACCTTCAGAATTGCCTCTGAAATGGACTAAGTCAGATGGCAAAATCTATGAGGGGGACAAAACCATATGGTGTATACGACCCTTGCTCCATCATGGTCAGTCTGAAATTGTGCCTAGTTCCCCAATCATTATTAAAACTTAAAACAATTATATCTTCCTGTCCCCTATTCCACTGGTACTATGCTGCCCTCTACCAGGGGCCGCAGAGGATATAGGAGTTGCTGCCTGGGCCTTACTTCATTCATTACCGGAGGAGGGGGAGGACCTGGATGCAGACATTACTCGACCAGAAATATGGGCAGTGGTGCGCTTGATTGGGAAACAGTCATTACTACACTGTCATGACCATAACTACTAATCCTTTACTACAAACAGGCTTTTACCATGAATACCTATTACCACAAATACTTTATCATGAATATGTCTTTATCACGCATGCCTTTGCAATGAACTTCCTTGTAAAGGCATGAAAGGTAAAGGAATATGCATGGTAAAAGATTTAATGGTAAAAGCATATGCATAGTACAAGATTTAAAGGCAAAGACAAAATTACCATCACACCGATGTCCGGCACAACATAGATCCATTCAAAGAGGCGGCGCTGTCAGTGGCAGATAGCCACCCAGCTTAAATTATGACAGACAACATGTGTTTCCTGTACCCCACTCTGTCCCCGTCCCCCCTTGAGCACTGTGGCTCGTACTGAAGTGTGCTGACTTTTCTACAGACCATCTTGGGACCACTAAGAGGGAGGTAAGTGCAAAGAAAAAGTCCTGTTCTCTGCTTGTGTTAATGTTATGTTTTTATATGATAGGAAGCACAGTCCACATCCCTCTCCATTGCTTTTGGATCTCAACATGACATGCATGCCTTTCTAGTCCTTCTTCTTAGTTATTTGCCATTTGCTATAGTGTGGTCAACTCAGTGGATGCCAGAGCACATTGCATCGGAGTGAGTCTAGATCAAACATACGTAAAGTAAGAAAACATATCGTACTTCACACTGTGTTCCAATGGCTGTATGATAGAGGCATGACTGGATAAACAACGCATGCCTCTACCGCACAGCTTAAACCACAAATGAGTCTTAACTACGCATTCCTTTACCACGCATGCCTTTACCACATAATTTCATGGTAATGGGGTATGCGTGGCTAAGGTCACGACCCCCCTTCTTCCGCCCTAAGCTACAAACTGCCCTCTGCTCTCCCTCGCCACCCTGAGGTCCAAATACCCTGACCCCCTCCCAATCCCCATGCTGTTCCTAACCCTTAAACACTATCTCAACTCCCTCCCACCCCCTTGCGCTGTCTCTAACCCCTAATTAAAAAACTACCAACCTTCCCCCAGCCCTGAAAACTGGTCCGACCTTCCCCCAACCCTGAAAACTCCTCCGACCCTCCCCAGCCCTAAAAACTACCTCCAATCCCCACTGCCCTGAACACTAGCCCCGAACACCCAGCCCAGAAAACTACTCCCGATCCCTGAGACTAGAAAACTACCCGACCACCAACCCAGAAAACGAACCCAACCCTCTGGCCCAGAAAACTACCCCACCCCCTACCCAGCGCAGAATAGTAGCCCCAATCCCCCAGAGAAGAAAACTACCCCAGCCCAGAAAACCTCCTCGACCCCTACCCAGCCCAGAAAACTAGCCCTGATTCCCCATCCCAGAAAACGACCCCAACCCCTCCAAGTCCAGAAAAATACCCCCTACACAGCACAGAAAAGTATCTCCGACCCTCCAGCCCAGAAAACTACTCCTGACTCCCCAGCCCAGAAAACTACTCCAGACTCACCCCCAACCCAGAAAACTACCCCAACCCCTCTCAGCCAAGAAAACGACACTTATCTCACCATGGCTCTCTTCCTAGCGAAGTCTTCCTGCTTTCATCCCCAGCTGCCAGCAGCTAGAAGGTGCACTGCCTTAACCACTCATGGTTAAGATCGCGGTGTTCCGACTGTCCCGCTGTTCCAATAGTAAAGATAATATTTATTGTTTTACACTGCACAGCAAGTATGTGAAGCCAGTTGTTATGTTTATGGGTGTGTCTGTCAGTGTTGATGTCAGCATATGCGTTTATGATTGTGTATATTATTTTTAGGGGGTATGTATGAAGCGGATATGGGTTTATACTTACCTATTACATTTTTACCACACATATTGTGGTGTGCGCTCTAGTCTATGAGCGTGTACGCGATGACGCGTCACGCCATAGACTGGAGCGGAAGGCGCGAGCATGCGCAGCAGGCATGGCATTGAAGGCGCGAACGGGGAAAACGACAGTTGGTGACCGGAGCTTGTGGTGAATAGACGCTCGGCGCCCTAAGCTCATGATAACTTTGTTAATATATAATAAAGCAGTTCTTCACCTACTGAGGCTCAGTGCATTGAGTGTGGGGGCAAGGAAGGAACTTTATATTGGCGACGAGGCTGGTACCACGAACACCATCGAGCACAGTGGACAGGAGCAAGCACGCTCCAACAGCCCCACACCAGCCAGAGGGACAGAACAGCAACCAGCACGAGCATAGGGCGTGGCAGCAGCACAGCAGCAACTGAAAAGCCAGAACACAGCATAAGCATCCAGGTCAGTGCTGCCCAAGGGAACAGAGCCTACAGCCAGCACCCTGGCAACCAAAGGCATCACCCCCAAGCCAGAGGAAGGGGCGCAGGCAGACAACCCCACGCAAGCCATAAGGGACAGTACTCCAGGTAGTCCCAGAAGTCAAGGTGACGCGGCAGGGAGTGCAGGAGCATCCAGTGTGCCCGACCAGCCCAGTGCCCAGGCGGTAGACCCCAGAGGCGAGGCCAAGATGGCGAATCAAGCCTCAGCCCTGATGGCCCCCATCCCATTCCTGCCCAGACCGGGGGAACCTCAGTTAAAATGGGAGGATTGGAGAGAATACTTTCAAAATTACATTGAGGCACTGGAGGACGAGAATGGGGAGGAGTACACCCCGGCAAGAAAAAAGAGACTGTTACTCCATAATTTAGGCCCGGAAGGGGTGAGAGTGTTCAAGAACTTGGTGCCCAAGGAGAGGGGTGCGACGGAGACAGATGTCTTCAAAAATGCACTAGAAGACTTGGACAATCATTACCGCCCAGCAGTCTGTGTCTCCATAGACCGTTACAATTTTCAACAGAGGAAACAAGAAGCAGGCGAATCTATAAACGACTATGTGGCCGCGCTCCGACGACTGGCCATCACGTGCCAGTATGGTGCCTTACAGGATGAGTACATAAAAGACCAGATAGTTATGCACACCACCAGCAGGGCCGTCCAAGACAAACTATGGGCGCAGAACGAAACCTCGCTCAAGGAAGTCGTGGCAATGGTAAAAAAGGCGGAAATGTCTAAACGCGGCGCAGATGCGGCAAAAAGGGAAGGCACGCAGAGACAGATGATTAACAAAATAGATGAGGCCTCACAGTCCAGTAATCAAAAGGGGACGTATGGAGAACAGAGGAAGGATGCAAAATGGACAGGGAAACAGATGGTCCGCCCCAGCACAGGCAGCAAGTTCTCGTGTTATAGATGTGGTAGCACGGCGCATTCCGCTCAGGATAAACGCTGCCCTGCGTTCCGCGCCAGATGCGCGTTCTGCGGCCTGGTCGGCCATTTTGAAAAAGTATGCCGCAAGAGGGGGAAGAAGTCCACGGTCAAGTGTGTCGAATCTGCCAATGCGGAAATCAGCGAGGAAGACGACCTAGAAGAGGGTGAAATGGTGCTGTGCATTGAGGACCAGGTGCTGGAGGTGACAGGGAAGCGAAGAGATAAGCCTCGCACGGACATGCTCATAGGTGGAGTGAAAGTACACGTGGCCGTCGACTCAGGATCTCCCTGGACCATCGTACAAAGATCCATATGGGACGAAGACTTCGCACCAGTAGTGGGACCAGACCTACTGCCGCCGGACATCAAACCATCTCGTATACAGAGAACGCCATTCCCCTGGTGGGATGCCGAGACTTCACATTCGAATTCAGAGGGAGGTCGGCCACATGCACCCTGTACGTCGCTGAGAAGGGCCCATCGGTTCTTGGATGGAGAGACGCAGGGGATCTAGGAATCATACTCAACCCGGGCGGGAGAGAACAGATACTATTAACGGACGAGTGGCCCCTCACGAAAGAAGAAGACTGGAAATCTGCATACCCCAAGGTTTTTGAGGGTACAGTCGGTAAACTGGACAAATTCGTCCACAAAATGGTCCTCAAGGAGGGAGCAGTACCAGTAGTGCACAAAGTCAGGAACATACCCATATCCACAAGTGGAGCGGTGCAACAAGAACTTCTGAGGCTGGAGGAACAAGGCATCATAGAGCCGGTGGATAGTTCGGAGTGGCTATCCCCCTTGGTGGTAGTCAAGAAACCCAATGGAAAGGTTCGTCTCTGTGTGGACCTCAGAGAGCTCAACAAAAACCTCATTGTGGAGAGATTTCCCCTTCCCAGAATTGAGGAGATGCTGGCAAGAACAAAAGGTGTCACCCATTTCTCCACCATAGATCTCACGTCAGCGTACTATCAAATTGAGCTGCATCCCTTGAGCAGGAAGTACACCTCCTTCATTACGCCCTTCGGGTGCTACCAGTTCCGGAGGATGCCCTTTGGTCTAGCATCTGCAGCGGCCGTATTTCAGAAGCTGATGCATCGGTTGTTCAAGGACATCTCAGGGGTGCAGTACTTCCAGGATGACATTCTGGTGATGGGCGCCACCAGGGGAGATCACGACAGAAAGCTACACAGAGTCCTAGGAGTGCTGCAAAGCAAGGGTCTAACTGCAGAATGGAGCAAATGTAAGATTGGGACTCACTCAGTAACGTACTTAGGTCATGAAATCGGTACGCATGGTATTTCACCCAAGGAACAAAACGTGAAGGCCATCAGGAATGCCAAAGCTCCGAGTACCAAGGAGGAAGTGCGGTCATTCCTCGGAATGGCCGAGTATTATAGCAAGTTCGTGAGGCACTTTGCCACCAGAACATACAGAATGAGGCAACTCATCAGAGACAAGGCAAAGTTTGATTGGGACTCAGAAGCGCAATCTGAATTCGACACGATAAAGGATTGCATCAGCCAAGCTGTTCCACTGCAAGGTTACGTCCCCACTGGCAAGACCATAGTGACGACGGATGCAAGCGACAAGGGCTTAGGGGCGGTCTTGGCACAGGAAAGGGAAGATGGATCCATTGAAACCATCAGCTTTGCTTCACGCGCGCTGTCCCCGACGGAACAAAGGTACAGCGTCATTGAAAAAGAGATGCTGGCGGTCACTTGGGCCATGGGCAAGTTTCGGCAGTTCATTTGGGGCACTAGATTCAAGCTTCAAACAGATCACAAACCCCTGATCAAAGTCCTGACGTCCTCGGGCCATGATACAGCGACCACGAGAATTGCGAAAATGACACTAAAACTACTTGATTACACCTATGACGTGGAATACCTGCCGGGAACGCAAAACAGGGTTGCAGATTACCTCAGCCGGGCTGCGGCGATGGAGGATGCGCCGGAGGAGGCCCCGGACAGAGAGGAGATGGTGGCCAGCATGGAGGACCATGAGACGATAATAAGCTGTCAGGAATGGGCGGCTGCTTACGAGCAGGATGCGTAGAAGGTAGAGATTAAAAGACATCTGACGTCTGGGTGGCCAGACAAAAAGAAGCTCACGGAAGGAGTGCGAAGGTTCTACGAGATGAGAGAGGATCTGTCCCTGAGCGATTCGGGAATCTTCCTATACAGAGGAGAAAGGGTGGTGCCACCGGAAACACTGATACCCAAGTTGTTGAAACAACTGCATGAAGGACATCTGGGCATCGTAAAGACCAAAGCCCGAGTCAAGCAAATGTATTGGTGGCCAGGCATGGATGTCCACATAGAAAGACAAGTGAGGGAGTGTGGGCAGTGCCAAGGAGCGGACAAAGTTCTACGACCACTCAGACCAGCCTTGGGAAAGTTTGACACCCCACAAAGCCCCTGGGAGAACGTGGCCATCGACATACTTGGGCCCGTCCTGGACAGCAGAGGTGTGAACAAATATTTATGTGTGGTGATAGACAAGTATTCCAAATGGCCTGAAGTGGACATACAAGAGTCCATGGATACGGACACGATACTGAAATTTCTGACGTCTGTGTTCTTAAGAGAAGGTATACCCAAATCCATTCTCAGTGACAATGGACCGCAATTTGTTTCGGACAAGTGGGCTCGGTTTATGAGGAGGAACGGGATTGAGTCAAGGCACACGGCCGTCTACCACCCAGCATGCAACGGCCAAGTGGAGCGGTTCAACCGCGTGCTAATGGGGTCCATACAGGCAGCCATCTCGCAGGGCAAAGACTGGGAGACCGAAGTGATGAGCATGCTGTGGGCCTACAGGATCACCCCCACGGTGGTGGGGTACAGTCCGTTCCAAGTGCTAAGAGGACGACATCCGTTCACCCGTGACAACGTAGTGTGGAGGGAAAAGACCATCACCAGTAAGTGGTCCCCTGCAGTGGTTCAGCACAACCTGGAGAAGGCCCAGAAGATTTATGCTGCACACTACGACAAACGACGCAACACGAAGGAAACAGAGCTGGAAGAAGGAGAATGGGTTAGGGTCAAACTCCCTACCATACAAAAGAAAGGTGAAAGCAAGTATAGCCAGCCCTTACAGGTCAAAGAGGTGCGAGGCAGGGCGGCCCTCCTCAGCGACGGCAAAGTGTGGTCCCAAGACCGCATGGCCAGAGTCAACAAGATAGTAGTGTGGCCCAAGTCCGAGGAGGAGGAGATACAGGAGGAGTCCCAAGAAGCAAGACCTCCACTGGGGCACAATGCTCAAGACCTGTGGGATGGAGTAGGAGATGACAGAGAAGTGGAAACTCCTAACACAGAGTCTACCGACAGAGAAGGTACACCGGCTGGTGTAGTGCAGAGAGGAGATCAGAGAGACGGTGAGAAATCACGAGGAGAGAGAGAGGTGGAAGAGAACATGCCGGTAAGACACACCCGCAGTGGCAGGGCAGTTACTGTGCCCTCTCGATATAGAGACTTTGAAATGAGTGGACACTAGTCATGATGTATTGTTACCGCCACGGTGCCCTCCAGAGATATAGACTTTGGGACAAATGGACACTCAGTGAGTTTGGGGGGAATGTTATCTTGTCACTGTTAAAGGGGGGAGATATGTGGTGTGCGCTCTAGTCTATGAGCGTGTACGCGATGACGCGTCACGCCATAGACTGGAGCGGAAGGCGCGAGCATGCGCAGCAGGCATGGCATTGAAGGCGCGAACGGGGAAAACGACAGTTGGTGACCGGAGCTTGTGGTGAATAGACGCTCGGCGCCCTAAGCTCATGATAACTTTGTTAATATATAATAAAGCAGTTCTTCACCTACTGAGGCTCAGTGCATTGAGTGTGGGGGCAAGGAAGGAACTTTATACATATGTCTTTACCAACCATGCCTTCACAACAAAACTTTTGTGGTAAATAAATGCATGGTAATGAACCAGTGTTGTACTAATGGCATTGAAAAGGCATGCGTTGCTCCGTCATACAACCAGAAGAGTTGCACATTCTGCTAGGAACAGAGTAGACATCTCTGCTTTCTTGAGAAATAGCAACTGTGTAGAAGATATGCAAGGTGGAGCTTAGCTTACTGAAGCCTCTGCAGCTCCAAGCAGCTTGCTACAGGGATAAGTAAGATAGTGAAGTAAGTTTGAGATAGTGTGGGTGGGAACTGGAACTAAGTATGATATCTATTTAGTGCATACATATGGATATACATATATTTTTCCCAACACAAGTAATTGCGATAACAGGTTGAACTGAGAAGGTAATGATGGCGATGTGCCTATTGGGGTATTATTACTCATGATCTGCAAAGCACAAGATTACATCCAAATTCTTGGATTTGGTGCTTATCCTCGCTATTCGAGAAATTAGGATTAATTGAAAGTCAGCGAGATGCCCCACAGTGGAGAGGTGGAGACGAGAGATGATCTGATGGGCAGATTGTGAAGGTGTTGCCCTATGGGAGGGGACATGGAGTGTAGGTTCCATTGACTCTGCAAGAGCATGGGAAGCTTTGGTAGAAGGGTTGAAGGCAGATGATAATTGGTTGACACAACAGCCTCGGATGAACCAACATGACACTGGAGGGCTGCCTTACGGGTGGGATGGTGCTAAGGGGTTGTTGCCAGATGGTTGATGGCCTGGACCACAGACCTAAACACACTCTTGGAATCTCCCCCCTCCTGGCCGTGGCATGTCATTCTAAGTACTGCCAAGTACTGGCTTATATTGCCTGGGCTGGTTTATGGTGCCGTAGCTATGGGTTCGGGTTGGGGGTGGACTTTGCCCAGGTGGCATAGGGATTGCAGGGTTTAACTTTGAATTGATGAGGGGAAGCACGGCCAGGGACGATTGGACTCTTTTGGGGTTGTTCCCTCCTTGGCAGGTATTTTTATATGTTTTTCAGGGTTGATACGGTGAACACCTGATGGTGGTTGCTGTATTTGATTGTGAACCACTTCTTGAGGTGCACTGTTGTGCACATGGCAGTAAAGTTAGTTTATAAAAAGAAAATCTCTCGTCCCCTAATAGATTACTTTTTGTTTGTTTTGGTTTCATTATGTTTATTACATTTCACTCAATTTTTTTAACCAGTTCGGTATTTTTATTGTTTGGTGTTTTGACATTATTATGGTTTGATACTGCATAAATACTTTACACATTGCAGTGAGATAAGCGTGTCAACGGAGTGCACAGAAAGCCAGGCAAGATGGTGGCCGCTTGAGTGGCCGGTGCAGAGCTGCGGTGAGGACGCTGCATTGTTGAAGCCCTATGGTGGTTTAGAGCATATCGAGGAGCCGGTCAAGTGGCATATTTGCGGAAAGGAAAGTGCTCGCATACTGAGGGAAGCCGAAAGCAATGACTAATTGTGATGGAGTGTCATTTTTCGTCCGCCCGGATTTCTGCCACGTGACTGTGGAAAGACGCTGGTGTCTTAGGGGGTTGATCAAGCCCTTTCAGGACAGAAAACTTCAAGCTTATTTAATAAATCCAGCGCAGCTAAAAATTATCAATGAAGGGGAAACACTGTACTTCTCTTCAGAAGTCAAGGCCAAGGACTACCTAGATAGCTTGGGCAAATAGGCCTATCTTTAGGGATTATTCCTTATGGCATAAGTTGGAGCATTTATAGGTCCTTGGACAGGGGCTCCTGATGCGTGGATATTGCGTTTCTTTGTTTTCTGTGTATGGGCTTATTTTAGGTGTTAAGAGTTTGTTTATTGCTGTCCTCACCGTAAACACTGCATGTCCGTCACATTCACAGACCAGATCTGTGCGCCTCACAGAGTGGGGGGGAGGGCAGAGGGGGAAGGTGTGTAGGGGGGTAGGGTGGGGGGGTGGGCTGGAATGGGGGTGGGGGGTGTGGAAGGGTGAAAATAGAAAATGGGAGGATAAAGTGCATCATTGTAGCTGCTGTTCGATTTGGACCTAAGGTGTGTTCAACAAAAACTAGCAGGCTTAAGGCTCAGGGCATGTTGGTTGGCCAAACCAATTGTCAGGATGTCGGACATTAGAATCTGCATAGTAAATGTGGGGGGGTTAAACGACTGGAGGAAAAGACAAAGATTGGCCTATTTTGTTACATTTATTAAGATCGATGTTCTTTGTCTCCAGGAGACTCATCTTCCTTGGGCAAAGAGGAACCTTTTGTCTTTAAATGGGTTTGAGTTGGTCGCTTGCTCATCACAATCCTCAACAATCAGGGGGGTCGCCATATTGTTTAGGAAGTCTCTGGGAGGTGTTAAAAGGGTGAAGGTAGACAGCTGTGGTAGATGGGCTATCGCAGAGTTGGAAATGGGCTTTACTCTGTGTGCAGTTTATGGCTTTAATGGGGATGACCCAGAGATCTTCGATTTTCTGGAAATTGAATTAGTTGGTTGGCTGGCACCTTTAATAGTATGCGGAGATCTAAATATTTCAGCCAACTGGGTTGATAGGGTAAACTATGTTGGGCGGAAACCTCGAGTCTTTAGGGCGTTCAAAGGCACTTATGGGCTCACTTGGTTTAGTGGATGTTTGGGGTACCAAGGAGCCCCAAAACCCCGGTTTTACCTATTTTTGAAACCCAGCTCAGAAGCACTCCAAGTTGGATTATCTGTTTATCTTCACCCCGGAAATTAATAAAGTTGTCATATCTAGGCTACCGAGGGTACTCTTGGACCATAATACTCTAATAATTACATATCAAAGGGTCTTTGGTGAAAGGGTAAGGTCCTCTTGGTCCTTTGAGTGGAGATTATTGGAAGATACTAGATTTGTAGCCCATATTAAGAGGTGGACCGTTACTATGACGTTATTGCTGCCAATAGATACAGTTCATCCCGCAACATAGTATGGGAGTCTTTTAAAGCGGCCTTGCGAGGCGAAACAATCAGTTTTTCAGCCAAAATGAGGAAAGAAGACAGGATAGCGGAACTGCAATTATTGGAGAGGCTAGCAACCATAAAAGAAGAGCATGTCAAGGTTATCGCCTCGGGCGGGGATGGTAGTAATAGTCATAATGTGCTCCTGGCCATCAAGGCAGAACTACAGAAATTGGTTACTCAGAAGGCGATTGGAGAATTTCAGGCTACCAGAGCTAACCGTTATGAAATGGGAGAACACGCCGGTAGAGCCCTGGCTCTCCGTTTAAGGCAAGAGAAGTCTAAAAATGTAATTGCAAAGATAGTGGAGAGCGGTAGGGAGTACACAGAGGTTAAGGAGATCTTATATGTTTTTAGAGTCTTCTATTAGAGATTGTATGACGAGGAGGATAGGGATGGAGGACAGTTGGACGATGTTGGTGATATAGGACCACGCCTGGATGTTTCACTTCAAGAAGAACTTGATAGGGATATTACCGAAACGGAGGTCAAGGGTGCCCTACAGGAGTTAGCCTCAGGGAAGGCCGCCGGCCCCGGCGGTATCCCCTTGGAGGTATATAAGCGTATTGAATCAGAAATCATCGCACTGTTAGTAGACCTTTTTAATGGGATTGTTTGTACTGGGCTGATCCCGGATTCGTGAAAAGAGACAAATATTATAATATTCCACAAAAAAGAGAAACCTAGTGAGAACCCAGGGTCGTATCGACCAATCTCGCTGATCAATTCTGATACCAAGCTGTATTCTAAGATCTGGGCTTTGAGGTTGGGCAGGATTATTGGCGGTCGCGTCTCCCCATGGCAGCATGGGTTTGTCCCCGGGCGTGGCACGACGGATCATACTAGCAGGGCAATAGCTCTATTTGACGCCCATGCTGCCACGGGAGGGGAGATGGCCATGATCCTGCTCGACGCAGAGAAAGCTTTCGACCGTGTGGTCTGGAGCTTTCTCTGGGGTATCTTGGCAGGAAGAGGGTTTGGGCAGAAAACTATTAAAGCACTCAGGGCGATGTATTTAGATCCTGTTGCCAGAGTCACGGTCATGGGTGAGAAATCTGATCTGTTTTCTATAAGGAGAGGAACGCATCAAGGGTGCCCGTGCTCCCCCATTCTCTTCTCTCTTTATATTGACCCTCTTATCCAGGCTATATTAGGGTGTCCTAGGTTAAGACTGGTGGTTTTTAATGGGTATGAAAATAAAATTTTAGTTTACGCGGATGATCTTGCAGTATTCTCAACTGATCCCCAGCAGGCAATGGTCGTCCTGTCCGAGCTTACAAAACAATTTGGCGCCAAGTCCGGATATTTATTAAATGAAGCAAAGACCCAGATCATCTGCACGAAAAATATAGTTAAATCAGATTCGAGATTTGTGGACGCAGCTATTTACCTAGGGGTGAGAATTAAATAAAATAGTGGAAGAAAATTATATACCGCTCATTAAATCAATAGAGACTGATCTGAGAAGGATCGATGGGCTACATCTTTCACTGATTGGGAGGGTGAATGCGGTCAAGATGACGATGTTCTCCAAGTTACTTTATCTCTTTCGGGCCATACCACTATTTTTAGAGGAGAAAATAATTAAGAATTTAGAATCAGTTTTTATTAAATTTATTTGGCAATTTGGGAAGGTAAGGCGGTCTACAAATCTGATGTCTCTCCCAAGAGAAAGGGGTGGACTGGCTATGCCTAATTTAAGATTGTATCATTGGACATGTCTTCTGACTCAAATTTCTGTGCTTTTCCAGCCAGAGGCTTGTCCCAATGATTTAAGCCCTGAAGCTCAGCAGCCCCCTTCTATATTCGAGCTGCTGTTAGGAAGAAAAGCGATGGGACTATTGTTATGCGAAGTTCACCGCAGATTTTACAAGAAAGCTAGATATAAGATTGTGGACGGTGTCTGGCGGGTGTGGAAGGCCTGTGGAAAGTTGTGTAACATCCCCAAGGTTAACCCATACCTACATATTTATAATTCGAGCCTATTCTCTGGGATAGGAGTGGATAGGACTTTGAAAGTTTGGAGGGGGATGGGCATTAAGACTCTGTTGGAATTAATGGATGGAGAGGGGATTGTTAGCTTTGATGCCCTACAAAATAGATTTGGAATCCCAGGTAATCATTGGTTTGTATACGGCCAATTGATACGATCCTTGAAGGCACTTAGACCAAAACCGCCACCCCCTGACATTGCCTCCAGAAGGGGGCCTTCTGGAGGCACTGACTAGAGGCTGCAAAAAAATTAAGACTCTTTATAACATCCTTCTCTTAGAGATTCAAGACGATGTTGATAAGATGGAGGTAGCCTGGTCAGGGAAACTGGGAAATCCAGATGTAGATGTCGACTTGGTCATACTATTGAATAAAAGGATCTTCAGAGTCGCAAATCTGAGGGCCCAGCACTACAAAACTGTGTTTAATTTGTACTACACCCCCGCAAAATTTTTGCCTGGGGGGTCAGGGATGATGATACCTGTCCATGGTGTGGGGATGGACAAGCAGACCTATTGCATATGTTTTATAATTGCTGCCTCCTGACCCCAGTTAAGAATGAGATCAAAACATTTTGGGAGGGGCTGCTAGGTCACAAGATAGATCTATCCCCTACCCTGATGATCTTGGGCATTGATTCTAATCTAAAACTGGTGATAGAGGAAGAAGCCTTGGTTTTTATCTCCGTGGCTGTGCTCAGGATTTTAATTTCTGCAGGTTGGAAGGATGTTGTGGCCCCGTCTTTTCAAACGTGGCTCTCCAGGTTTCTTGGAACTCATAATATTGAGTCTTGCCTATACGAACAAAAGGGGGTGAAAACACGGGACTTTGGAAGAAGGATTTGGGCCCCGGTCACTAATTGGAGGCAGGCCAAGTTGTAATTGCTTGAGACGTAACTTTGCATTTTATCAGTTTTATCTCTCAGTTTTAAAGGTCTCGACACTCTGAAATGCTGAATAAGATGAACTAGGTCCTGTATTATGGGTTTTGATTGTTTTTTTTTTTTTTATGTAGTTATGTATTACCTATGAAATGTATTTATGTACTGAGCCTGATGCCCAATTGGCGTTTTAATGTCCGGATTAACTCAATAATGTTTTCTATTTCTGTGATGCACTGTAAAATCCCAATAAAAATTAAATAAAAAATAAAAAAATGAGATAAGCATGTCAACTTTATGCTATGGTTACCGGGTGGTTGAACTTCGCTTATTTTGGTGACTTTGGGGTTCTTCATGAAAGGTTGAGGTTACTATTCCTTGATGTAGGCTACTACCCACCATAAATTGCAATCCACTTTCAACACCAGTATTGGCTAGGCCTGTCGGGCAGTGCCGCATTCTACACTCCCAGATGAGCCACCTTGACAAGGTCACGTTGTGGGGTGAATTGTCTGGTCTTCTCATGGCCCACAAGACATAGAAAAAATCCCACACACGAGCCCAATCAAGCTAGCCTATTTGACAGTGCTGGACTTCCTGTCAGACCAACAAGACATTGCAACACGACCAGGACAATCTATTGCATCCAGTGCCAGAACTAAAGAATATCTACGAGCATACAAGTGTGTGCAACAAACACCTAGTATATGTGGCAGAATTGCACAGCAGCACATCCTACTCCGGAAATTACTAAGGCTATTCACAGAAATATAATTTGTTATTTGGGCTATAATGGTGACGTAATCCTCCATGCAAAGATACTTGATCAAACAAGGCAATGGTTACTAAGTGAGACATTCAGAGCTGGACTGGAAGCAAAGGACCCAAAGCAGCCCTAGCAAAGGTTTTCAAACCAACCCCACATTGTAGTGCCTGTTGTCGCAACGTAGACCGTCTTTTCTCCCTGTTCCCGCACTTTATCTGGCCAATTTCCAGCGGCTTCCCGCAACAGAATCATCAGAAAATGGCATCTCTGGGCAGCGGATGATGTGAGGCGCCGGCGGAGGGTATTTTGCTACCTCTGGAGTGCCCACGTGGGACGTGTTCAGCTGCCACCTCTCCGGGAGTGGAACCCAGCAAGGGCTAAGATGGCACCCGGAGCTCTCCCGTAGCGGGAGACGGCCCGGTCCCTTGGAACTGCGTCACGACTGTGGAAGCTGGGAGGATACACCAACGCCTTGAAGATATTGGCGGTGAGCCCTGCAAAGTGCTCTGGGGGTCTCTAGAAGCGGTGGAAACCGCGGGGCATTACAATGCACCTGCCTGACCCTAATATGGCGGCCGCGATGCCTTCTTATGGCGGCGATCTGTACTGACTGTCTCCTTTTCCCTGCGGATAACTGCCTGAGAGTCTGGGTAGAGTGCGCTTGAGGGGTAGAGTGACGGGCTACCCTCTGGGCCCACCATGAGTTTGTCGGCAGGAATGCTCTGGACCGAGGGGTCAAACCTTCCCCCTATGTGATCTGGCCAGCACACGTGGCTTCTCGGGGTGCACATTCAAGGATACGCCGGCACGGTGCTCCCGATTGATGGCCCCTTTTCCATTACCCTCCCTGACTCATGGCATCACCATCTGTAAAGAGGTGCCCCTACACCACTTAGAGACCTCACCTCCCTTAGCACTAGGCCAGTTACTGCACGCATCCTTCTTAATACCTACGGTACCTTTTTCCTACATAGCGCACGCCGCCTAGCATGGCGCTTGTGGCGGCGTCCCGATACTGACCACCAACACCTGTGGAGGGCCCAGACCGGTCCTGCTACTGATCTGAAGAAGGGCCTGGAAGCAGGGTGGGCCTCTCTCACGCCTTCCCATGGGTATCAGTTGAGGCTACACTCAGAGTGACGAGAAACACATTAGTCAGAGCCGCGAAGACTTGTGAGGTCTCATCCCTATGCTGCCAAAGAAGGGGACGGGCAAGACGACCAGCAAGTTATCGGATTTATTTTCAACACTCGACAAGCGCCTGACACTAAGGGGAGACGCGGGCGGGGCAGCCATGGCTCTCACGAAGATGGATCTAAAGACCATGCTTAAAGACTTTAAAACGGAACTACGCACCGAGCTCTGTCAGGACATTAAATCCTCCATTGACAAATTGAGATCGGACCTCACAAGCCGTCTGACCTGATCACCGCCAAACTACAAGCTGACGGACCTGCTTTTTGAATGCCTCGCAGCAGATCCATGGGAACTTTTTACCGAACTACCTACCCCCTTCCCCTCCCTGCTCTACTGCTCTCCTCTTTTCTGATACTAACTTTTGCCCCCACCTGTCCTTGCCCTAGTCCCCATCCTGTTTACCTGTGAATTTCCCACGTCATTTGAGATCTAGCTTTTTTGTCTGATGCCCGATGGAGCTACCTGGTTTAGCTATAGGAGAGACAGGTCGGGGATTCCCTCCTTTGACGTCACCTACCCAGTCGGTCTTTAGCCAGACTTCCTTTTGTCTCTCCTGTTGTCTCTTGCCGCTTCTCCCCCCTATTTATATCTCTACTTCTCCCCTCTCTTAATGTATTGAGACTGAACTTTTTTGTCTGATGCCCGATGGAGCTACCTAGTTTAGCTATAGGGAAGATGGGCCATGGATTCCCTCCTTGGTCGTCACCTACCTAGTCGGTCTTTAGACAGATTTCATTTCATCTCTCCTTGTTGTCTCTTCCCATATCCTCCCTTTCTCACCTTCCCTGTTCCCTCCTCTCTACGCTCCATTTATTTTGCCCTCCATGTTATTCAATGTTTCTCATTGAGACCTAGCTATTTGGCCAAAGCCTGGTGGAGCTACATGATAGCTATAGAGGAGATGGGTTTTGGGATTTTCCCCTTGACCGTCACCTACCCAGCCGGTCTCTGGACAGACTTTCCTTCGTCTTTCTGCCGTATCTCCCTCCCATCCTGTTTTTCTGCGATCCTCTTTCCTCGACACTTGAGATCGAACTACTTTGTCTGATGCCCGATGGAGCTACCTGATTTAGCTATAGGGGAGATGGACTGTGGTTTCCCTCCTTGGTCGTCACCTACCCAGTCGGTCTTTAGACAGACTTCCTCTCGTCTCTACAGTTGTCTCTTCCCTTATCCTCACGTTCTCATCTCACCTACCCCCCACTTCCTTTCTCTCTCCTTTCTCTCCTCTCCTAATGTATTGCTGATTGTCTGATGTTATGTTGTCATTTATGATCTTTTTCTGTTACACTGTTAAACCACATTGTTGCACTTCCTTTCCTCCCTCCTGTCGTCTCCTCCCGCATCCTCCCTCTATTTATGTCTCTCCTTCTCCCCTCTCTCAAAGTATTGAGACAGAACTTTTTTTGTCTGATGCCCGATGGAGCTTCCTGGTTTAGCTATAGGTGAGATGGGCCGTGGAGTCCCTCCTGGGTCCTCACCTACCCAGTCCGTTTTTAGTCGGTCTTTAGACAGACTTCCTTTCGTCTCTCCTTATTGTCTCTTCCCTTATCCTCCCTTTCTCACCTCCCCTGCCCCCTCCACTACTTTTCTCTCTCCTCTCTCTCCTCTCCTAATTGTATTGCCTATTTTTCTGGGATTTAATGTGTAATTGTTGAACTTTTTCTGTTGCATTGTTGATTCTCATGCAAAGCACTCTGATACCTCAGGGTCTAGCCAGCGCTATATAAAACTCTTTAAATAAAATAAAATAAATAAATTAGCGGGATTGGTGGTATTCTTCACCTAAGGAAATCTGGCGGAAAATTTAGGCTAAACGTTGCATTTTACAGAATAATTTTTGATAAATTGGGTAAACAGATATTGCTCTTACAAGTTGTTTTGAAGAGTAACTAGTCCAATAATTTCTCAATGGCAGCACTTCATGCATGTGCTGATAGGGAACATGTGTGTTCTGTGTAAATCCCTCGGTGCATAGTAGTCAAAAACATTTGTCACAAAATGCACAGTACCTATCTAGCACACTGTGTCCAACTGATACCAAAAGCGTTGTCACAGTAGACCGCTATACTTACTAGTATGCAATCATTGGCTTCACCGCACACTGATATCTTTTTATGGAAAGATAAGTGTACAGATTTTATACTGTGCATTATATCTGACCTGCAACAGAGATATCTTTCCAACTATTGAGACATCCAGAGCATAAGGTTCCCATAAAATGCCAAAGAGGTCACATGTTGAGGAAGAACACTGAGAAACTATTAAAATAATTTTAAACTCTGTCCAGTAAGCCTAACCGCCTGCAAGAAACAAATCTCTGCATCTTTTTCCAGCCACCTATCCAAGAGCAATTTTGACAATCGTCCTGTACATTAATTCTGATTTTCCATATTTATATTCCAGTTTTGTAGTGCGAGTCTTTCTGATGCCAGGTAACTGCATGTTGATCAATAGGTTATTTACCTTCCTGAGTATGTGAATTTTCCACCTTAATAAACTTCAAAAGCCCACCTACTGGCCATCAAGTCAAGATCAATAATGAAATATTTTCCTTTTCACTCCATATTTTTACTTTAACCAGTAGCCAAAATATGATCTTTATACCCACTCCGTTAGCTAACACTGCCACTCTTCTACAAGTAGTCGATTCAACAGCTTATCCTCAAATAATCTAACTAGGTCTAGGGAATGCTATATACAGCTTTCGTACCACAATTCCACTATATCCAATTTTGTAACTTTGCAGAGATTGTCAAAAAACATTTCAATGCAATATAGTACATTGCCCTGAATCAACAATCCCACCCATTGCTCTTCCATAAATACACACTGCAAAATATAGCACATTTATTTTGCTTCATTCTTGAAATTTACTGTCAAATATTTTATGACATCAGTGTCAATCTTTAGTAACATAAATATAATATATATAATAATGTCATTTTTTAAATAAAAAATAAATACATTTTCAAATATTTATACTATTTTTAAGCTTTTTATTCTTAAAAATTCATTTTTGGCAATCAATGTTTGAAATGATACAAGCAGTTAAAGCAAATGTGTTAATTTCATTTTATTTATAAAAAAACTGTTATAAAAAAAACATGTTTAAAACAACACACCTAATATATGACAATTCATTCCTTTATTTTTCAAACGTACTTTATTACATTTTACAAACATAGGGATTGCATTTTGATATAGGATATCTGTATCTACAAGTGTAGTGTGTACATCATCACGTTATAGTCAGTGTAGAATGCAATGCAAAGTATAAACAGTAAAACAGTAAACACTTCCCAACCAGCTTCTTACGTCTAGCCTAAAAACAAAGGCATGTGATTTATCATTAGACAAGTGTAAAGTGCCCTATCACAGTACACACTTATGTAGTCGGTTGTTAACGCATTTGTGATAGGTTGCCGGGAATATCAAATGCCAATGCTTTAAGATTTGGGGAATCTGTTATTATTGGTCTGTCAGTGGAACCCCATAGACTGACCTCCTGGTGCCAGCTCAGTACAGTAAGCGCGACAGGGAACTTCCAACAATGCATTATCTGTCCGTATGGCCAGTAGGTTATTAGTAAAGTTAACCTGTGGTTCCTCACTAGCCAATGATCTTTTCTGCTGTACTCCAGGGTAACTCAGCATCCTATGGAGATTATACATATTTTATTGTTGGCTCAATTGTACCCCACCTGGGGCATACATTATTGGCCAGTAGGAATACCAAGTCAAGGAAGCCTGAATCTGCCATAGGAGTCTTAAGCCTATGATTTAATCCTAGTATGCAGTGTTCCATCGTGTCCAGTGTGCGTTTTCGGTGAAATCACTGACCGTGTCCCTTATTTCATCTCAATTCAATGAGAGAGTGGAGCACGGCCATATCATGTGTGGCGTCATCAGTTCAGCACCTAGGGCCATGAGATAATACTGTGTGAAACTTTTTGTGTAATTTGGAAGGACTGAGATGTGCTCTGTGTAATAGCATGAACTGAATAAACTTAAATTGTGTGTTGCGGGGTATCATACTAGGGTATTCGAGAAGGATGCCTATTCATTCTTAAAGCAATTTATGTATTATCAAAGCTTAAAATGACAGCTTATATATTTGTGATATAATAACTGTTCTCTACAAATTCAGTTTTTAGATTTTTGATTCTAAAAATCTTTATTAGGATCATAAGATAATCACAACATAAATAACATCATAATGAATTAAAAGGTTACAGTAGCTAAGTAAATGAGATGAAAGTGGCCATGTGCTGAATTTATTTCAGTGTTTGTATGGAATTCTGTCCAGTTAAATTACAAAGAGTTTCAGATAGATATTCAAATGGAGCATGTTTCATTTTTTTAGCATATTTAAGTTATTGTTAAATGTTTATTTTGGCCCATAAAACACATCATGTAATAACATAAATAAAAATACTCGTACATACATTTGTAATTTAAAAGCAGAACACAATACATCTGAATTTTATTTGCAACACAATGATACAATGTTTAAAAGTACAGTGTAAAAGGTTTAAAATAAATGCTTGCAATTTTCAGCAATCAAATAAGGCAGCGATACACACGTTAATAGGTGCTTTAAATTGCAAGACTGAAATTCCCACTATTTTCCTTATTCGCCAGACAGCTTGCAGGTAGCTGTAAAGAGCTAGCACAATCGAGCGTCTGCAATCTGTCCTTAAAATTCTGTAAGCTTCACTGTAGTGTCTCACACCCAAGGAAATACAGATGGGTCTAAGCCAGGACTCCTAGCTTTAGTGTAAGTCATACAGAAAAATAGTATCTGTGCTACGTGCTAAGGCTAAGTGCATCAGTGTAGCCGTATATGGAGCAGGAGTATGGGGAGTCTGTGATACATCACCTATTCAAAGGGTAGAAAATGCATTTTTAAGGTTTATTTTAGCCACTCCTCAAAGCACACCTATTTTTAACCTTCATTCCGAGCTGGGGGTACAACACATAAGTGATTTAATTAGTATGCAACCCTTATTGCTATTGCTATGTCACAGAGTATGGACCACAACAGATGTAATTCTAAACAGGGAAATTATCGGAGACTCGTTGGGCTTAGACCAGGCCACAAAGATCTCATGGTTGAAGTATATTCGCAACCTTACCAACGATCTGGGGAGACCAGAGTTTTACGATAACCCTGCTTCCCTAGTCAATATATCCAGGAAGGACCTAAAAGCTCTTTGCTGGTACCACTTCGAATCCTTAAGACTAGGAGTGGAGATCCAGGGGCGGCTCTAGGGTCATGGTGGCCCTGGGCAGGGAGCGTAGGTAGGGGGCCCCGGAAGAGGGGGTCCGGGTGGGGCAGAGCGCGGAGGCCAGTAAAGAGGGGGGGTGGGGGGGGGTCAGGGTGTTTAGAAGTGGAACTGAGCCGGAGGCCGCCAAATCCCTGCCAGGGGCCGCCACACAAATATGTACCTATCCCCAGAGGATAAATATATTAAGGATATCTATTGGTGTGGTGGCCCCTGGGGTTTGGTGGCCCTGTGCAGGTGCACAGCTTGCACATGCCAAAGGCCGGCCCTGGGAGATCAACAAGAAAACGGTAATACAACACCAACTTACCCTGACCTCACCTTTAATTCAACCATACCTGGTCTGGTGCCCAGAGGAGTTTGATAAGTTCATCCTGACTAGATTTAGATTTGATTATGTTTTCCGTTTAATCACATTTCCTAAAACCAATGATTGGTCCAGAATTGGTAAATGCCCGTGTGATAACTTATCTAACCAATCTACATTGCACGTGTTATTCTTTTGTAAATCTTATTCGGCGGAAAGGGCTAGATGGATTAAACCTTTTTTAAATCAGGTTACATGGTGTCACTGTCGCCCTGCCCTACTGTTTTTTCAACTTCTAAGTGATATGTACTGTGTCGGTATAATAACTGTTTTTTTAAAAAGTACCTTGAGGAGAAGGAAAAGTTTAATAAGTTCTTAAACATTTTTTATGGCTTAGCACTGATATGAATTGTAATTATTGAACTGCATTATTTTGTGAATGAAATTTCGCTTTTATGATTTTATGAACTTGTGAAATCGAATATAGCTTTTCTACTACTACTACTACATCTTTCGCATTACATTTGCAGAATGGGCAATTTTGAGAATTGGAGTGGCTGGAGTTCCATTTATAGGCAAACTTATTAAAAAGTAATGTGTCTACTCTAAGTTTAAAAAGTAATGTAATCTGAAGCTGACCCCTTACCTTATTTGCCTACCTAAATTCCCTTAGTCCTAAACAAAACCTTCTAATTTAGGTTAGGGATTTCCTTTATGGAACACACTTTCGGGATATGCTGTATTTTTTTAAATGTAATTCTCACTAACGTTCTATTTTTCCTTATTCTGAAATATGGACTAATTTTTAAACTTGTAACTAATGATGCTTGGAATAGATTTCTTAATCAAGTAATGTCATTGCTTTCATGAAAATTTGTTAATAAAGCTTTTTTGAATTTATTTCAATTCTCCTTGTCGTTTCCTGTGGAGCCTAATGGGTTCACTGTTTATGGAAATATATATGTAAATGCTTGTTCCTAAGTTGCTCTTCGTGGCCACTGGCAAAGGTCCATATGACCAGTGGCGGGGTTTGTATGATGATTATATCCATAGATCAAGATTCAAGAACCCCTGCTGCATCAAAAGGTAGCAGAATGATGGTTATGTCATGGGAGACAAGGAGCTGGAAAGGATGGGTCTGCTTGAGCAACGCATGTTTACAAAGTCTCACGAGGCAGTAGGCTGCACGCGCTGGTGCAATCAAAGTTGCTCTCACTAGTGGATTTATATCCAAGATGTCGCAAGAGCCAGAACTGTCTTCCAATCAGCCATTGCTTATTCAAACAGTGGGGCCTATTTACAAGCCCCTGCGCCACTTTTGCGTCACTTTTCCCATGTGAAAAGTGACGCAAAAGTGGCGCAAGGGGCTAGTAAATCTGCCCCAGTATGTATAATGAGTAAGGGCAGCAATCTCACCACGTATTTCGTCACAGGTATTCAGTCATGATGGAATGCTCACAGGGAGCTAGTATTTTGGCCTTTCATCACTCCACTATCTCTCAGGCCAGTGTCCTAGCCTTGTCAGTTCCTGGTGATGCAGTGTAAACACTGATCATGACTTTTATGACATATATCCCGGATGAGACAATGAAAACAGACATGAAACACGTGAGTTTTGCAAATGTTTAAAAAGATATAATGAAGCGATAATAAAACTTGCAGTGCAAGCACCGAAAAAAGCGTGCTATATTTAGAAATAGTGAAAACGAACTGTGTGCCTAACTTCCCAAAAGATCATAGTCATATAAATTAGAATTTATTTAAAAAAAAATCTTTTTATTAAGCAATAATAGAACATAACACAATACAAAATCGACCAGAGCGCATTGAGTGACCGCCAATGTATACAGTGAGAACGTAGACCCCCACCAGAAATAACCTGACAAAATATCAAAATATATAGAACGGGCTTAGGTGTCCTCCGGTTCCACATTATCAGGATCTACATCTGGAGGTGTGGAGATGTCACCCGGAAGGCATTCCACGCTCCCCAGACCTTGCCCCACTTGCGGGGTCGTCCCCTTGACACATACACAGATCTCTCCCGGAACATGCACCAGTCGAGGTCCTCCATCCATTTCCCAACCCGAGGCGCTCGAGCAGCACCCCAGAGTTGTGCAATATTACGTTTGGCTATCGCACAAGCTAGTGTAACCCAAAGTTTACACATACCATGAATCGAGAGGTCAGAGGGTTCCCATACATTCAACAAACAGCGACGCGCCTCCAACTCTATACGCACTCCCCAGACGTCACTCATCTTCAATTGTATTCTGGTCCAGAAATCACGGACCCTCTCACATTCCCACAGGATATGGAGGAATGTACCAGGCATTCCGCACCCTCTCCGACAATCCCCCAGATACAGCCAGCCCCATTTTCAACAATCCAGGGCCTGTGGTGTAGGAGCGGTGCAGAATCTGTAGTTGGACCAAACGGAACCTCTACCCTAGGGGATGAGACCGCCTCCCTCCAATCTTCCTCGTCTAGAACCAAGCCATCCGCCACCCATTGTTCCCTTAGTCGCACCAGGGGATCCCCAGAGTGGTTAATAAGTTTCCTATAGGTCAGTGAAATTGCCTTAGTAGGCAAATGACCATCCAGCAACCTGTCCTCCAGCGGGGAGGCCACTGGAGGAGTCACACCACTGGGAACCACAGCATGTAGAGCGTAACTGACTTGAAGGTATCTGAACCGTTCCGTTTCATGCAACTGATATTTGGCCTGCAGCTCCTCGAACGTCAACACCCTATCTTTGCCCCATACATAACACACCTGAGTAATACCAATCAAATCCCAACGGTCAAACCCTTTCGTTTTCCAAAGAGTGCCCAACTTCTCCGAACTCCACAGAGGAGTAGCTAAAGTTATTCGTCCCTCCCATTTGGTGGCCCTGTTCATACCCTTGTCGCTGTCAATGGAGGACCCACCAAAGGGAAACGACTGCACCTCGCATACAACACTCTGGTATACTCTCCCCCGGGTACCTGGCCACGATCCATCGCATAGCCCGGATCAACCGGTGAGCAATAGATGGCATGATTGATAGGAGCCAGTTGTGACACCCAATAGTATTTCCTGATATTAATGAGACCGATTCCTCCATCATACCAGGGCCACATCAATTTTGACAAAGCGATACGCGGTCTCCCTTCCCACAATAGGCCGCGCTGCAAAGATTCTATCTCGTTGAAATACGACGGAGGCACAGGGTCAAAGGAATTCTGCAGAGCGCACAAAAAGCGCGGGAGGGCCATCATCTTGAAGAGGACCGTGCGTCCCAACATAGAGATCGGCAATCCCTTCCATCTAGCTACATCACCTCGCAATCTGGCCAGCCGGGGAAGTAGATTCAGGCTGAAACGTACCTTGGGGTCCTTCGAAATCTGGATCCCCAGATAACGAAAACTGATCAATTCTAGCTTTACCAGGCAGTTCTCCGGCACTCTAGGTGGATCACCGCTTAACACAAAAAGGACCGACTTCGCCCAGTTAATGGCGAAGCCGGAGTACCTCCCGAAAATAGCAAGGATATCCATAAAAACCACCAAGGAGCTGTGGGGGGAGGTCAGATACAACAGGATATCATCGGCATAAAGTGAGATCTTATCCTCCCACTCCGGCGTCCAACGCAGCCCTCTAATCGAGCGGTCCCATCGCACCCAGGCCGCGAGCGGCTCCAGTGCAAGGGCGAATAACAGCGGTGAGAGAGGGCAACCCTGATGGGTGCCCCTCCCAAGGGAAAAGTCGCAGGAGCCATGGTTGTTAACGACCACACGAGACAGGGGAGCAGAGTAGAGCAGGTGAACCCAACCAATAAATTCGGGGCCGAACCCCAACTTTTCCAAAACCGCAAAGAGGTACGGCCACTCCGCTCGATCAAAGGCCATCATGGCATCTAGGGACAACAACACTGCCGGTTCATGAATGCAAGAGGCATCGGCCACCACCCCGCGGAGCCGTCGAAGATTGAGGGCGGTATTCCGACGCGGCATAAAACCGGACTGGTCCGGATGCACCAGCGTTGTGATGACCTTCAATAGGCGGGCGGCGAGCAGTTTGGCCAACACTTTAGGCTCTACATTTAACAGGGAGATCGGGGGATACGAAGAGCACTCCAGGCGCGGCTTGCCCTCCTTATGAATAAGCACGATATTGGCTATGCGTTGATCATATGGTAACTCACCGCGGTCCCTGTTCTCAAGATACATGTCTTTCAGGTGCGGGGCCAAACGGTTAGTTTGAAGCTTAAACAGTTCAATGGGAAGACCGTTTGGGCCTGAAGCCTTGCCGGAATGAACGCCCCCTGATGGCCATCGCCACCTCGTCGTTCGTAATGTCGGAGTCCAAAAAATCCCTGTGCTCTGCAGACAACCCCGGCATCGGAATATCTCGAATCATGTCGGCATTTTCTTCCTCCGTGAAGTCCCCTGTCGAGGCATAAACCTCCTCAAAGTAACAGGCAAATTCGTCTATGATTAACTGAGGGTCCGACGAGACCGCCGCACCCGCAATACGCAGTTCCGGCACCAATCGAGATCCCCAATCACCCTTTTCCAGCCATGCTATCAACTTCCCGGCCTTGTCACCATGCTCATATATTCTACTCTGCGTGGTAGCGTGTTGCGTCTTTGCTCTGTCACGTGCCAGGGTCCTGTACTCATCCCGGAGCAACCCGAGGTGGTGCCCCGCCCCAGGGTCACCCCCGGAGGAGACAGCAGCCTCCAAAACCAATAACTCCGCCTCCACCCTATCTAGTTCCCCCCTGCTTTTCTTCTTCTGCCCTGATACAAGGGAGAGAACCTCCCCCCTTGCGACAGTTTTATATGCCTCCGACAGGGAACACTTCGACGCAACCGAACCCACATTCTCCTGAAAATAATGATCAGTGACACGTATGAGTTCCTTCCTGACCGAAGGGTCTTTCAGACGCCACGCATTAATCGGTGCCACCCTACCCACATCACCCTGTCCCATCCGCAATCGAAGCCATATCGGTGAATGGTCATACACCCCCGCGCCAAATGAGTCCCTTCCTGAATATAGGCCGCCTGAGACGCCGGTAACAAAACATAATCTATATAAATTTGAATTTTATTCAAACTAATTCACAAAATGTAATTTTTGCAATCATGTATTTAATGAACGGTTAACATATGAATGCATTATTGAGCTTCATTCTAATAACTGGGTGATATTTCAGGATAAATACCAAAGTGTAAAGGCATACAAGCCTGTTCTTTCACTCTCATTGTAATGCACCATTGATATTCAAATTGGTGGGCTAATCTGCCTTACACTTTCTTAGCAGATTCATGAGAAACTACAACAATACAGCTTATCTCATGTAAATGTCTTCTTCTTTCCCATGGACCATTGATGCATTTGCATTTCTTTGTGTGAGACAGGAACCTTTACTTCTTTCTCATGACACAGCCTGATGAATCAACAAGCCATTGTGCAATGACCTGTGTGCCATGGACAACTCATTCCCATGCATTTTTAGATGAATCTATACACCTATTGCTACTTTTGCACCGCATGAGCTGATGACCACCTTCCCAAAAATCACACCATGGTGGGTTGACAATTAATGTCATCTCCGGACTTATGGAACTATATTGGTGAAGGCTTTTTTGGACAGATGGCTCATTGCTCGAGGCGGACTCTCTCTTGGTGATACCTCAGATGCAGGTGCGAAGAGCAGCTCTTTACGAACTACGCGGACTGCTTACTAGACAGCACAGCCACTGCTTTTCTTGCCCTTAGGGGTTGCTATCCCTTTGACCCTGCTGTCTGACAGGATCAAGCTAGCAGGCTTGCTATCTTCTCAACTCCCTTTCTTTGCCATTTTAGTAGATCCCATGCCCCTTGGAAGGACTCTGAGAAGTGTCCCTTGCCCTTGCTGGTGACAGAAATTCTTGCTTAACTAACCTTTCATGAACCCCTTTGGCCCGAACCATTGTTTGCTAAAATTACCTGCTATTGAGATTTCCTCTAAACTATCTTCATTGCTTAATTCCATTGAATGTGAGTTATTTTTCCAACTTTGTGCAATAATATGTAGTTTCATGCTACTTCTGTATTTTGATGAAAAAACTCTGACTATATTGCTTAAAATGCCATTTATTAACTAATGTGTCTAAATTTGTAACACAGTATATTTTTAGCAAAAGCACAAACAATTGAGTCTTTGTTTTTGTCAACGTGTTTCTATAGAAACTGTTCATTTTGGGATACAAATGTATAATAGGGAAAGCTATAGATTATTTTCAGAATAGCAAGCCTTACTCCTAGTATTTTGCTCATAGTAGCAGAGCTTTTGATTTGTATGATTTTGGCTTGACAGACCTTCTTCAGGAGGTTTGGTCTGCCCGTGGTCACTCTGTACATTTATAGTATGGTTCTTTAGAATAGTGTACTTACATTTCATCACCAATTTGTAGATTGGCTACCAATTACTGGTCCACATTGGGTAACCAATGGTGGATATTGAGATTTCTCACCCCTCAATGCGATGAGCAAGGTCCATCGGTGGACAGGTCTGGTCATATGATTATTAGAAGAAAATTAAGATCCAAAAATAAGATTTGTATGGGCCCGGTACAGATAAAATAATAAAATGAAGTAAAGCTTCTGCTGCAACACTTGTAATTGAGTTAAGGACATATGTCCCTGGGGAGGTGATAATAAATCCTGCCCCTAGCACAGGTCACTCGTCGAGTAATAGTGTGTTCTCTACACAAAAAAAACCACAAGTAATGTGAAAATATATCATAGAGCGGTATGCAGAGCTTGTGCAGCTTTCTATGCTCAAGAGTTTCTGAACAGTCCCAATCCCTCTAAATTGATATTTAAAGTATTAAAAGACCTCATGGCTAAGAGGGTTACTGCAGCAGAAATTTGCTCGGACTCCCACTGTGAAAGCCTGGCATCTTTTTTCATTGAAAAAGTGCAAGCGATCTATCGCACTTTCCCTACTGGATCGTTGAACCCAGAGCAAGCCAGCTGTATATTGGATGACAGTGTGTGCCTTGACACCCTGCCTCCCTTGTCAATGGAGGCCTTTGATTCCTTGAGCCAAAAAATTAAGTCGGGTTCCCCTGCGGAGCCACTTAAACCGGTTCAGCTTAGGAACATGCTGCCGCTTTGCCGTACCCCAGTGCTGTCTCTGATTAACCTGTCTCTGTCCTCAGGTATAGTGCCCATTAGGTGGAAACAGGCTGTAGTCACACCTATTTTAAAGAAGGCTACCCTGGATCCTCTTAAACCTGAGAACTACCGCCCCATTTCTTTACTGCCTTGGGCCACAAAAGTTGCTGAGGCCCATGTGAATGGTATCCTGGCAGACCATGTCGCCAGAGCTAACATCTTAGACCCCACCCAAAATGGGTTACGTGCGGGCCACAGCACGGAGACTGCCCTACTTTCCATGGCTGAACACCTGCGCTCTGTGCTGGATGCTGGTCGGACTGCGGCACTCCTGCTATTAGATCTGAGTACCGCGTTCGACACAGTCTCGCACGGGATCTTGCTCCAGCGCCTCGAGGAAGTGGGAGTCAAGGGGTCTGCTCTGTGCTGGTTTCGGTCTTTTCTTACGGATAGATCGTTCCAGGTTGCTATCCCTCCCGGTAAATCTAAATCTTACCCGTTGGCTCTGGGGGTCCCACAGGGGTCATCACTGAGTCCCACTTTATTTAATCTTTACCTTAGACCGCTGGCTGCAGTCGTCAAGCATTGGGGCCTTACGATGGTCTCGTATGCCGACGACACGCAGCTGGCGGTCACGTTGAGTGGGGACTCGGATGTGGAGGCCCTCAGGTTCCGTGACGGTGTACGGGCGGTGGCTAATTGGATGAATTTGAACTGTCTCCAATTAAACACTAAGAAAACAGAGGTCATGGTGCTCGGAAAACAGATGGGGCTGTGGAATGACAATTGGTGGCCTCCTGAACTAGGCATTACCCCCTCTCCAGTATCGGAGATAAAAAACCTTGGAGTCTGGCTTGACCCGGCACTCAGTTTTACCTGCCACACCAAGAGGGTGGCTGCCTCTTGCTATGGCATAATTAGAGGACTCAGGCCTATACTTAAATTTTTCGATGCCCCCACCAGACAGCTGGTGGTTCAGGCATCAGTCCTGTCACGGCTGGACTATGCCAGCTCGCTTTTGGCGGGGATGAATCAGGCCGAACTCACTCGACTGCAGCGAGTACAAAATGCTGCAGCTAGAGTAGTGGTAGGTCTGCCCAGCCGATGTCCGGTTTCGAAAACGCTGCATTCGCTTCACTGGCTTCCCGTAAGCCAGAGGATTAAATTCAAGGTGCTCTGCCTTGCATTTAAAATCCTCAAGGGTATGTCCCCACAAATTCTGGCGAACCTTCTGACCCCCTATGTCCCCTCGCGAACTCTGAGATCTCTGGGCCAGAACTTGACGGTGGTCCCGCGTTTCAGGCTGAGTAGGATTGGCGGCCGCTCTTTTCGACTGTTAGCTGCGAAGTGGTGGAACTCCCTTCCGGCTGAGATTCGGGCAATTGATGACCTACTTCAGTTCAGGCGGGCTATTAAAACTTTTCTGTTTGTCTAATTCCTGATCGTCCCCTTTCTTTTAGTGATGTTGTGTTGTGCTTACCTTCTCAGAGCGCCAGGACGCCCCTTTGCTGGGGCAGCTGTGCCTGTACAAATAAAAATAACATAACATAACATAACATGTGAAGTCCTTAGAGTATTATTTACTTGCATCAATCTTCATCACCCAGGGGCTCACTGGGTCTGACAGCCCATCTCCTCAACACTTTCTGCCTCTCCCCTCACATTCCAATATAGAACAAAATGCCAAATGAGCCATGTTCAATGTAGCATGCACGTTCAAATGATAACACTTCTTTTGGTCCTCTGGGCTCCCAACCCATCTCTCAGGGTCTCATTTAGTAACCATTGCTGTTTGCTCAAGCATCTTTGCATGGAGGATGGTATCACCATCTAAGCCCAAACAACAAATTAAGATTTAGTGAATGGCTGTAGTAATTTCTAACCCTGGGCGGAGTTCGCGGAGTGGGGCTTCGCGGAGCTACGCGAAGTGGGCGAGAAACTACGCCCACCTCCGCACTCCGCGTAGCCCCACTCCGCAAACACCACTGGCCGCCAGCCCCGCCACCCGCCTCCCTCCCGCCCTCCCTAAATACTTTGAAATAAAGGAATCAAATAATTTAAAAAACACTTACCTTGCCGCCGCTGCCCGCCGCGTCCCCGGGGCTCGCTATCTTCCGTCTTCTTTACTAATGCGCATGCGCGGGCGGCCGCGCATGCGCATTTTCTCGTGAAAATGCGCATGCGCGGCCGCCCGCGCATGCGCATTAGTAAAGCGGACGGAAGACGGAAGATAGTGAGCCCCGGGGACGCGGCGGGCAGCGGCGGCAAGGTAAGTGCTTTTTAAATTATTTGATTCCTTTATTTCAAAGTATTTAGGGAGGGCGGGAGGGAGGCGGGTGGCGGCCAGCTACGCTCCGTCTGCGGAGCGTGCGTAGTGCCGCCTGGCTCCGCCAGCTCCGCAAAATGCGGAGTAGGCGGCACTACGCACACTCCGTGCATGGAGCGTAGCTGGCCGCCCACCGTTAGTAATTTCCCGGAGGAGGGTGTGCGCCAGTGCAATTCTACCACATATACTGATGGCCTGATTCTGATGCGGTTAGGAAGGCCTCCTAACGGCATTTGCTCCTCCCAAATAGGATCGGCAATGTGTCTTTCTGACCGACTCGGAAAGGTTTCCGACCAACCGGCCAACGGCATTTGGAATGACCAAGCCATACGGAGCAGAATCATACGTCTTTATGGGCCGCGTTTCCGAACGACCAAGTACACTGCTGGATTTCGACAGCCTTTCAGAATCATGTCACCTGACTCTAATCGGCGGTCGGAATCAGACTTTGGGGCCTTTAATGGGCACCCCTGCACCCAGATCCTTCCCATTCAGACCCGGGGGGTACCCATGGGTTCTCCCTTACCAGACATGCACAGTGTGACAGGCAACAGGGGGTGCCCGCCAAAGGGTGCCCGATTTTCCCTAGCCACCCCTTTCTTCAATGGTAGCCTATGCATTCGGTCGGAACGAAGGCTCCCAATGAAGTCAATGGGAGTCCAACCAAATCGTACCTGGAAGCCTCCGGATGCATCGTACTCGGTCGGTTGGACTCTCCGGATTTGGTTGGAAACCATTGCCAAACCCATTTGGTCGGGAAGACTTCCAAACAGCATCAGAATGAGGCCCTAAGTGTTTGTTGAACACTAGGCCTGGGCGAAGCACTACGCTACTCTCGCGTAGTTTGCGCAACTTCGCACTACGCAAACTGCAAGTAGCACAGTGCGAACACGCGTAGCGTAGTGCAGTGGTCATTTTTTGCTTGCTCGCGGTCCTCAACGTTAGGTTGGTGACTGCGAGCAAGCAAAATGACATCCAAGATGCCGTTTTCAATGATTGCACAGTGCCGGATGCTTGTCCGCACTGTGAAATTATTGAAAACGGCATCTTGCACAGTGCGTACATGCTACTACGCAGTTCGCGTAGTGCTACGCGTAGCTCGCGTAGTGTGAAGTGCACTTTGCGTAGCTTCGCGAAGCGCTACTTCGCCCAGCCCTACAATGAACACACTACTATGCTTGTAGCTAATCTTAAATTCTGGCACTGGATACAATAGATTTTCTTGGTCAGTATTAAAATGTCATGCTGGTCTGATGGGAAATCCAGTACTTTCAGATAGGCCAGCTTGATTGGGCCCATTTGTGGGGTTTCTTTTTGGTCCCTTGGTCTATGACGGGACTAAACAATCACCCCACAATCTGACCATGTCAAGCTGGCCCATCTGGCAGTGCAGAATGCCGCACTGCCCGACAGGCCAAACCTATACTGGATTTAGTATATATAAGAAAGTGGATCATACACAGTAGGCCCAGTCCATTTCTGATCCTCAACAGGTCCAGAAATTGTTCTGAGGAGGGTTCCTTGGGGTGAAATATCTATGACTTGCACTAGTTCGTGGGTGGGTGTGACTCCTGGACACTCCATAACCAATTTCAACAGAGGTTGAAGGAGCTAACTGTTCATATGTTTGTATCATAACCTGCAAACTATCCACATTGCAGTATTCTAGGGGAAAACAAAATGGACCAGCCCTTCTGCCCTTTAAGGGAGCTTGGATGCTAATCAGTGGTGTTTTTAGGGAAATGAGCAGTTCCCTCCTTCTCAGCTACTAAAAACCGGTTCAAGGACAGCTACCGTTCCAAGAGGCTATTGCCCAACTGGCTACCTGGGACTAAAGAACAAAGACTGCCCTTTCCTTTGGTCTCCCCTTACACTAAACTATGAAGGGCCAGGCTTCACCTCTGTACCTTTCAGATAAATTAAGCTCCTGGAGCCTTCCAAGCAGCCTTTCCTGAGCTGATAGGTGCCATGATCTCCACCCACAGTCCATTCTCTCACCAGGCCTAAGCCAGTTTCACACCTAATTAAGGTAAGGCACAGGCTGGGCCCTGCTGGCAGGTAGATTAGCCTCTGAAACTTCAGGAAGAGAAAGGGTAAATTTCTAAGCATTTCTTTCCTAACCATTTATTGCAAATTTAATTTCACCAATGAATTGAATGTTTAATAAATATTTTAAATAAAAACAACAAAAACTAAAATATTTATTAAAACTCCAACTTCATTGAATGGTTAATAAAAATGAAAAATAGTATTTGAATGATTATTGTTCCTCTCAAAACTTACGGTTTAAATTCTATATTCTGTACTTCAACATTTTCTGGATTTAGCTACATCTCTGCCAGTGAAAATAGATCCTGGAGCTAGTCATTGAAGAAAGAGGCTAATTTTAATTTAATTTTCACTTCCTTGTGGGCAATAAAGTGTACTCTGGGATGACTTATTAATATTTAAATGTGAAGTGAAAATAATATTTTGAAAGCAGGGTTTCCTGGCTGTCACTGGCTTATTTTGACAGGTCTAACAGCTGGTGTTTATGCTGCTGCAGTCATGCTACACCATAGGCCTGAAGCAATCTTGTACAGAACAGCACTGATGATGGCACAATAGGTGCTGCTGTTCACAGGTGGCATTTAACTTCGAGGCCATGGGTGCATTTTGTACACCATATACTAGGAATTTATAGGCAATTTAGATAAGCCTATCTGGGTAGTTCTATGTAACCCTGTTTTAAAATGGGAGCACAAGCAGTTTACTCCTGTTTAGCAGGGTAAAGCGCAGAGAATTCCAATACTGGCAAAAATAAGACCCTAAAAAAGTTTAAAAAAATAATAGTGGGGGCGTTTTTCGGCAGCAATCGCGATGGCCGCACTACAGTGAGGTTCCGTGGCTACCCGGGATTCTACCCACAATTATTCTGCTACTAGATCTGAAACTTATGTCGGACAAAGACGCGCAAGCATCGGAGATCCAGAAGAAGGCGACACTGGGAAAAACGGCGAACAGCAAGAATGGAGTTTGCCCATGCCGGGAGGTGTCGCCTAGGAGGGAGGTCAAGCCTCGGTCTAAGTTTGTGGTGGAGCCCGGCCGGTAACATCGAAGACATTGGCAAGGGTTGCAGGGACCCAGAAAGCGCGAGACTGGCGATCGCTGACTGTGAGACCAGCAGGACTGTGTGCTGCTCAGCACGGGACCCTATGTTAGGTCCGGAAAACCACGATTTCTAGAGTGATGCAGGAGAGCTGCAGTGGAACCGAGGGCGTGTTGACGCTCAGCAACATCGGCCACCACCGGAGTCAGCGCTGTGGGAGCAGTAGTGGTAGAACCACCGGACGACGTATTGAACAGGGCACACGCACAGCACAAGAGAAGGCACCGGCAAAGAGCAACAAAGGGTAGGCAGCCCATGGGACTTAAGATGGCACTGGCAAAGTGAAACGCTGGTGGCAGTGGCCAAAAGCATAAACCTGGGATAAAGTGAAACTCATCACAGCGTGGGAGAGCAGGCGAGCAGAAAACCCCAGCACACAAACAGTCGCCCTGCTGAGCAGAGGTGCTACACAGTGGTGGGGAGCCACCAGATCCAACAGCTGCCTCCACAGAGGCCAGGAATGCAGTGGGCAAAAGGAGAGCCATGAGGGAGAGCCAGGGCCTGCACCCCGAAGCTGCGGAGGAGAGGAAGAGGGGGCATTGATGGCCCGGGTAAAGAAACAAGCAAGACGAGCCACTACTCTCGTCCTGGTGGGGCCCAAACACTAGAAGAGGAGGTCCCTTTCGAGGAGACCGAATAAATCAAGCCTGGGTAACACGCAAAGGAGACCAGGAAAATACTGACAGGAGCTCAGCCGAATTGGTTAGAACCGGGGCTACTGCTAGAAAACTACAGCCACGGGCAGAAGTGCAGGCCACCGAAGGTTACAGCGGCTACCTGGTGCAGAATCCAGGCCGCAAGCAAGAATCCACAGTGAGGCCACAGGCCTGGGAGTATATAATGTCGGTTTGGGCCCGAGAAGGTCACCAGTTAACTGACTATAATGTCGGTGGGTAAAGGAGTAAAGGGACCCCTCCAGACCAAATTGGATGAATTTGCAATGCAGAAGCAGACTGAGCCAGACGCCCTCGGCAAGGGGGGAGAAGAAATGGTGCGGGCCGTAGAGTGGAGAACCATCACTGAAGGATATCATGGAGGCCATAGTGGGAATACATACATCTGTGGAAACAAGAATGGACTTGATAACGGCTGAGGTTACACTGATGAGGGCAGACATGCATAATATTAACGAAAAAGTCAAAAACATGGAGGTAGTTACGTGGCGAGGCAAATTAGATGCACCAAGAAATCAAAGAACTCCAAGTGGCCAGCAAGAAAATGGACAGATTATTGGACGATTATGAAGGCTGCTCATGAAGGAATATTATCAGGATACTTGGGGTCCCGAGAAGGCAGAAGGACCAGCAGCCGACCTCTTTGTAAAACCCCTCATCTGCGATTTTCTGAAACCAAAGACTCTGTCTCATTCTTTACAGTTGAAAGAGTGCACAGGATTCCCGGAGGTAGGCTGAAAACAGGTGGCCCCCCTAGGCCCCTGCTGGCGAGACTTTTAATTTTCAGGGACCAATGCATTATATTACAAACTGCCTGCACGGCCCCATCGATCAAGTATGAAAATAGTGATGTCACCTTCTACCCCAACTTCACGATCACAGTGCAGAAAAAAAAGGAGGACCTTTTTGGAGGTTGAGAGGCAACTACGTAATAAAGGTATCTGATCCTCGATGTTACTTCCAGCAAAGCTTAGAGTAGAGGGAAGGTCCTGGTTCTTTGTAATGCCGGAATCAGCGGCAGGCTGGCTGGAGGGATGGAGTCTGGCAAGAGTTCACAATCCTAGAAAAGGAAAAGAATACTTCTCAAATACTAAATCTTCACAGCAAGATGGGCGGCACGATTCATCATCAAAGGAGACCGAGGGGACCAGCACACATGGCTGAGGAACAGGCAGACTTGGCGCTGCAGCTGGACTGAGTCGAGCAGAGAATGATAAGTGACTCCATTGAACTAAAACTGATGAGTGATAGAGACATGAGGGTACATTGATCAAGGGGTGGGAACCGGGGGTCCGGCCTGGGGCCCCCCAACATTACCTTTAGTTAGTTACACATGGGGCGACAGGCACTCTGCATAGTTGGGGACGTGGGCAGTTCTGAGCCCAGAGTGCAGGGGAGAAGGGAGGGGGGGGTAAAGGGAGTTTTGTTATTGTTGTACTGTCAGTTTGCTACAGATTCACATATTACGGACAGGGACACAAGAGGGACAATGGGAGGGGAGTAGGTGTAGTGGGACTAATTGATAGCCAGTCCCCTTGGATGGAGGTATTCGATATGGGGAGAAGGCTGGACTGCCACATATGCTGGTGAGTAGTGATTAGAACCATGGGCACCTCAGGTGAGAAAAGATTCAGGCTCCTGTCCTGGAACATAAATGGGACAAACTTAAAAGAGGAATCCTATTGCAGTTCATTAAACGACTAGCCCGAAGGTGATACTACTCCAGGAAACACACTTAATAGGAAATATGTGCAAGGGCTTAGCTAGATGGGGCTATCAACTGGTGGTACACTCTGGATTTACCACGGGTTCGCGGGGAGTGGGTATTATGAAGAAACGGTCCTTCGCCATGACAATAGATCATATATGCACCGATAACTTGGTGAGATATGCAGCGGTGTCTGAAAACTGGGAGGGCGAGGTGATGACCATAATATTGACCTGGTGAAAGTGATGCTAACATTCCCAATTGGGAAATTGATAATAGGGAGAGACCTTAATTCCATGATGTCGGGGAGGTTAGACCGGTATCCACCCAGAGATATAGCCTCATCGTGGCTGAAACTCCCATACTTCCTAGACATAATGGAACTAGTAGATGCTTGGAAAGTTCACCATCCCACGGAGACACACTATATATTTCACTCTGGGGCTCATAATAGTCTCTCTTGAATCGACTATATCCGTACCCAGGCGGATAAGGTACGATACGTTAAGGAGATCCGGCATCTAGCGAGGCGCATATCAGATCATTTCCCAGTATGGGCGCAAGCGGAGATTGGAAAAGGTAGCAATACTAGATTTGCACCCATCCACCCTTGGCACCTCCCAAACCCGAGGATTAAACTGAAGATTACTCAGGAAATAGATCATTATTTTAGAGAGAACAAAGGATATGTCGAATCGGCCCAGATCCTCTGGGAAGCCTTCAAATCAGTGATACGGGGTCATGCAGTGTCCCAGATAGCAGGAGCAAAAAAGGAAATTAATGCAGGGCTACTCAGGTTAGAATAAGAGATACTGAAACTAGAGGGTGAACTCACTACATCAGACGAGCGAGAAAAGACACGCATTCTCAATCTGAAGAAAGAGGCGCATAGGGGTGAGGCAAGAGACAGGGCGAGAACATTGAATAGACACAAGTTGGGGCACATATACGAGCGAGGGGAAAAAGCCGGGAAACTGTTGGCTTGGCTAGACAGGAGAGAATTGGTCAGCTGGCTGCTCACACAGCTACTAGCAGACTCTGGGGACTGATTTAAAGAGAGCAACTCTATACATCCTTGATCACCAGGCAGTAAAGAGAAGTGAAAGGGTTACTGTCCAAAATGCATCTACTGGTGCTAGGGGAAGAGGATAGAACTCTGCTAGATAGTGACCTCACACAGGCTACAGGTACTCTCCAGACAGGGAAGGCGTTAGGCCCAAATGATCTCCCGATTTACCTCTACAAGCTGTGCCGGATAGAATAGCCCCTCTCCTCAATACAATGTATGAGGAGAGTCTTGAGAAGAAACACCTTCTGCAAGACCAGAGAATAGCCACTCTGGTAGTGATATATAAAGACGGAAAACCTCAAAATAAATGCTCATCACACCGACCTATATCACTGCTCAATGCAGAGGTCAAAATTCGGGCAAAATTACTGGCCAGTCGGATGGTCCGGGTTATTTCCAGATTAGTCCATCCTGACCACGTGGGCTTTATGCCGTCAAGAAATACATCTTTAAACTTGTGACAACTGCATGGAGTAATGGGAAGGGTGGATACCATACGAGAAGAAGCAATGGTGGTGTCCTTGGATGCTACCATGGCGTTTGACACCATAGAGTGGCCATATATTCTTTGCCATCCTGGAAAAACTCAGGTTTGGTCCTCTATTTATCAGCTGGGTCCAACTTCTATATGCTGACCCCTCGCACAAGTAGTAGTTAACAATAAAAAGTCAGCCCTTTTCCATCTTCATAGGGGGTCACAACAGGGTTGCCCCTTGTTCCCGCTTTTATTTGCTGTTAACCTTAGAGCCCCTAGCCTACTGGATCAGAAAAGACCCTATAATTCGGGGATTACGTTAGGCAGAAGACTGGGAGGATCGTATCTCACTCTATGCAGATGGCATCTTGTTGTACCTGGCCTCTCCAGAGAGATCCCTGCACATGGTTCTCAACATATTTACTAACTTCTGTACCTACTCCGGATACACCATCAACTGGTCAAAATCACTTATATTTGAGTTGAATGGAAAACTGCCTGCCCTGCCCAAAGATTGAAAGGTGAGGACAGCCACAGATGGATTCAAATATCTTGGACTGTTCATTACTAAAGATCCCAAATTGTATTATGCGTCTAACTTGTTGCCGCCGCTACAGCGCCTGAGACACGATGTGGAGCACTGAAAGTCTCTTCCACTGTCGCTACTAGGCAGAGAGGCGCACTTCAAGATGATGTGGTCGCCTTGCTTCTTGTACGCCCTTCAGAATTCACCTGACTCCGTCCCCGCGTCATATTTTAGAATGGTAGAAAGTGCACAGAGAACATTGCTCTTGGGAAATAGTCCACCAAGAATTTAATTCTCAAAACTAGTAAAGGGCTGGTATGATGTGGGAATCGGGCTACCAAATATTTAAAAGAACTACTGGGTGGCACAACTAGCTGCCATTAACCATTGCGTATACCGACCTCAGAATGATCCGGGATATGCTATGGATAGGTGGCTCTGGCCTGGAAGTAATCACACACGGGCGTTATATTCCAGGCCCATGAAAATCCGCCTGAAAGGCACCACAAAGCACTCGGTTCAGGTGTGGCATACAGTACACAGGAGTATGGGATGAGCAAAGACCATAACACTGGCCACCCCGCTGTGGGATACGGAACAATTTGGCTCCTTCTGGAGAACGAAGGTTTTCGATACATGGGATACCATTGGGATATCTAGGGGGGCGGCCTCTGGGTAAAGGGGGAGATAATACCCTTGCAACTCTTCAACAGGATCACAAACAGGCAGAAACTGAGAGATTCCGTTATCTACAGGTACCACATGCCTTGCAGACAGCGATCCCGAGGGGAGAGATGCCTCATGAGGCCTCGCCTCTCGAGGATAGGCTTCTGGACGGGTATATGCCAAGAAAAACAATTTCCCTGACTTACTCAATACTGATCAATTATTCGCCTGATCCTCTTCCACAACTCCATGACAAATGGGAGAGGGACTTGTTGGGGCTTGAGCAGGAAGACTGGCATGAAGCACTGGCATCGCCAAAGAAGGTAGCAATATCCTCTAAATTTAAATTGGTGCAGTTGAAAATATTGCACAGAATATACGTCACGGGGCCAGCTCTGGTCAAGATGGGATAGAGAGAAGACCCTAGTTGGACAAGACAGTGTGGCCAGGAGGGCACATTCTTCCATATTATATGGGAATGTCCATACATTAGTAGGTACTGAAGTGATGTCGTCCTGTGCATAAGAGAGGTACTGGGAGAGAGAATAATACCCGAGGCCAATAGATGTTTGCTAAACATATGAGAACCAACAGATTTGGGTAGCAAAGAGAGAACATGGGTGATGCTAGGTCAGATGGTCGCTAAGAGAAACACAGCAAGGAAATGGGGGGCACAATATGTTCCGACAGTGATGGACTGGAAAAAAGACATGGACTGGTGCATGATCAGGGAGAAAACAGTATATGTATCTAGGAGGTGCCCGAGAAAGTGGATGCAAATATGGGGTAAATGGAACGTATACAGGGGGGAAATATGTGTATCGCCCAGATTACCATTGCAGATCTCCCCAGACGAACCAGAACCTTAACATGCAGGAGAAACCTAACCAAGAGAGGTGTTATTTATTGAAATCAACCTATGTGTTAAACGTCAATGATTACTGTAACTCTAAGTCTACACTACCTGTGAAATCTGTACTGTTGTTTGATGTAAACCTGAAAAAGAATTCTTTAAACAAAAAATCATAGTCATCACATAGAAAGGCTGATTTTCTACAGTATGCCAACTTTCATTAGTTATATTAACTTTTCTTCTATTCTTCTTCATGAACACACCCTTTCTCAGTTGGCCAACAGTGTAGTTCAAAGGCAAATGTCAAGTATCATTGTATGTTTAACGTATTTCCAAAATCTTAGATGTAAATTCCAAATCAGGCTATTCATGAGAAAAATAATCGTACTTAGAATATTGTATTTTATTGAAAGATTCACAGCCAAGTACCAATTTTATGAGTTTAATGCAGCACAGATCAACTCTGTGGCAAACCATTTGTTTGAAGTAATTACATCATGGGATAATCATGAAAAAATGAATCATAATATTTTCAAGCTTAGAGAGTAAACAGCAATCAACCAGTTGTCTCTAGGTATCAGAGAGTCCCCCCTCAAAGGAATAATGAGAAAACAGAAGAGTTATTATTTCAGAGTATGTTATCCGCTTGGAGATTTGAATAGATAGGGCCCTTTGGAGAGAGAAATCGTTAAATAGTTGGACTGATGAAGCAATACTGAAACAGAAGTTCTGTGAAGCTGCTGTGAAGATTATGATGCTATTGACTCCATGGTGCCTATGGTAGATAACAGGTTGGCTGCATTTTTTTAATAATTGAATGGGACCAGCAGGTAAGAGATGTATATGTCCATAAAAACCATCATTGCTGCCATGGACCTTCATAACAGTACTTTCGCTCTTGATGGCTACGGGTGATGGTACAAGGCTGAGTAATTTATTCAAGTATACAACCAAGAACACCAAATAAAGTCTTGGAGTCTGGATAAAAGCTTGTCAGATGAACTTGGGTTTAAGAAGTGACACTTGGAGCAGAATTTTCTTTGGGCTAACAATTTACGTTTGGGATGTCATACTAATACAAGTTTTGAGTCTTGCATATTCCCATTTCCAGCATGTGTGAGCTGCTGAATTGAGGGGTGAGCGTGAAAGAGAGGATGTGGTGGTGTTGGTGCAATGTAATGTTGTGTGTGTGCTGATGTAAGTCAGTTGCTGACTGCTGGAAAAGGATGGAGACCTGAAAAGAGCTCTCCAGCTGTTGGGGTAATGCAGGTCTAAACTGTAATAAAGAACATATCCTTTCCTAATTATGTGGGTTCTGGCCAGGGTAGTGGGAAATTTGCTCAATTTGCTTTTGGATAATAATGCAAAATTACAGTAAAATTACCCAAAATTATGTGTTTAGAGAAATACAAAATCAACATTTGACACTACACCTAAAATGGATACAAGGATGCATTTAGTGCTAAAAAAAATAGCACAAAAAACACAAGCGCCACAAACAACTTCCACTAACATTATGGTTGTTTGTGTTGTTCCTGTTCGCTCGTGCTATTTTTTTCTCCAACAAATGTGATATGCAAAGTAGTGTGTAATACAGGAATTTTGCATACCAAGCATAACAAGAAATGACAGAAAATATGCAATATTGTCTGCGTAAAGGTAGTTTCACCCAGACACATTTCTGACTTAGCTATGTGAAGACTCTTTCTTCACTCTCAATACCTCTATGTAGAATTACCCAGGAATTCCAAGCAGTGTATTACCAACAGACATTGTTCTGCTTCCACTACAGTTACTCTCAAGAAAGACAGAGGAACAAAGGGGTATCCAATACCACTTAGTAGGAACATAGCTGTGAGACAAGAAATGAAGCATAAATGATGACCCTTGATCTGGCATTCATTGTGGTCCTTGTACAATCCATAATACAGTAACTACGCTCAGGAGCCCCTCTCTAGTGTTTCCTGCTCACACCTGCGATAATGCAACAGGCAGGAGACATGGTTTTGGACTCCATGAGGGACAGCGGTCGAAATGCATAAAGAAACATATGGGAACTGTGCGATGAGTGCGGGTCAGCGATTGTGGGCGGGGTGAGAGACGCGGCTAATAAGAACAAAATAATTTGTTACAATTTTGTTGACCTTTCACCTACAGATAACTCTATATAAAATACAATGCATATAAAATATAATGCACACACCTTAAATGAAAATAAATGCAACTTTAATTTATCTGTGGGAAAATTATCTTTCTGGTAGGTAAGCTTGGTTGGTTAATGCAATCACTTCAGATGTCTCTGGGTGTAAATGAACAGTCACTGATTTGAATCCTGGTTGATATACTGGGCAAATAGTGACGTGTGTATATATAGTGCAAAGAGGTCCAAGCCTGTGACAGAGAGTTCTTTGAATATGCAAGTCCTTTAATTGAAAACATGTATTGCACCCACTATACAGAGACTGACGCAAAAAGTGCAAAAAGATTTCATTGATAGGTTTACAGGGCTTTCAAATGTTATGTTTTTAGTAATATGCTGCCTGGTCCTAGAGCAATTTTTTTTTCTAGATTTCCATTAAAAAGACTTATTCCAGATTCTATCAATCAAAGCCTATACTGGCTCCCATGCAGCCTTCAGATTTGATGATGAACTAAGTGCCCACATATACATTTCGTCCAGGAGCAGGAACCTGGAGAGAAGGCCTGTTTCTTCTTCAGCTACCTCTCCCTTTTCTCACTTCACAGTAGAAGAGGGCATCCTCCCCCTGCAGGATACTCAACAGCTCAGGGACAGTTGATTTTGTAATAAAAAATAAGTGAACTGTTCTGATCAAATTATTAAAGCTTGGGTAAGTGGCTCCCTCATTCTCCTGCCCTCTGTGACCTCTGATGAGGGAAGTCAGTTGCAGAAGGAGAGGAGGAGTCATTGAGTGGTCAGTGAAGGGTGGCAGCTGCAGTTCGGCCAGCTGGACATATGTATTAAATCACATGGGATACATAGGTCTATGTGGGGTGTCTTTGTACACTTTTGGAAATGCACCAGGGCTGCAGGGTCTGAGGCAGAGGGTTAACAAAATGATGTCCTTTCTGCCATTTTCGATAATGTACAGTGTGTGCAGGACCTGTGAGAGGTGCCTCCTGCTCTGAAAACTGTTAACACAACTTCACAGAACTTCCTGTATTGCACAAGAAGGGAGTATTGTGTGTACACTTTCTACGCTGTACATGCGCAGCAGGTCCCACGGGGGGCCTCTGAATGCCATCAATTCCACACATGTGGCAGGAAAAATTTGCGTCAATCACTGGGATCGGCCTAGCCCACAAGGCAATCTGACAGTGCCACAATGCCAAGTCAAATAAGATGTGGGCTAGTGTTTTTGTCTGTTTGCAGGCCTGTTCTTATGGTCTGGTTGGTCATTTTTATGGTCCAGTTGGACAGCACAGCTGCCATCAGACAAATATTTGAGCATCACTAAGGAGGGGCTTGGACCCGCCCACATATTGGCAGCCAAGAGTACATGTTTTGATTGGGCAGAAGGTGTGTGCTTCCACAAAAAAATGCTTTCCCTCCATGCAGCTGTGATCCATTTGTATATTTATCCAGCCGAATATTCTCAAACTTTCAGGGGACGCAAGTGACACTGTAATGCCATTAAAATGTCTTAGCGCAAATGGTAGGAGGGCGGTCATTTACCTAAATGGATTTTTAGGTCTGGTTGACAGTGCCACTGTCACCTAAGTTGTTGACACCTACAACAATATTATTCTACAATTCTTTGCTTCTACGCAAAAAAATCTATTCCCACACTATTTACTTGTAATGTGTCACATTACCATACAACATTCCTTTAAAGCCAGACCTATTGACATTGTGGTCGATTTCCCTGATATTACCATAAATAGTTCCTGAAGCAAGCGCAAATGCATGTAGACTCTCATACCTTGCAAATCAATCAATCAATCAATCAATCAATCATAACATTTGTATAGCGCACTACTCACCCGGAGGGGTCTCAAGGCGCTGGGGGAGAGGGGTCCGTTACTGCTCGAAAAGCCAGGTCTTGAGTTGCTTCCTGAAGGAGAGATGGTCCTGGGTTAGCCGGAGGTGGATAGGGAGGGAGTTCCATGTCTTGGCTGCCAGGTAGGAGAAGGATCTTCCTCCGGTGGTGGCTCTGCGGATGCGTGGAACGGTGGCGAGGGCGAGGCTGGTCAATCGTAGCTGGCGGGTGGGAGTGTAGAAGGTCAGGCGGTTGTTGAGGTACTTGGGGCCCAGGTCGTGGAGAAGTCTCAGAATTTCCAAAGTGGCCCATTTGTTTTAGATATCTGAATTATTAATTGGGGCCACTTTTATTTTGATGCCCGGGCCTCTTTTCTGTCCCAGACTGATCCTGAAAATCATCACTATACTAAATATAAGACTGTTGAGGTGGGTCTGTGAAGGGTGTGTCCTGTCAAAATGTGGTTTGTCTAAGGTGCTTTTTATAAACTTATGTAAGGTTTGATGACGTAAACTGTCCCTTTTGCTAACAGTAGAGAAGCATGGTCGGTTTAAGCCGTCAGTCTACCATTGCAGAAAGGGACAAAGAGAGAGAGAGTGAGAGAGAAAGAAATACAGAGAAAGAAAGAAATAGTAAGAGAGAGAGAAAGAGAGAAAGAAATAGAGAGAAAGAAAGAAACAGTAATTTCTGATTTTCTACTTGAACTAAATGCACAACAGGCAAATGAATATCTCTTTGGAGCCAACTGCACTTAACGTGCATCCAGCAGGGCTGTAAAGTAAATCACCCTCTGGGTGCACACATCTATTTAACTGACATCATTGAGGTGTTGAGCCAGACCAAAAAGCATTTGATTCTTAAGTCAATGAAGCCACTGGTAATACAATTAAAATCTAGTGTTCTGCCTTCCCTTGAGCTTAATATTGTACCATTTTGTAGACTTTTTTAGACATATAGGTCCAGATTTAGTAAGCCCTTGCATTGCTGTTGCGTCACACAAGACAACACAAGGTAACGCAAGGGCTCAAGTAATATTTACTGAGCCACACCACGTCACCTTCTGTGGCTTAGTAAATCCAGAGTAATGCTAGGCAGTGCAAATCGCTACCATGCGTTATTCTGCTTTGGGAAGGCGTTCCAAGGGTGGAGCTTGGCGGCTCCAACGCACCCACCCATGGAGTTTGCCACACTCCCTCATTTACTGAGAGTAATCAACCTGTGAATGCTCCAAAATGCTGCTCCATCCCAACAGAGGCGTAACGAGACATATGTGTTATTTCTCCCCACTATTTCCTCCTTCTAAGTGTGTTGCATCCAGCAGCACACATAGAAAGAGGAAAATGCTTCTGAAGATTGTTTTTGTGCAGGAAGGTGTCCTTTCCTGCACAAGAAAATCCTACCTGCAATGCATGCACCCTTGCACATGACGCAAGGGTTCCTGCACTGGCGCTAGGCTGCACACAGTGTGCCAGTGGAGAGAGAGGGAGCAGGAATGCACCGTATTATGGTAAATATTGCATATTTCTGCTTTCTCCATTTGAAGCAGCTCAGTACATTGTCTTGCTGCATTGCATTGCGTTGCATCAAATGTTAGTAAATCTGGCCCAAAATGTTACATGGATTTAATACGACATTTGTATTTATGAGAATAAGTGTAATACTTTATATCATGATTACATTAAACAATCTGGTATTAAATAATCACGCCTGTAGTGGTTTGATCAAATGTTAGTAAATCTGGCCCAAAATGTTACATGGATTTAATACGACATTTGTATTTATGTTGATTAAGTGTAATACTTTATATCATGATTAAATTAAACAATCTGATATTAAATAATCACGCCTGTAGTGGTTTGATCAAATGTTAGTAAATCTGGCCCAAAATGTTACATGGATTTAATACGACATTTGTATTTATGTTGATTAAGTGTAATACTTTATATCATGATTAAATTAAACAATGTGATATTAAATCATCACGCCTGTATTGGTTTGATAGTGAATTATATTGCTTCATAGATGACAATGCCCATGACCTTGTATGCAGTGCACGTGACAAAGAGAAAGCTCATTGGTTCTTTATTTCAACCCCTTCAGGTTACAGAGGTATTCTTGAATCTTTCCAAATTTATCTTTAGATATGATTAGGTTCAATAGACTAATATAATCTATGGTAAGCATTCGGAAAGGTGAAGAAATAAAAATGTTTTGTTAAAGTTTTTATAATGTTTGTTTGTACATGAAATGTATTTTTTGAGTGAGATGTCCTTTAAGTGTGGGCATTTATGCTCCTGTTTCAATGTTGTATGCAGGCACATGTATGACAGTGAAAGGCTGGATTTACAATGCAAGAAGGTTCATTTATGGGCAGTACCATTGGAATTATGCTGCAATGGAGGAACAAATTATGTGGAAAAAAAGGCAAATTATGTGGCGTAATATCGCACATTCTGTTGCAGTGCTTCATCACTATTTTGTCTTTTTTACACATATAAGCAAAATCTGGGCAAATATTTCAGCTCAATAGTATTAGCTTAAAAACGAAATACCACAATTGGCAATTGAAAAAATTACCTGGTAATGTGAGGCAAGGGCCTGCCACTGTGTGACCACAAGTGTGGCAGCGTTTTTTAGTAACCTTTGGTCTGTTCATATTAGAAACATACGTTTTTATTGTCAAATCTACAATTTATGGAGAAGATGATGGATAATGTGTAGTAAATTCATAATTATGAGATAAATGAATCCGAATCATATAGTTTCTGTGGCCCTGATTATAAAAAAGGATCAAAACGTGTCAACATTTCACTCATGACGCCGGTGGCTAATAAGTTCCCTTACTTTGTCCCTATTTGTGTGAAAAATGCACTACTTAATGACACAGGGCTATTCACTCTTGCTTTGCTCAATTCTGGCACTTAGAAAAACACATATCTATTGTCTGTGTGTAAACGTGATTTCAGGTGTCCAAAACACACAACTTTTGATCCAACACTGAATAAATGGACCATTCTCCAGAAGTCGCACAAAGCCCCCTCTCCCTGCTCAAGGTGCAGGCTCAGAGCTCAATGCTGAAGGTGTTACGTTGTGACCACTACACTACTAACAGTGACTAACACTAGTGGACTGTGACCAGTGCCCCTACTTCGTAAAGCAAATCCTTGTGACGCTGCTTCTTTCAAGGATCCAAGCACCCTCAAGAAACCCTGCCTACTTCTCTCTCCCCCCATGTACCCTACCTGACTCGGTCCCTTCTCTTCCCCCTTTCAACCAATAGCTCTTGATGTGTGTAGACAACCTTTATGGATTCACTTAACAGATAATGTTCTCCTTGATTTAATCTCTCTCTCTCTTTCTCACACCCTGAACAATTTTTCCATGAGGAAAAAATAATTGACCAGTGGAAAAAGATTCACTAATGTGTTTCCACTTTCTTGTACTTTTATTCACTTCTATATTTTTGCATGCAAATAATCGAATTGGTAAAGTTTTCCAAAATTAAAATTCCCAAATTGCAAAAAGACAATTTCAAAATGCTAAATTCCAGACATTCTGCTGAGAACCTTTGTTAATTGCTAGATTTTGGAAATAAGCACCCATGTGAAGTAAGACAACTCGTGGTGCATATTTTTAAGACTTGGGCAAAGTTGACAATTACTCAGGACCCGCCTTCCAAGGGGCCCCTGGGAAACTGAATGTTATCTCTATTGCTATCTCTAAAGTTATCTCTATTTGACCTCGGCCTATCTACTTCTCTATCCAAACCTCTCTCCCTCTCTGCCAACTGTTACCTCTAACTCTCTCAAAACCAGAGTCATCTTAAGGACTTTTAGGGTCTTGGAAGAGACATATTTCAACTATTTTTGTTTGGCCTTGTTCAAATTTAACATATGATTTAGAATTGTTTAGCAGCTTTAGTGATTCCAATGGGTAATACATTTCAAATTTGGTCCGTACAGGGGCCCACAAAAAGTGTTTTGCTGGGGTCCCAAAATCCTTAAAAGGACACTGTTTCGGACGTTGTTTTAGTGCCATGCCCACAGAGATCTGGAGGAAGCCTAGTTTACTATTTTACTGGCTCAGGGTGACTGCAACTTGTATACAAATGCTGATAATTCTGAAATCCTAGTTATGGGTTAGCTAAAATCATGTGTTATAGTGGATAATGCTAATTAAATACTGAAAGTAATCACAATAGTTGTGAGGTTTGGTGGTATCTTTGTGTTGGTGCTGTTGACTGCTCTCTGTTGTACCTTCATTCCTCAAACTACCTGACTGGACACATGAGAACCAATTCACCAAGCAATTTCTCCAACTATATGACACTTAAAGGCAGAAATTGCAGCATCCAAGAGTGGAAAATCTACTTTGCGATTCAAAAGATGTAAATTTGAAGTAATATCTGCATATTTACTAATAAGTAAAATTGCACATAATGGGTATAATTTTGCTATAGAGTAAATCTCCTCAAAGGGATTGCAGCCATAATAATGGTAAGTGATGTACTCCTGTCAAAGGCAGGAGTAAATTTGTTTTCATTTGGTGGAGTGGTATAACGCAACACCAGATCCAAAACCTAGGTGGTAGGAAACAACATTAGAGGCATAACCGATGAATTATACACTTTGCTCTTTAATGCTAATTTTTTGTGCTAATTATAATTCATTTGCACAACGTTTGCAACAGGGGGATATTAGACCATTAAAAAGCCAATATGGAGAATGTGGCTAATTAGTGAATTTGCAGTGATGTGATGGTTTAAGATTTAAAGGGGGGAGAGATTTATGGGAGGCTGTTATTTATTAATTTGTTTTTATTTTCTGTTGAGAAGTCTGTATCGACTGTATTTACTTTTTAAAACAGAATTTCTATGCTATTATATTTTTTAATTTATAAATCATTTTATTTACCTTTGCTAATAAAGATTACTTTGTTGAAAGAATGTTTCTCTGTCGACAAAAGAAAAAAAAAGTAATAGTTGTAAATGCGCTTACACATTAATTTTTCTGCTTAAGAAATATATGCTCGCTGCGTTTCTAAATGTGTACACATTTAAATGTGCGAATACTCCGGCAAAGCTGAGAGAGATTCTGCTTCGTACTATCACCTTTTTGCGATGTTATGTGAATTTAAAAAAAGTCATAAGCTGCTTCAAACGTAATCCAACCAGAACAAATGTCCGGCTTTTTTTGCTATACAATGCCATAAATAAACAAAAGAAGCCTGGTGTCTATGTTCATATGGCTGAGATACCCGCCACCCCCTCTCAACACAATCCCCAAGGATGGGAAACTGGAAACAGTTATGAAGTTTTTGGAAGACGGGAGGGAGTGACCCTCCCGGCCGTATTTATTAAAATATGAAACAAAATTAAAACATTAAATCAAAAGTTTCATATTATGTACAATTTCATTACCACATTGCGATGTTTGGCTAACCTTAACATATTCTCTAATACAAAGGTTCTCCTAGCCGAACTAACATCCTACAAAACATTTACTTGAAATTTTGAAATTGTACATCCTAACGTTTAAGGGCCAACGGCAAGGTCGTCACCGGTGTCAAGATCCCTAACCCAGAAGTATCCCCCTCACTTGTGAGGGGCGACCGCACAGAGGCGTACCTCAAGTGCAACTACCAATTTCCCTTGACTTGACGGGGGCCCCAATACAACTCGACGCCACTTAAAGGTCGTACGAGGACTCGTGTGAGGTATCTAGAAGGTAGCGTAGACCCCCCCCCAAACCCCACACAACTTACCACATCTGCCGTCGCAGACGTCCAGGCCCCGGGAAATTCCCCAGGAGGGGGCTGTAACCCCTCCTACCCAGGAAGGGGCCTTGACCGCCTTTCCTTTCCTTTCGGCGACCCATCCTTAGAAGGGACCGCCTCCCCGTTGAGGGGCCAATGGCCACCTCCCCCGAGCGCTCCCATCCGTAATGGGTGACGCCCACTCATAGGGATCTTCCAATTAGTGCTCACCGATCATGACCTTACCGCCACAGGCCGGATAGTTGACCGGCTATCCGGACCCCCCACAAAACTCCTACCTAAAGGTCATGTTTTAACGTCTTCAGCCAAGCTATGAAGTCTCCTATGAGTAACTCATTCCCCACCCGAGACAAATGCACACCATCCCCCAAATACATACTGTCATCATTAATACAACCATGCGAAATAGAATGCAGTGTATTGGAACGGAACAACCTACTCACTTTGTTATTAATTTTCCTCACAAAATGATTCAAAGCAGAAACAGAAAAAGCCCCCCGCCACACTTTTCGTGGGATCAAATGGGACCACGCAATTGTGCACCCTGGAACTCTCCTCGCTAACCAACTTACAGTGGAAAGCATCGCCTCAAGAAGAAGTCGTCTACCAGTGGTGACCAAATCATTGCCCCCAAGATGTACTATGACTACAGACGGCGGTGACCTCGTCCGCCCTAGCAAACCCTCGAAAAATGATTGAAACTGGTCAATACAGAGACCGCCTCTTCCGTAGAAGGACACACTGTACCCGTATTCCCCAGCCACGTGAATCATGTCACCTGCCTTGAATACGTCCGCGGCACGCCTCACGTATGAGTGGCCCACGACCCACACCTCCTTTTTCACAGCCGGTGATGTCTGACCGCTGGCCCGGTGTTGGGTCGACTGCATAGTCCGCCCCGCCTCGTAGGCTTGCGCAACTGAAAACCAAACAAAAACAAGAAGCGTGAGTACATCATTACAGCTTCACAACATGTGCAGCCGCACATACCGTTTATAACAATTGGAGGACCAACGCCCTACACGTTTAACTTGTTCCACATCCAGACCCCTGGCTGTAGCCTCTGTAGCAGCCCCTATCCGAAAGGAATGGGTCCCAAACTCGCCCGGGTTCAAGCCCGCAGCGGTAATTGACATCGCAAGCACCCGCTGGAACTGAAACCTTGTCAGTGGGGTGGCGTCAGCGTGTCTCAACAAGGTCCCCCCCCATGATGCCACCCTTCGTGTCAAATAATCCTCTAAACACTTCACCGGGCACATGGAGGACCCGGGAATCCTGCGTATGATTATGCAATCCCCTATCCCACTTTGGTCGGTCTTGGACCTGACAAACGAGACAGTCATTGTCTCCCCTCTGATCTGAACGTGCTCCTGGCACAGACCTCCCGTCACATCCTGCTTGTTCCTCGCCACTAGTTCGCTTACCCGCATAGCCCCATGAAATGCCAGCGTAAAAGCGGCTCGGAATAACACTGTCTCGAACTGAGATGAACATGTTGCAGGGAGTCTGGATAATAATAGGGCCAACCTATCCAAACCTATCGGGCGCCTCTCATCTACTCTGCGACCCTCAAGGCGTTGCCACCCACGTAGCGCTTTTTGTACCACGAAAGACGCTGTCGGGTCCTGGATCCCATGAGCCCTAGCAACAAAGGAAATGGCAGCCCGATGCCTCTGGGCCGTAGCCACCGATTTCCCTGCCCGATGTAAAGACATCAGAAATTTCACTACCCATTCCTCCTGGCCCCAAAGTTCCCCTCTAACAGTCCCCAAAAAGGCCAAATAGGAACGGAACGCCCCTTCATATGCCTTCCTCGTCCTGGGTGCTAAACTCTCTCCCACGAGGTAACGAAGTTCGGGGCACCGAGAGACCAAAGAGCTTCGGGAAAGGGTGCCGGCTCCGGGTCCGCTGTGGGCAGAAAACCCCAGAAGGCCTGCATACGAAAACGAGAAAGGGCATCAGCCGCCTGGTTCATCACCCCCGGGACATGTCTTGCTTTAAATAGCACATTCAATTGCATACACAGTAATACGATTTCCTTGAGTAGTCTCAAAATCCATTTGCATCGTGCTGCCTGGCTATTGATACACTCAACCACGGTCATATTATCAGACCAGAACACCACAGAGTGATCTCTGAACCCCTCGGGCCATGTTCTCAGGGCCACCAGAATGGGAAAAAGTTCCAGGAAAGCAATGTTACTTGTCAGTCCACTGTCATGCCACCATGCCGGCCATTTTTGTGCAGACCATCGAGTGCCGAAAATGGCACCAAAACCTATGCTCCCTGCTGAATCTGTCCACAACCCCAGCTCCTCAGAGGACACGGCCGGCTTGTTCCAGACAACTCGACCATTGAAATCCGCCAGAAATGCCAACCAAATGCGCATGTCCTGGCGAACCTCCGCCGAGAGTCTCGTGCGATGATGACCCTCCTTCAGGCCGACCATGGCTTGAGCGATCGAGCGGGAAAAGGGGCGGGCCATTGGTATAACTCTTAGGGCAAAATTCAGCTGTCCCACTAACTGCTGTAATTGATGCAGCTTAACTTTAGACTCATTTATACACATTTGCAGGGATGCCCTGAACTTTAACACTTTGTCCCCTGGTAAGCGAAAACAACCCTCTCCGGAGTCTAACTCGATCCCCAGAAACTCGAGGCAAGTCGAGGGACCCACAGTCTTACCTGGTGCCAATGGCACGCCAAACTGATTCATTAAGACACAAAATGCAGCCAAAGCCTGCCCACATTCCGGATCCCCGGCTGTCCCCAGGAACAAAAAGTCATCAAGATAATGCATCACATGTTGAAAACCCGTCTTCTTTGTGAAGACCCATTGTAGGAAACTACTGAATTTTTCGAAATAGGCACACGATATAGAGCACCCCATCGGCATACACCTATCCATGTAATAATGACCCTGGAACATGAAACCCAGGAGACGCTGATCGTCTGGATGTACCGGGAGCAACCGGAACGCTGACTCAATATCAGATTTTGCCATCAGCGCACCGGGCCCCAGGCGATTCAAAATGGCTACGGCCTCATCGAAAGATGCATACCGCACCGAACACACTTCCGGGTCTATCGCTTCATTTACGGAAAGACCACGTGGGGCTGATAAATTATGTATCAGCCGAAACTCACCCGGGTCTTTCTTGGGGACCACCCCTAACGGGGAACAAACAAAGTTAGCCACCGGCGGTATACTAAATGGACCGGCGACTCGACCTCGAGTAACCTCCTTCCGGATCTTTTCCTGTACTATGGTCGTATGCTGTAAGACCGAAATCTGGTTTTTACATTTTGCTACACCCTGAAAGTCCCCCACTGGGATGCGGAAACCATAAGAAAACCCGTTCCGCAACACCCCAGCGGAAGCACGATCCGGGTATTCGCTGAGCCAGGGAATCATTGCCAAGGTATCAATCGGGGTAGGTAAAGGCGCCCCTCGGACTATGTTAGACCTGTTTGGCGCCTCCTCTACCCCCGTTATCACCCGTTTTGGCTCTGCACGTGGACTCAGGATGGGATGATTGCCCACACCCACTACATTCGTGTCTAAACTTGCATGACCCCTGAGGCCTAGTACATTTCCCCCTGTTAAAGTTCCAACAGACCCCCCTTTTACCTGTGTTGCCGGTAGGCCTCGAGTGATTGTCGGTACCCGTACCTGATCGAAAGGGCGTCCCCGCATTTTGGCGGGAGGATTCGCCCACGTTACTCCCTATTAATGGCAATTTCAACATACCAGTCTCCTCCATTTTGGACCAGGACACAGAATCATAACAATCCCAAGTTAAGCTTTTATCATGTTCTTTTGCTTTTCTGAAAATATTATCATAGCAGAACCAATGATTGCCCTCGTGTGATACAGAGTACCCCATGATCCGTGACTGATAAATCGGCAATTCGGGTAGCAATTCGGGCCTACGTTCCCCCAAGATGGATGTAAAAACCCCCCACGCTTTGCCCCAATTGCCAATGTTTTCATTTACCTTAAAGGCGGCCATCTTTGCACGCCAAACACTCGGATGCATGAGGTCCTTTTGGCACTTAACATGCTCCATCTCATAATGATCAGTAAGCAACGAGAAGATGTTTATATACTCCCCTGCCCATATCTTCTCTTTAATAGCTAAAGGGACATGCTGACCCAACTTTTCCCTTCGAGAGGGTGCCGACTCATCCCTCGCAATCGGCAATGGCCGCTTACCTGAACCGGACGCTGTCTCTGCGACTGAACCTGTCCCCTCTGGTTTCTCTACTGCCGCAGCCGGCGTGGATGCCTTCGCTGCTTCCCGCGTTTCATGCAGTTGCTTCATCAAAACCTGCGCATCGACAGCCGTGGCGCCCTCGCTACCTTTACCCAACCACGCTGCTAATTGTGCTGCCAGCTCGGGCGGCATATCTTCCTCGGACACGGGGGTGACCACAACGGGAATCGGATTCCCTTCCTCCGGCACCGGAGTGGGTGCTTCGAGCGGGGTACTGGGACCCGGGATGTCTCCCCCAGCTGCTCCCCGCCTGGGCCTTTTGCCTTTTCCTCCCGGAGCTGCTCCCGCCAAAGGACGTTTCGGCCCTCCTTCCTCATCTTTGTCCGCCATTCGCCTCTTTAGGTTGGTCACCTCCTTCATGAGAACGCGCAGCATCTGGTCGGTAGTCATCCGCTTTCCCGCCTTCTTCGGCATTCTCCAACAGAGTATCTGGAAAACAAACAAGAACGATTACAACGCTCAAAATTGGCTCTTCGTTCCGTCTCGAGCTCACGTGCAGCGAGGAGGTGCAGCTTCAGAGCACAGGAACAAGAGGATGCTTTCTTGACTTGTTGCTCCTTTTATCCGTCTTCAGGGCGGGCGTAAACCCGCCCCTGCCTGCCCCAAGGGCGTGGCCGGCTGCGTCAGTGTCTAGGCCAACCCACTCTAGGGCGGGAAAAGGCGCGCCCCGGCTACGCCGCTTCGGGCATACCAGCCGAGACTTGCCTCCCGCCCAAGATGGCTTCCCGGGGGGATCGTGGTACTCCGCCATACGTTCGGGGGGACCGAATGGTCGCCCCTTTCCATTCTACTTCCCTGTAGGAATCCTTTTCCTGTTATTGTAGAGCAGGCAGCGGAAATTTGCACACGCATGCATGATGTTTTTGTGGCATGCTAGGCAAAGCCGCAAAGTTGCCTGAGAACTAGTAAAGATTGTTCAGTTACCTAAAAAGGCTTAAAGTAGTGCCTCAATGCCTCCCCGCTTGAACCATCTCACCAGGCATGCCTCCCTTGCGCCCACATACCTCCACACTAACCAGTGCGGAGAGTGGCAAGGACAATATGACCCTAGTGCAAGAAAGGAAATCAGACCAAACCTCCATAAGAATTAAACTATAGGATTCAGGGGACCCGGTGTCACTGCACCTACTGCACACCGTGCAGTATAGCTATAAGCATGGGCGGAAAATCCCTTTCGCTCGCGTATTTTGCGGATTTTCGGTAAATTCGCAATCCGCGAGATTCGCGAATCTCCCGCAAAATCCGCAAATCCGCAAGCAGCGGATTTTGCTCGCACTGTTCGCGTGAGTTCGCGGCTTCCCAGTACAACTTTGCACCCCGCGAATAAGTGCCAAATTGCAGAAATACGATCTTAGCAAAACTGAAACTACTTACCAGGTTCAAAAGTTCAGGCTCATCATTAGTAGCCATTTCCTGTAGTGCTTCCTGAGGGGCCCCTCCAGAGTTCAGTTGCCAGTTGCAACTATTATGTGACCCTGCTCTGAACCTCAGAATAGTTACACATATGCCACAAAGGTCCTGAATTACAGCTAAGGGAGACAAGCAGGAGCCAGGCTGGAAGTTCAAATCCATTAATCAGCCCCTAATTCATTATTGTCAGTTGGGGCAGGGCAGGTGTTGTAACTAATTTTGCAACAATGAAAGCACTTAGCAAGTGCAAAAGATCACTAATCAGGAAGCACTAAGGAAGCAGGTGCCAGCTAAAAAAATATTCTGTGACACATTAATCAGCCCCAAATTAATTCAGGTCACTTGAGGCAGGGAAGGTGTGCTTGCGTTGCCACAATAATGTACACTGACTGGACAACCAGAGGGTGCTGTGATGAAACAGAGGGTGGCATGGGTGGGCCAGAGGGTGGCATGAGTAGTCAGAGAGTGGCAGTGGTGACAGAGAGTGGCAGTGATGAAGAAGAGTGTCCCAAACAGGCTGGACACGTAGAAACAACAAGTTCGCAAAACTTGCGACCCGACAGGTAAGTTCGCAATTTGCGACATTGTACAAAACGCTCGTGAACTGGCAGAAACCCGCGCAAACACAAAAAAAAAATCCGCAAATTCGCGAGAATTCGCGGATTTTGCGGATTGCGAGTTCGCAAATCCGCAAAATTCGCGAACGCGAGATTCGCAAAATTCGCCCATGCTTATATAGCTACTCCCTGAGTGCTGACCACTCCTTTCTACTATTGTTGATCTTAAGTATACTGAGTTAATACATGTCACTTCATATCCTGTCAGTTGTTAAAAACAAGTAAATGACAATTGACAGACCCGGGGACAATCCCTCAAAAACAAGTAAGTTACAACAGGTGACAGACTCTGGTCAGTGCATTACACCTCTCTTCTGGTAATAGGAAATCACTGTAAAAGAAGGGAGTCATTGGCACTAGCCCCAGATGCTGATGAGTCTGAACAATTGATAATGCTCAACCGTACACAGTGCTTATCAAATAACACTAGAGGAACATTAGTGAGTAATCAATGATGATGCTGAGCCACTGATGACAACCAGCTACTTATAGACATGACACAGGATGGGCGATAATGTGAGTCACTGCCATACTCCTAGTTATAAGTCACTCATTATACTGATGTAGCATAGGTAGGACAATTGCTCCTGTGTTGGATAAAAAGCTGCACAATCTTCGGGTCGCAGAATCCAATGTACAACAGTGTCTCAGGCGACCCTATTGGGAATGGCTTGCACTCCCAGGGATGGTGGCTTGCTGGGGTCAGAAGACCACCATGTCTGGGACTGCTTTGTCAATAAAGCAGTTTTTTTCAAAATGCAGCCCGTTTTCCCTAAAGGTAAACGGGATGCATTTAAAAAAGATAAATGAAACTTTTCAGTTCCATTTTTAAGGGCAGGCAGTGGTCCCTGGGACCACTGCCTGCTCTTAAAAAATGTTTGTTCTCGTTTGTGTGTGCCTTACCACTATTCTGAGGTGGGTTGTGATCTGCAAGTGTTTTGCGACCATAATTGCAGTTGCATTCATACATGGATTATGGACTCGCGATTAGGAAGGGCTGACCTTGGCATGCCCCTTCCTAATAGAGAGTCGCTAACCCTATTTTGCGAGTCGTCAATTGATTAGCGACTGGCAAAATAGGGTTAGTAAATTGGGCTGACCTATTTTGCGGTTGCAAAGGGGCCACAAACCCCTTTGCGATCGCAATAAAACTGTCTTACATCTGGCCCAAAGTGTTATGCTACTATTGTGTGTCTGCTTTCCACTGTACAAAACTATAAATAAACAAATAAATTAATAAAAGGATCTATCACCATCATGCATTTGGAACTGAAGCATGTGCTGTGTGATGACCTTAGTCAGGTGCTGTATAGCTATGTTGAAGTGCTACAGATCTAGTGGAAAGTGCCTGTTGATATGAGAGGTGATGTGCTTGATTGATATGCTTGGTGTGCTGATTGTAAACTGATCTGCTGACTTTGATGTGCTGAAAGGAAACTGCTAGAAAGGATCTTATCTACTGAAGGCTCATGCATTTGACCAGAGTACACACAGTCACTTCATGGTCGATTTTTCACTAGAAGTAGCTATGACCTAGCGGATTAGGCATTTTGGGTGACCCGCGTCAAAGGATGAGATCATTCATCATTATTGTGACTAATGTAAACTAAAGCAAGTTTGGTGCCCCCTTGCAATATTAATCCACACTCACAATCAAGCAAGAGTTGTTTGCTTCCACTTAGTTTTTGAGGTGCTGTATCATATTACCCTTCCGGATCTTTCAAGGTAAAAGACATTTGAAATGGAGCAATAGATTAGTAGACTTTGATATCAGCTAATATTTTGGATGTTTTCTCCAACAATAAATCTGTTATGGTGTACTCAGAACCATATGGAACACACCCTGAAGAAGGATACAAACTTAAAGTAGTAATAAACCATAGCCTTGATCTGGGCCACGATGATCTTCGATCGATCAGAAGTTTTGCAGCTTTAGTTTCTAGCCAGTCTCCTTCAGTACTTGTGCAAGATTCAGTATCACAAACACGTACATAGTTATCTGAATCTTGATTGGGATGATGGACTCTAAGGAGCATACTTACTGCTTGCCTCAATTTTTTCCCGTATTGTATGGTTTTAGCTACTGTGATGGCTATTAGGTTTTTACACTGCTACAAAGAAGTGTTCTTAATTACTTCTGATATCTATGTCTTCTCTGGAGATGTTGAACATCTCACTTGCTTTACTGGGTGGCATAATTGCCATTTGTGTTGTGAATTGGGATGTGGTACTCCTCCTACGCTTTAAGACTGGTCATGTCAAACTCTGGGAGTATTTCCATGCGGTTTCCACATTACAGCCCCACTCTTTAAAGCTTGGTTGTTCTGTTTTAGATGCTCACCGGGCAACTCATTGGCAGCTTTCAGTTTCTCTAGAACCTTGGAGTTAATGTGTCAATTGTTCTGAATATATTGGCACACTTTGATTTGTTGAAGGGTTCCATGGGGTTTGCCTCATACAAGCACCTACACAAACGCCATTGTTGGCCAATGAATTAGTGTATGTGGCACGGATTGCTTAAGTACAAATGCTAAATGTGTTGGGCACGAATGTCCCAGATTGTGGTTTTTGAATAAGGCTCCCAGTTTACTGTTTTTGCTGATTTTTGCAGTTAAATACAGGCAGAAAACAATGTGTTTCCTGTCTGTATTTTGTTTTTTAAACGTGGAAAAATGCAGAAAATTGTGCTTCATGTGGGTGACTCTCCATGCTATAATCATGATTTCCAGGACAACAGATAAGCAGGTAGACAGCATGGGAAGTTAAAAAACAGGTTAAGATTTCCTTAAATACAGGCATATGTTAACATATATTTGTATTATAATGCTGATATTTACTTATGGGTGTAGGGATTGGTTATATTTGGCTGTTTGATTTGCTAAAACACAACAGGCAGAAAAGTATGAGTGTCTATTTATTAGTAAAATAAATGTGGAAATATACCATTTTATGAGTCCATTTATTTTCAAAACACAAAATAAATATGATAAATACCAATAAGGTGGCCAAAAAATAAATATAGATATACACAGACGGAAATCTTAAAAACAAAATAATACCATGAAACTGGGAGTCCTCATTTTAAATTAGAAACTGGACAATATAATACTCAGAAAGATAAGTCCTTAGAATTCTGACAATAGTAAGCAATGGTCAATGGAATGGATATGCCTCCCTGAAGGCAAGTATACATGTACGTATCTGTGTATGTAAGTATGCATATGGTCTATATGCAGACTAAAACTGGCCATAAGGCAGTGGAGCTCTGTTTGTGGTCAAAGACAATCATAAAGTCAACGATTATTAGTAAAGGATGCTAGGTGGTGGACGGTTAATGCAATGTGATGTAGGCAAATAGAAGTGGCAAGTTGCTATTGGACTACTAAACACACTGTTTTGTTCATTCCAGTTCTGCACCAATATGGAGAGAGGAAACCGGAGCTCTGTCACAGAATTTGTCTTTTTGGGCTTCGTTAGTCGCCCAGAGCAGCAGCTGCCCCTCTTCATCATTTTCCTTGCTATGTATATAAGCATTCTGCTGGGAAACCTGACAATCATCCTTCTCATAAGGATAGACTCTAGACTCCACACACCAATGTACTTCTTTCTGAGCATCCTGGCCTGTGTCGACATCTGCTTCACCACTATGACAGTGCCCAAGCTACTAATAGACCTGGTGTCATCGAAAAGGACAATTTCATTCTCTGCTTGCATCACCCAGTTGCATTTCTTCTTTTCTTTTGGCAATATGGACAGTTACACGCTGGCAATAATGGGCTTTGATCGATTCATGGCCATATGTCACCCGTTACATTATGTACGACTCATGTCAAAGAAGTTCTGTAGATCATTAATAGCCTGCGCTTGGGTGGCTTCATCTCTACATTCAGCCCTGCACAGTGTCTTGACTTCCAGGCTAGTCTTTTGTGACTCCAATAAAATTGAACACTACTTTTGTGATCTCCCACCTCTTCTGAAGCTCTCGTGTTCAGACACCACCATCAACGAGCTTGTACTATCCACAGAGGCAACTGTATTCATAGGAACTCCCTTTCTTTGTATTGTTATCTCCTATTGTCAGATAGCTCCAGTCATTCTGAGACTCAAGTCCTCCACTGGCAAAAACAAAGCGTTCTCCACTTGCCTCTCCCACCTCACCTCCACAGTCCTATTTTATGGCCCTATATTTTTTACATATGCTTGGCCCTCTGCAGTCTTTACGCCTGATAAGAGCATATGGATAAGTGTAGTTTACTCCATGGTGGCGTCTTTTCTCAACCCTTTTGTGTATAGTATAAGAAATGAGGAGGTCAAAGGGGCATTCAGGAAGATGATAGGTAAATTTCAAGGGCATCAGTAAACCTTTCTGAAAAAGATAGTAATGTGTAACATATATTGATGTGGTGTGTAGGGGTGTATAAACCTATACATATAAAACATACATTTCATGACATTGTGGTTCTCTGATACACTTGCATAACAACAATAAACCCTCACAAAAGCCATAAAAATAATCAGATTAAAGGTATGCTCTACTTTTGATATGATCCTAACCAATGAGTCATGATTCCCTCCAACAAACTGCAGAGAGGAAGCAGGTTATTTTAAAGAGAAATACCTGTTGTTTTCAAGCAGTGCCAACAATATTACAGTCAAGAAAACAACCCAATCACATTCCCAACCAAATTTAAAAGCATAGAGAAAGCTATAATGAGAAATAAAAGACAGCAAAACAATTAAAATTGGATAATGGGAACAGGAGCTATGGATTTTAAGACAAAAAACACCTTTAAAAAATCAAGCAGCATAGTAAAGTTTGTCGATGAAATGGGCAAGATTACGGGCTGACCACAATCGAGCAGAGAATGAGCTACATAAGTGGGTCGCACCAGTAAAATTTTTTACCTTGGAACTTAGTCTACTTTTTGAGACTCAAAGTCTTTCAGTATCAGAAGTTCCACAGCCAAAGCCAATAAGGCCCTGATCACCCCCATGTGTTGACTGATACTGGTGGAACTGACTCTGAAAGTGCCCTTGAATCTGCAAATCAGGCCCAGGACCGGTGCTCTGTCCTGAAAAGGTATATGGAGTTTGGTATAATTATAAATGGCCAACACACCCTACTGTGAGCCCCTAGTATGTAATAGGGCAGGGAGGCTTAGAGACCCCAGTGGACTTAATGTTTGCACTGCTGTGGCATCTAGTGTGATTTTGAAGCCAGCACTGCCTTGTAGGCTAATTTTAAAATAAAACTATGTCAAATTCGACTTCGGAATTTAAAGTACTTCCAAAGTCTAAAACTACATTTTTATTACATATACGTCACCCCTAAGGTCTGCTCTGGTTGCCTCAAGGGTAGGTTGCTGTTATAAAAGGCAGGGACATTATAACATATGTTTTATATGCACTGGTGAGTCGAAAGCAGCCAAAGTAATTTTTCCCAATTGTAGTGCTGCTAGCTCTGTAGTCTAATATGGGAAGGCTTTATTAGACTTTACTAAAGTTAAACTTTTGACTGGAAGTAGCTAGCAACAATATTAAAAGCATCAAAATAATAGTTACAAGAAATTCAACAACATGCCAAGGTCGGATTTATTATACCTTTTGCAGGAAAGTCGTTTTAAAACGTACTATCCTGAAGTAACCTAAAACAGCCCTGTAGCAGCCTCTTCTGTTTGGCCAGCCTCTGACAGGCTGAGCCAAGCCACTCCCTGATTAGTTGTGAAGAGGCCTGGGGTTGAAACAATACAGGCATTTGGTGGGAGGAGATTTATTGCTGGGACAGGAAGGGACAGGAAGGGGACTGGGGAGATAAACTGAACTTCAAAGGTAGAAAAACAGATGTAATAGGACCAAGCCCTGACTTCCTTGATCGGCTGGGTGACTGTTTAACTAAATTAGGAGAGGAGCTGGAAGGGAAGCATAGGTAAAAGTTAGCCACACCTGTGGGTTGGGATAGCCAGGCCTGAACTCCAAGGAGACATTTTCTCCCTTGTGACTTTTGCTGAGATATGTATTCTGGGTCAAACATATGCCACACTTCTCAGGATGTGGTCATAGCAGAGGGTAGGAAATTGAAACCCATTTGTTGGGGTGCCCCCCTTGCCAGCTGAGTATGGTGAATAAATACAGGTGAGCGGCGAGAACACCTCCGATCCCTGCCTGAAAATATCTGGACAATAAAGTCGGCCCTGCTGGACCCTTGGACTGCATTCAGAAGAACTGCACCTGCTGCACTCTCAAGGCTTCACATCAAAAGGACTTTGCCTGCCTTAAAAGATAAAGGAGTGGAATTCCCTTACCAGCAACAGGTAGAAAAGTGCTGGAAGAAACAACCTGCAACATCTTCAGCAAGGACAAATCCAGCTGACCAGCATCAGCTGGATTTTACTTGTATTGACCAGGTGCATTGTGGGAGTTGGAGTCCCAGACCCCTAGAGGCCCACCAGAGCTGCTGAATCCTCGGCTAGTGTTGTTGGACCCTTGTCTGCAGCAAGGAACCTTCAGAGAAGAATTCCTGAGAGTTTTAGAACTTTTTGCAATGTTTTCTGAAAAAGCTGCGGAAGACGACTGACATCAACAACGAGAGTCAGGGCAGTGCCGTCAAACTGCAACTCGGCCTGACCGTGCAGGTTTCCTCACAGAATGCTCCAGAGCTTCTTGCTGCCAAAGACAAAGATCCCCAGGACTCCGGGAGGCATCACGCTGCAGCAGGCTGTTGTCATCGAACCGAAACTCAAATCCTAAAACTCGATTGCTCGATGTCACGAGAACAAGCTCCAGAAAAGTGACTAAGACAGAAGGTAAAAATTTGAATGGGGCCAAACACTCACTGTATCTGACCTGCACTCCATCACTGCTGGCCTAAAACTTTGACTTTGTCCTGGTTCAGCGTGCCCAGCTAGCTCCGATTCGCGCTATTCACTTTTAGGCGATAGAAAGAAAATGTTTGTATTTAAACTTTAAAAATTCGCATCTCCAGTTCCCTACATTGGGATTTTTGTTGTTTTGGTGTCATTGTAAAGATAATAATATCCCCTATTTCTATAAATTGGTGTTGAATAGTGATGTGTTGTGTCTTTTACTTATTTACTGTTTGGTGATATTAAATGCTTTACACACCTGTCTAAGTTAAGCCAGACTACTCGTCAATCAAGTTACCAAGGGGTGAGCAAGGATTATTTATTGAGACTTGGCTGGACCTTATTTGTTTTTATGGTGTTATTACTAGATGTAGGTACCTACGTGCGCCTACCAATAAACCACCTTCCAACAGGTTCAAGAAGTATGTGTGGGCTAAGAAAATCCACCTGCTGTGATACCCCAAAATATTGTGGCTCTTTTGACGGACAGGTGGACAAAAAGAACATGAATATGCTAGGCAATCATTATCATTAATATCATTCTTTTATGTATAGATGTTAGAAACGTATTCCTTAGAGACCTTCATTATCTCTAATGGTTGTACAATTTGTCTGGTGGGTTATAACCATCTTTGATATGGGGCTTCAAACATTTCCATGATTCCGTAATGAAAGAAAGTGTTTCATGACCAATGCATTCACTATAGCAAGCACAAGCCCTTCAACACATCCATCACTTGAGCTGGCAATATTTGTTCAGCTTACGCAGAATTGTTACAATATATTTCTGCATGAACAATTCCCAAGAAGTACATATTTCCCCTCCTACTCTAAATTTGAAATGCAAGAATTATAAGCAGAATATGAAGTAGCAGAACCCTGGAGATTTGCTTCAGTGGATCACTGATATAATATTGATTCATCAAATATTGAAGCATAAAAATGTTGTAAGTTAAATAGTGATAATAAAAATATTGACTCAATATACTTAGTTATAAATCTCACAATTATCATTGTTAGAAATATCAGTTTTTACAAATATCCAAAACAAAAATACAGTTATCTTTAAATAAACATAGAATATGTCAAAAATATTGATCCACACAATATAGAGTACAATATTATCACAAAATAATCATTAATAAAAAATGTAAAATTATTATTATTATTATTGTCAGAAAATAATCATTAATAAATAATGTAAAACACTTTTTCCATAAAACAAGTACATTAAATAAACACCAAACTTGTTATACACATATTTAAATTAAATAAAAATATATTACATCAATAAATATTTACCATTAACCCCTAAAAAGTTATATATCTAAAATATCTACGATAAAACATTCAACAGAAAAGAAAGCACCTGGTCAAATTCCTGTGAAACATCTCAACAGAACATAAATGTAAGTATACAAAGTTGAAGTAATTGCATTTTTAACATGTTAATAACAAACATGCAAATGTTAAAAGATATGTATTTATACTATTACACTATTTACAGATACAATGACGGAGGCCGCCAAATGTATCGCTTCACACAAAGGAAATCAGTTACGAAATCACATGGGCTGCAGCTACAACCAAGAGAGTGCATCATCAGAAACTGCAAATTGGAAATGTTCTAAATATTATTCTAGTGCTATGGGAGGGCAATTACAAAAGATGAAATTGTAATTCATGTAAGAGAGCAGAACCACCCCTAAATGAGCAGAAATAGAAGTTAGCACACTATTGCCAGATATAAGCGAGGCAAGAACTCGCTCCCAGGAACCCACAAGCAAAATCCTGAAAGATATAAGACCTAGAGTCCTGAACACACAACAGGGCAACTATCAGCTACCTTCACTTAAAATGATTAATTGGACAATCTAAAAAAGTACCCAGTGATACTCCACCTGCCCCTAGAAGATACAAAGACTTAGACATATCTGGACGTTTAATAATTACACATAATGAGGAACCTTTTTTTTTTACATGACAACCTAAACAATGAGAAACAAATTCTAATATTCTCTTCGGGAAGCAACTTAATCACCCAATGTCAAACGTGGATGATGGATGGGACCTTCAAAATGTGTCCCAAACCATTCACTCAGATATACACCATATATAGTGAATACCAAAACACAAATATTCTTTTTATATATGCCCTTCTACCAACTAAACAAAGCAACACTTAATGCATACTCTTAAAACATATAAAACATGAAACAAATAACTATTCCCTCCAAAATATAATAATCGACTTTGAACAAGTCATGATTCAAACCATTCGAAAAATATACCCCCACACAGCTGTACAAGGCTGTTACCATCATTTCAATCAAAGTATATTGAGACACCTCCAAACAAATCTGCGGTAAGTGTAGAATATTCCACAAAACAGCCAATTTGCCTTTAAAATACAAAAATTATAGCACTAGGCTATGTACTTATCACGGAGGTAGCTGCCCACTATAATTTACTAATAGAAGGCCCTTTCTACAAACAAAATGAAGCCACACTTAGTTGCCTAATGGACTACTTTGAAGACACTCTGGTTGGCATACTGCACCCCTCTGGACACAGATGCTAACCCAAATTCCATTACCATGGTGGAATGTCTATGACAGCACCTAGGCATAGGAAGCCAAAACAAACAACACAGTGAAAGGTTGGCACAATGCCTTCCAATTCACACTAGGCAGAACTTAACCCACACTATAGAAATGTATAGAAGCACTACAAAAATAGCAAAGATACCAAGAACTACGAATGGAACAATCTCTTAGCCAAATTATCCATAAACTTAGCAAACAAACCAAAAGAATGTATGACATCTTACAATTTAAAGATAAAATCTTCATAAACAACAAAGGACTACAGTATTTAAAAATGATAGCCAAAAGCATATTATAAAATATATATCAACCTAGCAATGTCCCCAAAAAGTATGACAATTTCTTAACAAAGATACCGAATGCATTTTTATAATAATAAATATCATATTGTATTCGATCAGCCAAACAACTATTTAAAATCAGAACATTAATAAAGACTGATATAATAAAAAATGTATCTAATTTATTTAAAAATCGAACTATCACCAAACAAAAAAGATAAAATAGAATTCAACCCATCACATAAAATAATTAGAACACATAATCCATTCACATAATAATTACATAGATTTAACATGAATAATATAATATCACATTTCCCAGCCAAAATAAATGAAAGAACTAAAACGGAATGTTCTGTAACCAAATATTTGTAATCCACCAAAAATTATATAAATGAATCTAATGTATTTTTTTTAAAGCAAAAATATACCAAATCCGATTGAAATCCCTTGAAGCAATACAAAGTATCAAGGTTCCATAAAATAATAGAAAACGTGTTTTAAAAAAAGAACTATGCCAGGAAACCTGAAAAAAAAGAAATCAAAGTAAGAGCAATTGTTTTTTTATTAACCAAAACTGATTTCCTTTAAAAAAAAAAAGTAAACTCCAAATGTCCATAACATGTGTTTTGTAGATAAAAACCTGTAAAAGAAAGTTAAAAACCCACCCAAAACACATTAAATTCCCAAAAGTACATATACATAACAGTTAGGGCCTGATTACTAGTTTGGCAGTGTGGCGCCTGGTCTGCGTTGCCGCTGCGATTAAGAGTTTTGTCCCGTCTGGCAGTCTTTGTTATGGCGTTCCCACGGTGGTGCCTCTACAAATGGGCACAGCGATGGGAACGCCAAAAACAGTCCCTGCACAGCATAGACGGTTAAGTCCACGCAGTTCAGGAACTGACATACATGAACACAGATTGGCACATACTGTGCCCTTTTGTTTGCCTCCACATTACACGAGGCGCCAGGCCCTCTTTGTTTCCTCTCCGCCACAGACTGCCATTTATCCCCGCAGAACCTCGCCGACCGGCGAACAGCTCAAGTATTAACTCAAACTTGCCGAATATCGCCATCCGCGGCAGCATTCCCTCCAATTGCGTAAAACTAGCATACCCTTTATTTCTGTGTCCTTGCCACGCCCCCCAATTCGCCCGATCCGTACCCATCCTACAATTTGGCACCGATTGCTTAAATCAATGGCAACTGAATGAATTCAAGACAGGCATGCTTTATATTACTGTCTTGGCATCGAAACTTCGACACCTATGTACCATATGTCTCTTAATACCCAGAATGTATTGCACAATGGTACGTTTATTGAATTAAGTCTGTCTACTGAAGACTAGGAAACAGACCGCTTCGCCCGTTTTTGCCCAAAAAATTTCTGTTTTGTCTTGTGTCGGTCACAGGCTGTGCCCCCTTGACATTACCTTTCAATTTTGTGTTACTATTTATACCTGTCAAAATAAAACTCTGTCCGGCTGGACAAATACCACACTGACTATTTAGCGTTTGTTGATTCAAGCGTTCAACATCCATGTTCTAGGGACCCCTGTCTTTGGTAACATGTAAACCGCAGCAGAGAGGAAACTTGTAATATACTTGGCAGGACGACAGCAGTCCTGCCGAGCATATTACTGCCTCTACCCCACCGCCAGAATACGGTGGTTCCCTGCTGGCTGCGGCAGGGCAATTGCGGTCCGAACGCCCTAATTGTAATAGGCAGGTTGGGAGACCCCCGGGAGTGTGCCAGACTCATAATCAAGCCCTAAATCATCAAAATATAACTAACATCCCACAGTTTGAAATAGCATAGTGATACATTATTAAAATAGTGAGGAAAAATGCAAAACAACAAACTAGTGTAAAACACTAATAGCAATATTTCTAAATATACCAAAAACCCCAAACAACACTATAACCAACTTTTAAAACTCCCTCTAAATCCCCCTACCCTGAAAACCTTTAAAAAACATCCCTAAATAAGGGCGTATCTGTTCCGACAAACATCAGCATCTTTCCACAACCTGGTTGTCGGAAAATACACTAAAAATAACACAAATCCATACTAATATAATAAAGAGAGAGCCCAAACCTTTGAGGCGGGTAATCTCAGGAACCACAGCACCAATCACAACACCCAATACAGCGTTGGAAAGGGCAGTTACAGCAGAAGGACATAGGCTATGCAGACGCCCACCATATACATTTAAAAAGTTAAAGAACCGTGACAGCAAAGTAGTCCCTTGTGGGCGTGTCTGCGTTGTGCTGTGGGGGCGTGACAAATGCTGGGTGCATGTGGTATGTTCCACCCTTTGGGCTGGTCTGTTCCCATGAGGCACAGGGTCAACGCTGATTTGCATATGGCCATGTCTGAACTGGGGTGGTGTGGAGTGCAAAACAACGATGGATTTAGGGCCAGATCTCTGTACTGGGGTGAATGTATGACATTGTTCTGCATTCTGTCCATCAACTGTTGTTTTTGCATTTGTCACCCCGAGTGGGATGGGTATGCTCAGACGTGAGTGCCATGCTCTCCACGCCACTAGAGTCAAGCTATCCTAATTGAAAACGGTTGATAGCCAGAAATTGGTCCTAGCATGTGTGAGTCAGATCCAGAAAAGACATGGCTTAGCAGTTTAAAGGGCCTAGAATGTTTCTCTCAGGCACATGGTCATGGCTGAGAAGGAGTGGAGTGCAAAAGAAATGATGGATTTTGGCCCAGAATTCTGTATTGGGGTGAACGTATGAGATTGTTCTGCATTCTGTCCATCATCTGTTGTTTATACAATCTGCACTTCATGTCATGTCTCATATACCGTGCTGGGGGTGTGGGCGGCTGCGGGGCGCGAGTCGTGTCAAATATTTAATTGTTTTTCTTTTTCCCAGGTTCTGCACATTCCAGCTCCGGGTGTTCACCCTGCTCCCTTTAAATTCCTCTGCACCCCATAATCAAAACCCACCCTTACTCCTTTAAATACCCCAACACCCTTAAACACTAACCCATCGTAGCCCTATAAATATACGCTGTACCCCAAAACCCAAACCTATACCTAAATCCTAAAAATACCCCTGTACCCCAAAAACCAAACCTACCCATGAACCCAAAAATACCTCTGTACCCCAAAACCCAAACCTAGCCCGAACCCTTAAAATACCCCGGTACCCCAAAACCCAAACCTACCCCTGAACCCTAAAAATACCCCTGCACCCCAAAACCCCAAACTAGCCCTGAACCATAAAAATAACCCTGTACCCCAAAACGCAAACCTACCCCTGAACCCTAAAATACCCCTGTACCCCAAAACCCAAACCTAGCCCTGAACCCTAAAAATACCCCTGTACCCCAAAACTCAAACCTAGCCCTGAACCCTTAAAATACCCCTGTACCCCAAAGCCCAAAACTACCCCTGAACCTTAAAAATACCCCTATACCCCAAAACCCAAACCTAGCCCTGAACCCTAAAAATACGCCTGTACCCCAAAACCCATACCTATCCCTAAACGCTAAAACTACCCCTGTACCCCATAACCCAAAACTATATCTGAACCCTTAAAATACCCAAACACCCCAAAGCATATACCTCAGTACCCCAAAACATATACCCCTATACCTATACTTACCTTATCCGAACATTTAAAAAAAACATGCTTTTACCATTCATGCATTTACAACGTATTTCATTGTAAATGTATGCATGGTAAAAGCATATAACATGTAATGCCATGCGTTATAATGGCCTTGTGGAGTCATGGTACTTTCATAATGAAAGTATGCGGAGTGATGGTCTGCGGAAAGAAAGTTGCAGAATAATGGGTGTTTACCCTCCCCGGGTAAGTGCATTGGTGGCACGGCGGCCCACATCTCCAGCAACATACTCATATTTTTTCAACACCGATTTGAAAAATGCACAGGTCTCTCTCATTGATGGCCAGCACGACATACACTTTTAGACACACCTCCCGCCACAAGTTCTGGAAAGGGGCGACCATTCGGTCCCCCCGAACGTATGGCAGAGTACCACGATCCCCCCGGGAAGCCATCTTGGGCGGGAGGCGAGTCTCGGCTGGTATGCCCGAAGCGGCGTAGCCGGGGCGCGCCTTTTTCCCGCCCTGGAGTGGGCTGGCCTAGACACTGACGCGGCCGGCCACGCCCTTCGGGGCAGGCGGGGGCGGGTTTACTCCCGCCCTGAAGACGGATAAAAGGAGCAACAAGCCAAGAAAGCATCCTCTTGTTCCTGTGCTCTGAAGCTGCACCTCCTCGCTGCACGTGAGCTCGAGACGGAACGAAGAGCCAATTTTGAGCGTGGTAATCTTTCTTTTTGTCTGGCAGATACTCTGTCGGAGAAATGCCCAAGAAAGGCGGAAAGAGAATGACTACTGAGCAGATGCTGCGGGTACTCATGAAGGAGATGACCGAGCTGAAGAAGCGGGTGGCGGAGAGAGAGGGGGAAGGGGGACCGAAACGTCCCTTGGCGGGAGCAGCTCCGGGAGGAAAAGGCAAGAGGCCTAGGAGGGGAGCAGCTGGGGGAGACGTCCCGGTTCCCTGTACCCCGCTCGAAGAGCCAACTCCAGTACTGGTAGAGGGGAATCCGATTCCCGTAGTGGTCACCCCCGTGTCCGGGGACGATATGCCGCCCGAGCTAGCAGCTCAATTAGCAGCGTGGTTGGGAAAAGATGGCGAGGGCACCACGGCTGACGATGCGCGGGTGCTGATGAAGCAACTGCGCGAAACGAAGGAGGCAGCGAAAACATCTTCGCCTGTTATCACGCCGGTTGCGATTGTAGAGAAACCATCAGGAACAGGTTCAGCTACAGATACAGCTTCCGGTTCAGGTAAGCGGCCGTTGCCGATGGCGAGGGATGAGTCTACACCTTCTCGAAGGGAAAGGGTGGGTCAACATGTTCCTCTGGCTATTAAGGAAAAGATATGGGCTAATGAGTATGTGAACATATTTTCATTACTTACTGATCATTATGAGATGGAGCATGTTCGGAGCCAAAAGGAGCTCATGCATCCGGGTGTGTGGCGCGCAAAGATGGCCGCCTTTAAAGTTGATGAAAACATTGGCAATTGGGGCAAGGCGTGGGGGATTTTTACATCCATTGTGGGCGAACGTAGACCCGAGTTGCTGTCCGAATTGCCGATATACCAGACACGGATTATGGAATATTCCGTAGCATATGGGGGAAATCAGTGGTTTTGTTACGATAATCTGTTCAGGAAAGCGAAAGAACACAATAAGGACTTGACTTGGGATTGTTATGATGCTGTTTCATGGTCAAAAATGGAGAGTACCGGTATGTTAAAGGTACCACTGGTAGGGAGCAGCGGGGGTGATTCCTCCCGCCAAAATGCCGGGGCGCCCTTTCGATCTGTTTCAGGTAACGAGTACCACTCGAGGCCGAACGGCAACACAGGTAAAAGGGGGGTTTGTTGGAACTTCAACAGGGGGAAATGTACGAGGCCCCAAGGGTCATGCAAATTTCGTCACGAATGTGGGGGGTGTGGACAGCCATCCCATCCGGAGTCCATGTGCAGAGCCAGAACGGGTGATAACGGGGGTAAAGGGGGCGCCAAACAGGTCTGAAATAGTCCGAGGGGCGCCTTTACCTACTCCGGTTGATACCATGGCAATGATTCCTTGGCTCAGTGAATACCCGGACCATGCCTCCGCTGGGGTGCTGCGGAACGGGTTTTCATATGGTTTCCGCATCCCAGTGGGGGACTTTCAGGGTGTAAGGCAATGTAAGAATCAAATATCGGTCTTGAAACATACGACCGTGGTACGAGAAAAGATTGGGAAGGAGGTTACTCGAGGGCGAGTGGCCGGTCCATTTGATGAGCCACCATGTGCGAACTTGGTTTGTTCTCCTCTGGGGGTGGTCCCTAAAACAGACCCGGGTGAGTTCCGGCTGATACATAATTTATCAGCTCCACGTGGTCGGTCTGTGAATGATGCAATAGACCAGGATGTATGTTCGGTGCGGTACGCATCTTTCGATGAGGCCGTCGCCATGTTGAATCGCCTAGGGCCCGGGGCGCTGATGGCGAAGTCGGATATCGAGTCAGCGTTCCGGTTGCTCCCGGTACACCCAGACGATCAGCGTCTCCTTGGTTTCACGTTTCAGGGTCACTATTACATGGATAGATGTATGCCAATGGGTTGCTCTATTTCTTGTGCCTACTTTGAAAAGTTCAGTTGTTTTCTGCAATGGGTCTTCACAAGGAAGACGGGTTTTCAACATGTCATGCATTATCTTGATGACTTTTTGTTTCTGGGGGCGGCCGGGGGTCCGGAATGTGGTCAGGCTTTGAATGACTTTTGTAATTTAATGAAGCATTTCGGTGTGCCATTGGCACCAGGTAAGACCGTGGGACCCTCGACTTGCCTCGAGTTCCTGGGGATCGAGCTCGACTCTGTGGAAGGTTGTTTTAGGTTGCCTAAAGAGAAGGTAGTAAGATTCAGGGCAGCCCTGCAAGCTTGTATTGGGGAGTCTAAGGTTAGGCTGCATCAGTTACAACAATTGGTGGGACAGCTGAATTTTGCTCTGAGAGTCATGCCGATGGCCCGCCCCTTTTCCCGCTCGATCTCTCAAGCCATGGTCGGCCTGAAGGAGGGTCATCATCGCACAAGATTATCGGCAGAGGTTCGCCAGGACATGCGCATTTGGTTGGCATTCCTGGCGGATTTCAATGGTCGAATTGTCTGGAACAAACCGGCGGTGTCCTCCGAGGAGCTGGGGCTGTGGACGGATTCGGCAGGGAGCACTGGTTTTGGTGCCATATTTGGCACACGATGGTCGGCTCAAAAATGGCCGTTATGGTGGCATGAGTGTGGACTAACAAGTAACATTGCCTTTTTAGAACTGTTTCCAATTCTTGTGGCCCTAAAAACTTGGCCTGAGGGGTTTAAGGATCACTCGGTGGTGTTTTGGTCTGACAACATGACCGTGGTTGAGTGTATCAACAGCCAGGCAGCACGATGCAAATGGATTCTGAGATTACTCAAAGAAATTGTGTTATTATGTTTGCAGTTGAACGTACTATTCAAAGCGAGACATGTGCCAGGGGTAATGAATAAGGCAGCTGATGCGCTCTCTCGTTTTCGTATGCAGGCCTTCTTGGGTTTTCTGCCCACAGCGGACCCGGTGGCGGCACCCTTTCCCGAAGCTCTCTGGTCTCTCGGTGCCCCGAATTACAGAACCTCATGGGAGAGAGTTTAGCACCCAGGACAAGGAAGGCATACCAAGGGGCGTTCCGATCCTACTTGGCCTTCGTGGGGGATGCTAGGAGGGAGCTTTGGGGCCAGGAAGAATTAGTGGTGGATTTTCTGCTGTCTTTACATCAGGCAGACAAATCAGTGGCTACGGCCCAGAGGCATAGGGCCGCCATTTCCTTTATGGCGAGGGCTCATGGGATCCAGGACCCGACTGCGTCTTTTATTGTGCAAAAAGCGCTACGTGGGTGGCAACGCCTTGAGGGTCGCAGAGTAGATGAAAGGCGCCCGATAGGTTTGGATAGGTTGGCTCTGTTGTTATCTGTACTTCCTGCAACTTGTTCGTCCCAGTATGAAACGGTATTATTCCGAGCCGCCTTTGTGCTAGCATTCCATGGGGCTATGCGGGTAAGCGAACTGGTGGCAAAGAACAAACAGGATACCATGGGGGGACTGTGCCGAGAGCACGTTCAGGTCAGGGGGGAGACAATGACTGTCTCGTTTGTCAGGTCCAAGACCGACCAAGGTGCGATTGGGGATTGCACAGTCATAAAAAGGATCCCCGGGTCTTCCATGTGCCCGGTTGTATGCGTAGAGGAATATTTGACGCTAAGGGTGGCATCATGGGGAGGGACCTTGTTGAGACACGCTGACGCCACCCCACTGACGAGGTTTCAGTTTCAGCGGGTGCTTGCGATGTCAATTTCGGCCGCGGGCTTGAACCCCGGCGAATTTGGGACCCATTCCTTTCGGATAGGTGCTGCTACAGAGGCTACAGCCAGGGGTCGGAATGTTGATCAAGTAAAACGTGTGGGGCGTTGGTCCTCAAACTGTTATAAGAGGTATGTGCGGTTGCACATGTTGTGAAGCTATAATGATGTACTCACGCTTCTTGTCTTTGTTTGATTTCAGTTGCGCAAGCCTACGAGGCGGGGCGGACTGGGCAGTCGACCCGACACCGGGGGGCCAGCGGTCAGACATCACCGGCTGTGAAAAAGGAGGTGTGGGTCGTGGGCCACTCATACGTGAGGCGTGCCGCGGACGTATTCAATGCAGGTGACATGATTCACGTGGCTGGGGAATACGGGTACAGGGTGTCCTTCTACGGAAGGGGCGGGCTCTGTATTGACCAGTTTCAATCATTTTTTGAGGGTTTGTTAGGGCGGACGAGGTCACCGCCATCTGTTGTCATAGTACACCTTGGGGGTAATGATTTGGTGACCACTGGTAGACGACTTCTTCTTGAGGCGATGCTTTCCACGGTGAGTTGGTTAGCGAGAAGAGTTCCAGGGTGCACAATTGCATGGTCCCATATGATCCCACGGAAAGTGTGGCGGGGGGCTCTTTCGGTTTCTGCTCTGAATCATTCAGTAAGGAAGATTAATAATAAAGTGAGTAGATTGTTCCGTTCAAATACACTGCATTCTATTTCCCATGGTTGTATTAAAGGGGACAGTATGTATTTGGGGGATGGTGTTCATTTATCCCGGATGGGGAACGAGATACTAATAGGAGACCTGATAGCTTGGCTAAAGACTTTATGACATGACCTTTAGGCAGGAGTTGTGGGGGGTCCGGATAGCCGGTCAACTATCCGGCCTGTGGCGGTAAGGTCATGATCGGTGAGCAATAATTGGAAGATCCCTAGGGGTGGGCGTCACCCATTACGGATGGGAGCGCTCGAGGGAGGTGGCCATTGGCCCCTCAACGGGGGGCGGTCCCGTCTAAGGATGGGCCGCCGAAAGGTAAGGAAAGGCGGTCAAGGCCCCTTCCTTGGTAGGAGGGGCTACAGCCCCCTCCTTGGGAATTTCCTGGGGCCAGGTCATCTGCGACGGCAGATGTGGTAAGTTGTGTGGGGTTTGGGAGGGGGTCTACGCTACCTTCTAGACACCTCACACTGAGTCCTCGGACGACCTTTAAATGGCGTCGAGTTTATTGGGGCCCCCGTCAAAGTCAAGGGAAATTGGTAAATGCACTTGAGGTATGCCTCGGTGCGGTCTCCCCTCACAAGTGAGGGGGATATGTCTGGTTTAGGGATCTTGACACCGGTTATGACCTTGCCGTTGGCCCTTAAACGTTAGGATGTACAATTTCAATTTAAAGTTTGTAGGATGTTAGATCGGCTAGGAGAACCTTTGTATTAGAGAATATGTTAAGGTTAGCCAAACATCGCCAATGTGGAAATGAAATTGTACATTAATATGAAACTGTTATTTTAACGTTTTAATTTTGTTTCATATTTTAATAAATACGGCCGGGAGGGTCACTCCCTCCCGTCTTCCAAAAAGTCAAGAACGTTTCCAGTTTCCCATCATTCGGGATTGTGTTGAGAGGGGGTGGCGGGTATCTCGGCCATATGGAAAGGGGCGACCATTCGGTCCCCCCGAACGTATGGCAGAGTACCACGATCCCCCCGGGAAGCCATCTTGGGCGGGAGGCGAGTCTCGGCTGGTATGCCCGAAGCGGCGTAGCCGGGGCGCACCTTTTTCCCGCCCTGGAGTGGGCTGGCCTAGACACTGACGCGGCCGGCCACGCCCTTCGGGGCAGGCGGGGGCGGGTTTACTCCCGCCCTGAAGACGGATAAAAGGAGCAACAAGCCAAGAAAGCATCCTCTTGTTCCTGTGCTCTGAAGCTGCACCTCCTCGCTGCACGTGAGCTCGAGACGGAACGAAGAGCCAATTTTGACCCACCCACCAGCCCCTGAGGACAGCAAGTGGTTTTGATAAAGTTGATATGATGACGCTAATTCTTTTACAGGTTGTGATAAGTATTGTGATGACTTTGGATATGCAATAAAGAATGCTCTAATTGTAGTATGTGATGCAAATAAAGTAATGATGCTCTAGTGTTGATTAGTAATCATGCCTTGTAGTAAATCATAATTGTTACTGTCTTTTAATAATTTAGTCATTTAGTAATTTAGTTAGAATTGTCGTATTTATTTGGTAGGCGGTAAGGTCATGATCGGTGAGCAATAATTGGAAGATCCCTAGGGGTGGGCGTCACCCATTACGGATGGGAGCGCTCGAGGGAGGTGGCCATTGGCCCCTCAACGGGGGGCGGTCCCGTCTAAGGATGGGCCGCCGAAAGGTAAGGAAAGGCGGTCAAGGCCCCTTCCTTGGTAGGAGGGGCTACAGCCCCCTCCTTGGGAATTTCCTGGGGCCAGGTCATCTGCGACGGCAGATGTGGTAAGTTGTGTGGGGTTTGGGAGGGGGTCTACGCTACCTTCTAGATACCTCACACTGAGTCCTCGGACGACCTTTAAATGGCGTCAAGTTTATTGGGGCCCCCGTCAAAGTCAAGGGAAATTGGTAAATGCACTTGAGGTATGCCTCGGTGCGGTCGCCCCTCACAAGTGAGGGGGATATGTCTGGTTTAGGGATCTTGACACCGGTTATGACCTTGCCGTTGGCCCTTAAACGTTAGGATGTACAATTTCAATTTAAAGTTTGTAGGATGTTAGATCGGCTAGGAGAACCTTTGTATTAGAGAATATGTTAAGGTTAGCCAAACATCGCCAATGTGGAAATGAAATTGTACATTAATATGAAACTGTTATTTTAACGTTTTAATTTTGTTTCATATTTTAATAAATACGGCCGGGAGGGTCACTCCCTCCCGTCTTCCAAAAAGTCAAGAACGTTTCCAGTTTCCCATCATTCGGGATTGTGTTGAGAGGGGGTGGCGGGTATCTCGGCCACATAAAATTGCGAACTTTAGAGCTGGGGAGCTACGTTTGAATCTCGGCATCAGGTCAACATCCTGTGATTCCAGGCAAATTGCTTTGTCTCCCCGTGCCTACCACAAATTAATGTGTTCTTCTGTAATGTAAACCCGGACAACGTCGGGACGGGCTGCTAGTATATAATAAAATAGAAAGGAAGCAGTGAAAAAATTAGCTGCTAATTGAAACAAAAAAAACTAAACTATCTCCCCATAGAAATTTTTAGGAAATATTGTAAAAAAAAAAGAATAAATCTAAAAAAAATGATAAAACATCACTAACCATGTAAAATATATTAAACAATGTTATAACAAATTATGAAAAATTTGTAAAGTGTAAATTAAATAACATAAAATATGTACCATTATTTAATATATATCCAAAAGTAACACACTTCAGCGCACTCTCAGGACAACAAAAGACACAGCATCCAAATGCACACAATCTGCATTTGGATGCTGTGTCTTTTGATGTCCTGACAGTGCGCTGAGCTGTGTTACTTTTGGATATTGGATTGCCGGTTACTCCGCCGGCGTGCACGCCACTCTTCGAGGGTCTTTGAGGTCCAGAAGGAGTATCGTTATTTAATATATATAAATGTTAGAAATGTTGAAAAAAATGTAAAGTACTGAACATATAAAAGATATCAAACAAAGTTATTTAACAATTCATAACGCAAAGTATTATTTCAATTAATATTAATTAATTCAATATTTGTAAAAAAATGTATAGAACTATTTAATATGTACAAAAAAGTAAAAATTATGTTTAAAATACATGTAAAAATAGTTAATAAATGTTAAAAAATTATTAACAATGAAAAATAAGAGAGGGACCCGCTCTTTCCAGCTGCCGACTGTTCTTGCTGCTGGGGACTACATCAGCCAGCCTTCCTTGCCTCCCTCGCGGCGTGTAGCCACCAGCATCATTGTGTAGCGCCAGGAGGCGCTACAAAAACGACTGTGGGCTCAGTAAGCATGGGCGGAAAATCCGTTTCGCTCGCGGATTTTGCGGATTTTCGGTAAATTCGCAATCTGCGAGATTCGCGAATCTCCCGCAAAATCCGCAAATCCGCGAGCAGCGGATTTTATGGCTTGCTCGCACTGTTCGCGTGAGTTCACGGCTTCCCAGTACAACTTAGCGCCCCGCGAATAAGCGCTAAATTGCAGAAATACGATCTTAGCAAAACTGAAACTACTTACCAGGTTCAAAAGTTCAGGCTCATCATTAGTAGCCATTTCCTGTAGTGCTTCCTGAGGGGCCCCTCCAGAGTTCAGTTGCCTACTTGCAACTATTATGTGACCCAGCTCTGAACCTCAGAATAGTTACACATATGCCACAAAGGTCCTGAATTACAGCTAAGGGAGACAAGCAGGAGCCAGGCTAGAAGTTCAAATCCATTAATCAGCCCCTAATTCATTATTGTCAGTTGGGGCAGGGCAGGTGTTGTAACTAATTTCGCAACAATGAAAGCACTTAGCAAGTGCAAAAGATCACTAATCAGGAAGCACTAAGGAAGCACGTGCCAGCTAAAAAAATATTCTGTGACACATTAATCAGCCCCAAATTAATTCAGGTCACTTGAGGCAGGGAAGGTGTGCTTTGCTTTGCCACAATAATGTACACTGACTGGACAACCAGAGGGTGCTGTGATGAAACAGAGGGTGGCATGGGTGGGCCAGAGGGTGGCATGAGTAGTCGGAGAGTGGCAGTGGTGACAGAGAGTGGCAGTGATGAAGAAGAGTGTCCCAAACAGGCTGGACACGTAGAAACAACAAGTTCGCAAAACTTGCGACCCAACAGGTAAGTTCGCGTTTTGCGAAATTGTACAAAACCCTCGCGAACTGGCAGAAACACGCGCGAACACAAACAAAAAAAAATCCACAAATTCGCGAAAATTCGCGGATTTTGCGAATTGCGAGTTCGCAAATCCGCAAAATTCACGAACGCGAGATTCGCAAAATTCGCCCATGCTTAGGGCTCACGCAGCGCCGGACCCGCTCTTTCCAGCTGCCGATTAATCTTGCTGCCGGGGACTACATCAGCCAGCCTTCTTTGCCTCCCTCGCGGCGTGTAGCGCCAGCGTCATTGTGTAACGCCAGGATAGAGGCTGGGCTGGGCCACCGCCTTGTCAACTGCCCCTTGGTACCATCATCCTTTTACAGCATTGGATGCCCTACACAAGATAAAGGTATTGTCGCCCGCCAACACAATTGAATGACTAAGCACTGAAATCCCGCTGGTATGCAAGATTCCCTCTGCACATGACCGTATTTGAATACCATATAGCTGTGAGCAAGGTATAAAATGGGAAAGCGCAGAACTACAGAGGATAGTGTTAAGACCACTGTAAAGAAAAGGCCAAAGAAGGCAAAAAAACAACCAGCACTGCGGAAGGTGATGGACTTGGGTTGGATAGTCTTGATAGCTTAATGTTAGAATGCAACACACCGCGATTTAGTGGCTGGTCTGCTGGCTTTCGATCTCCGGACACAACACCTTTTTGCAACTACCATCTGCCTAAAATCCACCCTCCCAGATAATAACAGCGATTTAACCCTCAAACATCCGAGCGACTCCCAAATCATTATATCCCTACTTCGAAGGATTGAATGAAGGTGTTTTCCGTCCCGCCTTAACTCCACAGGCTATTAAGCCAACGTATGCCTGTGAGCCTATTGCCCTCAGATCTTCTGGCACATCCTTATCACATCCTAGCTCCCCTAGAATTATTAGGAATGTGCTATTCCAGACGCCTGGTCCCTCCCACATCTCCCATGAGCAGCCACACGTCTGGTGTCAACTCAAAGCCATGTATTATCAAGGTCATTTCCTGGAACATTGCTGGTTTGAGGCACAAGGGTTGTTGATCTGGACTGGAATCATTTCGAAGACTAGTATGACATCTGTGCATTCCAGGAGACCTGGTCTACTGAGCCTATCCACCAGACTGGATATCTTAATTCTTAATTTCTATAGCCCAGCAATCCAGGGCCCTAGAGGTCGGCCATTGGGGGACTTGCAATCTGGGTTAAACAAGATATTGGCCTCAAAATTCGGACTTTATTCACAGATAACTATGACAGAGAGGTTTTAGCAGGGGCGGAAATCAGACACCATCAGTGCCTTAGGCAAGCTTATCGCAACCCTGTCTTGGGAAGCCTCTGTAATCATAGCTGGGGACTTAAATACAACATTTGAACCCCTTGATAGCGAGGATACTGAAGTGGCGAGTTAGGAGGATGAATTTTGGGGTGTTCCTTCGCCTTTGCTCATGCCAATTAAAAGATGGACCGAGGCAGCAATTCAAATGAAAGCCCTCTGTCTAGAATATGGCCTTAGGGTAGAACCGCATCAGACAGACATGGGGTATACACCTATACCAGCGGATTACCATCAAGTCATATTGATTATCTCTTAATTGGTCTGAATATTTGGCATACCATTGAGGACATGGTTGTGCAGATACGAGTGGAGAGTGACCATAATCCCCTGTGCTCTAAATTTGCTCTTTGGGACTTAAGGCCAGTCTAGTATAAACTATACCACAAGTGAACTCCAGCTCTCAAACAACATGCAGCAGGTAAAATGGCCTATGATCTTAGAACATCCCGCAGTCCTACTTTCTATAACTAATGAGATGGTCAACACAGCAAAAGCAATGAAGACATGTCTCCGTAACCAACATTCGCTAAAAGACATCACACAATTGCACTCCTCATTATTTGCATACCCATTTCCAAAGACCCAGCAAAGTTAGAATGAGAGATACAGGGCCTCATTTATGAGGCTGTGCGTCACTTTTACGCCGCCGGTGCGTCACTTTTTGTGACGCACCAGTAGCGTTATAAATGCGCCTTGTTGCGCCATATTTACAAAGTGAAGCATCTAGGTAGATGTGTCACTTTGTAAACCCCTGCGCCACATTATACCTGCGCCAGGTGTAACATATGCAAGGGGGGCGTATTGATGCAAGGAAGGGTCGTAGAAGTGACGCAGCGAAATCTATGAGATTTCACTGCGTCACTTTTAGGACGCCGTTGCGTCAAAATCTTGCGCCTGCCTCACAGCAGGCGTAAGACTGACGTAGGCCCTTTCACATGTGGCTTGCCCCATGTGAAAGGACGCATTGCTGGAGTTGCGTCACTTTTGTGACACAACTCCAGCAATGCGTCACTTTTGCGTTTACAGATACATCAGAAATACTGACATATCTGTAACTCCTTGCGACATGATGTGTCATACATTAAATATGACGCATCAGGAATGTCGCAAGGAGTGCGCACTGAGAAGTGACGCATTGCTGCTTTCACGCAGCGATGCGTCATTTCTCATAAATGAGGCCCACAGACAGTAAACATCATTGGTACAACACTGAGTGTAGAAGTGCCCGTGGAGCTCTTAGTGAGGCAATTAAGTTAATTCCAAAACCCCAAGTGGTCTGCAACATGCATTGCGGCGGTACGAAGAATTGTGTTTTATTCAGGGCATAAGAATTAATGCTGATAAGAACAGGTTTATGGCTTGCAATCAACATAGATCCTTCAAGGGCAAAATAACAATGGATGCGCTTCGCCTTGAGTAGCTTGATACATTTGTTTACTTAGGCATCAAACTGCAGAAGGAAATGAGGTGGAAATTGCAAATCGATGCCATGGTGCTCAAACATGGACAGTTAGTGGGTGCTCTACGAAAGGAATTCAAGACCTCTCTGACAAAACCACTCAGCCCGGTCCTCAAAACCTATAACAGCAAAATGGTGAGTTCGGCCTTTTATGGTGCTGAGCTTTGGGGGTCTGGAGGACACGACACAGCTAACAATTGGCGAGAACAAGTTCCTGCGTGCAATAACTAGCTTACCAAAGCCCATCGACGGTCCCTTTACTAGCGACCTGGGCAGGAATGCTATTGCAGACTATGCCAGGCTGCAGCCCATCCTTTACTGGCGTACGATATGGACTACTCCAGAACTGGCCGTGTATGCTGAGGGTCTAAGGGACACCATCGATATGGATCAATTCCACTAAATCACTTGGTTGCATAACCTAACGAGCCTTCTCAGCAACCTGGGCCATGCACATCTGTGGGACAGTCTCTCTACCACCCAGCTCCCGTCGAAAAACACACTAAAAGAAAAGTATTGGGAGGGAATTGCAGATGAAGAGTTCAGGCGCCACAATCTCTCTTCACTAACAGGGCTCCATTTACAAATCAAACCACATCCGAAGCTCAAGCCCTATTGGGACGATATTACAAAGCCCCTAGATCAGAAATTGTATTTGCAATTTAGAACAGGAACTCTACCACTAAAGAGCTGCACAGTTAAATGTTCCACCACAATCACCAACAAATGCATGACATGCATAGACCAAGTAGAAAACTTGGCACACATGCTGTTTGTCTGCTCTGCATCTTCCAGACCATGTAAGGCCTGGTTGGTGCAAAAATGCAGGAATATGGGCACTAGGTCGTGCAATACAGCCCTTCAAATCCTCTGCATGGACCCATCACCAAGGTACGTCATTCCAATGGCAACATTGTTAAAGTGGATGTGGTGTATCTGCTCACAAACAATTGTAGACGATAAATGAAACTGTAAATACACCCAATTAAGATCAAACTTTCTGACTAAAAGCTTTGAGTGGGCATTGACAAACCCATACATGATCCCCTGAAATGTATCGAGATTATTTGAAAATGTATTCATATATGTTTGTTTAGCTTGTGTACCAACGGATTGGCATTCATTGAGATTTCTGACTGCCATTTTATACCATTTTGCATAAAAATTGATTTTATTCTAGTTCTTAACTATTTTAGTTATTTTTATCTTTTATCTAACGCTTTTATGACAAAAACGTTTAATAAAGCATTCTTTGACTTTGAAAAAAAGAGCTGAAAATGTATAACATACAAGTGTATATAAATATAATTTATATCATTTTTTATTATTAGAAAATACTGACAAATGTTTAATTTATTTAACTTCATATATATTTTTTATTGGTACGTGAAGTATATACCGTCGATTAAAAATTTTAAACTATAGAATAATGAAAAATTGGAAGCAAATAAAAACAGAAAAAATGTGTGTCTAAACCAATTCAGTGAAGGTGTTGGATACTACACGGGTAACATTTACAGTTCCCACTCAAATCTAACCATATTGGGGAAGGTGCTGGATACTAAAGAGGTGGCATTTACTATTCCCACTCCAATGTAAACCAATTTGATAGCATAGGTTTTTAATTGTCACATTTTCATGTGCCAGTCACATATCCAAATGTTTTAAAAATTTTCTTTTGACTTTGTCTGTTGTGCAATGTTGTTTTGTTATTGGAGATTTCAATCCTTTGGCAATTGTGTTGTTGTATGTACATATGTCTACTTAGGGGTCGATTCCGATCTGGGTCGGAAAGCACTCCGACCGATCCGGATCCGGGGAGATTTCTGACGGATCTGGACTCCTGCAGTCCGACCGTGCGAGTACGATGTGGCCGTATGCAGTTGGACTCGGTTCAGTCGGACTCCCATAGCAGTCAATGGGCTCCCATTGACTGAATGAGTACGTCGCGGACAAGTGCGCCCCCTACAGTGGGTACGTGTTGGAACCATCTGCACCGTACATGCCTATGTTGGGGAGACCCATGGGTCTCTCCCTGTGTCAGAGTCGTAAGGCTAAGAGTAACAGGGGGTCCGACGCGGATCCCCAAAGCCCAACTCCTGGAGCTATTGCGTCCCGGACGCTCTGACTCGAACCGCCTGTCCGAATCGAGCAGCGTACTAGCTTGGTCGTGATTGCGTACCACGGTTTGCTTGTGACCGAGTCAGTTGGAGTGGGTCGGACCCGGAAACAATTTGAACTGAGATATTGCGCTTGTTCGCATCGTACTTCGTCGTCCGGACCAGTGTACGACTCTGACGGAAACTCAGCCTCCGAATCGGATCCACTAATGCCGACCCATATTTATATATATGTTGTTCACAGCCCTGACGAACTTCAAGTGCAAACTGAACGAAACGCGTTGGCTGGATATTGTACGTTGATGCAATTAACTTGAATTGATTTAATAAAATAGATGTTTAAAAGGAAAACTTTGCCGTACACATCTCCTTATTGACTCTGGATAAGAAGGTCCATGGTGCACCATTCCAAATATCTATAAATTGGGGAAGGTGTTGGACACTAAAGGGATACAATTTACTACTCCCACTCTAATCTAACCATATTGGGGAAGGTGTTATACATAACACTAATACTTTGCACAAACTAGTAGTTATACTAGAATCTGAGGGCCTTATTTAGAGTTTAGTGGATGGGACGCACTCTCACAAGCATGTTGGGTAAACTGTTCGCCAGGATACACATCATGTTTTGACAGAGCATCCCATCCGCCAAACTAAATAAGACCCTAAGTTAGGTATACATCATCATGAAAAGTTAATATTAAAGAAATACTCAAAAATAATTCAGTGATGAAACTGGCCTTGAATGTTTGACCAATAAGAGTGACAACCTATGTCCACTACACCTGCAGTGCCCAGTGACTAAAGGAGTAAGATTAGATGGCCCAGTACAATTTAAGTACCAAAATAAAACTGACTAACAAAAGGCCCTTATTGGTGCACAGAAGAGCACCTGGGGATCATCCGTGCCCTGACGGCTGCCAGATGAGCATAAGGGAACAGAGCAAATGTTCACTAACATTTTAAATAATTGCCCTGGTCTGCAGATTATAAATATGCACTAGAGATGATAGCAGAAAATGGGCATTTTACAAGCCATAACTCACCTCATTAATGGCTTGAAGAAATACAACCACATCATCCAACCCAGATAGAACTCCACAACCTCCGATTGCTGCCCCAACATCTTCAAAATAAGCTGCATCATCTACAAAGAGTGGTCTGCTTAATTCAGACACTCTGTTCATCACCACCCCTGAATCGTTTTTGGCCACTATAGGTGTGGCAGGGTATACTCAGACATGAGTCACTTGCTCACTGCACCATCAGGATTCAAGCAAGCCGGGCCGACGACGGCTGAAATGCCAGAAACCGGTCCCCGGAAGCTTGTTTCCTTCCCAGTATAAGAATTGGCTTGGTAGTTTGGTTTGCCCTGTTCCCATCATGCACTGGGACAGGAACAGACTAATTTGCATGTAGCCAGGTTCTGAGCTGGGATGGTGCAGTGAGCTAAAAAACGGTGATGGATCAAGCCCTGATCTTTGGACTGGGTAAGAGTGGTCTGCTTAATTCAGACACTCTGTTCATCACCACCCCCCTTTTCTGAATCGTTGCATCATCTACAAAGACATCCAAAAGTACCTTTCTGCCGATTGGCTGACAGCCTCTATTGCTTCTTTTGCAGTTTTATATAGCGCAAACTCCACCTGAAGGTATTGGAGAGCTTTGCATGAGCACCTGATTTGCCCAGAATCACAGCATGTTGAGCCAACACTTGGGGGGAGATTTTAAAAACTTTTGCACTTGTTTAGCGTCACAAAAGTGACGCAAACCAGGACAAATGTTTTTTGTTGCTATTTTCTTTCCAGTGCCAAACTTGTTTTGTGCTGAAAAGCACTCCTTAAGGAGCGCAAAGCACTGCTTTGCATTACTTTGAGCCAAGGAGGCGTTACATGGATGGTACATGGGCATTGCCATGCAACCACCTATGCCTTTGGACGCAAAATCATATTTACAAATATTTGTAAACATGGTTTTATGCCAAAAGTTAACACCCCTTCAAAGGAGGCGCTAGCAGGAAAAATGCTTTTATTTCTCCATGCTTTTCCATGACCAAATGTTCTTTCTAAGGGTAAGCTCATTAAAGTCAATCATAATGGGTTTGCCAATGGTTGTTTCCTTTCTCTGAGTAAATAAGCCTTACTTTATTGTGACTAATGCTATGTGGAATAAAAAGTAAGGCATAATTGGTGCATTTGATTAGCATGTCTTTCCAACTGGCAGCATGTTTTGTGTAATGCCTCATACAAACCCTACATGAAGTATCTACATATTTGACTGAAGTTCAAGATTTTTGGAGTGTTTCAATCATTACTTCAAATGCAAGATGCAATGGAAGAAAAACAGACAAAGGCAGAGGGCAAAGAACAGAAAGAGTCTAAAATGTGTGTATCTTGTAAGACAAGACCATATTCAGACAAGTCAAAATAGAAACGCTGGCATTTTCTCACATATCAATCATTAAGTCACAGTAAAACATTAATATATGTTGTATAAGTGGGGCGTGGCTTGCGCGCCGCTTCAGCATGGCGTTTTGCGCTTGAGCTCCGAGGCGAGTTTGTCCCGTTGAGCTAATTTCTCCGTTTCTTGCTGCCCTTGTATGCGGAAAAGGCAACCCTCAGCAGCGGAACATGCAGAGAGCTGTTTGACGATGTTTTCCTGATGTTTTGGCCACCGGCTGCATGATTTCTGCCTAACGCTTCAGAGGCGCTCGTCTTCCTCACGAGCGGCCGCCATTTTCCCGCTCTTGACGTTGCTGACATCTTACCTCAGATGCGCCGCTTTGGATACAATTTTGCAGCGCCACTTCGCTGCCCAGTGCGTTTCTTCTATGCGACCTACAACTGGTAACATTTTTTCCTTTTTTCTGTTATTTAATTGCTGCTTGGCTGGGTCTTAAGCTGCTCACGCGCTGTCTCTCTCAGAGCACTTCTCTCACAGAGGTGTCGATATTTTTCCTACGAACTCATTACTGTGCTCCCCTGCTCTGCACATAATTTCGCCGCTAGTATTATCTTAGCGCACACTGAACTCGGTTTGCTATTCCTATTTTTGTGAGACATTCTGCGCAGCTTCTCTCTTTCATTTTCCCTCAAGTGGTATCATTGGAGTCTACTTCTTCAACACTGCAAATATGAATCGTTCTTTGACCACCAAAGACTCAAAGGATGTTGGCACGTCGTTGAAAAGACTTAAGTCAGTCTCTCCGACGCCCGAGTCTCCTCAGTCAGACACTACTTCCACATTAGACACGATATTAGCGCGCCTTAATGAAGTGCATGATATTGCGCAGTCAACAAAAACTAACACAGACTTATTACAAGTGGAAGTGTCTGCTATCAGAAATGACTTTAAAGCCCTTTCTCTTCGTGTATCTGCTACGGAATCACGAATCACAAATCAGTTGTGCTGAGGATGGTATACAAAAACAATCCAGATCCCTCAACCACTTGGAGCGCTCAATGGCGGCATTGCGCAGAGATCTCACTGAGCAAGAAGACCGAAATCGTAGATCTAACCTACGTATTTTTGGTTTACCGGAAGATTCAGAGAAATCATCTTCCTCTAAGATAGAGTTTTTATCTCAGTGGATTCCGGACACCTTACAAATCTCATTCCATAGAGAGTTTGAGATAGAAAGAGCACACCGTGTTCCAACGTTTCGGCCTAAAGCGGCAACCCAGCCAAGAGCAATCATTTTTAAACCACTGCGACATCAGCATACTGAATTGATTCTCTCTCATATGAGGAAGGCTAAGCAGGTCATCTGGGATGGTCATCGAATCTCCATTTCTCAAGACTTTGCCAGGGACACGGTTATAAGGAGGAAAGGCTTCCTGAACCTTCGGAAACGTCTATCTGAAATGGGCATTCCTTTTTCGTTTTCTTGTCCTTCAAAGTTCCGCATCACTTATAAAGGACGCTCTAGAATTTTCGATGAGCCAGCGGACTTGGCTACATTCCTGGACAACCAGTTGGAGATAGAGATGGAGATCCAAAGAGCAACGTCGCAGACTCCTGGTGCCTCGGGCACTTGAACTGTCTCCTGTTTGTTTCTAGATGTCTTTTTCTGCATACCTGATTCTTTCTTCTCTCCCGTTGAGCTTATCTGTCGGTCTTCCCTTCTGGGAATGTTCGTTTAATTCGGTTCCTCTTCTATACTTGCCTGTCTTACTCATGGTATTCTTCCTGAGCGTACCCTGTTGTATCTTTCCACTGTTTTCTTACTCTTCTATGCTACTTAATTTCCTGGTACGTTTACCTATTTTGTTCTTCTCTTTCATGTTCAGGCCTTTTGTTCTGGTTGGTTTTTCTCCTCTATTCAGAGCTTCTTGTCCATATTTTCTCTTTTTTGTTTCCTACATGTCGTCTTTCAACGATTGCATTACTTTTTTTTGTTACAGGTCATTTTTTATCTCTCTTTATCTGCCTATTCTGCTATTTTTCCACATTTATTTTCTCATACGTCTCTACATTTGTTGCTTCTGCAATTCAGATTCATAGTATTGTTATATACATTTATAGATTGTTCTTTAATTATGTTGTTCTCTTTTAGAATATACATATTGTTCACCATGCATATATCTACTGTTCATGATTTACCTTTTCTAATTCTTTTGTTTACCAATTATTCTAATAGTGTTGCTTAATATTGATTTTTCTCTTGCAAAGATGCTATTATTATACATTTGAGTGTAGTAATTTCTTCTTTATCAGTTTTGATATTTACATTATTACGCTATTTTGCGATGCTATGTTTTGATTGTTACCAGTTCCGATTTTTTTCCTGCTATTAGCTACTGTATTTCAGTATGGGCTATTGTTATTACTCACTTTTGCTCCTAGTACGGGTCCCTTGCTCGCCTTTTCCACGTTCTCACTTGCATGATGTTGGTCTCTTTTAGGCCTCCCCTTCTGCTTCTTCTCTCTCTCCTTTCTATTCTCTTTTCATCTCTTCTTTCTTTTTCTTTCTCCTGGTTTTCCCACATGGACGCTCCCTCACTGTTTCTTTTGTTTGCTGACTGGTCCCTTGTATTTATGACGTTGGTTCTTTTTCTGTTATCAGTGTCGTCTCTTTTTTATCTTTATTTATTTCCATGCCGGGCTTAAATGTTTTATCCCTTAATGTTAAGGGTTTGAATCACCCAGTGAAGAGGTCGAAAATCTTAGATTACTGTAGGTCTTTGTCTGCAGATTTGGTTCTCTTTCAAGAATCCAAGATTTCTAATAAGGAAGCGTTGTTTTTGAAGAAGGAATGGGTTTCGGATGTTTCTTGTTCTGATGCCTCTGGCAAACGAAATGGGGTTGTTACATTAATTTCAAAGAACTCTGGTTTATCGATACTCTCTTCTGATCATGATTCTGAGGGTCGGTGGCTGCTATCTAAACTTGCGGATGGACAACACGATTTATATGTTATGAATATCTATGCTCCGAATATTGATGAACCGGCTTTTTGGAAATCCATTACCAAAAAATTAAATTACACCCCACACGCTGGTAATCTCATTGTTGGCGGCGATTTTAACTTACCGATGGACCCTCTCTTAGACAGAAACTCTGCTTTTCAGTTTCGCCCTCCTAAATCCCACAAACAAATGCTTAATATGTGTTCCATTTCTCACCTTCAAGACATTTGGCGTCTCCATAATCCCACTGGTAGTGATTTTTCTTTCTTTTCTTCGCCTCATTCTTCTTTCTCTCGTATTGACTATCTCCTAGTTCAGTCTTCTCTTGTTTCCTCTTCCTCTTCTCCGCTTATACACCCCATCTTGGTTTCAGATCAGGCTGCTGTCAGTTTTACGTTGTCATCCTTTGCCCCTAAACCACACGCTCGTTCGTGGAGATTAAATACTGAAGTGTTACGTGATTCCTCTCAGGTTGATGAATTTTCTAAGGCTATAGACACTTTTTTCCGTGAAAACGAAGGTTCTGTCTCTTCCCCAATCGTTCTATGGGACTCCTTTAAATGCACTTTCCGTGGTCAGGTTATTAAATGTATGTCCAAACGTAATTCAGATATTAAAAAAGAACTTACAGATTTATCGTTTGAAATTAAAACTCTGGAAGCTTCCTTCCGGCATTCTAAGGATCCAACTTGTTTACAACAAATAAAGCTACTGAAATACAAATATAATACCATTGTAACTAAAAGGGCCCATATTGGTGTCCAAGCTCAAAAATCCAAGAAGTTGCTCTTAAAGAATCGGGCTGGGAAACTGTTGGCTTCTACCTTAAAATTTCAAGATTTCTCTTTTAAGTCCTCGCAAATCTCTTCTATTACTGATCACACCGGCTCTAAAAAATTCCAAACAGGGGAAATACTTGAAGTTTTTCGCGACTTTTATAATAAATTGTATACCACTTCTAACCAATCCTCTTTTGACAAATGCCAAGATTTTTTAAAATCGGTTCCGATTCAGTCGGTCTCTGAGGATGATCGTTATTTTCTAAATAAACCTATTTCCCCCGAAGAAATAGTGTCTGCGATCAAGGCTACTCGTTCTGGTAAAGCTCCTGGCCCTGATGGCTATCCAATACTATTTTATAAAACGTTTCTCCCTTCGCTTGTCCCTAAGTTGCAATCTGTCTTTGATTCTTTTGTTAAGGATGGATCTGTCTCTGGTACGGCTGCTGAAGCCACCATAGTTGTGATCCCGAAAGAGGGAAAAGATCATTCGGATCCTAAAAACTTCCGACCCATTTCTCTCCTTAACATGGAAGCAAAGATTTTTGCTAAAATCCTGGCTAAAAGATTAGAATCCTTTATTCCCCATCTTGTACATCCTTCCCAAACTGGTTTTGTAAAAGGTCGTCTTGCAAGGGACAATATACGCACTTTCTGTCATATTATCGGTGCTGCTAAGCGGTCTCAACTTCCTGCTGCGGCCTTGGCCCTTGATGCGGAAAAGGCCTTCGACAAGGTCTCTTGGCCATTCCTTCGAGCTGTCTTATGCGCGCATAACCTTGGAGACTCTTTCATTAATATGGTAATGTCTTTATATTCCCAACCTAAAGCTAACATCAGAGTCAATGGTGCTACGTCTTCGTTTTTTAATCTTCGCCAGGGCACGAGACAGGGCTATCCCTTATCCCCTCTTTTATTTTTATTATCTATCGATCCTCTTCTTCGTTTGATTGAACTACACCCGGATATTAAAGGTTTTTCTTTTGGTTCTCACTGCCTTAAAACCGCTGCATACGCGGATGATGTTCTAATTTTCTCAGACGATATCGCCTTAGCCATCCCTGCTATTTCTGACATCATCTCCTTGTTCTCAACGGTCTCGGGTTATACCCTAAATAGGGATAAGACAGAGATGTTCCCTCTTAATGCCTATTGTTTTCCTGCTCATATGGGCTTGGCTGGCTTTAAGTGGCAGGCTACACATCTGAAGTACTTGGGAATCTATTTTTGTTCTACTCTTTATGCCACCGTTGCTTATAATGAATCTCAGACTCTCCTCAAAGTACGTCGTCTTTTGGATACGTGGTCTCCGAAACATATCTCATGGTGGGGTCGCTTACAAACTCTAAAAATGATGATCACGCCGATTATTAATTTTGTTTCCTCCATGCTTCCGCTTAAATTATCCGATTCCTTTTTTCGAGAAATTGATGGTCTGACTTCTAAATTTCTGTGGAATGATAAACGGGCTCGCTTGGCGTATACATTTTTACGTCGACCTTGTGATATGGGAGGTTGTAACTTTCCTGATTGGGAGAAATATCAAACTGCATTTTTGGCCTCTCAAGGTGCCTTATGGTTTTCTCCTCCAACTCTTCATGTTCCCTCTTGGTTGCTCATAGAGCAGGAATTAGCATCACCTTTACCCCCTGCCACTTTCTGTACTACATCTACCTTGCATATTCTGTTTTCCCGTTCTATCATTATTGATACAATTGCTGCGGTCAGGAAATTAGATAGGAAGATGGCAATTCCTCTACATAAAACTAGGTGGTCATCTATTTGGCGGAACTCCAAAATTAAGCTTAATATTGATCCCACCCTCATGTCTTACTGGGCAGACAAGGGAATCTCTCTTGTTCAGCATCTTTATAGTGATTCTGGTGAACCATTACCTTTCTCAACCTTGGCTCAAAAGCACTCTTTAACAAATCTTGACTTTTATACTTTTCTTAAAATCAAGGTAGCCGTTTCTAAAGTTCGTCTTCATCCCTCTTCCTCCTCCATTTCGTTTTTTCATATTTGGCTCAAATCTGGTCATGTTGCCTCCAAAATTTATAAATTTTTGTCCCCAGCTTCTCTTCCTGCACAGACGGTTGCGCAGCAAAAATGGTCACGTCATTTTGATAACGCTATTACAGACCATATTTCTCCCGAAGCTTGGCAATTCATTGGTAAACTAGCTCTCCGTAATAAAATAGCTCCTTCCCTAATGCAATCTAAGTTTTTCTCTATCAATCTCCTCCATTGGACGCCTGTGCGTCTTCATTCGCTCAACCTTAAGGACGATGATCTCTGCTGGAGTTGCGGGGTGGTGGCAGGCGATTATCCTCATATGTTTTTTCATTGCTCCTTGCTTCAACCTTTTTGGGACCTCATTCAGAGACATTTATCTCTTATTTTTAACATTGAGCTCCAACTTTCCTTTCCTTTAATATTATTAGGCCCATTGGCTGCTCCTACTCCTCTCCCTTTAGACCCTTTAGAATTACAGCTACTGGATCTTCTCCTGACTGTAGTGGTCAAAATCATTCTTGTGGAATGGAAATCTTTTTCGTCGGTCTCTTATCATACGTGGTGGGCTTGGGTATCCTTTTTACGCAGTGCTCACACCTCAGTTGACCAGGCACATCTTTCACCTTCCATTTCTAAAGGGGTTTGGACAGCCTTGGACGATTATATGGAGTTGTCCTCGAAAGGCTTGGTCCCTCAGTTTCCTTTTGATTTGTCTGTCTAATGGTTGTCTGTTTTTGTTCTAGGTTGGGTCAGTCCTGTGGGATTCCTTCTTCCTCTTCTTTTTCTTCTTTCCTCTTCTTTTCTCTTTCCTGTCCTCTCTTCTTGTTCACCTTTTCTATTGCTCTCTCTCTTCTTTCCTTTTTTCTTTCTTCTATTCTGCTGCCTCCCTTGTCCCCATCTTCGAATTTGATAGTGATACGTTTGCTTAGTGTTTGATAAAGGCCATTATTTGGTCAGATCCTCTACCTATAATCGATTGATTTTTAATTTTATATACAGCTATTTTATTTACTTCTCAAGTCTAGCCAATGTTTGTATTTTTCTCTTGTGTCAAAATTGTATCACTTATATTGTATTTGGTTCTTACTATTTTGACTATTATTTCTCTCAATAAAATCTTCTTGAAATCAAAAAATATATGTTGTATAAGTTAATGGTACATTACCCTACCCTTTCACATGAGGAAAGGGCAGATGAAGATTGTTTAATGCCACCGGATGTTCATTTCTTCTCTTGGGGAGTCTTCAATGTTACTGATTGTGTGATGCCTTCAGGGCATGACTGTATCATATTCTCTTCAGAAATAAACCTTCATCTGGTCAAGAACCCCCACTTATCAATCCATTACCTCAAAGAAGATCCCCTTCAAGCTTAGTGTTATAGGGTCTCCAAGTAGGAAAGCAAGCAACCACATACTTCCTTTGTCGAACATCGACCAGTATGCGACTAAAAATACTCAGGAAAATTCACTGGCAGATCATTAACCCCAAAAAAGGACAGCATACCTCCGGGGGGTAATGTGCATATTGTGGTCATCTTTCTGTAACTTTCCCTCTACAGGTTGACTTCTTAAGGTAGATCAGTATGTTAATGTCCCTGCTGCAGTGAAACTTGTGCATATCCAACATATTATACCTTAGGGCTAAATGTAGGTAAATAATTTTTACCGATTCTAAAATACCGAATTTTACCGATTCAGTATTTTAGAATCGGTAAATCTGATGTAGGCACATTTTCGGTATTTTTTACAGAATCCGTAAGATTCGGTATATAGGCCCATAGGAATGAAGGTCAATTACCGAATTGGTAATTACCGATTCGGTAAATACCGAATAATTCAAGGGTGGCAGGGTGTTGCACCGAATCTGTATTTTAAGATGCCCTACATCTCAGTATCCAAATACCGGTCGGTAACGGCCGAAAATCTGTATTTTCGGCCGTTACCGACCGGTATTTGGATAACTACATCTGGCCCGTAGTTCTTAGCAATTCTCCACAGTAAGAAGGTGGAGAAAGTCAATCTCAGCATATTGAAACAAAAATGTCTCTTTCCCCTTTCTTGATTATAGAACTTGAATCTGCAATCTTAACATCTCATGCCAGCAAGATAACATGCTCTAAGTATATGTCCCTAGTTTTGTTGCAACATTGCAAATAATGCTTTTCAATTTTGTTGGATCCTTTCCAAGTACATTGTTGCTTTGCATGATTCATTGGTGGCTTTTTTAATTGGTTTTTAGTACCCAAGACCTTTCACGAGTCTGGTATGCAGTGCCTGCTCTTACAGTGAAAAAGTGACTGGTCTGAAATCATCCCTACCTAACACAGTTGAGGTTAGGCCAGTCTAATTTGGAATAAATCAGTTTGACAGAGACATGGATGCTCAGTGATGAATAAATGAATGAATGAATGAATAAATGAACGAATGAGACCAAATTACAGGAAAGGCTTTCCTCTCTATGCCAGTCCAATGCTGCTTTCTGGTGAGTAGTGGCCTGCTGATGAAGGCACTTTTTTATCCTGACCCTCCTCATTTATCTATGATAACACTTCCCCACTCCCATGTTCTGAAGCATCTGTTTGGACCACAAAAATCTTGCTGAAATTAGGTGCATTAAGTACTGGTGCTGTACACAGTGCCTCCTTCAATGTGTCAAAGTCCTTATGACAGTCTTCAGCCCATATAGCATTCTTGCATGATTCTTTTAAGTTAGCTCTGTCTGGAGGCCTACAATGGTGCCATACCCCCTGACGAATCCCCTGTAAAAAGCTGTCAGACGCAGGAAACTCTGAACTGACTCTGGGTTTTTGGAGGCTCCCGAACATTGATTGTCTGGATTCTGGGCTGGAGAGACTGCACAAACCCCAGCCACCTTGATGGCTGAGGTACAGTACAGTCCCCTGCCCTATGTGGCACTTGACAGTCAGCCCTACCTGTTGCAGCCCTGGGGCCCCTTCCTGAGGTGATTCATGTGTTCCTGCCAGGTGGAGCTAAAGACAGCAATATCATCTAGATTTGCTGCACGAAAGGTCTCCCCTCCAGACAGCACCCTGTTCACCAGCCTTTGAAAGGTTGCAGGGGCATTCTACAACCCAAAGGGCATTACTTTAAATTGGAAGTGTCCCTCGGGATCTGCGAGTACTTTGAAGTCAGATCAAATGTGCTAAGGTGCGTGGCTGCCCCCAACAGGTCAAGGAGCTCATCAGCTCTGGGAATGGGTGTGCATCAGTCTTGGTGGGGGCATTTAGTCCTCTGTAGTCCACACAGAACCCAACTTCTGACATCTCACTTTTTGGGTTGGCCTTGGGCTCCAGCACCACTGGGCTGGCGGGTACTACTAGAGAGCTCAATCACTCTCAGGGGCAACATTTTGAAAACGTCTTACAGAAAGCTGGACCTTACTTGCTGACAACCTGTATATTTTGTTTACGACAAGGAAGCTGTCAACAGTGTCAATGCCATAAATACACCAGTCAGGTGAGGTGTCAGTGAGAATAATTCAGCAAACTGCCCCAACAATTGGTGACTGTCTCTCTGTTACTGCTCTGTCATTAAAGTGGAGAGCACCACTCCCTCCACTGAACCCTCCTCAGCATTGTGGTGCAGTAGGTCATGGAGAGGATCACTCTCCTCCATCAGTGACCATGAGCATGGGCATGTCCACCCTGTCAAAGTGGGGCTTCAGACGGTTGACATGGATCACCCTGTGGGGATGTCTGTGGGTACAGAAGTACACCAGGTAGGTGACCTCAGCCAGTACCATGTAGGGCCCAGTAGCATCAACCATGAAATGAATGGTGGTGATCATATAAACAGAGGTATTTTCCTACAATTAGATGTAATTTAATTGTAATTACTGTAGAATTGGCTACCAGGGTAGCTTATTGATTAACATTAATTCACGTAGTCATGTAGTGTAGGTTACATATTCAGTAACATTTAGTTCAATTTAGAATAAGGGCTAGTATTAAGTTTGCTTTTAGGGTGAATGTAAATGTGAGGTCAAGGTAGTGAAGACATTGGAGGAACAGAAAGGGGCTGAGGGTGAAGATGGATGGTTATGTGGAGCAACGCTCAAGACAGATGAGAGTTAGGATGGATGAGAGATGCAAAGGAGGAAAAAGAGGCACAAGGCATATGTGAATTGTTTTGAAACAATATACTTCTAACAAAGGAGATTGTGGATAATTATTTAAGGGTAACAATATTATAATCTGCATATATATATTGATTATACCAGAAGTAGGTGGTGAATGTTAATGAGTTTGTGTTTCTATGTGTTTGGATATGTCTTCAATCGCTTAAGATAAATATTACATATTGAAGGACAATTTATGTGCTAGTTATCTTTGTATTTATCTCATATTCAATGATTATATCAAAAAGCACAGGGAAAACGGAGGAAGATAAATTGGAGTTATGTGCAACCACAGTTGGATTGTAGCGAAGATTAATGTGAAAGAGAGAACCAGGGGCACAACTGGATGAGAGGAGACACAGATGTTAGGATGAATCGAGGTACAAGCTTGATAAGAAACGAAAGTTAAACACCTGTTGGATGAGAAATAGGAGATAGGTGCAGGATGGTTTGTGATCAGGCAGTAATGACCCAAGGAAAAGAGAGGGTACTTGGTGCGCACTGAATGAGAGTGGACAAGGTTACTATAAAGATGAGAGGTGAGAAAGACACAAGTCAGACATGAGAAAAGCAAAGCACAGATAAGTTGAAAATGGGTGTGTAAAGAAGATGGAAGAGAGAAGATCTGATGGAGATAAATTGATGTGAGAGTGTCACAAGCCACAAGATGTTCATAGAGTGAGATAAAAGCCTGATGGAGCACAGAAGAAGACACTTGAAGGATGAGAAAGGGAACAGACACAGGAAAGAGGAGGGAGTGGACCAAGGCACAAGTATGGATGACGGAAGCAAGGGCAAGATGGATGAGAAAGAAGCAGTGAGGCACAAGCCAGATCTGAATGCGTGCAAAAAAACCACAATGCTAGCCATAGCTGTGATGGGCATGAGGCAGAAGCCAGAAGAGAGTGGAGGACAGCTCGATTCAGATAAGAAAAAAGACCAAGGCCATGGTCAGATGAGAGAGAGACACAAATCAGCAGAGGAGATTGGTAAAGATGAAGAATGAGAGAAAGGGCTGAGCTAAAATTGGACGACAGAATGAAACGAGTCATAAACTGGATGAGACCAGGAAGTGAGACATCAAATAAGAAGGGATACAGAGACCAGTCATAAGAGATGAGAGAACAAGTCTGAACCCCGATGAGACAGCAAAGCACGGCACAGAATGGATGAGATAGGACCAAGGCACATAGTGGAAGAAGCATGGGACAAGGATATGATTTGGTTTTGCTGTTAGTGGAGTCAGGCACAAGCCAGAAGAAAACATGGAATAAACCACGAGGCAGATGAGAGAGGGTAGAAATGGTCCAGTTGAACAACAGAGGAGCACCCCAGAACACCAAGGAATGAAAAAGTCTGAGGCACTATACCAATGAGAGTGACATGAAGTACAAGATGGATGAGAGAGTTGCAAAGCACAAGCCAGGTGAGAGAAGTGAGACTAGAGAAGGGTGAGAGAAAGTATCCATGGTCAATGTGGATGAGAGTCAATCAAAGTACAAGATAGATGAGAGAGAGGAGGAAACACATTACAGATGAGAAAACGGGAAGAGTCCCTAGAAAATAGGGAAGACCAAGAGCAGATAGGGGAGAATTAAGCATGAACCAGATGTGATGCACATTGATGAACAAAATGGTTCAGAGAATTCAACTGAGTATAATACAGATGAGAGTTTGAACCTAGTGGTAAATGTATGAGGCAGAGACATAATGCAAATGATGGAAAGGAGAAAAACGCAAGTCAGATGAGGGAAGCGGAAAAGAAAATGCATGGGGCTAGTGACGAAGGCACTGATGAGTGAGTGGAAAAATACCAAAGATGGATAAAGAAGAACAAGGAACATAATGGATGAGAAAAGGGGCAGAAGAACTACAAAGAGGATGTAAGTGGGAAAATGTAAATTGGATAACAGAAGGAAATTAGGTTTAAGCCGAGTAGAGAAAATGAAATGGGAAGAAGAACTAATTAAGGAATAATGATAGAATACATTAAGGGGTTGATTCCGATTCGGGAAAAAAAACGTCCGTACGATTTTCATCCGGAGCCATCGCCGTCCGATTTGTACCGGTCTGCCCGATTCGCGCAGTACGATCCGTATTCCGTTAATCCGTCCGAATCGTCGCGATCCGTACGTATTGCAAGGCTGAAACAGTGAACCGTACAATTCGTACACATGCCATACGAGGCGACGAGTACGATCCGGACCGGGGTATGAAGACGCGAAGCGTACGGTCCACGTCAGGTAAGGGCGACTCGTACGGAAAAGCGTACAATCACATACACATTGTACGGCGCGTACCCCCATGATCGCAGGGGTACACGCCGTACCCCTGCGATCATGGGGTACGCGCCGTACCCGGGGGGGGGAGCGTTCCGTACCTGTTTCGGCGCGAACTCTGCTTTTGCGGCTGTTTTCAGCTTCCGTAGAAAAAGGGTCGTACGGTGCGTACACGACACACATCGTACTTGCTGGGTCGTATAAACCAGCCGCGAACCATACATATGTCACGTACAGCAGGTTCCGAGTGAGAATCGTATGGAGATTAGAATCGTACGGTCTCTCTACTATTCGTACGGAGTCCAGCTGCTGATACGAATCGTACTTCGTCGTACGTACGGGGAACGTTGCAGGGTACGAATCGTATGGGAAAAACGCTCCGAACGGCTATTTGGAGTGGTTTTTCCCGAATCGGAATCGACCCCATAATGTACAAGATGGATGAGTGTGGGGAATGAGCGCACAACTGATGAGAAGGGAGGGAGGCATAAGCCAGATCATAGAGAGCTACAAACTCAATAATACCAGAACAAGGTACATGCTGTTTGAAGGGGGATCAAAGCATGCACTGTATGGAAAAGGGAAAACAGGAGCAATACAGATGAGAAAGAGGAACAAGACACAAGCTGGATGAAGTTTAAAGCTCCTTTGTAAGCTTCTCTTCAAAAGACATAATTGGCAAAACCTTCAATCTACTACATAAACATTACTACTATTTGGAATATGACAGAATGATGAGACTACGTCAAACAAGGCCAATTCAATGGAAATAATTTGTTTGTTGAAGGTTACATAATTTATATTATTATTAAATAGGGAGATTAATTCTTCAAGGTTATAAAGATAATATATTTTAATTTTACAAATTTGAGAGGTTAAAATAACCTTCAGCAGTGAATGCTATCAGCTTATTTTCCAGTCTCCGACCACCATAGGACTCGTATTTTAGTTTTTATCCAATTTATTACATGAAAATATGCAAAATTTTACTCATTTCTTAAAAACAAGTGCATAGTTTCCCTAGTGAACTTAAAGAACCACAGAGAATTACAGTCAACAAAAATGGGAGTGTGTTTCTTTGAACATACAACAGTGATAATAAAAAGGTCTCTTGTCCATCTCAAGACCTTTTGTCATTTTATGTTTGTTTGTTAATAACGTCAACAGTGTTTCAATCCAGAAGTTTATCCAGGCCTCACCAGGACAAGAAAAGTGGATGAAACATCTTTAACAAATGGAGGAAAGACTCACAAGCATGGGAATGCAGTGTTCCTGGGATATGGTATGTAAAGGAGTACACAATACCACCTTACACTGGAGAGTTCCACTGCCACCTTCAATAAATTGCCTCAAGCTTCAACAAAAGGTTTTTGATTAATGGGTATCACTGTGAAAAGTAATAATATATATCGGTGACTTACTCAAGGGGATTTATATTTTCAAACAAACTTTTAATGACTTTAGCAAACACAAGGGTGTCAGCTTGCTACTAGTAGCTCACGATGGACCGGTTGGAGACAAAGTAGCACTGGATCACACCTTATGTGGTAATTGAGTTCAATAAGGGGCTGTTTATGTGTGCTAGGAGGAATAAAGGACATTGTTGTGTATTCTTATGATGAACTGTGATTTATCTACCCTATGACATGTACACTTTATTAAAGATTGTAAAAGTTTCAAAACCCACAGATAATTATTTTAAATTTGCTCTATTTGTGATTATGTCAGGTTGTGTCTGCCACTTGTTGGTATAGCCCGTTGTGTAAATTATTGCATGATATGGCAGTACTGTTACAGTGGCAGCTCTTTTTAACAATAAGGCTTTGTTGGTTTATTATGTACAAGAGTGTATCGGTAGATAGCAAATGGTTTCTCATCACCCTCACATTTCAACTTTGACCTGATTCCTGCCCAGGATCATTAGGCAGTAACAGCCTCTTCATTCTTGATAGCACACTGCTCTTTCAACACATCACAAGCAAACATGAACTGAATACTGCCCACCTTCTATTGGCACATGGATGGCCCTAGGATTCCCTTAACTAAGGGTGCCCAAACAGAACTGCTGTTTCTCATCTAGAAAAATAACATCAGTTTCCTCATGAACATCTCAACGGCATGCAGAGCTAAGATCTACACTGGTGATTGGCCCGTCATGACATAGATATAAGGCTATAAAAATAAAGAACTTCAAAGACCATATATTTAAAGTTGGTGTTTTTGGAGTTCCTGTTAAATTTAAATATGGCTGTAAGATTTTACATGCACCCAAAGTCTGGGCACTCTTGACTTCGCTGGACATTGCTTGGGCCTGACTGTCTCCCTTCCAGTGTGCTGCATCGTATCTGCCTGTGCATTATACAGGAACCTTCCAAGGCCTGTGAAGCATCAAGGACAACTGAATTAATCTCCCTTGGCATGAAGGAGTCACTGCCCTGCATTCGCAGGCACCACAACTAAGTACCCGGGCTGCAGATCCTGAGCTCCTCCAGATTCCGTGGGCTCTGCATCACAGGTGGTGCTTTTCCACAGCTCCTTGGGTCTGTTCTACCCTCTCACCAAGTTTGAAGCCAGTAGTCCTTGTGGGGGTTGCAATAACTGAACCCCTGAGTACTGCATCCACTTTGCAGTTGCAAAGGCTTGTTGTCGTCTTTGCAAGAATATCTTCGGGCTCCAAGTAGCCCCAACCTTGAGCACATCCAGTGATCAGAATCTTTGGCCACACCACATGGTGTGCATTGTGGCCTGCATCTTTTGGTAAGCTGCTTGAGGTCCTCTTGCAACTCCAGTGCCTCTAGCCTGTGGGTCCACTTGAGGGTCATACTAATTTCTTTTGGGCTCCCCTGATTGATTGGGGCCTGCCCTGACTTCCCTGCTTGTGGTGAGTCCCCTGGACCTTGCTGGTCTCGACCTTGCTCCTTCTTTGATTGCTGCATGGCTTGCCTATGCCAAGGCTTGTTGGTGTTCCCACCGGACACCGACCCCTGAGCACTTGACATCCTTTGTGGGACAGCTCGTATCCAGCTCCTGGTTGTCCTCGATGTCTCCTGGTCCTTGCAGCTGTAGAGTCAAGGTCTCCATCATCGCACCTGAAGCACCCAACATCGGTGGGCTCTTAGTCCTCCTCAGCGTCGCCTGGTCCTCACAGTTACAGAGTCAAGGTCCTTGACATCCATCCTGAAGCACCTGACATCAGAGGACTTTCGTCTTCCAAGTCTCCTGGTCACCCTTGAGTGACTTAGACTCTGTCCCCTCTGCTTTCAGGTACTCTTCTTCAAGAATTCATGTTTGTATTCCTCCGGCCACTTTCTCCTCTTCCAACAGCGGCACTTTCCTGAAGTCCTTCATTGGACTCGACTGCGGTTTCCGACACCACTTCACACCAATGCAACCAGCTTCCCTGGGAATGGGATAGGTAACTTGGGTACCATGGTATCCACGGGTGGGGGGGCTCTCCAACCTTCTGTCTTTCATGGGGTTTCTTCAGGGTCCACTGGGAAGAGTCCCTAATCTTTAAAAATCCAACCACGACTTTCATATAGCATGCAGTTGTGTTCACACACTGCACACGCTCTCTGTGGGGTCCCTATCTTCTTACCTTGGGTGGTTCTTTGGGTCCCCAGCAATTCTACACCCTCTTAACATTCAAGTCAAGTCAAGTCATAACATTTGTATAGCGCACTACATACCCAGAGGGTTTCAAGGCGCTTAGGAGGAGAGGAGGATTATTTGTCAAATATCCACGTTTTAAGCTGCTTTCTGAACGCTAGGTGGTTCTGGGTGAGGCGAAGGTAAGCGGGGAGTGAGTTCCATGTCTTAGCAGCCAGGTATGAAAAGGATCTGCCTCCCATGGTGGTCTTGTTAATGCGAGGTATCGTGGCGAGGGCTTGGCCGGAAGAACGTAGTTGGCGGGAGGGGGTGTAGAAGGACAGTCGAGAGTTGAGGCAATCTGGTCCGATGTCGTAGAGTGATTTGTGTGCGTGGGTAAGCAGACGGAAAGTGATCCTCTTATTGACGGGTAGCCAGTGGAGGTCTTTAAGGTGACCAGAGATGTGTTCGTTGCGTGGGATATCTAATATGAGCCTGGCTGAGGCGTTTTGGATTCGTTGGAGTTTCTTCTGGAGTTTAGCGGTGGTGCCTGCGTAGAGGGTGTTTCCGTAGTCCAGTCGGCTCGTGACCAGAGCGTGGGTGACTGTTTTCCTTGTTTCGGAGGGGATCCAGCGAAATGTTTTTCTGAGCATGCGAAGAATGTTGAAGCAGGAAGAGGATACGGCGCTGACTTGTCTGTTCATTGAGAGTGAGGAGTCCAGGATGACGCCAAGGTTCCGTGCGTGGTCTGTCGGGATGGGTGCTTTTCCAAGGGCTTTCGGCCACCAAGAGTCGTCCCATGCAGAGGGGGATGTACCTAAGATGAGGACTTCTGTTTTGTCAGAGTTCAGTTTCAGACGGCTTTGTTTCATCCATTCAGCAACTTCTTTCATTCCTTCGTGTAGGTTAGTTTTGGCGGTGCTGGGGTCCTTGGTGAGAGAAAGGATCAGTTGGGTGTCATCCGCGTAAGAGATGATGTTGAGGTTGTGTTGGCGTGCGATGGCCGCGAGGGGGCTCATGTATACGTTGAAGAGGGTGGGACTGAGTGAGGATCCTTGGGGTACGCCGCAAATGACTTCAGAGGCCTCGGACTTGAATGGAGGAAGGCGGACTCTCTGGGTTCTTCCGGTGAGGAACGAGGTGATCCATTCAAGTGCTTTTCCTTGAATTCCGATGTTATTGAGGCGTTGTAGAAGGGTGCTGTGGCAGACTGTATCGAATGCTGCCGAGAGGTCGAGGAGGATGAGGGCGACTGTGTCTCCATTGTCCAGTAGAGTTCGAATGTCGTCTGTTGCTGCGATGAGGGCGGTCTCAGTGCTGTGTTTTGCTCGGAAGCCAGATTGTGAGGGGTCGAGGGATTTGTTGGTTTCGAGGAAGGCGGCGAGCTGGTTGTTGACGGCTTTCTCGATGACTTTGGCCGGGAATGGAAGAAGCGAGATGGGGCGGTAATTTTTGAGTTCGGTGGGGTCCGCTGTTGGTTTTTTCAGAAGGGCGGTGAGTTCAGCGTGTTTCCAGTCTTCAGGGAAGGTAGCGGAGTTGAAGGAGCAGTTGATGACGTCTCGGAGGTGCGGTGCTATGACGGAGTCTGCTTTGTTGAAGATGTGGTGAGGGCATGGGTCTGTGGGGGATCCTGAGTGGATGGAGTTCATCAGGCGGATGGTGTCCTCAGTGGAGATTGGGTTCCAAGCGTTAAGGGTGTTCGCGGGGGGAAGAGGGTCGGCAGATGGTAGGGTGGGTTGGTTTCCGGGTTGGTTGTCGAAGCTGTTGTGGATGTCTGCAATCTTGTTGTGGAAAAATGAGGCTAGGGAGTCACAGAGGGCTTGAGAGGGGGTGATGTCGTTGGAGTTGGCCGAGGGATTGGAAAATTCCTTGACGATGTTGAAAAGTTCCTTGCTGTTGTGGGCGTTGTTGTCAAGTCGATCCTTGAATGCTGTTTTCTTGGCTTTTCGGATTAGTTGGTGGTGAGTGCGGGTGGCGCTTTTGAAGGCGTCCTTGGTGCTGGTGGTTGGGTCTTTTTTCCAGGCCTTTTCGAGGGAGCGGCAGAGTTTCTTGGACTTCTTGAGATCGTCGTTGAACCATGAGGCCTTCTTGCTGCCAGGTTTGCTTTGACGTTTTTTCAGTGGAGCTAAGGTGTCGGCGGTGTTGGATAACCATAGGGTGAGGTTGGCGGCGGCTTCGTTGGCGTTAGAAGAGAGGGCTGGGGAGTTTCGAAGGAGCGATGCGGAGATTTGGTCCGTGGTGATTTTCTTCCAGTTTCTTTGCAGGATAGGTTGAGAGTGGTTGATGGGTTTCGGCTTGTTGTAGGTGAAGTGAACGCAGCTGTGGTCGGTCCATAGGAGATCCGTAGTGTGGCTGAAGGAGACATGATTGCTGGATGTGAAGATGGGGTCTAGTGTGTGACCTGCGATGTGGGTGGGGGAAGTGACTAGTTGTTTAAGTCCTAGGTTGGCGAGGTTGTCCAAGAGGGTGGTGGTGTTGCGGTCGTTGATCTTTTCAAGGTGAAAGTTGAGGTCTCCCAGAAGGATGTAGTCTTTGGAGGGGAGCGCGTGTGGAGTGACGAAGTCCGCGATGGCTTCACTGAATTTTGCGCGGGGTCCTGGTGGTCTGTAGAGGAGGGTGCCTCTGAGTGTGGTCTTGGGGTCGATGTGGATCTGGAAGTGAAGGTGTTCGGAGTTGGCGAGGTTGGCGTCAGAGCTGGTTGAGATGCGGATTGATTTCTTATGGACGATAGCGATTCCTCCTCCTGTGTGGCTGGTACGGTCTTTGCGGGTGATTTTGTAGTCTTCAGGGATGGCAATGGTAATGTCTGGTGCGGAGGAGGCATTCATCCATGTTTCCGTAAGGAAGGCGACGTCTGGAGAGAAGGTGTCTAGTAGGTTCCATAGGTCAATGGCGTGCCTGTGCACCGATCGAGTGTTGAGAAGGATGCATTGTAGGTGGTTGGGATCGGGATTCTGTGGTGTGGTCGTGGCGGAGATGTTGTCGGTGCCGCTGAATCTGCAGGAGTGGCAGGAGAAAGGTCCATTGGTGTGTCCAGGAGCGGCTTGGACGCAGGTGGGGGCGCGACCGGGGTCAAGGGCTAGGAGGGAGGCGGCATCATAGGTAATGCGGGGGGGCTGGGGAGCGCGAGGGGCAGGGGGTCTGGCGCTGGGCGCGGTCCAGGCGCGGACGGGCGTAGACGGGCTTACCTTTGGCGCACCAACGGCGTGGCCGTAGCGCGTGGACGCTGCGCGTGTGGACATTCGACATAAATGGAGAGTGGGGGGGGCGGAGCGTGGGAGGGGCAGCAGCTGGGAGGCGGTAGCGGGGAGGAGGGGCGGGTCAGGGAGCTGCTACAGACAAAATGGAGGGTCAAAGGGAAGGTGAGGTAGGGGCAGCAAATGGACCAGCGCTCCTACTGTTCTGTTAAAGCGCCACAAAGTCCCTCGCACAGCGCTATTCTGTAACACTTATAGTGCCACTTGCAAACAAGCTAGTTAATTGCCAAGTCCCTCGCACAGCGCTATTAAGATACAGAGGCTCTTGGAAGGCAATCGAGTCAATTTCAGGGGTAGCGTTGCAGTGTCCAAGCAAGCGAGTCAATTACCAAGCTCCTCGCATAGCGCTATTAAAAACAGAGGCTCTTGGAAGGCAATCGAGTCAATTTCAGGGGTAGCGTTGCAGTGTCCACAGTGCCTTATGAAGACAAGCAAGTCAATTACCAAGCTCCTCGCGTAGCGCTATAAAATACAGAGGCTCTTGGAAGGCAATCGAGCCGATTTCTGAATAAAGGTAACGATACCAAATGGAGTCAGTCAGCAGCGTCCACAGTGCGTGAGACCACCGGGGGAGAAAGGGAGCGACCGTTTAGGAACAAGTCCGGGCGGTCACAGAGGGTCAGAGGAGGAGGTGAGCTCTCTATCCGTGGGTGGGAGGGGCAGCAGCTGGGAGGCGGTAGCGGGGAGGAGGGGCGGGTCAGGGAGCTGCTACAGACAAAATGGAGGGTCAAAGGGAAGGTGAGGTAGGGGCAGCAAATGGACCAGCGCTCCTACTGTTCTGTTAAAGCGCCACAAAGTCCCTCGCACAGCGCTATTCTGTAACACTTATAGTGCCACTTGCAAACAAGCTAGTTAATTGCCAAGTCCCTCGCACAGCGCTATTAAGATACAGAGGCTCTTGGAAGGCAATCGAGTCAATTTCAGGGGTAGCGTTGCAGTGTCCAAGCAAGCGAGTCAATTACCAAGCTCCTCGCATAGCGCTATTAAAAACAGAGGCTCTTGGAAGGCAATCGAGTCAATTTCAGGGGTAGCGTTGCAGTGTCCACAGTGCCTTATGAAGACAAGCAAGTCAATTACCAAGCTCCTCGCGTAGCGCTATAAAATACAGAGGCTCTTGGAAGGCAATCGAGCCGATTTCTGAATAAAGGTAACGATACCAAATGGAGTCAGTCAGCAGCGTCCACAGTGCGTGAGACCACCGGGGGAGAAAGGGAGCGACCGTTTAGGAACAAGTCCGGGCGGTCACAGAGGGTCAGAAGAGGAGGTGAGCTCTCTATCCGTGGGTGGGAGGGGCAGCAGCTGGGAGGCGGTAGCGGGGAGGAGGGGCGGGTCAGGGAGCTGCTACAGACAAAATGGAGGGTCAAAGGGAAGGTGAGGTAGGGGCAGCAAATGGACCAGCGCTCCTACTGTTCTGTTAAAGCGCCACAAAGTCCCTCGCACAGCGCTATTCTGTAACACTTATAGTGCCACTTGCAAACAAGCTAGTTAATTGCCAAGTCCCTCGCACAGCGCTATTAAGATACAGAGGCTCTTGGAAGGCAATCGAGTCAATTTCAGGGGTAGCGTTGCAGTGTCCAAGCAAGCGAGTCAATTACCAAGCTCCTCGCATAGCGCTATTAAAAACAGAGGCTCTTGGAAGGCAATCGAGTCAATTTCAGGGGTAGCGTTGCAGTGTCCACAGTGCCTTATGAAGACAAGCAAGTCAATTACCAAGCTCCTCGCGTAGCGCTATAAAATACAGAGGCTCTTGGAAGGCAATCGAGCCGATTTCTGAATAAAGGTAACGATACCAAATGGAGTCAGTCAGCAGCGTCCACAGTGCGTGAGACCACCGGGGGAGAAAGGGAGCGACCGTTTAGGAACAAGTCCGGACTTGAGTAGTTTACAGGGTATGGTGTAATCAGCCTACTTGAAGGGCACATTCAATGCCCTCCTTGCATAGTCCGGTTCAAACCAGCTCACTCAAGGCTGAGTGGACCCGCCAGAATTTGAACGTGTGCCCATGAGGTCGAACACAGGCCCGTGCAGTGGATGCATTAGTCCACTAAGCCACCAGACCGGATACTGTAACATACTAGATAGTGTTATATAACAAATACATATTTTTATAAATACTTTCTGTGGTTCTTTTTCATTTAATCTATACTATAATATTGCATTCTGGTCAAAAAAGCTGCTTTACACTCCTTCAAGACTAGGCCTGAAGGCTCCTCTCCACAGCTACCACTTGGATAGCTTTCTAAGGTTGTCTGAGACCTGTTAAATCACCATAAGGGTTGTCTGGACTGGTGCAAGGTGGCCACTTACATTAGTGGACATCCTATACCAAGCCAGCTTCTCACAGCTGTGTATTCTGTTGCATAGGTTGTGACTGGAGATTGTATTACTGGTAAAAACCCAACCTTCTTCAGGGGGATGGTATTCTGGTACATCAGAGCATGCATTCCAACCCACAGAGAAACTGGCTTTTCTTCAACCTTCAGTCCGCACCGAATAAGCAATATGATACATTCAGTTAAATCAGCTTTGTTGACCGCAGCATCAGGTAGAAGAAGATCCATGTCCTCAGCCACTTTGAAACTTTCTGGTAGGCTGGGACGTGTTGATGGCTTGTGATTTTGCACACACTTGCAAGGCAGTTGGGTTATAAGTTTGCAGCTTCATTTGTTTATGCCTACAGCTGACACAGCTTGATTTCCATCAGCTACTTCACTGATACAGTCTTGAAAAATCACCATAGCAGTATCATGTGTGCTGGATGTTCCAGACTAAAAAATCTGTCTTCAAAATCAAAATTATCAAGAGCAGAAAGTGTAAATCCTTTTCTAGTAAAGTGACTTGAAAGTGGTGTGCTATCGGATTCACAAGATGTTACAGCATGAGCTTCTAACAAGTTCCTGCTGCTTACTATGTATTATAACTTGTTGATATTCAATACTATTCATTGAAGTGATTAGCTCTCTACTTTTGCACTTGTCATAAATTGTGTGGGCAGACATCCTATGTAGCAGAGTTTTAGTTTTGCTGTGATATAATTCATAAAACATGGTTTGGAAAAGACAGTACATTTGCACAGCATAAGCCTGTTGGTTCATGGTATTGTCTTCCACTACTCCATTTCTATCTTTAAAGCCATCATCAATGTTGTCGGCTTCTGTTCTGGGCTCAAGAATTTTAGTTTGAATGGATTTGCTTTGCTAATATTAAACAATGATGCACAAAATGTGAAGACAATATCAGGCATTCTTGTTGACTCCCATGATTTGCAGAGCTCTGGGGCATCACAATAATTTGTCATTAAGTTGAAAATCAAAATCTTTCAGGATATGTCTTAAAATGGTTCCTGCTGATTTTACTGCATCCCATGATCTTTTTTTGACAGCAAGAACTTCAGAAGTCAAATCAGCTGAGAACACCATAAGAGGCTCATTCTTTTTGTTAGAGTGCAAAAATGAATTCTGTCATTGTGCATTCTCACCAGCAAAAAAAAAATTTCACTACTATGAATCAATACAGTTTTACCAATGTTGACCATTATTTCTCTGATGTCACTGAGTGCGAGCCTGTAGCCAGCTTCCAAGAGTGGCTTTAAAACTTCATTTGCTTTTTCAAAGAGTACAAATGTAACTGAAGGCTGAAAGTTACGTTACTGCTGGTTGTCGTTGCTTTCTAAGAAGACTCAGATTCTTGTTGTGATTCACTGGTCTTTGCTATTTTTTTTTTAATCCAGGTTTTGTTCCATTGTATATGACTTATGGCACTTGTTGTTACAATGATAAAATATTTGATCCTTTTCACCCATCAGTTTCAATCTTTTGTGAACTTCATCTTGCTGTATTTCTGCAGCATCTCGAGCCGCAGTTGATGTTAGCTGTTCTTTTGGATTAGTTTGGATTATAACATATGTTTCTTTGTTGAAGAAGTCCTTCGATTTTGCAGTTAGCAACACTCTGTCAGGAAGTAAAGATCCTCTGCTACCACCTGCTTCGCTCATGTTTCCGAATTTAAATCAGCTGGAAACCCGGAACAAAAACAATATTACAAAAAATTACTAACATGATGGCTAAAACACATCATTATAGAGCTACCATTTTGAAAAATGGTAGAAGGGTTGCTCCGAGGAGTTATTTTCTGTATCTATAAGACTACTTGACCTCCAAACCTGTGTTTTGACACCAAAATGAAGTATAAAGCTCTCATGGTTCCTGAAATATTACATCATCACTGCAACAAAACCGCCATTTTTAAAAATGTTGTCCAGAACAATTCAGCCCACATTAGCAATGTCTACCCAAGCTAAATTACTTCCGTAATGATACAAAAACACAAATTAAAAAATTAAAATCTCTGGACAAAAATATTTTTTACGGAGGTACTTCATGGGGACACAACTAATCCTTTCATCCATGCACTTGGTCACACATCCTTGCACTCACCAATCTATTCTTTTAATCATTGGCTTATTCTTGCATGCCACTTCTTACCCATCCATAATACCACACACAGCCACATAAATTAATGAAGATGAACCTCTGCTTAGAAGCCAGATCTTCTGGCTTTGCTAATATTTATTCAATACACAGAGTACGCAATTTTTAACTTTTTCCTTTTTATTGTTAGCTGAACATAAAAAACAAAAACACGAGGGGGCCGTGGCTAGCAGCCGGAGGGAATGGTCGCTTGTTAACGCGGCTCCCGGCCCTCGCCCGAATATCCGCAAAAACGATCCGTTTTTAGGCTGGGGACTCCCTTGCAACTGGGAGACCCCCCCCCACCCCCCCCACCCCCGTCCTTGACCACCGTAGCACACCTGGTCGCGGTGCTGGGCCGATCGGAGAAACTGGGCCGGAGATAGAACGGCTTCTACGGAGGTCCCCCCGGAGCTTGCAAAATGGCTCCTGTGATCGGGCTCCGCCCGGGATGTTCCCTTGGCCTCTAAGTGTGGGACGGAACCTGCTGGAGCCCCAACTACCCTGCCGCTTTCCATCGCGCCTGTGTCGTGGCCTTCTGCGGCTGCCGGGACTTCCCGTCGGCGGGCTCGGAGCCTGCGGATGACATGTGGAGAAACCGGGAGTGCATCGCCAGCCGGCTGGGGCGCCAATCAGTCGACGCCCCGGCTCTGAGGCCTATCATCGCCGGAGCTCCGGTGAGGGACTGTTGTCGGGCAGCGGATCACGGCCGACCTGCCGCCTACTGCCCATGAGACGCTAACGCCCTGGTGACCGAGTCCACTCCTGCTTCTTTGTTGGGCCGAAGCGTTGACCATTAATTTGGGCCTTCTGAAGCTTGCATGGCCTTGCTGCCCTATGCCTAGCCTGAACTACGACCCTATGCGTTAGCTGAGTCTCCTCCCAGCCCCCCTGCCCGATGTATTAGAGCCTGAGGGAAGATAGCGGGCCGATCGAGAAGACATCATCGACCTGCCGAGGCGCAATCTACGTGACACCCAGTCTTTGAGGCCTACCACCGCTGGGGGCCGGGGAAGAGGTCCCTGGCCCACGCAGAGTGACGATCTTTCCGTATGCGACCTCTGCAGGGCTACATATCTGGAGGCTGACACCTGGCAAGTTGCCTAGCTGAGACATCGGACACCGGATTACCCAGCGCCGATCTAACTGCGTATTGCCACACTCGAAATGCAGACCCATCGGAGACCCAGAAGTGAATCCTTTGCCTGCAGCGGCGGAGGGCCGGTCATGGTAGCGGTGAGTGAGCTGCCGGGGACCCTCTCCCTGAATCACAAGCCATACTGGGTCTTATATCCTAAGCCCCTCCGAGTTTGACTGCACGGGGTTCACCAGAGAGGGTGGAGGAGGTTTGGACCCTACATTATTCATGCCACTGACTGGCTCTGGCCGCCCTGGTGGCCCGCTCTGCGGAAGGTGATATCGTCTAGCAAGGGCGGTAGGTCCTCGACCCAGAGGCAAATAACCAAAAATTCCAGGGGCTCCAGAACGGAGAACAAAGACGCGCCCCCCCCCCCCACTGACTCCAAAACTTCGTCCCCGTCGTAAGGTGGGAAGTCGCTTACACTAGAAGACGTCATGGAGGCGATTGCTGGAGTCCGATCCTCCCTAGAAACCCGAATTGACTTTGTTAATATTGAGGTGACCCTCTTGCGAGCTGACCTGCGTAAGATGGACACTGAGGTCAAAGATGTGGAGGTCAAAACTGCAGCCTTCATTGACGACACCTCTACGCCCCAACAGCAAGTCGCCCAGCTCCAGAAACAACAGAAACAGATGTCTGACTTGCTGGATGATTATAAAGGGAGGGCGCGACAAAATAATGTCCAAATCTTGGGAGTACTGGAGAAACTGGAAGAGCCGTCAGCGGACCTGTTCGTTGAGGAATTGGTCACAAAACATCTCCGACCTAAACAACTCTCGAGTAATTTTTCCATCGAGCGGGCGCACAGGGTTCCGGGGGGCAGACCAAGACCGGGGGCCCCGCCTCGCCCTATCATCGCAAGGGTCTTCAATTTTAGAGACCGGGACGCTATCCTCCAAACCGCCCGCTCTGGACCGCCTCTTCTCCTTGAAAATGCTTGCATCTCGATATTCCCGGACTTCACTATGAAGGTGCAGGCAAGACGACACAGCTTTCTTGAGGTCAAGAAGGCCCTGCGAACTCAAGAATTGAAATACTCCATGCTTTTCCCTGCTAAACTCCGCCTAGAGATGGATGGCAAAGCTTGGTTCTTCCTATCGCCGGAGGAAGTGTGGGACTGGCTGGAGGGCTGGCGCCGAGCAGGAAGGTCTCCACGAGCCACTGAGGGGTTGGAGGACCCTCCGAGAGAGGACCTGCTGCCGGAGAGCCAAGACTTATTTACCGGAACTACTGACAATGGACAGGGATGATTTCAGCTCCAGCGGGAGCCAATTGGAAAACTGTTGACTGGTCTTCTACCGACCCCCTTTTGTTTCTTATTATAACCAGGGGCGGTGGCCCTCTGTATTTCATTAGATATCTGCTCTTGAACAATGCTCTATTTGGCCCCGATCGGGCTGCACCGGCTGACTACCAAGTAACTTTTCTAATTTGTGAATGCTGAACGGGGTCTATTTGTAGTCTTACACATGTATATTACTTACATCACTTTTAGAATCGGGCGAGGGGCTTTAACGGCCAACCACATACCCCGATTTTGGTGGGTAGGGCGACAGGCATTCTACCTAGTTGGGGTGTGGATAGTTCAAAGTCCGCGGGCAGGGAAGCAGGGAGGGGGGTATGGGGGTGGGGTGAAGGGATGAGGGGTTGTATTGTTGGGGGGGCGTGGCTTGGATGCCCAGGAGGTAGGCAGAGTGAGCCAGGAGCTCCGCGCCCGATCCCAGATATCATCCTGATTATCCACGCGAATTCCAACGAAAATTGGAAAATCCGTAGCCTAAAGGTGGCACGGAGGCAACGGCGTTCGGAGTGGGCGACCTGTGGCTGCTTATCGTCCTGAAAATCGAACTCTAACGAGTGCCTCGGGTGCGATAGACATTAATCTAAGATGGCGCCCTGAGGCCTGGACGAGTGTCGCAGAAAGCGGAGGTGGCTTGTGGCCCGGTTCTCCTGTTGACCCAGTACTAGCGGTGATTGCTGGACCCGAGGGCCTCTCTCGACCCTGTAAGCAAGCACGGGTGGCATTTTCCTCGTTTTGGTGGCGAGTTGACGGGGACACGAGGACACAGGAAAGATCTCCGGGGAAGCCCCCTAAATGGCGGCGGCTTTGTGAGGCGACTCCAACTCTCCACGCATAGACCGGGGCCTCGAGACCCTGTCATCGACGCTGGCTTCTGAGAATTGGATTGACCCCACGGGAGAGATCCGGACAGTGCTCAGTGCCCTGTGGGTGTCCTAGATCCCCGGTCCCATTGTTCGGGGTGCTATCCAGTAGCGGGGTCCTGAACTGCGGACGACTACGAGGAGATTGGTCTGGGTCCCGGGGGCCAGTTACTGCTGTAGCCCGGATGGTGAAACCAAAAGGAAAGGGGGGCGGAGCGGCAGACTCGGAAACGCTGGATGGAGCAGACCACGACCACCCTGCTCTCCAACGCATGCAGGACCGCATACTGGAGGCCTTCACGACCACAAAAGACGCCCTGCAGCAGGACATTGCCCAGGTAGCGACGGGCCTGGGTCTCCTGAAAGTGGACCATGATAAGCTTAAGGACAGAGTCAAGAATATGGAGATCTCCATACAAGAATTGACCCCGGATCACGCAGCGGTGAAGGCCCAGATGGCGGATGCCCTGGACAGGTTGAAAGTGCTGGAGAGGAGGGCCGAGGACTCTGAAAATAGAAGTAGGCGCAACAACATTCGCCTGGTGGGCCTTCCGGAAAAAAACGAGGGAGACGACATGGTGGGCTACCTCGACAATTGGCTACGCACTGAAGTTGCGCCAGAGGGACTCTCTCCTTTCTTTTCACTGGACTGGGCCCACAGGGTTCCAGCCCGACCACCAGCCCCGGGCCTGCGACCCTCGCACGGTGGTGATTAAGCTGCTTCACTACAAAGATCGGGACTGGCTACTGCAGAGGGCAAGGGAAGCAGGGCCCTTCCAAGTTGACAATAACAGGGTCACCCTGTTCCCGGACTACACTTTTGAGACCCAGAGACTCAGGGCCAGTTTCCTGTCGCTCAAGCATGAGCTCCGTGGAAAGGGCATCAAATACTCCCTTCTCTTCCCAGCGAAGCTGAGGGTGGTGGTGGACGACAAGTCGCTTTTCTTTACCTCCTCGGCGGACGCTTGGGCTTGGTGGGACACGTACAAGGCTGGAACGGACGGGGCCAGAGCCAGGGCGGAGGAGGCTCAAAAGAAACAACCGACTAGGAAATCCCAACGCATTCGCAAGAATCGGCGGAGGACTGGGTAACCATCGGTGTCGCAGTCTGAGGCAGAAAGGAAGGCTGCCCTACAGGCGGTGGTGGATCTCTCTGGTACGGCGCGGAGCCAGTCCGGGAAGGGCACGGACTCGGAGGAGCAGGGTACGGGATCGGAGACGGAACTCTCAGAATTCGGGGGTGCCAAGGGCCCCGTCGTCACGCCTCAAACGTCTGGAGAGATCGTCGAGGCCTGAGATGCTTGATTTGGAGAAAGATTCAGAAAAGGGGGTGGTGATGAACAGAGTGTCTGAATTAAGCAGACCACTCCTACGCAGTCCAAAGATCAGGGCTTGATCCATCACCGTTTTTTAGCTCACTGCACCATCCCAGCTCAGAACTTGGCTATATGCAAATTAGTCTGACCCTGGCCCAGTGCATCATGGGAACAGGGCAGACCAAACTACCAAGCCAATTCTTATACTGGGAAGGAAACAAGCTACCGGGGACCGGTTTCTTGCATTTCAGCCGTCTTCGGCCCGGCTTGCTTGAATCCTGATGGTGCAATGAGCTAGGGACTCACATCTGAGTATACCCTTCCACGCTTATGGTGGACAAAAATGATTCAGAAAAGGGGGTGGTGATGAACAGAGTGTCTGATTTAAGCAGACCACTCTTACGCAGTCCAAAGATCAGGGCTTGATCCATCACCGTTTTTTAGCTCACTGCACCATCCCAGCTCAGAACTTGGCTATATGCAAATTAGTCTGACCCTGGCCCAGTGCATCATGGGAACAGGGCAGACCAAACTACCAAGCCAATTCTTATACTGGGAAGGAAACAAGCTACCGGGGACCGGTTTCTGGCATTTCAGCCGTCTTCGGCCCGGCTTGCTTGAATCCTGATGGTGCAATGAGCTAGGGACTCACATCTGAGTATACCCTTCCACGCTTATGGTGGACAAAAATGATTCAGAAAAGGGGGTGGTGATGAACAGAGTGTCTGAATTAAGCAGACCACTCTTACGCAGTCTAAAGATCAGGGCTTGATCCATCACCGTTTTTTAGCTCACTGCACCATCCCAGCTCAGAACTTGGCTATATGCAAATTAGTCTGACCCTGGCCCAGTGCATCATGGGAACAGGACAGACCAAACTACCAAGCCAATTCTTATACTGGGAAGGAAACAAGCTACCGGGGACCGGTTTCTGGCATTTCAGCCGTCTTCGGCCCGGCTTGCTTGAATCCTGATGGTGCAATGAGCTAGGGACTCACATCTGAGTATACCCTTCCACGCTTATGGTGGACAAAAATGATTCAGAAAAGGGGGTGGTGATGAACAGAGTGTCTGAATTAAGCAGACCACTCTTACGCAGTCCAAAGATCAGGGCTTGATCCATCACCGTTTTTTAGCTCACTGCACCATCCCAGCTCAGAACTTGGCTATATGCAAATTAGTCTGACCCTGGCCCAGTGCATCATGGGAACAGGGCAGACCAAACTACCAAGCCAATTCTTATACTGGGAAGGAAACAAGCTACCGGGGATCGGTTTCAGGCATTTCAGCCGTCTTCGGCCCGGCTTGCTTGAATCCTGATAGTGCAATGAGCTAGGGACTCACATCTGAGTATACCCTTCCACGCTTATGGTGGACAAAAATAATTCAGAAAAGGGGGTGGTGATGAACAGAGTGTCTGAATTAAGCAGACCACTCTTACGCAGTCCAAAGATCAGGGCTTGATCCATCACCGTTTTTTAGCTCACTGCACCATCCCAGCTCAGAACTTGGCTATATGCAAATTAGTCTGACCCTGGCCCAGTGCATCATGGGAACAGGGCAGACCAAACTACCAAGCCAATTCTTATACTGGGAAGGAAACAAGCTACCGGGGACCGGTTTCTGGCAATTCCGCTGTCTTCGGCCCGGCTTGCTTGAATCCTGATGGTGCAATGAGCTAGGGACTCACATCTGAGTATACCCTTCCATGCTTATGGTGGACAAAAATGATTCAGAAAGGGGGGTGGTGATGAACAGAAACCGGTCCCTGGTAGCTTGTCTCCTTTCTGGTGAAGAATTGGCTTGGTAGTTTAGTCTTGTCACGATTCCCCCGACCGCTGGTAAATCACTGCCTGCTCTTGATGCGAAACGGGTTGGGAAACTACATATCCCATGATCCTTTGCGCGGCGCGCTGCTATGACGCTGTGCGACTAGAGGGATTATAATGGCGTCTTGCGGTGGACGCGCTGCCGATTATTCCTGCTTGGCGAGGAGAGTATCTGATCGTGTACCTTGATCTCTAGCTGATGGTTCTTTGGATATCGGCGGTGGTAAGCGTTGGTCCGCTTTGAACTGTATCGTGGATTACTGAGGTGGCGCTTCGGAAGCGCCCGCTACGAGTGCTGTGCTTCAGCGCTATTTGCTTGTGGTTCTTGGATTACCCTGGTGGGGCTTAGGAAGCGCCTGCATCAGAACGGTCCCCAGGATTCTTTGCACCTGATTTCTGGATTACCCTGGTGGGAACTATCATTCCTAAGCCCCTGGTGGGGCTTAGGAAGCGCCCATATTGTGAACTATCATCGAAGTATCAGGTTTTCCATTATTGAGTGGGGTGCTTGAGTGTGTGTAATACTCTGGTGAAACCTGGTGTTCGTGTACTTGTTATTCTGAATACATTCAGGGAGCGTCTTGCTCCGGTTCGTGCAGGACACCTGGGTTTAGGTGCCGCAAAACCATTCGTTGCACAGTACTTACCCATTAGCGCTTACAGAGAAGGATCTGTAAAGACGCTTTGTTTTTGCTTTAAGCTGGGTATATGATTTTGTACCTTTGATCATTTGATTAACCAACTATTAAGGGAATGTATGCTATACCTTGGGGTTGACTCTTCCTGCAATTCCCCGGGTACATTCGTTTCATACATTTCCTCGGAGGAGGAACCTTTTGTTGTGGACTTCCTGTTAAGGAATGTGATCATCCTTTAATTTTGTTCTGGGCATTGTTTGGTTATCTTCATCCTCAATTCTGGGTAGGTGTCCTTCCATCTTTTTCGTCCATAAGATTCAGGTCACAGGATGGGAGGGAACATGGGGGTTTTCTAATGTTTTCTTTATTATATCTCCTAGTAGCAAAGCCAGGGGATTTAGAAGCCGCCCTTTAGATCACTTCTTCGTTTACGCACACCTGTAGGATTTACAGGTGAGGTAACATGTGGTATATTGATTAGCCTGTATTCCAGCTTAGGGTTATAGTGGCACTTATCCCTTGCTTCTGTAATTACAGGTTGCGGTTCCAGTCGCCCAGCTGTTCCCCTCCGGACACATCTTTTTTCCCCCGCTTGATCTCCTTAACAGTCTGTGAGGTTGACAGTCAGACTTGGGATGATCTAGAGGTGGGCCCCTTTATAGCATCGATCCAATCCTGAGGAGCAACCACGACAGACCTGACAGAATAATCGGCCCAAGAGTATTTGCTCCTCCCGGTTGGGTTGATCCAAGGGATGGCCACCTTAGAGGAGGTACTGACCGCATTAGGCTTAGTCCAGGTGGAACTAGCCGCCTCCCGCCAGGAAACGGCTGCGTTGCAGGCACGGATGGATGCCATGCAGCGGAACCCATTTGATGCAGGGAACCCTGCCCCTCAGCCTGCCTCGGTGGTGGTAGAAATGCCCTCCCCTGTTCCCTTAGCTCCCCCTGAACGGTTTATGGGAGATAGAAAGAAGGTGCAGGTGTTCATGACCCAGGTGATGATGCATTTCACCTGTAAGCCTAAATGTTTCCTTACCAATCAATCAAGGGTTTCCTTTCAGATTTCCTATTTAGGGGGAGAGGCAGCTCAGTGGGCGGTCCCTATTGTCAGGAATAACGATGGGATCCTGTATGATTGGGACTTGTTTCGTGCCGAATTCGAAAAAACTTTTGATAGGAGAGCTGAAACCTTCTCCGCTGATAAGGAGTTGCTTGTTCTTAAGCAAGGCAATTCCGATATAGTGACATATCTGAACCATTTTCGGAGATTAATTGCTGAAACCGATTGGCCTGAAGCCAAACAGATGGTTCTGTTCTACCAAGGACTCACAGACAACTTAAAAGACGTGATAGCACAAGTTGAACCCCAGCCTACCACGTGTGTGGCCTTTATTGATTTGGCCTTGCGCTTGGACCACCGGTTAAGAGAGAGAAAAGGAGAGATGGGAAGAAAGGACAGACCTCTGTTGTTAGGGGAGAAACCAACTAGTGGAGAAAAAGCCGAGGGAAAATCAGAACCCATGGACATTGGAGTGGTGAGAGTGTCCCTCACAGCAAGTGAAAGAGAACATCGCCGGAAATTTGGGCTGTGTCTTTACTGTGGGAAAAAAGGTCATTTTTTGCGGGAATGTCCTGTGAAACCGAAGGGAGGACGCTATCGTGCAGGACAGGGAGCAGTATCCACAGTAGACAAGGGATCAGAAAACTCCAACGCTTGAGTCCAAAGGAAGGGAGGGACTCGAGTGCACATTACATCCCTTCAATAACAGAGGAGGACTTAGTGGGAAACCAGCTGTTTTTTGTGGACATCGAATTATGGATTGATCAAAACCCTAAGCATGTCCGTGCTATGGTGGACTCAGGAGCGACAGGTTGTTTTATGGATTTGGCAGAAGCCCGGAAGTTGGGAGTAACTCCGGCGGATAAAACGGTCTTTGAAGACGTGTTTGCAGGTCATGTGTTAGAATCCGGTCCTATCACTCAACATACCCCGGAGTACGAGATGTGGTATGGGGGTTATCACATGGAGCAGCTTTCGTTTAACCTCATCCAGGCCCCTACCTATGGAATAATATTGGGACTCCCTTGGCTGAGGAAACATGAACCCACTATAACATGGAAGGAACAGACTTTGGAATTCTCCTCCTCGTATTGCCAAGACCACTGCATCAAGGAGAATCCCAGACCCTCAAGGGTACTGGCGGTTACTCACACGGTCTCTACAGCCGCTGAAAAAGAGGTGGAGCTACCTCGATGTTACCAGGAGTATGAGGAGGTTTTCAGTAAAGTGAAAGCTGAAGTACTACCCCCGCATAGAGAATACGACTGCCGCATTGATTTAACACCAGGGTCAGTTGTTCCGTGTGGCCGAATCTATGCGTTGTCACAACCCGAAGCAAAACATCTTCGGGAATATTTGGATAACCTCCTTGCCTTGGGATTCATCCGACCATCAAGGTCTCCAGCGGCTTCCCCGCTTTTCTTCATTCCAAAGGCCAATGGAGAATTACGCTGCTGTATTGACTACAGGGCGTTAAATGCCATAACAACAAAGAATCAATACCCACTCCCATTGATACCGGTGTTATTGGAGCAAGTGAGATCGGCCAGGATCTATACGAAATTGGACCTGAGGGGAGCCTACCATTTAGTACGCATAAGATCCGGCGATGAATGGAAGACAGCGTTTAAAACGAGGTATGGGCTCTTTGAGTACCTGGTGATGCCCTTTGGGCTATGCAACGCCCCTGCCTCCTTCCAATTTTTCCTCAATGAGGTGTTGAGAGACTACTTGGATATATTTGTAGTAGTCTACATCATGACATTTTAATATACTCGAACGATGAACCAGAACATAAAAAACATGTGAGTCAGGTGCTTGAGGCCCTAAAGAAAAATCAACTGTACTGCAAGCTAACGAAATGTGAGTTTCATGTCACTAGGGTGGAATTCCTAGGAGTCATGCTCACGCCATCAGGGCAGATAATGGCCGAACGGAAGGTACGGGCCATTGTGGAGTGGCCAAGACCCAACACTGTTAAGGATATCCAAAAACTCCTTGGGTTTGCAAACTTCTATCGGAGGTTCATCTCGCGCTTTTCAGATCTGGTAACACCACTCACAAAATTAACCCGGAAGAACACCCCCTTTGTGTGGGGGATGGAAGAGCAAATCGCATTTGATCGGTTGAAAACCGCGTTCACGTCGGCACCGATATTGGTCCATGCTGACCCAAATCTCCCCTTCGTGATAGAGGCTGATGCGTCAGAACTAGCGGTGGGAGCCGTTCTATCACAAAGGAGTGAGAGTACCGGTCATCTCCATCCCATCGCTTTCATGTCTCGCAAGTTAAATCCTGCAGAATGCAACTATACCATTGCAGAGAAGGAACTACTAGCAATTAAAGACGCCTTCACGGAATGGAGGCATTGGCTGATGGGCGCCTCACATCAAATCACGGTATATACCGACCACCGTAATCTGCAGTTTATGTGAGCAGCTCGCCATCTCACCCCCAGACAATTAAGATGGATGCTCTTCTTTTCTGAATTCCGTTTTGTGGTTACCTTTCGTCCGGGATGTGACAACCGGAAAGCTGATGCTCTCACGCTTCAAGAAAGTCACCCAGCATTGATGGCATCCCCAGAAACCAGCATCATCGAACCCCAACAAGTGGTAGGGGTGATACACACGGAAGAATTTCTCCACAAAGTCAAGAGAGGTATCCAGACCTTTGCCTGGAAAACGTGGATTCGCCTACACCCGGAATGGAGAATCCGTCAAGGGTTGCCGAAAAAGGGGTCTCAGCTGCTTCTACCCACACTCGCATTGAGACAACAAGTCTTTAAGTGGTGTCACAATCTACCATGTGCAGGACACACTGGAGGGAAGAAAACTTTGGAAAAATTGTTACGCTCCTATTGGTGGCCAACCATCCGGCCTGATGTGTTTGCTTGGGTTCAGCGATGTGACGTCTGTTCGCAGGCCAAAAGCGATCATCGACCAGCACAAGGGCTGTTACAAACTATGCCCACTCCTGTGAGTCCTTGGGAGAGCTTTTCCGTAGATTCTGTGGTGGGACTCCCTAAAGATCACGGAATGACAGCTATAGTAGTAGTGGTGGACTACTTAACCAAGATGGGCCACTTCATTGCCTGTAAAGGAGTTCCCACAGCTAGCCAATTAGCCCATTCCCTGCTCGTTCACGTAATCCGGTTGCATGGCCTTCCCAAGGTTATCGTTTCCGATAGGGGAGCACAATTCACCGCAAAATTTTGGAGGGTCTGGTGTGACCGATTAGGCATTGCCTCTTCCTTGTCCACCAGCTTTCATCCGCAAACGGATGGGCAGACCGAAAGGTTAAACCAGACCCTCAAGCAATACCTGCGGTGTTTTGTTGATACCACTACTGAGGCATGGGTGGAATGGTTGTGGTCTGCTGAGGTGGCATATAATAATGCAGTTCATTCCTCTACTTTGTATACCCCGTTTTTCTGTACGTATGGGTTTCATCCCAGATTTGCCCCCTTGAGTATGCCGGTCACTGAAGCTCCAATTCCGCAGTTACAGTCTAGATTAGTGCAGTTGCGGAAAACAGTATTGCATGCTAGACGGAATCTTGAAATGGCGAAACTACAGTACAAGACTCAGGCTGATAGACGCCGTAGGCCTTGTCCTGGGTACAAGAAGGGGGATTGGGTGTGGCTGTCCACTCGGAATATCCATTTCAAACGGTATAGCATTTTCAACCCTAGGTTCATTGGCCCTTACCAGGTGGTACGCCATGTCAACCCTGTGGCGGTGAAATTGAAACTCCCCTCACATTTCCGGATACACCCGGTGTTCCATGTCTCGTTGCTCAAGCCTGCTCGGGGTCCGGGTCCTGCGGCCCCTGCGCCTGTGAGGGTTGAGCAGGATGTGGAATACGAGGTGCGGCGCATTCTGGACGCTCGTAGGGTGAGGGGGAAACTCCAGTACTTGGTATCTTGGAAGGGTTATGGTCCGGAGGAGGACTCTTGGGAACCTGTTGGTGCTATTCAGGCTCCTAGACTGGTGCGGGGGTTCCATATGTCCCATCCTGGTAAACCTGGTGGCAGTCAGTGAATGTCGTGAGAGGGGGTGTTTTGTCACGATTCCCCCGACCGCTGGTAAATCACTGCCTGCTCTTGATGCGAAACGGGTTGGGAAACTATATATCCCATGATCCTTTGCGCGGCGCGCTGCTATGACGCTGTGCGACTAGAGGGATTATAATGGCGTCTTGCGGTGGACGCGCTGCCGATTATTCCTGCTTGGCGAGGAGAGTATCTGATCGTGTACCTTGATCTCTAGCTGATGGTTCTTTGGATATCGGCGGTGGTAAGCGCTGGTCCGCTTTGAACTGTATCGTGGATTACTGAGGTGGGGCTTCGGAAGCGCCTGCTACGAGTGCTGTGCTTCAGCGCTATTTGCTTGTGGTTCTTGGATTACCCTGGTGGGGCTTAGGAAGCGCCTGCATCAGAACGGTCCCCAGGATTCTTTGCACCTGATTTCTGGATTACCCTGGTGGGGCTTAGGAAGCGCCCATATTGTGAACTATCATCGAAGTATCAGGTTTTCCATTATTGAGTGGGGTGCTTGAGTGTGTGTAATACTCTGGTGGAAGCTGGTGTTCGTGTACTTGTTATTCTGAATACATTCAGGGAGCGTCTTGCTCCGGTTCGTGCAGGACACCTGGGTTTAGGTGCCGCAAAACCATTTGTTGCGCAGTACTTACCCATTAGCGCTTACAGAGAAGGATCTGTAAAGACGCTTTGTTTTTGCTTTAAGCTGGGTATATGATTTTGTACCTTTGATCATTTGATTAACCAACTATTAAGGGAATGTATGCTATACCTTGGGGTTGACTCTTCCTGCAATTCCCCGGGTACATTCGTTTCATACATTTCCTCGGAGGAGGAACCTTTTGTTGTGGACTTCCTGTTAAGGAATGTGATCATCCTTTAATTTTGTTCTGGGCATTGTTTGGTTATCTTCATCCTCAATTCTGGGTAGGTGTCCTTCCATCTTTTTCGTCCATAAGATTCAGGTCACAGGATGGGAGGGAACATGGGGGTTTTCTAATGTTTTCTTTATTATATCTCCTAGTAGCAAAGCCAGGGGATTTAGAAGCCGCCCTTTAGATCACTTCTTCGTTTACGCACACCTGTAGGATTTACAGGTGAGGTAACATGTGGTATATTGATTAGCCTGTATTCCAGCTTAGGGTTATAGTGGCACTTATCCCTTGCTTCTGTAATTACAGGTTGCTGTTCCAGTCGCCCAGCTGTTCCCCTCCGGACACATCTTTTTTCCCCCGCTTGATCTCCTTAACAGTCTGTGAGGTTGACAGTCAGACTTGGGAGGATCTAGAGGTGGGACCCTTTATAGCATCGATCCAATCCTGAGGAGCAACCACGACAGACCTGACAAGTCTGCTCTGTTCCCATGATGCACTGGGCCAGGGACAGACTGATTTGCATATAGCCAGGTTCTGAGCTGGGATGGTGCAGTGAGATAAATAACGGTGATGGATCAAGCCCTGATCTTTGGACTGGGTAAGAGTGGTCTACCTAATTCAGACACTCTGTTCATCACCACCCCCCTTTTCTGAATCGTTTTTGGCCACTATAGGTGTGGCAGGGTATACTCAGACATGAGTCCCTTTCTCACTGCACCATCAGGATTCAAACAAGCTGGGCCGAAGATGGCTGAAATGCCAGAAACCGGTCCCCGGTAGCTTGTCTCCTTTCTGGTGAAGAATTGGCTTGGTAGTTTAGTCTGCCCTGTTCCCATGATGCACTGGGCCAGGGACAGACTGATTTGCATATAGCCAGGTTCTGAGCTGGGATGGTGCAGTGAGATAAATAACGTTGATGGATCAAGCCCTGATCTTTGGACTGGGTAAGAGTGGTTTGCCTAATTCAGACACTCTGTTCATCACCACCCCCCTTTTCTGAATCGTTTTTGGCCACTATAGGTGTGGCAGGGTATACTCAGACATGAGTCCCTTTCTCACTGCACCATCAGGATTCAAGCAAGCTGGGCCGAAGACGGCTGAAATGCCTGAAACCGGTCCCCGGTAGCTTGTCTCCTTTCTGGTGAAGAATTGGCTTGGTAGTTTAGTCTGCCCTGTTCCCATGATGCACTGGGCCAGGGACAGACTGATTTGCATATAGCCAGGTTCTGAGCTGGGATGGTGCAGTGAGATAAATAACGGTGATGGATCAAGCCCTGATCTTTGGACTGGGTAAGAGTGGTCTGCCTAATTCAGACACTCTGTTCATCACCACCCCCCTTTTCTGAATTGTTTTTGGCCACTATAGGTGTGGCAGGGTATACTCAGACATGAGTCCCTTTCTCACTGCACCATCAGGATTCAAGCAAGCTGGGCCGAAGACGGCTGAAATGCCAGAAACCGGTCCCCGGTAGCTTGTCTCCTTTCTGGTGAAGAATTGGCTTGGTAGTTTAGTCTGCCCTGTTCCCATGATGCACTGGGCCAGGGACAGACTGATTTGCATATAGCCAGGTTCTGAGCTGGGATGGTGCAGTGAGATAAATAACGGTGATGGATCAAGCCCTGATCTTTGGACTGGGTAAGAGTGGTCTGCCTAATTCAGACACTCTGTTCATCACCACCCCCCTTTTCTGAATCGTTTTTGGCCACTATAGGTGTGGCAGGGTATACTCAGACATGAGTCCCTTTCTCACTGCACCATCAGGATTCAAGCAAGCTGGGCCGAAGACGGCTGAAATGCCAGAAACCGGTCCCCGGTAGCTTGTCTCCTTTCTGGTGAAGAATTGGCTTGGTAGTTTAGTCTGCCCTGTTCCCATGATGCACTGGGCCAGGGACAGACTGATTTGCATATAGCCAGGTTCTGAGCTGGGATGGTGCAGTGAGATAAATAACGGTGATGGATCAAGCCCTGATCTTTGGACTGGGTAAGAGTGGTCTGCCTAATTCAGACACTCTGTTCATCACCACCCCCCTTTTCTGAATCGTTTTTGGCCACTATAGGTGTGGCAGGGTATACTCAGACATGAGTCCCTTTCTCACTGCACCATCAGGATTCAAGCAAGCTGGGCCGAAGACGGCTGAAATGCCAGAAACCGGTCCCCGGTAGCTTGTCTCCTTTCTGGTGAAGAATTGGCTTGGTAGTTTAGTCTGCCTTGTTCCCATGATGCACTGGGCCAGGGACAGACTGATTTGCATATAGCCAGGTTCTGAGCTGGGATGCTGCAGTGAGATAAATAACGGTGATGGATCAAGGCCTGATCTTTGGACTGGGTAAGAGTGGTCTGCCTAATTCAGACACTCTGTTCATCACCACCCCCCTTTTCTGAATCGTTTTTGGCCACTATAGGTGTGGCAGGGTATACTCAGACATGAGTCCCTTTCTCACTGCACCATCAGGATTCAAGCAAGCTGCGCCGAAGACGGCTGAAATGCCAGAAACCGGTCCCCGGTAACTTGTCTCCTTTCTGGTGAAGAATTGGCTTGGTAGTTTAGTCTGCCCTGTTCCCATGATGCACTGGGCCAGTGACAGACTGATTTGCATATAGCCAGGTTCTGAGCTGGGATGGTGCAGTGAGATAAATAACGGTGATGGATCAAGCCCTGATCTTTGGACTGGGTAAGAGTGGTCTGCCTAATTCAGACACTCTGTTCATCACCACCCCCCTTTTCTGAATCGTTTTTGGCCACTATAGGTGTGGCAGGGTATACTCAGACATGAGTCCCTTTCTCACTGCACCATCAGGATTCAAGCAAGCTGGGCTGAAGACGGCTGAAATGCCTGAAACCGGTCCCCGGTAGCTTGTCTCCTTTCTGGTGAAGAATTGGCTTGGTAGTTTAGTCTGCCCTGTTCCCATGATGCACTGGGCCAGGAACAGACTGATTTGCATATAGCCAGGTTCTGAGCTGGGATGGTGCAGTGAGATAAATAACGGTGATGGATCAAGTCCTGATTTTTGGACTGGGTAAGAGTGGTCTGCCTAATTCAGACACTCTGTTCATCACCACCCCCCTTTTCTGAATCGTTTGTGGCCACTATAGGTGTGGCAGGGTATACTCAGACATGAGTCCCTTTCTCACTGCACCATCAGGATTCAAGCAAGCTGGGCTGAAGACGGCTGAAATGCCAGAAACCGGTCCCCGGTAGCTTGTCTCCTTTCTGGTGAAGAATTGGCTTGGTAGTTTAGTCTGCCCTGTTCCCATGATGCACTGGGCCAGGGACAGACTGATTTGCATATAGCCAGGTTCTGAGCTGGGATGGTGCAGTGAGATAAATAACGGTGATGGATCAAGCCCTGATCTTTGGACTGGGTAAGAGTGGTCTGCCTGATTCAGACACTCTGTTCATCACCACCCCCCTTTTCTGAATCGTTTTTGGCCACTATAGGTGTGGCAGGGTATACTCAGACATGAGTCTCTTTCTCACTGCACCATCAGGATTCAAGCAAGCTGGGCCGAAGACGGCTGAAATGCCAGACACCGGTCCCCGGTAGCTTGTCTCCTTTCTGGTGAAGAATTGGCTTGGTAGTTTAGTCTGCCCTGTTCCCATGATGCACTGGGCCAGGGACAGACTGATTTGCAAATAGCCAGGTTCTGAGCTGGGATGGTGCAGTGAGATAAATAACGGTGATGGATCAAGCCCTGATCTTTGGACTGGGTAAGAGTGGTCTGCCTAATTCAGACACTCTGTTCATCACCACCCCCCTTTTCTGAATCGTTTTTGGCCACTATAGGTGTGGCAGTGTATACTCAGACATGAGTCCCTTTCTCACTGCACCATCAGGATTCAAGCAAGCTGGGCCGAAGACGGCTGAAATGCCAGAAACCGGTCCCCGGTAGCTTGTCTCCTTTCTGGTGAAGAATTGGCTTGGTAGTTTAGTCTGCCCTGTTCCCATGATGCACTGGGCCAGGGACAGACTGATTTGCATATAGCCAGGTTCTGAGCTGGGATGGTGCAGTGAGATAAATAACGGTGATGGATCAAGCCCTGATCTTTGGACTGGGTAAGAGTGGTCTGCCTAATTCAGACACTCTGTTCATCACCACCCCCCTTTACTGAATCGTTTTTGGCCACTATAGGTGTGGCAGGGTATACTCAGACATGAGTCCCTTTCTCACTGCACCATCAGGATTCAAGCAAGCTGGGCCGAAGACGGCTGAAATGCCAGAAACCGGTCCCCGGTAGCTTGTCTCCTTTCTGGTGAAGAATTGGCTTGCTAGTTTAGTCTGCCCTGTTCCCATGATGCACTGGGCCAGGGGCAGACTGATTTGCATATAGCCAGGTTCTGAGCTGGGATGGTGCAGTGAGATAAATAACGGTGATGGATCAAGCCCTGATCTTTGGACTGGGTAAGAGTGGTCTGCCTAATTCAGACACTCTGTTCATCACCACCCCCCTTTTCTGAAACGTTTTTGGCCACTATAGGTGTGGCAGGGTATACTCAGACATGAGTCCCTTTCTCACTGCACCATCAGGATTCAAGCAAGCTGGGCCGAAGACGGCTGAAATTCCAGAAACCGGTCCCCGGTAGCTTGTCTCCTTTCTGGTGAAGAATTGGCTTGGTAGTTTAGTCTGCCCTGTTCCCATGATGCACTGGGCCAGGGACAGACTGATTTGCATATAGCCAGGTTCTGAGCTGGGATGGTGCAGTGAGATAAATAATGGTGATGGATCAAGCCCTGATCTTTGGACTGGGTAAGAGTGGTCTGCCTAATTCAGACACTCTGTTCATCACCACCCCCCTTTTCTGAATCGTTTTTGGCCACTATAGGTGTGGCAGGGTATACTCAGACATGAGTCCCTTTCTCACTGCACCATCAGGATTCAAGCAAGCTGGGCCGAAGACGGCTGAAATGCCAGAAACCGGTCCCCGTTAGCTTGTCTCCTTTCTGGTGAAGAATTGGCTTGGTAGTTTAGTCTGCCCTGTTCCCATGATGCACTGGGCCAGGGACAGACTGATTAGCATATAGCCAGGTTCTGAGCTGGGATGGTGCAGTGAGATAAATAACGGTGATGGATCAAGCCCTGATCTTTGGACTGGGTAAGAGTGGTCTGCCTAATTCAGGCACTCTGTTCATCACCACCTCCCTTTTCTGAATCGTTTTTGGCCACTATAGGTGTGGCAGGGTATACTCAGACATGAGTCCCTTTCTCACTGCACCATCAGGATTCAAGCAAGCTGGGCCGAAGACGGCTGAAATGCCTGAAACCGGTCCCCGGTAGCTTGTCTCCTTTCTGGTGAAGAATTGGCTTGGTAGTTTAGTCTGCCCTGTTCCCATGATGCACTGGGCCAGGGACAGACTGATTTACATATAGCCAGGTTCTGAGCTGGGATGGTGCAGTGAGATAAATAACGGTGATGGATCAAGCCCTGATCTTTGGACTGGGTAAGAGTGGTCTGCCTAATTCAGACACTCTGTTCATCACCACCCCCCTTTTCTGAATCGTTTTTGGCCACTATAGGTGTGGCAGGGTATACTCAGACATGAGTCTCTTTCTCACTGCACCATCAGGATTCAAGCAAGCTGGGCCGAAGACGGCTGAAATGCCAGAAACCTGACCTCCGGTAGCTTGTCTCCTTTCTGGTGAAGAATTGGCTTGGTAGTTTAGTCTGCCCTGTTCCCATGATGCACTGGGCCAGGGACAGACTGATTTGCATATAGCCAGGTTCTGAGCTGGGATGGTGCAGTGAGATAAATAACGGTGATGGATCAAGCCCTGATCTTTGGACTGGGTAAGAGTGGTCTGCCTAATTCAGACACTCTGTTCATCACCACCCCCCTTTTCTGAATCGTTTTTGGCCACTATAGGTGTGGCAGGGTATACTCAGACATGAGTCCCTTTCTCACTGCACCATCAGGATTCAAGCAAGCTGGGCCGAAGATGGCTGAAATGCCAGAAACCGGTCCCCGGTAGCTTGGTCTCCTTTCTGGTGAAGAATTGGCTTGGTAGTTTAGTCTGCCCTGTTCCCATGATGCACTGGGCCAGGGACAGACTGATTTGCATATAGCCAGGTTCTGAGCTGGGATGGTGCAGTGAGATAAATAACGGTGATGGATCAAGCCCTGATCTTTGGACTGGGTAAGAGTGGTCTGCCTAATTCAGACACTCTGTTTATCACCACCCCCCTTGTCTGAATCGTTTTTGGCCACTATAGGTGTGGCAGGGTATACTCAGACATGAGTCCCTTTCTCACTGCACCATCAGGATTCAAGCAAGCTCGGCCGAAGAAGTCTGAAATGCCAGAAACCGGTCCCCGGTAGCTTGTCTCCTTTCTGGTGAAGAATTGGCTTGGTAGTTTAGTCTGCCCTGTTTCCATGATGCACTGGGCCAGGGACAGACTGATTTGCATATAGCCAGGTTCTGAGCTGGGATGGTGCAGTGAGATAAATAATGGTGATGGATCAAGCCCTGATCTTTGGACTGGGTAAGAGTGGTCTGCCTAATTCACACACTCTGTTCATCACCACCCCCCTTTTCTGAATCGTTTTTGGCCACTATAGGTGTGGCAGGGTATACTCAGACATGAGTCCCTTTCTCACTGCACCATCAGGATTCAAGCAAGCTGGGCCGAAGACGGCTGAAATGCCAGAAACCGGTCCCTGGTAGCTTGTCTCCTTTCTGGTGAAGAATTGGCTTGGTAGTTTAGTTGGACGACCTTGATCGTGCGGAGCGGCAGTTGAGAGAGAAAGAACGAGAGCGCCCAAATCATCCTGAGCTTCAAGAGGGGGTTAGTAAAGCCAGAGAAGCAATGGCGGTGGAATTGGAACGGTTGCGTAGTTTCGATCACAAGGTCTATCTGACTAGAGCGCATGCGGAGGGCGATAAGGCGGGGACAATGCGGGCTTGGCTTGCCAATCCGCTTCGGCGGGGCGTTCCAATCATGTCCATTCGAGAGGAGGGAGGCGGGCTTTGCCACACCCAGGCCGGGATCCTGGATAGGTTCAGGGCGTACTATGAGGGTCTGTATGAGAGCGGACCGACGGGCGGGGCGGAGGAATTGGACACCTTCCTTGGAGGGCTGCAGTTGCCACAGCTAGAGCAATCAGAGGCAGAGGAGCTGGGCCGAGCTATAACGGTCGGAGAAATAGGGGGCGCAGTGAAACAGATGGCTAGGAATAAAACCCCTGGGCTCGACGGCCTGCCGATCGAGTTCTATAGCAAATATATGGAGCACTTAGCCCCGCAACTGCAATCGGTCTACAACGAGGCATAGTCGCGAGGGAGACTGCCGCGTTCAATGTGTGAGGCCCTTATGATTCCATTGTTGAAACCTGGTAGAGCGAGTGACGCCCTCTCCTCTTACCGTCCGTTGTCAATGCTCACGACGGATTACAAGATACTGAGCAAAATCCTGGCGAATAGATTGTTGACCCACATGACAGGCCTGATCCATAGTGATCAGTCTGGTTTCATCCCAACGCGAAACACCACCCACAACATCCGCAGACTGACTAGGCTGCTGGGAACTCGGTTGCCGGAGGGGTCTACTCCTTTAGTGTTCTCCATAGACATCGAGAAAGCTTTCGATAGCCTAGAGTGGGATTATTTATACGAAGTGATGAGGCGTTTTGGACTAGGGGAGGGCTATATCAATTGGACCAAAGTCCTATATACTGAAGCCACGGCTAGAGTTAGAGTGGGCTCGTTGATCTCGAGTCCATATCCGGTAAGACGTGGCACTAGGCAGGGGTGCTCGCTTTCCCCCCTTTTGTTCGCGTTGGCAATGGAGCCTTTTGCAGCGGAAGCCAGGTCTGGCTGCTATTATAAGGGATTGGTCTACAGGGCCAGACCACACGTCATCTCGTTGTATGCGGACGACCTGTTGATGTTTTTGGCCAATGCGGAGGAGGAACTGATGGGAGCGAGACGTTTGCTAGAATTATTCGGGCGGTAATCGGGCCTGAAGGTCAATTGGACCAAGTCTTGCCTGTACCCGTTGAGACGGGGAGAGACGTGCCCTCTCACCGCACAGGAACTCAGATGGGAGCCTCATTGCCTGCACTATCTGGGCGTTTATGCGTATCATACACCTGCAGATATGCTGGACGGTAATATCACCCGTTGCATTAATGCCTTGAAGGGGTGTATGGACTTCTGGGCCACTCTCCCACTCTCGTTGGCAGGTCGAGTCTCCTTGCTGAAGATGGTGGCATTACCTAGGCTATTATATTATTTTAGAACCCTCCCGATATGGATACCCGGCTCAGTCTTTCGACGTCTGAGATCACTGATTATAGCGTTCCTATGGGGCACGGGTCGGCGGCGAATAGCGCTGGACACCCTCCTGCGACCCAAGGATGAGGGAGGTCTGGCGGTGCCTGATTTTGAGTGCTATTACCTAGCGGCTCAGCTGCAAACTTTTACCCAAGAGGTCACGAGAGTGTATCGAGGCCCAGAACGCAGTAGAGATGAGGGCACTCCGCGGCATGTGCTTGCGTATATCACTCTTCATCAGAAGCTGCTGATCAGAGGCCTGACAGTGGAGGAACAGAAGTTTCGGCTTTGCTGGAACCGGGCGCGTAAACGGGCGGGAATCTGTCGCATGTATGCTCCGGGGATCCCGCTGGGAATGGTCACAGCCCTACCTCATGGTGGGGATTGGTCGAGACTGCTGGGCTGGGAGGAAGCTGGGGTCCAGATGCTGGGCGACCTTTATGAGGACGGAGCCTTGCTTCAGTTCCAAGAGCTACAGGAGCATTTCGACCTTCCGAGAGGTGATTATCTCCTGCACGCGGCAGTGACGGGCGCCATGCAAGACCACTGGGGCGACGGCCTGCAGGAACCCGCGACCTCTATGGTGTGCCAATACACGATGATGGCGGTGGGAACCTTTAAGGCGGTGACCTGTCTGTATTCTCGAATGTTGCGAGAGGCCTTGCAGCCGCTCACTGCCTTAAAGGCTAAGTGGGAACTGGACCTCCAAATGGAGATTCCTGACGCCACTTGGGGCCAACTATTACGGAGGGCGCGGAAGAGCACGAGGAACGACAGATTCCAACGTATACATTTCTATATCATTCATAGGGCATACCTTACACCAGGGAAACTGAAGAAGTACTTTGGAGTGGAACAAGCGGCCTGCCCTAGGTGCAGCACACTGGGGGCGGACTTGGGACACATGCTCTGGGATTGCCCTACACTGGGGGAATATTGGCAGGAGGTTGGGAGGGCTCTAAACAAAGCCACGGATAGAGAGATACAATACACCAAAGCAGTGGGGGTGCTGCACTGGTTACCACACACGCCTAAAAATAAGACGACCAGTAGGTTTATAGATATGGGGTTGATATTGGCGAAGAGGGAAATAACCAGGAATTGGAAGTCAAAAGTGGGGCCCACATACAAACGCTGGTATGGTGAATGTTTGAGGTGGGCGGCATGTGAAAGCACTCTGCGATATCGGATGGCTAGAAGGGCTGCTGATGAGAAAGCCATGGAGAGGGCAACAGCGTGGGAGATGATAGTGCAGGCACTCCGGGATGATAATGAGGAGGAAGAAAGAGAGGACACGGACTCTGAAATGGTTGACCCCACTAACGCACCAGGAGCGCACCTTTAGCGGATGTTTAATTCCTTCTTGCACACACCAGACCTTACTTTTCTCTACGATTCTACTGCAGCGCTGCCACGGGGGGATGATGTTGGGGAGTTTGGGGGGGTGGTTGACAGGGGGAGGGGGAGGGGCGAAAACATAAAAGCAGTCCGCGTCCTCCTGTGCTTTCAGAAAAGGACATTGGAAGACGAAGCAGAGAATGGACTTATAATAGACGTAAATCGGCTTTCTATCTGGAAGCACAGGCAACATGTTAATGGTAGCGGACTGAATATATGCCATACTGCTAAATTGATATGTTATTCATTACTGTAATGTCTATGCAAACTTTTCTGGTACTGCAATAAAAACGATGTTACAAAACAAAAAATGAGGGGTTGTATTGTTATCGTTTTGATACTTTTTTATGTTTTCAGCGGAGTCCTCTTTGATCGTGATTTTCTGCTTGCACATGGTTCCTTCCTGACAGATTGGCCACCTCGGTTGGCCTCCCGGAGATACTCCTGATCCTAAGCTCTGGGGGATTTAGGGGTTTCGCTGTTCAGCGGTTCCCCTCCAGCCCTCACTCATATCAGCTTCATCACTCCCGCTACTATGACACAGACTCGATCTAAGACCCTTACTATCCTGTCCTGGAATGTCCTCCAATTTCTTCGGCGCCACTCCCCTGACATCGTCCTGCTCCAAGAGACACACCTAGTTGGTAACACATGTCAGGCACTCCAACGAGGGGGATTCAAACTATTAGTTCATGCAGGGTTCTCTTTGGGAACCCGGGGCACCGGGATTCTAGTCCACAAGACTCTTGCACTTACTCACACTCGGACTTGGGCTGACCCACTGGGCCGTTTTACGCTAGCTGAGGCCGCCTGGGAGGGGGGCTCCCTAAATATTATCTCAGCGTATCTTCCACCGACGCTGATCCGAGACTCTCTTAAGGAGCTAGACGCTCAACTGCTAGGCCTTTCCCCAGGTACTCTCCTGATAGGCGGCGATTTTAATGCGACGATGTGTGACGACATTGACCGTAAACCCAAACGAAGTTCCCATCGACATGGCTCGGACTTGGTAGACTTTGCAAACGCCATGGGGCTGGCTGACATCTGGCGCCTCCACCATCCAGACACGCCGTACTTCACTCACTATTCCAATGCACATAATAATAGGTCTAGGATTGATTATTTATTTTGCCCCACCGCAGATGTCGGTTGCTTCATCCGACGAAAGGCCTCCCCCGTGGCATATCCGACCACTCACCGCTCAGTGTAGACCTCACCTATAATGGCCAATTTACACGGGACAGACACGCCGTACTTCACTCACTATTTCAATGCACATAATATTAGGTCTAGGATTGATTATTTATTTTGCCCCACCGCAGATGTCGGTTGCTTCATTCGACCGAATGGCCTCCCCCGTGGCATTTCCGACCACTCACCGCTCAGTGTAGACCTCACCTATAATGGCCAATTTACAGGGGGCTGCATTGTCATTAGCCCCTGGTTAATGCAAATCCCTGACATTAGAGAAGCATTGCAGAAACGCACTGAACTCTACTTCGCTGAAAATGTTGGGTCAGTAAATTCAACGGTCACACTCTGGGAGGCGACCTTGGAGGTGATGAAGGGAGAGGCACTGGCCCTAAAGAAGGGTTACATGCGGAAACATAACAAACAAGTACTTCAGGCTGAATCGGAACGCATTAACCTCGAGACGTCCCACAACGCCGCCCCGTCAGATGCTACTGCAGCTTGGCTTCGCACCCAACAACTGGTCTATAAGGTCCTGTCCCAGGAAAAGGCGCAGGCGCGACTGCTCTACACGTGACATCGGGTCTATGAGTTTGGGGACAGCGCGGGTAAAATGCTTGCCTGGCTGGAGCGTCGAGATCAGGGTTCCAGATGGGTACCGTCCATAGTTAAGCCAGATGGCTCCACAGTGACAGATCCTCAGGACATAGCGGAGGCCTTTGCTGACCATCTAGAACGAGTTTATACGGCTGGTGAGGGCTACACGTCTGAGGAGTCCAGGCAACTCCTGGACGAGATGCGTCTCCCAACTGTGTCAGACGAAGATAGACTGGCCCTTGACGCTGACATCACGGCGGAGGAACTAACCACAGCTCTGTTTGCTATTAATTCCGGCAAAGCAATGGGCCCAGATGGGGTGCCTGTTGAGTTTCTGAAGGGCATGGCCCCAGACGTTATCCTTCATCTTCGGAATATGTTTCTTAAAAGTAAGTCAAGTCAAGTCAAGTCAGAGAATTTATATAGCGCACTACATACCCAGAGGGTTTCAAGGCGCTTAGAAAGGGGAGGAGGATTACTTGTCAAATATCCACGTTTTAAGTTGCTTTCTGAATGCTAGGTGGTTCTGGGTGAGGCGAAGGTAAGCGGGGAGTGAGTTCCATGTTTTAGCAGCCAGGTATGAGAAGGATCTGCCTCCCATGGTGGTCTTGTTGATGCGAGGTACAGTGGCGAGGGCTTGGCTGGAAGAACGTAGTTGGCGGGAGGGGGTGTAGAAGGACAGTCGTGAGTTGAGGCATTCTGGTCCGATGTCGTAGAGTGATTTGTGTGCGTGGGTTAGCAGTCGGAAAGTGATCCTCTTATTGACGGGTAGCCAGTGGAGGTCTTTAAGGTGATCAGAGATGTGTTCGTTGCGTGGGATGTCTAATATAATCCTGGCTGAGGCGTTTTGGATTCGTTGGAGTTTCTTCTGGAGTTTAGCGGTAGTGCCCGCGTAGAGGGTGTTTCCGTAGTCCAGTCGGCTCGTGACCAGAGCGTGGGTGACTGTTTTCCTTGTTTCGGTGGGGATCCAGCGAAATGTTTTTCTGAGCATGCGGAGAAAGTAGGGAGAACGGGATCCTTCCGCTCGCTCAAAGGCTTGCCTCCATAGGGGTCATTCTCAAACCCACTAAACCACCCACTGACTGCAGCTCCTACAGGCCTATCTCCTTGATCAGTGTGGAGGCAAAAGTCCTGGCTAAGCTACTGGCGACTCGCCTTCTCTTGGTACTCCCTTCCCTGATTCATGATGATCAATCCGGTTTGCTTCCGGGTTGCAACACAGCATTAAACCTCCGCAGGGTGTTCAATGTAATGAGTCGCCGACCCACTCTACAGCAAGATGCGGCCATTTTGTCCCTCGATGCCACGATGGAATTTGATTCGATCGAATGGCCATATCTGTTCGAGGTCCTCCGCCGCTTTGGCTTTGGGCCCCAGTCATTACCTGGGTGCGACTTCTCTATACAGATCTTTGGGGCCAAGTCCGAGTTAATACTCACACATCCAGGAGGTTTTCGCTTCATCGGGGCACTAGACAGGGCTGCCCCCTCTCCCCACTCCTGTTTGCCCTCACCGGGAACCTCTGGCCCACTGGATCCGCACAGACGCCTCTATCAGAGGCCTGCAATGGACTGGGGACGTCACGGATAAAATTTCTCTATATGCGGACGACATATTAATATAGAGCATGGAGGTTAGAATTATGATAAAGACCTGAAAGTATGCTACCTGGCCAAGGTAAAGACATACCACAGAGCTGTCTGCCGGGCCCGAGCTGACTACTATGCACGGGAGTTCCAGGCGAGCTCTAACCTGTCCAAACTGGTTTTCAAAGTCTTGAAGGAGCTCACAGTGAACAGACTTCCTATTACGGAGAACTGTTCCCTCGCCCAATGTGAGTCGTTAGCCAGCTTCTTTGTGGAAAAAGTAAATGCCATCTACCGCTCTTTTCCCAAAGCTGACCCTGACAGTACGATCTTGACATCACGTACTTCTCAGTGCTTGGCCTCTCTCTCTATACCATCGGAGCAGGAGTTTAATCTCCTAGCGGCCAAGGTCAAGTCTGGCTCACCAGATGACCCTATGAGACCTGCCCAGTTTATGGACTCGTGTCCTTCTGCCTTCCTCCTATTCGCCATCTGGTGGAGCAATCCCTTACCATCGGTTCAGTTCCACCTAGTTGGAAGGCTGCCTGCGTCATGCCCATCATAAAGAAGCCTGGATTGGACCCGCTGAAGCCGGAGAGTTATCGACCCATCTCCCTCCTTCCCTGGGTGGCAAAGATCACAGAGGCCCATGTGAATAACATCTTAACAAGCCATCTGGAATCCGCACATCTACTAGATCCTACACAGAATGGTTTTAGATCTGGACATAGTACAGAGACGGCACTTTTATTCATGGTCGACATCTCCGCTCTGTACTAGATGCTGGTCAAACGGCGGCACTGGTACTCTTGGACCTCAGTGCCGCCTTTGACACTGTATCTCACACCATTCTTATTCGAAGGCTTGGTGAGGCCGGCATTTCAGGCAGGGCGTTGGATTGGTTTCAATCGATCCTTTCGGAACGATCCTTTCAGGTTGTAGTGCCACCGTTCAGATCCAAGCCCCATGCCATCACTCAAGTAGTCCCGCAAGGTTCGGCGTTGAGCCCCACTCTCTTCAACCTCTATGTCCAACCTTTGGCAGAGGTTGCGAAGAGTTGGGGTCTCACTATGGTATCATACGCCGATGATACCCAGTTGGCGGTGGCTCTTAACGGGGACTCTGACCAACTGGCATCGAACTTTGCGGATGGTTTGAGGGCTGTTGCTAGTTGGCTTATGTCCAATTGTTTACAACTTAACGCCCTCAAAACTGAGGTGATGGTGCTGGGGAAACATCTTGATTTGTGGGGCGTTAGCTGGTGGCCTAAGGAGCTGGGACCTCCCCCAAAACCTGTCTCCGAACTCAAAAATCTCGCCGTCTGGTTGGATTCCAAACTAACCTTCTCGTTCCACACTAAGAAGGTGGCATCCATGTGCTTCGGCATCTTACGTGGCTTGAGACCTATCCTCAAATTTTTTGATGCCCCTACCCGCCAGATGGTGATCCAAGCTAGCGTATTATCGAGGCTCGATTACGCAAGCTCACTGTTCTTGGGCGCCAACCAGGCGGAAGTCCTGCGACTTTAACGGGTGCAGAATGCGGCAGCTAGGGCCCTGGTGGGCCTGCCACGCTTCTGTTCAGCCCGTAGCACAATTTTTAACCTGCACTGGCTGCCAGTAATCAGGCGCATAGAGTTCAAGGCCCTCTGCTTTACTTTTAAAATTCTTAAATCCGACACCCCTATCATCCTTCAGCACCTTCTGTCTTCATACACCCCTTCACGCAGCCTTCGCTCTGCTGGCCAAAATCTGGCACTTGTCCCCCGTTTTCAAAAATTCAGATTGGGTGGCCGATCGTTTACGGTCTTGGCCTCTAAACTTTGGAACGCACTTCCTGCTTACATTCGCTCTATGGATGGCCTTCTTGTTTTTAGGAAAGCTGTCAAGACTCATTTCTTTCCTCTGTCTTATTAATCACTCCATACTTTTTCTGTGTTATTAGTTATGTTACTTTTTCCAGTTATAGCGCCGGGACGCCCCTTAGCTGGGGCAGCTGTGCGCTTAAAAAATCCAAATAACATAACATAACATAACATACGTGTCGTCCCCTCGATCCTCTATTAACAGCCTGTTTCATGTGCTTGCCAATTTTGGGAAATATTCAGGATACTCCATAAATTGGACTAAATCTGTGCTCTATATGCTACATGGCCCCCCGCCCGACTGCCCAGGGAGTTTGCCATTACAGAGGCCACGGAGGGCTTCATGTATCTTGGCATCTTCGTTACGCCAGATTCCATGGTGTTCTATGATTGCAATTTGTTGGCCCCCTTGAGCAGGCTTCGCAATGACGTTGCTCACTGGCGCTCCCTCCCACTATCGCTTCCGGGCAGAGCTGCGCTGTTTAAAATGTTGGCACTCCCGCACTTCCTCTACGTCCTGCAGAACTGCCCCTTCTTGGTTCCAAACTCTTATTTTCGTACAGTTGAGAGCGAGCTTCGACTTTTGCTATGGGATGGGGGGGCCGCTAGGATTGCCCTCTGTAAACCCTTTCAGGGTTGGTATGACGGGGGCATCGCCCTCCCTAATCTCCGCCTCTATTACTGGGCCTCGCAGCTAGTTGCTGTGAACCAATGGATACACGGTTCGCCCTTGAACCCGGCCTTCCTCCTGGACAGATGTCAAACTGGTCGTGAGGGTTACCTGGGGGCTCTGTATGGTAAGCCCTCTAGAACTAGGTATGTCGGACCAATGGCACACACAGTGGCTATTTGGCACAAGGCCACTAAATGTTTGGGGTGGGCAAACAGATTTACCAAAGCAACGCCTTTGTGGTCTGCGCAAGGCCTAGACTCCCTCTGCTTCTGTCAGGGTTTCGATAGGTGAGACATGCTTGGGAGACCTTGTTCATAAGGGTAAATCATTGACCTTTACCGACCTTCAGACAAAGTATGCCCTTGCGCCCACAGAATTTTCCGATATCTGCAAATTAAACATGCTATTCTAGCGGCTGTCCCGGATCTGGCCAACCTTCCTGTGACTTCTCCCCTAGAAGACAGGTTGCTATCGGAGCCTCCCCCCGAGAGGGCCATCTCCCTCACGTACCGTAAGCTATGTAATAATCTCCCTGATCCCTTTCAGTCTTTGCGGTCCAAAAGAGAGGCTGACTTGGGCCCCTTGGACGAGGAGGATTGGCGATCAGCCTTAATGTCCCCAAGGGAATCGGCTATATGCCATAGATGTAGGCTGATCCAATTGAACGTGTTACACAGACTATATATGTCTGCCCTCACCTTGGCCAGAATTGGACGGCGCCCTGATACCCTGTGTCTGCGGGGATGTGGCCTCCCCGGTACCTTCTACCATGTTTTGTGGGATTGCCCAGTGGTGCAGCAGTTCTGGAATGAGCAGCTCCCTGGCTAAACCGCTCTTGTCGACACCCAAAGAATGTGTCCTTAACATCTGGGGGGCCAACGACCTGACTGACATTGAGTTACAATGGGCGGCGCTAAGCCTCCTGTTGATCAAGCGCTCTATAGCGATGAAATGGGGCTCGCCGGACCTGGGTGGCTGAAATGGATCACTGTATGATCGCTGAAAAGACAGTATACAAGATTCAAGGATGCCCCAAAATGTGGGACAAGAAATGGGGACACTGGAATTCTTATCGGGGGGAGCTATGTGATTTTCCTACGGCGAAGCTGGCCATGTCCCGAGATGGCCCTGTGGGAGGACCTGTACTGTAACCAAGTAACTTTATTTGGTTTGTATATGACTCAATGTACAATGCAGTACCGGCAACTGTTTTCTGACTCTGCTTTCTTTGTTTCAGTTTAAAAAACAAAAAACCAAGTCATCATTAGATCCTTGTGGAAACTGATAGTTCTGTATGCACTTTACTCTGCTACGCCGCCGGACCCAAGGGTTGTCGGCTGATGGACTGTGTTGATTTGAGGTGGATTTGATTATGTATGACGGCCCCTGGGTTGTAGGCTTTGAGCTATGTTTTTACGGAACTGACTAATAAAGGTTTTTTCAAACAAAAATTTAAAAAACTGTGCTTTTGAGTACAGCAGATTTCAGAGATGGTGTAAGTGCAACACATACATTTGTGTCTTCAGTATTGATTTTTGCTTTATTTCTAGAGGCTTAATAATCATGCTAACACTGGAATATGATAGAATTGCTAGTTATCCGGGTCTGAGTGCACCTCCTGAATGTTATGGAAGAAGCAGATGAATACACCCTAATATTTTTTGGTTCAACTAGTCAGCAGGACTATGAAAGTGGCTTTATTGCTTGTCAAACATATCTGAAATGGAAGTCTTGGAGGAACGTCTTTGAGGGGGAAAAGGTGGACTCTGACTAGACTGCAGTAGAAGAGGCTTTGAAATGTCTGACTCCATGTGAAGCTTCAAAAAGAATAATTGATCGACAGGCTACAGAACAGTGTCATACATTCACCCGAAGTACAGAGATCTGGGCCTAAATCCATCATTGCTTTGCTTCCCATGCCGTTCCAGTTTGAACCCAGCCATATGCAAATCAGTCTTAACCCTGTGCCCAATGGGAACTGTCCAGCCGGAACTGCCAGGCCAGGTCTTCCCTAGACTGGAACAAGCATCCTAGGACCGGTTTCGGGTTTTCAACCCTCATCATCCAGGATAGCTTAACTTCCTGTGGCATGGAGAGCACAGGACCCACGTCTGGGCATACCCGTCCCACTCGGGGTGACAAATGCAAAAAGAACAATTGATTGACAGTATGTCAAGTACAGAGATCTGGGCCTAAATCCATCTGGCTTAGTAGTTCGGTCTGGACTGTTCCCATGAGGCATAGGGTCAAGACTGATATACATATGGATAGGTCTAAACTGGGGTGGCATGGGAAGCAAAAGAAAATGGATTTAACCCAGATCTCTTGACTGTAGGGGAATGTATGATTTATTCAGCATTCCGACCATCATTTGTTTGCTTAGCACATTGCACCCTAAGTGGGATTGGTATACCCAGATGTGGGTCCCTTGTTCACTGTGCCACTGGATTCAAGCTAGCCTGGCTGATGAGGGTAATATCCAGAAACCGGTCCCAGGATGCTTGTTTCCATCCAGGGAGGACCTGGCTTGGCAGTTCGGTCTGGACTGTTCCCATGAGGCACAGGGTAAAGACTGATTTGCATATGGCTAGGTCTAAACTGGGGTGGCATGGTGAGTAAAAGGAGGATGGATTTAACCCAGATCTCTTGACTTGGGGTGAATATATGATTTATTCAGAATTCCATTCATCATTTGTTTGCGTAGCACTTTGCACCCTAAGTGAGATTAGTTTGCCCAGATGTGGGTCCCTTGCTCACTGTGCCACTGGATTCAAGCTAGCCTGGCTGATGAAGGGTAATACCCAGAACCCGGTCCCAGGATGATTGTTTCCATCCAGGGAGGACCTGGCTCGGCAGTTCGGTCTGGACTGTTCCCATGAGGCACAGGGTAAAGCCTGATGTGCATATGGCTAGGTCTAAACTGGGGTGGCATGGTGAGCAAAAGAAGGATGGATTTAACCCAGATCTCTTGACTTGGGGTGAATATATGATTTAGTCAGCATTCCGTCCATCATTTGTTTGCGTAGCACTCCATGTCATGAGCAGCTGTAAATCCAATAACTCACTCCTTTTCAAACCCCCAATGCCAACATAACCTGACACGTGAAGCATAGTCAAACAAGCCATGGTTGTAGGTGGTTGGCGAAAGAAGTAAAGTCCAGGTCCAAAGCTACTCCTTTTCTTTTTTTTGTGTGCTGGTGATGTGAGCTCTAGTAGGTAGATAAAGCTGCCTGCAGCCAGAACTTAAAAGATGTGATTAATCCATGAGTAGAACAACAAGTGCATTTTATAGCACATGTTTAAAAACATTCTACGTAAAAAACACAGGTTTTATACGTACTTGTAGGCACTTTAAAGAGGGGTTATATTATTCCAAAGACAGTTATGGCAAAATTAAAGCTATAGTACCTACCTCTAATTCACAATACATTACGTGATGACATCATACGTCAGTCTTCCAATATGTAGTATCTTAGCAACAATTAACTCAGGTCATTAGAATGTGCAACCTGTGCTTCATGGTGCCTTCAACTGTTGCTCGGAAATTAATTTACCTTAAATGAATGAAAAGGCAAGAGGCGTTTGGCAGCACAAGAACAAGTTGGTTTAATTAAATGCTGCAGCCAGGAGAGCCATCTACAGAGTCCGTCTGATCAAAGTCTCTCAGCATACAAAGTTTTGGCCACTGTTCTAAACAGTTCATGAGGTTCAATAAACCAATTCCTACATTCCAAAAAAGCATCTCAGTCGTAAAATAACAAGTGCAGGCATCTGATAAGATGGCTCTCAACCTCGGGGAGAGCTAGTGTGGGCCAGTGCGTATGTGTCCAGAATGATGACCAGCATGAGGATCGCATGATCATTACATGTGGTGTGCATGTCGTGTCCTGATTGGTTGAGTGTTTCAATCTTCATGTGGTGTAAGAAAGTAGGATCTGCTTCGTATGGTTACCCCTTTTTTTGCATGATGTTACTGTTTTTGACTAGTCTGAATGGGATCCTGCTTATCAGGACCCCAGTCTAACTGCTTTCTCCCGAAAATGTTATGTCATGTTCTTAAGTACATTCCAGATTGGATACAGGGGTACACTTGTCAATCCCTAGTATAAGGTACCCCTGAGACCACCTATGGGCTGAGCATGTATTATGCCTCCCATGAGAGGTCATGCAAAATAGATATACAGGCCTGCCAATGCAGCCATGTAGGTTGGTGCATGTACCACTTACTTATGATATAGTTTTACTATATCTATAGGTCCCTATACTTAAAACCTACCAGTCACCCCTCTAGTAGGCCTTGACAATCCTGAAGGCAGGGTGCTGGGTTTTATGTGAGAGGGTGTCCCTGCATGAGCAGAACACCCCTGCAGCCTTCGGAGACCATTCTCCCGGGTTGTCGATGACGCAGCCAAACATAGAGGTACAGGTGCATTATATGCTTGCGTAAAATGCTATCTCAAAAACGACTGCAACAAAATATGTCATGTTTGGTATAAAAAATCTTGGAATCATACCTCCACATCAGTAACTGGTGTGGGCGGTATGATTCCACCCTTCTGAGGCAAGCTTCGTAGGGTCTCTGGTCTTTCCGGTACCAGCCTTCTCAAGCTGGACAGCACAAAATGGTTGCTGCCAAGTAGGGACACATTTCTGCTCTCCTGCTGCTGAGCCAAGCTCGTGCAGGGGAAGGCAGCACAATAGGCATCCTGTCACAGGGAGGTGTGACCACCTCCCAGACAGGATTTAGTGTTCTGGGGCTGGGTGGGTGCATGTCCAAAGTTCCTGAAAGTGTACACGAGGAGCAAATTTGGTGTCCCTGTGCACAGTCCAGTTCAAACCAGTCCTGGGAGCCGTTGACTCCTGCTCTGGCACAAAATTGGACAAAGGACATGGGAATATCCTCCTCACTGTCCTGACCCTCCCTTGGGAGGGTCCCCTGAATCTGTCCAACCCTCACTCATGGGTACAAAAGGGCTTACCTGGCTGTAGGACCCTAGATTCAATGTGAACAAGATTCTGAACAAAAAACCATTGAACTTCGACCGTCTGGACACTCTAGACTTCACTGGACTTCGACTGGGCCTGACTTTGTCTCCCTCTCCATCAAAAGCATCGTCTGTGCCTGTGCACCATACAGGCTCCATGCAGGACCTGTGTAGCATCAAGTACAACTAAAACATCTCCCTTGGGGTAAAGGAGTCACTCCCCTGCATTTGCAGGCACCGTAATGCAACTGACTGCTCTGCTGATCCTGAGCTCCTGTGGACTCTGATGGCTCCAGCAACACAGGAGGTGGGTTCCTAGGTTTTTTGAGGTTGAGCTATCTTCTCACTGAGTCTGAGGCCAGTATCCCTTGTGGGGATTGCATAACCGAACCCCTGTGTACTGTGTACTTTTGCAAGTGCATATGCTTGATGGGGTTCCCTGAATAAGTGCATTGGGCTACAAATAGCCCCAACCTCTGGGCATATTTCTACCAAATAATTTTGGCCTATTTATGCTGAGCGCTCCGTGCGCCATTGCTTTGTAAATCTGCTTGAGGTCCCTTCGCGACTCCTGTTCCTCTGGCCTTTGGGTCCTATTGAGGGTCAACACTGCTTTTCCTGGGCTCCCTTGGTTGCTCTAGGCCTGCCCTGGCTCCCCTTTCTTTGGTGAATCGGCTGGTCCTTGCTGGGCCAGACCGTAACCTTCCTTGACCTTCTTCATGGGTTGCCGCTGGCAAGGCTTGTTGGTGCTCTGGCTGGACACCGACCCCTCAGCACTCGACAGCCTTTGTGAGACACTTAGTATCCAGATCCTGGTTGTCCTCAATGTCTCCTGGTCCCTGCAGCTGTAGAGTCAAGGTCTCCATCAACGCACCTGAAGCACCCGACATCGGTGGGCATCATTCTACCGAGCCCCTGGTTACTCCTGAGTGACCCAGACTCTTTACCCTCTGCTTTCAGGTATTCTTCACCAAGAATCCACCTTTGGGTTCCAACAGACACTTTTCTTCTTTCCTGCAGTGGCCTTTCCTTGAAGTCCTCCATAGAGAGCGACGGTGGGTTCCGGCACCATTTCAGCCCAATGCACCCAGCTTCCCTGGGATAGGTAACTCTGGTACTATGGTATTCACGGGTGGGGTGGCTCTCCAACCTCCTATGATCCAAAGACTTTCCTCGTAATCCACTGGGAAGGGTCCTTAAAGTTTAAAACTGCAACCGCGACGCTCCCATTGAATTGTATGTAGCAGGCGGCCGTGTTCTCACACTGCACCCGTCCTTCGTGGGGTCCTTCCTTACCCACCTTGGGTGGTTCTTTGGGGTCCCAGCGATTCTACAACCTCTAGAGACTGTCTTGACTTGAGTCACGGTTCTTATACTATTATTTTAGTATATGGTTTGGTCTCCCCCTGGCGCCCACTGTGTATTAGTGCTACTTACATTTGTTTCTGTGCTACAGTATTGTGTGCTTAGTTTTTACCTGCATGTAGCAGATACTGTAAGGTGTGTTATAAATAAATATATATTTTCATAGCTACTGTGTGGTTCTCCTTTCATTTAACCAATACAATAAGGTTCCATTCTGGTAAAACAACCTGCTTAACACTCCTTCAAGACTAAGCCGGAAGGCTGCTCTCCACAGCTACCACTTGGTTAGCTTTCTAAGGATATCTTTGAACTCTTAAATGAGCATAAGGGTTGTTTGGACTGGTGCAAGGTGCCCACTTTAAGTAGTAGACATCATATACCAGGCCGACTTCTCACGTGGGGTATCTAGCCATGTGGTATTTTTGGGGAATGTGGGCATTTGGCCAAACATGTTTTATTGGGGCCAATTTCCTCAGGCCTGTTTGTGGTGCACCTATCTATCTGTGGGATCGATCAAGGTTTTCCCAGGGCACACCTTTGTCTCAAGGTTAAGACTCCACCTGTGACCTGGTATTCAATAGATATGGGTGTGTGTCGTAGGACTTGTCTAACCACATATCCCTGACTCAGGGCTGATGGGGAGGTCACCTTGGGTGAATCTGACAGCAATGAAGTGAGTTCATTAGAACTGAAAATCATATGGCAGTCACTTATATCATTTTTATCAACATCCTTTACATTGTGCCTACACTTGTCATAGCATATGTTGATATTGTTCTTACTGGTATTGACATGGTTAGGTTCACTTAGATCATAACGTACATCAAGATTGTTCTTACTAGTAACAGTATCGTCATTTGAGCATAGATGATGACATACATTTATATAGTCGCTTTTGTCGAGGCTACCGTGTGGGTACAGGTTATGACATACATTAAGATTGAATTGACGGCTATTGCATTGGTCATGCGAGCACCGGTTATGGCATCAATTGGTATTGCATTTTTTGGTATTGCCGTTGTCGGGCCTGCACATATCATGGTAATCCTTCACATTATATCCACTCATTCCAACACAGCTACCTCAAGTAATTTTTTTCTCTGTGACCTTTGATGTCTGCATAACATTGATTTCTTCCTTCCATTGTGTCTTCCTCAGACTGCTGCACAGAGAGGGTCAGACTAGCCTATAGGGCAGTGTCAGATAGGATAGTTGCCAGGTCAGTGTTTGGACTGTTTTCTTGGCTGTGTTTAGGACAGTTTTCTGGTGTGGTGGGTCATGGGTCTTGTGGCTATGCATGGTGTCATGATGCAACATCATACATCATTGGTTTCCCTCTAGATTAATATATTGCCCAAGTAAAACCCACCCCTGACCCATGCATCCAGCACTCCAAGGTATATTAGTATAGAAAGCTAGACTTGTATGCAGAAAACTAGAATAGAATTGTGTTTACCAATTTAGGTAACTAAAAACTAATTGTATTCACTGTTTAGGAAGCAATGCCTATTTGTTTGTAACATAGTGATTTGGGACTTCAATCAGCATCATAGCGCTCACTTTGATTATGTGTCAGGAGAGAGATTTGATTTTTTATTTGACACAATTTAACAAGTTGATTGTCGAAACGAATTGGCCAGAATAAAAGAGAGTGGCTCTCTTTTATCGAGGACTTCAATCAGCATCATAGCGCTCACTTTGATTATGTGTCAGGAGAGAGATTTGATTTTTTATTTGACACAATTTAACAAGTTGATTGTTGAAACGAATTGGCCAGAAGAAAAGAGAGTGGCTCTCTTTTATCGAGGACTACGGGACAAAATCAAAGATTCATTAGCACAAATACCAAACCGTCTCACTGAACTTTCAGCTTTAGTGGACCTAGTTCTTGAACTTGACTTTCGCTGTACAGAACGGAAGGGGAAAAAGAAAAAATAATTAAAAATGAATTTTCCACGTTTTGATAGAATGAGATCGGACGGAGGAAGAATTGCCGGCTTCAACCCTGAAGTTGAACCAATGCAAATTGGGGTAGTTTGTGGCCCTTTGAGTAAAGAGGAAAAGGAACAACGTTGATTCAAGAAATTGTGTTTATATTGTGGGGCTTCAGGACATTTTGTGAAGGAATGCCCTATACGACCAAAGACACTGATGAAGGGAAACGCCTTGTACCATCAGTTAAAGGGGTCGCTCTGATGGCGAAAGAAGAGAAGACGATCCCAGACTCTCATCTGGTTATCAACACATTGCAGACTTTTACCCCTCATGTGATCTTACACATGACTTTAAGGTTTCTGAATCAAGAAATCCTCGGAGTGGCCATAATGCTGGTTTCTGGAGCTACTGGAAATTTTTGTGACATCAAGAATGCTCAGCGGATTGGAGTCCAAGCTATTCGTAAAGAAAGAAGTGAACCAGTTTGTGCCGTTGACAGAACTAACTTGTCTACAGGTCCCATCATCAGTCATACCGAACCGTTAATTAATTCAAACAGATGGACATCGAGAGATTCTCCAATTTAATTTAATTGATGCACCCCAATTTCAACTGATTTTGGGGTTGCCTTGGTTAGCGATACACAATCCAACAGTGGATTGGGAGAATAGAACTGTCAAGATGCAATCAACCTTTTGTTTGGAACACTGTTATCATCCACCTGATGAGCGGATGGAACCTTCACAAGCCTCTTTGCTATCGTTTGGAGGACAGTCCATTGGAGTCATTGATTCAGTGGAAATTCCTAAGGAGTATCAAGATTTTGAGGAAGTCTTTAGTGAACAAGAGGCTGAGCAATTACCTCCACATCATTCTTATGATTGCGCAATCGATTTAGAACCACTCACTGTGTTTCCATGCAGTAGAATCTACGCTTTAACCGAAGCAGAGAATAAGACCATCTCAATCTCCGGTCTTGTCCCTGTTGTTTTTCATTCCAAATAAGGAGGGAACACTAAGAACTTGCATCGATTATTAAATAAATAGAGCTACAATAAAAAATCGCTACCCTCTTCCATTGATTTCAGTCCTATTGGACCAACTCAAGGAGGCCAGAATCTTTACTAAACTCGACTTGCGTGGTGCCTACCATTTAGTGCGGATGAAGGAGGGCCACGAATGGAAAACGGCATTTTGGACAAAGTTTGGATTATTCGAATATAGAGAGAGGCCCTTTGGGCTGTGCAATGCCTCCTCCGTATTCCAACATTTTATCAATGATGTGATTGGAGACTTGATTGACAAGATTGATAAGATTGCTGTCATTTATTTGGATGACATATTAATTTATTCCAAAGACCCTTGAGATCACACTGAGCATGTCAAGACGGTGTTGGAACGTCTTCGCTCTCACCGCCTTTATGTCAAACTCGAGAAATGTGTTTTCAGTTCTTCAAGTGTGGAGTTCCTGGGATTCATCTTATCCGCACAAGGTATCACCATGGATCCTGGAAAGGCGCAAGCTGTGGAAAATTGGCCATCTAGGAAAGATGTTAAGGAAATATAGAGATTCTTGGGATTCGCTAATTTTTATCGGCGGTTCATTCAAGGATGTTCTCAGTTGATTGTTCCTATCACTCGTCTTTTAAAGAAAGGAATGAAATTTCAACAGACATCTGAAGCAGAGCAAGCCTTTTTGTGTTTAAAGAAAATCCTGTTACATGCTTATCCCACTGAACCCTTCTTCGTGGAAGCAAATGCTTCTGATCAAGCCATTGGGGAAGTACTTTCACAGAGATATCCAGATACAGGCCAATTGCATCCTGTGGCCTATCATTCTCGAAAATTAAGTTCTGCTGAAATCAACTACACAATAGCAGCGAAAGAACTGTTAGCTGTTAAGGATGCCTTTGAAGATTGGAGACGTTATCTATTAGGAGCCCGACATACTGTCACCGTATTCTCCGATCATAAAAACCTCCAATTCTTGAAGACTGCAAAAACCTTAACTCCAAGGCAACTACGCGAGTCCTTATATTTCGCTGACTTTGATTTAGTGATCACGTATCGTCCCGGAAACAAGAATGGAGAAGCAGATGCCTTATCGCGATTACACACGGAAGAGTGTGAACATTCTGTGGAATCGCAACCCATAATTCCAGAGTCTAAAATTATTTGCACCATTTCCTTGGATAACTTCCAAGAAGAAGTTCGGAAGAGTCTAACGTTTGAAGAAATTAATCAGTGGGCCACCCAAGATGTTGAAAGAAAGATTCATAAGCAATTAGCTCACTACAAAGATGCATTATATCTTCCTACTAAAGCTCTGCAGGAGAAGGCGCTTCAAGCGTGTCATGATCAGCCCTTGTCTGGACATATAGGGATAACTAAAACATTGGATTTTGTGCAGCATTATTTTTGGTGGCCTGGGTTGTCCTCTTTTGTTAAACAATATGTTCAGACATGTGAACTGTGTACCCGAAGTAAACCCAATCAACAGGTTCCCCAGGGAATGTTACAACCTTTACCAACTCCCACTCATCCGTGGCACACTGTGTCCATGGATCTAATTGTAGAGTTGCCAATGATCAGGGTTATAATACCATCTTGGTCTTTGTTGATACCTTCACAAAGATGAGCCATTTCATTCCACTACCTGGTTTACCTACAGCGAAGGAATTGGCAGAAGTATTTAGTGAACACGAACATATAGTGAAGATACATGGGGTACCAAAGGTTGTAGTTTCAGATCGAGACTCTCAGTTTGTGTCCCACTTTTGGAAGGCTTTCTTGCATGGACTTGGGGGTGGAGGCTAGATATTCTACCAGTTATCATCCTGAGACTGATGGTCAGACGGAGAGAATAAATCAGGAATTAGAACAATATCTTCATCTGTTCCTTATGGATCGGGGTGGGATGGCTGAATTTGCTTGTAACAATGCAAAGAGTGTATACACAGGCTACTCTCTCTTTTATCTGAATTACGGCCGTCATCCTAATCCTTTTAACACTCAAGAAGAATTGGAAGTTCCAGCAGTGGGGAATTTAATGAAAGATTTAGATCTCCTCCATAAATCTGCAGAGGCTAATTTGATCAAGGCAAAAGTTAACTATAAGAAATTTTATGATAAACATCGAAAACCAGCACCAAAATATCAGGTGGGAGTTCGGGTTTGGTTGTCTACTAAAAATTTACATTTGAAAGGGAATCAGAAATTTCAGCCTCCCTTTGTGGGTCCTTACTCCATTGCACAAGTTTTAGGACCAGTCACAGTAATGTTGAAGTTGCCTTCCAAACTAGGCATTCACCCAGTCTTTCATGTTTCCCTTTTAAAAAAGACTGCACCACATGTTCGCATTTCAGGGTTCCCCGAGCCACTTGAGATCAATGGTCATCCAGAATATGAAGTGAAGGAAATTTTAGATTCTAAAATTAGTAAAGGGAAACTTTATTACTTGATTGATTGGAAGGGGTATGGTCCAGAGGATAGGTCTTGGGAGCCAGCAGAGAATGTCCATGCCCCTCAGTTAAAAAGACGGTTTCACTCTCAACACCGATTAAAATCTGGATCGATGAATCGGTCATTGAGAGGGGATACTGTTAGGAAACACATGATTAGTACAGTAACTCTTTCCAACCCCTGCCACACTTGGAAAAAGAACCTAGTCATTGTCAAACCCTGTACAGTGAATCTTTGGTATAACATTGTATAAGTAGTCAGACATTACAAGATGGCCGCCGCCTTTATCGTGGATCTCTTTCACATTTGTACACATTAGCGGTCTAGTGGTTGAGTGAAGTGCGTACGATTCCAACTGCGCACTTCAACGAAGATTCGTTAGGACAAGCATCAAGGAAGCGTTTCTCCTAGTTCCATGAGGAGCAGGTGTTAACTGTTTTCGCTAGAGTTTTATAGTTTCAGAGTAGGAGTGTTCTATTTCTTAGGAAGTATAAGGTTAATTTGAAGAAGGAGGTCGAACTTAATGCAAAGCCCATTTCTTCATTGTACTGTCGAACAAAGTTCCAGAGACTCGCTGTTCCTTTTTGTGAGGTTGTCAGTTAAACTCAACAGCTTCCTAGAAGGTGAATTCCCGTAAGACTAACCGGGTACAAAGAAAATCAAGTCTAAGAAGCATAACGTGAACTAGCCAAGCAGCCTTCCAGTAAGGCCTTTCCATGAACGCATTTGCGATCTACGCTGTTCACTGCTAATTCTTACAAGCGTATCCATAGTCAGCTGCTTCCTCCTTGCGCTTATCCACACCTTTCCTTCCCCTTGTCCCTACCCGGTTCCTTTTTGCGTGCATCTTGAATGAGAACATAATCACTGGCTAAAGACAAAGACAATTGAGAGTTGCTCGCCTACCAGTGACGGAGTAAGAGAAGGATTGCATGAACGCTGTTCTATTGAGAATATAAGGTATAGTTCAGGATAGTTATACTCAGTCCAATGATTGAAAGAGTATTCTTTCCTTAACCTAATCTCTTCCTCTCTCTTGCAGATAGTTAGAACAATTCTTAAGGAACACCTTTGACATAAGTAACCTAATTCGAAGAGGAGCTCTTACTCTGACAACTGCTGGAAGGAAGTAGCCTGATAGGAGTAATAGTAGGCATAGACCAATTACTGTAATGAATGTTGTGTTTATGTATCTATCTCCCTTCTGTGTATTAGGCACTCACTGACAGTCAGGAGAATCCATGTAGAAGATTCTTGGAAGTGAGTCGAGGGTGACAGTTGTTGACGGAGTGTCTCTCTTTCTATCCCATTCCCCTTTCTCCCCTGCTGATGACGTTGCTTAGTGAGAAGAGCGACTGCACCGGTGCGCGGGCTTTGGGATCCACGTCTGATCTGCATCTGCTTCTGCGAAGACTAGAGGGTTCTGACATTATGTGCTATTTAGAAATGTTCGTTATTTACCTTGAACTGTGGCTCTGAACATGTTGGTACATCAGCGTTCAATAGGAAAAAGACGCTCGCTCGCACTTGCAGTGCTTGCTTGCAATAGCCGAGAAACAGCCCAGGAATCGAACATGCAGAGACGTGCTCTACGTAACAGCTGCTTTTGGGCGTGGCTGCTAAAAAAGCCAACACCCAAAGGTCTGGAAGACGCTTTGCCTTCCGGTTTCGCTCCAAGGAACAGCTGAGTGCTTCTACACTGCTTACCTGACACTTGAGTACTCATCAGCTTGCAGAAAGACGATCTACAGCAGTAACTCTTATAAATGAGGTACTAAGAATTTTTTGTATTGTATACATTGATGATATACTGATCTATTCCAAAAATAGATCTGCACATGTAAAACAAGTAAGAGCCATTCTTCATCAGCTATTACAAAATGCATTATACGTAAAATTAGAGAAAAGCACGTTTCATGTCAACAAAGTTGAAATTTTAGGATATGTATTAGTCTCACTGGAATCAAAATGGATCCAAAGAAAACCCAAGCTATCTTTACCTGGCCAAGTCCAACTTCAGTAAAGCAGGTAAAAAGTTTTTTAGGATTCGCCAGTTTTTATAGGTGTTATATAAACAACTTTTCAAAAATGATAACTACCATTACCACACTCTTATGAAAAAACATGAAATTCAATTGGTCCATTGAAGCAGAAAAAGCCTTCCGTTCTTTAAAAGAACAATTCACGTCTGCTCCTATTTTGATGCATCCCGACCCTACTCAGCCCTTCATTGTAGAAGCAGAAGCTTCTCAGTTTGCTATTGGGTGAATTTTATCTCAAAGACACAGAAATACAGGCCAAATGCACCCCATAGCATATTATTCTAGGAAACTGTCCCCTGCAGAACAAAATAATGCTATAGCAGACAGGGAATTATTGGCTATAAAAGCTGTGTTTGAAGAATGGCGGCATTACTTGTTAGGAGCTCGACACCCTGTAACTATTTATACAGACCATCGTAATTTGCAAACTTTAAAATCAGTCAAAGCTCTTACTGCTCGACAATTAAGATAGACATTATTCTTCAATTATTATAACTTTATCATAACCTATCGACCGGGAAAAGAAAACAATAAAGCAGATGCTTTATCACGCATAGGTATAAACGATGATGTGAATACCAAGCAAGAAAAGATACAACCAATACTCCCAATAGAATGCTTCCAAGTGGGAGTTGTGGACACTGATGTGATGGTGGATACCAAGGTAGACTTACAAACTAAATCAAAAGAAGACTGGCATAAAGAATTTCCATTACTGCAATGGATCAATGATCTTTTATATATGAATGATCGTATTTTTGTACCAGCCCAACAATTACAGCATTGAATCATGCAAGCATATCATGACACACCATTGTCTATACATCCTGGAGTCACTAAAATGTATCAACAAATTAAAAGAAAGTTTTGGTAGCCTTCCATGTTCAGCGATGTTAGAAATTATGTAGACACTTGTATGACATGTACCCAAAATAAATCTGTACACCAGACCCCCAGTGGATTATTACAACCTCTACCTTTGCCACAACCATGACATACTATTTCCCTCGACTTTATTGTCGAACTACCTCGTACTAAGATAGGGTGTACTACCATCTTAACTGTAGTTGACCATTTCACTCGAATGGCTCATTTAATTCTATTAAGCAAACTACCCACAGCTTCAGAATTAACTCACATTTTCATGAAAGAAGTGGTCACATTACATGGACTCCCATCTGTTCAGACAGAGGTGCCCAGCATCTTGGTAAATCCTTCAACATGGAAATGCGTTTGTCCTCCAGTCACCATCCACAGACGGATGGCTTGACTGAACGCACAAATCAAACTATTGAACAGTACTTAGGGTGTATGTTACCTACTTGTGAATCAGAATGGTCAGAAGTATTATGGCCCATGAAATTCACGTATAACAATATGGATCATTCATCACTTGATATGTCTCCTTTCGTTTGTGCACAAGGTTTTCACCGCAAAGTCATTTTAGGACAGGATGAAAGATGTATAAAAACCCCAACTGGCAACAATTTAATATATGATTTAGTATCAGTCAAACAATAAGCACAGTATCATTTATCTCAAGCAAAATAAACTCAGAAGAAATCAGCAGATAAACATAGATCAAAACCAACAACAAATTCTGTTGATGATAAGGTATGGTTATCTACAAAAAATTTGAGAATCAAAACCTACAGGAAGTTTTGTCCACAATATATCGGACACTTTCCTATTAAAAAGGTAATCAACCCAGTCTGTATGAAGTTAGCACTCTCTCCAATATATCGTTTTCATCCAGTTTTCCCTGTGTCATTATTGAAACCTTTTAATCCAATGACTCGAATGGTATCTGAGATAGATATTGAAGGTGTGCCAGAATTTGAAGTAAAAGCAGTAATAGATTCTAAAAGAATCCGGGGCAAATTGTTGTATTTAGTGGATTGGCAAGGGTATGGTCCTGACGAAAGGTCTTGGGAGCCTCTTGTCAATTTACAGAATGCTCCTAAAAAATTAAAAGCTTTTCATACTCGACATCCTGACAAACCAAAACTGATTCCTAAGGTTTTAGGATGGATTCTACAAGGGGTACTGTCATGATGCAACATCATACATCATTTGTTTCCCTCTAGATTAATATATTCCCTGAGTAAAACCCACCCCTGCCCCGTGCATCCAGCACTCCAAGGTATATTAGTATAGAAAGCTAGACTTGTATGCAGAAAACTAGAATAGAATTGTGTTTACACATTTAGATAATTAAAAACTAATTGTATTCACCGTTTGTGAAGCAATGCTTATTTTTTTGTAACATAGTGATTTGGGACTTCAATCAGCATCATAGCGCTCGCTTTGATTATGTGCTATTTAGAAATGTTCCTTAAAGCGCTTATTCATTTTGAACTGTGGCTCTGAACATGTTGTTACATCAGCGCTAAATAGGAAAAAGACGCTCGCTCGCACTTGCAGTGCTCGCTCACATTAGCCGAGAAACAGCCCTGGAATCGAACATGCAGAGACATGCTTTACATAACAGATGTTTTCAGGCGTGGCAGCTATAAAAGCCACACCCAAAGGTCTGGAAGATGCTTTGCATTCAGGCTTCGCTCCAAGGAACAGCTGAGTGCTTCTACACGGCTTACCTGACAATTGAGAACTCATCAGCTTGCAGAAAGACGATCTACAGCGGTAACTCTGGAGACCTGAAAGGAAAGATAAGTGCACATTTCTTCTTTTCTGACAAGGCGCCCACCACAGCGAATTCCTGAGACTTTGGAATAATTTTTTTAAATTTCTGAAATAAGAAAGACATCTTTAAGAACATTGGTTAAAGGAAATTGACAAGCTAAAACATAGAAAACAGATTGTAAAGGCTTGAATTATTGATTTTGGTGATTGTTTTTGTTTTCAGCAGCATGAAGGAACTCTAGACAAGGGGCACATGAGGACTAAGTCATTTTTATGAAAAGAACAGTGTCTACTAACGTAAAGGTTATAATCTAGTATGTAAGAAGTAAAAGTATTTAATCACTATTTCCCATTACAGAGAACTTCTGCATCTTCCATATCAGCATACCACCTGATCACATCACCACCATTCGCCACTTGAGAAAAAAACAACCAGAATACACCTTCACGACGACAACAGAATGCGACGAAATAGAGTGTTGCTCGCAGGTAGGAATTATTCCTTCACTTATTGAAAATAAAAATACACTAGTAGATCTAATAGACTAAAAGCAAAGTGGGTGAGATAAAGGTAAAACAAAACTTGTGATCCCTTTTAGGGATAAACTTCAGATTCAGAAACATGTATAACCTTGTGAAAAAGAAATAGCAAACAAACTGTGAATGCATTTCAGCAGTGTTTCTTACCCAGTGGTCCATGGGCCATGAGGGTCCGCAACACCTACTCAGGGAGTTGGTTTAGGAAATAAAATATTGCTAGAATATTTACAACAAACACAAACACAAAAAAGCTAAATTGAAAATGGAAATTTTTTAAACACGTAAACGTGAAGGAATTCAAAATTACAAGCTAAAAATTCATTAAATCTTTATCTTGAAACATGGGAGCTGTGCAAGTAAAGTAAATGCAAACAAGTATGGGTGATTGGTGTCCTCACCTGAAGGAGCACAGATATGTGCAGACAAAAAGAAAGCATAAATTAGGAGAAAAATAGACAATGTAGTATTCTAGAGACTAACATATTGCTTCTTTAAAGAAAAATTAATTACCTTTCAAGAACCTGTAACCTTCTCATATTTTTTCAATTTTGTTGCTTGTGAATTTCATATTGAACACTTTTTGTATTGGTTTGATGTATATGTGTTTCTATATTTATGAGCATTGCGTTAAAGTTCAAATTGAATACATTGCTTAGATGGGTATCCCTGTATCTTCCAGTAATGATTTAATGGGGTCAACGGAAGTCAAAAGTTTAATAACCACTGACTAACTGTATTAGGGATCATCATCCACAACCATCAATGATGTAAATGTCCCTTGCTTACTCAATTTGAAAGCCTGATAAGCCTTGGAGTATGGTATTGGACTATCACACTTTGAATTTGCATTGCAAAATATATTCAGTATAAAATGCAAAAGCACTACAGTAATGATTCAAATACCAAGAAAAAAATACAAGATCACATTAGATATTGCAAATGTTTTTTTGGTCTAAACATTTAACATCCTTCTCATTAGGTAGAATCCAAATAGGATTCACAAAATTACTTCAGGTGCATAAGATTGGCCACAGGGTATTCTCAGTGAACTGTTACAATGTGATTGGAGAGTAATTTTATGTGTTGATGAGATATACATTTCAGATGAAGACTTAAATTAACATTTACAACTTTTAAACAACATAGTCATATTACTTATAAAAACAGGCTCCAAGCTTCACCTCAGGAACTACAATATATGTTTTTAAATGTAATATTTTAGGCTATTAATTATACACTGAATGAAAAAGAGTTGCATATGGAAACTTGGAAAAAAGTAGTAAGCTTGAACCCCCCCCAGGTGTCTTAGAGAACTACAAGCATTCACAGGATTCTAGAATGTTGACAAAAAGTATGCAGAAAGAGTAAAAACCCTGGTTCTATTGATTATTCAGAAACTTGTCAGGAAGGACTAGAAAGATCAATTTACACAAACACCTAGAGACAAGCTCACAACAAAATATTTACAAACACAAGTAATACTCTTGATTTATCAATCAGGATAGCATCCAATCAGTCAATCAGGATATCTTAGTATCTTAAATAACAAAGGACAGAATATACCTATTGCCTAAAAATACATTTGTACACAGCAGACGAAGGGTGATTTGTTTCAATAAAGAAAGAAAATAATTCTTGTTGCACCCTTACCTGCCTTGAAATCTGCAACTAAAGCAAACAGACCAAATTTAAATAGATTGCACCTGTGCTGGGTGCCAAGGGCAGCGAGTTAGGTGAAGATGAGCAATTTGAATATCACCTTACATTAGGAACAAAGGAATTCCTGAGACACCATCTACAAAATATTTGCTTGAGTATCATGTATTTTTACACTGATAGACGATCAAGCCAGAAAGGGGAATAAAACAGAAAATCCTATTTATTGTGTGCCTGTACACTGGAAATTTGAGGGCTCAGAATTCAAAATTAAGCACATAAATATAAAGCCTTTAGGGGACTCAACAATAACAACTTTAGAATTGAATGGGCTCTTTTCACTCAGCAGGAAGCGAATAAATTAGTTTCTACTTTGATTGTGTCCAAATCCTCATTTTGGGTACTGTGATACAATGTTGTTTTAAAATATTTGGAAACCAATGATTACAAACACAGAAGCATTAAGACGATTAAAGGAAACCAGCTTTTGGCTAAAAGAGCTGCCCACTAGTGACAACTCCCATGGGCGGAGTCCAGCACACACTGTTCCACCAAAGTCAGGGTGTTCACTCCAAAGATAACTTTGCAGCTGACCAGGTGCAGTACAAGTGCGGGTTTGTAAAATATTGCTGAAGACACAGTTGAAAACCAAGACAGACCCAGATAATCACTCAGCAGTCAAATCCTTACACATTAAAAAAAGATTCACCTCCTGCTTTCTGGAGAAGTATAAATACTTTGGAGGACAAGGTGGCCTTCCTGTAGTCAGTATTCCTAAAATAGGAGAATGCTACAGGAAACATCTTTTATCCTGCATTCTCAACAACGACCAGCCTTTACAATGAGGTCAATACCTTAACTGCATTGTTATCACAAGTTACTTTCACCCCCAAGTTGTTAAACAGCTTGCTGTAGGGGGCGTGTGGTTGGACTGCTTTCGGATTAGGATTCGGCAGATCACAGCTTGCACAGTCCCCGAAATTTGTTATGGCTGAGTAGCAATGAGCTGATTCCATATATTTCATTTGGCTCAAAGGTTAGCTATTACCTCTAAGACATTTATAGAATTCCTTTCTCAGGTGGGAGTAAGTCTCCAGTACTTGCACCACTATAGGCTCAGTTCAAATGGGGTTATCAAGTGAGCAAAGAGAATGTTGACTGCTAGGATTTTAGATAATGGTGGATAATAGGCCCACAAACCTTTTAGTCCATAATGAGTTGGCAACAAAATATGCCAAGACATCTATTGTCAATCCACCCTCATTATGAGATGCTGTTCGGTGTCAAACTGTATGTACTTAATTTCCTGGATTGAGGGATCCGCATGAGCAATAAAGATTGTTGCAGGAATTGCAGCATAGCCTTGTGATCTAAGCAAGACCAAAACTCCATTGTCGTATCCAGTGCCTGGCTGGTTGATGAAGCTAGGTGAACTTGTGGTAGAAGAATTTGGACTGAAGGAAAAGTTTAGTCCAGGCTATCAACATCTTTTGAAGGTGCTGGAAATGAAACAAACAATAATGGTGATAGTACAGATGTGACCTGAGAGAAAAGAAACGCAATTGTTGTCTTTGGACACAGTAAAGACATGTCATATGGCCCATTCCCTACAGCAGACTCAAACAACGTTCAGTGCCATTGCACTATGCAACTGTCAATTGCTTCACAGAATGTTTCCCTGTTGGCTACCCTAAAAAACCGAAGAGCAATGAGCCCTAAGCACAGATCCAAAAGTGGTAAGATCTGAAAATACCGTTGATAAAGTACCGCTGCCAATAGCTCCATCTTTAGAATTTGGATAGGATTAGATGAAAACTTGTAAAGTCCCAGGATTTGTAACTCAGAAGATTTAGATGAAATATTATCAGAATGTGAAACTATTCCATTGAACAAAATACTATCAGAAACTTAACTTACAAAGTGAAAAACATATCCAAAAAGATTTTCTTGTAAACATATGAACAAAGATCAGAGTTCATAGTTTCAAAGGAATATACAAAGCAAACTCTGACTTAAGTCTAACTCACATTTACTGTAATTCCGTTTGAGGACGGTGGATGCAGAATATGCTTAGGAATAGAGTATCCAGTTATATTACCTTAATGTTACACAAACAAAATGAAGTAGACAGTCATCAGGAAAGTCTCTTGTAAAGCTATAATAGGCGCTAAGCTGAAAGATTGTGCCTGTTTAGGAAGAATTAGAATATCAGGGGCAAGCAGAGCCTATCTAAGCCCCCCACACCTTTTGCTTTTGATTTAGATGACATGCTGTCTCTAAGTCCTTTTCCTGATGAACGGCATGGAGACACTTTGAGGAGTCTACTCTAAGAACTACAGACACAAGCTTCAATGGACATTGCGGGCCCTCAGCTCACAGTGTAAAATAAAAAGCAAATATTCGGAAACAATTGTTCTTCTGATTTGTGTATGCATATATCAAATGCAACAAGAATAATATTTCACTTTTAGCAATGTGATCATTGTTCAATTCCAATTGTTTTATGCCAAATTCCCATAGTTCATTTCTAGGAAGAAAGTGGTTTATACATCTGAGTTCTTGGATGAATATATCGACAAATCTTTTCTGACATGGAATACAAACGGAGACAAAAGAAAACTGCTTGGGGAACTGAGAGCTGGCAAATTCATGATCTGATACATTACTTCCTGTATGTTATTTTACCAAGTAATTTATAGTCTCAAATGTTAGTTACCAGCAAATAACATGTTTGTGTTTAGATAATGTTGATGAATTATTGATGCCTTCAATACCTAAACATTATTATTCAATTATTTTTCATTGGAAATGGGAACAAGCATAATTTAATGATGAGATGCATACATTGATTCATCATGGCATGTTTAAGGATGTGTTCCCAGAATTCGGAACAATTTGTGTTTGTGATTCACAAAAAAATGAATGTTATAAGAGAAATACTAATGGTTTAGCAGGACATGCAGCAATCCAAATAAACACTAGGTATGTTAACACTTACGAAATACCAAACTTTGCCAAATATGTGGTCATGATTACTCATTCATTTTTGTATGACAACACATAGACACATAACATGAAAACATAAATGTTTAGGATTTCCTGAAAGGTCCACTATGGGTCTATATTTTTACATACGTTTGTCCATCCTCAGGCTACTTGCTTGATAAGGGCATATGGATAAGTGTCCTGTAATGGTGATGTCTATGTTGAACCCATTTGTTTATAGTATCAGAAATAATGATGTCAAAGAGGATTTCAAGACGTTTAGAGGTACATTAACAAGTTCTCAATAATGTTTTGGTGTAACAAAAAAAAGGAGAGACCCATTGTTTTATTATACACACAATAATATAGTTTATGTGTGAATGTGAGTTTACATTTTACAAAACTTCGTTTAATTGAGTTTTGCAAATACAGCAGCACCCTTATAATGACAGACTTTTGTGTCAATATTTCCAAGTGTTTAGGGCAACATAACAAAACATAATTCATGTTGTGAATTTTCATCATCTATCATGTTTCACTTTGTCATCATTCTTTGCTGGATTTGGATTTTGTGGACGGTGGTTTTGTTGCATATCTTCACATTCTCAGTGTCAACTAACATATAACCGATATTAACTGCATTTACTCTTCCTCTGCCATTGTCACTGTGTTGGGAAAATGCCATGTTAGCTGAGAGGAGAAGAGGGGTTCTCTGGTTTTTATGTCAGGGTAAGAATTTGTCAACAGTGGGGGATATGTGTGCGCCCAAGGGGACTATCTTCAAGATTATGGATTCAGAATTTTGAGAAATTTTCAGGGGTCTTTTCGGTGAGCATCAAAATCAACATGGAGGGCCCCATTGTGTGCTCTTGTGTTGCAGAATGTTAAAGTTGTCCGCTTCACTCACCTACTAACAACACTTCACCAAATCCCTGTAATATGCCTGAACTAAAAACAAAGTTATATCCCATTATGTCACACAGCCATATATATTTTATAACAATAATTGTACTTTAAATATGTTATTTTATTGATAGTTTCAAAACAAGTATCAATTTAATCAATACTGTGTACCACAAAGCAAATAAGCGACAAATAATATATACGTAAAAATACCTAAGCAGCCACTCAGGAATGCAACGGTTATTTGTATACATATTTCAGACAAACAGATTATTTGGAAACCAGCCATTTGTCTCTTGGTATTAGGAGTACATTCTTAAAGGAATTGATTTAAGTACATTGTGTTAATGAATCAGTGATTCTCAACTGCTTAGAGACCTTGGATCAGAGGTCCCTAAGGAAGAAGTGTCTATTTAAATATTTGAACTGATAGAGAAATAATGAAAGCGAAGATCTGCAGAGCTGTGACAAAGATTTGACATTCCTGTATTACATCAGAGAAGGTCTATTTCCTTTCAGAAGTGAAGGTAACCACCAAATAGTAGATTGCTCTCCTCTCTTAAAGGGACATCGTGGATTTCATGGAGAATCAGAATATCACCTATATCATGGTGAAACAATGGGCATGGATTCATATTTGATTGGGTAAGGTGGAGAATGATCAATTAGCTAAGTGTGAGAGATTAGGGGAGAAGAGTTGGCCTAACGGCTAGGGAGCTTGACCTCAGATTTGGGGATCTGGGTTCGAGTCTCGGTAATGACGCCAACCATCCTGTGATTCTGGGCAAATCACTTAATCTCCCTGTGCCTAACAAAAATGAATGTGTGTCCTCGTGTAACGTAACTGGTGCTATATAAATCGCTCTGATATCCGATGTGCCACCAGAGGATTCCAAATTAAGGCTTGGAGGCTGCATGAATGTTTGCAAAATGAGCTTAGATTTAGGATGTCAAACCAGTCCTTCGACTGTATAATTCGCCCCAGGATTCTGGATCAGTTACAAAAGTATATAATAATTACCCATAAGAAGTTTACACCACCTATGACTGTAATGTTATTTTAGACAAAAGATCACACAATTTTAACAAGTTACGTAATAACCTTCATTCAGCACAACAATAAATAAAATAAAATAGTAGGGCTGAACAATTTTTGTTTTACAAAAGTATCAAATCACGCTCATTTACATTTTTAAATTCCATTAATGGGAACAGACATTTTCAACCTTGTGGTGTTATATTCCCAGGTTTAGGCCCATGTAGCGAAGCAGCTTATTTCTTACATTGACCTCACAAATAACATTTTCACCGGTGACCTTTTGCACATATTTGCGTGCAAGTTAAATATTGGATTAGTTTCCATGAAACTAACTTGTTTACACATCTAGTTTCACACAATATTATCACAACGCCCTGGACATCATGTACATGGTCTTGTTTCGCATTACGTACAAATTTATTTATTTATTTATTTATTTTTACAACTTATAAAGCGCGAGCAAATGCCCGTAGGCGTCTTGGCGCTATGATTTCCTACAACAATTTAAGGACCTGCGGGTTGACACTGGGTTATGAAGTTATTGATTAAACAACCATGTCTTCAACAGTTTCCTAAACTGCAAAAGGCTGGGGCTGGGACAAATGTCACCACTATCTTCATTCTCGGGGTAACAGGGCTATATATCCATAACATCACTAATCTATATGCGTTTCGCAAGGCTGCTTTTTCTAATAAAAGATGAGCATCCTGATAGATTAGGGGAGGAGGCACTTTCGCTGACATCGAAGGTTCTTGCATGCTGAGTAATCACCAAGCAGAAGTCTGACATCGTGTGAGGGGTGTCTAGTTTGTGACCAAGATGGGGGCCTTCATCCTATAAACAATGAAGTAAGATCGTGCACTGCGTAAGTTATTATTTGAAATTAATTGGTATGCCGTGCTCCAGAAAATCGTTCCCCACTTGGGAGCGTAATGTACAAAATCAAAGTAGCACTTCCACCACTATGGAAGTGAATTTCTGGGCACTGATGCTTAGATGCTGTCAATTACAGCGAAGATAAACAAAAGAATCTCAGAAACAAACGTTGCTTGGTATGTTTTTAGTTTTCAAAACATAAACTCTTGATTGTATTGTCTTCTATTGTCATTTCAAATTAACAAGTTGAAGTATTCCATCATACGTCATCATTGTTGTTACGCATAGATTCCATCCCTATGCATTTCGGCACTGGGCCTTCATCAGGGGAATATCAATAACAAATGTAAATAGCTACTATAACTTATGGGGAATTGCCACTCAATCAATCACCATCACCACTGTGTGCTACATGTGGCGTAGTACAAGTGGAGCCGAGTATTCTCTGTGCAGTTCTGTAATAGTGAATGTGAGAACGATAAAAATATAGTGGAAACGACGAGATGATAAGGGACATGCGTGGTGTGACTTAACTCAGCTACTGCCGAAATATAAAATCAGGCTTTCAAGAATATGTATGCTCAGAGTGCTGTTATATGCAAATGTGTAATAGGACGTGCCTTGAAGTGAAATTGAGCTGAAAACATGAAACCGAATGAAACACAGTGAGGTGCAACCACAAACGTGGCGTTAACGCAACGGAATGTGGGCTTTGCTGTATAAAAAAGCAGCTGTAAGTTTCATGCTTCTAAGAATCTACAAAGTACCTTACAAAACTGTGCTCTTAAGCGCTTACCTATGCTGAAACTGATGAATATAAAATCTTGGCGGCTGACTTGTTCGAAGTCAGATCGGCGTGTGACGTGGGGGGCGTGTTAATAAGCGGAAATGACGTTGCGCGAATGTTAGAACAATAAAGATTGTATTCACCAATGTGACTAAGTGACATGCATGAATGTGTAAAGACAACAGAGAAGGTAACTATGTTAAAATGGAAACTGACTCGTGTAGTGACATCAAGATGTCTAACAAATTAATTAAATAAACAGCTTTAAAGGTGGCTGTGATAAAAAGTGTGGTGCACATAACTTGGGCATATGGTGTAACCAGCTGTCAAATAACTACAAAATGTACAAGCTAACACATGGGACTAAATGACATGTTACATATAAAGATATCTAATAAGTAGGTGTATACTGCATATTGTCATACGATCAGGTCCCAGATGTGGAAATAATCTACTGTAAACAAATACTGTCCTATAACACAGATAAACATAAAGTGAACTATTGAGTAGGTGTACATTGCAAATAACTGTGTACCAATGAGAACAGTCATTTAAAAATAGCACGCAAATTCTGTCTATCATTCATCCCGTTAGGATTCAATGTATTAAGGTGATAAATCCAAAAGTTCTCCCTAATGAGTAACGTTTTCCTATTATCTTTTCCTTCACTGCGTTGAATAATCTCCAATATGCATGCCTTAATTTGGCTTACATGGTGGTTGGCCTCAATGAAATGTGCACCTACTACCGACTTCATATATTTTGTTTTTATGTTGCTTTTGTGTTCGTTTAGTCGGATTTTCAGCTTACGTTCAGATTGACCTATGTAGGCCTTACCACATGGGCATTTGTAAATATACACAATGTTGGATGTATCGCAGGTGGCGTCCACACGTAAAGGTATTTTATGACCCTTCATGGGATGTTTAATGAAATATCCTTTCATGAAATTGTGGCAGTTGTTACAGTTCCAACACGGGATAGTGCCTCTATATTGATGTGTGTCTTTGCTCTCAATTGGATGTTTGATGATTTTGCCTATATTTTTAGATCTTGTGTATGCGAATATGGGTTCATCCTTGAAGATGTTGATAAAGTCTTGTTCCATTCCTAATAAGGTCCAGTGTCTCTTGATGAGTTCTAATGGCTATTTACATTTGTTATAGATATTCTCCCGATTTTGCCCTTCATTCTATCACATGAGGTAATGGGGTTGGATTGTCCCTTAGGGGGATTCTTGGCTTTACACCTACATACACTTAGAGTAGGGTCTGCATCATAGGAGTTTGCTTGATTACTGCCTTGTGTTATATGCCTGCATATACACATTGTTTTAGCACCATGGTAGAACTCTACCTACTATTGACACTTTTGGTGCTTTTAGTCATGTTTGTCTGCTTGTTTCTACTAATTATTGCAGCACACATATTTCATGCAAGAAGAAGATTGGTTCAATAAATATTATTGAAAATGTCCCACTGAGTATTCTCTGTATATTTCTCTGAGAATAAGTGAGCACGAGTGACTGAGCAAAAGGTTCTGTACTGTTTCCATGATCCCTGAGGGGTCAGGGTTGTCATGTTCAGTGGTTTCCAGAAACCATTAGCTTGCTAGTAGGTTAGAGGGTCTTACAGTGGCACTGTGAGCTAGCTGGTGTAAAGGCCAACATATCATGCGGGGGTATCCGGAATCAGTCTTGACACCAAGCCCCTAGTTTATGTTGTCCAAAACAATTAGTAAATCCCACGGATCAGTAGGATTTCCACAAAAGTGGTCTGACAGCTTGCTTACATTTTATTCCCCTTTTTCAGAACTTTGCTAATCATCCACTAAATATTAAAAACTCAGGGGCAAGCCTCTTGTGCCACTTTTACGCCGCCATTGCGTCACTTTTCTGACGCAGTGGCGGCGCAAAAGAAGCGCCATGGTGCAGGGTATTTACAACGTGACACATCTGGGTGCGTCACGTTGTAAAGCCCTGTGCCAGAAGTAGTCGTTCCTACAATCTACAAGATTTCACTCAGTCACTTTTGAGCCCATGCTGTGCGCTTTACGGCCCAGATGCGTCACGCATCTGTGCTGTTTTTGCCCCATGGTGCGCCGCATTGTAAATGCGGCGCATCCATGGTAGCGGAGCCATGGCGCAGAATAACTGGCGCATCCCTGCTGATATGCAGGGATGCGGCAGTTATTGTAAATCTGCCCCTCAAAGACAATATAAATACCTACAGCAGCAGATAAAAGAACTATATTATGTTCACATGCAACATAGACGCTATACAATAAGATGAAGACTATACTGTTGGAGAAATGGAAGCCTGTCAAAAATAATATTACCTGAAGAAATTCCTAGATAATTAGTAAAGTCAGTTACTCTCCCTTGGATCACCATCCGGACTCAAGTGCTCACTCAAATCAAAAATGCATTTTGACTGCATGCCCAAAACAGTCCTAACAAATCATAAATCAATCCAAGTGCCTCGTCCGCGTACACAGCCGCCAGTACATATCCATCCGCCTAGGTGGCAGCACATTATGCTCCTAAAGTAATAGTTTTGTTCATTTTTTTATTAATTCATGAATGTCCATGAAAATGATGTAAAAGACTGAAATGTCAACCACAATGACTGATCAGACAACTGATATATGAATGTCTTTAATTATTTTCCATTATTGAGATACTTATGGATGCATAATAATATATTCTGCATGTTTTTGAACATGAATATGATGTATTTCTTGTAAACGCTTCCTTTTAGTGTTAGCTATGAACTGTGATCTGTCAAGTTGCAGATGAAAGAGGCTCATGAAGAACCACACCCCTGATGTAGCTGCTAAAGTGGGGGATTAATAAAGCCCCTGAAGTAATGCCCTCAAGGATCATAGTTGTGCATTTCACTTTAGATTTGGGATTTGTCACTTGCTGCAGCATAGGGTTAGTGTTTGGACTAATATGGACATTTGACCATCAGTACATCTTGCTAATAAATGTGTAAACTAGTATAACATGTATGGTGACCTCCTCACCCCCGGTAGTTATGAGCGCCTATAGATTCCCACTATGGTGATGGAGGACCCTGATAGACTGGATAATGAAGGGCCATTAATAATCAGGGCCTCTGGAATTATGTGGCAATGTATTATGAAATTAAGTTGAAGAGCTGACTAAATTATGGCTCAGGAAAAGACAAATATACCTTCTCACGTGATACATTATGTGGCAGTGCTGATTCACTGTTTTCTCATTTAAACACATATTATTCATACAGTCTGACATCTGAATACAGTACTCTTTAACCTGTGAACCTTTGCATAGGATTTGCCACTGCTCACACCATGTGTGATGCTCCCTTCAATAACTTTTAAACCGTTGTAGTTTGATACAATTTTTGTTGAATTTGGCGAGTTTTGCAGCAGATGGTGAATTTAGTGGAAATATCATTTTTGCATTCCCTCCCATCTGGAATCCTTGTATGTATAAACTTATACTTTTCAATAATGTTTACATAATCAAGCCTTGCATCTTAGATTGCAATTGCACAGCCACTGTAATTACAATGAGCTTCTCCGGAGCAGTCGCCAGACAACATAAAAGCATCATTGTAATGCAATGAGCACATCATCACTGGCCACGGACTCTGGTTCCTGGATGCCAAAGATGCAAATAAACAAGAGTGCCCTACAATTTGAGGTATGGGCAGGACTGGAGGAGTGACAAAGAACAAATGGGGAAAAAGTGGTGGTAGGAGTTCTCGAGACGCCCCTTTAAAAAAAAATCTGTTTATTAGTAGAAAGTGCCCTCACAGGGGTCATGTTAATAATGGTGGGTGCGGAGTTATATTTAACCATAACAGGTCACTGGGCTCTGGGCCTGAAAGTCAGGTCCCAGTCCCATCAGCAATTACATTAGAAAGGGAGGAATGTTTCCCTTCCCACAAGATTCCCTCCCCTGGCCCATTCAGGAACAGCCCAGTGGTGCATACGTAGACAATCAATTTTGGATAGTGAAATACCATAACTCATCAAGTGAAAGCTGCATGAACAGGTTTTTGTCAAGGTAGAGCATAAAACCAACAGAAGAAAGCTGTGTATCAGAAAAAAGCAACCTAGGACAACTCTGTGGGGAAGCAGTGTAGGAAACATGAACATTTGATATAGGGCAACATGAAAGCAAACCTGTCCCAAGGCAACATATATCGATTAGCACTATTTCTACAAGAAGAAAATTCACACATAAAGTGGAGCATTAACCAATATTTCCTATCGATAGAGACCATAGCTGCACTCTTAAAGTATTGTGGAGGGATGACATGTGTGTCCGTTGACTATACAGGCCCACCAATGTCTGTTGGCAATTGAACGGCGTGCATGGATTACTAAAACACTAGTGTTGAGGTCTCTTAAAGTACGATATAGGGGATTTAATGCTACTGAAAAGATTCAGTTAGAATTGCCTTGGTTAAGAACTGATGATACTTCAGCATGATTTGTGTTTTATGATTGTCAAGGGTGTGGATGAATATTCCTGGGCTCTCCTGGGTGGCTGTTGGAGCCAACATTCGAAATGCTTGTGGGCTTTTACCTAATACATTAATTAAATAATGTTATCCTCTTATAAGGACACTCTTGTCTGCGTCCTTTGCCTGGAAATATGCAACAGCTTTAGATATCATTGATTACATCACTTATGAAATCTCAAATAACTTAATGGAGAATGTCACTGGTCATATCCCTGATGATGTCATCCAGATTACACAATAATTTGCTATGAGATTTTCATACTGGAAGATATTCAGCAGTATGCATGTAACCCCAAAATAATGTAACATCTTTGGAACTTACAGGCACATCCTTTCCCAGAAGCATATCTGTGAAATAACCCACATTAAATTGGTATTGTAATGTTTATTTACATGTATTGAGGTTTATAATAAATGTAATAGTTCTGAACAAATGAATGACATTGTGAACTTATAAACCTTGAATAAAGTTCAAACACCTAGTTTGGTTATTATTCGCCTTAATGAGATGTGTCTGCTAAATACCTCATCTGACAATAGAATTTTAGGTCAACAGCTTGACAAGATGAGCATTGCCAAAGGCTGTGTGCGTGGTTGGTATGGTAAGGTATGTTTTTATATATATATTTGAGAGCCAAAAGAAATTGCAGCTCAAATTCAACTTTCCTAAAGGAGGTTGAAGTAATGCAGGAAAGATTCAGAGAGCGGGGATACTCGCATAAAACAGTGAAAGCAGGATACACAAAAGTGAACAAAATCAACCGGGATGATCTGCTGGTTGAGACGGTGATAGTTGAGGAAAGTGAGCCTATAAGATTCATTACTACCTTCAACAATCAGGTTAAAGAGGTCAGAAAATGTTTGAGTAAGTTTTGGCATGTGCTAGGTACGGATACAACCTTAAAGAAATGTATTGATGAGTATCCTAGCTTTACCTACAGAAGATGTCCAGCTTTGAAGGACATATTATGCAAAAGCAGTCTACCATGTGATAAAAAGAAAACATCTATCCAAGGTTTCTTCAAATGCTTTTCTTGCAAGGCGTGCAAAGCAAGCAGCAATTGCAAACAGATAAAACTTTCGTGTAATCAAAAACCATTTGTCATCTCAAAACACCTGATATGCCCTTGCAAATTAGTGTACATTGGAAGCACCATCAAACCAGTGAAGCTACGCGTACTAGAGCACATGCGAGCCATCACAAATAATGATAAACAGTATCCGATGGCTCGCCATTTCCAGAAACATCACAAGGGAAATGCGAATCTTCTACAATACTGTGCTCTAGATATGATCCCAGAGTCTGAAAGAGGGGGAAGTAGAGAACAAGAACTGCGTAGACTTGAGTCAAAATTAATCATAAAGTACAAAACCATGCAGCCAGGAGGGATTAATAAAGATGAAGAATTAGCAGTCCACCTAGGCATATAATTGCACTGTGAATAATATATAGAATCTTATGATGGGAAGAAAAAAAAAAAAAAAGACAGAAAAAAAATGTCGTCTTGTTGCTTCTAATAGTATGTTATTACATGTTTTTAATAGGTAATGCACCTTTTTATTGATACGCATATTTATTCACTTGTAGGAGACGGAGCACTTTGCCCTTCATGAAGAATTCCTGAGCTGTGTAAAGGAACGCTGAAGGAAATTATTGGTTTCAGCCCACATGGGCAGAATTGTATAGAATATGTAGAAAACAGTTATAATTGCCACAAAACCACGCTTGGACAATATCGCTTGAATGCCCACTTGGACGTGAAAAATGGAGGATTGAAATCTAAAATAAGATTGTTCATTTATTATATGGAGTAAAGTTTTGAGATTTTGAATTAGTTTAAATCTCGAATTGGGAGACTCCATAATTGGAGTAAGATTATGAATCTGCAATTTTCATTTGTTTATTAGGCATGAAACTTGTGTTTATAATTTATAATTTAAATTACGAGTGTGGTGCCAACAACTGATCAATATAAACTGTTCCAACGTGGCGATCCTGAAATGACAGAATGGGTGGAATGTACTCCGTAGCCCTCTTTCTACTATAATGCACTATATCACGAAACATACCGTAATGACAGCTGACCCGTGACCAATGAACCGGCTAGTTCCGAAACGCGTCGGGTGTTGTTTTGCCACTGATTTTCAAAAAATAAATTGCTTCACTTCATATTGGGGCTCGGCGTTTTTCCTTTGAAACTCCAAGGATACTGTGCTGTGCTGTGCTGATATATATATATATATATCCATACTAATATAATAAAGAGAGAGCCCAAACCTTTGAGGCGGGTAATCTCAGGAACCACAGCACCAATCACAACACCCAATACAGGATTGGAAAGGGCAGTTGCAGCAGAAGGACATAGGCTATGCAGACGCCCACCATATACATTTAAAAGGTAAAAGAACTGTGCCAGCCAAGTAGTCCCTTATGGGCATGTCTGCGTTGTGCTGTGGGCGTATGCTGGGGGCGTGACAAACGCTGGGGGCGTGTGGTATGTTCCGCCCTTCATGGCATGTCTCATATTGTGTGCTAATCCCACCCTGCTCCCTTTAAATACCCCTGCACCCCATAATCATAACCTACCCTTACTCCTTAAAATACCCCAACACCCTTAAACACTAACCCATCTTAACCCTATAACTATACCCTGTACCCCAAAACCCAAACCTATCCCTAAACCCTAAAATTACCCCTGTACCCCAAAACTCAAACCTAGCCCTGAACCCTAAAAATACCACTGTACCCCAAAACCCAAACTTACCCCTGAACCCTAAAATACCCCTGTACCCCAAAACCCAAACCTAGCCCTGAACCCTTAAAATACCATTGTACCCCAAAACCAAAACCTACCCCTGAACCCTAAAAATACCCCTGCACCCCAAAACCCCAACCTAGCCCTGAACCCTAAAAATAACCCTGTACCCCAAAACCTAACCCTGAACCCTATAAATACCCCTGTACCTCAAAACCCAAACCTACCCCTGAACCCTAAAAATACCCCTGTACCCCAAAACCCAAACCTAGCCCTGAACCCTAAAAATACCACTGTACCCCAAAACCCAAACTTACCCCTGAACTCTAAAATACCCCTGTACTCCAAAACCCAAACCTAGCCCTGAACCCTTAAAATACCATTGTACCCCAAAACCAAAACCTACCCCTGAACCCTAAAATTACCCCTGCACCCCAAAACCCAAACCTAGCCCTGAACCCTAAAAATAACCCTGTACCCCAAAACCTAACCCTGTACCCCAAAACCCAAACCTACCCCTGAATCCTAAAATACCCCTGTACCCCAAAACCCAAACCTAGCCCTGAACCATATATATATATATATATATATATATATATATATATATATATATATATATATATATATATATATTACCTACTGGCGGTCGCCAGTAGGTATATATAGTTTGGATTTTTTTGAATAGGGATTTCTGAAAATTCTATGTTGAATAGCTTTGGCGTTGATGGACCGAATGGGCTGAAATTTTCAGGAAAATGGAACATTTCGTTTCTGAGCGTCCCCTGAAAGTTTGGGGGGGTTTCGTCAAGCGGGGGCCGAGAAAAAAGGGGGGTCCCAAAACGTGTTTTTAACATTGAGTTTTCCATAGGGCGGTTGGACTCACTTTTAGCTCAAACGGCTGAATGGATTTCCACAAAACTTGCCAAAATTGTAGGGACTGGTAGCCCGATGTGCCTTTGCTATGTCTCAAGATATATGCTCCAGTGGTTTTTACAAAAATTAACTTTGAAAAATATATATTGGGCTACATTGGGCTATATATATGTTAGAGCCCAAATGTAGCCCAATGTAGCCCGATGTAGCCCAAAGATGGCCACCAGAGACAAAAAAAAACAAATGTAGCCCAAATATCAGCCAGATGTAGCCCAACTATAGCCCAGTGACAGAATGTCCCAGAGTGTTCTAAAGAACAACTAGAGCGCTAACAGTCTTACTTATGACAAAAGTATGGCACACCTGAAGTCATCTTGATTGGAATAAAGTGTTAACACTTAAAACATTTATTTTGCAAAGGAACAAAATGAGGGGTTTCATTTTGCCATAGAAATGTTATATATATATATATATATATATATATATATATATATATATATACTACTGGCAGTCACCAGTAAGTATGTAGGTCTATGTTGAATAACTTTGGCGTTGATGGATGGAATTGGCTGAAATTTTCAGGAAAATGGCACATTTTGTTTCTGAGCATCCTCTGAAAGTTTGGGGGGGGGTTTTGTCAAGCGGGGGCCGAGAAAAAGTTTTCCATAGGGCGGTTGGACTCACTTTTAGCTCGAACGGCTGAATGGATTTCTATGAAACTTGGCAAAATTGTAGAGACTGTTTGCCCGATGTGCCTTTGCTAGGTCTCAAGATATGTGCTCCAGTGGATTTTGAGAAATTAACTTTCAAAAAAATATATATATCTGTGACAGCGTCCCGGTTAGCGCCCCGGTTTGCGTACCAGACGCATAACGGAACTTCGCGAGGAGAAGCGGATTGGCTCTCCGGTGACTCTCAACATTCTAAACAGTCCGGGGCGGCCGCCATCTTGTCTCTCGAGAGACAAGAGGTTGAAATAAACGAAGGGGGAAATGAATGAAAGGGGCAAGGTAGACCCCTCCTGACCCCCTAGGATTGATGTGGGGGCTCTTAAAGGGTTCCGCGGGGCAAAAAAATAAAATCCATTTTTTTTTCGATTTTTCGCTGTGGAAGCGCTACCCGGTACGCGAACCAGGTAGCTCACCGGTAGCGTAACGGGAGTCCGCCATCTCGTGTTTCGGATGAATTTAGTCACAATATGGAGGATAAACAATGTTGGGAATGGGTATAAGGGGGCACGGGAGACATATCCTGACCCCCTAGGTTTTCTGAGGGTGGCTGAGGAGGCTCAAGGGGAAAACCAAGGGAAATAGTAAAATAATATTTTAGAGTGCTTTGAGGTAGGGTAGCTCTGAATAGAGCTGTTGTGTTGTGTGGGTGATGTAAGTACCAACATGTAGGTACCAATGAAGAGTCTAAAATTCAATGTACACCGTCTCCTCTGTAGATATTTTGTATGTTCTAATATGGGTTATTTAAATGTAAATGTGTGGAAAAGCACTTCATGCTTTAAAGCAATTGTATTTTTGAACTGATTGTTCTTTCCTCTTAGTCCTCCACTTTGTTTTTTTTTCCCCACACTCTTCTTCAGCATGATAGTTGATAAATTCGTTCCCTCAAAAATGTATATACATAAAAAAATTATATTAAATACATATAAAATATATTTTTCCTTTAAAAAAAGAATACATTTTACAGCTTTTGATATTTGCTATTAAAAAACCATTGAAATTCACTGAAAAAACCATAGGTTATAGACCATATATAGTTAGGCATTAGCATTTACAAAACCTTGAAAATTCACTGAAAAAACCATAGGTTATAGACCATATATAGTTAGGAATTAGCATTTACAAAACCTTATTTTACTCACACAAAACCATTAAAATTCGCATATATAGTTAGTTGCACTAACTATATATCGCGCACCCTCAATCCACTGCTGATCATGTCACATATTACATCATTCATGACATGGTCAGTGACATCACTGGTGACATCTCAAATGACATCACTGATGACATCACTGATGACAACATCCAGTGACTGTATGTTTCTGTAAAGTTAAAATATGTCTTACATATTGAAGAATGAGTGGATGTATAAGTGTCTGGATGAAGGATTTAGTAGGTGCATGACTGACTGTATGAGTGAGTCATTAAATGTGTCTCACTGAGTGCATGGGTTAGTGACTAAACTGTCTTAATTTGTGCATCATTATGTCTGTTGTTCTGTAAACTGCTGCATGTGTTGATCAGTAGCTATATGAGTAACTATATGGGTTATTGATTGGTTGCCCACGTATTTGTATGGGAGACTGAGTGTGTGTGTGGGTGGCTGGGAGGTGTATGACTCTGTGCATAGATGTGTTAGCAGTTGATTCACTAGATGTATGGGTTTAAAAGTGCATGTGGGAACAGCTGTATGGGCGGTTGACTGTGTGCATGAGTGTATTGGTGAGTGAATGGATATCTCAGTGCTACATGTCAAAGTAAGTACATATGTAAAACACAGTACATGTGAGAGTTGACATATATAAATAACTGTGCATAAGAGCCAGTGAATGTGTGAGTGGCTGTGTGGATCATTGTGAACTTGTATCAGGGATTGTATAAGAGAGTAAATATGTGTTAGTATATGTTTGAATAAGTAAGGTGTGTATAACTGTATAGTTGAGGAAATGGAGGTGTGATTGATTCTTTGCATGACTGACTAGGTGTGTGAGTAACTCCATGGATTAGTGACAGTCTGTGAGTGTCTGTTTACACTGAGTGTATCTAAGGTTATATTAGAGTCTGAAGAGGTTCATAGTATTATCACATGAATGATGTCATCAGTGATGTGATCAGTAATGTCAAATGAGATGTCATAAGTGATGTCATCAGTGATGTCATTTGAGATGTCATCAGTGATGTCATCAGTGATGTCATTTGAGATGTCATCAGTGATGTCATCAGTGATGTCACTGACCATGTCATGAATGATGCAATATGTGACATGATCAGCAGTGGATTGCGGGTGCGTGATATATAGTTAGTGCAACTAACTATATATGCGAATTTCAATGGTTTTGTGTGAGTAAAATAAGGTTTTGTAAATGCAAATTCCTAACTATATATGGTCTATAACCTATGGTTTTTTCAGTGAATTTTCAAGGTTTTGTAAATGCTAATTCCTAACTATATATGGTCTATAACCTATGGTTTTTTCAGTGAATATATATATATATATTACCTACTGGCGGTCGCCAGTAGGTATATATAGTTAGGATTTTTTCCCTATGGGATTTCTGAAAATTCTATGCCTAATAACTTTGGCGTTTGTGGACGGAATTGGCTGAAATTTTCAGGAAAATGGCACATTTTGTTTCTGAGCAGCCCTTGAAAATTTGGGGGGGTTTTGTGGAGGGGGGGCCGAGAAAAAAGGGGGGTCCCAAAACACGTTTTTCCCATGTTAATTTCCATAGGGCGGTTGGACTCACTTTTAGCCCGAACGGCTGAATGGATTTTCACGAAACTTGGCAAAATTGTAGGGACTGTTAGCCCGATGTGCCTTTGCTAGGTCTCAATATATGTGCTTCAGTGGATTTTGAGAAATTAACGTTTAAATCAAGATATATATCTGTAACAGCGCTCCGGGCAGCTATCCGGTTAGCGAACCTTTCGCGTAACGGAACTTTGCGATGAGAAGCTGATTGGCCCTCCGGTGTCTGTCAACATTCTAAACAGTCCGGAGCGGCCGCCATCTTGTCTCTCGGTAGGATCGAGAGACAAGAGGAGGGCAAAACAAAGGGGGAAATTACCATAAGGGGGCATAGTAGATCCTCGTTGACCCCCTAGGTTTTATGTGGAGGTTTTAAAAGGGCCTAGAAGGGTCCAAAAAAAAAAAAAAAAATTTATTTTTGCGTGATAAGCGCCAAGTTCGCGAACCGGAAAGCGTTCTGGGCAGCGAACTTTATGGATAAAAGAATGAAAGACTTTTCTAATGCTGTATGTTAATTGTTTGTTGTTTTTCTTGTTTTTTTTTGTTTTCTTTTTTTTAAAGTGTTTTTTTTATTTTGATTCTTTTTCATAATTTATTAAACTTTCTAACATTTCAGTGTCTGAAATGTCATTATTTTCTTGAAATATTGTTTGCAATCTGTGAGGTTGCAAAATGTCCTCATTTGCAAGGAGGACATCTACTGCTTGGACACATTGCAGCAGTTCATTATCCAAGCTTTCATCCATAAATTCCATGTCAATTTGTTCAATTAATTCCTGGCTGCTCTCTTGCAGGTCCATCTCAAAAGAAACTTGCTGCTCGCCTTCCATTTTGCCTGAAATTTGCATTTAAAAAATATATATTAGTAGAGATAGGGCACTGTTGGGATTAATTTTAGATAGGCAGTTTTTATCAGTGAATTTATCTTTTGGCAGTGTATAGTATGAGAGTGGAAATAGGACTATAATTTTGCCTGAAATTTGGATTAAAAAAATATATATTAGTAGAGATAGGGCACTGTTGGGATTAATTTTAGATAGGCAGTTTTTATCAGTGAATTTATCTTTTGGCAGTGTATAGTATGAGAGTGGAAATAGGACTATAAAAAGTGTATGTGATTTAACCAAGACAAGCCTTACTCCATTGATAACTATAACAGAGAAGTCTATCTAAATACATTACTACTACAGAGGGATAGTGTATATCTAGCAAAAAAAGTCTACTATATTAAGTCATAGTGCACAATATATTAAATTATAACTTACCTTCACAAAGAAGTTGAAGTTTTTTGAAGCTATTGAAATAGGAGGTACAACAAGAAGTAGTAGTCAAAATGGCTGTGTTTCCTTCTCTCCCTTTATATATATACAGGTATATAACCAATCAAATGTCAGGTAATAAAAGTAGAAAATGAAAGTAACATTTTCATTGGTTGTCAATTCCAACAATTCAGATGTGTTTTGTGAAGTAATTTACCTCACGGTACTTGGAGAGGTCTACAGGCTAAATGGCTAAATGGAATTTCAATGAAATTTGTGAGAATGGAAGGGATTGTTATGTAGTATGAGCTAATCTATATTTGGTGAGAGTGTCTCTAGTCGTTTTTCTGTAAATTACTTTCCCGCCTTTTTTTAGGACCGCTTTCCGGAAAGCGGCCCGATTAGCGAACCTTAAGCGTCACGGGAGTCCACCATTTTGTGTTTCGGTCGCATTAAGATACAAGATGGAGGGCAAATAATGTTTAGAATGGGTAGAAGGGGTCATGGTAGACTTATCTTGACCCCCTAGGTTTTCTGAGCGTGGCTGAGGAGGCTTATATGTGCGGAAAAAAAACTTTTTTTTAAAAAATCCGCGAGGTTAGCTTTCGGTTAGCGAACCGGGTAGCGCTCCGGGGAGCGAATTTTGTGGAAAATTAGTGAAAAAAGTTAGAGAAAAATAATAATTGTGAGTGATCAGATGTAGGGTAGCTCTGAGAAGAGCTTTTGGGTTTATGGTACATTTAGGTACTTATAAGTAGGTACCAATGCACAGTCTTAAATTCAGAATGAAAATTCTGTTGCCCTCATCTGAGAAGTGAACTCCATCTCCTCTGTAGATATCTTGCATGTAGTAACGCAAGTTATTGTTGTACAGAGAGCCCATTCCATGGTCTCTCATGTAAGCTGAAACAGATTTGTTTACATGCTTCCTCGCTTTCTCAATTTGTGGACAAAATTGGTTGGACCACCTCCATTTCTGTCTTTGGCATATATTGGAATATACCAAGGCAGTTTGAGGAAAAAGTGCCATTAATTGCTCAAAGGTGTCCTTTAAAAGCATTTCCAGACCTACCCCTGTCAAAGTGCCCAAATCATTACCTCCACAGTGCACTATTAACAGGTCAGGTTTTGGCAAATGCATAAAGGTTTTCACCAATGGTATCAATTGGTGACATTTTAATCCTCTTTGGCCCAACCACTTAATTTCCACATCTTGTAAATTGAGGTTAGGTAAATTTCTGCTCTCAGCATACCTTTGAGCCCAGTGGATGTAACTATGTCCAACAATCCAGACCTTAAACATGGTGGGAGAAGGTTGTTCTGCAGTCAGATGAAGTGTGGTAATGAAAGGGCAGTTGAAACAGTAGGAGTTTCTAAAGAAAAAAAACTGTGGATTTACAATGCTAATGATTCATTAGCAGTGATTGGTGCATTTCCATTTCTGAAAACAGAAGGTTAGGGTGCATGGATGTGTTCTTTGAAAGATGTAATTTGAATGGTCAAGGAAGAAACATTTATTGAAAGATTGCTCTGGATACGCAGGTGCACTGAGAGTTCAGAGTTCAATTGAAACATTGTTGTGTGAATTTGCAAACATGAGAGGTCTTCCAGGAGGTGGTTGCTATGGAAACAAGGGAGAGAGGGCAGAGGGGGGAAGGGTTTTGATTTGAAAAAAGTGAGGGAAGAGGTATGATTGGCTAATATGAGAGATATGTGAAATGAATATCTGTATTTCTGTGCTTTCAATAGCTGCAGCCTTTGGAGTGCATCCTTTTTCTTCTGCTGAAGACAATTTGGTGTATTTCTGAGACTGTTTTCAAAACTCAAACAATATTTGCTAAGGTGAGAAAAGATTTATTTAATTTAGATAGAGAATAGTATGATTTAAGGAGAAAATGATGAAGAAAGCTGTGTTTTTAAAATGTGGTTTTGTCTCTAGTGATATAGTAATAGAATTAGTTTTATAGAGAAATTGTAATTGCATATTTGGTGTAACATTCTGGCATGCAGTAACACAAGTTATTGTGGTACATGGAGCCCATTCCATGGTTTGTTATGTAAGCTGAAACAGATATGTTGTTTTTAAAAACGATTTAAGAAATCAATTTATGTGCGATAAAATTCGCCGAAGTGCGGCGATAATTATTGTCTCTAAACAAGTTAGAGACAAAAATTACCGCTAGTTGTTGGAAATATGCCCCCGGGTTTTTCCTTGCAGGAATCGGGAAGCGAAAGACTAGCACTGAAATCAGTAGTCTCACACCTGAATCGGGAGGGTTGGCATGTCTGGATACTCTACAGCTGGAGCCATAAACTACATCCGCAGGGCTAGGTGATAGCCTAGGTCCGGCCTGGACAATCGGACACAGAGGAAGAGAAGTGTCAGAGGGTGCAGTAGTGAATAGGGTGAAAGGGAGGTGTTGAGCGGGCACAGGGTGTGATTCTCAGAGAAGAGCAGCGCAGATGGGGGAAGTATATGGCCCATGCATGAGAGAGAGAGCGGGGGTGACCATTGCGTGGGGGAGATGCGTGCGAGGGTGGGGAGCCATGCTGAGAATCGGCGGCATGCAGAGAGTGGCCCTGGTCAAGGCATCTAAAATGGCTGCCGTGCACGACAAAATTGTGGCATTGGACAAAAACGCAAGATGGCGCAGACAATGTTTATCAATAAGGATTCATTTATAATAAAATATTTACTCGCAGTGACAAAATGGTGTTCAACACTTCCTGATTTCCATCGAATCGAACGTTAACAAACGTCACGCAGCAAAAAAAAAAAAAAAAAAGCTCACGCACAGAGCGGTTTTTAGCCATGTTATCCAATGGAAGGTGGATAACATGACTAAGAGCATTTGCTGGATAATGCATGAATATCGCTGACTTTTCAGCGATATTCATGCATTGTGGCCGATGTGCGGCGATAATTTTTGTCTCTAAACAATTAAAACGAAGCACAAAATGGCGAATTCCCGTTTCGCTACCAGTTTGCGGCCCAGTTCGCGGCCCGTGAAGCGCTTCTACCGTGAAAAATCATTTTTTTTTTATTTTCCCCACGGGACCCTTTAATAACCCCAACAACATTCCTAGGGGGTCAAGAGGGGTATACCTTGCCCCCTTTCAATAAGTTCCCCCTTCGTTTTTCACCTCTTCTTCTCTCTCGATCCTACCGAGAGATAAGATGGCGGCCGCTCCGGACTATTTAGAATGTTGACAGACACCGGAGAGCCAATCAGCTTTCTGTTATCCAATGGAAGGTGGATAACATGGCTAAGAGCATTTGCTGGATAATGCATGAATATTGCTGACTTTTCTGCGATGTTATGTTTACCTTTTTAAATGGAAAGTGTTCCTCTTGGGGCAAGTGTCTTGTAAATACGCTCCCACTTGCGCTTGGCAAATTTAGATTTTGATTATGGGAGTTACCTAGCCATGTTAATAGTGTCCCAAAAATGGTGCTAGGGCATTCCAGAAAACACTTTCATGTGTCTCAAGGACATTTTTAGTCATTTCTTCATGAATGCAGGTATACAATTGATTTATATGCTGTGTTTAAAAACGAATTTTGAAATCAATTAAATTTCAGGATATGTACTGTTAGAGCTTCATAGGTTGTTTGGGGTCATATTTAGAAGGCATTTTAGTGTCTTTGATGTTATTTTTCCCTTTTTAAATGGAAAGCGTTCCTCATGGGGCCCTGAGCAGTTCTTAGCCATGTTATTTAATAGGAAGTGGATAACATGGCTAAGAGCATTTGCTGGAAAATGTATGAATATCGCTGATTTTTCTGCGATATTCATGCATTGCGGCCGTTTTTTTTCACATTTGCAAGCACTTCTTAGCCATGTTATCCAATGGGAGGTGGATAACATGGCTAAGAGCATTTGCTTCAAAGGTTGTTTGGGGTTATACACCATTTTTGGGAAATTATTAACATGCCTATCTAACTCCCATAATCAAAATCTAAATTTGCCAACCGCAGGTGGGAGCGTATTTACAATAAATTTGCACCATGAACAACGTAAAATAGCATACTAGACACTCAAATGCCTTATAAATATGACCCAAAACATCTTATGAAGCACTAGTAGTGCATATTTCCAGAAATGTATTGGTTTTCATTTAATGATTTACTTCATTGGTAGGCCTTCACATGTTTTTTTACCTTGTTTTTTTTCAGTGATAATCTTATCTGCAACCATGTGTTGGCCTCACCTCAAATAAACAAAACAGGTGATGGACTGAATGTGGATCAATGACACACATTCACCCCAGTCTAAAGATCTGGGCCTAAACAAATCTTTAGATAGGCTACATCTTATCGTCATCCTGAATTAATGATTTAAAATATTAGGGAGTGATTTATGAGTGTTGTATGCCTGTTTTGTACCATTGAGTGTCATTTTTGTGATGCAGTGCTGGTGGAAAATATTTGCTATGTTAAATAATTAGTACGGCATTAAGTTTTAGATGACTGTTATTTATTTACTGTTTGGTAATAGTGGTTAATAACATTTTATATTATATTTTTCCACAGATTCAACTGCAGATTCTTTCATAGTTTGTAAAATGCCTTCCAAAAGTAGAATAAGAAAGGCTAGAAAACGTCAAAGACAGCAGGATGATGTTTTATTGCAGCAGTCCTCTTCCCCAAATACTTGTCAAAACACCAAGAAAGGTCCGGGTAAGAGCACGAAATCATTCTTAAGAAATATTTGTAGTAAAAAAAGTTTTGCTCAAAAAAATGTTTCAGTTCACAAAAAGAAAAGTAATTTAAATGGAAAGGAGAGACCCATCACAAATGTTACTGGTAGAGGAAGAGATAACTCTGTGCATGATAGTAGAAGGAAACAACAGTTTAGGGACATTCGAAATCGAATGTTCCGTAATAGGATATTAGTTAATTTATTGAAAAATATTAAAAAGAAAGGCCAACAGAAAGCGGCATTTTATAAGAAGAAGAAAAATGTAGAGAAAATTATTGATCATGCTTTTGAAATTAAGCGAAAGTTGTTTATTTTGGTAATCAATAGAATTAGGAAACTAAGCAAGGTAATTTCTGATTTCAAAACAAAAAGTAGATGGAAGAGAGTAGTAAATCGTACTAACTTTTGTGAAGTTTTTTCCGGAGAATGGATGCATAGTTCAAGTTCTGAGGCATTTTTTAATGAGGAGACTTATTTTCAGGATAATGATTTGGTGCATGCAGTTGACATCAGTGGTCGAGCTTATGAAGTGAAGGATGGTTGTCCAGTTGAAAAAGAACAACTTGTGACAACAGAGACAGAAGAGGCGCTAAGTGATGAGGTTTTAGGAAGACGTCCTAAGGGTCCTGTGTACATTTGGAAGTGTAGTTCTATTTGCAGTGTGCGACAGGTTTCCATCAATTTGCTTTGTGATTTTATACGGACATTTAATAAGAAAAGTTTGAAGCAGAAAATGAAGTTGTTGCAAGATTTAGATCCTTGCAGAGTGAGACAAATGACAGGTTTGCGTGGTCATTCACTGGCTTGTCTTTCCAGGAGAGTATGCCAGAGTGTTTTTCATCATTTCAGGATGCTAGCAGTGCATCATAATAAAGTGAGAAAATTAGTGAGAATGTTGTATTATGCTAAGAGTCCAGCAATTATGCTTAAACAATTATGTGCTGCTCTTTTGCATGGTTCTGAAATAGATGTGAAGAATATTTGTGAAGAAATTGAGTTTTGTTACTTTGGTAGTAAAGATGAGAATGTTCAAATTGACCCAGAAGTAGAGGGTAATGTGGAAGATAATGTACAGGTTTCCAGTACAGATAATTTTCAGAAGGAAATTGCCACGTTTCAGATGAAATCAAGTGAGAGGCCTAATTTCACTTGTGTATGTTGTCGACGCACTTATTATAAGAATCAGACTAAGGTAGTGGATTTATATGCAAAAAGTGAAAGGGAAAATAATAGTGAATGGAAGGATTTTGTCACATACTTGATGGTAGAAAATTATTTTGATTTGGGATCGGATCAACGTGTGTGTACTTATTGTTGTAATAAATTAAACCAAAACCAGATGCCTGCTAGGGCAGTTCATAATAATCTGGAATTGGTTGAGATTCCTTCTGAATTGAAGGATTTAAATACTTATGAATCTATTTTGATTCAAAGTATCCATCCCTTTCAGGCTATTGTAAGAATGGAGCCAAAGACAGGGAAGTTGCCTCCAGCAGATTTACAGAGAGGATTAAAGGGAAGAGTTGTTTATTTGCCTCTAGATTTGAACAAAAACATTAACACAATTGGAATAGAAGAAGTGGAAGAGGAACCTCTGGTTATCTTGGTTAATGGGGTTCCGACAAAGAATAAGAAAATATGGCAAGATTTAGTGGATGTTAGGAAAGTCAAAAAGGCAACAGTGTATTTGAAGAAAAATAATAAGTACTATAAGAATGTATATGTTGCACAAGAGGAAGTAAGTGATGAAGAGGATAGCGATTTGTGTGCTGGCCAAATTGAGAAAGTAGAGGCCTCTAAAAGTGAAGAAATATATGAACATTATAGTGTTCATCCTTTGCATTCCAAGGAAGTCATGGGGAATGCTATTGAGTTGTTTCAAATGAAACAAGCCAAAGGGAGTCCCATTAGTGTTTGGGAGGAAAGTTTGGAAGCTCGGTGTTTCCCACAGCTATTTCCCACAGGTCAAGGAGGAAGATATGATGAGCGACCTCATCAAATTCCTGCGTCTGAATACCGGACTTTACGATTGTATGCAGCAGATCCTAGGTTTCGGCAATGCATTCCCTATTTGTTTCATCTCCTGTTTGAAAGCGATCTGTCTGGACTGTCATATGCAGTGAACCACATCTTAAAAAGTGGTATACAGATGCGAAACATCTCGGCAAGTGACTTTATGCATAAAGTCAATGTCCAAGACAGTATTTTGGATTCTCACTTAATTAATCTCATGGCGTGTCAGCGTGGTACTAATGAGTACTGGTACCGTCGTCATGGTGATTTAAAATGTATGCTGAGGAACTTAGGAACTCCAACATGGTTCCTCACTCTGAGCTGTGCCGAGTATGGCTGGGAAGACTTACTTGAATTTCTACGAGAGGCAAATGGAAATATTGAAAACATTGAATTCAAGACACCTGGAGAACTGTGTTCTTTGGATCCAGTGAATGTATGCAGGTACTTCAATCATAGATTTGAAGCTATGATGTCTTTCATCACAAATAAAAAGAATCCACCTCTTGGAGAGGTGTTGGATTTCTTCTGGAGAAAGGAGTACCAAGCAAGAGGTGCCCCTCATATACATATGTTGTTGTGGATCAAGGATGCACCTAAATTTGGAACAGATCCGGATGACTTAGTGATGAATTTCATCGAACAGTATTCTACGTGTGCTGTTCCAAACGCAACGGAGAAGAAAAGTCTAAGAGAACAAGTTCTACGTTTCCAAAGCCATCGTTGTGGAAAGTACTGTCGTCGTAAATTCAGAAACAAGGACAAGTTCTACACCAAATGTCGTTTCAACTTTCCACGACCGGTGATTTCTAAAGGAAGAGTGAACAGTTTGATGTCTTCGCTGCGACATAATGTGACGAGGAAATCACCCAAGAATACATACAATTTGAAAAGGAACGAAGAGTCCAAGTACATCAATGACTACAACCCAGTGATTTTGTCCATGTGGAATGCTAACATGGATATACAGTTTGTGGCTGACAACTGTATGGCTGTGGCTCGGTATGTGACATCTTACATCACCAAAAAAGAAAAGACCGAACTGAAGGATATGTGGGAGGATATTTCTCATGAAAAGAGCCTCAGCAAGAAGTTGTACAGTTTCAGTCTGAAGATGTTGTCGCATCGAGAAATCGGAGCTTACGAATGTTCTGACCGGTTGTCTTCAGCAAGTCTCTATGCCAAATCCAGGAGTCTCGTTTGGGCGAGTCTTGGTCTTGCTGCAACGCGAAATCGAGTTCTAAAACCTGTCCGGGAAATTGAGTATTTGGCAGAAAAGGAACCAAACAGTACCGACATTTTGAAGACCAACATGTTGGATACATATTATCCAAATCGAAGCAGTCACCTTGAGAATGTTTGTCTATATGAGGTTCTCCAAAATTATATATTCAAGAGGAACATCAAAGAAGATATTGAGAAAGGAGTGTATGCTGTAATTGGAAGTGAGGGATGCCTGGTCAAGCAAAGAAAATGCCAATTAGTAAACCATCGAAAATTGAGTGGTGAATCTCCAGAAAAAAAGGAGTTTTTTTATTTAGCACTTTTGCAACTTTTCAAGCCTTGGCGTGCAGAAGAGGAACTGCTTGGAGATTTCCTCTGTTACGAAGACTCTTTCAATGCAGCCAAGGAGTCCATAGAATGTCCTGCTTTTTCTAAATATCAAGAAATGCTAACTTTGGAAATTGAGCAGGAAGCAACGATTGCAGCCGAGATTGCCAGAGACAGTTCTCAGGACAGTCAGAGTTCTGTTTCATTGAGTCAAGATCCACTTGGAGGACCTATTATCGAAAATGAAGCTGCCACTGCTATGAATGAAGTGGAAAGAGCCATGGCACATGCTCAGGAGGATTCAGTTAACTTAGAAGACTTGGAAAAACAACTCAACGTTGAGCAGAGGAAAATATATGATGAAGTTACCACGGAAATTGAGCACGGATTAAGTCATGAGAAGAACAAGTGCTCATGTACATCGTTGAAGCCTGTCCGACTGTACGTGAGTGGAGAAGCGGGAACTGGAAAAAGTTTCCTCATTAAAGCAATCTCTTGTTATTTGCAGGAAAGGACTGAGTCATCGCTGTCTTGTGTTGTCACCGCTCCTACTGGACTGGCAGCACATAACATTAAAGGTATTGCTTTGCATCGTCTACTGATGCTGCCGGTGGAGCATGACAACAAATTACAATACAACAAGTTATCTGGAGATGCTTGCTGTGAAGTTTCAAGAGTCTTGAGGAAAATGAAACTACTTATCATTGACGAAGTAAGCATGGTTTCCAATGTCATGCTTGCCTTTGTGCATTTGAGAATGCAAGAAGTACTTAAAACTGAATATGATGTGTTATTTGGTGGGAAACACATCATTGTTTTCGGAGATCTTCTGCAGCTGACACCAGTAAAAGGTCAACCTGTGTTCAAAATACTCACGCATGAAGATACCAGGAAGTGCCTAGGGAGCATTGGCAACGTCAATATATGGTTAAACTTCAATTATGCAGAACTGCATCAAAATATGCGTCAGGCAAAGGATGAAGATTACAAGAATATTCTACAAGATATTAGAATTGGAAAAGTGACTGAGCATGGGAAAGAAGCTTTAAATGCACGATTACTGTCAAATTTATATCCCAAACAAGAGATTGTGCCTGAGAATATTTTTCAGAAAATTACTGAGAAGAAATCCGGGATATGTCTCATGCCAACTCTTGCAGAATGTGCCATCTTCAACAACAAAATGTTGAATTTAGAAAAGCAAGAGATTGTGAAACTTGAAGCTATCGACAAATTAGAGCATATGGGATCAACAATTATTTTGTCAGACAATTTGAAATCAAAATTGGATTCATTAGAGAAGACTATATCTAAAACAGCGGGTTTTGAAAAGACTTTGAATGTGTGTTTAAATTGCCGAATTATTTTGAGAAGGAATTTACATGTAGAAAGAGGTCTGGTAAATGGATCAATGGGTAATGTTGTTGATTTTGAGAAATACAGAAATAGAGATGGAATAGAATTTTTAAGAATTAAATTTGATGGCATTGAGGAAGTACAGCAAATTGGTCGTTGTTCTGCTAGGTTTTTGCTTGTTAAAGATTTATATGTTCGCCGTAAACAGTTTCCTGTTTGCTTGGCATATGCGGTGACAATCCATAAATCGCAAGGTTTAAGTGTAGACTGTGCATTGGTGAATATTGGCAGTTCTGTGTTCAAGGAGGGTATGGCATATGTGGCATTGTCACGAGTTAGAACTTTATCGGGATTGTACTTGATTGACTGTGATGTCACAAACATTTGTGCGGATCTAGATTGTGTTAAGGAATACAATAGGTTAAGAAGAGAGTATGCGCCACATTTGCCTCAATATCCTTTGTTTGAGAAACGTGTGGTAGGCCGCAAACGTAGAAATAGCAGTAATAGTAGGGAGGTTGTTGCAAAAAGACTAAAAGTCAATGAACCGAAAATTGTTAGCAGAAAGAAAGTGGATTCTGTTGAAGATGTTGTCGGTTTTCAATTTGAAAACAGTTCTGGTGTCAACTGCTATGCAAATGTAGTGGTTAATGTTCTCTTTTCACTAGAGAGTTTAAAAGAACAGATTCTGTTGAATTCTGAACAAATTTTATGCTGTTTGTTGAATTCTGTTTTCGAGAAATGTAGCACTGATCGAACAAAAGTAGAAAGTGTGTCTGAAGTTCGTTATCTGTTAGATGAATGTTCAGGTCAAACAGACTTCTCTGAAAATAATCAGCAAGATTGTCAGGAGTTTTTAATGTATATGCTTGATATATTGCAAGTTGAGGGTGTAGATGTAGATCACCTGTTTGGGCTTTCTTATCAATGGCAGCATGACTGCGAGAATTGTAGGGTATCAAGTACTACTAGTGTAGACTCAGAAAGATTTATATATTTAACTTTGCCAGACAGTAAATCAGTCTCCTTTAATAAGCTAGTAAATGCAGCGGATCACAACATGGAGTGTAGCCAATGTAAATCTGAAATGATGTCAACATTACTTATACGTAGATATGGACAGTATGTCATTTTAATGATGCAACGATGTAGGCCTGATGGATCAAAATTGTCAACTTTAATAAAAAATTTTGTGGCTTCTCAGCTTTCAATATCAGGAAGGACTTTTGTAACTGTAGCAATTATCTATCACGATGGTCCTTCAACAAGTTCAGGACATTATACAGCTTATTTAAAGTCTCGAAACGGCTGGTCATTCTGCAATGATTCCGTTGTAAGTTTCAAAAAAAAATTGCCGTTTGACCTTAAAAATTCTTACCTGGTGTTTTTAAAACCAAAATTTTAAAGAAAGAATCTCGAGATTTCCTGTGAAGAATTGGAAAAGGTTCATCAAGTTGAGGGAATGTAAGTCTGCAATGCTGTCTAGATTATTGGTCCAAAACTTTTAATTATAATGTTATTTTGTAAAATCCGACTATATAAACCTGATGCAAGTAAGTCTGCTTCATAGTAAGCAGTATCAGTGTCATAGGAAAAGGAGAACATGAGTGACAAAGAAGAGTAAGATATTAGTAGTCCAGGATTGTGAAAATAATCTCAAATGTTTTCTTTTTGCAAGTTGCGAAAATAGAAAATGTCGGGATTTGATTGGAAGAATTACAAGACTTGCGAATCGCGGCAACATGATTTGGCCTAGTGGAAACATGTGATAGAATGAGAGAAGTCTTTTTTTCTATGTAACATATTTTTCGTATCGATGGAGGTTTTCTTTCAGAAAGTGGCGGGCTGAAAATATTTATAGCACAACAGAGTGGATGCTGTTCATAGGAGATCCTTCGACGTCATTGAAAGTAAGTTAATTTTAAGGAGTTTTGAAATCAGATTTCTTAGGTTGTATGGGTTTTTTAAACACAGTCCTTTTGATTGTGTTTTTTTTTCCCCGCTGTTACATGATGAATATCTTCAAGTCACTGATTTAAGTGAAATTTGATACATTCTGAGAACAGCAAAAATAAACCATTTAACATGTATAATTAATGTTCTTCTGTTTGTACTTATGATATACATTTAGAAATGTGAGGTAGATATGGAAAAACTGAGTCTTTTGTAAGTGTCAATTTTAATGCTTATAGTGCTGTATTTCCGGGTACTGTTTTTTTTAAAAGGAATAGGCCTCACCTCAAAGAAAGCTCTTCAAAGCAGACATCTTATTTGCATCCTGAAACTATCATTTAAAATATTAGAGACAATTTTATGATGGCTTTACATCTTCAACATCAAGATACAGTTTTTTGTAAAATATATATATTTAGGATTGTGTAGGGGACGTAGAGAAGCAGAGACTTCTGTAAATGTCAAAGTTGTTGAAAAACTGTTTGTTCTTGAACCTTTTCCCTTGTCTTTTCTAATTTTTAAGTACATGTTTTAATATTTTTGGAAATGTTTGTTCTCTGTTTTACAGATTGAAAGTATGAAAAAATATTTTAAAAAGGTAACAAGAATTATAAGGTAAATGTTTTCTACTCTTTTTACCCGCAATGCACTGCTGATGATGTCACTGACACTATCTCTCATTTACTCTCTATAGCTGTCTTTCTTTTTACATTATTCTCTGTTTACTTCCCTTATACTAACTCTTCTTTTTTTTAAAAAAATATTTTTTTAGTTCGCTTAAAGTTCGCGAACCGGTCAGCGAACTTGAAGCGAACCAAAAGAAATAGAGCTTGCCAGAGTGATAAACATTCTAGCAATTTTATTTGAAAGGGGAGGTAGTTCTGAAAAGAACTTTTTTTTTTTGTTTTTGTTGTTTTATATATATATTTTTTTTTTCTGAACATTTTTTGATTTTTTTGTATTTTTAGAACAGTTTTATGTTTTTTTTGTGTTTTTTATGGAGGGGAAACAACAAAAAAACAGGCATTGAAAACGGCTCAACAGGAGCAAAAAAAAAATTACTTCTTGGGTGCATTAGGGCACTTATGGTTTTCGAACACCATATTAATCAAATTGATGCTCATGTTCCCATACGACAACATTGCACCGCAATATATACAAGTAAACCTCATATGTTGGAAATTTGGTTGAATATTTGGCACAGTTTCCTGTGCCTCTCTTCCTGACAAAGACATTGATGAGGTAGATCTGGCCACAGGAGTTGTCGGGGGATTGTCTTGTAGGTCCCTTAACTCAGCCCGGCTGTAGTTCAAGGGATGCCACCTGGTCATATGTCGATGCATAGTATAGTTGCCCATACTATATTTCTTCTCTGTGCCTCTTGACAATCTGTAATCACAGATGAGGCAGGTGGCATATTTCGCATTCCCCTTCTTCTCCCCTGGAGGGATGGAAAAAAACTGCCAGATGAAACTAGTTTTTCTCTTTGAAACACGGGGCAACTCTGGGATAAATTGTTGTTGATCTGGATCCTCTTCTTCTTCTTCCTCCTCTTCCTGCTCTCTGTTGGAGGTAAATTGACTTGGTGGTCCTCTCTTCTTATGAGGAGGTGGAGGTGGTGGTGGGGGTGTACCAGCTGCAGCAAGAATGGAAGCCATTGTTGAACTTCAGGTAAATGGTCTTTCTCTCACCAAGATGAAAGTCAGAGTGAGGAAAGAAGGAGGGGTTTACATGATTTGGGAAAAGCAAAAGTTCTGAACCAATGAAAAGTGTTATTTTTAGGTCACATGACCTAGTATTACATCATTAGGAAACCAAAAGTGAAATGAACTAATGAAAAGTGTTATTATCGAGTCACATGACCTGCTGTCTTTACGTTTCGCGCTTTGCGCCACTATCCAATCCGCTTCCGGGTCCGCTAACTTGGCGCGTCGGATAACGTATTACGCGACAACGCAAAACGTCATGATAACGTAACAGTTACGCTTAAGGAACGATTACCGGCTCGCGCACCAAGTCGCGGCTTTGAATTCAGCTAACGGGAAGCTGACCAGTTCGCGGACTAGGAGCGGAACAATTTTTTTTTTTTTTAAATGTATAAAAAACATGTACAATATATTTTATGATTTAAAGAAGAATACATTTTACAGATACAAATATTAGCTTTCAAAAAACCATTGAAATTCAATGAAAAAACCATAGGTTATAGTCCATATATAGTTAGGAATTAGCATTTACAAAACCTTATTTTACTCGCATAAAACCATTGAAATTCCATATATAGTTAGATGCGCTAACTATATATCGCGCACCCGCAATCCACTGCTGATGATGTCACATATTACATCATTCATGACATGGTCAGTGACATCACTGATGACATCACTGATCACAACATCCAGTGACTGTATGTTTCTGTAAAGTTAAAATATGTCTTACATATTGAAGAATGAGTGGATGTGTAAGTGTCTGGATGAAGGATTTAGTAGGTGCATGACTGACTGTATGAGTGAGTGATTAAATGTGTCTCACTGAGTGCATGGGTTAGTGACTAAACTGTCTTAATTTGTGCATCATTATGTCTGTTGTTCTGTAAACTGCTGCATGTGTTGATGAGTAGCTATATGAGTAACTATATGGGTTATTCATTGGTTGCCCAAGTATTTGTATGGGACACTGAGTGTGTGTGTGGGTGGCTGGGAGGTGTATGACTCTGTGCATAGATGTGTGAGCAGTGGATTCACTAGATGTATGGGTTCAAAAGTGCATGTGGAAACAGCTGTATGGGCGGTTGACTGTGTGCATGGGTCTTTTGGTGAGTGAATGGATATCTCAGTGCTACATGTCAAAGTAAGTACATATGTAAAACACAGTACATGTGAGAGTTGACATATATAAAAATCTGTGCATGAGAGCCAGTGAATGTGTGAGTGGCTGTATGGATCATTGTGAACTTGTATCAGGGATTGTATAAGAGAGTAAATGTGTGTTAGTATATGTTTGAATAAGTAAGGTGTGTATAACTGTATAGTTGAGGAAATGGAGGTGTGATTGATCCTTTGCATGACTGACTAGGTGTGTGGGTAACTCTATGGATGTGTGACAGTCTGTGAGTGCCTGTTTACACTGAGTGTATCTAAGGTTATATTAGAGTCTGAAGATGTATTATCACATAAATGATATCATCAGTGATGTAATCAGTAATGTCAAATGAGATGTCATCAGTGATGTCATCAGTGATGTCATTTGAGATGTCATCAGTGATGTCATCAGTAATGTCAAATGAGATGTCATCAGTGATGTTTTCAGTGATGTCATTTGAGATGTCATCAGTGATGTCATTTGAGTTGTCATCAGTGATGTCATCAGTGATGTCACTGACCATGTCATGAATGATGTAATATGTGACATCATCAGCAGTGGATTGCGGGTGCGCGATATATTCGTCATGCGGGGGCCGAGAAAAAAGGGGAGTCACAAAATGTGTTTTTCCCCATGTTAATTTCCATAGGACGTTCAGACACGGCTATAGCCCGAACCGCTGAATGGAATTACACCAAACTTTGCAAAATTGTAGGGACTGGTACGCAGAAGTGCTTTTTCTATATTTGGTGAAAATTGCTCCAGTGGTTTTTACAAAAATTAACTTCAAAAAATGTATATATCTATATGGGCGCTTCGAGCGCTCAGGGTACGCGTACCAGTAAGCGCACCCGGTGCGCCACGGAACTGTGCGAGTGGAAAGCTGATTGGCTCACGGGTGTCTGTCAACATTCCAAACAGTCCGGAGAGTCCGCCATCTTGTGTCTCGGTAGAATCGAGACACAAGAGGTGAAAAAAAGGGGGAAATGATTAAAAGGGGGCAGGGTAGACACCCCCTGACCCCCTAGGTTTTCTGACGGGGGCCTAGAACGACCCTGAAGGGCCCAAAAACTATTTTTCTTTTTTTTTTGTGGGGTAAGCGCTGGATGCGTTCCCATGTACGCTTCCAGGTACGCGTACCCTGAGCATACCACAGGGAAAAACAGTGAAAGAAAATAGTGTAAAATAAGAATTTGGAGTGCTTAGAGGTAGGGTGGCTCTAAAAAGAGCGATTGTGTTTTGTGGGTGATTTAAGTACCTACAAGTAGGTACAGATGCGCGTACCCCGCGATTTAAAAAAAAAAGTTGGGAGGCCTGGGGGGCCTGGGACCCCCTGAGCAGGCCTAGGGGGTCAGGGTGCTTCTACCCTGCTCCCTTTGGGTGTTTTGCACCTTTGTCTCACTGCTTTCTTGTGCCTTGGTTCTACCGAGGCACAAGATGGCTGCCAATATATATATATATATATATATATATATATATATATATACGCAATCTTCAAACCTCCACACACGAGCAGCGAAAGAAGAGGCAGACCCCACGTTGTCCAGGCAAGTTGTTTATTTTGTGCCTTCAATATATATATGTCGCTCGAAATCCTTCTCAGTTTAGCAAGAAAGAGGCAGCACTCGTAGACCAAGAGTTTATCCAGGTGATTTATTCTTTTGGGAACAAAAAGCACAGACGCGTTTCGGCGTTAGCCTTCGTCAGTGTGTATATATAAAGACCCCTCTTCCAGATCCAGAAATGAGTTAACCTAAAAGGATTGTCTGACTCCTAATACTCCTCATCAACATGCACCTAACTAGTTGTGTTGTGGACTGAGAGGCAACTGCCAATTCTCCTTTTCTCTGGAGAGGTTATGTTATGTATAAATCTTCTTGCGTCATATGATATTATACCAGGTTGTGCTTGACTGAAAAGTTGGGGTTCGTTACACATGCTGGAGACAGGTGAAAGCAGAAAAACGGGTGTGAGGCTACCAAACCATTGTTTTGTTCCTTCCAGATATGGAGAGAAGAAACCAGAGCTCTGCCACAGAATTCCTTCTCTTGGGATTCCCGAGCCGCCCAGATCAGCAGCTTCTTCTCTTCTTCATCTTCCTCACTATGTATACCGTCATCTTGCTTGGAAACCTGACAATATTTATTATCATCAGGATGGACTCTCGACTTCACACACCAATGTATTTCTTTTTGAGCATCCTGGCCTGTGTAGATGTCTGTTTCACATCAATGACAGTACCAAAGCTGCTGGTGGACCTCCTGTCAGTGAAGAGGGCAATTTCTTTCTCTGCTTGCATCACCCAGTTACATTTTTTCCTTTCATTTGGCAATATGGACAGTTTCATGTTGGGAATAATGGGGTTTGATCGGTATATGGCAATTTGTCATCCGTTACATTATGTACAGGTTATGACAAAGCGGTTCTGTGTATCACTCGTGAGCTGTACCTGGGTGTTCGTCTCACTACATGCATCACTGCATAGTGTCTTAGCCTCCAAACTACTTTATTGTGACTCTAATGAAATCCATCACTACTTTTGTGATATCCCGCCTCTTCTAAAGTTATCCTGTTCAGATACCACCATTAATGAGCTTGCTCTCTCCACTGAGACCACTGCAGTTGTGTTAGCCCCCTTTCTTTGTATTTTAATTTCTTATGGTCAGATCACTATAGTCATTATAAAAATAAAGACCTCCCAAGGAAGGAGGAAAGCCTTTTCTACCTGTTTCTCCCATCTCACATCCTCTGCCCTTTTCTATGGGCCTATACTTTTTACATACGTCCGTCCATCCTCCGTCTACTCACTTGATAAGGGCATATGGATAAGTGTAATGTACTGTATGGTGACTTCTATGCTGAACCCATTTGTTTATAGTATCAGAAATAAGGATGTCAAAGAGGCATTCAAGAAGTTGAGAGGTACATTGACAAGTTCTCAATAAATTCTACTAAAAAAAGGAAAGGCTTGAAGTTTTGTTACGCTCACACTGTTATGGTTTATGGAACTGCACATTTGTACATTATATAATTTTGTGTTAATATTTCCAAGTATATAGTGGCTCATAATAAAATCTAACATGCTGTCCAATTGTACCATGTGTTATCTTGTAATTCTTTGATACTTTTAACTAACATATTAAGGTTAGCTGAAATTTGCTGACTCTTGCTCTCCTATCAGATATATTTGTTCTCCAGTAGTTAGTATCTTCACTGTCTCCATGATTCTGGGTTCCAGATGTTCTAGGTATTTTTATCGGTTTTATCAGTTTAATGTGGGTTTTTCTGCATTATTTTGAGTGATTACCCTCAACCGCCCCTTCCAGGCTATTGACATTGAAGTCCCCATTGCCTGATTTTATTTTAGAAAGATAGCTGTGAGTTGTGTGAGTATTCTTTTTTTATGTTTAGTATTCAAGCCCAACTTAATTACAGAATCATTATAGATTGTACATTTATAGGTATATCTTAAATGTATCATTTAAGCACCACTTTCAGACTAATGTAAGTCATGCTTATAACTCACATTTCAACATACGCACCACCTTCAAATTCACATAACTCGCGCCCCTCTGTACATAATCTTCCCACCTCACCCGCCACACTGCATTAACTACAACATGCCCCTTTTTCATCCACTATCTATACCCTGCATATTACAGACGTTAATGCATGTCAAATCACTGCATTAATAACAACACTTATAACATGTGAAATTACATGATTTGCCTGAACATACTGCATGGTACTGTGGTGAGCTATAGTTATTGTATTGTGGCGAGTGAGGTGAGAAGGGTGTAATGAGCGTAAAGTCAACAGTGGTACAGTGTAGTGTTGTAGAGTAAAATTGTGTAGAGTGGCGTATATTTCAGTCCTTGAAAACAAGGAGAGGGGCTCAGAGTATCCAAAGGAACAGAGCACCACAAATGGCAATGTCAAATTAAGATTCCCTTTGAAATAGAATATACATCAGGCTCAGTATTCAGTCACCCTGCTGTCATACAGATTAAACAACCAAACTGAGAACACTCCCATAGGAATACAAAGCACAAAAGAATAAATAAAAAAGATATAATGTACATTTAATTAAGCAGAATTTATCAATTTAAAAACACACATTATACATAATAAAAACAGAATACAATATTCACTCTAATACTCAAAAAAGTAGCAGACACTAGTCCATAAAATCTGCTAATGTGGGGAAGTGCTATGCAGTGAAGTGGTAAGGAGTGGAATAGTGTCCAGTACAGTGGCGTACAGTATAATTGGGTACAGTGCAATTTTGTATGCTGGAGTACCATAAAGTTTATTGCCATACTGTGGAGTAGCATAGAATTAAGTAGTGTTTACGGTAATAACATTGAGCTTGCCAGCATTAAGTCTTGCAGTGGCATATAGTGGAGTACGGTACAGTAGAGTGTCATAGAATTAAATATGGTTAATTATAGAAGCGAGTCTAGTGACGTACACTGAAGTGTTGTTTATTGGAGTAGTGTACAATTTCGTGTTTTTTTTTTTTTTTTTACCGAAATAGCATTCAGTATTTTGGGGTGCACTGCAGTGGCATATACTGCATTATAGTTGAATTGAGTGGCATAGAGTGGAGGAGCATACAGTGGAATAGCGTACACTCCAATAGCGTACCTTAAAGGATGTACACTGGAGTGGCAAACAGTGGAGTAGAGTGGAGTAAAGTACAGTGGTTTAACGTCGAATTTAGTGGTGTACAGTGGAGTGTCGTAAAGTGGCCTGGCATCACATAAATAACAGAGACTTATAGACAGGAGTGGGGAAAAGTGGCATGTGTAAATGAAATAAAAGGCACAGGAAAATGATATGAAAATATGTCAATGTCATATCTCCAAAATATCACTTCTAACATTATTTAAGGAGTGATAGGTTATTTTTTTTCCAAATTTGTAAAGGTTATCTCCCTATGGATTATTTTAAAATGTATCTCTTGATAACTTTGCACCCTCTTTGAGATTCTCAGAAAATTTTACAACACTTCTTCCAGCTGTTTATTTTTTGAAAAAGTCAATGTTTTGCTGCTCTGGATGAACTGGGTCTAAAGCAAAAAGGGGGTCCCAAAATGTGCTTTAATCCAATCTATTTCACGTATAGTTTTATATTTTTAATTTTGCCAAAACCATGAGTGGTATTTTGTTTACATTCAGCAGGATTAAATATCCTGTTGTGTAGATGCTTATATTGTCTAGTGCAGGTAAATAATATATATTTTTGTAAGTTTTAATGTTTTTAAATTTAGTGATATCTGTTATCGCTTTTGTGCTGAAATAAAACCGTGAGTGTTATTTTGTTTAAATTTGTCAATATTAGATATTAGGGTGTGCAGATGTTTATTTTGTGTAATGCAGGTAAGCAATGTAATTATTTGTTAAATTTTAAGGAATCTAAAGTTAGTGATATCTCTTATTGCTGTACATAATTATCACAACCCATTAACTGATTAGGCAATCATTGGCTTTCCAAAAGTTATAGACAGCCATGGTGTTTCTAGGTACACTACCCCCGTGGTGTGCGATACACCTTCTGATGTAGGTAAGCAGAAGGTTTTCTATTTTTGCCCTAACTATTACCACTTTACTAAAGTGGTAATAGGTAGAGGAAAATAGTTAAACTCTCTATAAATATAAATATCCTCAAAACTGCGGTGTAGTGCAGGAGTACTGCGGTACCCGAAAGAAAACTAATTATACCTTTTTAAATATCTAAACAATTGGAAAAACACTTTAGCACACTATATTAATAAAAGATAGTGCCTTACCGTGTATTTACAATTTTTGTTTTTTTTAATACTTCTTAGAATTTGGGGTACCCCAGAACTACATTGAAACTCCATAATTTCTTTAAAGAAAGGTATAAACCTATAAATATTTTTCTCTACCGAGTACCACTTTACTAAAATGATAATAGTTATAGAAAAAATAGCAAACCTAATACTTTCCTACACGGAATAGCACAATGTAGGAACACAGGAAAACTTGATGTAAAAACAAGATGGATGCCTTAAACTTTTGTAAATGCAGTCATTAGCCAATCAGCTAATGACTTAAGTGGCCACCATTCTACCTAAATTAAAACACCTAAAACTTATGAAATACTTACCCAACTTACCTGCAGTACCCCCTCAGAATCCTCTGGACACCAGAATATATAATCCTTTCAAATCTTGTCAAAATCCTACAAATGTTTTAGTAAAAAGCATTGAATTTTAAGCCCATTTTGGGATCCCTCTTTTTTTCAAAAATATTTTATATATATATATATATATATATATTACCTACTGGCTATCGCCAGTAGGTATATATAGTTAGGATTTATTCCCTATGGGATTTTTGAAAATTCTATGTCTATTAACTTTGGCGTTTGTGGACGGAATTGGCTGAAATTTTCAGGAAAATGGCACATTTTGTTTCTGAGCAGCCCTTGAAAATTTGGGGGGGTTTTGTCGAGGGGGGGCAGAGAAAAAAGGGGGGTCCCAAAACGCGTTTTTCCCATGTTAATTTCCATAGGCGGTTGGACTCACTTTTAGCTCGAACGGCTGAATGGATTTGCACGAAACTTGGCAAAATTGTAGGGACTGTTAGCCCGATGTGCCTTTGCTAGGTCTCAATATATGTGCTCCAGTAGTTTTTGAGAAATTAACGTTTAAAACAAGATATATATCTGTAACAGCGCTCCAGGCTGCGCTCCGGTTCGCTTACTTTTCGCGAAACGGAACTTTGAGCGCAGAAAGCTGATTGGCTCTTCGGTGTCTGTCAACATTCTAAACAGTCCGGAGTGGCCGCCATCTTATCCCTCGGTAGGATCGAGAGAGAAGAAGAGGTGAAAAACGAAGGGGGAATTTAATGAAAGGGGGCAAGGTATACCCCTCTTGACCCCCTAGGAATGTTGTTGGGGTTATTAAAGGGTCCCGTGGGGAAAATAAAAAAAAAATGATTTTTCACGGTAGAAGCGCTTCACGGGCCGCGAACTGGGCCGCAAACTGGTAGCGAAACGGGAATTCGCCATTTTGTGCTTCGTTTTAATTAAATTACTAGGTATAAGGGGGTGCGGGAGACGTATCCTAATCCCCTATGTTTCATGAGGGTGGCTGAGGAGGCTCATATATGTTGATACATCTCTTCCAGCGGCTGTGCGTGAGCTTTTTTTTTTTTTTGCTGCGTGACGTCTGTTAACGTTCGATTCGATGGAAATCAGGAAGTGTTGACCGCCAATTTGTCACTGCGATAAAATATTTTGTTAGAAATGAATCCTTATTGATAAACATTGTCTGCGCCATCTTGCCTTTTTTCCAATGCCACAATTTTGTCGTGCACGGCAGCCATTTTAGATGCCAGGCTGGTCCCAGGCTATCACCTACCCCTGCGGATGTAGTTTATGGCCCCAGCTGTAGAGAATCCAGACATGCCAACCCTCCCGATTCAGGCGTGAGACTACTGATTTCAGTGCTAGTCTCCCGCCTCCCGATTTCTGCAAGCAAAAACCCGGGTGCATATTACCAACAACTAGCGATAATTTTTGTCTCTAACTTGTTTAGAGACAAAAATTATCGCCGCACATCGGCGATTTTTATCGCAGATAAACCTTGCTATTAGCAAGGTTTATCGCAAATGCAATAAAAAACGGCCGCAATGCATGAATATCGCAGAAAAGTCAGCGATATTCATGTATTATCGAGCAAATGCTCTTAGCCATGTTATCCACCTCCCATTGGATAACATGGCTAAGAACTGCTCAGGGCACTATCACTGACATGCAAAGCGGGGCCCACGATGGTCGCTATCTCATTTTAGCTGTCACTAACTGGTGTTAGCGACAGCTTGGTAATAGGGAGATAATTTTATCTCCGCTTTTTTGGCTTTTGAAGCCAAAAAAGCGGAGATAAACCCCCTTGATAATATGCCCCATGATTCCTCGGGGGTTTCAGCTGACAGGGCTTGGTATTGTGTTACGTGGTAATTCTTCCAGGAAACGTCAGAGGGTCGATGCAGGGGTTCTAGAAGGGGTGATAAACCATTTAAGCCTCATAAACAAGCGCATGGTCTTTTAAAGATCTGTGAAGTACTCGGGGCGGCGGTGTGTGTGTGTCCTCTTTCAGGAGCGGGCGGGGGGGGGGGAATGCCAGCAACTTCCAGGCTAGGCAGTGTTCAACACTTGCATCACCCTTTCTCTGCCTGCTATTGCGCTCCATGCTTTGGAAAGGTAAGAAAAAGAACGTGCATTTGAGTTTGAAATGTCCGATCCTGTAGCAGTACACTTGCAAAGCCCACACATGACAATAACCCGATTCAAGGCCCCATTCACCCGTTTTTAAAAAAATATATAACACTCCAACAAAGTAAGATTATAAAACTTTATTAACTTTTAAATATAATGAACGGAACAAAAACTGTAAAAACATTTAAACATTTTTCACCAAAAAAAGCAACAATTGTCAGAAGCTGTCTTTTGTGCGAATAGTCCCAAGGCAGCACAACGTGCTGAGTTCTGGACGGCACCCAGGTGATGTCGCCTGGGTGCCGCACTGGTTTTGGTATCCTACAATGCTGCTCCGAAAATTGGCGTGGGGCGTCCCGGGTGGTGCGGGGGGAGGCCTCGTCAGTAGCGGTCTGTTGTGCGAATAGTCCCAAGGCAGCAGAACGCGCTGAGATGTTGATGGCACCCAGGTGATGTCCAGTAAACTGCCGCACTGGTTTTGGTATCCTACAATGCTGCTCCGAAAATTGGCGTGGGGCGGCCCGGGGGGTGGGGGGGCGTGGGGGAGGCGGCGTGAACGGGCCTCCCCAGGTGGCGGCCATCCAGCTGAGTTGCGCCCGCTCTTGCGGCTACAGCGTCTCGCTCACCATGTTGTTGAGTTGCTCCCACTCTTGCAGTGCAGCGATAGGCGGCTGCCACATGACTCTTAAAATGGCGGACGGCTCTTCGGTTTTGGGCCTGGTCCACTAAAATGGCCCTGGGACACCTTGGAACTTGGACGCTTGCCTGCTAGGGCTTGGGCTCCATTCTCGAAAAGCGTCCCCTCAGCCGTGAAGATTCTACAAAAGTCTTGGGGGCCCTCGACTCCCGCAGGCTTCCGGTGGGGAGCGGCTGCCATGATTGCTCGCAGAATGACCACGACGGACCTACGAGATGGTAGTGCTCTCATGCTGACGCCAGCTTTAGTCTGAAACATCCAGAAACAAGGTGGGGCTTTCATCGTTTGGGAAAAAAAAATGTTCTAAACCAATGAAAAGTGTTATTTTTAGGTCATATGACCAAGCCTTCCATCTTTAAGAAACCAAAAGTAAAATGAACCAATGAAAAGTTTTATAAACAAGTCACATGACCTGTTATGCGGCATAGGGCTACAAAAAGCGTAGAAAATCCGTTGGCACGTGAGGCGGCGTCAGTAGCGGACCGATGTGCGAATAGGCCGAAGGCAGCACAACGCGCTGAGATCCGGATGGCAACAAGGTGGTGTCCAGCAAATTGCCACACTGGTGTGGCCATCCTACAATGCTGCGCCGAAAGTCGGCGTGGGGCGCCCCGTTGGCCTGTGAGGTTGCGTCAGTCAGTGGGGGCTGTGCGTCTCCCCCAAGATGGAGGCTCCTCGGCTGCAGTGCGGCGCCCCTTAGCGTTTCACTCGCCGTCCAACTGAGTTGCGTCCGCACTTGCGGCTACAGTAGGCCGAAGGCAGCACAACGCACCGAGATCCGGATGGCACCGAGGTGGTGTCCAGCAAATTGCTGCACTGGTGTGGCCATCCTACAATGCTGCGCCAAAAGACGGCGTGTCCAGCTGAGTTGCGGTCACTCTTGCGGTACAGTGACTCGAACGCGCCGAGATCCGGATGGCACCGAGGTGGTGTCCAGCAAGTTTCCGCACTGGTGTGGCCATCCTACAATGCTGCGCCGAAAGTCGGCGTCGGGTGCCCCGTTGGCTTATGAGGTGATGTCAGTAGTAGACCGATGTGTGAATAGGTCGGAACCAGCACAAGGCGCCAAGATCCGAATGGCAAGTCCTGGATGTTGAGTGCCATAGTTGAGAGTTCTGAGCAGTGCTTGTAAGACTGTCTGAAGCTTATTTGCACCTGCTGCAGCTTCACTATTGCCCTGGTGTGGCCAAAGGTCGCACATGACATAGGCGGCCGGCTCCCGAGGTCCGGCGGAACTTTTTTCCTTTTCTTTTCTGCTTCTTGTCCTACAATCCGTTTCACCTGAAAACACGACCAGGTCCCTGAATGTGTGCAGGGGGACGCTATTGATTGAATCAAAATGGCGGCTTGACACAAAGCTGACTCAAGCGTTGCTGTTGATGCTATACAGACAAAAATTGGTTTTCAGTTTGTACATTCTTCAGGATTTTTTTTTTCCATCCAACGCTGATTGAGAGTTTGTAGAAAAATGGCTTCAGATTTTCCACATACTACTCTTCAACATTCTTCCTAAATGTAACAATGTGAAACTCACTAGGAGAACGGCTGTTTATGTTTCCTTTCAAAATGCTGCCAATAATATTTTCTGAATGGAAGACACCATCTTGTAGCATAAAGGGCCGAAAGGGGTTCTGGTCTGGCCGATGGTTGGTGGAGACATTTTGACTATATCTTGGACCTGCCCGGCCTCGCCCAAAATGGCGCCGGTATAAATGGGACTCGTAACTCATTGTTGTGTACTAGTTGAACAACCTTGATATCACGAGATATGAATGCAGTTTTGATGCTCATGGCGGGCGGGGACGAGAATTGATTGAATATTTCGACATCCCTATTGATATTAAGTTCTGATGTGTTATTGATTACTGTACTATTGAAAGTTCGAATTAACGTCACCCATGGTACTTGCACGCAAATGTATATCTAGATAACTTTTTTGTAAGTGGCCCTGTCGTATTTTAATTACAAAATGTACGTCCACCGATTCCGCAACTGTTAGACACCTTAGTTCTTGCAACCTAATGGCTCGTTCGTTACGTTCCTCCATAATGTAAATGTCTCCTCATCATATACGATTCCAGTTTGCTCCGTGGCCGGCCCACGTGGTTATAGGCCCGTATTTGTATACTGACATTTTCACAATAAAGGTTTTTAAAACAAAACATGGTAGTAGTATTTACATTGGTAAAGTTTTTACTTTTAGTCACTGTTTTCGAATCAGTAAAAGGCAAGTGAAATAAAGTAGTCCAATTACATGACGGATAAAAGGTATAATATGTAGGAACGCAGAAAAGATAAATGGTCAAGGGCAGTTGTGTTTTTCATTTCTGCAACATAAAGTGATCGATAAGAATCTGATAATCAGGCGTATCGGCGACTAAGACAGCAGGCCGAGTCTCTTTTACTCAACGGCTCCGTCATGGAACGAAGAAACGCCCTTTTTCTCGAAAAAGGAATATATTTTACTTGCAGGACAGTTGTAAATTTTCCGGGAAAGTACATTAGCCTGGAATATTATAACATATGTTTAAAAAAAATAATGTTCGAAAACAATAAAAAGCGTAATTTTTAGGTCATATGACCAAGCTTTTCATCATTAAAATAACAAAAGTAAAATGAACCAATGAAAAGTTTTATTAACAAGTCACATGACCTGTTATGCTTACGTTACGCGCTGCGCGCCGCGCCTCGGATCACTTCCGGGTGCGCTAATGCGGCGTGTCATATAACGCATTACGCGACAACGTAGGTCAAGAATATAGTCAAAATGTCTCCACCAACCAGCGTTCGGAACACAACCCCTTTCAGCAGTCCAAAAAGTTCTGTTAAATGACAACAGAGGGGACAGGCAACAAGAACCATCAGTCAAAGAGGGGAGGGCAAGTTCTTCTCTTCCGGGTCATGTTGGGGCGCTACCGGAACTGATCGAATTGGTAGTCTACAGTGTTTCTGGATGTTTCAGACTAAAGCTGGCGTCAGCATGAGAGCACTACCATCTCGTAGCTCCGTCGTGGCCATTCCACGAGCAGACATTGCAGCCGCTCCCCAACAGAAGCCTGCGGGAGTCGGGGGCCCCCAAGACTTTTGGAGAATCTTCACGGCTGAGGGGACGCTTTCGAGAATGGGACCCAAGCCCTATCAGGGAAGCGTCCGAGTTCAAAGGTGTCCCAGGGCCATTTTAGTGGACCAGGCCCAAAACCGAAGAGCCGGCCGCCATTTTGAGAGTCCTGTGGCAGCCGCCTATCGCTGCACCGCAAGAGCGGGAGCAACTCAACTACATGGTGAGCAAGACGCTGTAGTCGCAAGAGCGGGCGGTAAACAGCTGAATGGCGGAAGAGGCACAGTGTAGCAAAAGCGGGCGGAATGGCAACTGAAACGGTAAAGGGGCGCTCCACTACAGCGTGTCTTCAGGTCAAACGGATTGTGGGACAAGGTCCAGAATAGAAGAGTCATCAAAAGGCAAAAAGTTCCGCCGGACCCCGGGAGCCGGCCGCCTATGTCGGGGGCGATCTCAGGCTACACCAGTGCTATAAGACTTGGGGAGGGGGTCGGAGCCAAGTGTCTTCTCCGAGTCCATGGCCATCACACCGCCCCTCGGGGGCCTCCGTCAAGCTGTTTAGGAAGGTAACATATCACATTGTTTTCAAATGCAGTCAGGTCCACAAACGACACTCACTTACTTTGAGAATAGTGAAGCTGCAGTAGGTGGAAATAAGCTTCAGACAGTGTTACAAGCGCTGCTCAGAACTCTGAACTATGGCACCCAACATCCAGAACTTATGCCATTTGAGAATGGCAGTGACATTGAAGCAACTCAGGGACCAAAACCATTAACGTACTTTCACGTATGAAAATCTTACTTGGGGAGGGGGCAGGAGCGAAGCGCCCCCTCCCAGTCCGCGCCACCACACCGTATGTTGAAAATCTGAAGCCATCGTTCTACAAAGTCAACCAACCTTGGATTGAAAAATCTAGAAAAATGTACAAACTGAAAACCAGTTTTGGTCTGCATAGCATCAGTAGCAACGCTTGCTATCAGAGTGCATGAGTTTCATGCTCGATCGATTGAGCTAGCCGGATCGGGCAATAAAAAGTATAAAATAGTTATGTAAATAGTTATTTAATAAAATGTTTTACCCTGTTTCTTTGCTGGTGTGTTGTCTAAATTTTTAATATTTGCATAGGGTTTGTCTTTATTTTGGGTGGGGTGGGTGACGGAGTCGAGCTGTCTTGCAGCCCTCATGGTGTGGAGCTCAGTTCATCTCACTATTTTCGTATTTCTCATGAAGGGTTGTTCCTAATATTTCTATTTTAGCGAGGTCAAAAAGAGATCCAATTAGTGGCCTACTGATTTTGCTCGATTACTTTTATTTTTTTACACGATTTTTCACTATCTGCAAAGACTAAACAGAGTATTGCGACTTTGTGCTTGTTTGTAAATAGAGAATGATCCAAAGAGAACCAATTCTAAAACAGTAAATGCTTGGATAACAATCAATCAAATGGAGAGACAAGCAGGCACGACGGATTACAACGGGGGCAAAGGCCTGCGTTAACTACCGTTCACTATCTGCAAAGAGAGAGTACTACTAAGAGAAAAGAGGGGAGGGGGGGTGCAGCGTTCAAAGCACATCAGCGTGCATAAATACGAAAATGTTTTAATCTATCACGTACTTGACATTTTAAAGCTTTTCATATTTGCTATTAAAAAACCATTGAAATTCACTGAAAAAACCATAGGTTATAGTCGATATATAGTTAGGAATTTGCATTTACAAAACCTTGAAAATTCAATGAAAAAACCATTGGTTTTAGGCCATATATAGTTAGGGATTTGCATTTACAAAACCTTATTTTACTCGCATAAAACCATTGAAATTCCATATATAGTTAGATGCGCTAACTATATATCGCGCACCCGCAATCCACTGCTGATGATGTCACATATTACATCATTCATGACATGGTCAGTGACATCACTGATGACATCACTGATGACAACTGACATTGAATATATATATATATATATATATATTCACTTAAAAAACCATAGGTTTCAGGCCTTATATAGTTAGGAATTAGCATTTAAAAAACCATTGAAATTGCTCCTATATAGTTAGTTGTACTAACTATATTTCGCGCACCCGCAATCCACTGCTGATGATGTCACATATTACATCATTCATGACATGGTCAGTGACATCACTGATGACATCACTGATGACATCTCAAATGACATCACTGATGACATCACTGATGACATCTCATTTGACATCACTGATGATATCATTCATGTGATAATACGATACACCTCCTCACACTCTAATATAACCTTTGATACACCCAGTGTTAAATACAGACTAAAATCTACCATTTAGGGAAGGAGCGGAGCGGAGCTGGCCAAAATTCTGGAAAATTACACACAGATTCCTCAATCGGCGCCAAAGTTATTCCCATGAATGTCATGAGTGATGTCACTGACCATGTCATGCGTGATGTAATACGTGACGTCATCAGCAGTGCATTGCAGGCGCGCAAGTAATAGTGAGTCCAACTAACTATAATGTGGGAATTTCAATGGTTTTATGTTAGTAAAATTTCCAGCTAACTATAACTGGTGTGAAACCTATGGTTTTTTTCAGTGGATATATATATATATATATATATTTATAATTATAATTTTTTGTAGTACCAGAGGAAGGAATTCCTTGGATTTCCCACCATTAATATTTTGGTGCCTGTTTGAAGAATCTCCCAGAAACTTTGCAGACCTATTCTTCTTTCTACATTGGCAGATGATGCAAAGTTTTGCAAGATTGGTCGAAGGGGAGCAAAGATAAAAGAGAGTTCCAAAAACACATTTTTGCATGCAATTTTGCAGGATTAGACATTATGGTGTGTCAATGACCCTTTTGGGTACTTCAGGTAAGTTGGGTAAGTATTTTTTAACACCTTGGCTGCTGGGTGTTTTCCCCTCCTGTGCTGACTTTTTTTGATTATCATTGTACTATAACGAGTGCAGCTCGTCATCAGCACAGCTCAACTGTGCCTCATGACGAGCTGAGCTCGTCATGAGCATGGAAGGGGTTAATTTATAAGACATTTTAACTTAGCGATATCTTTAGCCATAGCAATTGTAATTGTAATTGCATTTATATAGCACTTACTACCCCTGATGAGGCGCTGAAGCACTTTTTCAGCGCGTAGCATTCTACTCCAGAACCCATAAAGGTTTAGTGGTGAATTAATATAGTCAAATATGGAAGTATTTTGAGCAGTGGATATGTTAGCCTGTTATTTCGATTGAGAAGGATAGTAGAGGGAGAGAATAGGAAAAAGGTTTGTATCTATATTGCGCTTGCTACCCCTGATGAGGTGTTAAAGTGCTTTTCAGCAAGTAGCACACTTGTCCAGAACCCAAACAGGATTGATGGGGAATTAGTATAGGGAAATATTAAATTAATATGAGTGATTAGTTAGTCTGATATTTGAATTGAAAAGGAATAGTGAGGACCGGACTGGCCATAGCGGGCCCTGGATGTTTCCCTGGTGGGCCGGAATGATAGGGGTGTGGTTTTAGACTGGTGGGGGCCGTTTCTGTTACTGGGGGGCCCGTTTTGCAGCAGTGCTGCAAAATCAGCGCCTTATAACAGCGCAGCAGCAGTGTACCAGCCAACCCCAATTCCCACCCCTGACTGACCCCTGCTAGTTGGACGTAGTTGCCAGGGCTTGTTTGCGATCCCAGTCCAGCCCTGGGAATTGTGGAGGGAAAGAAAAGCATGAGGAAGACAATATATGCATATTAAAGTTGCATTTATTAAAACTCCGGCTTTCAAGTGTTGTTGTACTTTAAATTAATGTATTTGTTTTTATTTTTGGTAATTCAATAATTTATGCAGTCACTTATATACATGTGAAAGCATATAATAATTTAACTATAAGTAATAATGTACATTTTTAAGCAGAACTAACAAATAGCTATATTTTTAAAAACATAATTAATATACATGTTTATACAAAGCAGTACACATATGTAGGTACATATCTATGGTCCAAATAAACGCTTTTTACAGAGGGATATGCTACATAGTTATATTTGAGTATGGGGGTTATGTGGGGAAGAGCTAACTCTTGAGTAGTCTTCTGAAGATAAGGTGGTTATCTGTTGATCTTATGTTTGTGGATAAAGAGTTTCATAGTTTGACTGCTTGAACAGACAAGGATGTGCCACCCATGTTTTTTTTCTTGTACACACACGCGAGGTGGCACCCTAGAGCGGAGATTCCTTTATTGAATGTATTTGGTGATTTTATTCCTGATAAAGAGCGGTCCTGTTCCATGTATCGCTTAGTGGGTGATACAAAGCAGCTTGAATGTGGATCTTCCGGCAACCGGTAACCTTTGTAGGGCATTCAAGGAAGGGGAGATGTGGGGTTGAGGCTTTATATGTAAGAGTAGTCTCGAAGCAGAGTTCTGGCTCCATTGTAGTCTTTTCATAGTTGTTAAAGGTGATCCGTGGTAGAGCCTATTGGCATGATTAAGTTTGGATGGAACAAGAGAGATGGTGGCCTGGATCTTGTGTGGAAATCCCATATGGGGAAAGATGCATTGCAGTGTTTTTATAGTAAAAAAGCTTGATCTTCCTAGTTTGTCCACTTGGACATTCATTGATAGCTTGGAGCCCATGGTCATCTTGAGGTTTCTTACTTCCTTTGATACGTTACGTGTTATTCCCAGATCATCAGGCCAGGGGTGAGTGGGTCATAATTTTTCCAATCGCCACACATGAGTATTTCCCTTTTGGAACCATTCAATTTGAGATGGCTCCATGTCAATCATTGATCCACAGCTCTGAGACAACTGAAAATTGGTGAGTTTCCAATGTCTTTGGGGCACTCCAGTTGAAGGAGTATTTGCATGTCCTCTGCATAGTTATAGCATGTGAGGGTAAACTGATTGATCGGCGCTGGTAATGACTTTTTGTAGATGTTAAAAAGCATGGGTGAGATGATAGAACCTTGAGGGACCCCTCCTTTTGTGAAGAACAGTTTGGACGAGAAACGAGGGTTATGGATGACATTAGTTCTGTTGTGAAGGCAGGATGTGATCCAGTCTACAGAAGTCCCCTGTATGCCAGCTTCGTAGAGTCTTGATCAGAGTGTCATGGTCAACCATGTCAAAGGCAGCTGAGAGGTCCAAGAGAAGTAGCGCAGCAACCCCATTCCGGTCAACTGTGTGATTACCGTCATCCCAGATGGCAAGGAGGGCAGATTCTGTGCCTCTTCCCGGACGGAGTCTTGTTTGGAAGCCTGAAAGTATGGCATTATTTTCAATGAATTGTGACATCCGGGAGAATGCTGCTCTTTCTATCAGGTCCTTTTGAAATCGGTCTGTAGTTATCTGGAATAAATTAACTGTGTGAAATTTGTTGGAAGGAATGGAGGGGCTGGGTTAGAGTATTTTTGGATTGTTGTTTTGGAAAAGGGTAGGTGCTAATGCCTTTTCTTTGTTTTAAATATGAGTCCAATGTATCTGTTTTGGCTGTGTAATGATTTGCCAGTTTGACTGAAATGTTGAGTAACAGGACAAGCTCCTTCTAGGCAATTTGGTTTACGAAATTCTGTGAGAACTTTATGGACTTCTTTATTTGCACATTTAGCATTTTGAATTATGTTTAAATAGAACCTTTTCTTTGCTTTTTGATAGCTGACTTATTGGTTAAATTTCTGTAGGCAAAATGTTTCTTGATTGGTGTTTATTTTGAGCCAGGCATATTGCATCTTTCTAATTTGTTGTTTTATCTCTTTTATCTCTGTATTTATCCAAAGTGTCTGTTTTTTTGTTCTGTTGTGTTATTTTTAGTGATATTAGGATATCAAAAGCTTCCTGTAGCCACTCGTATAGTTTTTTAACATACTTCATTGTGTCTAGAACTGTACTAGATGTTAGTTGTGTTTCTTAGTGTTCCAAATTGAGTATATTCAAAGGTTGATATGTGGATGCATGTAAGGTGGTTTTAGATGCATTGCTTTGTGTTGTTTTATGTTGCGAAGTAAGCAAATGGTGACTGGAGTCATTGTTTGAAAGGTAACTTGTTCTGTATTTGCAAAAATGACATCTTGGATGTGTCCAGCAATGTGTGTGGGTTTGTTGACGATCTGATGTAGTTTCATTGCTTTTAGGCCAGGGATTTTGTTTTTGGATGCGGCATACTGAGTTTGTGAAACCAAATGTTGAGGTCACCCAGGATGCATAGGTTGGAGAGTAGTGTTATCAGGTTTGAAACTGTGTCTAGAAGTGAGTCTGGTTATGTTGCATTGCTAGGTGGAGGTCTATAAAGGAGGAGGAAGTTATAGGAGGAAGATGGTGTAGGATTGCATGTGGTGAAAAGGCCTCACAATCTTGTTGGAAGATGTCGTCAGCTTTAGTGATATGTAATTTTTGCCTGAACACAAAACTAGGCCACTTGCTCTTTTGCCTATACAATTTTCTTGATAGTTTGATAGCCTGTTGTTTGATTAAAGCAATAGCAATATTATATTAATACACTGCGTATGCAGTCCACAACCTCTAATTAATCCAAACTGCACAGGGATATATGAAAATATTAAAAAAGAGAGATCCCTCTCAAAATGGCAACTTCAAAAATCCAACCCACCTTTCATTTTCAGGACGCAAGGCCACATTAATTAATTAATTAATCCGCATTTGTAAAGCGAGAACAATCACCCATAAGGGTCTCAAGGCGCTGGGGGCCTTCGAGAAGATTAAGCAAGCTATTGTCCAGAGTCACATGGTGCTGGGCTAATCTGCCGCCGGCACTGGGGATCGAACCGTGATTCCCAGATTCCAACGTCAGTCACCCTGGCCACGGCGCCACACCTCTCCCACCTCCCACATCTATCCAGAGGCTCATATATATAGTATAGTAAAGTGGACTTCATCCCCCAACCAACAGTGCATCATGTGCCACCTCCACTGTATACTTTCCACTCTATACTACTCCACTCTACTCCTCAACACTCTATGCTACTCCACTCTACCCAACTTCATTGTACACTATTCCAATGTATGCCACTCCAGTATATGCCCGTCCACTGTACACCATTCCACTCTACGCTATTCCAATGTATACCATTACACTGTACCTCCCTCCACTCTACGCCAGTCCACTCTACAGCACTGCATTGTACACCACCCCACTCTATACCATTCCACTCGATGCCACTCTACACTACGCTATTCCACTGTATGGCACTCTACTCAAACACACTCCAGTGTATGCCACTGCACTGTACACCACTTCACTGTACGCCATTCCCCTGTATGCTGCTCAACTATACGACACTCCGTTTATGCCACTCCACTGTACAGTACTACACTATGTGCAATACACTCTACACTATTCCACTGTATGCAACTCCACTATACGACACTCCACTCTATGCTATTCCACGCTATGGCACTCCACACTGTGCCACTCTAATACATGCTGTTCCACTGTACACCACTCAACTGCATGCCACTCCACTCTCCACCACTCTACTCTACCACACTTCACTCTAGGCCACTCCATTCCATGCCGCTCCACTCTACTCTACTTCACTCTACGTCACTCCAGTCTATACCACTGCATTGTATGCCATGCCACTCTACCCCACGCACTCTACACCACTACTCTGTATGCTAGTACACTGTATGTCAATACACTCTACCCCACTGCATTGTGTCCCACTCCACTGTACACTATACACCACTGCAGTTTACGCTGTTTCACTGTACACCAGTATGCTGTACCTCACTCCACTCTACAGCACTCTACTCTATGCTACTCCGCTGTTCGCTACTCTACTCCATGCTATTACACTATACACCTCTCCACTCCATGCCACTTCACTCTATCCCACTCCAATGTTCACTAATCCTAATGTATGCACTCCAGTATACACCACACCACTCCACTCTACGCCACTCTACTCTTTACTATTCCAATGTACACCATTACAGTGTACCTTGCTCCACACGACACCTGTCCACTCTACAACACTCCACTATCCGCTACTCCTCTCTATGCCACTCCACTCAACACCCCTCTACTCTACGCTATTCCACTGTACACCACTCCACTCTAACAGATTCCAGTGTACACCACTGCACTGTAAACCACTCCGGTGTACGCTATTCCACTTTATGCTGCTCAACTATACGATACTCCAGTCTACGCCACTCCTCTGTATGCTACTGCACTATATGCCAATACACTATTCCACGGTACACAACTCCACTGTACGACACTCCACTCTATGCTATTCCACTCTATAGCACTCCACTGTTCGCCATTCTAATACCCGCTGTTCCAGTGTGTGCCACTCCATTCTATTCCACTCCACTCCTCAACACTCTACTCTACCCCACTTCACTATACGCCACTCCACTTCATGTCACTCCAGTCTAGGCCACTCCAGTCTACGCCACTGCTCTCTACACCACGGCACTATAAGCCACTCCACTTTACAACAATCCACTGTACAATATTACACTGTACAACATTACATTCTAAGCCACTACAGTGAATGTCACTCCACTCTACGCCAATCCACTCTGCCCTACTACACTCCACCCTATTACACTGTACGACACTGCATTCTACGTCACTCTACTGTATGATATTCCACTACATGCCACTCCACTCTACGTCACTACATTGTATTCCAGTAACACTCGTTATTCCACTCTACACCACTTTACTGTATGCTACTCTACTATATGCTGTTCCACTCTACACCACTCTACTCTATGCAATACACTCTACGTTAATCCAGTGTATGACACTCCACTCTAGAACACTCCACTCTACACCACTTCATAATACGCTACTACAATGTATGACACTGTACCTCACTCCACTCTATGCCAGTCAACTCTATAACACTCAACCGTTCACCATTCCACTCAATGCTGCTTCAATGTACGCCAATCCACTCTATGCTATTCCACTGTACGCCAGTGCACTCTGACACACACCACTGAATGCCACTGCACTGTACACAACACCACTGCACTATACACCACTACACTGCATGCCAATCAACTACACACCATTCCACTGTGCCACTCCACTGTACGCCAATCTATTATATGATTGTAGGAACGTGCCCCTTTTTTTACATGGTCACCCCCACCTTTTACCTGGTAAATTATGGTATTTCAACTGGAAGTGCATTGGGTTCCTGCTTACCAGATCCCCAGTGCCAGATCTCTTTCCCAAAAATGTGCAATTATTTACCCAATTGGCAATATCTTTAGTACCCTCTGTACGTTCCTAGTAATTGGTACCCCTGATACCTAGGGCCTGAGGTACTAAAGAGGGCTCCAAGGGTTGCAGCACAAATTGTGCCGCCCTGAGAACCCCTCATCAAACTCATTCAAGAGGAAGAATCTGTTTGAGAAGACCGATCCCCATTTATTTGCTTTGGGCACCAAACGCTGTTTTGTACCACTCAAGCCTGTCGCCCTAGTGCTACTGGAGGTGGCCTGCTGGTGCAGCATTTGACCTTGCCCCATACCTCAAGTTCAGGAGGTTGGTCTTGTAAGTCGCTGCTGAAAACTTGTATGCCATATTTGTTTTTCCTCCAATTTTGGCTTTATGAGAGTCACTGACACCTTTCTTTAAATACAAGAGTTTGGGTCAGTTCACAAATATGGAGAGACATATGGTTTGAAATCAATGTTTGAAGGCAATTTGCTTCAGTCTAGATACAAATGAAATCAAATCGGAGCTTAAAAACAATTTACTTAAATTACAGAATGAATGCCTTGTAAGCCTACTTAATAGTATCATTATCTTTATTATTGCACTGCTGTCCCTGACACTATCACAGTCTCGAGCAGCCTCTACAGTAGACCTTATTTGGCTTTCCAAGAGTCTGTGGGAGTAAATTTCCTTGAACACGAGTTTTGAGCAAATGCACAAAATATGCAGAAACATTTGATTAAAGATCTATGTATAAAAATAACTTGCCTAAATTGAGGTACAGATGGAATAAAGTCAGGGTTTAGAAATGAGTGCTAAAATCATGTAGTTAGTGCTTTATAAGCCTGGTCTAGAAATTTCGTAGCATTATTATAGTACAATCTTTCCTAAAACTAAAAAAAGTTTCTATTAGCCTCACGGCTGATCTAAATTGTGCCTTATTCAAAGTAGGCCGCAAATACATTTTTCTTAAATACAAGATATTAGGGCAAATACATAAAACGAGCGTAAGGGATTTGGTTGTGCGCCCACCAAGTCGACAAACTGTTTTATTTTGAGTACTGGGTTCCATTTCCCCCTGTATTCATAGATCAGGATATAAAAAATCTTAACCTTAAAAATTTCATTTTAACATACCCAGGCAAGTTTTAACCTTAGACACTCTTGGCTCTACAAGAAAAAGGTGTCAAAGACGAAGTCCATGTGATTGTATTGTTTAGCCTGAGATAAATTAGAGTCCCTCTGTCTAAGAGTACAAGTTCCACGGAGTAGATTTTTCCAGGCATCGATTTAACTGTGCCAGTGACTCTAGGTCAGGCATTTTGTAAATTTCTACCTTTGAGGGTAAAAATATGTAACTCTAAGCCCTTGTGTATAGTTTTTCTTACTTCCTGATGGATTAAGAATTTTAATGATGATGGATCCACTCTTGCACAGTCACAGAAGTAGTTCAAGGTGCTTCTATAATGAAGTGATGCTAGAGATTTTAGAAATAATTCTAGCCTGATGACACAATGAGGAGTAGCCATGCAGAGATAAAGGAGTGTCCATACACATTGCATAACGTTGTTATCAAGACTGGCAATGGTCTTGTGATGTAGAACAGGAGATGCATATAGCAGGTATGGAATAAGTTTAATATGTAATGCTTTGCTTTTGATGATTTTTATGTTCCGTACTTTAAAATACCACTTTTAGAAAGTCAGGGGCAGATTTACTAGTTCTGGCGCATCTCTGCTAATCAGCAGGGGATGCGCCAGAAGAGTTGCAACGCATCTTACCACCCGTGCGCCACCACTGATGCGCTGCATTTACAATGCTATTTACAACAAGGGGTGGTGAGGGACAGAGTCTCTGAATTAAACAGAATACTCTCACCCAGTCAAGAGATCAGGGCTAGATCCAACACCGTTTTTTAGCTCACTGCACCATCCCAGTTTCAGAACCTGGCTGTATGCAAATTAGTCTGTTCCTGTCCCAGTGCATGATGGGAACAGGGCAAACCAAACTACAGAAGCCAATTCTTACACTGGGAAGGAAACAAGCTACCGGGGACCGGTTTCTGGCATTTCAGCCTCTTCGGCCCGGCTTGCTTGAATCCTGATGGTGCAATGAGCAAGGGACTCACATCTGAGTATACCCTTCCACGCTTAGGGTGGACAAAAATATTTACAACAAGGGGTGGTGAGGGACAGAGTCTCTGAATTAAACAGAATACTCTCACCCAGTCAAGAGATCAGGGCTAGATCCAACACCGTTTTTTAGCTCACTGCACCATCCCAGTTTCAGAACCTGGCTGTATGCAAATTAGTCTGTTCCTGTCCCAGTGCATGATGGGAACAGGGCAAACCAAACTACAAAAGCCAATTCTTACACTGGGAAGGAAACAAGCTACCGGGGACCGGTTTCTGGCATTTCAGCCTCTTCGGCCCGGCTTGCTTGAATCCTGATGGTGCAATGAGCAAGGGACTCACATCTGAGTATACCCTTCCACGCTTAGGGTGGACAAAAATATTTACAACAAGGGGTGGTGAGGGACAGAGTCTCTGAATTAAACAGAATACTCTCACCCAGTCAAGAGATCAGGGCTAGATCCAACACCGTTTTTTAGCTCACTGCACCATCCCAGTTTCAGAACCTGGCTGTATGCAAATTAGTCTGTTCCTGTCCCAGTGCATGATGGGAACAGGGCAAACCAAACTACAAAAGCCAATTCTTACACTGGGAAGGAAACAAGCTACCGGGGACCGGTTTCTGGCATTTCAGCCTCTTCGGCCCGGCTTGCTTGAATCCTGATGGTGCAATGAGCAAGGGACTCACATCTGAGTATACCCTTCCACGCTTAGGGTGGACAAAAATATTTACAACAAGGGGTGGTGAGGGACAGAGTCTCTGAATTAAACAGAATACTCTCACCCAGTCAAGAGATCAGGGCTAGATCCAACACCGTTTTTTAGCTCACTGCACCATCCCAGTTTCAGAACCTGGCTGTATGCAAATTAGTCTGTTCCTGTCCCAGTGCATGATGGGAACAGGGCAAACCAAACTACAAAAGCCAATTCTTACACTGGGAAGGAAACAAGCTACCGGGGACCGGTTTCTGGCATTTCAGCCTCTTCGGCCCGGCTTGCTTGAATCCTGATGGTGCAATGAGCAAGGGACTCACATCTGAGTATACCCTTCCACGCTTAGGGTGGACAAAAATATTTACAACAAGGGGTGGTGAGGGACAGAGTCTCTGAATTAAACAGAATACTCTCACCCAGTCAAGAGATCAGGGCTAGATCCAACACCGTTTTTTAGCTCACTGCACCATCCCAGTTTCAGAACCTGGCTGTATGCAAATTAGTCTGTTCCTGTCCCAGTGCATGATGGGAACAGGGCAAACCAAACTACAAAAGCCAATTCTTACACTGGGAAGGAAACAAGCTACCGGGGACCGGTTTCTGGCATTTCAGCCTCTTCGGCCCGGCTTGCTTGAATCCTGATGGTGCAATGAGCAAGGGACTCACATCTGAGTATACCCTTCCACGCTTAGGGTGGACAAAAATATTTACAACAAGGGGTGGTGAGGGACAGAGTCTCTGAATTAAACAGAATACTCTCACCCAGTCAAGAGATCAGGGCTAGATCCAACACCGTTTTTTAGCTCACTGCACCATCCCAGTTTCAGAACCTGGCTGTATGCAAATTAGTCTGTTCCTGTCCCAGTGCATGATGGGAACAGGGCAAACCAAACTACAAAAGCCAATTCTTACACTGGGAAGGAAACAAGCTACCGGGGACCGGTTTCTGGCATTTCAGCCTCTTCGGCCCGGCTTGCTTGAATCCTGATGGTGCAATGAGCAAGGGACTCACATCTGAGTATACCCTTCCACGCTTAGGGTGGACAAAAATATTTACAACAAGGGGTGGTGAGGGACAGAGTCTCTGAATTAAACAGAATACTCTCACCCAGTCAAGAGATCAGGGCTAGATCCAACACCGTATAGGTGTGGCAGGGTATACTCAGACATGAGTCCCTTTCTCACTGCTCCATCAGGATTCAAGCAAGCCGGGCCGAAGAGGCTGAAATGCCAGAAACCGGTCCCCGGTAGCTTGTCTCCTTTCTGGTAAAGAATTGGCTTGGTAGTTTAGTCTGCCCTGTTCCCATGATGCACTGGGCCAGGGACAGACTGATTTGCATATAGCCAGGTTCTGAGCTGGGATGGGGTAGTGAGATAAATAACGGTGATGGATCAAGCCCTGATCTTTGGACTGGGTAAGAGTGGTCTGCTCAATTCAGACACTCTGTTCATCACCACCCCCTTTTGTAAATCGCATTTACAATGCGGCGCACCGTGGCGCACGGATGGACAGATGCGTGTTGCGTGCCCCCGCGAAAGGCGGCGCATTGCTGGAGTTGCGTCGCAAGCACGACGCAGCTAAAGCAAGGCTCGGGGTGCCCCTATCGCTAACATGCTGCTTCAATCCCTATGCCTGCTTCAAGCAGGCGCAGGGTTTTGACGCAGCATGGCCGTAAAAGTGACTGAGTGAAATCTTGTAGATTTCACTCAGCCACTTTTCAGAGGCGTTCCTGCGGCGGAACGCCCTCCCCTGTGCAGGAACGCCCACATGTGGCGCAGGGCTTTACAACGTGATGCATCTCTCTAGATGCGTCATGTTGTAAATAGTTCGCAGCATGGCGCTGGCTTTTCGCCACCTCTGCGTCACAAAATTGATGCAACGGCGGCGCAAATGTGACTTAAGGGGCTTGTAAAGTTGCCCCTCAGTATTTTCTAGCTTAGTCATCCTGTGTGCCTCTGCTGGGTTGTGGATTGACTGTCTATCTTTGGAGTGACAGGGGCTGGGGGTGTGCATCCTTGTCAGGGGGGTTGAGGTGTGTCCTGCCTTTCCTGGATGAGTCAGGGCTGGGCTGAATGGACCTGGGCTGCATTTAGAGTAGTTAGAGGAGATTTCTTTGCACCTGAATGGGCCTGGTGTGTCTTGAACAATGCTGTTTCCACCTTCTACCAAGAAGCTGGGCCAGAGAGGACCATACTGATTTAGACTCAGCACAGACGCTCTCTGCCAGCGAAAACAAAGAGAAATGCAGTATAAATAGTAAATATTAGGGCCCAGGCCCCAGAACTTTATAACTCTCTTGGATCAAGGTCCCTAGAATTCACTTTGATCAAGGAATCTGCTAGGAAGAAGAGCTTGAAGAAGAGTACTGCCCCTTTGCTGTGTTGCTGCTTTGTTGGGTTGGCCTGCATGTTAGATTTTAAATTCACCTCTCCCCTAATGCACTCGTTATGTTATATTAGGTTAGAATTGTGTGGCTAAAATACATGCATTTGTACTGCGCTATGTAAACCACTAAGTTACCCCTGCAGCATGTAGGCCTTCTATTGGCCAGTGTGTCTCCATTTTGTATTTTGTAATCCTTATTAGACTGCTTGGGCTGCACTCGTATTAGGCCCCATATATTCAGAATTTCTTGCCTCAGCAGAACACTGTACTTCGTTATTATTTTCTTTCCTGTTCAAGGCTGTAACTCGACTCACTAACAGACAATTATTCTAATTCTGCATTCCATTATATACATGTAGCTCTGCTCCCACATTAGGAGACAGTGAGACTCAGGACAGTGGCCTTGAGATACTGATAGTGCACCCCTCTAGCAGGTGCTAGCTCATCTCTGTGTACCTCCTTTGTTCATGCCCGGCTCAGCCAGTACTTTTCCACTAGAGGCGTGGCCGAAGGCTCCTGAGAGGTTCATTATTTATTAGCATACCCTGGGGGATCAGTCCCCTCGACAGACATCCTAGGGTGAAGGTCTGACTGGGATCCTCTGCAGAGTATATACCTGAATAAATGTAAGTTTTCATTCTCTACTATCTGACTGACTCTTCATTTGGGAAGGCATAGCAGGTGGTCATAAGAACCTGCGTGGCCCTAGAGGCCCCCATCCTTCAGTTGGTACCCGAACAGGGACCCCATGAAGTGTGGCCCCCTTACCCATAATCGGGTCGCAGGGGCGGTGTCTGGTCGGTCTGGTGGATCGGGCCCCACATCCATAAGACCCAGCTTGGTTCTTGCAGCTGCCCCGCCATTCCGATCAGGCGGATCCTTGGCTAGTGGCCACCGGCTGGGGTCCTGAGAAGGCGAAACCTTGGAGCTGGCCATTTGGGTCCGAAGAGTCAGCAGTGGAGAATAACCTGACTTAACGGGAGTACACCAGGTGAGTGATTTGATTCTTGGGAAAATGGCGCCATTCTTGAACGGCAGAAGCCTACTGGCTGTGTCCTGATACAGTCTCCTAACTGTCTTGCTTGAACAACAGAAGCTGATGGGCTGTGTCTGGTACAGCCTGCGGACTGTCTTGTCTTGGACTTGGTGAGTCTACGGACCCTTGAGGGACACAAAGCGCTTGTGAGCAGTCTACCAGGCAAACTGGTAATTGGCTTCTTTGTGAAAAGGTCCAGGTAATCTGCCAGACTAACTAGTAATTGGATTTGCTCTTGAAAAGGTTGGGGGCTGAGGCCTGTCCTCTTGTATCGGTACAGTCTCTGGACTGTCTTGAGTGCAGTTTGCAAACAGCCTTGCTTGGATGACACGAGTCGACGGGCTGTGTCTTGGTTTAGTCTTCGGACTGTCTTGGTTTGAATTTGGCAGGTTTGCGGACCCTTGGAAAAGTCACAGAGTGTTTGTGAACAGCCTGCCAGGCCAACTGGAAGTTTGAATCATGTTTGAAAAGGTCTAGGGCTGTTCGCAGACAATCTGCCAAGCCAACTGGTAATTGGCTTATGTCAAAAGATCTCAGGTTAAAGCCTGTCACCTTGAACTTGGTATGGTTTCTTGGGTTGTTGTCTTGAATGTGATGCAGCCTGTGGGCTGATCTGTGATGTGCTCATTTGTCTGGGTGTTGCGTGGTCAGGGAGAACCTACGAGCACGCTCTACTGACTCAAACCTACAAGCACTGGGGTAGGGGAGACCTGGGGGGGGGGCGGGGGAGCAGGGCTCCTTCCCAAGCAGGTGCCGGATCCGTCACTACCGGAACTTTGCACACTTCTTAAAAGTTGCACTTGAGTGCATAGTTTGGATGGGGGAGAGAACCTTACTTGTCCTGGTGAGGGGCTGTTGGGGTTATTCTAGAGTTTCAAGTTGGGGGCACTGCAGGCCATTAGAAATGGAGCTAGTAAGAATTCACATTGGGCATAATTGCTGGATCTGAGTACTGGGGGATCCCGGCAATGGGACAAGGAGGGAAACAAGACAAATAATTAAAGTTGGGGGATAGAGTAGCGTATAATCTGATATCTTTGCACATAAGAGGCATGCACTCTATGCATAGGCTAAATAAAATCTTCTTGTACCTTAATAGTGGAGAAGTGTGGCTCACTGGTTAGAGCGGCAGACTCTGAAGCAGAGATCAGGCCCGGGACCAGGGTTCAAGTCCCGACGCGGCAGGGTCTTGGGCTCAATGTCCGCGGACTCGATAATTCTCGCCTTGGCGCCTACTCTAATCATGGGTCCCACGCTGCAACAACGGCCCCAACAACACTGGGATGCCTGGCTTCACCTTGGGGGTGCCCAGGAGGGGCATCTCACAGGGAGAGCCAGGAAGGGTTCCACAGCGTTATACAGCGCCGGGACGCCCCGTTGCTGGGGCAGCTGTGCGCTTTACAAGTATACTACATTTACATTTACATTTACATAGACTGGGAGTGCACATCGCCATGCTGCAAGAAACACACACACTGGCTTCCGAGGGGGCAGCACTACACCGGAGGTGGAGGGTTCAAGCTTATTATACCTCGTTCTCAGCGATCGGAGGATGGTATTAATTTGGATACAGGCGGGTTCCCCTTTCAACACAAAGGACACAAAGCTGACCCATAGGGCAGGTACCTTATAGTCACAGGGATACTGGACGAACAAGACATAACAGTGATAAACCTCTATGGGCCGAATACAGACTAAGCGGCCTTCCTGGAAAAGATGTGGGGTATTGGCACCAAATATAATTGGCTCGATCATTATAGGAGGTGACTTCAACTGCGTAGCAGCCCCAGACCTGGACCGCTCTCACCCTCCACTACCTGACTCTCCTGTACATAGAACGACCAGGGGCTTTCGGGATTGGGAGGCCCGATGGGGACTGATTGAAACCTGGGGAGGCACGTACCTGCTTGATAAAGAATATTCCCACCTTTCACATGCACATGAGCTCCATGTAAGACTTGACACAGTCCTTTGCACCCCAGACATGCACACTGCGATGCAAGGGGCGGAGTACCTGAATCGCACTATATCGAATTGCAGTTGGGGGCCCTGCTTCAGCCCATTCCAACATGGTGTCTAAGACCAGAGGCGCTCGAAGACCAGGTATTCCAGCAGGAGATCTGGGGTTATATCGCTTCTTACTTCACTGATAACACCTGCTCCACAGACTCTAGACTGGTGGAGTGGGAGACATTTAAGGCAGTGCTAAGGGGGAGATGCATGGCAACGTAAAATGGGGTGAGACGGACATTACTCTGGGACATAGAAAAAGCTGACAGTGAGCTTAGAGAGCTAGAGATGAGGCACCCAGAGCACCCAGAGCTCCCTCAGGAGCTACTGGAGGCAAAAGAGGAAGTAGCGGTTCAGGAGGAGCGCTTAAGGTGCTTCAATTTAAACAAGTACATGGATTGGAAACATGCGGAAAGGAACAGAGCGGGCAAACTACTGGCATGGCTAGCCAACCCATCCCGCAGAAGGAACACCATCATAGAGTTAGTTGACCCAGCAGGTCACCTCCTATACAAGCAGGCAGACATAAATAACAGGTTCCTTGATTACTACAAACGCTTATATAAGAGCTTTGGGCCCCGAGGGTAGGGGGAGATAGGAGAATACTTGGAGGGGATTCCCCTTTCCACTATATCTGAGGAAGAAGCAAACCAGCTGGAGGCTGACATTTCAGAACGCCAGATCAGGGTAGCTGTTAAGGGCCTGGCGAGAGGCAAATCCCCAGGAAGAGATGAATTCCCTACGGAATTTTACGCCACCTATGTGGTGGAGTTGGCCCCAGATTGGTGGAACTATACAAGGAGGCAAAGGAAGAGGGATCCTCCCACAGAGTACACGGGTGGCAGTTGTGATCCTGCTCCTAAAACCGGACAAGTTCCCTCTCGACTGCACGACAAGCCCTTGTCGATGCTCAGCCTTGACTTTAAAATTCAAAGTAAAATACTGTCATCCAGATTGCTCCCACACATGACCTCCCTGGTCCATCCTGACCAGGCTGGGTTCATACCGGGCAGAAATACAACCCAGAATATAAGGCGACTCCTATCAATCCTGGAACTGGGGGGCAGAGTAGAACGGGAGGGAATGATATTCACCATAGATATAGAAAAGGCCTTTCACAGCCTGGAATGGGAGTTTCTCTACGCTGTACTAGAGAGGTGGGGATTTGGACAGGGCTTCCTGTGCTGGGTGAGACTGCTGTACATTGGCCCGATGGCAAGCGTGCGCACTGGCCGGACAACATCAGAGCAGTATCGGCTGGAGAGGGGCACTCGCCAGGGGTGCCCCCTCTCTCCCTTGTTGTTCGCCCTAGCAGTGGAGCTCTTGGCCTGAGTGGCACAGATGGGAAACAGCTACAGGGGACTGCACCTGGAGGGGCAGGTACACCATATAGCACTATACGCGGATGACCTCCTGCTGTTCTTGAAAAACCCAGGGGAAGACCTGCGAGTGGCTAGGAATATAATGGAGGAGTTTAGGACTCTCTCTGGACTAAACGTGAACTGACAAAAATCCAGACTGTTCTCCATGGTGGCAGGTCAACAACCACCCGAGGGGCTGGGGGACCTGAGGTGGGAACCTTGCCGCTTTTGATACCTGGAAGTAAAAAATGTCTACTCGCTCCAAGATGTGCAGGAGGGAATCCTAGGGGGCGCTAAGGTCCCTAAAAGATAACATGAGATTTTGGGGGGGACTCCCCATCTTGGTGGTGGGAAGGATCACCTTGTTAAAAATGGTGGCACTTTCCAGACTGCTGTACTTCTTCGTCACACTGCCTGTGTGGATACCCAGGGTGTGGTTCCGGGAGGTTGACTCATGCCTTTCGGCATTCATCTGGGCATCTGGGAGGTGGCGAGTGGCCTTAGCCACACTAAAGTGGCTGTTGATGGAGGGAGGGATGGCGACCCAGAATTCTAAGCGTACTACTTGGCAGGGCAAGTGCAGAGATTCACTCAATGGGTAGCGGGGAGGCTCACGCCAGATAGGGGGGTGCATTCCTTACCCCGGGAAGAGATGAGCTGATCCGAACACTACTGAGGAACGCAAAGCAGCACCACATACGCACCAGTGAGCATAGAGTGATACAGAGGTGTTGGAATAGGTGCCTCCAGAAGACCCAGACGAAATACCCATATTTGCCGGAACTCCTGCTGATTGCGCTCAGGGCACTGCCGCACGGGGGGCAATGTGAAGGCATAGATGACTGGGTACAGGCAGGGGTGACAAAGATAGGGGATCTCTATAGGGATGGAGAACTGCTCCTATTCGAAGACTTCAGAGCTGACTGGGATGTCCCACAGGGCAACTTTCTGCTGCACAGAGCAGTCATGGGTGCAATGAGATGATACTGGCAGATGGGTACAATAGAACCACCACAGCACGCCACATGTGCATGTATTGGAATAGCTGGTGGGGTTATTAAGGCAGTCACCTGCCTGTACAGGGCGATTGGAAGAGACTCGTTTAGACCACTAGAGGGGATAAGGAACCGTTGGGCAGAGGACAAAGGACGCCCCATGGGGGACAAGGACTGGGAAAATATACTGCAAAGGGCACCAAGGGTGTCTCGGAACACATGATTCAGGCTCATTAGTGTCGACACATTACATCAAGCATACATCACCCCGGAACAATTAAACCAGTACTTCCACAGGGAGGACGTTGAGTGTCCTAGATGTAGAGAAGTAGGAGCAAATTTCATTCACATGATGTGGAACTGCCAAGTTTTGGCCCATTACTGGCAGGAGGTCACAAGGGAGACAGCATGAATTACTGAAAAAATAGTACCCTGTACACCGGCACACTGGCTGCTCAATATGTTCCCACACATGGCCAAGACCAAAGTTACAGCCGATTCTAGGACCTGGCTTTCATATTAGCCAAACAGTAAATCACCAGCAGGTGGAAGGCACTGGATGTCCCTAGCATCACTAGGTGGAGGCGGGAGCTGCAACAATGGGCGGGCTGCCGGAGCAGGGTCTTGATGAGAAATGCGAGATGCGCTATAGGCAGAATAGAGAGGGCCCAAGAATGGGAGATACTGGTGGAGGAGATGAAGCATACTGGCCAAGAGTCTGGCAACTCCTCCCCAATGGTGGGATCCAGACAGGGGAGCCGCCAGAGACAGGACCTTCGGCCTGACCCAGGGCTGGGACCTGAGGAAAATGCCCCACAGAATTAGAAAAGGGGACTAGACCAAGTACGTCTAGGAGGTGCAGATATGAAGATTACATAGCCCGCTGCCATTTATTAAAGTAAAAGCGACCCATAATGGAAAGCAAGACTTGCGACACCCTGTAGTGCGAGGGAGGAGGGAGAGTTGGGGAGGGGGTTGGGGGAGGGATTTTGAACGAGTTCAAACAGTTTATAGATGCCAAGACAGTAAATGGGTTATCAAGGAAAACAGAATGTGACTCAACAACAGACAGTTATGTAGCATTAGTTATGTAATCTTAATTGATGACAGAATGAGAATGTGTATCACATCAAAACCTACTAAAATATGTTACAACAAATAAATAAAGGATTTCAGAATAAAATAATTTTCCAAATTATTATCAAACTATTAAATGCCCTCTGATAAAGCACATATTGCATTCACACTCCCTGAAACACACGAAAAACACGTTCCTGCCACAGGATCATAGACAAACAGGTATTCCTAGCCCCTCTTCTTGGGTAATGTTAGTAACCCACAGAGTGGACAAACTATCAAATATGTCCATGCACTCCAGCTGGTTCTCAACCACAGAGCCCCCCTCTTTGGTTGAGGGCCCCACATTGTAAGAGGGGAGGTCAGCAGGAGTCCAGTTGGAGGGCCACAGTTAGTGTCCAGTGTCCTGGCACCCCGAACAGTTTAACTGTTGAGTATTTATTCTAAGACTGAGCAACCAGTTTCTGGGCTATGTACAACTTTTGAAGGGCTTCTCCAATCAGAGCAGGCAGAATAAGAGACATCAGTTTGGGCCATTTTCTGTGTTTTGATGTATTCAACTCAGCAAGGTAAAGCACAGTCAGGAAAAAGAGACAGAGCCGGGAGTGTGCTGACACCGCTGGGGGGTTAGACTTCAACTGGAAGCGTGTGGAATTACACACGCTACTGATACTTTACTAAAGTGATACTTTTGGGGTAAGGGCAGAAATGTTCCATGGGATGTTTGGAAATAATAATACAGAGGATACGTCCACTCAGCAAACCAGAGCACCTCAAGGGGGCAGTTCTGTTATGTTCCAGGTTAAATAAATGGCTAATGCAACCTCACATCAGCCCTTATTTTGAGTTGCCATCTGCACACACACATCCCTAAATGGCCCCCTGTGCCCACTCAGTGAAGTATACAACAGTCTCCGGGCTCACCCTCTCTCACGCATGCAAACTATAAACACTCTCTCTATCCACGCCCCTCACTAATGGGTGAATCATTCAATTCATTACAGAGAGACTAGAGTAACCTTTTAACATGAGATGTCAGCTGGCATCTCTCCCCTGAAGCCAACTGGTAAAAGGCCGTTCTTATCTATTATCAATCAGTCTTGCCACCAGTGCTTGTCCCAGAGCTCAGCTGCAAACACTAACTCATGGGAAAAGACGGTGTGCTCTTCGCACAGTCAGGCAACATGCTGCTACATGCCAGGCTCAGTGTGTGGTTAAGCGTCCTTGCTGGCACTTCTACATTCACAGTCACGCAGAGGGTAGCAGGAGGACTGCTGTGGTGAGCACTGAGGGAAGGGTGTCAAACTTGGGCTTCTTCTTTGCCTTCCCCGCTGATATTGTAAGTTTCAGTAAAGCGGCAACTGAATGCCATATAAACGGCCCTTTCCAAGATGGCGGCCTGAGCAGAGAATAGTATATGAGGCTCCTAAACCAAGTAGAGGTAAAGCCTTTTCTTACAATGTAAGTTGCTGTTTGAATCAACATTCCGTTCCCCGAAATATAAATCCCAATATATCCTATGGGATTTATTTTTCGGCAGAAGAGTTATCTGTCATTGTTGTGACGGAGTAACCCATACACCAATATCTAAATCAGACCCTAGGTTCCTTGGTCCATTCTTTGCCCCCTTTCTACAGTTTTGCCCCTGATTTTTGCTTCTTGTAGTTAGAACTTCAACTGGATCTGCTATGGCATATCCTTGTTTAGCTCTCTCCTCTTCTCTGATGTCAGGGGAAGTTTGGTGCCTTGTTATCAGCTTCGAAATAAATCTGTGTCTTCAGTCAAGAACAACTATATTGCCCAGGGGGGGGCTTTCTTTACCCTTTTTTGTAAACTTCCATCTAACTTGGAACCTTTTATGGAAATGTTTGTCACTGTTAGACCTGACATATATGGCATTCCTCAAACTTTGTGCCTTCACCCCAATTTTGCTGAAATTGTATTTGCTGGCATTAAGACTCTTTGCACTTTACCCCTGCTAACCAGTGCTAAAGTGCTTGTGCTCTCTCCTTCAAACATGGTAAAATTGGGCAACACCCAATTGGCACATTTACTTTACTTGTAAGTCCCTAGTAAATGGTACTACATGAAGCCGGGACCTGTAAATTAAATGCCACCAGTTGGCAACAGCACTCATTGTGCCACCCACTAAAGTAACCTTAAAACCATTTCTCAGGCCTGACCATGCAACCTTTAGTGCAGTATTAAACTGCCATTTCAACCTAGCAAAATACACCGTTTGCAAGGCCTAAATATATTTTAGTCACCACTGATGTACGACATAAAGGCTCATGTGGTAGGGTGCGTGGTATTTAAAAAAAGGACCTGTGGGTTGAAGTTTTATATTTCCTGACAGCTTCTCCCCAGACTTGAGAATGTAACTAGTAAATTATTTGATGTTTATGAAGTTGAACTGTTCATATCTGATCCATTACAGGTAGTCTGATTTTAGATCTATTTGATATCATCATATTTGCTTTGCATCTTTTTATTTTGGAATGTTTTTTATCAACCATACACAAAAAAGACTAATAAACAAAATGACAATAATAATAATAATAATAAGGAAGGCAGCTCTTCAGCAGAATTAAACTAGTCCCTTTATGTGACCCTGCGCTGCATCACGATCAACCTAAATTTGCGACTTTTCCCTGGACTAGTGTGACCAGAAGACCTCCAATGGTGCTTTCTCCTTCTTGGCTTAATTTTCACTAAAAACTTTACATCCAATATCTTGTGTTCTACTGAATGGATTTTTTTCTTGTGGTGTGTTTTCCCTTCATTACTGTTTGTGTGCTGCATAAATACTTTACACATTGTTTCTAAGTCAAGCAGGTCTACTTTTGTGCCAAACTACCATATGGTTGAGCACAGGTTAAGTTAGTGACTTTTGTGGTTCACTGTGACAAGGATTGTGGTTATTGTCTTTTATTTTATGCTGAGTTGCAGAGCCCTAGGTACTCTGGCACTGCACAAGTGTGAGCCCAGGCACACCTAGGCCTTGTGGGACTACTCGAAAAGCTAGCTCTTCGGCTTCTTGCGGAAGCCAAAAAGTGAGGAGGAAGCTCTTAGGCGTAGTGCAGGCCATGGAGAAGTGTGGCTCAATGATTAGAGCGGTACAAAAGGGGGTGGTGATGGACGGAGCATCTGAATCAATCAAACACTCACACCCAGTCAAAAGATCTGGGTTTAATCCATCACCGTTCTTTAGCCCACTCTGCCACCCCAGTTCAGACATGGCTATATGCAAATCAGTCTGACCCTGTGCCTCATGGGAACAGTCCAGCCTGAACTGCCAAGCCATGTCTTCCCTGGACCGGAAACAAGCTTCAATGATTAGAGCGGCAGACCCTGATGCAGAGGTCTAGCCCGGGACCAGGGTTCAATTCCCCGCCTCGGCGGGTCTTGCGCTCAAAATTCCATGGACCTGATAATTCTCGCCTCGGTGCCTATTCCAATCATGGAGTCCCACTCTGCAACTCTGGGCAATAGCTTGCTTAATCTCCACAACGGCCCACACAATGCTAAGGATGCCTGGCCTTCACCCTGGGGGTGCCCAGGAGTGGACGCCTCACAGGTAAAGCCAGGATGGGTTCCACAGCAGTATTTGTACAAGCGCCTTGAGACCCTTGCGGGTGAGTAGTGCGCTATACAAGTATGAATTTACAATTTATATGCTTTATGTGTGATGTAGGGTAAGGCTTGACCCCTGGATCTGGATTTCCCAAAATTTGGAATTTGTGCAAGTAGGAATCTGGACACGTGGAGGTGTCTGGAAGGTTTGTGAAAGCAGATGCGATTGCTGAGGTACAATGGGCCAGTTTTATGTAGTGCCTTGAAAGTGTATATGGCTGAGATACCCGCCACCCCCTCTCAACACAATCCCCAAGGATGGGAAACCGGAAACAGTTCTGAACTTTTGGAAGACGGGAGGGAGTGACCCTCCCGGCCGTATTTATTAAAATATGAAACAAAATTAAAACATTAAAATAACAGTTTCATATTATGTACAATTTCATTACCACATTGCGATGTTTGGCTAACCTTAACATATTCTCTAATACAAAGGTTCTCCTAGCCGAACTAACATCCTACAAAACATTTAACTTGAAATTTTGAAATTGTACATCCTAACGTTTAAGGGCCAACGGCAAGGTCGTAACCGGTGTCAAGATCCCTAAACCAGAAATATCCCCCTCACTTGTGAGGGGCGACCGCACAGAGGTGTACCTCGAGTGCAACTACCAATTTCCCTTGACTTGACGGGGGCCCCAATAAACTCGACGCCACTTAAAGGTCGTCCGAGGACTCGTGTGAGGTATCTAGAAGGTAGCGTAGACCCCCCCCCCAAACCCCACACAACTTACCACATCTGCCGTCGCAGATGTCCTGGCCCCGGGAAATTCTCCAGGAGGGGGCTGTAGCCCCTGCTACCCAGGAAGGGGCCTTGACCGCCTTTCCTTTCCTTTCGGCGGCCCATCCTTAGAAGGGACCGCCTTCCCCGTTGAGGGGCCAATGGCCACCTCCCTCGAGCGCTCCCATCCGTAATGGGTGACGCCCACTCATAGGGATCTTCCAATTAGTGCTCACCGATCATGACCTTACCGCCCGACCAAAATAAATACGACAATTCTAAACTAAATGACTAATTTACTTAAAAGACAGTAACAACAACAACTTTATTAAAAGCATGCTACTGATCAACACTAGAGCAGGATTACTTTATTTGCAAAATATACCACAAATTGACCATTCTTTATTGCACATTCAAAGTTATCACAATAATAATCCGAACCTGCAAACAAAATTAGAGTTACCACATCAAACTTTATTCAAAACCACTTGCTGTCCTCAGGGGCTGGTGGGTGGGTCAAAATTGGCTCTTCGTTCCGTCTCGAGCTCACGTGCAGCGAGGTGGTGCAGCTTCAGAGCACAGGAACAAGAGGATGCTTCCTTGGCTTGTTGCTCCTTTTATCGGTCTTCAGGGCGGGCGTAAACCCGCCCCGGCCTGCCCCGAGGGCCTGGCCGGCCGCGTCAGTGTCTAGGCCAGCCCACTCCAGGGCGGGAAAAAGGCGCGCCCCGGCTACGCCGCTTCGGGCATACCAGCCGAGACTCGCCTCCCGCCCAAGATGGCTTCCCGGGGGGATCGTGGTACTCCGCCATACGTTCGGGGGGACCGAATGGTCGCCCCTTTCCATATGGCTGAGATACCCGCCACCCCCTCTCAACACAATCCCCAAGGATGGGAAACCGGAAACAGTTCTGAACTTTTGGAAGACGGGAGGGAGTGACCCTCCCGGCCGTATTTATTAAAATATGAAACAAAATTAAAACATTAAAATAACAGTTTCATATTATGTACAATTTCATTACCACATTGCGATGTTTGGCTAACCTTAACATATTCTCTAATACAAAGGTTCTCCTAGCCGAACTAACATCCTACAAAACATTTAACTTGAAATTTTGAAATTGTACATCCTAACGTTTAAGGGCCAACGGCAAGGTCGTAACCGGTGTCAAGATCCCTAAACCAGAAATATCCCCCTCACTTGTGAGGGGCGACCGCACAGAGGTGTACCTCGAGTGCAACTACCAATTTCCCTTGACTTGACGGGGGCCCCAATAAACTCGACGCCACTTAAAGGTCGTCCGAGGACTCGTGTGAGGTATCTAGAAGGTAGCGTAGACCCCCCCCAAACCCCACACAACTTACCACATCTGCCGTCGCAGATGTCCTGGCCCCGGGAAATTCTCCAGGAGGGGGCTGTAGCCCCTCCTACCCAGGAAGGGGCCTTGACCGCCTTTCCTTTCCTTTCGGCGGCCCATCCTTAGAAGGGACCGCCTTCCCCGTTGAGGGGCCAATGGCCACCTCCCTCGAGCGCTCCCATCCGTAATGGGTGACGCCCACTCATAGGGATCTTCCAATTAGTGCTCACCGATCATGACCTTACCGCCACAGGCCGGATAGTTGACCGGCTATCCGGACCCCCCACAACACTCCTACCTAAAGGTCATGTCTTAAAGTCTTTAGCCAAGCTATCAAGTCTCCTATAAGTAACTCGTTCCCCACCCGGGACAAATGAACACCATCCCCCAAATACATACTGTCACCAGTAATACAACCATGCGAAATAGAATGCAATGTATTGGAACGGAACAATCTACTCACTTTGTTATTAATTTTTCTTACTGAATGATTCAGAGCAGAAACAGAAATAGCCCCCCGCCATACTTGTCGTGGGATCATATGGGACCATGCAATTGTGCACCCCGGAACTCTCCTCGCTAACCAACTTACAGTGGAAAGCATCGCCTCAAGAAGAAGTCGTCTACCAGTGGTGACCAAATCATTGCCCCCAAGATGTACTATGACTATAGACGGCGGTGACCTCGTCCGCCCTAGCAAACCCTCAAAAAATGATTGAAACTGGTCAATACAGAGTCCGCCCTTTCCGTAGAAGGACACACTGTACCCGTATTCCCCAGCCACGTGAATCATGTCACCTGCTTTGAATACGTCCGCGGCACGCCTCACGTATGAGTGGCCCACGACCCACACCTCCTTTTTCACAGCCGGTGAAGTCTGACCGCTGGCCCGGTGTTGGGTCGACTGCATAGTCCGCCCCGCCTCGTAGGCTTGCGCAACTGAAACCAAACAAAACAAGAAGCGTGAGTACATCATTACAGCTTCACAACATGTGCAACCGCACATACCTTTTATAACAATTGGAGGACCAACGCCCCACACGTTTAACTTGTTTGACATTCAGACCCCTGGCTGTAGCCTCTGTAGCAGCCCCTATCCGAAAGGAATGGGTCCCAAACTCGCCCGGGTTCAAGCCCGCAGCAGTAATCGACATCGCAAGCACCCGCTGAAACTGAAACCTCGTCAGTGGGGTGGCGTCAGCGTGTCTCAACAAGGTCCCCCCCCATGATGCCACCCTTTGTGCTAAATATTCCTCTACACAACTCACCGGGCACATGGAGGACCCGGGAATCCTTTGTATGATTATGCAATCACCCATCGCACCCTGATCGGTCTTGGACCTGACAAACGAGACAGTCATTATCTCCCCTCTGACCTGAACGTGCTCTTGGCACAGTCCCCCCATCACATCCTGCTTGTTCCTCGCCACTAGTTCGCTTACCCGCATAGCCCCATGGAATGCCAGCGTAAAAGCGGCTCGGAATAACACCGTTTCATACTGGGATGAACACGTTGCAGGGAGTCTGGATAATAACAGGGCCAACCTATCCAAACCTATCGGGTGCCTTTCATCTACTCTGCGACCCTCAAGGCGTTGCCACCCACGTAGCGCTTTTTGCACAACGAAAGACGCTGTCGGGTCCTGGATCCCATGAGCCCTAGCCACAAAGGAAATGGCGGCCCGATGCCTCTGGGCCGTAGCCACTGATTTGCCTGCCTGATGTAAAGACAGCAGGAATTTCACTACCAACTCCTCCTGGCCCCAAAGCTCCCCTCTAGCCGCCCCCAAAAAGGCCCAATAGGAACGGAACGCCCCTTCATATGCCTTCCTCGTCCTGGGTGCTAAACTCTCTCCCACGAGGTTACGAAGTTCGGGGCACCGAGAGACCAGAGAGCTTCGGGAAAGGGTGCCGCCACCGGGTCCGCTGTGGGCAGAAAACCCCAGAAGGCCTGCATACGAAAACGAGAAAGCGCATCAGCCGCCTGGTTCATCACCCCCGGCACATGTCTTGCCTTAAATAGCACATTCAATTGCATACACAGTAATACAATTTCCTTGAGCAATCTCAGAATCCATTTGCATCGTGCTGCCTGGCTATTGATACACTCAACCACGGTCATGTTATCAGACCAGAATACCACAGAGTGATCTCTGAACCCCTCGGGCCAAGTTCTCAGGGCCACCAGAATGGGGAAAAGTTCCAGAAAAGCAATGTTACTTGTCAGTCCATTATCATGCCACCATAACGGCCATTTTTGAGCCGACCATTGTGTGCCGAATATGGCACCAAAACCAATGCTCCCAGCCGAATCTGTCCACAGCCCCAGCTCTTCGGAGGACACCGCCGGTTTGTTCCAGACAATTCGACCATTGAAATCCGCCAGAAATGCCAACCAAATGCGCATGTCCTGGCGAACCTCTGCCGAGAGCCTTGTGCGATGATGACCCTCCTTAAGGCCGACCATGGCTTGAGCGATCGAGCGGGAAAAGGGGCGGGCCATCGGTATTACTCTTAGGGCAAAATTCAACTGTCCCACCAATTGCTGTAATTGATGTAGCTTAACCTTGGACTCACTTATACACGTTTGCAGGCATGCCCTGAATCTTAACACTTTGTCTCCTGGTAAACGAAAACAACCTTCTTCCGAGTCGAGCTCGATCCCCAGAAACTCGAGGCAAGTCGAGGGACCCACAGTCTTACCTGGTGCCAATGGCACGCCAAACTGATTCATCAAGACACAAAATTCAGTCAAAGCCTGTCCACATTCTGGATCCCCGGCTGCCCCCAGAAACAAAAAGTCATCGAGATAATGCATAACATGTTGAAACCCCGTCTTCCTTGTGAAGACCCATTGCAGGAAACAACTGAACATTTCAAAATAGGCACAAGATATAGAGCACCCCATTGGCATACACCTATCCATGTAATAGTGACCCTGAAACATGAAACCAAGGAGACGCTGATCGTCTGGATGTACCGGGAGCAACCGGAACGCTGACTCGATATCAGATTTTGCCATCAGCGCACCGGGCCCCAGGCGATTCAATATGGCTACGGCCTCATCGAAGGATGCGTACCGCACCGAACACACTTCCGGGTCTATCGCATCGTTTACGGAAAGACCACGTGGGGCTGATAAATTATGTATCAGCCGAAACTCACCCGGGTCCTTCTTGGGGACCACCCCTAAAGGGGAACAAACAAAGTTAGCAACTGGTGGCACATTAAATGGACCGGCGACTCGACCTCGAGTAACCTCTTTCCGGATCTTCTCCTGTACCACGGTCGTATGTTGCAAGACCGATATTTGGTTTTTACATTTCGCTATACCCTGAAACTCCCCCACTGGGATGCGGAAACCATATGAAAACCCGTTCCGCAACACCCCAGCGGAAGCGTGATCCGGGTATTCGCTGAGCCAAGGAATCATTGCCATGGTATCAATCGGAGTAGGTAAAGGCGCCCCTCGGACTATATCAGACCTGTTTGGCGCCTCCTCTACCCCCGTTATCACCCGTTTTGGCTCTGCACATGGACTCAGGATGGGATGATTGCCCACACCCACCACATTCGTGCCTAAATTTGCATGACCCCTGGGGTCTCGTACATTTTCCCCTGTTAAAGTTCCAACAAATCCCCCTTTTACCTGCGTTGCCGATCGGCCTCGAGTGGTTGTCGTTACTCGTACCTGATCGAAAGGGCGTCCCAGCATATTGGCGGGAGGATTCACCCATGCTACTCCCTACCAATGGCAACTTCAACATACCAGTATCTTCCATTTTGGACCAAGACACAGAATCATAGCAATCCCAAGTTAAGTTCTTATCATGTTCTTTCGCTTTTCTGAAAATATTATCGTAACAGAACCATTGATTGCCCTCGTGTGATACAGAATACCCCATGATCCGTGACTGATAAATCGGCAATTCGGACAGCAATTCGGGCCTAGCTCACCCATGATGGATGTAAAAATCCCCCACGCTCTGCCCCAAGTGCCAATGTTTTCATTTACCTTAAAGGCGGCCATCTTTGCGCGCCAAACACTCGGATGCATGAGCTCCTTCTGGCTCTTTACATGCTCCATCTCATAATGATCAGTAAGCAACGAGAAGATGTTTATATACTCCTCTGCCCATATCTTCTCTTTAATAGCCAGAGGGACATGTTGACCCAACTTTTCCCTTCGCGAGGGTGCAGACTCGTCCCTCGCAATCGGCAATGGCCGCTTACCTGAACCGGAAGCTGTATCTGCGACTGGACCTGTCCCAGGTGGCTTCTCCACTGCCGCAGCCGGCGATGGTGCCTTCGCCGCTTCCCTTGTTTCACGCAGTTGCTTCATCAACACCTGCGCGTCGTCAGCCGTGGCGCCCTTGCTACCTTTACCCAACCACGCTGCTAATTGTGCTGCCAGCTCGGGCGGCATATCCTCCCCGGACACGGGGGTGACCACCACGGGAATCGGATTCCCCTCTTCCGGCACGGGAGTTGATTCTTCAAGTGGGGTACAGGGAACCGGGATGTCTCCCCCAGCTGCTCCCCTTCTGGGCCTCTTGCCTTTTCCCCCAGGAGCTGCTCCTGCCAAAGGACGTTTCGGTCCCCCTTCCTCGTCTTTATCCGCCATTCGCCTCTTTAGGTCGGTCACCTCTTTCATAAGAACACGCAGCATCTGGTCGGTAGTCATTCGCTTTCCCGCTTTCTTGGGCATTCTCCAACAGAGTGTCTGCAAAACAAACAAGAAAGATTACAACGCTCAAAATTGGCTCTTCGTTCCGTCTCGAGCTCACGTGCAGCGAGGTGGTGCAGCTTCAGAGCACAGGAACAAGAGGATGCTTCCTTGGCTTGTTGCTCCTTTTATCCGTCTTCAGGGCGGGCGTAAACCCGCCCCGGCCTGCCCCGAGGGCGTGGCCGGCCGCGTCAGTGTCTAGGCCAGCCCACTCCAGGGCGGGAAAAAGGCGCGCCCCGGCTACGCCGCTTCGGGCATACCAGCCGAGACTCGCCTCCCGCCCAAGATGGCTTCCCGGGGGGATCGTGGTACTCCGCCATACGTTCGGGGGGACCGAGTGGTCGCCCCTTTCCACGTGAGGAGTTTGCAGGGCCGGACTCGTGATGCAGGGCACCAGGCAGTCCCCTGGTAGGCCGGAAGGGGTAGGGGCTGGTTTTTTCACAAGGGGGGGGGTTATTACCAGAGGCTGATTTTTTTGTAAAATCCCCATGCAGCAACAAAATCAGAAGGCCGTCCGTGCAGAGTCAGTCTCCCGCTCTGACCTCTGTGCAGGGAAAAAGCACAACTGCCATTAGTGAGGTGACCTCATCTCATGAAAGGCAGTGGTGCTTTCTACCCACACAGACATTCACAGAGATTAGAGTGCAGTGCACTGAGTGCACTGTGGTTGAATTTAGTAGTGTGTGAGCACTGTGCAGGGTGTGCGCAGGCTGCGTACACTTTCGGCGCCACGCTGCCACCACTCATGACCCGTCACCGACCCGCCTTAATGTAGGCAGTGATGGAGGGCCCAGATCATTGGTCTGACTCACGTGTCACGCAGCGCGATGCACAAGTCTGATTAATGGTCTGTGGCTGTGCCCCCTCCGCAAGCTCGCCCGCCGGCAGTGCAGCCCGCAGCATAGTGAAGTAGGTTCTGCGGCTCATTCACGCGCAACGCAACTCAAGGTAAAGGCAATTTATTGCAGGGTAAATCTGCATGAATATTTACGGCATACATGGATTGCCTTGGAGAAAATCCCAGTTGTATTGTTTTTTTATTTGCAAAGTGTCTCATACCCTGAAAAAATGCCAAGCCAAAGATCATTGGCTATCCGTAGCATGCTACCTCATGTTTTGTGCTTTGTTGGTGGGGTTTGGGTTATAGTGTGTGGCTACGTGGGAAACATGTTGGTGTTGTTCTTGATTACCAGACTGGGCAGTGCTTTTATCTCTTAAATGTTGTTAATGTGCTTGTAGTGAGTGAAGGTCGGAGGTCTGAGACCTATAGTGGCTCAGGTTTATATAATTGTTGGGTTTGGTTGTGAGGGTGTGGTGTGGTGTGACACACGTGAGAAGTGTTTTGATCTAGATTTGAGGGATGTACGCCAGTACAACGCGATCATTTTGATCGCGGTACTTTACAACGCGGTTTTCACAACGCAAGTGGTTACAACGACTTGCGTTGGAGGGCGCTGGATTGAGGATTAATTTAATTTTCTAATCCAACTCCAGCCCACGTAACAGTAGGGAAGGTGTTGGAATAGAAAATCAAACTATTCCTTAAGCTAGAGCGCCATCCAGCGCAAGTCGTAGTAATGACTTGCGTTGTAATGGCTGCGTCGTAAAAGTAGCGCGGTGTAAACAACGCGTTGTAAAGGATGTTTCCCGATTTGAGTGGTGTGCTCTTCTCATATGGCGTTGATCACGTAGCTGTATTTATGAATTGAGTGGAACTCAGCCAGTGCAGGAAATGAGGGGGTCGCTGTTGCACCCCCTGGCACTGCCTTTGTGACCCCTGACACCAGATGTAGCAAATTCAGTGCCAGGACACAAGCGCAGCTCCTACTTATGGACATCATTTGGGGCTCCACTCTTCTTGTTTCCTGTCAATTTTGTTTCTTGCACTAAAAGTGAATAATATTACATTATACACTATTAGTGTATGAACAAAATGGAGTACAATTAGCTGAAATGTGAAACTCCCTTGCAGCTGAGGTAAGTAAATACATGATTTTAAATGTATGTTCTGTGCATGCTTGCAGGTGGGAGTGTGTTTATGTGAGGGAGAGTGTTTGTATGTGGGGGTGTATATAAGGGCATGTGAGTCAAATAGAAGATTAAAGGGCATATGATGTCACTACTGGTTACCCCTGGCATTTTGGTGAATTGACGTTCATGGGGCCTGCCCCAGTAAAATACATTGAATTTGTCCTGGTGTAATTTGCCTACACAGGTAGACATTCAGCACCACCCACACATTGTCTGGTTTCTGTTCCAAGCAGCAACCTGCAGTGCGAGATGGGAGTTTCCTATTTTAACTTCCATCAGGGCCCATTTAAAGGGGCGTCCATCCTTCTTTTCTTGTAGTCTCTTCATGACTGGGAGCTATCTAGAGCCCAAAACCTAGATGCCAAGGCAGTAGAGGGAAACACAGGCACTCAGCTTGGTATTACTTCACAAGTACTTAGGAGAAACTATGACTTGGAGGCAGGTTTGTAACTTTTTTAACCCCTGTATGTATAAGATATGCATGAATGAATAATTACACCAGTAACGATTTAAATGGCACTTGCTATTTTTATGTCATTTTTATTATACCGCTACTCAGACTTCTGCAGGGTATCAAAGTGTTTTGCTTCTCACACACACACACGCACACACACATAGAAGTGAGCAGGTCATCCCTTCAGTCAGATAGAGACTGGCACACACACACAGGCGCCACACCGGATTAGAACCTGCCAGCAAGCAAGCAGTCGAGTGCATAGGCCTGAGCCGCCCTCCAGTCCACTGTATAAAGTAAGTGCCCTGACCTTAAGTTGAAAATTGTAGGTTCATCACATGCACCATTTGTCTCGTCTAGCACCACCCTGGCACCGGCCCCCCTGCTGCAGCACCACCCGACCTGTCTACCAGCAAACCTCTCACCAGCTCTGTGCAGGTTACATGCACCGTCCATTCCCATCCCATGATGTAGCCCTCACATAACATGCAGAGTCCTGTCATGCAGAGTGGCCAAACAGTGAAGGGCCCCGACCCGGCCTGGCTGGTCTGCCCTGCTGTGCTCGAGGTCTGCTCACTGCCAACAGGAGGCCAGAGACTCTTCATTGACGTAAAGCCAGCAGCTGTAAGGAGGAGTTCTACTAGTAAAATGCAAGCAAAAATGGCTGCCAATAGTCTATTTTTCACTCTAATTTGCCATGTATTTTAACCATGTACTATCAAAGTACCACTGAGCCAAGATTTTAAATACAAACAATTATCATGCCTTTACCATCAAGTGAGCTTGTTGCCGAGCGATTCCAAATATGTTTGCAAATGTTCACAATAAAACAGCAATTTACTTATAAAAAACTCACTAGTGGCAAAAGACAGAAGCACTTTTCTCCTTTTAATTTTATTCTTCCTCTTTACCCAGTAAGGAGGTGCCTGTAAAGCGATCCCCGCAGGGGTGTAGCCTATTTATCACACCCACTAACAAACATGTATTCCGATATTCACTCTCAAAATAGGCATGTGCATTTTAGTGCATTTTGCAACAAAATCTGCGCATCCCAGCATTTACTGGGCATTTTCTTTCCATTAAATATCAGCAGGTTTGAAGTCGCAAAATGTATCTGGGGTTTCAGGGAAGCTGACCTCTCACCCCGTCCCTCATTAGAAATGGTGTGTATTTTTTTGTGATAATTGAGCAAACCGAAATGATGTCATTTTAAAACTTCTGTCCCAATAGCTGCTATCAGACTAGAATTTGGTTTGATATGTTCATTCACTCAAGGTTTAGCAGGTATATGATGTTGGCGATACCGGGTAAAGAATAGTCAGCTACACCCTTTAAGGCGTTTATGTGTAAGAAACTTTTTGAAGGACACACTGATGAATACTCCTTCTCACGTGACTTCTCCTTGGCATGGAATGATTTTAGCCTCAAGGAGGAGTCAGTGATCTCCCGTAACTTTTAGAATTTAGGGGCAGATTTATAAGCCCCTTGCGCCGCTTTTGCGTCACTTTTCCCATGTTAAAGGTGACGCAAAAGTGGTGCAAGGGGCTTGTAAATCTGCCCCTAAATCTTTTTTAAAAAACACAAGCTGTTTGGTTGATTTTCAGAGAGATGTAAAGAATTGCAGATCAACAGAAAGACTGAAGATAATAGCAATGTCAAAGTCACCGAAAATCCCTCAGAGACATTTCTCCTCGAATTTAGTGTTTTGTGTTCGACATTGGCTTACATTATGTCGTATAAACCTTCTGCCATTAAGTGATCTACTAGCTAATTGGTACCCTGCCACAAAAATTGAAAAAAATGGTGGCTTCTGTAAACTGGACATGCAGAATTTCGATCATATTTTGTATAGCTGAGATACCCGCCACCCCCTCTCAACACAATCCCCAAGGATGGGAAACCGGAAACGGTTCTGAACTTTTGGAAGACGGGAGGGAGTGACCCTCCCGGCCGTATTTATTAAAATATGAAACAAAAATAAAACATTAAAATAACAGTGTCATATTATGTACAATTTCATTTCCACATTGCGATGTTTGGCTAACCTTAACATATTCTCTAATACAAAGGTTCTCCTAGCCGAACTAACATCCTGCAAAACATTTACTTGAAATTGTACATCCTAACGTTTAAGGGCCAACGGCAAGGTCGTAACCGGTGTCAAGATCCCTAAACCATAAATATCCCCCTCACTTGTGAGGGGCGACAGCACAGAGGCGTACCTCAAGTGCATCTACCAATTTCCCTTGACTTGACGGGGGCCCAATAAACTCGACGCCATTTAAAGGTCGTCCGAGGACTCGTGTGAGGTATCTAGAAGGTAGTGTAGACCCCCTCCCAAACCCCACACAACTTACCACATCTGCCGTCGCAGATGTCCTGGCCCCGGGAAATTCCCCAGGAGGGGGCTGTAGCCCCTCCTACCCAGGAAGGGGCCTTGACCGCCTTTCCTTTCCTTTCGGCGGCCCTTCCTTAGAAGGGACCGCCTCCCCGTTGAGGGGCCAATGGCCACCTCCCCCGAGCGCTCCCATCCGTAATGGGTGACGCCCACCCATAGGGATCTTCCAATTACTGCTCACCGATGATGACCTTACCGCCCGACCAAAATAAATACGACAATTCTAGCTAAATTACTAAATGACTAAACTACTAAAAGACAGTAACAATTACAACTTACTAAAAAAGCATGATTACTGATCAACACTAGTGCAGAATTACTTTATTTGCAAAAACAATACTACCAATTGACCATTCTTTATTGCATGTTCAAAGTTATCACGATAATCATCACAACCTGCAAGAAATAGCGTTACCACGTCAAACTTTATTCAAAACCACTTGCTGTCCTCAGGGGCTGGTGGGTGGGTCAAAATTGGCTCTTCGTTCCGTCTCGAGCTCACGTGCAGCGAGGAGGTGCAGCTTCAGAGCATAGGAACAAGAGGATGCTTTCTTGGCTTGTTGCTCCTTTTATCCGTCTTCAGGGCGGGCGTAAACCCGCCCACGCCTGCCCCAAGGGCGTGGCCGGCCGCGTTAGTGTCTAGGCCAGCCCACTCCAGGGCGGGAAAAAGCGCACCCCGGCTACGCCGCTTCGGGCATACCAGCCGAGACTCGCCTCCCGCCCAAGATGGCTTCCCGGGGGGATCGTGGTATTCCGCCATACGTTCGGGGGGACCGAATGGTCGCCCCTTTCCATATAGCTGAGATAACCGCCACCCCCTCTCAACACAATCCCCAAGGATGGGAAACCGGAAACGGTTCGGAACTTTTGGAAGACGGGAGGGAGTGACCCTCCCGGCCGTATTTATTAAAATATGAAACAAAAATAAAACATTAAAATAACAGTTTCATATTATGTACAATTTCATTTCCACATTGCGATGTTTGGCTAACCTTAACATATTCTCTAATACAAAGGTTCTCCTAGCCGAACTAACATCCTGCAAAACATTTACTTGAAATTGTACATCCTAACGTTTAAGGGCCAACGGCAAGGTCGTAACCGGTGTCAAGATCCCTAAACCATAAATATCCCCCTCACTTGTGAGGGGCGACCGCACAGAGGTGTACCTCAAGTGCATCTACCAATTTCCCTTGACTTGACGGGGGCCCAATAAACTCGACGCCATTTAAAGGTCGTCCGAGGACTCGTGTGAGGTATCTAGAAGGTAGCGTAGACCCCCTCCCAAACCCCACACAACTTACCACATCTGCCGTCGCAGATGTCCTGGCCCCGGGAAATTCCCCAGGAGGGGGCTGTAGCCCCTCCTACCCAGGAAGGGGCCTTGACCGCCTTTCCTTTCCTTTCGGCGGCCCTTCCTTAGAAGGGACCGCCTCCCCGTTGAGGGGCCAATGGCCACCTCCCCCGAGCGCTCCCATCCGTAATGGGTGACGCCCACCCATAGGGATCTTCCAATTACTGCTCACCGATCATGACCTTACCGCCACAGGCCGGATAGTTGACCGGCTATCCGGACCCCCCCACAACACTCCTGCCTAAAGGTCATGTCATAAAGTCTTTAGCCAAGCTATCAGGTCTCCTATGAGTAACTCGTTCCCCATCCGGGACAAATGAACACCATCCCCCAAATACATACTGTCCCCTTTAATACAACCATGCGAAATAGAATGCAGTGTACTTGAACGGAACAATCTACTCACTTTATTATTAATTTTCCTTACTGAATGATTCAGAGCAGAAACCGAAAGAGCCCCCCGCCACACTTTCCGTGGGATCATATGGGACCATGCAATTGTGCACCCTGGAACTCTTCTCGCTAACCAACTTACCGTGGAAAGCATCGCCTCAAGAAGAAGTCGTCTACCAGTGGTCACCAAATCATTGCCCCCAAGATGTACTATGACTACAGACGGCGGTGACCTCGTCCGCCCTAACAAACCCTCAAAATATGATCGAAACTGGTCAATACAGAGCCCGCCCTTTCCGTAGAAGGACACACTGTACCCGTATTCCCCAGCCACGTGAATCATGTCACCTGCTTTGAATACGTCCGCGGCACGCCTCACGTATGAGTGGCCCACGACCCACACCTCCTTTTTCACAGCCGGTGATGTCTGACCGCTGGCCCCCCGGTGTCGGGTCGACTGCACAGTCCGCCCCGCCTCGTAGGCTTGCGCAACTGAAAACAAACAAAGACAAGAAGCGTGAGTACATCATTACAGCTTCACAACATGTGCAACCGCACATACCTCTTATAACAGTTTGAGGACCAACGCCCCACACGTTTTACTTGTTCAACATTCAGACCCCTGGCTGTAGCCTCTGTAGCAGCCCCTATCCGAAAGGAATGGGTCCCAAACTCGCCGGGGTTCAAGCCCGCGGCCGAAATCAACATCGCAAGCACCCGCTGAAACTGAAACCTCGTCAGTGGGGTGGCGTCAGCGTGTCTCAACAAGGTCCCCCCCCATGATGCCACCCTTTGCGTTAAATATTCCTCTACGCACACCACAGGGCACATGGAAGACCCGGGAATCCTTTGTATGATTATGCAGTCCCCAATCGCACCCTGATCGGTCTTGGACCTGACAAACAAGACAGTCATTGTCTCCCCCCTGACCTGAACGTGCTCTCGGCACAGTCCCCCCATGGTATCCTGCTTGTTCTTTGCCACTAGTTCGCTTACCCGCATAGCCCCATGGAATGCTAGCACAAAAGCGGCTCGGAATAACACTGCTTCATACTGGGATGAACACGTTGCAGGAAGTACCGATAACAACAGAGCCAACCTATCCAGACCTATCGGGCGCCTTTCATCTACTCTGCGACCCTCAAGGCGTTGCCACCCACGTAGCGCTTTTTGCACAACGAAAGACGCAGTCGGGTCCTGGATCCCATGAGCCCTTGCCATAAAGGAAATGGCGGCCCGATGCCTCTGGGCCGTAGCCACTGATTTGCCTGCCTGATGTAAAGACAGCAGAAATTTTACTACTAGCTCTTCCTGGCCCCAAAGCTCTCCCCTAGCAGCCCCCAAAAAGGCCCAATAGGATCGGAACGCCCCTTCATATGCCTTCCTCGTCCTGGGTGCTAAACTCTCTCCCACGAGGTTCTGTAGTTCAGGGCACCGAGAGACCAGAGAGCTTCGGGAAAGGGTGCCGCCACCGGGTCCGCTGTGGGCAGAAAACCCCAGAAGGCCTGCATACGAAAACGAGAAAGCGCATCAGCCGCTTGATTCATTACCCCCGGCACATGTCTTGCCTTAAATAGCACGTTCAATTGCATACACAATAACACAATTTCTTTGAGCAATCTCAGAATCCATTTGCATCGTGCTGCCTGGCTATTGATACACTCAACCACGGTCATGTTATCAGACCAAAACACCACAGAGTGATCTCTGAATCCCTCAGGCCAAGTTTTCAGGGCCACCAGAATGGGAAAAAGTTCAAGAAAGGCAATGTTACTTGTCAGCCCACACTCATGCCACCATAACGGCCATTTTTGAGCCGACCATTGTGTGCCGAATATGGCACCAAAACCAACGCTCCCAGCCGAATCTGTCCACAGCCCCAGCTCCTCGGAGGACACCGCCGGTTTATTCCAGACGATTCGACCATTGAACTCCGCCAGAAATGCCAACCAAATGCGCATGTCCTGGCGAACCTCTGCCGATAGCCTCGTGCGATGATGACCCTCCTTCAGGCCGACCACGGCCTGAGCGATCGAGCGGGAAAAGGGGCGGGCCATCGGCATTACTCTCAGGGCAAAATTCAGCTGGCCCACCAATTGTTGTAATTGATGCAGTCTGACCTTAGACTCTCTAATACACGTTTCCAAGGATGCCCTGAATCTTAACACCTTTTCTCTTGGTAATCGAAAACAACCTTCCTCAGAATCGAGCTCGATCCCCAGGAACTCGAGGCAAGTCGAGGGACCCACAGTCTTACCTGGTGCCAATGGCACACCAAAATGCTTCATTAAGACACAAAATTCATTCAAGGCCTGTCCACATTCTGGATCCCCGGCTGCCCCCAGAAACAAAAAGTCATCGAGATAATGCATAACATGTTGAAAACCCGTCCTCTTTGTGAAGACCCATTGCAGAAAACAACTGAATTTTTCAAAATAGGCACAAGATATAGAGCATCCCATTGGCATACATCTATCCATGTAATAGTGCCCCTGAAACATGAAACCAAGGAGACGCTGATCGTCTGGGTGTACCGGGAGCAACCGGAACGCTGACTCAATATCAGATTTTGCCATCAGCGCACCGGGCCCCAGGCGATTCAACATGGCAACGGCCTCATCGAAAGATGCGTACCGCACTGAACACACTTCCGGGTCTATCGCATCATTCACGGACAGACCACGTGGGGCTGATAAATTATGTATCAGCCGAAACTCACCCGGGTCCTTCTTGGGGACCACCCCCAAAGGGGAACAAACAAAGTTAGCACATGGTGGCACATCAAATGGACCGGCGACTCGACCTCGAGTAACCTCCTTCCCAATCTTTTCCTGTACCACGGTCGTATGTTGCAAGACCGACAGTTGGTTCTTACATTTTGCTACACCCTGAAAATCCCCCACTGGGATGCGGAAACCATATGAAAACCCGTTCCGCAACACCCCAGCGGAAGCATGATCCGGGTATTCGTTGAGCCAAGGAATCATTGCCATGGTATCAATCGGAGTAGGTAAAGGCGCCCCTCGGACTATTTCAGACCTGTTTGGCGCTTCCCCTACCACCGTTATCACCCGTTTTGGCTCTGCACATGGACTCAGGATGGGATGGCTGCCCACACCCTCCACATTCGTGTCTAAACTTGCATGACCCCTGGGGCCTCGTACATTTACCCCTGTTAAAATTCCAACAAATCCCCCTTTTACCTGCGTTGCCGTTCGGCTTTGAGTGGTAGTCGTTACCTGTACCTGATCGAAAGGGTGTCCCAGCATATTGGTGGGAGGATTCACCCCCGCTACTCCCTACCAATGGTACCTTCAACATACCTGTACTCTCCATTTTTGACCATGAAACAGAGTCGTAACAATCCCAAGTCAAGTTTTTGTCGTGTTCTTTCGCCTTTCTAAAAATATTATCGTAACAGAACCACTGATTGCCCCCATATGATCCATAATATTCCATGATCCGTGACTGATAGATAGGCAATTCGGTCAGCAACTCGGGCCTACGTTCGCCCATGATGGCGGTAAAGATTCCTCATGCCCTGCCCCAAGTGCCAATGTTTTCGTCAACCTTAAAGGCGGCCATTTTTGCGCGCCAAACACTCGGATGCATGAGCTCCTTTTGGCCCTTAACATGCTCCATCTCATAATGGTCGGTAAGCAAAGAGAAAATGTTTACATACTCATCCGCCCACATCTTTTCCTTAATTGCCAAAGGAACATGCTGACCCACCTTTTCCCTTCGGGAAGGTGCAGACCCCTCCCTCGCAATCGGCAATGGCCGCTTACCTGAACCAGAAACTGCATCTGCCGCTGGACCTGATCCTGTTGCTTTCTCCACCGCCGGAGACAGCGGGGTAACTGGCGATGGTGCCTTCCCCGCCTCCCTAGTTTCACGCAGTTGTTTCATTAACACCCGTGCGTCGTCAGCCGTGGCGACCTCGCTATCTTTCCCCAACCACGCTGCCAACTGTGCTGCTAACTCAGGAGGCATATCCTCCCCGGACACAGGAGTGACCACCACGGGAATCGGATTCCCCTCCCTCGGCACTGGAGTTGGCTCTTCAAGTGGGGTATCGGGGACCGGGGTGTCCCCCCCAGATGCCCCCCTTCTGGACCTCTTGCCTTTCCCTCCGGGAGCTGTTCCCGACAAAGGACGTTTCGGTCCCCCTTCCCCGTCCTTAGCCGCCATCTGCTTCTTCAGATCGGTTACTTCTTTCATGAGCATACGGAGCATCTGATCGGTAGTAACTCGCTTTCCAACTTTCTTGGGCATTCTCAGACCGAGTATCTGTAAGACAAAAAAGAAAGATTACCACGCTCAAAATTGGCTCTTCGTTCCGTCTCGAGCTCACGTGCAGCGAGGAGGTGCAGCTTCAGAGCATAGGAACAAGAGGATGCTTTCTTGGCTTGTTGCTCCTTTTATCCGTCTTCAGGGCGGGCGTAAACCCGCCCATGCCTGCCCCAAGGGTGTGGCCGGCCGCGTCAGTGTCTAGGCCAGCCCACTCCAGGGCGGGAAAAAGCGCGCCCCGGCTACGCCGCTTCGGGCATACCAGCCGAGACTCGCCTCCCGCCCAAGATGGCTTCCCGGGGGGATCGTGGTACTCCGCCATACGTTCGGGGGGACCGAATGGTCGCCCCATTCCATTTGTTTGCCCATTTTTAGTTGAGCTCCGTTACCGATGGCTTAGATCTATGTTTTTGCACAATAGCATTAAGAATGTATAATCAGCATGTGAATTCCTTCTTTTTCGAAAATATGAAATAGTGTGTATAAAATTATTTAATTTTTTTAAAGGAGTTTATGAATATACTTTAGTCTTGTGATGGTTCCTAACCATTTTGCTGTTTTTAACTGCTGTTGCATAGGGAGAATGAAGCCTTAATTATAAATCTGCTAATTTGTTCTTTGGAACTCGGTCTGGTTTACTATTTTTTCCTGCTACTCGATGCACTTAATCGAAAAATTGGTCTTATTTTAAAGTTGATATTGTATACAATCCTAATGTTTACATATGTTTCTGCAGCTATTTAAATGCACTTTGCAAAGAATTGGATCATATTGTGCTGCTATTCGTCAATACGAAGGAAAAATAGTTGTTAGCCAAAAAAAGTTTCAGTTATTTACTTAGAACCTGCCTTGTTTATAATTCTTTGCTGCTGCACGTTGCACTTTATTTAATTTAGATTTACTGTGAAGTCGATGTTGTATTGTATTCTATTATCTACAAATGTGCATATTTATTTAAATCTATGTCCTTTGTTGATTAATAAATACCTTTGTGTCCTTTTGTGTAGTTGGTGCTATTGATTGTTCCCATTTGCTCATAGACCTTGAGAACTGGCTATGGAGGGGCATGTCTCTTTGCATGTCTCTTTGAGGATGGTTTATTTTTTAATTTAATATTGCTTTTGTTATATAGTTATAAACTCTATGTTGCAGTGAATTTTGATATGATTAAGCTGTCATTTAATATGTTCAATATTTTATTTTATTTATGATGACAATGACCTGAGTTCATATTTTAATGTGTATTTATATAATATTTGTGTGTATTTGTAAGAGGTTCTTATTAGAGATTCAAATTCTTGCTAACATTTTTATTGAATTGAATAGTTGAGCAAACGCGATTGCACAGGGACGGGAAGCTTGACTTAAGAAATACTTATGGCATGAGCTGCCATTTTACCTAGGTGAATGATGGCAAGTTTAAAATTATCACAACATATTTGAATTTTGGTGCAGGGAGGACCAAACTTCAATTCTTACCCCATTTCGGAAGAAAAAAAAAATCACACATCCAGTTATTAATTAGCACTAATAAATGCGGATACTGGCTTTACCTTGTCACAGCAAGGAGCATGTGCCAGACTTAGGAACACATCACATCTATTTCTTTGTTTTTCCCAGCTCTCTTCCTCTATCTCTAAAAATCTGTGTGACTCAATCAAATAGAAGTACAAGGCTTTTATATTGAAGCACTGTCATATTATGACTAACCCTGGGCATTGGACTACGCTACGCTCGCGGAGCGTGCTTAGTTTGCGCAACTACGCACTACGCGAAATGCACGTAGCAGAGTGCTAAAACGTGTAGCAGGCATTTTTTGCTTGCTTGCCGTCCTGAATGTCAAGTTGGCGGCTGGGAGCGAGCAAAATAACATCCCGGCAAGACTTTTTCCTCCTTCGCGATCAGCAACATCAAGTTGCCGATCGCGAATGTGGAAAATAAACCTCCCAGCGAGATTCTCAACGCGGGGAGATCAGGTTTCTCATTGTGAGTGGTCGCGTATGCATGCGACCACTCATGATGAGAAACTACCAGTCCGCCTTGAGAAAGCTGCCGCTCAAGTACAAATCTACTCGAGCGGCAAAAAACAACCACTTGCACTGTGCAAGATGCGGTTTGCAATAATTGCACAGTGCGAACAAGCATCCGGCACTGTGCAATCGGTGCGAACAGCATTTTCTCTACCGCACTATGCAGTTCACGTAGCTAAGGATAGCTTGCATAGTGCGAATTGCACTTCGCGTAGCTACGCATAGTGCTACTACGCGAACTACCCCATGGTTAATTATGACTATGGCTTGACTATATGTTGGACAGAATGACAAGCACAGCTTACATTATAGTCCAGTGGTAAAATTCAATATATTGTTAAGCAAAATATATTGTTAAGCAAAACGTTGGTTGGTTATTATGTATATTTATATATTAATTCTCATATAAATGGCCACCAGAGAAAAGGTTGACCCTGGTGTAAACAAAGAACGTGTTTATATTGTAGGCCTCCAAGATTCAGTGGACAGTAGACAGAAGGCAACGTTTTTCGGTAGTCAGGTTTTAACGTTCAAGACTAATAAAAATACAATATTAAAAATAAATTCTGCACGTCTGGTTCATTTTCTAATTCTGAATAGGTACATGTATAAAGATGATGTATACATATCATTACATAAATGTATTTACTATTACTGATGTTTGTTGTATGTTAAAATTATACATAATGAATGAAAGGTGCTGATGCAGTGGTTTTCAAATATGTCAACTGCAGAAAAAAAACATGACAACTGTTCTGCAATTGTCTTACGTTCTCTACCACTTCACCTACCTCTCACCCATTACCGTTCCTCCCTCCATTCTCACTCATGCTGCCTTTATTCTTTCTCTTTGCTCCCACTCTTCTATTTTGTCAATCCCTGCCTATTTTCTGTCTATGGTCCACTTTTACACTGGACCTTAAGTTTGAGATCCTCTTCTGGTGCATTAAAGTAGGACAATTAGGGCATTATTCTCATGCAAATAATGAGATTTAAAAAAGTTTGCAGCAAAGAATATGGCAGCATTAATAGGTGTACAATGTAGGAAATAAAAGTTATGGTTTCAATTCTATGCCTCTCATTGACTGTTCAGTAACCCGCAGGAGAGGGCACTCAGATCCCCCTTGTGTGCTCATGTGAGCCCCTGCCACAACAAGTAAAGGGTTTTCTGGTTCAGAATCAGGCCACAATGTCTGTCTCTTCAGAAAAGCTCTTTTTATGTAGCCTTGGAGGAAAGTTGTTTACGATCCTCAGGGGTGGGAGAAGGGGTGACATCCTCTTCGGTTGCACCTCCTTTCCACCCTAGTGATGCCCTTAAACAAAAAAAAAAATAGGAACACACATCAGTAACATTGGACCTGGTGCTCTTGCGGGGTCACCGGTAAACATTTTTGGCCTTCATTCCTCCTGTTTTCTGAAGCCATTTTTATGGCTCTTAGGGCTCTGTGCACTTTACCAACGCTAACCAGTACTAAAGTGCTTGCGCTCTTTGCTTTAAACATGGTAAAATTGGCTTACACTCAATTGAAAAATATAATTTAGTTGTAAGTCCCTAGAAATCCGGGTCTACAGGACCTGTAAATTAAATGCTGCTAGTGGGCCTGCAACACTTATTGCGAAACCCACCTAAGTAGCCTATTTAACCCCTTTGATGCGGATGACAAAGCCAGCTCGTCGTGGGCGTTACCTGCGCTGCGCGCATGACGAGCTGGCTTTGTCACGTAAACCGCGAATTTCGAATCTTCAGCGCACAGCGGGAAAACCCGCTAGCGCGCATGCGGTTAAACAAGTGTCAAGGCCTGCTATTGCAGTCTGTGTGTGCAGTTGTAAAACTGCCATTTTGACCTGACAAAATTAACCTTTTGCCAGGCCTAAAAATATTTCATTTTAATACATATGTCACCACTAGGGCAAGCCCTTCCTTATCTGTCCATAGGCTGGGTGCAGTATGCAGAGTGCAGTGTATTTAAATGGTTTGGCATATACTTTTAAGTATTATATGTCCAGGAATAGGCGAGGCTCATTTGCTAACCTTGCTCTTTGTGTGATTCTTGAAGTTTTTACAGTCCCATGACTTCAGTGATGTAACATTGATGGCAGCACCCAGACTCTCAAAAGTCTTCCAGTGCCACTGGCCTAGGGTCTTTGTTTGAAATGTTTATGCTTTCTGGCCTGGGTGCCAAGTGTTAGATGTCCATGCTTTCTGCCTTCCTGGGTGCTTATGTGTGAGGTTTCCATGCTTTCTGACCTGGCCGGGGTGCTTATGTATGACATTTCCATGCTTTCTGCCTGCCTGGGTGTCAAATGGTCATTAACCTGTCATACAGTAGTCTCAGAAAAAAGGCAGAGAAATGCCAAATACCTCTGGTGTAGACAATATCCATTGTGGAGAAAGATGCACCCCGGCAGAAGATTGTTAATTCAAGTACTGTTGAAAACCTTACTAGATCGGAGAATCGTGAATTCCAAGATGGCCGCTGTCGTCCTTAACGAAGTGGTCAAGCATTCTAGTTGTAAAAAAATCAGTGAAGCAAAAGCGTGCATGCGAAATACGCACGTCGCACTTCAACTGAACCTTTGAGGAGACAGGTAGTATCTATTCACCGCGTCTGTATTTCTGAGCAGAAAATAAGAGACTAGTGACTTCCCTGAGGCAGTATTCTTGCTGTTTGCTCAGGGTCTTGAGCATCATCCAGCGAGCAGTGTTCCAGTTGCGAGAACCAGGCGCATGAGTATCGCCTTCTATTCTGAGGAGAATCCAGAGAGCCGCGTTGCAGTCCTGACTTCTAAACTGAGGTAAAACGTTGTGAGCATTGAATTCTAGAATTAAATGCAATGCGCAGGAAGGCGAGATTAAAGTCAGCGCATAAGAGAACATTGAACAATAGTTGTTTGAGACTTCATATAATTATAAACAGCGCATAGGAGGACATTGAACAATTGTATTAGAGTCCTCAAAGGAATTCAGAAATTTCAGTCAAACATTTATCCAAGAGGGTGTTGTACTGCAAAAAATAATAGAGCCATGGAGCTATACTTACCAATAGCGCCCCCCATTGCCAATTACCAATAATCAGTCAGTTGGCAGTGAAGAAGGGTCAATCATTTATTATACAAAGTACTCTGCACAGAGGAGCCTCTCCCATCCTCACCCCTCGAGGTGCGCGGAGAAGACGGCTGGCTTACAGTCAAAACCAGACAGATATACTTTCAGTGAACACATGAAATCACCACACATGGAAAGTTACAAGTTGGTTCAGAGTGAAGTAAGGACCATATATGGCACACATGATTAGTTCAAAGCTTAGCTATTCATTACTGGGGAGGTCAGGAAGGGTGACTCCCTTCAGTCTTTGTGCCTTGGGAGTGCAGGCACAGAGTCTCCAGGAATGTGCTTATCACAGCCCAAAGCCAAATGTGACCTTGGGTCTCAGGAGAAAGGAAAGGCGGTATACTTTCAGCTTCTCTTAGTAACTCAAATAATAAGATCCTGTCTGCCCAAAGCAGGGCCAAGGGAGGGGGGAAAACTGTACCAAGAGCAGAGTGGAGCTGCAGAGCAAGTGTCTGCATCAAAAGTCTCCCTGCCATTCACAAGCTTCTCTCTCTTATAGCAAAGTATACAGAAATATCAATATTGGAAACCTTACCAAGGGAAAGCAATGTACCACAACAGATTTCTAACTCAGAAGGCAAGAATAAGATAAAAACTTCCACATTATAGGAACAATTCTATACCACTGAAGCTTGTACGTTACAAAAATAGCTCCGTGGGTTGCAGCACTTGAATAATAAGCTGCAACTACATATTGGTTAGACACATTAGGCCAATATTAAATATATACAAGAATAGATAGGTACATCATGCTATCACATATATTGGATACATTACGCCAACATTATATAGTATTGGATTTATATTTCTTCACGGGATAGTGTCTTAAGCGGAGAACAGTATCCATTATTAGAGACTTAAGTCACCAGCACCCAAGGCGCAACTATATATATATATAGAATACTCCAGCATCTCCGAGCTATAGCAAATACAGACAATACATATCCGGTGGCCCGACATTTCAAGGCATGCCATGGATCGCATAATAAAGGGTTGTCATACTGTCATACTGTCATACTACCTTATAGATGCAATCCCTCCTAATAGACGAGGAGGTGATAGGGAGAATAAATTAAGGAAGCTGGAGACTAGATACATTTTATTGTTAGATTCGAAACATCCGAATGGATTGAACCTAACAGAAGATTTATATACTTGTCTAGAATAGGGATTACTGAGGAAATTGGCCCGGATTTATTAACAAGATAACCAGTTAAAAATCAAATATATATGCACTATCTTGCACCTTTTACAAAACATAAAAGACACGTATATTACTTCTAAAAACTTGATTGTGTTGTAAATATTTTACATATTTATATGAAGAATTTTTTATATCAACGATTTTAAATATTTGTAAATATCTTAGGATGTTTTTAAGGATTATTTATAGATCAGATCAAGTATAAATGTTTTGTATCAAAGGGAGAGAATAACACTGGTATCTTTATATCAAGTATCTATTTTCATGAGAATTCAGTAATTGATGTGGTACAGGTGGATGGTTAACTTCATGATATCGATGTTGAATGCTGCTTTGTAAGATTTAACAAATGAAATAATTTTGAACAGTCAACAGTAATGAACAGTTGGAATACGAGTTGGTTTACATAACACAGATAACAGCAGCAATTTAAGATCTATTCGGTTTTTGAAAGCATAATGAGATCAACTGTATTGTTTTTACAATCACTTGCACATTTAAGCACTTTAAATATGTTTTCACTAGAAGAAAAAAAGACAGAACGTTTACAGTATTATAGTACATATATGCAACTGTTTTAGGGTTAACGTATTTTACACGGATTTTTCTTAAGCAAATAATGATTACTTATTTTGTTTAAAAAAATGGTTGATTTAAATATAAAAATGTATTTTACTAGTATTTGTATATCAACTGATAGCCCAACTTGCACAAAAGGAAGTATAGAAATGTATACGGAGTGTTTTGTCTATTTCTATAGTGAGATGAACTCACGCGATTCACTAATTCATGCACTGTCACTTTAAAAATGCCTTCTTGGTAAACACAAACTGTCGAGTGAACAAGCGGCGTTCGCGCTGCGAAACGTGTCTCAGACACTTGGGCAAATAAAAGATTAACCAGCACGAAACTTGGGTCCGTGTCCTGCTTTGACTGCATCGCATGAATCAAGACGTGGCGGCTATGCAGGATTTGTAATATATATATATATATATATATATATATATATATATATATATATATATATATATATATATATATATATATATATATATATATATATATATATATATATATTCAACACTCCTGGAACCGGCGTGTATATATATATATGTATATATGTATATATGTATATATATATATATATATATATATATATATATATATATATATATATATATATATATATATATATATATATATATATATATATTTTTTTTTTTTTATAGATATATATATATATATATATAGCAACACTTCAAAAAGAAATTAAGAAAGGAACATCATTTAGCTGAAGTTCTCCAATTAAATTAAAACTTGAGGACCGTCAACTGTAAATCTACTACCTCAGGAAATAGTAACCACTTAATTTCGATAACACCAGAGAGAGGAAATTCTCAATTGTTAACCAGGTAAATAGAACTTGGAAGGGAGTAAGTTAATTGTAGTGAGTTAATGAGAAGGAGATTTCTGAGTCCCCAGTAACTACTGTCTTAATTATTTCTAGGTGCGCTTCAGGTACCAGACCCAGAGAGTAGTCAAGCTAGAAGCACCTGATGTGAGGAGTCTCTCTGTTATCCCCTTCCCCCAGGTTATTCCTCAAGACCAATTCACACTTTGGTCAAGGAAAGTGATAGTGGGGACTGAGTATCAATCTTCTGCTCCTGAGGAAGTCGACATCAGGTATGGCCTTGACACTGTGTGCTTATGTGTGACAATTTATTGAAAATACAAAAAAGAATATCAGGTAGTTCTTATGCTGTAAAGTTATGACGTTGAAACTGTCTTAAAAAAAAGCCTAAAACGCAAAGCACTTTTGGCTGAAAAGACAAGAGTCGCCCGAAGGGTGTAGGGATCATTACTGTACAGCCACTTGAAGAGACCTGGGCAGCAATGTATGCGATTTCATTCTCTCTAAAATTCTGACCCAGGAAATAATCTCTAGGTTGTGATTTCACGCTGTACTGTGCTATCTATGAGCATGTCCTAGGGAGCAGTCTCTTTTTCAGATGTGATCTTATTCTGTTTTACACCATTCCTCAGTCTGTTAAATGAAGCAGTTGCTCCTTCAGTTGTGATTTTACTTGTAGAGAGTTTCTCTGAGCCTGCCTTGGAAACACTCACTTGAAGAGTTATGATTATTATATCACTCAACATTGTGCAGTCTGTTCGTGAAACATGATCCCACACTATAGTATGCTATTTCTTAAGCTGCACTGCAGGGAAGCCTCTTACTTCCATGTGCTCTCACTTGACTGTGCAGTCTCTCAACAAATTCTGAAAAGCACTCGGAAAAATAATTTCAGGCTATTTCGATACTTGTGTGGACCCCAGGCATGTGCGGATAGACTGATAGAAAGAAGCAAACAGAAGGCACTGACGTCATTTTTAATGATGAAACATTTTTTTTTATCATTCTAATGTTAATAATATTAATTCCAAATGAAAATGTGCATGACTGAAATGGAGCTAATTTTAGAAAATTCTTGAGCTGGAATTATTTACATGTTTGAAATTTATAATGTGTGTCTGCAAGAGAGAGAGTGATCCTATCTTTACCACGTAATAGATGCCTGAATCTGTAGGATTTCTTGTTTAGGAAATTAAATGCATGCTCTATGCACAAGTCATACAACAGTTTCTGTATACCATATATTACCAAGCCCTGTGCATTAGGTGTTTGTGAACTATGGTTTTTCTCTCAGAAAAGGCATCACATATCTATGATTGTAATATCCTTATGTATTTCATGAGGATACCTAGATTGGTGACTTCCGTGGCACCTTGTCACAAGACTAGAAACACCGAAAATGTGTCCGATTGATATCAAATCTTGTAATTTCTTTTAATTCTGGTATCAATAGTTTTGATGTCGGCTGACATATACTAACTATACTTGTTTCAAATATGTTAACAGATTGCATCAGCTTTGAAACCATTCTTGTCTATCAGTTTAGATTTTCATTATGGATAGGAAAGGTGCTGGAAAGAGAAAATCAAATTGGGAGCAGAGAAAGAATGTGAAAAATAAATGCAAGAGATTGAAGCAAGCCACTACCAAAAAGGGACTGATATTTTTAGTCCCAAAAAAGATTTGGTTTCTTTCGAAGGCAGCAGCACGTTCACCAGCTTCAGTACTGAAGGTTCTGAACAAATTTCTGAAGGCCAAAGAACTGAAATAGCCAGTTAAGGTACTGTAACTGAGGCAGCTCCCAAGTATATAGAAGGTTACATTGAATTAGAAAGTAATGTAGATTCCAAAGAGAAGTGACAAGAAGACCCTGTAGTTGAGAAGTCAGCAGGTGCTGAAGTGACTTTAACTAATGCAGCTTTTGGAAAGATGAAATCGCACAAGAATGGATGACCTGCGAAAGAACATGAAAAGAAGAAAAAAATACAAAAGAAAAAAGCAAGCCATTACCAAAAACTGACTGATATTTTTAGGCCCAAAACGATCTGGTTTCTCTTCAAGGTGACATTACCTCTACCAGCTTCAGAAGTGAAGCTGCTGAACAAACTACTGAAGGCCAAAGGACTGAACTGAATAGTGATTCTACAATAAAGGAGGCAGCTCCCAAAGCTTTAGAAGGTTACATTGAAAGAGAAACTGAAGAAGATTCCAAATAGAAGTGTCAAGAAGATCCCATAGTTGAGAAACCAGCATGTGCTGATGTGACTTTGATTGATCCAGTGGAGGACCTATGGTTTTTGAGGTACACAGACAAAATATCGATTTTTAAATATCGATATGCAAAAATATCGAAGTTTAAATATCGATATACAAAAATATCGAAGGTAAGTAATATCGACAGTCTAAATATCGATATTGGTATGATATCAGTAATATCGAAGTTGTAAATATCGATGTTAATAATATCGAAATTAATAACTTTGATGTTACTAATATCAATTTTTAAATAAATTTAGTGTATATTATATTGTATTTATTATGTTTTATTATTTATTTTTAATGTTATTTTATTAAATATTGTCTTTTACTACTGTAGCGGGTTGTGGGTTTATAGGGGAATAGGGTGGGGAGTAATTTAATTATGTTAAATTAATTATTAATTAGTAGGAATTATTAATTAATTAATTGAGAATTAATTTTAAATTATTTTTAATTAATTTATTAATTGATAAATATGTTCTGTAGCGGGTTATGGGTTTATAGGGGAATAGGGTGGGAAGTAATTTAATAATAATTAATTAATTGATATATGTTTGTACATATTTTAAATAATTAATTGGTAATTAATTTCTATTAATTAGTTAATTAATTATTATAATTTCTTTTCATATTTATAATTATTAATTAGTTGGTAATTAATTATTATTAATTATTTAATTAAATTAATGAAAGTAATTTTTATATATATAATTTATTGTTATTCTTAATTAATTAATTGTGCAAAATAATATTAATTATTAAATTAAATTAATTACAGCAAATGTGCTAATATATTTACTTTATTGTTATTGTTAATTAATAATTAATTGGTAATTAAATAATATTAATTAATTTTGGGTACAGGGGTATTTTTAGGGTTCAGGGTCAGTATTCAGTTCATGGGTACAGGGGTATTTTTAGGGTTCAGGGTCAGTTTTCAGTTCATGGGTAAAGGGGTATTTTTAGGGTTCAGGGTCAGTTTTCAGTTCATGGGTAAAGGGGTATTTTTAGGGTTCAGGGTCAGTTTTCAGTTTTTGGGTAAAGGGGTATTTTTAGGGTTCAGGGTCAGTTTTCAGTTCATGGGTAAAGGGGTATTTTTAGGGTTCAGGGTCAGTTTTCAGTTTTTGGGTAAAGGGGTATTTTTAGGGTTCAGGGTCAGTTTTCAGTTTTTGGGTAAAGGGGTATTTTTAGGGTTCTGGGTCAGTTTTCAGTTCATGGGTAAAGGGGTATTTTTAGGGTTCAGGGTCAGTTTTCAGTTTGTGGGTAAAGGGGTATTTTTAGGGTTCAGGGTCAGTTTTCAGTTCATGGGTAAAGGGGTATTTTTAGGGTTCTGGGTCAGTTTTCAGTTCCTGGGTAAAGGGGTATTTTTAGGGTTCAGTGTCAGTTTTCAGTATTTGGGTAAAGGGGTATTTTTAGGGTTCTGGGTCAGTTTTGGGTTTTTGGGGTACAGTCGTACAGGGTAAAAATTAAATAAATTTAAATTAAATCAATTAAATGAAATTACAAAATATAAAATTACATTAAATTATTACGTTTTTAATTTATTTTAAATGTATATGTATTAGTTTTAATTTTTTAATTATGTTTTAATATTTTTATTTAATATTTGTAACATTATATGTATTTTATAATTATTTTAACATTATTATTAATACATTTAAAAAAACGATATTTTTAATTTCGATATTTTTGTACTACGATATTATTTTTTCGATATTTTTGTACTTACCTTGTTAGGGATAGGATTCCGATATTTTTGACTTCGATATTTTTGTCCCGATATTTTTGTATGTCGATATTTTTGATTTCGATATTTAGTCAGACATTCGGTTTTTGAGACTTACATCTGAAAATGTGAATGCCTTTTTTAAGTTTCATCCCTGATAAACCAGATGGTCTACGTTGGAATGCTAAAAGATTATATCAGCAAAAAAATGGGAAACCAAGACAGTGGTTAACTTATTCACCCAAAGCGGAAACCTTTTTCTATGTGGTATGTTTAGCTTTTAGCAAACAGACAGATTGAAGTGTTTTCATTGATGGCTGTTCTGATGAAAGGCATATGTATCAAAGAATCGATGAGCATGAAGACAAAATCCTTCATCACAATTTTTCAGAATCCTTCATGATGTGATAAAGAAACAGATATATGTAGCCAACTTTTTAAAAGCACACAACTGCAAAACAAGAGGAAGTCAAGTGAAAACGTTCCATTTTAGAAAGAGTAGTGGAAACAATAACACTGATTGGTCTGAGCTATTTAGCAACTACAGACACTACCTACACCTTAGAAGATGAATCATTGGATCATGGAGATTTTTGGGAACTTCTTCAGCATCTTAAAAAACTTGATCCATTATTGAAAAGCCTTCTTGAGGATGTCATTAAAAAGAGTAAAAAACATCATAAAAATTGCTAAGAGTGGTAAAGGAAGTGGCAATCTACTTTTTCCTGATTTCAAAAACATCTGTGAACTCTATCATAGTTATTATTCCCTCATTACTAAAAGAGGGTATCACTGAAGAAATCCGGGATTCAAAATGTTCTCAATATACCTGGATACAACACAGGACATAAATGTTGTAGACGGGTGCTCTATGATGATCAGATATGTGACCGATGTTGTCCACGAACATCTCACGTCTGTTGTGAATTGTACAAGGCCAACTGGAAAGGCATTGTGTGAGCTAGTTTGCACTGCACTTGAATCCATGAACATTAACGTTGCAAATTGTGTTGATAACTCGACAGATGGAGCCTCCAATATGCAGGGATATTATCATGGGTTCACAGCATGATTGAGTAAAGAAGCACCTGATCAGATTCACATGTGGTGCTAAGCAGATGTACTTAACCGTGCATAACTGATGTCACTAAAATCTCTGTATCTGCAGTATCATTGTTTAGGCTGTTAAATTCTTGTGCTGTATTTCTCGGGGATTCATAAGCACGGTTTTGGTCTATCTCTATAATTGGAGAAACAAGATGGTAGGTCAAAAATGTAGTACTAAAAAAACTGTTTGGTCTATACATTGACCAAATCAAATCAGTGTACATTTAGGTTTTGCAAACTATGGAAGAGATATCCAAATCAGATAACTTCAGTCATGAGATCAGAGACAAAGCCATTTCATTTCTAAAGTCACTAGTTACATTTGACACCATTTTAACTGCACAGATGTATCTGTTTATTTTTCAAAATACCAATCCGTTATCTCTGTACTTGCAAACAAAAGGTATTGATGTACTGCAGGCATATCGAATGGTAACTAAAACCAATGACTCCCTACAGCAACAGGGTCGGGATTTTAGCTGCATAATGGATGCTACAAACAAATTCATCAATTTGGCAAAAGAAATGTTAGATTAGTGTGATAGTGAAATTCTGATTCAAGTTGACTTGCCAGAGGTTCGAGTACACAGGAAGAAGAGGATGCCTGGTGAAACTGCGACTGATGAACCCATCAGGTCATCTACTGATAAATACTGAATATAAGTTTATAATGATGCAATTGACAAAATAATTACCAGCCTGCAAAGTCGATTCACAACTCATGGCCAGTTGTTTGCAGATTTGGCATGCCTGGACCCCAGAAACTTTGAAGACATCCTCTAAAACTTGCCCCAAAATGCCCTTCAATGACTAAGTGACTTACTAACTAGATTTGAACCCGGAAGCATCTGTTGAAAAACCGCAGCATGAGTTGCTTGAATTTGCATCTAAGTGGAGCAGACTAAACTCAGTATTGAGGAAGAGTACTATATCATCCAAGAAGTTCAAGATGAGCAAGACTTAGACACCCATTATCTCAACTTTGAGGATGAGATAATACATCATGCTAATGTTGGGCAAAGAAAGTCTAAGTGTAAGACTTGCAAGGACTGTATTGCTTGCTGCTAAACGTTTAATATTGCATTATAACATGTACAGTAAAGCCTCCTCTTCTCTCTTTAGTGCCTATAAGTTGACATTGACTCTTTCCTCCTCTCAGGTAGCTTGTGAAAGATCTTTTTTTAAGCTCAAGTATATCTTGCACCGGCTGCGTAATTCTCTCTTTCAGTCACATTTGGTAGCCTTTCTGCTTATGTCTGTGGTAAACGATGCTTTAATGCAAATAAGCAATGAGAAAATCATTGATCTTTTTGCCTCCAAAGGCAAATTGATGTAAGGTATGTTAACCCTTTAAAATGTTAGCTCAAGTTGCCACATTTTGAAGCTGAGCGCTTCTAATAAAATATGGGTTTTGAAGGCTGCTCTCTGGACATGAAAAGCATTTGACTTTTGCACGTCAACATTTCGAGGGCGATTTATAAATATCAAACAACACATTGCAATAACCAGAGCTAACTTCCTTACGTTGGCTCACTTTGAGCCTGCTTTGCACCATGCACACTCTTTTGTACCATAGTGAAAGGCTGTGAGCATTAGGTCTAGCACAGGTTTCACACTGAAACAATATCCATCCACTACAAAATCCTATGCTTAGGCTAACTTTAAAATGTTTACTGCACTGTATTTATGCTGTACTGTAGAGCACACATGGATTCTTGGAAAACCTCAAGAAGGTGTCAGTTTTGGGCTTAAATCAAGGTTTACCTTTGTCAGTAGGTAGGACTTTACATCAAAACCCATGGGTGGTTGCTTGGGAACTCCCACATATCACCCATGAAACACCATCTTGACACAAATTAATGCAAAATAGTGTGAAGTGTGATTAAATGTAACACTTTTTGAGATCGGTTATTATGTCTTTACAGTATTTCATATTAAGGAATTTGCAGGTCATGTTGACTATTTAAAATGTCACAATCATAATGTTGTGCACTGTTGCACTTACATAAGATGTTTTATTTTAGCACTGTTTACAAAACTCAGGATGTAAAAATCATTTTATGTTTGCACATTGTCTTGTAATTTTTTTCCTCCAAACCTTTGCTCAATTGTTTGAGGTTAAGTGAGTTTTTAGATTGTCCTTATGTTATTTCATATTAAGAAAACATCGGTTATCTTTAAATTCATGTTTCATGCTTGACATTTAATTTTCTGGTGTTCTCTTTATGAATGTCTGTGATTTATGACTGGTAATCCAGGTGCAACATGAGGTCATCATTTACTATGCTTTAAAAGTAAACACAATGAAATATGTAATGAAAAATGCATTGTTTTGGCCTTTCTGTTTCCAAAGTTTTCTTGAGGGGGAGAGCCCCCCTAACTCTCCCTAGTAGGGGTCGCTCACTGTGCTTGCTCGCATACACACCATATGGGGGCAGGTCTCACTTATACTTTGTGCTCTCTTTTTCACTACTGTTGTGTCTTTGTTTGAGGCTGTCTGAATAATGTCTATGGGTGCATTTGACTGGGTAACTTGGTGCCCTTTAAGGTGATCATCTATTGTTTGCTGTGGTTTGAAATGTAATACAAATAAATATGTAATGAAAAAAGTGCTGTAAAATGCACCATTTTGGTCTGGTTTTTAAAAAAAAAATTCTTGGGGGTAAAATTCCCCCAAACTCCCCTAATAGTGTTCGGGCTCGCTCGCTACGTGCGGACTGGGGCTGGTCTAGGAAGATTTGCCAGGGCTGCTTTCAGTTCCGAGTCCGACCCTGGTCATCGGGCTAGAATTATGTCTAAAATATCTAGAATCACTTCATTACAGAAGCACCTTGAACTACTTCTGTGACTGTACAAGAGTGGATCCATCATCATTCAAATTTTTAATCCATCAGGACGTAAGAAAAGCTATATATTACGGCTTAGAGTTGGGCATTTGTGTGCTATATACATTTTTAAATCAAAATCAAATCAAAATCAAAAATCATGTTTTACCCTTAAACATAGAAATGGACATACTACATGACCTAGAGTCACTAGCACATTTAAATCGACCAGCCCGGAAAAATCTGCTCTGTGGAACTTTTACACTCAGACAGAGGGAGGCTGATTTAGCTGAGGCTAAACAATACAATCACATGGACTTAGGGGCCGATCAGGATCGCGGACGGACTTGCGTCCGTCCGCGACCCCAGAGCAGGAGGGAACCTCCGCATGGCATGCGGAGTTCCCTCCTGTGCAATTAGGATGTGACCGCCACCCTGGCGGTCACATCCTCTATTTTTAACATTGCGGCGGGTGCAGCTTCAAGCTGCACCCGCGGCAATGTTAAAAATGCACGCATTGCTTTTGCATGCAGAAAGAGGCAGGCACCGTGCGGTGCCTGCCGCTTTCTGCATGCAAATGCAGGGGGGTACCATAGGTACCCCCCATGTGCACCCCCCACTCCCCCTTCACCTAGGGGGCCCGCAACGGGCCCCCGCAGTGAAGTTCCGTATGCTTTTCCACGGCGGGAAACGCGCCGCGGAAAAGCATAATTCACTGCCCATCCTAATATGGTGGACGGTGTCTGAGAGACACCGTCACCATATTAGAGCTTTTCCGCCGCGGTTGTAAGCCAACCGCGGCGGAAAAGCTGCGGACGGAAACCAGGACCCACCAGCCATCCTAATGTGGCGGTGGGTCCTTGGTCAGTCCGCTGCGGTTTTTCCGCATCCTCGGGGCCGGCGGTGGCTTCCGCCGGCCCCGAGGATGCGGAAAAACCGCAATCCTGATCGGCCCCTTAGTCTTTGACACCTTTTTCTTGCAGAGATGAGAATTTCTAGGGTGAAACTTGCCTAGGTATGTTAAAATTAATTTGTAAGGTTCAGATTGTTTTATACTCCGATCTATGAATTTGAGGGGAAAAAGGGACCCAGTACTTAAAGATAAAACGATTTGCCGACTTTCTAGGCTCACAAACGAATCCCGTTTTATGTATTTGCCCAATCTCTTGTATTTAAGAAAAAAGTATTTGTGACCTATTTTGTTGTTTTTATATACTAATCTTAAATCATTTTCTGCATATTTTGTGAATTTGCACTAAACTCTTGTGTTCAAGAAAAAATATTGCCCTTGATATTATTAGACTAGGTTTACAAAGCATTAATTCTGTAATTTAAGTAAAACATTTTATACTCTGATTTCATTGGAGTCTAGACTGAAGCAAATTGCCTTCATACATTGATTTCAAGCCATATGTCTCTGCACAGTTGTGCCCTACCCAAAATCTTGTATTTAAGAAAAAGCATCAGTCAGTGATTCTCTGAAAACCAAAATAAGAGGTAGTGTATAGGCTGCTAGATCAGGAGTCTCCAACCTTTTCTGTAATAAGAGATACTTACCTTCAATGTAATTTCCCCAGAGATACTCGTATTATTAAAGATGCAACAGTAACCCCATCAGACATATATTAGTGCCACCATATGTAAGATAACCAGCAGCGTTCACCTCTGTGCATCAGGCATGGTTGCCAGCAATAATGTAAATAATGCTTTCCCAATGTGGAATGTCTCTACCTACAGTGACCCAGGACCAAATTAATTATATTAGTAGCAGTCTCCACAACAGCACTTGATTTGTATCACTCAAATGTTAGGTTTACATACATTTTGTAAATGCATCAATTTTTCTCCAAATATCTGCTTATGAATTTTGAAAATGTACCCATTTCTGTCTCAATTGTTTATAAAAATTTGGTATAGATATATTAATTCAATCAAGCAAAAGCTTCTTATTTTATTAACTGGGCTGCACACAGGGGAGCTACTTACAGGTAGCTGAAGAACTACTAGTAGCTCACGAGCTACTCGTTGGAGAAACCTGTGCCATACCACTGGAGTCAAGCTATCCTGGCTGAAGACGGCTGATAGCCAGAAACCGGTCCTAGGATGCTTGATTCCGGTCCAGGAAAGACATGGCTTGGCAATTCGGGCTGGACTGTTCCCATGAGACACAGGGTCAAGGCTGATTTGCACATGGCCATGTCTGAACTGGGGTGGTTTGGAGTGCTTAAAAACGATGGATGTAGACCCAGATCTCTGTACTGGGGTGAATGTATGACATTGTTCTGCATTCTGTCCATCAATTCTTGTTTTTGCATTTGTCACCCCGAGTGGGATGGGTATGCTCAGACGTGCGTCCCATGCTCTCCACACCACTGGAGTCAAGCTATCCTGGCTGAAGACGGCTGATAGCCAGAAACCGGTCCTAGGATGCTTGATTCCGGTCCAGGAAAGACATGGCTTGGCAGTTCGGGCTGGACTGTTCCCATGAGGCACAGGGTCAAGGCTGATTTGCATATGGCCATGTCTGAACTGGGGTGGTGTGGAGTGCAAAAAAACGATGGATTTAGGCCCAGATCTCTGTACTGGGGTGAATGTATGACATTTGTTCTGCATTCTGTCCATCAATTCTTGTTTTTGCACTAGATACTGTGAAAGTGTCAGGGAACAACAGTGCAATAATAATGCCAATGCAATTCTTAGACCAGGCTTATAAAGCATCAACTGTGTGATTTAAATATATTGCCTTATACTATGAATCAAACTCATTTGTGTCCAGATCCAAGCCAACTGTTTTTATACTTTGATTTTAAAATATTATAATTCTAGAACATTTACTGATCACCTTATACCTGTGCTGATTGTGATGTTTTATAGTTTGTACTGTAATCTTTTGATTAATACAATATATATATTATTCATAAGATGAGCCCTCAATAAAAATGCACTCCCAAAACAGGTATATTTCCTCTTTTTCCACAGCAAAGTCAGCAACGAACATCAGATGCAAGGTCAGGACTTAGGCGTTTCAAGCTTACACATCTCTTGTGCACAGGCCAATGTCGAGTGAGGAATTCGAAAACAGAACTGACACCTGTTTGCAATTAAATACATTCCGCCCCCAGCAGGCCACAAGGTGAGTGTGTCAGATGCATTATGGTACTGGTAGCTCTGCTGCACATATTGTATATAGGATTAGCACAGTCCTAGCTATGCCAAGATGTAAGACGACCAAAGCCTTTTACCATTCCAGGCACAGTATTACAGGCTTTGGATTGGTAAAATACCATCCAAGCCAACCTGAAATTTATAAAAGTAAACTCCAACACTTGTTTTGCTCTCATTAGAGCTCGTCATATTAGTGCTCAGCATGGATAGCACTGTGCTAATCCTATGATTAAAGACTTTGCTGTAGAAATGGCAAAATACTATGTCCCTTTCTATTGCAGCATGGATGGCACTGTGCTAATCCTATGCTTAAAGACTTTGATAGAAGAGCAGACATTTGAGATAAGCAGATTTAGAGTGTTACTGGTGTAGAGACTGCTCTATACTGGACTTGCATTCCACCTAAACTTGAGAAACGGCTTATTACAGTGGGGCGGGACCGGTGCGGGCGACTGCTGGCGAGCAAGCTGCATGAGCAGTGCCAGAGGCGGGGAGTACGGCCATCAGGACAAGCCGTGGAGATCTGGTGGTAGACGGGGCCGCAATACCGGCGACCTTTGGGGAGTTTTATGAGGCCCTTTACGCCGGCGACATGCTTGACCTGCAGACCGGTCACGACTATCTGCAGGGAGCGCGCCTTCCGTCCCTGAACTCGTCCCAGGCAGATTTCCTAGACAGGCCCGTTGGTCTGGAGGAGGTGGTGTCGGCGATCTCCCGCCTAAAGTTGGGGAAATCCCCCGGCCCGGACGGGTACCCGGCGATCTTTTCCAAAACGTTCTGCCAACAGGTGCCCCCCCTGTTGTGGGATCTTTTTGACTCCTTTGCCCAGCCTGGTGCGATTCCGGCAGATCTTCTGGAAGCGGCGATCTCGGTCATACCGAAACCGGGCCGTGATCCCACTCGCTGCGGTTCATATAGGCCGATCTCTCTTTTAAATCTTGATTTCAAACTGTACACAGGCATTCTGGCAAGCAGATTGGCACCTTATATGCAACAATTAGTGGAGCCCGACCAAGCAGGCTTCATACCCCAGTGACAGGCCAGCGACAACACTAGGCGGGTCCCCCACCTCATTGAAGCAGGGTCGTGGACGCGACCAGACTGCATGCTCCTCACCATCGATGCCGAAAAGGCCTTCGATAGGGTGCATTGGCCCTACCTGGAACAGGTCTTACATCATTTTGGCCTGGGGGAGTTTCTCCGTGCCCGTATATTGAATTGCTATAGACAGCCTACTGCCACGGTGCGCGTCAATGGGCAAACCTCCCCTCGCTTACCGATTGAAAGGGGGACCAGACAGGGATGCCCCCTCTCCCCTATCCTTTTCGCCCTTTACATGGAGCCTCTGCCGCAACGGATCAGGCAACATGCTCTTATCAAGGGCATTCCATTTGGAGGGGACACACACAAGATCAGTCTATATGCGGATCATATATTACTCTCCCTCACCGAGCCGATTCAATCACTCCACGCACTTTTTATTGAACTCCATAGTTTTTCGCTGGCCTCCGGGTTCAAAATTAACGCCGATAAATCAGTGGTACTCAATATATCACTGTCACCCGAGACACTAGCCGAGGTACAAGGCGAACACGATGTGTAATGGTCTGGCACCACAGTCCCTTACCTGGGAGTCCTCCTGGGCCCTACCATCCCCACCACCGCCGAGGGGAACTATGCCAAGCATCGCTCGCGACTTCGCGAAGAACTCGGGAGGTGGAAGCACCATTCCCTCTCCTGGCTAGGGAGGATAGCCGCCACCAAGATGACCCTCCTGCCACAGATACTTTACGTATTCCAGACCCTGCCCCTGCGCCCGCCGACGGGTTGGATTCAACGAACACAGTCCGAATTGACGCGCTTCATTTGGAACGGTTGCCGACCGCGCTTTAAGCATGCGATCACAGTCCTCCCACCCAGTCACAGCGGAGTAGGGGTACCAGACCTCCAACTTTATTACTACGCGACACAGCTCTGCAGTCTCGTGGAATGGCACCAGCTGGAATCCGGCAAGAAATGGCTTTTCCAAGACCAGGCGGTTGCCGGCATCGCCCCTACATGGGATCCCCGTCCTCCCCAAGCGTCATCGGCCGCCTAATTTCTACGCATCGCAGATCACGGGCACTGTCCTGGAGGTGTGGGACCGGGTCGCCATCAAACACGAGCTAACATCCTTCCCCTCCCCTATGACACCGTTATTTGCCAATCCCGATTTTACCCCAGGCCTGGACCCCAAAGCATTTACAGCCTGGCGACATTCCCCCTGCAGAGCCTTAGGTCATTTTTTTTTCTAAACTGTGTCCTCTCCTTTCGACAGCTCATGGAGGACTACGGCATACTGGAGACCGATCAACTGCCCTACATGCAGGTGCGACACTGGGCACTGCAGCCGGAAGTCAGGCCGGGAGCGCAACGCCTCCTCACCCCATACGAGAAGTGGCTAGTCACTAGCACTTCCGATAAAAAGCTGATTTCTGACCTATACCAACACCTCCTTCTCACAAACATTTATACATACAACGCGGGTAGGAGCCGATGGGAGCGGGAACTCGGAAGAACCCTCACACACAAAGAATGGAGCGGTATCTACCACAGGGCCAGACACTCTGCATATCATACCGGCCTAATGGAAACCCTGACCAAAGTAGCCACCTACTGGTATCACACGCCTGAGCGCTTACATCAATTTGACCCCCACATTAGTGACCTCTGCTGGAGAGGGTGTGGGGAACTTGGCACGCTGCAGCATTTACTTTGGAGCTGTGACCACTTGCAGGGATATTGGGGTATGATATTGGATGACATAGAGTCTCACCTAGACACCCAACTCCCCAGGTTCCCTGCTTACATCTTGCTGGGGCTCCCTAACGCTTTTATGTACCCTTTGAAATCACGCTTATCGCTATCGCTCTAGGGGCAGCCACGCAGAACATCTTGGTGCACTGCAGGACCACACAGACCCCCCCACACACAGGTTGGTTGAACAGGCTGTGGATGGTGCTGGGCATGGAGAAAATGTCCCTAGCATGGTCTGGAAGAGGCGAGGAATTCACAGAACTCTGGTGGCCCTTTCTGACTCTGCTTACAGGGGAATTCTGGGAATTAAGCTGCCCCCACTACCTACGCCTCCTTCGTTTAGCAGATACCCCAATTACGGAGCAGAAGGCACCCGCGCGCAAACACAAAGTTGGCCCTGATGACCCTCTTACTGCCTTTCCCTTTTTTTCTCAGTGGAGTACTCCTTTTGCTTTGTGGACAGGGGGGGAGAGGGGGGTGGATACTGTTACACTTCTTCCGGGGATTATATGGGCTCTGCATTGCTGTCCAACTCGCTATAGCATCAAGTTTGACCATGTTTCTTATGGTGGACTTTGCCTTGATACACTTGATGGAAAATTGCTGTCCGACTGTTTTTTCCTGTTTTGAAAACTCAATAAAAGATTTAAACCATAAAGAAATACCCAGAGTTCTCTGCTTCTTTTTTGCATGATATATGCATAACTCTATGCCTGAAAGGGTATTGTTTCGACTTATACTGGGTGCTCTCTTGTGTCTGGACAAAGCTATACCTCTCTAAAGAGCTCTAATGAATATGTACACAAACACACTATTCACAACTATATTTCGAAACAAAAGCACGCAACAGGGACCTCAATGTCAATAGCCTGGAACCCAGAATCTTGGAGACAGCGCAGACACAGACTACAAGAGAACAAATATATCTGATAGGAGAGCAAGAGTACAGACAGGTAATCTCAGCTAACCTCAATATGTTAGTGAAAACTATCAAAGAACGACTCGGCATGATGAAATATGGAACAATTTGACAACATATTAGATTTTGTAATGTTCCCCTATTCACGTGGACATACTGACACACAATTCTATAATGTACAAAGGTACAGTAGCATTTTTCGAACTCAATAAAACTAAATTAAAAAATATATATATAAACACACATTCAAACATAAACCATAACATTGTAAACATGACAAAACGTCAAAACCTTTCTCTTTTTTTTGCAGTAGAATTTATCGAGAGCTCGTCAATGTACCTCTCAACTTCTTGAATGCCTCTTTGACATCATTATTTCTGATACTATAAACAAATGGGTTTAGCATAGAAGTCCCCATGCTGTACATTACACTTATCCATATGCCCTTATCAAGCGAGATGACTGAGGATGGACGGATATATGTAAAAAGTACTGGCCCGTAGAAAAGGGCTGTGGATGTAAGATGGGAGAAACAGGTAGAAAAAGCTTTCCTCCTTCCTTGGGAAGTCTTTATTTTAATAATGGCTACAGTGATCTGAACATAAGAAATTACAATACAAAGAAAGGGGGTTAACACAACTGCAGTGGTCTCAGTGGAGAGAACAAGCTCATTGATGGTGGTATCTGAACAGGAAAGCTTTAGAAGAGGTGGGATATCACAAAAGTAATGATGGATTTCATTAGAGTCACAATACAGTAACTTGGAGGCTAAGACACTATGCAGTGATGCGTGTACTGAGACTAACACCCAGGAACAGCTCACGAGTGATACACAGAACCGCTTTGTCATAACCTGTGCATAATGTAACGGATGACAAATTGCCATATAACGATCGAACCCCATTATTCCCAACATGAAACTGGCCATATTGCCAAATGAAAGGAAGAAATGTAACTGGGTGATGCAAGCAGAGAAAGATATGGTCCTCTTCACTGACAGGAGATCCACCAGCAGCTTTGGCACTGTCATTGATGTCAAACAGATATCTTGACAGGCCAGGATGCTCAAAAAGAAATACATTGGTGTGTGAAGTCGCGAATCCATCCTGATGATTGTAAATATTGTTAGGTTTCCAAGCAAGGTGATAGTATACATAGTGAGGAAGATGAAGAAGAAAAGAACTTGCTTATCTGGGCGACTCTGGAATCCCAAGAGGATGAATTCTGTGGCAGAGCTCTGGTTTCTTCTCTCCATATCTGGAAGAAACAAAACAATGGTTTGGTAGCCGCACACCTGTTTTTCTACTTTCACCTGTCTTTCACAGGTGTCACATACCCCACTTTTCAGTCAGGCAAAACCTGATGAAAGGAGAACTGGCAGGCACCTCTCACTCCACATTACAACAAGTAGTTAGGTGCACGTTGATGAGTGTTAGGAGTCAGACAATCCTTTCAGAGTAACTCTTTTCTGGATCTGGAAGAGGGATCTTATTTTCTTTGTGTATATATACACTGAAGAAAACAAAGGAATAAGTGACGTTATAGTGAGGTAAAGTATAACGTTTTAAACTAAACAACATTCACCAGTTATAGTTACCTCCAGAAACTTTAGCTCATCAATTATGCCATTTCAGATATTGCTTTGATGTTATCAATGATGACAAAGAACGTATCATGAGTGATGTGAACTGTGAGGTCATAATTAATGCATGGCGAGGCCACAAGGAATTTCTAAGATTTTCTGATGTAAAATAAGATAATAATACCAGGCCTAACTATAACATCACTTTAACCATCATTTTGTTCTCTACAATTTCAAGATATTTTTTTACGTAAAGTTATATTTTATTACCATACCCTACCATGCCAACCCTGCGCCTCCAGCAATGCCCAATGTGTCTTATGGTCAGAAGTGAAGCTGGTGACCTAAAATTCAATTGTCAGATGAGGTATTTAACAGAAGCATCTCATTAAGACAAATAATACCTAAACAATGTGTTTGAACTTTATTCAGGGTTTATAAGTTCCCAATGTCATTCATTTCTTCAGACTAATTGCATTTCGTATACACCTCAATACCAGTAAATAAACAGTACAATAACTACGTAATGTGAGTTATTTCACTGATATACTTCATGATCTGAATCTTATGCTTGCTGTGAAAGGATGTGCCTGTAAGTGCCTCAGATGTTATGAAATATTGGAACACTCCGATATGTGCCAGTCGCCGCTGGTAGCAGGGTAAGCATGGAAGCACTCCAAGGTCCATTGCTGACAGGAATTCTATTATCAGGACAGTCTCAGGGCTTCTATCACAAGGCTCAGTGTTACAGCAGTCAGCATCAGCTCTCTGACCCATGACACGTATGTTACAGTTGCACTGTATGATTCTGTTCACTGGAATTGTTTTGGAAATGTGTAGGGAGGCCTAGAGAAGCCTCTCCCCAGTCTGTTCAGAGCCAGTTATACTCCAAAGTTAGTCTTCCCTGGACTGCTCCAAAGTCAAGGCACAGCTGAGCAGTCAGGTGCTTCTTCCACTATGTTAACAGATCATGCAAGTGTAAATCGCTTTAACCTATTGGTAGGCAGCATTACCCTACTGTAGGATTACTGACTATAGGAAGCTCACCTTGCTTCAGAAGTGTTTATACTTCTTCATAAAGCTGAGAGGTGGAGCTTTTTTAATGTCTGCTGGTTTGACTGCTGGGTGTATGTTCAGGTCAGTCTTGGTTTTCAACGGTGTCATTCTTGTTACCATACAATCTTGTACTTGTACATCACCTGATCAGCTGCAGAGCCTGCCTTTGAAGTGAACTCCCTCACTTGGTTGGGCATGCATGAGCTGGAATCCACTAATGGTAGTTGCCACTAGAAAGCTTTTTAGGCTGAAAGCTGTTTAGCTTTTATCATCTCTCCTTTTCAGCTTTTGTAATCATCGTTCTCCAAATATTTCCAATCAGTATTGTATCACGGCACACAAAATATTGAGTGGAACACAATCAAATCAGACACTGATTTATTTGCTTCCTGTATGAATACAAGGAGCACACTCAATTCTAAAATTTGCACTGTTGAGTCACCTAAAGGATTCATATGTATGTGCTCAATTTTGAATTCTGAACTCTCAAATGTTCCTTGCCCAGGCTCACAATCAATAGAATCTGCTATTTCTGTGCTCCTACTGGCTGTAATGATCCGTTAATATGAAAAAAAATTATGAAATTCATGCAATTATTTTGTAGATCATTGGTTCTTCACCTGTGGCCAAGGACCCTTAGCTGTTCATGAGCCCTACTCAGGGGGATCACAACTGATTTACAAAATTAAATATTATTTAAAATGTAATTATATTGAAATGTATGGATTGCTATTTCGCTGAGAAAGATTGATCGGTTTCCTCCCCGGTTACATTGTGGGAGGCCTATAAGCCAGTGATTTGTGGGCAGGCCCTGTCCCTCATTGCCAGCGAAAGGAGGCGTAGAAATGCGGCGGTGGTGGAACTAGAAAACGAGATCACTGCTTTGGAGGAACAGGTTGGGACTGGGGACAATCCGGAGGTGTTGCATACCCTCGCCCTGAAACAATTTGATTATAAGACCCTGGTCACTGATGCAGCTAAAGCGATGCACCGAGAGCAACAGGGGCGCCTGTATGATGTGGGTGATAAGGCGGGAAAGTTGATTGCATGGCTGGATAAAAGGGATCGATTGAACAGAGTGGTGCCTGTTGTTGAGAGTGTGGATGGTGTTAGAGTGGTGGACCCGACTGACATAGTCCGAACATTTGCCCGTCACTTTCAGACGGTTTATGCGCCGGTCTCGGATCTACCGGAAGAGGATTCGCATCTTTTGCTCCGAGATATCACTCTGCCCGTCCTGTCGGACTCGGACATGGAGGTTATGGAGGCGGACTTTTCCACCGATCAAGTAGCGCTCGCTATCCGTTCACTTCGGTCCGGAAAGGCCTCGGGCCCGAACAGCATGCCGGTAGAATTGTATAAACTCTGTCCAGACAAAATGGCACCATATCTCCGTAAGATGTTTTTGACCTCGCGAGATCTCGGCTCTCTTCCTCGTGACCAGAGACTGGCATCCATTGTCGTTATACATAAGGATGGCAAACCCCGTGACCAATGTTCATCATACCGGCCGATCTCGCTTTTAAACGTCGAGCCCAAGATCCTTGCTAAACTACTGGCGAATCGGTTGGTTACGGTGATAGCAGATGTGATCCACCCGGACCAATCTGGATTTATACCCCACCGAAACACCGCGCTCAACCTACGTCGCCTTCATGGCGTCTTGGCAAGGGCGGGGTCTCTTCGGGAGCCGGCCATTTTGGTTTCCCTCGATGCCTCGATGCCCTTCGACGAGGTCGTATGGCCGTATTTGTGGGCTGTTCTCACCAAGTTTGGTTTCGGCCCTAAATTCATTGGCTGGGTTAGACTCCTATATGAGCAGCCACTGGCACAGGTGGTGGTTAATGGAAGGGCTTCCGAGCCCTTTACCCTCGGTCGGGGAACGCGACAGGGATGTCCCTTGTCGCCGCTCCTCTTCGTGCTTGCCCTTGAGCCCCTGGCTGCATGGCTGCGTTGGGAACAATCGCTTAAGGGCATCCGCTGGTCGGCGGATTTCGAGGACCGTATATCACTCTATGCGGATGATATCTTGCTGTACCTTACCTCTCCTCGTAAGTCGCTGGGCGTTCTGTTCGACGTGCTGCGTTCCTTTGGAAGGAATTCCGGTCTGGTTATTAATTGGGCTAAATCCTGTATTTATCCACTCACCGACGATGAGCTTCTTCTTCCTCGCCATTGTCCTATACCGGTTTCTAGGGACGGTTTCAAATACTTGGGGATCTACATCTCATTGGACCCCAAGACTCGCTATGAGCGGAATTTGCTACCTCCGCCTTCCCGGCTTCGTTCAGATGCTACTGCATGGTGTGGCCTGCCGCTGTCCCCTTTGGGAAGGGCGGCCCTGTTCAAAATGATGTCTCTCCCCCGCTTCATATATGCCATTCAAAATACACTTGATTTGGTACCTGCTAGCTACTTTCGAGAGATCGAGGGCTTGCAGAGGCGGTTGGTTTGGGGTGGGCGACCACGTATTGCACTGGCAAAATTGACTTTGCCCTGGTACGATGGAGGTATCGCACTACCCGACATCAAGCGCTATTACTGGGCCTCCCAGTTGAGTGCTGTGAATCACGCCATGTATGGCCCCGTCCCTAATCCTGCTTTTGAAATGGACAGAAGGCAACTCCCTGGGGGAGATTACAATCGGGCCTTTTATTCCAGAGCCGACCGCAAACATCTCACTGGCCCTACGGCAGTGGCTGTGCGAGTTTGGGGAAGCGCGACCGCTGCTACGGGATGGACGGATAAGTTGACGAAGTCTACCCCATTGTATGCCTCGGAGGCGCTAGGTAGTCTGTGGAAATCGAAAGGTTTCACCAGCTGGGACCTTATTGGTATCAGCAAGGTGGGCGACCTCTGGGCCAAGGGTGCAGTCAAGACCTTCGAGGCACTACAGCGAGAATATAAACTGAGCGATAGAGAGTATTTCCGGTACCTCCAGGTCCGCCATGCGATTCAATTGGTTTTTCCAGCTGACGCTTCTATTCCGGAGGCCTCCCCTCTTGAGGATAGGGTACTTGATGGATATGTCCCCGATAGCACTATATCCCTCATTTACAAGAAACTTATTAATGACCGCTCGGATCTACTTTTGCAGTTGCGGACTACCTGGACCGGAGACGGATTAGAACTGGACGATGAGGATTGGCAGGCGGCGATCTCTTCTCCTAAGGAGGTTCCGATCCCGGCACGTCTCAGACTGGTGCAACCTAAAATATTGCATCGGGTGTATGTCACGGGTCCTCGACTGATGCATATGGGTTTCTCTGTGGACGGGTTGTGTAGGCGCGGCTGTGGTATCCTAGCCACACTTTTCTGCATATCCTTTGGGAATGCCCAGAGGTGGCGGCATTTTGGCGCAGAGTCCATGTGGTTATGGGTGAAGTGACGGGTGTAGTGTTGTTGCCTGAAGCCAGGCGCTGTCTGTTGAATGTTTGGGAACCGAATGATTGCACTGTTGCTCAAACTCAATGGGTCACACTGGGTAATATGGTCACTAAACGTGACATAGCCCAGTTATGGGGTTCCCCAAGGCCACCGACGCTCCTGTGCTGGAAGGAGAATATGGATTGGTCCATGTTCAGAGAGAAAGTTGTGTATGTTTCCCGCGGCAGAACCAAGAAATGGGGTAGGATATGGGGACAATGGAATGCATATCGTGGTGAGATTTGTACCCCCCCATTCACCGACCTTCCGGATCCGTTCCATCTTCCTTGATCGTGCGTTCCTGGCACTCAGCTCTTGTTGGTTGCATTGTATTGGTTGCTACTAGGTTCCCCCCCCCCTTGCCCTCTTTGATATTTCTCCTCATTCTCATTGACATATATGTTTCATCCGTCTCCCCCCCAGCCATAGGGAACTACCAGTTTATACATAGCCATGCCTCGTTTTTCTTTTTTGTGTTTTTGTTAGTGGGTTATTTAAATAAAATACAAAATGTGGAACCTTTTACGAATCCTACCACACCACAGGCCTGTACGTAATCGTGAAGTATCGCTGCCGAACCCCCGGGTTGTCGGCTGATGAGCTGTGTAACTTGATGTTGATGTTATTATGCTCGACTGACCAGCCTCCGTGGTTGTGGGTCTGTAACTGTCATTTCTTTACATAATAAAGGTTTTAAAAAAAAAAACTAAAAAAAATGTAATTATATTAAAATGAATACATTAGAGTGTATATAATTAAAGCAGCAACATTGGTACTTTTAATGCTTTTTCTATATTTGATGGTGATATTTGAGTATTTGTTTGGTTATACTTGTTTTTGTATTTTTGTGCATTATTTTGAAATTGAAATCATAGAATTTGCTTCTGCAGGGGCTCCCTGATTTTCAAAAAAGACTGTCGGGGTCCCCAGATTCCAGTAATGATTCAGTGGGGTCCACAGAAATCAAAAGGTTAAGAACCACTGTTGTATATGGTGTCTCTGGAATCCATGTGTTCTTACTGTAGGGTGATAGTCAAATATTTCATCTATAGTCTCCTGACTCAAAGTCCATTGTACCCAGTGCAAGTTCCATTTACTTGAATTTGATATGTTGTCTTTAATTGCAAATAGCAAGGAAGGTAAGGTTGTAACTACAATTCATTTATTGCCTTGGGCTGTTAGTCATTCTTTTCAGCACTGTATAGCAATGAATATTTTCACTACTGGAGAAGATCACCCATCCACTGCTGTGTGCAAATGTGTACTTGATACTATTCAGATTACTAAATCCAGTGTATTACTTGTGTTTGTAAATGTGTGGTTTGAGCTTCTCTCTTTGTAACCCTCTAGGTGTTTGTGTATGTTCATTTTTCCAGTCCTTCCTGCTAAATGTCTCAACGATCAAATGAAACAGGGTTTTCCTCTTTCTGCATAATTTCTGTGAAAATGCATGTGGATCTCTGAGAGAACTGGGAGGCTATTTCACCTAGGAACTTCGTACCCTTCTTTGTTTAAAAGGCTCAAGTGTCCCACTTTTTTCCAAGATTCCAGATGAAAGTCTTTTTTTTACATTGAACAAGCAAATATTGGATTTCCTGAAATTAGGCTTGTTGCCTGCTCCAGCAAACAAAGTGACTTTATTGATTAAAAAGTGTAATTGATCATTAAGTCATCATCTGATATGTATATCTCATCAACACATACAATTACAATCAGATCTCATTGTAACAGTTCTTTTTTTCTTGCTGAGAATTAGGGGTGGGCGGAATTTGCGTAATCGCATTATCTCTGCGAAACGGTAATAAATCTCTGAAAACACACAGAAATTCCACGAATACACGGAATTGCTTTTTCGCTATGCTTTTTTCCTGTTCGCAATTGCTGTTTGCATGCTCGGGTGGAAATATCTTGCAAACACGCATTTTGAGCATAAAATTTCGCGAAGACGGGAAATGCAGAATTTTGGACGATTTTGCATTCTCTGCGAGAGGAACGGAATTTACCACCTAGGCCTACTGAGAATACCCTGCACCTCTTCTTATACACCTGAAGCAATTGTGCGATTCTGAATTGGATTCTGCCTAATTATATGTAATGTGATCCTATATTTTTCTCAGTTATTTGATTCATTAATCACCACTGGAATTTGGGAATTCCTGTCTGCACAATTTCTACAATTTGATCTGCAAAACAATATACAAAAATACAGAAACAAATATACATCAAACTATTACACAACTTTTAACTATTTCATTCCCAAGCAACACAATTGAAGAAATATACATTCTAATGGGAATGTTAGAGCTTTTCAAAGGGTAGTTTTATTTATAAAAGAAGAAGCAATATGCTAGACTCCAGGGCATCATGTTTTTTTAAACTCTTAATCCATGCTCTCTTTTTGTTAGCATGTAACTGTGCTTCTTCAAAGGAGGACACCAATTATCCATATAGATTGCATTTACTTTACTTGTGCTGCATCCATGAATCCAGATAAGGGTACCTACCTAATTTTTATCTTCCAATTCCAAATTCCTTCAAATTTACAAAGCGTTTTAAAATTTTCTGTTTTCAATTTAGCTTTTTATGTATATGCTTGTTAAAAATATGCTAGCTATATTTAATTTTCTGTTTAGTCGCAGAATCCCTGAGGTGGCGTTGCAGTCACTCATGGGCCACTGACCCTAGGTTAAGAACCACCGCTGTAATTAATTTAGAATTTCTTTAACATTGTGTTGATCACACTATACAGGACATTTTTTCTGAACCTGATCGTGGTCTTTGAGGAGTGAGGAAGGACAGGTATTTTGCCGATCCACGCTGCGTGCAGTGATATAACAGCATCCATAGCCTGCACAATACTGCTTGCTACTGCCATATAATCTTTTTTAAATAGGGTTACAACATCAACTCACACAATACTGGTGCCCCATACCACAAAAAAACAGCTCACACAGCCATAGAATCTGCCCACACAAAGCTCAAAACAGGCCCAACCACACCACAAAACTGGTCCACACACATCCATAAAACCAACCCACCGCACCACATCACATCACGCTACAAAAGAAGCACCCATAGCCACAAAACCAGCCTAAAACACCAGCCGCCACACTGCCTCAAATCCGTCCCACCACACCACAAAACTGTCCCTCACAGAACCAAAGAACGAGTCCACACACTGACCTATCAACTTGCCCATCTCACACTGCCAGACTGTCCTGTAGGCTAATATGAGCCTGACAATTGCAGAAAAAGACATGATCGAAGGAAGAAAGCAATGTTGTGCAGACAGCATAAGCCAATTTGAGAAAATGACTTGGTAATACTGAAGGCTCAATAAAGCATAGGTCACACTGAACCTGTGGTAGGTACTACAGCAACACATCTGCCAAGCTTCTCATGTCCATGCATGCTGTGCTGCTCCGGACCGCATTTTTTTCCTTTGCATTATGGCACTTGTAATCCTGTTTTATAATGGAATAGACTAAGAGTCCCAAATTTCAAAGAAAAAACTTGGAGTGGAGCATTTCATCCTGAATGGGCCAGAGAAACTTGGCAGGGTAGCACCAGTGCTAGTGCAGAGCACCTGCAGGCTATCTTGGGGCCATTAGCTGAGCAACCACATTGTAAATTTGTGATTTACAGTGTACCACTCACCACTGTTTTCAATAAACATTTAAATTTCTGAGCCACTTGAATTAAGGATACTAAAGCAGAATGTATAAAACAGCCTCCATTTGTCATCTTTACCCATGATGTTTTCTTACAGGAGGTACACTAAGAGCCGGATAACTAGTATCATTATCATATCCCAGTGGTAGCATAATTATTTAGCCTCTTGAAATATAGCAAATGACAGAAGAACGTCAAAACGGAATATGCTAATTTGTGTGTTCCAACAAGGTCTGGACAAAAAAATCTGCTCCGCTCATGGAGTTTGAGGAATTTGGCAACTCTGCGTTCCACAGAAAATGCAGAGTTACCGATAAACTCCGCACACCACAATGGAGCATAATTTTTGGGCGCTCTTCATGTTATATTGCGCTCATGCAAGGAGCATGAAGAGAACGCGGAGTAGGCACAACTCGGAACACTCCACAGCGGAGCAGAGTTGCCCAGCCGTGCCTCCACTCCCTAGGAGAATTACAATAAATATACTTTAAAGGTTAACAAAGTAGCTCTTACCTTAACTGTGGCGTCCCCGGGCTGCCGTCGTCCTCTTCCTTGGTTTCACGATGATCTGCACACGCTTGCATGCTCACGCATGCGCATTGCTTGCGAGAAATGCGCGGGCATGTGCGCATGCACAGAACATCGTGAAACTGAGGAAGAGGAGGACGGCAGCCCATGGATGTCGCAGTTATGATAAGTGTTGCTTTTTTTACCTTTAAAGTATAGTTAATGTAATTATTCCTAGGGGGGATGGAGGTGGGCAGCGGACGGCGGAGCGGAGCAGAGTTTCCACAGAGTTGGTCTCCAACTCTGTGGATCTCCGCATAGTGCCGCTCCGCCAGCTCCGCCCAGGTTTAATGAAGAGACATTGCTTGCGACAGGAGGTGGACAACGTCTTAGCAATCTGGCTTGTGGGAGACTTACTTGGCACAACAATAGGGCTTCTTGGCCTCCAATGCCCCACAGCAGACAAGGGGACTTCATCCTCCTTGTGCAGAGTGGTTGAGAAAGGGTGCTAGGCTCTGATGACGTCTCAGCAATCCAGTTGTGGGGGATGTGGTTATCACATCCAAAGGGGTTCTTGGCCCTCAATGACCCTCACCAGCCATTGGGACCTCATCCCCCAACCAGTAGTGCGCCAGGAGGCTTTGTGCAGAGAGGTTGAGAAAGGGAACGGGGCCTCTGACGATGTCTTAACAATCCAGCTGTGGGGGACTTACTTGTTACAACGATAGGGGTTCTTGGCCCCCAACGACCCTCACTTGCCAAGTAGTGCACCAGGAGGCCTGTGTGCAGAGTGGTTGAGAAAGGGAGCGGGCCTCTGATGACATCTCAGCAATCTGGCTGTGAGGGGCTTACTTGCCGCAACAGTAAGGGTTCTTGACCCCGAACGACTCGTAGCGCGCCAGGAGGCCCCTTTGCAGAGTGATTGAGAAAGGGGATGGGACCTCCGACGATATCTCAGGAATCAATTTGTTGGGGACTTATAGTGGGTCTTGGCTATGGCCGGGATGCCTGTCACCCCCTCCCAACACAATCCCCAAGGATGGGAAGACGGACGCAGTTCTGAACTTTTGGAAGGCGGGAGGGAGTTACCCTCCCGGCCGTATTTATTAAAATATGAAACAAAATTAAAACATTAAAATAACAGTTTCATATCATGTACAATTTTCATTTATTACATTACGATGCAGACACGTTCATTGGCTAACCTTAACAAATCTCTAATACAAAGGTTTTCCTAGCCGAGTCTAAACATCCTGCAAATGCATACTTTCTAAATAAAAATTGTACATCCTAGCATTACGGGCCAACGGCAAGGTCGCAACCGGTGTCAGATCCCTACTACCAGAACTCCCCCCTCACGGTGTGAGGGGCGGGCGCACAGAGGACTGTACCTCTGTGCCAACTCCAATTTCCCTTGTCTTTGCGGGGGCCCCCTATTTAACTCGACGCCATCTTAATGGTCGTCCGAGGACTCGTGTGAGGTGTCTAGAAGGTAGCGTGGACCCCCCTCCCACCCCACACTGTTTATCACATCCGCCGTCGCGGATATCCTGGCCCCGGGAAATTCGTAGGAGGGGCATCTAGCCGCCTCCTCCCCTGGAAGGGGCCTATGACCGCCTTCCCTTAGGCGACCCCATACTTAGTGGGTGCCGCCTCCCCGTGTGAGGGGCCAATGGCCGCCTCCCCCCGGGCGCTCCCATCCATAATGGGTCGCGCCCCCCCTCTAGGGACCTTGAAATTACTGCTCACCGATCATGACCTTACCGCCCAACCAAAAATAAATACGACGTTTTATTTACCTACTTAAGAAAGAAAATCAACTTTACATTGCAATATTTATCCTATTATTTAAACATTCTACACATCCTTCAACAAGACTGTTATACTCCGCTCCACTAAGGAAGAAAATGGTATGAAGCAAATCATTTTATTGCAGTACCAACATTGACATTTTTATTAACCACTAAACCAGGAGAGAAAAGATATTATCAAAGCAAATCAATTTCATTGCAGTACTAACGTTGCCATAAGGGCTGGTGGGTGGGTCAAAAATTGCTCCTTGTTCCGTCGAGGGCTCACGTGCAACGAGAGGGTGCAGCTTCCAAGCACAGGAACAAGAGGATGCTTCTTCGGATTGCTGCTCCTTTTATTCCTCTTCGGGAGGGCGTGTACCTTCCTCCGGTACGCCTACGGGGCGTGGCCAACGGTGTAGGTGTCTAGGACAACCCTTCTTGGGCGGGAAAAGGCGCGCCCCGGCTACGCCGCTTCGGGCATACCAGCCGAGACACGCCCCCCGCCCAAAATGGCTTCCCGGGGGGATCCGGGCCCCCTACCATACGTTCGGGGGGACCGAGTGGTCGCCCCTTTCCATATGGCCGGGATGCCTGTCACCCCCTCCCAACACAATCCCCAAGGATGGGAAGACGGACGCAGTTCTGAACTTTTGGAAGGCGGGAGGGAGTTACCCTCCCGGCCGTATTTATTAAAATATGAAACAAAATTAAAACATTAAAATAACAGTTTCATATCATGTACAATTTTCATTTATTACATTACGATGCAGACACGTTCATTGGCTAACCTTATCAAATCTCTAATACAAAGGTTTTCCTAGCCGAGTCTAAACATCCTGCAAATGCATACTTTCTAAATAAAAATTGTACATCCTAGCATTACGGGCCAACGGCAAGGTCGCAACCGGTGTCAGATCCCTACTACCAGAACTCCCCCCTCACGGTGTGAGGGGCGGGCACACAGAGGACTGTACCTCTGTGCCAACTCCAATTTCCCTTGTCTTTGCGGGGGCCCCCAATTTAACTCGACGCCATCTTAATGGTCGTCCGAGGACTCGTGTGAGGTGTCTAGAAGGTAGCGTGGACCCCCCTCCCACCCCACACTGTTTATCACATCCGCCGTCGCGGATATCCTGGCCCCGGGAAATTCGTAGGAGGGGCATCTAGCCGCCTGTAGTGTACTGCTCAGCCAGGGAATGGGCTGAGCAGGACTAGGACCGCTCCTGGTGGGGCTCTCTTTATCAGCACTTAAAATAAATACTACATCATTTTAAATAACAAAGAATGGACTTGTTTGTGTTCATATCACCGCCTCCTCCCCTGGAAGGGGCCTATGACCGCCTTCCCTTAGGCGACCCCATACTTAGTGGGTGCCGCCTCCCCGTGTGAGGGGCCAATGGCCGCCTCCCTCCGGGCGCTCCCATCCATAATGGGTGGCGCCCCCCCTCTAGGGACCTTGAAATTACTCCTCACCGATCATGACCTTACCGCCACAGGCCGGATAGTTGACCGGCTATCCGGGCCCCCCACAACTCCTACTAACGGTCATGCTTTTACAAACCCTTTAACCATGCTATGAAGTCTCCTATGAGTAAGACATTCCCCTCCCGGGACAAATGGACCCCATCTTTGAGATACATGTGCTCCCCCCGAATACATCCATGCGGAATACAGTGCAACTGCGCCGAGCGAAACAACCTACCAAGCTTGTTATTGACCTTCTTTACTGAATGGTTCAGTGCTGATACAGAGAGGCCCCCACGCCACACCTTCCTGGGAATCATGTGGGACCATGCTATCGTGCACCCCGGGATCCTCCTCGCCAACCAGCTAACAGTAGATAGAACTCGCTCGAGTAGTACTCGCCGACCGAGTGTCACCAAATCATTGCCTCCCAGGTGTACTATAATTACAGACGGCGGTGACCTTGTCCGCCCTAGCAGTCCCTCGACAAAACATTGAAACTGGTCAATACAGAGCCCGCCCCTTCCGTGGAAGGTCACCCTGTACCCGTATTCCCCAGCTGCGTGAATCATGTCACCTGCTTTGAATACGTCCCCGGCCCGCCTCACGTATGAGTGGCCCACGACCCACACCACTCTTTCCTCAGCCGGTGGTCTCTGACCGCTGGTCCCCAGGTGCCGGGTCGACTGCTCAGTCCGCCCCGCATAGCATGCTCGCAAAACTGTAAACCAAACAGAAGACAAGAAGCGTGAGTGCATGACATTGGCTTCACAACATGTGCAACCGCACATACCTTTTATAACAGTTCGAGGACCATCGTCCCAATTGTTTCACCTCCTCAACACTCTGACCCCTGGCTGTAGCCTCTGTAGCAGCCCCTATCCTAAAGGAATGGGTCCCGAAATCGCACGGGTCCAAGCCCGCCGCTGCGATTGCAATTGTTAGCACCCGCTGAAACTGAAACCTTGTCAGTGGGGTGGCGTCGATGTGTCTCAGCAAGCTTCCCCCCTATGCTTCCGCCCTTTGCGCTAAATATTCCTCAACACACTTCACCGGGCACATGGGGGGCCCTCGCATGCGCTGGACAACAATACTGTCTCACATAGCACCCTGATCGGTCTTGGACCTGGCTATTGTGACCACCATTGAATCACCCTTGATCAGAATGTGTTCCCGACACAGACCTCCCTCCACATCCTTCTTATTTTTTGCAACCAGCTCGCTCACCCGCATAGCCCCATGGAACGCTAATGCGAAAGAGGGCCGGAACAGCACTACCTCGGACTGGGAGGAACATGTCGCGGGGAGTACCGACATCAGCAGGGACAACCTTTCTAACCCAATCGGGCGCCTTTCGTCTACTCTACGACCCTCAAGGCGTTGCCAACCACGCAGGGCCTTCCTCACCAAAAAGGACGATGTGGGGTCCTTGATGCCATGCGCCTGCGCCATGAATGCAATGGCGGCCCGGTGCCTATTGGCCGTTGCCGCTGATCGGCCTGCCCTGTGTAGTGCTACTAAAAACTTTAGGACATACTCCTCCTGCCCCCATTTGTCCCCTCCTGCTGGACCCAAAAATGCACAATAGGAACGAAACGCTCCTTCGTATGCCTTCCTTGTCCTGGGGGCTAGGCTTGCTCCCACGAGGTCCTGTAATCCGGGGCACCGAGTAACCAAAGTGCTTCGGGGAATGGTGCCGCCACTAGGTCCGCGGAAGGTAGATAACTCCTGAAGGCCTGCATGTGGGAACGAGAGAGTGCATCAGCCGCCTGGTTCAGCACACCCGGCACATGCCTCGCCCTAAATTGAACGTTCAGTCTCATGCAATGTAGTACAATTTCTTTCAGTAATCTCAATATCCACTTGCAGCGGGCTGCCTGATTATTTATGCATTCGACTACGGTCATGTTGTCGGACCAAAACACCACTGAGCGATCACGAAACTCATCCGGCCATGCCTTCAGAGCCACAAAAATGGGGAACAACTCAAGAAACCCAATGTTACCTGTGAGCCCACTGGTGTGCCACCACGCCGGCCATGTTTGCGCCGACCATCGATTACCGAAGATGGCGCCAAATCCTACGCTCCCTGCCGAGTCGGTCCACAAACCCAGCTTGTCCGAGGACGCTGGTGGCTTGCCCCACACCACTCGACCGTTGAAATCCGCCAGAAATGCCAACCATATGCGCATATCCTGGCGAACCTCTACAGACAGTCTTGTGCGGTGGTGCCCTTCCTTGAGACCAACCATGGCTTGTGCAATAGAGCGGGAAAAGGGGCGGGCCATTGGTATCACTCTAAGGGCAAAGTTAAGCTGGCCCACTGCTTGCTGTAACTGATGGAGAGTAACTTTCTCTTTGCTAATGCACAGTTCCAGAGAGGCCCTGAATTTCGCTACTTTGTCTGTGGTAAACGGAAGCATCCTTCCACCGAATCGAGCTCAATTCCAAGAAACTCGAGTGAAGTAGATGGCCCCACCGTCTTCCCCGGTGCCAATGGCACGCCGAACCGCTTCATGAGAGTGCAAAATTCCAGTAACGCCTGCGCACATTCTGTGTCACCGGCTGCCCCCAAGAACAAAAAATCATCTAGGTAGTGCATAACCTGGGTATAGCCCGTAGCTTTGGTGAACGCCCATTGCAGAAAACAACTGAATTTCTCAAAATAAGCACAAGAGATGGAGCAACCCATTGGCATACATCTATCCATGTAGTAGCGTCCTTGAAACACAAAACCTAACAGACGCTGATCCCGTGGGTGTACCGGGAGCAACCGGAACGCTGACTCGATATCTGACTTCGCCATCAGCGCTCCGGGTCCCAGGCGATTCAACATGGCGACGGCCTCATCGAAGGATGCGTACCGCACCGAACAAACTCCTGGGTCAATCGCATCGTTCACCGAAAGACCCCTAGGAGCCGACAAGTTATGAATCAACCGAAACTCACCTGGGTCCTTCTTGGGGACTACTCCCAACGGGGAACAAATGAAATTAGTGACTGGCGGGTGCCTATATGGGCCAGCGACCCGGCCACGGGCAACCTCCTTTGCAATCTTTCTTTCTACCACCGCCGGATTCTGCTGAACCGACAGTTGGTTTTTACACAGTGATTCCCCCCGAAAATCCCCCGCCGGGATGTGGAAACCATACGAGAAGCCGTCCCGCAACACCCCAGCGGAGACATGATCAGGGTATTCATTTAGCCAGGGGATAATTGCCATGATATCTACGGGGGTAGGTAGCGGTACCACATGGTCGACATTAGACCTGCTTGGCCCCTCCTCTACCCCCTGTATCACCATTCTTGGCTCTGCACGAACTCTCAGGGTGTGAAGAATGTCCGCACCCTGCACACTCATGCCTGAACTTACATGTCCCTTGTGGCCTCGTGCACTTGCCTCTATTAAAGTTCCAGCAGACTCCTTTTCTACCCCCGTTCCCACCACCCCTCGGTTGGTGGTCACCAGCGGGGCCTGCTCGAAAGGGCGCCGCCGATTGATGGCGGGAGGGCGCTGACCCATTCCCGCTCAGCGAAGACGACTTCGTCGCGCCCGGCAGGAGCTGCTTCTGCCAAGGGATCGAGTCGAGACAATCCCACGTCAGAGATGAATCGTGCTCCTTGGCCTTACGAAACTTACTATCATAACCCATCCATTCATCGCCCTCATACGTTTCATAGAAATCCATTATACGTGCCTGATAGCAGGCCAATTCGGTCAAAATCTCGGGCTTACGTTCCCCAATGATTGCAGTAAACATCGCAAAGGCCTTGGCCCAATTAGAGATCGTCTCATCAACCCTGAACCCCGCCATTTTGGCTCGCCACACACTCGGGTGCCACAAATCCTTCTGAGTTTTAACATACTCCATCTCGCGATGGTCAGTCAGGAGAGAAAACATATTCACGTACTTATCAGCCCAAATCAATTCTTTCGTGGCCAGCGGAATATGTTGGACCACCTTTTCCCTTCTTGAGGGTAAAGACCCCTCCCTTGCCATTGGCAATGGCTGCTTACCCGACTCCATAGCTGGTCCCGCTGTTTTTTCAACGCCAGCCGCTGGTCCTTCCGAGGGAACCTGTGGGGGGACAAGAGGGAGATTCGCCTTCGCGGCATCTCGCGATTGCCGCAACTGCTTTATTAGTAACTTGGCCTCTTCGGTCGTGTCTCCTGGTGCCGTAGCACCCCCTGTATTTTTGCTGAGCCATGCGGCCAACTGGGCGGCCAACTCCGGAGGCATATCCTCCTCGTTGGTGGGCGTAACTACAACCGGAATTGGTTGGCCCGCGTCCGGGATCGGTACCGGGGCCTCAACTGGACTAACTGGGCTTGCCGGGGGTGACTCGGGAACTGGGACCTCCCCCCCTGCCGCCCTATTCCTGACCCTTTTACCTCTCCCAGCGGGGACGACTCCCGGCAGTGTTGGTCCTATGGCTTTCTTCGGTCTGCCCGTATTGTTCATTGCCGCCATCTGCTTTTTCATGCTCGCCATATCCTTTATCAGCATGCGGAGCATCTGGTCAGTCCCTGACTTCTTTCCGGCCTTCTTGCCAGGCATCGTTGTCAGATGTTCGACCCTGGCTGCTCAACGCGGTCCTGGATCCGAAGGTTCGGAGTCGCTGAAAGAGAAACACAAAATTACAAGTTCTCAAAAATTGCTCCTTGTTCCGTCGAGGGCTCACGTGCAACGAGAGGGTGCAGCTTCCAAGCACAGGAACAAGAGGATGCTTCTTCGGATTGCTGCTCCTTTTATTCCTCTTCGGGAGGGCGTGTACCCTCCTCCGGTACGCCTACGGGGCGTGGCCAACGGTGTAGGTGTCTAGGACAACCCTTCTTGGGCGGGAAAAGGCGCGCTCTGGCTACGCCGCTTCGGGCATACCAGCCGAGACATGCCCCCCGCCCAAAATGGCTTCCCGGGGGGATCCGGGCCCCCTACCATACGTTCGGGGGGACCGAGTGGTAGCCCCTTTCCATTTGCCGCAGCCTAGTTTCAATGACACCATCTCTCGAATCTGCTGCGCTCAAGCACACAGGGTTTTTAATGTTCCGCTAGCAACAATAGGAGAAGTTAAAATCAGAATCCCACTGTGCTCATTGATCAACTAATAGCAAAGCTAAAAGTTCAGATATATAAATGGAGGTGCATCCTCATTGATTGATGAGGTTGTATGTGGTATTATGGATGGGCAAGAGGTTGAATGCAAGAACAGGACAATGTTCAGATGAATGGATTCATGCGTGCAAGGATGCGTGTCCAAGTGCAACCTTTAATGAAGCAACCATTTATCCACCCATCGAATCATTCTGGCATGTATTCATTTATTCATTCACCTATACTAATAACAAAAAGAAACAAACCCAACTAATCAAAAACCTATTCTCTTTGCCAATTCGTATTTAATTTTAAATCTGAGAATTGCATGTGTGTGTAAATGTGACCGGCTGCTGCAGATGATGATGGCTCAGATTGAGAATTTAACACCCAGAAGCTGAAGGGTGCCTAGTAGTTTAATGTCCTTGGAAATGCTGGCTCGGTGGAATAGCATCCTCTTTATCCAGATGAGAGCTTCGGAAAAGAAAGAGGTGACATTTGGTGTCATCTGGGTATCTGCTGTACTCCGCTTATGTTTCTTTCCTGTTCAAAAGTGTATCGGTGTCACAGACTTGCACCAAGCTGACCTTTAGTTGGCATGATAGCGTTTGCCTCCAACAATGAGAGGGTTCAATATAACATTCAATACTGCGAAGACTTGGCGGTTCAACTGTGAGCCAATATTACCAGCTAGGAGGAATGAAATGCTTTCATGTCTTAATTTTGTTCCACTTGATTATTAGTAGTTTTTATTGGCTTTTCCTCCACCAGTTTTTCTGGGTGTGGAAGAATCTGAATGGATTTTTCAGCCTGTAGAGCTGGCCAGAAAAATCGCATGAGATTTTGACAGCAGCCAAGTCTGATTCTGTGTTTTTTACTAGCAGGCACAAGCGAACTAAGTTTTCCTTCTACTCCCACACGTACTCCCTCATTCCCCATTTTAACTAGGGCACACGGCATATCTTTGCCACCTGTTCAGAGCAGGTGGTAAATGTTTGTGGTGAGATTTACCACATATTTACAGTCTAGGACCCGGATAATCTGGCCCTAGACTGTAATTCCCCATTCCATGGTGACAGAGGACACCGGCATTGACCGTCTATCCCATACACATTGTAGACCAACTACCACATATTACCCTTTATTAAGTCTTGAAATCTGCTGATTCAAGAATGTGTGCACAGGAATGACTTTCATGGATCTCCCTGTATGTCTCTTGTGTGTTGAATCAAAAAAGGTGTCCGGGAAACACCACATGGATTGCAAGCATAGTTGTTTTACTAAAAGTGTACATTGGAAGACCTTGGGGACCGCACAGCTTATGCACCTTATCAACGGTTTACAGAGGAAATCTCTGCTACAAGATCATGACTGCAACCCTGCATTTGGGGGTCCTCAAAACTTTAATTTCTTGTGTCACAGCTATTATTCTATGTGTGTGACAGCCAATGTTCCCTCTCATTTTTTTCCACTGTGTGCAGCAGTGTAAGGTCTCTGTGGACTGCTGCAAACGCTATGTGCACAAAGAAACAATCCATGCTTGAGACCGCAGCTATAAAAATTAGTGGCAAATACCAGTCTAAAAAATGTGTTCACAAAGAGTATGAAAATGTAATCTCCACACATATAGCTCCATGTAATATGTTCTTGAGACATGTAGATTCACATGACATGACATGAATTGTTCACATAGGCATAAACACTCCAGGTTTCAAAAAGGACAGAATTACGAAGTTTGTACTATTAAAAGATTTTACTGAACATTCTCGATTGGAGCCCTGTTCATCTTCTTTCCCACCATCAATATGTACAGCGCTTTTGAATGTACATGTATGTATAGAGGAGTTGAGAAAACATGTACACACTTTGATCTTGGCCCTTCAGTGAGGCTCCAGACAACATGCGGTAATAGACTGAATTGTCAGTTGTGTACGTGTAGTGGCAATGTGTTGTGCAAACTGCAGTGGCCTCCTGACAATGGCCCCAGCACCTATTTTTTGCAAATAAAGCACTGTGTGTAACTAATTATCCTTTCAGACAGGTATGGCTGAAAACTTGACCAAGAATCCTGTGCTTAGAACACCTAAAAACTGTTCACATGCCTCTGAGTTTTTTGTTGCTACATTCAGACACAACAACGACAGACCTATAACTAAATCAAGCCAGGCCAATTGACTTTTTCAATACTTGCTAGCTGTGTAAAATAGATAAGTGCCAATAATTTTGTTGTAATGACAGGAACTAAAAAATGCTGGCCTTTGCACTCATTTTCTCTACACCTAGGCCAGTTTTCTCCCCACTTCTTTCTGAAATCCAACCATTTGCATATCTTGCACGTCATCTCTTTACTCTTTAGCACCATCTTTTTTCTGTCCTGCACATACTTCCTTTCATCTCATCTATTTCAATAAGCACTGTATCTTGTTCCTCATTGGCACTGACTTGTTTTGAAAGTTGTGTAACTTCTCCAAACACTTTCCCAAGATTACAATGTGTACATATGTGACTATCACTCTCTGTGGTCTTCGGTGAGGACAAAGATTGGAGGTGCACGTAGTCTGAACACGTTCAGGACCCAACTCACTGACAGGCACTGTGAGAAACTGACACTGCATTCTGCCTCAAGTCCAGAGCTATCAATCACGTCCTTTCATATTCATGCATCCACAATTCCTACTCAATAACACCACTGGATGTAGCCTAATTCAAAATAAACACTGCACAAGTGTCATATGTTGCATACAAAACTACAACTACACAACATTTGAAAAAACCAATCCTCTTAGGAAATACAGGATGAAATAATATGTCAAGGATCCAAGTACCTTAGAGTATTTTGTTTTTAATGGGCTGGTTATAGGGTGGCAGGAGCCAGGCGGCAGCATACGAACCACAGCTGGGCTTATGCCGAGCCACAACACAATGGGCAAAGAATGCACAGTGAAATCTGCTAAATAATAAAAAGTGCTTGTAGCTATTCAACAAAATGATTTAGGTGATCCTCCTAACCAAAAAGTTTGGTAATCTTCAGTTACAATTTACACACATACACACATACACTTTTATGCTTGTGTCTTAGTAGACAAATAATGTAGTCAAACAGTTAACACATCTACTGCAGAGATCTGCAGCATACAGAGCACATACTTAAAGACTGATAGCGTTAATATCGCTTTTAAAATGGAACACAGCTGGACCCTTCTTTTTGTAAGAGTCCTCTCCCCATGCTTGAGAATCCTAAACAACATGTGGAGTATAGCATAATAGATACAGACCCTGGAATTTCTTTTTATGTTTAATACGCTTTATTGATGAAGACAATTACAAAGAGTAAGCCAAGAATTAATTTTCATTTTGACAATATCATAGGGGGAGGGGGAGAAAGGGAACAGAATATAAATCAACAATTGAAGATCGAATGTCAATATCAATACAAGCTACTAAAGAATAAGGAATGAAAACACCTACAAAACAATTCAATGATGGAAAATTGTATACAGAAAAAAAGCAGAGATAATAATAATCTCTGGAGGTTGAAAATTCTCAGAACTAGTACGTAATCCACACACTTTGGAAATTATATAAACCACTAGACAAAGATGACCAAAATACATCCCTGTTTACAGCTGTTTTAAAAGAGGAGGCAAAAGCAATATCCAATCTGTGATAGCGACAAACAGTATTACACCAAGACTTAACTGAGAGATTAGTGGAACATTTCCATTTAGTTTAATTTGCTGAAAGGCTAAAGCTAACATCAGGTCGAATAATCCCTTTTCATTCATAAGTAATCCCAACTACTCTGATAAACTTCCTATAAATAGAATAACATTCGATAGAGGAGTATGCAAATCAAATGAGGTTGAAATACGACACTAGATATTCTTCCAAAAGGAGGCTACAGCAGGGCAGGAGAACAAGAGATGCATCAAATCAGCAATGAGAGTGTCACAAGACCAACAAGTCTTACTACTAGTGTGTGTAAAGGTAGCTATGGATAGTGGTTAAAATATAATCTATGATATAAGAAAAGAATGAATTGAGTGGTGGATGTGGACCTTGAGATCTTCAAAGATCTAGCAAAGATCTTATTCCAGAAATCGGTATTCCAAACACAACCCAAATCAATTTCCCAGGTAAGTTCCAATTTAGATTTCAGACTATCAGACTGTGGGGTAAGAAGATGTTTATAGATCTGGGATGCTTTGGGAAGTACCATTAAAATTCTAAGAAGTGCATCCTCTGCAGGTGTAACAACATTTGAAATAAGAGTATAAAAACATCTAGAATAATTCCCATTAGGATGGAGAATTTGTGAAAAATGAGTGAGGACACTTAAAAATAGCTTGACACTGAGGGAATGAACAAGGAGTCATACCATCAAACACATCTTGGACCCAAATTATTCCCCTAGATCTCTAGAATTTCCAATAAAGAGGTCTATTGTTAATGGTAATGAGATGGTTGTACCAAAGAGAAGCTGTAAGAAGGAGTCTCTAGAAGTGATCTTCACTTAGCAATGAAGCATTAATATTGGACAAGTATGTTTGAACAGTGGGAGGCAAGTGATATTTGCCTTCGTAGTTAAGGCAAGAACTTCCTTTACAGAGAAAGGTGCAAGTAATGACTGTTCAATGGTGACCCATAACGGGATGAAGGGGGAGGAGTTATTGAGAAGCCACTTTGAAGCTAGCCTAAGACAAAACGCCTTGTGATATAGATGGAAGTCAGGAAAATTCACTCCTCCATTAGATTTAGGTTTCCTGAGTTGTGACAAGGAAAATCTAGATTTCTTATTATTCCATAAAAATTTGGTGAGGAGTGAATCAATTTTCATAAAATAAGTAGACGGAATATGAATGGGAATCATAGAGAAAATATACAGCAGAAGAGGCGTAATCCCCATTTTAATAGAATCAAGATGACCCCACCATGAAAGGAATAGAGGATTCCAGGAAGAAAGGAACTTCAAAATACGATCTAGTCCTTCCCTCATGTTAATTTTAATGGAATCCGATATGGAATTGTTGAACCAAATGCCTAAGTACTTGATTCAAGAAATATTCCATCGGAAATTAGTTGAATCAAATGATGTTTTAAACAAATTTGGGTAATGGGAATAATTTCTGTCTTGTCAGAATTGATTTTATAACCTGAGACTTATGAAAAATCTGAAATTTCTCGAATTAAAGGAGGAATAGAAGTTTCAGAATTAGATATAAAAAGCAAAATATTGTCCGCATAAGCGGAAATTTTCAAGTGCTGATCGCCATGAAGAAATCCAGAATTAGTAGTGTTCTGGCGAGTATGAGATAGAAAGGGCTCAAGTGATAAAATAAATAAAAGGTGAGATAAAGGGCAACCTTGACGCACACCACGCTTCAATGGAAAGAATTGAGAGAGAAGGCCGTTAACTCTTACAGAAGCTCTAGGAATTGTATATAGTAAAGAGACATGAGAAATAAACTTAGGGCCAAAACTGTGCCAATGAAGAGCTTTAAATAAGAAGGACAACTCACCCTATCAAAAGTCTTCTATGCATCAATAGAAATTTCTTCTAAACAGTGAGAGAGGCCTGGAGCCTTATTCAAAACTAAAAGTAGTAACCAGGAATTATCTAATGTTAGTCTACCTTTCACGAAGCCACACTGTTCTAGACCAATTAAATTTGGCAGGAGAGGTTCAAGACGTAGAGCAAGTAATTTGGCAAAAAATGTACAAATGCATCCCACATCAATGCAGGGAAGGTGTCCGGTTTTGTATTCAAAGAAACAAAATTCCTCAAAGGAGATAAAAGAGGAAGAAAAAAACAGATCCAGCAGAAGAGGGCTATTAAATCTCCATCTAGAGGATTTGGGTTGCGGAGGAATCACATTGAAATCAGCAATAACCGGGGCATGATCAGAGATCACTATCAGTTCAATTGAGGAAGAAATGAGATTCTGAGATAAAGTTTAAGAAAGAAATATGTAATCTAATCGGGACAGGGTATCATGTGGGGGAGTGAAAAAAGAAAACTCAGTTATATCTGGATTACATAGTCTACAGGCATCCTCCAAGTCAGCCTGCATGAGTATAGTATGGAATTGCTTATGAGCCTTGTGAGGGATAAAACAAATTTGGGATTTGCTGTCAATAAATGGGTTAATAATCTGGTCGCAATCATCTTCTAGAACAAAAAAATCATCTTTATGTTGAATATACATTTTTGTAACATTAAACCAAAAGGAATAATCGGGCCATCTACCTTCCAAGGCCATATCTTGAGAGATAACAGAACATTTAAACTTTTTATGACATAAAATATTTACGCCATTTTTCTTAGTAGTTGTAGGGGACACTAAGACAAAACTGACCCAATTTCATTTGACTTTCAAAGCTTCTGTTTCCGACAAATGTGTTTCTTGCAATAGAACTAAGTCAGAATTATATGAGGCTAATTGGGATAATATTTTATGCCTCTTTATAGGGTTAATAAAACCTTTCACATTACATGAAATAACTCTGAATGTAGAAAATACAAATTAGATATGAAATGACTCTATCAACAGTATTAAAGAGATAGGGATAAAATAGTGAAGGGAAGGATGTATAAGAGAAAATATACAGTAGGAACAATGAGAGATGCATTAGAGACAAGCAATAGGAGGGAGAGAAGGAAAATAGTAAGATAAAGAGAGAAGACAGTACATGTCAAAAGAAAAATTGACGACTGAGATACGTACCTTCAAAGGGGAACAAGTGCAAAACAAGGACTGGCTACAGACAATAAAGACGGCACAGCCAATAGAGGGAAGATTGCACCACGTCAGGAAAGCTAGATGAAACAGGAGACAGATATGTGTAAAATCCAGAGGATCTGTAATGGTGATAAGAAAAGAGAAAACAAATGAACCATCAACAAAAAACCTGTAAAGAAAGCATAATTGTGAATCAGGAGAAAAACTGATTATTCAAGGCAGTTACATAAAAGTCAAGTTATAAAAGAAAGTTATCATAGAATGACCAGCAGTATCCATGGAAGCGTGGAGTGGAGTGGAGTGTGAATGAAGAAATTTCCGAAGGTCTGCAGGATTTTCAAATGTAGAGGTGCAGTTCTGGAAAGTCACTTTAAACAATCAAGGATGAAATAACCCATATCGCGCACTCATGTTACACAAGGTTGGTCAAAGCTCAAGGAATTCTTTCTGTCGTTTGGCAGTTACTTTGGAGACATCTTCAGATAAAAACAATTTATCTCCAGCCCAAAGTAATTGTTTTTTTAGTTTTAGATGCATTTAGGACTTGTACAAGCTCAGTAAATGAAACAAATAGGATGATTATGCCACAGGGTTTTGAAGGAGAATATGAAGAGGAAAAGCGGGGGGCCAGTCTATGAGCGCATTGAATATTCAAAACTGTTGATGCTGAAAGCTCCAGATGTTTTGGAAGGAAGGCGGTGAAGAAGGTCACAGGGTAATCTTCCTCAAATCCTTCTGGAAGGCCATACAAGCAAAGGTTATTGCACCTGTTTCTATTTTCAAGATCTTCAGCCAAATTTTTAAAGAGTAATACATTTTCTCCAGAGATAAAACCTGTTAGAGACGTCTGTATATCACTTACATGTTGTTCCACTGTGGATACTCTTGAATCAAGTGAGGACCACTTTGTATCTGAACCTGTAGACTATTATTGGTTTCCTCAATAAATGGTCTCAAAGCACGTATCTGCTCCAAAACTGTGTCCCGGGAAACAGGCACAACAGATTTTGGCAGAGAAGGGGGGTCTTTTGTTAGCAGAAGAGGGTGATTGCCTTTTTGATGGTGCAATGGACACAGACGTTGATCTCGAAGAACCAGTTTGAGACATAGTACAGAAATATGCAAATCAACCATAGACAACTCTAGGGAGGGAGAGTCCAACACAGGTAAACCAACAGTAGGTCTCCTACTTGAATGTAGTAACTGTTTACTTCTGCCTAAATAAAACCTTTAATCCAGCATGTGCACAAACATTTGATACAAAGTAGTAGTAGTAGTAGACCTGGGAATGCGTCAAAATGCTGCATCTCCCCAGGTGAGCTTTAACCAGGAGAAATAGCTTTATTTCTCCTAGTATGTGTGGTATTCTGCAGCACACAGGGAGGAAGATGCCTCTCAGGGTTGTTTTTGTGGAGGAAGATATTCCTTCCTTCACAAAAACTATCCTGCCTACAATGCAGGCACCCTTGCAACATGAAGCAAGGGTGCTTGTGCTGGTGTTAGGCAGCCAAAAGTGTGCCAGCACTAGGGGCATTCCTGCCCTTTCACACAGCCCAGCACAGCAAGGTGGCTTGCTGTGGTGTGCTGCATGAAAGATTGATAAATATTCCCCCACCTATTTTTATCTATCAGCAATAACCACAGCTCAACTAGTTAGTGATGAGATGGGAAAACACCCGAGTATCTATCTACAACTCCAACTGTAATCACTCACCATATAGAACAAGGGGCACCCAGGCTGTAGACCGATGCCATTCCTTTGTGTGAATTGAGACTCCACTGTATGCTGCAGAGCTGCAAAGGGGCTGTCTCCTTTGTGTGCTGGAAATGGTCCTGGGCCTTTTTGCATCTGCTGCTGTGGAGCTGTGCTGAAAAACTAACTATGGGGTAAGAAAGTTGTTGTCATGTGTAAGTAGTAGTTTGGTGTGTTTTATAAGGGCTCCTGTGAGTGTTGAGGCTGTGTCCTCATGTGTTTGTGTGAGTGAAGTGGCAAATTAACCCTATAATTAGTTGGCTTGAAAGAATCAAGCATATGTGAGCAGCACGTTGCATATTTTTGAAGGAATAGCACAATGGTGTGATTGTTTTTCCAATCATTATCTCCTTGCATTCTTGTATGGCTGCTTGCAATCTTGCTCCACAGGTGGGCAGGGTCGCAATTACAGAGACCGGGTCTAGGCAGGCAGCACACCAGCAAAGAAGCAGTGGGAAATTAGGAATTTTAATGATGCTACAGCACTGGAGCATGCTGGGTCAAGGTCACAAAGGACTTCTCTATATAAATAAATCCCATATCTAAATGTAATCTCTGAGGGCTTGTCTTCTGAACACAAATGAGCTTTGGCTTGAATGTAAGACATTAGCAGCATGGTGCATGTCCTGCCCTCAGATTGCGAACAATGCTGATCAGTGCACGGCCATTGAAAATACATTAAGCTGCAAGGCAGGGATCATGCCCTGGAGAGCCACGGTAGACTATGAAGTGAAGCCGTGCACCAACCAACCAGTCTCCAAAACTAGCAGGAGAGCCACATGCGGCAAAAATTGTGACCCATGACAACCCCAATACACTGCTGCAGAAGAGGCACACTGCTCGTGCTCTCCTCTTCCAGAATAGTCTGCTCCTTCACCCCAGATCCCCACCACGGCTCCCTGTGCAGCTCTAAGCAAGTGATTATTCTCTTTATGCCACTTGCTTTTAAAAAGCAGTAGACGGTAAAGGTGCCTCAGTGAAGTGTGAGCGTTTCACAATGGAGATCAGAGAATTATCACACACCACACCTTCCATAAAGCGTAAAAGGCCAGTTATTAAGACAGGATTGTAAAAACAGTTGAAACAACTTTAAAACAACATTATATAGAATGTCCAATATCTCTAATGCATCCACTTAAGCAGAATAGTTCTCACCAGACTTTCACCCAAGTGCCCTATATATTGCTTCATTCTTTCACTTTTCATTCACAGACCTCCTTCTGCTCCACAATCTCTCACATTCCCTACTAAAACGACTCCAATGCAACATCTTTGTACTGTTCCAAAGAACCCTGCACTCCATCATCCTTCACCTGTGCTCTCTTCATCTACCCACCAGAGGAACTGGATACACTAGCATGTGACTCTGCACCCCCCAAATACTGCTTACACCCTTGCAACCTGCCCTATTTAAGGCAACCACTGTGCAGTGCAACACCCACAAAATCATATACTCATTTTGGCCGGGTGGGAGGTTCAACTATTGCACCCCCACCCTCCGGTGGTGCTGAAGGAGTCAAGAAGAGGCAGAACCCAACTCTCCTGACTTCTTTATACCCTTTCTTAACTCCCAAAGCTCCCCTCTACTAGCTACTACCTTTACCCTGTCCTGGTCCTGTGATCCAAGAAAATCACCAGGGAAAGACTAGTCTGTGACTGCTTCCCCTGGGTCCCTTCATCTCAGAATAGTCACATGCCATACCTTCACTATAGCGTAAAAGGCCATTTATTAGGAAAGGATTATAAAAACTGTTTAAACATCTTTAACATGACATTAAACATAATGTCCAATATCTCTAATACATCCTTTACTTCTTCTTCTAAAACTACTCAAATGTAACCTCTTTGTCTGGTTCCAAAGAACCCAGTGGTCTACCTTCCTAAGGGGTAGATATGCCTGCATGTGACTCTCCACCCCTCCAAATATCGCCCTTCAGGAAAACCCTGCAGGGCGTTTTACTGCCCACCTTGGCCACTGCCCTTAATGTCATCATTGGTATGTCCTTGTACATCAAGTCAGTTCCACAAATTACTCACAATGTCCATCATCTCTATCATGTAGTACACATTGTCCTGGTGTGAAAGATAAACCCCATAATTTCTAAAGAGAGAATTGTTCCTCCTCATTTATGCCCCCATGAGACATCACCTTGGTGTCTCTGGCCATATAAAACACCTTCATTACCCTGTTGAGCTTTCTCTGAGTCTTGTCGATTGTAGCATGTTTCCGTGCATCCCTCCACTGCCTGCGAGGCACAAATTCAGTTCACACCAAATATGTCCCCTTAAGTTTCCCCTTGATTGACTCTAAGTCCTGTTGCATGTCTTGTAGCAACATCAACCAAGACAACTGGACAAGATTGTTTTCTCCCAAATGTACCTGGAGCATGTCTGAGCAGCCTTTTTGCAGAACCAGCTTTGCAAATTATGGTAAGAAATTGTTCAAACCCATTCCCTCCTTTCCCTACCATAGCACTTTATGTCTACAGCTGGGTAATCCCAGGTTTCGTCCATATATCTTTTGGTCACATACTTTGCCGCCCACTTCACAAAGAATTGTTCAACTATCCACGTCACTAGCTTAGTTAACCCGGGACCCCTCACACAACCTGCAGCAAAAAAGAAGGTGTTAGCCCCCATTTCCTTTGCTCATAACTCCCTCATTTTGGCACGTATCGTTCACAACACCTCGACCTCCACCTGCCTATCAGTTGGATTTGACTCCAATCCCACCCTAAGCTTGCAGCTGCAGTCACTGCCCCATCCTAAAAGAGTGTTGCCGAAAATGTGCTGCATCTCCAGCTTCTCTAGTGCCTTGCACTACACTGCCAACAGCTGAAAAGCAGTCACAGTTTTCTGACAAAATATAGCCTTTTGCTTGCATCCTGGGCAAGCCTGAAACTTCTGCCACTCATTCACCAGGTACGCATCTTAAAGGTCCCCTCCAACAGTCAAATCCACCTTCCCCTCCCTGCCTGATGGATCTTGGAGCTCCCCAGCCAAATTCCCGCCACGTTTCAAAAGTACCTCCCTATGCATCACACTCAGAAAGCCCCACAATACATCCAAATCATGCATAACCTAAAAAGCATAACCTCAAAAACATAATAACAACAATCAAACAAAATAGCCAGGAGCCCTTGTAACAAATCAAATGTAAATACTTCGCGCAATGAGGACCACTAACAGCAAGCACCCTGCTTCCTGCCCCAATCCTTTCAAAATCCTCCCCAGAATCTTATCCCTGGTCAGAACAAAACCCCAATAAGAATAAAATGCAATAACCGCCAACTTGCCTGCAATAGTTGTGGGTGATAAACCTCTGTCAATTTAAGCCTTAACAAACTTCAACACTTTCCCTTCAATGTAACTGAGATCCTGACTCAGCACACACTGAGGACGTCCATCAGACTCCCCAAACTCGATCCACAACAGCAGCTAGCTCCTCCTGGTAGAGACAGCTAGACACTGCTCGACCAGCCTAATCACTCTCAGTCCCCCCACGCCCAAATGTTGGCAGGTTAAGGCATCTTGTTGTCCTCTCCTCCTGGTGACAAACCGCAGAACCGATGGCAGTGTGAATGAGATAATACATCTGCAGTGTCATTGTTCGCCCCTGCACATGCTTTGTCCTGAAAGCAATGTTCAACCACAAACAGCTCAGCATACACTGGCACAGCAGTCATAAAACCCTCAAATCCCTTGCCCGTTGTCTGTTGATCAAGTCCACCACTGCCAGGTTGTTCACATTGAACATTACCAACCTGTTTGCCAGTACTTTTCCTCACAAAGAGCCACAAACGATGGGAAAAACTTCAGGAAGGCTATGCTCTGTCCCTGTTGTAGCCAGTGTGCTGGCAAACTTTCTGCATGAGCCCCTGCTGCATCTGAGAAAATATTTTCCGTCACATTGTGTTCTACTCATAACACATTATGGACACACAATGGAAACTTCCGAAAAAGTCTTCTAGATGCAAAGATCCACTCTAACTGCCAGAGAGATCCTTTCCCTGTGATAGGGCAAAACTGCCCCCAACATCGCCAGGCCCAATCGCCTGCAAAACGTTCCTCCTCCCCTCACCACTCTGCATGCAAAATTCAGAAATCCCAACAACTTCTGCACCTTCCTCAACTAATCACCTTGACAAAAAACTGCTGATTCTCCTGTGCCTTCACCTGAAGCAACCTGCCCACCAACAATTCTGTGTCCAGCTCAATCCCCAAAAAGAGATATAACATACTGTGGCCATCTGTCTTTTCGGGAGCCAATAGCATGCCCAGATCCAAAGCCAACAGCTCAAAATGCACCAGTGCCCTGCGGCAATCTCTGGAGTCCTTCCTGTTAACAAACAAAAGTCATCTAGATAAAATAACACCTCCTGATGTCCACTTGGTTATGTAAACACCCACCCCAAAAAGGTGCTGGAGGTCTCAAACAGTGCGCACAAAATAGCGCAGTCCATGGGCAACACCCTGTCCACATAAATAGCCCACCCCCCTAATTGCATGCCTGGCAGCGAAAAGTCCTCCGATAAATGGGCAATAACTGTAAAGCAGATTTGATATCGGCCCACAACAAATCACCACCCAGATAACGTCATCCACTAATGCATACACTACTCTAGTGTGTTCGGCGGCAATGAAATCATTGACCGAAACATCCATGACAATTGGTGAGTCATTGAGAACTTCCCCAACCCTTTCTTAGGTCCCAGCCTTAGCGACATAACCATCTGATCTGGTAAAGGCCAATAAAAAGCAAGCATTTGCAATGCAAATGTCTCGCATTAGTGAAATTTTGATCTATTGGCGTTGCAAATGATTATGCAACGTCAATAGCTCAAACTTTAAGTTTTGCAAGACCTATTGCATTGCAAATGCATTGCAAAGCAAGTCTGCCGGTGCAGCAGCTGTAGGCATAAGCAGAAGGTTGAGCTGTTACACTGAAAGGTCAATGGGTGACGTAATTTAATAAAATATGCACCAGCTAGGGAAAATGTTTGGCCGGCGATAATCGACAGGGCAGTATGGCAGCTGCTCTTGGTTTGTTTAAATGTGCTGTCAGCCTCGGACAGGGTTTGCAATTCCCACCGAGTCCTGCAACTGTCTGCAGCAGGCATGGAAGCATGCACAGCGGGAGGCAGAGAGACTGCGTCCCTACCCCAGAGGGATCCTGCAGCTGCCTTGTTGCACAGTAGTGTCCACGTCTGCAGTCAGGCACTCATCGCTGGTTTCGTCCTGCAGCTGCCTGCAGCAGGTACGGAAACATTTATACAGGGAGACGAGGAGACGGCGCCCCACCCAAGAGGGTTCCTTCAGCTTCCTCGCTGCTCAGTTGTGTCCACATCTGCAGTCAGGCCCTTATCACTGGTGCACCCTCCCAATCTGGAAGAAGGGGGTTGGCGAGGGAAAGGAAGACCATAGGAATACAGCCCCGGTAAGAGGTAACGCTGGAGGGGGCATGGCACGAATCTGAATTAAGCAAGAAAAGAAGAGTCAAACTTTATTAAACTACAGGCAGAATTGGTAAGAGAGGGCGGTCGGAGATAGCAAACCAGCCATCCAAGGGATATTTGTTTGTGGTGGTGCAGGGAATGAAGGAAGTTGTGCGAGCCAGCCTGAAAAAAAGAAAGGCCGGCCTCTAATGTTGCTGACTAAGAGCGAGCTACGTGCTTAGTAAAAAAACATATAACAAGCCCGTGAATGGTGCGAGTGGTGCACGCGCGCCACTGCGACACACGTGACGGCCTATTGGTGTCTATATGTAATGTAATGTGTGTGTAATGTATGTATACTTGTAAAGCGCACTGTTACCTCGTTACGTGGCGTCCTGGCGCTGTATACCGCTGGGGAACCCATCCTGGCATACCCTGTGAGAGGGCACCCCCAAGGTGAAGCCAGGCATCCCCGGCGCTGCTAGGGCCGTTGTGGAGATTAAGCAAGCTATTGCCCAGAGTTGCAGAGTGGGACCCATGGTTAGCGTAGGCACCTAGGCAAGAATTATCGAGTTCGCGGACATTGACCCAAGACCCTGCCGCGTCGGGAACGAACCCTGGTCCCGGGCTGACTTCTGCTTCAGGGTCTGCCGCTTCTAACGAGTGAGCCACACTTCTCCACACTTATCTATAACGCGCACCAAGCGCGTAATAGTCACCAATAGGCCATGGGCGGAGCAATGTGCCCGCCTGTGGCCTATTGCGTGCAGTCCTTCATTAAAAGACGCACTCAAAGGCCAATAGCTGCCCACAGAAGGAAAAGCACACGCATGAGCGTGTGTGATTCCTAGGGCAGCTTACAAACCCCGTTTTTCAATTACAAAATGCGCTCGCAGTGCAACGCAGGGCGCGAGCCCTAAAAACGGACCAACAACCCTCCCTTCATAAACCTCCTTTCAAAAATTTCAGAGCCACCACCTCGGGGCTTCTTTAGCTGGCAGTAGATTATCTGACCATTGGCATTCCCTAGTACCCTGGTATCCAACTTGGAACCCCTCCCTGAAACCCCACTCCAACTACAAAGCTGCCTCCCTGTCTGGGTATACAGTGAGCCATGGAAGGACACCCCTACTTTAACGGGTTAAGGAGCCCTTTAGTCCAGCTGGGTCCTGATGTCCCCTGTCTCTGGCTCCCCACCACTGCTCTGTGGGGCTGGCCAGCATAAAACACTGAGTAAGGGGAGTGTCGGCCCCACATTTTGAACACTCATGTTTAAACTTTCACAGGTGTCTGGAGCAGCAACCCTAATAAAATTCCAACATGCCCCAACACTGAATCCTGCTGACTTTGGCACATAACCTGTCCCTTGCTGGGCAGGCTGGGGCTGAAAGGGGCAGTAAATTGTCAGAAGACCGCTAGCTGCATGTGTCGATGCTGTGGACTGTGTTGACGATATCCACTGCTTCCATAACTCCAAGTCTACCTCCCTTCAAGGTTTGTCTGGGTTAAAGCTCACCCGCCTCTGAACTCCTCACAGTAGCTGAGCCAAGCATACAATCCAAAATGCATTTGAGCCTTCCTAATTATGTCCATGTACTTAAAAAGTGCTACTGTCCTCTCTGCATGCTTCTCGCAGTACACACTGGCATAGATTAGGAAAGCCGATTTCCAGTTTTCCATATTATTGGGCACCCTGAGCCTCCTATTTAGTTCCCATTCCTCCTCTTTGCACCCTTCTTTCACCTTAATGTACCTATGTAAAATTTTGAAAACATCAGAAATATGTAACCCCAGGGACATCGCCAACCCCATTTAACTCAGCCGCTTCTTATAGGTCTCCTTTTTAGGTCTCGCGACCTATCGATGTGCGCAAGCGCATCGAGCGGAGCGAGAATTCAAGTGGCGAAAACATCCTGAAACCAAAGGGCTTTCAGCCCCGCGGTTTTCATGCAGTTCCCGTGTACATGCACGCGCATCGCATGCAAGCCCAGCCCAGTCCTCCCCTAGCAGCACTCCTCCCACACCAGCAACTCCCCCCTCCCACACCAGCACCTCCCCTCTCTCGCATTCACGCCATCAGGCTTCTCCTCCCCTAGCAGCACTCCTCCCACACCAGCAACTCCCCCCTCCCACACCAGCACCTCCCCTCTCTCGCATTCACGCCCACCCACCAGGCTCTCCCGCCCCCATCAGGCTTCCCTCCAAATCCGCCTGCCTCCCCTCGCGCATTCACGCCCCCCCACCAGGCTCTCCCGCCCCCATCCGGCTTCCCTCGTAATCTGCCTGCCTCCCCTCGCTCGCATTCCCGCCCCAGGCTCTCCCGCCATGGAAAATAAAACCTGTAAACTTTACTTTTTTCTTCGGTGAACGGCACGGATTACCACTCATTTTCACTACTTAAAATGAAAATCTGTACCCCGCTCCTGTACACTGCGCCTGAGAAATAATTCCAGTTTCAAGCCAAGTCCATTAGTCATAGATCACTGTACGTCAAGGCCTCTAATATGCTTACAAAGAGCACAACACTGGTGTACAGGAGTGAAAGCGCCATTCGTAGGCTCTCCTGCCCCATCCGGCTTCCCTCCGGCCATTTGCCACACTCCTTGCCTCTGTCTTGCCTCCCCCTCCATTCTCCTCCCCTCGCTCGCTTTCCCGCCCCCCACCAGGCTCTCCTGCCCCCATCCGGCTTCCCTCCGGCCACAGCCCTGGCACTCAGGTACGCCCTAAGAAATGCATGAATCTATTTGCATTACTGTTTTTCCGGACAAATGTCTATATTCCAGCGAAAACATACCAAGTCTAAATCATAATGTACATCATAATTGTTGTTCTGCTGATCCATTAAAATAACTTATAATAGAAAGATACTCGCATTCATTTGTGCAGAGCTTCAAAGTGAGCGCTCTCACCTTCCGGATTGGTGTTGAGCCCTCCCCCACCCTCCGAGCACGAATGCAACGTACCCCTCAACCCACCCTTCCCCGTGCATAGAGTGCGCAGCCATCCATGTCCTTACCTAGAAGAGGGGAAACTTTTAAGCCCTTTCTGTGGCATCATTGACCAGCTTGCAACACGCACTCATTAAGCTGGACAGGACGCTTTGCAATCAAACTTTTTTAGATGAATATTTATTTTATTGATAAAGTACCCTGAGCAAAGTTGTATTTCCTATCTATCACTCTATTACTTCATTTGCAGCTTTTATCTCTCCTCCTCTGCGAGCTTTCCAATCGTTCCTGCCCCCCCTCCCCCATTTAATTTGTTTCCTGTCTCTTCATTGCTTGCCCGTCCCCCAAACCCTGTGCCTTGCTACAGTTTTCAGACTGCCGATTCTGCTGTGAAACCACTGTTTTGCCCTGCCTGTGTTTATGCTGCATGAGTTGTTTCTAACCCTGCAACAACCTTCATTGCTGGGTGTTATATACAAGGGTATGGTCGGTGCTTAGGGGCTACATGTCTGTGGCCAGCTCACCATGATTAAAAAAATAAATATTCATTAAAAGGGAAATCACCCACGCAAGCCCACTATCACCCACGCAACACCACACTCACCCACGCAACGCCACTCACCCAAGCAACCCCACTCATCCACGCAACCCCACTCATCCACGCAACCCCACTCATCCACGCAACGCCACTCATCCACGCAACGCCACTCATCCACGCAACGCCACTCACACATGCAACGCCACTCACCCACACAACACCACTCACACACGCAACGCCACTCACCCACGCAACGCCACTCACACATGCAACACCACTCACACATGCAACGCCACTCACACATGCAACGCCACTCACACATGCAACGCCACTCACACATGCAACGCCACTCACACACGCAATGCCACTCACACACGCAACGCCACTCACACACGCAACGCCACTCACACACGCAATGCCACTCACACACGCAACGCCAATCACACACGCAACGCCACTCACACATGCAACACCACTCACACATGCAACGCCACTCACACATGCAACGCCACTCACACATGCAATGCCACTCACACACGCAACGCCACTCACACACGCAACGCCACTCACACATGCAACCCCACTCACACATGCAACGCCACTCACACACGCAACGCCAATCACACACGCAACGCCACTCACACACGCAACGCCACTCACACATGCAACACCACTCACGTTGCCAATAGGTCTCGCAGTAGGAAAGTTGGAACCATTACAATTGCAAATAACAATGCCTTTTATTTTTTTTCACTTTAAAAACATAAAGGGCTTTGTCATTTACAAAACCAATAGCTCCAACTTTCCTACTGCGAGACCTATTGGCAACGCCAGTGCTTGTTGGTTTTGTCATCCCCTACCCCATCTGTCTCTTTTGTTCCGTCCATCTGGACCCCTTTCCCTTCTGCGTCTATCTGGATTCCTTTCCCTTCTTTCACCATGTCACCTCCCATCTCTTTGGGCGTCACTGTCTTTTTTGCGACCAATCCATCTTTAGCACCCCTTTCGTCACTGGCCCTATCACCTCCCCCGACTGACTTACACGCTTTTCCCTCAGTCCGTCTCTCTTGGACATCCCACATAGCCCACCAATCTTACCTGCTAATACTTTGCGAGTGTCCCTCTTGTCTTTGCGAAGTCCACCGCACGCTTTGCCTTCTTTCCAGCGGTGCTTCCCTTGACCTCACTTAACCTCTGAAAGACACCAACTGCCCTTCTGGTTGCCTCTCCTCTTCCCGTCTTACACATTTCCAGCATGCATGCATTATCATCATCCTACAGCTCACCTTCCTCCCATTCATCGCTGCCCTCCTCATAGTCCAACAGAAGCTCATCCTCTTCAATGCCAGCATCACAGAACTCTCGACCTGCACTTACACCACTTTTACTCACAGGCATTGCTCTTGCCACCTTAATGAATCATTGAAGGTGGTAGCCATTGGACTAAGCCCATGGTGTAGGGAGGGCTGTCGTAGACCCCTCACCCATTCAGACCAAAGTCCTGAGACCATCGTGCACCTGATTGGCTTTGCCAGCTGTCTGCAAAAACAACAAGTGATGGATCCATCACCTGTTGTTTTTGCCAGCTGTCTGCCAGCCTCACCTGCTGGCATCATAGTTCCTTCACCTTCCAGGCTTCGCCAAACTGAGAGGCCCTTTGCACCACTGGGAACAAGAGCCCCATGAGCTCCATTGTTCCTTGACCCAACCTCTTTGTCTGGCACCCACTGCCATCGGCTTCACTCAGCAGGCATGTCCCCCTGTGCCAGCACCCCCGTGTCAGCTGCCAAAGCACTGCCAAAACTCTGGTCAAAAGCCACCTCCCTAGCCCTGCAGAGGAGCTCCCACCTCTCCTCTGTCTCTTGAATCAGCAGCCACTGCTCCCTGATGTGCACCTCTAAATTTACCCCTTGCCAGTTTGCAATTTTCATGGGCCCCAGCCCTGCTGGCCGCGGCTCAGTCTCCACCTGACAGGCATAAGCCTGTGCTTGTACATGCTCCTCCACTCCCTCACCTGCCCTGCGTGCTCATCCTACTTCAACTTTTTTTAAGGTAGGACTTTCTCAGGTATAAGCTTTGGCCCCATTCCCCCAGTGACCGGCCTGGCCGACAAGTCTAATGGCAATAAGGTGGCAGGAGGGCCCAGTCCCTCATAGGTGGCATGTTGCTTTCCTCATGAAAACCCATGGCTGGCTCTTCTAGACCCTGCCCCCCAATGGGCTCTAAAGGTCCGGCCGCTCCTCCATTCCTCGACTTAGTGGGGAGGCTGTGACATCAGCACAACAATGTGCTCCTCTGCCCTGCCCTGTCCCTGTGATTATCCTTAGATTTCCCCCATGGGGATGATCAAGCAGGAGTGGTGGCCGTGACATTGCCCATTAAGCTCCACATTGGGCAGGCCATTCCAACCCTTGCTGTAATAGGTCAGCCTGCCCTGCTGCACCTAAAGTGTGCAGGGCATTAAGAACTGCCTCTGCATCTTCACCTGAGATCCCGCTGATCGGAACCGCATTCCCCTACCTTCACAACTATCCTCAACTATTGTGTTCCATACTCTCCGGTGCTGCTGAAGGAGCCAGGAAGAGGCTGAACCCACCTCTCCTGGAAGCCCATGCAACCTTCAAAGCCGCGGTCACCAGACACCTCCTCCTCAAAACCACAAAGAAAATGGCCCTCCAAGACACAACGCACACAACAGCAAAGAACTCTTCGCCATCATCAAGGAGTTTGCCAGGCCCAACAGCGAGACCACAGACATCCCACTCTCCCAAGACCTCTGCAACAAACTCAGCACCTTCTTCCACCACAAGATCAGGCAGATCTATGACAGCTTTGACACCGAAGACCTTCCCACCTCGCCCGCCACCACAGCACACAACGACACCACACCCTATCAGATCTTTCTCAACTGGACCCGCTCACTACTGAAGGCACACTCAAGACCATGGAGAGCATCCACTCCGGAACCCCCTCGGATCCATGCCGGCACTACATCTTCCATAGAGCCACCACCTCCATCGCCCCAAAGCTACGCTATACCATCAACTGCTCCATTGAGACCACCACCTTCTCTGATGACTGGAAACACGCTGAGACCAACCCCCTGCTGAAGAAGCCTTCCGCCGACCCGACAGACCTCAAGAACTTCAGACCCATCTACAGACAAAGAAAGGGAATCAAAGCATAAGGTGCCAGCACTAGTCTAAAAAATCCCTATCAGTTTTAGTAAATAGAAAAGGTGCAAACAAAGGGCTGGGAGCACTTCAGACCCATCTCCCTGCTCCTCTTCTCAGCCAATGTCACCGGGAAGGACATCAATGCTCAACTCTCCGAGTTCATTGAAGCCAACCGTGTCAGGGCATCTCCCAATCTGGCTTCTGAATCAACCACAGCACAGAGACCACCCTCCTCAACGCTACCAACAACATTCACTCCCTACTTGACAGGGGTGAAACAGCATTCCTCATCCTTTTAGACCTCTCGGCTGCCTTCAACACCATCTCCCACCGCACCCTAATCATGAGACTCCATGGCGCTGGCATCCACGACAAGGCCCTTTTCTGTATCCACACCTTCCTCACCGGTCAATCACAGCGACTCAAACTACCACTGTTCCTGTCAGAACTCACAGAGATTTGCTGCGAGTGCCACAGGGCCCCTTCCTGAGCCCCACTGTCTTCAACGTCTACAGGGCCCCACCCATAGCCATTGTAAGGAACCACAGACTCAACATTGTCTCCTGTTCCAACGACATCCAGCTTATCCTCTCCCTCACCAATGAACCCACGGTCACCAGAATCAACTTTCACAGCGGGATGAAGGCCGTCACCACCTTGATGAAAGATAGTGGCCTCAAACACAACTCAGACAAGACCAAAGTCCTCATCCTCGGTCCCAACCCCCCACCGTGCTCCAGGCACACCCTTGTTAGCTCTTTATGCAGAACTTAGTTGTACCCTGATAGCGGTGGTTGCATCTCTCTGGTGAAAAATTCAAAGGCAGCAATATATCTGGGAACACTGGAAGATGCAGCCTCAGAAGGTGGATGTGGCAGGAATATCTTGAGTGGACTGCAGTTGGGGTTTCTGTGGACTGAACCGAGTAGAGTAAGGTGGGATAGTGCTGATCTGATTAGGTACCGTTATTATGAGTACAAACAGATGAATTAGCACATAGTGTTGAAGCCAGGGTTCTTATTGCATAATTATTTCAGCAGGAAGCTTGGCCTCCATGGTATGTTCTATTTGGATTTTATTTACCTTGAGTTTAAACGGACATTATACATAATATGTAGATTGGGTACCTTGCCAACCAGGGGATATCTAGCCAGAAGCTATGGCTTGTTGATGGTTCCGACCACTGTAGTTGTGATTTTGGAGGGAAGGATAATCTTCAACATTTTCTGTTGCTTTGCACAATGTACAATTCTGCACGCAGGTGCAGGCTTCTTTCTCACTTAAGACTACATGGGGATAATTGTGCTAAATCACCATTGTTGCTCTGCCTTAGAACTGATGATGAGTATGTGCTTAATTCTGTAACATCATTTGTATGGGCTAATTGGCCACGTTTGATAGAGTTGCCTGTTGTTTTAGGTATAAAGTCAACTGGATGGTCCACAATGGAGGGTCAACCACTGTTGGGTCCCCTTATTATGTCCTTAGGACATTATTTCTACTTTTTATACAATATATGGATGATTTATTTTTTGTCTTATTAATTTAATGTGCTCATGCCGTTAGCAGGATGTTGATGTGTAGGTATTTATCCCATAGGCATTACTGCCTTGTGCTGAAAGTTGGTGACTTCTTGTTAGATTGCATTTTTTTTGATTTTATGTATTATGTATTTTGTTTTTACGTCTCTTTGCACGTGCACTTAAACTTCATGCTTCCTCCTACACGTAATATTCTTGATTTGCCATTATGTCATTTGTTTGATTGCACTATATATGTTTTAGATTTATGAACTGAGGGGCACATGCATGAAGCAATTTTGTATTCGCAAACAGGCCGATTCGCAGAATCGGGCCATTTGAGAATACAAAAAAGGCTTTTCACATGCATCAAACCTAAACTGTGATGCAGTAACCTGTTACTGAATCGCAAATTAGGCTTTACAATTCGGTATTTTGAAGGGGCGTGTTAAGGGCATCCCTTCCAAATACTGAACCCTAACAGTATGTATGAATGTTTGGTGACTGTGAATGCGGTTGCAAAACATTCACATATTACAACCTACTTCAAGTAGGTGGTAACCCATCCACAAATGGGAAGTGGTCCCCGAGGGACCCCTTCCCCTTTGTGAATTATTGTAAAAGCATTTTAAGAGCAGGCAGTGGTCCCACTTTTCATTTGACTTTTTTCTAAAGCATCTTGTTTTCCTTTAAGGAAAACGGGGTGCTTTACAAAACATTGCTTTATTATAATCTTCAGCAGGCCACCATCACTGTGATTTTTGGGAATTCTAGGGTGTCGCAAATTGTGATCTAACTCATTGATAAAAATGAGGTAGAACAATTTGTGACCCCATGGGAATCGCAATCTGAAACTCTTTGAGTTTCATGCATTGTGAATTGCGATTACCTAATTGCGATTGTCAGGCATTCGCAATTAGGTATTTGCAATTTACCAATTTTGATGCATGTGCCCCTATGTTACTAATCAATGGTTTTCTCCATTGTAAGGCTGACAGCTGAAACAATAAACATTGAACTGTTAGAATAATTACAACTAATGTCTCTCTAGCATCAACATTTGAGGATAGTGTCAGTCAATTCATCAAATTGTACATTGATTTCCTATTACACAAAGTGAAGTGTAATGCACTGCTCATAGTCAGTTGTACCCATAGTCTGTCAGTTGTCACCTACTTGTTTTTACCAACTGACAGGATCTGAAGTGAGATGCAGTAACTCAGTATATTTGGTAAGGTCAGCAATAGAAGGAGTGGCCAGCACTCTGGGAGTAGCCGTGCTGCAGAGTGCATAGTAGGTGCAGAGGCACGCGACCCTGTGAGACGCTACAAAAAAAATTTGAATACATGTGTAGATTTCAGCTGGCTACTCTATAATAAAAGAAGAAGGCCTCCTACAAGGAGGTAAAAGGAATATAGATACCATACCTCTCTTGTTTATTTATGCACTGCATAGCAAAGAAAACTGGACATTTTCCCTCGTTGGTTTAGATTCTAATCAGCACAATAAATGTATTAAAATTCACACAAGAATCATGAACAGTACAGCGTTTGTCAGAGTGCTTGCCCAGTTAAATGTGTATTAAACAGAAAAGTATGTGTAAGTGAATTTACAACTGTATTTCTTTTATTGTCGGGAACAACATCCTTTCACATAAGCGAACTTTATTATCAAAATTATTCGAAATTATACAAAAACACAAAAAAATTAAAACAATGGAAATTCTGTTTTGAGCAGTATTAACAGCTGATGAAGACTTTACAACAGAAACTAAAAAAAAGTTCTGCATTGACAAATGTAATGGTTTCCTATTACACTGGTACAAACGTGGTAATGATGAATCATTAGCAGAACTTATGAGCATTAAAAAAACAAATGTATAGTTTGTTGGTTATAGTATTGATGCTATTTCCTATCACCTTGGTGTTGGGTCAGATGTTGATCTATACCCCCACCAGTTGAAAACAGATGTGCTCCTATCTTTGAGAGACTCAATCACTGACCATTTTCAGGGTGGGAATGCAACACCAAATGATTTGTTGACCACTAAAATGTTAGGAGTTTCTGTTTTTCATATTTGCCTTTGCCGCACCACGCCGCTTGCTAGCTGATGAACCATAAGGGCTCAGATACCCACATAGGCTTGGATACTATTTGCTGATTACAGTTCTGAAGAAGGAGCAGGGGATTTTTGACATACAAATTTAAAATATTCCTATATTCTTAGGACTAGACACATAATGCACAAGAAGACCTGGTACTCTGGAAAGGCTAAAAAATGCTACAAACCGCATTAACCTTGTTGTGAGTTTCTCTCTCTGTGATATGTGTGCCTACATCATACTAAGCCCTGAAGAAGACTCTGTTAAGGGACAGACGTGGTGGACAAAGGAAGAAAACTTTTTAAAAGAACAAGAAGATTTGAATAAAGAAATTCTTTTAGAATATCCACGAAGGAGTCTTGGCACTGTGTAATTAATTTAATGTGTGATGTTCATATATCTAACTGGATGAATGGTGGGTGTTGATTATCTCTGTGGTTTACTTTATGGAACAGTGCTCCCGTGTGGAAGATTAGGATGCTGATCTTCTAGATCGATGCACCACCTTAGCTTTAACCAAAAATCTTATTAAAAGTGATAAGTGCAAATTTATTGCTTCAGTCTTCACTTGTAATGTTCTGGTTTTTGCCTGTCAGGGACCCACAAGCCATTCCTTTGAGGAAGTTTACTCTACTGCAAAATTACACCTTCCTTATGTAATTTTACTCATTGGTAAATCTGGATACAACTTCAAATGTCCATTTTGTGAATCACAAAGTTGATTTTGTCACACTTCAGTGCTGTTATTTCTACCTTTTCATGTCATACATGTGCAAACATAGTTTTGTGAATCGGTCCTAATGTGTCCAGTCAGGTAGGTTGGGTAATGAAGGCACAACAGAGAGAAGTCAACAGCACCAGCAGAAATGCACTACCAAACTTCCCAACTATTGTGATCATTTTCAGTATTCAATTAGCATTATCCATTTTCACAAATGAGATTGGCTGGCTGGTAACTAGTATTTCTGAGTTATCAGCACTTTTATACAAGTTGCAGTCACCGTGAACCAGTAAATAAAAAGTCGCTAGCCTCCCCCCGGATCTCAATGGGCACTGCACTAAAACAACGTCCAAAGCAGCGTCATTGTAAGGATTTTGGGGACCCAAATTTGAATTTATATTACCCATTGGAAGTCCACAAGCTACTAAACAATACTAAATTATAGGTTACATTTGAAAAAGGTAAAAAAAACATTTAAAATATATCTTGCCCTGGGCCCTAAATATCCTTAAGATGACTTTGATTTTGAGACACAGAGTTAGAGAGCTAGAGGTAGCAGTTGGCAGAAAGGAAGAGAGGTTGAGATAGAGAAATAATATAGACAGAGGCCATATAGAAATACAGTTCATTTTCCTAGCATGCCCCTTGTGGTGTCGCCCTGGGCAATTGTCAAATTATCGTAAGACCTAAAATATCTCTATCTTGAAATATGCTCCAGTAATTGTCCGACCTTGTATGTGTTCAGATTTCCCTTTCTGAATTTAGGAATTCACAAAGGTTTTTAGAAAATTGCCTGGAATTTTACTAGAGTGCCAGATTTCCAGGCCTTCAATTGGAAATCTTTGCAAACTCGATTTATTTTGTATGTAAAAATATAGAAGTGAATACAAAAAACAAGAACGTGAAAACAAACTTGAGAACCTTTTTCGCCACTGGGAAATAATTTTTCCTCATGAAGGATCCCCTTCTCCAACACCCCATAATTTTTGGGGGTATTTGAGATAGACAAAGTGAGAGAGAGAGAGAGAGAGAGAGAGAGAGAGAGAGAGAGAGAGAGAGAGAGAGAAGAGAGAGAGAGAGAGATCAAATCAAGAAGAACATTTACTCCTGAGTGAAACCTTAAAGGTTGTCTCCACACACCACAGAGTTATGGGTTGAAAGGGGAAGGAGGAGGGACAGGCATGTAGGGTGTATGGGAAGAGAGAGAAGTAGGGTTGCTCTCTTCAGGGTTCTTGGATTACTGAAAGAAGCAGTGCCACGAGGTGTTGTTCCAAGAAGGAGGTGCACTGGTCACAGACCACTAGTGTTAGTCACTTTTTGTAGTGTAGTGGTCATAACCAAGCACCTCCAGCATACAGTTCTGATGACTGATCACAGTGCATTTCTTTAGAGGTGGACCAGGCTGTGTGTGCGCAGGGACCCCTGGAATCACATTTACACACAGACAACAAAAGATCACTGTGCTTTTCTGAATCAGCAACAGGCCGGAATGGGCAAAAAAAGAGTACAGAGGAATGTGCCAATAAACCTTACATTTTCCACATCAAGAGACACAAAAAGGATATATTTATTAATTGCTGGGCTCTGGAGTGAAATGTCTCCACATTTTGCTCCTTCTCAATAATCAGAGCGACAACGATTATGGAATTCTATGGCTCTTTTCTCATAATTATATGCTGTATTATGCTACATAGCTTTCCTTTTATAACCAGATAGGTTGGGTCTCCTATGCCGCATAATTGTAGTAAACACAATAAGATGATGGATGGAGCGCTGAATCTTTTCAGACACTCACCCCCTGTAACTTTTAGATCTGGGTTAAATCCATCATTGTTCTTCTGCTCACTTTGCCACCTCAGTTCAGACCTAGCCATATGCAAATCCGTCTTGACCCTGTTCCTCATGAGAACAATCTGAACTGCCAGGCCAGGTCCTCCCTGGACCGGAAACAATCATCTTGGGACTGGTTTCGGGGTAACACCCCATATCAACTAGGATAGCTTGAATCCAGTGGCAAAATGAGCAAGGGACCCACGTCTGGGCATACGCTGCCAACTTAGGGTGAAAAAATTAGGAAAAGAGTCAAGACTGATTGGCATATAGCTGGGTCGGAACTGGGGTGGTGAAGTGAGCTAAATAACGATGATCCATTCAATCCAGATCTGTGACTGGGGGTGAGTGTCTAAAAAGTTTCATCGCTCCAGTCATCATCTTATTGTGTTTGCATAATTGTAGTGGCACTGCCAATACAGAACTGTCTTCCATTGTAAATCCAACTTCTCACTGACATACAGGTGCCTGCACACAACATACAAACACATACATAGACAACCACAGTTGCAGGTCAGCAAGCCAGCTAATGCAAAAGAAAGCCAAGACTTTGTCGAGTCAATGGTTCGGCTCATCCCTAAGAGTCAAATCAAGAGCAAAGTCATCAAAAGATTTGGCATCTCACTCAAGAAACAAATGTTATGCAAAAATATGATGAAAACGTTAAAATCCAAAACATTTGAATTTCTTCTTCTTCTTTCCAAATGCTTCAATTTAACACTATTTATTATATCAGTCCCTGGTGCTAAATCAATTTTCAGAGTTGGGGGTGTTGACTTCAATGTTGCATCACAGAAGTCCTAGGGATTGTGCAAAAATCCAAGCGTCACACAAAGAACATGTGCTGCAAATAAGACATGCTCATTCAGACGGAGATTGGCATGAGTGTGGTATGTAGCAAGTGGTAAGTAGCACACTGTTGCAAATATATTACTAAAGCATTGCATGGTATCACCCTGTCATTTACACACAACAAGACTTGAATCAAAATAGCTACTAAATTTACACAGATGTGCATTTTAATTGACAAGACTATGTAGTGCACAAACTAAAGTTTTTGAAAATTATTTCAGTGAAAGTGTATAACTTGTGCCTCACCAAGTAAAGTATCTAGATTTGTTTGATCCTATGAAACTCTTTGTATCCATCACTCTTCAGAATTAAAAAAAATGCCCTTCATTTGTGATTTCCTAATTGCTGATATATTTTGAAGTATTTGTACAGTTCTTTACTGGTATTTAAATTTTGTTGTGTGTTGTGTTTGTAGATAATACATCTGGGGACGGCAGTGAGAGGCCTGCAAGGATTCTTTGAGGAAATTTGTAACATATGTCTAGAGTCCGCACACGGACAGATAAAAGGGAGAGTGAAGGCTACATTCCGAGCATGGAGCATGAAGAAGACAGGGCGGGTGGGAATGTACGAAGGATTTGGAGTAGCAGCCCTTGCCGTGAGAGGTGGGATGGCTCAGTGGGTTGGGATATTGAGGATTAGAATTGGCGATAGAGTGAGGGCGATAGAGTGAGGGCGATAGAGTGAGGGCGAAAGAGTCTTACAAGGTCAATGAGGTACTGAAATAAAACTTTTTGCCAGGTAAGGTGGGATTATAGCCCAGGTTCATCATTGATCAATCCAATCTCTGGAAAGATATAGGGGCCAGATGTAGGTGGCTAAATACCAGTCGGTAACGCCGAAATTCGGTAAATTTCAGCGTTACCAACCGGTATTTAGCCATTCCTAATGTAAATGTAAATTGATACTTGTATAGCGCACTACTCACCGCAGGGGTCTCAAGGCGCTTTGTACAAATACCACTGTGGAACCCATCCTGGCTTTCCCTGTGAGGCGTCCACTTCTGGGCACCCCCCAGGTGGAGGCCAGGCATCCTTAGCATTGTGGGGGCTGTTGTGGAGATTAAGCAAGCTATTGCCCAGAGTTGCAGAGTGGGACTCCATGATTGGAATAGGCACCGAGGCGAGAAATATCAGGTCGGTGGAATTTTGAGCCCAAGACCCGCCGAGGCGGGGAATTGAACCCTGGTCCCAGGCTAGACCTCTGCATCAGGGTCTGCCGCTCTAATCATTGAGCCATACTTCACAATGTATGTAAGGAATCAGTAAATACCGATTCCTTATTGCTCTTGCATTTAAGGAATCGATAATACTGATTCCTTAAACGCAATGTAGGAAGCACATTAAAGAGTGCTTTTGAGCCTTAAGAAATCGGTAATTACCACCAACTTCAAGTTGGTGGTAATTACTGATTTCCTTTAAAAAAAAACACTTTTTTGTTTTTTGTTAAGTGCCATGTGGCACACATTCATGCCCTTAGGGTACTTATGTGCGCCACATGTGTTCACATTAAGCATGGGCGAATTTTGCGGATCTCGCGTTCGCGAATTTTGCGGATTTGCGGATTCGCAATCCGCAAAATCCGCGAATTCCCGCGAATTTGCGGATTTTTTTTTTTTTTTGTGTTCGCCCGTGTTTCTGCCAGTTCGCGAGGGTTTTTACAATTTCGCAATTTGCGAACTTACCTGTCGGGTCGCAAGTTTTGCGAACTTGTTGTTTCTACATGTCCAGCCTGTTTGGGACACTCTTCTTCATCACTGCCACTCTCTGTCACCACTGCCACTCTCTGACTACTCATGCCACCCTCTGGCCCACCCATGCCACCCTCTGTTTCATCACCACACCCTCTGGTTGTCCAGTGTACATTATTTTCGGCAAAGCAAAGCACACCTTCCCTGCCTCAAGTGACCTGAATTAATTTGGGGCTGATTAATGTGTCACAGAATATTTTTTTAGCTGGCACCTGCTTCCTTAGTGCGCCCTGATTAGTGATCTTTTGCACTTGCTAAGTGCTTTCATTGTTGCAAAATTAGTTACAACACCTGCCCTGCCCCAACTGACAATAATGAATTAGGGGCTAATTAATGTGTCACTGAAAGAATTTAAAGTTCCAGCCTGGCACCTGCTTGTCTGCTCCTTTAGCTGTAAATCAGGACCTTTGTGGCATACAGTTAAGGTCAGAGCAGGGTCACACAATAGTTGCAAGCAGGCAACCGAATTCTGGAGGGCCCCCTCAGGAAGCAATACAAAGAATCGTTACAAATCATGAGGTTGACCTTTTGCACCTGCTCATTGCTTTTGCTTTTGCTGAAATCGTTTTGCGGTTTTTTTCGCGCTATTCGCGGGGCGCGGCGTCGTGCGAAACCGACCGCGGAAGCCGCCAATTCGTGCGAATGAGCATTTTATTTTTTTGCGGCTTGTTGTTTCGCGAGTTTTTTTGCAGTATTCGCGAGCCGCTTGCAGCGCAACACGCGAATTTACCCCAAGGTCGAGTACGGGCGCGGCCATTTTGTTTGCGTGACGTATTTCCGTTTCCGCCCGCTATGTATAATCTCGCGCAGTAAGCGCATTGCGAGTAGAGGTTCGCACGAGATCGCGCGGGAAATCTAGAGGTTCGCACGAGATCGCGAGGAAAATCTCGCGCGAACTGACTTTCGCGCTCGGAAACGGGCGCCGGCCATCTTGTTTTTCATTCATTTCCTGTGTCTGGGCATGGTGTTTAATCCTCTTGATATCTTTCCCATCCTTTGCTTGTTTTCAGTTTTTTTTTTACGATTTTGCTTCTTATCTATCCCTCTCTTTTCCTAGCTGTATATTTTTGTCTTTTCTGCTATTTTTCTTTACTTTTAAACTACTTTTGTAAACTCTTTTCTTTTCTTCTTCCCTATCCTATTCTTTCTTAATTTTCTACTTCTTCCTACCTTACCTGCCCAGACCATGGTCAAGCCAGGCGCCGTGAAGCTGCCCAGGCACTTGAGGGCCGCAGCGGCGGCGGGGAGTAGTGCTGGACCCAGTGGCAGGACAGCAGGCGTGAGATCGAGGGGGGAGCAGGTGACGCGCCGGGAGATATTCAGCCCGGAGGAAGTGGGCGCGCTGGTCTACTTCGTCCAGCGCCGCCTGCCCAGGACCATCGCGGGAGGCGGCAGGATCGCGGCCGGCGGCTATAACATGCGGGAGCGCCGGAAGCGGTGGGAGAAGGTGTGCTGGGCCATATCCCACCTCTACGGGGTCCAGCGCACCTACAGCCAGGTCACCCATCGCTGGACGGACCTCCTGGACCGCGAGCGCGACCTGCTGGACCAGCTCGGCTTGGAGATCCCCGGGCTTGGTGAGTAGTAGTAGCCATTGGCATTTAATCACTCACTACTATGATGTTTTCTCCTGCTCTGTGTTGTTGTATTGCAAATATTTGTTTTTTACATGGAGCAAGCCAATAATGCCGCTGATGACGATTACATTGTAGTTAAATTATATTTCAAAATCTTCTGTGCATTTCAGGTGCACTGCTCTCCTTCTCAGTGGGGTTGCTACTATGCTTATTTGTTTTCTATTTCGTGGTCTCATTGGCCTGAGTAACTATTATGTATGAGTGTACTTAACAGAACTGCGTAATGCTAGACACTAGGGGGCAGATTACATTTACAAGCCCCTTGCGCCACGTTTACGTTGCCTTGCGTGACGCAACAGCGGCGTAAACGTGCCGCATCCCTGCAAGTCATTTACAGCATGACGCATCTAGGGAGATGCGTCACGTTATAAAGCCATGGGCCTGCACCACAATGGGTGCGTTCCTAGTACGCAGGGTGGGCGGTCCAGCGGCTGTGCGCCTCGCAAAATTGCCTGCGTGAAATCTACAAGATTTAACGCAGGCACTTCTGCGACGCTGCTACGTCAATTCAATTCCTTATGTCTGCTCGAAGCAGGCGAAAGGACTGACACAGCATGTAAAGTATTGGGTGGCCCTGAGCATTACTGGAGTTGCATTGCGTTGGCGACGTGACTCCAGCGATGCGCCGCTCTTACGTGACGAGATGCGTCACGCAAGTGCCTACCCTTGCGCCAGGGCGCGCCGCATTGTAAATGAGGCACATCTGCCGTGTCGCAAGGGTAGTTTTGCGTGACGCATTTGATCTGGCGCATCTCTGGAGATGCGCCAGAACGCGTAAGTAAGTATGCCCCTAAGGGGCAGAATTGCAATTACCGTCGCATCCCTGCAAAGTAGCAGGGATGCGCCATTAATTGTGCGGCCCGCTACCACCACCAAACATGGTGCGCCGTATTTGCAATGCGGCGCCCCATGGGCCCAAAACGTCACCGAAGCTTTACTGCTGGAGTTGCGTCGCAACGATGGCGCAGCTCCATCAATGCTCTGGGGTACCCTATCTCCCCAATGCTGGGTCAAGCCGTACGTCTGCTTCAAGCAGGTGCAGGGTTTGTGTGACGCATCATTGTCCTAAAGGTGACTGATTGATATTTTGTAGATTTCCCTCAGCCACTATTAGGATGTGTTCCAGCGCAGGAATGCCCTCCCTTGCGCCGGAACGCCCCCTGATGGCGCAGGGCTTTATAACGGGATGCATCTCCCAAATGCGTCACGTTGTTATAATATTATACGCCGCACCATGGCGCCCTTTTTTGTTTAGCTGCTGCGTCACAAAAGTCACGCAAGAACGGCGCAAAAGAGCCGCAAGGGCTTAAATCTGCCCCTTCCTTTGTAACCCTGACAATAAGAAAAATAGTGGCGGTGGATTGATAGTTTGACTATTTAAATGACTGGTAATGTAGCAGGCAACTGTTAGTGTTGTCACTGATCTGACTGAAATCACAATGGAGTTTGTCTGTCACTTTGCGTCTTGCCTGCGGACTGCTGCCTGCCAGTCCTAGGTGAACGTTTCAGTACTTTGTTTAGTGAGTTACGTGACTTTCGAAGTCACAGGTCCGCAAATAAATAAAAAGTAACCATAATCAATATAATTTCGCGGAAATATTTTGTTATTGTTCTTTTGAAATGTTTGATTTGGTTGACATTGACAAGCAACAATCATCCATGTTTTCTGTTCTTTCTTTCATGTTGTACGTCAGCTCCCCCCAGGGGCGAGAGGAGGACACAGGAGCAGCAGGCGGCGGATGCTGTTCATCAACAGGGCCAGGATCGGGCAGGCGAGGGCTCCTCTGCTGGCCCCAGTAAGTTTTCATTTTAGACTAGTACCTATTTTTCCTAGCGTTCCTCATTTGAATTTTTTCAAAATTGTCTTTGCTCTTCTTGTAGACTGTATCTAAATTCTTATCCTGCCTCTACTATGACTCCCTGTGGTATTACTAGATTATTCTTATTAGTCTGTCTGTGTAGCTAACTAAGATTGCACGGTTGGCGAAACTCCCATGATTCTAGTCAGCAATAGCTCTATCAACTTAGTGCAGTCCTCTGGGATTGTCCATAATGTCTTTTGAAGTGTTCTATCTGGACTCATGCTTGCAAAAATTGCAAAACCTTTCGTTCAGTCACTCTAGTCTGGAGGACCAAAAAACACAGATTGTATTTAAATTTAAAAGCTTTATTAAAAGTAAACACATTTATTAAAATGAAGTCATAATAAAACTAAACGTTTAACTGATAATGGAAAAGTGGTTAGTGCTGACGATTAATTGAAGACATTTCTTGTGGTCGAGCCGAGCTCTCACCTGGTTTCAACTTGATCTTGTTGTTAGAAGTCCATCTTCTGTCTGTGTGGAGAAAAATGGTGCGTGTTAAAAAATCAGCCTTCATCAGTTGTGCCAAAAAGTGCAGCAAGACAACCTTCCCTGGAAAAAGGGACATTTTTTTTAACTTTAACGTAGACAGTCACAAATTACATTGTTTTCACATGTCTTCATTCCTAGACCAAATACTAGTGACTAGTGAGTGCTTTATTCTAAGATTCTTAAATGTACTTTGTAGGTGGAACATCTGGTGGCGGGGCCAGTGTGGTGGTGGTGCTCGACACGGAGGCGGAGGGCAATTCATCATCAGGGGAGGAGGCGGCGGCGGCGGCTGTGAGAGTTGAGACGGTGGTGGCGGCCAGAGGTAAGCTCTTATATATTCCTTACTTATTGAGATTGAAGACTAGCTGGGAAGGCAAGAATATGAGATGCATGGCTGGGTGAATGATGAAGCAATGATGGGTGGAAGGACAACAGCCTGGGTGGGTGACACAGAAACTGTATGTGTCCATATACCTGGATCATGCTACTATCTGACTCTTAGATAGCATATGTGTATCTAGAGCAGGGGTACTCATAGTACGGCCCGCGGGCCGGTGGTGGCCCGGCAAGCCTTCCTTGGCGGTGCGCAGACCTTGCAGACAATCACTGCTCCCCCGGCCCCCACAGAGCAGAGGCTTTTTTGTATTTCACCTGTTAGCGCCCCTGCATCTCCACTCTGACAATCACTGCTCCCCCGGCCCCCACAGAGCAGAGTGGAGATGCAAGGCCACAAAGAGGTGAAATAGAACAAAGCCTCTGCTCTGTGGGGCCGGGCAAGCAGTGATTGTCAGGGTGGAGAAGCAGGGGCGCTAAAACAAACAAAGCCTCAATAATATGTTAATGGTCTTTTAAAGACCTGTTAAGTACTTTGGTGTTGTTGTCTGTGTGTGCGCGTTGAGGAAGCGGTCTCAACCCGGGCTGAAGGCTGACACAGATAGACACACACACAGTGAGATGACAGAGGGAGAGGGAGGGCAGGAGGGAGAGAGAGATGGAGGGAGGGCAGGAGGGACAGCAGGAGGGAGAGAGATGTATGTAAATGCTGGGTCTGGTGGCTCAGTGGATGAGGGCATCTGCTGCAGGGACCTGTGTGCAACCTCATGGTCACAAGTTATCGTTTTGCTTTAGCCCCGCCCCCTCTGACTCCGCCCCCACCAGTGCGGCCCTCGGCCACAAACTACACTGTAAATGTAGCCCCTGAGAGAAAGTTTGTGAGTACCCATGATCTAGAGAGAGTAGATGGTCAGTGGATGAACTAAGTGTAACTTTGAAGAGCATGTAACACTGCACCCGCACGTCCGTTCCAGTGTAGGAAAGGCAAGGAAAAGAACTTTTAATTTTGTCCAAATACTACCATAAGTAGTAGCAGTAGTTTGTATTGCAAGCACTGCATAGATCCGGTTATTATGGTGGCCACTCCCTACCTCTCTTAATAAGTTTAGTAGTACTCAGTCATTCATGTGTGGATGTATCACTGCCTGTCACTCAATAAAAAGCAAAGCACCTAAAGTCATCCCATATATAAGCAAAAACATCCCATGTGAAGTGATAGATAATCAGATTATTTATCTTCTTCAATTTTCCATTTCTAGTACTCATTTCCACTGTAGGGTGAAAGTTAAATTAATTAAGCAGTAGCCCTTGAGTTGTAACAGAGTATTCTCAGTGCCACCCGTAATAGAAAAGTAAGAGATTCACCACCTGCATGTACTGGACGGGTACAGTAACGCAACGGCAACGCAAGTCTAGGTCACTCCTCATGGCGTGCGTCTCTTTTTCTCGGGTGCAAGTTTACCGCGCTGGCATTATGCCGGCTTGCAGAAAATAACGTACCAATTTTCCAAAACAAGAGACAAGAAGAAGAATAAGACTGGTGTACTTTCATAGTCGACTCCAATGGAAGTCCACAGTGCTCATAGAATTTGTTCCTTAAACTCCCACTAATGTTAGAGCAAGGATGAAGAAGTGTGAGGTTAGATAGATACTGGCCTCAATAGTTATGTAATGCGCTTGCAAGTTGCTAGTTGTACTGCAGCACACATTTCTGCTGAATGATTGAGTTAATCTTAAAGAGCATTGGTTACAGACTATGTCTTTCTTTCTTCATATAGGTTCTCCTTCCAAACGAACAAGGAGGAAGGAGCTGGCTAGAGCGGCCCGGCAACGGAGAATCGAGGCCACTGTTGCGGAATATCGGCGGCTGGTGGCCCTGGAGGACGAGGAAAGTGTGCGGTCGACAACAACGACAACGTCGTCCTCCGTGGCCTCACCGGCTGCCACCGTGACCCAGCACAGTGGTCCACCGAGACTGAGCCGGGCTGCCAAAGGCAAACGCCACCGCCGAGCAGCAAGGCCAACAGCTGCTTCTCACAGGCCTTGCACCTGCAAGGCAGTGAAGGCACGCCTGCGCCGCACTACCCTGATGGTGTCCCGCCTTCAGCAGGAGCTCGCCTTGCTCCGCGAGGAGCATGATGCCCTGGCCCAAAAAGTTAACAGCATCCACCCATACTGTCCCTTGCCCCTTTTTTAGAGACTTTTGGGGGGTGGGAATTGGGAGTTGGGTTTTTGGGGACTTTTGAAGGACAATCGTTGGGGTTAGGGAGGGTCTTGCGGGAGATTATTTTGTTAGGGATATAAATATACTTTTTCAAACTTTATCTGAGCATACCTGTTTTTTACTGCTTGCCTGGTGGGTGGGGGTTTAACGTTGACTGTTTTCCTGAAAGTTTAGTTCCATTTTCTTCCTTTAAGTGTAAATGCCCAAATGTTTTCAACACTAAGTGCCTCTCACAGACTAAGTGAAGTGAATCCAAGAGTCCTAGGACTTTAGTAGTACTACCTTCAGTCTCTCGTCTCTCGTACTAATACTCCATTATACCCCCAAACCACCAAACGCTTATCTTACCTGTAATTTGTGTTTGAAAGTAGGGCTAGGCCCAGGGCTGGCTCCACGGGAAACACCGAATAACGTTGGCAATCTTGGTCGGATAAAATTTCCTCATAGCGGTGGTAGTAGTGGTGTGACACAGTGGCAGTTGCATGCCTATGAAAAAAAAGAAAATGAAATCTGGTTTGTCCTCCTGAGCAATTCAACGGTACAACTGAGAATATAGCAGGTGACAGAAGTACAGTAGAGCAGTGCCACATTGTAGCCTAACAAATGGTAAAGTATAACTACTAATTCGGTTGAAGTTCTTTCACATTAGCAATGGTTCTTTGTCAAGCAGAGTAAGAATATATCATCGACAACTGTGGAAAGAAAGAATGCGACAGTACAGGGCCTGTGTGGAATTATTGATAACTATATTCAACATAAGGTCTCTGTAGCCAGATACCCGAGAGCCTTGCTGGTCACTATAAATCCATTCACAACAACACTCAATGGGGTTGGTCTGGAAGGTGTCACGTTTACTCCCCGTGATCCAGTCGATGCAAATATGGTTCCACCTCCAAATGTCACCAACACCCAGAAGTGTAAACACAGGGTGTTCGAGGCATTAGGCGAGGGAGAAAAATAACAAACTAAAATAAAAAATGTGGGATGGGTAAAGGTAGGGTCAGCAGGGAAAGGATACCTGTAAGAGAAGACAAGACAGGCATCAGTGAAGTGATGTCCTAACATACAAGGGTACTCTCATATAGTCTCACTAAATAGTCTGCAAGTCTCCCGCCTACTCATGGGAAATGTAGTTTCATAGTACGGTAGGCGCTTAGGGGCTGCGTAACCTGACAGAAGGTATAGTAGATAGAAAAGGAGAAATTGCTTTTTTTCTAGGTGTCCCCTCACTCACCAGGGTTGCCCCTTGGTGACATGCTTCATCATTGGGGCCATCCCAGTCCTCTACGGCCTGGGGCGTGCTGCGACTTGCGAATTACGTAGGAGCACTTACAAATGACTATGTGTGGTGCAGATAGTGGAGTGGACTAAGTGATGTGTTAAGGGATCAATGTAGAAGCCGAGAGAGAGCAAAGAAATGCAGTCACAGTCAGAGAAAAAGGCAAGGGATACTGTATCTATGTGGTTGTAGTGGTCCTGTTGGAAGTGGTAAGTAAGTTGCCCGCAGAAAAAAAATCCTCCTATTAGCGGCACTCCTCCATTGCAGCCGACGCTTCGTCCACCGATGTTGGTCACCAGAAGACACCCTGTCCACTGCCTGCCTGATGCTGAATTGTGGCTCGCTACTGTGAAGCCTGACTCCATCCTTTTTTCCCCATTGCAGAGACTGAAACCCGGCCTGTAATTATTCAACGAAAAACAGGAAGTGATATAATATTACAACACCACTGATAAATAAATATAAGGTATGTAGGCTGTGGAGTGCAAAAAGTCACAATTTGTTTTTCCTAGTAGACAGACAGTACAATGTTTTTGAAAGTGCGTACTCTGAGTCACCTTTTGAAGGATAAGTAAGTATGGGCAAATTAATGTAGCGGATCTTGCCCCTCAAGCTAGGTGTACTGTAAACTGTGTTTTAGAACAAAAATAGATCTTCCTAGCAGTGCTCCCACCCAAAAAACGAGGCCTAGCAGAAAACTGGAGACAAAACTTACTTTGAAAGTAAAAGTAGGCCGAAGTACCCTAATTACCCATTACCCCCCGTGGATTGTATTCAAACCACTTGCAAGCAACCAAGCAAAAGTAGCCATAGCCAGCATCGCTCCAAGACTCGAAATCCCCCCCACTCAAACACATGCAATAGAAATACTGCTAACCCTAACGAACCCTAAGTTAAGAATAGTGGCAAAGGCTTTCTTTAACTATGCCAAATCCCCCCTTTCCCACCATGGATTTTCTTCAAATGACTTGCAACCAAAATTACACATTCTCACGAGTGCTCTAAGACCCCAGAACTCAGTTTGAAAAATCTAGAACACCCCGATACACATGCAATCCTGCTGCTAGGGCTAACCCTAACGAACCCTAAGTTACAAAAAGTGCCAAAACTAAAGGCTTTTCCGCGCGGATTTTGTCCCAACCACTTCTACCCGGTATTAGACCTTCCCAGGAATGCCCCAAGACCCGGCAACCCACCCGCCAAGAAGCATAACACCCCCAAACAGGCCAAAAGCAAAATCTCATACTTGCAATATTTCGGGGCCTTCGGTCCAAACGCGCTGCGTAGCTAGGCCATAAGTCGGGGTTGGCACGACGGATTTCCTGAAAAGCAAATGCAATCAAGATTAGAGTGTCCCAGCAGTGCTCCCAGACCACGAAACTCACCCACAAACACCAGGAAGCCCCCCAAACAGGCCCCCGAAAACGCTACATAGAGCAAAATGTCAGAAATAGCCCAAAAAAAAAATCGGCCTGGATTTTGTCCCAACCACTTCTACCCGGTATTAGACCTTCCCAGGAATGCCCCAAGACCCGGCAACCCACCCGCCAAGAAGCATAACACCCCCAAACAGGCCAAAAGCAAAATCTCATACTTGCAATATTTCTGGGCCTTCGGTCCAAACGCGCTGCGTAGCTAGGCCATAAGTCGGGGTTGGCACGACGGATTTCCTGAAAAGCAAATGCAATCAAGATTAGAGTGTCCCAGCAGTGCTCCCAGACCACGAAACTCACCCACAAACACCAGGAAGCCCCCCAAACAGGCCCCCGAAAACGCTACATAGAGCAAAATGTCAGAAATAGCCCCAAAAAAAAATCGGCCTGGATTTTGTCCCAACCACTTCTACCCGGTATTAGACCTTCCCAGGAATGCCCCAAGACCCGGCAACCCACCCGCCAAGAAGCATAACACCCCCAAACAGGCCAAAAGCAAAATCTCATACTTGCAATATTTCTGGGCCTTCGGTCCAAACGCGCTGCGTAGCTAGGCCATAAGTCGGGGTTGGCACGACGGATTTCCTGAAAAGCAAATGCAATCAAGATTAGAGTGTCCCAGCAGTGCTCCCAGACCACGAAACTCACCCACAAACACCAGGAAGCCCCCCAAACAGGCCCCCGAAAACGCTACATAGAGCAAAATGTCAGAAATAGCCCAAAAAAAAAATCGGCCTGGATTTTGTCCCAACCACTTCTACCCGGTATTAGACCTTCCCAGGAATGCCCCAAGACCCGGCAACCCACCCGCCAAGAAGCATAACACCCCCAAACAGGCCAAAAGCAAAATCTCATACTTGCAATATTTCTGGGCCTTCGGTCCAAACGCGCTGCGTAGCTAGGCCATAAGTCGGGGTTGGCACGACGGATTTCCTGAAAAGCAAATGCAATCAAGATTAGAGTGTCCCAGCAGTGCTCCCAGACCACGAAACTCACCCACAAACACCAGGAAGCCCCCCAAACAGGCCCCCGAAAACGCTACATAGAGCAAAATGTCAGAAATAGCCCCAAAAAAAAATCGGCCTGGATTTTGTCCCAACCACTTCTACCCGGTATTAGACCTTCCCAGGAATGCCCCAAGACCCGGCAACCCACCCGCCAAGAAGCATAACACCCCCAAACAGGCCAAAAGCAAAATCTCATACTTGCAATATTTCTGGGCCTTCGGTCCAAACGCGCTGCGTAGCTAGGCCATAAGTCGGGGTTGGCACGACGGATTTCCTGAAAAGCAAATGCAATCAAGATTAGAGTGTCCCAGCAGTGCTCCCAGACCACGAAACTCACCCACAAACACCAGGAAGCCCCCCAAACAGGCCCCCGAAAACGCTACATAGAGCAAAATGTCAGAAATAGCCCCAAAAAAAAATCGGCCTGGATTTTGTCCCAACCACTTCTACCCGGTATTAGACCTTCCCAGGAATGCCCCAAGACCCGGCAACCCACCCGCCAAGAAGCATAACACCCCCAAACAGGCCAAAAGCAAAATCTCATACTTGCAATATTTCTGGGCCTTCGGCCCAAACGCGCTGCGTAGCTAGGCCATAAGTCGGGGTTGGCACGACGGATTTCCTGAAAAGCAAATGCAATCAAGATTAGAGTGTCCCAGCAGTGCTCCCAGACCACGAAACTCACCCACAAACACCAGGAAGCCCCCCAAACAGGCCCCCGAAAACGCTACATAGAGCAAAATGTCAGAAATAGCCCAAAAAAAAAATCGGCCTGGATTTTGTCCCAACCACTTCTACCCGGTATTAGACCTTCCCAGGAATGCCCCAAGACCCGGCAACCCACCCGCCAAGAAGCATAACACCCCCAAACAGGCCAAAAGCAAAATCTCATACTTGCAATATTTCTGGGCCTTCGGCCCAAACGCGCTGCGTAGCTAGGCCATAAGTCGGGGTTGGCACGACGGATTTCCTGAAAAGCAAATGCAATCAAGATTAGAGTGTCCCAGCAATGCTCTCAGACCACGAAACTCACCCACAAACAGACGGAACCCCCCCTAAGAGCACCTCAAAGGCAAGCAAGTCATCAAAAACACAAAAAATTTTCCGCCTCGGATTTGGCACAAACCACTTTTAGTGCTTCCCAGCAATGGCCCCAGACCCGTCAACTCACCTGCAAAGAGGTAGAACAACACCCCCACAAGTGCTGAGTCTTTCTTCATTGGGCGTAAACCAGCCCTCTGCTTTGATGGAAATAGGAGTCTGGTGGAGGAGGATAGAGGAGCATGTTCTTCTGAACTTGTGAACCTGAGGAATGCAGACTGCGGCACCTTCAAATAAATTAGCAAACAAGTGAAGACAGTTCTGCTGATGGCCTTGTCTTTGTGATTATCTGATTAAAGTTTGAATTATATTAACTGTGCACAACAAAGAAAGACAGACACACAGGAATAAAAGTGAATAAGGATGAAAAAGAAAGTTATTGATTCGTTGTCTCATTTTCAGGGCTCGAAGTCGGTATCACGGTCCAGGAATAAGAATAAGGCTTCGTCATCATACTCTGCGAATTCAGCCAGGGTGAGGTCAGTGCCACCTGACAGAGTAGAAATTCCCTCATCTATGGTGCTGGCCACCTCTTCATCCGGCACGCTCTCTCGTACTCTTATATCTGGTGGTATGAGGTGCTGATTCATCTTGATCATTGTTAACCTCTCCACATTTTTGGGCGAGAGGCGGCTCCGTTTGGGAGTTACAATCCCACCAGCCGCACTGAAAACCCGTTCAGAAGACACACTTGCGAGTGGGCAAGACAAGTAGTTTATAGCCAGGTTGGTGAGCTGTGGCCACAATTCTTTTTTCCCATGCCAATACGCCAATGGGTCAGAATTAACATAGACCTCTGTGGAGTCATTCAGATAGTCCTTCACCATCGACTCAAGGTCCTCCTCCAAGGTTCCTCCACTTTGCGTAGCTCTTGCTGTGCCTCTGACCTTTTGAGAACCAAACCCACGCAGAGCTAGCCAATCCTCTTCAGCCTCCAATGTTTCTGTTGTCTTTCGTGCAGATGATCCGGTTGCCGGTGTCTTTAACGGCTGAGAGGTCACTTGTGCCACAGCCACAGGTGCAGAAGTGGATTGTTTTGACTGGGGATGGCCTGCTGATGTACTGCCATTTCCTTCAATTTCCAGCCGTTCTGTTTCAAACTTCTTGGCTGACAAGGCTAGCCAACGTTTGTACTTTGTAACATCTTCATCACCAAAAGGAAAGAATGCTCTGCCTGCCAGCGCCTTTTTGTAGCGTGGATCCAGAATAGTAGCACAAATGTAATGCTGTTCTGAGTGGATCTTTTGAAGACGTTCATCACCTTGTAGGAGCTCTAATAATTGCTCAGCCAGAAGCAAAGAGTCTTTCTTTTTGTCATCTTTTCGAAACACAGAACACACCTCCTTCAGTTGGTCCTCCAGCATGTACAACAATGGGATAGCTTTTCCCAAATTAGAGTCCTCCTTGCTGACTGCACGCGTGAAGACCTCAAAAGGACGAAGCATGCGTGTTAGGCTTTCAACTATGTTCCATTGCGGCCCACCCATCCTCAGCTCCTCTATACCCTCTTTCAAGAAATATTGATCGAGTTGCGTATACTGCTCATACAGACGCTCAAGCATGTAGAAGGTTGAGTTCCAACGTGTTACCACCTCCTGGATGAGTGCTTTCACTGGCATTTGACATTGATATAGCATGCTCCTCAGCTGCTTGCGGGCCTTAAAAGAATGCCTGAAATGCTTGCAAATTTTTCGGCAGTTCTCCAATACACTGTACGCTGCACTGCTTTTATTACCCAAGAATTTTTGGACAACCAGGTTTATACAGTGCGCCAAACACGGCACTCTGAAATAGTAACCGTCCCTCATGGCCTTAACTATATTGGAGCCATTGTCCGTGGAAACATAACCAACCTTGCGTTTTAGTGGGGACAGACAGTTAAGGACCTTTGTGTTAAAGACATCCAAAATGTTTTCTGCTGTGTGACGTTTCTCCAAACCAAACATGGCTAGTGTTGCATGTTTCCGAGCACCTTTAAAAACAATGTTAGTGTCAACACCTGAGTTTAGCTTTGCTTTAGCCCCTGAAAAAGAGACCCAGTGTGCAGTGATGCACATGTAATCAGCGCCTGCGCCACTGGTCCACATGTCTGTTGTCAGATGTATAGTGTGAACAGCACTCTTCTGCAAAGCTGCCCCAATCACCTTCAGAACATCTTCATGTAGTGCTGGAACCGCAACTCGGGCAAAATAGAACCGGCTAGGAACCTTCCATTTAGGGCAGAGCGCTGTCACTAATTCTAGAAAACCAACCCCTTCTACAAAAGAAAAAGGGAGAAGGTCCAGAGCTAGCATTTTAGCCAGCTTAGTGTTATACAGACGGGTCATTGGGTGGTTGCGTTCATATTGCGCTTCTGTAAACAACATCTTTTTAATGTTGCCCTGGACCAATGATTTACGGGATGATGATGATCTCTTCGACCCAGTTACGCTCGCTGATGAACTTTTCGGCATTGATGTCTCACTCTCTCCCACACTCTTAGTGTGGCTCCCATGGGGTGTGCTGCTGACATGGGAACTGGGTGTAAGTGAAGTGTTTGAATCGTCTTCTTCTACCTCCTCGTCATCAGCAGATGACAAATCAACGTTTTCATTACGTGCAATTCCGGCTTTCTTGATCGCCTCTAGGTGCGGAAACCATTGGACAGGGTGCCTTCTCTCAAGATGACCTCTCTGGCCTCCGGTACCATAGTTAGAACCAAGCTTACCACGACTAAATCGAAGCTTACAAAGGCTACAAATGGCTACGTTTTCCTTTTTTGGGCAAACACTAAAGAAGTCCCAAACTGGAGACTTGAAATGTCTTCGGGGGCCGGAGGAGGCGGCGATACTGGTGGTGGTGGTCCTGCTGCTAATGACAGATGAAGTGGAGGATGTGGATTGCCGAACTTCAGTACGTTTTGCACTTTCACCACCACGAATTGAGGTCGAGGACGAGGTGGGTACCTTCTTGCGAAGAAATATGGAAGCGGTAGGTTTTGGTGTACTACTTAACTCCAAATCTAATGATTCCATTTCCATTGCCTCCTCGCCGACATCATCATCACGCTCAGCAGCTTCTCGGGATAGGGTCAAAATGTCTCTTTGCTGCATGCCCGGTGGGGCTGCAGTGACCTTTGTGATGACTGGCTCGTCGTCATCGTGAGAGGCTTCATCACCAGCAGTATCTGTCACTTCTTGTTGAGCCTCATCACACTCCATAGGTTTGAGTTTTTGGACGACCTTCCTTTTACGCTTAGGTGCCGGTGTCAGATCATGGTGTGCCTCTGCCTCACTGTCAGACCGCAGTTGTGGTTCCCAAGACAGATCACTTGCACCAGAACGAGGTGGGCTTGAAGAAGATGTAGACACCCCCCTTGATCTTTTCCTTGCTAGGGATGTGGAAGACAATGAATGATCATCAGGAGGAGTGGCTTCCAATGATACCTCAGCTTCAATGTCGATTTCCAAATGTGCCCCTACTTCGGGAGGAACAACTATTGTGGGCACTTGTGAACCTCCATGCACCTTTGCTTGCGCATCTCCTTTTGCTGCCTCTCCTTCCACATGTACTTGGGCGTGTACTTGCACATGGTGTTGTTGCGGCTGTGGTTGTTCAACACTTGTCAGATGAGTTACAACAACCTGTGTTGATTCAGGGACATTGCTGCTACTTTCTTGCGATGAGCCAACATCACTGGTCGATGGTGATTGGAGAAGTACACTGACTGCCTCTGAAGCACTCAAGGGCTTTGACTTAAGTTGGCGTGGTGGTGGAGGCACTGAACCCAATGGAGCAGGGGTGCTGCTCTCAGCTTGGTCCCCAGCAGATCCTGCTGCTGCAGGCGTACTTTTTTTTTTGCTCCCAAAAAAAGTGGCGGGTGGCACACCAGCCTCCTTGGTAACTTGCTTCTTCTGCTCCTTACTAGCAACTTTCTTGCTAGAGGAGCTACGGAGAACTTTCTTTGGGGCCATCTTCTTCAGAGCAGGTCAGACAGCAGGCCGCAGTTGCACGAATTGTAGAGTTGTCTGAGGCCAGACGTGACGTCGCGTGACGTTATGCTGCACACACACACCGCTGCAGGACTTCTTCCTGGCACTGGTGGTTCTCTTGAGTCTTGTGCACCTAAAAAAAATGGAAGACAGAGGAACATCAGTTCAGTTATAGAGCACAAAAAAATCGAAAAACACTGCAAAATCAGCACAATCCCAATCCATCCATGCCCTCCATAATGTTTAAATTCAAGACAACCCACAGAAAGACTAGGCCCATGCAAGACTCACTACCCCTGGGCATAAATAAAGGTTGAAAAGTAGGCAAAATGGTTGGAGGCCTAACAACAAAGCCTGCATTCAAAATGGCCACTTGCCTGCCAGCACATGGCCAGTGCCTGTAGCTGCACTCAAAATGGCCACCAGCCACATGGCATGTCCCTCCCCATGAACACCCCCAAAAATCGAAAAACACTGCAAAATCAGCACAATCCCATTCCATCCATGGCCTCCATGATGTTTAAATTCAAGACAGCCCACAGAAAGACTAGGCCCATGCTAGACTCAAATACCCCTGGTGAAAAGGCCACAAGTACAGGCCCAAAAATCGAAAAACACTGCAAAATCAGCACAATCCCATTCCATCCATGGCCTCTCCATGATGTTTAAATTCAAGACAGCCCACAGAAAGACTAGGCCCATGCTAGACTCAAATACCCCTGGTGAAAAGGCCACAAGTACAGGCCCAAAAATCGAAAAACACTGCAAAATCAGCACAATCCCATTCCATCCATGGCCTCCATGATGTTTAAATTCAAGACAGCCCACAGAAAGACTAGGCCCATGCTAGACTCAAATACCCCTGGTGAAAAGGCCACAAGTACAGGCCCAAAAATCGAAAAACACTGCAAAATCAGCACAATCCCATTCCATCCATGGCCTCTCCATGATGTTTAAATTCAAGACAGCCCACAGAAAGACTAGGCCCATGCTAGACTCAAATACCCCTGGTGAAAAGGCCACAAGTACAGGCCCAAAAATCGAAAAACACTGCAAAATCATCACAATCCCATTCAATCCATGGCCTCCATGATGTTTAAATTCAAGACAACCCACAGAAATACTAGGCCCATGCAAGACTCACTACCCCTGGCATAAATAAAGGTTGAAAAGTAGGCAAAATGGTTGGAGGCCTAACAACAAAGCCTGCATTCAAAATGGCCACTTGCCTGCCAGCACATGGCCAGTGCCTGTAGCTGCACTCAAAATGGCCACCAGCCACATGGCATGTCCCTCCCCATGAACACCCCCAAAAATCGAAAAACACTGCAAAATCAGCACAATCCCATTCCATCCATGGCCTCCATGATGTTTAAATTCAAGACAGCCCACAGAAAGACTAGGCCCATGCTAGACTCAAATACCCCTGGTGAAAAGGCCACAAGTACAGGCCCAAAAATCGAAAAACACTGCAAAATCAGCACAATCCCATTCCATCCATGGCCTCTCCATGATGTTTAAATTCAAGACAGCCCACAGAAAGACTAGGCCCATGCTAGACTCAAATACCCCTGGTGAAAAGGCCACAAGTACAGGCCCAAAAATCGAAAAACACTGCAAAATCAGCACAATCCCATTCCATCCATGGCCTCCATGATGTTTAAATTCAAGACAGCCCACAGAAAGACTAGGCCCATGCTAGACTCAAATACCCCTGGTGAAAAGGCCACAAGTACAGGCCCAAAAATCGAAAAACACTGCAAAATCAGCACAATCCCATTCCATCCATGGCCTCTCCATGATGTTTAAATTCAAGACAGCCCACAGAAAGACTAGGCCCATGCTAGACTCAAATACCCCTGGTGAAAAGGCCACAAGTACAGGCCCAAAAATCGAAAAACACTGCAAAATCATCACAATCCCATTCAATCCATGGCCTCCATGATGTTTAAATTCAAGACAACCCACAGAAATACTAGGCCCATGCAAGACTCACTACCCCTGGCATAAATAAAGGTTGAAAAGTAGGCAAAATGGTTGGAGGCCTAACAACAAAGCCTGCATTCAAAATGGCCACTTGCCTGCCAGCACATGGCCAGTGCCTGTAGCTGCACTCAAAATGGCCACCAGCCACATGGCATGTCCCTCCCCATGAACACCCCCAAAAATCGAAAAACACTGCAAAATCAGCACAATCCCATTCCATCCATGGCCTCCATGATGTTTAAATTCAAGACAGCCCACAGAAAGACTAGGCCCATGCTAGACTCAAATACCCCTGGTGAAAAGGCCACAAGTACAGGCCCAAAAATCGAAAAACACTGCAAAATCAGCACAATCCCATTCCATCCATGGCCTCTCCATGATGTTTAAATTCAAGACAGCCCACAGAAAGACTAGGCCCATGCTAGACTCAAATACCCCTGGTGAAAAGGCCACAAGTACAGGCCCAAAAATCGAAAAACACTGCAAAATCAGCACAATCCCATTCCATCCATGGCCTCCATGATGTTTAAATTCAAGACAGCCCACAGAAAGACTAGGCCCATGCTAGACTCAAATACCCCTGGTGAAAAGGCCACAAGTACAGGCCCAAAAATCGAAAAACACTGCAAAATCAGCACAATCCCATTCCATCCATGGCCTCTCCATGATGTTTAAATTCAAGACAGCCCACAGAAAGACTAGGCCCATGCTAGACTCAAATACCCCTGGTGAAAAGGCCACAAGTACAGGCCCAAAAATCGAAAAACACTGCAAAATCATCACAATCCCATTCAATCCATGGCCTCCATGATGTTTAAATTCAAGACAACCCACAGAAATACTAGGCCCATGCAAGACTCACTACCCCTGGCATAAATAAAGGTTGAAAAGTAGGCAAAATGGTTGGAGGCCTAACAACAAAGCCTGCATTCAAAATGGCCACTTGCCTGCCAGCACATGGCCAGTGCCTGTAGCTGCACTCAAAATGGCCACCAGCCACATGGCATGTCCCTCCCCATGAACACCCCCAAAAATCGAAAAACACTGCAAAATCAGCACAATCCCATTCCATCCATGGCCTCCATGATGTTTAAATTCAAGACAGCCCACAGAAAGACTAGGCCCATGCTAGACTCAAATACCCCTGGTCAAGGCCCCAACAACAGGTCAAAAATCGAAAAACACAAAATTTTACAAAAAAAAAAAATCGAAAAACACAGAAAAATCAGCACAATCCCAATTCATCTATGGCCTCCATGATGTTTAAGTTCAAGACAACCCACAGAAAGAATCAGTCCACCCACCACTGAGTACCCCTGGGAAAAGGCCCCAAAACAGCCCAAAAATCGAAAATCCCAAAATTTTAGTTGCAGCAACTGTAATGCCCCAAACAAACTTACTTGTAAAATTTCTAATCCAACAGTGATCCAAAGAAAGTCAAAAAGGCCTCAAATCCAAAGATCCAGCAGCATCCACAAAAGGTAATCCTTCCAGGTCCACATCCGAATGAAAAGTGACCAGGAGATGGACAAAGCACTGGGAGGAGCCTGCTGAACAGGAACAGGAAGTTGAAGACTATGGGGCACTTCCTTCCTCCCACCCCCCTGCCCCCCTCCCCAAAATGGACTCCTCGCTAAAAAAGTGCAGGCAAATGTCAAACTAAGGAGTTATTCACATAAAAATCATCATTTCTAGAAGGTTTATGCTGCTTGCTGGTGGATTTCTTGTGCAGAATTGCAAATTTATATTTTCGCGCGCCGCATCTCAAATCTCGCAATTGCGAAGTACCGCGAGACGTGATCTCGTCGTACTCGCGTTGACAAACTATCGCTGGCAAGCCGCGATGACGTAATCGCGCTCGCCAATTCCCGCGGGATCACACAGCAAGATCCAAAATGGCGCAGCACTCGCAAACTATCGAAAAAAACAACTCGGCAAACGATGATAAACGCCGCGCGCCGCAAAAATTGTATCACCAACGCCGCGCGCCGCCAAAAAAATCCGCTGCGTGCGAATTTGCGGATTTTGCGGGAAATCCGCAAATCTCGCGGATTGCGGATTTCCCGAAAATCCGCAAAATCCGCGAGCGGAACGGATTTTCCGCCCACGCTTAGTTCACATGCACATTTCAGGGGTGCAACAGGGTGTCCTTTTGACACCCTGGCACCCTTGAAAGTGCTAAAGCTATTAGCGATTCGGTAATACCTTACATAGTTTTCGATAATTTTTCAAAATTGTGCCTAGTTATACAGAAGCAAATTAGGCACATTTTGTACACCCCTGGCTGAAACCCACATAAGTAGGAAGGAATAAGTTCTTTATTACAGGTTAAATCTGCATTGCCCCACAGCTGAATAGCTCCTGTAAGGACGCCATCCCCTCCAAGCAACCAGTAACTGCCAGACGTATATCAGCACACACAAAGCAACATTCCATTCCACCACCACCACAGACTCTCTTTCACCCTCACACCTCATTTTAGCAGCTCACACATGCCTAAAGGGAAATATGCAAGATGTAAAACAAGCCCCCTCTTTTATTAGAATGACGAACAAAGGTAAACTGTTATGTTAGCCTAACATGTAATCTTATTCTGCTCCAAGTGTCTCTTCTTAAATTTAAGTTCATGTGGCATGCCTTTATCCAGCCTGCAAGGCTCTATTTGGTGTTCTCTGTTGCATACGTGACCAAATTATTCACCCTTGTACCACCACCCATATCCAGCAAACGCGAAGGTCCTGGTATGATGGTCCACGGCAAGCATGATGGCACACATGGACATGTGAATCTCTTACCTGTTGTTCCCCATCACTTGCAGCCAGCCTGGTATCTACTGCTGGCCAGCAGCTCCGCAGAGCTTCTGTTTCAGTATTGCTTCATCAGTGCAAGTATTTAACCATTTCTCTTACCAAAGGGACCTCTCTATTCAAATCTCCAAGCGGATAACCTATTCTGGATCATTACCTCATGTTGTTTCTAATTATTCCCTTGGGGATGTTTTCCCTGAGACCTAGAGGCAACTGGTTAATTGCTGTTTACTCTCTATGTTTTCAATCATTATGACTAAGTTTCTCATGGTTGTCCCAAATAGCGATTGTGATCACTACAAACAAATTGATTGCCATAGAGTTGATCTGTGCCGCATAAATTCATAAATCTGATACTTGGTTGTAAATCTTTCAATAAAATATAATAATCTTAATACAATTATCATTTTCACAAATGGCCTGGTTTGGAATTTACATCTAAGCTTTCAAAAATACTATTACATTGAACATATAATGGCACTTGATGTAGTCGCATTTAAGACTAACATCTGCCTTTGAACTACACTGTTGGCTAACTGAGAAAGGGTTTTTTCTTGGAATAAAATAGCAGAAATGCTACTAAAGGTTAATATAACTATTGAAAGATGGCTTACTGTAGAAATCAACCTTTTCTATGTTTTACCTTTTTCGGTGTCCCCTTTTTTGTGCTGGCATTAGAACTCTCTGCGGTTTACCCTGCTAAACAGGAGTAAAATGTTTGTGCTCCCACTTTCAATAGGGTTTAATTGCACTACCCCTGATTTTCTTATCTAACGTGCCTAAAAGACGCCTAGTATATGGTGTAGAATATGCACCCATGGCCTCAAATTTAAATGCCACCTGTGACCTGCAGCACCTATTGTCTCATCATCAGAGCTGGCCTGTATAACATGGCTTCAGATCTACGGTGTAGCATGAATGCCGCAGCCTAAAAAACATATTTAAGACCTGTCAAAAAAGTCCTTTTTTAACAGTTTGGAAGCCCTGCTTTAAAAATGCAATGTCACTCACCTTTAAATATTAACAGGTCACCCTGAAGTACACATTATTGCCCACAAGGTAGGGTTTCTGATTTTTAAAAGTAAATTGTGCACAATTAAATGAAAATTGGCATTTTCCTTCAGTGACTAGCCCTCAGAATCTATTTTTACTGGCAGGGATGTAGCTGAATCCACTACAACCTCTAACTTTTGATAGGAAAAATAAACAGTCAAATACTATTTTGCATATTTACTAACCATTCAATTCATTAGTGAATTTGTATTTTTAGTAAATATTTAGGAAAGAAGCTCTTAAAAAGTTACATTTTCTCTTACTAAAGTTTCAGATGCTAATTTACCTGCCTGCAGTTTTTATTAAGGTTTTATTAAAGTACAAAAAGAAAAAAGAATAATGAGCAAGCATGGCATTACAGTGCAGTATTAAGCAGCAAGTTAAAACAGTGAAAGATTGCATAGTCACATGTCAATGTGCATACATGTCTAAACCTGTACATTATTAAATGCAAGTCCGTGCTGCAGTGGATTAGGCACGGCATCCAGTTACATATCCAGCAATCTCTGCAAAGACACGTTTTCCCCAGATATGCCCCTATTTACTGCGGTTCCAATGGGGGTAATTTGACCCCGTGTAGAGGCGTCGTTGCCATCCCTCGTTGTAAGGAGGTAAGATTGAAATGGTTGCCAAATATCAACAGGCCTAGCAGCAGATGGTTGCAATTGTGCATAGGTATCACTAGTGGTATTACAATATGCCATACTGTGAAGCCATGCATGCAATGTGGGGGCATGCTTACAAGCCCACTTGATAGCTACTTCACGTTTAGCGATCAGTAGTGCAAATGCAACAAATTGGCACTTAGATTTAGGGAGACCTTGCATATACCCCAGCAGTGCCATCAGGGACAAGGGTGTAGCCTCCGATTCAACCGTACGAGAGAGTTCCCCAAGGACCGTTCTTCAATAATATTCTATCTTGGTACAGGTCCATGTCTTTACAGAAAATGAAAGTAAAATGTTTCAATTCTTTAAACATTTTATTTACAGGTGGACAAAAAAATTAGTTACAGTATAACTATATTTTTGGTACTCATTTTATCGACCTCAGATGGAAGAAATGCTGAGTGGACCCGCTGTGATTTGAACCTGTGACTATGAGGTCAAACACAGGCCCCTGCAATAGACGCATTAGTCCACTAAGCCACCAGACCCATTACTGACAACACATTTTAAATTCACATGACCTTAACATTTGCGCATATACTGTTTTACTGAGCACATGCGTTAATCAGCAAAAAATGGCATCATCAAGTGAATTAATTTGTTTTGACAGTTTGATAATATATGACCGGCCCATCATATGCACTGCGCTGTCTAGTCCCATGAAGTTTTTGCACGACACACATTTTAACTTTCAAAATTAACACACTTTATTAGGGTTAGCTAAATACCACTTCCATGCGTAATACAGCTAGTGAACACAAAGCTAAGCACTTCGCTATCTGTGATAACTTGCCCGGCAAGGACAATAGTGTTTAGTTCTCGGATTTAATAGAATTGGATTGCCTCAAAAGGTCAAATTATTTTCAAAACGGGTACGTTTGGTCATGAACAGAATGCAATTAGTTCTGCAACTGTTCGAAAATGATAAATGAGATGATAAGCAAGCATTTACGATAAACAAGCATTTACGATGCAATGGTCTCTGCATTATTAATGGTAGAGCTATTGGCATTGCTCATGATATTTTTTTTTTTAAATCATAAATAAATGGCATTGTCATTTACATTGCCAATAGCTTAATCGTTAAATAAATGGCATTGTCATTTACAATGCCAATAGCTTAATCGCTCGCAAATACATGACCTATTCCATTTACACCCACACAGAGCCACACACACAAAGCCACCCACACACACATACAGAGCCACCCACACAGTCATTCACATAGAGCCACCTACACAGAGCCACCCTCACACAGACAGAGCCACCCACACATAGAGCCACCTACAAAAAAAGCTATCCACACAGAGCCACACACACACAGAGCCAAACACACACACACACAGAGCCACACACACACACAGAGCCACACACACACACACAGAGCCACACACACACACACAGAGCCACACACACACACACATAGATCCACACACACACAGAGCCACACACACACACACCCACACAAACTCACATAATCAATCAATCAACCAATCAATCAATCACTTGTAAAGTGCACTACTCACCCTTTGAGGGTCTCAAGGCGCTGGGGGAGGGGACGCTGCTACAGCTCGAAGAGCCAGGTCTTGAGGAGTCTTCTGAAGTTGAGTAGGTCTTGGGTCTGCCGCAGATGGGTAGGGAGGCTGTTCCAGGTCTTGGCGGCAAGGAAGGAGAAGGATCTGCCACCGGAGGTTGTTCGTTGGATGCATGGAACAGTGGCAAGGGCATGGTTGGCGGAGCGGAGCTGGCGGGCGGGGGTGTAGAAGCTGAGTCTGCTGTTCAGGTAGGCTGGTCCGGTGTTGTGGAGTGCCTTGTGTGCCTGGGTGAGGAGCTTGAAGGTGATCCTCTTGTTGACGGGGAGCCAGTGCAGGTCTCTCAGGTGGGGGCTTATGTGGCTGCAATGAGGGATGCTGAGGAACAGGCGGGGGGAGGCGTTTTGGATGCGCTGCAGCTGTTGTAGGTGTTTGGCCAGGATTCTTGCGTAGAGTGCGTTGCCGTAGTCCAGCCTACTGCTGACGAGGGCCTAGGTCACCGTTCTTCTGGTTTCGGTCGGGAACCACTTGTAGATCCTGCGGAGCATGCGGAGGGTGTGGTAGCAGGAGGAGGAGATGGAGTTGACCTGCTTCAACATGGAGAGAGAGGAGTCGAGGATGAATCCTAGGTTGCGTACCTCCATCTTGTCTGAGTTTAGTTTCAGACAGCTGCGCCTCATCCACTCGGCGACGGCCTTCATTTCCTTGTGGAGGTTGATTTTGGCAGTGTGCGGGTCCTTGGTGAGGGAGAGGATGAGCTGGGTGTCATCAGCGTAGGAGATGATGTTCAGGTCGTGTTGTCGGGCCACTTGTGCGAGGGGGGCCATGTAGACGTTGAACAGGGTCGGGCTGATGGATGAGCCCTGGGGTACGCCGCAGATGATGTCGGTGGTTTCGGATCAGAAGGGTGGGAGGCGGACTCTCGGGGTTCTGCCGGAGAGGAAGGACGTGGTCCAGTCCAAGGCCTTCTCCTGGATTCCGGCTGCTTGGAGGTGTGTCCTTAGTGTATGGTCAATCACAAGAAATAGGGCAACCCAGTAATCCCCAAGGAACTGGATAACGTAAGTTAAGTAGAAAGAAGTTCCTTGAAGCATTATTTCAAATTATTCAATACATTTCTGTTATGTCTTTTATAAGTACATCAATTGGAAAAGGAACATAAGAAACGTGATGTCTCAAATCAATTTTATGTATTATTTGATAAATAATTCTTTTGGCTTATCACAAAATTAGAGAAAGGTACATATGCTAGGCAACAAAACAACACTACAATACTCAATACATTTTATCAGTAGCGTAATATACCGTCGGTACAATATATATTATACACATATATACATAGAGTGCTCCTGTATCAACAGTCAGCTAATTCATCAGCTTTTTATACAAATCCTTTCATTGATGAATGCAAACCAAGCGGTATAAGAGCGTCGATGTTTCGGTCTTTAACGTATAGTTTTCACCAAGACCATCCTCAGGACTATGTGTTGCACAAGATATTGGACAGGTCTAGCTGTCTCCAATTTTCAATCGACCACGGCTTCACAAGGAAGACCAAAAATACTCCTCCACAGCTATTTTAAAAGAGTATCTGTGAAAACGGGCAGGGCTCCGCTTCAAAATAGATCGCATGCCATATAATTTGTATGCTTAGCCATAGACGAGAACTCTCTTCGTCAATCTCAGTTGGTGTATGGTGGCAGAATGTGTCGAAGGCGGCTGACAGGTCCAGGAGGATGAGGGCTGATGTTTCGCCATTGTCTAGTTGGTGTCTGATGTCATCTGTGGCAGCGATAAGGGTTGTCTCGGTGCTGTGGTTCCGTCTGAAACCGGACTGGGATGGGTCTACGATATTGGTGTCCTCAAGGTGGCGGGTTAGTTGCATGCTGGAGATTTTCTCTATAACCTTTGCCGGGAAACGGAGCAGGGAGATGGGCCGGAAGTTCTTGAGGTCCTTGGGGTCCGCCTTGGGTTTCTTGAGGAGGGCGCTGATTTCGGTGTGCTTCCAGCTTTCTGGGAATGTTGCTGTCTCGAAGGAGATGTTGATGACCTTCCGTAATTGGGGTGCGATGGCTCCGTCTGCTTTGTTGAAAACGTGGTGTGGGCAGGGGTCTGAAGGTGATCATGAGTGGATGGAGTTCATGACCTTACGTGTCTCGTCGTCATTGACGTTGGACCAGGAGGTCAGGCGGTTGGGTGGTGTTCGCAGGGGGGGGTGGAGTCTGACGTAGTCGGGGCGGCCGCGGTGTTGAAGCTGTTGTGGATGTCAGCGATCTTGCGGTAAAAGAAGGTGTCCAGGGAGTCACACAGATCTTGTGAGGGCGGGATGTCGTTGGTGTTGGCGCTGGGGTTGGAGCGTTCCTTCACTATGCTGAAGAGTTCTTTGCTGTCATGTGCATTGTTGTCCAGGCGGGCTTTCAAGGAAGATCTCTTGACTGATCTGATGAGGTGGTGATGTCTGCGGATGGCGTCCTTGTGGGCTGCGTGGCTGTCTTGGGTACGTTCGTGGCGCTATTTCTTCTCCAGTTTCCGACATGTATGTTTGGAGGTCTGGAGCTCTTAGGTGAACCAGGTGGCTTTCTTGCTGGTGTGGCAGTTGGAGGGTTTCTTGAGCGGTGCGAGGGTGTTAGCACAGTCGTCGATCCACTGTCTGAGGTTGCGGATGGCGGCGTCTGGGTCAGTGGGGTCGGTGGGTGGGTTCTGGATCGGGTGGTGGTCAGCTAGTCTTCGGTGACTTTGCTCCAGCAGTGGCGGGTCAGCTGTTGGGTGCAGTGGTGTGTGGTGGGTTTCTTGAAGGTGAAATGGATGCGGCGGTGGTCAGTCCAGTGGAGTTCGGAGGTGTGGTTGAAGGCGACGTGGGCATTTGTGGAGATGACGGGGCTTCTTGAGGAGGGCGTTGATTTCGGCGTGCTTCTAGCTTTCTTGGAACGTTGCTGTCTCGAAGGAGATGTTGATGACCTTCCATAGTTGGGGTGCGATGGTTCTGTCTGCTTTGTGAATACGTGGTGTGGGCAGGGGTCTGATGGTGATCCTGAGTGAATGGAGTTCATTACCTTGCGTGTCTCGTCGTCGTTGATGTAGGACCAGGAGGTCAGCTGATTAGTGCAGGTGTTGAAGCTGTCGTGAATGTCAGCGATCTTGCGATGGAAGAAGGTGGCCAGTAAGTCACACAGCTTTTGCGAGGGCGGGATATCGCTGGTGTTGGCGCTGGGTAGTAGTGTGCACGTCATCCCTTTAGTCAGTCAGAGACTGACACGCACACACAGGCTCCCCACCGCACCAGATTAGAACCTGCCAGCAAGCAAGCAGTAGAGTGCATAGGCCTGAGCCGCCCTCCAGTCCACTGTATAAAGTAAGTGCCCTGACCTTAAGTTGAAAATTGTAGGTTCATCACATGCACCATTTGTCTCGTCTAGCACCACCCTGGCACCGGCCCACCTGCTGCAGCGCCATCTGACCCGTCTAGTGACAAACCTTGCACCAGCTCTGTGCAGGTTACATGCACCGTCCATTCCCATCCCATGATGTAGCCCTCACATAACATGCAGAGTCCTGTCATGCAGAGTGGCCAAACACCAAAGAATCCCGGCCTGGCTGGCCTGCCCTGCTGTGCTCGAAGTCTGCTCACTGCCAACAGGAGGCCAGAGACTCTTCATTGTCGTAAAGTCACCAGCTGTAATGAGGAGTTCTACTAGTAAAATACAGGCAAAAATGGCTGCCAATAGTCTCTTTTTCACTCTAATTTGCCATGTATTTTAAGCATGTACTATCAAAGGACCACTGAGCCAAGATTTTAAATACAAACAATTATCATGCCTTTACCATCAAGTGAGCTTGTTGCCGAGCGATTCCTAATATGTTTGCAAATGTTCACAATAAAAACAGCAATTTGCTCATAAAAATCTCACTAGTGAGGGGAGGAGCCTAGCCTGCAACCATGATGGGCGCCTAACTCCTCGGCTCCGCCGACCTTCTCGCTTTTCTCCCGTATTCCGCCCTATCCTGCCAGTGATCCTGTGTTTGCGCTGCGTCATCGGAATGGGGAGGTGAACCTGGTTCTAACGATGTGCTCTCCTGTACGTTCCCTGCAGTGGAAGTGACGGAGCGCCCTCGCCTTCTCCCTGGTGCTTCACGGCGGTGACCGGGTCTTTGTTCTCCGGGTGCGGCCGGCCCTGAACGCAACAACAGGGCCATTTCAGACGGGGCGGCGCCGGCCGGTGGAAAGCAGCTGCCGCACTGTGTTCTCCGCTGCGGAGGCCCTGTTTGGTCTGCTAACCTGCAAGTTTTGTTAACCGCAGCTGTGAGCGATACACTGTATCGTCTCCCCAGCCCGCAGACGGCTTTGCTCGCTACTTTGTCTCCCCGAGCACTGTGGTGGATGCCATTTTAGAGATCGAGCATTCGCCATTTGAAAGTGACGACCCCGGGCTGCTGCTGGAGATACTGACTACTGTTTACACCACTTTGACACCGTGTGGGGTGTAGGAATGGTATGTGCTGCCCTTGTGCCCCCGGACTGGCTGTGTTACGAGGAGTGCCGGCGGGCTGATCGGCTATTTGCAAGAGGTGCTGGCGGCCAGCTTCAAGGACTGTTACACGTCTGTGAGCCCCGTGTGCAGGGAACTGCTGCATCCTTTCTCCCTGAGGCACCAATGATGATTGGTGATATTCTGGGCGCTCTAGGTACTCTGCGAGCTGCCCTACGTACTGCTGCCCTGGATTTGGGGGGCCGACTGGATGCCATTTCGTCTGACGCACCCTCGACTGGCTGTGGTTGCCCTCGAGTGCAGGGCACTGCGCCACACCCTGTATCTGACTACTGTGGATTCTCTGCCCAGGTGTGCTCGGAGGCGTTGGAGGTGCGGGATCCTGCTACCGCTGAGGTGCCGACTGTAATGGTTTTGGAGAGGTCTGGTGTTCACGGATCTGTGAAATGGCTGGGGAATCGTCTCCGGGCGCCATGTCCGGCGACTTCTTTGGGAACTACTGGCGTGAATCACTATTTTATCCTGGAGCGGATGCTACTGCTTTGGCCAGCCGACTTTGGAGGATCGCTGCTATGCGTTGCTTCCTCTTGTACCGTTGCTAAACACATGGCTATGTGTCAGATAGACTTTGGTGGACAGCATCCTATTCTGCTGTGGTCACCCCGTTCGCTTACCTCACCCAAGATGGCTACTGTGCAGCTGGACTACGTCGCTATAGCGGATCGCAGGGGGCAAGGTTGAGGATGTCTCCCCTCTTTTTTGGACTGTTGTTGCTCACACTGTTGGGACGTTGAAGGGTAGACGGGGGAATTGAACATTGGTCTTATATCGGTTACGGGGGCTGGGGATGGGCGACCGGAACTGTACATGTTGGTTGTTTTGAGCATATATGTATGGCCCTCCTCCGGTCTTATGTGATTCCTTTTCTTTCTTCTTTTCTTTCTGCGTCTATATTTCGGGTACTCTTTTTGGGGCGACAGGCACACTGCTAGGGGGGGTAGGCCGTAGCCTCTGCATGCGTGTAGGGTGGGGGGTAGGGGGGGGTTATTTTGTCCATTTTAGTTTCTATGGGCCTTATTTTTCTCCTTTATTCTTAAACTCTTTCCTTTTCCTGTTCTTCTTTGGGTCAGTAGGGGGGTTCGGTGTGGGGTAGCGGCTGGCATGCAACGTGATTTGTGATTGTTTCTCCTTTCGGATTATTACTCTGCCGACATTCTGATTATGTTCTTCTGCTTGTTGGACTTTTCTGGTGAACGTTGCCCACTCGTGTCCTCGGTGATTGTATGGACTCTGATCCTCCTTAGTTCCTATACTTTACAATATACTTTAAAAAAGAAAATCTTAAAAATGAACCTTAAATTCTCCTGTTTCTCGGTAGCGCGCTACTATCCAGTGTAACCCAAGCTGATTGCTATTTTGTATTAAGGTGCTACTGAGTTGCTGTATAGCTTGCCAATTTGCTTCAATGATGTCGAGGCCGGCCAGATGGTTGTGGGCCCGTATTTGTCTGCTGGTATTGTGCAATAAAGGTTCCAAAAAACTTTAAAAAAAAAAATCTCACTAGTGACAAAAGACAGAAGCACTTTTTTTCTTTTAATTTTATTATTCCTCTTTATCCAGTAAGGTGACTATAAAGAGATCCCCGTAGGGGTGTAGCCTATTTATCACACCCACTAACAAACATGTATTCCGATATTCCCCCTGAAAATGGGCACAAAATGCGCATTTTAGTGCATTTTGCCCCAAAATCTGCGCATCGCAGTTTTTACTGGGCATTTTCTCTCCACTAAATTATCAGCAGGTTTGAAGTGGTGAAATGTATGCGGGTTTTGAGGGGAGCTGACTTTTCACCCCGTCCCTCATTATGAATGGCGTGTGTATTTTTGTGATCATTGAGCAAACGGCAATACACAGAGACTAGAAGCACGATTTAGGAAATAATGATGGCATGAGCAGCCATTTTATCTAGGTGAATATCAACAGGTTAAAATCAAATGTATAGAGCACATTCCCAGTGCATATAGGCGCCTGCGGATTTTGGTGTGGAGAGGACCAAACTACACTTACACCCCATTTCTGTAGAAAAAAAATCACGTATGCAGTTATTTATTAGTGCTAATAAATGTGGATCCTGGCTTACCGTGTTACAGTAAGGAACAGGTGTTTTACTTAGGAACCCATCACATCTATTTCTCTGTTTCTCCCAGCTCTCTTCCTCTAGCTCCGAAAATCTGCCTGACTCAATCAAATAGAAGTACAAGGCTTTTCTCTTATTATGACTATTGCTTGAATATATGTTGCGTAAAAATGGTGCAGAAAGCTCCGTCCCTATCACTCAGCGCACTTGTGTGTGGGGTCCCTAGGGCTTCTTCGAATGATAAAACAGTATGAAAACAAATCTCAAAAATGTCTACCGTGTAATCAATGACATAGTAATTATATTCAATCCTTTACTTAATCAGATAAACAACCATCTTCAAAGACGTTACTTCAAGGGAAACATGAGGATCAGAAATCCAAATAGAAGTAAAAATGAAACACAAAAAATGTATAAATGATATGTTGGGCCTCAGTTTAGGCTTACACATTTGTAACATAAACCCAATGCATTTCGGGTACAACCCTTCATCAGGGGAAAACCATTTTTGTGCTTTTAAATTCTGTTCTTGACGTTTGTAGCCACCTGCTGGAACAAGGAAAAAACTATATAAGCAATGGTCAATGCAACGATGTAAACTCTGTGAATATCTGTGCTTGCAGCCACTATCGAAAGTACAAGGTATATGATTCATGCAGGCTGAGGAGAGAAACCACATCCCCAATAAGTGTCAAAAGATGAAAGGATGAAGCGTAACCGAACGCGACAACCACAAGAGTCTCAATGTGACTCGAGGTGCATAAAGGGCAACAAATGCAGAAAGCAAAATCCACTTGGGGCGAACCCCCTGTGATCATGATGTGTACAGAAACAACCTCAACGGTGTAAACCAAGTTCCCGTAAGTACCTATCAGAATGGCCAACTGTTACCTCAAAAGTTGAAAGGGATATGACGGTTAAACCGCATTCCCCACGAAGCGTGTCTCTTCCTAAGTGAACAAAAAACGAGATCTTAGAGACGATTTGTAAAAGTACAACAACGTGTACACTACCGGTGAGTCAGGCATGTCCCCCAGCATTAAAAAAAGAATATTACCCGTGCAGTAAATATGCGGCAAGGATTCAAATGTAGTTATACTGACGTTTGCAATCTATCAACGAAAAAGACCATCTGTTAAATTCCAAAATTAAGGGGGAGCAGAAAACCGCCCGTACAACATTAAGGATTCCCAAAATGAACTCACTAAGGGGCAGATTTACAATAACTGGCGCATCCCTGCATATCAGTAGGGATGCACCAGTTATTGTGCGTCAAGGCACACACCTCTTGCGCCATGATGGATGCGTCGCATTTACAATGCGGCGCATCCAGCATGCGTCGCATTTACAATGCGGCGCACCATGGGGAAAGAATAGACAGATGCGTGACGGATCTGCTGCCGTAAAGGTGACGCATTGCTGGAGTTGCATTGCAAGCGCGACGCAGCTCCAGCAAGGCTCGGGGTGCCCCTATGCCTAACATGCTGCGTCAATCCTTACGCCTGCTTCAAGCAGGCGCAGGGTTTTGACACAGCATGGGCCCAAAAGTGACTGAGTGAAATCTTGTAGATTTCACTCAGCCACTTGTAAGAGGCATTCCTGCACGGGAACGCCCCCCCCCCCCCCACCCCGCTGCACAGGAAATCCTACATGTGGCGCAGGGTTTTACAACGTGACGCAGCTTCCTAGATGCATCACGTTGTAAATACCTCGCAGCATGGTGCTGGCTTTGCGCCACCTCTGCGTCACAAAAGTGACGCAACGGCGGCGCAAATGTGGCATACAGTGTTTGTAAATCTGCCCCCAAGTGTTTTCGCGATGGTCCGCCGACCCGTTGCAAAGAAACGTCAAGGGTGACTCTACCTTGCAAACGTTTGAAGAAATAGGTATGTGCAACGTCGGTAGGCACCATGTGATATTAACACGTTGTATTTCAATGGTAAGATTCGATTTATTATTAAGCAAAGAGTTGGTTGGTTAATATGTATATTTAGATATTAATTCTAATTCTCATACAAATGGCCAGCAGAGAGATGGTTGACCCTGGTGTGATCAAAGAACGTGCATATATTGTAGGCCTTTAATATTCAGTGTACTGTAGACAGAAGACAACGTTTTTCTGTAGTCATGTTTTTTTTAACGTCCAAGGCTAATAGAGGAACAGAAAATTAAAAAAGGCAATCTACACTTCTAGCACACGCTTAAATTCTGCATATGTACATGTATAAGGATGAGGTATACAGATCATTACATAAATGCATTTACTATTACAATCGTTGTTTGTTAAAATTATACATAATGAATGGAAGGTGCTGATGCAGTGATTTTCAGACATGTCAACTTCAGAGAGAGAGAGACAGGACGACTGCTCTGCAATTGTCTTACATACTCTCCCACTCCACCTACCTCTCAGCCATTACTGTTCCTCCCGGGAAACATCCATTACAATGCAGTCATTACAACGCACTACCTTTACAATGCAACTGTTGCAACGCAACTGCCTTTAAATCGCATGCCATTACAATGCATGCCATTACAACGCATGTCACTACGACGCATGCCATTATAACGCATACCATTACAACACATGCCATCACAACCCATTATAAGGTAAGGAATGGAGATTTTTTTGTTTTAGGGTGGGTATGGGTTTTGGGGTACATGGGAAAAGTAATTTTTACCCCTACACTATCCAACACTTTCCCTACTGTTGCCCTAAAAGTATTATGCGTTGTAATGGTATGCATTGTAATGGTATGTGTTGTAATGGAATGCGTTGTAATGGTACTTTTAAAAAATGCGTTGTAATGGCATGCATTGTAAAATCATGTGATGTAATGGTAGTTGTGATGTGAAAACTGCGTTGTAAAAGCATGCGTTGTAATTGTTTGCATTGTAAGGTCATATATTCTCCCTCCCTCCATTCTCCCTCTTGCTGCCATTATTCTTTCTCTTTTTTCCCACTCTTCTATTTTGTCGACCCCCTCCTATTTTCTGTCTGTGGTCCACTTTTACACTGGACCTTAAGCTTGAGATACTCTGTTGGTGCATAAAAGTAGGGGAATGAGGGAACTATAAGCATGCAAATGTTGAGTTTTGAATATTCTATGTTACTATTTATAAATGTATGCCACAAAGAATACAGCAGCATTGATAGGTGTAAAATGTAAGCAATAAAACCTATGGTCTGCATTCTACGCCTCTCATTGACTGTTCAGGAACGAGCAGGAGGTGGCACTCAGATCCTCCTTGGGTGCTCATGCGAGCCCCTGCCAGCCCCTGCCACAATGAGTAAAGGGTTTTCTGGTGCAGAATCAGGACACAATGCCTGGCTCTACAGAATGGCTTTTTGTAGCCTTGGGGGAAAGTTGTATATGATCCTCAGGGGTGGGAGAGGGGGAGGCGTTGTCTTCGGCTGCACCTCGTTTCCACCCTAGTGATGCCCTTAAACACACAAAAAGGAACACACATAAGTAACGTTGGACCCGGCGCTCTTAACGGGGTCACCCATAAACATATTTTGGCTTCACTCCTCCTGTTTTCTGTAGCCATTTTTATTGGATCTTAGGGCACTGTGCACTTTACCTCCGCTAACAAGTGCTAAAGTGCCTGCGCTCTTTCCTTTAAACATGGTAAAATTGGTTTACATCCAATTGGAAAATGCTGTTTACTTCTAAGTCCATAGAAATGTGGTTCTACATGTACCCAGGGCATGTAATTTAAATGTTGTGAGTGGGTCTGCAACACTTATTGTGCCACCCACTTAATTATCCTATTTAAACATGTGTCGAAGCCTGCCTTTGCAGTCTGTGTGTGCAGTTGTAAAACTGCCATTTTGACCTAGCAAAATGTACCTTTTGCCAGGCCAAAAAATATTCCCTTTTAATACATATGTGACCACTAGGCAAAGCCCTTCCTTAGCTGTCCATAAGGATGGGTGCAGTATGCAGAGTGCAGTGCATTTTAATGGTTTGGCATATACATTTATGTTTTATATGTTCCGAAATAGGCTAGGCTCCTTTGCTACCCTTGTTCTTTTTTCTATTCTTGAATTTGTCACAATCTCATGACTTCAGTGATGTAAAATTGATGGCAGCACCCACACTCTGTAAAGTGTTCCAGTGCCACTGGCCTGGTCGCATTTGTGTGACATTTCCATGCATTCTGGCTACCTGGGTGCTTATATGTGAAGTTTCCATGCTTTCTGGCCTGGCCAAGGTGCTTTTGTATGACACTTCCATGCTTTCTGCCTGCCTGGGTGCTTATGTGTGACAATATGAGTGACAATTTATTGAAAATACAAAAAAGAATATCAGAATGTAGTCCTTATACTGTAAAGTTATGAGGTTGAAACAGTCTTTAAAAAAGCCTAAATCCATGGCACTTTTTGCTGAAAAGACAAGAGTGGCCGGAAGGGTGTCATGATCATTGCTGTACGGCCCCTTGAGGTGTCCTGGGCAGCAATGTATGCAATTTCACTCTCTCTTAGACTGAACCAGGGAGTAATCTCTAGGTTGTGATGTCACTCTGTACTGTGCTATCTCTGAGCATGTCCTAGGGAGCGGTCTCTCCTTCAGTTGTGATCTTATTCTGTTTCACAGTCTGTTCAATGGAGCAGTCTCTCCTTCTGTTGTGATTTTAGCTTGCATAGAGTTTCTCCCAGCCAATCCTGGTAAACCCTCTCTTGAAAAGTTATGATTAGTATATCACTCTACATTGTGCAGTCTGTTCGTGAAACATGAACCCACACTATAGTATTCTATTTCTTAAACTGCACTGCAGAGAAGCCTCTTACTCTGTCTTGGACATAAGCACTCTGAAAAATATTTTCAGGCTATTTCGATACTTTTGTGGACTGATCGACTGATAGAAAGAAGAAAACAGAAAGCACTGACATCATTATGAATGATGAAACAAAAAAAAGTTATCCTAGTGTTAATGATAATAATTCCAAATGAAAATTATTTACATGTTTGAAATTCATAATGTGTGTCTGCAAGAGAGTGAGGGATCCTATCTTCACTAGGAAATGAAATTGTGCAAAGCACAAGTCACAAAAAAGTTTCTGTATACCATATAACCAAGCCCCATGCATTAGGTGTTTGTGAACTCTAGTTTTTCTCCAAGAAAATGCATCACATATCTATGATTGTAGTATCCTTATGTGTTTCAAGTGGATACCTAGAGTGGGGGCTTTCGTGACAGCTTCTCAAAAGAATAGAATTCAGAAAATTTGTCAGATTGATATCAAATTGGGTAATTTCTTTTAATCCTGGTATCAATGGTTTTGATGTATGCTGACGTATATTAAGGGATGTCTTGTTTCAAATTTGTTATCAGTTTGCATCAGCTTTGAAAACCCTCTTGTCTATCATTTTAGATTTTACCTTTGCATATAAAAGGTGCTGGGAAGAGAAAATCACACAAGAAAGGAGGAGCTGAGAAAGAACGTGAAACAAATAAAAAAATGCAAGAGAATGAAGCAAGCCACTACCAAAAAGTGACTGATATTTTTGTCCTCTCAAAGTGTTGGTTTCTTTCGAAGGTGGCAGCATGTCCACCAGCTTCAGTACTGAAGGTGCTGAACAAACTGCTGTAGGCCAAAGAACCAAAATAGGCAGTGAAGGTACTGTAACTGAGGCAGCTCCAAAGTATATAGAAGGTTACATTGAATCAGAAAATGATGTAGATTCTGAAGGGAAGTGTCAAGAAGACCTTGTAGCTGAGAAATCAGCATGTGCTGATGTGACTTTAACTCATGCAGCTTTTGAAAAGAGAACATCGCACAAGGAAGCAGGAGCTGAGAAATAATGTGAAAAGAAGAAAAAAATACAAGAGAAAGAAGCAACCCATTACCAAAAATTGACAAATATTTTTAGGCCCAAAAACGATTTGGTTTCTCTTGAAGGTGACAGCACATCTACTAGCTTCAGAAGTGAAGCTGCTGAACAAACTTCTGAAGGCCAAAGGACTAAAATGAGTTATGCCAACTGGGAAAATATGTGGTTTTATTGACGATACTGGCATGGATGATTTACACTTTGGCCACAATCAGTATGGAGAGGCATTAAATAAATTTTTTGGGTTTGCTATGACCTTGAAATCCTGAGGTTCCTAAAAGATGAAAATGGCCAAATAATTCCTACATTTAAGAATTGGTGCTCCAGCTCAGTTATCGACCATTTGATCGTTTCTTCTAATGTTACATCTTGTTGTGCCTCCCCTAGGATAGAAATTTCCACTTTAAGCGATCATAATTGTATAATTCTGAAAACTACTTTATGGAGTAATAATTTTGTCAATGTGGGTACTATAGTCTCCAATTTGGAACCCCACAGACCTAACGGAGTTCATTTAAGGTGGGTAGGCTAAAAAGCTACCAAATTAACCGGCTCAATTGTCAGGAACTTTGATGGGGAAAATTTCTCTCATACTTGACAAATGTACTGACCATAATCTGGTTTTATCTGCTTTTAATGACATTAATAAATCTATTGAGGCTAGGTTTACTAAATCTACAGGGGGCCAGCGTAAAAATAAACGGACCTGGTTTGACCACTCCTGTACCAGGCTACTAACCGAATTAAAACACGCTCTAGCCAAAAAGCCCAGGGACTCCGACTCTGTTAAAAAATTAAGACGAGAATATAAATCCGCCTTTAAGCAAAGGAAGAGCGAGCTACAGCAGATGGCATGGGATTCTCTCAACCAGGCTGCTGAGTGCTCCAATAGTACCCTGTTCTGGGCCACTGTGAATTCTCCCTTCCTTAAGGATGAAAAATTGCCAGAATTAACATCTAATGTCTCCTGTGATGATTGGATAGCCCATTTTTCAGAGATTTTTGATTCCAATTGTCAAACGGATATAGACCTGAGAAGGTGGGAAATCCTACCACTGGATATTACAGTCAGCGAGGTAGAACTTGGCATACGGGCAAGCAAAGGGGGGAAAGCCCAAGGACCCGATGGAGTACCCATCGATGTCTATAAAGCAGTGCCGGAGTTGTGGAGTTCTCTACTGGCCATTGTTTTTTAATGCAGCAGTATGTACCGAGTCCCCGGAAACGTGGGGGGAATCAATTATTGTTCCGATACATAAAAAGGGAAGTACGTCTGAGGTGAAAAATTATCGCCCGATTTCTCTTCTTGACTCCTCAGTCAAGATTATGAGTCGAGTTATGCTAGCAAGGTTAGAGGAATGGGCCGAGGAAGAGGGTATCCTCGTTGATAGCCAGTTTGGATTTAGAAAGGGCCGGGCCACACTTGAGCAGTGCTTAAACCTCAATCTATTGATCGAGTTTTATACCGAAACCAAACCAGGGTCACTCCACCTTTGCTTTGCCGACCTCAGTTGTGCTTTCGACATGGTTGACCATTCTATTTTATGGCCAACCCTGTTACAGTTAGGAGCACCAAAGGGCATAATCTATTTCCTGGCCAGGCTGTATATGAAATTAACAACCTCTGTACGTTTCGGCACTAATGGAGAATGCACCCCAAAATTTGGAGTCGGAAGAGGGATTAGACAGGGCTGTGTATTGGCCCCCCCTCTTTTTATTTTATTTATTAATGGAATCAACAAGATTTTTAAAAGTGTTAAAGCAGATGCCCCCATGATATATGGTTCCCCAGTGCCGGTGTTATTATACGCCGATGACGCTGTTCTGCTCTCTAGAACACCGTTAGGACTTCAGCGTTTGATTAATAGATTTTCCACCTTTATTAATGATAAGAAATTAATAATTAACAAGGGGGAAACATTTACCATGTCTTGCGGGGCTAAAAGCTAAGCAACTAATTGTTTTTTTATTGATAAAGATAAGGTGCGTCGGGTGGACACATTCTGTTATCTAGGTATAACTTTTTCCAATGATAGATCGTGGTCCAATGAATTTAAAAACATCTGCATTAAAATGGCAAAAAAAGCACATGGGGTTTTTAGATTTGCTCACAAAGTTGAGGACCGACGTATAGCATGCTCAAGATCAATCAAGCTAGGTGTGTCACTATTGCACTATAGGTATTGCACTATATGGAGCCGGAGTATGGGGGCATAGGTGTGCACATAGAAGTGACCATAATTTGCAGCAGGAGGAACATTCCTTTTTAAAAAAGCTCCTGTCTTTGCCAATTTCTGCATCTACCGAGTTAATCCATAGGGAGACAGACACCAACTTTTTGATCGATCAAATATCCCTGAGGCCACTTATGATCTGGCGGTCAATTTGGCTTCAGGAGGAAAAATCCTTTACTAGATCGATCATTGAGGGCTGTCTCCGACTGGACAAATACTCTAAAATACCCTGGCTAAAATATGTGATTAGTTGTTTCTCCGAAATTTTTTATCTAAATATCCTTGCTGACCCCAGTGCAGCGGCTCTAATCCCAAAATCCGAGCTGAAATCTAAATTCCTGGCCTTTTCAGTAAGAAAGAGAACTGTGGCTAATGGATCTTTATCAACTGTTAAATTTTATAATAGCTATACCATTGCCGAAGGCTTCCCTCTTTATTTAATATGGGTGACAAGGGCATCACACAAATTTGTGCTAACCAGGCTGAGGTTCGGTGTAGCACATCATTTAGTAGCTTTTCCTACCATTAAAAAGCACCCGCAAGGGCCATGTATGTGTGATGGTGTATCTAGACAAAGCACTGTGCACTTTCTCTTGATCTGCAAACTGTACATGAATTTTCGTACTACCTATTGAAAACCGCTATTTCTTAAATATGGTGTGCGTACAGTTATGCAGGCTATGAGCCTTATTTTTAACTTGCAATATGTCGATGTCTGTTTTTTAACTGCAACGTTTTTAATCCAGTCTGTAAAGGCTAGGACAAGCATGTGCTTTTAAATTATTGTGTCTGTTATATTATGGTAGTTTTCTTTTATTCTGTAAATAACTGTAATTACTATGCATTGTATGTATTTTGTGCTTTTATGGTAATTTTTTATGCACCGAATAAAGCTTCATGACTTGAGTAGTGATTCTACAGTAAAGGAGGCAGCTTCCTTGTTTTTAGAATGTTACATTGAAAGAGAAAGTGTAGAAGAGTCCAAAGAGAAGTGTCAAGAAGACACCCTAGTTGAGAAATCAGCATGTGCTGATGTGACTTTGATTGATCCAGTGGAGGACCTATGGTTTTTGAGACCAACATCTGAAAATTTGAATGCCTTTTTTAAGTTCCATCCCTGTCAACCAGATGGTCTACTTTGGAATGCTAAAATATTATATCAGTAAAAAAATGGGAAACCAAGACTTTGGTTAACTTATTCACCCAAAGCCGAAACCTTTTTCTGTGTGGTGTGTCTAGATTTTAGCAAACAGACAGATAGAAGTGCTTTCATTGATGGCTGTTCTGATGAAAGGCATATGTACCAAAGAATTGATGAGTACAAAGACAGCATCCTTCATCACAGTACTACGGAGTCCTTCATGATATGCTCAGGAAACATAGATATATGTAGCCATGTTTTTAAAAGCACACAACTGCAAAATAAGAGGAAGTCGAGCAAAAATTTGGCATTTTAGAAAGAGTAGTGAAAATAATAAAACGGATTGACAAAAGAGGTCTGATATATCGAGCAACTACAGAGGCTACCTACACCTTAGAAGATGAAACATTGGATCATGGAAATGTTTGGGAACTTCTTCAGCATCTTAAAAAACTTGATCCATTATTGAAAAGCCTTCTTGAGGATGTCAGTAAAAAGAGCAAAAAACATCATGAGGTTGCAAAGAGTGGTAAAGGGCGCGGAAATCTGGTTTGTCCTGATTTCAAAAACATCTGTGAAATATCTCATAGTTAATATTTCCTCATTACTAAAAGAGGGTATCGCTGAAGAAATTAAGGTAGCCGAAATGTTTTCAATATAGCTGGATACAACACAGGACATAAATATTATAGACCCGTGCTCTATGATGATCAGATATGTGAGTGACCGATGTTGTCCACGAACATCTCGTGTCTGTTGTGAATGTGTGAGCTAGTTTGCACTGCACTTGAATCCATGAACATTAACGTTGCAAATTGTGTTGGTAACTCAACAGATGGAGCATTCCATATGCAGGGACAGTATAATGGTTTCACAGCATGGCTGAGTAAAAAAGCATCTGATCAGATTCAAGTGTGGTGCTACGTGCATGTACTTAACCGTGTCATATATGATGTTACTAAAATATCTGTATCTGCAGTATTACTGTTTGGGCTGTTAAATTCTTGTGCTGTATTTCTCAGGGATTCATACCTTTGAATAAATGTGTGGCGAGGCAAAAGTATTGAAGCACGATTTCAGTCCATCCCTATAATTGAAGAAACAAGATGGTGGACCAAAGATGTAGCACTCAAAAAAATGTTTGGTCTATACATTAACCCAAGTAAATCCATGTACATTGAGGCTCTTCAAACTATGGATGGGATCCAAATCAGATAACTTCAATGACGAAATCATATACAAAGCCATTTAATTTCTAAAGTCACTAGTTACATTTGACACCATTTTAACTGCATAGATGTATCTGTTTATTTTTCAAAATACCACTCCGTCATCTCTGTCGCTGCAAAAACAAGGTATTGATGTACTGCAGGCATAACGAATGGTAACTAAAACCAATGACTCCCTACAGCAACAGGGTCGGGATTTCAGCTGCATAATGGATGCTACAAACAAATTCATCAATGGGGCCAAAGAAAAATTAGATTCAAGTTGACTTGCCAGAGTTTCGAGTATGCAGGAAGAAGATGATGCTTGGGGAAACTGCGACTGATGAACCCATCAGGTCAGCTACTGATAAATACCAAGTAGAAGTTTATAATGCTGCAATGGACAAAGTAGTTTAAAGCTGCAGAGTCGATTCACAACTCATGGTCAGTTGTTTGCAAATTTGGCATGCCTGGACCCCAGAAACTTTGAAGACATCCTCCAGAACATTCCTCAAAATGCCCTTCAATGATTAATTGACTTACTAACTAGATTTGATCCAGAAGCATCTGTTAAAAATGTGACAATCATTGATCTTTTTGCCTCCAAAGGCAAATTGATGCAAGGGATGTTAACCCTTTAAAATGTTCAAGTTGCCACATTTTGAAGCTGAGCGCTTCGAATAAAATATTTTATTTGAAGGCTGCTCTTTGAACATGAAAAGCATTTTACTTTTGCACGTTACTGTCAACATTTCGAGGGCGATTTATGAATATCAAACAAAACATTGCAATAACCAGAGTTAACCTCCTTGCGTTGGCTCACTTTGAGGCTGCTTTGCACCACGCACACTCCTTTGTACCATCGTGAAAGACTGTGAACATTATTTCTAGCATAATTTTCACACTGAAACAATATCCATCCACTACAAGATCCTATGCTTAGGTTAACTTTAAAATGTTTACTGTACTGTATTTATGCTGTACAGTAGAGCACACATGCATTCTTGGAAATCCTCAAGGAAGTGTCAGTTTTTGGCTTAAATCAAGGTCTACCTTTGTTAGTAGGTAGGGCTTTACATCAAAACCCATGGGTGGTTGCTTGGGAACTCCCACATCTCACCCATGAAACACCATCTTGACACAAATTAACACAAAATAGTGTGAAGTGCGATTGAATATAACACTTTTTTGAGATCAAGTAGGTTATTATGTCTTTACAGTATTTTATATTAAGGAATTTGCAGAATGTCATATTAACTGTTTAAAATGTCACAATCATAATGTTGTGCACTGTTGCACTTTTGATAAGATATTGTAGCTAGAGCTTGTGGCGCCCGGGGCTACCCCTCAGATTGCCGCCCCCTTGGGGGTGGGGGGGGTGCTGGGGAAAAAGGACGGTGAGCACTTGAAAGATGTCCGAGTCTCCGAGAGACACGCACCTCGATCATGCAAGTTACATGCACATACATGACACAGTCAAAAGCTAGATAGATTTGTTGTCATCCGATATTGTTGACAAAAAGTGCGATATATAAAAGGGCATATGCATCAATCTATTTTGTTGTTAGAGCAGCCACATAAGCCACGTTCAGTTTGACACGTTTCACACTGTCAATCAGAGCCGAAGAACACCCATTCACATAATCAACCCGAGCAGTGCCTTCCATCAGACTTTTGAATGAGTGCCAGAGGCTGCCTTGTCCAAGAGGTAATCTCCCAGTCCCAGAAATTCTCTGCCACCAACAGGACAACGCTTCGTCCTCCGAACCATGCTACCAACCAATAGATTTCCATAACTATTTTGACCACTGCACTGCCACATAACACTACCGCACATCCTCAGTCACCTTCACATCATACCATAATCCTCACTCACATAATACTACTTCACAGCAAAAGACTACCACCAACCATCACCACTCTGCTACCCACCAACAACACACTAACCGCCTTAAAATATCTCTGCATCACTTTACCACTACATCATCTCAATACTCTCCCACACCACCACGCTGGCAACCCCACCTCAGCCCTAGACACTCCCAAATCAACACACAACCACCTCAGCACTACCAAGTTAGCACCTTCCAGCACCACAACACTATTCAATACAACCTAATGCAAATCACAAGTAAGTCAAGCACTACATTTCTTCAACAATATAATCCAACCACATTACAGCATGGCACAGTCGCAAAATAAATGCCCTGCTAACTCTGACTGCAGTAAAACTGGTCTAACAATACCACCTTCCTCTATTCCACCACAGCGCTATCACCAATACCACCTGACCTGAGAGACCCACATTACCATCTGTCACTACCAAACTACGATTCCCCATCACTCCGCTACATAATCCTTTTCTATTACCTTGTCATATCACAAGCAGCAGCAGCACCCCCTCACATTACAACCACTTCACCTCTGACAACCACACTATCAGTGATTCCCAGCTCAGATTACCACACACCTACTCCACCAGTCCACTAACTTCCAGGAAAGTCCACCACTGAGCCCCAGCATCGCACTGCCACCCGGTGAAGTAACAGTCCAACTCTGCACAACTAAGCTGGCACAACATTAATGCATCCCTCACCCTTACAACGCCACCACTACAACCAGCAAACCAGGTCTTGCTACTACTGAAGCGACGTCACGTGTAAGCCATCAGTCTCCCACCTCAAAAGGACTTGCCAAAACCAAGCAGAGGCTGGTACTCAAGGCAACATGGCTTGCACATGCATGCAATAGTGTCACTATCATTTTAATGTCGTTTTTCCTTGCAGGTTGTAAGGGGAATTCTAATCTGCAGTAGAAGTGCATAGATCCAAAATCTAATGGCAGAGTGCAAAACGAGTCTGGGTGCTTGTTGGATGAACAGGTAAGTAAGTGTAACTTGGTGCCGCCCATCATGCACGGTGCAATGATTGTAATTGGACAGACGGACGGTTCTTTACTAATTTCTTTCTCTCTCTCGGACACCAGCTCACCAAGCCGAGAATCTATTATAGTAGCACAGTTGTCAAGCTCTATTGTAATTTCATATTAAAGGTGTTTATCATTGCCAAATGGTGATGTAGGTGACCTTTTGTGGAAAGTTTAGAAACTATATTTCATACTTCAAACACAACAGGCTTGGTATTGCATATAAAACAGCAGTAAATGGAATATTAAATACAATTAATTGCACATTAGGTTCAGGCTCACAACCACTACTTCATCAAGTCTTTTTTCAGAATTGACTCCAATTCTGATAATGGTTGGAATCTCACTTATTGCAGGGCTACTGCTGAAGAAATAAATCAACTCAATAGACTGAAGAGGGTACTTAAAGACAAGTGCGACACAGGAAGCATTGCTGTCCGGAGAGCTTTTCCATATAAAATGTGCACCAGAAACGCAGGCCGGCACTCTCTGCTGATGCACTTGAATAATAGCACCATGAAGAAATAATGGTCAGAAGCACAGAGTAGCGCGCTGTATATACATAGGGTGTCTTTTTGCCTAAGAGCCAAACCCGAAGGTTTTTCAGGGTTACATAGGACGGTAATAGTGTTGAGGCCGGGCCAGCTATGAAACAGACCCGTGAAACACTCAAAAGGGTTTTTTCGAGTCTTTTGGGGAAAAAGTATTTGATAATTTTCTGTGTACAACCTCTAACACATAACATAATTATTGAATCTTTAATGGGTCTGTATAAGTTGTGTGAATTAAGTAATCCTCTTTTCTGCCTGTCTTTTCCACCATCAATCTTCGTAAAACTAAGCCTCACCTTTAATTATTTTATAGTTGCGTGTGTGCCACGGCGCTCACCACAAAAGAAAGGAGCAGGCTGGGCAAAAAGAATGGTGGTCTCTCCGCGCACTCCGACACTCCTCGACACGACGAGGGGCGAGTGCAGGGTGTTGTGACAGTGAGCGTGTAACGCGTCACACTGCTACGGTGTGGCGAGGGGGCTGGCCAAAAATGTCCTTTCAAGGCCGTCATTGGTTGCGCTCACGCGCGCCGCGCATGCTACCACTGGATTGACGGCCCTGGAGGACCAGTGTGAGCGACGCTGGGAGGGGGGCCCAACAACGGTCGTCACAGACAGATTGGTGATGAGTTGACAGATTTGTGAATGCGAACGAACCAATTTCAGTTGCACTGTAGTATTTTATTTTAACTTTATTATGCCATGTAAATTGAAATAATGCAATCCCTAGAAATACGAAATTGTCTCTGTGCTAATAACTTCAGAAGTTCAGATCATATGGCTGGGTAACTGCTCTGCTGCTGATGTGTAAGCGCCCGCCGCCTACAGTCACAGAGGCCGCCGCGGCCGCCTCAAAAAAGTTGCCGCCTCTAAAAAGGTGCCATCTGGGGCAGACCGCCCGCCCTTCGCAAGCTACGCCCCTGTATTTTACCACTGTTTACAAAACTCAGGATATAAAAATCATTTTATGTTTGCACATTGTCTCGTACATTTTTTCCTCCAAACCTTTGCTCAATTGTTTGAGGTTAAGTATGTTTTCTAGATTGTCTTTATGTTATTTTATATTAAGAATAAATCTGTTATCTTTAAATTTATGTTTCGTGCTTGACATTTCATTTTTTGGTGTTCTCTTTATGAATGTCTGTGATTTATAACTGGGTCTCCTGGTGCACCATAAGGTCATTATTTACTATGCTTTAAAAGTTAATACAATGGAATATGCAATGAAAAATGCATTGTTTTGGCCTTTCTGTCTCCAAAATTTTCTTGGGGTAAGAACCCCCCTAACTCTCCCTAGTAGGGGTCGCTCACTGCGCTTGCTCACTACACACTGTATGGGGGCTGGTCTTACTTATACGTTGTGCTCTCTTTTTCACTACTGTTGTGTCTTTTTTTTATGCTCTCTGTAAGAATGTCTATGGGTACATATGATGGAGTAAGCTGGTGCTCTTTAAGGTGATCATGTAATATTTACTGTGATTTGAAAGTTAATACAAATAAATATGTAATGAAAAAAGTGCTGTAAAATGCACCATTTTTGTTTGTCTTTTTCCCACATTTTCTTGGGGGGAAATGCCCCAATCTCCCCTAATAGTGTTTGGGCTCGCTCGATTTGCCAGAGCTACTTTGAGTTCCAAGTCTGACCCTGGTCATCGGGCTAGAATTATGGCTAAAATATCTAGTATCACTTCATCACAGTTGCACCTTGAACTACTTCTGTGACTGTGCAAGAGTGAATCCATCATCATTCAAATTCTTAATCCATCAGGAAGTAAGAAAAGCCATATATTAGGGCTTAGAGTTGGGCATTCGTGCACTAATATACATTTTAAAATCAAAATCAAAAATCATGTTTTACCTTTAAACATAGAAATGTACATACTACATGACCCAGAGTCACTAGCACAGTAAATCGACCAGCCCGGAAAAATCTTCTCTGTGGAACTTTTACTCTTAGACAGAGGGAGTCTGATTTAGCTGAGGCTAAACAATACAATCACATGGACTTAGTCTATGACACCTTTTTCTTGCATAGCCGAGAGTATCCAGGGTGAAACTTGCCTGGGTAGGTTAAAACTAATTTTTAAGGTTCATATTGTTTTATATTCCTATCTATTAATTTGAGGGGAAATGGAACCCAGTACTCAAAGATAAAACTGTTTGTTGACTTCGAAGGCTCACAACCGGATACCTTCTCCACATTTTATGTAATTACCCAATCTCTTGTAGTTAAAAAAAAAGTATTTGTGATCTATTTGGTTGTTTTTATACATTGATCTTAAATCATATGTACTGCATATTTTGTGCATTTACACTTAACTTTTGTGTTCAAGAAAAAATATTGCAAAACCAAAGGGGATGATGGACGGAGTGTTAAACAATGCAAACACTCACCCCCAGTCAACTGATCTGGGTTTAATCCATTATCATTCTTTAGCTCACTCCGCCACCCGAGTTCAGACATGGCCATATGCAAAGGAGTCTGACCCTGTGCCTCATGGGAACAGTCCAGCCCGAACTGCCAAGCCATGTCTTCCCTGGACCAGAAACAAGCACCCCGGGGCTCGTTTCCGGCTAATCAGCCGTCATCAGCCAGGCTAGCTTGAATCCAGTGGCAAAGGGAGCAAGGGACCCACGTCTGGGCATACCCTGCCAACTTAGGGCGAACAAAGCAAAACAAAAGGGGATGATGGACGGAGTGCTTACCAATGCAAACACTCACCCCCAGTCAACTGATCTGGGTTTAATCCATAATTATTCTTTAGCTCACTCCGCCACCCCAGTTCAGACATGGCCATATGCAAATCAGTCTGACCCTGTGCCTCACGGGAACAGTCCAGCCGAAACTGCCAAGCCATGTCTTCCCTGGACCGGAAAAAAGGCTCCTGGGACTGGTTTCTGGCTAATAAGCCGTCATCAGCCAGGCTAGCTTGAATCAAGTGGCAAAGTGAGCAAGGGACCCACGTCTGGGCATACCCTGACAACTTAGGGCGAACAAAGCAAAACCAAAGGGGATGATGGACGAAGTGTTGAACTTTGCAAACACTAACCCCCAGTCAACTGATCTGGGTTTAATCCATCATCAATCTTTAGCTCACTCCGCCACCCCAGTTCAGACATGGCCATCTGCAAATCAGTCTGACCATGTGCCTCATGGGAACAGTCCAGCCCGAACTGCCAAGCCATGTCTTCCCTTGACCCTGAAATAAGCATCCTGGGAATGGTTTCTGGAAAATCAGCCGTCATCAGCCAGGCACGCTTGAATCCAGTGGCAAAGTGAGCAAGGGACCCACGTCTGGGCACTCCCTACCAACTTAGGGTGAACAAAGCAAAACCAAAGGGGATGATGGACAGAGTGTTGAACAATGCAAACACTCACCCCAAGTCAACTGATCTGGGTTTAATCCATCATCATTCTTTAGCTCCCTCCGCCACCCTTGTTCAGACAAACTGCCAAGCCATGTCTTCCCTGGACTGGAAACAAGCATCCTGGACCGGTTTCTGGCTAATCAGTCATCATCAGGCAGGCTAGCTTGAATCCAGTGGCAAAGTGAGCAAGGGATCAAAGTCTGGGCATACCCTGCCAACTTAGTGCAACCAAAGCAAAACTAAAGGGGATCATTTCTGCATTATGTCCATCAACTGTTGCTTTTGAAATGTCACCCCGAGAGGGAAGGGTATGCCCAGACGTGGGTCCCGTGCTCTCCATGCCACTGGAATCAAGCTATCCTGGCTGAAGAGGGGTGAAACCCCGAAACCGGTCCTAGGATGCTTGTTTCCAGTCCAGGGAGGACCTGGCTCGGCAGTTCGGGCTGGACTGTTCCCAGGAGGCAAAGGGTCAAGACTTATTTGCATATGGCTGGGTTCAAACTGGAACGGCATGGTGAGCAAAAAACAATGGATTTAGGCCCAGATCTCTGTACTTGGGTGAATGTATGACATTGTTCTGCATTTTGTCCATCAGCTGTTGTTTTTGCAAGAAAAAATATTGCCCATGATATTATTAGACTAGACTTACAAAGCATTCATTCTGTAAATTAAGTATGCTCTGATTTGATTTCATTGGAAAGTTGTGCACTGCCCTAAAATCTTGTATTTAAGTCAGTCAGTGATTCTCTTAAAGCCAAAATAAGAGGTAATGTATAGGCTGCTAGATCAGGAGTCTCCAACCTTATCTGTAATAGGTGATACTTACCTTCAATTAAATTTCTCCAGAGATACACGTGTTATTAGAGATGCAACCGTAACCCCATCAGACATACATTAGTGGCCACCATACGCAAGATTGCCAGCAGCATTCACCTCTGTGCATCAGGCATGATTGCCAGCAGTAATGTAAAGAATGCTTTCTCAATGTGGAATGGCTCTACCTACAGTGACCCAGGACCAAATTAATAATATTAGTAGCAGTCTCCACAACACCATTTGATTTATATAACTCAGAATCAGAATCAGAATAAACTTTATTCGATTTCAAAGCATGTTAAAATCATAAAATTCACAATTTAAATATTCATTATTGTTAAAAATTCATTTGACAGGATTGCCTAGGCCTATTATATTTTAAAATTTATCCATCCTATTTTTAACAATCTTTCTAAAAATGATAATATACATTGTTACACAGTTATGCTCTTTCTTTTCCTTATTATGGTTTTCAGGAATCCCGTCATGATGGCTGTACAGTAAGCCTTTTCCGGTAATTGCAAATATAAAAAGGCCAGAAGGCACTGCCTCCATTCCCCTTGCTTTAAGAATGGCAAAATCCATCTACTTCTTATGTTACAGTACATTTTACAGAAAAGAATCCAGTGTAAAGTAGATTGATTTGATATATTATCGCATGGACAGTGACATAGATTTCTAGACCAATCATTAACAACCGGAAAACTGACCAAACGATCGAAGCAATCGAACCTAAAACTTGTAAGGACGTATCGGTCAAATCCTCCTAGGCAGCAGATCAGATATGCCTGTATACGATAGGTTACTGGAATCAATTGGTGCTGAACCACCATACGTTTGTTCATTTCCTGTGCGCCTCTTAATGACCCTAAATGTGTCATACCTAATAGTTTAAAATCTTTCCTTGAAATAGAATTCATAGTTTCAGGAAAGGTATAAAAATCAGAATGATCGATGTCTAATAAAAATTTCCTGATGTAGTTCATCCAGCTTACCCTGGAGACATGGTCCAATTTAATCGTACCCCCAATGATATCTCTATTTAACACCTTGGCTGCTAGGTGTTTTCCCCTCCTGTGCTGAGAGACTTTGATTTCCATAGTTTCATGACGAGCTCAGCTCGTCATCAGCACAGCTCAACCGTGCATCATGACGAGCTGAGCTCGTCATGAGCATGGAAAGGGTTAAACCTGTGCTGGTAGAAGTCCAGACTCGATGCCATAATAAAAGAGGTTGCATGCTAATCAAATCCGAAATATATCCTATGACAGTTAAAAATCGGGGTACTCTGTGGAACCGCTAAAATAAATCTTAAAAATATATTTTCTATTACTTGTATTGGAGAGACGTCCTGAAAGCCCCAATTCCAGACCCAAAAATTGCAATGCTAATGCACTTTGCTTGATAAATGTTCAGAAGGATCTCCGGTGGCCTTTAGCCTAGCTTTTGTGCAAAATTCATTACTGCCATAACTCATCTCCTGCCCTGGCCACCAGTTCCTCCTCTAGAGCATTGGTATATAAGGAGAATAGGAACGGGTCCAGGACGCAACCTTGCCTCACCCCCCTCTCCACTCGGAACAGCGCTGTGCATTCTCCCTTTAGGCCAAACCTCACCTTGGCTCTAGATGTCTTAAAAATTGTACCAGTACTGGTTCGACCTTTAAATCCGTCAAAATTTGCCACAGTCTGGTATGGATGACGCAGTCAAATGCGGTTGTGAGGTCTACGAAAGCTACATATAGTTTCTTAGCCTTAGCTTGTACGTACTTCCCCATTACTAAACTTACATTTAAAACCTGTTCATTAGTCCCAAGCATCCTTCTAAAACCGTATTGTACAGGACTCAGTATGTTGTTATCTTTGGCCTATAGTGTAGTCTGTTTAAGGCAATCCTGCCTGCGACCATCACCCAAGCATCTAAAAGAGATATTGAGCGGTAGCAGGCAGGATCATTCCGATCACCCTTTTTATAGATCAGAATGATCATGGATACCAACCATGTCCTGATAAAACCCCTTGCACAGCAAGCTTCAAGGACCCTAGTCAACAGCGGGGACCATAAAGATGGAGTAGACATAAATAAATCCATCGGGACCCCATCGGGACCCGGAGCCTTACCTCCTTTGCTGGCGTTAATGGCATCACTCACCTCCTCATGTGTTATATATAAATCAATTGGGATGAAGTCATCATAACCCTCCCCGCATGGGGGTTCAGAAGCCAAAATATGTTCTTCCAACCCCCGAGAACTATAAACGCTAGCAAAAAAATCAATCCATGATTTCTCGATTGCCACCTCAATCTTTGCTTCATTTCCACAGGAGAAAAACGGGGCATTTATCGCCTGCCAAAATGAGGTGCAGTCGCTATGTAAAGCTGCTTCATATAGTGCATCCCAGGCTTGGTCTTTTAGTTCTTTCATTAGTACCTTTCTGGCAAGGTTATATGCCCTCCTACATTCTCTAATTTCCCTCTGGTCTCTTACGGTTCTATGCAGTGCAGTTTTCAGTTTAGTGTAAGACCTAGTACAGTTTGATTAAAATCAACCATTTTCCCTGGTGGAACCACCCTTTATCTTTGATACAAGTGAATCTTGAACCACAGTGGTAATTTGCGCAAAAGGCCTCAATGTGTCTTCAGAAGTGGTGTTTTCATTTAAGCATTTTTCTATGTGGTCATATGATTTAGTAATGATCTTTTTATTCAACTCCTCTGGGTCCTTCGTACCCCATCGGAGGGAATAACTATTTTGGTGAGACAGTGCAATATTCTGTGTCCAGGCCAAACTATTAAAGTAAGCCCCCCGCTTGGGAATGGTTAGCTCAATACTAAGGGGCAATTGGCCACTCAGGACATTGGTGTGAATTTCAAAATGTCCAAACCTAGTAGCATAACGAGTTGGAATTACCATAAAATCAATTGTGGATTTACAGCCTCTGCCAATAAATGTACAATCAAAATCCACAGGTGGGGAACACAGCATGTTTGCAAAACCCAGGTCATGCGTGGCCATTAGATCATTGAACTTATCTCCCCTATCAGTATGTGTAAAATGTGACATGGGTTCATTCTCTTCATTTACTACTTCACACTTCCCTGTTCTGGTCTGTGCACATATATTTATATTAAAATCACCTCCCCAAATTATAATCATGTCTGAGTCTTTTGTGCTCTTATCTTGTTTAATTCCTGGCTAAGTGTTTTTAAAACCTCCAGCAGTTGAACGTTCTCAATATTATTATAAAAATAAACAATGTGTACAGCTAAACTACAAGTCAAATAAACAATACCAATTTGGTAGAAAGTGGTTGATATGCTCATTTCTATTCTCAAACCACCCAACAAATTAGATATATAAACGCATATACCTCCTTTATTTCTCCCATGGATAGATCTTATTGATGGCACATGGTAGGTCTTATACCCATCAATATTTACTTCGTCCATCAGCCATGTCTCCTCAAAACATAAAATATCAAATCTGTAGACAAAATCCATCCAAATCAGGTTATTCACCTTGGCCTGCAGAACAGCTACATTCAATAGAGCAATCTGGTGCCATAACTACACCTTCACTGACAATATCGTTATTCTGGCGTTCAGGTACCTGGCCCATGACCTTCTTCCTTGGTTCAACTTCTATACTTTCTATACCATTTTTGTCAGGGCTTATGCTACCCAATTTCCCTCTGATATTTGTTGTCTGTTTATATACCGTATTAGAATCCCCGACTTGGCACATTAAAGTACTCTCCCCGCTAGATTGGGAGATCATTGTATCCACACCAGAACAATGGTTAGAACTACTATCAGGTAGTCAGTCATTTTCACCTAAGAATTGAAGGGGCCCAAATCTATTGGATACCTCTAGGTTGAAATTTGAAGAGAGGTTGGGCTGTGAAAGACAGTGCGGAATTGAAGGTCTATAAAAACTTTTGGGCAGATAAAAGGATCCCAGGGGGAGAACTTGTATACCTTCCATCATATTGTTATTATCATTAATTCTGTAAACTATTTCACACACCAATGCGGGATTCCCCAGGGACAGAACTACACAATCACCCCCAAACACTTTCCTGCTTGGACCCAACCATGGGACACGTCTTACCATCTTAAAAGCAGAGAACATCTCTCTAGTGAGACCTACTCTTTGTCCCAGACAATGTATAGCCCTATTCCTCAAGGTAATCCATGTTTCATTAACTTCCTTGGATGCTGGAGGGACATTAGTCAATATGATTGTTTATGGAGTAGCCGCAGGGGGTAAATGCAGATTCTTCAGTTTAGGTGGACAGCCAAATAGATTAGGGCTAAGAGATCCTGTACCTGGTCGTAAATCTTTCTGCAAGGGGCCACCACTTTCTCAACCTCCCTAGATAGAGGTCTGGTTCTCTGTGTTTCAGTTTGAGTCTTGGGTACTGTTGTGCTACAATTACTGTGCCTCTCACCCATCTGAATACCACTACTTAAAGGTCTACCTAGCGGTATCTAGTTAGGGCATCTAACCTAGGTTTTCTGTTTAGTGGTTGCTACCCTTGTACAGGTCAGTTGTGGTTTCTCAATGAGGGTTTTCAGCCTAGCTTCTATTTTACCCAATTGTCTTATCAAGTTACCAATAGATTGTCTGATATATTGGGTAATATTCGTAATCAGGTCTACTAGCCTAATATTTCCTTAGTAGGGGCAGCATTGACATTATTTGTATTTCTTAGGGCTACATCTTTAGCTTTGCCTTTATAATTTAACTGGTTGCCTTTCCCCTGCTGTTTGCTAGCTCTGGGCTTGATTGCAGTGGATGCCCGATGTATAGAGGGCGGTGGGTTATCAGATACTTCTATCGTTTAGAATTACAGGTTCTTTTTGGAGGTGGGAGCAACTCGGGCTCTAGATCGCTAAGGGATATCTCGTCTCTATTGGCCTGGATGCAACCATTTGAAGGCTCCTTATGTACATCCGCAGCGATACTGGCCCCAGTCTCAATGTATTGTACAACAGTATCTTTGCCATTTAAAGAGGAGCCCTGTGATTCGTTACTTAGGGACTCATCTACAGTTGATATTTGTTTTTCAAGAGCTCCGACCGCCCCCGTTAAGTAATTCAACAAGGACATATTATCACCTTTTACTTTACTACCTGTGTGCACAGGATTCAGACTTTGTAATTTCCTTTTACCCACTTTTAACTACAGAAAACCTGCAACCTAGTAACACTATATTCACTGTCTCTCCCCTTATTACCCTTCCACTACCAACCCTTATAAGCTGCATTTAAAATCACGTATACATCCACTATCAATCATAAGAGTCAGATATCCGAGTTATCAGTGCTTACAGGAATGCTTCCTCGTGTCCCAGATGGCAAGGCCAAGAGATGTGGCCCAGCCTCCTACAGGCTACGACGGGCTCAGACGGGCACGTTGGAGCCGCCCGTGACGCAAGAGGTCAGCCCCACTATATGCGCCACCTGGCACGAGTTCTCCCTCGTCGTGGGCGGCTCCAGCAGCGAGGCGCTGTGGGGGCTGTAGCCCGGTTGTTCTCTCCATAGGGCAGGTTAAAGTGCAGGAGTACGGCAGATCTGTGAACTGGCGCTGGGAAAAATCAGAGCTCAATCTCCCCGTTCTCTGTCCCAATTTAAAATAAATAAATGCAGCATGCACGGGCCAGAAGTCACTCAAATGTTAGGTTTAAATACATTTTGTAGATGCATCAATTTTTCTCCAAATATCTGCTTATGAACTTTGAAAATGTACCCATTTCTGTCTCGAACTATTTTTTTTCAATTTGGTATAGATATACTAATTCAACCAAGCAAAAGCTTCTTATTTAATTAACTGGGCTGCACACAGGTGAGCTACTTAGAGGTAGCTGGAGAACTACCAGTAGCTCACGAGCTACTCGTTGGAGAAGCCTGTGCTAGATACTGTGAAAGTATCAGGGAACAGCAGTGCAATAATAAAGCCAATGCAATTCTTAGACCAGGCTTATAAAGCATCAACTGTGTGATTTAAATATATTGCCTTATACTATGAATCAAACTCATTTGTGTCCAGATCCAAGCCAACTGTTTTTATACTTTTTAAAATACTATCATTCTAGAACTCTTACTGATCACCTTATACCTGTGCTGATTGTGACGTTTTATACTTTTTACTGTAATTGTTTGATTAATACAATATATATATTATTCTTAAGAAGCGTCCCTCGACGAAAAGGCACTCCCAAAACAGGTGTATTTCCTCTTTTTCCACAGCAAAGTTAGCAACAAACATCAGATGCAAGGTCAGGACTTAGGCGTTTCAAGCATACAAATCTCTTGTGCACAGGCCAATGTCGAGTGAGGAATTCGAAAACAGAACTGACACCTGTTTGCAATTAAATACATTCCGCCCCCGCAGGCCTCAAGGTGAGTGTGTCAGATGCATTATGGTGCCTGTAGCTCTGCTGCACATATTGTATATAGGATTAGCACAGTCCTAGCTATGCCAAGATGTAAAAGATGACCAAAGTCTTTTACCATTCCAGGCACAGTTTTACAGCTTTCGATTGGTAAAATACCATCCAAGCCAACCTGAAATTAATAAAAGTAAACTCCAACACTTGTTTTGCTCTCATTAGAGCTCGTCATATTAGTGCTCAGCATGGATAGCACTGTGCTAATCCTGTGATTAAAGACTTTGCTGTAGAAATGGCAAAATACTATGTCCCTTTCTATTGCAGCATGGATGGCACTGTGCTAATCCAATGCTTAAAGACTTTGATAGAATAGCAGACATTTGAGATAAGCAGATTTAGAGTGTCGCTGGTGTTAAAAGTGCTCTATACTGGACTTGCATTCCACCTAACCTTGAGAACTACCCAGAGTTCTCTGCTTCTTTTTTTGCATAATATATGCGTAACTCTATGCCTGAAAGGGTATTGTTTCGACTTATACTGGTTGCTCCCTTGTGCCTGGACAAAGCTATACCTCTCTGAAGAGCTGTAATGTATATGTACACAAACACACTATTTACAACTAAATTTCTGAAACAAAAGCAGGCAACGGGGACCTCAATGTCAATAGCCTGAAAGAGGCGGTTGAGGGTAATAACTCAAACAAATTATGAAAAGCCCGCTGTAAAATGATAACGCTTGAGAAACCCCTAGAACATCTGTAACCCAGAATCTTGGAGACAGCGCAGACACAGACTACTAGAGAACAAATATACCTGATAGGAGAGCAAGAGTACAGACAGGTAATCTCAGCTAACCTCAATATGTTAGTGAAAACTATCAAAGAACGACTCGACAAGATGAAACATGGAACTATTTGACAACATATTAGATTTTGTAATGTTCGCCTATTCACGTAGACATACTGACACACAATTCTATAATGTACAAAGGTACAGTAGCATTTGTCGAACTCAATAAAACTAAATTAAAATAAACATAAACACACATTCAAACATAAACCATAACATTGTAAACATAACAAAACGTCAAACCTTTTCTCTTTTTTCAGTAGAATTTATTGAGAACTCGTCAATGTACCTCTCAACTTCTTGAATGCCTTTTTGACATCCTTATTTCTGATACTATAAACAAATGGGTTCAGCATAGAAGTCCCCATGCTGTACATTACACTTATCCATATGCCCTTATCAAGCGAGATGACTGAGGATGGACGGACATATGTAAAAAGTATAGGCCCGTAGAAAAGGGCAGAGGATGTGAGATGGGAGAAACAGGTAGAAAAAGCTTTCCTCCTTCCTTGGGAAGTCTTTATCTTAATAATGACTACAGTGATCTGACCATAAGAAATTACAATACAAAGAAAGGGGGCTAACACAACTGCAGTGGTCTCAGTGGAGAGAGCAAGCTCATTGATGGTGGTATCTGAACAGGAAAGCTTTAGAAGAGGCGGGATATCACAAAAGTAGTGATGGATTTCATTAGAGTCACAATAAAGTAACTTGGAGGCTAAGACACTATGCAGTGATGCGTGTACTGAGACGAACACCCAGGAACAGCTCATGAGTGATACACAGAACCGCTTTGTCATAACCTGTGCATAATGTAACGGACGACAAATTGCCATATAACGATCGAACCCCATTATTCCCAACACAAAACTGCCCATATTGCCAAATGAAAGGAAGAAATGTAACTGGGTGATGCAAGCAGAGAAAGATATGGTCCTCTTCACCGACAGGAGATCCACCAGCAGCTTTGGCACAGTCATTGATGTCAAACAGACATCTAGACAGGCCAAGATGCTCAAAAAGAAATACATTGGTGTGTGAAGTCGCGAATCCATTCTGATGATAGTAAATATTGTTAGGTTTCCAAGCAAGGTGATAGTATACATAGTGAGGAAGACGAAGAAGAAAAGAACTTGCTCATCTGGGCGACTCTGGAATCCCAAGAGGATGAATTCTGTGGCAGAGCTCTGGTTTCTTCTCTCCATATCTGGAAGAAACAAAACAATGGTTTGGTAGCCTCACACCTGTTTTTCCACTTTCACCTGCCTTTCACAGGTGTCACATACCCCACTTTTCAGTCAGGGAAAACCGGATAAAAGGAGAACTGGCAGGCACCTCTCACTCCACATTACAAGTAGTTAGGTGCATGTTGATGGTGTGTTAGGAGTCAGACAATCCTTTCAGAGTAACTTTTCTGGATCTGGAAGAGGGATCTTATTTTTTATGTGTATATATACACTGAAGAAAACAAAGGTTAAAGTGATGTTATAGTGAGGTGAAAATGTCAGTTAAAACATAACGTTTTAAACTAAAGAAAACACTGAAATTCACCAGTTATAGTTACCTCCAGAAACTTTAACTCACTCCCTCACTATTGACAGTGTTGTCATCAATTATGCCATTTCAGATATTGCTTTGATGTTATCAATGATGACATGGAACGTATCATGAGTAATGTAAATTGTGAGGTCATAATTAGTGCATGGTGAGGGCACAGGGAATTTCTAAGGTTTTTTACTGTAAAATAGGATAATATCACCAGGCCTTACTATCACATAACTTTAACCATCATTTTGTTCTGTACTATTTCGAGGGATTTTTCAACGAATTGTAATATTGTATTACCATACCCTACCATACCAAACCTGCGCACGGCCTCCAGCAATGCCCAATGTGTCTTATGGTCAGAAGTGAAGCTGTTGACCTAAAATTCTATTGTCAGATGAGGTATTTAACAGACACATCTCATGAAGACAAATAATAACTAAACAATATGTTTGAACTTTATTCAAGGTTTATAAGTTCCCAATGTCATTCATTTCTTCAGACCTATTGCATTTTGTATACACCTCAATACCAGTAAATAAACAGTACAATACCTATTTAATGTGGGTAATTTCACGGATATACTCCATGATCTGAGTCTTATGCTTGCTGTGAAAGGATGCGCCTGTAAGTGCCTCAGATGTTAGGGAATATTGGGTCACTCCGATCTGTGCCAGCCGCCGCTGGTAGCAGGGTAGGCAAGGCAGCACTCCAAGGTCCATTGCTGACAGGAATTCTATTATCAGGATAGTCTCATGGCTTCGATCACAAGGCTCAGTGTTACAGCAATCAGCATCAGCTCTCTGACCCATGATGACACGTATGTTACAGTTGCACTGCCTGACACTAGGATTGGAGGATGATTCGGTTCACTTGGATTGTTTTGGAAATGTGGAGGGAGGCCTAGAGAACCCTCTCCACAGTCTGGTCAGAGCCAATTATACTCCAAAGTTAGTCTTCCCTGGACTTCTCCACAGTCAAGGCACAGCTGAGCAGTCAGGTGCTTCTTCCACTTTGTTAACAGATCATGCAACAGGTAGACCCATGGCTCTCCAGCAACATGCACAAATTTAGGATGATGTCCCTTCACCTCTGGGAGACTGGCTATCAAAGATACCAGCCATGTATCTCAGAAGTCCTTTGAACATTATGTAAATCACTCCCTCCCTTGGTCAATGAAGAACTTAAAACTGAAACCAAGTCTCATAGTTTGGGTCCTAACTTTATACACATTTTCCAGACAGAAGATTTTGATCCCATTGTCAGTCTTTAGGAATGAATTTAGAGTAGTTTCCTTTACATGGTACATTTTCCTTGTCAACAAAGATGGATCTCAAAGAGGGTAAACAAAGCTGGTGCTAACTGAAGCACTGAAAACATGAGCACAGTGAAACATGAAGACTCTGCGCCTGGCTGCGATCAGCCTTCTGAAGTACTTCTGAAAAGATAAATGGGCCAGACCCTGCCTATAAGATTTCCTCTCTTTGACTACAGAATCAGCTGACTCTCCTCTCCTTCCTCTTTATCAGCCCAATTGGCAGTGCTCAGGAAGACCTAATCACCAGACCCTTGCTAACAGCTCACAAGTGTTGCAGTCCTGTCTTCATCCTTCCACACTTGATTTTCTGTGACTACAAGCTCAGGGATGCAGGTAGCGCACATCCACTCTCTGGGAAGGCTATATCTCAACCTCTGTCTTGTACTATGTCCAAAATGTATCGGAGAGGTCTCTGCCGCACACTCAAACAATATGTAGTCCTTCTACCAGTCACTAGTCATACAACACGCACACCACACACCCCTGGGCAGGTCAGTGCTGGGACGGGGTTTTGTAATCAAGTAGAACTTTTCATGTGGGGGGCCTGTAGGCACCACACCTGAACAGAAGAAAGGTCTGGTCTGTACTATCAGTCAAAACCAACAGTGCACTTTCACAATCACTCAATGTATGTGACCCATACCATGGAGAGCACACCAGTGTTGATTAGAGAGCACTCTTAATGTGTCCCTGCATGCCACAGAATTAGGCTGTGTCTTAGAACCATGATGAAAAATCTAGACCACATTGTGCCAGCATGATTGAGTGTGCTGGGCCAATAATAAGCAGGATACCAATTAACCTACAGCTGGGATCAGTCAGCAGTGCAGGCCTGTAATGTAATACAATACACTGGTCTTTTCCTTCCCAACAGTAATGTAGTTTGAGGTGGAAACCAGTGCGGGCCGTAAGTGCAAAGAATTTTTCCTGAGGGGTTATCACATGAAGACCTTCACATAAACATATATTTGGTGGAGGCAAGATGCAGAAACAGAATTTCCCTCTGGCAACAGGCACAATGTGGAGTACAGTATGACATTACAGTTGCCACCCAAGCCCACAGGTTTGAGCAAGCATCCATCTTCATCCGGAAAGAGTACCAGCGGTCATTGCTGCCATTTGCCTGAAAGAACTCTATTTTATCAGTTTTTTAAAGATTTACTGACTGCCCATCCTTTCACATAGGTACAAAATAAGTAAACCATCTGGATCCAGTAATTGCTGTTTTGTTGTCATGGTTGTCTATTAAAATGCATGCTGTTATCTCAGTGTCTCTCGGTTAAAAAGGTTCAGGCAGTCTCTAACCTAGCTTTTCGCATATCCTAAGAAATAGGAATGTAAGGGCCATATGTACGATAGTTGAATTTTGTGACTGGAAAATTGCGACATATTGCGATTCACAATTTGCGAGTCGCAAAATTCAATGTACAACAGTGTCTCAGACACTTTGTGATCCCCAATGGGGTCGCAAATTGCATGCCTCATGAATATTAATAAGGTTGTCGCAATTTGCGACCCCATTGGGAATGGCTGGCACACTCAGGGATGGTAGCCTTCTAGGGTCAGCAGACCACTGTGTCTGGGAGTGCTTTGTCAATAAAGCAGTTTTATTTAAATGCAGCCCGGAAAATGGGATGCATTTAAAATATAAATATGAAACATTTCAGTTTTATTTTTTAAGGGCATGCAGTAGACACTTAGACCACTGCCTGCTCTTAAAAAATATTTTCACATCCATTCCCAAAGGGGAAGGGGTCCCGTAGGGACCCCTTCCAGTTTGCAAGTGCCTTACAACCCTTCTGAGAAGGGTGGTAAACTGCGAGTGTTTTGCGACCGCATTTGCGGTCGCAAAACATTCATACATGGGTTATGGACACGCTATTAGGAAGGGACGCCCTTGGGCCGCCCCTTCCTAATAGTGAGTTGCTAAACCTATTTTGCGAGTTGCTAATTGATTAGCGACTCACAAAATAGGGTTGGTACATTGGGCTGGCCTATTTTGCAGTCGCAAAGGGGCCGAAATCCCCTTTGCATCCGCAAATAACGGTTGTACATCTGGCCCTAAGTTCTCAGCCCTAGCATTGGAGTTCTGAAGAGTTTAGAAAGAACACATTTTGTGCTTGCGTTGTGGTAGGATATTTCAGAGCCTCTTCAGTTTGTAGTACTGGACTTTTTCTTTAAACTTTGTCTTTACATTTTTTGGCTTCCTAATTTTGTATGTTTCTATCAAGCTCCACAGCTCTACATCCAGCTTCCCTCAAAATGTGGAGACACCCTGAACCAGAGGACTACAACAGAAATTCTTCTGAAATTGGGATACGCGGACCATATAAGAATGTTTTGGCCTTCTACGTGATGTCTCACCTCTAGCCAATACTATGAATTCATAGTAACTCGGATTACAGCCGGTCCATAATATTCTATCTGAACCGCTCAAGAGCCAGGAATACACCAGAATTGGAGTTGTAAGGAGATGCAGGCCGGAGCCTTGAGGAGAGAAACTCAATTTAATCTTCTCTCTAGACCCCTTTTGACTATTGCGGTTTCATAGCGCTGTATACCCTGCTGTGAGGCCCGACAATAGATTGACAGGTATCCGCTACACTATATTTATAGCGCCTGGATGCAACAGTTTCATTGCAGTGTGTCCTGTTTTGGAAGCCTGTTAGCGTCATGCGTGATCAGCCGAGGTTTAAGCTACTGACTTCATTTGCTTTGTGTATAGTTCAAGATGGTGTGACAGGTGAAGGAGTGAGACCAAGAGCCTGGGAATGGAGAAGCAGCTGGTGGAGAAGAGCTGGGGTGATACATTAAGACGGTGGAAATATCATTGTCACACAAGAAAGAACCCAACAGCTGACTTTTCCAGCCTGCACCTCATTCTTAGTTTAGTAAAATCAGAGGACTTGTGCAAACATCCTCCAGCACCTGGCATTGTCTAGTGCCCCTGTTAACCAGATTCTTGATCATCAAAACAAGTAGAGGTGCACCAGGTAAAGAAGTCCATTTAAGCATATTTTAACTAATTATTTATTTTTCCAACATCTTTTCTTGATTTATGTACAAGGTCCAGCCAACGCGTTTGGTCCCATAAACAATTGGGACTTCATCAGGGCTTAATCTCTCGTGAAAGTATGTAGCACCCCAGTTACGTGCAACATCATAGTTCCAGCTAAGTAAGCTGGTGAATCAGGATTCCCACAGGGCAACGAGGTGCCTCCCTGTTTGTTACCCTGCTAAGTAACAAACTTCTCAGTCTCAGGCAGTTCTATCTATCATGTCTAAATGTCATTGTCTCCTTTTACGAAGAAATAAACAGAAAAGCAGCCACAATATTAGAGTTCACACAAAACAATATAGTTCCAAATGAATGACAGCAGCAACTGTTCACATGAGTCACACAACCTGCTTTTGCAGGATTCCTTACCTGAACCTTACAGTTTCTATCCAAGGATTGCTGCCAGAAGGAACACGGTCTTGCCAATAACCAAATAATGCCAGCGGTTTTATAACTCCGGAAAGCAACTAAACTTGCTTTAATCTATTAGGAACTTTTTACATGTTTTACCCTCCTTTCCGGAAAAAAAGTGCATGAAACAGTGAGCATGGTCTCATTTGGAAAAATCTTATTGTGTGTTTGAGGAAAATCCAGGCTGTTTCTCTTAGGGACTGGATGTGGAAATTGCATATGTGAACCCAAGAGCTTGGAAAGGTAGTGGTCCTACACGGATGTCCCTGAAGAATACTTGCCTAATATCACACAATATGTTCAGAGAAAGCTAGGGCTGAATGTGATCTTTATGCATTCTCTCATATTACTAATTCATCACTAATCTTTTATGGGTTCCAGCGTAGCGTGCTCCTTGCCGAAAAAACGCTTGAGCACCCCATCAGGGGTAACATGCACTATATAAATTCAAGCCTTCTTTCCCTCCTCTATCCCTCCACTATCTTTCTCAGTCCAAATAACTGACTAACATATCCACCACTCAAATTACTTTCATATGTCACTATACTAATTTACCACTAATGATTTATGGGTTCCGGAGTAGCGTCCAACTTGCCGAAAAAGCGCTTTGACGCCTTGTCAGGGGTAGTAAAGGCTATATAAATACACATACAATACAATACATGCACCCTGCTTCCAGTATGAAAAGCTTATGGCAAAATATCATATAATGCGGATGACACCATCAGTGATATGACCAGTGACATCTTCAATTAAATTATTTGAGATGCCGTAAGTGATGTCATCAATGATATCTTTTAACATGTCTAAAGCTGTTGTCTTTTTCCAGGCAAGGAATGAAGACAAGAGGGTCCTTATACAAGAATGGAATTATTTAATTAATGTATGAGGTAAAAGCCCACAGCGTTTCAAATGTCGGCTCCAACAGCCACCCAGGAGAGCTCAGGAATATTGAGCCAAACCCTTGACAATCATATAGCACAAAAAATACCCAAGCATCATCAGTTCTTAATCAAGGCAATTTTTATTTCAGTTTAAGAAATTTTTAATAAATATTTTAAATAAAGTAACAGTACATATGTTATAAATTTTTAGAAAACAGGCAAATACTATATATATATATAAGGAATACATAACATATGCAATAAATACTAATCAGAATGATAAGAGGGCTATAAAGAAAGGAGGGAGGAAGAAATAGGTAAAGTAGCAGGAAGAAAACAAGAAAGAAAGAAGATAGAGAAGAAAAGGAAAAAGGAAAGGGAAGAAGAAGGAGAGAAAAAAGGGGAAAAGTATGTGGGAATAAATAGAAGGCACTCAAGAAGGAGATTTAGAAGAAAGATAGGAGGTGAAGGGAAGCCAAAAAAGATCAGATTTAATTTTTAGGGGAATAGAAGAAGAGGCAGCAATAGAGATCCTATGTTCATCGCATACAAAATTCCACCAAGTATGAACAGAAATCTTAGAATTATCTTTCCAACACGATAAAATGACTTTGAATGCAAGAGAGATCAACAGGTCCAACAATCTTGCAGAAGAAGATATAATATCAACATCAGCGGATAAAGATCCTAGAAAAACATTCTGTAAAGATAACGGAGCGGAACAGGAAAATATGCACATACATGTCTTCCAAACTTCTTTCCAAAATGAAAGGACAAGGGGACATTCATATAGTAAGTGTTTAAGTGTCCCAGTATCTTTAGAACATGACGAACACAATGCAGATGAAGTTTGGGAAAACTTATGAACATTAACAGGTGTAATAATGACTCTATGATAAATAAAAAAGAAAGATTGAGTAATGCGAGCAGCAATAGATGTCTTAAACAATTTGGACCAGATACGATCCCACAACAAAACAGAGAAGTTAGTGTCCAGGTCACTTTCCCTTGCAATCTCAACAGAGGATTTAGGACGATCTTTAGTATTTGAAGTCAAAATTGTATAGACATATGCAACTTTCAGTTGATGGCTGGAGAATAAAGGATATTGAGGAGTGGTAGGAACAAAAGAAGGAAAAGCAGCTGGAAGTGAGAAAGAGGCTAAGTGAGATAGAATGGCAGATGTAATAATGGTGTATTCATTTATAGAAGAAGAGGACAAGTCAAATAACTTTTGCAATTCCAAAAATGGAAGGACAGAGCCATCAACAAAAAACTGATGTACAAATACAATATTCTTTTCATTCCAGTGTTTGAAATAAAATGTTTTACCTTTATAACGAAGGAATTTGTTATACCACACAACTGATGCTAAAAAACATTGCAAAGGGGATAGGTGAGAGGAAAATACATTGGATAGCACAGTTTGGGAATATTTTAAAATAGGGAATTTAGTCAAAAAAGAACAATTTGACATAAAAACAGTATGTTGAAAGGAAAAATCCTTCAGTAGAGAGCGTTCAAGGAGAACCCAGGTAGGAACGGGGGTATCATTAAAGTCATAGGCCAAAGAAAAAGCTTGTCTAATCAGGAAGGCTAAGTGCTATGTCTTAAAATTTGGGAAACAAATGCCACCTTCAGATTTAGGGTGCATCAGCTTATGCATAGCTATACGAGGGTGTTTATTATTCCATAGGAATTTGGAGCAAAGAGCAGTTATGCGGGAGAAATATTAATGGGGAATTTTAAAAGGAAGCATAGAGACAGTATATAAAATATGTGGAGCAATCATCATTTTAATTGTGTCCAAACGACCCCACCATGAGAGAAATAAGGGAGACCAACTTTGAAGAAGGGATTGGATTTTCTTTATGAGAGAAGCAAAGGTAAGCTTGAGGGTTTCTTTCAAGGAAGGTGCAAACCAAATACCGAGGTATTTAATTTTGGTGGGACACCATGCAAAGTCAGTATTATTAAACATGTATTGATAACATAAGGTGTTGAGTGGTAGAACTTCAGTTTTGGAGAGGTTCAGTTTATAACCCGATATAGAGGAATACAATCGGACCTCCTCCAAAAAAGGAGGAAGGGAGGATTCAGGGTTGGACATATATACCAGCACATCATCTGCATAAGCCGACAATTTAGTTTCAGTAGAGGATAATTTAAACCCAGAAATCTTGGGATTAGAGCGAATTCTTTCTAGGAAAGGTTCAAGACACAAAATAAATATTAGGGGGGACAGAGGGCATCCTTGTCTAGTACCTCTAGATAAGGAAAAAAAAAATGAAAATTGATTGTTAACAAAAATACTAGCACGTTGTGAGGAATAAAGGAGTTTGACCATTGAGATAAAAGAGGGACCAAAGCCAAACCATTGTAAGGTATGGAACAGGAATTGCCAATTGATACGGTCAAACGCTTTTTCCGCGTCTAAGGAAAGAGCTGCCAGAGGGATTTTAAGTTTTTTACTGTGAAAAATGACATTGGAGAACATACGGGCATTATCAGCAGCAAGTCTACCTTCTACAAAGCCTACCTGATCAGTTTTGATTAGACAAGGGATAAGGGAATCAAGGCGTAAAGCCATCATTTTTGCAAATATTTTGCAATCATAATTAATTAAAGATATAGGGCGATAATTTTTACACTGGGAATGATCCTTGTCTGGTTTGGTAATGATAATGATTAACGCATCCAAAAAGGATCCAGAAGCCTTTGCATCCAAAATAAACGAGTAAAAGAGTTGTAAGAGTTTTGGAGCAAAAAAGGCATGGAAAGAGGAATAAAACTCCACGGGAAGGCCATCTGGGCAAGGTGCCTTAGATTTTTTAATCTAATGGCCCGAGTTACTTCTTGGATAGTAATTTCCTTTTCCAAGAGAGCAAACTCATCCGGAATGGATGGGGGAGAAGGAAGACCTTCAAAAAAGGACGTTAAATTAACATCAGAAGGATGCGTGTCATCAGTATATAAGGATTGGTAATAATTATGAAAAACTTCAGCAATATCTGCATCCGCTGAAACTAATTTGTTTAGAGAATCATTAAAAATTGGACCTACATTTTTACATTCTGACTTTACTTTCAAATAGTTTGCGAGCATTTTCCCCGCTTTACTTTGGCCATCATGAAATTTGGATTTAATTTTAAGAAGAGTGTTACATGCTTCATTAGTAATAATCTTATTCAGCTCTGTTTTGGCAGAAATCAAATCTTGAAGGGAGGAGGGGGATTTAGAAGAATAATACATGTGTTCTAGGATTTTGATTTTCTGAAGTTGCTCCTCATATTTTTTCCTATTGAGTTTCTTTTTGTTAGCAACATAGGAAATAGTAAACGCCCTGAACGCAGCCTTAAAGGCATCCCAGTTGTTAGGAATGAAGGTGTCAGAGGGATTATTAAAGGAGAAAAATTCTTCAAAAAACTCCACACTTTTCTTCATAAAAACCGAGTCAGATAAAAGAAAGGAGTTAAATTTCCAGCGACTAAATTTGGAAGAAATAAGGGAGAGGTCAAGTGTGGTAAAAACAGGGGCATGGTCGCAAATAAATATGGAGCCAATTACAGAATTGAATTGAATGGAAGGGATTAACGATTTACTAACCATAATGTAGTCAGTCCTAGAGTGGGTGTGATGAAAAAAAGGTATATTCCAACACATCAGGGCTACACAATTTCCATGAATCAAATAAAGGACGCGAGGCAATGGCAGACTGAAAACTCTTATGGGACTTATCGGGTTGAGATTTACTGGAAGATAGTCTATCTGAGAAAGGGTCTAACCATTGGTTAAAATCACCGGCAATAATAAAGTCAGGGCAATCAATGGAGGAAATCAAAGTTTTAATATTGTTCCAAAATTTAGGGTCAGGACGTGCCGGACCATAAATATTTAGCAACACCAGTGTCTTATTATGGATATTCACCTTAGCCATTGCCCAACGTCCTTCATCGTCATTTTGAGTAGAAATAATCTGTACATTTAAAGCTTTATGAAATAAAATAGCGGCCCCCCCTTTTTTATGGACAGCAGGAGAAAATACAACTTGACCCACCCACTGCCTTTTCAACTTTAGAGATTTAATATCAGAACAATGCGTTTCTTGAAGAAAAACAACCTGTGAATTGATTTTAGATAAATGAGACAATACCTTTTGATGCTTGACAGGATGACCAAGACCTCGCACGTTCCAGGAGACAAATTTACACACCATGGAGGGAAGAGGAGATGGGCGACACGTGAATTGAACATACGGTAAGGGAACAACTACGGAAAGGGGAACAACAAAGACAAAAAGCACATGAGGTGGGAATTCCCCGGACATTCTCGGCACAAAAACACAATTGACTACGATTCAAAAAGTACACCTTGAAAGAAAACAATTGAGGAAAAGACTGCATAGGAACAGAAAAACATAGAACAAATAATAAGAAGAAAAAGCAACCCATAAAAGAAGAAAAAGGAAGAGAAATAGAAAAAAGAGGAGAGTAAAGAAGCAGAGCAAATAGAAGAGAAAGAAGAGTAAGCAGATCAAGGCACAGGAGCCTGATCAGAGAAAGATAGAACAACCGAAACGTATGAGGCATGGATACACCAGACCGGGGACACATCCCCACGAGCGACCAATAAAGGACATGAATAGAAAAAGATAGCAGAATGTAAGAGCGAAACCTCAAGAATGAGAACAAAGACCAGAAGAAAGAGTCAAAAGAGGATAAAAAGAAGATGAGAAGAGCTGCAGTATGGAAGAAAGAGCAATATTAGAAAATTCGGCAAGAGGAACATTAGTTGGCACTGTCCATATTTGAAGGTGAGATACTCTGAAGGTATGCGTGGAGCTTTTGAGGATCATCAGATGAGGAGGTGTGACCATTATGAGTGATCTTGCAGAAACATGGAAGTAGGATGCCATATTGAATGTTGAGCTGTCTCATGAGAGGACGAAGATTCAGAAATTCCTTGCGTCGGGCATTCGTCGCTGATGAAAGATCTTGTGAGATAAAGATGTTATGGCCGGACCATTGAAGACGTCTTTTAAGTCTGGCGGCTTTCAAGACAGACATTAACTCCGTGAATTCTAGGAAAAGCATAATAATACCACGAGGTTTAGTAGAGTTCAAGTTTATGCTGCCCAGGCGGTGAGCCCTCTGGATGTTAAGAGGGTATGACGCAGGTTGGAGGTTCAAAAGTTCCTGTAAAAATTTTCGTAAGAAAGACACCATGTCAGGCGCTTCCAAATTTTCTGGAACACCATAAACGCATAGATTATTCCTACGATTGCGATTTTCCAAAGCCTCCGTGTATAGCTTAAGTTTATGGATTTCTTGCTCTAATATTGGAATTTTGACTGAAGCATCCTGGATATCGCTAACTCTTTGCTTCAAGTTTAAGACCTTGCTCTCCATAAGAACCCAACGATCCTCAATTTGTTTAAGGCGTTCATTAGTAGCAGACATAAACGGTTGGAGACCTCGAACCTCCTCAAGGATGGAGTCCAACACCGGGTTTGGTGAAGATTTTATGGGAGAAGGCGGGTCATTTTTAAGTCTTTTAGGCTTGGTACCTGTTTGAGATAACTTCGGAGTATGAGAGTCAGTAGCCATGTTTGCAATGAGAGATAAAACAAAGAGTACCAGACAGGCTGGATAAGCAAGATGGACACAGCCCAGGTTAACACGTGGTACGACTGAGAACAGAACGCCACTTGAAGGCGATGAAAAATGGCACTCAGGTCGAGCAACTAAAACCACGGAGGGTAAAGCCAAAAATCACAAACCACAAGCTCTGCTGAAAAAGGACCTTGAGGAGATATCTCAATGAGAAGTCATAATAGGGCATTAATAGAAATTATCCGCCTCCATAGGATGTATCATAGGTGTTAGCTTATTGAAGTAATAACTCAAGAGGTATAACAACATTAGCAAAGATACTGTTGTGTATGGGGCACTCATGAGAATACTTCAAAACCAGTAGAGGAAGCGTTTCCAAAATGGCGGCAAGCATTCCTTTGAGGCACACACCAATTGAGGAGAAAAACAGCGAAATACATGCAGCGCCGTTCAGACAAGAAAGTTATAGCATAGAAGCAATGTAGGGCAGCGCGGTGGTGCAATGTTAGATTCAGGAACCCCTCATATCAGCAGCAGAGTCAAAAGCTGAAGAAAACCTAAACGCGAGCTCAGCGGCCAAAATGGCGGCCACCCGCGTCACAGAAAAGAGAGAAGTTACCGTCGGTAATTAGACACACCACCGCTGCAGAAAAATGGCCGGAAACAACATCCTCACGGTCTCCGCCGTAACTGCAGCCGTCTCAGGTCGTAGAAAGACGGGGAAAACAGCTCTCACGGCATCCGCAGAAGAAGTCCGTAGCGGAGAAGCTGTCCTCACCAGCCGGCGCGCAAGCCACGCCCCCAATCAAGGCAATTCTAACAGAAACTTTTCAGTAACATTATATCACCTATATTGTACTTTAAGAGACCTCAACACTAGAGTTATAGTAACCCATGCACGCCCTTAAATTGCCAACAGACGTTGGTGAGGACGGTATAGTCAACTGAAACCTATGTCATCACTCCACAATACTTAAAGGGTGCAGCTATGGTCTTTATCAATAGGAAATATTGGTTAATGCTCCACTTCATTTTTTTTTTTTTTTAAATATATTTTTATTGCAGGAATTAGTAAATCGTTACAACCTCCAGCGACAAATCCCGCAGGGCCAAACGTTGTCGCAGCGCTATGAAGGAGAGAACATGCCTGGCCATGCCCGTCCCCCTTCTGTCTTCCGGGCCCCGGAATTCCCGGGCGATCTCCTGGGTGAAGGTCTGGAGCTGCGCCGCCAGATAATACTTTTCAAAGTCCGGCACCGCAAGCCCCCCCTCATCTTTCGGCCTCATCAGGGTCTTGAGGGCCACCCGACGGCGGCCCGAGCCCCAGAGGAATCCGACCATCATAGATCGTAATAGTCGAAACGTGGCCGGTGGGACCCAGATCGGTAGTGTCCGGAAATAATATAATAGCCGGGGAAGCGCCACCATTTTAAGCAGAGCGATCCGTCCCGCCACCGAGAGCGGCAGCGTGGCCCAGAAGTCCATGCAGCCTCGAAGTGCTCGAGTGCTGCGGGCAATGTTCCCATCCAGGAGGTCGGATGGGTCGTGATAGACGAATACCCCCAGGTACTTAAAGCAGTCGGGTTCCCATCTAATCTCCCTACTTAAAGTAGGGGCGGGGGCACCCTTACGAACCGGGAAAAGACAGGTCTTGGACCAATTCACCCGGAGGCCCGAAACCTCCCCAAACTCCGTGAGCGCCGTCGCCGCTCCCTGTAAAGCGTCGAGCGGGTCCTCTAGGAAGAGCAACAGGTCGTCTGCATACAGCGAAACGTAGTGCGGGCCCGAAGGCGTCCACAGGCCCATATAGTGGGCTCCCGATCGAAGATGCAGCGCGAGTGGTTCCACCGCCAGCGCAAAGAGAAGTGGGGACAACGAACACCCCTGCCTCGTGCCTCGTTCTACCGGATATTGTGAGGAAATCAGTGGTCCCGCCCGGACCCTGGCTGATGCAGAGGCATAGAGAACCGCGGTCCATCTGATGAAGCCCTCACCGAGGCCGAATCTCCGCAGCACCGTGCAAAGGTAGTCCCACTCCAGGCTATCAAAAGCCTTCTCTAGGTCCACCGATAATACAACGGGGGACGGGGCATCCACAAACGGTTCCCCTAGCAAACGGAACAACCTGCGAATGTTCATAGTCGTGTTACGCCTTGGGATAAAACCTGCTTGGTCCTCATGCACCAGGGAACTCATGTGTCCCAGCAGCCTCGAGGCCAAGATACTGCTCAGTATTTTATAGTCCACCATCAGCATCGATAAGGGACGGTAAGACCCCGGGTCGGACGAGTCCCTTCCTGGTTTGAGGAGAGGAACCACCAACGCCTCACACATCGAGCTCGGGAGCCGCCCCAGCCTCTTCGCCTCTCTGTAGACCACCAATAACCTAGGGGCTAGGAGGTCAGCATAAGCTGCATAAAACTCCACGGGCAGGCCGTCCAGGCTCGGGGTCTTATTTCTCGCCATCCGTTTAATGGCACCGCGGATCTCCCCCAATTCTATGTCGGACCCCAGGGCTTTCGCCACTTCTTGCTCCACTGTTCGGAGCTCCAGTGGGCGTAGATAATTATCGAGCCGGTCAGGGTCTCGGGCGGAGCGACTGCGGTACAAACGTTCGTAATAATGCCGGAAGCAGCTGAGAATCTCCGGTTGAGTGTATACCTCGGTTCCGTCTGCCTTACGCATACTTGTCGTCAATGAGGACTGACTCGTAGGGTTGGCCAGCCATGCCAGCAACGCGCTCGATCTGTCCCCCTCCGCGATGGACCGGACCGTATAGGCCTTGTAGTCAAAACAGCGAAGCCGTTCGACCTCCGCCGCCACCTTCTCCCTCGCCTCCGCCGTGTGTACCTGTAATTCCGGGCGCCCGGGGCGGCGAATTTCCAGCTCGCGGAGTTTCCGGTCCGCTGCATCTAGGTCAGCTAGGATAACTCGCCTCATGCCCACCTTTTTAGAAATGAGTCTTGTCATCGACAATGATGCGGAGCCTTGCAGGATAGAGGAGCGAGTACTGGATGCCCTCGCTCCTGAGCTCGCGCTTGACCGCCAGGAAGGAGAACCGCCTGCGTTGAGTTTCGTAGGTGTAATCCGGGAAGATGTTCACCTGACTGTTCGCCACTTTGAATGGACCATTATGTCTGGCGGCATTGAGGATTAAGTCTCTGTCCCGAAAGTGCAATAACCGCGCCACCACTGGTCTCGGGGCACGTCCCTGCTGCGGTGGCCGCGCCGGGACTCTGTGGGCGCGCTCCAAGGTGTAGAAGGAGGATAGCCCCTCCGGGGCCACCGTGTCACGGAGCCAGGCCTCCAAGTATGCCACCATGTCGCCATCCTCGATCTTTTCCGGAAGGCCCACCACACGGATGTTGTTCCTCCTGTTGCGGCCTTCCGCATCCTCCGCTCTCTGCTCTAGGGTCGCAATTCAGGATAAGGCATCCTTCATAGTCGCAGCCAAGGTTCGCTGCGCCGGCTCCAAGGTTTTCACCGAGCTCTCCACTTCCTTGACCCGGTCCGAAAGTTTGCCGTGGTCCGCTCTAAGGAGACCTAGGCTCGTCGCCACCTGGGCAATGTCCTGTTGGAGGGCCGATCGCGTGGTCGCTATCGCCTCCAGGACGCGGTCGAACTGCTGTTGCATCGATGCACCACCAGAACTCTTCGGGTCCCCATGTTCCTCTTTGTCCTGGGTCTCCGAGTCTGAGGCGGTTGGGGTAGTCCCCTTGGCTCCTCTAGGTTTCCCCATGTCGCCGGGGGCACTCCGTGATGGTCCAGGAGCAGGCGTCTCTGGGTGCAGATGCCGACCACGACCCTCCCGGTTACTGGACCTCAAATCGAGTATCGGAGACCTCCTTCTCCAGGGCCTGTGGGAACTTCTCCGCTTCGGCTCGCGCCACCACCACGGCGTCCGAGGGCACCGATGAGGGGGCGGAGACAACCGCCGCCAGGTCGGGCAGGCCCGCACAGCCGCTAAAGTCCCGGGGTGAGGGTCACCAACTCCACCGGACGATTTGTGGCGCCAGAGTGTCGCGCCTCCCATGGAAGTGGACTGGCCAGGAAAATGCAGCTAGGTGCGGTGTCGTGAGTGGGGCCACCGCCTGGTTCACCAGACGTCCGCTCACGGGATCCACTATAACGTGGGCACCCGCCCAATCACCCAACCGAGTGCATTCTCGTTGTAGAAAGTCCGATCTGACCGATATCTAGTGCACAGATCAGCAGGGGATGGCAGAGCCGGGGGCGAGATGCTGCCGGCGACGCTCCTCCAATTCAATGGATCCGGCCAGGGGGACAATGAAGTCCGGGCGCCATGTTGGGTCGCACTCCGCAACTCCGCAAACTTCGGTTTTACGCCGGATCACCACTCGTCCGAGCCACGCCAAGGGCCCTGGCAGGTCTTCGTCGGTCCGTTCAGCAGAATGCGGGGTCTGGGGTGCCCCGCAGCCTCCGATTTACAGGATAATCACGGGCTCAGTCCCGGAGCCGAGCTCTCAGGCGACCATCGCCATCGGCGCCCAAGCCACGCCCCCGTTAATGCTCCACTTCATGTGCACATTTTCTTATTGCAGAAATAGTGCTAATAGATACGTTGCCTTGGGACAGGTTTGCTATCATGTTGCCTTATATCACGTTCTCAAGTTTCCTATACTGCTTCCTCACAGCTTTGCCACCTGGTGGCTTTTTTCTGATACAAGGCTTTCTTCTGTTGGTTTGATGCTTTACCTTGCCAAGAACTTGTGCATGCAGCTGTAACGCGGTGGGTTAGAGTAATTACTCTATCCAAAATACATTGTCTACGTATGCATCGCTGGGTTGTTCATGAATGGGCACACAGTGGGAGGGAATCTTGAGGGAATGGAAACGTTCATGCCTCGCTAATGTAATTGTTGATGAGACCCGGAACTGACCCTTAGACCAGGAGCCAAGTCAACCAGTAGGGGAAAATATAACTTTGCACCCACCATTATTGACATGACCCCTGCAAGGGTACTTTCTGTGTTTATTTTAATGAAATAAACTGATTTTTAAAAGGGAGGTCTACTGAATCCCTTACGCCACCTTCTCACCATGTGTTCTATGTCACCCCTCCAGTCCTGCTCATAACGCCAAATTTTCAGATGTTTATTTGTATCTTTGGCATCCAGGTTCCAGAATAAGTGGCCAGTGACGATGTGCACATTGGTCAAGATGGGAGAGAATGCAAAAACTATTTTTCCACTTAATCCACCATCTGCCGCATAATTCGCCGACTTCAACAAAAATTGTATCCAACTAAAATGGTGCCGAAGTTTGATAGAATCTTCACACATGGTGTGAGCAGTGGCTAATCCTGTCCAAAGGTTTGCAGGTTAGCTTTCAGTGCAGAGTGCCATATTCAGGTGTTGAATTGGTACAAATGAAATTAATCTTTCTCAGACAGTATGAAATGTCCATATTAGTCCAAACACTAACCCCACGCTGCACCAAGTGACACCTCCCAAATCTAAACTGAAAAGCACAACAATGATCCCTGAGGGCATCCCCCACGTTAGCAACTACAGCAGGGGTGGGGTTCTTTATGAGCCTCTTTCATCTGCAACTTGGCAGATCAAAGTTCATAACTAACACTAAAAGGAAGCGTTTACAAGAAATATATCCTATTCATGTTCAAAAACATTCAGGATATACTATTGTGCATCTATAAGTCTAGGACTTGGCCTTTTCGGTTAAAGTTCCCTAAACTTTTTGCTTTCCCCCTAGACCATTTTCATGACCTAGAGATGCTAATTTAGATGCTTTGGGTACTTTGTCACTGCTGATCAGTGTCAAAGTACAGGAGTTCCCTATGTAAAATGTAATGCTCATTGGTTGGCCATGACTTGTATGTTTGCCTTTCTAGTAAAAGTCCCTAGTGATGTGCACTCTGTGTGCAAGGGCTAGTAATGCAAGGGCGCGCAGAGAAGGGAACTCAGGCCTTCAGCGTAGGGCCTGCGCGCAAAATACTAAGTTAGCATGTAGTCCTGACAAGTGCAACCACTTGTCAGGCCTGACTTTCCTTTTTTCATACACCTGGGGCACCCCTGTGGTAGTTACCAGGTAACCCCTGGGCAGGGTGCAGTGTAGGTAAAAGGCAGAACATAAACTGAGATTTGTGTTATGTTCTCACAGTTTTTCACTTCTGAAAGGCCATTCTGCTATAGGACAGAATGGGGGAGCTGGGTGAAGTGTTTGTTAGCCTAGTTGCTGGTCAATTTATAATGGAGAGGTGAAGTTTAGTATATATGGGTTCACAGTGTCATAGTGCATCTTTCTGTGAAAGTGGTTTTGTCACTGTGTGTTTATAAACCACTTTTTTAGAAAGTGGCTGAGTTCTGTGCTCTGAGCATTTCTGTGTGTCACTGAAATGTGGATTGTCAGTCTGGAACTGAAAGGTGAGAGGAGCTGGGAGAGTTCTTGATCCAGGGAGGAGTTGCGATGTCACCAGGCTGCCCTGCATCTGGGGAGTAGGGGGAGGAGAAGCCCGGGAAGTGAAAAGGCATGGGCTGGTGCTATAAACCAATCTGTTGTATTTCTATCTAGGACCCTAATTCGATATTCCCGATTCATGCCCTTGTGTGGTTATAATAAATAGTATCCTCATAAAGGCATCAGAATCAGATCCATATTTAGTAAATAGCCCATGCAGTCCAAAGCACGGCAAGGCTACTCCCAAAGACTCCTAGAAAGCACAACGCCTTCTTTAAACAAACCAAGCCTCCAGCAGCCCGGGAATTCCCCCTGCTTTTGTTTTGATTTGCACAAGAACTCCTGGAGTCCAGAAAGAACTGTTAGTTCTTAGTGACGTCTTATGTCCAACCTTACGTCAAACCCATACCAACGTTGCCTTAAGCAAACACACAGTGGTGTGGAGCAGAGCGGTTATCTACTTATCCGGAGCCCAGCTGATGTGAGAGCCGAAGGAAACCGCCCCTCCCCTTTTGACGCGCTTGCAAAGCTGCCTTTTCTCACTCCGAGAAAATGCAGCTCCGGGGTTCCCAAGTTGCCCTCGCGGGTTGCTGGGAGATCGAGTCCTGAAACGCGAGATACAAGACCTCCTTCATTCTAGAACCAAGGTACGGAACTGATTAGAACCTTAGAGAGAATTCTTGATTCCTATACTTGGCAAAAAACCCAACTTAACTTAAAAACTGCAACTTACTTACTCCTTCCCACGTATTAGGCTTAGGTCAGGTACACTGGGGTAGGCGTATCTTAGAAGCACCAGTTGAGTTTGTTAGTCAATGTTTTTATGTATGTATATATTTTATCCGTTTTAAAGTATCATATGGCTAAGAAACCATATCAATGCTTTTACAGTATTATTTCATAATACTACTTTTACTGTACGCACTTTACTTTATGATGAGTATTGCAATTATGACAATTAATTTCTCTTGCATGAGAAAGAAGACTGCTCAATAAAATAAGACCTTTTTATAGAAAACGCCCGTCTCTCTATTTCTCTGCACTCTGGTGAAACTAAGCATGCGCAATTGACTGAGTGAAATAGCTGCCTATTGTTTTCACACAACTCTAGAGATACACTATTTATTCTGAGGGAGCAAAGTTGTCATGTTTATGCAGTTGTCAGAAACTGAATCCCTTCTTGTCTAATCAGGGAAGTTCACTCCTCCCTGTTCATTCAAGAAAGTTTCTAGTGGCCTCTGAGCTAGCTGGCAAACCTAAATTAAGTTTAACATAGTCAGTAGAGACCTAGATGACCTCAGTCCTACGTCTACACTGCTGTTTATGTTATTCCAATGCGCAGAGCCTATTGGGAAAATAGGAACTACACTGCAAATCAACCCATCTCCTGCTGAGTGATTAAGGATCCAGACCCCCAGTATCAAAGGGAGAGAGGTGCCACTGGGAAGGAGACACCCAGAACTGATTTAGGGAGGGGTCAGGGTCCCCTGAGTACATACCAACCTCAAAGACATCAAGGGGTAAAACTATGAGAGCTGAAGCCCCTGAACGTTGGAATTAAACAGATATGGATTGAGACTGAAAAGGCTTGCACCCACTCTGTGGTCAAGAGGAACCTCTGCTAAAGAAGGAACAACTGAAGAGACTGCTGTGGATAAACCAATCCTTGCTTTGTGATCTGGGGCTGGTCTGCAGTTTTCTGTTCTAACTAAGGAAGAGGCTGTTGGGACTGTGCTTGGAGGCGCTGGGTCCACCTGCTTAAAGAAGACTGTGCTTTGTGCTGTGTCTTGTAACCCCAAGGCCCCAAGGTGAGATGGCTCCATGTTTGGAAATACAGGATCATAAAAGTTTCCGGAGAAGTCCCAAGCAACACAGTGTGTGCATGCTTTTTGCCACTTGAGACCCTCAGAAGTTGTGCCTTGGGATCGTGGGCATGCAGGAGTAAGCTAAGTCTCAGACACGCAAAGGGCGTGTTGTGGTGCAGGCCAAGGCGTTGGTGAGGAATGTCTGGTCGTGGTGTGCACAGGGAGATAGGGCGAAACTCAGATGCGCAAGGGTGCATGTCAGGGTACAGCTTGGGTGTTGGTGAAGAACGTCCGGGCCTCGTGTGCACCAAAGGAAGAGGTGAGTCTAGGAAAGGCAAGGGTGCATGTCGTGGTGCAGCCTGGGTGCTGGTGAAGAGCGCCTGGGCCTCGTGTGCACCAAAGGAAGAATCTAAATTTAGACGTGCAGTGTGTGTGAAGTGGTGCAGCCAGGGCGATGGTGAGGAGCACCTGGACACCGTGTGAACCAACAGAAGAAGTGAGTCTCGGACACGCTGGGTGCGTGTCATGGTGCGGCCCGGGTGTTGGTGAAGAGCACTGGGGCACCAAAAGAAGAAGTGAGTTTCTGGCGTGCAAGAGTACGTGTTGTGGTGCAGCCAACGGCGTTGGTGAAGAGCCCCTCAACATCGTGTGCACCTGGAGAGGAGGAGAGGCTAGAACACGCAGGGTGTGTGTTGAGCTGTAAACAGAGCATTGGTGAAGAGTGCCGGATCGTCGTGAGCACCAGAGAAGAGGCGAGTCTCGGACGTGCGATGTGCGTGTTGAAGTGCAACCTGAGGTGCTGGTGGGGAGTGCCTGGTTAGGGTGTGCACCGAATTGAAGTAAAGTCTCCACAGTGCTGAGGGTGGGTCTTGGTGTGGACTGAGACCGCCGGAGTGAGGGCCAAGCCACAGAAGAGTTGAGCCGCCGGCCCGAGTCTGCCGCAGCCCGTGACTGAGTTCTGGATCAAGGCCCAAGTCACTGATGTTGGGGAGGACAGTGGGATTGCACCCCTCCAGGTAACGTGGACCAACACCTGGGGTGGCGTGCGGGCCCAGAGGGACACTCTCTCGGTCTCCCGCTTCAGTCAGCTGCCCGAGCCCTTGCTTCAGCTCGGATCATACCCCGTGCTGACCCAAGACGGGGCAGTACTGGGGCCAGAGTGGGAAGCAGTACTTTTTGTGTCGTCATTTGATCCGTAGTGGGGGCACTGTTAACGCAGCACGTAAAATTGTCGTATTACACTTTGCATTACTGCTGTTAACGAACTATCAAACTGTCGTATGACGCCTGACCTCATTTGTGCCTGACGAACTGTATGCTGGGTGCGCTACACACTGCGTTATTTCTCCCTTGCATATTACCTGATTGTAACGTGGAGAATTGCATTATTTCTTCAGTGCACAGTATCTGAGTATAAATTGGCACAGGGTATTATTTCTTCATTGAACTGTACAGGATTGTAGCGTGACACATTGCTTTATTTCTTCCTGGTACAGGGCATGCTGGTGGTGATACACATTGCATTATTCCTTCAATTGCAAAGTACATGACTGTGGCGCTACGTATGGCATTGTTTCTCTGTTGCACAGTATAAGAGAATATTGTTACTGTTAGACCTAGGGTATCCTAGACTACATAGGGTAGCCTGGCACAGTAGGGGAAACAACTAAACTCCAAGGCGTTGGTTAAGTGCTTACAGAACCCACTCACAGTAACTCAATGATTGACCACTAAAAATAAAAGACGCTACACCAGTTTAGAAAAATACTAGTACCTTTTATAAAAATTCTCTTTTGTTCTTGTCTTAGGCAAAAGCAGTACACATATAGTTCAGCACAGTTTTCATATATATCACATCAAATTCAATACTTTTCTCAATCAGTGCAAATGAATCAAAAGTACATCACATTAGAGGTAAATTACTATCAATTCCACAGAATGCTTATTCACTTAGATGTTACAGAAGGGAAAACTCACTTTTCAGGTTCAATGTGCCACTTTACACAATCTTGGCATGTACATTACCCATCTGCACTCAGGGCCCAGGTCAAGCTTGTCAGACTTCTACCCCCAGCAGCGCTGTTCACAAAGCCCACAGCCAACTATATAGCTAAAAAGGAGACAAGGTAAATTAATTATGCTTCCTGGGGACTGTTCTATGGCTACCCCTCTCCTGTAATAGAACTGACTCCGAGTGATTAACTGCCTGGGAGGTTGTTGTGACTGAGCTCTGTTCGTTACCGGCACCCTATGGCCCAACTTACACCACTCCTACCTAAGGCACAAGAATCTAATGCTTCGTTTCCCTTTGTCACTGCTCCCCCCGTTACTAGCCTGGTCTTAATGTATCCTCATATACTGAGAGGGTTGATGGCCAAGTTCCTCAAGTGCTTATTCCGGGCGGTTCATCTGTTTTACAAATACTCTTTCTAATCCTGCCGCTTTGGTAGTCTCTGCCAGCCGGCACTGCCGCCTCCCGCTTCCCCTCGCTTCTCCCCCGCTTACTTTGTCTGACGGCAACCCGGCGGGAGATGTCCTTGCGCTCGGTTGTTCTCTCCTAGCGCTGACGGCGGGGCTTCTGTAGAAGTCGGCGTCGGGCGGGGAAAACGGGAAGGCTTACTTTAGCCGGGGACGCTCCTCCGGCGGGACCGTGGCGGCGCTTCTGCCTCCTTCCGCTTTACCTCAGGCGAAGCTCCGCCTCGGGCGCACCTCCTCTGACGCGCCGGGTCCTTCTTCCTGGCTCCGGACTCCGCCTCAGGCACACCTCCTCTGACGCGCCGGGTCCTTCCTCCTGGCTCTGGACTCCGCCTCACCTCCAACGACGACTCCTCCCGTCAACACACGGGTCAGCTGGGCAATTCACTCGCGTGTGGGTCAGGCTTGGTGACGCGCTTCACACAGGTAGGAGCTTCAGCCGATTTCACCGCCTGTTTCCACCGCGTGAGAGCTGGTCTCGAGTGTGTGAATGGGACTGTCCTTACTCCTCAGCAAGTCAGCACAGATCCAGTCCGACGTCCACCTGATCTGCCCACAGCCTTCAGGGCAGATGTGCAGGTCACACACAAGGGTCGCTTTGTAGCAGGTTATGAGGGTCTTCTTACAACACGACCCGTTGCTTTACAATCTGGTCACAAGGTCTCTGGTCACGCTTTATGGATGACGTGACAGTGGGGTTTGGTCAGCCTGAAAGGGGGCACTTCCCAATAACGCGACAGCCGGCCCACAGGTCGATCTGGTCACCACTGGTGCGAAATCCTCCTCCACAAGTCGCCTCTCTCCTCACTGGTCACTCCTGAGACTGCACAAAATGGCTGCTGGTCACTGGCCTTTTATAGAGTGGCCTGAGACCTCTGGAAGCCACTAGATGTTTCTGGAACCTTCCTCATGTTAGTCTATGGGTCTGTTCTCCTGGAATGTCCGTTATGGCAGTTGGTGGACACCATTTTAGGTTCATGAGTGTCCCTAGATTTTCCAGGAGTTTAACTAGGCCTCACAGAGTATGAGGGAAAAATGGCATCATAGTCAAGGAACACCTAGCCCCCTGACGGCACTGAAAAATCCTGGTGGACATAAAAATAAAAATAGAACACTGGGAGGCTAAGGGGGACAAAAATAAATAATGATGGTTAGAACACCCCCAGATGCAGACAGGTCTAACACGCGTCCCCCCCAGCTGAAAGTGGGGAGAGCTACCCAATCCCTTGGGAGTTCTCATCACTAAGGCGGAAATACCTGGATAGACCGTCTGCGTTGGCATGGTCCAATCCAGGCCGATGTTCCACCCGAAAGTCCATTCCCTGTAGGGAGATGGACCACCTTAACAACTTGGGATTCTCCCCCTTCATTTGCATTAGCCAACGAAGGGGGCGGTGGTCAGTCTGAACCAGGAAGTGCGAACCAAACAAGTATGGCCGCAACTTCTTCAGAGCCCAGACCACCGCAAAGGCTTCTCGCTCAATGGTACTCCACCTCCGTTCCCTGGGGAGTAGTCTCCTAGACAGGAAAACCACGGGTTGATCCAAGCCCTCATCATTTAGCTGCGATAACACTGCCCCAATGCCATGTTCTGACACATCTGTTTGGACAATGAATTCTCTAGCAAAATCAGGGGCCTTGAGTATTGGAGCCGTACACAATGCTTGCTTCAAGGTCATGAAGGCTCGCTGGCAAGCCTCCGTCCAGACTACCCGTCGGGGTTGTTTCTTGGAAGTAAGTTCAGTGAGGGGTGCCACAATGGTGCCATACCCCTTCACAAAGCGACGGTAGTATCCAGTGAGGCCAAGGAAGGCTCGGACTTCAGTTTGAGTCTTGGGGGGCTCCCAGGCTATGATTGCCTCAATCTTTGCCTGGAGGGGCTGCACCGACCCTCTGCCCACCAAGTGGCCTAAGTACACCACCGACCCATGCCCGATCTGACACTTGCTGGCCTTGATTGTCAAGCCAGCCTGTTGCAGGGCATGAAGAACAGCTTGCAAGTGTTGCAAATGGTCCTCCCAGCTGCTACTGAAGACAGCAATGTCATCCAGGTAAGCAGCAGAAAAAGCTTCCATACCAGAAAGGACCTTGTTCACCAGCCGCTAAAAAGTGGCAGGGGCGTTCTTGAGCCCGAAGGGCATCACACAGAACTGGTAGTGTCCCTGAGGTGTAGAGAAGGCTGACCTTTCCTTCGCCCCCTCAGTAAGGGAAATCTGCCAGTACCCTGAAGTTAGGTCAAAGGTACTTAAGTATTGGGCAGCTCCCAGCCGGTCAATAAGTTCATCTGCCCTAGGGATGAGCATCTGTCTTGGTTACTGAATTTAGTCCTCGGTAGTCCACACAGAATCTCAATTCAGGTGTGGTGCCCGGTGGGGCAGCTTTCGGTACCAAAACCACCGGACTAGACCAAGGGCTACTTGAAGGTTCAATCACTCCTAGCTCCAGCATCTTAGCGACTTCACTTTTGATGCTGGCCTTCACCTTGTCCGACAGCCGGTAGATCTTAGACTTCACAGGTGGGCTGTCTCCTGTGTCCACGTCATGGGTACACAGGTGGGTCCTACCCGGGACAAGGGAGAACAGAGAAGAAAATTGCTCCAGGATCTGGTGGCAATCTCTCTGCTGTTCAGGAGTCAGGGATGGTGAGAGAATCACTCCCTCCACCGACCCATCCTTTTCTTGGGATGAGAGAAGATCAGGGAGAGGTTCGCTTTCCTCTTCCTCTGCTCCATCGGTCACCATCATTAAGACAACCTCGGGCCTCTCATGGTGTGGCTTGAGGCGATTGGCATGCAGCACCCGGTGGGGCTGTCTCGGGGTCTTAAGATCCACCAAGTAAGTGGCTTTACCCTTTTTCTCCAATACCTCAAAGGGGCCTGTCCAACGATCCTGGAGGGCATTTAGCTCTCCAGGTTCCATCACCCACACTTTTTGTCCAGGCTCCAGTTCCACTGGGTGAGCATTGTGGTCATACCACTCCTTCATAACTGCTTGGCTGGCTTCCAAGTTGTCAGAAGCTTGCTTCCACAACTTAGCCATTTGGCTCCGGAAGGCCAGCATGTAGCTCACCACGTCCTGGGGAAGTTTCCTGGGAGTCTTTTCCCATCCGTCCTTCACCAGGCTGAGAGGACCCCGTACAGGGTGCCCGTACAAAAATTCGAAGGGGCTGAAGCCCACTCCCTTCTGTGGCACTTCCCTGTAGGAAAACAAGAGACAGGGTAGGAGGACGTCCCATTTCCTCCGCAGGCTCTCAGGCAGACTCCTTATCATACCTTTCAAGGTTTTATTAAACCTTTCCACAAGACCATTGGTTTGTGGGTGGTAAGGGGTGGTAAACCGATAGGTAACACCGCACTCCTTCCACATAGCCCGCATATATGCTGAAAGGAAGTTAGTCCCCCTGTCGGACACAACCTCCTTGGGGAAACCCACTCGGGTGAAGATCCCCATCAGGGCCCTTGCCACTACGGGTGCAGTGATGGTCCTCAGAGGTATTGCCTCTGGGTACCGTGTGGCATGATCCACTAAAACCAGGATGAACCGGTGACCAGCTGAAGTTGGTGGATCCAATGGCCCTACAATGTCGATGCCCACCCTCTCAAAGGGGGTGCTAACGACAGGTAGTGGTTCCAGGGGAGCTTTTAGCTTCACCCCTGTTTTCCCACTGGCTTGGCAAGACACACACGTCCGACAATATGTATCAGACGCCACTCTCATCCGAGGCCAGTAGAAGTGGGGGACAAGCCGGGCAAAGGTCTTGTCCTGTCCTAGGTGTCCTGCCAATGGTATCTTATGAGCCAGTTCCAAAAGGAAGGCTCTAAAGCATTGACGGACCACCAAGGCCCTGGATGAACCATGTCCAGGTGCCTTGGGCTCACTGTAGAGGAGTCCATCCTCCCAGTAAATCTGGTAGCTCCCTACAATGTTCCCTGCTGCCTGGGCTTTGGCCTGTTGCCGCAGCCCCTCAAGAGTAGGACACTCCTTCTGAGCTTTGCAGAACTCTTCCCGGGAAGGACCTCCCTCCACATGCCATTCAGTAGGGATGGGTAGGTTCTCCAAGGAAGCAACATTCTCCCCTGTGGACTCCAGATCCACCTCCGCAGGTGGCCTGTCTGTCTCACGAGGTGGAGATGCCGAGGCAGGGTCCTCCGGCCTCCTGTCCTTCTCTTCTCTGGCAGCCGGCTGGGCCATTGTTCCAGGCTCCAGCGTAAGTGAACTCCCCCTCCGGGCAGTCACGGACCTTGTGCTGACACAGGCCCAGTCAGGGGGTCCCAACATCTCAGAATGAGTCTGGTACTCCACCCTCCTTCAAGCATTGTGCTCCATATCATTTCCTAACAGGCAGTCAACAGGCACGGCAGGGCTTACGGCAACTCGAAGTGGACCTGCAACCCCTCCCCACTCAAAGGGAACCTCGGCCACAGGATAGTGGCCCAATCTGCCGTCAGCCATCACGGCGGGATGGAGTACATCTGGGATGACCTGCTCTGGAGACACCAGTTGACTCCTTACCATAGTCATACTGGCTCCGGTGTCTCTCAGAGCCTCCCCTCTACGGCCGTTGATGGTGACCCACTGCTCATACTTGGTAGTATTAGAGGGCAGTTGGGTCTTTGGCACCATCTCCTTATCACCCAGGGACACTAAAGTGACACCCGCCCGCTCCCCTCCGTTACCCAAAGGCATCTCCTCCCCGAGCACTACACTAGTTATTCCCGGGGCTTTTCCTCCAGTGGGAGGGGGTTGTCTTTTTGGGCATCTCACATCTCCTTTATAGTGTCCCACACCACCACACTCAAAACAATGAACCACCCTTGGCTGCTGGCTTTGGCCAGGGGTAGGGTTGCGAGGGGGGTTACTCTTAGGGATGAATCCTCTGCCCCTTCCTTGTGAAGTATTTTGTGGACCTTTTGAGAACTCCCTCTTATTATCCCCGCCCTCTTTCTTCTGGGGGGCGCCCTGTCCAGACTTCTGGGAATCCCCTCCAGTCCCCCTTGATGACACCCGGGTACTAGCCCAGATGTCCGCCTCCTCAGCAAGCTTCCTGGAGCTGGTCAGCTTGCTGTCCACCAGATGCTGCAGCAGCTGGGGAAAACATTTCTCGAGTAGGTGTTCCTTGAGTATGAGGTCATATAAACCCTCATAGTCCCCTACCTCGCTGCCTTTCACCCAACCCTCCAAGGCCTTCCTGGCGTAATCCAAAAAGTCCACCCAATTCTGCGTACCTAGTTTGTGGCTACCCCGGAACTTCTGCCTATACTTCTCAGGGGTTAGCCCAAACTTCCTTATCAGCGCCACCTTCATAGCAGGGTAGTGGGTTTGCTCACGCTGCTCCAGGGCCAACAAGGTATCCCTGCCAGCAGGTGGCATGTATTTATACAACCCACCCCCCCAGTGGGCTTCCAAGATCCCATGGGCCCTCAATGAGACCTCATAGGCGGCTAGCCATTTTGCAATATCATCACTTGGTGCGTAGCTAGCCATGACATCTTTGGGTAAATAGGGTCTGGGTTCTCTGGTGTTTACCTTGGTATCGCTGCCACCATTATCAGAATTGGGAGACCTTAGGTTTAGAGCTTGTAGGTCCATTTCTTTAATGGTTCTCTCATGAGCTAACCTCTTGTCCTCCCTTTCCATGTCCATCCTGGCTAGTTCTATCCTCATCCTCCTCTCCTCCCTCCTATCCTCCTGCTCGGCGTCGGTCAAACCCCTCTCCGAGACACTGCTGCCCACCCTGGAAGGTGTCCTGGGACCTGTAAGAAGATTCCCCCCTCCCGCTTGGTACAGCGTTGCGGCCTCAAGGACAGTGTCCCTGTCACTCCCCTCTGGGTCTAGTTCCTCCCCGGAATGAGCCTCCACCCATGCCCGTATGCTGGTCAGCAGCTCGCCTTTCCTGGCACCTTTTTTAAAAAATACACCTTGCTGCTGACACCAGTCCTTTAGTTGGGTCACGGTATAGTTTTCCAGCTCTTCCACATTTACCTCCATTTTCACTAGAGAATAAACTTTTTACACAGGAGAAAACCAAAAAGTGACCTGGGGTCAACCTCCACCCACCACCAGAAGTAAATTTAGAAAAAACTAAATTCAGATTAGGAGGGCCGCAGGGAGAAAACTCCAGGTGTAGTCCCGTGGTAAGCACTGCGTTACTACTAAGTGAGTGCAAGCACAAATCCGTGATCCCACCGCTGAAACACCAATTATGTTAGACCTAGGGTATCCTAGACTACATAGGGTAGCCTGGCACAGTAGGGGAAACAGCTAAACTCCAAGTGCTTACAGAACCCACTCACAGTAACTCAATGATTGACCACTAAAAATAAAAGACGCTACACCAGTTTAGAAAAATACTAGTACCTTTTATAAAAATTCTCTTTTGTTCTTGTCTTAGGCAAAAGCAGTACACATATAGTTCAGCACAGTTTTCATATATATCACATCAAATTCAATACTTTTCTCAATCAGTGCAAATGAATCAAAGGTACATCACATTAGAGGTAAATTACTATCAATTCCACAGAATGCTTATTCACTTAGATGTTACAGAAGGGAAAACTCACTTTTCAGGTTCAATGTGCCACTTTACACAATCTTGGCATGTACATTACCCATCTGCACTCAGGGCCCAGGTCAAGCTTGTCAGACTTCTACCCCCAGCAGCGCTGTTCACAAAGCCCACAGCCAACTATATAGCTAAAAAGGAGACAAGGTAAATTAATTATGCTTCCTGGGGACTGTTCTATGGCTACCCCTCTCCTGTAATAGAACTGACTCCGAGTGATTAACTGCCTGGGAGGTTGTTGTGACTGAGCTCTGTTCGTTACCGGCACCCTATGGCCCAACTTACACCACTCCTACCTAAGGCACAAGAATCTAATGCTTCGTTTCCCTTTGTCACTGCTCCCCCCGTTATTAGCCTGGTCTTAATGTATCCTCATATACTGAGAGGGTTGATGGCCAAGTTCCTCAAGTGCTTATTCCGGGCGGTTCATCTGTTTTACAAATACTCTTTCTAATCCTGCCGCTTCGGTAGTCTCTGCCAGCCGGCACTGCCGCCTCCCGCTTCCCCTCGCTTCTCCCCCGCTTACTTTGTCTGACGGCAACCCGGCGGGAGATGTCCTTGCGCTCGGTTGTTCTCTCCTAGCGCTGACGGCGGAGCTTCTGTAGAAGTCGGCATCGGGCGAGGAAAACGGGAAGGCTTACTTTAGCCGGGGACGCTCCTCCGGCGGGACCGTGGCGGCGCTTCTGCCTCCTTCCGCTTTACCTCAGGCGAAGCTCCGCCTCGGGCGCACCTCCTCTGACGCGCCGGGTCCTTCTTCCTGGCTCCGGACTCCGCCTCAGGCACACCTCCTCTGACGCGCCGGGTCCTTCCTCCTGGCTCCGGACTCCGCCTCACCTCCAACGACGACTCCTCCCGTCAACACACGGGTCAGCTGGGCAATTCACTCGCGTGTGGGTCAGGCTTGGTGACGGCGCTTCACACAGGTAGGAGCTTCAGCCGATTTCACCGCCTGTTTCCACCGCGTGAGAGCTGGTCTCGAGTGTGCGAATGGGACTGTCCTTACTCCTCAGCAAGTCAGCACAGATCCAGTCCGACGTCCACGTGATCTGCCCACAGCCTTCAGGGCAGATGTGCAGGTCACACACAAGGGTCGCTTTGTAGCAGATTATGAGGGTCTTCTTACAACACGACCCGTTGCTTTACAATCTGGTCACAAGGTCTCTGGTCACGCTTTATGGATGACGTGACAGTGGGGTTTGGTCAGCCTGAAAGGGGGCACTTCCCAATAACGCCACTGGTGCGCAATCCTCCTCCACAAGTCGCCTCTCTCCTCACTGGTCACTCCTGAGACTGCACAAAATGGCTGCTGGTCACTGGCCTTTTATAGAGTGGCCTGAGACCTCTGGAAGCCACTAGATGTTTCTGGAACCTTCCTCATGTTAGTCTATGGGTCTGTTCTCCTGGAATGTCCGTTATGGCAGTTGGTGGACACCATTTTAGGTTCATGAGTGTCCCTAGATTTTCCAGGAGTTTAACTAGGCCTCACAGAGTATGAGGGAAAAATGGCATCATAGTCAAGGAACACCTAGCCCCCTGACGGCACTGAAAAATCCTGGTGGACATAAAAATAAAAATAGAAACACTGGGAGGCTAAGGGGGACAAAAATAAATAATGATGGTTAGAACACCCCCAGATGCAGACAGGTCTAACAGTTACGCATTACAGTATTGTTTCCTGTTGCAAGGTGTGTGACTCTAGCAATACGACATGCCTAACCTTTTGGGAAACGTTAGAAGTGAGCTTAACTGTTGGTTAGAAGAGGTGGTTGGGATTGGAACCTACCAACCCATCGGAAAGAATAAGACCCATTCTTATATGTTGATTTTGTATCGTGTGGTTATATTGTATAATTGCTTATATAAAGATCATACAAATTTTTATCAATACTCTTGTGGAGTCTATTTGTGATGACATCATGGGGTTACTGTGAGCATGGTTGCACATACCTAACACTCGTGCCTTGGAGATAAGCCTGGCGGCTCGTGCCAAGCTACTAAGGAGGTGAGCAGGGCTATCTCAGACGGTGTCCTTACTTAGCCAAACATTGAAGCGAGGGGTCGTGGCTGCACACCTCCAGCATTAGGGGGTGGCAGTAAGCGACAGGGACCGCCACTTCCAACAATAAGTATCTCAATAATGGAAAAGAATTAAAGACATTCAATATATAATTTATCTCATCAGTCATTGGCGTTGACATTTCAGTCTTTTACACCATTTCCATGGACAATCATAAATTAATTAAAACATTTACAAAACCAGACTATTGCTTTAAGGGCATAATGGGCTGCCACATTTGCGGGCGGATATGCAGTTGATATGCAGTGAAGCAAACGTAGACGTTGGGGTGATTTATGATTTGTTAGGACTGTTTTGGCCATGCAGCCCAAAATTTCTTTTTATTTGAATGAGCACTTGAGTCCAGATGGTGATCCAAGAGACAGTAACTGACTTCACAAATTATGTAGGAATTTCTTCAGGTATTTACTATTTTTGGCAGGCTCCCATTTCTCCAATGGTATAGTCTTCATGTTATTGTATAGTGTCTATGTTGCATGAGAATATAATTTGGGCTCCCAGTTTTATGGAATTATATTTTTTAACATTTCCACCTGTATTTATCCATATTTATTTTTTGGCTATGTTATTGGTATTTATCCACATTTATTTTGCGCTTTGAGGATAAATGGAGCCGTAAAATGGTATATTTCCATGTTTATTTAGCTCATGGAGGTGCACTCATACGTGGATGCCTGCCACATTGTAGCAAATTAAACAGCCGCATATAACAAACACTACACCCACAGGTACATATTAGCGTTATACTATAAATATATGTTTTTAACTCTCCATGCTGTTTTTCTGCTCAGATATTGCCTGGTAATCATGAAAGACAGCATGGAGAGACTCTCAAAAAAGCACCATTCGCAGTATTTTTCCACTTTTAAAATAAATACAGACAGGAAGCACATTGCTTTCTGTCCGCATTTTCTGTAAAAATCTGTAAAAATGGAAAAGTGAAGCCTTACATATAATATAGTTCTTTTATATGCTGTGGTAGGTATTTATATTGCCTTTGAGTTTCTATGTTTTTAGTGGATGATCAGCTAAGTTCTGAAAAAGGGGAAAAAATGTAAGCAAGCATTTAGACCACAAGGCTAAAACGGTGCTGGTCTGTTCCCATAAATCAAATTTAAAAATGTAAATAAGTGTGATTTGATACTGTACTGCATTCGCCATTTTACACGTGCTAAATTGCATGTTGACCTCGATTCAATGCTATGCTCTGATCTTCCATTTTGTTGCATAGCGCTTCCATTTGGCGCTGTTTTGCCCTATAGTTACACTTCAGCAGTAACATAAACATGTTTTTCACGTAAATCAGTACGAGCTGGTGCAAGACATATCTCGTGAGGTTGTTTTGTACCTTGCGCTTGTTTTTGTGCAGTCTATGCTTATCTCTAGGACAGAAGAAGGATGCGCTGTACAAGGCTCTCCAAGGCCGGATACAGGGAAAGGAATGTCTTTTGCCTCGGCGCACCCAAACAGACTCTGGCCAGATCTATATGGGTGGATCTGACGCAGAGATGTGGCCAGCACCTTTGAAGGATAGATGGGAGAGAACACCTACTAGAGGCTTCTCGAACGTGTTGATTTAACTATAAAAAGCGGTGTCTGTGGGGTGGAGTTCAGGAACTCAGGGCCATATGTAGGTAAGTTGGAAATACCGATTCCTAAATACCGAATTTTACCGATTTGGTATTTAGGAATCAGTATTTCATATGTAGGGAATAATTCAGTAAAAAATACCGAAGCTGAAATATTCCTTATTACTGAATCGGTAATACCGATTCGGTAATAAGAAACCACCTACCCATTCATTCTTATGGGCTTGGAGGCTGATAGGAATGAATGCTAAGAAATTCGGTATTACCGAATCGGTATTGCCGATTTGGTAATTGTGGGAGGCATTTAAAGGGTGCCAGGGTGTCCAAAGGACACCCTCTGGCACCCCTGAAATGTGCATGTGTGCACATGTGGCACACATGCATGCCCGAGGACATGGATGTGTGCCACAGGGCACTTTAAAAAAAGCAAAAATTTGCTTTTTTAAAGGAATTTGGTAATTACCACCAACTTGAAGATAGTGGTAATTAACAAATTCATAAGGCCCAAAAGCACTCTTAAAAGTGCTTCCTACATTGCATTTAAGGAATCTGTATTACCAATTCCTTAAATGCAAGGCCAATTAGGAATCAGTATTAAGGAATCAGTATTTACCGATTCCTTAATACCGAATCCTTCCCTACATCAGGAATGCCTCAATACTGGTCAGTAACGGTGAAATTGACCGAATTTCACCCTTACCGACCAGATTTGGGCCACCTACATCGGGCACTCAGTTTTGGAGTGGACGCACTCGGGGGAGGAAATTGGTGTACGGAAAGATTACTTCCTGTGCCCCAGTCTCTACAGGATTCCCGACTTGGTGTTTTCGGTGCTTGGCCAGGGATGTTGAAGAATCCGGTGCAGACGCATCTGGTGAGGTGCTTTGTACATTAACTGTTTATATATCTATATTCAAGGTTTCACATTTGTATGTATTACAATATAAATAGTGTGGTGTATTCATTGTCTATTGCCTTTCACTCGGTGCCTAAGAACATACTAGCTTCAGTGACTTATTGCCCTTGTCTATGATACTAATAAAGCTAATTTCTCCTCCAGAAGAGTGTCGGAGTTTCTGTGTAAGTAAGTGGTGTGTGTAAATTCAGATTACGCAAGTGGGCAGGGAAGGACAGATACTTTTGTAAAAAACAATGTGTTCAGCCCTACTATTTTATTTTATATATTATTTTTGTGCTGAATGAAGGTTATTAAGTAACTTGTTAAAATGTTGTGATCTTTTGTCTAAAATAATATGACAGTAATAGATGGTGTGAACTTCTTATGGGTAATTATTAAATATTTCTGAAACTGATCCGGAATCCTGGGGTAAATTATTCAGTCAAAGGACTGGTTTGACCTCTTAAATCTAAGCCCATTTTGCAAACTTTCATTCAGCCTTCAAGCCTCTATTTGGAATCCTCGGGTGACACACTTGGCTAAATTGGTCATACTTCAACTTACCCAATCACAAGTAAATCTGCGCCCATTGTTCCGCCGTGACATTGGTGCTATTCTGATTCTTCATGGAATCCATGAGGTCTCCTTAAGAGATTGGAGCGAGCTGCCATTTGGTAGTCACCTTCAATTCTGAAAATATATAGTTCTTCTCTAATGTAATACAGTCATATCAAATGTTTGTCGCAGCTCTGCAGATCTACGGTTTCATTATTCCTCTATCAGTTCAAATATTTAAATGGGCACTCCTTCCTTAGGGACCTCTGATCTAAGGTCTCTAAGCAGATGACAATCACTGATTCATTAACACAACTAGCTGCAAATTACTCCTTTAAGAATATACTCTCTGATATCAAGAGACAAATGGCTGGTTTCCAATTAATCTGTTTGTTTGAAATATGTGTAAATACCCATTACGTTCATGGGAGGCTGTGTAGGTATGTTTACATATATATTATTTGCCACACAATTGCTTTGTGGTACACAGTATTGATTAAATTGATACTTGTTTTGAAACTATCAATAAAATGAAATATTTCAAGTGCAATTCTTATTATAAAAAATATATGGTTTGGGGATATAATGGGAAATAACTTTTTTTATAACAATAACATTCTGCAACACAAGAGGACACAATGGGGCCCTCCATGTTGATAGCCTCAGATGGAAGGCTATTGGTACTCACTGAAAAGATCCCTGTGAATTGATAAAGCCTGACGATTATGTTGAACATTCTGAACTTAGTGCAGACACTGACCCCTTGGGCGCACACATACCCCCCACTGTTGACACATTTCTAGCCTGACATAAAAACATGGACCCATCTTCCCCTTCTAGGTAACGTGATATTTTCCCACATCAGTGACAATAACAGAGGAAGAGTAAAATCAGCTAATCTCAGTTAACCTATATATATGTCAATTGATACTGAGAACGTGAAGATATGCTATAAAACCACTATCCACATCTAGCAAAATCTAGCAAATAATGAAAAGGTGAACATGATACAAGTTCAAAACATGTATATGTTTTGTTATGTTGCCCTTGGGAATATTGACACAAAATTCCGTAATGTACAAGTGCGCAGTTGTATTTGCCAAACTCAATAAAACTAAATTTGCAGGTCTTTCCTCTTTTTTCAACAAAACATTATTGAGAACTTGTCAATGTACCTCTCAAATTCTTGAAAGTCTCGTTGACAAGCGAGTACACTGAGCATGAACAAACCTATGTAAAAAGTATAGGTCAGTAGTGGACTTTTATGGAAATCCTAAACATTTATGTTTTCATGTTATTTGTCCATGTGTTGCCCTACAACATCTAATAGGTAAACGCGAACACATCTGCTATAGTTTACGTGTTAATATGCATTTTATTATACCTAGGCCCCAATTACGAGATTTCGTCAGAGGGGTAGCGGGGCAGCATACACCACCACACCACCGCTTCTACGAAACACCCACTGCCCACCTGCCCTATTACCACTACAGAGTAGTCATTCAGGTGGGTGGCATGGTGGTCTCATGGTGGTGCCAATGTTAAAGGCGACGTTGGCAGTATCCACATATGTGTGAGGGGGGCTCCCCGTCGTTTCCTCTCTGCCAGGTTTTTCATGGCGGTGGACCTGCCATGAAATGTCTGGTGGTGAGAAAACTTGTAATATGCTTGAAGGGACAATGGGGGTCCCACCAACCCTATTGTGGTCTCTCACCATATCCTACGCTAGGGAATGCGGATTCCTGCCTGGCAGGCTGACTGCCCACGTCGTAATAGGGTGGTCGGACCACCAGTATGGCAGTGGCTGGATATACCACTGCTGCACCACCACGAGTCTGGTGGTCCTCGGACCGCCAGACTCGTAATAGGCCCCTATGTTAGTATTTGGATTGCTGCTTGCCCTGTTAAACGATTAGGATGTGTCTTATAATATTAATTTGTTTACGAATTGTGAACACAAATTGTTCCAAAACCTTGGAATATATTCTTAAACATGCCATTATGAATCAATGTGTGCATCTCATCACTATGTTCTTTCCCATTTCCAATGGAGAAAAAAATAGAATAATTATGTTTAGGAATTGAAGGCATCACTAATTCATCAACATTATCAAAACACAAACATGTTATTTGCTGGAAAATAACATCTCAGAATATAAATTACTTGGGAACATAACATACAGGAAGTAATGTATCATATGATGATTTTCCCGGCTCACATTTCCCCAAGCAGATGTTTTTGTTTCCATTTGTATTCCACGTCATAAAACCTTCCTCCATATATTCATCCAAGAACTCAAAAGGATAAACCACTTTCTTCCTAGAAATGAACAAACAAATGAGATTTTTGCATTTCATTATAAAGATATGTTTTACAATTACTTTGATTTTTTAACAGAAAATTGAACTAAGGGTATTTTGCTTACAATTTAGGCTTATTGCCCATTATTGGAACTGAACAGTGATCAAATTGCTAATGTAGAAGTATTATTCTTGTTGCATTCGATATATGCATACACAAATCAGCAAAACAATTGTATAAGAATATTTGCTTGTGATTTTCCACTGTGAGGTGAGGGCCACCAATATCCATTGCAGCATGTGTCTGTAGTTCTGTGAGTAGACTCCTCAAAGTGTCTCCATGCCGTTCATCAGGAAAAGGACTTAGGGCCATATGTATCAAACCTTTTGCGATTCGTTAAGGCCGAAATTCGCAGAATTTCGGCCTTAGCGAATCGCAAACGGCCTTTTAACCGATTTTGAAATGTAAGAAACATTAGCAAAATAAGGAATCGCAAAAAATTGTGATTCCTTATTTTGCTTAAGCATTTAAGGAATCGCAATTTTGCGATTCCTTAAATGCTATGTATGAAGCTTTTTAGACTTGCGATTTCAGGTTTAGAAATCGCAAATTACCAACAACTTGTAGTTGGTGGTAATTTGCGATTTCTTGTAAATATGCACAATTGTGCATTTGTGAGGGTGGCATATGATGCACATACATGCCCATTGGGCATGTATGTGCGCCATATGCACACACATGTAATTTACAGGGGTGCAGCAGGGTGTCCTTGAGACACCCCTGCACCCTTGCAATAATTCTCAAATTGCGATTATTGCGAATTCGCAATTTGAGAATTATTTCGCAATCATTCCTATGGGCCTCCTGGCCCATAGGAATGCATTGGAAATTATTCCTTAATTGCGAATTCGCAAAATGCGAATTCGCAATTAAGGAAGATTAAGGAATCGCAAAAAAAAAGCGATTTTCTTCATACATACCATTTTGCGATTCCTAAATAGCGATTCCTTAAAAATCGCTATTTAGGAATCGCAAAACGGAACTATGATACATATGGCCCTCTGAGACAGCATGTCATCTAAACCAAGAGAAAAGGTGTGTGGAACTTGGATAGCCTCTGTTTGCCCCATATATTCTATTTCTTCCCAAATAGACACAATCTTGCAGCTCAGCGCCTATTATATTTTTACAAGAGACTTTCCTGATGACTGTAATATAACTGGATTCTCTATTTCTAGAGCATATTCTGCATCAACTGTCCTCAAAGGAATTACTGTAAAAGTTAATTAGATGGACGTTAAAGCTTGCGTTGTATATTCTTTTGACACTAGGAAGTCTGATCTTTGTCCATTTGTTTACAAGGAAGTATTTTTGGAAATTGTTCTCACTTTGTAAGTTATGTTTCTGATAGTATTTCATGCAATGGAATGGTTTCACATTCTGATAATATTGAATTTAAATCTTCTGCGATACAAACCCAGGATAAAGTGTGCGGATTGTAGGTTAAGCATAGATAACTATAATGGAGGGGAATATACTCAACTGCAAAATTAAGAAGAGCCTGTTGCCCGAAGGATGAATAACTGAATGATACACAATCAAATAACCTGGAACCGTGATAAGTGGTGATCAGCATAATGATAACCTCTGATTATAATAACCTGTGAATGATAAAAATTATCTGTGGTTGTGATAATGTAGCATGCATTATTGTATTGAATACAATAAAAAGAATGTTTTAAAAAAATATGGAGCTGTTGGCAGCATTACATTATCAAATGTTATTTCTGAGCTTTCCACTTTTGGATCTGTGCTTAGGCCTCACTGCTCTTTAGTTATTATAGGGTATCCAATAGGGACACATTATGTGAAGCAATTGCCAGTTGCATAGTGCAATGACACTGAAAGTTATTCGGGTCTGCTATATGGGATGAGCCACATGGCATGTCTTTAAGGTGTCCAAAGACACCAATTGCGTTTTATTTTTCTCCCAGGTCTCATTTGTACTATCGCAAGTACCATTATTTTTTGTTTTGTTCCCAGAAACTGCAAAATATATTGACTGCCTGGACTAAACTCTTCCTTAAGTCCTAATTATCCTACCACAAGTTCACCAACCTTCATCAACCAGTCATTCACTGGATAAAAGGATGGAGTTTTGGTCTTGCTTAGACCACATGGCTGTGCTGCAATTCCTCGAACAATGTAAAACCTCATTGCTCATGTGGATTCCAGCACCCTGGAAATCCGATACCGAACAACATCTTATAATGAGGGCAAATTGACAATATATGTCTTGGTATATTTTTTACCAACTCATTGTGGACTAAAAAATTGTGGGCCTATTATCACCATCATTTAAAGCCTGAACCGTCAATGTTCCTTTTGCTCAATTGACAAAGCCATGGGAATTGGGCCTACAGTGGTGCAAGTACTGGAGACTTACTCTCACCATAGCTAGGAATTCTATCAATTACTTAGAGGTAATAGCTAGCCTTTGAGCAGAATGAAGTATATGAACTCAGGTCATTGCTACTTAGCCAGTATTGATTACTGTGCGAGCTGTGATCTGCCGATGGGGCAAAATGCGTAAGAATCTTGTGCACAAGTTACCTGCACATGTATGTATTTGTATTTATCTACTGGCTAAATCAGACCTAAATGGTCTAGGTACACAATTTTAAAAGAATGCACTTCTTTCTATAATGGAATTTTCAGTGCTTTACAAATGTGGATTGCTTTATTTTTTGACAGTTTTTACATTGTTGAACATTTTGTTTAGTTTCTTTGGCATCATGGGCCACTAGAAACGCTCCTGCAGTATGTGTAATATTGTGAATGCCACTGCTTTTAATAAAGCATTCCTTTGTGAGATGTATTTATTAGATTCAATCTGCTCAACTTATTTAGTATATAGCATGTTCTGACTACAGGGAGGTTACCTTGTCCTCCGAAGTATTCATACTTCTCCTGAGAGCTAGAGGTGGATCTTTTTTAATCTGTTATGATTTGACTACTGAATATATATTTGGGTCAGTCTTGATTTCAACTGTGTTTTCAGCAATATTTTGCAAACCTGTACTTGTACTGCACCAGCTCAGCTGCAAAGTTGCCTTTGGAGTGAACACCTCGACTCTGGTGGACCAGAGTGTGCTGCACTGCGCCGATGGGAGTTGTCACTAGTGGGCAGCTCTTCAAGCCTAAAGCTGTTTAGCTTTAATCGTCTTACTAATTTTGTGTTTGTAATCATTGGTTTCCAAGTATTTCAAATAAACATTGTATCACAGTACACAAAAGGATGAGTTGGACACAATCCAAGTAGAATCTAATGTATTTGGTTCCTGCTGAGTGGAAAGAGCACATTCAATTATAAAATTGTTATTGTTGAGTCACCTAAAGGCTTCATAGGTATGTGCCCAATTTCGAATTCTGAGCCCTCAAATGACCCCTGCATATGCAGACAATAAATAGGATTTTCAGTTTAATACCTGTTTGTGGCTCTGATGATCCATCAGTATCAAAAGGCATGATATTCATGTAATTATTTTGTAGCTGGTGTTTCAGGAATTCATTTGCTCCTAATGTAAGGTGATATTCAAATTGCTCAACTCACCTGCCTCGCTGCCCTTAGCACCCAGCACAAGTGCAATTTACTTTAATTTGTTCTGTTTCAAGGAAGGTAAGGGTGTAACAATAACCTTGTTTTTAAATATATTAGTCATTCTTTAATAATTGCAGATTGCACAGCAATGATATTTTCTTTATTGGAGCAAATCACCCATCCTCTGCTGTGTGCAAATGTGTTTTTAGGCAATATGTATATTCTGTTGTTTTACATACAAGGATATCCTGATTGACTGACTGGATGCTAGCCTGATAGATAAATCAAGAGTATTACTTGTGTTTGTAAATGGTCAGTTGTGAGCTTGTCTCTAGGTGTTTTTCTATATGTTGATTTTTCAAGTCCTTCATGGTCAATGTCCGGATGATCAATTGAAACAGGGGTTTTACTCTTTCTGCATAGGTTTTGTCAACATTCTGGAATACTATGAATGCTTGTAGTTCTCTAAGAGAGATGGGAGGTTCAAGCTTACCACTTTTTGTTCAAGATTCCATATGCCAGACTTTTTCATTCAGTGAAAAATTAATAGCCTAAAATGTTACATTGAAAAAGCATATATTGTACTTCCTGAGGTGAAGCTTGTAACCTGTTTTAACAAGTAATGTTGTTTAAAAGTTGTAAATGTTAATTTAAATCTTCATCTGATATGTATATCTCATCAACACATTAAAATTCAATCAGATCGCATTGTAACAGTTCACTTTTTCTTGCTGAGTATACCCTGCAGCCGGTGCTATACACCTAAAGTAATTGTGTGAATCGAATTTCGATTCTGCCTAATGAGAAGGATGTTAAACATTGAGAAAAAAATTGCTATATCTAATGTGATCTTGTATTTTTTCATGTTAGTTAAATCATTACCATAGTACTATGTGCATTTTGTACTGTATATATTTTGCAATGCATGTTCAAATTGTGATAGTCCAATAAAATTCTCCAAGGCTTATCAGACTTTCAAACTGAGTAAACAAGGGAGGTTTACATCATTGATTGTTGTGGATGATGATCCATGATACTGTTAGTCAGTGTTTCTTAAAGTTTTGACTTCTGTGAACCCCATTAAAACATTACTGGAAGCTGGGGATACCCGTCTAAGCAATTTCTACAATTTGAACATCAAAACAATGCACAAAAATACAGAAACACAAGTACATCAAACCAATACAGAACTTGCTAAATATTGAATTCACAAACAACAAAATTGAAAAAAATGAAATGTTAATGAGAAGGTTACAGGTTTTCTAAAGGTAATTTTATTTCGAAAAAAGAAGCCATAAACTAGACTCTAGAATACATCATTGTCTATTTTATTCCTAATACATGCTTTCTGTTTGTCTGCACATAGCTGTGCTCCTTCAGTTGAGGACATCGGTCACCCATACTAGATTGCATTTACTTTAATGGTGCTGCTCCCATGTTTCAAGATAAAAATTCCAACTTAATTTTTAGCTTCTAATTTTGAATTACTTCACTTTTATAAAGTGTTTTTTAAATTTTCAGATTTCAAGTTAGCTTTTTTATGTTCATGTTTGTTATAAATATGCTAGCAATATTTTATTTTCTAAACCAACTCCCTGAGTAGGTGTTGTTGTCCCTCATGGCCCATGGACCACTCAGTAAGAATCACTGCTGTACTTCATTCACAATTTGTTTGATATTTCTTTTTTAACTCAGTTATACAGGACGTTGTTTCTGAACCTGAAGTTTATCCCTAAAAGGGATCACAAGTGGTGTTTGACCTTTATCTCACACCACTGGGTTTTTGTATGATGCAGAAGCCAATCGTAGGGTCCATTGCTAGGCATACTGGTCCTTAAGCCTCTGGGGCACTAGCGACCAAAGCCTCCAGTTATAACCTACTATCTTATTAGACCCTATAGTTTTCCTTATGGTGACCTTTCTCACGAGAATTAGGGATCAGTAAATTGAGTACAGAAATAATTGAAGTTGTTCATTCAATATACTTTTTGATCTAAATCTGGACTCTACACATGCCCATCAGAGGTTTCTATTTGTATATACTTATTATTATTTTGTAAAATCAGGTGCGGTTTGAGTTTCTGGTGGAACATAGGTATTTTTGCCACACTTTGTTTTTACAGCTGCTGGGCCTGGCCTTTTTCAGTAGAACTCGCCTTCTGTGAGACATCCTCCATTCTTAACACAGGTACTCTTTTCTTCTGAATAGTTTGCTTTGGTGGTCCAGTGAGCGCAGAAGGCACATATGAGAATACCTGTCGCCTTACGGTGTCAGAATGAGGAATACATAAATAAGTGATGGATTTAATGCTTGAATTAATCATATTCACTGGTAGTTAATGAATTATCATTTTTTGACGCCCATTCCATCTCAGGTTCCATCTCAGGTTTGACCCATTCATACTCTAATCTGCATTGGTCTTGCGTGAACAGGAATAGTCCAGCCTAGTCTGGAAGTTCTTGCGGGACTGCTCCTATAGGGGCAGGATCAAGGCACTTTAGCCTGAGCCCCGTCTCTGTCGACTGTGGCATAGTGGACGGAAAATGATGGACTGGGATGCGGTACTGAGTGATTGCCAATGGATTCAAGTAATCCAAGCATTCCATCCATCACTATGTTCTTGTTGCAGTGAAGGCATATTGAGGCAGGTGGAATGTTAAGTCTGTCTATAAGTAGAATCTGTTTATTAAAGGGCAAGACGGGAATGAGGGTTTTGTGAGTTTGAGTGTTTGGTCGTCAGTTGAGGAAGGTGAATGGCCAGTGCAGTACTCATTACCATGCCGCTTTTTCTGTTGTACTACATCATGTTATCAATAGATGATTGGAGAACTTCAGTATGTGTCATCATTCGCCGTTGTTTTAAGGGAGTTTTGAATGATGACCAGCAGGGAGGAAAATCAATTTTTAAACTATGGTCGAAGAACGTGGCTGAGAGGGAGAGAGATTTACTGTTTTCTCCTGTGCACTTGGTCTGACGGGGCCAAAAATAAGCTGATGCAACCAAATAGAAGCGGCCCACCTTCATCTACAAGGTAGTAAAATCAAACAACTGTGGACATTTTAACACATGCTGTCAGTGAGGTCTGTGAGTGGTGTGGGGCTACTACCATTTGGATTTGCTACAAGCAATGCAATTGGAAAAAGTAGAAAAATGTGGCAGTGAGATTCACTATGTTCCTTCTCTATGAAAAAGATAAAAACATTGACACATCCTTGTTCTCCTACTGACAATGTGCAGTTGGCCCATACATGCTGCTTCCAGCTACTGCTGTCTAATCTTTAGTTAACAAAACCAGCTCACACACAGACACAACACTGGTGCACCACTCCACAAAACTGGCCCACACACAGACACATAACCTGCCCCAGAACAGCCCGAAACCAGCCTACCCTAGCACAAACCTTGCCGACAAACAGCCACCAAACCATCCCACAACACCAGAAAACAAGCCAACACAGCTGCAAAACCAGCCCAAAGCACCACAAAACCAGCCCAAGCGCAGCCACAAAACTGGCCCACCACACCAGAAAACTTTCCCAACCACAGCCAAACAATGCAGTCCACACACTGACCTGGCAACTAGCCTATCTGACACTGCCAAACTGCCCTATGGGCTAGTCCAACCCTCTTTGTGCAGCTTTCTGAGAAGGACACAATTGGCGGAATGAATCAATGTTCAGACATCAGAGAAACAAAGGACTTGGGTGGTTGAAGGCCCCATGAAGCAGAGGTTGCACATTCTAATGACCTCAGTTAATTGTTGCTAAGTTACTACACATTGGAAAACTGATTCATGATGTCATCACGTAATGTATTGTGAATTAGAGGTAGTATATGGCTTCAATTGTGCCATAACTGTTTTTGGATTATTATAACCCCTCTTTAAAGTGTCTACAAGACCTTAAAAAGTGTTTTTACCTGGAATGTTTTTAAAATAATGCTGTAAGATGGACTTGTTATTCTATTCCTAAAAAATAAGAATGTAACCCCCCCACCACCACCTTTCTCAAAAAAAAGGTTCTCAACTGTAGGTGTTGTCTGGTGACTCGTGGACTATTTTAATCTTTTAAGGTCTGGCTGCAGGCAGCTTTATCTGTTTACCAGAGCTCACATCATCAGCATACAAAAAAATATAAACTGAGTACCTTTGGATCGGCACCCTTCAGCATTACTTCTTTTGCCCAGCCCCCATTGCTTGCTTGAGTGTGCTTCACTCAGCAGGTTATGTTTGCATTGGGGGGTTGAAAATGAGTGAGTTATTGTGGTTAAAGCTGCTCTTGACATAGAGCGGAAGATTCACATGGAGTCAGGCATTTCACAGCCTCTTCTGCTGCAGTCTAGTGAGAGCCCATCTTTTCCCCTCAAAGAAGATCCTCCATGACTTCCATTTCAGAGCAATAAAGCCACTTTCATAGTCCTGTTGACTAGTTGTTACTAAAAATATTAGGGTGTCTTCATCTGCTTCTTCCATAACATTTAGGAGGTGCACTCAGAGCCGGATACAAGCATCACTATCATATTCCAGTGTTAGCATGATTATTTTTTTTGTGTTGACATTTCTTATTAATTTTTGCAATAAAAATACATCATAAGAACAGTGGTAAAATGGCATATGTAGATTTTTTATAAATAGATGAATAATTCTGTAATGATAATAAATAAAGGTATTAAATATATGATGTTTTGCAATGAGTAAAAGCATATAAATATGTAAGATATAAATAGGCATATTTTGAATATATTAAACTATTGCATAAATAATTATATAATTAAAATGTAAATAGTTTTAAAAAATGAAAGAAGAGGCGAGAAATAAAGGGAGGGGGCGTGAAAAGGGAATATAAGGGAGGTAAGTATGAATAGATATGTAAATGGTATAAGAAACATATATTATGTAATATTGATTAAATAAATATAATTATGAGTGAATAGCATCTTGGAATATTGCAGGGCTTGTAAGCAGAGTAGCCTCTACTGAATGGACCTCATTTATTGAGGACCAGGACATGATATTCTTCCAAGAAACCTGGGCAGTGGATCGGGTCTTCCGTGAGGGATATATTAATTTCTCAAAGCAAGCTGTACAGGGTGAAAGGGGTAGACTGAAGGGGGGCTTGACAGTGTGGGTTAGGCAGCTCCGCCTCTTTAAGATAGAGGAGATTGTCATTGACTCACGGGACATTCTCATTGTTAAGTTATCACCGGTCAATTCCCCGGATGTTTTACTCATTAATGTTTACTCTAGGGGTCAACAAGGCAGGAAGGCATCTGATACAGTAGGCCTTCTAGATGTTTTTCTGATGAATCACAGAGGTAATAGTAACATCATAATAGCTGGGGACTTTAATTGCACGTATGAACCCTCTCCTTTTCCTTCCCTCTGTATCACTAAGAAGGAAGTAGAATCTGGCTTCTCCAGGTCCCCAAAGGTAGGGCTCCTGGTCTTGACTGCATCCCTGCAGACCTCTTTTTACAAGACCTGGATTCCTGGGCAACGTACATCCAACTATTAATGAATGCCATTGATAAGGGTTCGGCGATCCCCTGTTCCTGGGCAGGTGCAGTAATTCTTCCCATTTTTAAAAAGGGGGATCGCTCTCTACCAGGAAATTACAGGCCTATAAACCTGATTGATTGCATTCAGAAGGTTGTGGCAAGAGTGGTTTTAGGTAGAATGCAGGTATGGATGTAGGAATGTCATATCCTCTCAGACTTACAAGCAGGTTTCCTACGATGTATCAGTACAGTGGACTAGGTTTTAAGATTTATTCTCATATACTGGCGTACTGTTAACCTGGGGAGAGGCGCAATCTACTCAGCTTTCGTGGACCTTAGGCCTGCTTTTGACCTAGTTCCACGTGCCAAGTTGTGACACAGTCTTTTAAAGCTGGGTATGCCATTAGACATCTTGGCCTTTGTTGTCAAACTGTATACGTATAATTTTGCCCAGGTTAGGTGGGATAAGACAGGCCGCACCACAGAAAAGTTTTTGGTTGGGAAGGGGGTAAGACAGGTGTGCGTTCTCGCACCCACACTATTTTCAATATATATAAATGGGGTCTTGAAATACTTTGAAAATTGCCCCACTAATGCCCCTAGTTTAGCTGAGATAAAGATCCCACTCCTAATGTTCGCCGATGATACTGTCATTCTTTCCAAAACGAGACAGGGCCTCCAACGTGCCCTGGCAAGTTTTGAGGAGTTCTGTGCGGATCATGACCTCGTTGTCAATGTTGACAAAACAAAGTTTATGGTCCTCCAGAACTCTAACAAACACATCGGTAAAGGTCGGATGCAGGAAGGTGTTTTAGAGCAGACAGCGATTTTTTCCTATCTAGGGGTAACCATTGACAAAAAAATGAGCTGGAAGCCCCAAATAGACTGTCTCACGGTCAGACATGCTCAACTCTCGGGTGTGCTGCATAGAGTGCATCGACGCTCCTATACCAAACCCATAGCTCCAGTATTGCAGATCTATAACTCCAAAATTGGTGCCTCAATGCTCTATGGTTCTGAGTTGTGGGCCCACGTAAAACTGGATTCCCTTGTGGTGGCCCAAAATAAATTTCTAAGCTCGTTAATGGGCCTGCCACAATATACCCCACTGATCCCCCTATACATGGACTTGGGGTGCCATTCCATTAGGGATGTAGCCCGTTATAGATTAGTATCATACTGGAGGAGACTCTGGGTGACTCCTGACCTAGCCAACTATGCACTGGCTGGTTTAGAGATTCGGGATATGGATATAAACAACAAAATTGAGTGGTTTAGGAGTGTAAAAAATATTCTCTGTGAGTTCGGATTGAGTCGGCTGTGGACTTCCCCTGAGGGAAGTCAGTTTCCCAGTAAAACAGAGTTAAAGGCAGCTTATTGGCACATGATATACTCCCGTCAGTTTTCAGCTTCCACCACTTTTACCCTGTCCAGCAACTTCCTTCAATCTAAATCTGAACCCAAATATGAGCAGTACTGGGATCTAATCACATCGACACGTGACAGAAAATTATTCCACCAGTTTAGAGTGGGAACATTACCCACCAATGCTTTTACTTCGAAGTGGTCTAATTTGCATGTAAACAATAGCAACTGTCCTTTTTGCCCTGATAGGGTTGAGCCTGTGGCCCACATTTTGTTTGCTTGCCCAGCGTATAACAACCCGAGGCGATGCTGGTTGAAACCCTTGTGTCTATCAATGGGGACCAGGCGTAAAGTCTACTCAAAACCACAGTAGATGGCCCCTCTGTGATCGCCACAGCCAAGTTCTTGGGCTGGGTGTGGGTGATCCGTTGGACGAAGGGCGGTATAGGTTAACCTCCTCCCATTTTTATTATCTAATATTTATCTATATGAATTTTAATGTATAGATTTGATACTCCTTTTCAAAGCAAATCTGTTTCCAGGCCGCTCTCACGGGTGTGTTTTGGAGTTGTATTAAATTATTTATTGTTTTATTAACAAATATTATATGTGCAAATCACAATCATTATATAATTGTATTAATCTTCAAGTAATAAGTTGTCATAGGAAAATAATTACATTGCAGAATTTGCTAAACAAAATAGGTATGAGGGAGAATATAAAGTGACGTAAATAGGGGTAAGAGGAAAAAGAGTAAAATATAAAAGAATAATGTGGAAAAGTAGAGCCAGGGTATGCATTTTGGAGAAAGAAAGATAGGAAGAGCGTGAAAGATAATGATTAAAGGGACATGAGATAAGTGGAAGAGGCATATTAATAATAATAGGGAAGATATAATAGATAAGAAATGTCAAAACAAGGAATCAATCGTCCTATTTGGATGTAGCCGTAGTGACGGAAGATTTATTAGCATCATCATTATTCGTTTTGAGGAAGGGTGTCCAGATCTGAAGAAATATGTAATTTTGACCCTGGAGATTATAGCTCACTCGCTCATGTGATGCTGTTTGTATCAAGGCTACTAACCATTCTTCATGTGAGGGTGGAGATGATGATTTCCAATGATGTAATATACAAATTTTGTCTGTAGCTAATGCGTGTGGAAAAGATGGTGTTGGGGTTTAGAGAGTTTTGGGGAGTTTTGTAAATCATGTAAAAGAATGTTGGCAGGTGTGAGTGGAAGACATAATGGTATTGTTGAGTGCAAGGTCTTGCCTACATGATTCCAGAAAGATTGTATGATTGGGCATTCACAGATAATATGAGTTGTATCACAACCAGAATTGGAGCATCTCCAACAATAAGTATGTGAAAGTAGACCAGCTTTGTGTAATTTGACTGGTGGCCAATGTCAATCATGAAGGATTTTAAATAAACAAAATTTGAGTCTTGCTTCGCGAGTTCCTTTATTTGAATTCTCCAGTAAATGTTCCAAGTCATTATCTGTATATGAGTTTGATAAGCGGGACTGCCATGTAAGGTGACATTTTTGAGAGAGGGTTTGCGAAAAGAGGTGCAACGTAAAAGTTTTATAAAGACCAGAAGTAATTTCTTTATGTTTCCCCCATGTATTTAAATATGATAATACTGGTGATTTTTGGAGTGTCCAAGGCGAGTGTCCCAAATGCTTCTTCAAACACTGTTGGAGTTTAATGTATTTTAAGGATCGTTGTGTGGGAAGATTCAATTCCTCTCTAAGATGTGATAACGATTTAAAATCACCATTATGAAGAAGTTGGTCTAGGAAGTGAATGCCTGCTGTTTTCCACAAAGGCTAAGATAAGATTCAACCATTAATGTGTATGCCTGTATTATTCCATAGAGGAGCTTTAATTGTGAATTTGTGGGTTTGGATCTAATAAACAAAAGGCATAGTGTGCAATCGATGGTAGTAACCATTTTAATAGCTTGGACCCTACCCCAGAGAGAGTCATAAAGTCTTCCATTTTTCAGTATCTTGCTGCATTTGAGAGATCAGAGGATTTAAATTATCTATAACCATGCTTTCCAAACCTTTGTTGACTAAAATACTCAAGTATTTAAGATGTGAAGCTTGCCAATGGATAGGAAAACTGTGTATAGCTGCTTTTGTAGTTCCATCAGAAATAGACAATGCCTTGCTTTTGTCACATTTAATTTTATTACCTGAAAAGGAGCAGAAGTCATTTATAATTTGAAGGAGAGACGGTATGGAACAGCAGAGATTTGTGAGGGTGAGTAGAATGTCATCTGCATATAAGTACATTTTAGAAGGTCCTATTGGAAGGTGTATACTGATTAACGTATTGTGGCAGCTACTGGTTCCATAGCTAAGAGGAAAAGAAGTGGGGATAGAGGGTATCCTTGATGTGTTCCTCTCTGGACTGGGAATGTTTCAGACAAAAAAACACCTCAATTCACCTGAGCAGATGGATTATGGTATAACAAGCGTACTTTAGTTATAAATTGATCCCCCAATCCAAATTGTTCCTTCACCTTAAAAAGGTATTTGCATTCAATGCGATCAAACGCCTTTACTGCGTCAAGTCAAAGACCTAATGCATCATCGGGAAGGTGTTTAGTAGACCACAATGTTTGGGCCGATTTATGAAGTTGATTCCGAGAAGATTGTCCTGGAACAATCCCACTTGATTTTGGTGTATCAGGGAAGGTAAAACTTTACGAATACAGGACGCTAGGATACTGCCCAATATTTTAATATCACAATTTAATAATGAGATGGGACGATAGCTACTACATAACAAGGGATCCTTACTAGGTTTAGGTAACACAGCAATTAGTGCTTTGTTAGAAAGGGGTCCCAATGAGGCTACAGTATCCGCTTCTTTAATGGCAGCATGTAATGTATCAATAATATTGTATCCCGCCCATCGAAAGAATTCAGCATGGAATCCATCCTCCCCAGGAGTCGTTTGGTAAGGTAAGTTAGCAATTGCACTGGAGATCTCTTCTTTACTAATTTCACCTTCAAGGAGAGCTCTACCATCATCAGAGAGACGGGAAAGTTCCACTCTTGTAAAAAAGCAGACATCCTATCTAAATCTGTCTAAGCACCTGGAGTGTATAGAGTTTGATAGAAAGTGGCAAATTCATTTACAATATCTTGGGGTCTTGTAAGCATTTTGCCTTGTGCTGTTCAAATAGATGGAATAGCCATAGCTGCTTCTCTTTGGCGCAACTGTGCAGACAATAATCTCCCTGCCTTTTCCCCTTGTTTGTAGTGTCTCCCCTTCATTCTCAGCAGAGCGTATTCGGCTTTGGATGGAAAAAGGCTAATTAATGCCATGCAAGCTTGTTCTAGTGACTTACTGTGCTGCAAAGTTGGGTTTAGTGTATATAGTGGCGGGAATAAGACTGAATGTCAAGCTCTAATTCTTTTTGTCGTGCAGCATTCTGTTTATTAGCAAGTGCTGCATCTCGCATTAACTAGCCCCTGATAGTGGCTGTAGATATAGTCCAAATAGTCCTGCTGGATGTCCCAGAGCCTGATTAGTGGAAAGGTAATCTTGACGGTGTGATTGTAACTGGGATTTACATTTGGGAGTCCTATATCGTTGAATGTTCATGCGCCAATGCTTACGTCCTGGCCTAGAAAGTCCTAGTTCCAGAGAGAAAAGGACCAGGGAGTGATAGAGATAAAGCTGACTCCAAAGTACAGGATTCTCTAACTGATTGAACCACCTTCTGTGATGTCAAATATAATCCAAGCGAGAGAATGTACCATGAGTGGGAGAAAATAATGCGTATTCTGTGTCTGTTGGATGGCTAAGATGCCAGTGATCAACTAGTCCGTTATCCAACATTACGTCATCCAATAAAGCTCTATCTGCGGCGTTTCCCTTATCTAATGGACCCATTTTATCCAAAATTGGATCTCGTGCTAGATTCCAATCTCCGCCAATGAGGTACTGTGATGCATCTATCTCTGTTAATAAACGATTCAATTGAAGAAAGAATGTTTTTTTGTTCATGTCGGAGCGTAGACTGATCCCACACAAATGTAAGTATCCCCTATATGTAGTTTGGCAAACTCATAGCATCCATCTGAATCCACTCAAGTCACCTTCCCTACTCATTCTCTACTTAGTTTATTAGATTCCAATGTATTTAAATGAGTTTCCTGTAGTAATGCCACGTCTACGTGTTTTGATTGTAGGTAGGAAAGTACTTTTTTCCTCTTAATGTAATGGGTGAGATCATGGACATTCCATGTTACTGTACATAGAGGGTGGGAACTCATCATGCTGAAAAAATGTCAATGAGAAAATAATACAATACGCAGTGTCCTATTTCGAATTAAAGGAATAGAAAATTGAGAGGGATAAAAGGAATAGAGAAAAAAGAAGAACCCTGGCTCACCACCAAAGCATCAAAGTTCTGTTAGGTAATCGCAGTAGAAAATGTTACAGTAGACAATGTAGATTAATAATATATTGGAAGTAGTTGAATAATTATTTGAAAAGAAAGGAATTCACAAGAAGAAGAAGAAGGGGAAGAGAAGAGGATATAAGTGAGAATTAAGATGAAACGTGTAAATTATTTATGAAGCAATACTAGAGGTCCTAAATTGTTGACCACGGGTCAGGGCTCACTGGAGCACCGCAGCAAGAATGAGCCCCATCAGAAATAGCAAAGTTATTAGTAGGGTGTACATAAGAACAATGTTAAATATATGTGTCCCATAGGATTATATTGGTGGTGTATGCTGATGATAAATAGAAACATAATATGGCGTGAAACGACTTAAAATGAAAACCGGTAATAACATATTATTCATGCTTGGAGTACAAGGTATTTACTTAAGACAAGGGAACCTAAGGCGCAATAAGCTAAGGACCATGGGTAAATGTTAATTTTCAAAGACAGCGGTCCTTAGGCAGTCAAGGAATATTAGGACACAATAAATATAGGCCAAATGGAGCTATATTGTTATAAGAAATGCCCAGCCGGGCACTTTAATTAAATTGATAGAAAAAATGTCATAGAACAATTTCACACAAAGTGCGGTAGAAGCAGAACACCCGCCGATGTCTGGCTAACACACTTGAAGAACAACAAACAAAGGAACAAAATTTCTTTGCAGGCAAATTGCACGTAGTCTGATTATTGTAAGTCATATAACAGACAATCAAAAGCAATACACATATGCATGTATATATTGTATCAACTATGCATTTAGTGCATTTTTAGTCGACGACGTTTCGAACCACAGTTAATAACGGTTCATCCTCAGGACAGAAATAATTTGCCTAAAGAGTTCATATTCAAAGAATTATTTGCTGCATGGGAAACAATGTACCATACAGGTCGCTAGTTCCAGTTATGTACATAATGAGTCAGTGAAACGAACGCGATCAGTCGGATATCTGATAGTCAGTGAAGCAGGTCCGCAATGGGGTTCCTTGCTTGTGTACTGACCTTAAGCAATATATATTGTGTTCATAAATACGTTTATATATATATATAGGGAATATATTGAGAATAATAAATATAAGTAATTAAAAGTTGAACATTAGAATATTAAATAGGGTAGTATAAGTAAATATAGCATACTGTAGCATAGAATAATATAATAGAGCATAATATATTAAGAGTATCAGATAAAAATCATGAAAAGATAAAAAACATTAAACATTATAAACACAAAATAAAATAATATAATACTATAGCATACTGTAGCCTGGAAGAATATAATATGGCATAACATTAAGAAAATATTCAATTGCGCAAGATTGAGCATCATTTCTTGTGATGTCATGTGATTTGTTCATAATACGTATACTGATGAAAAAGGACCATAAACTAGTTTGAGGCCTTCTTTTAACTATGTGTGTAAAGACCAACAATAGATTTAATTAACAACACTTTAAGTCCGCATCTGAGGTGGATTTAAGAGGGGGCCGAGATTTGTCTATACGGTTCTTGTGTAAAGGTAAAAACACATCGCAGAGCTGAATTCTTGTCTTCTTGAGAACGGCTAAGTCTTTCCAAGTCTCTGCTACGGTGTCTTGGGTTGTTAGAGTTTTGTCTTCTGTTATCCGACAGCTGTTGAGAAAGATGAAAGGCTGGTTGAATTTGTTCCTTTTGCGTATGTTGTACCTCCATATCTTATGATTTCATACAGTCTAGGAATTTCTGTAAATCTTCTGGATCATAAAAATCTTTAGAGTCCACATTCTTGGTGATGCAAAAACGTGCAGGCTCAAATAGTCCATATTTGATATCTAGTTGACGAAGTTGAGGTCGCATGCAGAGAAATGCTTTTCACCGTTCATTAGTTTCCTTAGAGAAATCAGCTGCTATGTTGATGATGGGATGTATGTCGTTACTGCGCATGCCTTTACAACGCATGCCTTTACCACGCAACTTTTACAATGTAAGTCGTTACAACGACTTGCGTTGGGGGCGCTGGATAGTGAATAGTTTAATTTACTATTCCAACTCCAGTCCCCGTGGATAGTAGGGAAGGTTTTGGATAGTAAATTAAACCAATCCCTATCCTACAGCGCCCCCCAGTGCAAGTCGTTGTAACGACTTGCGTTGTAAAAGTTGCGTGGTAAAGGTAGTGCGTGGTAAAAGTTGCGTTGTAAACGCTGTTCCTCTGATGTGACCATTATACGAAAAAGAGCCTTGCGAACCAATAGTTGTCTTGCTTGTTCACGTGTAAGGAAACAGGCAATAAGCGGTCTCAGGCGTGCTGTAGAGTCTTTGCGTGGAGGACCGATTCAATGAGCTTGTTGGATTTCGAAAAGGTGGATTAAAAAGAGTACCAGTCAATTTTGGGAGAATGTCACAAAGAAAAGCTCTGGTATTTTGGACTTCAACATTCTCCGGAAACCCAAAGAAGTGGACGTTGTCTCTTCTACTTCGGTCTTCTAAGTCAACTATTTTACTACGCAGGAAATGGAGATTTGGTCTCTACTTTGTAATGGGTCGAGGTGACTCTTCATCACCATTATTCGTGAGTCTATTCCTTTGACTCTAGTGTGGAAACCTGCAATGACTGCCTAATTGACTTTATCTCTGCAGCCAAGCATGTTATGGTGGTATCCATACCTTCCAAGCAATGGCTGACATTTGAAATTCCATGTTATATGAGTTCTGTGGTCTCCGTTGGTGTGTAGTCAGTAGCAGAAGGTAAGACCTGGGGCGAGCTAGTTGCAGAAGAGGTGCCTCCTTTCCCAGGCATGGTATTGGATTGTTTTAGAACTTCTGCAAATAGAAGTTGTTTAGGGGGTTAGTTTCCGTGTTTAATCCCAGACATTCGACCTGTATTTTTCAGCACATTGTGGTAATGATCTTCCGTGTCTTAATGTGACTGTAAATATTTGCTTTTATGTCCCTTGACAGATTTAGTAGATTTTATGTTGTTGTTGATGTGCTAAAATAGATAAACAAAGTTAGAGAAGACTTTATTGTAGTGATTTTCTATTGGTTGTTTAATTCGTTGGATTGACAGTTATATTTCTTTCATTAATGGTTGTATAAATGCTGATACATACTACTGCAAATACTGTTGTTAGCAAAGCAATGTACATTTTTTTATTGATTTCTGTTCATAAAAGGTAGCTGGTTAGACAAAAGGTTCTGATAATGTCAGCTTATTAAATATTTATACAGTTGTTACATGCAAGGTTTAATTTCACGCGACTGCCATTAATAGCCTGTTCTCAGTTCATCCTGTCATCCAAGTAAATAAATGTAGATACGGTCACATGAGGGAAAGCACTAGGCTTTTAGATTTCATCTCATAAATAATTTCCATAAAGCTATATGCATACTGAATAATGGATACATTAAAATTGCTTACCTCTTCTTGCAGTCCCAAGCACTGTATTGAATCATGCATACCATTTTAAGAAAAGCTCTGGACTTTGCAAGATGCGTGAGGCAAGTTCAAAATGAGAGAGCTCAATGACAGGACAAGGGCATTCCTGTTATGCACTCACACATTTTCAAATGTGCTGCTGTTGGGATGGTGTTGTGGAGACAAGCGGCAATGTAGGACTCAAGTTCCCAGAGGAAGCATTCCTGCTCGTTGACAAATACAAGAGGCGGGCCTCAGCAGGGACAAGAGGCACAGCCTCAGCATATGCAGTTCTTGGGAGTCGTTAAGTGGACCAAGGTGTGCTGGAGCTCTGCATCATCATTGAATTCAGGTAAGCAGTGCTTATTTTTTGTAGAAAATCCGACTTTACTTGCCTGCAAGCTCTCAACCTGCAAAAAGTGATGAAGACAGAACCCTGTATACGCAGGGAAGAGTGCCGCTCTCTTCAGGGACCCATCTTGCGGTGGAGCTCTCACATCAGACGGCCATCTTCCTTGGTGGCCAGACCATGCCCTCTAGCATGATTACTAAGCCTCTAGATATAAAGAAAAAATCATATGAACATCAATACTGAAGGCACAACTCTATGGGTTGCAGCTACACCATCTCTCTGATCTATTGTGCCCAAAAGCACATTGTTGTGTGTTTTTGTCTACGCTGTTTGTTTAATAAACATTAGCAAATCCAAAAGATCTGACTTCTAAGCAGAGGTTCATCTTCATTGATTTATGTGGCTGTGTGTGGTGTTATGGATGGGTGAGATGCTGCATGCAAGAATACGCCAATGAGTAAAGGAATAGATTGGTGAGGGCAAGGATGTGTGATCGAATACATGGATGGAAGCATTAGTCCCGGCCCCTTGATGTGCCTCCATAAAAAATTATTGTCCTGAGATTTTCATTTTTGATTTGTGTTTTTGTATCATTAGAGAAGTGATTTAGCTTGGGTAGACATTGCTAATCCAGGCTGTATTTTTTTGGACGACATTTTTAAAAATGTCATATGTGTTGCAGTGATGATGTAATATTTCAGGAACCATGAGAACTATATACTTCATTTTGGTGTCAAAACAAAGGTGTTGGGGGTCAAGTAGTCTTATTGAGACAGAAAAGAACTCCTTAGAGCAACCCTTCCACCATTCTCCAAAATGGCGGCTCTATAATGATGTGTTTTAGCCATCATTTTGGTAATTTATATTAATATTGTTCCTGTTTTAGGTTTCCTGTTGATTCAAATTCGGAAACATGAGCGAAGCAGATGGTAACAGAGGATCTTTACTTTCTGATAGAGTGTTGCTAACTGCAAAATCGGAGGACTCCTTCAACAAAGAAAAATGTGTCATATGCCAAACAAATCCGAAAGAAAAGCTAACATCAACTGCGGCTCGAGATGCTGCAGAAATACGGCAAGATGAAGTTCACAAAATATTGAAACTGAAGGGTTATGAGGATCAAATATTTTAATATTGTAACAACAAGTGCTACAAGTCATAGACTGTGGGGAAAAGCCTGGATTTTTTCCCCAAAAAATAGCAGAAACCAGTGAATCACAACAAGAATCTGAGTCTTCTGAGGAAGCGGCAACAACCAAACTCAATGCCCATCCATTTAGAAGATTGATGGCTGCCCTTCATCCACCTCCCACAACTGATCAGAAAGTAGAGAATCTTCAGTGTGTTATCTGTGGTACAGCCAGAACAAGGGCCAAAGGCATTGACGAAAGAACAAAGTACAGAGTATGTGAGTCTCAAAGGGCAAACATGTTTTTTATCTGCAGCTAGTTTCTTCCAAGATGAAGTTTTTAGCCGAGTAGCAGATCTAAACAGCAGCGGATTTGTATGCCCACCTGAACTGCATATGTGTATGCATTAGAAAATATGAATGTAAAATGAGCTCCCAGCAGCAACATAACCTCCAGCTTTCAGTTGAGTGTGCAGTCTTTGAAAAAGCAAATGGAGTTTTAAATCCACTCTTGAGTGCTGGCTACGGGTTCACACTAAATGAAATAATGGTCAACATTGGTGAAATCCATAGTAGTAGTAGTGAAATTAAGATTTTTCTGGTAAGAATGTACAATGTCAGAATTCGTTTATCACAGAATGAGCCACTTATGGTGTTCTCCGCTGATTTGACTCCTGACATTCTTCCTGCCAAAATAGGATCACAGGATATAGTAAAATCAGCAGGAATCATTTTAAGAAACAGCTTGAAATATTTTTATTTTGGACTTAATTACAGTTTTTGTGATGCCCCAGAGCTCCACAAATGATGGGAGTCAACAAGAATGCATTATGTTGTCTTAACATTTTTTGCATCATTGTTTAATATCAGCAAAGCAAAATTGTTACAAACTAAATTTCTTGAGCTCGGAACAGAAGCCGACAACATTGTAGATGGCTTTGAAGATATAAATGATGAAGTGGAAGGCAATCCCATGAACCAACAGGCCTATGCTGTGCAAATGTACTGTCTTTTCCAAATCATGTTTTATGAATTATATCACAGCAAAAAGAAAACTCCACTACACATGATGTCTGCGCACACAATCTATGACAAGTGCAAAAGTAGAGAGCTGATCACTTCAATGAATAGGATTGGTCTATCAACAAGTTATAATGACATAGTACGGAGCAGGAACGTGTCAGCAGCTCATGCTATAAAATCTTGTAAATCTTACAGCCCACCACCTCCAAGTCACTTTACCCGGAAATGATTTACAACTGCTGCTCTTGATAATTTTGATTTTGAAGACAGCACACTTGATACTGCCGTGGTGATTTTTCAAGACTGTACCAATGAAGTAACTGCAGGAAATCAAGCTGTGTCAGCTGTAGGCATAAACAAATGAAGCTGCAAACTTATAACTCAACTGCCTTGCCAACATGTGCAAAATCACTACAAGCCATCAACATGTCCCAGTCTACCAGAAAGTTTCATCAAAGTGGCTGAGGACATGGCTCTTCTTCTACCTGATGCTGTAGTCTGCAAAGCTGATTTATCTGAATGTATAATATTGCTTATTCAGGGCGGACTGAAGGATGAAGAAAAGCCAGTTCCTCCGTGGGCTGGAAATCATGCTCTGATCTCCTAAAATACTGTCCCACTGAAGAAGGTTGGATTTTTACCAGTAATACCATCGCCAGTCGCAAACTACACATCTCTAAAAAATCAGCTTGAATATGAGCCTATCCTGCCAATTTTCTGTGATGAAAGTGTTTTCCGTCTTGGTAATAGACATTTTTATGAGAAATCACATATAATTTGATGATCTTTATTCCAATGATGGATGTTTTCCACATGACAAAAGTTTAATTTCGGTATGGGGGAGGTTATCTCAGTGAATGTGGCATAGACGATTCACTTATTGAGGCTGAAATCTTTGGAAGCAAAACTGTCCAGTCAGTATTGAGCAGAACTCATTATGTTCATTTGTTACAAGGTATGTTAATTATATCTGAGGCTATAGAAACATTGTGTTGGAATGCTTTCTGGAAAAAGAATAACAAATTAGGTTTTGCATATCATACCTCAGAAGTGAACAAGGAACAGGGTGCACTTCATTCAAATAACAATGCAAAACCAGGGAATGCTCATTACACTCAGTTCAAGATCAGAAAACCCAAATAACACGTTTGTAGAGTTTTTCAAAAAATTTGAAGAAAAATCTGAACTTTGCAAGTACTTGGGAAATGTTTTGCACATGATAGATCTAGTCAAAAACATGGCACATGCTGATCGGGAAGGTGATTGAGAGTTGCACGTGAAGAGTCACTGAGTACTGTGTTTTGCAAATTTGATTGCATAAACTACCTGAGATATGGATCCTGGTATTTGGAAAAAGTGAAGAATCTAGAGGTGGAAAAACCATACCTCTACAGAAAATTAATTGAAAGACATTTTGTGGTGAAAAACAGAGGGAAGATTCAACGCTGTGGCTCCAGATATGAAACTGGAACAGACGAATGACACAATGAGGAGTAGCTGTGCGGATATAAAAGAGGTTCCATACACATTACATACACATTCTTTCAAGCTGGTAATGGTTGTGTGATGTAGTTTCATATGTAATGCTTTCAAAGATGACTTGATTGCTTTACCACCAAACAAGTTTGCAAATCTTATGGCAGATTTAGTGGCTCTGGTTGACTTTAGCTTTCTGATGACTAGATGGTTAGACCATATCTTGCTTTCAAATATCGACCCAAGATAATCACATTGGTTTGACTATTTCAATCGTAGCATCTCCTAGGACCCACCCCGCAAGCTTAGATTTCTTTCTAAAAGTCTTGATTTTAATTTTTGACAGATTAGCAATGAAATTGTTCTGCAAGTTGAATTCGTTCAGGTAGTTTAATTGATGTTGTAGGCCACTTGGCATTTGTGACAGTATCACCAAATTGATTTGGACCTGTTTGTATTCCTTGCCTTATTAGTTTTGGGTGAGGGCTATCATAACTTTGTCTGTGTCCTCCGTAGATGGAGAGCTATTTGCTGGAGGGAGCAGGTTTTGGTTGAAGTCCCCAGTCATAATTACAGATAGCTGCCCATACATTTCCATGAATAACTCCAATTCTTCTGATATTTCGTAATACTTGTATTTGTTTTACATGAGATGAGGGGGGAAAGTAGCTGCTTAAGATCAGGAGCCTTGCAGCAGATTGGCTTGTAAGTAAAACTGCCAATATATAATCCAAAGATAATTTTAATTTTCTGCTTTTCACACAGAGTTTATTATTGATCAATGTTGCCAACCCAACACTCGGTCTCCCAATGTCGTTCTTTTTTGCTTTGATTTCATGCATAGCATAATTTGAGATCATTAAGGTGGAAGGCTGCCATGTGTAAATTGGTATCGAGCTCGTTCTTGAGTCATGTGCATCATTATTTACAATTGTGTGTATTTGCAGCTGGCTAACTCTACTCTCTCTGATAAGCCTAAGGTGACTCAACCAAACTACCCTCTAGAAGAGAACAGTGGGATTGCTAGAGCAAGCTGTGTCCACTCGTAAGGTAATACCTGGAATTTTTGGACAGTATATCTCTTTTTGATATGGCCAGTTTCCTACAACGGTGTTTTACTGTATGCCACTTCATTGTATGCCACTGCACTATATGCCTCTCTACTCTACCCCACTCCACGCTATGCTCCCCCACTCTATGCCACTCCAGTCTGTGACAATGCACTCTATGCTAGTCACCTGTATACTACTCCACTCACTGTACGCAACTCAGCTCTCGTCACTACACGCTACGCAATTCCACTCTATGCAACTCCGCTCTGCACCACTCCACTGTACACCACTCCACTAGACGGTGTGGCATTCCATGGCACTGCACTTTATGACACTCCACTGTATCACATGTCACTATTCGCTGTTCAACTCTACATCACTCTACTCAACAACATTCCACTCTATGCTATTGTACTGTGTGCCACTGCACTCTATGCCACTGCACTCTACGCTACTCCACTGTATGTTATTACACACAAAGGGGCAGATTCACAGAACTAATCTGAGATAAAATCCTAAACTTACTACTTTTGGTATTCAAAGAAGGCATTTAGTAGTAGTAAAGTTAGGACTCCTAACTTTACTACTACTAAATGCCTTCTGTGAATACCAAAAGTAGTACGTTTAGGATTTTATCTCAGTTTAGTAGAAGTAAAGTTAGGAGTCCTAACTTTACTACTACTAAATGCCTTCTGTGAATCCCAAAAGTAGTAAGTTTAAGATTTTATCTCAGATTAGCTTTGGGAATCGTCCCTAAGAGACTACACTCTTCGCCAATTCACTCTGGGCTACTCCACTCTACACTATTCCACTGCACACCACTTCACTAACTTCACTCCACTGTTTTGCACTGCACTGTACAATTGTGGGTTTATATAGCGCTAGGAATCGACTCCTGGAAGAGTATCTCCGCGCTTCGACCGCTGGGGAACCCGTCCTGGCTCACCCTGAGAGATGGTCCCTTAATGGGTATATCTAAGGTGCGACCAAGCATCCCCGGCAGTCTGGGGGGGCCGTTGTGAAGATGAGGCAAGCTAATGCCCAGAGTTGCCGAGTGTGGTCCCTGACTGGAGTAGGCACCGAGGCGAGAATTATCGAGCCCGCTGACCATGGTCCACGACCCTGCCGCGTCGGGAATCGAACCCTGGTCCCGGGACGTCCTCTGCTTACGGGTCAGCCACCTCTAACCAGTGAGCCACACCACTCCATGCACTGCTTATACCCTTTTATATTTTATCACTTATACCATCTAAATTAATATTATTTAAAATGATAGTTTTGGCATCGCAAATCATATCTTTTGTGAGAACACACTGTACAGTGAAGTAGCGAGTTATAGTTAATGTAGTGTGGCTATTGATTTGAATCCACTGTGTATAGAGGTGCGCGAGGTATAATTGAGACCTGAAGATTTTTTTTAACAAAATGTAGTTCTCCAGAAGCTAAACTTTCTGTGGCAAAGCTAGACATTGTTCTGCCCGTGGTGGTACCAATGGGCGCATGAAAGATCGGGGGATGCTGGCAGTCTCTAAGTTTGCCGCCTGTGGCCGCCGCATGTAAGAGCGGGGGTGGTGGTGATTCTTCCTGTGTTTGCCGATACGTCCGCAGGTAAGAGAGAGAGAGGCTGCCGCCCCCCAAAACTTGTGCCGCACAGGATGTACCACCACGCACCCCTTTGCTACGCCACTGTAAACTGTTTTTGGAGTCTACGTTATGCAAGAACCTTTGTTGCTCTGTCTGGTGGTTGTTTAACATCCTTTATTAAGTGTAGAAAAAATATTCAGACACATAATTAATCAATTTCATAAAAATACTTAATTGACATGCATTTTCATTATTAGAATCCTTGCATATTTTGACATCATTTGAAATGTGCAATAATCTTGTGAAGTATTAGAGCTAAAGCGCATATGTTCTAAATTTAATGTTTATACTGACTTTTTATAATACACTTCTCATGCTGTGTTACTCAGGGCTGTTTTTCGGGGTTAAGGTATAGGTATCCCGGTTACAGGCTTAGTGATGACTGAAGCGCAGACGTTAGAGGTGCCTCCAGGATACATTTAGTTGGTTACTTGACCTATGCAAACTTTCTTTCTTGGCACCCATGTAGGTCGTCAGGCTCTTTAGAGGTTGTCACCAATTTATGTTATGTTTTGTTAATAAACTTTATTAAGCGCACAAATACCCAGAGGTGTCAAGGCACTAGTTCAACAGAGTAGGCAGGGATCAACATCCAAATTTAGACAAAAAGCCATGTTTTGAGTGCTTTTCTGAATGCTAGTACAGTTGTCAAGGCTCTAATTTTTGGGAGCAATTCATTCCACAGTTTGGCTTTGCCCAATGCAAAGTTTCTGCCTCCCCTGTTGGCCCTGTATCTCCTAGGGAGGGCCAAATTGTTTGCTTCAGATGAGCGCAGGTGTCTAGATGGCTCGTATTTTTTTTAAACAATATCTCAAATAGGCTGGACCGCCTCCGTACAGAGCATGGTAAGCAAAGGATTCCACTTGCCATTTAGCAAATATTTGTTAATTTGTGCTTGGTATTTAGCAGTGTACGAAATTAAGGACTTTCCTTTATATAACAAAAAGCATGGATAAGATATCGGTTTATTAAGTGTTGTTCATTCAATCAATCAATCAGTGACACTTATAAAGCGCGCTACATACCCGTGGGGTCTCAAGGCGCTGGGGGGGGGGGGAGCCGCTACTGCTCGAACAGCCAGGTCTTCAGCTTCTTCCTGAAGGAGAGGTGGTCTTGGGTCAGGCGCAGGTCGGTCGGGAGGGAGTTCCAGGTCTTGGCGGCCAGGTGGGAGAAGGACCTTCCTCCTGTAGTCGCTCTTCGGATGCGGGGGACGGCGGCGAGGGCGTGGTTGGCTGATCGGAGGTGGCGTTTGGGAGCGTAGAAGTTGACTCGGCTGTTGAGGTAGCTCGGGCCTTGGTCGTGTAGGGCTTTGTGTGCGTGGGTGAGGAGGCGGAAGGTGATTCTTTTGTTGACGGGGAGCCAGTGAAGGTCTCGCAGATGTCCGGAGATGTGGCTGGTTCGTGGGATGTCGAGGATGAGTCTGGCTGAGGCGTTCTGGATCCGCTGGAGTCTCTTCTGGAGCTTGGCGGTGGTCCCGGCGTAGAGGGCGTTGCCGTAGTCCAGTCGGCTGGTGACGAGGGCCTGGGTGACGGTCTTCCTGGTCTCGGTGGGGATCCACCAGAAGATCTTCCGTAGCATGCGTAGGATGTTGAAGCATGCCGAGGAGACGTTGTTGACTTGCCTGGTCATGGAGAGGGAGGAGTCCAGGATGAAGCCCAGGTTGCGTGCATGGTCTGTCGGTTTGGGTGCGGTGCCCAGGGCGGGAGGCCACCAGGAGTCGTCCCAGGCGGAGGGAGAGGAGCCCAGGATGAGGACCTCCGTCTTGTCCGAGTTCAGTTTCAGGCGGCTGGTCGTCATCCACTCGGCTACCTCTTTCATCCCTTCGTGCAGGTTGGCTCTGGCGGCGGCGGGGTCGTTGGTCAGGGAGAGGATCAGCTGGGTGTCGTCGGCGTAGGAGATTATGCTGAGGTTGTGTTTGCGTACGATGGCCGCGAGGGGGCTCATGTAGACGTTGAAGAGGGTGGGGCTCAGAGATGATCCTTGGGGGACGCCGCAGATGACTTCGGTGGCCTCTGATTTGTACGGTGGTAGGCGGACTCTCTGTGTTCTCCCGTCGAGGAAGGAGGTGATCCACTCCAGCGCCTTGTCCTGGATTCCGACGTTGCTGAGGCGCCGTACTAGGGTGCGGTGGCAGACCGTGTCGAATGCCGCGGAGAGGTCTAGGAGGATGAGGGCCGCTGTTTCTCCATTGTCCATCAGGGCTCGGATGTCGTCGGTGGCGGCGATGAGGGCGGTCTCGGTGCTGTGGTTGGCTCGGAAGCCGGACTGTGAGGGGTCGAGGGATCCGTTCGTCTCGAGGAAAGCGGCCATCTGCTTGTTGACGGTCTTCTCGATGACTTTGGCTGGAAACGGGAGGAGCGAGATGGGGCGGTAATTCTTGAGGTCGGTGGGGTCCGCTGTTGGTTTCTTGAGTAGGGCGCTGAGTTCGGCGTGTTTCCAGCTCTCGGGGAAGATGGTGGTGTCGAGGGATGTGTTGATGATGTCTCGCAGGTGTGGTGCGATGACAGCGTCGGCTTTGTTGAAGACGTGGTGAGGGCAGGGGTCGGTCGGTGATCCGGAGTGGATGGAGTTCATCGTGCGGATGGTGTCTTCGGTGCTGATCGGGGTCCAGGCGTGGAGGGTGGTGGTGGGGGGTGGTTGTTCGGTCATGGTGTGCGTTGGTTGGTTGTTGAAGCTGTTGTGTATGTCCGCGATCTTGTTGTGGAAGTATGAAGCCAGGGAGTTGCAGAGGTCTTGCGATGGGGTGATGTCGTTGTTTCCTGCGCTGGGGTTGGAAAGCTCTTTGACGATGTTGAAGAGTTCCTTGCAGTTGTGTGCGTTGTTGTCCAACCGGTCCTTGAATGCTGTTTTCTTGGCGGCGCGGATCAGCTGGTGGTGTTTCCGGGTGGCAAGTTTGAAGGAGGTCCTGTTGTCCGGTGTCGGTTCCCTTCTCCAGACTTTCTCGAGGGCTCGACAGTTCTTCTTGGAGCTCTTGAGTTCGTCGGTGAACCATGGGGCTTTCTTGCTGCCGGGTCTGCTGGGCGGGGTCCTCAGTGGGGCGAGTTCGTCCGCGCAGTTGCTGATCCACTTCGTGAGGTTGTCGGCGGCCTGGCTGGGGTTCGCTGAGCTGGCAGGAGGGTGCTGGCTCAGGGAGGTGGCGAGCTGGTCTGCTGTGATCTTGTTCCAGCTTCTGCGGGCGGTCTGTTGCTGGTGGTGGTGGGTCGTTGTTTTCTTGAAGGTGAAGTGGACGCAGCTGTGGTCCGTCCATTGAAGCTCTGTGGTGTGGCTGAAGTTGATGTCCTTGCTGGATGAGAAGACAGCGTCGAGTGTGTGTCCGGCGAGGTGGGTGGGGGTGGACACCAGTTGCTTGAGTCCCAGGTTGGTGAGGTTGTCGAGCAGGGTGCTGGTGTTGCGGTCGTTGTTGTTCTCCAGATGGAAGTTGAGGTCTCCCAGGAGGATGTAGTCAGCGGAGGGGAGGGCATGTGGGCTGACGAAGTCGGCGATGTCCTCGCTGAATTGTGTGCGTGGTCCAGGGGGTCGGTAGATCAGGGTGCCTCTGAGGGTGGTGTTCGGGTTGGTGTGGATCTGGAAATGCAGGTGTTCGGCGGTGGTCAGGGAGTTGTCGGTGCTGGTCGTGAGACGGATGGTGCTCCTGTGGATGATGGCGATGCCTCCTCCCATCTGGTTGGTGTTTCGGTCCCTCCGGACGATCTTGTATCCCTCTGGGATGGCGATGGCGATGTCGGGAGCTGAAGAGGCGTTCATCCAGGTCTCCGTGAGGAAGGCAACGTCTGGAGCTGTGGTGTCGAGGAGGTTCCAGAGTTCGATGGCATGTCTGTGGATGGAGCGGGTGTTGAGCAGGATGCACTTGAGGTGGGTACTGCTGGTGTTCGGCTTGGTGGGTGCTGGTGCGAGGCAGGTCCGGATGCAGGTGAACTTGCAGGCGTGGCAGCTGAAGGGTCCGTGGGTACGTCGTGGAGAGGCTTGATGGCATTCTGGGAGTCGGCCGGTGTTGAGAGCGGTGAGGGTGGCGGCGGAGTACGTCAGGCGGGTCGGTCGGGGTCTTCGTGGGCCAGGGGTCCTGGCGCTGGTCGCGATCCGGTCGCGGACGGGCGTAGACGGGCTTACCTTTGGCGCGCCTTCGGCGCACAATCGGCGCGCCCGCTGCGCGTGACCGCTGCGCGTCCGCACGGTCGCCATTTAAGGCGAAGTGCGCGGGTGGGCGGAGCAGCTGGGAGGCGGGAGCGGGGAGGGAACAGAAGAGAAAAAGGGGCGGGGCCAATGGCGGTGGCGGGAAGCGAGAGCGGAGGGCGGCGAGGTAGGCGGCCAATCAGGAAGGAAACTGGACACGGCACAGGGGATACAAAGAAATTAACAGGCACAAATTTAGGGCAAAACAAATAAAAACGGCAAAATACGCGAGCAGACGGCAGAAACAGACAAGCACAAATTTAGGGCAAAACAAATAAAAACAGCAAAATACGCGAGTTTATTGAGTTGCCTGCTCTGCCCCGCTACCCAGTGGCGGCTCCTCCGCTGAGGCAGAGGAAAGTCACCCCACTGCTTTTCATCAGTGTAAAAAAAGGGGAGAACAATGCTAATAACATGTGAGGTATTATCATTTTAGGAGTGATGAGCACTTTGTAAATGTGCATGACTTTTTGGCCGGCTGTCTTCAGCCAAACAGTCATGAGCACTTTGTAAGGGTCTCCACCCAGGCTGTATTACAGCCTGGGTGGAGAACATGCCTAGGCGCCCACTGCCTGTCTGAGCGCCAAACCACGGTGCTCAGACCAATCGCAACACTGCATTGCAGCATTGTCATTGGTTCAGGGGATCCTGGGTGCTTCCTGCTTGGTTCCGGCTGGAAGAGACGCCGAGAGACAACCGAGAAGGGACGCAGGGAAAAGGTAAGTGATTTTTTTATTTTTCTCCCCCCACCTCACCACTCCTGATCCAAGCCAGCCACCACTGAGGCTACCCAGAGAGCCAGTGCTAAAAAATGGATACTTGGTTCCCATTTTAGACATCGCAACATGCCTGTTCGAGGACACCAGTGGCAAGAGTCCCCTGTATTTAGAGAGTTGGAACCTACTTCCGCTTTCATGCCTTTGATTTCTCACACTAAGTTTGACACTTTCCTTCACAAAATCTTACAGAATGCTGATCACCTCAACTTCCCACTGCATTCCCTCATCTCTTGCAGTATTTCAGTTGAGAACTGAAATCATAAATGTCAGCAGACCAGGGCCTGAGACAGTTTGGCATGTTTTCACCTGAATTCACAAGAATTCTACGCAGTTATTTCCATGCCTGTCAATAGCCAGAAGGGTACCTCTTTGGTTTCCGTTCTCCCATTCGATCAGATCCCCTTTTGTGGCTGAGACTTTCTTTACTCTTGTTATATCATATTTCATTTCTGTTGTATTAAAATCTTCTAGAAAATCCTTGATTCTATCTTTGAGTCTTAGAGCCTTAAACTGAGTTTGTTTTCAGGGATGCAGTATTAATAATACCAGTCAATGCTGACACACAGATAGAAATCACCCTACTCCCCAGTCATTTATCATTGTGTTAGTAGAACAAACTCCTTCTTTGAGTGTCTGTTTCAGTAAAATAAAACGTTTTTCTGATCGAGGCCAAAAATATTCACATTTTGGTCTGCCTTCAATGCGCCAGCCACACCGGAAGTGAGATCCCATTAGCAGTGGTGGCTCCTCTGCTAAGACGGAGGAGCGTCGCCCCACAACTTTGCAGCAGTGAAAGAAAGGAAAAATAAAATGATACGAACTTCTTGTTATTATCATTTTATTTGTTCCTGCTGCTGCAGCATGGGTGCAGGGCGGGGTTCTCTGCTCACAGAGCAGGGCTGGAGAGGAGCGGCGGGCACACTGAAGTGCGCATGACACAATGGCCGGCCGTCTCGGCTCATGCGCACTTAACATGTTCTCCACCCAGGCTGTATTTCAGCCTGGGTGGAGAACATGCCCAGGCCCCCAGTTGCCGTCTGAGCGCCGAACTACAGCACTCAGACCAATCACAATGCTGCATTGCAGCGTTGTAAATGGCTTAGGGGAGCCAATCATAACACTGCATTGCAGCGTTGTGATTGGCTCAGGGGAGCCTGGCTGATTTCAGTTCGGCCGACGCGGAGGAGAGATGATGTGGGGGAGAGCGGCAAGGCGGTAAGTGTTCTTTTCTTATTTTACACCTCCTTACCACCTCACCCCCGGCCAAAACATATCCATGCCGGCTGCCATTGCCCTTTAGACAGGCAGAATCACTAATTGTGCAGGACAGACCGCCGCCATTGCAGGAGAAATCAGAGCCTCCAGTGACCTGGAGCGTTGATTGGATCTAAATGATGCCCTAAGCCAATGTAGGTTTTCTTGTAGATATTTCAGACATAAAAGCAATTTATTTCACTATTAATTCTATACTAAGGACATGGAACTCGATCACAAAATGTATAGCATGGTCCTGTTACATGTCCTTGGTCGTACATGTGCCAGTGATGAAAGGAACAATTATTTTTTTACTACTGTATTGTGTAAGCAGATTTATTGAGGTGAAAGATGATGGCAAGAATAGCTGTGCATATTCAATCAGACAGTTTGCATTTGAGGTATAGCAACACCACAAAGATATAGTACCATAACACACCTTAATAACAGCAAAACAGCACAGCAACATAACATAAAAACATAACCATGCAACAATAACATTGCAACAACTATACAACACAACATATTGCAATAAATGCAAGAAAACAGAAATTTGACAACACAATGACAACACAAAACACAACTCAACAAAACAGCAAACTAATATGCCTCACTAACACAATACATTTATACACCAAATAAAAACAAAACAACAGTAGTAATTTGCAATTCATTTGTGCCATGTTATGTTTTATTCATGTGTTCTCGTGTTGCTCTGTCAATCAATCAATCAATCATAGCATTTGTAAAGTGCACTACATAACCGTGAGGGTCTCAAGGCGCTGGAGGGGGGGATGCTGCTACTGTTCGAAGAGCCAGTTCTTGAGGAGTCTCGGTTAGAAGGTCTTCGGTCTGCCGTAGGCGGATGGGGAGGGTGTTCCACGTCTTGGCGGCGAGGTGGGAGAATGATCTGCTGCCAGCGGTCACTCTTCGGTTGCCGGGGATGGTGGCGAGGGCATGGTCTGCGGAGCAGAGCTGGCGGGTGGGGGTGTAGAGGCTGACTCATCTGTTGAGGTACGCAGGTCCTGAGTCGTGGAGTGCCTTGTGAGTGTGGTTGAGGAGCTTGAAGGTTAGCCTCTTGATAATGGGGAGCCAGTGCAGGTCTTTCAGGTGGGGTGTGATGTGCCTGCGGTGAGGGGTGGTCACGGATCCGGCGAGTGGAGGCGTTCTGGATGGGTTGGAGTCATTTCAGTAGTTTGGCCGGGGCTCCTGCGTAGAGTTCGTTGCTGTAGTCCAGTCTGCTGCTGACGTGGGTCTGGGTGACCGTCCTTCTAGTTTCGGTGGGCATCCACTTGAAGATCCTGCGGAGCAGGAGGAGGGTTTGAAGCAGGAGGAGGAGGCGGGGTTGATCTGCTTTGTCATGGAGAGTATGGAATCGAGGATGACCCCTAGGTTTTGTGCATGGTTGGTGGGTGTATGCCATTGTTCTTTTTTAAAAATCGAATAAAAGTGATTGACTGACTGACTGACTGTATGCCATTGTTCTGTGACTTGGTTGTGTTTTTTGTGTTTTTGTGTTTTGTTTTGTTTCTTTGCTTTGCCTCACATTGCTGCAGTATTATAAAAGTGTGCTATTGTATTGTATTCCAATCACTTTTATATACAAGAGCAGCACATCAAGGATTTGAGCAGTTTGTTGGAAGGGCGATGATGTGACCATATATTACAAGGAATAAAGTACACATTGCCCTATGGTATAATGATATTACACAGCCAGGCATGCACTTATGGTTTCCCAGATCATGAAAGCTCAATAATGCTTTTGGTACTAGAGGCAGTAAAGAAAAGAACTGTTGGACGGCCCGCTGTTCACCAGGGTGATGGAATAAATTATTTTGTCACCCAGGTAGAGAGACCGCACACAAGGTTTATAAATGACAAAAAAGCTGGTGGTCATTTACAAAGTGCTGCCAAGAACCACCAGCACAGTGGTTCCAGTCACTCCATCTAGCTGGCTGGTGCAGGGCTCCATTAGTAGGACGAAGCCCTGCACCAAACAGTTTTCTTTTTTATTTTCAAAAAGAAAATCCCAAAATGGGATTTTCTTTTGAAAATAAAAAAAGAAAACTGTTCTCCTCGCCATTGGAGTACCCAACCATGGTGAAGGAAACATTTATCAGTTTTTCACTGTCCCTTACTGCCAGAGTTTTCCTGGCAGTGATAGACAATAAAAACTGACCTCTAACTCCCATCTAAATTAGGTGAACGGAATTGGAAGTCTGTCTCTGATGGCCCGTACTCTACAGGGCAGTAAGAGAGGTTTAATCACCATGAAGACAGTGTAGTCTCTGCCGTGATTGAACCTACAGTCTACCTGCATGTAAATTTGGCGGGCAGACCATTGTCTTGGAGGTATGTGTAGTCCATCACCACATAGTATAGATACAGCCAAGATGTAAATCAGACCCTTAATTTGCCTAATAGAAAACATCCACTGACAGCTGTTCCCACCTGGGATTTCACTGTAGACTTGGAGTCAAAGTTCACCCTTAATTTTTCTTTCAACTTGTCGGACCATGTAAACCATAAACTAACATTTTTAGCGAGTTTTAGAAAACTACATTTGGATCTGCCTTTAGTGGCGATCATGTTGCAAAGATGTTGTGGTTGCCTATAACCGAAGGTTTTTTAAGAATATCACTAGGTTCTTGTAGGAAGGAGGGTCCTCAAAAATGTAATTTAAGCCTGGGAGTCACATGCCTGTCATTATTACAACACTTAGGTGCTCCGAAATTGGAAAAAAGGATGCAGTGTTAGAAATTTTAAAGGGTATATGAGAGTTCAGGATGGTACACTCAATGGGCACTATGTTAGAAAAGAAATAGCAAATCAATGTTTGGCCTATTGTCTGTTCAGTTTATTCACTTCATATTACAAAAGCAGCAAAAATGGTGCACATAGAGATTCTTTTTTCCTTCACTACACCTTTGTAAAAATTCTGCTATGGGCTATTTTGGTGTCCTTTTTGGGTATTTATGAATAATCTGATTAATTTCATGAAATACTTTGAAAACAAAAAACAAGGAATTGGTAGACTAAGAAAGGAAGTTCGAAAGTGAAAAGCAGAATTTATCTTTGATAATCATTTGTAGTTGAGCTTACCATGTAATCAGACGTTTAATCTCTCAAAGGGGTGATTGATCAAAAAGGTGTACCCCTTTCTTAATTTACCATTAATGGTATGCTGTAGTCATCTTCTTTGATGAAGGTTCTCTTTGGGTGTTGTGGCATAAAATACAATGGAAGAGTGCTGAATCATCCACAAGCGAATGGACCCCCTGAGAGAATCAACAAAATGTTGTTGGAGTGAGTGAAAAGAGCTTATGGTTCTGGTGTGGATTTAATTGTCACTATTAAATAATTTAAAAAATGTTGTGTAGAAAAACACCACACACATCCACCAGAAAAACTCCTTTTGAATTAATGAACAGAAGCAATGTGTTATCTGAAATGTTTTTAATTTGGATATGGTGGGCCAAGGGAATAAAAGAAATGGTGGAAAGGCTTTAAAAAGTAATTAGGGGGGGGCGTGGCCAAGATGGCGGGGTGAGCGGACGCTTCCTCCCGTAGCTCCTCCGGCCCAGCTCCGCTTGAGCCCCGATTTCTGCGCTTCTCTCCCCCCGCGGCTGCATCGCGGGTGAGAGGACTGTGCCGGAGTTCGTGGGGCACATTTTGGTGCCACTTTGGCCTCTGTGGCCCCGGGGGAAGTTCCCGAGAAGTTCATTCTGAGATCGCTCCGAGGAGTGGAGCCCGGGTCGCCCCGAGGAGGAGAGCTTGGAGGCGGAGCGTAGTGCGGCGCTGTCCGCACGCCTCGGCTGGCCCGAGTGCTGAACAGCGGAAAGCCTGTGATCCCGGGGGAGCGGACTAGACGGACTCCGCAGAGTGAGGTGGCTCCCTGGCCGGTGCCCTGGCGGAGGGCACCATTGCTGGACGACGGACCTTAGCCCTGCACCGGCGGTTCCCCCCCCTACCCGGGGCCTCGAAGGGTGACGACTTGCGAACTCCGCGCCTGGAGGCGCTGGATGGCGGAGTTAGAGCAGTGCCCGAGCCGGACAAATCAACTGGTGGTGGAGGAGGGCATTGGCTTCATGCTCTCCGGACCCGTTACCATTTGAGACTCGCCCATGGACTTGCTGGCCCGGGCTGCCTTCTTGGGTCCCACCCTACCGCCATCTTGTCTTTGTGTGGCTGAGCCCAGTGATCCCTGCCCGCGTCCTTCTCGCACGGGAGCCTCGGCTGGTCCTGGCACCAACTCATCTGCTGCCCTCCCTGGGAGCACGAAGCAGGAGGCCTACACTTCGGACGTTGCTGCCTGTCCTACTGGCCCGGGGGCCGTCTTGCCCAGGCCCAGACCGCCATTTTGTCGCCTGTGACGCACTGCCCTTGTCTTCGGCGAAGGCCTCACATCTGGTGCCCACGAGCGGCGGAGCTCGCCTACAGCAACTGACCCTGGGCTTTGCCGAGCCCCAAGATGACTGGACGACGAGGCGCAGCGCGAGGAGACCGCACTCTGCCGGAAATGCTCGGCAGGTCCCAGCAACTACGCGACAGGACGCAGCCGTCCCCGGGGGCCTCCCGGGCATCAACGGACGCAACTGTGGGCGAGCCGCCGGTCACGCGGTCCTTCATGGAGGACCTATTCAGCTCCCTCAAGGAGGACTTTCAAACTCTTAAGACCGAGGTGGCTGGAGAGGTCCGGGAGGTGCGCAGGGAGGTCGAGGGCCTGGGCGAGCGGGTCGATGCTGTGGAGACGGCGGCTCAACGCCACGATGAGGAGATAACCCACCTCCAGCAGGATGTCCTCCGCCTCCGGGAGCAATGTGTTGAGCTCCAGGCCCACTCGGAGGACCTCGAGAACAGGTCCAGGCGGAACAACATCCGGGTGCGGGGTGTTTCATCCGCGGATGAAGGTGCGGACCTGGTGGCTTACCTGCAGGGCCTGTTCCGCGACATCTTGGGGGAAGGAGCGGACTTCCCAATCCGCATTGACAGGGCACATAGGGTGGGCCGCCAACGCCAGTCATCGGCACCCCCGCCTGATATCCTGGCATTCTTGCCGGATTTCCCCCTAAAGGAGCGCATCATGACGGAGGCCCGCAGGAAGCAGCCACTGACCTTCCGAGATAGACCTGTGGCGCTCTATCAGGACCTGTCCGCCATCACACTACAGAAGCGCAGGTCCTTCCGCATCGCTACGGACTTTCTACGAGAGCACGAGACAGCCTATTCCTGGGGTCACCCCTTCCGTCTTATCTTTCGATGGAATGGGGTGCTGCATCAGCTTCGCTCCTTACAGGATGTCTGCGGAGTGCTGGGTCTTACGGCTACGGAGGAGGAAGGGGCTACACCCGCATGGAGGCGCCCCGAGCGGCGGGGCCGACGGAGGTCGAGAAGGCGCCCATCGTCAGCACCGGCGAGTCGTCCAGACTCGCCCACCATCAGATCTGAAATGGCGGAGGCCCTGAGGACTGCGGCCAGGAACTTGCCTGAATCTACTGGTGTGGCCTTAACGGCCTAATTTTTCTCCGGGGGGAGAGGCTCTTAGCTTTGACGATGCTGGGCTGGGGCTGGGGGGGCGAGGGGGGTGGTGTGTGGCTGGACGTCCACTTGACTATTTTCTGCAGACTCGCCCATTTGGGCCGGACTGAGACTATGGGGTGTTGTTTTCTGCTTTTTGTTTTGGCTGGTTGCCTTAAAGGGGTTTTGGGGGGGTTTCACTGTTGGTTTGTTGTGGGGGGGGTCCCGTCCGAAATTGTCCGAACGTGTACGATGCCGCTTTTGGCCTTCCCTGCACCCCTACCCCGCGCGCCCCCTCCGCTGATCTCCCGCCTGTGGCATAGCGCGTTGTTTCCCCGGAGGCGATGCCACCCCTGAAAGTTGTGACCCTTAATGTTAAGGGTCTGAATAACCCTGTGAAACGTAGGGCGATCCTTTCCCTGTTGGAGGGGTCGCAGGCGGATATCTGCCTCCTGCAGGAGACCCATTTACTTTCCAGGGATTGCCATAGGTTGCGCTCTGCTAAGTTCCCCACGCAACTCTTTTCCTCTGCTGCGACTAAGACCGCTGGGGTGGCCATTCTCCTAGCCAGCTCCTTTAGGGGGGAGGTGTTGTATAAACATGCTGAGCAGAAGGGGAGACTTTTAGTGTATCGCATGCGCTTGGGTGGTGTTGCCTTTACGGTTGGTTCGGTTTACAGCCCAAACGACCATCAGGATCGTTTCCTGGAATCGGTGTTGGTGGACGTTACTGCCTCGCCCGATCGCCATATCATCTTGGGGGGAGACCTGAATATGGTCTTCGACTCCACTTTAGATAGGTCAGCCCAGCGCTTCCCGCAGACAGGGGAGCTTTCTAAGGTGGTACAGGACCAGATTGCGGAGTTGGACCTGCATGACCTCTGGCGCACCATGCACCCCACCGATAGGGACTACTCCTATTTCTCCCACGCACACCGCACTTATTCGCGGTTGGATTATCTTTTGGTGAGCGGCCCGCTTCGCTCGGCCGCCATGGCGGCGGACATCGGGGTCTTGTCCCTGTCCGATCATGCGCCGGTTTCCGGAGTCTTTGCGTGGCCGGCGGCCCCCCCTTCCAGAGGGATGTGGCGGCTCCGAGACACGCTTCTCCATAAGAAATCGGTAGTGAAGCGGGTGGAGGAGGTCATCCAGGACTACTTGACCCACAATAACAACTCTGACACGTCCCTGGCTACGCAGTGGGCTGCTTTGAAAACAGTCGTCAGGGGAGAGTTTATCTCCATTTCCTCGGCGGAAAACAGGGAACGCCAGCGCAAGAGGGAGGAACTGACAGCACAGGTTAGGGAGCTTGAGCAGGTCCACCGCCGTACGGGGGCTCCTCGTGTTTGGAAGCAACTGAAGGCGGCACGGAAACTCCTCTCTGCGTTGGATCTGGATCGGGCGGAGTACGCAGCGCTGCGCCTGAAACATGCCTTTTACACCGGCGGGGACAGGTGCGGTAAGCTCCTGGCCCATAGGCTCAGGGCCGCGCAGCAAAGCAATGTGGTGAAGGAGCTGGTGGGAGTGGGTGGGATCCCGGTTTCCGGTGACGCGGAGGTGGCAGATACCTTTCGTTCCTTTTACGAGGCACTGTACGCTTCAGAGCCTTCCCCACCGGGAGAGGCTGAGGCCTATTTGGATTCCGTGACCCTCCCGGCCTTGGACCCCTCCCAGGCGGACCACCTGGAGAGGGACATTCACGTGGAGGAGGTCATCTCCGCGATCGCGCGGCTGAAGCATGGTAAAGCCCCGGGTCCGGATGGCTACACGGCCTTGTTCTACAAGACCTTCTGTCCCACTGTTGCTCCTCTCCTGGCCCGCTTGTTCAATTCCTTCTCCGAACCGGGTGCCATTCCACCGGACCTCCTCTCGGCGACTGTGTCGGTTATCCCCAAGCCGGGGAAGGACCGGACCTTGTGCGGCTCGTACCGACCCATTTCGCTCCTAAATGTGGACCTCAAGCTTTATACCGGAATCTTGGCGGCCAGACTGGGTCTACACCTACCAGGTTTGGTGGAGGCGGATCAGGCCGGTTTTGTACCCGGTAGGCAGACGGTCGACAACACGAAGAGGGTGACGCACGTGCTGGAAAAGGCCTCACGCGTCCCGGGGGAGCGGATGCTTCTATCGGTCGACGCGGAGAAGGCCTTTGATAGGGTTCATTGGCCATATCTCGAGCTGGTTCTTGGGAAACTGGGGATCGGCGAGAAGTTCCGCACTATGGTCTTTAACTGCTACAGGTGACCGTCCGCGTCAGTGCGTGTCAATGGACACAGCTCCGGCAGCTTCGCCAATGAGCGAGGCACGAGACAGGGTTGCCCCCTCTCGCCGCTCCTCTTTGCCCTTTATATGGAGCCGTTTGCGCAGAGGATCCGCGACAACCCGGACGCTATTGGGGTGAAGATGGGGCAATACACACACACTGTTAGCTTATACGCGGACGATGTCTTGCTGACCCTAGATGACCCCAGGCGGTCACTCCCTGCCTGCGTCCAGGAGCTGAACGCTTTTGGCCGCGTCGCGGGCTTTAAAATGAATATGGCCAAGTCGGCTGCGCTGGATGTGTCGCTTTCTGCCGACACCAGGCGGGACCTTCAAAGTCTCTTCCCTATGCAGTGGTCCTCCTCCACGGTGGCTTACCTGGGCATTTTGCTTGCCCCCTCCCTGCCTGCTATGGTCGCGGCTAACTACTCCTCTCTGGGCAAAAAGATCAAGGAGGAACTCGACCGATGGAACAAGGGCCTACTTTCGTGGCTAGGCCGTATTGCGGCGGTGAAGATGACAATACTACCCCAGATCCTGTATCTTTTTCGCGCTCTGCCTCTTCAGCCCCCCGTGGGTTGGATACGGCAGGCGCAGGCAGACATCTCCTGCTTTGTGTGGCAGGGCCGTAAACCTCGGATGAAGCGGGTCCTCTCCATGCTTGCCCCGGAGGCGGGAGGTCTCGGAGTCCCGGACCTCCGGAAGTACTTCCAGGCGGCGCAGCTCCGGTACCTGGTGGAGTGGAGCCGGTGGGAATCGGACAAACACTGGCTCTTTCAAGACCAGGCAGTTGCAGGCCGTACCCTCCAGGAGGTCCCGTTCCTGCGGCGCATCCATCGACCACCTAATCTCTACGCTTCCTTTATCACCCGGGTCCCGCTAAGAGTGTGGGACGCGGTGTGTGAGCTTCGGGAGCTCACCACTTTTCCATCGCCGTTCACTCCCATTGCTGGCAACCCGGACTTCACCCCGGGTCTGGAACCGGGGGCCTTTTCCCACTGGGTGAGCGCGGGATGTAGGGCGCTTTTCCAGATCTACGGGCCGGAGGGCGTGCTCCCCTTCCAGCAGCTCCGACAGGAGTTTGGCCTGACGGAGGGGGACAGACTGCGTTACATGCAAGTCCGCCACTGGGCTCTTCAACCCCCAGTGCGTGACGTCGCCGCCCGTTCGATTACGCCCTTTGAGCGATGGTTGGTAACCCGGGCCTCGGACGCCAAACTCATCACTGATTTGTATAAGTTTCTCCAACCCCCGCCGTTTCATTACCATAACCCAGGGAGGGAGCGCTGGCACAGGGAACTGGGCAGGACCCTGAGCCACAAGGAGTGGGACAAGATTGCATATCGGGCGAGGCACTCTGCGTACCACACTGGGCTGACGGAAACCTTCACTAAAGTGTCCACCTATTGGTACTACACCCCGGAGCGGCTCTACGAGATGCGCAAAATTGGCGATAAGGGTTGCTGGCGCGGCTGCGGACAGGAGGGTACCCTCACGCACATTCTCTGGGAGTGCCCGGTGCTGTCGGCCTACTGGAAGGAAGTCTTAGATGAGGTGGACAGGCATTTTGAGATCGAGCTTCCGCGCTTCCCCGCGTATGTCTTGCTTGGCCTCCCCAACGATTTGATGTACCCGCTGAAATCTCGCAGGGGCAGGCAGATTGCGATTGCGCTAGGCTCCGCCGTCCAGAATATACTGGTACTTTGGCGCACCCCCACTGCCCCCTCTATCACTGGTTGGTTGCATAGGCTCTGGCAGGTACTGGGCATGGAGAAGATATCGCTAACGGTGGCTGGGAATGTTGACCAGTTTGAGGAGCTCTGGCATCCCTTTTTGGCACTGCTGTCCACGGAATTTCGCGAGCTTACGTGTCCACGGTACCTGCGCCTCCTTAGGCTGACGCCGCCGGGGCCAGCGGCGGAGTGAATGTGCGGATTGGGGGCCGAGGGCTGGGGGTGGGAAGTGGAGTTAAATGCTTCTAATGCTGACTTTCGGACGGGGATGTTGGGGTATTGTTTTCTCTTCTTTGTTTCCTTGCTTTTCTTTCTCCTTCCCTTCTGGGGTCGAGGGGCTGGTGGAACGGTATGCTTCTCTTTCACTGTGTCGCGGAGTGTTATTTTGGCTTGACCTTGCCTAGGGAGTGGGGGCCTACAGGGGGATCGTACACAATGCCTTATTGCCTATGTCTTTGCCTTGTTACCCTCTGGGGCACCCTGTCTCCCTCTTTTCCTTCTGACTCGCTGCAACGTTTTGCTTCTTGTATTGTATGTTTACCTGACTTCCTGCTCCCCTCCCCGTGTTCTTTTTTATGCCTTAATAAAATACTTTAAACCTAAAAAGTAATTAGGTTAGAACAGATTTTAAAATGACAATAGTGTGCTAGGCATACGAAAGAATCTTGGTTGTATGCTAGAGATCGGTTATAGGAAAAATGATTACCCGAAATCCGTGATCTGGTCAAAAGAAAAGTATTGAGAAGTACCATGCACCCAGTGGTGAAGTGTACCACTCCCAACGTCCATTGCCATTCAGAGGGCGGTTCGTGCCAAACTGCTCCCTGCGCTTATCTATGCTCAGCAGGATTTCCCAGGAATGCTGGGAACCACCCTAGATAATTCAAGTGTACATCTTATAAGAAGTTATTTCTCCGCCCCCTCACACAAGGAACACCTTAATCAGTCTAGAAATGTGGCTTGTGCAGCGAATCTGAAAAATTTGGCAACTCTTGCTAAGTACTGCTATCAGGCAATGGCTACTTCGTCCAAGGCACCGTGAAGGCCTTAATAAAAATAATTGTTAAGTGCTAACAACCCCTGGGCCACAAATCTTGCTGTAACCAAGGAACATCTGCATCTCGAGGTAGAGAACTGGACCACAATTAAGATCAATCATAGCAGCATCCAATCTGCAATGAGAAAATGTCTGTACCACCGATCACTAGACCTGGACATGGTAGCCCTACTGGCGAAGACCCCGCACGACTCTCTAACAGTGCCACAACTGAACAGCGCAGTCAAACTTGCCCTCCGCCCGGCAGTGGGAAACGCGGAGATTCCTTGAAAACATTACTAGCTGTAGACTATGTAATTATAGAAGGGAATCCTTTGCACATATATTTCTCTGTTGCCCGGCATTATTACATGCCTGTCAAACTTTATTGAAGCCCATCTTTCTACGGCTACAGCTAAGGAGGCCGTGTCCCTTCTATACTGTCTAGAAACAGTGCCTGAAAACAAAGCTTTGGCAATTCATATTGCAAGCCTGTAATTTGTCAAAGAATGCGAACGGCCAACAGATTCAGCAGTGAAACGGTCCAGCTTTTATGGCAGTGAGGGCTGGCGCCAGTAGGGCTTGTATTAATGAAATAATCTCTTATCAACCCTGCCAGCTGATGCCCATGTAGTGATGCATCCTGTATTTGAAATGTCACAGTTCTCAGATTTTTCGGTGGTTATAGTTTTCAATCTGGCACAAATAACCTGCATGTTTCTCCCAGATGTATTTTAGGTGCCAAACAAGCCCAGATCGACCTTGAGTAGAACTTGTTTACAAACATGGTTGCACTTTAAAGGCATCACACCGTTTGTGACTTAACAACGCACTTTAGTTTCTTGGCTCATATTGTCTGGATTGTCAAAGTAACACACTGTGTGTAACTTAACTTTGCACTTCAAAACTATGGCCTGCTTTGCCTGTACTTTAAAAACCACATACCTTCTGGGATTTAATTCTGTTGTAATACTTTATTCGATATATGCATATCATAAAAGTACAAACAATTCAAACACAAAAACCCGTGTCTAAAATATCATATTCGATTCATTTCATAATTTAAAAAGATAAAAGGATATTTACATATAAAACACATAGTTATATAAAAAAGTCATATAGGTCATATGCAGTAGTGGGTTTAAGTGACAAATTGGGTGCCACGGTCTAGCTTTCAACAGTTTTTAGCAGCCTTGTTCTTATGAACCATGCATTTGATAAATACTTAGCAATCCCACATACGACAAACAGAGATGTAGTATCTGATGAGAGAATACACAGAGAAATCCTAAAATCTCTCACTCCCAACTCTCTACACACAGGTTTTAACCATCTTGCTCTTGGTTTTTTATATGCTATACAAGCGAACAAGAAATGGGGTAGAGATTCGCTCATACATGGGCACCCAGGGCAGGTATGAGAATGAGTCCTCAATCCTTTCCATCCCTCCATGAATTTATTCAGAAGAAGTACCCCGTATCTCTTTTTCTTGAATAGCGACCTATCTCTTGGGATTTGGATGAAATCTAGGAAGGGTTCGAATTTCTTTTTAATTCCTCCGCCTGAACCCATTCCCAGTAGATTTTTTAAATAATTTGTTTATGGGGAGGGGATTGCGAGATCCAAAATTCTCCCAAACCTAAATTCAAAACCAACTGCTTTAGTTTGTTTAGCCAGTGGATCTTATTTGAACTATTCAAGATAATCCACTCATCCAACACTAGGGCATAGTTTGCCAGTTCTGGCGTCCTTCGCAGGCGCACCCAGAACAGCAAAGGACGGAGGCGCACTACATCTGCAATTGAGTGTTTTCCCATGTCTATAAAAAGGGGTTTAAGAGGAGTAGAGGGCGGAGGGGCAACCATATCCCTCATAAACGTATTCTCCGCTCTTGCCAGGTCTGTGGTGTTTTCACATCCCCACAGCTCCGAGCCATAGACTACCAGAGCTGGGGCTACCGGTCTGCTGATGGACAAGCGCTGATTTCTCAGGACTGCTCCAGCAGCTCTTTTAAGATTTAAGAGCATTTTGGCCACTTGGGAGTCCCATTTCATTCTGTTGTTAATCCTGACTCCCAAGTAGTCAAACTCCTCCACCACCTCTAGTGGGGACCCATTCAAAGTTATACTTATTCTCCTGGCTTTTTTCCCTCCGGACAACACCATCAATTTGGTTTTGGCTGTGTTTACAGTGAGCCCCCTCTCAGCACAAAATACACTGAATCTGTCTAGTAGCTTCTGGAGCCCGAAGGGGTTTTGGACAATAAGAGGGTGTCGTCTGCAAAGAGGAGAGTAGGTGTTTTCTCACCCGCCAGGGCAGGGGCATCCGCGGAGTCCTCCCTCAAATGGTCTACCACCCCATTGATAAAGAGGGAGAACAATGTTGGGGCCATCGCACATCCCTGGCGGACTCCCCTCTGTACAGGCACCCTCCCAGTTAGTTGTCCCTGGGCCCCGCACCTGATTCCGGCCTAGTTTCCCTGGTGGAGCCTTACAATCAACTCAAGAGATAACTCAGGAACCCCATATCCAGCAGCACCTTCCAGAGTTTGTCTCAAGGGACCAAATCAAATGCCATTTTTAAATCTATGAAGGCCAGATATAGACTACCCTTTGCCACACACACCGTCTTCCAATAGATCGCATACAACCTGAAGACCCGGTCTATTGTTCCTACGTTTTGTCTAAAACCTGCCTGAAAATGGGTAAGTATACTGCCTTCCTCTATCCAGGACCCTATTCTAGTAACGATGACCCTGCCAACTACTTTCTGAATAGTGTCAATTAGACTAATTGGTCTGTAGTTGGCAGGGTCCTCCCTATTGCCTTTCTTGGATATGGTCACTACCTCAGCACCCTTCCATGACTCAGGGACAGGATGTCCCTGGAGAATCAGATTCATTAGTAGGGTGATGAAGTCTGACCATAATTCGAGTGCATATAATAATAAGTCGCCAGGAAGCCCATCCGGGCCTGCTGCCTTACCAGGAGATACATTTCTAATGGCGTCTTGTACTTCCCTGGGGTGAAAGGGTTCGGCATCACTATGGATCTGTGATATAATAGTAATTGGTGGTACTATGTGCTGCCCCAAATTTACTGGGTCGCAGTACACTTTTGCAAAATGGGTGTACCACTCGTCTTCAGTAATGTGGTTCAATATGGGCTCTACACCCCTTCTCTCAAATTTGTTTATCAAGTTCCAAAAAGTGGTTGAATCTTTCAAGCTGGCAGCTTTTTTAAGTTGCTGCCAGTGCTCTTCCTCCCACTCTTTTTTGGCCAATGTAATACTGATTTGATAGTCCTTGCAGGCTAGCTTCACTGCTATTGGATCTTTGCTCCTTATGGAGGACGAAATGGCCTTCCTCTTTGCCCTGAAGCCTGCCGTTTAACAGGGGGTTCCCTTGTTGTGAAGTTTGTTCTTTATGGGCCCTCTGGTCTCTCCCATGGTAAAAAAGGCACCAATCTTCTCTATTAAGTTTTTGTAGGAATCAACTAAATTAAAACTTGGGTCATTCGCCTGCAGAGACGTGGAGGTCGCCAGAACTCTGGTTTCTAGTTGCACAAACTCTTTGATACTAGTCAATTTTTCCTCTTGGCACATAACTCTGTTCCACTTTAACTTGCGATGACAGTGCGTGGGGATTACTTCTTTGGCGATCATTAAGGGGCCATTTGTCGCTCTACCCTCATTCCCCCCTTTAATTTTCATACAGAGTGGGTTGTGATCGCTATCTTGAGATTGTATAACCTCCATGTCCACTAGTATTCCCCAGGATCTGGTGTCCAGTAGGATATAATCGATGCGCGACGGGCAACTAAGTCTGTTATATGTCATTTCCCCCTTTGTGTCAGAGAGAGTCCTCCCATTTAGAGCACGTAAGTTGTGTTCTAATGTTAGACCGTATAGTTGTATCGCTCTTGGAGACCATTTCTTAATGGGTTCCAGATTCAATAAGGGAATAGACTGTCTTAAATCCTCTGCACTGGATCCCACCAAATCTTCTTCAGCTAAAGGTTCATATGTGCAATTCAAGTCTCCACCTACAATAATATTAGACAATGGAGGAAGACCTGCTAGTGCTGAATCAAGTAGTGCTATCGAGGGAGAAGATTGGCCACCCGGTGTGCCTCTAGCATATACACAAAAAAATTCTATAGTTGTTGCGATGTGTGGGCCTTTAAGTGAAATGTGTAGTATATCATCTGTTGTTAACTTATGCACCGAGACAGTCCAATTTAGTGCCACACTAATCCATATATGGAAACCGCCTGATGGGCGGCCTCTCCCTACAGTGGTTGCCGGGATAAAATAAGTAGCATAACCGTTTTTATAAAGTGGGATCAAACTCCATATCTCTTGGAACAAGCAGATCTCAAATCTCTCAATGAATTGATTCCATTCTGGGCTATCCAATTTTTTTTAGGAGACCCGCTATGTTCCAAGAGACCAGATTAATTGTTTTTACATTCTCAACTATGCATTTAGTACAACCTTGGGGCTCACAACCCTCTTTCGTTATGCTTTGTAAGGTATACTCTGGACCTCTGCTCTTTCCTGTCAGTCCCGAGAATTCTTTACTAGGTGGCGTCTCTTCCCCTGGCTCAATGTCACTTTCAATGGGCTTAGGCCGGTACCCAGTATTTCCTATTGGATATGTATGAGATAGAGGTACATTGTGAGATTGCGTGCCTTTCCCTAGTCAGTCAATTTCACTAAGGTCTGAGTCATCATAAGAGCTGGCTTTTGACCATAATGGAGACTGTCTAATTTGTATATTTGAATACGCCGGGGGGGGGGGAGTTCTGTACTCCAGGGTCACTAAGTTTTCTGCCAGTGCCGTGTTACCCAATTGAATTTCGATACAATCTGTAGCAGAGCTAAACAGGGACAGTCTTGTAACTTTAACCATATCTTACCTGATGACTGACCTGCACCCTCTCACATGGCGCAGCCAGTGAATAGCTTTGTTACAGATAGAATCCCTACTCTCATATACATTTGGGCTAAGCCTCGGTACCCCTGTCTTGTAGATGGTAGTATTTCTGGGTATACAAGCTAAAGTGCTCTGGGCCTTAAATCTTTTAGCCCCCCCTAATGACGGTTTTTCTACCTCCAATGGATTTCTCTGTTGTTTTTCCCCCCATGTCAGTCTTTGCTCCGCTTGTTATATCCTGTTGTTTAACTGCCTCTGCGTAGGTGTTGGGAATACTGTTTCTCCCCCTTACTGCCCTATTGACCTCAATTTGCGGTGTATTTTTGAGGACCTGCCCTTTCGCTGTAATAGGGCCTGTTGATCGGGTAACTTGCTTAGTGACAGGTTTTGTCAATTTGGGCATCTCCACAGCTTGTTGACCGCATTGTACGCCCCTCAATCCAGTGGTTTTGGGGTCAGTTACTGATGTTAATGGTGCATTAGCAGTTTTCGAGGTTGTAGCTATAGCTAATGACTGGGGGGCACTTATAGCCTGCTTTGCCCCTTGATTGATTAGGTCTGTCAGCATTTTCTTTACTTGTGCTAAATCCGTTCCTAGGGATCCCATTTTCTTTAAAATACTCCCTTTAAATTTCTGACAGCTAGGGCAGTCTACGGTATTCTCCGGGGTTGTCTTGCTTGAACCAGTATCTTGTTGCAATACCTCACACAGCTCTCTAGACTCCCCTTCTAGCATGGCATATCTATTAGTACAAACAATCCCGTCTACTCCCACAATCTTTTCCCCACCCGGGTCAGGAAGCTCTATTGATCCAGGCGGGACCTCCCCATTGCTAGACAAGTTGCATCCCTGTACTGTTTGAGTGACATTAGGCGTTGGGGAAGTTAAAGGGGGGGGGGGGGGGGGGGGGTTGAATCTCAACAGCCGGGCTAGTACAATGCGGTTTCTTTAAAAATATATCCGGAATTACTTTATTCTTCTTCTGGGTGGTGCCCTTTAATGTGGTATCTAAACTACCTAGTTCTTCTATACTCGGAGCTCCCTTCAGTATCTCCTCACATTCTTCTACAATCAGTTCAATACTTGAGAGAACACAGTTGGATGCAGCATGTTGTGCTTTTGATTTTTTAGCCTTTTTCCCTTTTTTGGGTTTGTAGAGTCGTGACCCCCATCCGCTATCTTTCCTTTGTCCATTTTACAATACAACCTAAGACCTTATATATGATAAAATAAAGCCCTCCTCTTTCTATCACTTTGATAGGCAACCACAGCGAACCCCGGACCCAACCAACAACCCTTCAATACCTTAATCACAAATACCAGAGTTCCGCTAGTCCAAATGAACGGGGGGTGGCCCAGCCCTGCCCTTGTCTGTCCCGGACTGTCACAGACTGTCCGCCCTTTGTCCGGGCTTCGTCCGGTGCGTCCCGTGCTGCGGCAGTCGGGAGTTACTATATCTTCCGGTGTGCGAGGGGGCAGGGCTCCTCGCAGCTGCTGGCACGCACGGATTCCTGGTCACTCGAGTCCCGTGCGGCGAGCGGCTTCACGACCTCAGCCCCCTCAGAAATGCCAGGCAAAGATCCCTCTATCCAGAGCCCCTCCAAGGGCAACAACAGCTCCGGTTTGGGTGGCAGGACAGGCGCAGCGGGACCTACGCCGGCGGGTCCGGCAAGCTGTAATGTAGCCCCGGTGTGCGGGGGGCGGGGCTCCTCGCAGCTGCTAGCACGCACGGACTCCTGGTCACTCGAGTCCCATGCGGCGAGCAACGAGCGGCTTCATGACCTCAGCCCCCTCACAAATGCCAGGCAAAGATCCCTCTATCCAGAGCCCCTCCAAGGGCAACAACAGCTCCGGTTTTGGGCGGCAGGACAGGCGCAGCGGGACCCGCACCAGCGGGTCCGGCAAGCTGTAATGTAGCCCCGGTGTGCGGGGGGCAGGGCTCCTCGCAGCTGCTAGCACGCACCGACTCCTGGTCACTCGAGTCCCGTGCGGCGAGCGGCGAGCGGCTTCACGACCTCAGCCCCCTCAGAAATGCCAGGCAAAGATCCCTCTATCCAGAGCCCCTCCAAGGGCAACAACAGCTCCGGTTTTGGGCGGCAGGACAGGCGCAGCGGGACCCGCGCCGGCGGGTCCGGCAAGCTGTAATGTAGCCCCGGTGTGGGGGGGCGGGGCTCCACGCAGCTGCTAGCACGCACGGACTCCTGGTCACTCGAGTCCCGTGCGGCCAGCAGAGAGCGGCTTCACGACCTCAGCCCCCTCAGAAATGCCAGGCAAAGATCCCTCTATCCAGAGCCCCTCCAAGGGCAACAACAGCTCCGGTTTTGGGCGGCAGGACAGGCGCAGCGGGACCCGTGCCAGTGGGTCCGGCAAGCTGTAATGTATCCCCGGTGTGCGGGGGCGGGGCCCCTCGAAACTGCTAGCACGCACTGACTCCTGGTCACTCGAGTCCCATGCGGCGAGCGGCGAGCGATCTCAGCCCCCTCAGAAATGCCAGGCAAAGATCCCTCTATCCAGAGCCCCTCCAAGGGCAACAACAGCTCTGGTATTGGGCGGCAAGCTGTAATGTAGCCCCGGTGTGCGGGGCGGGGCTCCTCGCAGCTGCTAGCACGCACGGACTCCTGGTCACTCGAGTCCCGTGCGGCGAACGGCTTCACGACCTCGGCCCCCTCAGAAATGCCAGGCAAAGATCCCTCTATCCAGAGCCCCTCCAAGGGCAACAACAGCTCCGGTTTTGGGCGGCAGGACAGGCGCAGCGGGACCCGAGCCGGGGGGTCCGGCAAGCTGTAATGTAGCCCCGGTATGCGGGGGGCAGGGCTCCTCGCAGCTGCTAGCACGCACGGACTCCTGGTCACTCGAGTCCCGTGCGGCGAGCGGCGAGCGGCGAGCGGCAAGCGGCTTCACGACCTCAGCCCCCTCAGAAATGCCAGGCAAAGATCCCTCTATCCAGAGCCCCTCCAAGGGCAACAACAGCTCCGGTTTTGGGCGGCAGGACAGGCACAGCGGGACCCGCACCAGCGGGTCCGGCAAGCTGTAATGTAGCCCCGGTGTGCGGGGCGGGGCTCCTGCAGGTGCTAGCACGCACAGACTGCTGGTCACTCGAGTCCTGTGCAGCGAGCGGCTTCACGACCTCAGCCCACTCAGAAATGCCAGACAAAGATCCCTCTATCCAGAGCCCCTCCAAGGGCAACAACAGCTATGGTTTTGGGCGGCAGGACAGGCGCAGCGGGACCCGCGCAAGCGGGTCTGGCAAGCTGTAATGTAGCCCCGGTGTGCGGGGGGGCGGGGCTCCTCACAGCTGCTAGCACGCACGGACTCCTGGTCACTCGAGTCCCGTGCGGCGAGCGGCTTCGCAACCTCAGTCCCCTCAGAAATGCCAGGCAAAGATCCCTCTATCCAGAGCCCCTCCAAGGGCAACAACAGCTCCGGTTTTGGGAGGCAGACAGTGTTCTCATCACGATGCTCAACCACGGGCTTGAGGGGTGGGCATGTTCTCCATGTAGGCTGTAATGCAGTCTGCATGGAGAACAGGGAAGTGTGCATGACTGTTTTGGGCAGCCCGAGAGGGCTGACCAAACAGTCATTGCACACTTGAGTGGGCAAACCACTCCGCCCCTGCCCTGCCTGGAGAGCAGAGCCGCTCCGTCCACCCACCTGCCCACCGCAACGCAGCAGTACACGAAACATAAAATGACAATAACTCTAAGTTATTGGTATTTTATGTTTCTCACTGCTTAAAAGCAGTGGGGCAACGCTCCTCCGCCATAGCAGAAGAGCCGCCCCTGTATGCACTCAACAAGTCACACACGCTTACACATATTGGCAAATATTTTTGTGTCTATTACATTTTAAAATGATAATGAATCTTCCACAGAAAGATATCTTGTCTTTATACCAGAGATACATTTTATACTGTGACTGTAATATATGCCTCAGTACAGCAAATGCCCTCTTTTAAGGCTCTCTCTTTCTTTTTATTACTGTGTACTTTTTTAATATACCATTTTTGTTTTATATAATTTGTAATGATTTTTAAGTAATCAGACAATAAACTTGAACTTGAACTAAACCCTATTTGTTGTAGATGTAAAATATATTTATATGTTCAGTATATGATTTGAGACTTTATCTGAATTGTAGCAAACGTTTAGATTGCACTAATCACAAATGCATCATGCTGTTTATGTTTACGAATTAGAGTTTTTATCCTCTTTCTTTCTTAGTTAATGCTACTAGTTATCTTCGATTTTAAGTATATACCATTATGTTCTCTTGGTTATTTATATTTGATGGTTAATGTGTTGGTCGTTATTTGTTCTACTTTCAATAGTGAATGTATTTGGTCTTCTCTGTGTGTTTTCAAGGCCAGAACCCCTTTGTGTCATAAAATGCACAAACACAATAGAATGAGAGAGTCTATATTTGCCATCTGAGCCACCTTAAGCTGTTGTCGCATTTTGTCTCTGCTGAGAATAAAGTAATTTTATTTCAAAATACTATCAGTCTTCCCAACCTCCTTTCATCAGGGTATTTACTCACAATCTTCGCTAGGCAATTGTGTCCAGGTGAAGATTATGTATTTGGCGGGGATAAGTGGTCCAGTGTGGTCTGATCCTCAAATTAGGGATAAGTGCTGGACAGTTGAAAGAATAGAAAGATGTGGAGTTTGTTGGGTGTGTTGCTTTGTATTGGTGGAGTGTTGTCAGTCATTCATGCAAGGGTGTTCTGGGAATGGAGGAGGATGTGAAAACCAGTGGAGAAGAATATAGATTGAGGGAGAATGGCCCAGCGATAGGAAATATACAGTGGTATGAAAGTAGATACCTATAATAAACCACAGAAGCTAAGTAGTTTTAAGTCCATACTAAAAGATAACTGTTTATTTTGATTGTGTTGTTGATGCTCAAGTGTGTATTGGAATAATTGTTTGTGGAGGAAATTTGGTGCATTTTTTTTTTTAAATAGTGTTTTTATTGCAGAATTATCAACAATCTACAAGGTCAGGTGACCAGTCTTCCTCTTACAATACAAGGCACTATACTGTTGTAAAATAGTACACAGCCATTCAGCCCACATCCCGGAGGCTGGGCGGCGCACCAACATACCCCATCAGGAGTTCTCACGTACCGATCAGAGGGACACCGGGTCAACAGCACAATTTTGTATCTGCTTTTATCCCCTACCAAACTCCCCCCTCCCCCTCCCCACCGCCAATACTTTCCAGTCTTTACATTAAACTTTGCCCGGTCCCCCAGTGTCCGTGCTGTTAGGTCTATGCTCACACTCTTACAGCTCAGTCGTTCGTCAGCGATTCGCTTCTCCCACTTCCTCATCGACATCTACGTGCCGCCCTACTCTCCATCTGCTGGGGGACCTGGGGAGTCTCCCTATCGTAAGTACCTCCTTTGGTGTGTCTGCGGTGTCCCACTAACTCCCCCCCCCAACCCCTCCCTCCCCCGCTGCCTCTGATGTGGGTGGTATCTATAAGTTCCAAAAGGATGACATAATGCCTATCGGGGTCAAACACTCTGCCTCCCAAGCCTCATGGAACCTCCCTTTCCAAGTGCCCCTCCTCTTCATCCTTGATCAACAGGTCATTCAGATCCTGCACAATCATTTCCCATGCTCTTGCATGCTCTAAGCTCTTCTCGTTACCAGTTCTCGTGGCCTGTCGCATTCTGATCTCACTCTCACATTTGGACCATTTCCGCAACTCATTCGTCCATCTCCGGACAGACGGGCCCTCCCTGGATTTCCAGCGCCAAGTAATCTCCCTTTGCGCCAGCATGAGTCCCAGGTCAATAAACTTGCTCGTAATTTTGGTCTTGGTCGTGTGCGGGAACCAAAGCAATATGCACGCGGCCATATCAAATTCCACTTCTCTCTCCGTGACTGCATTCAGGAGCTCCCCCACTTCTGCCCGGTATGTCCCCAATTGCGGGCAGCTCCACAGCATATGATCTAGCTCAACATCAGGTACCAAGCATCTCGGACACGCTGCATCCTGTACTCGAAAGTGCCTTCTAATTTTCCCTGGCGTCAGGTACGCCCTATGCAATATAAAGAAGTGTATCTGCTGAAAGCGAGCATTCCTACTACCCTTCCATGTTCTCTTCCAAATATGGCCCCAAACCGGGTCAGGTATGGGCTTACCTATGCTCTCTTCCCATTATCCCTTCAGCGCGTCTAACAGAGCAAGACCCTCGTTCAACATTCTTGAATGAAGACAGGTCACCGCCTTTACTGTACCCGCAGCCATCACCACGTATTGGCAGGCCATGGTCGTGTCTGGCTCTGCCAGTCCCCCCCTCCAGTGCTTCTGTATCGCTGTCGGTACTGCGGCATGCAAGAGGTAGCTCCCATCCGAAAGTCCAAACTGGTCCTGTAATACTTGAAAGGGAACCAGCACCCCGTCGGCATATAGATCTCCCACCATCTGCAGTCCCAGGTCTTCCCATTCCGCCAACGGAGACCTATCTCCTCCATGAGGCAGTGCCGTCAACATTCCTATGGGGATCTCAGGGGCGTATGGGCGGACTGCCCCCGCCCTCTTTAGGCTCCTATGGCAGCACATCTGGAGGGTCTTCTCTTCAATCGTGAGATCGCCCAATCCCAGCTGCTGCTGCATCACCATGTAGGACAAGATGTGCCGCTGGATACCTTTCCCCCGTCCCTGGTCAGGGCCCCTAAACTCTCTCGCGATGTTTTGCGTTAGGACCTGAAGCTGAGCCGCTAAGTAGTACAGTTCAAAATCGGGGACAGCCATCCCCCCCTCGAGTTTAGGCCTGTGCAACGTATGCAACGCCACTCTGCGCCTGCCTTGGCCCCAAAGGAAGGCAATGACCATCTATTGCAAATCCTTGAAAACCCGCAGAGGGATCCAGATCGGCAGGGTGCGGAAATAATAGAGCAACCGCGGCAGAGCCACCATTTTTAACAATGCTATCCGGCCTAGCACTGACAAAGGGAGAGATGCCCAAAAAGTCATACAGCCCCGCAGCGCCCTTATGCAACGGCCTATGTTGCCCTCTAGTAGGTCAGCAACTTCATGATAAACCCTGACCCCCAAATAGGTGAAGCATGCTCCCTCCCAGACCACATCAATCATTAGAGGGGGGTACTGTACATCTCTCCTCAGCGGGAAAATGCAGGTTTTATTCCAGTTCACCTTGAGGCCTGAGAGGCTGCCAAACCGAGAGATCATTTCCGTCGCCCCCCCTCAGGGCATCTTCCGTGTCCTCTAAGTAGAGCAGCAGATCATCCGCATACAATGAGATATAATGGTTTTCCCCATTGCAGTGGATTCCCGAGTATGATACTCCCGTTCGCGCCTTTGCCGCCAGGGGTTCCATCGCCAAAGCGAACAGGAGAGGGGATAGCGAGCAGCCCTGCCTCGTTCCTCTGCGCACTGGATACGCGGGCGATATTACTGGTCCCAGTCTTACCCTGGCCGTTGCCTCAGCATATAGGACCCGCGTCCAGCGGCCAAAACCGCCCCCTAGGCCGAGCTTCTCCAAGACCTTAGCAAGATATTGCCATTCCAGGCTATCAAATGCTTTCTCGATATCCACTGATAGCACAGCGGATCTATGCTCCAGGGCCTGAGCTCCGTCCATTACACGGATCAAGCGGCGGATATTAAGGGATGTATTCCTAGTGAGAATGAACCCCGCTTGGTCCTCATGGACCAATGTGGTCATGTGTGGCAGTAATATAGTGGCCAGAATACGGCTTAAGATCTTGTAATCCACCGTCAGCATAGACAGTGGCCTGTACGATGTCACTTCTGAGGCTTCTTTACCAGGTTTCAGCAGCAGTACCACTAATGCTTCCCTCATCGATTGGGGGAGGCGTCCCAAGGTCTGGGCCTCGGAATATACTACTAGGAGTCTTGGTGCCAAAACATCTACGAATTTCGCATAGAATTCGATCGGCAGACCATCCACCCCCGGCGTCTTATTTCTAGCCATTTGTTTAATGGCCACCCGAATCTCCGATACAGTTATTGGGCCGCCCAATTCCTTTGCAGTCTCGTCATCCAGCGCCGGGAGCTGAACAGCTTGTACGTATTCGTCTATTACCGTGCAGTCTACCCCCAGTTGGCTCTCATATAGAGTCGTATAGTAGGACTGAAAGCGGGTCAAAACCGCGGTCTGGGAATAGACCACCTCCTCTGACCCCGTTTTAATGCACATGATCGGGCAACCCCTAGGCTCTGGATTAGCAAGTTTAGCAAGAAGTGTGCCGACCTTATCTCTCTCCCCGTGCACCTTGGTGAGGTATAGTTTGTAATCATAGCATCTTAGCCTTTCTGTTTCAGTCGCCATCGCTTCTTTCGCTTCTAATAGCCTGCTCTGCAGTTCCGGCCTCTCAGGCCTGCGCCTCGCTAGATCTCTCAGCGCACGCTCTGCCTTCTCCAGATCAGCCACCACCGCCGTCCTGGCATTCGAAAATCTACCCATGCACACACCTCTCACCACCACCTTCATCGCATCCCATTCCACCGCTCTTGTTGCAGTTGTGCCCTCATTCTCAACAAAATACTGTTCGATGCCCTCCTGGACTGTGGCGCTAAACACTTGGTCTTCTAATGTATCAGGGCGCAGCCTCCATGTCGGTACCGCAGATCTCACCCGTTGCCATTGCACCGTCATCAGCAAGGGATTGTGGTCAGATATGGTCCTAGCCAGATACTCCGTATGCGTTACCATGGCTGCCAGGGAGCCACTACATAATATAGAGTCTATTCTAACATGTAATGCATGCAGTGCTGAAAAAAAGGAGTAGTCCCTAACATCGGGGTGTTGTTCCCTCCACACGTCCGGAAGGCCCCATCTCTGCTGCCAATCTTTCCTGTGCACGGCCAACCTCCGAACCGGAGAGTCAGTCAGCGGCGGGTGTGATCTATCTCGCGTGACATCGGTAATTAGGTTAAAGTCTCCCCCCACTATAATAGGGCCCGCTAGGTAGTGTGCCAACAACCCAGAGAGTTTATCAAAGAAACGGGCCTGGTCGACATTAGGGGAATATATACTGCTCAGCACTACCTCCCTCCCATACAGCCTGCCCTCTACTACCACAAATCGACCCTCAGGGTCCACTAGCTGATTCGTGACCTGGAATGGGACTCCCGCTCTCACCCAGATCAGTACCCCTCTGGCAAACGCTGAATATGTTGTGCCAAAGACCTGGCCACGCCACCTCTTTTGCAACGCAGTACATTCCTGCCTAGTCAAGTGGGTCTCCTGCAATAATGCAATCTGGATGCCACGTCTCACCAAATAAGCGTGTACCTTGCTTCTCCGGGACATCGTGCGGAGTCCACGGACGTTCCATGTAAGGCTTTTTAAATCAGGTAACATTCCCATTGCCGCTGTTCCCCCTCCCTTCCGGCAGCATCATTTGGACCCCCACATCGCAGCAGCGGTCCCCCCAACATGAAATATCCCAAAAAACATTCCCAACCCCTCTCCCCAGAACAGGACCCAATAACGAAGCATCAGCCCCCATCCAAACATATAACATCTCACACAATCCACTACTCTGTGGTTGTCACCACAGAAGGCCTTAAGGGCAATGGGGGGAGGCCCGGGCCGACCCGGGGCAAGCCAGGTCCCCGCTCCAGGCCCAAGATCCCTTATGACAAGTGCAACAGAGTACCTGCTAGTCCACCAGACACCCCTGATAGTCCGCTCTAAGCATGGGCGGAAAATCCGTTACGCTCGCGGATTTTGCGGATTTTCGGTAAATTCGCAATCCGCGAACGCTCGCGAATTTACCGAAAATCCGCAAATTCGCACGCAGCGGATTTTTTTTCTTGGTGATACAATTTTGCGGCGTGCGGTGAAGGTTCGCAATTGCGAACATGTAGGTGCGGCGGGCAGCAACAATCTCGCACTCGCGAAATTACAAAAATTGCAATTGTGCACAAGAAATCCACTAGCAAGCAGCATAGACCTTCTGAAAATGATGATTTTTATCAGAATAACTCCTCAGGTTGACATTTGCCTGCACTTTTTTGGATTTGAGGCCTTTTGACTTTCTTTGGATCACTTTTGGATTAGAAATCAACTTTCACAAGTAAGCTTGTTTGGGGCATTACAGTTGCTGTAATGCTGTTCTGTAGAAAAACGAGTTTTGCAAAAGTGAAAGCATTCAGCAGATGCAAAAGTTCAAACTCATCATTGGTAACCATTCCCTGTAGTGCTTCCTGACTGGGGCCCCTCCAGAGTTCAGTTGCTAGTTGCAACAATTGTATGACCCTGCTCTGAGCCTCACAGCAGGCTCATAGAATAGCTACAAGTAGGCCACAAATGTCCTGGAAAAAAAAATTGCACTGCAACAGAAAGCAAATTACAGATAAGGAAGCAGGTGCCAGACTGGAATTTTAAAACAGTGACACATTAATAAATCAACCCCAAATTAATTCATGTCAGTTGAAGCAGGGCAGGTGTGCTTGCTTTTTCCCCCCATAATCTACAGTGATGATGAACCAGAGGGTGGCATTGATGTACCAGAGGGTGGCATGGGTGAAACAGAGGGTGGCAGGGGTGAAACAGAGGGTGCTGGGAACCTGTGATGATGAACCAGACGTAGAAACAACATAATCGTGACCGTTGCGAGCCGACATGTAAGTTCGCAATTGTGAACTGGTACAAAACCCTCGCGAACTGGCAAAAATCCTTGCGAACACAAAAAAAAATAATCCGCAAATTCGCGAGAATTCGCGAGAATTCGCGGATTTTGCGGATTGCGAGTTCGCAAATTCGCAAAATTCGCGAACGCCAGATTCGCAAAATTCACCCATGCTTAGTCCGCTCCAGCAGGAGCCACGTGGTAGTTCTGCACTGCAATGATCACTCATTGAACAACCCATCCGCCGTTTGCGGGGTGACCTTCGGCCCCACGGAGCTATCCGCCTCGGACAGTTCCTCCCCGAACTTTCTGCTCTCCACTTCTGAGTCCGAGTCCTCCAGTCCCTTCTCCAGTTGCGAGCCCGTGATGATCGCCGTTGCCGCCAGCGCCCCCTTTCTGTCCTTCGCCATCCCGGCAGTTCGCTGTGCATTTTTGAGTTTGTTCTTCTTGCGGATGCGTTGCGATTTTCGAATCTGCACCAGCTTCTGGCATTCCCGGTCTCCTTTATGTTGGCGGTCTGTGCCCGCGCGGTACATCTCCAGCCAGGTCCACGCCTCATCAGGGGTTTGGAAGAATTGGGTCGTCCCGTACAGGATCACCCGTAATTTGGCCAGGAAGAGTAGCGAATACTGAATTCCCTCGTTTCTCAGGTCTTTCTTCACGGCCAAAAGGGACGCCCTGTTCCTCTGGACCTCTTGGGTGTAGTCCGGGAAGATCGTGACCGGGCTATTGTCTATTTTGAAGGGGCCCACCGAGCGTGCTCTTTGAATCAGGAAGTCACGGTCCTTGTAGTGCAAGAGTCTGATCACCATCGGGCGCGGAGGGCGCCACTGCATGGGCGGGCGAGTCGGGACCCTGTGTGCACGCTCCAAGGAGAAGAACGGAGATAAGCCCTCCGGAGCCACAACTGTTTTCAACCAGTTCTCCATGTAGGCCACGGCATCGTCCCCCTCAATTTTTTCTGGCAGGCCCACCACCCGGATGTTGTTCCTCCGGTTACTGCGTAAATCACTCACATGAGTGGAAACATTGCTTCAATCTCAAATGAAAACATTATTATTCTGATCACTTTTTCAATTTCAAAGTGGTAAACATCAATTTAAACATTTGCATGTCTTGTATAACACATATCAATTTCAAAGCATGGTTGCTCAATAAAGTTTTATTGAGTGTTCTTCACTGAGTTTGTTGACCATTCACAAAGTCGTGACACGAAGAAAACATGTGAAATTACACGTCCCAATGCATTTCGGGCATCTGTCTGCCCTTTGTCAGGGGAATCTACAGAATAATGATTGCATACATTACTACCCTGTTGGCAGTATATTAGCGGCTAAACATTCAAGGGGGGCAGGATAAATAAATACCATGCTGCAATGAGGTGTTGATAGGACCCAATTGAAAAAACCCAAAAGTACAAGAAACCAAAAGTGCAAAATGCCAGACAAAGAGACGTATAGATAAACTCCCTGTATGCAAAAACTAGACACATGCTGTATGCGTAAAGACACCGGGCAGCATTACAAAGATCCAAACGATCAAGGGAGAGGACTAAACATAATGTAAACATGCACAATGTGATGCCCAAAGAGAGGGGGCTAGGAGGAAAAACGGGGAGACTAGGTGAAAAAATGCTTATTGCGTGTCGGCTCAGAAACACTTAGTGCACTTAGTCGCCCAAGTTGGGGTGGTCTCCCTGATAACGTAATTTCTGTGTATAAGAGACAACATGAGAACCCATGAAAAAATGCTGAATGGCATAATCCTTTAAGGCCGACCATCATAGAGATAAAAGAGACTCACCCGTATGAATCCGGTAACGGTTCTCGGTAAAAAAGTGAGCGAGGCGTCTCTGCAAAAAGAAGGACGCGCTACATTACCAAAAGGAAACGAGAAAAAATGATAGCGGACACACTAGATGAAAGATAGGCACCCACCTCGTCAGTGAACGCTGAGTTCCATGATGCTGGCAAAGTAACGGGTAGTAGCGGAAATGGAAGTTTCTATCTTAACTTCCAAGTAGAAATAAAAAGGGGACTAGCTTAGCAAGCGCCATATTTGAAAGGTGAATTAGACACGAAAACCGAAAGTAATAGGTACGAGACACCGAATAAGTGAACACCATAAAATTGCAGCAACTGCATGTCAGTAATACAATATTCACATTGTCAAATAGAGCAAATTAAAAAAAGTGTAACAAAGCAAATCACATCAGGTTAAATCCGAATACTGCAGTATGAAGCAATAGAGGTAAACATTCATAAAAAAGAGGCAAAGGTAAATAAACACCTATCTGCCACGGAGTGTGTGCACAATCTCCTAGGGTAAACATGACAGTCTAAGCTATATTGTGAATCACACAAACGAATAGGCACATCAAGGTTACAAACCCTTTGGTTCATAAGTAGCATAGTAATTCAAATTTGTCATTCAACCCGGTGGGAGTCAAGCTCTGCATAAACCAGATCCAATATGATTCCCTTTGTGAGAGAATGAGTGCTCTGTCGCGTTCAGGGTTGGGCTCAATTACCTCCAAAATGCCAAATTTTAATTGCGCGATATTATGCCTGCACTTAAGCCAGTGTTGCGCCAGTGGTGAATTTTCATTCTGGGTCCGGATTCTGCTTTTATGTTCCGTGATGCGTGTGCGCAGGTTACGTTCTGTCTTCCCTACATAATAGAGGTCGCAAGGACATTTAATGTAATACACAACAAAATTGCTGTTGCAAGTTGCTGTGTATTTGAAGGATATGGGTTTGCCTGACCTAGGGTGATTGATGGATTTACCTGTGACGGCATTGTTGCAATTGGAACAATTTAAGCATCTAAGTAGACCTTTGTATTGTGGGTTGGTATCAGGAGATTTGGCATTGAGGATCTCTTTCAAGTTGCGGGATCTCTTATACGCGAACAGAGGAGGGGAGCTGAAATTACCACCGAAATCTGGTTCAGATTGCAAAAGAGACCAACGGTTGAGAATAATGGATTTCACTTGCTTAGATTGCGTGGAGAAAGTGGATACAAACACTTCTCGGTTAAATGTTTGAGATTTGATGGTTTTACTCAAAAGGGTTTCCCGTGTTACTTTAGTGGCGCGGGTGATTGCCTGTTCAAGAATGGTGTTGGGGTAGCCTCTCTGTTTGTATTTGTCCTTAAAGACCTCAATGGTCTGCATGCCCAAGTTTTGATCGGAATTAATGCGTTTGATCCGCAAGAACTGAGAGTAAGGAAGATGCTTTTTTAGTGACCAAGGGTGACAACTATCGTAGGCAAGAGCATTATTTCTGTCTGTGGGTTTTGAGAAGATGGAAGTTTCGATTCTGCCATTGGATATGGTGATGAGAACATCAAGAAATGGAATATGAGTTGCTGCGATCTGATGTGTGAACTGAATTCTGGGATTAATTGTGTTCAACTGAGATATGTTGCTTTCCAATTCATGGCGTGGCCCCTTCCATATGATAAGAATGTCATCGATGTACCGCTTGAAAGCGAGCAAATTGTCAGTCCAATTGGGTTGTGTGAGTACATGATCATGTTCGTATTTCATCATGAAGATGTTAGCATAGCTGGGGGCCCCTGGAAAGCCCATAGAAGTCCCATTGAGTTGTTGGAAGTATCTGTCTTTCCAGTTGAAATAGCTATGGAACAGACAGAAATGTAAAATCTCCATGAGAAAGATGTGATTGGCTTTTAATGCTTCAGTTTTGAGAAGGGCCCACTCTATGGCCTCCATGCCTTCCAAATGAGGAATGGAGGTGTATAGTGCAACAACATCAACAGTGCACAGCAAGATCTGTGCATCTGTAGGAATGGAGATGTCTTTCAAGATGTTGAGTAAATGTGTTGTATCTTGTATGTATGTACCACTGGCTTGTACTATTGGTTGTAAGAATGTGTCAAGGTACCGTCCCAGTGTGTCATGAATAGAACCGCATCCCGAGACTATCGGTCTCAGGGGAGGGTCAAGAAGTGATTTGTGGATTTTGGGTAGCATGTATAGCCTGGGTCTGCGAGGAAATCTGTTGTATAAGTACTCCTTAGTCTTGACATCTATCCATTTCATCTCCAAAGCTCTATTCAAAATACTGTCCAATACCATCTGGAAATCATGAGTCGGGTCATTGGTTAAAGGCAAGTATGTGTTAGTATCTTGTATCATACTCTCAACTTTATCTTCGTACCTACATACATCCATGATGACTAAGGCGCCACCTTTGTCTGCCTTGGTGAAGTATAGTGAGGTGTTTGCTTGAAGCGAGCGTAAGGCTGACTTCTCGCTGATGGTGAGGTTAGAGTGGTGTTTGGGTTGATGCGATATCTTAGCAATGTCCTGCTTCACTAGGGATTCAAATAAGTCAATCGTCTTGTGTGACGTAGGTGGCATAAAGGTACTCTTGGGTTTAAACACTTGGTAGAACAAAGGATGCTCCTTTGTTCCGACTAATTCAGCTCGGAGCCTTGAAGCACAAATTGACTTATTCAGATTCACTCGAAAACTCAGATTACGACATTTCTTCTCCTCACAGTGTTTTGAACCATCGAGTTCGACTGTTACAGAATACCAAGTGTTTAAACCCAAGAGTACCTTTATGCCACCTACGTCACACAAGACGATTGACTTATTTGAATCCCTAGTGAAGCAGGACATTGCTAAGATATCGCATCAACCCAAACACCACTCTAACCTCACCATCAGCGAGAAGTCAGCCTTACGCTCGCTTCAAGCAAACACCTCACTATACTTCACCAAGGCAGACAAAGGTGGCGCCTTAGTCATCATGGATGTATGTAGGTACGAAGATAAAGTTGAGAGTATGATACAAGATACTAACACATACTTGCCTTTAACCAATGACCCGACTCATGATTTCCAGATGGTATTGGACAGTATTTTGAATAGAGCTTTGGAGATGAAATGGATAGATGTCAAGACTAAGGAGTACTTATACAACAGATTTCCTCGCAGACCCAGGCTATACATGCTACCCAAAATCCACAAATCACTTCTTGACCCTCCCCTGAGACCGATAGTCTCGGGATGCGGTTCTATTCATGACACACTGGGACGGTACCTTGACACATTCTTACAACCAATAGTACAAGCCAGTGGTACATACATACAAGATACAACACATTTACTCAACATCTTGAAAGACATCTCCATTCCTACAGATGCACAGATCTTGCTGTGCACTGTTGATGTTGTTGCACTATACACCTCCATTCCTCATTTGGAAGGCATGGAGGACATAGAGTGGGCCCTTCTCAAAACTGAAGCATTAAAAGCCAATCACATCTTTCTCATGGAGATTTTACATTTCTGTCTGTTCCATAGCTATTTCAACTGGAAAGACAGATACTTCCAACAACTCAATGGGACTTCCATGGGCTTTCCAGGGGCCCCCAGCTATGCTAACATCTTCATGATGAAATACGAACACGATCATGTACTCACACAACCCAATTGGACTGACAATTTGCTCGCTTTCAAGCGGTACATCGATGACATTCTTATCATATGGAAGGGGCCACGCCATGAATTGGAAAGCAACATATCTCAGTTGAACACAATTAATCCCAGAATTCAGTTCACACATCAGATCGCAGCAACTCATATTCCATTTCTTGATGTTCTCATCACCATATCCAATGGCAGAATCGAAACTTCCATCTTCTCAAAACCCACAGACAGAAATAATGCTCTCGCCTACGATAGTTGTCACCCTTGGTCACTAAAAAAGCATCTTCCTTACTCTCAGTTCTTGCGGATCAAACGCATTAATTCCGATCAAAACTTGGGCATGCAGACCATTGAGGTCTTTAAGGACAAATACAAACAGAGAGGCTACCCCAACACCATTCTTGAACAGGCAATCACCCGCGCCACTAAAGTAACACGGGAAACCCTTTTGAGTAAAACCATCAAATCTCAAACATTTAACCGAGAAGTGTTTGTATCCACTTTCTCCACGCAATCTAAGCAAGTGAAATCCATTATTCTCAACCGTTGGTCTCTTTTGCAATCTGAACCAGATTTCGGTGGTAATTTCAGCTCCCCTCCTCTGTTCGCGTATAAGAGATCCCGCAACTTGAAAGAGATCCTCAATGCCAAATCTCCCGATACCAACCCACAATACAAAGGTCTACTTAGATGCTTAAATTGTTCCAATTGCAACAATGCCGTCACAGGTAAATCCATCAATCACCCTAGGTCAGGCAAACCCATATCCTTCAAATACACAGCAACTTGCAACAGCAATTTTGTTGTGTATTACATTAAATGTCCTTGCGACCTCTATTATGTAGGGAAGACAGAACGTAACCTGCGCACACGCATCACGGAACATAAAAGCAGAATCCGGACCCAGAATGAAAATTCACCACTGGCGCAACACTGGCTTAAGTGCAGGCATAATATCGCGCAATTAAAATTTGGCATTTTGGAGGTAATTGAGCCCAACCCTGAACGCGACAGAGCACTCATTCTCTCACAAAGGGAATCATATTGGATCTGGTTTATGCAGAGCTTGACTCCCACCGGGTTGAATGACAAATTTGAATTACTATGCTACTTATGAACCAAAGGGTTTGTAACCTTGATGTGCCTATTCGTTTGTGTGATTCACAATATAGCTTAGACTGTCATGTTTACCCTAGGAGATTGTGCACACACTCCGTGGCAGATAGGTGTTTATTTACCTTTGCCTCTTTTTTATGAATGTTTACCTCTATTGCTTCATACTGCAGTATTCGGATTTAACCTGATGTGATTTGCTTTGTTACACTTTTTTTAATTTGCTCTATTTGACAATGTGAATATTGTATTACTGACATGCAGTTGCTGCAATTTTATGGTGTTCACTTATTCGGTGTCTCGTACCTATTACTTTCGGTTTTCGTGTCTAATTCACCTTTCAAATATGGCGCTTGCTAAGCTAGTCCCCTTTTTATTTCTACTTGGAAGTTAAGATAGAAACTTCCATTTCCGCTACTACCCGTTACTTTGCCGGCATCATGGAACTCAGCGTTCACTGACGAGGTGGGTGCCTATCTTTCATCTAGTGTGTCCGCTATCATTTTTTCTCGTTTCCTTTTGGTAATGTAGCGCGTCCTTCTTTTTGCAGAGACGCCTCGCTCACTTGTTTACCGAGAACCGTTACCGGATTCATACGGGTGAGTCTCTTTTATCTCTATGATGGTCGGCCTTAAAGGATTATGCCATTCAGCATTTTTTCATGGGTTCTCATGTTGTCTCTTATACACAGAAATTACGTTATCAGGGAGACCACCCCAACTTGGGCGACTAAGTGCACTAAGTGTTTCTGAGCCGACACGCAGTAAGCATTTTTTCACCTAGTCTCCCCGTTTTTCCTCCTAGCCCCCTCTCTTCGGGCATCACATTGTGCATGTTTACATTATGTTTAGTCCTCTCCCTTGATCGTTTGGATCTTTGTAATGCTGCCCGGTGTCTTTACGCATACAGCATTTTTTTTTTTTTTTTTAAACTCTTTATTCGTGACTGTTACAGGATGTCTTACATTTCTGTACATTTTCTTATCGTAACATACATCAGTCTTTTCCATTTTCAAACCCAGAAGCTTGTGGGATCAGTGCATTTCAGTTTCAAATTGCTTATCAGAGCATCCCCAGGATGGTTCCCATATGTACTCCGTACCCTCCAGGATTGTGTCCGTCGTAAGTAGCATACCCCAACTGTCCCCTCCTCCCCAACCGCCCGCCCACCCCCTGTCTCCTGGTCGTCCTCACTCGTACACTCCACATCCCGGGTCAAGGTGGCACTATGTGTGTCTGAAGTGGTAAAAGCCGTAGGTCTGGTCTAGCCGATGTGAGTCACATTGGTGCCCTGTAGGCCTCGTCCCCCTCCCGCCATCTTTGCGAGTTCATCCCACCGGGCCTCCCGAGCAGTCCAGGTCTATCTCCTCCAGGTCTACCATCATTAAGTCCCAATCCTGAGCTATAGGATATTTGCGCAGGCCCTTGCTCTCCTCGTCTCGCAGCGCCGCGGATTCTGCCTTGCCCCACTTCAGCAAGTCGCTGCGCCACGTTTCTATCTGCGGGGCCCTGGGTGACTTCCATCTCATGGTGAGCACCCTGATCGCCAGCACCAGTGCCAGGTCCGTAAACCTCAGCTGTGCCTTGCATGTCTTGGGCCGCTTTCTATTCCCCAACAGGCATGGTAACGCTCCCTCAGGGATTCGGAGTGTTGTTATGGAGTGTAGTGTATGTTTGATCGTTCCCCAGTAAGAGTGTAACTTCGGGCATGTCCACAGCATGTGGAGAATATGTGCCTCATCCTGGTAACATCTCGGGCAGCAATGTGCGGTGGCAGGGAACATCCGATGCAGCCTCTGGGGAGTAAGGTAAGCTCTGTGGAGAACCATGGCCTGTATGAACTGAAACTTAACATTCCTAGACACCCGTCTATGATGGCCTAAAATAATTTTCCACTCCCCGTCTGTAATGTCTTCCCCTGAGTCTGCAGTCCAGGACTCCCTAAGTGTAGCAATCGGTGAAGGTACATGTTCCCTGATGCCAGTGTATAGCCATTTCACTAGGTGTCTCCCCGCTCCCATGTAGTGTAAGAGATGTACTAATTCATGCTGTTCCGGTTTCGTCCTTTGCGGGGCCCAAGCCCGTCTGACATAGTGCGTCACCGAGGCGTGCAGTAGGTAGAAGCGTGAAGGTGCTCCCGTGGCCTGCACAAATGAGTCATGTTCCAGCAAGGTGTCATCGCCGAACAGGTCTCCCACCCTGTCCACTCCTGTCTCCGCCCAGGGTCGCAATCTGCGCCGTGTTAAGGTCCCCTGCGGTGTCGGGAGTCCCAGTAGTGGTATGTTGTCTGCATATGGGGGGGTCCCATTCGAGTACGACAGCGCTTTCTTCCAGCAGGTCAAGGCCACGTGCAGGAGGGGGTGGCAGTCCCCAGGAATTCTAGCATTGGGCAAGAGGAGGGAGTGCAGGTCTCCCCGCGCCAGTTTGTCCTCCGTGTAAGCGATCTCATGCAAGTCCCTGCCCCCCACCCATCGGGTCAGCCATTGGAGTTGGCTGGCGTAGTAGTAACTGCGCAGGTCCGGCACTCCCAGTCCGCCCTGCCTAGTATGTAGTTGCAGTTTTTTAAGGCTGATCCGCCTCCTCCCCGAGCCCCAGATAAGGGTGATCAATAATGTATCCAGTGAGGTAAATATCTGACGCGGCAGCAGAACCGGTAGGTTCACAAAATAATACAGAATGCGGGGAAGGAGGACTTACGCATACAGCATGTGTCTAGTTTTTGCATACAGGGAGTTTATCTATACGTCTCTTTGTCTGGCATTTTGCACTTTTGGTTTCTTGTACTTTTGGGTTTTTTCAATTGGGTCCTATCAACACCTCATTGCAGCATGGTATTTATTTATCCTGCCCCCCTTGAATGTTTAGCCGCTAATATACTGCCAACAGGGTAGTAATGTATGCAATCATTATTCTGTAGATTCCCCTGACGAAGGGCAGACAGATGCCCGAAATGCATTGGGACGTGTAATTTCACATGTTTTCTTCGTGTCACGACTTTGGGAATGGTCAACAAACTCAGTGAAGAACACTCAATAAAACTTTATTGAGCAACCATGCTTTGAAATTGATATGTGTTATACAAGACATGCAAATGTTTAAATTGATGTTTACCACTTTGAAATTGAAAAAGTGATCAGAATAATAATGTTTTCATTTGAGATTGAAGCAATGTTTCCACTCATGTGAGTGATTTACGCAGTGCATTTGGTTTCCGGGACACCTCCCGGACTTTATTTTGCTTGTAGCTCAAAGGTGTAGCAGAACCTTTCACCATTTTGCACGCTCATGAATATGATTTTGTTGAAGTGAATCCACTTGTTAAAGTGTTTAAAATTTGATCAGCGAGTGCACACGCTGCTGCGCTATCCTCTTGTTCCTCCGGTTACGGCTTTCGGAATCCTCCGCCCGCTTCTCCAGCGTCGCCAGCCTTTCCAGGATATCATACAATTTGCGTTCTGCGGTGACCACCGCCGGTTTCAGTTCCGAGAGCAGTTGTTCATTATCCTTAACTTTGTCGGATAGTTTCGCGTGATCCGCCCTCAGCAGTCCCAGTCCCATGGCCACCTGAGCAATGTCCTGGTGTAGGGAGTCCTTGGTTGCCGCGATCGCATCCAATATGCCATCCAGCCATGCGTTCAGTCGTAGTTCTTGCACTGATGCCTCCTGCGCTGCGGGCGGGCCCCCGACCATGTTCGGTATGGCCAGCTGGCCGCTTCCCCTCTCCTCGCACACGTTACTGCCTTTGGTAGCCATCTGGGTAACTGCAGTTGTCGCCGCTGGGCAGCTCCCGATTAACCGTCCAGTTCAAAGGCCCCTCCGCCGGGTGGTTGCCCCCTGAGTCTCTCCTCCGCTCCGCGATCTCTGATGTCCGCTCAAGGGATGTCCGCCGCTTCAAGTGGACGGGCCGCTCTCCACTCGAGGAGTCGCTCGCACAATCTGGAGGGGTCACCCCCAGTCTCTCCAGGCGGAACCACCCTGATGGGTTCCCCACGGCTCAATGGCTCCGTCGTCCAACGCCTCCCTCCTGCGCCAGGTCCAACAAGCGCTAGGGTAGGGTGTCGACTACACCTCCTCAGGCACTCAAGTCAGGGCAGCCCCAATCCGGGCACGGGTGCCTCACTCCCGCAGCGCAGCAAGGTGAGCCCCCTCGCCACCTGGATCTTGACCTCCGGGTCGGTTCCGCACCAGCTGCTCGATCTTGGGCACTCATGTGCCGTTCCCCTCTCAGTGACCAGTTGCTTTTGCCAGGCCAGGTCGTACGTTCCCCCCTCCAAGCTCTCGCTCACCGCTTGCGGTCCGGGGTCCCCTTTGTGCTACCACCGTCGCCGTCTGGTGGACTCCCCTCCGCTGGCGGAGACCGCCGTGCTGCTCCCTTTCTGGCTCCTCAGCACTTGGCCGAATCCCGGAGCTCCAGTACCGCTCCGGATCCCCATCGCTATATGGGGATCGGGCGTCACCGCTGTGGACCGCTCCCCGGCGAAATGGCCGCCGGCACCAGCAGCGGGGGGATGGGCTCCCCGCCAGCAACCCCAGAACTGCAGGCCTCCGTTCCGTTCCGTGCTCCCTCCGCGGCCTCTCTTCTCCGCGCAGCAAAGGGCAGCACCCGCCGGAGTCCTCGGACCGCCTCCCACGCCGCACCTCAGCCGCGGTCCTCCGTACTCCGCTGCTCAGCTACCGCTGCTCGGGGTGGCCGCCATCTTGGGCTCTTTGTCTGCCTTCCCACAGGACACTGCTAGCCGGTCGCCTGGCGACCTGCTGGCCCCCGAATGTCACCCTCTGATTGTCCGGTGACTAAAGCTCGGTTTCTGAGCTTTCTGCCCGCCCAGAAGTGCGGGAATCCAGGATAATTATGGTATCAGGCACGGAGCTGTAGGCTCACGCCGCCATCCCGATCGGCGTCCAAGCCACGCCCCGAGGAAATTTGGTGCATACATGAGTTTGTGTGAAAAATGTATGAACCTTTAATGCAAGACAGCGCAGAAACAAACTACCCAACCAGTACCTTTTTCGTGCAAAATACTATGCCTTGAAAAAGTTCAATTTGTCCCCCACTTTGTATGTGAGTTGTACAGAGCTGCAAACATGTATAATTGAAGAAATTTAACATTTGCTCCACTATTACACCCAACTTTATGAGGCATAATTTATTGGTGCAATTCACTGTCTAGACATGTTAATAGATGTAGATTAGTGTCAAAACTCATAGGTGGTTGCAACGGAAGACCCATGTACCACCCATGGAATGCTGCCTTCACTCAAAAGTAACGCACAGTGCACTTTGCATTTCTTTAGGCAACCTCCATTGCAAATCATGATTTACTTTGGAAAGTAAATCTCAAAACTACACTTTACATTGAGTTTGTGTAATTTTTTTGACACAAACCCAGCAGAATGTGCTAGTTGTACATATCCCCATGTATGTATATCATGTTGATAATGTGTAACATGTAAGTGGAGAATGTGTGACGGTCACATTGAACATGTGGGACGAGTAGGTAATTTGGTCAAGAGTAATCATTAAAATCGGGATTGTTGAATACTGAAATACATTGTTATTGAACAATTCATAGAAGTTTACAGAAATTATTCAATTTATTGTTGGACAAAAACACAGTGCTTCCCATTTTCATCAGAAAGGTTTATCTAAGGCATTGAATTTTGCTTTTAACTTTTTCCAGTGCTTCTTTCACGTCATTGTTTCTGACACTATATACAAACGGGTTCAACATGGAATTCACCATAGTGTACATGACACTTATCCCCATATCCTTCTCCAGGGAGTAGACAGAGGATGGACGGACATATGTAAAAAGCACAGGAGCATAAAATAGGACTGTGGAAGTTAGGTGGGAAAAGCAGGTGGAAAAAGCTTTTGTCCTTCCCTCAGAAGACTTGATCTTCAGAATGACCATCGCAATCCGAACATAGGAGATGAGAATACAAAGAAGTGGGGCACCCAAAATCACAGTTGTCTCAGTGAAGAGGACAAGCTCATTAGCAGTAGTATCTGAACATGAGAGCTTCAGAAGAGGTGGAAGATCACAAAAGAAGTGATGGATTTCATTGGAGCCGCAATAGTACAACTTGGAGGCCAAGACACTGTGTATTGATGAATGAAGAGAGACGATCACCCAGGCACCGAGCACCAGCGACACGCAGAGCCTTCTACTCATGATCTGCATGTAATGCAGAGGGTGACATATCGCCATATATCGATCAAAGCCCATAATCCCCAACAAAAAACTGCCCATGTTGCCAAATGAGAGGAAGAAATGCAACTGGATGATGCAAGCAGCAAAAGAAATTGCCTTTTTCACTGACAGCAGGTCCACCAACAGTTTTGGAACTGTTAAGGAGGTGAAACAGATGTCCACACAGGCCAGGACGCTCAAAAAGAAGTACATTGGCGTGTGGAGTCTAGAGTCTATCCTGATAATAATAAAGATGGTGAGGTTTCCCAGTAGGATGACTGTGTACATGGTGAGGAAGACAAAGAATAGAAGGATCTGCTGTTCCTGGTGACTAGAAAAACCAAGGAGAATGAATTCTGAAGCAGAGCTCTGGTTTCGTCCTTCCATTTCACGTGAATCTGTAAAGGCGGAAATAGAGTTTACTTATAGTCCAGCACCCAGACCCCCCCAATGCACTGCTCATGACTTCATACATTATGTCAAAGAAGGCATGGAAAATGACATCACCAGTGGCAGCTGGTTAACTTTGAGATGGGTTCTGATGTAAATACCTTCATCTAATATGATCAATCAAGTGAACACATCTTGCATCCACTAGTTGAATTCGGTGCAAAAATTAGTAAAAAACCAGGACTAATTTTACAACACAACTTCCTCATAATTCGACTGCAAATTCAAAGGTTCTTTATGAACTATTGCAACATTTTTGTCGTATGGCAGACAAGCTTTATTCTTCTCAAGAAATGTTAGAGCTCGCCTTCCATAAGAACACTTTGGGAAAAAATTGTGGCAAAATACTGGAATTTTTCATCACAATCCCCTGAAAAAAAGCTATATATGTTAGAGGCAGTTAAAAATACAGTGAGGCATTATTACAATACCCATCTTTTTTTTAAATGTCTAATGCATTTGTTTGATTTATTTTTCCACATTGCCTCTTCAAAGGAGATTCTCAATCATATCACAAATTATGACTGATTTTCTACTTGAAAATGGCAACAGAGAAAATGCTAAATAATTAGGCATTGCACAGAGCATACCAAAGTATTTTAATGTATATAAATCCTACAGGCCCATACAGCAATTGTACTTCTCAATTGCTTAGAAATTATAGGAGCAAATAGATTACAGCGATTGTTTATGCAAAGGCCTCACACAGACTTTATGATAATATCACATGGAGAACTTTATTGATATAGATCATTGCATCCACACAGGACATGAAATAACAGACATAGCAATAACTTCCCTCTGGGACTAAGCAACTAAAATCAGCAACAGGTCTCTAAAACTCACAGTGAATTATAGCTCAACTACCATTATTAAGTATATTTTATACATTTTGACCAAACCATTAGTTGACAGACTATGAAATACACAATTTCACTTTGCCTAAATAAGCTCAATTCATCTAAGACAAAGTTTTAATTTTCAGGAATTCAATCTAGTTATGTTATTTTTTCTCCTGAAATGTCAGATTTTTATTTTACATATTCCACACACGCTCATATGTACCCTGTCACATACTGAAAGAATACCAGCAAGAAAGACAGAATATGTGCTGAAGGGTGAGGGTGTTGAAGAATATCCACAGGCCCACTCCAGTATTCAGGATCTGGGAAACCCTTGAAGGGTCATAGGTACTACATGGTGAAGAATGGGGTTGCCCAGTGTTTCCCTATGCCTGAGAGCTAATTCTATGCATTCTAGGTGACTTGTAGGGCAATAAGCATCATACTCTACCTACTGCCAGAGTTGGCACTACCAGATTTGCTCTGTTTTTCTGCAGGTTTGCACCTATGTGCTTTATCTCTTATGCTCTCTGTGCCTCACACGCCTTTCTCTTCCGTGCACTCCCTGCTTCACCCCACTCTCGTGCCCACCTTACCCTCTGCTTATCCTCTGCCTTACCGATCTCATCCTCCACTCTCCCTGCCATGGCGTCCTCTTGGTCTCACCCTAATATTACTCTCAACTTTCCTTCTTCTCTCTCTTTCCATCTTACCATCTTTTCACTGTGTGTTAGTCTCCTGTATCTCTCTTCACCTCACGGTTATGTCTTCACTTATTCTTTTCTTTCCACAGCACTCTTCTCTTTCTCTATCTCCCCCCTCTCACACTCTGCTTCTCCCTCCTGTGTTTCCCACTCACCCTTTCCTTCTCTCCACCTCTGCGCCCTCCCTCTCTCTACCTCCCTATCCTCCCTCTCTCTCTGCCTCCCACTCCTCTTTCTTCTTATATCTTTCCTATCACCCTCTGCCTGCTTTACCTTCTCTCTTCACCTCCTCTTCTTTCTCAACCTTATCTTTGACTCTCTCCACCCCCCTCTTCTGTCAGCTTCACCCTTCCTGCTGCTGCATACAGTGTAATGATGTTGTATATATAAAAAAATCTTACACTGCAAACGTACCAGCGAGTGTCTGTGTAATTCTGAAGGTGCGCATGGGTTTTAACTGTTTTTTTTAACAGTGGCAGCACCAAAATCTGGATTATATAGAGCGTGCTCAAGAGAACTCACAAGTGCTACAAAGACCTGGGGGCTAAGTGTATTTAAAAAAAATTATAAGGAGCTGTGCAACCATATAAAGGTGTAAATAGTACCTACTGTGTTACATTTACTCCCAAGTATGTGTCATGACAATTAGACCAGCAATTGAAGTTGCGAAGCTGAGCAGAATGGACCAAACATCAAATGTGGGGCTAGATCATCCCAAAGCTGCCCACTGAGGGAAGAGTAGATCTTCTAAGGTTGACAACTGGACTTCCCATTTGCTGGCTGGGTTCTCAGCCAATAATTGGTTGTCAGTTTCTTGAGCAATATGCATTTCAAGGGGAAGAAAGAGGACATTTCAGCTCATGTGAGAGCCTTAAAATGGAACTGTCCCTCCTGAACTATGACTATCATGTTCTCACCTGTTTTCCTGTTCTCTTACTCTCTCCTACTAGTCTCTACTATTTTCATCAAACCCCCTTTCTCAATATTTTTGACACAATCTTCTGTCCACACAATATTTTTGATTCTGTGTTGTGTCAGTGATCCACTTTATAACAATTGTTACTGCTCTACTCCTCTATAATTAACCCTCTGGCATACTTCTTCTCTTCCTCTCTACTCACTCATTTAGGGGGTCATTAGGATTGCGGATTTTCCGCATCCTCTGGGCCGGCGGAAGCCACCGCCGGCCCGGAGGATGCGGAAAATCCGCAGCGGACCCACCAAAGACCCACCGCCACATTAGGATGGCTGGTGGGTCCTGGTTTCTGTCCGCACCTTTCCGCCGCGGCTGGCTCACAACCGCGGTGGAAAAGCTCTAATATGGTGACGGTGTCTCTCAGACACCGTCCGCCATATTAGGATGGCCTGTTTCAGATGTTTTTCCGCAGCGGGTTTTCCACCGTGGAAAAGCATGTGTAACTTCACTGCGGGGGCCCGTTGTGGGCCCCCTAGGTGAAGGGGGGTGGGGGGTGCACATGGGGGGTACCTATGGTACCCCCCTGCATTTGTATGCGGAAAGCGGCAGGCACCGAGCGGTGCCTGCCTCTTTCTGCATACAAATGCAACACCTGCATTTTTAACATTGCCGCGGGTGCAGCTTGAAGCCGCACCTGCCGCAATGTTAAAAATAGAGGATGTGACCGCCAGGGTGGTGGTCACATCCTAATTGCACAGGAGGGAACTCCGCATGCCATGCGGAGGTTCCCTCCTGCTCTGGGGTCGCGGACGGATGCAAGTCCGTCCACGATCCTAATGAGGCCCTTAGTCTCCTTTCATCCACACCTTTCCTTATCAATCCTTTGTCTTATCCTTCCTTTTTCTTTTTCCTTACCCTCATCTTTTCTCTCCTCACGCTCTCCTTTAATTCCTCTCCATTTCTCATCTTTGTCTTCTCTCGTTGCCATTTCCTCTAGTCCAGGTTCCGAAACTTGTGACAATTTTCACTACCCTTTACCCTTTATTGCCCCCGCTGTAAATGCTGTGGCCATGGCAAACAATACCACTACATCCACAATCGGCAACTTAAGCAGTAGTTAATAACATTCCGTAGTCTAAAAGAATTATGCACTCTACAGTTCAAAATGCTCCAAAATATCACATTTATTTGAAGCTCAAATAACATCACAGATTACATCATCCAAGCATCTGCTCCTCAAACTACTCTATAAACAGCAAGATCATAAATATAAAAAAAAGTAAGTAGTAAAGGTCCCACAAACTGAACAGATTGGCTCTGTCTCTATATACATGTGTACATTTACGAAATAGAAACAGTGTAGTACTGGGGACAAGTCTGATTCAGTAGTATAAATGTTGTATGGTGCACAATTTAGCTACCTGAAGATTTAAGTTGAATCAGTACTTCATTTTAAAAAGGTAAAGATTGAGGGTAACTATTGTGAGTTGCCGACACACACACTTAAATAGGTTGAGGATTAAATCAGAGGTCTGCGCGAAAAAGCTTCTCCTCAGAATACATTACTCACCCGCAGATTTCTATAGTTCTTAAGTGCTGCAATATTCAATTTCTCCAATACTGGAGATTTATAAAGTACAGATATGTATTTCCATAAGTTTGGTGAAATTTGGATCTATTATACATTGTACATTGTTGTAGAATGTAAGGGCATGTAATCGTATTTTGAGAAAGAGTGTCACCTGATATAGCTGCAGGGTGAAAATGCATATGATTAAGTCCCTATTTATAAAAAAGAGGATTGGAAAGACACATCAATGTTACATCTGAGCATGGATAAAGCAGCTGCAGCTATGCAGCATCGTATTGTGAGCTGCTGGACCATTGTTAAATGAAAAGAAAAATAACATATGTGAAAGAGGAAAACTTTATACTTTATATTAAAAACTGCTCTATTCCCCTCAAGCTTCTGTCATTGAAGGGTACTTCTTCTTAAGCAAGTCTGCCACGGGTGGGGACTTCTCTTTGAACACGGCTGCACATTGTGCACACAACAAGTATGTCATTTACAGTGAGTTAAGCCAATTGCTGAAGTGGTCTGACTTCTTGCCTCATGCTGTTTGCAGTGGTGAGAAAAAGGACAAGGGAACCCAACTCACTAAGGAACCTGGGTGGGTAAATTATTTTCACAAACAGTGTTTCTTTCCTGTGGAATAATAGAATCAATATAGATAATAAGGTGCACAATCACAATGGAAGGGTTAAAATGATGTCAGAGGGTGAAGAAACCACATACGCCTATGGTTTTAGTTTGATACAATCATATTTTATATTTTACAAACAAAATTGTATAAACAATGAAAAATAAAAATGTCCAAAGTGTCCCCAGGGAGAAATAGGAACCTAAAATATTGGTGACATAATTGTGACAGTATTTTACAAGGTTTTCAAGGTATTCAAAATAGTCGACCATTTAGCAACTCAATACATAATATACAGCAGCTATATACAATAATACGCGCTGTTATTGGTTCGCTTTCTTTTTTTGTCGACGACGTTTTGACCCTATACGTGATCTAGGGTCTCATTAAGACTTATGGATTTAGGGGCATCTGGAGTTGGTGTTAATCACAAGCGGTGCTGTTTCGCTGACCTGTGAATCACGGATGTTCAATATGGTGGTTTGTACCTACATATGGTATGAACCCCATCTATAGAAGCGAGTATTTTTCAATTAAGGCGAATCCTTCAATAATAGCAGTCCTCAATGTGCACAACATTCCCCTACGCGGGCAGCACAACAGCGTCAGTCTGTCTGCTGTTGGCCAAATGAGGGTACTTCTTTTTAAGCAAGTCTGCCACTGGCTGGGACTTCTTTTTGACCACGGCTGCACATTGTGCATACAAAAAGTATGTCATTCACAGTGAGTGAAGCCAATTGCTGAAGTGGTCTGACTTCTTGCCTCCTGCTGTGTGCAGTGGTGAGGCAGGTGAGCCGTAGCAAAATGTGAATGACAGCTGAACACACCACTGGATGAAGATGGCTGACTGAAAAAGCCCCTGTCAGTGTATATGTAGTAATAAGATTTTGATTTTTTTCAACAAAGGGTCTTGGCTGACATGAGACCTAAAATGTATTATTAAGAATCTTCTATTTTTAACCAAAGGTGTTGGTGACAGCATATCTAAAAGGAGTACAGCTAAGCATCCTGCAACACTTATGCTTTACTAAAAAAGCCCTCTGGATAACCCTTTCACCCCCCGCAGTGTGGGCATCCCAAAAGTATAAATCGGAAAGCTCACCTTTATTACATAGGGTTGCACCAATTACTCCACTGTATTATCAAAAATAAAAAAATGTCAACCATTAAAGGTTGTACAACGATGGGCATTAGCAAAGCTGTACACATCGACAGCTCTGTAGTACCTACAGTGACTGTACACTAACACATTCAGAGTGCAGGTGGCCACCGCAGCATTTGATGAAAGTATGCATTTTTGCTGGGGGTTAACCGGGGGCTTCTCGGTGTAAAGATCTGCATGTGAATCAAGCTAATATAATGTTTCTCTATACACACACCAGCAAACAATGTGTGTAAATCTGCAGCACAGTGATCTTGTTTTCAGAATGACAAACTAAGGAACTTCTTTGCAGACACAAGAGGAGGGAGCCATTTCCTAGCAGTGCCTGACTGCCGGGTAAATCTAGCATCAATGAAGGAAAACCTGTGGATCCAATTCACATGAACCATAAATTCAGATGTGAACAAAGGACTGTTCATGTAGTAGGAAGAGAGGACTCTCCCAACCACATGCCATGCCCAAGGTTCCATTCTATGAACTCTCTAAGATGTCCCCCCAAAGCAGAATTTCATTGTGAGGCTTTTGATGTTACTGGTAGAAGATCTGAGGAGTGCACAATAAAGTATGTTTTTTGGCTTCAGGTCCACGAGGCATCACATTGCCACGAATGTCCAGCTTCAGGTTATTTGAAATGGCTTATTGCCCATCTGGCTTTCAGTGGCATTTTGGAAGATGACAGTACAGCAGAAT